>NW_018742684.1:867909-3673909 GCF_001683475.1 Chenopodium quinoa
AAAGAAAGTTGATTAAACACCTCAAATTAGAACATGCAACGAGTTAGTTTCAATATTTTTTGTAAAAAAAGTACACATATATTAAACAAAAGAACATAACATTAACATAAAATATTATTTTAGAATTAAATTGATGATGAATAAAAGCACACAAACTGATTAGGGGATTTTGCTCCCACCAATCGGAATGCGCCACGTGGGCCAATCAGGTCCTGCCAAGTGTCCCCCAGTTGGAACTGTCAGGGCTTGCCACGTGGCACGCGCTTATTCGTCCACCTTGGACCTATTATGTCATGACACGTGGCATACTCCATGCCTAATGGAGAAACCGGCCACCCAGGCCCAACTTCCGAGGGAAGCCCAATCAGCCCTAGGTTAACCTAAACCTAGGATTGGCACGTTTCCCAAGGTTATAAATACCTCCCTTAATCCTCATTAAGGGGAGATTACAGAGATAACAGGCTGATCACGCTAACAAAGCAGATTACCTACATTAAACACTCTCACCTAGAGAGACCCAATCACTTTAATTTCCGCATTAATTACTCCTTAATCAAGTACTAACTTGACCGTTGGAGGCGGAGCTCCCACCACCAGGAGTCTCCGTTGTTTTGCAGGTACAGGCGTCCGGTTCCAGTCTCGGAATTGTAACTCTCCCGCAGGACATCAGAAAACCCCGAAACATTTGGTGCCGTCTGTGGGGAGAGTACTTCTGAGATGGCATCCAAGTCTGTACCGACTCCTGAAGAGAAGCGTCCCCTAGACGAGAACATCTCAGTCGGACCACGATACTGAGAGTGAATTTGAAGTTGAAGCTCACACAGCTTCAGACGGGACCCTAAGGGCCCGACGTACCCGTCATACCGAAAGGAGGGAACGGGAACATCTTCAAACTGGAAGTGAGCCAGCAGGCGCACCGCCTGTTCGGCAGCAGCCGACTGATGGGTCTGCTCCCATCACAAGGAACGAACTCATGACCTTCATGAGGGACTTCAAGGGAGAAATTCAAGAGTTGATCAAACAGAAGCCGCCTGCTCTGGACAAGGAGCAGTCGGCTAAGAAACCTTCCACTACACTGAAGAGGAAGCCAGTTCAAGGGCGAGAGGCGACTCCTCATCCTAAATCTAGGAAGCGGGAGCCGACTGCCCTTGATTTCACAAAATACCGTTTTCCTACTCCAGGAAATAGGAAACCTGTTCGTCATATTCAGGCGGACGGGTCGAGGAAAACATACACAGACGCTCGGCTACGGCTAGAGCAGAAGAAGAGTGACCGATTGTCAGAGTCGGCCTCTACTTCAAATTTCCAAGACAGTCTGCGAAATACCTCAATGAGGCATACGCAGTCGTATCATGAGAGTCAGTCAGGTGGCACCTCCCGTCAGTCCGGCTTTCATAGCGACCAGGCGGTACCAAACTTACCGTTTGTGGCGCAACAACAGTATTTTTTACAGCCACCTCCGTTTGGTGGACATGCAGCAAAAAACGTCCAACCTATGGACTGGCAGCTACGGTTGCTTAGACTTGGTGAACAGCCGTCGGCCTTCTCCAAGGAAATTACTGAAGCCGCTCAGCCGGCCAAAGTGAAAAATGTATTAGTAGGCGCCTATGACGGCACTACTAACCCAGAAGACCATCTTATGGCCTTCACCAACCTGATGTACCTTCAAGGGTTGGATGATCCCACTTGGTGCAAGTGTTTCCCAGCGACTCTCAAAGGGATCGCACAACAATGGTTCGGCAACCTGCCGACTGGTTGTGTAAATAGCTTCAGGACGCTTGCTTACTTATTCACCTCCAACTTCGCCATGAACATCCCTGCGAAGAAGACGACCCTTGATTTAGGAACAATTCAGCAGGGCGAGAATGAGGGGCTTCGTTCTTACATCAGGCGGTTTAACCTGATGAGAATACAGATTCAAGGGTTACCGGATGAAGTAGCCTATACTGACTTTTTCAGAGGTCTCAAGGACGGGTCGACCTTCAAATTTGATTTGGTCCGAAAGAGGGTGGCGACTCTTCAAGAGGCCTTGATTGAAGCGGAAGCATATATACAGGTGACTGATCTTTGTACGGTAAAACAGTCGGACGGGAAAAGGTCCGACAAAAGAGAAGGACGACAGAAACAGTCGTCAAACAAAGATGAGAGGAGAAAAGAGGTATGGGCGGCTGATTCCTCTAAACAGCCGGCCCAGAAAAAGAAAAAAGAATTCAAACCATACTCCCCAAAGTATGCGTTTAACGAGGATAACTAGTTTATCCTAAAAGAAATCAAGGGACGGATCTCAATTGAGAAGCCGGTCCCCATGAAGGGTTCTGCAAACAACCGGAACCAAGAAAAATTTTGTGCTTATCATGAAGATGTTGGTCATCACACCAATGACTGCATCAGTCTCATGCAGTATCTAGACCGCCTGGCTGAGCAAGGTGATCTTGACACTTATGTCAAGAAATCTACGGGGAATACTTCCTCAAAAAAGCAGTCGACCAAAAAGAATCAACAGGCCGACAGCTCCGATACAGATGATGCAGTCGTCTACACCATTGCAGGCGGCTTCTCAGGAGGCGGCCCCACTATTAGGGGCAACAAAGACAACATCAGACGGTTAGATGTAAATTCCGTTCACCAAGAACGGCCGTCCAATTATTCATTTCCTGAGATTATCATCACTGAAGAAGATCTAGGAGGGGTAAGAGGGCCGCATGACGACCCTATCGTTATTGAATGTAAAGTGGCCAATCAGAGAGTTGGCCGAATCCTCATAGATACCGGAAGCTCCTCAGATCTCATTAGTAGCAAATTTCTGTCGAAACTAAAATATCAGACTGATTGCATACATCCGGCATCCCACCCTTTAGTAGGGTTTGGAGGAGGAGTCGTCCACCCACTGGGACGAGTGGATTTACCCATCCGTCTGGGCGAAAAAGGAGAAGGACGACACATGGTAGTCCGGTTCCTCGTAGTAGAAGAACTCTCGGCCTACAACATGATTCTGGGACGACCAACCCTGAATAATTCCAAGGCTGTTATAATCCCATCTCTTATGTTGCTCAAGTTTGAGAGGGATAATGGAACAGTCGGCTCCCTAAGGGGAGATCAGAGGATGGCCCGAGAGTGCTATCTCTCGGATGTCAAGCCCACTGTTATGGCCACTGGGTCGACTGGTGGAAAAACAGACCTTGACAAAGTCAAGGAGAGTGCGCCTGTTCAAGAAGCAGGCGGCAAGAAGAGAAAGGCATCCCAGACAGGGGCTGCAAGAAAAGAAAAAAAATAGCAATCATTGGCAGAGGAGAGTTTGGATGAATTCCGCCCTCAGCCGGCTGGTGAGCATACGGACTTGATCTTAGACGACTCACGTCCTGAGCGAACAGTCAAAGTTGGGACGACTGCTCTGAGAGACCTTGGTGACGACTTTCACAAACTATTGAAAGAATACAAGGACATCTTTGCATTCGAAGTCCATGAAATGCCAAGCATTAGTCCTAATCTGGCGGTACATAAACTGGTCGTGGATCCGAAAAAGAAGCCGGTACGGCAGAAGAAGCGAAAACCATGGCGAAGAAAGAAGTCAGGCGGCAGCCGCCGAAGTTAAAAAATTACTTGATGCAGGGTTCATTCGGCAATGTTACTTCCCAGACTGGGTTGCAAATGTGGTGCTTGTTAAAAAGCTGAATGGGACCTGGCGAATGTGTGTAGACTACACAGACTTAAACAAGGCGTGCCCCAAAGACAGATACCCTCTGCCTAAAATTGATAACCTGGTCGACTCAACAGCCGGCCATGCTTTGATGAGCTTTATGGACGCCTACTCTGGTTTCCATCAAATTCCTTTATGGAAGAAAGATCAGGAGAAGACGGCCTTCGTCACTGATCAGGGGTTATACTGTTACACGGTCATGCCGTTTGGTCTTAAGAATGCCCCGGCTACCTTCCAGCGAATGATAAACACTGTGTTCTTTGATCAGCTTGGGAGAAACGTCGAAACATACATTGATGATATGATTGTCAAGACTAAACTTCAGAAAGATCATCTGTCGGACCTCCGAGAAACTTTCGCCACACTCAGGCGGCACCATGTCATGCTCAATCCCAAGAAATGTGTCTTTGGAGTTGACTCTGGGAAATTTCTCGGATTCCTTATCAATCAGAGAGGAATAGAGGCGAACCCTGAGAAGGTGCAGGCGGTCATTGACATGCAGTCGCCTCGTACCATCCGAGAGGTTCAGAAGTTAACAGGTTGTCTGGCGGCCTTGGGAAGATTTTCTAAGCCGATCAGGCGACAAATGCCTATACTTTTTCCAGGCAATTAAGAAAAAAGGCAAGGTTTGAATGGGGGCCGGATGCTGAGGCCGCCTTCCAGAAATTGAAAGTTCACTTGCATTCCTTGCCGAGGCTGGTCAGCCCTTTGCCCAAAGAAGTACTCTACATGTACCTGCCCGTCTCTAATCATGCGTTAAGCGCTGTTCTCCTTGCTGAAAGAGACGGCTGTCAGCTCCGGTCTACTTTGTTAGTCACGTACTGAAAAATGCCGAGTTGAGGTATCCCATAGTGGAGAAATTTGGTCTTGCACTCTTCATGGCTGTTAAAATGGCTGTGGAGCAGGCGTCATATGTCAGTCGCCGGAGGGCGACAGGTACGAGTATGCTCTACGCTTCAGTTTTCAGGCCTCAAACAATGAGGCAGAATATGAAGCTTACTAGCCGGAATCCGCATGAGCAAGGCGGCAGGGGCAGAAAAATAGACGCCTGTTCTGATTCACAATTGATAGTGAGTCAGTACAATGGCGAATACGAAGCAACCCATCCGGCCATGATCAAGTATTTACAGGCGGTCCGACAAGCAGTCGGCTCCCTTGAGGATTTCCATCTGATCCCAAGTGCCGAGATCAGAAAACAATCAGGCGGATGCACTGTCAAAATTAGCATCATCGCCTCCTCTGATACTCCTCGAACTGTTTTTTGGGAAGTAATGGAGAAGAGAAGCATCGAGGAAGACCCTATTGGAATCCTAGACAGAAGCTCAACCTGGATGGATCCAATCAGGGCATATCTGACAAAGGGTACCCTGCCGATGATCATCACAGGCGGCAGCACTGAAAAAACGAGCAACCTGTTTTGAAATAATAAAGGGAACTTCACAAAGGGGGTACTTCAACCCTTCTTAAAGTGTGTTACTCCAAGAAGGGACGAGAGATACTAGACGATCTTCACTCTGGTTACTGTGCTTCTCATATAGGCGGTAGGACGCTTGCTCAACGGGCAAGGCGGCAGGGCTACTTTTGGCCTACTTTAGAAGCAGATGCAATGGAGATGGTGAAAAAATGTGACAAGTGCCAAAGGTTTGGCAAGCTAATTCACCGTCCGGCTACTGACCTCACTACTATTCATAGCCCACTACCGTTTGCTAAGTGGGGCATGGACATTCTGGGTCCATATACGCCTGCTACAGGCGGAGAGGTACATACTTGTTGCCGTCGACTACTTCACTAAATGGGTAGAGGCGGAGGCTGTAAAGGGAATCAAGACGAAGGATGTAATTTCATTCATTTGGAAAAATGTCATCACTCGGTTCGGGGTTCCCATGTCTATGGTTTTTGATAATGGTCCCCAATTTGAGACGCCTGTTCTCAAAAGCTGGTTGGGTGACCAAGGAATTGCACACTACTTTGCATCTGTCGGCCGTCCACAAGCAAACGGCCAGGTAGAAGCCTTTAATAAAATCATCTCAGACGTCTTAAGAAAAAGATTGAACGAGCAGGCGGCCTATGGGCGGATGAATTACACATGTTTCTCTAGGCCATTAGGACGACTGAAAAAGGGCGACTGGAGAAACTCCATTCCTCCTTACTTATGGTGCGGAAGCTGTTCTTCCAATAGAACACTACGAGCCGACTCTTGAGTAATGCTAGATACGAAGAGGCAAACTGGGAAGCCATGCGCCTGAGCATTAGACTCACTTCCTGAAAGGAGGGGCAATGCTGTCTTGCGCCATGAAATTACCGCCTGAGAATGACTAGATCATACAACAAAAAAGTACACAGGCGTCCACTCAAAGTGGGGACTTTGTACTTAGAAAAATGGAAGCAGTTGGTAGGGCTAATGAGTCTGGCAAACTAACTCCCAACTGGGAAGGACCCTACCGAATCTGTGAAGAGGTCAGGGACGGTACCTACCGGCTGGAAATACCAGACGGACACCGTTGCCTCGAACTTGGAATGTAGATAATCTTAAGAAATATTTCTTTTGAATGATGTAAATAATCAAGGGCTACTTAATAAAAGTTTTGCACTTAATATTCAATTTTGTACTAAGAGGGGCACGCCTACTAACAATAAGTCGGCTTCTCTCCATGTTTAAACTTCTAACTTAAGAGGGGCATGCCGTCTGTACCTTTACAGTCGGCTACTCTCCATTGAGTATTTTACTCTATCTTCAGAGGGGCATGCCGCCTGTACTCTTTACAGTCGGCTACTCTCCATTGAGTTTTTACTCTATTTCAGAAGAGCATGCCGCCTGTACCTTTACAATCGGCTACTCTCCATTGAGTATTTTACTCTATCCATAGAGGGCATGCCGTCTGGACATCATTAGTCGGCTACTCTCCATAGAAGAGGGCCGACTGGTTCCAAACACACAGCAACCACCACTTATACTTAGCTAAAAAAGATTAGGCCCTGGCCGACCCTGTGCCTAAACAGGCGGCTACCCTCCTTCTTACTTAGCACCTACGTTCACCAAGAACTAACCAAGGCCACAGGCCGAATGATCAGACCAGGCGCCAAGCCAACTGATCAAATCTTCAAAACTAATACGACCTGTCCAACATCATAGCAGGCGTCCGGTGGCATCCTCCGGATGAAATTCGTCGCAGAGAGCAGCTCCCTTTTGGGTGGAACATTGCTCTATAAACTAATTACACGGCACCTATACGACTTTTCCCAAGGGCAACCACGTAGCCGTTTTTTGAGACAAGGATAACTGTATCACTAACCAAACCAGTGGTAGCAGTTGACATCTGAGTCAGATGACCGCCTGTATTACTTGGGATAAATGCAGGGGGTACCTCTTGAGTTAATAGCCAACAAACATTGGCGAATCAAGGGGTCTAGCCGGCCTCCGCCGCCTGGTACCTCTACTTCTCAAGCAAGAGTGACGGCGACTGAGTAACACCAACGTTAACTCATAGTCACTCCCTCAAACTTGGTATGGAACCTAAAAGGTTTGAGTAGACCGCCTGTTTTTTGGCAAACAGGGGCAACTCAAAACCCCTATTCCTACTAGGTAACCTCTTGAGTTAATAGCCAACAAACATTGGCGAATCAAAAGGTTCAGTCGGCCTCCGCCGCCTGGTACTTTTACTACTCAAGCAGGAGTGACGGCGACTGAGTAACACCAAAGTTAACTCATAGTCACTCTCTCAAACTTAGTATGGAGCCTAAAAGGTATGAGTCGTCCGCCTGTTTTTAGCAAACAGGGGCTCTCAACCACTACTCCTGCTAGGTTAACAACCTATGAGTTAATAGCCAACAAACATTGGCGAATAAAGGGCGAACACCGCACTGGTACCCCACCGGGCTTGATTACCCTCTACTACTCAGTTACTTGGCCGACATAGGTAAACAATCATGTTTTACTTGGTCAAACCACTTTCCTACTTGGTTAATTTTACAAATGACAGGACCGCCTGCCTAAAGGGGATCCAGTTTAAAATGGTTCGAATACCGATTGGATAAATGGCCGACTGATCGTCTATCCTGGAAACAGACAACCAGTCGTCCAGGGGCATAGGCGGCGTGACTAACTATCCGTACCTGTCTGCAACTATCGGCCATGTAAAACAGTCGGTATAGTGTACAATTGGATATCAGAATATTCAATACTTGAACAAATTTGAAGCAAAACAAAAAATTCATTAAAAAGAAACCGGTCATTAAAGACCGGCAAAATATTCAGAGCCCCGGCCCCCTGGCCGGGTAAATACAAAACAAACGGCACGCAGGCCGTGGAAAGAAGACATAAAGCTTAAGAAGGGGGCAGATCTTCAATATTAGTAGCTGCCGCCTGGTCAGCACTCTTCTTGCTGGACTCGGCTTCAGCTGCATCCTTCTTTGATGCATTACCCCAAGCGGCACAAGCGCCACTACCGGCTCCTCCTCCTCCAACGCTTCCTCCAACGCCTCTTCCTCAGCAGCCGCCAGGATCTCTTGATTATATGTGTTAGAACACTGGCGGTACGTTTTTTCCCATGAGGCAAAGTCGGCATTGGGTAAGAGGCGGCCCCAAGTCATGCGCTGGATTTGAGTTGAGTCTTCCATCATCTCCCGGACCAGCTCTTTCTTCTCTTGCTCGGCCTTTTCCGAGAGCTCCTTAGTAAGACTCTTCTCCTGGGTCACCAGGCGTTCCTTTACGTTGGCCAAGGATTTCTCCAAGGCTTCGTATGAGGACATCTTTAGGCGAAGAGGTCTCAGCTCGGCCTTGAGATTGTTGATGGTCGCCTCCAGCTCGCTATTCCTCTTCTGGGCCGCCTCTAACTGAGCCCGGATAGCGGCGGTAGCCTGCGCCTGATAATAAAGAATATCAATGGTCAGAACTTCATTTTGGGCAATTTGAAACATTGCCTTATCACAGTCAGAGGCGGCTATAACTTTTGCAGCCTTTACCTCTTTGTTCTTCCGGTCAAGCGGCTTGCGAAGGCCGTTCACTCGGAGCAGGGCCTAAGTAAAAAGGGGAACAGGCGTCAGTTTCCAAACAAAAAAGAAAACAGGCGTCCTGGAATTCAAATACTCAAAAATATGCTAAGAATACCTCAGCAAGGACCCCTGCAATCCCGTCTAGGTCAAGGGTGCCGACACCCCTGACCGCCTCCCTTTCAGCTGGAGGAACGACCTTGATCATAGACTTGGCCACCTCGACCAAGTCAGGCTCCTGAGGGCCGGCTGCATCAAGCATAAACAAACGGATTAGACATAGTAAAGAAGGGAGCAAGTCTAAAATTTACAAGAACAATTTCATACTTCTAGGTGGCCCAGCTGGAGTTTTAGAAGAAGTGGTCGGCTGTTTCTCAGCCGCCGCATGTTTCCTGGCAGAACCAGGAGAGCTCGCAACAGTCGTCCTCCGGGCCTTGGGGTCCGGCTGTTGGGAAGAAGAAGCTCTTGGAGCGCCCGTCTAAAAAAGAAGAAAAGAGTCAGTATATGCATAAACACAACTCCAAAAAGAGGGTGAAAGGTTCGAAGCCCACCAAGGGTGCCCCCTTGTTGGGGAAGTCGGTTGAAGACTGTTGCATGATGGAGGCCCGCAACATGGCCGCCGCAGTCTTGGAGGCGGTAATTTTGCTCATGGCGTCCGCTGCAAAAACAAATAGCAAAATTAATAAAAGTCATAACAAGAAATGCATGGAACAACAGAGTATTCGACAGGCCGGCTACCTCTTGAGCACCGACTGCTGAGGCCACAGGCGGCCAAAAAGTACTCGTCGTAGAGCCATTTGAAGCTCGGGACGCAGTGCAGGGGTACTTGCTCTCGTACCCCTGAAGTAGAGTTCACCTTCGACTCTACTTTGAAGAGTCCTTTATCTAGGATCTCTTTCTTAGCCTTGGGGGGAACAGGCGGCATGCTGCGGCCGCCTGCAAGAAGGGGCGGATTCCTGTTCCACCTGTTGAAGCGCTTGTTCAGCTCTGTGTCTGAACTCTCAATGATGAGGAAGGTGCTCCGCCAGTCCTTCCATTTGTTTGCTTTACCTCTCGTCATGAGGTAGCCCCTGTGGCTCGTCAATTGATACCAGCCGGTACCGCCTGCCTTAGGGGTCCGGCTGAGGTAGTTCATGTGGGCGAAAGCCTCGAAGCTCGGCTCCACCCCGTGCAGTTCGCACCCGGCCACATAGCCGAGTACGTTGACCCAGGAGTTCGGGGCTAACTGCCATAACCCCAACTCATACCCATCCAAGATCCGCTGAACAGCTGGATGTAATGGGAAGCGCAACCCAGCCTTGATGGCCGCCTCGTAGCAGCCAAAGCAGGCGCTATCATAACTGGTACCAGCCGGCCAGATGACTGTGTCTTCTGGATCCGGCACAAACACTAAAAAGCCGGGGCTCATTGTGTGGTTTGCGATAAAGCTCTCCACTTTCTCTTGCATGGCCGTGATCCGGCCCCGAGGTACCGTGCAGTAGTAGGGGGTATTTTGCTCTCGGTAAGAGGCGGATGGCTCCGCCCAATCGTCCCCCTTCTCAACTGCGTGAGAAAGCCTCGCCTCTTGCAGGCGACTGTTTTTCTCTTCTGTGTCCAGAGAAGCATGGCCAGAAGAGCTAGACTCGGAATCGTCCTCTGACGAGTCCGAAGAGGACGACTCCTCCCCTCTCCCGGAGGGGCCCGCCTCCTCTCCTTTTAAAGGAGCAGGAGAGAATGAAGAATTGTCAACTGTGAAATGGGAAGGGGTCACTTTGATTCCTCCCTCAGAACAGCCGGCTTTCAAGCCGCTTTGTTTCACTTCCACATCTGGCGCCTGGTCAGATGTCTCACTAATCGGCACCCTGTGGGAGGAGCCGTCTGAATTTGAGATTCTGGCAGTCTTTTTTGTTCTGGCCATCATGCTCTGCATAGACACAGATACAGTCGGACTTTGTATAAAGGGCAAAGATGGGTCCGGAAAAGGGCAGGCGGCACTCCTAGTCCTAGATTCAGCCGTCCCCGGTGACCGGCTGATCACTAACCTAGGTCGTGTTGTGTGCTTCCGTGGTGTCATTTCAAAAAAGAATAAAAAGAAAAGAGTAAGAGACCGACAGTTACCTGAACGAGTGACGATTGATGAAGTTCTGAAAATCCTTTGCAGTCGGCTTGTCAAAGCAGGCGGTAGGCAGAAAAGTCCAAAATGTCAGAGCAAGTTCAGGGGTCCGAATGTTCTCTCAAAAAGTTCTCAAGTGTGAAAATGACTGAAGTCAACACTCCTTTATATAGGCGAAGTGAGAAGGCGAAGGGTCACTTCCAGAATTCAAAATTTGGGCGGGAGAATCTCTCGGCCTTTCGCCGAGTGACACCTGTAGCAGGCCGTCGCCTGTTACAGTGCGGCACCTGTCACAGGTAACACGTGACCAGTCACGTGCCACCTGTGAGGGGCAAATGATTAGGGGATTTTGCTCCCACCAATCGGAATGCGCCACGTGGGCCAATCAGGTCCTGCCAAGTGTCCCTCAGTTGGAACTGTCAGGGCTTGCCACGTGGCACCCGCTTATTTGTCCACCTTGGACCTATTATGTCATGACACGTGGCATACTCCATGTCTAATGGAGAAACCGGCCACCCAGGCCCAACTTCCGAGGGAAGCCCAATCAGCCCTAGGTTAACCTAAACCTAGGATGGGCACGTTTTCCCAAGGTTATAAATACCTCCCTTAATCCTCATTAAGGGGGGATTACAGAGATAACAGGCTGATCACGCTAACAAAGCAGATTACGCTAAAAACTCACATTAAACACTCTCACCTAGAGAGACCCAATCACTTTAATTTCCGCATTAATTACTCCTTAATCAAGTACTAACTTGACCGTTGGAGGCGGAGCTCCCACCACCAGGAGTCTCCGTTGTTTTGCAGGTACAGGCGTCCGGTTCCAGTCTCGGAATTGTAACTCTCCCGCAGGACATCAGAAAATCCCGAAACAATATACATAATAATTAATCTATAATTACATATACATTAACAATATCGTATTGAATCAATTTCCATTTCCAAACATTGCATTTCTTATAAATTATAACTTACACGAGATTAAATGGATTCGTTATTTAGTTTGTTACTTTATTTAGATTACTAACTCAAACAACTTAATAAGTTAAATGGACGAAATCACGAAATCACTAATTAAAGTGGTGATGAAATCATTATGCAATACTAATGTACGAATAGTCAAATATACAACGGTTAGATTGAATGCCCATGAAAAACAATGATTAGATTTTCATTACTTTATTAGTTATTACTTATTAAGTTATTATTAGTTTATTATATATACTGATATACAGTCACAGACTCACAGATATATATAATATACATATAGAGATGTCAGATATTGATGTGCATTAACTCATTAAGTCATTAACTATGTCGTATTGAATCAATTTCAATTTTGAAACATTTGCGTTTCTTACAATTTATAAATTATAAGTAATAAACTAATAATAATAATAATAATAATAATAATAAATAATAATAATAATAATAATAATAATAATAATAATAATAGTAATAATAATAATAATTATAATAATATTATAATAATACTATAATAGTAGTACTGTAGTAGTAAACTAGTAATAATAATAATATTAACAAATAATTATACTAACAATAATAATAATAATAATCTTTCAAAATAATAATAATAATAAATAATTAAAAAAACGGTCAAAAAGACCTAGAAAAGCACAAAGAAAAATCTAGACCGTTAGATCTAGATGAAAATTCTGGAATCTACAAAAAAAAAAAAAAATGAACGGTTAGATGTTGAGAATCCTTGAGATTGAATATGGACGGTTGATCAAATGAACAAGTAAAACCTAAACCTAGAATCTCAAGCCCACTCTATCAGCCATTCAGCCGTTTTACACACTCTCAGTTTCTCTCTCTAACTTCTCAGTTTCTCAGTTCTCATCTCACTCATTCGTTTTGAAATTCTCAAGAATCTCAAGCTCAACTTCTCAACTTTTAAAAATCCTAATTAGGGTTTTTGTTTTCGTTTCATTTGTGTTTTGGATCTACATTTCTGATTTCTCGCTTTACATTCTCGTTTTTTTGTTTTTTCAAATCTTCCTCTCCTTCAATTTGAAGGCTTCAAGCCGTCAAAAGTTCAAAACTCAAGGTAATTTTTTGTTTATTTTTGTTGTTTTCGTTTTGATTTTTTTCGTTTTTGTTTCGGTTTGTTTATTTAGGGTTTTTGTTTTCGTTTCATTTTTGTTTTGGATCTAAGTTCTAATTTCTGACTTTTTCATTGTCGTTTTTTTTGTTTTTGTCTTCCTCTCCTTCAAGCCGTCAAACCTCAAGGTAATTTTTTGTTAATTTTTGTTGTTTTCGTTTTGATTTTTTTCGTTTTCGTTTCGGTTTTTTACTTTTTTTTATTTAGGGTTTTTATTTTCGTTTCATTTTTGTTTTGGATCTAAACTTCTTATTTCTGACTTTTCCATTCTCGTTTTTTTTTTTTTCAATTCTTCCTCTCCTTCAAGCCGTCAAACCTCAAGGTAATTTTGTTGTTAATTTTTTCGATTTTTTTCGTTTTCGTTTCGGTTTTTTTTTTACTTCAAGTTCTTGATTTTTTCTTTTGATCTCCAGTTCAGGCAGTTCTCCATCTTCAAATCTCCTTCAAGCCGTCAAAGACTACTCAAAGGTAATTACTTTTTCCTTTTCGTTTTTTTTTTAATACAGTTTTTCTGTTTTTGTATTTGATTATTGTTGTTGTTGTTCTAGTCTATGTTTGAGTTTACTTCTTATAAATCTTCATAGAGATTGCATATTTCCTTTGCTTTATATCTTCTATGAGAACTAGCTAAAGCCATTGTTTGCCTCTCTTATTTGCTTGTCTGTGGTGTCAAATTCATTTGATTGTCTAAGGTCCCAAAGTGATTGAGACCTTTCTTTTTTCTGTTTTCTTGTAGAGAGTCAATAGCAGTTATAAGCTGCAGGTATCTAGAACCAATAATGTACTGCATTTTCATGTATGCAACATGCATCTTGCTTGCAATGAGACAACTCAATCTGAAAATTCTAATCGCACGTTGAGATCTCAAAATATTTTCACGGTATTTATGTTATACAATATACTCAATATTAATGGTAGTCTTCTATTTTTATTTGTAATGTCATAATTTAACTTTTATAATAAAAAATCTGTTTCAGTTGCGTGAGGTTGATGACGAATGTGATGATTCAACTAGATGCCCTCTGGCTGATCTTGAGGCATATTTGAATGGACCTCGTTCGCGATTAATTCAAGGGGAACATTTTGATGTTCTCAAGTATTGGGAATCTCAAGCTTCTTCTCTTCCTATTTTAGCTAATATGGCAAGGGATGTTTTGGCCATTCCTATTACATCGGTGGCCTTTGAATCTTCTTTTAGTTTGGGTGGTCGTATTTTGAACAAATATAGGGGTAAACTTTTGCCAAAGAATGTTGAGGCATTGGTTACCACCCAAAATTGGTGCCGTGGTTATCAAGCGGATGTTGAGGAAGACGTCCTCCTTATTGGTAGAGAGATTGAAGCCGAAAGTGCTTCATCTGCATAACTGGTATTTGTGTCTCATTGTGGTTTATTTTATCTTGAAAAATCGTTGCCCTTGTCTTTTATTTTCAGACTTGCTGGCAGCATTTTTCAAGACTTTTAAAATCGTTGCCCTTGTCATTTATTTTCAGACTTGCTGGCAGCATTTTTCACGACTTTTAAAATCGTTGCCCTTGTCATTTATGTTGAGACTTAAATAGTTAAATGTATTTTGGTACTTGCTGGCAGCATTTCTCAAGTTTTTGTTAAAACAACCATTGCTCAGTGATGTAAATCTGAGAGCAATTTTAAAAAACAAAAGCTATAATTTTGAAGTTGCTTGAACTTGTTATGAGCTGCTGCCTGCTGGTAGTGCTTTTGCCTTTTGGTTGATGTCTCTGCTGAGTTGTTGCTGCTGCTGTTTTGTTGTTGCTGTTTCTTATGCTTGCTGCTGTTTTGTTGCTGCTGTTTCTTATGCTTGCTGTTTTAATTTTTCTTGAATCATCGTTGCCCTTGTCATTTATGTTGAGACTTCAATGTATATGTACTTGCTGGCAGCATTTTTCAAGTTTTAAGTTAAAACAGCCATTGCTCAGTGATGATACGATAAACGTAAATCTGAGAGCAATTTTGAAAAACAAAAATAAGTTCCTGCTGAGTCTCTTCTGCTTATTGTTCCTTGCTTCTGATAAGTTGTTGATCTGTTATTGCGTAAGCTGGTTCCTACTTGTTGCTGCTATTTCCTCTGCTCTTGGGTGTTGTGCTGCTGCTTCAAGATTCTGCTGCCTTTTGTTTTTAGGATATAGTAGTATACTAGTATTCTAGTATGTTAGCTTTCCTTTTACCGTCTGTTAGGGGTGTAAAATTTTTGATCATGTAAAGGAAGGGAAAGTTTCCCATTTTCTTCTACCATAAATTTCAAATCTAGACATCTAGTTATTCTCATGCAGTTTTATAAACATTTTAGTCCTCCCCCTTTACAAAATACTTGTATAAGAAAGTTTTATAAAGTGATAATGTGAATGATTGTACATTTGTACGCCTTATTGACTAGTACAGTAATATTCTAATGCTTATGCCACTTTTGTAACGCAATCTCATACATCTCCAATCTTATGTTGCCTTTGAGTGTTATTGGATGATCATGAATATCTTTATGAAGGAACAATGAAGATAATTTGGGTGGACTAGCATTATTACTGGAATGAAAATGGTACAAATGATATATCTTGTATTTAAAATAAATAAGTAATCTAAAACGATATTAATAATGCCGTTGGACTAGATCTAGGTGATATAAACCTTTGTATAAACCTAAGCCGTTTGATTAGATCTACATTTATTAACATTAATTGTATTTACTATTTAGCCATTTAGGTTGTAAATAATTCAATTTGAATTAAGCAGTTTGTAATCGGATCAGTTTAAACAGGTTGCGATTCGAAAACAGTTCGATTTTAACGGTTTAACGGGTTATGGCAGTTCAGTTTAGACGGTTAGCGGATTATAACGGTTCGGTTTATATAGTTTTTCCAGCGGTTTAAACGGTTTCGGTTCATAAACGGGTCGGTTTAAACGGTTAGCGGGTTACAAATGGTTCGGTTTAAACGGTTTTTTTTTACGGTTTAAACGGTTTCGGTTTATAAACGGTTCGGGTCATTAACGGGTTTATAAACCATTCGGTTCGGTTTTGTTTCGGTTCGGATTTGAGCAGTTTGGTTTGTTATCGGTTTACGGTCCGTAACGGGTTGACATTGAGCGATTCGATTCGGTTTCGGTTTGATATTGAACGGTTCAGTTCGGTTTTCGGTTTAAATTTATCGGTTTATAAACGGATCGGTCCGTGATGGTTCGGTTCGGTAACGGCCGGTTTCACGGTTCGGTTTGAAAAGTCCCACCCCTAGTTACGGCTGTATTGTTGTTGTTACTGCTTGTTTGGTACCAAAGGAAGTGAATGGGAATGGAACGACTCAACACAAAAGTACTCGTATCATCGTATCAACATTAATAATAAAAAAAAAAAATCAACTTTAAGTATTCTTTAGATAAATTGGTCAAATTACGCAATTATCCACGTGTTATTGACCTTGCTGTTATTGTTTCAGGGTTTTTGTACTTCGTTTGAAAAGTAAGCTAGAAGCCTGGAATGTTGCAGTTAACTCACTTAACTGGCATGAGCACCTACAAAACAACTCTAGTAACCTTTATTATTGGCCATGAGCCAATGATGCAAGTTCATCCCAAATCTACCTTTATTATTTCCAAGGTTTTTAAAGTTTTATGGGAAAGGCTGCAGTCATCTGGCACGAGCACCTGCACAATAACGTATACCCTGCCGATCAAGTTAGTAATTGGAAACGGGGTTTTTAGAGAGAGAAAGGAGAGCAAACATTTGGTATTGAAAATTAATGGACATGTCCCATTAATTAATGATTGGAGTATTAATAGGATTATACGATAACATATACTCTTACAGTTTTGTGCCCTAATTTGACGACTATTGATTGGTTGCCCAATATGTGTGTAACACGTGTAATAGGATAGTGCCATTTTTTACGTCATCTCTAAGAAATAAAAATTTAGGCTTAAACACAAAGATATTTGAAACAATATGAATATGTCATGTTAACTAAAAAAACAGAGAAAGTATTCGTTTATTTTCGAGTATTTATTGATACCTTAAACATTCACATATATGAATATGTGTCATCTCCTTCTTTAATCTGTGTGTATGCGTTTCATGATATTACTTTATACGGAGTAGTTTATAGTCCGTTCATGCCTTATACATAAGATTAAAATAAATAGTCATGTACTCGTGTTATGTACTATTACTTGATTAGAATTTTCTTAGTGAAATGTATAGTTCCCAAATATTAAGAGTATCATCTTTTTAAAATTAATTTATAGTATTATTATTGATTAAAGATATATAATTAATAAAAAAACAAATGTGCCGATCAAGTTGGACCACTTAAAAAATACAAAGTAGAAAGTACAATCTTTTGGAGAAAGAGGGAACAAGAGGGATTCCTCATTCCATATTGATGGGCTAATAAATAATAAGCCACCATATAAGCACCAAGCCTAACCAGGTGAAAATGAAAGGGCACTGAAAAACTCCATATAAAATTATAAATACTCCACACTTTATAAGATGGATAATGTTTCATAAAGTACACTGCAGTATTTCATTCCTCATTTCTTGTTGCCGCCGTCCATAATCGCCATTCTCCGATCAATTGGTATGTAATTCTTTTTTCTCAAATTCTTGTATTTTTTTCCTGGGAAATTTCTGCTCTTGTTAGAAATCATCAACCTACCGAATTATCTTTTTGCCCCCTTTTTGTTCCTGTAAATTTATTATATTTGGTTGATTTTGGTGTTAATTATGAGTTTTTTGTGGGTGATTGTGTGTTTACTGTTTAGGTTATTCTAACTGTAAAATTGCCTTGATATGGCCAGAAATTGAGTTAGATTATCGAATTAAATGCATGGTAATGAGAATCAAGCTCCAAATCAATAGGGTTCATTCTTATTTTAACCCAGTTTACGAACTGCACGCTTCTGATTGTATAATAATGTGGGTTTTTGGTGTTAAATTTGTTTGTTATGTTAGGTGTCGTTTGTTTGCTATGGGAATTTACTTCCCATAGGAATTTGTATTTCATGGGAATTAATTTCCTACATCAAATTCATGGGAATTGTTTAAAATTGTTTGGTTGACATGAAGGAAGTTGCAAATCATGGGAATTTTGACTTACCTAGGGGGGTTGGGTAATCAACTTCCCATGTTTTGTGGGAAGTCACAATTCCCATGAATTTGCAATTCCCTCATTTTCACTTTTTAGTGTCAACCAAACGAACTCACCCATTTTCAAATTCCCATGATTTTTGACTTCCTTCATTTTCTTTGTGTAACCAAACAACCCCTTAGTGATTTTATTAAGAAATCTGTATTGTACTATGTAGTAGTAGTACTTCATTATAATTCTGTTTTCACGCAAAGCTAGTTAGTATTGCAATGTACTTATAAAGTTATAATTCGCTTTTTTGTCCTCAATGTCATTTGTAATGCAATTTTTTAGTATTGCCCCTGACCCCATACCTTATGGTACGGTTATGGTACCGTGATGGTACCGTGAATTTCATGTATTATTTATGTGGAACGCGCATAATTGTTGGTGAAGGATGGGGTGAAATAGTGGTACTAGAACATTGAACACAATCTACCAAGGGGTTAGTGGAGTGTTATAACTGATAAGAGTTTCAGATCTTTGAAGTTTCTTGAATGAATGTCTGCTTCTTACTGCTATAATGTTGTTTTCGTTTATTGTGTTGGTACATTGGTGTTAGAAATTATAGGTGTTGCATGGTCATTACCGTTCTTGTAATCACGATTGTGCAACTTGGGACCAATTTTTTCAACAATCACAGGAGCCATTGGAAGTTCTTTAATCCTTTTGAAAGTTGTTTCTAGATTTGAAACATTGCCAAGAATTTCTTGACTAGATGTCTACTTACAAACTTCTGGGTTTTTTGCCAATTTGCCTTGAATGCTATTGTGCTATCCAAGTGATAGTTCAATCAATTCTTTGATGGTTCATTGTATCTTGTGATGCCTCAATTGTTTTTTTAGCTGTTTTTCTCCTCACCAATACTTACGGTTTTTTTTGCAGTTTGACTCATGGAGCTAGAACCATCTTGGGAGGATCATGATTGTGGATACTTGTCAGTCAGTAAAGAAGACCATACAAGTGAACCTGATGTGTTTGGATCTTTGTTAGAATTAACTCCTATCAATGATGAAGAAAAGGACGTTATCTGTATTAACTCCATTCTCCCAGATGATATTTTAGAGCGAGTTTTTGGACACCTTCCAGTTTCAACTATTATTAAAGCTGGTTGTGTATGTAAGAAATGGAATGATATGTTGCAGTCTGAAAGATTTTTACAGAACCTGCCAAGCACATCACCTCAAAAACCTTGGTACTTCATGTTTACTAGCGACTCTGATCCGCAAGGGCATGTATATGACCCTATGCTTTTGAAGTGGTACAGATTTGAGATCCCTTATGTTGAGATGCCTAGTTGGAATCTGTTTTCATCTTCAGGTTTAGTATGCTTTATGGATAATGACTCTAGGAGAAAACTATATGTTTGCAATCCGGTTACAAGATGTTGTCGAAAGCTTGCAGGGCCTTATGGTACAGAATTATCTGATTACTGTGCCCTTGCAGTCTCATTGGATGAATCATCACGAAAGTATACACTGGCTATAGTGAGATCTAAACAAGCTCCTGGAGAACAGGCAGATTGGGGTCTCTCAATTGATGTTTATAGCTCCAAAAATAAGTTATGGTCATCTCTTGTGGAGGTTAATTTACAAGCTTGGAGAAGTGGAGCTGACAGTGTGATATGTGGTGGGATTCTGTACTTTGTGGTATATCTAACAAGGACACTGGGCTTTATTAATTCCCACTATGGTGTGCTGGCTTATGATCTTGCTTCTGGGTCCTTTGACCTTGATGTGGTTGAACGCGTGATTCTGGCACCTTGTCCTGTCACATGCATGCGGTTGATGAACATTAAAGAAGAGCTTGTTATGGTGGGAGGGATTGAAAAACAAGGGAGATCTGGTGTGATCAAGGGCATTGGTATTTGGGTTCTTAAAGGGAAGGCGTGGGAAGAGGTTTCCCGTATGCCAAACAAATTCTTCAGAGGATTTGGGGAGTTTGACGATGTCTTTGCCAGTAGTGGTTTTGACAATCTCATATACATTCAGGGCTATGGAACTCCTGCTCTTCTTATGTTTGACATGACTACAAAAGAATGGAGGTGGTCACACAAATGCCCTGCCACCAAGAAGTTTCCACTCCAGCTGTTTTCTGGAATTTGTTTTGAACCCCGGTTTGATATTTCTCCGTAATTTGGGATCATTTCTTCTTGACTCTGCTAGATTTCTACAGTACTCATTTCCATCAATACGCGAAACATTAGCATCCAATAATGAGCAGGTGGTACCCTCCTCCATTCGTTCCTCACGGTAAGTGCAGGCAGTTCCTTAATGATGTTACATTCCGTGTAGTTGAGAGTTGGTGCTGCATTATGTTGCTGATGCTTCTTGTTTCCTACGTAGTATTTACTGAGCTCTATAACTGGTGGTAGTTCTCCAGGCTTTGAACCATTGTCTTCTCGTACAGAGACCAAAAAAAATTGCTTCCTAGAAACCAAAATTTGAAAATGAATTGTGGTTCAAATGTAATTGCTAAATGGAATTTCAGAAACAATTTTGAGCTCTTTTTCTCATTTCATTTCTTTGCTTTAGGGCAGTTCATTAAAATTGGAGTTTGAGGAAAACTGTGATAGGGTTGAAAAAGTATATTTTTTATACTAGTATATCTTTAACTTTTGAATTTATATTGGCATTTAATAATTTATGGGTATTATAAGTAATAAGTAATTTTCTTTTCTAGACACCAGTTATTACTGTTTTTATTTATTTGTTTGTAGGAAGGAAGGATTTCGGTGTCAAAAGTGATTTTATTACCGCTTGGATTAAAAGAAGCAAAGCCCATAAGCATGATCGACTCACTTGTGTCTCAAACCATCAAGGACTTGAATTGAGCCACATGAGCTTTGAAGTATCACAATCTGCCACTTAACACATCAGAGGGGAGAGAGTAGCTCAAAACTTTCATCACTCTCACGAGTGAGGTGAAAGCAGCCTTGAGTGATTTTAGCGGAATACCAAGTGAAGGCTTATTTCCTGATTAAATGGTGTTTCATTAAAGCTCAACTTCAATGGGTCGGTTTGCAACCATTCAGCCGCGGCAACTTTCAGGTTTCATCATCAGGGACAACATGGTATTCAAATTAAAATTTCATTCTATAAGCCACGCCTTTCCTTAAAGGTATTCACATAGCTTCACAACATGGTATCCTCAATAATTCAACTTGAGGGCAACAACTTTGTCCAAGGCGTTAGGTCCATTCCATGGGAGATCAAGCACGTCATTAGCAAATGTTGTTCATCTAGTTACTGTACTGAAAACATGGATATTATTCCTTGTAATATCTCTTGTTTAATTTCCATTCTTTCTTCAAATGCTTTGGGAATTCCCTTGGTGAAGAGGACTTTTAATGCTTTAACCCTACTATTACCTTAAGAATAAAGAAAATCAGCAACGAGTATAAAAGTATGATCTACATAACCTAGTGATTAAAGAAACTAAGGCGTGTTCGGCACTAACTTTTGAGAAATTGAATACTGCAATTGTTCAAGGGTAGGATGAGGTGAAGTGGAGGCTGAGGAGCGCGGGGGAGAAAGGATTGGGACAAGTTTTGTTCCACTACATGCAATATTTAATATTTAATGATTACACTTTCATTTAAATGCAATATTCACACCAACACCCACCAGGCCACCATACCGCCATTACCTTTGGGGTGGTAGGGTAGGTCTACTTTCTTTTACGAGGAGGTCTACTTTCTTTTACGAGGAGGTCTACAATCTCTCTAATCATCTACATTTAGTACGGACTACGGAGTATCGTACATTCCTTCGTCCCTAAATTACATTCATCCTTTCTATTTTGGGTATTCCAAAATTGCATTCCACCTTTCTATTTTTAGTATTTTTTTTTTCAAATACACTCTCTTTTTCAGTTGTACTTTTAATGTATAATTAATGTATTTACATTTCACTTTTAATGTTTGGTTGACTAATGTACTTTTTCAGCCTTTAATTTTTCAGAATCCTTGTGCCAAATTACAATGAATATGATTGGTTAAAAATTTTCAATTAGGAGCATGTGATTGGTCCTTTTTTTTACAAAGGATTGATGACATGTGATGAGTAATTACTAATCTATCTTTGTTTTACTCAAAAACATTATTTAATGTTTTGTACTTCCCATTACATTATCTAATTATTGTTATTTATCTTATTCTTTCCTCCTTAATTCCCGTGTAAATTTCTAAAGAGCAATGTAATTTAGGGACGGAGGGAGTACTACATATATACTCCGTATATCAGTGGGTGGGCGCTTTCTTTTTATCATAAAAAATATATATACAAGTATCATACTCCATACAAGATTATTTAATACGGAGCACGACGTATTTATAGACTTTGTGAATTTGTGATGGACTAGCGTAGAGTCTTAGTGCACTATTCTCCATAAATTAATCATTAAAATAATCAAAAATAATTAATTGGAAATAAAATGCCACTCTTTCAACTCGGTAAACTTTTCGAAGTTTTTTAAATTTTTTTTGGGCATATAAGCATGTAATATCCTTCTTATTTTAATATTAAGTTGGGAATTTATCGACAATTTACGAGTAAATCGGTGTAATAAATGTTTATTTATTGTCTATTTTTTTTCACTTTTAGCTTCTTATATGCAGCCCTTAGGGCTAAGGGCCGCATATATCTTTTTCCTTTTTTTTTACTATAATTGTGAACTATCCCATCAATACATTATACATGTCCTCTAAAAAAAACAAAGGTATAGGATTAGATTTGCACCAATTTAACACGCAACAAAATTAAGCATCGAGCACACATACATTATACTCCGTACTACAGTAGTAGGAAAATTGTTTACAGTAAAAATTGGCTTTTTGTGCAAAGCAGCAAATTGGATTTCTGTCGGCCTTGTTTGGATGTTTCAGTAAGAATCAAAAGGAGTAGTCCCATCTAACTTGGATGATGGCATTAAACGATCGTCTCTCTAGATTCACTTTGCTCATTTCGAGATTCCCATTTTTAGTAACAATTTGTGTCAAGTTTTTTTTGAAAGACATATGTGTCAAGTTTTATGCCTTTAAGGACGCATCTTAGGCCAATGCTTCATATTAACGTTATTTTAATCTTACTTTTTGCTAACTACAATATTATCGATTTGGTAATGAAACACGCAATTGCTACATCACTACACCCTACACGTATTTAATGCTACTCTTAAATGATTATGCGAATAAAACGCACTCTCATTGTGTTATATAAACAAATAATCTATTGCGCGTTGAAAATGAGTAATTCCTTGTTAAATTCATTACGTGAACAAGTAAACTAAAAAAAAATTGAAAATGAGTACATAAACCAACCCCTTTTAACTTTTCATAGACTTTACTCGTATTATTTTTCACAAATGTATTAAAATTGACCTAAATGAATTTGAGCACACTATAATACGAAGGATATCTCTAGATTCTCTCCAAACTAACGTTCAAAAATTCCTCTTTACCTCATTTATTTTTCATCATATCGTTTGATTTTAAAACCTTTAACTCGATCTTCTTATATGATAAACTCATACTTCGTGCAATAAATGGCTTAGAATCACTACTCATAAAATGTATTCGTACCATCGTAATAAATTTACCATAACCAAGTATGTTTGGTGGAGGTCAACCGGTCAAAGTAACAAATTCGAATGTCATCACTTTTACATTCACTTGAGAGTTATTAAATACTGTATTAAGCATTAACAGCGAAGGTCATAGCTTACATAGGGGACCAATTTGATCACCACATTTTGTAATAATTACAATCATAATCCGTACTTTTTGTTTCTCTTCACAACTCTCTTTCTTTCTCCTGGAAATTATTGTAGACTTCCAACTTCCTTGAAGATGACACCAAATTTTTGCCAGGTAGCAAAAACCCACCTAAATAAAATTTAAAAAATAAAAAGAAAAAACATAAAAAAAACAGAAGAAAGTAGAAATAAAACAGAGGAAGAAAGAAAACCAAAAACAGAGTATATCTGAGTTTTCTGACTGAAGTGAAAGCTAAACTCATCAGACACCCAAAATCCACAAAAAAAATCAAGCAAAATCAAGAAAAAAATGGGTAAAATCCAGAAAATCAGTCAGAAAGGAGTGAAATTGAGGTGAAAGATGAAATCTTTAGTGAGAGAAAGAGGGAAATTTAGAGAGAGAAATGAAAATAAGGGAAGAAGAAGAAGAAAGTGGGGAAAAAGGTACAATTTCAGCGGAAAAAAAGGATGAATTTTTTAGTAGAAGAAGAAAGTCTTTGCCTTTATTGGCTGCCTGTAAAAGGGGTTTTTGTGGGCCCAGAAATTCTACTGTTACTACCCCAGTCATCTTATGGAAGGAGGTTGTTGTTGTTGGAGCTCAAAACACCATAATTAAAGGCAACAACAAAAACAACACTTTTCCCCTTTTTTCTTCATTTTCTCTCTCCTGTTCTTCTTCTGCTGCTGCTCAATTTTCTGCTAGGAAACTTGGTTCTGTGTTTTGGGAGTTTCAAAATTATTACAATTCTGAAGAAATGTATTTGGGTGTTAATAATCATAATCAAAGGGGTCGTAGAATTCATCATAGATTAAATAAAGATGAGGGTTTTGATCATAATCTTCATCAGATTAATGGACATCCCTCTTTACCTGTTGATCCTCATAGAGGCGGTTCTTCTGATTATCAGGTTACATCTTTTACTCATTCTATTTCTAGTTTTAAATTTGCTGTTTTAATTTGGGTTTTTGATTGTAAAACCAATTGTGTCATATTTGCTGTTTCTTTATTTAATTAAAGTTAGTGAGACATGAAGGGCAATGATAATGATGTACACGGAATTTGATCCGAGACTTTGTTTGCTTATTCCTTGATTTAGAATTGGATTTTCTGTTTTAAGGCCTAATTCATGAAATTTAGTTAATTTTGTGTGGGTTTATCAGGAAGCTTTCATCTGTTGATACTGATGGTACATTCTGTTAGTGATATTTGAAATTTTTGTTTTCAAACCCTATTTGATGATTTTGTTGGGTATAGTTGATTCTAGCTTTTAAGTCATCAATAACTAGTTAAGTTTGGTGAGCTTCTTGTGGTTTCTAAAGATGGGCATGTTTACATTTTTGTGTCTTGCCTTTTGTTGTAGGATGTTACAAGATTGTCTTAGTTACCCAATTCAGATCTTCATTTCTATCATTATTTTGCTGTTAGCCTGTTAGGTCAGTTTAGTATCCGAAATTTAGCTCATGTGCTTCACTTTGCTATGACTTGTGGTTTTTTTTTTGTTGTTACTTGTTGCCATTGTATGAACTACTAGCACCTAATTGATGAAAAAGCCAATCCTTAATGATATTATGTCAAAGCAGCAGAAAAACAATGCTGAGTTTTTGTTGGATAGACAGCGACTTGACAGGGTATAAGACAGTAAGATCTTCTATGATAGGAATCGGACTTCAGAGTCTAGATGGCCTTCTATGGCGCTGATTGATTAATTGTTCCCCAGAGGAGTTTTTATGAATTGTCTGATATAAGTCGAGGACTTAAGACTTACTATTATTGCAATCATTGCTTATTGAGCTTGCTTTGTTAAGTTGAGTTTTCTCTAAATGATGTTTTGACCCTATTGATGTCTATTATAGTTGTCTGTTGAGCAGTGCTTGCCAATGTAATTTTGGAAACACTTAATGCTTTATTTACTTGGATTAAAAATTGTCTGACAAAGAATTCAAGGAAAGTTGCTTAGAGTATTTCGGACATGCCTTGTGGAAAGTTGGAGTTTTAGCTATTTTAGTTGAAAGGCATTATCCTATAGGTAAATTGGAGTTGGAATCCTAGGATAAATGTCCATTGTTGTTAAAGAAAGTTTCAAGTTCTAATGAATTAACTTATCCTGAAACTTATGAGTGGATTTTAACTTTCAAAAACTGGAATAAGGAGTAGCTCATCATGTTTAACTTTTGTGTATTGAATCTGATGTGCGGCAGCCTTCAAGTGCTGGTAGCTTGAGGAGACATATTGCAGCCTCACTGATGCGGCATCATCAATCATCAGAAAGGAATAAACACGCGCTGCAGCCTCTTTCTCCTGCAAGCTATGGTAGTTCCTTGGAGGTACTTATCTTTTAATTCTTTAATTATTTGTATGTACCAAATTTTTGAGCAATACAGAGAGGAATTTTTTCCTCTTAATCAAACCAAAGGTACTGTTTTGCTTAGGATGTGCAGTTTGTAATGTATGGCCACTAGTGAAAAACAACTTGAAGTTTTCATTTTGAGTTTGGCAACACATTTTGATTTCCTGTATTGGGGCTTTTCTTTGATTCAGAAAGACTGTCCTATGTTCAGATTCACCTATGGAATTTGTGGGCTCATATACAATGTTTAAATAGCGTGTACTGTTTGGTGTATGATCAATTGATCAGAATAGAGCTCCAAAGGCATCTCGTAATGCCTGCTTTTTGGCAGTTGAGTTTACAATTCTTTTGCACTTATCTATGACTATCGCCAATTCCGTCTACTTGGACTAGTCTACTATCACAGATAAATATCATAGGGTAGCACACTAGCACCCATACCTTTCTCAACTCTTATTTCTAGGTCTAATTGAATTATCCTTGCATCATTGCAACAACTTGAATGTTGCTTATTTTGACTAAGCCATATTATATATTTTGCATTTTTTGGCCCTTCTTATGTGTAGTGAAGCCGTGCAATGAATGGAAACATAGATTAGTGTTATGAGGGTTAAATTAGTGTTTGAGGGTTAAATTAGTGTTATTCTTCCCTTACCTCTCCTATGAACTGTGGTGAAGGTGCATATTGGAAGGTAAAGTACACCTCGGCTGGGTGTATCTCTAAAACATAATCATCAATAAAATTGTATCTCCAGAGTCCAGATCTTTTTCAAAGTGCCAGAATGTGCAGTGTTGCTAATAAAATTGGGTTGATCAATGCTCTGGCTGATATAGGCATTTCAGGGGGGATAGATTCTCTTTTCTGTTAGAGGACTATTTTGTTTTCTTTAATTTATTTCTGTTTTTAATAATTTGACTTGTCCTTATTGCTGAATGACATGTGGCTGTGTGTGTACATTCAGATGGCTCCTTATAATCCAGCAGCAACTCCTGACAGTTCAATTGAGTTAAGTGGAAGGATGGGTGAACCTAATTACGGCTTTAAAACATCAACCGAGTTGCTTAAAGTGTTGAATCGTATATGGACACTTGAAGAGCAGCATGCTTCCAATGTGTCTCTGGTGAAAGCATTGAAACACGAGCTTGATCATGCCCGTGGTAGGATAAAAGAGTTGCTCAGAGATCAGCAGGCAAATCGTCATGAGATCGACGAACTAATGAAGCAAGTCTCACAAGATAACATGTCTAGGAAGAGCAAAGAACAAGAGCGGATAGAGGCTGCTCTCCAATCTGTGAGAGATGAATTGGAAGATGAAAGGAAGTTGAGAAAACGATCTGAAAGCTTGCATAGGAAGCTAGCTAGGGAGCTGTTTGAGATCAAGGTGGCCTTATCAACCACTCTCAAAGAGCTTGAAAAAGAAAGAACATCAGGTGAGCTCCTAGAAGAACTTTGTGATGAGTTTGCCAAAACTATTAGGGAATATGCAAAACAAGTGCACGATGTCAAACACAAGTCTGACAGGGACTGGACTGGCAACACTAATCATGACAATTTGATCCTACACATTTCCGAATCTTGGCTTGATGAGCGAGCTCAGAGGAGAGACAGGGAAGCACAGAGAGCATCTGCTGTTGTTGACAAATTGAGACCTGAAATAGAAACATTTCTCACAGCTCGACAAACAGCTAACGTAGACACTAAAGAAACTGATCACAAAGAGAGCCATTTAAGGCGTCGTTCCCTTGAATCAATTCCTGAGATTGGAAATGCTCCTGAAGATTCAGCTGCGTATTCTGATTCTCGTTGTGCTGAGAAAAGCAAAGTAGGCCTCATCCACTACGAAGAGCAGGAAGAGCTTGCGTTGAATGGGAGGAGGAAGGGTCAAAGTCCTCCTAGTGTGCAGATGTCGGAACCTCAAAACACTCGGGAGATTGACTCTAGAATGAAAACAGGCGAAGGAACCCCAACAGAAATCAGCATGCTACAGAAGTCTGAGATTTACGATTCCTACCAAAAGAAGAAGAATTACGATGAAGAAGGGCATGCATCAAACTCAAAAACAGTTGACAAACTAATTAGTGAGTTGCTGTTATCAGAAGGTGGGAGTTTCCCTCCTGAATATGAATACAAGGAAGCTGCTTCGAGTAATCCTTCTACATTGAAAAGGCATGCAAGCCCGGTGAGACAGTGGATGACAAACATGAGATCCCCGGACCCCAAAATTTCTGAATCATCTTCAAGATTGCAGTCAGTGAGAGAGAATTCCTTAAAAGCCAAGTTACAAGAACCCAAGTCTAAAGGGCAGCGTTCACGTTTGAAAATCCTAAAAGGTGCATCCTAAAAGGTTCGTTATGAGTCATGACTCATATGAGACTATTGAAGAGTTTAAATGTATAGCTTACTGGATTTTTTTTTTTTGGTTTTCTAACATGCTTTTAGTCTTTTAGAGATAGATTTATCAATTAACTTTGTGAAATGCCCTGGTATGTTTTGTAATGTTAGTTTTACAAATTTGTACATATCGAAAAATCACGATGTTTTAGATTTCCAATGGTATCAAGTCAGGGATGTTGCACATTTTCAGTAAATCAGGTTCTCTTTTGGGAAGAAAGGAAGAAGTATCTTTTACTTCATGGTCATCGGATTGTTATTCATGCCTCCAGGATAAGTAATGTGTACACATAAATTTTTATTGTAGTTTCCTTTTTTTATCAGTTGAATTGAATCAAGTTTTGTTGACATACATTTCTTTCTTTGTCTTGTAATCTCCTTTCAGTCCTTTGTTGTTAGCTTTGGGCCTTGTTTGGTTTGGCTTTTGGCTAGCTTTTTGATTGACTTTTTGCCTTTTCTTTTGGTCAAACAACCAAAATACATGTTTGGTAGCTAAAAAACCGGCTTTTCCGCCAAAAACTAAAAGCTTTTGGTTTTGGCATTTCATTACTATCCTTCTTGTCGACACCAAAAATCTTAATTAAGAACATTATGAAACAAAAGTAGCATAAAAACTAATATTCAGCACCTTATGGACGGTAATTGTTTATTTTTTAGCGCTATAGTTTGTATAAAATTGCTGATCTTATTTACTAAACAAATCTTTTTTCCCCTTACAAAAAAAAAGAAAAACCTTACTTATTTAAGGCCAAGAAAACAACAATAGGCCTAGATTGGAGAATAGAAGAGTTGGAAGTTGGGAGTTTTGGGAGTGAGGAAAAATGGGGAGTGGCGCAACTTTGAAATGGGTGTTGCAATTACACAAAGACGTACCAAAGGCTGCTCGATTTTATTCCGAAGGCTTAGACTTCACTCTCCATCTCTGCACTCTTCGTTGGGCCCACCTTCAATCCGGCCCTCTCAATCTCGCCCTTCTTCAACCCTCTTCTTGGTATCTTTCTTCTTTTTTCTGTAAATTATTCACTTTTTGTTTTGTTGTTGCAATAATAATCATATGAAGAAAAACAGTTATACCCTTTTTATGGTTGCATAATATGGTCATGTTATTTGCACTTTTTTTCTTTTTTCTTTTTTTTTTTTTTTTTTGTAAATATTTAATTTTGTTCTGGGTTTGATGTATTTTTTTTCTTGTATATAGCAATTAGAAATTGCATGAATTATACCCTTTTAGCAAAGTGTTAAGATCTTAGCAAAATTTGGGCATGTTTGGCAAATTTTACAAATTGCAGTTGCAGGTACTTAGTGTACTAGTGTTTAGCTGTTCTACTGGTTTTTAGTGATTAGGTGTTGATTGTAACCATTTGGTGTCAAAGTTAGAAAATTTTCAAGGTAATTCTATAGGTACATTTGGTTTTAGGATGAATTTCTGCTGCATTTGAAAGGTTATCTCAAGCTCTAATAATAGCTACTGTAAAACCACTACCTTGCCAAACACCAAAGTTCAGTACTTCAGTTTAGTCGTATCTTGACCTATTTAAAACTCCAATCATAGTTGCTTGCTGGAATTTTCTTATGAAAAAACCCTATGCATATTTCTCATTTTGGTTGTCTATATACTATCATTTTCAAAATACATGTATGATGTTGCTGATTTTTCATTGAGACGCAACGTTTTTTTTGGGCTGGTAATTAGTAAGTAATTCAAGCAACAAGCTTAGTAAGTTGGGATATCTTCAAAGTTACAATTTTTTGATTAATCAGTGGGCTGTGCCTCGAGAATATAGAGGCCAAAATATGGCTCCTCTCTTCAGGTGAATATAGTAAATAAAGGTACTTTGATGAATACAAAATTTTAAGGTGTTAGGCTGATAGGAGAGAGGATATGCTATAGGGATTAGTATGATATGCTATAGGGATTAGTATGATATACGAAGAGTGTACGGAGGAAAAGAACCCTTAATTCACCTAGTAAAATATTCAAGGAAAGATGATGACCATGTTGATACAAAATGTATTACAAGATTGTAGTTTCCCTAATACCAATCTTAATATGGAAAAGGTCACTGAGATGCAACTGAAAATTGCAGTTACCTATACACTTTGCAGTGAGAAGTGAGAAAAAGGTAAATGTTTTTTTTTTTTTTTTTTTTTTTTTTTTTGCGGAACAAACCATAAGAGAGAAATTGCATTTTTTTGTGGAGTGGAGGGAATACTATGCTTTTGGAGCTGGTCAGCAATGAAGGGATTGGACAAGAATCTCATGGGAAGGAGGTCCAAATAGATTAATGTGTCCCCATCAATGAGAACAACCTTACGTACTAGGAACTATGGCCTCATCAACAGGTGCTTAGATGAATAGGAAAGCTACACTACATCTAGAGAAATGGTCACCTTTTGTGTCAAGTAGTGTTTTTTTAAACAAGGTTCGATTAAAGCTAGTTTTAAGAGTGAAAAAATCGTCTCCCAATTGCCTATTGCTTACTTCTTTCCAGTCTACTTGCACAAAAAGAAAATGTAGTAACATTTGTTTGGGTCAGGACTCAGGAGTAGCTGATGCCTGCCAGACTTATATTAGTTCATGCTTGGTATTTGGTGACCTGAGAAGGAGAACATGGCTACTAGGTAATCACTTGGTTATATTGGTATGGTGTTGGCTTAGTTTATGTGTGTCCTGTGGTAATTGATAAATTTAAAGGGGGGGGGGGGGGATCAGTTTGATGGTTCATGCAACTTAACCTGTGATAGCTTGAAGTCTAGCCTTGATGTATTGCAATCTTACATATGGTTAAAAGGTGGTGATAGTATGAAGTCTAGCCAAGATGCAGAATGTAGTGACTTTTGTTTGGGTCAGGACTCAGGAGTGAACGTTTTGTAGCAGATACCAGGTGCCAGACTTCTATTAGTTCATGCTTGGTTTTTGGTGACCTGAAAAGAAGAACATGGCTACTAGGGAATTTCTTGATTATATTGGCACGGTGTTTATGTGTGTACTGTGTTAGTTTATATGTGCGTACTGTATTAGTTGATAAGGAAAAAAAATGGGGTCAACCTGTGATAGCATGAAATCTAGCCTAGATGCAAGTACAATTTTCATATGGGAAAGTCCTAGTAAATCGTCTTTGATCTATTTACTCCTCTCTTGGGTGGGGTTATACTATTTGTCGTTTTTAAAATTTCTTGGTGTTGCTGATTATTCATTTTGGTGCAATGTTTTTTTGGGCTGGCAATTACTTAGGAAAAGTAAGCTGGGATATGTTCCAAGTTACAATCTTCTGATTAATCAGGGGGCTGTGCTTGAGAGTGGAGGGGCTCTTCTCTTCAGGTGAATATAGAGATTAGAGCCAATAGAGGTACTTTTTTAGTTTCATGAATACAATTTTGTTAGTCGTTGAGGCTGATAGGAGAGATGATGTTCTAGAGAAACAACTACAAATATGATATGCTAGGAGTGTGAGGAAGACAAAGGAAAGGAAAATAATTCTTAATTCACCTTGTAAAATATTCCAGGAAAGAAGATAATCATGATGATACTTAAAATTTTATTACAGGATTGTTGCTTCCCTCCTATCAATCTTATTATGGAAAAGATCACTGGGATGCAAATGAAAATTGCAGTTACCTATACTTGCAGTCAGAAGAAGAGAATTGGGATGGTTTTTGTGGACAAACAATAAGAGAGAAATGGGATTTCATTTTATTTTGTTTTGTTTTGTTTTTTTGGGCGCAGAGGGTATGCTATGCTTTTGGGGCAAGTCAGCAATGAAGGAATTGGACAAGAATTTTATGGGGAGGATGTCTAAATAGTCGAGTCAGGTTTTATGTGTCCTGATTAAAGAGAACAATTAAATAGTAAAAGTTTCAATGACTGCACTAGGAACAATGGCTTCATGACCAGGTGTTTGGATAACACTGCCCATCTGGAAAAATGGTCACCTTTTCATGTCATGTTGTGTTTTCAGTAAGGTTTGATTAAAGCTACTTCCAAGAAATCCACTTTGTCTCTCACCATTGTGAATTATCTACTTCTTTCCAGTCAACTTACACAAAAAGTAAATGCGGTAGCAGATTCCAAGCACCGGACTTCTAAAAGTTCATGCTTGGTTTTTGGTGATCTGAGAAGGAGAATATGGCTTGCAGGCTTGGCATGGTATTAGTTTAGTCTGTGTCAGAAATGTGTTAGTTGATGAAAAAAAAAAGAGGGGGGAAGGTGGTCAGTTTGATGGTTAATGCAAATTAATTTGTGATAGCATGAAGTAATGCCTAGATTTTGGTGAAAATTTTAAATATGGTTTGAAGGTGGGGATTAAGAATAAAGGATTCAGGAAAAAATTGTGGTTGATAGTCTAGCACTCTAGCTCTAAAGATCTATTTTCATGGCATTTTTTCTTTTAAATACCTATCATCCAACCAGCCTCTGTTGGAACTCTTTTTTTTTTTTTTTTTTTTTTTTTTTTTTTTTTTTTTTTTTGAAACCAACGGAAGGCAATTATATTAAAGAAGGTCAAGCTCCGCCAAATCTAGAAGACTTTGGGGAAACGGACCGAAGTATGCTCAGCCCTATTCTCAATTGTGGGGGCTTGATTTTGGGGGATAGCTGGATAGGCTTTGAACCAGGGAAAACACACTAGCATCGTAAGAGTAGCAGCATTGTTTGCTTGGGAAGGTGAAATGAATTCATATGATATGTTTACTTCAGTTAGTTAGTTAAACGCCATGCATGATGATAAGTATACTGAAAATCAAATAGCTTTGGTATTCTCCCTTTAAAATCCATCTTACAGTGGGGCACAAAGGACTACATTCTGAGTCTGGATTTTGGAGGTCATCCTAAGACTGGAGAGGTTTTGTGCAACTCACAAACTGGAATGTTTATGTGGATTGTTAGGCTGGAAGAATTAGTATCCTGAATGAAATTGGTATTCTGTAATTATGAAATGTACATCTGCAATCACCTATGTGTCTTTTTCTGCTTGGAGTGTTAAATATGGTGTCTAACTCCATTTGGAAAAGATTGTATGTGGTTTGTTGTTGTCAACTTTTCTTACAATCCCACAGTGTTTTTCCTTATGGAACCCAACTGCTTGAAAAGGGTCAACGCTGGTGAGTTTTGCACCTCCCCCCAGTGTTGCTTTCTAGCATCGACATTACAGCCATTCTGTTAAGGCGGAGTGGGTGACAATTTGAGTATAGAGTTAGTGAGTTCCTTGCTGATCACTACCACTGCAAAGATATGATAGGAGATGGCATGGATATTCTTTTTTTTTTTTTTTTTTTATTGGCTCTTACTAAATGTGTCTTGTTTTGGTGTGTGGTATTGACCGCTGAGGTGTCATTTAGGCAGCTCTTTCAATGTGCTACTATGATCAGTTTATGTCATCACTTGGAGTTTATCAGTTTATCAATTGAGCATCTCACCTTCTTAGTTGGCAACTCTAAAACTTAAGAAAATAGCTTTTGGTTTCCCTTCTCCACCCTTTCAAAACCAAACAGAAAAAGACTATCTATATTATTTTATTATATTTTAATTAAAAGTCTACATCATTTTCACTTTAGAAGCTAATTACGTGTGCTATCCCACAGTGACACTGTCATGCAGAAAGGGCATTCTTCAATGTTGTCATTTACTGTCCCTGACCTCCATGGTACAGTGACAAAATTAGCTTCATTAGGGGCAGAGCTGGATGGTCCAATTAAGCATGAAATCCATGGAAAGGTTTATAGCTACTCCTTTTACTAAAAATAAAATACAGTACTGTCATATAATTCAAAAGGATCTAAGTCGTTTGCCATTGTGATTAGGTTGCAGCCATGCGATGTTTGGATGGCCACATGATAGGCCTTTATGAACCCCTTTGAGATCTTTGGCCACGAAAGAAGATCACAACATCTGAAGAGTTTTCTTGAATACATCTGACCTTTTACATATGGAATGAATGAGTCACCTTTCCTTCTTTTGGGTTCCCTTCAATGATAGATAGTGTTGGTCCATCAAGGTCGAAAACAGCTGTGCACAATGTGTACAATGTTGGTCCTGAAAATCAGAGAGATGAGCGACTATATCGAGTTTTCTGTAAAATAGGATATTGAAGGGATCAATTGCAGGTTGCTATATACCTGACATGTAGATGGGATATCTTTTGTCATCTATGTCTCCAAGGAGTGAAAGGAAATCTTCTTTTGATTCTTGCGGCAGTGAAGCTGCTCGTTTTTGTCTGCTACTTGAATTTTCATCTTGTATCTTTAACAATAAAGACATGATAATATGTAGTTTCCAATTTGATTAGTTTGGTGAAAAAGAGCTACCTCAAAGCATTGATCATCATGATAATATTGGAGTTCTATTGTTTTTTGTACCTGTGGAACTTGAAGGTGAAGGTACATGTTTGCATGGAAGAATGGTGATGCATTGACCTCATAGACTGAAAATCGATTCCTTGATGCTGTTTCTATATTCAGAATCTTTCGTTTTGGTATATCGATCAGGTTATAGCTGTGTCCAACAGACACTTCTGACGACTGAATTTTCTGAAGACACATGAACAATGACTATTAAGATTTCTTTTGGATGCTCATTTGGATGTCAAAGATACAAGTAGTCTTAATTTGGTTTTCGACCTTCAGAGCATCACCACTGCTCGTTGCTTCAAGAAGATCTCTTGAAATAAAGTTCCGCCCAATGCCTCCTGCTACAATTTCATCTTCACGAGGTGGTACCGAGTTCAACGTGAAAGCCTTGAAAAACATCATTAAGGTACATTAATGGCTTGACAAATACACCTGACCTTATGTAAAAGGATATAATTTTTCAGATGGTTGCCGTAAAGAAAGTTTCATTTGATAAATTGGGTGTAGTCCTTTTTCGGTATGCTCTCTGTTTTTATATTGCTCTTCTGCTGCTGCAGTCTCAAACCCTCAAGAAAGAACAAAGTATGTATGACCTCTAAGAGTACTACTACGTATGTAGTACGAGTAGTATATGATAAGTTCAGAGATTACCAATCCATGACTGTTAAAGCCAAATGCACAGCTTGGAAGCTCCCCGGCGTATGTATATGCTGTGAAGGAAAGTCCATTGCCTAAATTCGCTTGGATCAAGTATCTGCAACACAAAAGGATGCAATATATTAATACTGCTACTTTCGGAATTATCAAGTTGCATATCCTAACTCTAAGCCATTAAGTATTTTGCATAATCTTTGATTTGTTTGGTTATTATTCAGCTCAGCTCAGAACTGCAACTCTTTCACTTAAACACGTGCTCCGTATCATACTTAACAGGATCGTGCTTACGTACGTGTGACCAACTAGAGCAACATTTGCATCTTCATTGTGCGCTGCTATGGCCATACTGTCACTTACTACCAGAACGGTAGAGCAATCATCTGGTGTGTCTTCAGGTATATTCGCTCCTTCGTTCTTTGGCATAAATGCTAATATCTCTTTCCTGAAGTTGATAAGTATTATCTGCACATTAAGAGAGTAAAAAAAGGACTTCATAATTAAGCCACCCAAAATAATGCTATCCTGCAACAATAGCTGAAGATAACACAAGCATATAGAGCGAAACCAGGGTTGTTATCCTGTACATCAAGAACAGGCACACTACTTCCTTCCGCAATCCCAACAAGCTCATCCCAGTAACGCGGGAACTTGCTCCGGTTGTTTTCAGTAAGAGAATCGATTATCGGTTTTGCAATTTGGGTTTCGGCATAAGGCCGGAGCTGAGTTTGTAGAATAAGGTCTGTTGCTAATCTGCTCTTTATCAAGGATGAGAATCTCTCCCCTATCAGATACCCCATTTCATAGGAGCTCTTACATGGTCCAACTTCAAATATCTCCATGAGTATTTTCTTCTTATACTACTTTCCCAGTAAATTTTTTGGTTGTTTGGTATAATCAAATATGTTGAGGAAGTTACTTCATGTGAAGCTTAGCTCCATCTAACCTTATCTATTCAGCCTCTACCTCACATGTTTGAATGCTGGGCCTTTGGGTCCAATTATTTGCCTTCAATATGGCATTTTATAAATTGTTCAAGATTGAATATTGATTTTGGGCCTTGATATACAATTGATGGGACTATAATTTTATACTAGCAAGTTGTCCCCTACTTTCCCTATATGGTTTTCTTGATGACATAAACTCTAGAAATCCAGCAAGAGTTTGTGTACTAGTGTAGACTAATGACAATTTTAGCTTTTATTCACAATTTAGGGTTTCCTTCAGCTTATTTTCAGTTCAGTTCAGTTCAGTTTAGTTTAGTTCAGATCCTAATATCCTTCTCTTATAAAATATTCAGTTCAGCTCTTATCAGTTCAGTTCAGTAAATCAGAACAGGCCCTTAGTGTCTGAAAATGACTATTAATTTTCCCATCTTGATATTAGCTTATATTTGCGGAGAGGACACAGTGGCCGGGCACCGGCTGTAATGCCATGCGGCGCAATGGTCTTCCCTGGTGGACCTTGTGTTGTGCCTGGCCGCGGTTATTTAATGACTAGCACTTTGCATCAAACATGACACATACTTGTATCATAAAGTTAGTTGTAATCCGTAGTTTTCAGATCAACTGATTGTCTCCCTTTGTTTTTTTTTTCAGTAAAATCCCCTATATTTGTCTTGAATGTAAATGGTATTTTGGTTGTTGACACTGAGTGGTTGCAAGCTATATTGCCTTGCGCCTTGCTCGCATTTTATGGAAGATATTAAAATCAAATGAGGTTGAATATTGTACCGAATTTTCATTTGTTTAGTACGTACTCGTAGTATGTTAGACGTAACAAGCCAACTGCCACTCTTGAGTTATGTTCCCCCTTTTGCATTTAGCTGAGTAGCAAGTTGGAGTTCAATAGTAACTCTTCCAGCTACATAATATTGCCCTTAACTCGCAAGTTCGATGCTTATTTGCGAAGGGGGAAACAAGGACCAACACCAGTAACCACGTTCCACCATTTTAACAAACCATGAATCTAAGGCACCTGAGGATCATGGAGTGGAGGGACGGTTGGTTTGTCCCTCCATCTCCCCTAGGATTGATTTGGGTTCGATCCTCATCTTACCCTTCCTGTGATAGAAGGGTCACCTCCCGTATCTTACCATGTTATTAAAAAAAAAAAGAGCACCATCTGACAGAGTTCAAAAATCAAGAATCTATTCTAAATCACCTCTAAATTTAGGTGAAATATATGTATATACTCCATTGTCATATGTGTACTTGACAATGACTAATTATCTAATTAAATTTATCCATTGATCGCTTAAAATGAATGATTCAAAATCAACATTGACTCGAGTATTATATGTCCAAATAGTGCTTAATTATCATATCGGCTCAACTTTTACCTCGTTGAAATACGACTCTTCAAACACGAGATGATGATAAAATTGGATGTATCCGATTGCAAAAAAATGAGACTTCTGTTAGGGCAGCAATAAAATGAGGTACAACCATTAGGGGTGGGACTTTTCAAACCGAACCGTAAAACCGTCCGTTACCGAACCGAACCATCACGGACCGAACCGTTTATAACCCGCTAATTTTAAACCGAAAATCGAACTGAACCGTATAATGTCAAACCGAAACCGAACCAAACCAATTAATGTTAACCCGTTACGAACCGTAAACCAATAACAAACCAAACCGTTTATAAATCGAAACCGTTTGAACCGATTAATGTTAACCCGCTAACTGTTTAAACCGAACCGTTTATAAACCGAAACCGTTTAAACCGTAGGAAAAAACCGTTTAAATCGAACCATTTACAACTCGCTAACCGTTTAAACCGAACTGTTATAACCCATTAAACCGTTTAAACCGAACTATTTTCAAACCGCAACCCGTTTAAACCGATCCGATTACAAACTATTTAAACCGAACCGTTTACAACCCGTTCCATTCAAATTGAACTATTTACAGCCTTTAACAATTTGTTAGAATTCCACGAAATATATTTGATGTTTAATGTAATTTAACAGTACAATTTTTTTTACATATAATTATTGATTTAAATTAAATTTTTTTGCTATTATAAATTTAAAATTATATTCTTGTATAACTAAATTAGGAGTTATAAATTAAATAAAAAAATGAAAAAATTTGGCCACCCACCCAATCCAACCACCCTCCACCCACCCACCACTGTAACCCACCCTAACACCACCCCCGCCGTCACCCCAGACCCACCCTAACACTACCCCCCACCCACCACCGTTACCGTAACCCACCCCCACCCCACCAACGTCAACCCAGACCCACCCTAACACCACCCCCGCACCCACCATAATTACCGTAACCCACCCCACCCCACCCCACCACCCACCGTAAATAAAAAACCCAGACCCAAACCTTACCCCACCCCATCCACCACCGTCACCGTAAATAATAAAAACCCAGACCCATACCCCACCCCACCTACCACCATCACCGTAACGTACCCCACCCCACCCCCTTAACAAACCCCACCCCACCCCACCCACCACCGTCACTGTAAAAAAAAAAAAAAAAAAAAAAAAAAAAAAAAAAAAAAAAAAAAAAAAAATCAGACCCAACCCAACCACACCCACCACCGTCACCGTAACACACCCCACCCCACCCCATACAAAAAAATCGAAAAAAACCCAAACCCACCGTAACCCCACCCCACCCACCCCCACGAAACCCAACATCCTCGAAACCCCCCAACTCACTCTAATTGCTCACCCACCATAAAACTCCCTCCCTCCCTCGAAAAATCCTCCCTCCCCACCCACCCGAACCCAGTCTAACCGCCGCCGCACCCACCCTAACTCGGCCCCCTCCGTTGCCCACAACTTGAAAAAAAATTAAAAAGAAAAACAAAAAATAAAAAAAGGAAGAACGAAAACACCTTATATATTAATCCTGAATTTGGCCTCGAATTTGGTTTTAAAAGGCCAAATTCGATCATGAAACAACTAGATCAAGAGTTTCGTGGTCGAATTTGACCATAAAAACTGTCGTGCGTGGTGCCGGTGGACGGAGACGGAGAAACGAGATGGAAGAAAGGAGAACATAGACGGAAGAAGGAAGAGGAGATGAGAGAGAAAACGAGAGAGCAGTGAGCATATTAGCAGCCATGGCTTCAAAAAATTGATAATATTACAGAAGAGGATTAAGAAAACGAGAAAGAAATCAAAAAGAGTACTAAAGAGACGATGGTAAGAGTGATTTGATTGGTGGAAAAGAAAACACACGGATCGTGAATTGGAATGTGTGCGATGATAGGCCGTTAGATGACATGCAAATCAATGGCTGATATTTAATATAAGACGGTGACACGGATCATGGGATAATGGATTTGGATAGTATGTTTTTTTTATTCATAGCTACATACTAATAAAAACACTACTGTACTCTTAACTTTATGTAACTTATAAATTGTAAGAAACACAAATGTTTGGAAATTGGAATTGATTCAATATGACATATTTAATGTATATTAGTTATATGTATATCAGTATATGTAATAAATAATAATGTATGGTACGATTGGTATCATACTATCATTGGTATGTATAGATAATCGATAAATGTATCTAATTATTAAAACTTAAAACAGTTGATGATCGATCTAATTGAATACTTCTACTTCCCCACCCGTTTTCTTTAACTTGCAAGTTGCAACATATATATGTTGCAGCCTTGTAGGCACGTAATCTTAAAAGGTGATTAGAGAGGGTAAGACAACAAAGTAATTCAGCAATATAACTTTAACACCAAAATTATGGAATAGTTACAAACAATTGTCAATTATTACTTTATTAGACTAATGGGAAATTGAATAATCGTGATTTTTAATTAAACATCCAAATATAGTTCCGTAACATTAAATTATTAGTTTATTACAATATCAATTATCGATTTATCGTATTCAAAGTACCAATTCATCAAATCATGGTTATGACGCGATCTTTAAAACAATTAAAACAAGAAGCTGATAGCCTGATAATATTTGATAATGAAACAATAATACATTAATACCTTATAAATTTGTAATAGACTAATATTTAATAAACAACAACAAGACTATAACCAAATTTGAAACATAAACATTAACATGATATAGAATGAATGAGAATTTCTGTAATTCTATATAATCTGATATCTGAATCGATTTATCGTATTCAAAGTAGCAATTCATCAAAACATGGTCATGACACGATATCTAAAACAATCCGACAAGAAGCTGATAACCTAATAATATATATTTAATAATGAAACAATAATACATTAATACATTATAAATTTGTAATAGACTAATATGATAATATCGAATAAACAACAACAAGAGCATAACCAAACTTGAAACATAACATATTAACATGATATAGAATAATTGAATAAATGAAGATTTGTGTAATTGTATATAATCCAATGTCTGAAAATAAAGTGACGAAGTTCCAACTTTATATAAAACGAAAATAGCTAACCGGTCAAAAATCTCTTAAAACCCAATTTCTACTCGATCCATTATTTTTTTCACCAACCTATGCCGACCCGCTAATGAAATGGAAATACTAGTCCCAACTTGATATAAAACAAAACGCGCTAACTGGTCAAAACCACTTTTTAGAACTCGATTTCAACCCGATCCTATTTAACTGATTACCAAACTAACCCGAACGATTTTAGCACCAAACCGAGTATAAACCGAACCGATATGAATCGAACTAGCATTAACCTGGGTAAACCCGCCCCTGAACCGACCCATTTCAAAATAATCCGTTCATGACCCGAACCGATATGAACCCGGACCGACGTTGACCCGGTAAAACCGCCCCTGAACCGATCCGTTTCAAACCGGTCAGATCATGACCCGAACCGTTTATAAACCGAACGGGCATTGACCCGGGTAAACCCGTCCCTGAACCGACCTGTTTCAAACCGACCCGATTATTAACCGAACCGTTTAAAAACCGAACCGGCATTGACCCGAGTAAATCCGCCCCTGAAGCTTCCCATTTCTAACCGATCTGATTATGACCCCAACTGTTTATAAACCGAACCGTTTATGACCCGAACCGAATTTAAATCATACAAAAATAAACCGAAACTGAACCGACCTATGACTAATCAAAACCGAACTGAACCGACCCGCCGTCTAAATGAAACCGTTTTAACCCAAACCGTTTCAAACCGAAACCGTTTCAAACTGAGGTCAAACCGAACTGCCAGACCGAAGTCCCACCCCTAACAACCATACATCCACGATTGCTTGAAATTGTACTCTTTAACACGACAACAAGCACAACCGAAGCAGAATAGTTGAGGACATTGTTTCTAAAACAGTAGACTAACACGGAATCTTAACCAACAGTTGTTTAGGTTAATTTTAGTACATAACGAATGACAATTCGTCGTCAGTAGTCAGTACTATCACCAGGAAGATTTCATTGCCCCACTAAATATATGGCCTTTCCTTTCAATCAGTAATTCAGTATTCAGTAGGAAGTGCATCACTCCAGTGAACTCCACTCTACTACAGATTTTTTTTTTTAAAAAAAAAAAATTACTCTAATCCCAACTATTGCAACAATAGACATTACTCGTACAATATTATAATTATTACTCCCTCCGTTTTTAAATACTTGCTCCATTTCTCTTGGACACGCATGCGGCATGTCGATGCTAATATTTGATCACTAATATCTTTAATTATCAATAATTATAAATTCTAACAATTGAAAATTAATAATCTATTCATTGAGATAATTCCAACAAGTACCCACACGACTATATTTTTTCTTATGTATAAATCACAAACACTAGTCAAAGTAGGACAAATGAATAGTGCAAAAATAGAAATGGAGCAAGTATTTAAACGGAGGGAGTATTGAAACAAATGAACTATATACGAAGTACTCCATCCGTTTTTAAATACTTGCTCCACTTTCCTTTTCCGGCCGTTTTAAATACTTGCTCCATTTCTTTTTTTGGAAAGCTTTTACAATATTTAATTCATTTCTCATACTTGGTGGACCCAACACAATACTCTTTCTCCTTCTATTCTTCTGCTACTTTTGTTTTTTACGGAGTACAATTTTTTTTTTCACAACTACCCCACTATCTCCATATTTTATTACTTTTTCCAATTTAACCTAAAACTCCGCGCATGGAAAAATTGAGCAAGTATTTAAAAATGGTGGGAGTATATAAATAAAATAGGTTTAATTTAACTAATTTTTATTTATCTGAAGTTAATTACCTAAAGTTATAATAATTTACATTAGTTGCAAATTGAACTTGAATAACCTAGCTTTATAAAATTCATTGAAATTAATCAAAACTAATTAATCTTATTTTCCTTAAAATAAGTAGGAATAAGGTGAGCAAAATATGACATTAGTGAATCATCTTTGACCTTGAACTGTCGTTGAATGATAAATACAATAACAAAGATTGCAATAAAACCCGATCTCAAAGGTTCAAACAATTAAAATAAATAAAATACGGAAATGTAGCAATATAAAAATGATGCTAACTTGGAAATTACTTGAAACAACCCACTGATGTACAGGCAGTGTACAGCTGATTTCTTCTGCATCAAAATTTTTTTTAGTTAAAAAAAATAAATAGAAATTCTACTGTATTGTATATTTTCTTAAAGCTAATTATTTCATTTTACAGCATTATAATATTTATTCTTTTGCAAATACACTGTGCTAACTAATAATGAACGACATACTATTGCCAGTTTTGCTATCTTTCCAAACTACTGTATTGTACTTTGTTTTAGATCTTGTGAATTATTTTTTTTATTATTATTATTATTATTAGTATTTTTTTAAAGTGATGAGTTAATATGTCTCTCTTTTTCTTCGCTAAATATCTAATAATTTGTTTTCCTGTAGACAAAGAAATCATAAACTGTTATAAAAAGTGATTAATATAGGATGCTCGAAAAAGGTTTAAACATAGTTCCTAAATCCTGGCTAATTTGCCAAACTTTATGAAACTCGTTTGTTTGCTTCTTCTGCTTCTGTCTTGATACACTGAACTTAAGGTAACCAATCCATAAATTCTTCTTTTTTTTAAGTGTTAATTTGATTAACAACCTTATTATTGATGGGAATTAGGGATCTGTATGTGTAAGAGCAGGTAGGAATTATTAGTAAAATTCACTTTATTATCGATCTGAATGCATGTAGACTAGTAGAGACACTTTGATGGTGGGGATGTGTCTAGCCTGCTAACGTGCTCTTTTTAGGGTTTCCTTGGACACACCCACAAGACCAGTTAACGTGCTCTTTTGAGCACGTAATCCCGGCCCACATTCACAAGGGTTGATCCGATGGTGCTTTGTAGTGGCACAGCCGTGCAGTTCCCATGTTATGCACCACACAAGGACACAAGGTCCTGCGGTCGTGCCAACTAATTGTGCAGCCGTACGTGTTAAAGCGAAGTTGTGATTGCTTGTAATTGGACGTCCAACACTACTTAATTGTCAACCAAAATAGGAAAAAAAAAAAAGAAAAGAAAAAGAAAAACAGATGTAGACATCGAATCATCAAGGTCTCTATCAGAATCAAAGTCCATTAACCAACTAAATCATTGCAACTTTTACTATTCTTAGTACGTGTGCTCATATTACCTTGCAAAATTTAGAGATGGTAGTTGGGTAAAAGGTTAGGTGGATCATTACATGAGCCTTACTTGGGGTGAGTATGACTGTTTGAGTATAATATAATCTTAATGGTAGTGACATTAGTGGAACATCATATAATCTTAATCTAAATAGTTAGGTTATTGCTTTATTTTATATGTATGGGCGAGTAAACATTATATATTATTAAGATGTCATAATATAAGAAATTACACGATATATTAGAACTTTTCCTCCTAATCCTTTATACGAGCAGTTTGTTACTGAATAGTATTGTTATATTTAAGTGTTGATTAATTCATGTGACTTTTGCATTTCCAATTAGTCGAGGAAGAAAGAATAACAGTACAAAAAAGTTGATAGTTCCCATAAGGATATGTAGTCGATATGGATGAGATATGATCCCTTATATCAATAGTACGTCAGTCTGCATACCATCACGGATTCACGGCACAACTAAGACTTTACTAAGTACACCGTAGTAGTAATTAATAGGGTTGAGAATGAAGCATATATGCATTAGATTAAGGTTGATGAAAGTATAGACATAAAAAACACAAGAGAATATGTAAGTACAAGTACAAGTAGAGAGAAACAAAAGATAAACAAGAATATGTGGTGGCAAAGGTGAAAACATAAACCCACCCTAATTAATTATTAATTAGATAATTAATTAAAAAAAAAGTGATTAGAGATTCGCTTTGGAAAGATTAGAAGAAATGGCAGGCATTTTGGCACCTGTCAATCATTGGGCGATTGGGAGGGAAGCACTATGCTTTCGGTGTCTACTGTATTCTGTGCCATTTTTTTTTTTTTAATTTTTTCCCCATTTACAAATTTTCCCATTTTACACTGTTTTGACCATTTTTGTTTTTGCCCACATTTCTTGGTTTTCCAATGCTTTTGTCTCTTCCTTATTATTGGACCAAATTAACCATAATGTATTACTCATATCACTTATCTTTTCTTTGAGTATCTTACAATTTTTTTTTTCCCATTTAAAGTTGCCCTAGCTTATAAAAAAAATTCACACAATATTTAGAAAAAAAGTCAACCACAAAAGTTTAAAAGGATGGATATCTTTCTAGATGTTAAATTTCCATTCTTTCAATCATAAGTGTTATTGATTCAACAAACAACTAATACAGAAAATAGCTCTTCAACTAAAATTTTTCATAAAGTTTATGTGGAATTGACTTCATGTTCAAATTGTTTTAAGAGCCCAATAAAAGAGACCATAATGATTCTACTCGTATTGCTTAGATATGTGACTTTAAGTTTTTTCCTAATATGCCCCATACGGAGTGCCATTTATTTGAAGGCGTGTGATGAATTACTTGCATGTTGTTATCTGTATTACTGTATAGTGCACCCTTTTATTGTCACAAGTTATATCCCTACATTACGTTTATGTAGGTTTATTAGAAGATAAGTTTTACCCGTTAACCTATTTTCGCTTATTGAATAACTAGTACGAGAATTTTAGTTCTAACTAACCATATATAATTAAAAAACATTATAGAGGGAAAAAAAATAACAAAGTTCTTATACCAGTTTTATGGCAAAATTAGATAAAAGGAAAATGAGATAATTTTTCAAAACTCGAATTAATTATAATTAAAAAAAAGCTGGTAATTAGAAAGTAATTAGTAATAGAAAATTGAAAATTATGAAGCTAGTAGATCACATTAGTATAGAATTAAGAAGAGTACTTAGCAGAAGTAATTGTCTGAAATAAAACATAAAAATATAAAATGAAGAAGAGGACCACGTTTAAATTAATAGATTAAAATTAGAGTCCATGAGGGTATGACTGTATCTGACTTGTACTTAACTGTGAGTGATGCAGGTGTGCAAGATCTTTGTCCTCAAATTGTCCTCCTTTTGGGTCTTTGAGTTTCTGCTTCGCTTTCCGTTTATAGTACAATCGATTTTAATTAATTATTCTGAGTGTAAAATAGACTTGTTTCTATTAATGGATAGAGTTATGCACCACGGCACATATACATAAATTTTTCAGTATATACAATTTTTTTTTTTTTTATTCAAGTTATAACTTGAATTAACTTAATCAAACATAAATTCTATGATGAATTAACACGAATTCAAACTTCTTAATAAATCATGTTTAAATATTGTTTTGCATGAAAAGTCTCATGACAATTTTGCAATACATCAAGTCATTAATATAGGTTACCTTTAATTTGTACCTATGTACCTATTAATTCGATCTGTTAATAAGGTTATAAGATTATTAGTTTTCATTTGGAATTAACATGGACTATATTTCATATTAGAGCTGTCTACTAATCAATATAGTTATAAGAGGTACTCCGTAATATATTATTTTGTGTGTAATGATAATTTATGACTCGTTACATACATTACAAATTCATCAAGAGATTTCATCAAACCTAGTAACTCCATTCAATTTGCTAATATTCACCGGGCCAATAAGCCATAGATTACATGGAATATTACTTAAGGCAAGAATGAAAGTTGTCACTGAAGCAAAGTTGATTGCACCCTTAACTTTGTTCACAGTATATGAATTTTACTATCAATTGTAACAATTTTTTTTAATAATCAATGGCAAATATCTTATACAATCGCCGCAATTTGTAGTCATTGAAAAATCTTCATTAGGTTACAATAGTACAAAGAATAAGAGGACAGCGTACAAGCAATGTGATTCATGAATGCCAACTTGCCAAGTAATGGAAAATTAATAGGTTTTCATATCCATACATATATAAATATTTATAGTCACATCATTAACAATACTTAGCTATTTAATTTACACGCCATAAACTACAAATTACTTTCATCGCTAAAAAATTACAGATTGTTCCCCTGATTTTAAAAATAATCCTAAATACAAAATTATCAAATAAAATTAAATATTGAGTACATAGCTTTAATTAAAGAAAATGATGTAATAGAGAACAGATCTAGAGCGCATCAAATCACTCAGTTCATGTCCAAGCTTTGTATGCTTCTCCTGCATATAAAAATAAGGTCTGTAATTATTTTCCAATATATCAATAAAACCCTAATTGATTTGGCACAACATTTTCTTTAAAAAATAAAAGAAAAAAAAACATTAGGAAGCATAAATGTTGAACTACTTGTATAATAGTACATGGATTACAAATTAGCATATTTTATTTTGTAGCAACTCAAAGTTCTTATGCAATAGAAATTTGCAATAAAAGCATAAAAATATGCATATATAACTCAATCTAGTCCATGAAAAATGTCCACAAATAATACAAGTAATCAATTGCAAAACACAATCTAGCAGCAATTATTTTTATTTTGTTCACCTTTTTTCCACTAGATACCGCTTTCTTCTTTCCAAAAATGATTTGACTCATTGACATGATATACTGATGTAAGATTAAATCAAAATTATCATAAGATTCAAAACAAAGTGAAAACAATATAATTAGTATCAAACTTTATGAAAAGCTTTAATTGACACATTAAATGGGACTAATTAGGTAATTATTTGAATAGCAAGACATGTGGAATTCATTAAAACCCTAGTAGGGCACACACTGGCATGGCAAAAATTAGATTAAAATCAGCATATAAATTAAAATTAATAAATAAGGATTAAGTAATTAGAAATTAAAAAAGAAAAGGAAAAGGGAGCTCCCTTCAGTCCAAGATACAGGAAGTTTGAGATCCAACTTGACTCTCGCTTCATTCACTCATTTACTCTGCGCGGTATCTTTATCGCGCAGTTGTAACCACTTCGCGCAGTTGTAACCACGATCTAGGCCTTGTTCCTCCTCTCATGTATATGCGCACGCAAAGTAGGTGAGATGAATGAGTCGACAGCAGGCTAAATCCCAACCCTTCTTGTGAGTGGACTGAAGAAAGCTCTCTTTACTTGATTCATTATATTAGCTTCACTATAAAATAAGTAACAAATTAACATATAAAGACTTTATATTATCAACCATATATTCACATGAATCATAATAATAAGAAAAACTAAAGAATCAAAGATATAAACTAAGCAAAGCCAACACTAATTTGATTAAAGATGATGAGCTCTAATTATAAACAGTAGTACATAAGAATATGAATAACTCTCTTTTCTTTATTTTTGAGAGGTGTTATTTAGAATATGTTGGTTTAATAATGAGGATGGAGTTGAGAGGTTCAAGAATATTTGGAGTTATAGGTATAAGAAATGGTGCAACTGTTATGGGTTATTCATAGGAAGGAGAGAAGCTTCATTTATATAGGCCAATATAGAGGTGGAATCAGACCCCATGAACTCTTTTCAAGGGTATTATGGTGAATTCATATTCATCAACATTTACTTATATTTTCATATTATTATCATCAATAATTAGAAATAGTTAATTATACAAAACATTCTTGAAAATGACTCTAATTAATTAACTTGTAGATTTTTGATCAAATTACACATGATTTGGTGCTATTAAAATGCATTTTAATAGTATAAGTTACATATGTTTTGTACTGAGAGTGAAGAATAGCTCAAGTGGTTAGAACTTTCATCTCGGTTTCAGGTGATCTTGTGATCGATTCTCATCCCTTTCTTTGTAACTCTCTTAACACCAAAAAAATAAATGAAGTGCATTTTTGTGTGGTTATTCTTGTGTGCTTGTAACATTGTTGTTTATCCATATAATATGTACCTTCACTTGAGCACCACATAAAATGAAGGATCAAAAGACATAGATAGTTTTTTTAAAAGTATATTGGTATAAATAATGAGATTAAACATGTTATCAAAATGATTATTATAAAAATTATCTCTGAAATCAAACATATTTACGATACCAGGTCAATTCAAGAATAAACACAAACTATTCTTAAAGAATAAAGCTTATTCTTTATATTAAGACCCCAGCTCTCCATTTTCAAATTCTTTGATTGATGGCTTGATACATGTATTACTAGCAATATTATTCTAATGCATAAAACAAAAATTTGGAGCATTCAAAGATTTTAGGGTTTTTTTACAAAAGGATGTTGGGCCGGGGTTCAAGCAAGTTAATTCTTTTGCACAATAGTGCATAACTACTGTTCGATCTATTCTTAATCACTTAAAAGCTTTACAGATAAAGCATTTAGCTTTATCAGGTGAGTATTTATTCAATCAAATCTAACCTTTTTTAAAAAAATTTAATTATTAGAGAAGCAATCTTATTAGAATTTATGCTTCACCTTTGATTCTTTGAATGCATGATTAAAAAAAAAAAGTGTAGTAACACACTAACACCTCTGTTTCCAGAAGTTCATTATGGTTCGTTACTGCTTGCACACAAATTTAATCAATTGGAAGTTGGGAGATATGGCTGATGTATATAAGTACGTAGTGAAAAAGTCAAATTACTGCAATTAACATGAAATGAAGGCAGTAGCATTCGATCATGTGATGTTTCAATCATTATTTTATTCTTAATGGTTTAAAGGTGTAGTATTAGGGCGTTCTGATTTACAGAACTTAATTGAACTTGAGTTGAACTGAATTAAATTTAATTAAACTGAATATTTTATGAGAGTAGGACACTAGGAATTGAAACTAGCTAAAGAGAACATACCCTTAGGGTTGAAGATTTCTTCTTCTTTTTTTTTCATATTTCAAACGATTTAAGGGTATATTTTGTGTAATAGGGGAACATATGAGTATATGACTCATAAAGCCATAAGGGTTTTGGTTCTTTATTCCAAAACACGTTATTATTATAACTCAAATCGCCCTACATCAAATAAAATCAAATTAGAATCATACTCCGTATTTTTTATGAAAATCATCGTGTATATATGTACAAAGAGTAGTATAGTTTCAAACTTTCAATATTAGTTTCAAGCAAAACACAAAAAATGCTTTTGGCTCCCTAGGATCTAATCTAATCTATAGGTAATGATAATGTTATAGTGAAGCTCAAAACCTAGTGATTCCAGTTTAACCTATTCTTGATCTAGGGCTTTCTCTAATGTAGTGTTTGGTTTTTTTGGTTTATAGTACAACCTATATTTGACAAGCCCTAATAGCTTAATAGCCTTTATACTATAAAATTTCACTGTACCTTTTTACAAAACAAAACAAAATAACGAAATACTTCATTTATCTAAACTAATATACTTTCTTAATTACTTTATAATAGTAGCTTCCATTTGAAAACTTGCAGTTCTAGCAACACTTTATTTGATCGATATTATAACCTTTAAACACGTGTTTAAGGGCTTTAACAAAGTGCAATTGTTTTATTTTTTTTCCTCATCTACTTCCAAGTAATCAAAGTACTACTCCGTAATACTTTAACTTTTGTACACTAGTTATGGAGTACCTTTGTTGCTGATTCTGCTTAATTTTATCAATTAATTAAACAATCTCTCTATATACTTTGTATATACTTTCGCTTCTAATTTGATCGCAATATGTTTCATTAACATATATATAAAGGAATATGTCAGATAAGGTAAAAAAAAAAAAAAAAATAAATAAATAAATAAAAAAATTGTGTAAAAGGTACTTATATGTTCACTTTTGTTGTGAAGAGACTGAAGACTAAAGAGGTACCTGGCCTTGACGTCAGAATATGATTGTTAACTTTACTTTTTCGGCGTTGACCATCATGTGTGTAGCACGTGATGTTTAATTTTTAAACATTGTCCTTTTCTTCTTAATAATGTTTAAGTTAATTGCGTGTTAATACGAAAATGTTACAATTTAAAAAAAAAAAAAAAAAAAAAAAAGGTGAAAGTATATGCTCCTTCTCCAACTTCCAAGCACAAAAAACCAAACCTTATGTGTCAATGGTGTGTAAATTAAAGGCCAGCTGCTTGGGCAGAAATCAGACTTTGTTTTGCCCTAGTCATTTCATAAATTTGTACAATTTGCAGTAAGAAATCCAATCACTCCTTATAGTGGCTAATTAGTTTTCCAATTTCATGCATGTAGTCATCTTAGCAATAAATTGGTGTTGTTGCCTATTATGGCCTTGTATGGAAGATAATATTATAGGTACGTTTTCAGAGATAATAACGTCTCTCCTTTTTAGTTTCTTCGCAAACTAGTGAACAACTTATGTCGATAAAGGAAAATGTAGACATGTACGAGTAGCGTTTTTAAATGAAAAGGATGATATATTTTACACCTAGTAAACACTTCATATTGTTTGGGAAAATATAAACATGCATGAGTATTATTTTTTGAGATTAAACCACAGCTATCATTTTAGAATTTTAGCAACCCTTGTAAACAAGTGTTACCTTCTATGGGTCTATTCCGATTTACTGAAAACAACTGAACTGAACTGAATAGAGCTGAAATAAAATGTTTATGAAAGAAGGAAATTACGAATTGAACTGAGCTAAACTGAACTGAACTGATTGGAGCTGAACTAAACTGAACTGAAACTAAATTGAACATAATAGGCCCTTCCTACACTCCATTTTCTTTCAATTTTTAATATAATTTCCGGTATTTTATTGCATGCATTCTTCTATTTTTAGTGTCATCATGTGAAAGTTCGTCGGTGCCCCTTTCGGTTGCTCCAGTCTGCGCTCCGTCGAAGTCTACTGCTTGCCTCACAAATCATCTTCTCAAAATTTGATGATATTGGCTTCCTCCCGTTGTTCTAGAGCTAAAAGGAAGAGTCATTCGCTAAAAAGTTTATCTTCCTCTGTTTTTACTAATTCTTTGTTTTGCAGGATGAGTGGTTCAAAAAGAAAAGCGTCCTACCCCACCGAAATCGTTTGGTTTTCGAACAGAAAGTTGTTTTATGGTTCTACCCCTAATGTTTTAATGTGTAATTTAGTTTATGTTTAATTTAGGATTTTGCTGTTGTCCAAAAAATAAATAAATAAATTCTTCACTAGATATTTTTTAATTACAAATTTGTTATTTATCTTCGATTTCACTCTCAACGACGACTCATACATAGCACGCTAGTCAGCACATAACAATGCGCTAAAACAATTATATTTAACTTATACAAATACGAAGTATCGTCGAGGAAGAACAGGAAAAGAAGGTTAATTAAGCAGTGCATTATTAGGTTTGATGCATGAATCAATGAAAAGAATCTCCATATCATGATGCCCTAAATACTTTTCTACCAGGATAAACGGCTGGTAATAAGCAAATTGCCTCCCAAAGCAAAATGCTAATGATAGAAATAAGTAGATTAGCCACTGCAATTAAGCTAATAATAATGAAGATTAGTGATTGGTGAATATTCATGACTTGACATATTGGTCCAATGTGTACTTTAAGAGAGATATAATAAGTAAAAACGACAATAAGCATATGCCTAACCATTTTAATCCACTATTTTATAGTTGTAAAAACACCTGATATTGATTCTCAATGCATTTTTATCCTAATTGTCAGTTAAATAATAAGGATATACTTATAAATTTAATCCTAAAGTAAGGGACATTAAAGGGTGGGAGAATGTGTTAAAGAGCCAATAGGATGGGATAATATGCTTGAGAATTTTTAAGAAGAAAATATATTATTTTAGATTAGTTCGATCTCTAATCTCTATATATGAAAATTAACTTAATTATATTTAAATACAATGAAAAAGAAGGATGTATATATTACACATTTACCCTTTTTTTTTAAAAAAATGTATGCAATAATACAAAGTACTTTGTAAGATAGTTGAGTGAAAAATTGATGAAAAGTTGAATGAAAAATTGATGAAAAAAACGAGATCATGTGATGAAAAAAAATCAAAAATTAGAATGTTGTATGATTATAATTAATTACATTGTACTCCGTAGTTGAGTAACAAGAAAAACAAAAGCTTTAATCCGAAGATGATTTATTAATTGAGTTACAGTGAATAAGAAAATGGTGAATAAGAACCTTTACGAGTATATAATTGATTACTCCGTAATTGAGTAACAATAACAACAAAAGCTTTAATCCCAAGATGATTTATTACAGTAATTTAGTTACCATATAAATAAAAAAAAAAATTAGAAAATGGTGGGCTTGTTGTTGTGAGAAATATCACATCATATTTATAGACAACGGGAATCATTGAATCATAGTCTTATCAGCGGAAAGAAATAAAGGTGCCTGCTAAAAGGTGCCATCCTTACAACATACCAGTCCCCATAATCTTCCCATCTCCATTGCCATTTCTTTTCAATTCGTCACATCATATTGTACCCCTTTTCTTTGTGCTTATTTCTCATTTTTTTGGGTTTTTTTTTTTTTTTCACTATTCATACATTAGGTTTAACCATAATTTTTTCTAAAATAACAAAGATATATTTTGTCATAAAATATGTTGTTAGACAGGTTTTAATACAAAGTTTCAGAATATAATTTTTAAATAATTTTCATTAATATTTAATTATATAAAAATATAGTCAAATTAGTGCATTGACATGTGTGTAATATTTGACCGTGTCATATATTATGGGACAGAGAGAGTATTTCTACACTAAAAGAAATATATTGTTGAACAATAAACCTATGAAGTATCACCACATGTAAGTGTTTTGATTTCCGAAAAAGAGATACTTAAGTCCTGTTCTCTTCAGCTCCAGTTCAGTTCAGCTCGGTTCAATTTCTAATTCCTTTTCTCATAAACAATTCAATTTATTTCTGTTCAATTAAGTTCAGTTCAGTTAATAAGAAGAGGCCCTTAATCAGTTTATAAGGCTAAAGAGCTACACCTCCTTTTGTCATATGGTTTTGAAATTGAACCTTATTTGGTCTTGTGAGTTGAACTCTCTCTTAATTTACGAATACGACTCAGACCCGTATTTAACATATATGTACACAGCACACTTCTTTGGTTTGAAAGTTAACTTAAATAGCCCTCAAAATGTTAATATGCAGCCTTGTGAATTTAGGAATGAACCAACGTGTTTATTGGAGTTGCTTTGATGATTCCTCCCGTCACTACCCTTCTTCCATTGTTAAAAATAGCAAGGTGATGCCATTCTCCTTTTGTCTTTAAAAGGATAGTATTGGCATATATGCTTGCCACCAACAACTTTAAACTAACTCTACTCATTTTTATTTTTATTTTTTAAAAAAAATTAACTCTTTTTTCAAATTAAAAAGGTTTTTGTCTAAAAATAACAAGATATCATACTCCGTAAGATCTAAGGCTCTCGAACTCTTAGATTGATAATCTCTTGATCAAATGGAATAAAAAATTTACTTCTACAAGATACTCGTCAATTTACAAAAATGAGTCAAATAATTACACTTTACTTTTTAATTATCATTCGAATAAAAAAAAACACTAAATTAAGGGTTTGTTCTGATTTACTGAAGTGAACTGATTGGAGTTGAACTGAACTAAATATTTTATGAAATTAGGAAATTGAAAACTGAACTGATTGGAGCTGAACTGAACTGAACTGAAAATAAGCTGAAGTGAACAAACCATATGCTAAAACATAACTTAATTAATCCAATAATTCAGAGCTTGTTTGGCATTGTTTTCTTGTTTTTAATTTCTGTTTCTTTAAAAAAACAAAAAAAAAACAAAAATAAGAAATAAGAAAATAGTATTTCCACTTTTCTGTTGTCATTTTTCATAATTATCATAATTTATAATTTAAAAAAAAAAAAAAAAAAAAAAACCCAAAAAATAGAATACCACAACAATGCCAAACAAAATCCTCAATTATCACCACTTGTTATATATAATCGCCCATTCAACGCGGAGTATAATTGATCCAATTAGCCTCTTGTTATATACGGAGTAGTGGAGTACTGTATAATGTTGAATTCGATATTTGTATGTTATTAATGGAAGAAGCTAGTCGATCGATCAAAGACATGGATCAAAAAACAAGTAGGGACCCTGGCCTGAAGAAAATGCTCGTAATAATCAGGGTTACATACTTGATGGACGGGGTTGAGGATGACAGGCGAAAAGATGGGTCAGAAAAATTGGAGCAGAGAATTGTTCAACAATAAGACAAGTACCGATGTAACGTAACTCGTACTCCAGTAGATGTAATTTTCTTCAAACACAAACAGGAAACAAAAACAATACTGAGTACGGAGTATTCCGTATGAGTAAAAAAAAAAAATGACAGATCGATTAACCTCGATTAGGGCCTGTTCTGTTTTGCTTAATTTCACTTCATTTCATCAGTTCATTTCATTATTTCAGTTTTGAATTTCCTTCTTTCATAAACAATTCATTTCAGCTCACCTCACTTCATTTCAACCCCAATCAGTGTAGTTCAGTTCTGTAAATCGGAACAGACCCTAATATTTTACCTATCGAGTGATCCCGGACTAAATAACCCTGACCATACAGTGTGAGCAACCACATATAAAACTTATGGTTAGAGGTATTATTTGTGTAATACTTTGTATAAAATATTATTGCTAATTGCTTTGTTCAATACTTTATCTATCTTTGGATAATTGTCACCTGAAACTACTAATTTTTTCCAAAATTTTACCTCAACTTATTTTAGTTTATAGGAAATTATCTAAATTTATTTGAATTTATATGAACTCACTTTATAATATTAGGAATTATTTAATTTTATTAAAATTTATTTTGTTTGAATTTTATTTTTTAATCTAATACGGAGTATTATCCAAACTTATCTCATCTAAACCAACTAAAATTACAAATCCTAATCAAAATTATTTTTTTTAAAAAGTCAAAAGTCACAGCAACTAAAATTACAAATCCTAATAATAATACTGAAATAAATAAATAAATGTTATGAAATATTTGTAGATATCCATTATCCTCCTTTGTATCATTCCGGAACAATCTAGATCTAGGGTTTATATTCTTATCCAATCAAACCCTAATATATTGTATGTATATATACACCTTATCATATGGAATAAAATGAATAGATTAATTCTCTCTCAATCTCTCATCTTTCCCCCTTATTTCACAACACGTTATCAGCACCAAAGCTCTAATTATTATCTTCTTATGTCGCATCTTGGGAAGAAATTAGAAGGAGATTAATTTTGATCATGGGTTTTGATATTTTAATAATGAAATCACACGTTTCAAGAATGTCATATCATTCCCAATCCTCCTTAATTAATTTAGGTCTAGTACAATGAGTCTCATGGTATTAATAATTTGGAATGTTAATGGTAGTGCCGCTTTATTTAATTACAAAGAACTGCTCGTATTATTTTTCGGTTGCATTGGTTTGTTTATCTTGAATTATTGCTATACTGTATTTTCTTTTCATTGACGTTTTCATGAGTTTCAGGCTAGCAGATGACGTTGACAACATGAATTTGATGATAAGGCTGGTTTTTATAGTGGGAAAGATTTTGATATCAAGAAAGTTTATTCTTAACTATCCTGTTATTGTTAATTTTAAGCCTTTACATAATATGTTTATATTGTTTCCCAAATTTCCGTATCTTTATTATTCCTAGAGTTCAATGAGCAATTTGAGAATAGTTGGATTTGATGCAGAAAATAACTAATTAGTAGTTTTGTTTTGACTATATAAAAGGGTATTTAGAATTATTATTGGTGTTAATTTTATGAACGTATGGTTTTCATGAACTTGTATTACATATATTTGCTAGATTTTGGTATTATTTTTCCTATCCGTAAATGAGTTTGGTTACTACTCTATGCTTCATAGCAAATATGAATGGTTTGATTTAGCAATTATTTACCCATATAATTTGTTTGTGAAATCCTATGTCTAATGCCTTGAATGTTTGTAAATTGTACGAAGTAAGCCTAAGGTACATGTGAAACTATTTATAATTTATGTATTGAATTATGTTTTTATATTTCAAGTATGATATGGACCATGTGGTTTTCCACTAACGTGAACGTGTTAATTTTAGTTGCTTATGTGCTTGTTTCTATTTTCTAATTAAGCTTTATCAGGCAATATATTGATATAATTGACCCGACAGTATAGTTGATTCAATCGATTCAGGTATGTTTTTATTAAAGCGTGAAGTAGTAGGTTTTCATATTTTTACCTTTTCATTCAATTATAGTATTATGTACTTACTTAAAGTTTGATTATTGGAATAAATGTAAATTGAATACGATGTGCGGACCTGAAGTTCCTTATATTTATAAAGAGTATTCACACTAGCTTGAATTTATAAATGGCTCAAAACCCTTAAGGATAATGCAAAGAAATGAGCATGATCTACAAAGCTAAAGCATATTGCTTAGATTTCCACTACATACTAACGTGATTCTATAAACACAATGTCATGTTTACCTTCTCTTTCTGAAAAATGTAGATGGATTGGTATATATTCTCGTACATATGGACTCGAAGTTCCTTAATTAATTAAATATATAGCAAAAAGTGTGTTATGAGTTCAAGTAATTAAACATGACATTGTGAGAAACTATACATAATCAACGTTTTATTATGCCCATAAATATAAGAGGTTTTGTTTTTTTAAAATGAATGTAATTGGGCATGAGGAACATGATAAGTGTTCTATAAGTATAATTTTATATAAGCATATTTTCGCTAAAAGGAACACGTTACTTGATACATGACATTGCCAAAAGAATTGGCAAAAGAATTTATGGCTTAAAAGTTGCAAGGATTTTAAAGGTTGTTGGATTGATTCATTCCATACCCCCATATGCAAGGATTAGGGGGAGATTGTATGTAACCCTTGCATATAAATAAAATAAAATAGATTGATAGTCAGTTTGATACATACAATAACTTAAATATCAACTATTTATTTAATAGAAGTGACCACATGTTCATTAAATATTTTGAAATGATACCATCCTGAAGATGGATATAAACAAATGACATTTATCATATACTAGTTGTAAATGCTCTATTTTAAAATTGATGTCCTAAGAGTACAACATCAATTGTTGATGAACCTATAGCATGCCTGAAGCGTGATAAATCAATAGGTTTTAAAGATAATTAAGTATCTTTGAAAAGGAAAGGAGTCACTATTGACAATGACAAATTTGGGGAAGTGGTAAATATCATTACATTTCTAGAAGAAATCACTTTTAGTAAAGTTTATACGTTTTATGATTATATAAAAGACTCCAGAAAAGTATGAAATATCCAACAAGATTAACATGTATCAAGTTTATAGTTTAAACTCCAGTAGAGTATGAGTAATTATTGGATAAAATATTAATTGATTGTCTTGCCAATTGTATAAAGAAACACATGTTGGTGTTCTAATATCACATCACATTCATGGCCATGCATATAGTAACTTTATTAAAGTGATCACTAATGTTGAAAACTGACCAGACTTCAAATTTAGAGAAGTGATTGGATGTAATAATTAAATTAGGCCATCCGGGTTTAATAATTATTACCCGTAATGGAAACCTGAAGTTTCATTTGATAATGTGCTGACGCTTTCTCAATGTTAAATATATAAAATGAATTGAATGGCAAGACGTAACATTGAGATTGAGTTATATTTGGATTGTGAGTTGTACTAATTTGTATTGATGAAAATTACAAGATTTAATATGTTTTGATTTTTTTTTATATAAAGGAGTAATGGCTGACCAGAAGTTTACCAAAATAACTTATACATTATTGTCAACTATCAAGTGATCAGAAGCTCAAATACACTATTTAAGTCTTTAAAGATCCAGAAGATTATCACCTACTAGAATTACGAGCAAGTGATTTATGCTTGTATAACAATTCTTTTGATTGGGGCTATTATATGTCAACACATATGAAATAGGAGAAGAAAGAAAAACGTACAACTGCACAACATATGTCTCCCCATTGACATTGATCTCCAAAAGAGAAAATATTATTGAAAATTTAATAATAAAAACACATGAAATATAAAGTTAATGAATAAATGATTCTTTATCGAAATTGTTCTCCAGAAGAGATAAATTTTGATTGTGATCCTTCCAATGAAATGAATTTTAATGCAAATTTATATACTAAGTTGGTACAGAATTAGACGCCCCTATAAAAGAGATATTTTACCAACTTAGGGGGAGAAAAAATAGCAAAAGTTGGGAAAATCGAAAATAAATAAATAAATAAATAATATTTATGATCCCTATAATGGTAGTTTGAAAAGTTATATATATGCCAACTTTTGTATATATATTATCAAGATATGTTGTACATTTATGATTTGATTTGTATTCAGTTATGACTCATGTTGCATAGCGTTGAAGATACATTTTGGTCATATTAATTATGTGTATACATTGAGATAAAATCTTGCCAATTGTACTTGAATCACTACACCTGAAGTGTAAGTTGTATATGATCGGTTCCAAAATAAAGATATGTTTAATAGATATGATATTTGGCAAGATAGTGCAGTTGACACTAATAGTGTAATAGTATATAAATACCATAGTGTATGAAATACCCTAAAGTGGTATAGATATCTGAATTATTATAATATATGGCCTATGATGTTAGAAAAGTTATGATGGTACCAATGAAAAATGTATTCAGATATCATTGTCAAAATAGCATGCTAATTGAAATTGTACCTTGAGGAATTATATGATGATACCGGTATATGACGGAACCGATAAATAATGCATATGCATATGTCCATTTTAATGTCGACATAATGATAATAATAAAGTTTATCATGGACCAGAAGTCCAAAGAATATGGATTTTTAAAATCCACACTGTACAGTGTCTTGCATTATTTCGAGTCTTATGTATGTTCATATGCATGTGTGAGTCATAGGCTATTGGATTATTAATTACATATGTTTGAAGTTGTGAATGCATAACTCATTGTATAATTTGTTTATTATGTTATCATATTTTTATGTCTCATATTGTATGCTTTAATTTCTATATAATAATTGTGGTGTATGTCAATGTTCATTCAATGTATAGTAAGACATATTTACAACTGTGATGGAAAATTAAAAGGAACTACTTATGTTCAAATGGGCTTGCACTTGTGATCAAATTATTGATGAGGTCGATTGAATAACACATTATGAATCATATAAGAAGAGTTCCGGAAGAACTTATGTACGACGCATTTAAATATTCAGCCCTACAAAGTTTATATCTTGAATATTGCTACTCAATTATTATCAAACTCTTAATAAGTCAATGTGACTACTGACATCTTAACCTGAAGATTGAGCATATACGAAAGTTAGTGAGAATTACTATTTGCAAGAGAACTATCATGTCAATTATGAATATTCTAAAGAATATCAACGGAATGCTTGTGCGTGAAACTATTTTATCATGGTCTAGAAGAACCATGATAAATGTATATAATTACATGTGTTATATTATAATTCATATGAAATTGAAGAATACATTAATGATATCAAGTTTTATCATCATATTATTATTAATGAAGTTTGATCTTCAAATAATGATCATCAATTTCTATCATTAATGACTTCCAGAAGAAGTCATAATTACATCAGTTTAATTTTTTTTAAATCAACTACAAAACAGATCGAGATTCGAAAAATAATATTAGAGATAAACACATGTATGGTCAAATGAAGACACTTCACATGTTCACGTGAAGACTTGAAGAATTGAAGATGCAACTTCAATTTTAGAGAATTGAAGATCAACTAATGATATTTTACTTACTACATATGAGAAGATATCCAAAGATATTGGATTCATCGTTGCGGCACTAGAAGATCTCAAGTTATGTATTCATCAGGGGGAGAAAATACGCGATGCACTCTTTTTCCCTTGACCATGGTTTTTGTCCCAAATTGGGTTTTCCTGGTAAGGTTTTTAATGAGGCAGCATCTCGAGCGTATTACGAAGAATGATGTACTCTTTTTCCTTCACTATGTTTTTATCCCACAGGGTTTTTCGTAGTAAGGTTTTAATGAGGCACAGTCTTCGATAATGAACATCCAAGGAGGAGTGTTATGAAATATTTGTGGATATCCATTATCCTCCTTTGTATCATTCCGGAACAATCTAGATCTAGGGTTTATATTCTTATCAAATCAAACCCTAATATATTGTATGTATATATAGACCTTATCATATGGAATAAAATGAATAGATTAATTCTCTCTCAATCTCTCATCTTTCCCCCTTATTTCACAACAATAAAAGTTTTTTCTTTTTCAAAAAGGGATGGCCTAGGGTTAAGAGAGAAATCTGGACAAATGGGGTTGTCCCATGAAACGACCTCCTGCCTCTCGCTGCCATTTTATTTATCTTGAGTTCTACACAGCTGTTATCTTCACTTACTTTCTCTTGTTTTATCATTTTTTTATCCATTTATATTAATTTAACATTGGTATTTTTTTCCTTTATATAGAAAAACTGCAGTAATATTCTGTTTTTATACTCTCACTAGATCCCTTTCATCTTCTGAAATTTGATGATTATCTTTCTACATTAATTCAATTTTTTAATAATTTCTTCTTCTGCCACCATTGTTGGTTTAATAGTACTACAGTAACAGAGTTTTTATGGTCCTTTATATTTCAGCTTTTGCTACTCTTGGATCACTTTCCTGCTACTAAAAATAGATTAGATCACCCTAAACTCATAAGTAGAGGTAAATTATAGTATTAATTAAGTGCTGTTTGGGTAGTATTTATGAGCTGTTTAATCTTTATTTTTGCTATTGTACAAGGATAAGTGGTGAAAATCGATTTTAGGATCCCTGAAATCGAGTGGGAAACTCTAATCACTTGAACTATCCCTCACTCTCTTGTTCTCAAGTTGTTGCACATACACTATAATTGGGATGTACTTGTACAACCGTAGATGTAGGGATGGCAGTGGGTCGGGTTAAATGGGAGACCCGCTCCATCCCCGCCCAAGTGGGGCGGGGATGGAGGGAGGTTTGGCGGGTGATGGGGTGGGGATGGGTATAAAATGTGTACCCGTCATGGGTGATGGGGCGGGTATGGATTTTAGAGTAGACCCGCCCCATATCCGCCCCGCCCCGTACCTATCTTACACCTGCACCATATTTCTTTTAAAAGAGTTTATGATTTACGAAACTTGATACCCTCTAAGACCCAATAAGATTTTTGATATAATTGTCATTAATGTGATACAATAGAGCATCATGGCAATGGGTTTGAGACTACTTTGGGGCGAGTATGAGGTGAGTATGAATATCCAAGTAGGTGATGGGGCGGGGATGGATCCTATCTTGTACCCGGTGGGGCGGGTATGGATGTGGATATTGTACCCGCCATGGGTGGTGGGGCGGGGATGGGTATAAGATTTTTAGGCGGGCATGGGTATGGAGGTACCATCATCCGCATCCGACCCGCCCCATTGCCATCCCTACGTAGATGTACCTCCGTTAACCGAGATGATTGAAAATATGATTTGATAAGATACACATATACCTTATTATGAGGAAATTCCATTACTCTTGAAATCGCTATCGTCTAAACTACTTGTATTAAAGATAGACCATTGCAAGATAGTGATAAATTGATGAAAACTTTGGGGGTGTTTGGTTCAAGTAATGTAAGTATAACTGTATGAGGTATGAGTTTAGAATAGGTATAAGATTTTAAAAAAAAAAATGAATACTCCATATAAGGTTAACCTATATCTTGTGTTTATATGTAAGAATTTCAAATTTTAAGTCCATATCTCAAACCTAATTAATGGTATGGACAGGGTTATAACAACGCAAAGGGAAGGTGGGTATGACTCAAATCAAACTAACCCTTTATAGGAATTTTCTTTTTCAAAAAAAAAAAAAAAAAAAAAAATCAAATATAAGGTAAGTAATAAAAATTAAGTTCCAATCTCATACCACCTTAGTTCATTCTAGATCCTAAACCCATAACATAAATTATTGTGTAGTGAAAAATATTGCATACAAGGATTTCCCTTTGGAAACCCTTTTTATGGATAATTTAGACCCAATAGATATATAAACAATGTATTTAGGTATAAGGGGAGTATTCTTCAATGGTGTGCTATGTAATATTCAACTGATTCTAAGGGCATGTTTCTATTTACTGAAAACAATTAAAGGAGTTGAACTTAAGCTGAATAAAGCAGGTCCTAATTGTGCAGTGTGTAGCGTTATTTTCATTTATTTAGAATTTCTTAGCTTATCAGAACATACTTAATTATTTAAGCCTAAAACTAAAGCGTAAAGATCAAACAATCAACTTTGAACTATGCAAGCATCTGCAATTACAGTCATGATAACTACTGTAATTCCTTATTAATTGAGCACAATGTGGTCTAGTAAGGAATTAATTAAATAAATACTTGCACATCTTTGCAAACTTTGTACTTAAAAGCATATATATAGTCATGATTCTGCTTCTTGTTCTTTCACTGTTTCTAAATCGCTTATTTGCTTTCTTTTCTTTTTTATATTATGATTATAATAATAATCAATATGATAATATTTAATTAAGTTCAAGGGAAAATAATATTGGATCACAATGCAAGAAATTAAAGAGAGAATATCAAGCTTTGTGATGAGTCATATTCCATCTGTCCAACCAAAAACTTTGCAAATAACCAATAACTTTAAGATTTAGCTTACATATGTTTAGATGATCAGCCTTTAATAACTAATAGCTTGTGATCACAAATATTCTATAAACATGCCTTTTTATACTAAGAGCTTGTTCCGATTTACTGAAAACAAATGAAGTGATCGAACTGATTGGAGCTGAACGAAATGAGAGAAGAAAATTAGGAACTGAACTAAAGTGAATTGATTGGAGCTAAACTGAACTAAAATTAAGCTGGACAGATCAAGCTCTCTCAAGTGAAATGCGTAATTCAGGTAGGCTATAGATTAGAAATTATAAGTAAATTTTCAAGAAACAAATATTTATCAAATATTACAATCCGTACTTAATCCAATAAAACTTTTCTTAGAGGTATGATAAATTATTTTTCTTTAACTACTCCATTATTTATGTTTTGGTACAACCACCCTTGTAATAATCTTGACAACACTCTTCCTTAGTATCTTAACATTCCTGGTCAAGACAACAAAATTGTGTTCTTCCCTTGCGAGGTGCATGCTGGCGCGCATACATCAAGAACTACATCTATGGATCCAAATTCATGCTCAATGCTATTCAACATACTCTTGTGTTGCTCCCCTATCTATAAGCCTCCATGGTTTTGACATATTAGTAGAAAAATTATCTAAACAATAAAACAAATTAATTACGTAGTACAATATAAATTTAAATGGCATTCTAATAGTTAATAAACAAAACAATTATCATTGATATGCACGAAATATATTGTGACAACATAGTGCCATCTATCTTTTGTGTAATCTGGTGCAACATCAACGCATCAAATACATTAAAATGGACATTCATTTTGTTCGTGAAAAAGTTACACACGAATTAATTCCACTTTAAAGGAGGGACGGATGAGATTTGAACCCGTGACCTTTGTGTCACGTTGGCTCCGATACCATGTTAAAGGACCAACTCAACCAAAAACTTAAGCTGATGGTTAAGGCCCAGGAATATGTTTTATACTCTATCACACAGGTCGAAGTACGGGTTCTCCATGTCCTTTCTCGTTATCACATTGGAGACAGTCTTCACAATGGGTCTCCCTTGAGTACTATTTGATGATTTCCGAGACAGTCTTAGCGTTGGTTAACCTACCGTTACAACTACGAGGGTGTGTTAGAATATACTTCGTATGATATTATTATCACATACGGAGTACATATTTAGGGTCTGTTCTCATTGACTGAATTGAACTGAACTGAATTGAACTGAATATTTTATAAGAGAAGGAAATTAAGAGCTGATCTGAACTGAGCTGACTTGTATTGTGTATATATTCCCATAATGAGAAATGAAGCAATTACATTCTTTCATATATAAAATGCAATAGAAACCAGATTAAACAAAAATTATGCATTCATCAATATCAAAAAAGAAAGTACTATGACAACGATAGACAAAGTGGTGCTTGATGCCATTATAATGTTATTGATTGAATAGAGGATGAATGGTTTTATGAGTACATCATAGGTCAATTAGAATTCAATTTATAGGTACAAAAGTATAGTGTTTGTAACTTGAAAGGTTAAGATTTTTTAATTTTTATATTTATATCACATTTGTCATGAAAGTGTGATCACAATATTTGTAATCTTGGAAGGGTAAGATTTTTTTACCTACCTCATTAGTTGTCAAATTTTATATTCTTATCACGTATGATATGAATTGCTAAATTGGTGATCATAATATTTTATACTGCAGTGGTCTTTTTAGAACCTAACACTTGGACTAAGGGTCTGTTCTCTTACGTTGAGATTCAGTTCAGTTCAGTTCAGCTCAGTTCAGCTCAGTTCAGCTCAGTTTAGTTCAGTTCAGTTCAATTCAGCTCAGCTCCTAATTTCCTTCTCTTATAAAATATTCAGTTCAGTTCAGTTCAATTCAGCTCAATTCAGTTCAATTCAGTTCAGTTCAGCTGAGTTCAGTCAATGAGAACGACCCTAATTGACCTAAAATCTATATCTATATCTACTTTTGACCTTTTAGAAGAAAAGTTATTGTATAACCATCAGACTAATTGCAATTATGCTTTAACATTAAACAATAAATAATATTATACTACAATATATTGAAGACACATACTACATACAAACTACTTCCTCCGTTCGATTAATATTGCAACAATGGACTTTTTGCACTATTCATCACTCTTGTTTGACCATATAATATAAGTTATAAGTTAAGCAAAATATAGTCAAGTAGGATCTTGTTGGATTCGTCTCATAAAGTACTTTCACAATATCAACTTTTTATAATTTTTACTCTTACACAATTATAGATATTTAGCATATAAAAGATGTTTCGGGATGCGTAATTTCCTCCTTGTTGCAATATTAACAGAACGGAAGAAGTATTAGATACTCTTATAAATAAGCAGTTGTACAACTATAAAAGTAGTAACCCGGGGCAATGCCTGGGCTACTCACTAGTTTGTTTTTAATTATTGGACCTTGCATTGCAAAATCATTCATATCCCCCGACCTTAAATAATCTCTCTATCGCTATAATAACAAGGTATAAAAGGAATTATTCGTTATATATGTTACATATTGTGAAAAAAACTTTAGCTAATAAATTGTTTGGGGTGGATGGAAGATTGATATATATTTATCCCAAACATATAAGATGTGTTGCGAGTATTAAGTTGATCGAGAAATGTACTTGCTTGTAATTAAAGTTATGTTCTTTTCACCTGCTTATGCATTTTTAATATTAATTTTTAACAATAAATTAAACTTATTACCTTTTAGGGTTTGTTCTCATACGTTTATTTTCAATTCAGTTCAATTCAGCTCCTAATTTCCTTCTCTTATAAAATATTCATTTCAATTCAGTTTACTTTTGTTCAGCTCAGTTCAGTTCATTTCAGTTCAGTTCAGTTCAGCTGAGTTCAGTCTATGAGAACAGACACTTAATTATTTGAACTCCAACAACCATGATATAAACTTGTGCCTTTGACCTGAACTTTGGTAACCCTAATCTAAACATTAATTGATTATCAATAGCTTTTATGAATATATGTGTGTGGGGTTAAAAGAACAAAGCCTAGCTAAGGGAGTAAATTGTTCTTAATCTAGTAAAATTAATCCAGATATTACAGATCTATATTGTCAGAAAACCATGAACCATGAGAAGCAAGAATGCATGAGGTGATATGATCAAGAAATCAAAAGTAAGCAGAGAGCCCAACAAAAATGTACTCCACATTTGCTTACACACCTATGTTTAGAATGTAGCAAAATAGCATTTTTTTTCTTGATGGACACATAAAAAGTATTAATATACTATAAGCTTGACCAATAAGCCGCCACTTTGATTAATTAATTAAACTATACCATGTAATACACCAATTAATATTACTAATTATACTATAAAAGTTGTCATTAGAATATCTAGGTTGTACTTTGAAGTTCATTTTTCAAAGCAAAACATGCCATGTTAGGGTGCTCAGCACTAAGCTACCATTCACATAACTCTTCTTTCCTGATTAAGAATAAGGTTAAATAGGGTTTATTAGTGGGCCACTAAAACAGGTAAATAAAGTTTAGAAGACAAGAGCTTCACACTACAAGGTGCTCCAATTTGTACTTATTAGGCTTTAATTAAATTGTAAATTGCAACTAATTGTTTCCTTCTATACATCTTCTATTGGAATATGCACCGTATGCACCACGCATATAGTAACACTTTTCAATAAGATTACTAATTGTATATAGCCATAAGCTGCAAATGATGTAAGTGAGATTCAAAATGAAATCTTGGATATTACCTCTAATGGTGTATGCGGAATATAAGTTGCAAATGATATATATACGCGAGGGTTAAACCCAAATCTTTTATTAGGGCATGAACCATATGCAAATATATAGTAACACTTTCCAATAGATTACTAATTGTATAGAGCCATAAGCTGCAAATGATGTACGCGGCGTGGGATTCATACCCAAAACTTGAGTACTACCCCTAATTGTTTAACTAACAAAGATATGGGGGTGATTGACAATTGACTTTTTGCCTATCTTTTGGCTTTTTAGTTTGGTTAAACAACTAAAAAATATGATTGGTAGTTGACTTTTTTGTTGGCTTTTAAGCTGACTTTTCTATCAGTTAAAAACTAATAAGAGTAATTTTTTCTATTGGCTTTTGGCTTGTTTGCCTACTTTATCACTAATAAACAGGTAACAACCATAAATAGTTTTACCAAACACACTTTTGTAAACAGTTAGCGTAACACAACTAACTTAAAAAGTCAATCCACATAACCAATACTTCCAACTAGTGCTAAGGGCGTTTAAAGGGTTTAGGTGGTCGAAGAGGGTTATTCGGGATTGGGAGAAGTTTTACGGGGGAGGGGAGAGCTTTACTGGTGGTTTGTCGCGACAAAGAGGCGCGATTGAGATAGGGGGAGGGGCATTGTGGGGAGGTGGTAGGGTAGGTGACCAAGTTGAGTGTTGGGAGATCTTCAAGGTGTTCGAAAAAAAAGAGAAAGAGAACCGTAAAGGGAGTTGTGTAGTGGTTTCATGGTGGCTCTTATTTCCTTTGGTATTTAAAATAAACAACATTGCAAATCAAAGGGAGTTACATCTATTCATCTCCTTTCCCTTTGTTTTAGTTATTTCCTTTCCCTATAATGAACCAAACGGCCCCTAAACTTAGCACAAAGTAAAAATATTTAAGCGGTTACTTTCATTATTTCAAAAAAAAAAAAATTATAAAAAAAAAGGGGTTAAAATTGATTAGTCCTAGCTCCTACTCAATTGCAGGCTTTGGGTTTTGAGCTTATCCATGTTGGTAAATTTGGGCTATTTGTTGCACATGACCTTAGAATTTGTGTTTGGTTTAGGTGTCTTACTGGCATTGGGGTATTATAGTCCAATAGCACCTATTTTGGGCTTTGAGCTTTGAGCTTGGGTTCGGTTATACTTTAAGATCTAATTCTAATCCAAACTATGTTGTTATTTGTCGTTTTACTTGTAGTGTTAACTAGAACCCCCGTGCATTATACAAAAAAACGCATGAAATATATTAAAACACTGAAAACATATAATAAAAAATATTTATATATGTAATAGTTATATAGTGCAAGTTGATAGTTTAGGAAGTTTACTTTAAAATTATATAAAATAAAAATCATAATCTAGATGCAAAACAATAATTTATTTGTAGAAAAAGTAATTTTGGCGGGAATTTTTTTTATAATATACTGCCAAGTTTCCCCTTATATCCTCTTTTAATAGTATGTAATTGATTGAATTACGTTTGATCGATCCTCAACAATCTTCTACTTCTTAGGGCCTGTTCACATTTACTGAACTGAGCTGAACTAAACTGAACTGGAGGTGAACTGAACTGAACTGAACTGAATTGATTGAAGCTGAACTGAACTGAACTGAGCTGAAATGAATATTTTATGAGAGAGGGAAATTAGGAGCTGAACTGAAGTGAACTGATTGAAGCTGAACTGAACTGATTGGAGCTGAACTGAACTGAACTGAAATTAAGTAAATATGAACAGACCCTTAGCTACTCCTTCTATTCCATAATAAAATATTTCTCCATTTTCTATTCCATTCTTAAAAAATACAATAAATCAAATTTTTATTTAATGAAACATCAAGTAAATTAATGACATGAAGATGTAGGGAAGTGCTAGATTACTCCCTCTTGTTTTTAAAAAGTGTCTCACCTTGACCTTTTGTACTATCAAGCGAATTCCACCAATGTTAATGATTTATACATATGTATTAATTTTTTTTTTAAAAAAGCATATAGTCATATGTGAGTAGTTGTTGAAGAAGTCTACATGTATAGTTTTCGAATAATAAACATTAATATAACTAGGGCAGTTAATGTGCGCGCCTTAACCTGTCGGCCTTTTCTTTTTGGTCTTATTTCACAAATTTAGTTGTTGGCACAGTAACGATAGAAAATATGTAAGAAAATAATTTTAGAGTCGGTGTATAAATAATTGCACACTATTTAAGAGTTCAAAAAAGATGCAATTAACATTAATAAAGACGAATAAGTAAACAAATATTTTTAAAAATATGCAAATACATGTCTGCACGCTATTCATAGGAGCTTTTTTAAACTTTTTAAAATGTATGGATTTACAAGTATGGATAAGTTTATAGAGTACACTATTGATCAAAATTATGTGTTAGCATACGTGTTCAATTAAATTAGGATACTAAACAAACAAAGAGAGTGAGAGAGTATCATACTTATATAGAGGTGATTATCAATAATTGTTCCGATGGTCCGATCTATAAAAAGTGCACGGTTGAGCAAACATAAATACTTCGTATATAATTTTAGTTCAAAACTCAAATTCAAACGGTTAAAAGCCATAAAACCCATTTTAACCTGATAATATTTACGTAGTATATGTTTTTTTTGGCGACTAATAATATCTCCCGGGATACTTATTTTGCGAATTTGTACACAAAATTTTATACAACGGGCTGGCCCTACCCGATTTCCAAAATCCAAATTTCCAAAATCCAAAAATTGAAACAACTCATTTTCTGTACGAAATCCCCCAAATCAATTTAACACTCCAACTGCGCAAAAGTTTTCCATATTCAGTGGTAACTGAAAACCTAATAGGCTAATACTTCGTACTTAAGATGGTGTCACTCTAATAACTTACGCGTCACACAATAACTGTGATCACTTACTCAGTTACGAGTACTACGTTTTCAATTAGGGTTCGTTTCCCAGAATCAAAATTTGGGGGTTAGGGTTTCTGGGAAAGTGATGAAACAGTCGAATATGGAATTAGCCAATTCCAGAATTGCAATCATCAAATCGGGTGGCAGTACTAGTAGCGCAACTAATGATGATCTGCAATCTTCAAGCTCGGAATCTGATTTTGGGTTTGCTTTCAATGATAGTAATTTTTCCGACCGGATTTTTAAGGTTGAGATTGTTCCTGATTTGCCTGATGTCAAATCCGACGATGATGGTTGCACCACCATTGCTGATTGGGCTAAGAATCGGAAGCGTAGGAGAGATGATATCAAAAAAGAACCTGGGTTGTTTTTTCTCTATAATTTTCTTGATTTATTTTCAATTTCTTTTGATTTATTTCATTAATTTGTGCTTTTGAGTTGTATTTTTTGATTGTTAGTTTTTAATACGATTGTAATTGTGGCTTTTAGTGTTGATTGATGCATAAATAATTAGGGTTTTTGTTTACTATTATTGGCGAATTAATTTGATTGCAAAGGTAATTATTAGTAGGATTTTTTTGAATAGAAATCAAGTTTTGATTTTCTGATTACCATTGGTTTAAGATCATATTTCGTAATTTCGCCCATATAGTATTCTCCCTCCAATTCGAAATTAAGTATCAAACTAGTATGAAAGTATATGTTAGCTTTGGAAACCAATGCCTTGACTATGCTTCATGATATACTTAGTCTGTGTGAATTGCCTTAAGAAGAGAACTTGATTATTAAATTGGGGATTACTAACTAGCTATTGGTAATTTTAGCTACTTTTAAACGCGTGATTTGGGTTTTCTGCTGTAGTAGTATCAAATGGTGCTTTGAGTTGCATGTAAATGTAGTTTTATACTTTTATCTAATGAGTTGTTTTATTTATTTTTTTTATTGTGGTTTTCACTAGGATGACCAAGATTTTGGTATATCTTTAGTTTCTGTTTGATTCTTCCCCAATTCTCATTATTGTGGAAAATTTATCTAGCTCGAGCACTTAACCTCTAACTATATGGATATTTGTGCTGTTACTTTGCTGAAGACACCTGTGTGTTTAGAATTTATCTGAAAACTTATAAACTATATGCAAAATTATTGGATCTTTAGTTTAATGTTATTGGGATATTTAGCTCGAAACCAAACTAATATATGTTAGCTTGAAATCCAAGGGTCTTGGTATAACAACACTATAAGGGGGCGATTGTTTGTAAAGGGGAAAGGGAGAGAAGGGAAAATGATAGCCACTCCCTATTCCCTAATGTCTTTTTTTAATTAATTAATTATTTTTATTTTTATTTTCTTACAAGCAAAGGGAGAGAAGGTCAACCACCACCACCACCACTCTTCTCCATAACCACCACCATTGTCACTCCACAACTTGTTTTTGGTTGGTTTTAGAGTAAGTGGAGTAAATTTTTAATAGTTAGAGTAGTTTTTGTTGTTATTGGGGCGGTTTCCAGCGAGTTCAATCAATCAATCAAAGTATTTTTTTTTTTTTTTTCTTTTTTTGGTGGTTTAGGTGAACTTGGGAGGATTGGGTCATGGTGGAATGGTGGTTTGCGGTGGGTTGGGTATGGTTTCAATGTGAGGGGATGATTATGGTGGGTGGGTTATATTTTTAGTGATGGTTGGGTGGTGGTTCGTGGTGGATCGGGTGTTTTTGAAGGTTGTGGGTTTTTTTTTTTATGGTTGGTGAGTTGGGGTAGTTTGCAAGTGGTTGGCTGGATTTTTCGATGGTTGGGCGGTTCCAGCAGACGGCGGCGGCTAAGGAAGTTCTGGCAGTGATAAGGGCGGTTCTGGTGTCGTTTAATGAACTTTTGGTGGCGGTCAAAGGAAGTTCTGGTTATGGGTGGAGTTTTTTGGGTGGTCAATTGGTAGTTAAGTTGGTTAGGCTGGTTTCTTCGGGGGGGGGGTGGGTGGTCAATTGGTAGTTAAGTTGGTTAGGCTGGTTCCTTTGAGGGGGGGTGGTCAATTGGTAGTTAAGTTGGTTAGGCTGGTTCCTTTGAGGGTGGGGGGGTGGTCAATTGGTAGTTAAGTTGGTTAGGCTGGTTCCTTTGAAGGGGAGGGGGGGGGGGGGTGGTCAATTGGTAGTTAAGTTGGTTAGGCTGGTTCCTTTGAGGGGGAGGGGGGGGGGGGTGGTCAATTGGTAGTTAAGTTGGTTAGGCTGGTTCCTTTGAGGGGGGGGGGGGGGTTGTTGTGGGGGAATCATGGTAGAAGAAAGTCGGGGAAAAAGGGGTAAAGGTGATCAGTAAATTGGTCCAACAAACAATAATAAAGGAAGTTATGGTAGTTGATTGCCTTTCCCTTTCTTAAATAAACCTAAGCAAACGCCCCTGGAAGTGATCTCATGTCTTGCTTGAATGGTTGAATCAAAAAGTTGGAGCACATTGCTCTTCTCTTACTTAGGTGTATTTTAGTAGATTAGAATGTGTTGTCTCAAGTACTCTCAACTATGTATGAGATGTTGCTAGGGCATAACTATTAGAGTAGTGACATGAAAGACAGAATAGCAACATTCCTGGGCAAATTCCTTATTTCCTACTCAGAGCTTCTTTATTTAATGGCCAAATTCTAAATAGTTGGATATAGCAAATTAGCAACTGGGTTTATGAAGCAGCTCTTAGGGTTCCCTGCCTACTTATGCTTAGCATCTGGAATTAGTCATCAATTAATCATCTTTATAGATCTTGGTTGGAGTGGGCATATGTCATATGTGAGTGAATACCTTTTGAAGCAACAGCCAGACCAAGTGATACCCAATATTGAGTGGAATAAAGTCCAGGACTTGAGCCATATCAGGTTTTTGCCTTATATTCAACCAAGTGGCAATTCAAGAGAACCCCCCCCCCCCCCAAAAAAAAAAAAAAAAAAAAAACCTTGAGTTATCTAGCCCTTTAACATGAAAAAATTGATTTCTATTATGACACAACTATAAGATAAAGAAGAAACAACTTTGAGTTTATCTTCATAGTTTGAATGATTTCATACCTTATTAGAAGCTAGAAAAGAAGTTGGTGCTAGATTGGGAAAGGATTATGATAGCTCTAGAAAAAACAAGTCTGATTTTGCAAGGCAAAATGGAGACTTAAACCAGCCAAAGGAAAGCAGGGCGGTTTTGGTGGAAATAATTGATGCAACACAATTAGAGAGTTTTTAGAGAGAGAGAGAATAGTCAGGAAAGAGGAGTGATTTCATTCATTAAGCATAATCATTTTTACAGGAGATTTGGCTTAAATAGCCTTGAAGATTGCTGATAAGCTCAGCTTACAAAGGACAAAATAACATAACGGCTAGTAATTGGACAACTCAGCTAGAAAACAAAAATACAACTTTCAGTACTATTCTCAGAATTATTCTCCTCAATTTCAGTGCTCATTCCCTTCTCTTGGACAGCTGTCAATTCTTTTCCTTTCTCCTCTCCAGCTGCTTTTTCACTGTTGCATACCAACTCATCTTGCTCCACCTCAGCTATTTTCATGCTTGATTCTTCCAGCTCAGCTTCTATGCCTGTAATTGCATCAGATTATCCTAAAACGGATACTTTGATTTTAAAGTGAATTCTAATTATTCTGTAATCATTTACTATTTGTAATTCCATGAGTAGTGAAATGTAGGAAAACTCATCTGTAAGGATTTTGTGGAAGGAGGCTTTATCTTTGTTTCTCTGATATTATATATAGGTTTTATTTTATTTTTTATTTGTTTAATATATTTATTTTAATTTATTTTTTTATATTCATTGATGCTTTTCAAGTATTTGTTCAGTTTACTCTTGGGTTTTTGGTATATAAAACTAGGCTATTTCACCTTTTGTTTTTGTTGGGGGTCATAAAGTTTTTATTTTGGTTGCCATGATTATTTGCTGACAGCACTGATTAAACATTACGTGCAGGTGCAGATATTATTCTGCAGCCTGATGATCAGATTTTGAACTGCAATATGCCAGACCCTGATGGTGTTGCCTATGAAAGTTTAGAAGGGGAAGCAGTGGCTATGCTAGAAGAGTCACCGATTATTGATGGTGTGATACTGATTTATCTATTCCACATTCTGGAAATTATTTGAATTACAATGTTACATCGTTCTGTGTTTCCATGCTCACATATATATATTTTTATATCTTTTCATTTGCTTTATTCTCTGCATAATTTTGATCTGTGTTAAAATCTTGTAGGTGATGAGACTCTGCAAAATAGTGATTCTCCCTTGAACATGGATTGTTCAGTAGTTCTTCCAGTGAAGACTATTCACATAAGCTCTCCAATTTTAGCTGCCAAGAGTCCTTTTTTTTATAAGGTGATAATCTCAGCTTGTATGACACAGTCTTTATTTATGCCATCTTAAAATTAGTATCATGTTTCTGATTGTTTGACACTTCTTCTGTAGTTATTTTCAAATGGGATGAGGGAATCTGAGCAGCGACACGTGACTTTACGTATTCATGCCTCTGGTAAGTACAGATGGAATCACCTGTTTGGAATCTTTTTCTTAATCCATTATTAGATACTCCGTATAAGTGGATGAAGATGGATGCCTTGCACGGTAGTAAATGATTCCGTTCTCCTTTTGAATTCTGTCACAAGGGCCATTTTGCTTGAATTTAGTTTTTCTTGTCATTATCCTCATCAAAATGATCTGTATTGCTGATTCATTTTTCTTGTTGATAAACTGATGGTGTGTTAGATAGGGTAATTTGGATGGAAAGTATGGGAAGAGGGTGAGGGATTCATCTTCCGTTCTTACCTTGTTTAAGTATGTCTTGGGAAAGGGAAGGGATACGTTAGCCTTACCTTTTATCACCAAATCCTTCCAGTGTTGGATCGAAAACACAAGCATTCCCTTTACCTGCCCACCCTCACCTCCATTATTTAATCCCCCCCCCCCCCCCCTTTTTTTCCCCTCTTTATTCACTACAGATGTCCAAGCATAGTGTTTAAAATATCTTTTTGACTGAGCTTGGAATTATTAACTTATGAAACTCCCTTTTTTTTTGTGGAGCAGAGGAAGCTGCGCTTATGGATCTCCTAAATTTTATGTACAGCAATACTTTACAAACCAACACTCCACCTGGTATACTAGATGTTCTGATGGCCGCTGACAAATTTGAAGTTGCTTCATGCATGAGATACTGCAGCCGGATGTTGCGCAATTTTCCTATGACGTCTGATGTAGCTTTGTTATATTTGGACCTTCCCTCAAGTGTCTTGATGGCTGATGCAGTCAAACCATTGACCGATGCTGCCAAGGAGTTTCTTGCATTACGGTTCAAGGACATGACTAAGTATGCTTACCTGAAAATCTGAATTTCTCATCCTTTTCCCAAATAAAAGATGAAGAGAAAATAGATATTTTGCTGTTCCTACATTAATTGCCACAAATTTATTAATTCCATTCAATCGGCCACTAGCTCTTGCAATTAGTCCATGCTTTTTTGCTTTTGTAATTGTTGTAGGTTATTAGCTTTTGCGTGAGTAATAATTGACCGTCCATTTGTTTACCAGATTTCAGTCAGAGGTAATGGACCTCCCTCTTGCTGGAATCGAGGCAGTGTTGTGCAGTGATGATCTCCAGGTTGCTTCTGAAGACGCTGTTTATGATTTTGCAGTGAAGTGGGCTAGAACCCATTACTCGAAGTTGGAGGAGCGACGAAAGGTACTTGGCACTCGACTCTGCCGATTGATCCGTTTTCCGCACATGACATGCAGGAAGCTAAGGAAAGTCATGACATGCAATGACCTAGATCCAGAGCTCTCCTCCAAGCTGGTGTCGGAAGCACTTTTTTTCAAGGCCGAGCCACCTTATCGTCAGCGAGCCCTGCTCGCAGATGAGGCTAACACTTCTGGTCACCGTTATATTGAGCGGGCTTACAAATATCGCCCAGTGAAGGTGATAGAGTTTGAACTACCACGACCGCAGTGTATAGTGTACTTGGATTTGAGGAAAGAGGAATGCCAGAACCTCTTTCCATCAGGTCGGGTGTATTCCCAGGCTTTCCATCTCGGTGGACAGGGGTTTTTCCTCTCTGCCCACTGTAATATGGATCAGCAGAGCTCCTTTCATTGCTTTGGTCTGTTCTTGGGCATGCAGGAGAAGGGTTCTGTATCGTTTGCTGTGGATTATGAATTTTCTGCTAGACAAAAGCCTGCTGATGAGTTTGTTTCCAAATATCGAGGGAATTACACTTTCACAGGAGGGAAGGCAGTTGGGTACAGAAACTTGTTTGGTACGCCATGGACCTCGTTTATGGCGGAGGATAGCCAGTTCTTCATCAATGGCGTATTGCATCTCAAGGCAGAGCTGACAATTAGGCAATAGTCACTGGATGCTAGTTAGATACTTGGATGCCCAACAAGGGAAGATGAATTTGCTTTATTTATTACCTGTATATAGTCGCATATTATATATGGAGAAGTTATATTAGGATGGCTTAGTTTGCTTTGCTAGAAACCAAAATAGAAGGAAAAAACGGTCACTAACAGCTATAACTGGTGGTGCAGTTGGTATTCTATTTCTATGGCACTGTAACAACTTACTGTCAGTAAATCATGTTATGAAGTTATTATCCTCTTTGATAATGCTTGTCATAGCGAAATAAATGTCGTTTCATGCTCCTATTTGATTTATCTTGTGCATATGTTGAAAAATGATGAATGGTGCTTCTTTGTGTATTTTGATGTTGTCAATGTTGTGGTCCTCTGTTACTCTGTAGCAACCTAGCTCAGCGTCAAAGGATGACCCTTAGATGGATATTCAATAGGTTTGGGAAAAGGTGATGGTGATTATAGGTGGATTCATGTTACGGATCTTGATCTAATTGCACTTTGACCAGCATTAAAGTTTTTATACAGTAGTTTGTTGCACCGATTCAACTTATTACTATACCAAGGAGAGTTTTGTGGCATTAATCTTTTTGGTATTGTTCCCAAAATTTTAGACTGCCAAAGGTAATACTCATTTTCATGTAGTGAATCAATTTTATACCCCAAACATGACCATTAAAACCTGGTTTCATTTTTTGGTTGAATCATCACTTCATCAGCGGATTGTTGCTTATAAGCCAAATCCCTTGGATAGAGATAATTAATTTAGCTTGACCAATTTTCTAACTACCTTGACCATCCTATTTATTTAAAATAGAACAAACAACCTACGGTAAGTTAAGGAGTAAGGGTTGAGCTGAATTGGACTGTTTATGAGAGAAGGAAATTAGGAACTGAATTGAAGTTAAATTAAGGGGCCGTTTGGCTCGCACGGGGAAATCGGAATGGAATGGACAAAGGGAAAGACAAGGAATGGAATGAAAATCCCCCAATTTTAGGGTGTTGTTTGTTTTGAATAACAAAGGAATGGAATGAATGAAAGGTCACCCGTCCAACCACCTTCACACCACCATATCACCACCTTCACACCTACCAACACCACCGGAAAACCAGCCCAGAACACCGCCGCCCCTCCCCCGACCACCGCCGCCCCTCCCCCGAGCCTCGCCGCCCTCCCCTCCCCCGAAAAAACCACCCCAAGCCCCAATCTTCCTTGACCCAGAAAATCGCCGCCCAACACCACCTCACTCCTTCACACAATAAAAGCTTACACATCAATCCAATTCAATAGCCTAACAATTTCTTAGATTAAATCAATTAATCCACCAATTATACATTTTAATTCCAAGTTTGATTTTCCAACTTTTCGTGATACTACGTTAATCGGTCAATCAATTAAATTGATTAGTTTCCTGAAAAATTAAACTAAAAATGCCTCTGAATTCAAACAATAATGGCAGAAAATTAAACTAATAAATTGAATATGAATTTGTAGATGAATTTAGATATTAAGGGTTACCAGTGGGATTGGAGTGAAGGAAATCTTGCAATTTGTCAACGGAGGGGCTGAACTGAACAGGTTCGCCGGAATTTTTTCGGGGGAGGGGAGGGCGGCGAGGCTCGGGGGAGGGTTGGCGGTGGTCGGGGGAGGGGCGGTGGTGGTTAGGGCTGGTTTTTCTGGTGGTGTTGGTAGGTGTGAAGGTGGTGATGTGGTGGTGTGAAGGTGGGTAGGGAAAGGGAATGGAAAAGTCTAGGGAGGGGTGGGGAATGAAGTTGGAAGGATTTGGGGTAATGGAGAGGTTAAAGGGAATGATTAAAAGTGCTTAACAAACAACAACAAAAGGAATCAGGACAGTTGATTCCCATTCCCTTTCCTGAATACCCCCAACCAAACGGCCCCTAAGTTGAAAAGATGCTCATTTACTGAATTGAGCTGAATTAGAACCGAACTGAATTGAAATGAATTAAACTTAAATTAAGAGAATAGGCCTAAGTCTTTCCTTTTCCCCTCTACCAACCAAACGCCAACAGCATTTCTCTTGCGAGTATAAAAGATTCCAAATTTCCAATTTCAGCAAAAAAAAAAAAAAAAAAAAAAAAAGTGTTGTAGCAAAACTGGAAATGGAGGAAAACACTAGGTTATCCCACAAGAATTTAATGTTGTTCAAATTCTTTGAAAAAAAATTAGGAAGAAACCGTTATGGTCCGAAACTCTTTTCTTCTCCATTCAATCTGCTTCTGAGGTAATTAATTATCTTCCAATTTTCATTATTGTTGATTATTGCTTATAATTACTCAACAAGTATACTCCTTTCATTAGTTGTCTTGGATTTACTGTTTTTTTTTTATAGTACCATTCATGCATTGTTCAAATTTCAGCTTACAAAATGTATACAATTATTGATCATTGAACCTATTGCTTACAATTTTCGATTTCTAAGTGGGATTATTGAAATATTGCTTATAATTTTCGATTTCTAAGTGGGATTATTGATCTATTGCTTATAATATTTTATTTCTAAGAGGGATTATTGAACTATTGCTTATAATTTATAATTTCTAAGAGGGATTATTAAACTATTGCTGATAATTTTCGATTTCTAAGAGGGATTATTGAACTACTGCTTATAATTTTCGATTTCTAAGATGATTATTGAATCTGAATGTTACTATCTGAGCAAAAGCTATGAGTTTAAATCGAACAATTGTATACATCTCCTCGTTTTAGGGTAATATTCATGCTAAATTCACAACTGAAATTACTATTACTTTTTGCTAGTATTAGCATTGCTTCATTGCATACCTCTGTACGAATTTCCTTTGTAACTCCCAAATCTCGTTTAGCATACATCATTAATGCTCCAACCAATATATACGAAGTATTTTTTTGTACACAGGAATTATGCTTAGTTGAGTTAGTTCTTTTGAGAGAAATTGAGAAAAAAGGGGAAATATATAGGGTGGGTGTTGGGTGTTGATATTGAATAGTATAGTTCACTGAACATATTATCAAAAATGTCAGTTATATTCATTGAAGAATAAATTTGATTGTGTAGGTTTCAAGTCAGGCATCAACATTTCCACGGCCATCTGTTAGACCTTAAGGAAAGCTAGAAGAAAAACAAAACAAACATGAGTTTAGAAATAGAAAGTGGTAGTTTAGGTACAGATTCGGACTTGAATGTTTGCCAAGTGAGCCAATGTTCTGAATCTGACCAAATTGTTGAAGAGGTCGAGTATCAACGATTGGTTGCAGAAGGAGGGGTGTTTTCTATAGCATCTTGCTTACTGAGCGTAATTTTTTCATTGCTCATCTCTTGTGAAGTTGGAAAGGTACATTTAGTTTAATGGTTTTAATTTAATATAAGATATGTGGACAAATGATAGTTGTATCAAAAATCAGTTTCATGCTTTACACTAGAACATTGTTCTTATTTGCAGACGGCAGCAAAATACGGTCTTCATATTTTTCTTGGAGTTGTTTCTGCTATAGCTGCTACTGTCTTCTTACGCTATGTAAGTAGTTATCTTTGATTTTCTTTCAGATGTTTGATATGCAGTGACTATAGTAAGTTTGTATTTTAATTTTCTTTAAGCTATATGTATTGATGCAAGATTCTTTTTTTTTTTTAGATTGTACTCCCCAAGATCAAACATAGACCAGCCCAATACTGTGCAGTCATTATTTATTTCTGGATTCTTCTGTTCGGCGTATTGGCATCATATGTTCATACAGCTCGTAAATTTGCGCATATATATCATTAGTTATATAAGAAGCCGTCTTCACTTGTAATGTAATAAAAAAAACTCTTGGTGATGAAATGAAATGCTATCTCTTTCTACTTTCTATTTTTTACTCTCTTTGACATGGTGGAAAATGAAAACAAGACCAATAATCAACATCAGATATATTAGCCTTCAAAATTGGGCCTGATAAGGGATGACATTGTCATCCGTGCTAATAGAGCATGGAAAAAGAAAGCCACACAGAAGAAGCATGGGTGGAAAGTGGCGATAATCCTTTTTTTTTTTTGCCCTCCTTCCTCCGTGGATGCTCTCTCTATTCCTTAAGATAGTCCTTATTTCCTGTCTACTTCTCCATATGATAACCTAATATCTTTAATTTATATTTAATCATTGACAGAGCTCTCTGGTGATCACGATAACAGAGTTGAAGACAGAGCACCGGTGTCAACCATTTTATGCTATGTTTTCATTACCAGTTTGCTTTCATTGAGCATTCGATCTTCACCTATGTCTAATTGATGCTTTTCAGTAATGATTATGTGATTAGCATTGAAATTTTGATGAAAATTGTGCAGGTAAATTATTTTTTGGGTTGGGTTTCAATAATAAAATATATAATCTGAGGTTTGATTATTTTGCTTATGATTTTCTTGAGTCGACCTTTATTATGTGATTATCTACCACATCAATGGTGTTCCTCAATTTTTTTTTTCTCTGCTAGGGTTTTTGATTTCTTATTTTTGGTTTGAGGTTACTTTTGATTGTACTAGTATGATGTTATAATAATGTTGAGGTTGTTTGACTAGTTTGGGGAATTCAATTACTGAATCAAACAAGAATAAGTATTAAGGATGTTATGGGCAATGTTAGTTTGGGTGATATAATCAGAATTCTGGATGATCTTTGGTGCCTGCTTCTAATTTTGCAGATGAGCCTGATTTATTTATTAGATCTTGATGTCAAATGTTGATACATGGATTTTTACTGAATCAGTGAATGTAGAACTTGCAAGTTATTGACTTGTTCAAGGGGAGATATATGGGGCTTACATTGACTAAGCTGTTTAGCTGCCTTTTGTGAAGTAGGAAATTAGGATTCTTGGGTCTCGATGCAGCTGTTAAAACCACCATTTTTTACAAGCTCAAGCTCGATGAGATTATTACCTGCTTTGGTCATCCTACTTTCACACATTTACGTGAAGTAGGAGTGTTTAGATGAATTTTGTGTTGCATTTCATGCATATATTGTGATTTATTTTAGCTCCATTCGATCTGTATAGCTGCATAATATCTTTGTGGTTTTTATTTTAGCTCCATTCGATCTGTATAGCTGCATAATATCTTTGTGGTTTATTGTGTCTGCTAATTTTACTACATTGTATCTGTTAAAGTGAAATTACCTGTTCATTTATTTCAGAAACTCTCTCGACTTTCCTAATCTATTTCGCGGCTTCTAGAAGCAGCTATCATCCTGGTATGCAGAACTACCTATTGTAAATTATGATACTTTAGTTATGTTTTAATTTTTGGGTCATTTTAATTACCGATACCTTTATACCATTTTACAAGGAGTGACCGATCCTATGCTTTACATATATCATTCTGGAACTGTGAAAAATGTACTTCATATTTTGTAAAGTCAAGCTTTATGGTGGAAATTCTTATTCATTTACTCCTCTTTTTCTGATGGCCGTATTAATTATCAGCATTGTGGGGCTCCTAAAACTTGGTATGGGATACCTGGCAATGCGGCTTTGCAGTTTGAGAAGGTTGCGCGAGAACATACATGTATACCATGAGGATATTTTGTCAACTGATGTAGAAGATGGAGCGTTTGATGTACTGCTGGGAAAAAACAACTCTATTCCCCCCTAGTGTTCTGTTATAACATGGTGTCCCTGTTTATATGGCTGTGCAAAAGCCTGGGAAAGTTGTAATCACATTTCCTACGACATATCATGCGGAGTTTAGCCATGGTGAGGTTAATATCTTATTGGGTTCATGTTACCTGCATATGAAGTGATTAAGTTTAAGCACTCAACATATATGATTGTTTTCCATTATGATCTCTTTCTTTGTGGTGGAGATGAAACTGGATTGCTGTTATTTACAAGTTCCAAGTCCATTGTTCTATGTGGCATAAATCATGTCCTCATGTATATATGGTAATCTTGTAAGAGTGGAGCACGTGCTTAGAGGCGCCAAGAAGACAAGGATATAACCATCAGTACTCTAGCAACTCTAGGATGGTAGATCAAACATGTGTGAGATGGTGGTGGTGTTATAGGCAGAGTAGTAATGGGTTGAAATTATGGGTTTTAATTTCATTTGTAGTACGAGTAGTATTTAATTTATGGCTTTAGATTGTAGAAATTGATAGAATTAGATAGGTAAATTATGAAGTAATGCAAGAGCATATAAGTGAATATATGATCAAAATGTATACTACTACTTGTTTTCAACTTCAATATGTGAACTGTGTAGTTAGTAAAGAAATTATATCTTTGTTCTTGAGATTATATGAATTTTTTTTTTTTTTTTTTTTTTTTTTTTGGTGAGAAAAGAGGTTAATATCAAGTTGATTAAATGATTAATAATACATTTAAAACCAAAAAAAAAAGGAAAAAAAAACATGTATAAGTTATAGTGAGATACTTTGTGTAGAAATTCAAGTTGATTGTTGTTTGTAGAGAAATTATATCTTTTTTATACAGGTTTGATTTAAAATCAACTAAATTTTAAGATTTATAAGGTATAATGAGATACTTTGCATAGAAATTCAGATTGATTAATTAATAATACATTCTAAACAAAAAAATTCAACCTTAAGGTAGATTCATGCTAGATTCTAAGAACGAGAGAGAGAGAGAGAGAGAGAGAGAGAGAGAGAGAGAGAGAGAGAGAGAGAGAGAGAGAGAGAGAGAGAGAGAGAGGGTTTTTGGGAAATAAAGGAAGGAGAAACGATTTAGAGGATTTTTTTAAAAATGCTCAATCACATTTTAATGCATTTATACTTTCACCGATTAGCTCCTGACTTCTTGCAATTAAAATGAGTTAACTACATAATTAGGCCCTCACTTCTTACTTTTTTCACTCTTTGGATACTCATTTTTTTTTTCCTCTATTTGAGTACTCTAATCCAAATTCCGGCCAACTAACCTCCCTCTAACTCACCGTTGACTCAAGGTAATTAAAAATTAATTATTGGGTTTTTCTACATAGTACCCCCAAGGTTTTGCGTTTTTTATGTTGTGCCCTCCTAAATTCAAATTTCTACAAGGTGCCCACAAAAAGGTTGCAGGGAAATGAATTGGTTATGGTTTTGGATTGTTGACTTGTTGCAGAAGTTTAAGAAATAAGAATGAGGAAGGTCATTACATGTGAGTTTGGGGAAGAGGGTCATTACACGCGAGTTTGGGGAAGGTAGTATTGCCAAATAATCTTATCGCTAACCACTTTTTTTAAAGAAAAGGAAAAAAAATAAAAATATTGCTAACCATAGTTAGTAGTCAATTAAGAGTATTTAACATTAATTTTAAAGAAGGTTAAAACTGATTAAGTTAATTAAATTTGTGGGTACCATGTAGAAGTTTGGATTTAGGAGAGCACAATATAGAAAACGCAAAATCTTGGGGGTTCTATGTAGAAAAACCCTTAATTATTTTATCTTAAAAAAAAAAAATATTCTAAAGCAAAAACCAACCTGCATTAATTGTTAGTTCTGGTGAGCTTCTCATGGTGATCTACAACCAAAGGTCAGTTTTAGCTTGTGATTGGTTTTTTTTTTTTTTTTTTTTTTTTTTTTTTTTTTTTTTTGGGGGGGGGGGGGGGGGGGGGGGGGGGGTGGGGGGGGATTAAGTAGCTTGTGATTTGTTGGCATTAGTTTTGTTGAATTTTGATCATTTTTGTATGAAACTAACATTAATATAAATCCTACAAACACAATTTTGATGAATTAAATTACCAAATAACAAGAAAAATTCTTAGCTATCTACGAAAGACAAAGCTCTAAATTGACGAACGACGAAGACAAAAACCTAATCCATCCGCGAATTAATCCAATTAAATAACCATACGTTGAAATTGCGACATCATGGTAATCCATCTCCCACCGTCCATAATGTACCAACAACCACAAACTGCCATCACCACATATAAGACTCCTGCAATTTTGGGTTTTGTCGTAACCAGTGTTTGGGGAGGAACAATTTTTACTAAGGTCTTAATTAAAAATGTTGTCTTTTCCCCCAAATTTAACTACAATCCAAGCTTTTTTTTTTTCTTCTTCTTCTTCCTATTCAACCCCTCACGACCTCATTGACACACTTCAAAAGAAGAAAAGAGTGAACAGGGGAAGATAAGTTGTAGTGCCGCAAATTTTGTGGTCTATGCAATTCAACTACACTGATAAGCGTGCTTAGTTGTTAATGTTAGTTAAGTTAACTCAAGGGGCTTTATTCTTAACCCAAGGGACTCTATTTATTTAATGTATTTAATTAATTTGGCCGGAATTTAGGATTGAGTACTCAAACGGTGAAAAAAATATATGAGTACTCAAATGGTGAAAAAACTGAAAATTGAAGGCCCTTTTGTTTAGTTAACCCAATTTAACTTAATCCAATTCACACACTATACACAATCTTACAAATTGAAAAATCTTACCAAGCCAAGGTGCAAAAACACAACTACAAATTTACGTGTACAAAATTCGAGAGACACGCGCTCCCACAACTTGTATTACAAAAATTGTTGACAATATGTGTAACACCCAAGAAATTCCTTTCTTTTAAAAATACCTGTTTTACTCTTTAAAAAATTGAATTTGGAAAATCTAAGACATTACCGCCACCGTGAAAACGACTAAGGCAATTATCAAAGATACACAATGGAAGACTAAATTTTAAAAACTATTCAAAACAAGTCAACTTGAAAAGTCAATCAACGAAAGTAAAGTCAAACCAAAGTCAAACGAAGTAAAATATAATTAACCTACAACTTGGAACCATCGTAAGCCCTTAATAAAACCAAACCGAATTCAAAACTTTGCGTTAGTCCCACACATAATAATATCATAAGTAATCAAAACATTAAACACATCATAAACTAATGGAAACTAGCATAAATCGCTCTTCACTCATGCCCCTTCATGAATATGCTTCAATACCTAAAAAACTTATCTCTACTTGTTCCCACTACTCTCCATTAAAAATGGGTCATCATAGGGCCAAGGTAAAGACAAGGCCAATAAGCACACAAACACACAATCAGCAAAACTGAGTACATAAGCGTATGTAAACACACTAACATGCTTTCACCTAGCAAAACACATGCTTACCTCAATGAACCTGTACACAAGCATGCAATATTCAACAAAACTTTCTAACTAGTCACTAATAATTTATTTAGCATTTGATTACGCATCGAACGGGTTTCCCAACCAACCTTCCCCAATAGTTTGGGGTTTCTAACACGGGAGCTAACCATGCTAGCATCAAATAACTAGTCGTAAGTGGCGGAATTCCTACGCATAATAATAAATAAAAAGGAATGTACAGCGTCCTGTACTCCAGTAGAAGTTATGGTTAAACATAAAACCCCATAACTCCCCTCATGTGTTTATACTCAAGGTATATACTTTCCAAGAGTTTTGGTGCGTAATCTCTTTCACTTTACGTTATTTACATTTTATTAGACTTGGTGATGACTCTTAACTATAATCATGCAGAAAATCCACAATAATTATCCAAACACACAATGTACCAATTTAATTCTTGAATAATTAGTGATCATATAATATCTAATGTTGAACCCTTTTTAAATCTACCTCGGTGTCAAAGACACCTTAAACGCATAAAGCGCCGCAAATCCTATCCTTCAGTGTTAAAAATACCTTAAGTGCACTAAGGCACCAACATTCAATTTATTCCTCGTGTACATAGACACTTACATAGCTCCTTTCCCATGCTTTAAGCATTCATAAAAATTATATGAATTATAATAAAATTCTTTCTCAATATTCTAAACCAAATTAAATATGTATTCTAACATGCCATAAATAGAAGTGTAGTTCATATAAAACATGCCAAAGTATAATTTTCCAATCCATAATCCATCACAAATAAAATGATGCTTCACAATTTAATCACCAACATCAAAATCATAATTCCAAACACAAATCTTAGCATGATACTACTTGTAATTTAATTAATCAAACCAAGCATGCTACTACATCACCACAAATATGCTAAGTACGCGAACGGACCTTGAATATGATCTTAAAATCGCCACGACTAAGCGAAATCACTTAATTGGAATTCTCCTACAAACCAAAATCATAAAAAGGCATTAATATCCACTCCTTACAAATTTCCAGCAATATATACTCTTTTAAAACCACCCAAAATTAATTAAAAACATGCTGAAATTTTATTTAAAACCTCATACTTTAATCCCAAATAATGGGTAATTAAAATTTCTTAAAGAAACTTTACTTTTTAGCATACTACCAAAAATTTCAGCATTTATACTAATGAAAACTTGCTGTAATTATACTTTAGAGCACTTAAATTAAAGGTTTGAATCACCCTAAATCTTATTTTTTCAGTAATCAACAATTTATGAATCTATGGTTTCAAAATTGGGGCTTTTTAATTAAAATTAAAATCTGAAAATTAAATTACATACTTAATACTTCCTCCGTTCCCTTTTGATAGTCTCTTATGGGCAAAATTTAGTCCCAAAATGTTCACCCCATTTGCTTTTTCCAACAACCATTGATATTAATTTTTTACCAAAATTCCCTCCAATTTGTAACAATATTTGTGCAAATTTAAATTTCCCATGTAAATTTTCTTTTCCCATGCACTTTTATTACTTTCTCTTTCTACTTTTTTGCATACCCAATGTCAATTCACTTATTCAATGTACTTTTGCTATTCTTATTTGTCTTTATTAATTCCCGTGAAAAAAGCTCATAAGGGATTATCAAAAGGGGACGGAGGGAGTATAATCAAACATCAAAATTTTAATCATAAAACTCATATTTAACAATTAGATTTAGGATCAAAGCAAAATTAAAAACAAAAGACAATTTTTTTTTTCGAAAAGGGGGCTGCCGACAGCAGACCGGCGCCACTGCCGGCTGCTGCCAGCCGGCTGGTGTTGCTGGTGGCCGACGGCCCACCGGTGGTGGTGATGGCCGGCAGTGGTGAGGCCGAAAACAAGGGGAAGGGGAAATAAAGAAAGAAAGAATAATAAAGGAGAAGGGAGAGAAATTCACCTTGGGTTTTCTCCACTCTTGGGCAAAGTTTAATTTGCCCAAATGTTGAATATTTATACCTTCTTTCTCTACAAACCCTCCTTACCTAAACTTTCCTTATTTACCCTTTCCTAATCCATTTCCTAATAAAACTTTGTTAAAATAAAACTTTCCTAAAATAAACCCCAACTTTTATTAAATAATTAATTAAATAAACTTTCCTTTTTATAAAATATTTCCAAACTTATTTAGAATAAGTAATTAAAATGCCATAATTAAAACATTAGAATTATTTAAATACTTTTACAAAATACATATTTAAAATAAAATACGTATAAAAATATGGGGTATTACAATTTTTGGAGCACATATAAATCTTTCGTTCATACTTGTAAAATTTATAATTATTGATTTGCATACTTTAATTTATAGTCGAGGCTTGCAAATAATATTACTAGTACATTAAAGAAGTACATGCATGTAGTTATAATATTATGAGGACAAGAATAAACAAGATAGCTAGCCGTTAAAACAGCTCCACGTACAAGTTAGACTTTTACAATAAGAAATACACCCAACTAATTACCATTGACTCGTTGAGCACGTAATTTGGCACAATTAAGGACAAATGAAGTTATAATACCTAACCAAATTAGGAAACTCAGGCCAACTGCAATGCCATATTGGGCACATGAATTCATACCACCACAGCTTCATAGTTCGTAACGAAGAGTGTACGAAATTGTTGCGGATCCACAAATGGCAAGATTCACAAATGGCAAGATTCATAACCAAATATAAGATCCATAAAAAATGAGAAACATATAAAATGATCAACACCTAAGTAAGAAAGTTATACTCGTATTTTGTAAAACTCTTGTTAAAAAAGTTTGTTGCTTACTTGCTTTAAAACTGATAGATGCTAATTAATTAAATTTGTTTGTTACAAAGTATGTAGTACTTTATACTATTACATTTTTTTTCCTAATTTACTTTTTTTGTCTTAATTTACTTTGTGTACTCATCAAGAACAAAAAAAAAAAAAATAAATAAAATAAAATTACATGCATACTAAGCTAAAATTACAAAACATAGTCATAATTTTTAAAAAATTAAGGTCTTACCCCATCAACAATGAGACATGCGAAAACAATTTGTACGTTTATAGATGTGCAATATATAATATATAATATATAGTATATTAAACTAAAAAAAAAATATGAGTACTCAAACGGTAAAAACACTGAAAATTAAAGGGCCTTTTGTTTGGTTAACTCAATTTAACTTAATCTAATTCACACACAATAAAAAATCTTACTAATTGAAAAATCTTACCAAGCCAATGTGCAAAAACACATCTACAAATTTAGGTGTACAAAATTAGAGAGGCGCGCGCTCCCACGACTAGTATTACAAAAATTGTTGACAATATGCCAAGAATAATAATATCATTTTTGGAGCACATATAAATCTTTCGGTTATACTTGTAAAATTTATAATTATTGATATGCATACTTTAATTATATTGTTGAGGCTTGCAAATAATATTACTAGTACATTAAAGAAGTACATGCTTGTAGTTATAATAATACGAGTAGACTAGTCGTTAAAACAACTCCACGTACGAGTTAGAATTTTACAATAAGAAATACACCCAACTAATTACCGTTCACTCGACCACCACGTAATTTGGCAAAATTAAGGACAAATGAAGTTATAATACCTAACCAAATTAGGAAACTCAGGCCAACAACAATACCACGTTGGGCACATGAATTCACACCACCGCAGCTTCGTAGTTCGTAATGAAGAGTGTACGGAATTTTTGCGGATCCACTAATGGCTAGATTCATAACCAGATATAAGATCTGCTAAAAATGAGAAACATATAAAATGATCAACACTTAAGTAAGAAAGTTATACTCGTTAAAAAAGTTTAATTTGTTGCTTACTTGCTTTAAAATTGATAGATGCTAATTTATTAAATATGTTTGTTACAAAAAAATTACATGCATCACTATTCCCCTTTACTTAGCTCTATTATTGTAATGGTTGTTTCACCCATTCCAGTTTGAGTGGGGATGTTAGAATATACACATTGGATTATAAAGTAGTTGGTTACTCGTATTCCTTAGCTGATGTACTTAGTTGTATTAATAGCATAAGTAGTATTGATGTAATAGTATATTGGAATTCTAACATTTCTTCCTATTGAATATACTCTCATTTTCTCTCTCTTCCTCCAAGCTTCTTCAAGCTCTTCAATGGCAGCACATTCCCTCTTCTCTTTTCTTCCTCCTTAGATCCATAATTGTAACACTCCAAGGTTAAATATAAAGCTCTCAATAACCGCCCTCCCTCCCTAAGTCTCTAACTATACCCCTCCCTTCTTTTGATAATAGGGATAACAGGAATAAGGGCGATTTAGAAAATGCTATCAAATTAATGAAGAATTAGTCCTGATTTATGTACATGTTGTCTTTCAGGACAGTGATCAGACGATCATGTTCCATTTTATCATGCTGTAATCCTGTAACCACTAGCCCTGTACTTTCAATTGCATCTTAATGTAGTTATGATGAATAGATGTGGGTTAAGAATTAGGACAAATCTTAATTTATTTTCTCTGATTTCAAGTATTGCTCGTCGCTGGAAAATCAACCTCCAAAGCTGCCAATTGTTCGTCTGTTGGTGCTACTGTTGTCCTCAACAATTGCTGATAGCTAACTCCTAGCTTTGAACAACTTTTTTTTGGGTTGAAATTGTGTAGTGTAAAAATCATTTAGGGTTTTTCTAAGCTATACCCTTAAGGTATTCGAGTTTCTAAAGTGTACCCATGCTTTTTCAAGTTTCTAAGTTGTGCTCCTCAACTCCCTACCATTAATGAATGGTACCCTCCTTGGGACTTCCACGTCACCTAAAGTTAACTATAAATTTAATAGAAAGATGATAAAAGGTAAGGAAATGGTAGGAGAAAGAAATCTTAGCCACCGCAACCCAAATAATGAAAACTAAAGCCATGAAATCACACTCTCAAATAACTTTTAAACAACTAATAAGGGTACATTTTAGTATTGATAAGGAGTTGAAGGGCACAACTTAGAAACTTAAAAAAGCATGGGTACACCTTAGAAACTCGAATACCTTAGGGGTATAGCTTAGAAAAACCCAATCATTTATTATTGAACATATGCAAGTTTATATATATGGAAAATTGAAATAATTTTATTAATGAATTACAATCCTTAGAATATTCCTTTTGCCAAGTGAAATCTGAACTTTAATCAATACAAGTATGATATATCACTCCCCAATTGCTTGCCAGTGGGGACGATAATATGTTTCCATGTTGGTACAGGAACTTATTTAGGAGGGATTTGATGAATGGGACGAGGATAAAATAAGGGGGCTTGTTGACTCAGAGACTCAAGCTTTGAACCTTGCAGTACCTTTGTCTCAAATGGTGCTAAAGGATGGGATGTTTTGGTATTTGGCTAAGAATGGTACATACTATGTTAAGTCAGGGTATTGGTTAGCTAAGGGGGGTGGCAATGATGAGTTTCTAGGGGAAACAATGATCACCTGTAGAGATCAGTTTTTAAGATGAGGGGCCCTCCTAAGCTCCAACATTTTCTATGGAGAGCAATTAAAGGCAACCTTGTAGTGATGGATCGTCTCGTGCACCGACATATTATTAGTGATGCCTCATGTTAAGTTTGTGGATGTCAGATTGTGAGAGGGAGACTATATTGCACTCATTGTTATATTGTACTGCTGCTCGTATGCTTTGGGAACATAGTGATTTAAAGGCGTATTTAATTGGAGCTCCCAGTGAGTCTTTTGCTGCATTCTAGGAATGACTAATTAAAAAATTTAGTGTGGAGGAAGTATGCATTATGGCAGTGCTAATGTGGTCTGCTTGGTGATGTGGAAATCTGGTCATTTTTTAGAATGAGCGACCTGATGCAGTGTTGTTTGCGGCAAGATATTGTAGATTGGTGCAGGAGTATAATGTATACAATGCAAAGGTGTTTTTACCTGCTGTGGTTCGATCTAGAGCTAGCAGAAGCACCCCTTGGGACTGCCCACCCGTTGTGGACGGCTGGACTCCCATGTACCTGTGGGGCTGTGGGAGGGGCTGCTGGACTAGTTGTTGTCTTCAGGGATGCTGAGGCGCCTTTTATTATCAGCCATGAAGAAGGTTGGTGCTTCAAGCCCGAAATGTGTGGAAGCGATCAATGGCGGACCTACGTTGGAGCAAGGGGTAGCACGTGCTACCCCTCAAAAAAAAAAAAAGGAAAATTTTCAAAAATGCTAAAGCAGTTTTTTATATACGAACTATATATATTATTCATTGTTTATAGGATTAGTATGTTGTTGCTCTAGTGGTGCGGAAATTTGTATAGAATTGTCATATGTGTGCAGGTTAGAGGTTCGAGACCTCAAGCTTACATAGCTAGTCTTTTTGTTTTTTTTTTTTTTTAAATCCATTATTTTCCTTTTCAAAAAAAAAGCTTCCAATTTTCATATGAATTACTGTGTTGAAATAACTTTCTAATCTACAATATTCTCTCCATTCATAGTAATTCTTCCCATTTCATACATATCTTGTTTTCCAAAACTAGATCATATTTGATCATTAAATTATTTAGTTTTATATAAGTAACAATATTTATGGAAATTTACATTGAAATGTATATAAAAAAAATCGCAGGTGGTAGTTTTTTTTTTCTTATATTCAACGCTTTTTGCAGTATTAAACTTTGACTGATTGATAGATAATAATACTAAGGGCCTGTTCTCATTGACTGAACTCACCTGAACTGAACTGAACTGAACTGAATTGAGCTGAATTATTGAACTGAACTGAACTGAGTTGAACTGAACTGAAATGAATATTTTATAAGAGAAGGAAATTAGGAGCTGAGCTGAACTGAACTGAACTGAAATGAATATTTTATAAGAGAAGGAAATTAGGAGCTGAGCTGAACTGAACTGAAATAAATATTTTATAAGAGAAGGAAATTAGGAGCTGAGCTGAACTGAACTGAGCTGAACCGAACTGAACTGAACTGAACTGAATTGAACTGAATTTCAACGTAAGAGAACATACCCTAATACATATAATTCATGGAACATTTAAGGGAGTACTTTTTAATTTGATTAGAGTATATTATTGTTAACTAGATTATACCTTATGGATAAATTAAATTACTAATATTAGTTTTATTTTAACAAGTTAAAGTGGCATATGTGAATAATAAAAAATTCAAAATTGTGCATGCACTTAAAAAAAATACGCAAGGGTGTAAGTCAAGACAACACATTATATAAAAGTTAACCTTACTCGTTCGGTTGATTGTTGTATAATGCGACAATCTTAATAATTTATTATGACTATATGAGTTCTAATTATTTACGATTTTTTAACAAGTTATCTGATCTAATGCGTTGTGCTACCCCTAGTTAGAAATCCTGGATCCGCCACTGGAAGCGATGGCTGTGAGGTGTGATATGCAATTGGTAAGGAGGCTGGGTTATTTGAACGTATATGGGTGGAGTTTGATTTCTTGAATGTCATCAATGTTGTGTCTTCGAAAGCTTGTGGTTTTTCCCGCATTCATGTAGTCTATGATGATATTTGTATTGAAAAGGGCTAAAAAAATGTATACTCTTAATAAATTTCAATTCTCTATAAATGAAGAAAAGAATATATTACCCCCGGTCCAATTTACTCGCAACTTTGGAATATTTTATATCTCACAAATAATTCCCCAAAATTACGAGTGATTTGGACCGAAAGTAGTATAAGACTTTTTTTGTGATCATTTTATGTAAACGAATTGACTCATTACACTACTCTACATTTTACTAAAATGAAGAAAAGAATATATAAGACTTTTTTTTTTTATAAGAAAATGAATAAGAAGAATGTAGTTCATTTTTGTGATTAAATTATTGATAAATTTCTCAATTTATATAGTGAAGATGTCTCAAAAAAAAAATGAAAATTTTGTGTTAATGTTTATTTAATATTTTATCAAGATTATATCTTATAATATATTCCACCAAAATTACATTTTCTTGAAAAAGATTTTATATTTCCGTTCCGCAGTGATTGAACGGAAGAGTGGTTAATATAATTGTTATTATTTTTTTTTTTTTGAGAAACGCTGGTAGTACCATATATTAAGTGATATAAAGTTTATCCATGAGAACATAAGGGGCAATAGCCGGGGGACAAACATGCACCCAAACTTGCTCCACATCAGACGGTACTATCCTAGCTAGATGATGGGCCACAGCATTGCCATCTCTACGAATGTGAGACCGAGAGACAAATTCAAGGTCGATCTTTACAAATAAACATCACATCATCTAAAATAGAATCTAAATCAGAAAAGAAAGAGCAAGCCTTCGAGAGCCTATTGATGACAATCTGACTATCTTGTTGAAGCCAAACCTACGGGCAAGTTTAATTCCGAAGACAATTGCTTTGCATTTAGCAATCTCGACTTGCCAACTGCCCCAAGTGCGACGAGTACCTGCACATAACAATTCACCCTCCCCATTACGCACCACAACCAATAACTAGTTCATATGCAATATTCTAACACTTCACCCTCCCCTTTATGCAATATTCTAACATATGAACTAGTTAACAAATTCCGTTAGTGGGGTCCACTCACCGCTAAATAATTTTTTTTATCGATTTGCGTGTTGAAAATGGTTTCGTTAAACGTTTTGGGGGCTATTTTGGCTCTTAAGGGTCCAAATTGAGTTCAGATTTAGCAAAAAAAATAACATAAATGCCTCGTTTTGCGTATTAAATACATAAACACGTAAACCGAGACATTTCTTAATATGCAGAACGAGGCATTTATATTATTTTTTGGCTAAATCTGAGCTCAATTTGGACCCTTTAAGGGCCAAAATAGCCCTTAAAACCTTTAACTGAACCATTTTCAACACGCAAATCGATAAAAAGAATACTATTTAGTGATGAGTGGGCCCCACTAACGGAATTTGTTAACGGCAAGCTTACTGTGTGAAAACTAAATTTATTTTGAGGGTATAATGTAGATTTCTCAAAAAGAGGGGGCACATCGTAGAAAACGAAAAGTTAAAGGGTTATAATGTAGAAACACCAAAAAAAAAAAAACTCGCTATAATGAGAGAGAATTATAAATATCTATAATAATATAATTAAAACCCAAAGATTACATGATGTGATGACATGTGGCATCCTTTTGTTAACATGACATGACGTAAAATAAGCATTTTTATTAAAAAAAAATAAATAAATAAAAAAAAAAGGAATGACATGAAGGCTAATAATATTTAACCTACTTGAAAAAGTTTTCATATGTCGATATGCATAACTTTTTTTTTATAATAATGTTTACTTTAATGGAAAACGGTTCATATATATAACCTCCGTATTTAATATTTTTTTACTAAACTTTGTAGTAATTGCACAATAATAAAATCTAATTAGCAAGTAATTAATTAACCGCAAAAATGGTGATTCATTGGATGCTCATAATCTAGATTCAATAAGAATTGTTGTTTAAAAAAAAAAAAAGATTCAATAAGAATCAAACAATTTTACTGAGTTCCCCTCAAAAAAAAAAAACAAAAACAATTTTACAGAGTAATATTTCATCATTTTTTATTCCGCAATGTAAAATGAATACAATATAAATGTTATTAATTTTTTTGTTTCTCTAATTTATACCTCCAAATCCTCCATTAAAAGAAATTGTATGCCAAAAGTTTTAATTTGGGTATTCTTTTTCTCAATCTTTTCTATTGGCTTGGGTTTTAGTATGTACCTATAATTTATAATTCTCATTCATAACATTCAAGTAATACAGTTTCAATTATTCTTATGAGTAAGTGCTTATAATTTACACTTCTCATTTATACTATGAAGGTAGTAAGTTTAAATTATTCTCATATTGAAAGTAATATTATTTAGGTGGCACATTGCACATTCAATTGATTCGGGGCATCATCCAAGCCAAACTAGTTGAGATTGGAATAAGGATAATTACAATGAGCATTATCTTTCTGATTGTAATAGGTTATTACAAATATTATATTGAGAGTGAAATAGGTTATTATAAATTCTGAAATTGCAAGGGACAGGAAATGGGGCCAACAATTACTTTTTTCAATTTTTTTTAGCCTTAGTTGAGTTCAATATGTTCTTGTGTATATACTACTACGGAGTACATTGATACATACACTAATACACTACGTATGTAATATAGAAGTTGCTTTCCTTTCTGTCTAATAGTCTGATTAAAAAGTGAACTTATAAAAAGATTTCCATTTTCAACAAAAAAAAAAAGTTAAAAAGTGTATAGTAGCAAAAATGGAAATGGAGGAAAACAAAAGTATCAAGAATTTGATGTAGCTCTTCAAATTCTTTGAGAGAGAATCGGGAACAAAACCTAACTTTGGAGTGGCCGAATTGAAGCTGCTTCCGAGATCTCTCTTCTCCATTCAACCAGTCCAGCTTCTCAAGCAGTACCGAATCTTAGAATAAAGGATATGAGGGGCCAAGTTATGAACTTTAATAACTTCTAATTAAAATTATAGATATCTAACTTTTTACAAAAAACAATAATCTGGCCGAAGTCAAGTTTAAAAGAAATTAAACCAATCAACCTCACTTAACTATTATAGAAGCTTGCTGCATACAATTAAAATATGATAATTAAATAATAAATCACTACAAGAAAACAATATGTAAGTTTGATTCATGCAAACAACATATCACCATACAATATATGTACAAAAATAAAATAATTTAAAAATACATATCATTTTGGATTTTTAGTTGTTAAATTGTGAATAATGAATTAAATTTGTAATGATGTCATAATTCGAGCGTTAAAATTTAAGGTCTCGATAAAAAATAAATTTAAATATTAATTTTTCTTAATTAAGTAGTAAAAATATCTATATTATATTAGATTTTAATTTTCATTTATTTGTACGAACTTGAAAAAGTTTAATTAAAAGAAGAAAACAACTTGAAAAAGTTGTTGTATTTGTCACTTGACATAATATTTGTATCATGCTCGTCTAATACTAAATGTGGACAAGATGGACCTCTGCCTCATACGGTGGCCATTGTCGAGGGCTTGGTTGGTTCGCGACGGAGCCTAATTATGCGGTTAAGTCAATTGTTGTTGACCATCGTGACAGGGATTGTTTTAATCCGAACTAAAGATGCCAAAACAATTTCTTATTTCTGGTAATGCTTTTCTTTTTCCTTTATTTAAATCAATCTTCTAATTTTGTAATATTTTTTTTAATTATCATTCATAATCAATTATTATCACCAAATGTTGTACAATATATCATTTATAGACTTATTAAATTATTAGTAAGGCTTAACTAATGATGAGTAAAGTATATACTATTCACCATATCTACAAAACATGCCTAACATATCGATTCGAAATTTGAACCCAACCAAGCAATAAGAGTATGATCGTAACTTGTATATATAATACTTGTATCGCAAATGCTTCTTGTTGGTTCAAAATTATTTGTCTTGAAAATTTAGTTTAGTCTTATATTATATGGTAATTTAGTCTTTTAAAAAAAATATTAGTCTTTAAATGCATTTGGGTTGATGTGTCCTCCATCTCACCGAGTTAAAGGGCTGAAGAAATAATTAATATGATAATAAAATAAAAGGTAAAATCATATTTCAATAATATAATAATTGCTCATAAATTCTTAGCTACCGATGAACATATAACACTTAAAAATGAACATACGTTTTTTTTTCCTTCCTTTTATCTTAACACACACACACACTCTCTCTCTCTCGCTTTATTTATCTCTCTCTCCTTTCTTACCTCTATTAACTTTCTCTCTCCTCTGTTTTCTTTCCATTTAAAATTTTATCTTTCCTCTTTTGTTCCTTTCCTTATTAGTTAAATTTGTTCAATCTTTACACTTCTTAGTCCTTCTACTTCGATATTCTCCAACTTGTCACAATTGTAGCATTCTCCATCGTCATCATCTTCGCCACGATGGTAAATCTTGAGATAAATTTGAGGTTTTTTTTTTTTGTTTATAAATATGTGAATGGTATAAAATTATTGATTTTTATCAATTTTGCATTTGTGATTCATAATCTACCACGTTATCGATCGATGATTATTGTCTCTATGATGAAACAAAATTAGATTCAAGTTGGATTTTCAATTTTTGTAGAGTTAAAATAATTACAATCGAACTTGTGTATAATTTCCGTAAAAAAAAATTTAAAAATGAATACCGTAAAAAATTTAAAAAATTTAAAAATTAGATTTAAAAATGATTACTTTAAATTTACATTTTGACAAAATGAACATTATTTTAGTACACTAATAAAGAATATTTAGTACATAAAAGATGAACATATTTAACGATTTATTTTATCCTTACTTTTCTTTAAAAATTGTATATAATTTATTTGAACTTATATGAGAAACATGTTTATTTTGAATTTACAACATGTTCATATATTTTTTTGTACATGTTCATTTATTTCATAGTTTTTTTATACTAAATGTTTATTTTATTTAGTGTTCATATATTTTTTTGTAAAATGTTCATTTTATTAGGTATGGTCCAACTATTCTAATTTTTACTCGTATGATGAATGTTCTTATTTAATATACTAAACTAGTGTGTTGACCCAGGCGTTGCCCTGGGATGTTAGTTGTTATTATTATTATTATTATTATTATATATTATTATTATTATTATTATTATTAAGTGTTTTAATTTTTTAGCATTACGAGTAAATATTTGATCATATATATTACTCCGTAGAAGACATGATGTTATATATTCTAATTAAATTCATAATTAAAATAAAAAAAATGATAGCATTAGTGTTTAGTGGTTAATATATGAGGAAAGAAGGAAAAATGAAAGAGCTACCACCAATTACGTAGTAATTTTTTTCACTATAAGAAAATTGTGTTGTTAGTCAATTTAGTAAAAAAAAATCTAGCTTTTATGAAATTGTGTAATTAATTTAGCTTTTTCAAACATTAGCTTTATCTTGAAAGGAAATAAGGAAAAAAAAAACTTAAAAGGATGATGTCAGTTATAGTTTTGGCGGGAATTTTTTTAATAAAAAGATGACACATAGGCAGTAGTGATGTCAGCGGTTTCTACTTTAGTTATAGTTATAAATGTTAAAATATTGTAAGGAATTGAAAGATTATCATGAGTTTCATTTGTTTTTAGTTTGGGTTTTTTTAATTTTTTTTATTCTACATTTATATACATTTATGTGGATTCAATAAAGCATAAATTATTGCTAGTTAAGATGGCAAGGTGTTTGCTATATCTTCCATGAGGTTAGGGGTTCAAACCTCTTTCTATGCATTTTTAGTTAACATTGCCTTGAAATATTAAATCGTGATGTAGCACGATGCCATTGATTATTGAGTGGTGGCGTGACACACGTGGTGCATAAACGTTTTTTAATATATTAAAGTATAGATATAATGTTCATATTTAATATACTAAATGTTCATATTTCGTTTTTAACGTGTTCACTTATATATATATATATATATATATATATATATATATATATATATATATATATATATATATATATATATTCATTTTTTTGGTGCGAAAGTGGGGCAAGCCCCAATGTTCATTTTTAATTACTAAACTAGTTATTGGCCAGGGCGATGCCCCGATTCATCGTATTTTGTAATTAAGTTTGATCAAAATTAATTAAAGCGGTTAATGTTAAATAATACAGATTATAATAAAGTGAATGATGAAAAAAATATAATAATCTATATTATCTTTTATTAATATATATATTTAAAATATATGCATGTCAAATTTAAATATGAAGGTTATACATATGAAAAGTTTTTCTTGAAAATTAAATACTATTATAGAGAATTAAAGTTATAGATTAACATTAATGAACTATACATTACTACAGATTTCAATGCAGTGAGAAAATGATACACATAGGATGATACATGGTGCACATGTGGCACTAAATAACAATTAAGGGTGACACAAGGCATTAGCAGGTTGTTCCTATGGGTTTTAATAATAATATAAATGTTTTTTTACTAGTTCTTCTTCTTCTTCTTCTTCTTCTTCTTCTTCTTATTATTATTATTATTATTATTATTATTATTATTATTATTATTATTATTATTATTATTATTATTATTATTATTATTATTATTATTATTATTATTATTTTTACTATATGCTCATTTTTAATGTTGTGGTCCATCAATTTTATGATAATATAATAATCATGTTCATGTTTAGTATACTAATAAATGAACATTTTTTTAATATGTTTACTTTTTAATACTAAATGCGCATTTATTTTTTTACGTGTTCATTTTTTTATTAGTGAATGTTCAGTTATTTTTACATGTTCATATTTTTTTACTTAATGTTCATTATTTTTACGTGTTCGTATTTATTTACTAAATGTTTGTTTTATAGTGCTGGTGCAGCTATCTTAATTGCATAAGAGTGCAGCTAAGACTTATTGATAAATGCAATTATAATAAAATACCAAAGTATAAATAAAAAAAATCCAAAAAGATTCTAGGATAGACAATGTAACTTAGACCTGGTCAAAGTAGGTCCGGCCAGATCTGGCCCCATTTTTTAGCTTTGACGCGGCCCATCTCACCTAATGATCCCTCTAATATAACCATATACGTAGTATATAAAGTTAGGGATTAAAAAAAGAAGTATAAATAACTATTTACTTACCTAAATGTATCTCCCAATAGATTACACAGATGGGTTTTAAATTAAATTCATCATGTAAACATATCTAATTCTATGCTTGTAGCTTTTTGACTTGCGTCGTTCTCCTTCAAATGTTTTGGAGCTTCTTCATGGTGGTATTAGATGCCTAAAGACTATAGTGTTGTGATAAAACGCACTATTTGGAGCCAAAACATTGTTTTCACATGTCTCATTGTTGATGGGGTAAGGCTTTAATTTTTTTTTTTTTTTAATTATGCCTGGCCTTTATAATGTTAGCTTAGTATGCATGTAGTTTTTTTCGTTCTTGATTATACATAAAATAAATTAGGACAAAAAAAAAAGTTAATTAGGACAAAAATGTAATTTTGTAAAGTACTAGATTACTTTGTAACAAATAGATTTAATTAATTAGCAAGGTAGTAATTTTTAAACAACAAACTTTAATTTTTTAGCAAGAGTTATACAAAATACGAGTATAACTTTCTTACTTAGGTGTTGATCATTTTATATGTTTGTCATTTTTTGCAGATCTTATGTTTGGTTATTCATTTAGCCATTAGTGGATCCACAACAATTTGGTACACTCTTCGTTACGAACAACAAAGTTGCGGTGGTGTGAACTCATGTGCCCAATATGGCATTACAGTTGGCCTGAGTTTTTTTTTTTTTTTAATTTAGTTAAGTATTATAACTTCATTTGTCCTTAATTATACCAACTTACGTGATCAACGAGTCAAAGGTAATAATTAGTTGGGTGTATTTCTTATTGTAAAAGTCTAACTTGTACGTGAACCTGTTTTAACGGCTAGTTTCGTATTATTATAACTACATGCATGTACTTTTTTAATGTAATATTATTTGCAAGCTTCGACTATATAATTAAAGTATGCATATCAATAATTATAAATATTATAAGTATAACCAAAAGATTTTATGTGCTCCAAAAATAATACGAAGTATTATTTTAGGCATATTGTCAACAATTTTTTTTAATGCTAGTTGTACATTAAAAAAGTGAGCATGTGCCTCTTAATACGAAAGATTTTATGTGCTCCAAAAATGAGCATGTGCCCCTTAATTTGTACACGTAAATTTAATAGATGTGTTTTTGCACATTGGCTTGGTCAGATTTTTCAATTTGTAAAAGATTGTTTATTGTGTGTGAATTGGATTAAGTTAAATTACAAGAAGTCGGGAGCTAATTGGTGAAAATATGAATGCATTAAAATGTGATTGTGCATTTACAAAAATCCTTTACTCTAAATCGTTTCTTCTTCTCTTCCTTTATTTCCCAAAATCTTCTATTCTCATTCTTAGTTTCTCTATCTCCTTCTTCTCCTTTCTCCTTTTTTATGGCTTAAGAACTTATACGCCTCTCTTTCTCTCATGGTTAATCATGCAAACTAAAGAAGTAAATTATTTTGAATCTACCTTAAGTTGAATTTTTTGTTCAAAATGTATTACTACGTATAATTTATCAATTTGAATTTCTATGCAAAGTATCTCATTATACCTTATAAATCTTAAAACTTACTTGATTTTAAATCAACCAGGTTTACAAAGAAATAATTTCTCTACAAACTACAATCAACTTGAATTTCTACGCAAAGTATCTCATTATACCTTATAAATGTTTTTTTTTCAAATGTATCATTAATTAATCAACTTGATATTAACATCTTTTCTTAAAATAAATAAATAAATAAATAAATAAAAACCCCTTGATATCAACCTCAAGAACAAAGATATAATTTCTCTACTAACTACACAGTTCACATATTGAAGTTGAAAACAAGTATACATTTTGCTCATATATTCACTTATATGCTCTTGCATTACTTCATAATTTACCGATCTAATTCTATCCTTTTCTACAATCTAAAACCGTAAATTAAATACTACTACTACAAATAAAATGAAAACCCATAACTTCAACCCATTACTACTCTGCATATAACACCATCACCATCTCACACATGTTTCATCTCACACATGTCTTCTTGGCACCTTTAAGCACGTGCTCCACTCCTACAAGATTACCATATACTTCGTATACATGAGGACACGGTTTATGCCACATAGAACAATGGACTTAGCTTGGAACTTGACAATCACTTATCTATTATACGTCGTATGATTTTGTAAATTTTGTAAATTGAGATTTGTGGTGGAAAAACATAATTATTGTATAACAAATAAGATTAAAGATTGTCAAGCTTTTAAAAGTACTAAATGAAGTTCAATTTGTTCATAGAAAACAAATTAACAATAGAAAAGAAAAAAATAATCATAATGTTTAATTCTAATGATAACCGATCAAGAGGAAATACATAATGATTATGAGAAATTTCCTCATTTTGTTACAAGGATTACTCTTATGCACTAAACTATGATTACTTCATACAATGGCCATAATTGAAATCTCGGCGGCAGGCGGCTTGACTACGATAACATTTATATGTAAGACAACAGTAGACTGTTTGTCCTCCCATAGTTTGTGGCTGACATATCTTGAGGACTACTTTATCGGATCTAATTTCAGCACCTGCACAAATTAGTGAAAATTAATTGTATGCTAAAACAAGTTGAATCTATGTTATAAATATTAAGGACATCCTTATAGCTAAGTAATTAAAACAATTATTATTATGTACACGTCGTGTATGAATATAAATAGATATATAAACCTAAACAATTGAACAAATACAAAACTTACTACATGACTTACAATTAGCGTATTCACCATAATCAAAACTTCAAAAGAGAGATAAATATGACAACGAAAATGGATACGGGTACAAAAACGAGTACGAGTATATGACAAAATCAAAATTCAAAAATCGATACAATAAAAATTCAGCAAAAAAAAAAAAAAAAAACCACAAAATATAGGTTATTCAATGGCTACAATAATTAGGTTGCCATTATAAGAGACTAAATCTGCACCTTTAAATTTTAAGATGTAATCTTAACCCTTTATTTGCTAATTCACTTTTTGACAATTAAAGTAAAATTTTAAAACTAACCAAATATCATCAAAGAATGATAGTAGAATTGATGAGTGTTATTTACCTTCGATCTTTCATGGTTTTTAATTTTTAATTGAATCTACGTGTCTTCATCATCTTCAATCAATTCCTTGGATCGGTGAAGGAGCCATTTTTTTTTAATTTTTTTTTTATAAGCAAAGTTAGACAACCTAAGTCCTATGTTCAATACAACTTATGGAAAGTGAAGATCTAAACCGTAAGAGAAGTGATTTTCAATGAATTCCCTCACAATTCTCTCCACTTGTAAAGTACTTCGTATAAAAAGCAATGGGTTTGGCAAATAAAGAAGAAGGCTTCATAAATGTTTCTGCACTGCATTATAAGTGAGAGCCTTGCTGGCTTGCTGCTCACATAGTAAATTTAATTAACAAGAGTATGTGATGACTTATTGATGCAAGTATTAAAGTTGTACAGAGTATTGTTGTGTACTTGTGTAAATTATGCGATTCACTTAGCTTCACATAATTAAGCTTAATGCTAACAATTATATATACGAAAAAAAAAAAACTTCTTTTCATTAATAGCAAATTGCCAAATTGGTCTTGTTGTGCAATTTTCCCAATCTATTCTTCTCTTGTATAAAAAACAAGGGACGACTTCAATTGTATGGGTTCAAGCTCTCAACCATATCTTTATTTTTTTTCGATCAAACATACTTTTACGGAGTTCTATTTTACATTTAGAAATAAATATTAAGTTTTTATTTATTTATTTGTTATCATATATACTTTGTACGTATAAATAAACATTATTTTATTTTATTTTTTTTAATTTTTTTTATATAAAATCTATACATTTGAGTAGGATTATTCCAATAATATTTTACGAGTACAATATTTCAATAATTTATTAAATCAGATTTACAACCACCAATAATACCCTCTTCCTACAACCATTCATTGATTCACCTACCACAAATTCACTACCACCACTTTAGCCACCACCCTCCTCGCGACCTGCCACCGTCTTACATACTACCAAAAAGTCAATGCTCCTACATACAAGAATAATAAAACAACGGAAAATTTGTCTAGGAGGGACATGTATGTTTACATTTTTGTCTATAAAGACCTTATGTGTTTAAAGTTGTCTAAAAAGACCTTATAAGTTTATTTTGTTATTTGGAGGGACCTTGTGGTCGGAATTCGACTGTGTTTGACTTTTTTCCCCGACACTAACCTTTCATATGACCTTAAAAAATGATCCTTTTTTCTTATTCTTTTTTCCATGATTTTCCTCAAATTCCCTTATTCTGATTTGTCCCAACTAGGGATTAGAAGAAAGAGAAAGAGGAATTAAAGGGAAATCGTGAAAAAAAAAAGTCATTTTTTAAGGTCACGTGAGAGGTCAACGTCGAAGAAATAGTGATATAGTGATGCAGCATACTTCCATAACATGAGATCGATATAGTTAATGAGAACAGAACAATCGATACAATATACAACCTATAATTAAAATTTGCCTGTAGGACTGTAAGCTCAATCGGGGTATCTAGATCAAATACAAGTAGCAAATGAGTCACATTTGACAATAGCATGCTGATATTATCAATAAGAAGTAGTCAAAAAAAAAAAAAAAAAAAAAGAGATGGTTATAACAGAAAGCCATATAACAAATTCTTACAATAACATAAGCAACTCACTAACACTACTCTAGTTTAATATGATGTTAAAGTGGACTTTTCTAGTAAACTCAAATTAAGGAAGCAATGCCTGAAAACCAGCTGCAGATGAGTGAGAAACAGGTCTCTTCTTCTCTTTATCTTTGTTACATGTTTGTTGTTTTACCAGCCAATAGCCCCTTTGATGATGACATGCATGTTATAAGAGCTGGCCCATATCATGAATCCATTAGGGCTAACAGGTACTCGTAAGCATACTAGGCCATCAAATAATCTGAATCCACTAGTTTTATTCTGTGACAGTTTGGTCAAATTTAAGGGAAAAGTCAATGGGTCGAGATTGGTCAAATTTTAGATTCTTTGTAATTTTTTATTTTTACAAATTATGATAGATGGATCAAATCGGGTTAGTTTTAGCTCATTTGGGTTGGGTTGGATTGGTTTGGGTTTAGGTTCTCTCTCCGTAAAGTCGAGTCAAAATTTGACAAGTCTAAGTTCAATACAACTTCTTATAATTTTTCTTTAAAAAAAAAAAAAAAAAAAGTTTTCTTGCAATGTTGTTACAATTATGAGATGGCTAGCATAATAAAACAAATAAGTTAACTAAAAACATGGAAATAGTATATAATAAGTAAAAAAATACATTTGATGGCTTTTTTTATTTCAATTAAATTAAAAGGGCAAGGATTGCTATTACTAAATATAAATGCTCTAAATCTAGAGCTTTTTCATACAACCAACCTTATTGTAATCATCACAACATGATTTTGAATCATCAAAACATTTGAATTCAAGACAACAATATTTTCTTGGTCCACCACGAGTTTGTGGCTTGCAAATATTAAGCTCTACTTTTATAGATCCATTTCATTGTCAATATTATTCAACATATCCTTGCGTGATAACTTCAATCTGCCTTCATCGCCATAAACAGTACCACCTACACATTAATGAAAAATTATTTGTACGCTAAGACGATTATTGCATCTATATTATAAATTTTAATGGCATACTTGTAGCTAAACAAAACAATCATCATTCTCATCATTATGTGCACCATATATAAACTGCTAGAAAAACCTAAATGGTTAAATAAAATGGAAAATAATTGCATAACTTACAAATATCTGCATTTGCCAAGATTAAAATAAGATCAATATCAGTGTATCACATTTGATATAGAATGATGACCACAATTGATTATTTTTCTTATCTTAATATGCAAAATAAAACACATTCTCCTAAGATTTTCCATCTACTCCACTTTACACCATCTACAAATTCAAACTCATTCTGATGCATCTGCTTGTTGGCCCAAGTCCAACAAGCCCACCAGCACACTCTATTGGCCCATCCGCTTGGTGTTAAATTATTTGTATTAACCTTGCTTCATCAATTTAAATTTTTCCACATACGTAAAAAATTGCTTATATTTTTTACATGTATATTATTATATACTCCACGCTAGATTTTTCTCAATAAATGTCATCTTTGTTGACTTTATTTGTAATTTATATATTTAAAGAATAAAAAGGGTAATTTTTGTCCTTTTGGTTTAATAAATGTCATCTTTGTTAACTTTCTTAGGGTTTTAATTGGACTATCTTTATTCGTAACTCAAGTTGTTGATTAAAATTTAAAACTAATGGTGTAGAATTGACGAACTATACATATTTTTTAAGCACAGGGTGACACATGTCAGGTTGTAGATTAAGCGTCCTTTGTTTATTTATATTTATAGATTATAGAAGATATATTGGTAAAAGTTTCTTAAAATTATATGGAACAATCATTTAAATACGCTATACGGCCACAAAAGGACAGTGAAACATATATACGGAGGGAGTATACAGTAAGATTGATATAGTATCTGTCTGGTGGAAGGTTAAATCAAAAGTTATATAAGCTAATAATCAAAACATTTGTGTAAACATTCAAATCATTCAATTATAATTCCAGATATAATCATAAAGACAACTATGTGTGCATTAATCATGAAGCTTTTGAATCACATCATGAGTTAGTTAATCAACTTTTCAAAACTGTTAATGCCTAAATGTTACAAGAAACTTAGAACTAATAGACAAAGCTCACTGCTGATCTTTGAACATACTCACATTTTCAGCATATGACCAGTACTCCCTAACGAGTTTCCCAAACAATGAATCATGCTTGTTTATGAGCTTTGCTGGCTCGTCGAACTCTATTACTTTCCCTGTGTAAAATATACCACTTTTCATTAGTTCCGAAATATTTCATCTTTTCATAAGTAAGGCGTTATGTTTGTAAGAAATAAGAAGAAACTCACCGTCACTAATAGCTAGAATCCGTGTGCAGTCCATTACACTTGGTATTCTATGTGCCACTGTAACAACTGTACTGTCACTAAATTCTGTTCTTATGGTTTTATGGAGGATTGCATCGGTGGTGTTATCAATGGATGCAGTAGCTTCATCTAGAACTAGTATCTTCCTCCTCTTCAGTAAGGCTCGTCCTAGACAAAATAATTGTCGTTGTCCCATGCTCCAATTTGATCCATCTTGTACAACTGCATACCAAAATCACACCATTACTATATTTTACTCATTGAGAATGGAAATTTCGTTACTTTTTTTTATTGGTGATACCTGAGGAGTTTAGGCCGCCTTCTTTGTCCTGAACAGCTTCTCGGAGATGACACTTCTCAAGAACCTTTTAACACATGTAGAAGAATCACTTGCAAGTTAGAATGGGAAACTATAGCTTTGTTGTTTACACTTTAAAACTAAATTTAGGAGATGACTGAAAAATATGAAAATGTATGCTTTAAATGCACATCACCTGCCAGATCTCTTGGTCTGTATGCTGTGACAATGGGTCTAGATTGTGGCGAACTGAGCCACTAAAAAGTGTTGGGTCTTGAGGAATTATGCTAAGGTGAGATCTAAGATCATGAAGCCCAATGGTGCAAATGTCTATTCCATCTATGATGATCTTTCCCTCGGAAGGCTCCACCAATCGGAACAAAGTGCTGATAAGGGTTGTTTTCCCACTTCCGGTTCTCCCAACGATCCCAATCTTGCTATCACCTTCAAAGATGCAGTTAATCCCTTGAAGAACCAGTGGACCATTGGGTCTATATTTAACCTGTGAATATCATATATTTTTTTTCTGAAGCTATGTTCTGGCAGTTGACGAGCTTAAATATAAGTGTAATTCAAGTTTACCTTCAATTCACAGAATTCAATTTTCCCTACATCAGGCCAATTAGGAGGAGGTCTATTTTCTTGAATTATTTCACATGCTTCTTCAGGGATGTGCATGTACTGCTCCAACCTTTCGGCTGAAACTATCATGTTGGCCAGCATGCACTGGTTTTGGACAGAACTCACAAGATAGATATTCAAGGAGAGACCATAGGATAGTGCCATCCCAATAAATCCTGTCACGAGAACATCATCGAATAAAAATGTAATAAAAGGAATCGCAGAATAACAAAGATTAACCAATCTGTTTTCGTGGTTTTGAGAAGTGAGAAACTAACCAGAGTTGGCTTCACTGAAAGGAAGCAGAGTCAGTGCAAGAGCGGAGCATGAGAGAATAACTGCACATAGCATCTCCAAGCGTTGTATCAGCCATTCATTGGAAGAAAAACTGTGAAAGAAAGGGCTGGCATTGTTGTCTATAAGCTCTACAGCCTTCGAGAAGTATTGATCTTCCTTGCCAAAAGCTCGTATTGTGGTGGCTCCCGAAATGACCTCTGCAAGATTGCTTGCTATTGTGGACTTCGTAGTTCCATTGATTCGCATCAGCTCTTTTGCTGATGCAAAATAGTATTTCTGTATACATGTAATGTAATTAAATTCAAGTTTCAGTATCTTAACAGGATCAAAAACTCCTGCTAGAACTTTTCAGAATATACCAGAACATAGTTTCCAAATTTAATGTGTAAGATTTGGAGGTACCTGTAAGAGTATAGTCAGATACACCACAGGCACAATGATAAGCAAGACTTTCCAGGTCACGATAGCCAGGATACCAAAGCTAAAGAAAGCTGTTAGTGTAGATGCTAGGGCCATGCTTACCATCATGGCTACATCAAGGTCAATGATACTTATGTCTGAAGATACCTACAGGAAAATATAAGATAAAAGGTTAGCCTTCCATAATTGACAAAGAATGCTCAACCTTTGCTTAGAGATAGATTAATAATCTTACCCGACTGAGTATCCTTCCTAGGGGAGTGGCATCAAAAAAGGACATTGGTGCTCGAAAAAGGGAGTTCAGCAAAGTAGTAAATATTGATCGTGATGTGTCAAGACCAAGGGAAACAATAGAAAATGATCTTACGAGCAAGAAAATTCCCACACTACATCCTATAATTGAGTACACTGTCACGAATTTCACTTCACTAACACCAGGATTTTGAACATTATTGGCCAACCAATAACTTTGTATAGACTGCCCGAGAAGAAATAAGATGTGGGCTAATATTGCCAAGGATGAGTATAAGAAACCTCTTCCATGACTAAGGTACTGTATATAAGGCTTAAAGCCTTTGTCTCCTGTTTCTCTTTCTTCTTTCTGAATCAATTTATCACCTAAGGATGCATGTACTTTGTCCTGATTGAAGTTGTCTCTTTCATCATTTTTCAGATTCGGGAGAGATCTACTCTCTTTACAATTGTCAGACTGCATTGAGTTGTTATGCGCATTGACTAGATTTTGGAACTCAAGGCTTGAAGTCATCAGTTGTTCATAAGTGCCTGACTTTATAATCTGACCTTCAACCATCAACTGCAAAAGAAAAAAAAAAAAAGATACTTATACAAGATCATTTGCTTAAGTCGAAAAACTTTATATCCTCTCTCTTTAGTTTGTTCATTTGCCTTTTTAGTTTCCACATATTTTCTTTACCTTCCTATAGACTATAGCTGAGGATAAGATGGAACGATAGTCAACGAAAGATATGAAATTATTAAAAACTAACCAATATACAATCAAATGTAGGTAGGAAGTCAACTTGGTGAGTGACTAGCAGGACAGTCTTTCCTGCCAGAGCTCCCATGACATATCTCTGCAAAAATTGTTCAAGTTAGTTAAGTAATAAAGGTGTTTCTACTAGAACAAAGCAAAAGGAAAGGGATCTTCTTTTCTATTACATTGAATAGACTAGTCGCAGTGTGAGCATCAACAGCGCTGAATGGATCATCCAGGAGGTAAAGATCAGCATCCTGATACAAGGCGCGTGCTAGTTGCACTCGTTGCTTCTGTCCACCACTGAGGTTAACTCCTCTTTCCCCAATTACTGTGAGATCACCACATGGAAGCATGTCTATATCTTTTAACAATGAGCACCTTTTAAGTGTATCTTCATATCTTTGATGATCCATGTAAGAACCAAACAGAATATTATCTCTTATAGTCCCAGTTTGAATCCATGCTGTCTGAGAGACATAGGCAAGCTTTCCATAAACTTGCACCTGAAATACCAGAAGCCAATCAGTAATTAAATCTCACTTAGCTTACAGTGCAGTTTACACAACATACACTCGTTAATAATTTAGTAAAAAAAAAAATTGATAAGCTGTTTGATTAAAGCCTGAATCCTATTTTTTTTCTCATATAAAACTCAGTAAGAATAAATAACAAAATAATAATAGTAAAGAGAATAGGGCCTTACAGTGCCATCAATGCTTGGAACTTCTCCAAGAATGGCTGCAAAGAGTGTGGATTTACCGGCTCCAACCTCTCCACAAATGGCTACCTTCTCTCCAGGTTTAACAAGTAGATTTACATTTCTAAGGGTTGGCTTTAGTGCAAAATCCCATGAAATTGCTGTGCTTCTGATATCTATAGACTTCTCTAGTTCCTTCCCTTTCTTCCTCTGCTGGATATGTTGATTTTGCAATTCAGTTGCATCAAGAAACCTTATGATTCGGTCTAATGATACAGTTGCTTGTATATATGCTCCAGCAACATCCGGGATTAACCTTACAGGTTCCTGAACTATTCTCAAAGTAGCTAAAAATGTAAAAACATTACCAGCATCCAAAGGAATTCCTAAAAAACAGCATGCCCCAAATGTAGCTATCGACATCAATATTGGAAATGACCAGAAAAGAATCATATAGTACCCTTTCTGTAGAAGCACAGCTGCTAGTGACCTGAACTCAATTTCCCTCAAATTTTCGATGCCTTTCTTGAAATGGTTTTCCCAGGCATAAACCTTCAGCACCTTCATTGTCACCAAGGCTTCAGTTATGGCCCCCAACCTTTTATCCTGTTCTAACATAAGCTTTGTTTGATATTTATGCTGTAATTTACCTAAGGGAGAGTTTCCAAGTACTGCAACAACAACAATCACTAATGCCGCAATTGTTGCATTCCCAACACAGTAGTAAATGATCACCAAAGAAATACACATTTGGAGAACCACAGTCCATATCTGATGAAACCAGAAAGGAAATTCACCAATTCTGTAAGCATCAACCGTGACATAGTTCACTATCTCACCAGGAGTGTGACTCGTTTTAGCATCATTCGAGAGTCTGAATTGCTTGACATAAACAGCTGCAGATAACATCGATCTTATCTGGAGTCCAATCAATCTAGTCCTAAAGCACCATTGCCTCTCTGACAATGATTCTAAGCATTTTGTGAATAAAAGCAGAAAAGTGATTGCATAGCCTTCATATTTAAAGACCCTTTTCCCTTCAGCTATATCAATGAATGCTTTGAGAAAAAGAGGCCCAGTTGATAAAGTAAGCACCTTAACCAATGCAAAAGCCCCAGAAATCATTATGCCATTCCATTGCCAGGAAAATATGGAAGCAGGACAAATTGAAGTTGATCCCTTCTCTTTACTATTGCTAATTTTCTCCATAAAATCGCGATAACAGGTTTCTGCCTGATCAGCAGTCCTAAGTTTAGGAATATCTTCATCCTCAAGAATTTTCTCTTTTCCCAATTTCATCAGTGGATTTAACCACCAAAATGACATTCTACTGAAAAACCCAGCTTTCGAAAACAGACTTTGATTTTCATCAGAGGTATAAACATCTTCATTATCAAGCAAAGGTACACTAGACTCATGTAAACAAACTTTCGATTCTGATTCAGATTCTTGCTTATTAATATGCTCTTTAAAAACATAGAAAAATAACAGAATAACTCCAGGAAGCAACAAAATATCAAAGATGAGCTTAACATGTTTCACTCTCCTAGAAACAATTACTTCATAAATAGAAATTGCAAACAAAAATGCAGCATATAATCCAGAAAAAGTGAAACATATCTTGAACAAGGTTGAGAGTGAACCAAATGGTCTTCTGAAGCTCAGAATCAGACTCAGAAACAGCCAAGTGAACCCCTGAAAGAGCAGAACCAGCCATCCATTCAGGGGCAAAACAGTCTTTTCAGTTCTTATCTTGTCTTCCAAAACCCATAAACCAAGAATTAAGTATGCTAAACTCAGAACAATATTTACAGCAGCAGAAAAATATTTGAATGCAGAAGTTGTATTCTTGGTAGTAGGGGTGGATAAAATGATGAACAAAAACAACAAAATGAGCAACAAATCAATGGAGATTACTATGATGTGGTTTACACATGAATTTGTATTAAGTGTTGATGCAAAAAATGTGCCAAAACTCTCATATGGGTAGGCTGAATTTCCACAGTAATTTGCCCAGAAATTGTTACCCATTTTACTGATATTTGGAGATGGGATTAGAAATGAGTCAAAGACAATAATGATTAAAGCTTCATTAGGTTGAATTTACTTTTCTTTTTTTTTTCGGGAAAAAGAGTAGGGGTATACGTACAAAAAGAAAATGATTAAATGAATGGTAGGTTCATTTTACTACGTGTTTATGGACTATAATAAAGAAAATGAAAATCATTAATCAAGTAATCAGAGATAACAAGACAAACCAAATAAAGAAACAAAATGGGAAAACAACAAAAGTGAAAAGTTGAATAGAAGCTAATGTTACCACCACAAATGTAATGCACACACGTTGCAATTAGCCAATTAGATGTTAGTTCCAAGATGGAAGGTCCAATGCCAAAACCAAATTGTACTCTCATTATTTCATTAGTCAATAAATTACCACTAAATACTACCTCCGTTATATATTATTTGCAACGATTTGACATAAAGTAGAGAGGAAAATTGTCTAATCGTTGCAAATAATATGTAACGGATGTAGCTTTTCAAAAAAAAAATGTAACGGATGTAGTATTACAATTGACTTAGGGTTACTAAAAGACAAGTGATTAGTAAATATTAATAGGAGTATAATTAGTGACTTAGTGGTGCCACACTGCCACATGCTTAACTAACCGAAAAAATAGAATGAGCAAACTTCGTTTCATATTATGTCCAACAGTTACTAAAAACAATTGAACGATTACTACATATTATGTTCAACAATTTTTTTTCTTTCCTTCGTAAAATATTATTTTGTATATCTTTCTCCTCATCACATGTACCTTTATCTTCCTCTCTCTCCATACTTTGTGTAATTGTGTTTTTTTGGAGTAGCGGATAATTGTCAACTAGATGAAGGGTTTGTTCTCTTACGTTGAAATTCAGTTCAGTTCAGTTCCTAATTTCCTTCTCTTATAAAATATTCATTTCAGTTCAGTTCAGTTCAGCTCAGCTCAATTCAGTTCAGCTGAGTTCAGTCAATAAGAACAGGCCCGAAGTTTGACTTAACATATACAATAAAATATATATGATCTGGTCTAATTTTTTTTACTCTCTCTGTTTTCGAAAAAAATCTTTGATGTTTTTACATTGTTATTATTATTAAAACTAGTCGTTGGAGCACGCGTAGTCGTTGGAGCACGCGCGTTGCGCGTGCCCCTCCGACGGCAAGCTAAGCAGAGTTCGTTGAATTGTTGTTGGGGCTATATACGAGTTTATGTCTAGGTTATGTAAAACTAAGAGTTTTTATACGACTTGTTGTTAGTAATTGTAAGGGTCAAGTAACTTGTGTTTTTGTATTGGTGTTAGTGAAATGTGGTCTGTTTTTGACAAAGCAATGACTAAAAATATTAAATAAAAAAACCGGGTCACAGATGTGTGCACCCTTGATCCCTTACTGAAGTTTAATCAGGCAAATGATATACGATAACACCAGACCATGGTAATCGATGCATACTGTATGTATAAGGAAATGTATGAAACGGTATGTTTTATATTTGGACTGTTTTAAAGTTGTAGTGGTAGAATATGTAAAGGTCTAAACATCTGTATTTGGAAAGTCATTGGGTGTTTATTTTTCCAAGAGTTTGTCATAATTGCTTTATATATTTCTGAGGGTCCATCTTGTTCCTGTGTAGTGTATTGTTCTGTTTTTATTCCTGTAGTTCTGTTCTGGCTTCCATTCTCTGTCCTTTTTTTTAAATTTATTCAAAGCTTAATTTGTTGTAAGGTTGAGTGTTTATTTTGCGCCTAAAAACAATGGCGAGTACCGATAGCACAGCTACCTCTGGGAAATCATTCACACCATCAATCTGGCGGTCAAATAAAATGAAATCACTGGCAGAAAATATCGCAAGCTTTCGGTTGTACGTTAAAGATGTGACGAACCAGATAAACAAGCATCTAGAATTACTACAACAAGAGTCGTTGAAGGCTGAGACGAAAAAAGAAAACGGTAATAAAAGAAAAAGAGAAGTTGAGACTGTTGGTTGCGGAGAATGGTCAGTTATTGTTGTTGAATCAGACAGCGATAGAGGTGAAAATCAAACTAATAAAAAAGGCGGAGAAGCAGAAAAGGAAACAGAGAACAGCGAAAAAGAGAAAGAGTCTGAGTTAAGATGAAGAGACAAATGAAGAAAGGGAAAGTGGTGCGATTTCCGATTCTGAAACTGAGACTGAAGAAGAAGGTGTTGTTAAGGCAAATGCGTCATTTGATTCGATTAGTGAGGACAATAATGATGATGATGACGACGACGATGATGATGATTGCGGATTGGACTCTGGTGTGGGCAATTATGATGAATCTAATCAAGAAACAAGCGAAGATTCGTCTATGTTTGCTATGAAAATACATGACTAAGTGCATTATCTTTGTTATTAAAGAGGGTTTTTGGGGTTTTGCTGTAGGAATGGTAGTCTGACCTAACGGTTTGCTTGGCTGTTTTTTACGTGGTAGTTGATGGTAGGAAGCCATTTATTAGCGGTGGAATTGAAGTGCATCTAAGAATTTAGTTTTAATAGATTTGTAGAAGTATCAGTGTTAAGGTTTAGGTTTAGTAAGTTGTTTCCTTTGGAATATCTATTGTAATTAGTGAAGGATGTTAGGGTGTAATTACTATGAAATCGAGCTTTATTTTATGAAGAATGGATTACTCTTATTACATAATTTCTGTTCTTGTATATTCTGGATGGCAGTTGTTAACGTATACATGGTAAAAAAAAAAAGCTTAATGTACTTATACAGCAACAATGTAATATTTGACATAAAAGGTAGTTGGAAAAAAAATGGTGAGGGATTGTAAAGCAGATATGTAAAGCAATGGACAAGATCATTGATTCATTGGTTGTAAAAAAATATCCAGATAAAAGAGACATGTTTTCATCCTGATACAAATCGAATTTAAGAAACTGCACTATGTAAGATATATGGCATACTCTACAGTAACTGGAATAACGTGTATGCATCTTGGACCATAGAGTAGATATCTGATCCATAGTGTTGATTAGAACCTGTATAACCTAGGTCTTTTTGGTTTGTATGGTAATCTATTTGGTAGTGTAGATATAGGTAATAGTATTCAGTTATAAAGTATAATTTGTTCGACTATTCAGTTTATTTTAGAACACTGAGGGTATCATGGTTACTGATACATGTTGGAAATCTTTTGTTGTTCTCCTTTCATATCTACAGTGTTCAGGAATGTGTAATCTGCATGTGGTGTATTTGTCTTCAGGAAATTCCTGGTCGCTATCATCAAGTTTTAGCAAATCAGTGTGAAGTAGTCAATATCTATCGGGGTGCAGAAGGTTTCTCATGGGCTGTGACTATTCAGAAAGTTGTGAATGGTAATGAAGTTTGCACCATGTATATGAATGAAGGGTGGGAAAGCTTCATCGAAAATAATGATATTGAAGTTGGAGACATGTTAATAATGTATTTCAAAGGTAATAGTGTATTTCACACCAGAATATGTGCCTCCCATAGTGAAGAGAAGACATATCCAGCTGCATTGATACCACGAAGTGCTACAGATGAAAGAATACTTCCGTTAAGTAGATCAGAGCTTGGAGTTCATTTAAGGCTAATGCAGCAAAGATGCTCTTATCCATCTTTTAAAGCTATTTTTCGTTCTCCATATATCAGTGAAGGAACTCTTGTATGTGTAAATGTACAGTTTATTTTTTTGGGTATATTGGTATTCAATTTTTGAGCTATGCAAATGGTTTGCGAGGGCTAAGTTTTTAAAATTGATAATTTGTACAGGTTGTTCCTGCATCGTTTGCAAGAATTTATTTTCAACGTATGCAGCCAAGTACTGTTATTCTAATTCGGCACAAACTTAAACAATGGTGTGCCGAGCTGCATATTGCTCGACAAGGAAATGTAATAATTGGTTGTTCTCTGAGGAACGGTGTAAATCTCTTTTATGAGGATCAGCATATTATTAGTGGCGTAGGCGGATTAGTAATTTATCGTCAAGGATATCCTCTCCTATTCGAGTTTCAGCTAGCACCACACTAATGTCATTAGATTATTTGGTCATTTACTTATGAAACACTTCCAGCCTCTTATGAAAGTAGTACTCTTAAAAGCCTTTTGTGTAATTAGAGCTACTTACAGTTATGTGGGTAATTCTAATTTGTTATTAAGATAATAGAAAGTTTGTTTAGCCACAGACGATATGAAGAAGTTTAACCTAGGTGTTGCTTTTGGTGGTTGTGTGTTAGAAGCGGAACATGAATTGACTTATCTTAAATTCTATGGTACATTTTTAAAAAGGCCTACCATAGCCATGCTTGTATTGTAAGACTAATTTACTTATTGTATAAAAGTAAGGTTAATGTGTTTCAAACTCGGTGTCTATTGTTGTTCTATCGTAGGCTTTCCTATACCATATGTTTTTCAGTTTGTGAATTGCATATAGGATATCATGTAATGTTACATTGTAGTTTTAATGGTTTCCCCAGATCCTGCTAATACCTTTTGTTGTTATATATTTGAACTAATTAACTAGGAGCTGAAAGTTGTTAGTTTATGTTTGCTTGTTATACGCGTTGTCAGTTAGAAGAATATCTAAGCATCTTTTGTCATGTCACTGTAAAGCCTATTCAGTAGACTATATAGTGAGGAGATCTACTTTTGGAAAAGTGACAAAAGATTGGATATGGATGAAATCAGTGTTGCAGGTTTTTTTGATGATAAGTGTATGGAAGTACAAATAAGTGATATTAATATTCCTTACCTAAGAGCTGCTTGATATCTAATCATCACTATATTGATTATTTTCAAAGAAGACAAGAAGTCTTTAGAAACATAGAGATATAGAATCTTATATCTCAGTTACTTTCTAAAGGTAAATTATGATATTAATGACCTTTTATTTCCTCATTAATATATGTAACAATGTAGCAGTTTTAAGTTCATGTTTTCTGTCTATATATAGAAACATTTTCTATCAGTTAGCAAGTATATAGGAATTCTGTGAATTTTTGCAGATAATATTGTGTAGGTGCTATAGAGAATAAGTGTTTTGCCCAAAAAATCAATGGCAGATTTTCCAGCTGTGTTTACAGTTCACTATGCGAATGACAATGAGCAACATGATAAGTTGGTATGAAATTATGTAAACTGTCTTTGTTAGTGTTTGATTTGCATCTATTGTAGGATGTGCTTAGTTTTTAGCTTTTGTCTACATTTCTGCTGATTTTGGGTGTGCATGTCGCGTATATTTTGCTTAGCTGTTATGTGTGGTTAGTACTTTGTATTGTGTGCATAATGAGTGAAAATTATCATACTTGCAGCTTATCCCTGATGGTTTTGGAGATGTGTTAGATGATGGCTTCTTAAATATTCAGTTATTCATTGATGGTTGTTATGAATCTTGGTATGTTACTTTAGTTCATGAAGAATGTGGCAGTGGGTGGAGTACATATCTTGATGCAGGGTGGGTTGATTTCGTGGAAGATAATGGGATAGAAGTAGGTGATATCTTAATTTTCACTTATTTAGGGGATAGTTCATTCACAATCCAAGTTAAGGCTGCTAAGAAAGCAAAGAAAATAGAAAAGAAAAAAAATTCTGAAGGCTCTAGCAGTTCTTGTAAAAAACGTGGACGGAGGCCAGCTGTGGAAGGATCTTCAGCTAAAATGGCTGAGACCTATGCTTGGCTCACTGAACTTGCTGCTAGCTGCCATGAAGATTATTTCTTTTTCATATTTTCAGCTGCATATATTCAACAAGGAGTTATAGTATGTTTTTCTTTTACTGTACAGTAGTTTGTAAAATACGTGTTTCTTGTTTGTATTCTTGCTGATATTATTTTGTGTGGTGTGGTTCTTTGGTAGAATGTTCTGCTGGATTTTGCTAGGCAACATTTTCACGATTACCCCGATACCATTGATATCAGTCTGCAGAACTTTGATAGAGAGTTCAGTGCTCAGTTGAAGGTTGCAAGGGTTGGGAATACGATTACTCAGTGCTCAATAAAGAATGGTGTAAAGAAATTTACTGATCACTACAATGTCCAAGTAGATGAAGGGGCGTTGATAAAATTTAGACAAGGAGATTCTATAGTCTTTGATGTCGATTTAGTGTTGGTGTAGTAGGCTGACGTAATTATATGTATTCTTAGAATGCTATGTTATTAGGACTGCGTGTCTTTTCTTTGGTTTTATTTTGTCCACAGATTAATAAGGGCAGTAGATTTTTTTTAGGATGAATTATTGCCTTATATAATGTAGTGGAATTAGACAAAGGTTACCTCCTTTTCTTATGTATATTTCTAAAATTATCAGCAGGCAAAGTACATGAGAAGCAAACAAGACAATTCTGAAAACTTAACTGTCATGGATATTTTACATAACAGGGTTTTTGAAGACATGGTGACGCCTGTCAATCCATAGGTGTATACCTGTGTAGATTCTTAAGCATAGTAGAAGTCGAAAATCACCTAGAATGAAAATGGCAACTCTTTGTCTGTGGAAAATGAAACCGTTCAGGGCTCAAAGTTAGGAATAGCTAACATTTTCAGAAGCATATAAAAACTCTAATGTGACATATGACCTAGGTTACTATTCATTTTGTGCATAATTAATTTCTAGGCAGTGTGATTGATAGGTAAAACGAATTAATGCAATTGGAATAGTTAGACAATTACCAGCGTTCATGTCTTGTTCAAAGGCATCAGGATGTAGGTGAGTGCAGCAGGCCGTTTCTGTTTTCCTGCCTTGATTTGTGCTGTAAAATTAGGGCCAGTATGCTACACAAGAGAATTAAAAGTGCTGAAAGGAAAGGATGTAAAACAGTCCCAAAAAAAGGAACAGTTGTTAAACTTATATGAAGTAAAATGTAGGCAGTGATTATTGGAAACTAAACATGCATTAATGAATGTGAAATTAGGATGGGAAAAAAATATAATAGTGTCAAAGAATGCATCTAAGTTAGACAGTGCAACGCTCATATGAGCCAGGTAATTTAAAAGGCTACAGATGAAATGGCAAGTAAATCTCAATAGAAATAGTTCACAATAACCAAGTTATATTATAGATAAGTATCTTGATTTAAGGATACAAGCTAATAAATCATACCTATTCTGCTAGTACTATGTACATAATAGAAGGCCTTAGTTCTACGTAACTGGGTGTCTAAGACATAACTGCAAATTAGCTGCTATTACAAAGCTTAGTGCTGTGCATACATTTGATGTTTATAGGGAACACATAATGTCCAAAATGTTCTTTCTAAACATCCAAAAGATAGCTGACCTTAACCCTAGCAATGTACCATACTATAGTACTTAATTCATTTTAACATTTTAAAAGCAAAAGGAGGCAAATACTTATACTTTTGAAGCTGGCTTTATATGCAAGCTGGTAGGGAGACTTCAAGGTGCTTCTTTGTTGTTAATTGTCTTTCTCTGCATTCTCTTTGAAAAGGGCTGTTCGGAGTTTCTTCCTTGGACCCTGGTCTTCATCATCCGATTCTTGCGCATCAGCAGTAAGCATTGGCTCTTTTTTCTTACCATTTCTGCGAGTGCGACCAAGAGTGGTCCATGTAGGAAGTTCTGTCACTGGTGCTGGTGCTTCAGAAATTGTAATACCCTTAGTTGCTGGCTGCAACGGGACATCAAAGCAATCTGTCTCAAATGCTTGGGAAGCTAGTCTGAACTCATGAAACTGAGATATCTGAGCAAGAACCTCATCAGTTGTTTCCGTGTTATCCTCACTGTAATCAATATCACCTTCTAAGTTAGGAACAACAGGTGCTTTAGCATGGTCCTTAGCTGTGGCAGCTGGTGCAACATCATTTCCGAACATTTGTTGTGCTAGCAGTCGCTTACCAGCTGTAGAGGCGAACTGCTGTTTGTTGAGATTAGAAGACGATGAGCCTGGCACCTCGCTACTTGCTGGTGCACCTTTGACATCGACAGATTTCAGTGTCCACAATAAAACACTGTTCCTTGCTAACTCTAGAGTTGGAGTTACTTGAATGAAAAAGGGCTCTGCTGATAGCCTCTCTTGTATAGCCCTAAAAGCCTCCGAATTGCCCTATAATGTTCATGACCACGTATGAGTAATCAGTATATAGCATGTGATAAATGTGAAATCGTTTCTTTTTTTGTGTAGAATAAAAGACTGAGTAACAGAAAGAACTATAATCAGTAGGTTTTTTTTTCCCTAATTTATAATTATCGTTCCATGCATATCACGATGAACGATTATAGTCCACATAAGCATATACAAAGATCTGTAAAAAATGCAGGACATTAAAGATCATAACAGTGGTAGGATTCCTTACATTGATTTTCATATCCCAAATTTCAGCTACTGTCTTTTGAAACAGTTTCTCCGTATCATCGTTAAAAGTTGTAAATGACATTATGCCACTGTCATCAACAGCTTTGAACTTGAAAGTAACTCTATAACAGTGTACATGTCAGATAAACAAAATGTCAGTATATGTCTAACAATCATGGAATTTTTCTAAAAACTAAACTTTGGGCTAAGAGTATACTTATGGGCAGCAGTAGTGTCTGCTTTCTTGCAAGAAATGCAAGGAAAGCGAGTCCCAAGTGCAAGGTGTGACCGCTTTCCACAGCCAAGACAGCCTATGTATGCATTGACTCTCTGTAAGTCAGCTTCTGGAATTGTGACTTTGATCCAAGCTACTTCATCTGGTGTTGCATTAGCTGCCTGCATCAATGTTGCCAACAGGATATTACTAAATAGGTGAATATATACTTGTCCTAAGTGCTATGTTTTATGAGAATCTTTTTTCCATATATAATAAATTTAGTGAATTGAGGACCTTTTTGCTTCTCAGCTCAGCTATTGTTACAACTTTCTTTTCAGTGCTTGGGTATCTGACATTCAGAATCCTTTCTTGCCTATCTTGCAATACATGCTGATATAAGTTAACCCTGAAACAGAATAGGAAGCCTTAGTTAACCTATTGTTATTTGCTGATAGAATGATTGTATATAACATTTACCATTCTCGAAGCAGATATGCTCGTGCTCCTTTGGGATTCAGAATGATTCTGGTGGACATGGTTGTATTCAGAGTGAATCCTGTAGCCAAATAGAAGGGAGGTTATTCTCTGATATTCAGTGAAGGTTAGAATTCGTAAATTATACCAAGCAACCTGACCTCTTGTGTGTCGGGTCTTGAGGGCAGTAAAACCAACGACACTAAATTTTTCAGCCTAATTATTCAGAGCATCACAAGGTTTACCAGTGAGATCATTCCATGCTGAAATAGTCATAGCATGGTCTTGGCTGATTCATAAATCAATAATTAGTGTCAGTAATCTGGCTCAGTTGTTAGCTAAATTGTACAATACGGAAGTTTTTAAGAACTATATATACCTTGTATCTGTAATAGAAATCTCTCGAACTGGACTATCCCGACCACGTGTATTAGGAATGAGTCTCGGTGCTTCTTCAACAAACAGGACAACACCAACTATATCTGGTTTAGGAGAAAAGTAAAAAGTGAATATAATAGAATGCATGCATTCAATGTCATTGTCAAAGGTGCAAATACAAGTACAGATATTTCTAAAAAGATAGATAATAATCACTACCAAATCTTCCATTTGGATCAGGTGAGCGTGGGATACTTGACAGTGGCTGATACTTTGGTTCAATCGGTCCACTTTCTGGATTTAACTTGATAATAGTTTGTTGTCCAGCGGTCATCTGGTACGGAAGTTCTTGTTCATTGAATTTGTACTGCTCATCAATAGCTGTTATAGGAGCCTTGGATATTTCATACTGACCAGATGGCTTCAGAACGTCTTCATATGCCTCAATCTGGTCACCAAAAAGAGCACAACGCATCTTGTTTTTCTGAAAAAAAAAACATAACATACTTACAAGGAGAAGATCACTTAACAGAAAAGACTACTTTATGCAGGGAATAAAGGCATGCTTAAGTAAGTAACCTAGTTCTAACTCTGAACAGATCTACACATTAATATTTTAGAGCTATTTTGTTATTCATAATCTGTATACTCTTTCTTTTGTATAATGATTCTTTTATAGCTCATAAGTTAGGCAGAAGAGACTGTTTTTGCAACAAGCAGTTTCCAACACTGTAACCAAAAAACAAATGCTACATATGTTTCTACAATTAAAGTTTACAACAAGTATATACCTTTTCATCCTCTAAAATGATTGTTTGGAAAACCACACCAGGTTTCTTAGGAGAAGGTTGAGCTCTTCCCTTTTCAGCGACAGTGACTTTAACTTTGTAGTCCTTACTTTGAGCAGTTAGTTCATCTAGGTAAACAGGTTCAAGCTTCATCTTTGGAGGTGTATTCATGATCTGTAATTCATGGAATGCTGAATAGTCAGCAAAAGAACTATCTATAAACAGATGTATTTGTTATACTTCACAGGATGTAAGAATGAGGTAACATAAAAGTGCATGTAAAAGGACTGGATGATATATGCATGGTGATTAGTGTAGGTTACATGGAAATGATATACAATTTGTTGTCATTCTTGCATTAGTTAGTTTTTTGTTACAGAATATCTATAAACAAGTTCTAAGCATAAAGAATGCCAAAAAAAAAGGGGGGGGGGGGGAAGTTTCATAAACACAGCAGTTTGAGACATTGCATGAGCAACGGTTACTCTAATAAAGATAACTAAATAACCATATAACAGTATATATAAATACAAATTAACTAACTACCAATCCTAGATTATACTAAAATAAGCAAATTAAATACGAGGTATAGATTTCTCATAATGGAATCTTGACCCAAAAAAATATAAAAAGTAGCTAAGAATGTGAGTGATTGCTACAGCAACTAATGTAAAAGCCACTTTAAAACTTGCAGGAAAGAAGAAGAATATACAATTAAGGATGCAAAGTAGGAGAATAAAGTTGATGCTTCAAAAGTCTCCAACCTATGTGGTATTTATAGTCAAGGCTGAAAAGAGAATTGATCTAGGTATTTTGCTTGCAATAGTAACCGTGAGCAAACAGTAAACACTTCTCCTTCCTTTACTTGAGTACAGCTTGCAAGCACTTTAGGGATAGTTTAATATATTTTTCTTAAACCATAAGTAAAAATCTCCTAATTATTATGGCTATTATTTAACTAAGCATATTTCAATGGAAAAGTACTTTCTTTTATGTGGCTAAAGCAAAAGGCAAGTACAACTTTTATTATAAAAGTATTTTGCTTACCATGAATAGTTACTTTGACTTGTACTTGTTAGTAGTGATCTCCAAGGTAAAATGTATATACATTTTTACTCTATCAACTAATCTGCCATTCAAAAAGTATAGTGCTAATTTTATTGTATGGGCTAAATTAACAAAACCCATTTATAAAGTATGCAATACATAACCCAAATAATAACCCCTAACTAAATCACAAGAAACACTATTAGTAACAAAGGAATTGCTACACGGCCTACGGTACATATTAGTCGTAATAATCGCTAGTAAGTATTGATCAGCAAAAGAATTTGTAACATAGATTTGATGTACAGCATGCATACTGATTAAATACATAAAATCCAGAACAAAATAAAATGTTAGCGTCTTCTATATAAAGTATGCATAGCAGAGCATAATTTACCCTATAGCATACACCTTCGCCAGAAAATAAATGTTATTGCTTGTTGATTCTGCTGCTTCCTGCATGGTAAATACAAATAGTCAAAGATTGGAATGCAACCTCTGCATAGATAAAGGAAGAACAACCTATCGGTTAATAGCAGAATGCTCCAATTAGGCACCACTAACTGTCCATTTGTAAGAACAAGTACAATAAACAGGTTAACAACACTGACTCTTGTCATTCAAAGGTAGTAAGCATTTGACGAGAGGCTAACCACAATGCGTGACTAACAAGCGCACCTAATCCAGATTAATAAATCAGCTAATGCTAAGCTGGAAGAAAGGAAGCCAAGTCATTCTTATACATCCTTGTACTATCATGGAATCTATTCGAACTCGGATATAAGGAACCAATAATATCTTCCAATGAAAGCTTATCCAGAAGATATTACCGAGTCTGACATAACAAAGGAAAAGTTAAAGGCTGATGGTGTTTCAGCATGAGAAAAATCTGTAAGTCATAGTTATATGGTACCTCACAAAGCTGGGCATAGTGTTTGTATATGTTGCTGTTTTCATTAAGATCACCAAGCAAAGTTCCAGCATAGCAGCCATTGTTGTCATCCATAAGAGGCATCTCAAGATACCTAAGCAAAGAGAAAGGGAAAAATCTTTGTTAGCAAAACTGCAAGATATTAACAATCAGCTACAGAGGCCATACCTTTTTCATCTGTATCAAAGCACTACTTGTTTCTATCTAAGGCCATATTATGTTATCTAGATCAATAAGTGTGTGTAGCCAATGATGCTCATAGTTCATGAATAATTTAGTACTTCATTCACACTGCTATACTAAATTAGCTGGTATTAGTTGACTGTCAAATCTACACAAGCAGCTAAAAAGGCGCTCATAGATCAATAAGGACAGAAACACAACCAAGAAAAAAAAAAGAGATGCACTGCTATACTAAATTAGTACTTCAATTAAAGTGCATTCACATACTTACAATGTCTGGTGTAAAGGCAACCTTCATTCACACTAAAACGTATATCAGTAACATTAAATCCTGCTCTGACATGTAAAACCAACCAAAAATTAATCCTCACTCTATTAAAAAACAATCAGCATCGGCAACTGTGGTATATTTGTGTTTGCTTACAGAAGTTTAATGCAATGCTCGCTCTACATTGCATCATTTCGAACAATGCCTGCAAGTAGTAGAAGTTTATGAGACACTACATTCTTAACTGCAGTAACAGAACATTGGTTAGTACCAGTTGTAGTGAAAACGCAAACATCGTTTGATTTTTTTGCTCGTGAAAGGGAAACATAAAGCTGCCCATGGGAAAAACACGGGCGTGGTAAATAAATGGATACTTGGCTAAGAGTCTGTCCCTGAGACTTATTAATTGTCATTGCAAAGCTAAGTTTTATAGGAAATTGTTTTCGTTCAAACATGAACGGATACTTGACAGACTTAGAAGGCCTTAAATTAATCCTGTGGATAAAAACTTCCTCTCCTTTGTAGTGGCCAACTGCTATAGTACACTAAATGACGTTCGGAAAAAACTTCCTGCAAATTAACCTTGTACCATTGCAGAGACCTGAAGATGGAAGTAAATTCCTTAGCAATATCACTGGGAAGTTTTCCTTCAGCACAAGCTCATGAGGACTCATTCCACCTGGGCACAGCTTGTTAATAAATTCTGTAGGATATATACTGCATGTATCATTAATAACAGCATCAAAACTCTTGTAAGTCACAGCACAACCAGGGAATTTCTCAATCATGAATGTGTTTATAGCATCCACATCATCATTCATGGGTGTCAAAATCGCCCTTTTTGTGAAAACCTCACTGTCAGAGCAGCCACGGCCAATTTCTGGAAATGTTGTTTCTGTAACAGCTGCAACCAAGTCCGTAAAGTCGTCTGTGCACTGTACAATATGTTCCAGCAACTCGACAAAAGCGTTTTCTGTTTGCTGCAGTTCACCATTTCCCAACCCAAGCAAAAAAGAAGCATAACCTGGGTCTTCTCGAGCCCTGATGTTTTCTGTCAGCCTGAATTTCACAAATCTGGGCCACAGATAAGAAGTGACAATACTTGCCTCTACTGCTTCGTTCATTGTCTTACGTGGGACCACTGGCAAGACTTGTCGGAAATCTCCTCCCAAAACAACTACTTTCCCTCCAAACACTACCTTATTTCCACAAATATCCTGCAATAAAAGATCTAAGGATTCAACATTTTGTTTTTTAGCCATAGAAGCCTCATCCCATATTATTAGAGCGGTTTCCTTTAATAATGCAGCTAAACTCCCTTGTTTTGGAACATCACATGCCAGTGAACCCTCATCATCAATTGGGATTTTGAACCGCGAATGAGCAGTTCTCCCTGAAGGAATGTTAGCTGCAGCTATTCCCGATGTAGCTGTAGGTAAAACAATCTTATTCAGTTGTCGAATTTCTGCATATAGAGCATTGTAGAGAAAAGTTTTCCCTGTACCTCCAGGACCATCAATAAAGAAAGCACCGGCTTTTTGCTGCACGACATGTTCCATTATACATTCGAAGGCAGCATTTTGTGCAGAGTTCAACTTTGAACGACAACTTAAGCACTCTTGTGGGATTGGTGCATCAAGAGCATCTATAATATCCTTTGTACATATGAACTCATCACTAACCTGTGACACTAATTCCTCCAGACCAAAAAAAGCAAGGGATTTTCCCATGGCTTCCAGATGTTGTTCAACAGCTCGAACAGTAAGCTGTTGTATTCTCACCAGTTGATTTGGGAACCTGTGAGAGTAATCTTCAGCAAGAAAAGGATAATAAGTATTCCATAAAGCAGCAGGATCTCTTGGTTGACAGAACATTAACACTGTTGCAAACAGGCGGCGCAAAGCAGCAGGCATATGAGTTTCACATGCTTCAGCCATTGTGGAATTGGCTGCGTCATCATCTTCTATAAGGCCTCGTTTTAAAGCATCTTCCTGAAAGGTTGAATACAGACAGCTGTCAACAGTGCGCAGATCTTCAAAAGACTTAGGACTTCTTACATTCAACAATAGGAGTCTAAGAAAGAACCGTTCCCCTTCTGCAGGAAACACAAATGCCAAGCGGCCAACTGAAATCCTGTTTTGTACTCTTCGTTTCCATTTCTTATCACCCTGATGCCATGTATAGTGCTCACAAAATTCACCATATAAATATCCTAAGCCACGTTCATCAGCAGCGTTCATTGCAAAGAATTCAGTTAGTTGAGTTCTTGAACGTTTAGCATCCGAAACAACAGAGAGTAGCCTTTCATGCGGATGCACATGAACAGTCTGCGTGTATGGCAAATGGACCTGTAAAGGCAAAACAGAAGGGTGCACTTTGAATAGGTCAAAGCTAAATATTCTCCATGCAGCTTCACAAGGAGATACCCATCTACCCAATTGATATCGATGAATTTCATCTACAGTTTCACCATCAGAAGCAACAACATTATAGGAAATCTTATTATGGCCCTTATAGACATACTTGTATAGATACTTTACTGCTTTGATGGTCGAACACACCTCAACATTCAAGTGGCAATCAAATAGCATTGACGGATAAGGGTCATAGGGAATAACCCACTGATTGTCTAATTGTGCATTTCTTATGGTGACCTGCTCCCCAGTGTCTCTTCTGCGGTAGATAGGATATCCATCCTTATTATTTGTTGTTTCATTGCAAAATTGCTTAGGGTATTTGTTCTTGCAACTGCGTTTCACGCCAGTTTTCTTCATACATGGACACTCCGGATTCAGCATGCCACAAGGACCATGCATCATATGCGCCAACACAATTCTTCTGAGGATACCATCAGTGTGAGCAGGTATTTCAGCACAAACAAATCGATCATAGTCAGAAGGGCACTTGAGCTTATATGCAGGTTTCAGAATAATTAGAATTGAGCATGTGGCAACCCTCTTTTCTGGAACTCGACTACATATACCATTGCAGAAACTTCCCCGAAGATTTTATTTTCCATGATTTCTTTTTTCAATGCCAGTAATTTTGCTCTAAAAATCCTAGCAACCAAATCAGGTCTGTCTTGTGTCTTGTGCCGTCTCACCATTAGCTAACTCGGCTTTTATTTCAGGCCAATTAGCATTACAAGTGATTGTTACGAAAAGATCTGGCTTACCAAATCTTTGTACCAAGGCCATTGCATTTAAATACCGCTTCTTCATATCCCGAGGACCACCAATATAAGTAGGAGTAGTATAACTCTACGACCAACATTTTGGCCAAGAGTCTCCCCTGAATCCAGTGAATCCAGAATACCTTTATATAGATCAGCTCTTATGGTGTCCTGATTATTTCAGAAATAATCAAGCCTTGTATTTTCAATCTTCACATACATATCCACTATGTATTGCTGAAAACACCTACCCGCTCGCAACAACATATTATTAGGCCTGATTTGTAACCGGTAGGCATAATACTCTCTAGCAGAAATGAACTTGTCAGCTTTAGTGTTCTTTCTCTTTGCCCCTGCAATTAAGAAATGAAAGAAAATATTTAAAGGAGACAACAGCAGAAGGGCAACTAACATAAAGCACGAAGAATAAGTTCTAGAATATGTACGGGTTTCTTCCTGCTCCAATAAATCTGTTGCAGTATGAACAACACAAGACATTATAGGATCTGGAACAAAATCTGCCGTGCTCCGAGATGGGTGAGAATTTTTTTTGAGCCCTTGAGTCCACCCACATTCACCTCGAGGAAATAATAAAGGATACTGAAGCGGATCATAGCAGCCATAATTATGATATATTCGGTGAGATTCATCAGAGCGTCCACTTACTAATACATGAGGACCCAGGCTCTGGCTAGATGAAGCACTCTCCGGCCAGATAGCAACAACTTCATCAACAGCAGGAGCATTATAAACACGTTGATCAAGAACCGGGGCATGATTTAAAATAATTCTTGTGTCTGCATGAATGACCTTGTCCTTTAAAGTCCGGAAGTGAAGGTTCAATGGGCACTCAAGAGGGGGGGTGAATTGAGTGTTAAGTAATCGTTGGCTAATTTTGCTTCTTTTCGGATTATGTGTGAGGAACCAGTTGTGCTGGTTCCCGTACGCAGCGGAATATAAATAAGCAATAAAGAAGACAACAAATTTAACGAGGTTCAGCCAACTCAGGCCTACGTCCTCCTATCCTAAGTTCTTTATTAATCTACTCCGAAAAACAAAGACAAAGAACACTCTGCTGTTTCCCTACTCCGGGAACCAGCAAACCCCACACTCTACTCCGAGTGTGCTCTCGACTTACACTCGTAAGCCCAATGTGTTTGAACTCACAAACACTCACCCAGCCTTTAACCCCTTTGTTAAAGACTCAATACAAGAATCAAGAACTCTCCTTTGATCTCACTTCTACGAAGCTAATTAAGAGAAAAAGTTTAAGTACTAGAATGCTCTTGTATATAACTTGATGAATGGGATTAGTGCTTAAGTATATGCTCTCAAATAATTGCTCTTTTAATTTCTGGAGAGGCACACGAAATATGTGAAATAAGATGAGTTTATATAAGCTTAGATTCCTAAAACCTAGTTTCCTTAAATCACACAATCTTAGAGAATAAGATATATTGTAATTTTAGGAAAGTATTTATCTTATTTGATTTAATCACAAAGATAGAATCAATTAAGATAAATACTCCTAGTTTTTAGGTAACCAAGAATATTTCATCTTATTTCCAGCTGCACAAAATATTTTCAAAATAATCTTTTCGAAAAAATCTTTTTGTAAAATCTTTTTCCAAAACGGCAGCTCGAATATTTCGTACAGTGAACCTGGTTCCCCGACCTGGTTCCCTGAATTGAAACATGTTATGAAACCTGTTCCAACTTTGTACCAGATTTCATATCATACTTCAATATACTTTTAAGCACTTATATAACCCAAACATGCAAGCATACTACGGAGCATATTACATGAAAACCTAGATAACATATTAAAGCAAAAATCGTCTTTTCTTCATGTAATCTTCAAGACTTGAATCTTCCTTGAATACTTCTATTATGAGCAAACAATCTTTCTTCGAAATATCTTCGAAAGGCTTCTATGCTCCAAGTCTTGGAATCAACTCAACTACTGCACATGTAACATGGTTAATGCACAATAAAGAGTATGTGACTGCTTTTCCGCATAGCAGTCAAGGAAACGGTTCATACTGGTTCCCCACCAGTACACAGCACATTTATCATCTAACTGTTTCCTGTATATAGATAAGTTAGTTCAATAGATAACTCATATAATCAATAACTTATCTAGGAAAACAGTGTTCTATTTTAGTTGGTTCCCCCAACTGTATTGAACACTTTCAAAGACCTGTTTCCCTTAGCTGTTTGTCATCATTCAAAACTATCAATCAAAACCTAAGGGACTCAACAAATTCCCCCTTTTTGATGATGGCAAACTCTTGAAGTTCTTGAACCTGTGGACATGCTCAAAAAGAAAACCGTCAAAAACTTCAAGGACTCAAAACTCTTTGGAACAAGTCAGTTAGGCTAACTGGTCCCCTAAACAGAAAATAGAAAATACGAAATAAAAAGACTCAAACTGACTCAATCTAAACTAGCTAAACCTCAAACTGACTCAATCTAAACTAGCTAAACCTTAGGCTTCAACTTCAAACTACTTCCCCCTTTTGGCATCATTAAAAAGTATCCACAAGTAAAAGCAATGTGCACAAGTTAATGTGCTTATCCATACAATGGCATCAACCACCATTCAAGCATTATGCTGCAAAAAGAGATTAGTCAAACAGTTCATACCATAGCAGAGTTAGTAGTTCATACAAGCCAACAAAGTTCAACCAAAGAAGCCCAAATCCATCCAAAAAGAAAGTTCATGGAATGGAGAGAAGTAGACAGACCAACAAAATCAGTTATTTTAGAATAAACATGAGGGTGAGGAAACAAGAACAGAAACAGCATCACTCCTCATCATCATTCTCGTTCCCTTCCTCCTCCTCGAACTTTGCAACATCTTCTGTATTATCATCTGATTCCTCTTCATCCTTGTCACCATGCTCTGCTTAAACCAAAATCATTATATTACTAAGCATATTCTTGTGATTCCCCAATCTGTTTCAAAACCACTTCCTGACCTGCTGGTTCCTCTATTTTTTTTATTTTATTTTTTTTTTTTTTTTATAAATCATGAGAGATCCGCACTTATTCATAAAGTTCTCCTTGTTGCATAACGAGTACAAGACTAGCATCACATCAATCAAGCAAAGACCTCCACCCTTTTGTGGTGTGAAAGGTTCTTGCTGGTACCCTTTTTCTCTTGGTTTCCGGAAGAGAATTAATGGACTGTTCCTCCTACACCTTCTCAGTGAACTTCTTTAATGAAGATTGAGTTACTCTACTTCGTACCATGGTCTTAACAATGAGTGTCTCCTCATTGTAACCAACAATCTCTATTTCATCCTCTTCACTCTGACTTTTCCGAATTTCCTCCAACTTCGGGCTTAAGGACATTTGAGCTTCCTTCTGATGTTCCCCCTGAGACTGAGGTGGTTCCTTGAGTGAACAATAACCGAATGAACAATGATGAATTTAAAGCATACGAGAGAGAGAAAGAGAATTTCGAGTGATGATGATTGATGATCTGCACAAAGGGTTAGTGTATATTTTTAACAATGAAGCACAAAGAGAGAAGAAGGAAAGAAAAGAGTTAGTTGAGCCAATAAAAAGCAACTGTAAAGGATATTTTTAAATTGAAATCAAAAATTTGGTAATTATCTTTTACCATAATTATCTCAACCAACTATAAATAAGGCATATGATATGTTTGCCTTTTATATGGGATTAAATAACTGAAATAAGATAAATTCCTTCCAAAAGGAAATATCTTATAGTAATCTTCCGAAAATAAAAGATATTATCGGATGACATATCAGAGCTGGTCTGCTGTTTCCCTTTGTTGGTACCTGTATAGAACCATGTCACGTTGTTTCTGGCAATTCAGCCTGATTTCACCTGTTTCTTACAACAATGATTCTCAATCCTTTTGAGATTTTGAACCATCTACACAACACTTGAAAGATATCAACATAAGTATGTACACACACTATACAAGAGAATACCATTCTAACCAATCATTGAAGGAAGTAATTGAAGCCAATACCTAAAATCTAACTAGACCTAAAAGGACTCTTAACCTACAAAAAGACTCTCTACACAAAGGCTTTGTGAAGATATCAGCAATTTGATCTTCACTTTTACAAAACAACATCTCCACCAATCCTTTTTCCACATTGTCTCTTAAAAAATGGTGTCTTATTTCAATGTGTTTTGTCTTGGAGTGTTGCACAGGATTCTTTGAAATATTGATTGCACTAGTGTTATCACAAAAAATAGGAACACTTTTATAAATAACACCAAAATCTTTCAGCTGGTTCCTTATCCACAGTAGCTGGGAACAGCATGAAGCTGCAGCTATATATTCAGACTCTGTTGTGGATAGGGCCACTGAATTTTGCTTTTTAGAACCCCATGAAATTAGACAAGAGCCAAGAAAGTGTGCCATACCTGATGTGCTCTTTCTATCAACTAAGAAACCAGCATAATCTGCATCTGTGTATCCAATAAGATCAATGGTACTGCCTTTGGGGTACCACAATCCCAGATTTGCTGTTCCTACAAGATACCTAAGTATCCTTCTAACAGCCTTCAAGTGAGATTCCTTTGGATTGCTTTGAAACCTAGCACACAAACCAACAGAAAACACAATGTCAGGTCTACTAGCTGTTAGGTAAAGTAGAGAACCTATCATTCCTCTATAAAGAGAAGCTTCAACATCTTTTCCCTTAAGATCAGCATCTAATTTTGTAGATGGGGGAACAGGTGTATCATAAGCTTTGCTGTTCTCCATGCCGAATTTTTTCAGCAACTCTTTTAAGTACTTTTGTTGATGGATCATTATTCCATCATCCATTTGCTTAATCTGCAGCCCTAGGAAGAATCCTAGTTCTCCCATCATGCTCATTTCAAATTCACTCTGCATAAGATTAGCAAATTCATCACATAAAACCTGATTAGTAGCACCAAATAAAATATCATCAACATAAATTTGTACTACAATCAAGTGTTTCCCCCTGGTTCTTATGAACAAGGTCTTGTCTACTGTTCCCCTCTTGTAATCATTTGCCATCAAGAAATTGGACAATCTTTCATACCAAGCCCTCGGAGCTTGTTTCAACCCATATAATGCTTTGTCCAACTTGTACACATGTTGGGGGAACAGTGCATCTTCAAAACCAGGTGGCTGCTCCACATATACTTCTTCCTTTAAATATCCATTGAGGAAGGCAGTCTTTACATCCATCTGAAACAGCTTAAAATTCATGTGAGCAGCATAAGCAATTAAAATCCTAATAGCCTCTAGCCTAGCTACTGGTGCAAACGTCTCATCATAGTCAATTCCTTCTTGTTGATTGTACCCTTGCACCACTAGCCTTGCTTTGTTTCTGACTATAGTACCAAGGTCATCTAACTTGTTTCTAAAGACCCATCTAGTGCCAATGACTGATCTTTCCTTGAGACGGGGAACCAGGTGCCAAACCTGGTTCCTCTGAAACTGATTTAACTCATCTTGCATAGCTAGTACCCAATCAGGATCAGTCAATGCCATTTTATAGTCAGTAGGCTCTACATTAGACAGGAAAGAATAGAAAGCACAAAAGTTTTGAAAAACATTTGTTCTCGTTTGAATCCCCTTATTTATATCACTAATTATTTGATCAGTGGGATGAGAAGATTGATATCTATAACTTTTAAAATTAAGACTGTTTTGTGCTTTCTCATTAAGTTGGGAACCAGCATGTTCATGGATCTCTCCTTCTTCTGGGGAGCCAGGAGGATTCACATTCATGCTGTTTTCTCTATCATTACTTACCTCAGGTTCAGGGGTGGTACCTTCTTCTGTTCCCCCTGAACTCATTACCTGTCTATTATTTGAGGAACCATCAGGACTTGGTTCCCCTTCAGAGTCCTCATTATCTTCATTTTCTTCTCTAGGCACTTCATCATTATCATCTGGTGGAGTATTTGGTAGGCCTAGATCTGCTTGCACTTCATCCGTGGGACCAGTATACTGGTTCCCCGTGAAATCTATCAATCCAATCACTTCATCAGGTTGTACCTGCGCAATCTCAGAAGACATGTTAAATTCATCAAAAATGACATGGACACTCTCCTCAACACAAAGAGTCCTTTTATTGAAGACTCTATATGCTTTGCTGTGAGAAGAGTATCCAAGAAAGATTCCCTCATCACTTCTAGGATCAAACTTATCAAGTTGATTCTTCCCATTATTATGCACATAACATTTACATCCAAAGACACGAAAGTATGTGATGTTGGGCTTTCGACCTTTAAGAAGTTCATAGGGAGTCTTATTTAACTTTGGTCTAATGAGACCTCTATTCAATATATAGCAAGCAGTGTCAACAGCTTCTCCCCAAAAACTCTTTGGGAGACCACTCTCAATGAGCATCGTCCTCGCCATCTCCTCAAGAGTTCTATTCTTCCTTTCTACAACACCATTTTGTTGAGGTGTTCTAGGGGCTGAGAAGTTGTGATTAACTCCATGTTCCCTACAATAATCAATAAAGTTAGCATTATCAAATTCAGTACCATGGTCTGATCTTACCGAGACCAGCTTATTTGTGAGCTGGTTCTCCACTTGTTTCACCAATGCTACCCATTCATCAAATGTCTCGTCTTTTGTGTGTAGCATCATCACCCAAGTGTACCTAGAATAATCATCAACCATAACACAGACATATCTATGACCTCTTCGACTTTGTACTCTCATGGGACCACACAAATCAATGTGTACAAGTTCGAAGGGTCTGCTGGTACTCAAAACAGTTTTAGACTTAAAAGAAATTTTGACCTGTTTCCCCCTTACACATTCAGAACAAACTTTATCAGCTTCATACTTAATGTTAGGAAGGCCTACAACTAAGTCACGTGTTTTAAGTTTGTTTAGAAGTGTTAGGCTAGCATGTCCAAACCTCTTATGCCAAATCCATTGATTATTGTCAGAAACAGCTCTCAAACAGATGGACTTGTCTTGAGGGATTTTATCTAAGAAGGTGATGTAAACATCATGCTTCCTGGTTCCCTCACATACAAGTTCTCCTGTTTGTGAGTTAACTATGTGACATAGGTTGGCTTGAAACTCAACTATATTACCTTTGTCACATAATTGAGAAATACTCAAGAGATTATGTTGCAAGCCTTCAACATAATAAACATCATCTATTGCGTTAGAAAGTGTCTTACCAACCTTACCTAAACCAGTGATGGTTCCCTTGCTGTTATCCCCAAAGGTGACACTTCCTCCATCAAAGGCCACTAGTGAAAGGAATTGATCTTTATCCCCGGACATGTGTCTTGAGCAACCACTGTCCAAATACCAATAGGTGTCTCCCTTCACTCTAGCCTGCAAGAGCAAATCAAACATTAGTTTTAGGAACCCAAACATACTTGGGTCCCTTTTCAACAACATTAACATCTTGTTGATCCTTTCTTCTCCACACATATTTTACACCCTTGCTGTTCTTATTAGCACTAATTTTCTTAGCTGGACATTCATGTATCTTATGTCCATTTTTACCACAATGAAAACACACATGCATCTCTTTAGTCATGACATACTTGCCTCGTTGATATTCTTTGATCCAGGTGGTTTCTCTGGGAGACCAGTTAGTCCTGGTTCTCTGTCTAGTATAACCGAGACCAACTTTTCCTCTGTTTCCTCTTGATGAAATCAGGTAATTTAAGGATTTTTGAGCATTCAATAATTTGTCCACATGTCTATGACTATCATTAAGTTCTTTTTCTCTGGTTTCAAGTGTCTTAGTCAACAATTCGTTTTTCTCTTTAAGAAAATCAAAGTTACTTTTTAAAGCTTCGAATTGTAGATTAAGCTTTGAAACCATACGGTCAATAGACATGTCAACAACCACTGGTTGCTTGTCCTTTTTCAGTTGATTGATTTCCGCATGCAAATCACAAATATTACTTTCATACTTATCAATCATATTACTGACATCTACACTGGTACCTGTAGGGGAAACAGTGAACTGTGCAGCTTTAAGTGAAGCAATTTCCTTGTGAGAATTTTCCAGGTTGTAAGCCAATGTTTCAAAGGCCTTCAACAAGGAAGTTCTAGTACATGAATTTGCTTTACTTATAGCTACTGAAAAATCAAGAGTATCACTAGTGGTTGATAAGTCTCTAGGGAACCAGGAGGTCAGATCCTCTTCACCATCAATTGGTTCAAACGATCTTTCCTTTTCTAGTTCCACTTTACACTTGTCCAATTCAACCTCTAGTTCTGCTACTTGATTTTTTAGTTCATAACAGACTCCTTCTAGATGATCACAGCTAGCAATAGCAATATTACATTCACCACTTTTTTCTTTTAATTCTCTTTTGCAAATTATGTATGTTTCACTTAATTTATAGCATTCATCTAGTAAGGAATCAATACAAGCAAGCATATTTTCTCTATCATATTCATGCATATCTTCTCTAATTTGCTCTAAGCTTACCTTGCGTTCATGTAGTACATCCTTCTTTGCCATAAAGCATTTGTTGAATGTACTGGTTCCCCCTCTGGTTCCTGGACCAGTGTTGTTTTCCTTGATGTTTGTAAAGGCAGTTAGGCAAACATCTGAGTTGGGTGATCCTTCTTCTTCATCTGACCCTGAGTCAGAGTCTCCCCACATGGAAGCTATCATGGCATTCTTGTATGCTTGTTTATCTCCGGATTTAGACTGTTTGTCATTCCACTTAGGACAATCTCGAATAGGATGTCCTTTTTCTCCACACTTGAAACATCCTGTAGAAGAAGAATTAGAGTTAGATTTTTTATAGTTTTTAAAATGCTTACCTTTGAAATTCTTTCTTTGATCTCGAAGAGATCTCTCAAATCTTTTTGCAATCATGCTAATTTCATCTTCATCATCTTCTACTGTTCCCTTAAGCGCCATGCCTCTTGCTGGTTCCTTCTCAGACTTAGAGTCAATCAGCATCTCATGAGTCATAAGGGAACCAATCAGCTATTCCAGAGACAAGGTAGACAGATCCTTTGCTTCGTATACTGCTGTTACCTTGGCTGTCCATGCATCTGTTAAACTACGCAATAATTTTCTCACAAGATCCTCGTCAGATAAATTTTTACCAAGAGATCTAAGATCATTTACAATAGTCATAAACCTACGAAAGCAATCATTGATTTTTTCATTTTTATTCATGGAAAACAATTCATATTTAGACATGATTAAATCAATTTTAGACCGTTTTACCTCACTGGTTCCCTCAAACGCAAGTTCAAGGGTGTCCCATATCTCCTTAGCACTACTGCAGCCAGATATACGATTTGTTTCGGTCTCACCTATTGCTTGTTGTAGTATTGACATTGCCTTAGCATTCTTCTCCAGCAACTTGTGATCAGCAGTGACCAATTCGCTATCTTTCTTGGGAACCTGGTTCCCCTCAACATCTGTCTTGAGAATGATATTAGGACCATTTTTAACTACGAGCCAGCATTCATAATCAATACCCATGATAACATTCTGGATCCTGTTCTTCCACCAAGCATAATTATTTCCATTAAACTTGGGTGACTTGTTGTCATAACCGATTGCACTTAATTCTTGAGTACTCATTCTTAACTCCTCTAGATGTTACTGTTTCGAGAAGCTTAGGCTCTGATACCAATTGAAGGTTCAATGGGCACTCAAGAGGGGGGGTGAATTGAGTGTTAAGTAATCGTTGGCTAATTTTGCTTCTTTTCGGATTATGTGTGAGGAACCAGTTGTGCTGGTTCCCGTACGCAGCGGAATATAAATAAGCAATAAAGAAGACAACAAATTTAACGAGGTTCAGCCAACTCAGGCCTACGTCCTCCTATCCTAAGTTCTTTATTAATCTACTCCGAAAAACAAAGACAAAGAACACTCTGCTGTTTCCCTACTCCGGGAACCAGCAAACCCCACACTCTACTCCGAGTGTGCTCTCGACTTACACTCGTAAGCCCAATGTGTTTGAACTCACAAACACTCACCCAGCCTTTAACCCCTTTGTTAAAGACTCAATACAAGAATCAAGAACTCTCCTTTGATCTCACTTCTACGAAGCTAATTAAGAGAAAAAGTTTAAGTACTAGAATGCTCTTGTATATAACTTGATGAATGGGATTAGTGCTTAAGTATATGCTCTCAAATAATTGCTCTTTTAATTTCTGGAGAGGCACACGAAATATGTGAAATAAGATGAGTTTATATAAGCTTAGATTCCTAAAACCTAGTTTCCTTAAATCACACAATCTTAGAGAATAAGATATATTGTAATTTTAGGAAAGTATTTATCTTATTTGATTTAATCACAAAGATAGAATCAATTAAGATAAATACTCCTAGTTTTTAGGTAACCAAGAATATTTCATCTTATTTCCAGCTGCACAAAATATTTTCAAAATAATCTTTTCGAAAAAATCTTTTTGTAAAATCTTTTTCCAAAACGGCAGCTCGAATATTTCGTACAGTGAACCTGGTTCCCCGACCTGGTTCCCTGAATTGAAACATGTTATGAAACCTGTTCCAACTTTGTACCAGATTTCATATCATACTTCAATATACTTTTAAGCACTTATATAACCCAAACATGCAAGCATACTACGGAGCATATTACATGAAAACCTAGATAACATATTAAAGCAAAAATCGTCTTTTCTTCATGTAATCTTCAAGACTTGAATCTTCCTTGAATACTTCTATTATGAGCAAACAATCTTTCTTCGAAATATCTTCGAAAGGCTTCTATGCTCCAAGTCTTGGAATCAACTCAACTACTGCACATGTAACATGGTTAATGCACAATAAAGAGTATGTGACTGCTTTTCCGCATAGCAGTCAAGGAAACGGTTCATACTGGTTCCCCACCAGTACACAGCACATTTATCATCTAACTGTTTCCTGTATATAGATAAGTTAGTTCAATAGATAACTCATATAATCAATAACTTATCTAGGAAAACAGTGTTCTATTTTAGTTGGTTCCCCCAACTGTATTGAACACTTTCAAAGACCTGTTTCCCTTAGCTGTTTGTCATCATTCAAAACTATCAATCAAAACCTAAGGGACTCAACAAATTCCCCCTTTTTGATGATGGCAAACTCTTGAAGTTCTTGAACCTGTGGACATGCTCAAAAAGAAAACCGTCAAAAACTTTAAGGACTCAAAACTCTTTGGAACAAGTCAGTTAGGCTAACTGGTCCCCTAAACAGAAAATAGAAAATACGAAATAAAAAGACTCAAACTGACTCAATCTAAACTAGCTAAACCTCAAACTGACTCAATCACCCAGAGCATCTCTTTTACCAAATCTATGAATACTATAATGAGATAAAAACATATAAAGTTACACTCCAAATATCACACACGCTGTACAAAATCAGCATCACAGGTAAAGAAGATATTGCGAATCTATAGGGTTCAATTTGTCAGTAAATCCGTATACACATATTTAAAATGCACAGTAGGTAATATAATCTCAGCTCAACAAAGAACAACCTCCCAAAAAAAACGGCTTCAGCACATGTAACTAAGAGGTCACCCACACCCAGAAAAAGGTCATCCAGCGAATCTATATATAGACTATGGCAAAACAGTCCACCGCCATTGATAAACGCACATAGCTAAGGAAGGGCAAATCCGGCAACTCATTAAATGTAAGGGTGTCTTTGTAATAGCACCACATGGAACTATTCATAAGAACAGTGATACTTTTGCATGTTTTGTAAGGTCTATCTATAGATAAGATATTTCACTCGATGTCAACCAGAAATAAGGAATATACAAGAAGTAATGAAGAGGATTACAATATTACTTTCCATGGCTTTAGAGTAGACTCTATTTTCAAGTGTATTAAAATAATAAAGAAATTAATAAATAATTAAACTTATTGTATTCATCATATCATGTGATGTAGATCTTAATTAATTGCTCGTCAGGTTCATCATTAAATCACGATTGATAAAGAAGCTTTTTAAAAGAAATTGGAAAAGAGTTTATACAACTAGGGTTCTTTTGGGTAAAGGCTTTAAAGTTTGAATTGTGGCATTTGGGCTGGTTTTTAGTTGGGCCAAAATAATCAATAAATCACACCCCTAAATTTGGGTTATCAGGTCAGCTTCGGTAACCCAACCTACTATTGACCCATTTCGTTTTTGGACTAAAATTTCCAATCTTAACCACCCCATTTAACTTTAGATCGAGTTTACATCAACCCATTTAATAAATCGGGTAAAATTTCAACCCAAACCAAATAAGTTCAGGTCGGATTAGCTTTGGTCAGTCCTAAAAAAATCTCTTAATCATTGATTTGCATTTATTTGAATTACACCACTCCTGGTTTCGTATATGAATATTTTTACGTTGAATAACAAAACGGAGTATCTAGTTTTTAATTGTATACTATTAAGCATTATAAAACTTGTATAAAGTCGGCATCGTATACAAAAATAATCCACATAACTAATGACTATATTCATTCTTCTACATCGTGACTATGTTTTTTTATTCACCTAATACTATAAAGCACAAAACTATAATTAAAAAAAGTTTTAAAATAATGTCATACTTCAAATTTTTTTATCATAATAGGAGTATTATATACTTCGTATATATTTGTTTAATTAAATTGAACTTGTCCATTGGAGCATTATGTTCAAGTGTTCAACGACCTTGTTTGTGAGTTGTGCACAAGTATTTATGGGTAGGTGTTATTTAGATGAAATACTACAAGAGGGGGGGTGAATTGTAGTATGGAGGTTTCTAGTCACTTTTTACGGAAATAAAAGAAACTAAACGAAAGTAGAGAAATAGTGCAAGAGAGATTTTACGAGGAAAACTTCCTAGGCCAAATAGGAAGTGAAAAACCTCGACCCCAAGGGATTTTGAGTCAAAACATTCCACTAAAATAGGACGACGACTCTGTTACAACCTATAAGGAACTTAAGCCTCTATCGAGTTCCTCAATGAACCCGAGTTCCCCAATCAACTAATCCCTCAATCAGTTGATCACTTTAACTCTCTCTCTCTAACTTAAGATTTCACTCAAAGCCTAACTCGATCTTTCTCTTTCTCTCAAAATTCACTCAAAGCTTTCTCTTTCTCTCAATACAAAGAACTCACTCAAGTTCTCAAGAACTCACTCATCATGCTTTCCTAAACTACAACATCGAATGTTCACAGTAAAGGAAACATGGCTCCTAAATATCTCATATTTAATTAATTACTATAATTAGATAATATCATATATTATTCATAACCAATTATAAAATATCATATATTCTAAATTAGTCATGAGATAGAATCAAATCTTATTTTAATCTTAAAAGATAAATCATATTTATCCTCAAATATTATCCTAACAAAGTTAGGAAATTCTATCCTAATTACTAGTCAATCACAAAATTTTAAATCAATTATATCCAAAAATAATTATGGGATAATCACATTATTTAAATCAATTATTATCCTTTTGGAATATGCTCAAAATATCCTAACAAATCTTATCCAAAATTCACCACTTTAATTATGGATAATTACCAATTTAACAACTTTAAATATGGATAATATAAAATATAACAACTTTTGAAAGATTTGACTTTATCCTAAAATAAAATATTTTATCCAAATAAAACCGAATTTATCTTTCAAAATAAAAGATCATATTTTTCAAAATATTTTATCTTATCCAAAATAAATCATATTTATCTTGAAATATTTTTAAAATAAAATAAATATTTTTTATTTTTTGAAAACCGTGGACCAGCCACCGTGGTGTGGCCAGCCAAAGCCGGCCACGGTGGCCGTACACCGTGAGGTGTACGCTGCTCTGCAGCGGTGCGCATCAGCAGCAGTGTCGCGCAACCCTTGCACGGTGCTGCTGTTGCTGCCTTTGCTGGCCCGTCCTTCTGCCCCACCTCGCCCCTCCCTCTGGACCACCTGCAGTGGCAGCCGTCGTGGCTACGCCACCCAGCCGCGGTTGCCGCTGCTAAAAACCTTTTGTTTTTTTATTTTATTTTTAATTTAAATAAAACAAAACATATTTTGTAAAATTAAATTAATGTTAATGTGGTCCAATTAATTTCAAAATTAAATCACATTCAATCTTGAAATTAGGGTTCTTCATGAAATTAATCCCCAATTTAATTTAACACTTAAATTAAATAATTTGATCATGAAAAATTCATAATTTATCATGAAATCAAATAGATTAAAATCATTAATTACATAGTAAACGAATTAAATCAAAACCAAAACACAAAATTCATAATTTAGGGTTAGGGTTTCGAAATTTTTGGAAAAAATAGGGTGGGGGTTTGAAATTTTCGAGTGATTAGGGGAAAAATTCGGATCTCTTCATGGCTATTTTGAGCATTATTAAATCACATTTAATCAATTCCAAGAGTTAAATCACATTTAATATAATAATTGACCCATAATTAAATTATTCTCCCTCCTAATTGAATTAAAATTGTGGACTATCAAAGAATTATAGTCAATATGCGTAAATGCAATAGGCTAACTGATACCACTGTAGGGAATTATAGGTACTACGCAGTGGAGAAACATGAATCATATTCATACAGTACCTAATCCCAAGATCTAATGCATAACACATAAAGAACATATAATCGTACCTTTGAAGCGTGATTCCACGTGCGATCGAGCAAGAACAATGGGAGATAAAGAACCTCAAGCGTGATTCCTCTACTTGGTCCACAGGCACAGATTAAGTCCTCCACTAATGCTAGTTAGTTGCAATCGAACACTTCAATTGACCTTCTATGGAGTAGAACGAGCAACGAACAAATCACGAACCACCACAAAGGGAGGGGATAGGCGTGTGGTACAGAGAGAGAGGTTTTGGATGACTGGTTGCTTGGTGCACAATTAACTGTTAATTGTATTGTATCATACATCCCTAGGCATGGACTTTATTTATAGATCTCATCTCTAAATAAGAGTTCATGACAAAGCCCAAATCCTAACTCTAATCTAACTATACTAGCCCAATCCAATTCATGATTGGTTACTTGTTCATGAAGCCCATAAATGGGCCTCTAACTTGCTTAACCCAATACCTTTATTGTGTGACCTCATAGGATCCATTCTAGTGGGCTTTGGACTATTTGACTAGCCCAAAGATCAATTATCATAGTCTAGCAACAGATAATGACGACCCAAAAGAACGAACTTATTATCTCCATAATAGTGATCCTTGATATATCTAGTAATTGCACTTATCGAAGACATAACTCCTTCAAGGGATTTGGGCCTCTATAAATGCTTGCTAAAGAAGCCCAAAGAAAAAAATCCATAGTAAAATACTATATACTATATTAAAACTCATCATCACTTCAACATTTTTTTTAACCATGATTTTTTAAAAATAAATTAGTGGAGAATAAAGTCCAATCCATAGTCTTCTAAAAAAAAAAAAGTCCAATCCATAGTAAAATACTGTATACAATATTAATACAAGGTCTGAAGCCATAGTTTAGAATGTTAAGGCCAATTTTATCCATATAAAATGGTTTTTTTTTTTTTTTTTTTTTTTTTTTTTTTTTGTGTTACATGGCTGATGTCAAAAAAAAAATAAAAAATTGTGTTACATGATAAAGTAATTGTGTATTGTATTGTTTGGAAAAGTTCTCACACGCATCCATAAGAATAATGATCATATCAATATATCATACAAACTACTTATTGACAATTAGTTTACGTAAATTTAAAAAACCTCTATGGTTGAAGCGACCTTCTTTGTCAGATAGCCATTGGTAGAACTATAAAACAATCAAGGTTGCTTATACAACGTATATGTTGATCATTTGAATTATAATTTTTTTTAACAAAGAAAAGAGCATATTATATTGACACTAGATGATTAAGAGCATCTATGAAATCCAAAGTTTGTACCCAAAAGCAAGGTTCATGATGCCAGAGAAGAGAAAATTGGCAATCAAGAACCTTAATAAAGCCGTAAACACGGAAATTAAATAAAGCATAAAAGATTTCCACAAAAGCAGCGTTGAGGCATAGCTATTCATTTGAAACTTTACACACATTGTGACATAATGTGGAAGTCATATGTTTGTGCTCCTTTCCCCAAAGCTTACAAACTTTGCCGGAAATGAACTTGGTTTTATTAAATGAATAAAGCTCTTTAGGAGGCAAATTGAAAAAAAAGGAAAAAAAAAAAAAAAAAGCACTTGCTGTTGTTGATTCATAGGCTAGTTGAGAAGACTGAGAGCCACTTTATCCAGTTAAGGTAAGATAAGAAGACTATGAGTAAAAGCAAAGACTTATTAAGTCAAGCACATCACAGTTCACCAATAATTCAATAAATATCCTCTTTCTCTCTTTCTCTCTCCTCCAAAATCCTCCAACAATGTCAGTCCACCCGAACGACTCACCCAGCAACGGCGGCGCACCACCACCTGACCAACCCCAACCTTACTTAATTGCGTCAACTTTTTTTGAAGAAAAAAAGTCAAAAAATACAACTTTAGGGATTATGTATTTGAGTTGATTAAACTTTTTAAGTCTTTGTGTTTGAGTTGATTAACTTTAAAAGTACATTAAGAGTTTCACAACAAGATATGTTTCACAACAAGTTATGTTTGGTAAATTACATGTAAAATTAGCATGTTTGACCTTGAAGCTTCTTTCATTAACTCAAGGGTCAAGAAACTGGAGATTGTAGTAAAACAGAATTTGCTTCAGGAAAGGAAAGTTGGATTTGAAGAAGACATTCATCCCAAAGCACTCCTAAGAAACTCTAAATCGAACTCGAAATTGTCAAAAAATTAACGAAAATGGCTCGTTTTACGTGTCATGACAACACAAAAAAAGAAATATCATGACGTACAAAATGAGATTTTTTTTGTTAATTTTTTATCAATTTCGAGTTTGATTTAGATCCATAAAGGGTCAAAATGACTCATAAAACCTTAACCGAACAATTATTATCACAAAAAAGTAATGACACGCAAATCGAGACATTTTTCGACACGCATATGAGACATTTGCGTTATTTTTTTTGCTAATTTCGAGGTTAATTTGGATCCTTAACGACTATGACTCCCAAAACTTTAACCGAGCAATTTTTGACACACAAATCGAGACATTAGATGTTTAAAAGGGGTATTATAGTCTTTTCCTTAATTATTTTAATTTAATAAAATACTTTTTAACGGTGTTAGTCACGGTTGAGAAAAAGACCAAACCATGAGTGTACCGATGGGAAGACAAAAATTTTAAAGTGTATCAATAGGAAAAGTCAAAGCCACAGGTGTACCAGTAAGAATTTCCCAAAAAATTATAATTGGAAACGAGAGAGATCGTCAAGAATGGTTGATCTACTCTACATGGTTCATAACACGTATTATGAACCATGTAGAGTAGTAACGGAGACGAGAGAGATCGTCAAGAAATGGAGTACGTATTATGAACCATGTAGATCGTCATAAAAAATTATAAAGAGTAGTAACTTTTTAAGTGCCACCTAAAAGAAAAAGAAAGTCCTCCCCTCTACTGTCTACTCCATTTCTCAGAATCTGAGTTCCTCTCTTTCTCTCCGCTCAGAACCTCCGCCTCTGTCCGTCAGTCCACCTTTTCAATTTAGCTAGTACTCTCTTTCCTCTCTCTCCTACATTCATACGGAAATGGCAGCGGCTGTCTGAAGTTTCTTCCTCTCCTCCTTCCATTTCTTCTTTTTAAATCAAATTTCTTCAAAAAAGGGCTGGAATTGACGAGCGAAGTGAAAATTTAGGCGTACTTGTGGATTGTTAAAGGTTAGTGCTGATATTTTTGTATTTTTTCGCTTTAAATTGTTAGGGTTTAGTTAATTTATGCAATTTCGAGTTGAATATGATATGTTGTGGGATTTTGCTTTTGTTAATGGTGTTTGTTCGTTCAATTTGGTGAATTCTTGCTAGATTTTGACATTTAATTATGTATGATATGCGTCTGATTATTCTTGGTATGCTTAACAAAGTAGCAAACTTCTTAAATTGTTTTTTTGGGGAAAGCTAATATGGAGTGACCTGACTAATTATTTTAGACGCTAATTTATCAAATTACTGTAGGTGTTTCTTCAAAATCGAAATTTATGGAACGGGTGAATGAAATTGTGTCGTCGTCGGAGTCTGATAGTTTGGTGGATTTGGAAATGGGTGACGACGCTGTAGAGGATGAGAAGGCGAGGAGGATGTTAACGATGATGAGAGCAAAAAAATGTAGGATGTGTCATGACGGGCTACAATGCGAGGAGGATAGATTTTTTGATTTAGGTTGCTCTTGTAAAGGGCGTTTGTCAGTTGCCCATGAACATTGTGCTAATCGTTGGTTCACTCTAAAAGGCAATACAACATGTGAAATATGCGGCTCAATAGCTCGCAACGTGCATATAGAAGAGAGCCAATTAGCAGGGCAAACGAGCGAGGCTCAAGATGCACCTTCTCCACCTCCTCCACCTCAGGCTCAGCCAATATGGCAAAGCCGTAGTTTTGTACATTTTATGATAGTGTGTGTGCATTTAGTCATAATCATTGGTTGGATGTACTACTATACTTTCAGTGCTTTATAGGCAGAAGTTAGCCTGAAAGGACATAGTTGATTCTGCTGCTGAGACAGAGAGGATTGGTCTCTTTAATTCTGGAGCAGTGCCTCTAAGTATAACCATCTATATGTAATGTAGATACTAGATAGTATGCCACCTATTTTGGACTGTTAACATCAGCTTTCAGAATTACGGATGTAGGATGTATGATCACTTTTGGATTTGATGTTCTTGTATTACGTGTATGTAGGGTGTGATCACTTGTGGATTTCTTTGTTAATGTATTATGTGTATGTAGGGTGTTTGATCACTTTTGGATTTCTTAATCATGTTTTTTGTGTCGGTATGAAGGTTACAAGTCTCAGTTCATTGTTTTATTACCGACTTCAAATGCAATCCAACTGATGGTGCATGTTGACGTTTAACGTTATCTGTATTTTTTGGACTTCAAATTTAATCCAAATGATGATGCAGGTTTATCTTTTCATCAATAGTACCTGAAACGTGTTTTTTTTGGGTCCTGTTTATCTCAGATATCCTTACTTTTTTTTTCTTTTTTTTCTTTTTTTTCTTTTTTTTTTTTTTTTTTTGTTTTTGTTTTTGTTTTTGAAACATCAGATATCCTTACTTAATTTTCAATTCTCATTCTTTTTTTTTTTTTTTTTTTTTTGAAGGGGGGAGTTCAATTCTCATTCAATGTTAGATGATGGGCTGATTGGCTTATTTGATTTTCAAGTGTGATTCAGTCATATACGACAGTTGGGCTGATTGGGTGAAATGATTTTAGAGTGTGCTTGAATCATCAATCATGAATTCATGATGAAAACTTAAATGTGGATATGCATACTGGGTTTTGGGTACAAAAAATTTATTGGGATACTATCACTGGATAGGCCAAAATGTAAGTATGTAATCTTGGGCTACAATTAAGGTGGACTTGATGATTAAGATAAGGTTTGATGATATAACAACCCACAAAAGTAGTTGGGTTATTATGAAATGGAAATTCCAATTAGTCTAAGGTATGCACCTTAAATAGGTGTAACAACACAGCCCAAAAACCCAATTACACACAAACCAATTAAGAAAAACCCTAAAACTAAAAAACATGAAAACTGCCATACACACACCCACACCCAATAAATGTTACGTCACTTTCAAACTCAAAACTCTTCTTCTTCTATAAGATTTTCTCTCTCCTCTTTTTCACTTTCTCTCTCCTCTATTTCATTTTATCTCACTAAAAAAACTGCAAAAATATCAATGGACGTTAGAGAAGAGATGCAAAATCAAAATGATCATCCCTAAAAAAAAGGCAATTTTATGTAAATTTCACTTAATTTTGTTTGAATTTATATGATTATCACTTAATTTTGTTTGAATATTGTTCGATACTCTATTGTTCGAAATTTTTTATTGGAATTGTCAAAAAAAAATTAGTGAAATCAAACGGATACCTTATGTTCACATTTTGAAATGCATATATTCATATTTTGAATTCTTATGTTCATATACTGAATCCTTTTGTAAACTTTCTGAAATGCATATATTCACTTTCTAAATCCATATGTTCATATTTCTTATGTATATCTTCACCTTATGAAATGCTTAATTATGTTCATACGCATTAAAAAATGAACCAATGCATATGTTCATATGTTGAATGCATATGTTTATATTTTGAATGCATATGTTCATATTTTGAATACTTATGATGCATATGTTTCATAATCATATTTATTTTTTATTTCTTCAATTTTTTTATGTTCATAATTAAATGCCTTATATTCATAATAATATTTTATATGTTCATAATATAAATATTCATATTAAATATTTATTGTTCATAAATATTCTCATTAAGTCTGTTTATGCATATGTTCTCTTTCTTAATAGCATGTTCATATTTTTTACGCATATTTGAAGAACCTATGCATATGTTCATATTTTGCACGATTATGTTCATTGATAAAAAAAATGCAGCAAATCAGATGAAACACATATGAAATTAATCAAAGCTAAAAAAAAAAAATCAGATAAACAACCAATTCCATATTGTAAGGAACATATTCAATCGTTAAATCAAAACAAAACGAGAAAAATAGAAGAAAAAAAACAGAGGAAAAAGGAATTAAAGAAGGAAGGAGAAAAAACATAGTATAATTTGTGAATTCAAAGAGTCATATAAACCTTAATCAATCGAAATTAAAGCACAAAATCGAAATTCACAAAAAAAATTCATACTTAATAACTACTTTCATGTTGTAAGAAACAAATTCAATCAAAAAAGTGTAAAAAAGGGGGAAAAACAGAGGGAGAAAATAAAAAACGAAGGAGAAAAATAGAGGAGAAGAAAGCTAATGTTCACTTTCTCAAAAGCTAATGTTCATATTGTGTTGTTGTTACACCTATCTCTAGGTGTATGAGTGTGCACCTAAGAATATGTGTGGAAATTCACTAAGTTACTTATAAGAACCCAATACAAATATGTGGGTGACAGTGACAAAATAAGCCCAAAACTATGCAACCCAATATGAGGAGTGGTGTACAAATTCTTACATAGACCCTGGTCCACCTATCCTATGTGGACCAGACATTAAACACACTCTTCTCTTAATTAAACACAACTTCACCTTGTTCTTCAAATCTCGCCATCTTAACTTTTTTTTTCCTTCTTTATAAGATCACTCTTCCCTATTTAATCTGATTTTTTTACTTCTTTTTCGATCATAATTTAGATCCACAACATTGTCTAGATCAAAGAAATCATCAACATTATCTCTTCTTTTTCTTTTTTTCTCCTTAATTTCACTCTTCTGAACTTCCTCTCTCTTCTTCTTAACATTTTCTTGCTTCTTCTGAACTTTCTTCTTTTGAGACTCTTTCTTAGCCTTCTTTTGAGCTTCCTTTTTAGCTTGATTTTCAGTCTCCTTTTGACTTTCCTTTTTAGCTTGATTCCCAGCCTCCTTTTGAGCTTGATTCTCAGCTTCTTGGATTGGTGTTGGGTGGTGGATTTGGGTTGAAGTTCAGATTGGTTGCTGTAATAAAATAAATGCTTCTTGGATTAAAAAATAACAATATCAAAATTTGAACAGAAATCACAAATTATATGAAATAAAATCATAAAACATTTGAACATTAATAACAAATTATATGAACTAAAACCACAAAATATTTGAACATTGATCACAAATTATATGAACTAGAACCACAATATATTTGAACAGTAATCACGAATTATATGAACTAAAAACACAAAACATTTGAACTTATAAAATAAATGCTTCTTAGTTTAAAAAATAACAATATCAATTTTTGAACAGTAATCACGAAATATATGAACTAAAACCACAAAATATTTAAACGATAATCACAGATTATATGTACTAAAACCACAAATCATTTGAACAACAATTACGGATTATATGAACTAAAAACACGAAATATTTGAGCCTATGATTTACCCGGTTTCTCCATTTTCTGAATGTTGCTTGTCTATATTTTTTGAAATCTTTGGATCAATAATTGGACTTGTTATATCCATTTCTTCTTCCTTTTGTTTCGGATTTGAGAAATTGTCCTGTTCAAATAACTCAGGGTTTCAATTCATCATTTAATTTCAAAATTCAACAATTATATAGGGTTTTAATTTACTTACAATTGATCTTCATCACTATCAGAAGAATTTGAGTCCCTAAAAATTGTGAAAATTGTTCAAAAATTATACCCAATTTACAAAAACTACGAATGAAATTTTAACAAATTATAACAACTACGAACGAGTAATTGCAAATTCAAAGAAATTCAAACAAAGTATAAGTTCATAAATTTTATTTACCTTTCTGCATTGTTTTCTTGCTTTTCATCCATAGCTATGCTTGAATTTTCAGAGGAGGGAGAAACGAGAATTTTTCGTAGTGTTTGTGTTGATGGCTATAAGTTCAGAATTTATTATGTCAGAGTGTTGTTGGAGTGGAAAGAAAGAAAGGAGAGGTTGGGTCGCTTTATTTGTAATGTGTTTGTGATGATGGATTGTAGTATTTGGGCTAGTGGTCCACCTATTTTAGATGGACCAGGGTCTATCATAGACCTATTGGGAATGGTGTAGAGATGAGAATGGGCGGGACGGGTTTGGGCCGGATGAGGTAAAAAAAATTGCCCATTTTTTGGCCGGGTCAGGCCAAGATTCGGGCTGGAAAACTTGTGCCCAATCTAGTCGGGCCATACGGGCCAATTTTGGGCCGGGTAAAAAAATCAACTAAAAATGCAAAAAATCCATTTCCCAAACCCGTCCAAACTTTTTTTAAAATTGGGTCGGGCCGAGCCCGAACCAATTTCGGGCCGGAAATTCTGCCCAAAATCGGGCCGGACTCAGTGTGATCAGCTCTAGAATATTGTGCTTACGTTCTTCCTGTGTTCTTCTTTCCTTTTTTAAATGTTTTGTATCTTTTTCCAAATTTTCTCTCTTCACTATTCTTTCCTATAATAATTTTAATCAAAATTGTTATCATTAGGGGTGTTCGCGGTGCGGTTTGGATCATAAACCGCAAAAGTGCGGTTTGTAATTTTTTCAAACCGCACCAAACCGCACATTTAAAAAAAAACCGCACCAAACCGCACCGCAAAATGCGATTTGGTGCGGTGCGGTGCGGTTTGCAGTTTAACCGTATTTTATTAAAATTGTAATTATTCTTTTTAAAACAAAACTTTTATTTTATTTTATAATTATTTGTTTATAATTAAATTTTACACTCTTTTTATTAACCTATAACTAACTAATAGTTAAAGATTAGCTCATATATTTTAATTCTTTTATATAATTTTAATGAAAATATAATATAAAAATCGCATAATGCGGTTTGTGGTGCGGATTGGTCTCAATATTTTTGGAAACTGCACCAAACCGCAAACCGCGGTTTGGTAATTTTTAAAAACCGCACCGCAATTTTCAAACCGCAAAATTGCGGTTTGGTGCGGTCTAAAAACCGCGCTCTGTACAGCCCTATTGATCATAATTTTGATCAAGAAACTTTTCTCCTCTGTTTTTCCTCTTTCGTTCTTCATTTTCTCTCTCCTATGTTATCTCTAGTTTTCTCTTTTTGTTTCACTTTTTTGATTGATTTTGTTGCTTACTATGTCACTAGTTGTTAATCCCAAAGAGATAGTCAATGCACATTAGTGTTCGTTTTGTTGATTTGTAATTAGGTTTTTTTAGGTAATGTTCAATTGTAGTTGTATTTTGTTTAATTTCTATCAATTTGATTTATGTATAAATTTTGATTTATTATGTAGTGATTTTGTAAAGAATTTTGATAAATTTGATTAGGTTTGTGAACATGTAATTCATATGAATTGAATTTACGGCCTTATTTATGAATATACGAAAATTGAATAAATAAAAGATAAATGATTATAAAACATACGCGTTACAAGTATTAAAAATATGAACACATGCACTGAAAATATGAATATGTGCATTATAGAAAATAAACATCGCATTCAAAATGTGAACATATGCATTGGTTCATTTTTTGAATGCGTATGAACAAAAGCATTTCAGAAGGTGAACATATACATAAGAAAATAATGAACATATGAGTTTTCCGAAATTGAATATATGTATTTCAGAAAGTTTTCATAAGCATTCAAAATATAAACATTTAAGAAAGTGAACATATGCATATAAAATATGAACATTTTAAAACATTTTATGAACATTAGGTATCCGTTTGATTTCACTAAAATTTTTTAACAATCCCAATAAAATTTCGAACAACAGAATATCGAAAAAATATTCAAATAAGATTAAGTGATATTCATATAAATTCAAACAAAATTAAGTGATATTTGCTTAAAATTACCATTTTTAGGATAATCCTTTGATTTTTCATCTCCGTTTGATTTTTCATCTCATCTCGAATATTCATGGTTCTTTTTGAGGAGAGAGGGTGATTGTGTATGTGTTTGATTGTTAGATAGAGAAATTCAAGAAGTAATAAATTTTAAAAAAATTTATTCAAAAAAATAAAAATAAAAAATCAGAAATTTAAGTGTGAGAGTGACATTCTTGTATAAATGACGGTTGGGTGGGCTACGTTTTAAAGATATATTCAGTTTTATGGGGTGGGTTCATTTTAGTTTGGGGCTTTTTTTAATGGGGTATCTTTGAAATTGGGCTTGTGAGCCGGTGTTGTAGCTAAATAAGATGCACAAGGGTGCAGCTTAGACCAATTGGAATTGTGAGAAATGTAGTTACCCAACTTCTTCATGTGGGCCCCACAATTAGGCCCAAATACGAAGGAACACAAGAAATGAAAAGGGAGGAAACACGTGATATGATTTAAAGGACCAGCTGACTAAACACAATTCATAAATGAGACAAACACAATTAGAAGCCGACTAATGTGTAATTGATTACAAAAAATCAATAAAAAAATTACAACAATATAATCATAGTAATACCTTTAAACTCATCTCATCCTTTACTTTTTCTTTGGTGTCTTTATTCCTCCTCTAATGTACATAGACGTTAATTTGATATTTCATATCACATTGATACAAAATTGTGATCGCAATGTTTGTAATCTTGGAAGGTTAAGATTTTTTAGCTAGCTCATTAGTTGTCTAAATTTATATTTTATCATGTATGATATGGATTGGTTATCACAACGAATTGATTTCCCGTATCTTAACTAATTAAATTTTAATGAAACAATTTTATTTAATTGATTCTTTTTTTTCCACTTTCATATGGCCAATCAAGTATCGAATAAATTTTTTCCTCAAAATTTTAATACAATGTAGTGAATTTACCTTGTTTTTAATCCAAAAAAAATAAAATAAATCATATTCTAGTAAAAAAAATATTTTTCTCGTAGATTATTTTTTACTTAATTGAGTTTAGCATAAATCAGTTTGTAGATTATTTTTTACTTAATGGAGTTTAGCATAAATCAGTTTACGATAATTAAGACTGCGTAATTATAATTAATTTACTATTCAAAAAACAAAATTGATACTTATAATTGCAAATTTCTATAATTCAATTTCGTTTAATCAATAGAATTTGTAAAATTAAAGGTTGAAGCTGATTATTACAATAAATTAGTAAACTGCAACAAACAAATAAAAATAAAAAATAATCAAATAAATAAAAATTCATTATCCCTTATAATTCATTCAACGGTATCTTTTACCCAATATGAACTAGCAAGAAAAAAAAAAAACCCAAGAAAAAGGTGTCATACCAAAATTACCCTGACCAAGGCAAAATGAAAAACGAGAAAAAAATATTCAATATATTGTGGTCACCAATAAAAATATGAAATTGATTGACCATATTTTATTAACGTTTTGAGAAAGAAAATATTATTCAATATTTGATTGACCATATAAAATGGAAAAAAAAAAAAAAATCAATCAATCCATATCATTGTGATCACAATTTTAATTAGTTAAGATTCGGGTATTACTTCATTGTGATCACCAATTTAGCAATTTATATCATACGTGATATGAATATAAAATTTGACAACTAATGAGCTAAACAAAAAATCTTAACCTTCCAAGATTATAGATATTGTGATCACAATTTCATATCAAACTTGATATGAATATAAAAAATCTTAACCTTCCAAAATTACAGATATTGTGATCACAATTTCATATCAAACGTGATATGAATATTAAAAAATCTTAACCTTCCAAAGATTATTACGATGGTGTTGGCTAAATTAGTGGAAATTATGCTTCAAAGTTGTTGTTTGACTTTTCTATTTTTAACATGCTTAGGATTTCCAGTTTATTTTCCTAAGACTTAGGAGTAAGTATCGTAACGTGGGTAGTTTAATATTCCCACTTTCTTTGCTTTCTTTTAGCTTTAGTCAGTTGTAATGGCCTTATATAAGGCTTCTTTATCTTCATTAATATATGCAAGCAATATCTTATTATTCTATTAATTTACTCTAATACTTTTATCTGATGGTGGTTGTACCAAAGCATAAATAATGGAGTAGTTATGTTTGTACGAGTAATAAGATTATTACGATGGTTGGTTTTCTTGGCGCGGATGAAGTCGCCTTTAATTTTGTTGAATCTCCTTTTTCCGATTGTCTTCTGTCGTCAACACTCCTGTTTGTGCCCTTTCCCATCCTTTTCTCTGATTGCGTTTTTTTGGTTGGATTTATCAATATCAATTTCTAGGCCTATTAAGATTTGGATTTATAAAATTTTTGTTTAATTATTTTATTCGATTCTAATTTAGTTCAGATTTCAAAGCTTTTGGCGCTAATACAATTTCTGAATATTTGTGCCATGATTTGATCAACTGTTAAATCATAATTACTAATTTCTGGGATTTGTAAAGGATTTGATCAAATTATATTTATTGATATTGTTTATAGTTAGCAATCCCTTGATTTACTCTTTAGATTGAATGTTCCTAGACAAGTACTCTGATAGTCTGATGTATCTAGTCGTATTATATTGCTTACTCATGTACTATATATACCCATGGAATCACATCAATATAATTAAGCTTTCCAACATTCTCTTTCTCATAACTCTATCATGGTATCATGAGCTTTTGATCCATCTTTTCTTGCTTTCGCTATAACCATGGCTACACTATCAAAACCTTTTGCCGATGCCGACAAATGACAGTGACCATATTCGTGCTCCCTATCCTCTCGGAAAGCTTCAAACCCAAATCAAATTTCCGCTCAACTCTTTTACCACCCCGTATTTCATATACCAAGAGATGCTAATTATCTTTTTTTTTTCTTTTCGACACCCTATAATTTGTCTACCAAGTGTTGTCGAACATAAAATCAATTCTCCAAACCACCCCCCTTATGGAAAAACAATCACCTTTTGGCCTACGTAGTCTATCTACCAAGTGTTGCCAAATATAAAGTCACTTCTCCAAACTTTTATAGAAATTCTCAAACTCTTTTCTTTTAATGATACTAAATGTAATTCTTCTCCAATAAAAATGATCAAAATTTCATCCCCTCTATATCTCACTTCCCCTCTTCCCCTCCTAGAGTTAAAATCCTACTTCACGCATGCAATTCCTCCTCCTTCAAAAAAAAAAAAAATCTCTTTTAACTCCCAATTTGGTACGTACAACTCTCAATTGAAGAACCACCAACATCTTGAAGTGGCAATCAACAATCAAGAAGAACATTCATTTTACAAGATTGTACTTTCCCTTTAGCCGTCCATCTTGCGGGGGCGTGTAAAGGATTTGATCAAATCATATTTATTGATATTGTTTTTTTTTTTTTTTCACAAGAAGAAGAATATTATCATTAATAAATAGCCATACGGCATTTACAACAATAATAAAGATTTGTAAACCACAGATCTAGAGAAAATAACATAACTTTTACAATCAAAATCATAACTAATTTGCATATTGGGCATAGCTCACACTCCACCGCTTCAAACTTGACGCGAGTAGTGTTTTTCGATGTCTTTGCATCTTTCCAAGTAGAGACCTTCGCAATCTGCGCTGATGTTTTGATCGTAGAGTTGATGACGAACCCTAAACCCATATGCATCCGAATCACCTTCTCAATTATTATTAAAACCCTAAAATTAAAATTCTCATCCATAGATGAGAATCAAAATCCCAAAAAATTGGGAAAAACCCAAAAAAATTGGGACAGACTCTCACAAACGGAGAGAACAAAACAAAGCAAAACCAATCAAATAACAAAAAGGCAAATTAAATTGAAGAAAAGGGTCAGAAATAGTCTAATTTCCGAAGAAATTAGACTATTTCCGGCCTAAACGGCCAAGAAAATTAAAACCCTAAAGAGAGGAGAGAGAAGAGAGAAAAGAGAGAAGAGGGAGGCGGCTTTAGATATCCCTTATTCTTAGCAATCCCTTGATTTACTCTTTACATTGATAGTCAAAGATATCCCTTATTCTTAGCTAATGTTTCTAGATAAGTACTCTGATGCATCTAGTCGTATTATATTGCTTACTCATGTACTATATATACCCATGGAATCACATCAATATAATTAAGCTTTCCAACATTCTCTTTCTCATAACTCTATCAGGATTTGATTATAGATTATTTTTATTTTCTCGTCTTTTTTTACTCTAAAAAAAAAAAAACTATTGCTTCAAAGTTCAAACTCTTAGCTTTTTATTTATTATTTTTTTAATTTTTTATTCTTGTAATTAGTGTGCATGATGGATTTTTGTTGTGAATCAATTGTGGGGTATTATATATTTCACAACTTCCATGATACATAATCAAGTTGTGAAATTATTGCATATCCATTATGTGTCATGAATGTCGAATGTGAACTTAGCTTTCTTGCTTTTGGTTGCTTTGATTTTTCTTCATTTCGGTGGTATGATTTATATAATGTGAGTTTTCTTCATAAGATGTATGACCTGGTGTGATCTGAGTCACCCGACTCAAGCATGACCCAACCCGAATAACATAGGTTACGGCATTAACCCAAATTGGGCCGACTCGAGTTGACCTAACCCACTCTTACCCAATCCGTTTACCCGAATTGATAACTCTATGTCCTACTAGGATCGTTCTATCTATTCCAAAAGGCTCTAAAAAATCGGTCATATCGAGCATTCTTAGTAGGAAGTACATAATTCTTTTATTTGTTTAATTTCCTTGTGAAAAGCCACATGATGAGCACAAGGAAAAGGCGATGAGGAAGAATTGCATGTAATTTTTAGTACTTATAAGCTAGCTTAGCAAGAGCAAGTGCCTAAAATGCAGCAAATTCAAATGTTCCTAAGTTAACTAATCAATGAGAGTGGAGAACATTTTCCTTCTATAAGCTTTGGCTCTAAACAAATAAGTTAATAAACAATACTTCTCCTAGTGTTCCTAAGTTTACTAATCAATGTGAAGGGAGTACTAGACCAAATTCAGAATTTAAAACTTGGGTGTTAAAACAGTCTTAACAATGCATGAATTTGTTTAATTTTTAGCTTAATTTGATATTGATTGTTTATCCATTACCTTTACCCTTAGACCTTAAGGCCATATATGGTTCATAAAAACCTTCAAACAAAATCTTTAATAATGATTTCTAGCTCCATGTTAATCTCATTATATTAGCACTTTGTCCCACTTTTAAATAATTCTACCAAAAACATGGGAAAAGATATATGACATTGTTAAAGGCCGATTATATATATTTAGGATCTGTTCACTTCATCTTAATTTCAGCGTAGTTCAATTCAACTCCAATCAGTTTAGTTTAGTTCAGTTCAGTTTCTCATAATCTCATCCATCAAATGTTAGAATTTCCACCCACAAAAAATCAGAAACAAGAGAAGGTTTGAAGTAGTGAAGTTCTTCATCACGAATTTTCTGGAAGAGCATCCACGAAATTGATCGTTGCCGGAATTTCGACCGTCCGATCGTGCTGAAAATTGGTCAGATTGTTGGAGACACATAGATCTTCAAATTCAACGGTTGGATCGTTCATTTGAGCTCAGGTTTGTTCGTAACTGTAGCTGGACACAGGGCCACGAAATTGGGGTTTTGGTGGGTGGGTGACAAGTTTAGTGTTTGATTTCGTTTTTTATTTATTTATTTATTAGTTTAATGGTACATAAGATCTAAATTTCAGATTTTATATCCTTCTTGCACTTAATTTCTTCAATTTAAAAAAAATTCTCAATGAATTATACTAATACGCCATTATTCTCTTTCTAATAATTGCAGTTTCAAAGCATAATCAATGGTATCAACTACCATTCTTGCTACTATTATCATCTTGATGATCCCTCTAAATTGTAGAGGAACGAATTCGGCTGTAAATGACAGCGGCGGTGGTGATGAATCGCGGTATTTTTGTGGGTTGATATCCCAAATATCCGTGCTCGGAAGTCAAATGCCCTGAGCCTACCGATGGAGCTCCCTGCTGGTGTTATCAGGGGGATTATTGCGGCCATCATAGTAAAGAAGAATGCACAAAGGCTTTCAGGACCGGATGTAAACCTTATCCTACTGCTTATCGATTTGCTTTTATCTTTGGCTTACCTTTAGCTTTATGTTTTTGCATATTGTGGTTTTATATTGTACGGAGTAGCATATTATTCGGTCCGTGGCTTCCGTGCAAAAAAATTTGAACAAGTAAAATAAAGATTTGTATTATTCGGTCTACTTATGTTAGGCCTTTTATTAGCTGTTTGTATCATAGTTTCCTTTCCTGTGTTGTGTTAGTACTTAGTAGTTCGCATACTCTTACCATGCTTACTTGTAATTTTATCTTACCATGTTTGTAATAAGTGTTGTTTTACAATAGACTCAATAAATGACATCCTCACATCCATCCTTCAATTTCTCCCTTTATACAGGTTAATTAGACCTCATACAAGTATATAACATGTTTGCTATTCCTTTATACAGGTTAACTACCAGGATCATGCAATTTAGGTGGTAGGTTCTCATGTAAAATATAAGAGCCATGCTTCTTCACTACCAAATTTTCTAATTCCTTATTATTATGATTATTGATTAGGGGATTTTTATCCACCAATCACCGTCTGACAAGTGGACCAACCAGGTTCCGCCACGTGTCCTTCACGAAGGCCAATAGGAGCCTGCCACGTGTCAATCACAGATACGTCCTCTACGGACCAATCGAGGCACGCCACGTGTCCACCCATGCCAAATGGGAAAACCGGCCAACAAGGCCCAATCCTGTCTAGAGGCCCGGTCAGCCCTAGGTTTACCCTAAACCTAGAGAGTGGCACGCTTCTCAAGACTATAAATACTTAATTAATCCTCATTAATTAAGCAATCAAGAAATCAAGAAAAGATCAGGCAATTGAGAGGCAATTGATCAAGCGATTAATCTCACCTGAAGAACAGAGAAGAACAGAAACATTACGGAACACTAATAACCGGCTAATCTCGCTAACAAAGCAGATTACCAACATTAAACACTCTCACCTAGAGAGGTCTTATTACTTTAATTTCCGTATTAATTACTCCTTAATCAGGTACTAACTTGACCGTTGGAGGCGGAGCTCTCAGGAGTCTCCGTTATTTTGCAGGTACAGGCGTCCGGTTCCAGTCTCGGAATTGTAACTCTCCCGCAGGACATCAGAAAACCCCGAAACATTTGGCGCCGTCTGTGGGGAGAGTACTTCAGAGATGGCATCCAAGTCTGTACCGACTCCTGAAGAGAGGCGTCCCCTAAACGACCCTCAAGTTCAGTCGGACCATGACACCGAAAGTGAATTTGAAGTGGAAACTCATACAGCTCCAGACGGGACCCTAAGGGCCCGACGTACCCGTCATACCGAAAGGAGGGAACGGGAGCATCTTCAAACAGGAAGCGAGCCAGCAGGCGCACCGCCTGCTCGGCAACAGCCGACTGATGGGTTTGCTCCCATCACAAGGAACGAACTCATGACCTTCATGAGGGACTTCAAGGGAGAGATTCAAGAGTTGATCAACAAAAAGCCGCCTGCTTCAGTCAAAGAGCAGTCGGCCAAAAAACCTTCCACTTCACTGAAGAGGAAGCCAGTTCAAGGGCGAGAGGCGACTCCTCATCCTAAATCCAAGAAGCGGGAGCCACCTGCTCTTGATTTCACAAAATTCCGTTATCCTACGGGAAATAGGAAACCGGTTCGTCATATTCAGGCGGACGGGTCAAAGCAAACGTTCACAGATGCTCGGCTACTGCTAGAGCAGAAGAAGAGTGACTGATTGTCAGAGTCGGCTTCTACTTCAAATTTTCAAGACAGTTTGCGAAATGCCTCGATGAGGCATACTCAGTCGTACCATGAGAGTCAGTCAGGCGGCACCTCCCGTCAGTCCGGCTTTCATAGTGCCCAGGCGGTACCAAACTTACCATTTGTGCCGCAACAACAGTATTTTATGCAGCCACCTCCATTTGGTGGACCTGCAGCAAAAAACGTCCAACCTATGGACTGGCAGCTACGGTTGCTTAGACTTGGTGAACAGCCGTCGACCTTCTCCAAGGAAATTACTGAAGCCGCTCAGCCGGCCAAAGTAAAAAATGTACTAGTAGGCGCCTATGACGGCACTACTAACCCAGAAGACCATCTGATGGCATTCACCAACCTGATGTACCTTCAAGGGTTGGATGATCCCACTTGGTGCAAGTGTTTCCCAGCGACTCTCAAGGGAATCGCACAGCAATGGTTCGGCAACCTGCCGACTGGTTGTGTAAACAGCTTCAGGACGCTTGCTTACTTATATGCCTCCAACTTCGCCATGAACATCCCTGCGAAGAAAACGACCCTTGATTTGGGAACAATTCAGCAGGGCGAGAAGGAGGGGCTTCGTTCTTACATCAGGCGGTTCAACCTGATGAGAATACAGATTCAAGGGTTACCGGATGAGGTAGCTTATACTGACTTTTTTAGAGGTCTCAAAGACGGGTCTACCTTCAAATTTGATTTAGTTCGAAAAAGGGTGGCGACTCTTCAAGAGGCCTTGATTGAAGCAGAAGCCTATATACAGGCGACTGATCTGTGTACGATAAAACAGTCGGACGGGAAAAAGGTTCGACAAAAGAGAAGGACGACAGAAACAGTCGTCTAACAAAGAAGAGAAAAGAAAAGAGGTCTGGGCGGTTGATTCCTCTAAACAGCCGGCCCAGAAAAAGAAAAAAGAATTCAAACCATACTCCCCAAAGTATGTGTTTAACAAGGATAACCAGTTTATCCTAAAAGAAATAAAGGGACGGTTCTCAATTGAGAAGCCGGTCCCCATGAAGGGTTCTGCAAACAACCGGAACCAAGACAAAATCTGTGCTTATCATGATGACGTTGGTCATCACACCAATGACTGCATCAGTCTCATGCGGTACCTAGACCGCTTGGCTGAGCAAGGTGATCTTGACACTTATGTCAAGAAATCTACGGGGAACACTTCCTCAAAAAAGCAGTCGGCCAAAAAGAATCAACAGGCCGACAGTTCCGATACAGATGATGCAGTCGTCTACACCCATTGCAGGCGGCTTCTCAGGAGGCGGCCCCACTATTAGGGGCAACAAAGATAATATAAGGCGGTTAGATGTAAATTCCGTTCACCAAGAACGGCCGTCCAAATATACATTTCCTGAGATTGTCATCACTTAAGAGGATCTGGGAGGGGTAAGGGGGCCGCATGACGACCCTCTCGTTATTGAATGTAAAGTGGCCAACCAGAGAGTTGGCCGAATCCTCATAGATACCGGGAGCTCCTCAGATCTCATCAGCAGCAAATGTCTGTCAAAACTGAAATATCAGACGGACTGCATACATCCGGCCTCCCACCCTTTAATAGGGTTTGGAGGAGGAGTCGTCCACCCGCTGGGACGAGTAGATTTACCCATTCGCTTGGGCGAAAAAGGGGAAGGACGACACATGGTAGTCCGGTTCCTAGTAGTAGAGGAACTCTCGGCCTACAACATGATTCTGGGTCGACCAACCCTGAATAATTCCAAGGCTGTTATAATCCCGTCTTTTATGCTGCTTAAGTTTGAGAGGGATAATGGAACAGTCGGCTCCCTAAGGGGAGATCAGAGGATGGCCCGAGAGTGCTATCTCTCGGATGTCAAGCCCACTGTTATGGCCACTGGGTCAAGTGGAGAAAAAACAGACCTTGACAATGTCAAGGAGAGTGCGCCTGTTCAAGAAACAGGCGACAAAAAGAGAAAGGCGTCCCAGACAGAGTCCGCAAGAAAAGCAAGAAAATAGCAATCATTGGCGGAGGAGCGGCCGGATGAGTTCCGCCCTCAGCCGGCTGGTGAGCATGCGGACCTGATCTTAGACGACTCACGTCCTGACCGAACAGTCAAAGTTGGGACGACTGCTCTGAGAAACCTTGGTGACGACTTTCACAACCTATTGAAAGAATACAAGGACATCTTTGCATTTGAAGTCCATGAAATGCCAGGCATTAGTCCTGATCTGGCAGTACATAAACTCGCTGTGGATCCGAAAAAGAAGCCGGTACGGCAAAAGAAGCGGAACCATGGCGAAGAAAGAAGTCAGGCGGCAGCCGCCGAAGTTAAAAAATTACTTGATGCAGGGTTCATTCGGCAATGTTACTTCCCAGACTGGGTTGCAAATGTGGTGCTTGTTAAAAAGCCGAATGGCACCTGGCGAATGTGTGTAGACTACACAGACTTAAACAAGGCGTGCCCCAAAGACAGTTACCCTCTGCCTAAAATTGATAACCTGGTCGACTCAACAGCGGGTCATGCCTTGATGAGTTTTATGGACGCCTATTCTGGTTTCCATCAAATTCCCTTATGGAAGAAAGATCAGGAGAAGACGGCCTTCGTCACTGATCAGGGGTTATACTGTTACACGGTCATGCCGTTTGGTCTTAAGAATGCCCCGGCTACCTTCCAACGAATGATAAACACAGTGTTCTTTGATCAGATTGGAAGAAACGTCGAGGCATATATTGATGATATGATTGTCAAGACTAAACTTCAGAAAGATCATCTGACGGACCTCCGAGAAACTTTCGCCACACTCAGGCGGCACCATGTCATGCTCAATCCCAAGAAATGTGTATTTGGAGTTGAGTCTGGGAAATTTCTCGGATTCCTTATCAATCAGAGAGGAATAGAGGCGAACCCTGAGAAGGTGCAGGCGGTCATTGACATGCAGTCGCCTCGTACCATCCGAGAGGTTTAGAAGTTAACAGGTTGTCTGGCGGCCTTGGGGAGATTCCTAAGCCGATCAGGCGAGAAATGCCTATACTTTTTCCAGGCAATTAAGAAAAAGGCAAGGTTTGAATGGGGGCCGGATGCTGAGGCCGCCTTCCAGAAATTAAAAGTTCACTTGCATTCCTTGCCGAGGCTGGTCAGCCCTTTGCCCAAAGAGGATCTCTACATGTACCTGGCCGTCTCTGATCATGCGTTAAGCGCTGTGCTCCTTGCTGAAAGGGACGGCTGTCAGCTCCCGGTCTACTTTGTCAGTCACGTACTGAAAAATGCCGAGTTGAGGTATCCCCTAGTGGAGAAATTTGGTCTTGCACTCTTCATGGCTGTTAAAAAATTGAAGCCCTACTTTTTGGCACATGCAGTCGTCGTGTATACCGACCAACCAATCAAGCGGCCCCTTACCATCATGGAGTCGTCAGGACGAATGATCAAATGGGCCATAGAAATACAGAGCCTCGAAGTTACTTTCGAGCCTAGAAAAGCAGTGAAGGGGCAAGCCTTTGCTGACTTTATTGTAGAGATGACTCGTCCTCCTGACTCTCAAGTTCCAGACCAAGTCTAGAAGGTATATGTGGACGGAAGCTCTACTTCAAATGGTTGTGGAGCAGGCGTCGTATGTCAATCTCCAGAGGGTGACAGGTTCGAGTATGCTCTACGCTTCAGTTTTGAGGCTTCAAACAATGAGGCAGAATATGAAGCTTTACTAGCCGGGATCCGCATGTGCAAGGCGGCAGGGGCAAGAAAAATAGACGCCTGTTCTGATTCACAATTGATAGTGAGTCAGTACAATGGCGAATACGAAGCAACCCATCCGGCCATGATCAAGTATTTACAGGCGGTCCGACAAGCAGTCGGCTCCCTTGAGGATTTCCATCTGATCCAAGTGTCGAGATCAGAAAACAACCAGGCAGATGCACTGTCAAAATTAGCATCATCCGCCTCCTCCGATACTCCTCGAACTGTTTTTTGGGAAGTAATGGAGAAGAGAAGCATCGAGGAAAATCCTATTGGAATCCTAGACAGAAGCTCAACCTGGATGGATTCAATCAGGGCATATCTGACAAACGGTACACTGCCGGATGATCCTCAACAGGCGGCAGCACTGAAAAAACGAGCCTCTGGTTTTGAAATGATACAGGGAGAACTTCACAAGAGGGGCTACCTTCAACCCTTCTTAAAGTGTGTTACTCCTGAAAAGGGACGAGAGATACTAGATGATCTTCACTCTGGTTACTGTGCTTCTCATATAGGTGGTAGGATGCTTGCTCAAAGGGCAAGGCGGCAGGGCTACTTTTGGCCTACTTTGGAAGCAGATGCAATGGAGATGGTGAAAAAATGTGACAAGTGCCAAAGGTTTGGCAAATTAATTCACCGTCCGGCTACTGACCTCACTACTATTCACAGCCCACTACCGTTTGCTAAGTGGGGCATGGACATTCTGGGTCCATATACGCCTGCTACAGGCGGCAGAAGGTATATACTTGTTGCCGTTGACTACTTCACTAAATGGGTAGAGGCGGAGGCTGTAAAGGGAATCAAGACGAAAGATGTAATTTCATTCATTTGGAAAAACGTCATCACTCGGTTCGGGGTTCCCATGTCTATGGTTTTTGATAATGGTCCCCAATTTGAGACGCCTGTTCTCAAAAGCTGGTTGGGAGACCAAGGAATTGCACACTACTTTGCATCTGTCGGCCGTCCACAAGCAAACGGCCAGGTAGAAGCCTTTAATAAAATCATCTCAGACGGTCTCAAGAAAAAGATTGAACGAGCAGGCGGCCTATGGGCGGATGAACTACCACATGTTCTCTGGGCCATTAGGACGACTGAAAAAGGGGCGACTGGAGAAACTCCATTCCTCCTAACTTATGGTGCGGAAGCTGTTCTTCCAATAGAACACTACGAGCCGACTCTTCGAGTAATGCTATATGACGAAGAGGCAAACTGGGAAGCCATGCGCCTGGCATTAGACTCACTTCCTGAAAAGAGGGGCAATGCTGTTTTGCGCCATGAGATCTATCGCCTGAGAATGACTAGATCATACAACAAAAAAGTACACAGGCGTCCACTCAAAGTAGGGGACTTTGTACTTAGAAAAATGGAAGCAGTTGGTAGGGCTAATGAGTCTGGCAAACTAACTCCCAACTGGGAAGGACCCTACCGAATCTATGAGGAAGTCAGGGACGGTACCTACCGTCTGGAAACACCAGACGGACAACCGTTGCCTCGAACTTGGAATGTAGATAACCTTAAAAAATATTTCTTCTGAATGATGAAAAGTAAAGAGCTACTTAATAAAGTTTGCACTTACTATTCAATTTTGTATTACGAGGGGCATGCCGTCTGTACCTTTACAGTCGGCTACTCTCCATTGAGTTTTTCACTCTATCTTCAGAGGGGCATGCCGTCTGTACCTTTACAGTCGGCTACTCTCCATTGAGTATTTTACTCACAATACTTAGCTAAAAAGATTAGGGCCTGGCCGACCCTGTGTCTAACAGGCGGCTACCCTTCTTTTACTTAGCACCTACGTTCACCAAGAACTTACCAAGGCCACCGGCCGAATGATCAGACCAGGCGCCAAGCCACCTGATCAAATCTACAAAACTAATACGACCTGTCCCAACATCATAGCAGGCGTCCGACGGCATCCCTCCGGATGAAATTCGTCACAGAGAGCAGCTCCCTTTTGGGTGGAACATTGTTCTATAAACTAATTACACGGCACCTATACGACTGTCCCCAAGGGCAACCACGTAGCCGTTTTTGAGACAAGGATAACTCTATCACTAACCAAACCAGTGGTAGTAGTTGACATCTGAGTCAGATGACCGCCTGTATTACTTGGGATAAATGCAGGGGGTACCTATTGAGTTAATAGCCAACAAACATTGGCGAATCAAGGGGTCTAGCCGGCCTACGCCGCCTGGTACCTCTACTACTCAATCTAGATTGTGACGAAGACTAAGTAACTCCTATGTTAACTTAATAGTCACTCAAACTTAGTATGGAGCCTAAAAGGTATGAGTCGTCCGCCTGTTTTTATAAACAGGGGCTCTCAACCACTACTCTTGCTAGGTTAACAAATTACGAGTTAAAAGCCAACATTGGCAATAAAGGGAAACAACCGGTACCCGCCGCTTGTTATCCTACTTAATTCCTTGGCGACTAGGTAATACTATTTACTTGGTCAGACCGATTGAATAAATAGTTCGAATACCGATTGAATAAATGGCCGATTGATCGTTTATCCTGGAAACAGACAACCAGTCGTCCAGGGGCATAGGCGGCGTACTTACTATTTGTACCTGTCTGCAACGTTCGGCCATGTACAACAGTCGGTCTAGTGAACAATGGGATATTAGATATGGAATACTTAGACAAATTTGAATCAAAACAAAAATTTGATTAAAAATAAGCCGGTCATTAAAGACCAGCAGAATATTCAAAGCCCCGGCCCCCTGGCCGGGTAAATACAAAGCAAACGGCACGCAGGCCGTGGAAAAAAAAATAATATACTTTAAGCTTAAGAAGGGGGCAGTTCAGTATTAGCAGCTGCCGCCTGGTCAGCACTCTTCTTGCTGGACTCGGCTTCAGCTGCACCCTCTTTTGATGCCTTACCCCCAAGTGGCACAAGCGCCACAACCGGCTCTTCCTCCTCCTCCAACGTATCTCCCAACGCCTCTTCTTCAGCAGCCGCCAGGATCTCTTGATTATATGTTTCCGAACACTGGCAGTACGTTCTTTCCCATGAGGCAAAGTCGGCATTGGGGAACAGGCGGCCCCAGGTCATGCGCTGGATTTGAGCGGAGTCTTCCACCATCTCCCGGACGAGCTCTTTCTTCTCTTGCTCGGCCTTTTCCGAGAGCTCTTGGGTAAGACTCTTCTCTTGGCTCACCAGGCGTTCTTTTACGTTGGCCAAAGATTTCTCCATGGCTTCGTAAGAGTGCATTTTTTGGCGAAGAGGTTTCAGCTCGGCCTTAAGATTTGTGACGGTCGCCTCCAGCTCGTCATTCTTCTTCTGGGTCGCCTCTAACTGAGCCCGAACAGCGGCGGTAGCCTGCGCCTGATAATAAAGAATATCAATGGTCAGTACTTCATTTTGGGCAATTTGAAACATTGCCTTATCACAGTTGGAGGCGGCCATAGCTTTTGCGGCCTTTACCTCTTTGTTTTTCCGATCAATCGGCTTGCGAAGGCTGTTAACTCGGAGCAGGGCCTAAGTACAAAAAAAAAACAGGCGTCAGTTTCCAAACAAAAAAGATAACAGGCGTCCTGGAACTCAAATACTCAAAAATATGCTAAGTATACCTCAGCAAGGACCCCTGCAATCCCATCAAGGTCAAGGGTGCCGGCACCCCTGACCGCCTCCCTTTCAGATGGAGGAACTACTTTGATCATGGACTTGGCTACCTCAACCAAGTCAAGCCCCTGAGGGCCGGCTGCATCAAGCGTAAAAAAAGCAAGTTAGACCTAGTCAAGAAGGAAGCAAGTGTGAAAGTTTTTACAAGTGATTGTCCATACTTCTAGGCGGCCCCGCCGGGATTTTAGAAGAAGTGGCCGGCTGCTTCTCAGCCGCCACTGTTCTCCTGGAAGACCCAGGAGAGCTTGCAACAGTCGTCCTCCGGGCCTTGGGGTCCGGCTGTTGCGAGGAAGAAGCTCTTGGAGTGCCAGACTGAAAACAAAAAGAGTTAGTATATGCATAAGACAACTCCTAAAAGAGGAAGAGTTTCCGAAGCCTACCAAGGGTGCCCCCTTGTTGGGGGAGTCGGCACAAGACTGTTGCATGAGAGAGGCCCGCAACATGGCCGCCGCAGTCTTGGATGCTGTTATTTTACTCATGGCGTCAGCTGCAAAAAATAAACAACAAAGTTAGTAAAGATCCCAAGTAAACAAGGCGTGAAAAAAACAGAGTATTTGTCAGGCCGGCTACCTCTAGAGCACCGACTGATGAGGCCACAGGCGGCCAAAAAGTACTCGTCATAGAGCCACTTGAAGCTCGGGACGCAGTTTAGGGGTACATGCTCTCGTACCCCTGAAGTAGAGTTCACCCTAGTCTCTACTTTGAAGAGTCCTTTGTCTAGAATCTCTCTTTTAGCCTTTGGGGGAACAGGCGGCATGCTGCGGCCGCCTGCGAGAAGAGGCGGATCCCTATTCCACTTGTTAAAACGTTGGTTCAGCTCCGTATCTGAACCCTCAATGATAAGGAAGGTGTTCCGCCAATCCTTCCATTTGTTCGCCTTACCTCTCGTCATGAGGTAACCCCTATGGCTTGTTAATTGATACCAGCCGGTACCTCCCGACTTAGGGGTCCGGCTGAGATAGTTCATGTGGGCGAAAGCCTCAAAGCTTGGCTCCACCCCGTACATTTCGCACCCGGCCACATAGCCGAGTACGTTTACCCAAGAGTTGGGGGCTAACTGCCATAACCCCAAATCATACCCATCTAAAATCCGCTGAACAGCCGGATGTAATGGGAAGCGCAGTCCAGCTTTGATAGCCGCCACATAGCAGCCAAAGCAGCCGTCATCATAGCTGGTACCAGCCGGCCAGACGACAGTGTCTTCTGGATCCGGCACGAACAGTAAAAATTCCGGGCCCATTCTGTGGTTAGCAATAAAGCTCTCCACTTTGTCTTGCATGGTTGCGATCCGGCCCCGGGGTACCATGCAGTAGTAGGGGGCGTTTTCCTCTCTGTAAGAGGCGGACGGCTCCGCCCAATTGTCCCCCTTCTCAACTGCATGAGAAAGTCTCGCCTCTTGTAGGCGGCTATGTCTTTCTTCTGAGCCTGGAGAACTGTGGCTAGAAGAGCTGGACTCGGACTCGTCCTCTGACGAGTCCGAAGAGGACGACTCCTCCCCTCTCCCAGAGGGGCCCGCCTCCTCTCCCTTAGAAGGAGCAGGAGGAAAATTAGACATATCAACGGTAAGATGGGAAGGGACCACCTTGGCCCCTCTCTCAGAACTGTCGGCTTGGAAGCCGCCTCGTTTCAATTCTACATCTGGCGCCTGGTCAGATGTTTCACTAATGAGCACCCTTTGGGAGGAGCCGTCTGAGTTTGATATCATAGCAGTCTTTTTTGTTCTGGCCATCACGTTCTGCATAGACACAGATACAGTCGAACTTTGTATAAAGGGCAAAGATGGGTCCAGAAAAGGGCAGGCGGCACTCCTAGTCCTAGATTCAGCCGTCCCCGGTGACCGGCTGATCACTAACTTAGGTCGTGTCGTGTGCTTCCGTGGTGCCATTTCAAAAAATAAAAAGAAAATTAAGAGTAAGAGAACTGAGTTACCTGAACGAGTGACGGTTGATGAAGTTCTGGAAATCCGGTGCAGTCGGCTTGTCAGAACAGGCGGTAGGCAGAAAAGGTCCGAAATGTCAGAGCAAGTTCAGGGGTCCGAATGTTCTCGCAAAGTTCTCAAATGTGAAAATGACCGAAGTCAGCACTTCCTTATATAGGCAAAGTGAGAAGGCGAAGGGTCGCTTCCAAATTCAAAATTTGGGCGGGAAAATCTCTCGGCCGTTTGCAAGGTGACACCTGTAGCAGGCCGTCGCCTGTCACCGTGCGACACCTGTCACAGGCGACACGTGACCAGTCACGTGCCACCTGTGAGGGGCAAATGATTAGGGGAATTTTATCCACCAATCACCGTCTGACAAGTGGACCAACCAGGTTCCGCCACGTGTCCTTCACGAAGGCCAATAGGAGCCTGCCACGTGTCAATCACAGATACGTCCTCTACGGACCAATCGAGGCACGCCACGTGTCCACCCATGCCAAATGGGAAAACCGGCCAACAAGGCCCAATCCTGTCTAGAGGCCCGGTCAGCCCTAGGTTTACCCTAAACCTAGAGAGTGGCACGCTTCTCAAGACTATAAATACTTAATTAATCCTCATTAATTAAGCAATCAAGAAATCAAGAAAAGATCAGGCAATTGAGAGGCAATTGATCAAGCGATTAATCTCACCTGAAGAACAGAGAAGAACAGAAACATTACGGAACACTAATAACCGGCTAATCTCGCTAACAAAGCAGATTACCAACATTAAACACTCTCACCTAGAGAGGTCTTATTACTTTAATTTCCGTATTAATTACTCCTTAATCAGGTACTAACTTGACCGTTGGAGGCGGAGCTCTCAGGAGTCTCCGTTATTTTGCAGGTACAGGCGTCCGGTTCCAGTCTCGGAATTGTAACTCTCCCGCAGGACATCAGAAAACCCCGAAACAATTATGATCTAGAATTCCTTTCACAAATTTTGCAAATTGAGGCATTTGAATCATAAGATCTGAAAAAGGAATGGTAGCATATACCTTTTTAAGAGTCTCAGAATATTTCCCAAAATGCTTATCGAGCACAGCTTTTGATAACCTTTGCGGGAAAGGCATCGGTTCCTCATATGCTTGTGGAGCAACATATTTGGGACCTTCTCTCTCATGCTTCTCAGTTCTTGACTCCACATTGCACACTTTCTCTTCTAATCCACCCGTAAACAATTCATCACTCTTCACGAAAATTGCATTGCATTGTTTCGTTTGGACTTTTGCTTGATCTTGAAGAGTTGTTAGATGACTCACTTGCTGTGAAAGTTGAGAAAGATGAGTCTCTATCCTCTTATTTTGAGCGGTGAGCAATTGGATTGAGTTTTCAAAGTACTCATTCTGCTTTGCTTGTAGCTCAAATTGCCTTAATATAAGCTCTTGTTGTTGAATTTGGGAGGTAGTAAAAGCCTTCATAATTGATTCAAGATCAAATTTTTGAGGTTTGGGGTGGTGGTAGTTGTGTGGATTGATGATTGAAAGGTGCCCTTGATTGAAAAGCAGGTGGTGGTTGAGGATTCACTTGAGCCTGATTGTTCATATATATATGAGAGCCCTTGATGATTTCTCCACCCTTCATCAAATGGCCTTGTGGAGGTTGTGGTATAAAAAGCATTAGTTTGCTCAATCGTCATTCCATCATAATTAGGTTGACACTCCCGTGCAGTATGGCCTTGCAATCCACACATCTAACAAGTTTCCATCGAGGGTCGAGGGGACTCAGCTTGGAGTTGATTGACCTTATGAGTTAGTGCCTGCACAGAACTAGTCAACATGGTTAGAGCATCAACATCATGTTTATTACCTGTTTTGATAGCATTTCGTCCCCTTGGATGGTAATTATCATTAGCCGCCATCTTCTCAATCAAATCCTTTGCATCGGTTGGGTTCTTTGTCATGATAGAACCTCCAGACGCAGCATCAATATATATGCGAAACTCATGGGTCAAACCATTATAGAATGTTTGGATCAACATCCATTCTGGAATACCATGGTGAGGGCATTGTCTCTGCAATCGCTTAAACCTTCTCCATGCCTCATAAAAAGACTCGTCATTAGAATGATGGAAAGTAGATAGCTCGTCCCTTAATTTTGCGGTTTTCTCTTGCCCCAAGAATTTTACTAGGAAGGCCTTAGCAGGCTTATCCCACGTATCAAAGGAACCAATACCTTCATCTTGTAACCACTCCCTTGCCCTATCCCTTAGTGAAAAAGGGAAAAGGCGTAGTCTAATAGCATCATCAGTGACACCGTTGAGCTTCATAGTGTCACACTTCTCCAAGAAACTATCAATGTGAGTCACAGGGCAATCATTTGATGAGCCCGCAAAAGAATCATTGGAGATGAACTGTATAAATTGAGGCTTCAACTCAAAACTCTGAGCGGTGACAGGTGGTCTAACAATACTGGAGAGAAATCCGATTGTTGTATCCGGAATACCATACTCCAAAAGAGATTTTGTTCTCGACCATGTTTCTTATATTTCGATTTCTCCTTCTTCTACCCCTTCGTCTTCTTGCAGTAGCTTCGATCTCAGAATCAAAAGGTGTTAAATCATCTGAACCTAAACTTCGAGTTTGCATGCAACAAAGAAACTAAAACGGGAGATCAAAGACACAAGGAACCATAGCCGAAGCAACAAAATATATGCTTAGTAAAAACGAATCATGAATAACTAGAATGAAGCCGTTAGTCCCCGGGAACGGCGCCAAAATTTGATAGGCGTGTCGCGTACCTAACAAAAATAAACCTAACTAGACCACTACTATGTAGACGGGCAAGCAAGGGTCGGATCCCAAGAGAATATGGTTCAACTAATTAAATAGACTCAAGCAATTACTAAGCAAGTAACCAAATAAAATAAGTAAGAATCAGTATCTAAAAAACTAATTAAAACGATTAAATCTAAACAATATGACAATTAAATGCTAAAAACATCCAAGAACAAGCTTCACCATGAATACAATTAATGCAATAGTCGTTCTACCCCTAACACATAATTCAATTGATTAATGAGGAAAAGTAATCCATGAATAATACCAATGGTCTCTCCCGAGTTATCAATGGCTTCTCTAATCACAATCAAGCCTGCTTCCGTGGAATCATGTAAATTAAAGACCTTAAGCACATTACTCTAACTTCCTAATCATCCATTCAACTACTCCCGTGATGAACTTCAAACCCTTAATTGATTTATTCAAATCCGTCAAAACCCAACTCCCGTTGCGATTAAAACAAAGGATTAATAACAATACCAATTATCCCTAATCTAGTATTGGCATAAGTATAATCAATTAAGCATATCAATTACAATTATTATTAGAGAATTTAAAGAATTAAATCATGCATTAATTATATTCGGGTTCCGCTAGATCTTGGAATAAAGAAACAACTCACACATATTAATGAAAGCAAAAACAATAATCAATGAAGAAAACATGATTAATAAGCAATTAAAAGTAAGAGAAGAAATAAAGATGAATACCAATTGCTTGAATGAAGAAAAGTACCAATTGTTGATGAACAAAGATCAAAACTTGAAAGTGCAAATTAATCTAGATCTAGGGAGAATATTAGGGTTCTAATGAAGGTTTAAAAGCTAGAATATAATAACTAAGTATGTTTTAGTCGGGCTTTACAAAGGGTATTTATATCCTTTAATTAAGAAAACCCGAAAAAATAGGAAAATGCGATCATCGACACTCCGCCCGGTCTGACCGGGCAAAGCCGCCCGGTCGGGCGCGACAAACAATTCGTGTCCTCGCACAATACCTTGCTCGCCCAGTCTGCTAGGGCAATGTCGCCCGGTCCGGGCGGATGGGAATTGAACTTTTCACTTCTTTTCTTCTTCGCCCTGGCTGCCAGGGCAATGTTGCCCTCCAAGGCGGACACGGGTAAAATTCTCCTTCATCTTAATAAGCTTTCGTGGCTATCCAAAACAAGTCCAAATCATCCGAAAATCTTCATATGCCTACAAAATCAATCAAATTGACCAAGCCACACTAGAGAGGAGAATATTAGCAAGAAGTAGCTCCGTAGAGCTCAAAAACCATACGGAAATAGCTATAAAATGAGGGTAAAATATGGTATAAAACGTGTACATCATTTATATTCCAAAATTTAATTTATTATTTACACTCCATCTTATAATTAAATTACTGTTGGTAAAAAAAACTTTTATTTCTTTGTATGGAGAGAGAAAGTGGTTTTACATAGAGAGAGAAACAATGAAAAATTATGAATTTCAAAGTGATTTAATATTATTATGGAGTTGTTTCAAAGAATCTTGTAATAGAAAGATGTAATTGAAGAATTAGTTGTTTAGGAAAAAGGTAATTTTTAATTTATCTATTAAATTTTACTTTTTTTTTTCTTAATTTTGTGTATTTTTAGAGGTTGAAGAAGATGTTCTTTAACTTATGATGAATGTTCTTATTACCATTTTTTGGATCCATATTCATTTTTTTAATTGGAATGTTCAGTGATTTTAATTAATATGTTTTTTGGGTCTGAATTATACGTTCATTACAATTCAATTTATTTATATTCTTTAAGGTATATAATTAAATTTAAAATGCCTTTTTGATTTTTAATAATACAAGATATGTTCTTTTCACTAGAATAGTTTGTTCTTTTATGTTCATTAGAAAACTAAAATTTTGAAAATAAAGTTTTAAATTTTGAATTTTTGAAATCTGAAAACAAAACCTCGAATTACTTTTTAAGAAGATAATTTTAGATAGAAACTGAATATTTTGAAATAATTTAACATTATTACGTGATAAAAATCAATTAATAATTATCTTTTACCTTTTTAGAAACTATTTCTCCGAATTTATTGTGTTCTTTATATATCAATGTTGTGTTTTTTTATAAATTAGTGATGTTCTTTACAACTGTAAGCTATGTTCTTTCTGCTTTGAACCAGGTGTACCATGCTCATGGTACACCCGGGTGTACAAACCAACGATTGTTAACCATTTTTGAACTAACCACCCATTAAATTTTTTATTTTAAATTACCACCGCTTAAATTAAATAAATGCTTAGATTACCACCCATTTTCAAAATCCGGTGGATTTTTCGTTTGTGGGCCCCACCTAACACTTATTTAACCCTTTTGACTGATTTTTTTCCCCGATTTTCTCTTTAAAAAAGCTCTCCTAACTTCAATTCACATTTTTTCTCTTTGAAATTTGGTTGAATTTGGTGATGAAAATGTGAATTAAAGTATAGAGAGCGTTTTTAAATAGAAAAATCGGGGAAAAAAAGTCAAAAGGGTTTAAATAAGTGTTAGGTGGTGCCTACAGACGAAAAATCTAACGGATTTTTGAAATTGGTGATAATCTGAGCATTTATTTAATTTAAAAGATGGTAATTTAAAATAAATTAAACGGGTGGTTAGTTCGAAAATGGTTACATTTTTGGGTGGTAATTTAAAAATTAACCTATATAAAAACCTTCAAATAAAATCTTTACCAATGATTTCTCCATGTTAATCTCATCATATTAGCAATTTGTCCCGCTTCAAATTCTACTAATTAACATGAAAAAATACGAGGCTTTCTAGTGGCCGCTTATATTGATAAGTGGATATTATACTGTTATATTCTTGGGCTATGTGGTACGTTTTTACTCTAGATATTCAACATATAGTTTGTTTTTGTATGTTTATCCAAGTTTGACTCAATTTCTTCTATTCTGGTTGTTATGTTGTGATTTCCAGATGAAGTAGAGCATTTGGAGTGATTATGAGCATGCTACTACATTTTGAGATAGATTGGTTATCTTTATAAGAAGATTTGCAAGTCATGAGAAGTTGTGTATTTGAGTGCTAGATGATGATAATGCTATAGAACATTAAGTTAAGTACTTACTCTTATTGTTAAGGGGAAGAGAACAATGATTGCTGTAAAAGTCAAAAAAGTTTTTGATTCAATATCCAATAATGGCATATAATAAATATGATGTATAATGTTGTAAGAAAACAATATTGAATCAATACATTTTTGCGAAGAAACATAAATAATGATTGATTATGAGAGGGGAAAAAAATAAAAAATAAAAACAAGTGTATCAAGTACTGCTTGTACTTCTTAACAACACCTAATTTTGATAAGTTAAATTTACTTATGTTGAATGAAATTAGTTTTTCATTTGAAAAATATTTTTCCTAAAATATACGTAATAATCTACAAAGTTAATGAAGTAAAAAATTAGGTGAAGAGAATAATGTTTAAAAAATATACTACCAATCTACCATATATACCTCTTTATTGGTAAGGGGAATAGGACAAGAAGAGAACAATGATCGTTATAAATAAAGCTTGAAAATCATTACCTAAAAATGTTGTATTAGATAATATCATAATATACCGATAAACTAAAAAAAGTAGCTAGAACTTATCATCGTGTTTTCATAGTTTTAAACAACAACAAATATATCAATCAATCGATAATAACTAAAGTTCCATATGTGGTGTCTTGGATCGGCGGACTGAGTCACCAAAGGGGCCGTGAATGTAGCGGCTTGGAACTGTAGGGGCCTTGGATCGGCGGACTCCCTAAAGTTCCATATGTGGTGTCATTAGTCCGCTCGTTTGACATAGATATTATGTTTCTTATGGAAACTTTTGTCTCTGTAGATACGGCTGTTAAAAAATAATCTAGTGTAGCTTTTGATGGTTTTTGTGGTACGGATGCTTTAGGACTTAGTGGGGGGCTAGTTGTTTTTTGGTTCGCCCCGGTAGTAGTGGTTCCAATATCGATATCACCTCATGTTATATTTTGTTAAGTGGTTGTTCCTGGTCAAGCAATAAAATATATTATTTTTGTGTATGATTCGCCTCATGTTTCTTTTAGACAGGCAGTTTGGGATGAAATTGCTACTATTTTGCTTTCGGTGCCAAATGTTGTACTTTTGGGAGATTTTAACCAAGTGGAGTACTTAAGTGATAAGATTGGTGGTTCTTTAGATATCCTTGGGCGTCATGATTTTTTAGAATGGAAACTTAATGCTCAGTTGATGGATTTACCTTTCTATGGACCTTCTTTTACCTGGACAAATGGTCAGATACAAAACCCAATGTTTGAAAGGCTGGACAACGGGTTTGCTACAGCTTCTTGGTTGGATGATCATCCAGATGCTGTTATATATCATCAGCCTATTCTTTTCTCGGACCATGCCGCTATTATCTTAAGAGAATCAGGTGGTTAGATGACTAAGAAACGTCCATATAAGATTGAGAACTGGTGTTTAGAGCTTCTGGAAATTTCTTCGCTTATCTGTGCTTCCTGGAAGGATTTTAGGCCTGGTTCTGAAATGTACTCGATTTCCAGGAAATTGGATTCCCTTAAGCAAAATCTTTTGTCCTGGTGTGTTAATCATAAACGTCAGTGGGGGATTGACTAGAAGGATTTGCGAAATTCGGTGGACTTTGAAGATTTTGAACGGTTAAATTTAGAGGAATGAAGTTCATTTCTTCATCACCGACAACATAAAGTTTCCCAAGCTCAAATCTCTTTTCTGTATTGGCGACAGCGTTGTAAGGTTAAATGGGATGCTTGGGGAGATTCTCACTCTCGTTTGTTATTCCGATCGGTTAAAGCTCGTCAAAGACGAAATAAAATTATGAGTTTACGAGGTGGGAATGATAAGTGGATTTCGGACCTGGCTGGTATAGCTGTTCTTTTACAGCAGCATTTCTCGGTTATTTATAATTGCCACGAGACTTCTCCTTCTCCTCAAATTTGTGATTGCGACAGTCTAAATATGCCAAAAGTGTCTTTGGATGATTATCAGTTTCTTATGTCTCCTTTTACGGATGCTGAAATTAAAGAGGCAATGTTTCATATTGGTGATGATAAGGCTCCTGGTCCTGATGGTTTTACAGCGGGGTTCTTTAAATCACATTGGGGGGTGGTTGGAAATTAGATAACGAGTGCGATCCGATATTTTATAGCGCGTGGTTAGAGGTGGCCAGTGGGCCGGGTTGGACCCAGCCCACCCTAACTCGCACGGCTGGTGGGTCACGTGGGTCCGACCCGGTTTCAATCCGGCACAGCCCGGCACAGCTCGGATTTAATCCGGGTTGTGTCGTGGGTCCAAAATTTTCGACACAACCCATTTCAACCCAGCTCAGTTTAACCCGTTTGATTCGACCCAAATCGCACAACCCGTTTTGACTCATTTAATTCGACACACCTAGCCCGTGAACCCACCTAACCCGACCCACCTGGCACAACCCAGCCCGCACGGCCCACCCGCACGAATGACCCACCCAACCCGCACGAGCCAACCCACCTAACCCGCACGCATGACCCACCCAACCCGCACGCATGACCCACCCAACCCGCACGGCCGGCACAACCCGCACGGCCCGCACAACCCGCACGGCCCGCACAGCCCGCACAATTTGCACGGCCCGCACGGCCTAACATCCATTTTAAAAAAAAAACGGCTAGTTTTTTGTATCTAACGGCTAGTTTTTTGTATCTAACGGCTAGTTTTTTAAGTGTATGATCATCCATTCTATTTTTCCTATAAATACCAATTCCATTTCACTCAAATTTCCACACAAATTCAAGCTTTCTTTCTCTCTTACTTAAAAATTCTTATTGTTCTCAAATTCTCAAGTGTTATATAGAGTTATATTTTTGTTAAAAAAAATCTCCTTAATATTATTATTAGTATTCTTAAGATTCTAAAAAAAAAAGTTCTTCTCCATATTATAATTAGTAATCATACAAAAAAAAAATGAGCTCAAGAGGAGGAATGGGAAGGAGTCAAAGTGGTGGTCGAAGTGGTAGCCAAAGGAGTGGTGGTGCAAATTTTTCGTATGAAATTAATACGGAAAATTTAAACCAATTTGTCAATGAATATGGAGATTATGGTTTAGGAGATAGGCAAAATATTCAAACGTCTCCACCACAACATTTCTCCCAAGAGTCCCACCAATCATCAAGTTCAACTATGCCACCTCCATCGCAACCAACATCTCAACCTTCATCTCAAGGTAATTTCTAATTAAATTTTTATTGTTATGAATATTTAAAAAAACTATTATTAATGATTATAAAGTTAGTTTAGTTTCCAATTTTCTATGATTTACAATTAGTTAATTACCATGAAAAATGCGTTTAAATAAGTATAATTAAAATATTTAAAATTTAAAAGCTTATTTTCATGAATAGCATTTAAAAATTAATTTTAATAATTTGATTTATGAAAGGTGGTGGCGGTGAAAGTAGAGGTCGAGCACATTTTTCTTGGGTGTGGAAACATTTTGAACGAGTTGAGGTCACACCCCCGGGATGGCAACCTGGTCAACCAAAGAGGTTCACGTGTACATGCCTAGTTTGCAAGGCGCTAGGTGCAAATGTCAAGTCATATAATTGGAAAACGGGAGATGGAACCGGAACCTTGAGTCGGCATTTGCAAAATAAACACGACTTGTTCGAAAATGGCCCCCGTCCTTCGGGGGGTGGCGTCCAAACACAATTGGGTGGATACATGAACCAACCCGGCGGAGGTACACCTTTCATTTATAATAAAGATAGAATGATTGATGAAATGAGTACTTTAGTTATTGCTAATGAATACCCTTTTAGTTACGGTGAAAATGCAAACGTTGAGCATTTTAATAAAGTTGCATTACAACCTGCATTTACTCGTGTCCCCCGAAATACCCTAAGACGTTATACACAAACTTCTTATTATAAGTATAGGAGTGGTTTGATTGAATTATTTCGTACTTTTGATGGTCGTGTTAGTTTTACAAGTGATACATGGACTTCTAGTTTTGGCGAACCTTTTCTTTGCATTACTTCTCATTGGGTGGATGATGATTGGTTTATTCAAAAACGTATACTATGTTTTCAAGCTATGGAAGAAAGGCATACCGGTTTTAACATCAAAGTTCGTATTTTGGATTGTTTAAAAGAATTTCACTTGAATAATAAAGTTTTTTCTTTGTCTCTTGATAATGCAACTGCAAACACAAAGTGTATTGACTATTTGAAAAATGACTCCGAGTTGAATTTGTTGTTGGGTGGTAGTCTCTTGGATGTTGTGCTCATATTTTGAATTTGTCTGTTCAAGAGGGTCTCGCTGAGTTGCAACCATTGCTAAACCCAATTAGAACAGTTATAAAATGGATTAGGATTACTCAGTCAGTTAGAAGAAAGTACATAGCTATGTGTAAAGAGAGAGGTCTTAAGAAAAGACAATGGTCTATTGATACCCCTACCCGTTGGAATTCTACTTTCAAGTTGTTGAGTGATGCTATAAAGTATCGTGATATTTTGACCCAACTTTACAATGAGACTCGTGTTGATCCTACTGAGTTAATAACCGAAAGTCATTGGACTAATGCTTCTTTTGTTCGTGATGTCTTAAATGCTTTTGATAGTGCAACTCATATTTTCTCTTATATTTATGAGCCTAACGTTCATTTAGTCATAATTGAGTGTGTTAAAGTTGTTCACACCATCGAAGAGCATATGAAGATTGATGGACTTCGTCCCGTTCTTGATAGCATGAAACGTAAGTGGCATACTTATTTTAGTGAATTTCCAATCATTTATGGAATTGCTGCTATTCTTGACCCCGGTGTCAAAGCTGAAGGTTTGGAAAATCTTTTAGAATTTTATTATACAAGTTTAAGTATCGATTATGATGTTAGTGAATATATTAACAAATGCAAATCTGTTTTGGGAGACCTTTATGATCATTATGCATCTATTTATGGTTTTGATTTGGCAACACCAACTACTACTAGCACTTCCGATTCTAGATTTGGTTTTCTTGATAAAGTTATGAAAAAAAAACACAAAGCATCTACATCATTCTCATCATCATCTTCTTCAACACTTGCTATTAATGATTATTTGTCATATCAACATGAGACCAACAACAACTTTCAAATTATAAAATGGTGGCAAGAACATAAAAAAAGTTTTCCTATATTGGCGAGAATTGCAAAAGATATACTTGCAGTTCCCGCTTCATCTGTTGCTTCCGAGTCTGCTTTTAGTGCAGGTAGAAGAGTGTTAGATGAAAAAAGATCTCGCTTAACTCCGGAAAGCATTCAAATTTGTGTTTGTAAGAAAGATTGGGATCAAGCTGAAAGAAGAACTCAAGGTTTAAAGGAAGACGAAGACGATGAAGATGATCCTGTGATGATATTGGAGTCGTCAACGGATGATGCAGCTTCCGGGGATGATGATGCAACAAACATGGGTGGATAGAAAAGTCTAAATCAGGTACGCTAAGAACTACGTGGGCTTTGATTCTTTCGGGATACGTAGGCAACTTATTTTTCGAAAATTACAATTTAATTGCAAAATTAAATTTTAGTTTTCTAAAGATAGGTCCAAGCCCCCCCCCCCAAATTTCAAAAGAAGTACAATATAAGAACTACGCTGGCTTTGATTCCTTATTTTATAATATAAGGATACGTAGGCATCTTAATTAAGAGCAAGCCATCAAATTGTTAATTTTGTAAAAATTAAAACACCACACAACCCACCCGACCCTAACCCACGAACCCACCCGACCCTAACCCACAAACCCACCCGACCCTAACCCACCTAACCCACAAACCCACCCGACCCTAACCCACTAACCCACCCAACCCTAACCCACCTAACCCACAAACCCACCCGACCCTAACCCACTAACCCACCCTTCGACCCACCCTAACTCACTAACCCACCTTGACCCGTCCAACCCACGAACCTAGCTCGACCCACCCATGACCCGTCTAACCCACAAACCCAGCTCGACCCACCCACGATCCGTCTAACCCACAAACCCAGCTCGACCCACCCACGACTCGTCTAACCCACGAACCTAACCCTGGTGTGTCCAACTTCTCCGACCCAACCCACGACCCGGCCCACCCTACCCTACGTGTGTCGTGCCGTGTGTCATGAAACCCCAACCCCGCGACCCACCTAACCCTAACCCAGCTCGCACGACTCGCACGGTGGACACCTCTACGCGTGGTTATTTATTGAAAGAATGGAATCGCACGTTTTTTACTTTACTGCCGAAGGTTGATCACCCGGAAACCCCATCTCAGTTTCGTCCGATCGACCTTTGTAATGTGTTGTATAAGTGTATTGCGAAGTGTCTCTCGCATCGTTTACGTCGTGTTTTGCCGTCTTTGATTTCGGATACCCAGAATGCTTTTGTTCCAGGTCGGATTATGGCTTTTAATGGATTACTGGCTCATGAATTGCTTTCATTTATGACCTCTTCTAATTCTAAAGCTTGTTCGGCGGCTTTGAAACTTGACATGAACAAAGCCTATGACAGGGTGAATTGAGAATTTTTATGGGAAGTTTTGAGGCGTTTTGGGTTTCCTCCGCATTGGGTTCATATTTTACAGCAATGTGTTACTACTGTTTCTTATCAAATTCTGGTTAATGGTTCGCCTTCTCAGCCCTTCAAGCCTAAATGTGGCCTGCGTCAGGGCGACCCTTTATCTCCATATCTATTTGTTTTATGTATGGAGATTTTTTCCTTAATGTTGCGTCGGGATGAACAGCGAGGCTTGTTCCAGGGGTTCAAGATTTCTCGTCGGGCGCCTTCTGTGTCTCATCTGTTTTTTTGCTGATGATGCTTTGTTATTTTTTTGGGTTTCGCCGTCGGCCTATGATCAGATTCTTTCGGTTACGAATGAGTTTTGTTCCATTTCTGGTCAGATGATAAACGTGCAGAAGTTGTTTGTGAAATTTAACTCTAATACTCCTGATGATTTCCGAGATTATTTGTCTTTGGCCTTGCAAATGGAAGCAAGGTCGTCTTTAGGCTCTTATTTGGGGCTTCCGGTTGACTTAGGGTGAAGTAAATGTCAGGCTTTCTAGTTCCTGCTGGATAAGGTGTCCAAAGCCTCTCGTATTATGCTTCGCTTAACCTTTCTTCAGCGGCAAAGCTGGTAATTATTAATTCGGTGCTGGTGGCTACTTTTAATCATAATTTGTCTTTGTTTAAGGTTCCAACTATAGTGTGTGAGCGGTTGGATTCTCTGTTGACTCGGTTTTGGTGGAATTCAGGTAAAGATACTAAGGGGTTGGCTTTGGCTTCCTCTGCAATTCTGCATTCCCCTAAAGGGTTAGGGTGGTTGGGTATTCGTCATCTACGGTCTTTCAACCAGGCCCTTTTGGATAAACAATCTTGGTGTCTTGTGAGACAACTGCAGCTTTTAGCTTCTCGGGTTCTTAAGGCTAAGTATCCGAATTTGTTTTCGCATTCTCCTTCTCTTTCTGTGTCTCGACCTTCTTGGGGTGGTCGGGGTCTTCTTGAAGGAAGTCTTGTCTTGTCCAAAGGCCTGGCTTGGAAGGTTGGTTCTGGGGAGAATATTAATATCCTATCTGATAGCTGGGTTCCTCATGTTAAGATTGCGTTTAAGGAAGATATCCCTGATAATGAATGTCCTCGTGTAGTTTATGATTTACTGTTAGCGGGTTCGCGGACTTGGAATACTTCTTTGATTCACCAGCTGTTTCCTCCTCTTGTTGCTTCTTCTATTCTTGGTCTTGATATTCCAAGAGAGAGGATTGATGATTTTGTGTACTGGAATATACTAAGGGTGGTCTTTTCTCTACTAAGTCAGCCTACTCTTGTTTAGTGTCTCAGCATTTTAATTTGGATCTTGGTCGGAGTACTGTAGGCTGTTGGAAACGGTTGTGGGGTACTCCTCTTCTTCCGAAATGGAAGATGTTTGCTTGGAAAATTATGCATAACGCCCTTCCTGTGACTGCGTTACTTGCTCTTAAGGGTCTTCCTGTATATCCTACTTGTATTTTCTGCCGTGACGATTCAGAGTCGGTCATTCATTTGTTTCGGGACTGTCGTCTGACTCACTGGCTTTGGGAGGAGGTCAAATTAACTCGTTTACTTACTCCCACTGTGTCTGGTCCTTGGCCAATGTGGTTCTCGGATTGTATCTCTGCCCTAATTGATGTGAGGGATTGGGATAGTTTGGATAGGATGTTTGGTCTTCTGTGGGCCATTTGCTGACAAGGAATAGTGTGCGATTCCGATCTAAGTTATTTTCTCCGCATTCTATTCTTGAGTTAGCTTTTTCGTGGTGTGATAGGGGAAAATTAGCTCGCTTGTTTGGTGGTTCTTGTTGTGGTAGTCCACCTGGGTTTCATAGTTCTCCTTTGCTTCATGTGATTAGGGGTGGCAGTGGGGACATTTGTGATATGTCTATTTGTTTTGATGGTGCTTGGGATGCCATTACTCATAGAGCTGGGGCAGGTTGGTGTGTTGTGGATTCTTCTGCTGTTCCTCTGGTGAGCGGGGGGGGCTCGTGCCTATATGGCTAAATCGGCTCTTCAAGTTGAGCTTATGGCCTGTTTTTTTGCTCTGAAGCATGCTTCCCGTCATGGTGTTTCTCGTGTCTTGCTCCTTACTAATTGCTCAGTGATTTCTCGGTTACTTTTAGGGCCTGGGATTGCGGATATAACTATGGCTTGGATTATTAAGGATATTCGTGCATTGTTGGAGTCGTTCACAGTTTGTCACATGTGTAAGGTGCCTAGGGCATCTATTTCTTTGGCTCATGATCTAGCAGGAGTAGGGATGGAAATATTAAGTGGATATCCGCTAACCCGCTCCACCCGCTTAAAATAAATGGACGAAAACCCGAATTAAATGGATGAGAAGCGGGTGACGAATGAAGCGGATGATGGATTGGATCGGATATGGATGATATTTTTTTCACCCGCTAACCATCCACCCATCCGTTTAACATATATTAAATTTTTAATTAAAGAATTTTACTAATAAAATATAGAATGTGCAAGAAATTACTTGTTTTTTTTTGTTGCAAATTAATTTTTCAAACAATATGTTGTTATTATTTCTTTTTTATTAATAAGTTAAAATAATAATTATATAAATAAACGAAAATTAAAGTTTATGTGAGTTTTTTTTTTCATTCTAGTACTCATCCATTTGTCATCCGCTCCACCCGTTTCATTCGCGGATGATGGACGGACGGATATGGATGATGGGTGAAGCGGATGACGGATGGATGTGGATGGAGCAATTAGGATAATGGATGGATGCGAGTGAAGCTCCACCCGATCCAAATCCGATCCATTGCCATCTCTAAGCAGGAGCGGCTCAGCGTAGGGAGTTACTGTCTTTTGTTTTTTAGTTTTGTTTTGTTGTTCTTTGTTCTGCTTGTAAAAAAAAAATCAATAATAACTACGAAATATATACTAAAAGACACAGTACACCAACAATAACATGTGTCAATTTCTGGTGTGTTCTTATTATTTTTGTTTAAAAAAACAATCATTTTATAAAACTTTTATATTTTAGGAAATTATTACTACCTCCGTTATATATTATTTGCAACGATTGAACATTTTTCCTCTCTACTTTATGTCAAATCGTTGCAAATAATATGTAATGGAGGTAGTATATACAACAATAATTGTGATAGTTAACCATATAAAATAATTAAAGATCTTGTACATTCTATAGATAGGTTCACAACTACTATGGGTATGTGTTTTGGCAACATTAACATATAATTATTTTTAAAAATGCAATCTTTGAATTTTTTTTTTTAAGAATTTATAATCTTCATATACTTGACAAGAATAATTACTGAATTAGGAAGGACAAAAAGCCTATATAATTTATAAATACTTCTTTGATTAATTGTAAGAAATAAAAATGATACATCAATTTTGTCTTTGAGAATTTAAAATGACGGATATCAAATCAGTCGGTAAAAGAAACGTTAGCGAATGATTTTAAAAACAGTCGCTAATTACCGACCGTTTTATAAATCCGTCATTCGACAAAATTTTAATATACTCATTCGACTAAAGTACTAAACAACTCTTTCATGTGATATTAATACAAGTATTTAAATTTTTGTAAAGACATGAAACAAGAAGAAAATAGCTAATTTTTTGGTAAAAATTTGTTCACAATAGTTTTAGAAATCTTTTAATTAAAAAATAATGCTTAATTAATTAATGATTGTAACACCCCAATAATTCTCTCTTAAAACCTGTGAATACCGTGAACAAAATCCAAGAGAATTACTGCGTGCTACCGCCACGTGTTCAAACGTTAAGGCTTTATCAGAAATTAGCAGCGGAAAAACTAAATCATTTATAAATAAATTTCAAAACCAATAACCAAAACCAAATTAAATCTTACAACTTGGAACCATTAAGGCCCTTATTCAAAACCCCACAAAATTAGTAAATAAATAAAACCAAAGTTTAAATAAATTCAAAAGTAAGAAATAAAGTAAACTGTGAATGGTAATCAACACTCCACTCCAAATCCCACCACCTTGATGCAAGTCCAAACTATGTAAACACCTGTGATGAGTTTGCTCCCCAATATTACAAGTGTAAAAATTGGATCATTACAGGGTCATTGAAAGGCGAAGGCCATGACCAAAAAAAGACACATAAAGCACGCAATCAGCAAAGTTGAGTACGTACAAGCTGCGAAATAAATTAAGAAATACCTAACATGCTACTAATAATTAAGCATAAGCATCATTGAATTATAGACTCGACACATGAGTCAACTATTAAATTTATTGAGACTTCACTAGTTAATATTAACTAACTCATTTATATATTTCATCGGATTTAGCAATAGACAAGGTTGTCCAACCCATGTTCCATTTGGAACATCAATAAAAGAAAAACCCCATGCCTCCTTTCGGAAACACCAATAAACATCCAACGACCACGGGCGCTCCGTGACCGTAGTTAGTATGAGATCTCACCTAACTCCTAGTTTTGAAAAATATTTGAAATAAGAGACTCGTAGATCAGACAGCCTCGAGAAAAGTGCACGGCTAATACCCCGTGTACCCCAACCCCTGATTGTCATTACTCTAAAAGTGCACCAATCCAGAGTTGCTCATCCATCTTGCACTTTACGTGATTTACAGGTTTAGTCTTGGTGATGACTCATATGCAAACAATACAATCAATCCAATATCAATTCAATCAAGTAAAACAACTTTCCAATTTCAATTCTTGATTTATTAGTGACAAGCAACATTTATTATTATTTCCTTTAACTACCTCGGTGTATAAACACCTTGAGTGCATAAGGCACCCCAAAACCTTAACCTCGTCTTATAAGACTTGAATTCTTCCTTTACTCATCCTGTTTGCATAATCATGAATGAGTAATAAATTAATCTTTACACCAATCACATACATTTTCCTCTAAGCGCACCTTGCATAATTAGAGCACAAATAATACTTGCAATATAAAATAGTGCACATCATATGAAATTCACAATGTATAAGCGCACCTTGCATAATTAGAGCACAAATAATACTTGCAATATAAAATAGTGCACATCATATGAAATTCACAATGTATAACCAAACAATTTAACCCAGTCACCCCTATACATGATACTAAGTTCTCGATCCGTCCCTAAACATGCACCTAAAAGTAAGGTTTCGTAACTTGTACGTACCTTGACTAAACGAATTGGTATGCCACTTTACTATCTAGAAATCACCTTCAATAAACTCCTCTCCTAAACCAAACAATAACATCTCAATCAATTCCCAATCAATCAAATTTACAGCAATACTAACTTATTTTAAAACCTTCAAAATCCAAATCAAACAACACTTTAAAACCTTCCCTTTAATTAAAATTAAAGGCTTATATATAGTTCTTTAAATTTTCTTCATAAAAACCTTAAAATACACTCTTATACATGAAATTACAGCAAAATTTAAAGTTCAATAAAAATCTGAAAATTATTTAAAAACCCCTAATAATTTCCATCTTAATGAGTGATTAAACCCTCTTTATAAAACATCAAAAGTAATACTTAGAAACTATTTCCAGCACTTAAAACTTCAATAAAAAACATATATTTATGATTAATTAACTTTAAACATAATTAATTTTATCAATCATACTCAAGGATAATATTTTATGTATAAAAAACTTTGTTAAAATCAAAAACTGTCTGAAAATCATATTTACCTTGTTTCCACATGAAAAACACTACTTTTTCATCAAAATCGAATGAGTTCAGAACCTGATCGGGATTAAAACGGGATTAATATTAACAAACAAAATCTAAAAATTAAAACCCGAATTTAAGTGTTCAAAATAATATGGAATTAATTTAAAATAATCATTAGTTATAATCACCAAAATTTCAAAACATCATTACTATAAAAGCCCTAATTCAATTGTTCATAAAAACCCTAAAATCATGATTTTCAATAATTAAAAACCCTAGTTTATAAAATTTACAAAATATGAAAATTATGACATTTATAAAATCTGAAATTATCAAATTTAATCATCAAAATACAATTTGATACTAATTAAATTAATTTCAAACAATAAAATCAAAACCCATAAATCAATAATTATAATTACACAAATTAATAAAACTAAGGAGAAAGAAAATAAGACTAACCTTTTTGTGTGGGAAATTTTTGGGGATTCATGGGGTATTTATAGGAGAGAATTGTAGGGTAAATAAGAAGATTGGGCCTTAAAAAAATAATGGGTCGATTAAGTAAACAAATGGGTTAGGCTTGTGTGATTGGACATAAATTGTAGAATAAAGGTGCATAAAATAATTTGTTCAAATAATTTTCGATCCAGATTAATAATTTGAAACTTTTGAAAATAAATTATGAAAAATAACAAATAAATATTATAAATAAAATAAATTTTCAAAAAATACGGGGGATTACAATGATGAACCTATACCCTTTTTCTCTCTTCTCTCTCCTCTCTCCTCTCTCTTCTAGGGTTTTAATTTTCTTGGCCGTTTAGGCCGGAAATAGTCTAATTTCTTCATAAATGAGACTATTTATTACCCTTTTTCTTTAATTCAATTTATTTTTTTTGTTTTGTTTTACATTTTGTTTTATTTATTTTGTTTTGTTCTCTCTATCCGTGAGAGTCTGCCCCAATTTTCTGGATTTTTCACAATTTTCTGGGATTTTGATTCTCATCTATGGATGAAAATTTTATTTTTAGGGTTCTTATAATAATTAAGAAGGTGATTTGGATTCCTATGGGTCTAGGATTTGTCATCAACCGGTCGATCAAAACATCAGCGCCGACTGCGAAGGTCTCAACTTGGAAAGATGGAAAGACATCTAAAATCACTGCTCACGTCAAGCTTGAAGCGGTGGAGTATGAGCTATGTCAATTATGCAAATTAGTTATGATTTTGATTGTAAAAGTTATGATATTTCCTCTAAATCTGTGGTTTACAGATCCTTATTATTGTAGATGTCGTATGGATTTTATTTAATGATAATATTCTTCTCGTTCAAAAAAACTGATGAAAATTAAGACACTACAAAAATAAAAGCTTTTTAGCAACACAAAGTTTCATATGTGGCTGGCCGCACCGTACGACCAGCCACAATTTTTTTTTTATTTTCTCTATCCTCTCTCTCTCCTCTTCCTTCCTCTTCCTTCCTCCATTTTCTCTTCCTAACCATCAATGGTCGTGCTAGGTCATCCGCCGACGTCGTGTTCGTCGTCTAGATCTCCTCGAAGCTCCAGGCCAAGCCAGCCACCTCAGCTCCGTCGTCGTCCTCTCCTCATCCGCCGCCGTCGTGTTCGTCATCTTCAACAAATCTCCTCGAAGCTCCAAGCAAGCCACCTCAGCTCCGTCATCGTCCTCTCCTCCTAACTTTCTCTCTCTTCATTTCACTTTCACTATGCTAATATCCTTCTGCTCGAATTGATCTTTCACTTTCACTCCGCCGTCGTGTTCCTTTCACTTTCATTTTGTTAATTGATCTTGATTTGGTAATTTATTTATTGATCTTATGTATTGTGATCGTTTTGTTGAAGAATTTGATGCTCATTTTTCCAGAATTTTCACTTTTTTGGTTGCCTTTTGTATTAGATGTTTGAATTTAAGTGCTAGAGGCAGGTTGCGACGTGGCGTGGGTTAGAGGTAGGTGGCGTGGGTTAGGGGCTGGCTGGTGGTGTGGGTTAGGGGCTGGCTGGTGGTGTGGTGTTTGGGGCTGGGGCGGTTAGTGGCGTGGGGTGGTGGTGTGAGGCAGTGATTTGTGTGATCAGGGGTTACTAGGTAGGGGTCGTTACTAAGGGTTACTAGGTCGGTTAGGGGTTACTAGGTTAGAGGTTACTAGGTCGGGGTTACTAGGTCGGTCGGGGGTTACTAAGGGTTACTTGGGGTTACTAGGTCGGTTAGGGGTTACTAGGGGTTACTAGGTCGGTTAGGGGTTACTAGGGGTTACTTGGGGTTACTAGGTCGGTTAGGGGTTACTAGGGGTTACTTGGGGTTACTAGGTCGGAGGTTACTTGGTCAGTTAGGGGTTACTTGGTCAGGGGTTACTAAGTCAGTCAGAGGTTACTTTGTCTGGGGGGTTACTATAGGGGTTACTTAAGTGGGGTTACTAGAGGGGTTACTGATATGGCACCTTGCCGCACGGGTGTGGCCAACCACACCAGAAACGCACTGTTTTAGCAACTAATTTTGGCAACAGATTTTTAAAACGTTGCTAAATAGCAACGAATATAGTTTTTTTCATTGCCTAATTTAAAACGACATTTTATGCTTTAGTTTTTTAATGATTAGTGGCTACATCTTTTTGATTTGTTGCTGTTTAAAACAAATTTTCTTACTAGTTGTTACTAGATGACATCATATTTTTCTCTTGTTGCCATATAGTAAAAAACTATGGCAACAAATATTTCATTTGTATTGATTAAAAACAAATAAAGACAATGAATTTTTGAATTGTTGCCGTTAGAAACAAGTCGTCTAAACTATTGTTGCTAATTGATAACGTATTTTTTTTATTTGTTGCCATTGGAAACAAGTTGTGTTACATTTTGTTGTTAATTTATATGTAGGTCAGCTTTTGCTATTATGTATAAAATTATTTGAAGACACCTTTCTTATTATTTGTTGCTATAATGACATCAAATAGAGACGGATTTCAATTTCATCTCTAATTTAGAGACTGATTTTTTTTTATTTTGTCCCTAATTTAGAGACAAAATTTTCAATTTCGTCTCTAATATTTCGTTCACTTATTATGAATTATATGTAAAAAAGTAAACAAATAGTACTTGGTATAGTTGGTAAGAGATTCACCATATGACTTTGAGGTCACAAGTTCGACTCCTACCTACTGCAATTCTTGAGGTTGGGGATTCAAAGAGCCTTGCATGCAAAGTCGAGCCGAGTTGACCTCACCTATGTGAATTTATGATTGTTGCTATTTTTATGAACCAACTTTAATAATTTGTTGCTATTTTTAGGAACCAACATTAATAATTTGTTGCTAACTTTAGCAACGACCAATGGTAATCTGTTGCCAAAATTGGCAACGAATACACCAAAAACAGCAACCATCATGAAACTATATTTAAATGGATGAAATATTGCAACAAAAATGTTTTGAAACTGGTAGCCAAAATCCCATGGCAACAAGCCTTTTAGCAACAACAAATTTTCGTTTCCAATTCATTGCTAAATAGAGTTGGCAACGAATTTTTGGTAAATAGCAACATATATATATATATATATATATATATATATATATATATATATATAATAAAACTCAATGCGAATACATGAGTCCGCCACGTGTCATCATGACTAGACATATGATGTGGCGCCATTTCATATCTTGAGTAATTCTTATAACTGCCAATTTAAGAGGATGTTTAAGGTGATTAATCACCACCATTATTCTCTTGATAAGTAACTTTCATAACCCCTCATTTAAGAGGATTTTTAAGGTGATTATTCACATCCCTTGATGCTTGGGATTCTTCTTCTATGTTCTTTCATGTACGGCTGGAAATCCCTGACCCGACCCGATAACACGACCCGAACTCGACCCTAAGTTATTGAGAGAAACCCGAACCCAAACAACCCAAATTCGACCCAAATGAACCTTGATTTCATATTTCGTAACAATATTAAGTTTTACACTATTTTTGAAATATTTTTTGTAAGGATTCCCCCCCCTCTTTTTTGTTATAAACCAGCGTTCTTTAACAAAATCCCAAACAATCCTTAACAATTCTTTTACCCTTATTATTATGTATGAAACATGAAATCATTATAACTATTAAAATGCTAGTAGCCTTTTAAATTCTTTCCAATTAGTTTAACAAAAATAAACTTTGTTTTTATTTATATAGTTATTATAATTAAAGTACAAGAAACTAAAACTTAAATATTTCATTCACTTAAATAAGGAAAATTTGTCAAGAATAAGCTAACCTTTGTGTGCGTGGTTAGCTCAAAATAAGTCAATTTTTCGATTAACTCAAAATAAGTCAACTTTTAAAGGTATTTTCTTTTATTGGGCTAAATAAACTACAACCTACCAAACATGTCATTTTTTTTTATTAAATATAAGGAGCTATACTTTCTTTTATTAATTTTTTTTAAATAATATTAAATTTAATTAAGTAACTATAATTTCGTTTGCCTCAAAAAAAAAAAAGTAACTATAATTTCGTAGTATATTAAATAAAGAAAATTTTGACTTTTACCACACAAAAAAAAACAAAAAATTGTTTTTTACCACCAAAACTTCTAAAACTTTTATTTTACCACAAAAAAGAATTCTAAAAATTGTTTTTTTACCACCTAACGTCAAGAAAACCGTTAAACCTATCGGTTTTATAAAAAATTATTCGAATTTGGGCGCAAAACATGTTCTTCAAAGGTTAAGGGGGCATTTTGGTCCTACAGATCCAGTTTGAGGTCAGAATTGACAAAAAATGATCGAAAATGCCTCGTTTTGCATGTTCATGCAAATCGAGATATTTTTAAACAAGCAAAACGAGGCACTTTTGATCATTTTTTGTCAATTCTGATCTCAAATTAGATTCATAGGGCCAAAATGCCCCCCAAAACCTATAAAGAGCATGTGTTTGACACGAAAAACGAAGAATTTTAAAAATTCTGTTAGGTATTTGACGAAAGGTGGTAAAAAACAATTTTTTATTTGGTGGTAAAATAAAAGTTTTAGAAGTTTTGGTGATAAAATACTATTTTTCGATTTTTTTGGTGGTAAAAGTCAAAAAATCCTTAAATAAACATATCATAAAAAATAAAAATAAACAACGCAACCAAGGCTGTTTTCTGCCACCCATGAACACATCGTTATCACCGTCAACCACCGTAGAAGTGCTGCCATTCGCTTCATTAACCCAGACCTAAACCTCATTTGAGCCTTCGTATACTCACCTGTTTCACTCCTCCTCTGCATCTACTATACCCTCGTCCACTCTCTCAGTCTCTTGCCACAAATCGCTCCAACACCGCCATCGTTGTCCCTTTCTACCTCGCCGACGCTCTTCTCCCCGCCATTCGCAACATCCATGCTACGCTTTATGTAGGGACGAGAATAGGTTTGGGAATTGGGTTTTGAGTTTGGGGTTGGGTTTAGGGACGAGAATGAGGATGGGAGGGGATGGGGTTGCCGGCGACCACATTCGACGACGAAGGAGTGAGGTGTGATTGCCAGCTCCTGGAAGGGGGAGAGGCTGACAATGGGTGGTGGGCTGGTGGCTGGGATTTTTCATTTAATTTTAATTAATTTATTTATTTTCATATAATTATTTAATTGTAAATTGAATTTTTAAAAATAATAATCAAAAAATAAATGTTAATTATTTTTTGAAAAAGGATCAACCATATAATGACATGTGTCATACTTTACCTTAACAACCGGTTATATTCTAACCAGCTCATTTTGAGTAGGTTTGGACTCCTTTTGAGAAAATATTTGATAGAAGTTGACTTATTTTGAGTTGATAAAAAAGTTGGTTTAGTATGAGCTAATCACATAAAGTTTGACTTATTCTTGATAAATTTTCCCTTAATGCCGTCCTTTAATACAAAACTTTTTTCTAACATTTATTACTCACTTAATAAAGAGAAAGAAACTTTTAGTTTACGGACAGGGGAGTATGGAGTAATAATCTATCTATATAAAATAACATAGTATTAAATTTCACCAAATTGAGATACGCGTGCGGTCTAACAACTAGTTTGAGCAAAAGGTGAGAGAAATAGTAATACATGCATTTATATTTTAGTAGCTCCAAGCACTAAAGAAAAATACTTGCTATGTTTTTTTAGGAGCAATACCTTCCCTAGATAAACAAAATTTGTTTATTTGAGGGTATAATTGTCTTTTCAAGTACCAGTGGAGGGATATATGCATCTTTTCATGTACTAGTCGAGGGGTACATGTGTAATTGCTTCACCAAACAGTAATTGAACAACTCACCAAAAGTACTGAATAAATAACCCTGCTTTTTCAATATATTTACAAAAATATCATCAAATTAACAAAAATTCGTTTATCTGGCAGATTAATTTGTATTTTCCCTTTTTTTAGTTGACATATTTCTATTATCATACGGAGTAATTGCCAACGTATGTTTAAAATGATTAATATTTCTACTTATCAATATCAACATTGCAAAATTATAAAAAGTGGATATTAATAAAATATAAATTGAGATGATTCAAATAACATCTCTCATAGATATGTTTTATATAATCATAAAATCTAAAAGTTAAATGGAGTTAACTAAAAAACTAGTAGTAAGGTACTGGGTATGAAGTAGAGTATACTTATTAATAAATACTCCTTTCTTTTACTGTTTCTCATTCCCAATTTCCAGAAAAAGCTTGTTGACAAGAATGAAAATGGAGGGACAAGAATGAAAATGGAGGGAAAACACACATTTCTTGTATTAATTCATTTTCAATGGTATTAAGTTCCATTTCAGCAAAAGCTGATGGAAAGAGTGTTACTAACAAAAATGGAAAGGGAGGAAAACATACATTTCTTGTAGTCATTGGAGTATTTTTCAATGGTATCAAGTTCCAATTTCAGCAAAAGCTATAGAAAGAGTGTACTAACAAAAATGGAAATGGAGGAAGACTAAAATGGAGTAGGGGAATTAATAATTATGATACACTATCTGAATTAAATGTTTATCTATTGAAATTTTGGGATTATTAAGAAGTGTAGATTGGGGATTTTTCATGAAATAAAAAGAGTACTATATGCGCGAGAAGCTGAGAGCTAGACAATACAAGTAGAAACAAGAATCAAGAGCTATTTCGTACAGCCACCATCAAAATAATCTTTACAACATTCAGCTAGAGTATCATAGCATATCCAATCAAAACAACAGTATTGTAATCCTCTATGGCGATGTGCTGGGGCGCATATATCAACAACTACTTTTACGGAACCAAATTTATTTTCAGTTCCATGGTTTCTACCTACACGAAAAATAATTAGAGTTTAATGACATTCTTATAGCTAACAAACAAAACAATTATCATCATTATATAAACTACTATAAAAACGAGATCAAATTCAATTAAATTGAAAATAATTACACACTTACAGTCTGCTTTTGCCAACCTCGAACACGAAAGAAGGATGACAACGATAAAGAGAACGGTTCTTGGTGCCATTGTTGTTGGTTCAACAGATTTAGGGATTAAAAAAAAAAAAGTGAATTGCGATGTTCTCAGATAGTAAGATTTTAGGGAAGGAAATGTGCAGGTTATGTAGTTGATTTTTAGGTGTGAAAATGTGGACCGCCAAGTGGTCACATTGTTTACCTACACGGACTGGTAGAGTGGTAGATATGTGAAATGGCAAAATGTGAGTAATATCTTTGAATAATATGTTCTTGATTAATAGGTAGAATGTCAATTTTATTTGGCAATTTAGGGAACCTATGCTTAGCAATAACTCTGATGGTTTGGTGTTTGCTCTTTGACCGTCCATTTACTGTAGTTTTCGGCTTGTTGACAGCTCTAGCTGAGGGGCTTTTTGGGCATGTGACGAGGACTTGTGAAAAATTTAAAGATGTTGAGAGGGTTACAAAAAATATCAAAACGTGTTAAATCATCTTAAACTATAGAGTTAACTCAAAGTCATAACTCACAAGTAGAATATGGATATGAATATCTAAGCACATACGTTGCTATTATAACAGGACATGATTGATATGTAAATGCTCATTGATAATTGTAGAGGTAGTGGCAGTCTCCATTTGATCAGCTCCACTAAATACTCTATTCAGTATGCAACAGATAGACTAAAATACAAGAAATAACATATTATTCACAAACAAAATATACATTGCAACGTACAACCAATATATTATTTACATAGATGTCAGGCACAAAGTTTGTTCATCAGATATCAGATGCAGAACACTTGAATATTATAATTATGCATCAGCAAGGTGTGCAATCTTCTGTTACGGAATAGCATCACTAGAGCAGAAATTATAGGAAGAAATAAATTTAGATTGATAACTCTGGAATCGCAGATATAAATGATTTGACTTACCAACCTTTCTTCTAGTGGCCTTATTATCATATTTCTCTCTTCAAACCTTGCTTGACAAACTAATTATGCAATACCTGCACTTGATTATATAATGCAAGCCCTACACTAATAGTCTGTTTGGTAGGTGATAATAAAATGGATTTGTATGTAAATGTACGTCTTATGTCAATACCCATGGTAACAATAAACAATTTAGGAGATGTGGTTGCATTACCATGTACATTAGGGTAATATATTTCTTGCGAAATTACAACAAAAACCATTCCAATTTTCACTAATTATTACCACCTGCCAAAAAAATGTAAATAAACACAAACAAAATGAACGGCCAAAATGAACTATAAGATAAAAAATACCTGCACACAAGAGTCTCATTTGACAGAAATTTGGTCTAAGCAAAAGCCAAAGTAACTACTGACAGGGTACAAAAGCAAAGAGGGAAATGTTTCCGTAGGAGTGAATGGACAAATCAACAGAGTAAGCAGCAAGACAATCATAGACCAACAGCATAGAATGTTTTCTTAATACAAGCATGCACTAGATTTGGCTTTCAAGCTTCACACAACAATTGCATTTCCCCTCAACAAATTTATTTATCTGGTACAGACCAGCAGCCACAGCCGGGAAAGTACCAAATCAAAGTGAGCAATAAACCAGAAAAACTGAAAAAGTATTCAATCAACGAAGAGAAATACTGAAATACATTTGTATTGATTTTGAAAGACATGCTCTTATCTACATCTGCCCTTTAGATTGAGCTAAATTAAAAGTGTAACAATTTATATGCCCAAAGAACTTCCAACATATAGAGGTTCTCATTTTAGATAAAGTTGGTTCTTGCCCTTCTTGATACACAGTGATTCATAGTAATAGAAAAATAATAGGGGAAACATTTTCCTCAGGTGAGATATAGAAATATTCATGACATTAGCAAGTCGGGCAGTAGTATATCATTATAGTGAATAAGGAGTACACAATGAGGACTCGTAACAACTTTTGTGTGAAAATAACTTATGATTCATAATTGTTATCACGTAAAAGGAAATATTTCCTAGCACACAAACAGCAAGCACTAAAACCATAAAGACAACTATTATGCCCATTTGTTTTTCATCAGTGCAGACTGCAGAGAGATTAATGTAATAACATGTACAGATAACTGATAGTGAACAATGAAAGTATAATAGGTTCTTCAAGTAAAGAAAGGGAAACTCAATTTAGTTTCACACAATGCCTGCTTGTATTGATTTCAAAAGGCAAGCTCTTATTAATATCAGTTTCCACTATCATTCTACTGCGCTAAAACAATACTATAACAATTCCTATGCCTAATCAGGGATCGTTGGAGACACAAAATCCCGATTTCAATTTGAAACAACAAAAATACATGATAAAAAAAACCACAAGACAAGGGGAAAAAAAGCATAGCTCAGTGAAGGGCAGCAGCAACATCAGGGTTACTCTTACGAGCAAGCTTTGACCACTCTGTGTGGTAGGCACCAGGACGATCAACCCTCTCATAGGTATGAGCGCCAAAGTAATCCCTCTGAGCTTGAACAAGGTTAGCTGGAAGCCTGGCACGCCTATAAGTATCGAAATAAGCCAGACTTGCACACATTCCAGGAGTACTTATCCCAGCAGAAACTGCCAAACCCACAACCCTCCTCCAAGCTGCTTGCCTCTGAACCATCTCTTTCGCAAACTCAGGGTCAACCACCAGACTAGCTAAGTTGGGGTTCCTTTGATATGCCTGCTTAATCCTGTCCAAGAAAACTGCCCTGATAATACATCCACCTTTCCAAATCCTTGCCAATTCCCCTAAATTCAAATCCCAACCCTTCTCAGCACTCTTTGCCCTCAACAAATTCATCCCTTGAGCATAACTACAGATCTTTGAAGCATACAAAGCTTGCCTCACATCATCAATCAACCTCTTCTTATCAACCCCGGCTCGAACTGCATGAACCTCATCCTTCATCCCTGCAGCTTCTAGTATCTTGGCTGCATTTTCTCTCTCATCCTTCAGCCCACTTAGGTACCTACAAAGCAAGATTGTACCAATTCAATAAGCAAACAATATCCATTCAGTATATCTGATAAAACTTTCATCATGCAGCCACACATAACAAATAAATCAATAAACACACTCAGCTAAAATTCAATGACTATTATAATCAAATACATATTCTACCAAACAAAAACATGAACATACCCAATATACCCTACTTCAATTTCATCACCAGGTACCCCTTCAAGGGATAATCATTACAATGTCCCAATCCTTCATAATCCAACATATGACATGATATCACAAAGAAAACCATTACGATTCTCCATCACTCAATTAACTACGGGTGTCCCCGAAAATCGAACCATAAACCTTAAATAATACATGAAGGTATCCAAGAATACTATGAAGTATACCATTACTAAAAGCATATAGTATAATTCATATCATAGCAAAATAAACATAGTCATAAGTCGAAACGACGATTCGGGTTATACCTGCAATCCAAAGAAGCAGCAATAGTAGGAGCAGCAACAGATAACTCAGCAGCTTGTTGAACAGTCCATTTCCCAGTACCCTTCATCCCAGTCTTATCCAAAATCTTATCAACCAATCCACCTTCTGCTAAATCATCCTTGACCTTGAAGATATCAGCAGTAATCTCAACCAAGAAACTCTCAAGCTCACTTCTATTCCACTCATCAAAAATCCCAGCTAATTCATCATTACTCAAACCACCCACATTCTTCAACACATCATACGCTTCCGAAATCAATTGCATATCACCATATTCAATCCCATTATGAACCATCTTCACAAAATTCCCAGAACCACCTTCACCAATGTAAGTAACACAAGGTCCATCATCAACCTGAGCTGCTACCTTCTTCAAGATCTTCTCAACGTTTTCATACGCTGCGTAATCACCACCCGGCATAAGCGAAGGACCGAAACGAGCACCATCTTCACCCCCGGAAACCCCCATTCCGAGGTAAAGAAGTCCATTAGAATGAGCATCAGATAAACGACGTTCAGTGTTCTGGTACCACTCATTACCACCGTCAATAATGGTGTCACCAGGCTCCATGAAAGAGGAGAGAGACTGGATGGTTTGATCGACGGGTGACCCAGCTTTGACGAGGATGATTATGGATCTGGGTCGTTCGATTGAGAGGACGAAATCGCGGGGAGTGTAATGGCCGAAGAGAGGGAGATCGCCTTCGGATTTAGCGCGGTCGATGGTTTCATCGACTTTGGTGGAGGTGCGATTGTAGACGGAGATAGGGAAGCCTTTCTCGGCGATGTTGAGGGCGAGGTTTTGGCCCATGACGGCGAGACCTGCGAGTCCGATTTGAGAAGCGGCCGCCATTGTTGAAGAGGAGAGAGAAAATGGGGACAAAGAAAGGTGAAGGGGAGTTGGTGAGTAGAAGAAGGGATGATATAGAAATGGAGGAGAGAGAAAGTAGGGAAGGGAAAGTAAAAGACGGACTCGTCGAGGGAGTGAAGGGACAGTGACCTTCCAAGGGAGTGGAGATAGGTGGAGGGTTGAAGGTAGGATTGTGTAGGAGGCTAATTGGTTGTTTAATTAGAATATTAACTACTCTATTATTGCTTAATTATTGTAAGTACTCATAATCTAATACGGAGTATCCAACACATCTACAAGAGGGTAATCACGCAACCACTTAGGTTCATAATGTAGTAACAACACGTCAACACATTTATCGAGATGCAAATTGTGTAATGGTGTAGCAGATTAGATTGCTAAGATAGGTTAATTAATACAGCACTTCGTATTCGATAGTATGGACATTGATGTGTCGTAATACTCCGTAACTCTAGTTTGTTTATTACACTTCTTTCTAATATATTAGGAAGTCTAAGCAATACCAGCCTACAACAAAATTAGTTTTTGGTTTGAACGATACTTAAGGTTCTTATATCGGAGTTCGAAGATGAAAATTATGCTCGACTTTGATTTCAGGGTGTTCAGATAGTAGCTCAAGTTCAACTAATAAATCGTGAAATTATAAAGATTAATTGAATTCATGTAAAATATTAAGTACATTCCACAAAATGAGTATTTCACATAGCCTAAACCAAGAGCCATTAAGGTCACAAGTTGTAGGAAATGCGGCTTTAGACCTTCAACGTGGGTGGCGCATCCACATGCATTAGCAGGCACAAGTTACATCATGGGCTCTCAGTCTCAGTAAAACGCCAAAGCTAAGAGAGGGAAAGAGTAATACGTTATGTTTAATCAATACAATAATTTAATGTCAATTTGCAAATCATGGATCAACTCACAATCACCCATTTTATTAAATTAGCTACATTAGCCTCCATCTTTTGTCCTTTCATTTTCAATACACTTTTGGAGTTTTGGTACACTTTTGCAACGTTCTTTTAATTAATTGACCCAAAATAATATCAACAGCATCAGCCATCAGCTGTTTCCAAAAACAAAATATCTGAATGTGTACTCCGTACAAGTTTTTAGCTTTTCACGGAGTTCTTTTTTCTTTTTTTTTTTTTTGGCGCAAATAAGGACACTTTCTTGGCGCATAAACAAGAATCATGATGTGGTGTTGAAAAATATTACTGTAACTAATACTTGTAGTTTGGCTCTGTACATTGCATTATATTTGTTCTCTTTTTGACTCAAATAGACTCTCGGCAGTTTTCTGAAAAAATTTGATCTGCTAGCCCAAGAGGCTGAGGCTGAGGCAGAGGCAGATACACATCGATATGTTAATGGTATTTCTTTCCGCTTGCTTAAAGCATAAAAGATACTGTACAAAATTAGCATCCGTATTTACTAATGCCTAATTAGAAAAGCTCAAACCAATGCAATAGATAGCTCGATTAATCCTAACAATCAATCAAGTTTCAGTCATTTAATACTTGAAACACACCCGAAACAGGAAAATACAAACTTCCCACACATCATGAAACAACTTCACCTGTAGAATTTCATACTACTAACAGTCCCATACTGTACACCAGCGAACCACGAAGTATATCTTATTGCCAACCGATAAATAAACACAGCACAGCTTGGAAAAACAGGAGCATGCTTAAAGCCCATGATAAAAGATGGCCTGTTACCTGATAATTAACAACTCAACGTTCCATATTTCCATTCATTGCTTAAGACTATCCGAAATTACACAAGCTAATGAAGGAACGCAGCTTTTATCTGAAGCTGTCATTTATTTGATCCAATGACCATAAGCAAGAAAAATAACGAATTCAATGTCTGATTAATTGTATGATTAACAATACATAAAACACTCATGTACTTACTAATCAACTTAGTCACTCGAATGGATAAATAGAATTTGTACTATTCTCACAGCGATAAACAAATTGCTGATTGTGGTCAATGACCATATATCCAAAATCTTAACGGCCTCGGTGACAAGGAATGCACGAGTTTCTCTTGACCACAGCTCATCATGCAGCAGCAACCTCAAAGAGATGCTTGCGGATCTGCATTGGATTTATAAGAAGATTTCTTATAGAAGGCCAAAAAACTTAACATCGTACTACCAAAAATGAATAAAACTAAATTCATCATCCCAACAAGAACATTAAGGACCTAAGAGTAGCAACTCAGAATCTGTAACGAACCCAAGGGTGCAGCCCCAAAGCATCATCACACATAAGAGGAAATGCAAGAAAAGGGTGCAGACGGAGGGAGCAGGTGAAATAGAGCAGCAGCAGCACAACATTTTAATTTTTAAGTGAACCGCCACCACTCAACAAATGACTGCAAGGGGGTTTGGTGGAAATATTTGTGACTGATCTTTTGGCCTTTTGTGTAACCTAGCTGGCTCTTTTTAATTGTTGTTGTTTTTTTGGACTGATGTACATATAGAAAGTGGGAGAGGGCAATTGCTGAGGTAGCTAGAATATGGTACTTGCATTTGGAGAGTTGTGACCTGAAGTCACTTAAAGAGTGGTGAGCTTACCGTTGTAAGAAACTTCCTTATTTTTCATATTAATCAAGAAGCGGTCCTACTTCCCTCAAACTTATTTCCTCTTCAACAAATTTTGTGCCTTTATTTTTGAGTCCAAGTGAATCAGATGTATAAACCAGGCCAGATACAATATTACAGCACAGTCACTATTAGTAACATATACAGCGATACAACCTGTCAATTTAACCCCTCTAAATATTTCACCTAGTATCCCCCCCCCCCCAAACTCCCCCCAACTTAATAAAGGAGAAAAAAACAAGACCAACTTTTCTTTCTTAAAATCCTACTCTTTTTGCAAATAATTAATAGTCAGAGTAATATGATTAAATTTCTTAATACACCCTTATTAAAATTAAGGATGGGATATGAAAAAAATAACACAACTATTATCAAGGGTGTTTTTCTTGTATAAACATGTCACAATCTTAATTTCAAAAGGTTGCAACTATGTGACAAACAATTCAGGGCAGAGGATGAAGTTTCCCAGTTGTGCTGATTATGTATCAGATCCACCGTGAAAATACACATTGTAGCTTCACAGGTTAAGGAACTGCTTACTAGGGATAGGAATTGAAGACTTCTATAAAGACAAAACATTACAAAGGAGAGTAAAATCATAAATCACCTGAGGAAGCTTCTTCCTATATGCAACATCCAATCTTGCATCAAGAGTGTTTTCACACACAATTTTTCCATCCCGAGAAGCCAGCACAACACCTCCAGAGCTAGAAGCAACAGGGATTACAATAACACCATTAGCACACCACTTGTACAATGTTCAATACAAAATTTAACATCTTGAACAGCAGTTCTTAAAACTTAATAGTTTAACTCAAAAAACCTTCATCGACATTTAAGCAACAAACCACCTACTACTTTCTTTTTTTTTTTCCGAGGGCCAAACCAACTACTACTTAAGGCAGCCTAAAAATTCAAAATAAAGAAAGAACATCCTACACAGCCAGCCAAATCAATTTAGTCCATCCAAGAGCTCATACACTAACAAGTTAACTTACCAATTAAGACCATGTTCCTTCTGTTGACCAGGACCAGGAGGAAGATGAATAGTGTCAACAACTATCTCAGGGACATGTACATCTGCTTTCTCAGCATATTCATTTTTAGCTGAATTAATAATATGCTCCACCAGGTGCACATCATCCTTTCGGCAACGCAATAAGACAGCAGGTTCTTTCAACCTAAGTAAACTCTGTCAACAAAGGGAAAAAAAAAACATGGGGGTATATTAATCCCAATTTCACACTATTTCATTATAAGAAATTAAAATTATAAATATGGCTGAATAAACAAGAGACAATATCTTTGCAATGTCGAAGTAAGACATATCTACTGTATAATCAAGAAGCCATCAGGAGATAAAATCATATAAGAGGAGATATCTCATTTACAGGTCAACTAATCACTTTAGGCAAGGCATTCCAACCCCCAACCCCCCCCCCCACGCCCACACCCACAAAAAGAAGAAGAAAAAAGAAGAATTTACGAGACTAGAAAGAGCAAAATATCAACTAACCTGAACAACGAGCTCTTTCAAAAGCTGCCTGTAATGATGATGGTCTCCACTGACACGCAGTAGCTCTTTGGCTGCTGCTTCTTTCATGGAATTAACTAAATCATCCTGAGCTTGAAGGACCTTGATCCGAGATGCATTGAGCTGCATAGAGTACTCTCTGCCAAAAGAAGCAGATCAGAAAGTGTTAATGGATTATTATTTCCCCAAATAACAGAAGTTCTATTAAAAGAGTTTACTTTAACTACTAACACCATCCCACAAAGACCACAATACATTTCAATCATGCCTTTCTACGATACTTTATATTATTTTCTCACAATCTCAATATATCCCTACACTTTCTCTCTATATCTAGTATTCTTCTTTTTTGTGCCAAAGGCAAGTGAAATTGTATTGGGGGAAGATGAAATCATATACAAGTAATAGATCCCCTCAATCGAGATCTTCTATTCAAGAAACTAACTTACTGTGGCTTGATGTTTTGAAGCAAAATTAAATTTGTGATGGAAGGAACACAACTTTTAAGGCACACACTTTAGCGCTTAGAGAATAAGCAGATCTTTTACTAATGGAGATTTGTAGGACCTAATTGAAGTAGTATTATCTTTAATATGTGTAACATGTCCTTTTAGCCTCTCAATTGATTGACAAAATCTGATTTTAATAATAATTACAAGTAATAAAAATTAAAAAGTATGAGTAACAAAAAAAATACACAACAGGACAGCACAAACACTGATGTACAACTTGAATAATTGAGCAAAATGAGTCCTGCATCATGTTTATCACAGAAAACATACCCTAGGAAATTGGAGATAACACCTTTAAGTAGGAATCCACAGATGAAGCACAAGCAAATCACATGAATCCACAACATGATTTCTACCCGCTTGTCAAACAACCAATCTTAAATAATGGCAAGAAATCAAACAAAAGTTCTCGTCAAAATCTTATCCAGTCATACAAATCTTGGCCTTAAAAACCCAATGGATCTCCAACTTCATACCAAAGAAGGATAAAACGGAATTCTAGAGGCCATAAATGGACAGCTTCACAAAAACAATTTAAGCGTATAAAGAAAAATTGTGTCTTTCCAGAAAATAATATAACTCAACTTGGCTTTAATCACGTCTATTTAAAGGGAAATAAGTAGATTTTGAAATTACGTAATGATGCAAAGATTACAATCAAAAGACAATACATATACGAGATACGAAGTATAACATTAGGCAAACGGCAATTTCAACCACAATTTGACATTCAGCACTATGAACCTGACATAACTCAATAATTCACAAATTAACATTATCAATCAATCTAAATCATAAATCTGCGAATAAGTAATCAAAGCCAAATCCGATTAAACCAAATCAACAATAGCATAACCCGCCATAACATATAAGTAATCAAAGCCGAAATCAAATTCAACCAGATCAATCATCAACAGCATAGCATAAACTACACTCAATCCTAACCAATAGCCAAATCATGCATTCATAGCCATTAATCATCACGTTAAACTTCCACAAGAAACCAAGTAAAATATCAATCATAGTCAATGCTTTCAATCACATCATAGAAATCAAATTCAGCGACAGTATAATCACAATTCACAGTAATCAACATGAAATTAAGCAGCGAAGTAAGCAGCAATTCAATCGATAAATTACATTTTCCTGCGAACTTCAATTTGCTTCTCCTTTCGCTCATACTCCTGCCTGATCTTCTTCTTCTCCGCTTCAACTAACTGCAATTTCTCAATGTTGAACTCCTACAAACCAAAAAAAAAACAAATCAATCAATTTCTCTTTCCAATCAAAATCGAACCAAAAACAATCAAAATTTCAAATCAAACAAAAATTCTTCAATTAAACTTCAAAATGAACAAAAAAAATCAATCGATTCGCTTACTTCTTCAGCAGCAACGGAGATCTCGTTAGCCTTTTCCTCCGCTTCTTGGCGGATGAATCTAACCATCTGCTGGATCTGCTTCTGGACATCGGTGTCATTCATCTTCGGATCTGTTGAAAAATTATCTCTCCTCCTCTGATTGGTTGAAGATGATAGGGCAAGAGGAAGACGAAGATCAGTTCTTCAAAGTGTCGATGAATGAATGAAACCGTGAGACTAATTATTGGGGGAGAGTTTGTGAGTCGGACAAATAATGTTGATAAGAAAAATTGGAAAGAGATCACAAAAAAAAATTAAATAAGGGTTTATTTCACATTAATGTGTGAGCTGGCAAATTAGGGAATATTCACGAGGTTACTACTGTTGTCAACTGATAGGCTCATAGGCGGTTAAACACAGGACTATAGGCGGTTAAACACAGGAGTGTTAAATACCGCCGTCCAAATTTATCGCCACCGCCATCATTTCAAATAAATTGACAATTTTGCCCTTACTAACTTTTTTTTTCCATTTTCATTCTCTACCATTAGTTCAGCAAACACAACCGTATCAACCACCACCTTCTACACCGGACATCCACAACAACGGCGAAAGTCGACGAGAAATGGATGATGATCGAGGTGGCTCTATAAAAAAAGAATAAGGGGTCAACCAGAGTTCCACGGTAACCGCTTTTGACCTTCGGTTACCGTGGATAGGGGTGTACAAAAACTGGCCCGAACTTGAAACCGGACCTGAACCGACCTGAACCGAACCGGACCTGACCCGGACCTGTTGATTCAGGTCCGGTCCCGGTTCTTAAAAATCCAGGTTCCCGGTCCGGACCCGGTCCAAACCCGGGGTTTTCAGGTCCGGACCTGAAACCCGGGAAAATCGTAATTAAAAAAAGAAAAAAAAAAAAAAAAAAGAAAACCAAACTCTGAAAAATTGAAACTGACGTTAAAACTTCTCTTTCATATTTTTAAGTTCTAACCCTAACTCCCTAAGCCCTAACTGATTCTCTCAGCCTCCCTCAATCTCAACTTCTCAACGCGGCTGTCCCAACTCGCTCCGGCCACCGCCCACTGCCGACACCTCCCTCATTCTCTCAGGCGATGCACACCGATAATATCTGGTAAGTATTTGCTTATAATTTTGGTATTTTTAATTCGAAATAATAAATTTAAGTGTGAGAATTTATATGTTTATTCTTGTTTCAAATTTTCAATTGCTTTTAATGATTGTTTGATGTTTGCATGTTGAATTTCTTATTTTTAGTTCATCTCTTTCGAATTTCTGTTTTTTTTTTTTTTGTTTTTTTGAGTTTAGGGTTCATAAGAATTAAGAAGTTTAGGGTTTAGGGTTCAAGTGCGAAATTTAGTTCGAAATTTTGTGTTTATTATGATTATTAAGATTAATTTAGTGCGAAAATTTGTGTTTATTCCTAAAGTATAAGTTATTCAAGGTAATATATGTCTCCACTTGAATTTGTCTTGATGATGAGAAATACAAAAAAAAATCCATCATTATCTCAATCAATATTTCTGTATAATACAGAAAACTGCTAAGTATGTACTCTATTGTATATTTGTATGCATTATTAGTCTCTGTGTTTGAATGTTATATGTGCCAATTCAATTTCACATTGTATTATGAATAGTTGAATATATACCATAATACCAACCTGCAAATTGATCCAACATAATGCGGCACAACTTAGTAACTTACTACTTCGTAATAAATTTTGATCGTTGAGAAATTTTTTGGATGAGTAGTGAACTAGTGATTCATTATATTAATCATTGTTTGGTTTTCTAATGAATAATGAATGGACTTGCACTTATTAAACTAACTCATACTCCGTATCATATACGCTATTTACCTGGTATTGATATTTCTAATGTGTATATATGGACACTTTTTAAGCTAACTTATACTTTAAAATTTGTGTTTATTCCTGCTAGGCTGCTAAAAGTATGGACTCAGATTATTAAGATTAAATAAGTTGGCTAACCTGTGTGTAGTTCAGGGGTTCTTATTTTTGTTTTTATTCTTGCAGGGAGTGAAGGAAGTCAAGGAACCACGGATTCTTATTCTTGCAATGTAAGTTGCTCTTAAATTTTTTTTATAAAATGGTATGTGTATATAATTGTTACTTTAAAATTACTTATATTGTATATAATTATATTGTAGATGGAGAGCTCTCAATCCAAACGGTCTGCTTCTTTTTCTGAACAAACGTCACAGCCACTTTCTGAAAAGGATATGGAAGAATTGCAATCTACTTTGCCTCCTGATAAGAAGCTAAAAGCGGGGCGGGAATATATATGGAACAGAAAAAGTAAGAGGAAAGCTGAGTATTGGAAATATTACTTAGAGTACGTCGAGAATGGAAAACTACGAGCTGAATGTAAGTTCTGTCCTAAAACTTTTGCTGCTGATGGTAATCTTAATGGTTCAAAAAATGTTAAAAACCATGCAGAATCATGTCTCGGTAATCCTATTAATATAGAAAAAGAAAAGGGCAAAGAAAAGCAAACTAAATTGTATTTTGATCAAGAACATGAGAGTAGTGAATTAAAGTGTGGGAGTAGGATTATTAACTTGAATGATGTTAGAGAGGCATTGATTCACATGATTATTGTTGATGAGTTACCATTTAAGCATGTGGATAAACCCGGTTTTAGGCACTTTGTGCAAGTTGCATGTCCACAATTTCACATTCCATCTCGTGTTACCATTGCTCGTGATTGTTTAAAGTTGTATTATAGTGAAAAAGAGAAATTGAGAGAAATGTTTAAGACATGTCAAAGAATTTATGTGACCACTGATACTTGGACTTCAATACAAAGAATTAATTATATGTGTCTTACAGCTCATTTCATTGATAATGATTGGAAATTGAATAAAAAGATCATAAATTTTTGTCCAATTTCTAGTCATAAAGGAGAGGCTATTGGAAAAGCAGTTGAGGCATGTTTAGAGTATTGGGGTATTGATGATAAACTTTTTACTGTCACTGTTGATAATGCTTCTTCAAATGATGTTGCTTGTGCACCCTTGAGTAGAATGGTTAGATGAACAGGATGTATAAATGATGGAAAAAATCTTCATGTTAGATGCATTGCTCATATCATTAATTTAATTGTGTGGGATGGTATTAGAGAACATGGTGTGTGCATTGATAGAGTTAGAAATGCTGTGAAATATGTTAAGAATTCCCCTGCAAGAATACTTAGATTCAAAGATCTTGTGCAAAAAGCAAACATAGATTCAAAATCTTCTTTATCCTTTGATGTCCCCACTCGTTGGAACTCCACATACATAATGTTGGAAACGGCTTTGAAGTTTCGACGTGTTTTTAGTGGGTTATCTCTTCCTGATGGAGAGGATTTGAATGACAATGAAAGGCCTCCCGAACCCGAAGATTGGGAAAAAGTGGAGAGGTTGGTTTTGTTTCTAGAGGGGTTTTATCTGTTAACTAAACGAATTTCTGGTTCCCATTATGTGACAGCTAATAAAGGTTTAGGAGAAATTGCTTCTATGTATGATATGTTGAATAATTGGGAACAAAGTGAGGACTTGAATTTTCAAGCTATGGCCATTGCAATGAAAAAAAAGTTTGATAAGTATTGGGGGGATGTGGATAAGATGAATAAGTTCATTTATGTTGCTCTTCTTCTCGACCCTCACTCTAAGATGGTCATTGTTGAATTGACACTAACAGATATGCATGGACCGGAAATGGGTACAAAACTTGCTAATGATGTGAAGGAGTTCGCTTACTCTTTATTTGAGGAATATAGAAAAATGTATGCTACTTCTAATATTCCAGATTGTGGAGATAATATGTCAATGGATATTGATAATAGTAAAGGAGTGGGTTCCGATTATGTGAGGAAACTAAAAGAAAGAGCAAAACGATTGAAGGGGACAAGTGGGTATGCGATAAGTGAGTTGGATAGGTACTTAAATGATCAATTAGGGCCGGAGGAGGAAGAACAAGATGCATTGACATGGTGGGGTAAGAATGGTCAGCGTTATGTGATTCTTAATCGCATGGCACGTGACATACTAGCCATCCCATTGTCGACCGTTGCATCGGAATCTGCTTTTAGTACGGGAGGTCGTACTCTAGATCCATTTCGGAGTTCTTTAACTCCTAAGGTAATGCATCGTTATCTTTTTATTTTATAAAATCAAGTTTGTTTATATCTTAATATGACTTTGTTTATACATATTTGTGTAATATTTTTGTATTGAAGATGGTTCAAGCGTTACTTTGCACACAAGATTGGCTTAGAGCTAAGGAAGTGCCAATTGTTGATGTGGAAGAAAATTTGAAAGAGTTAGAGGAAATAGAGAAAGGTAGTAATAATTTTATGTATTTGAAATTTTGTTACACCAAATTTATTATTTCATTGTTATCAATCATTAATATATTCTATATTGTATTTTATTTAGAGGTGCAACGTGGTGAATCTAACGATGTAGACGATGAAGTTGTTTTCGTGGACTCATTAGTGTGAATCACGCGATCAAAGGGAAAACAACTCGTTGGAGAATTTATGTATTTCTCGTACTTGAGAGTTGAGACTTAAGAGAATTTATGTAATTTTATGAGTTTTCGTGGACTTATTTGTATTTTCGGTGGACTCATTTGTATTTTTGGTGTTTGAGAATCGGGACTTTATAGACTTTATGTAGTTTTGTAATTGATAATTTTGGTTTGTATGTAATTATTAAATTATGCAACAGGTCTAAAAATCACCAAACAGGACCATATGCAGGTCCATATGCAGGTCCAACAGGTTTTGTATTAAAAAAAAAAAAAAAAAAACGAAAAAGACACAAAACAGGTCCATTCAGGTCCAAACCCGGACCGGACCTGATTTTTCAGGTCTGGCCCGGAACCGGACCTGTTAATTCAGGTCCGGTCCCCGGTCCTCATAATTACCCAATTCAGGTCCCCGGTCCAAACAGGTCCGGTCCAGGTCCGGTCCGGTTTTGGACCGGTGTACACCCCTAACCGTGGACGTTAACCGGTTTTGGGCTCCGGTTACCATGTTCAACCGGAGGTCAAAACCATTTACCATCCACATTAACCGGAGGCCAAAACCGATTACCATGGACGGTAATCGAAGCCTAATTCAAAATTTACTCAATTTTCTTAAAAAAAATTAAAATATGGTGTGGCTGGTAATCGGAGGTGAAAACCGGTTGCCGGAGGTAAAAACCGATTACCGGCTGCGGTCAGTCGAATTTGGTCGCCGGTTACCGGTGTTGGCAACCGATTTTCACCTCCGGTTACCGACCACTTATTTCATAAAAAAAAAACGGAAACTACTTACCTTCTTTCCACCCATTCCGCCATAGCTGTCGCACCACCACTGTCTAAGTCCGCGCCGCCTCCACCGCCTCAGATTGAGCCACCGCCACTGCCTGAGCTCGCCGCCAATTGCTTCCTGATAAACCCCAAATATGTGATTGTGGAGGTTGTGTGGTAAAAAAGATGGGTGGTTGGTGTTTGAGGAGAGAGAAAAAAAAATAAGGGTGAAAAATGGGTTTGGGTTTAGTAAGGGCAAAATTGTCAGTTTGCTCGAAATGATGGCGACGGCGATAAATTTGGATGGCGGTATTTAGCATTTCACTAAATGTAAAGGATCTCACATGAACTCTTGCTCTTCGCCGAGAATTTTTACTATACAATCGTTGTATTTTATATGAGTAGTGGATATTTGTTTGGTGATAGCGTTTGAGGTAGCGGTTAACATTTTGACCAATCAAAATACTACTAGAAAAAAAATTTAAGTGTGTTTGGCAAGGTAGCGATTTTAGTAGCGGTTAGCGATAGAGGTAGCGTTTAGGTAGTTTTTCTCAAACGTTAAAAATAGTAGCGTTTAGAAGTAGCGGGTAGCGTTTGACAATTTTTTATTAATTTTAAAACAATATTTGTATGAATTTTGATTTATTTTGGTATTGCAACCGCTACATTTTCTGAACACTCATACTATCAACTGTTACTTTGACACCCATAATGAATTAAAAATGATTTAGACTTATTAAAATCATGATAATTTTGAAAATTGATCTGACAGCAGATTAGTGGAAACACTTTTTTCTTGTTTCCTGTTTTTGGTTTTCGAAAAAATAGGAAACTGAAAACCAAAAATGATGTCAAACAAGCCCTGAAATCTACTAGATTAATCCCATGCATTGCACGATTTAAATATTTTCTTTGTTTAAAATAGTTGTCAATATTCTTTATTCAAAAAAGTGAATCATAATCTTATTTATTAATTTTGAAAGAAAATTAAAACCTGTATATTGTACTAATATTAGGTATTTTTATAATATAATGCTTGAAATTTGTAATTAAATTTGGACTGGTCGAATCACAAACTCCTCGTCATATTTTTTTTTTTTTATTTTTTTTTCATGGTTAAAGAGATTTAATTACAAAAAATGTCTTATTCCAAATCTTTTGCTATTTTTTCTATTTGATTTTTGCTAGGATATTGTTTATAGTATTTAATTTAGTGAAATGAATTATATAATACCTTGTGCGAGCTTTCAAAAAAAAAAAAAAAAACCCTTGTGTGACAACAAATTATAGAATTTTCAAGCTAAGGTTTAGCCAAAAATTGATAATTGATCCTCAAAATGGTCTTCTTAGGTCAAAAGCAAGCAATCCAACAATTATACATCTGATATCCACATCAATTTTAATGCACGCTATCACCATATAGACACCCTATAAGACATTCACTAAAGCTTTAAATCAAATTAATAAAACTTCTTTTGGAAGAGGTTTTCTAAATGGAGCGTTGAGAGATATTTAGAATTATCTTGCAGGGGCAAGTTGATCATTTTACGTGGGATTTAAATTTTGTCATTGTAGATTTAGTGGTACAAAATACACTCTCGGTGATACATAATATAATTTCAGTTCAAAATATGTTCAAATGTCTCATTAGACTGTCAATTAATATCATTGGAGTTTCACCGGTACAAAATACACTCTCAGTGGTACACAAATACAATTTCAGTGGTACTTACAGAAATCCTCAATTGTACACAAATACAATTTCAGCGTTACTTACAGAATTCCTCAGTGATACAAAATATACTCTCAATAATTGTGGTCCCAATACTTTTTTTTATCTGTTTTACACGTGAAACCAATTCTGCCGAAAAGGCACTCGATCTCTCTGTCTATCTCTTCCTTTTTCCCTCTTCCTAGTACATTTGTTATATTATTTTATGTTGTGAGACATTTTATTTTGTCTCACAATCCTCCAAATATATTTCCTCCTTTTGGAAAGAGTCATTATAAAAAGAAAGGCACACTCATCATGATAATGTGGCACAAAAATTTCCATACTAGCTAAGAGTCAAGCTTGCATAGGTTTGTAAATGACAAAGGCGGTCAACTTTACTCTGTTGGGTGAATTTTGGGTTCAGACTATTTATACCAAATGTTTGCATTGCAATATAATTCCAATATACTTCAATAAATGTAAACCCTAAGCAAAAGACTCCTTGATCTAAAGAAAGTATTCTTCAAATTCGCTATCCCCTTCTAGGGGCTTAGATGGAAGATAAGTTCATAACCTAATATTACCCGTAAAAAAAAAATAGAAAAGAAAAAAAAAACCTAATATTATTTTTGGCCAATTTTCTTTTACCAATTAGAATACTTTAATTATTAATAAACTTGAAGACATCTAATATCATATCAAGATTGATTTAGATTGTATAATTAATTATTTTGATTATTTTTAATTGTTTTGGCTTCATTGTTTGACATCATTATTGCATGCATGATCTGGACTATATTGAAACCTTGTTGAATTGAAAGTTTCTAGTAAAGTAAAATATATTATATAAGCGACCACTAAATAACCTCATATTTTTTCATATTACTTAGGGCTTGTTCTCATTTACTGAACTGAATTGAACTGTACTAAGCTAAATTGAAATAAATATTTTATAAGGGAAGGAAATTAGGAGCTGGACTGAACTGAATTGAACTGAACTGAGCTGAACTAAACTAAACTGAACTGATTTGAATTAAATTTCAACATAAGAGAACATACCCTTAGTAGAATTTGAAGCGGGACAAATTGCTAATATAATGAGATTAACATGGAGAAATCATTACTAAAGATTTTATTTGAAGGTGGCTTTCATGATTGACAACATAATTTTTATGTATATAGTCATTTGAAGTTTAGCCTCAATACCAACATTTGATTCTAGAACCAAAAATGCTTAAATAAAGTTGGTCGAATGCTCCAAACCTTATACTAATTGCAGGGTCGGCCCGGAGGGGTAGGCCTCGAGTGCGACCGCCTAGGGCCCACGCTAAAAAGGTGCCCAAAAATTCAAAAAAAAAAATCAATTTGCATAGCTGTAGAATTTAAATTGTCTAAACTGTAGTTTTTACTCGTTAAAAAATAAGCTACTTTTAAAAAAGATAATAAATGCATTTAGTTAGCAATTAATATTAAATTACTTAGATGTCAATTAGGTGGAGATAATTATGCAATATAACCTCTTCTTCTTCTTCTAATCTTCCGATTTTATGAGTATCTGTTTCAAAATATTAATCTTTTCAATTACACCGTTTCATATTTATTTAATTACCGAAATATTATGCAAAGTTATTACTCCAGTATTGTGTATGGAGACTTATTATTCAAATAATTTAAGTTATTTTCATTGTCTTATATTTAAAGATATTGCGTGTAAAAAAATTTTTTTACGTAAGGGGCCCTTTTCTTACATTATGCCTAGAGCCCATAAATTTCTAGGAACGGGGCTGACTAATTAGTTTGAGTGTTACCCAAAACGACCAAAGTACTATATAACATGTGTAAGGGTACTTAATTAGTAAATTTGTTATTAAGTATCAAGTATTTTTTTTTTTTTTTTTTTTTTTACGGGAAGTGTGAAGTATTCTTATTCATACAATCATACTTCTGTAAAAAAATTGTTATAAAAAAAAAAGGAATAGCAAACATGTTATATACTTGTATGAGGTCTAATTAACCTGTATAAAGGGAGAAATTGAAGGATAGATGTGAGGATGTCATTTATTGAGTCTATTGTAAAACAACACTTATTACAAACATGGTAAGATAAAATTACAAGTAAGCATGGTAAGATTATGCGAACTACTAAGTACTAACACAACACAGGAAAGGAAACTATGATACAAACAGCTAATAAAAGGCCTAACATAAGTAGACCGAATAATACAAATCTTTATTTTACTTGTTCAAATTTTTTTGCACGGAAGCCACGGACCGAATAATATGCTACTCCGTACAATATAAAACCACAATATGCAAAAACATAAAGCTAAAGGTAAGCCAAAGATAAAAGCAAATCGATAAGCAGTAGGATAAGGTTTACATCCGGTCCTGAAAGCCTTTGTGCATTCTTCTTTACTATGATGGCCGCAATAATCCCCCTGATAACACCAGCAGGGAGCTCCATCGGTAGGCTCAGGGCATTTGACTTCCGAGCACGGATATTTGGGATATCAACCCACAAAAATACCGCGATTCATCACCACCGCCGCTGTCATTTACAGCCGAATTCGTTCCTCTACAATTTAGAGGGATCATCAAGATGATAATAGTAGCAAGAATGGTAGTTGATACCATTGATTATGCTTTGAAACTGCAATTATTAGAAAGAGAATAATGGCGTATTAGTATAATTCATTGAGAATTTTTTTTAAATTGAAGAAATTAAGTGCAAGAAGGATATAAAATCTGAAATTTAGATCTTATGTACCATTAAACTAATAAATAAATAAATAAAAAACGAAATCAAACACTAAACTTGTCACCCACCCACCAAAACCCCAATTTCGTGGCCCTGTGTCCAGCTACAGTTACGAACAAACCTGAGCTCAAATGAACGATCCAACCGTTGAATTTGAAGATCTATGTGTCTCCAACAATCTGACCAATTTTCAGCACGATCGGACGGTCGAAATTCCGGCAACGATCAATTTCGTGGATGCTCTTCCAGAAAATTCGTGATGAAGAACTTCACTACTTCAAACCTTCTCTTGTTTCTGATTTTTTGTGGGTGGAAATTCTAACATTTGATGGATGAGATTATGAGAAACTGAACTGAACTAAACTAAACTGATTGGAGTTGAATTGAACTACGCTGAAATTAAGATGAAGTGAACAGATCCTAAATATATATAATCGGCCTTTAACAATGTCATATATCTTTTCCCATGTTTTTGGTAGAATTATTTAAAAGTGGGACAAAGTGCTAATATAATGAGATTAACATGGAGCTAGAAATCATTATTAAAGATTTTGTTTGAAGGTTTTTATGAACCATATATGGCCTTAAGGTCTAAGGGTAAAGGTAATGGATAAACAATCAATATCAAATTAAGCTAAAAATTAAACAAATTCATGCATTGTTAAGACTGTTTTAACACCCAAGTTTTAAATTCTGAATTTGGTCTAGTACTCCCTTCACATTGATTAGTAAACTTAGGAACACTAGGAGAAGTATTGTTTATTAACTTATTTGTTTAGAGCCAAAGCTTATAGAAGGAAAATGTTCTCCACTCTCATTGATTAGTTAACTTAGGAACATTTGAATTTGCTGCATTTTAGGCACTTGCTCTTGCTAAGCTAGCTTATAAGTACTAAAAATTACATGCAATTCTTCCTCATCGCCTTTTCCTTGTGCTCATCATGTGGCTTTTCACAAGGAAATTAAACAAATAAAAGAATTATGTACTTCCTACTAAGAATGCTCGATATGACCGATTTTTTAGAGCCTTTTGGAATAGATAGAACGATCCTAGTAGGACATAGAGTTATCAATTCGGGTAAACGGATTGGGTAAGAGTGGGTTAGGTCAACTCGAGTCGGCCCAATTTGGGTTAATGCCGTAACCTATGTTGTTCGGATTGGGTCATGCTTGAGTCGGGTGACTCAGATCACACCAGGTCATACATCTTATGAAGAAAACTCACATTATATAAATCATACCACCGAAATGAAGAAAAATCAAAGCAACCAAAAGCAAGAAAGCTAAGTTCACATTCGACATTCATGACACATAATGGATATGCAATAATTTCACAACTTGATTATGTATCATGGAAGTTGTGAAATATATAATACCCCACAATTGATTCACAACAAAAATCCATCATGCACACTAATTACAAGAATAAAAAATTAAAAAAATAATAAATAAAAAGCTAAGAGTTTGAACTTTGAAGCAATAGTTTTTTTTTTAGAGTAAAAAAAGACTGAGAAAATAAAAATAATCTATAATCAAATCCTGATAGAGTTATGAGAAAGAGAATGTTGGAAAGCTTAATTATATTGATGTGATTCCATGGGTATATATAGTACATGAGTAAGCAATATAATATGACTAGATGCATCAGAGTACTTATCTAGAAACATTAGCTAAGAATAAGGGATATCTTTGACTATCAATGTAAAGAGTAAATCAAGGGATTGCTAAGAATAAGGGATATCTAAAGTCGCCTCCCTCTTCTCTCTTTTCTCTCTTCTCTCTCCTCTCTTTAGGGTTTTAATTTTCTTGGCCGTTTAGGCCGGAAATAGTCTAATTTCTTCGGAAATTAGACTATTTCTGACCCTTTTCTTCAATTTAATTTGCCTTTTTGTTATTTGATTGGTTTTGCTTTGTTTTGTTCTCTCCGTTTGTGAGAGTCTGTCCCAATTTTTTTGGGTTTTTCCCAATTTTTTGGGATTTTGATTCTCATCTATGGATGAGAATTTTAATTTTAGGGTTTTAATAATAATTGAGAAGGTGATTCGGATGCATATGGGTTTAGGGTTCGTCATCAACTCTACGATCAAAACATCAGCGCAGATTGCGAAGGTCTCTACTTGGAAAGATGCAAAGATATCGAAAAACACTACTCGCGTCAAGTTTGAAGCGGTGGAGTGTGAGCTATGCCCAATATGCAAATTAGTTATGATTTTGATTGTAAAAGTTATGTTATTTTCTCTAGATCTGTGGTTTACAAATCTTTATTATTGTTGTAAATGCCGTATGGCTATTTATTAATGATAATATTCTTCTTCTTGTCAAAAAAAAAAAACAATATCAATAAATATGATTTGATCAAATCCTTTACACGCCCCCGCAAGATGGACGGCTAAAGGGAAAGTACAATCTTGTAAAATGAATGTTCTTCTTGATTGTTGATTGCCACTTCAAGATGTTGGTGGTTCTTCAATTGAGAGTTTTACGTACCAAATTGGGAGTTAAAAGAGATTTTTTTTTTTTTTGAAGGAGGAGGAATTGCATGCGTGAAGTAGGATTTTAACTCTAGGAGGGGAAGAGGGGAAGTGAGATATAGAGGGGATGAAATTTTGATCATTTTTATTGGAGAAGAATTACATTTAGTATCATTAAAAGAAAAGAGTTTGAGAATTTCTATAAAAGTTTGGAGAAGTGACTTTATATTTGGCAACACTTGGTAGATAGACTACGTAGGCCAAAAGGGGATTGTTTTTCCATAAGGGGGGTGGTTTGGAGAATTGATTTTATGTTCGACAACACTTGGTAGACAAATTATAGGGTGTCGAAAAGAAAAAAAAAGATAATTAGCATCTCTTGGTATATGAAATACGGGGTGCTAAAAGAGTTGAGCGGAAATTTGATTTGGGTTTGAAGCTTTCCGAGAGGATAGGGAGCACGAATATGGTCACTGTCATTTGTCGGCATCGGCAAAAGGTTTTGATAGTGTAGCCATGGTTATAGCGAAAGCAAGAAAAGATGGATCAAAAGCTCATGATACCATGATAGAGTTATGAGAAAGAGAATGTTCGAAAGCTTAATTATATTGATGTGATTCCATGGGTATATATAGTACATGAGTAAGCAATATAATACGACTAGATACATCAGACTATCAGAGTACTTGTCTAGGAACATTCAATCTAAAGAGTAAATCAAGGGATTGCTAACTATAAACAATATCAATAAATATGATTTGATCAAATCCTTTACAAATCCCAGAAATTAGTAATTATGATTTAACAGTTGATCAAATCATGGCACAAATATTCAGAAATTGTATTAGCGCCAAAAGCTTTGAAATCTGAACTAAATTAGAATCGAATAAAATAATTAAACAAAAATTTTATAAATCCAAATCTTAATAGGCCTAGAAATTGATATTGATAAATCCAACCAAAAAAACGCAATCAGAGAAAAGGATGGGAAAGGGCACAAACAGGAGTGTTGACGACAGAAGACAATCGGAAAAAGGAGATTCAACAAAATTAAAGGCGACTTCATCCGCGCCAAGAAAACCAACCATCGTAATAATCTTATTACTCGTACAAACATAACTACTCCATTATTTATGCTTTGGTACAACCACCATCAGATAAAAGTATTAGAGTAAATTAATAGAATAATAAGATATTGCTTGCATATATTAATGAAGATAAAGAAGCCTTATATAAGGCCATTACAACTGACTAAAGCTAAAAGAAAGCAAAGAAAGTGGGAATATTAAACTACCCACGTTACGATACTTACTCCTAAGTCTTAGGAAAATAAACTGGAAATCCTAAGCATGTTAAAAATAGAAAAGTCAAACAACAACTTTGAAGCATAATTTCCACTAATTTAGCCAACACCATCGTAATAATCTTCACAACACAGCTCCTTAGTATCATGACATGACCAGTCAAGACAACAATATTGTAATTTTCCTTTGCGAGTTACTGGCGCGCATACATCAAGAACTAAATCTATGGATCCAAATTCATGCTCAATGTTATTCAACATACTCTTCTGAATATTCAAGCTTCCATGGTTTTGAGGAGGACCTACACATTTAGGCACTTGCTCTTGCTAAGCTTGCTCAAAAATACTAAAAATTTCATGGAAATCTTCTCCATCGTTTTTTCCCCGTGTTCATGTGGCTTCTCACAAGGAAATTAAACAAATAAAAGAATCGTGTACTATCTTTGTCCTACTAAGAATGGTGATATGACCAATTTTTGAGAGTTTTTTTTTTGGGATACATACAACGATATTAATAGGATAGAGGAAGTATAACCTTATTTTATACTGAGTAAAAAGTAAAGAAAGTTAGGAAATTTGACTCATTAACACTTGGGAAAATCGCTTGGAGGTGGTATCAAAGATTCATGTGGTCCTTCGCCATTATCCACCAAGAATGCCATTTTTAACCCCCATGTTGTATGAATCTCCAAATGGCAATGCAAGAACCAAACCCCTAAATAATACGTAGTAATTAAAAACATAATTAACAGTATGCTTAATTAACAAGTATAGGTCCATAATTAAGTTGATTGAACATTGAAAACTACACGTACTCGAAAATTACCTGGATTATCGGCTCTAAATCTGATAGCAACCCATCCACCTGATGGTACTCCAATGGTGTTCCTTTCAACAGGATCGACGAGATTAAATTTCTTTGGATCCTTCTTAGGGTTATAATTTCCCACACCTTTCCCAACGACGAAGAAATTAAATCCATGCAAATGGAACGGGTGGTTCTCCGGAGTTAAAATCGCGGTATCTTGCAACACAAGTTGAACTGTTGCATTATAAGGAAGCCTATACACTCTAGTCCCGGTCGTGGTACCGAGATTTGTAACCTGATTGCCGGTGTAATTAAATGGTGTAGGAGGGTTTGGAGGAAAAACATCCGTGAATACACCACTCGTGTTAAAGTAATGTGCTTGTAGAAGAGAAATTGTTGGTAAAACAAATGTAACATTGTTAATATCTGCTACCACCCTAGACCCATTTACACAAGTTGAGCAAGGGTTAACACCTAAACCAACTGCAAATAATAATTTGTGATAAACTTTTTGTGGCACCTTAGCCGGGAACTCTTTCGTGTTAAGGGCTCGAAGGGAATTGGTGAAGTTATCAGCCACTCGAGTGGCATTGATAGGTGGTGGCGCGGTGAGGGTGGTGGATAAGGCCGCGGACCTTGATGAAGGGTAACGAACCGTGGCCAAGCCGGTTGCGTTATCCTCTGGGATAGGTGCATCCATAAAGGGTGATACTACGACCAAGTACTTGCCCATTACTTTAGTTTTGGCCTCAAGGATCACATTAGTGGTTTGGCCTGGTGATATGACAATAGTGTCTGTTTTGAAGGGTTTAACGTAGGTGGCATCGACTTCGACGACAGTGAGATGATGGCCGGCTATCTTGAAGAAAAGTTCTTCATTGAGTGCGGCATTGATAATTCGAAGCATGTATTTCTTCCCCGGTTTCACATGTAAATTGAACAATTCTGCATCATGTGAATGTATATACTACCTCCGTTACAGGTTATGTGCAACGATTTGACATAAAGCAGAGAGGAAAAATGTCTAATCGTTGCACATAACGTGTAACGGAGGTAGTATGATATACAAAGATAAAATTATGATTATAACTGTTGAATTGACCACCTTAATATTTTAATGATTGACTTACGTAAAACAAACTCTGACTAATGATGTTTATAAGTCTTGGTTGAACAGAAAGATTCAGGTATACAAATATATGTTCCGGAGTAGGAACAACAGAGTTTGGAAGACTTGATGATGAATGCAAGCTTTCAAGATGTCCTCACAACTCTAGTATACTTAGTTATTCAGTGCATGAACTTAAGAAACAAAAGTGTTGGAAGGAACTCATGAGAAACTCAAAGTTCCTGATGGAATCTGGAATTCTTGAAGGAACTTGACTGATGCTCAGAAAAGTGTTTAAACGATGGTTTTCAAAAACAGTTTTCATATCCCTTAATTTAAGGAAAAGATAAAATCAGTTTTGAAAAAGATTTATTTTATAAATAAATAAAATCAAAATAATTCATTAATTTAAAAGATAAGTTTTTAAATTAATTAATTATTTAGTTATCTTTTAATTAATAAACAATTATTTTTTTTAATTAATAAATAATTATCTTTTTAAATCCTTAACTGATTTTTGACTTAGTAAAAATAACTGTTTACTTAAATTAAGGAAGCACGTTGATTTAGGAGTCAAGTTAGTGAAATCATGGTTCTCAACTTCCTCCACTTACATCCCAACTTCCCAGTATAGGTGAACGTGGGATTGAGGGGGAAGTAGGAACATGATGGAAGCTTGGATAATCTCCCTATAAAAACAGATCAACGTTAAGTTTTGAAAGTGTGGAAAAACAATTTAAGTATTCTGAGTGTAGAGTTTCAAAGTGTTTAAAACGAGAAGTTCCTTCCATCCTTAGTCTCTTAAGTTCCTTAGGAAATATTTGTAATCATTGTGTAATTGGGATTGGGTTGTGAGAGTTGTAAAGTGTGAGACTTGAGAGAGTTCTTTACACTGTACAAGTGATTCGGAGTAGAATCACAAAGTGTGAGAAACTGTGATTGAGGGATCACAGTTGGATAACTTGAGTTCCCCACGGAACTTGAGTCTAGGCAACGTATTAGTGATTGTAAATCATTTTTACATAGTGAATTTATTCATTGCCTATCTCAGTGTCTTTTCTCTTAGTAGTAGATTTAATTCCGCAAAATTTACCATAGTCTAAATACACTACAATTCACCCCCCCTCTTGTAGTATACATTGTTCTATCAATAACATAAGTACTAATTAGGGATATTGTTTCTTACTTTGAGAGTTACAACCCTTAATAGGTCCAGGATGTCCGTTAATTGTATGAGCATCTGAGACATTGGGTGCTAATCCTGATTTTAGTACTTGGTTGATCACGGCTTCAACATCCGATTTCCACCATTCACCTATATAGGTAATCCAAGATGATAATTAAAAATCATTTTCGATAATCAATACCGTTGGAATTAATTTCCAACATTAATGTTATATGTTATGTACTTAAGTAGTTATGTGTGGCTTGTCACATACTCCCATGTGGGTAGAATACGACGTAAGTGAAGTGATGGTTATGACTCTTATAGTATTATATTCGTACAGGCTTAAGCGGCCTAGAAGTCATTGGTCTTTTATTTTTTTATAAAATTTTCTCCAATAAATATTGATATGGTGAATTTAAAATATGATCCAATGAACTTTTACCTAAGATGATGACATTTTCCTTATCAGGTTTTGGGAAAGGATAAGGAACACCAAGTTTGGGCAATATAACAATGGCACCATGGACAGTGGCCCTAAGAATATGAGCATGATAGAAAAGGGTTCCTCGTTGGCCGGTTAGCGTGAAATTGTAAGTGTAAGTTTGTCCTGGCTGTATTGGACATTGTGTTACGTATGCTGGTCCGTCCGACCACCCGGTGCGTATCTGCCTGATCCCATGCCTGCCCATTAAGCAATGAAGTTGTTAGACCGATCGAGTTGCTTAGCTTAAATACTAATTATATCATTTACTCAATATATATGTTGCACTTACCAATGAATGGTGAGGTTGTACTTGACATGATTGACCACCTTGACAAGCACGGTATCATCCTCCCTAGCCACGATCGTTGGCCCCGGATATTTACCGTTTACAGTCACTATTGATTTTGTTGAACACAGCCTTGTATAATTCTTCTCCACCACCTAGTATTTTGAAAAGCATACATGTAAATATTTTTTAGTGTTTAGAGAGTTACAAGGGTAGGTGATGAGAATCGATCCCAAGATCTCTTGAAATCGGGAGGGGAGCTCTAACCACTTGAGTTATCCCTCACTCTCGCACACATGTAAATATTGAAGGCAAATAAATAACCTATACTAGGCAATGAACTATGAAAGATGAGTCTATGAAAGTTGATCCGTAAAACCATAACAAGCATGTAAAAAGTATATATAAAAACGAAAATTCATGTACTCACATTAAACTTGTAGTGACGAACTCGACATTCAACCAATAATACTGGCAATAAGCAAGCAACCAACACTATTATTGTCACCCCTTTCTCCCTCCAACTCGCCATTTTTCTCGACCTCTAGTTTAAGCTATGTGCTCATACAAATGAAAAATTGATAATATTTTTTGGTATATATCTAACAAAGCTAAACCTAAGCTTTTTATAAGCGATTATGGGGGTGTGGGAATGAATTGAATAAAGGTGGTACATACAGTAGTTGCATTGCTACCGATTATTGCTAAGATGTCTTTGTTTCTTAGTTGGTAAAATGAAAGAAATTAAATTAATAAATAAAGTACTTAGAATGAATTGGCTGTAAGTAACACTTTAATTAGCTAGCTAATGTAACTAACGATGCTTTTTCTTGTAAACTACACCAAATTAGTTACTACGTATGTATACATGCATGCAATGTCAAAAAGTAGTGGAATTAGTCCCGTTTTTAAAGCTAAGGAATATAGCTTTTTTAAGTTAGAAATTTAGTACAGTATATTATAAATGTATATTGTTTATTTAAATTTAGAAATTTAGTGTATTTGTATTCCATCCGTAAGTGTTTTGTTTGTAAATACTTTGTATATTAATTGTGAGAACTGAATAATGTACATGAAAAAAGTTATATGCATGGTTTGTAATTTTGTTCAAGTTTCATGATTGGTAGTTGATGCGGAGTATTAGAAATTTAGATTGAGCAATTAATGGTTTTAGGAATAATTAATATACTCACTATAGAATTGAGTAATAATCAGCACTTTTGTCAAAGATCAATTATAGAGTTTTACTGGACCGAATTGATCGAACTTGACCGGAAGTCAAATACTTATACTCCGTAATATTCTACTCGAAGGCAAGATCGATTTTCTTTGAAATTTCCCTTCCTTTTCTACCTTTTGGTGTAGCCATTAGTAGTTCCTTTTATGAAAGTTTGAATCTTGAATCAATTCATATTAATACGTACATCATAACTTGTTGAATGTCATCTTGTTCCCCATTTCTATTGTATCAATCAATGGTTGTACTTATGGTTGTTCACATTAGGTTAATCGTACCATTAAGCCTTAACGGTACGGTTAACCGCTAGACAGGTTACTTAAAACACTGCACACGACCGTAACCATACAATTAAGGAACGGTTAACCACAACGATTTAACCATTTCTTAGCGGTACGGTTACTGGTTAACCGAATGGTTAATCGCTAACCAATAAAAAAATTATAAATTAAATTTTTTTTTTTGCCCTTTTAAGAGTTTCCACTCTAATACAAATTTTGATATAAACAATAATAAGTTCTAATTAGTTGATTACAAATTAATAAAGATGCTTTTAAGGTTAACTTAATCTATAAAATGAGTCGGTTATACCAGTTAACGGTTACGGTTTTTTTGCACACCCCTAGTTGTACTTGGCCTAATTCAAGTCAATGACACTATTTTGTGTCCTTTATAGAAAATTCTTAATTCATATAGAACCTAATTCCTGTTCATCCTATTTTTATTGATTTGAAATTATTTTTAATGAATTGAAATTATTTTTGCTGAACTTAAATTATTTGGGGAAGTTGAAAGTTGAAATTTTTACTGATTATCTATTATTTTTTTTCTTTATAATTACTGAATTTTACTAAAATGATTTTTTTTTTTTTAATGAACTTAAAATTATTTTTTACTGCATTATATTTCTTCTTTATATTTACTAAACTTTTTTATTGAACTAAAATTATTTTTACTGAGGCATGATGATAGTTAAAAGTTGAAACCAACAAACCAACCACAATCACATATTAAAATAAAATCTATGCGTAATGTTGGATTAAGTCAAACTTATAAACAATATTTCTCAAAAAAAAAAAAAAAAAAAGGTTTTGACAACATTCAAATAAGAGGTGGAGTAAAATGAACTCCAACAAGTCAGTTGAAGTTGTTGCTAACAGAAACACGAAAGTAACCCTCCAAAAAAAAAAAAAAAAAAAAAAAAAGAAGTTCATGATCCATCACCATCTTCCATTTCTCCAATTCCGCCATACTCAAATCTTCTACTCAACGCATTCAATTTTCAAATCTCCAGAATTTCAATTCAATCGATAAACCCTGGAAAACCCAGAATTTAAACATTCTGCAAATCAAATCAATACTAAAAAAAAAGTAATAATTCAATGCCTAGTCAAGAATCAAGTCAGCGGCTCACTGGTTCACCAATTAGATCTCGAATTTCATCTCTTATGTTTGCTATGTTCGCTACAATGGCTTCCCTTTACGTCGCTGGCCGGTATTAATCTACAATTTTTTAATTACAGTTTTATTTTTTAGTTTTTTTTGTTTGTGATTTCAGTGATCTTAAATTCATTCGTAATGTGCTTAAATTTTGTTTTTTGGATTTCGATTTTTTTTAATTTGTTTGTTTTTTTTTTTTTTTAAATTGGTAGATTGTGGCAAGATGCGGAGAATCGAGTTTATATGATTAAGGAACTTGATAAGAGGACTGATAAGGTATATTCTGATAATCTGTTATGGTTTTTGTTCCATTTTATTTGACAATTTTGCAAATGTGTATTATGTTTTGATCTACAACATTATTTTTTGATTTTTCTTTGGTTACATTTTACTTGTATATCTTTTAAACAATTGTTATTTTAGGAAGATAAAATTGTTAATGAATTGTGAGCGTCAATATAGTGTCGTTTACGACGATTTTATATGAATACGGCCCTGTTCTCTTCGGCTTATGAATTACGAGAGAAATCCGTTATGATCAGCTAAAATAACTTCAGGTCTATGGCCTTGTTTGATTCAAATTCTTTTGTTTGAACTTAAATTAACCAAACTTAACTTATCTTTGTCTGAATTAGTTTCTTTTGTATGACTTACCTGAACTAATTATTTTCCGAAACAAGCTAGAATAAGCTGAACTTAATAAGGCCTAAGATTAAGGCTATGTTATTGGAATGATATCATAAGACCTATTTTGTCTTCGAGAACAAAAATCCTTGAATGTGGAAATTGTCTAAAAACTTCTTGCTGAAAAACCTTCTTTTTCTTCCTCTGATCTTATCGTAAGCTATTTGACAAGTCAAACTAAGTCAAACACATTATGGCTTAAGTGAGGATAAAATACATGACCTAAGTTGATTTTTGTGAAGAGTGGTATAAAGGATCCTAAGCACGATACAGAGCTTGTTGAAAAGGATTGAGAAAGTATTTGGGATTTGTTTGAATAGTGGTGTGTTGTGGCTAGTGGTCATTGCTTAAACTGTCCCTTTTTTCTGTCAAAGAATATTACGAGTATATAGTCCATAAGAAACGTAAATTTGTTTCTGACAGCATCTCAAAGTTTGAGAAGGGATCACTTATAAAGTTACGAGCATCAGACTATACATGTATCCTTTTTTATTACACTGTCTATATCTTTTGAGCTGTATAGTGTGACATATCAAGTGCCTCAATCTCATAATAGTTGCCTCCATTAGAAGTTGACATGTGGGTATTATCTCTTTGTGATGTCTTCAACCATTGTGAAGGATTTTTGTTGTGTTTTGTTTTGTGTTAGAGAAATTGGGGGAGTGGAAGATCGTATCTACATGTTCAGGTTCATTAGTCTCTTGCGGAATTGCATAGAGAAGGGGTGGGCAATGATGTTTACTGACTGTTATTTTTGTCATGATTTATGTATAAAGTTTGAGTCCTTTATGTTTCACTTTACGTATGAATTTTTAAGCTTAATTAGGAAAATTGTGTAAAACTATACTTTGTGCAAAGAAATTTAACAACAAATTTTCATTCCCAGGGTCAGACAGCTATATCTGTTGATGACACTTTGAAAATAATAGCTTGTCGGTAAGTTATTTACTCTTTTGCTCTGTTGGGGCTAGGGGGTTGCATGTGTTGATTTTTGAAATCTTATTACGATGTCAATTTATAATTTTTTGCAGGGAACAGGAAAAGAAACTGTCAGCCCTCGAGATGGAACTGGCTGCAGCTAAAAAGGGGGGGTTTATTTCAAAATACTCAACAGGGAATGATGCTACTGCTAAGAAGAAGAAGCTTTTAGCTGTTATAGGAATTACTACACAGTTTGGTCGAAGGAGGAACAGAAATGCTATACGAAAAGCATGGATGTCTACTGGTAATGGATTTGATTTCTGTAATCTACACTATGTAAGCTTGATGTAGCGATTCACTTTATTATTTTCTCAAAGGAAGGTGTAATTTGTAGTTACATTTGTGCAGGAGCTGCATTGAAAAAGCTAGAGAATGAGAAGGGCATTGTTCCAAGATTTGTGATTGGAAGAAGGTCTATGTTCTGTTGGTTTGAATCTATGTTAAATCTCTTTCCTGATTTCTTAAACTTAAATTGAATATAAGCAATCTTGCAGTGCAAACCGTGGAGACAGTTTGGACAGAGATATTGATGTTGAAAGCAGGCAGTCCAACGATTTCATCATTCTTGTATGTTGAATATCTGATATCTTTTGTTATCCTAATCTTGTCTCACATGGATACCTATCTTGTTCAATCATGAGCTGTGCCCATGTAGGAATGCAGGATCTTGTTTGTAGTCTTTGTACTATTTAGCTGCGGACTGAGAGTTGGTGTACTACCTTGAAGTGTGAAATGCTGCGATACTCATTATCTTTTACATTGTGGCTGGTGTTAAGCTATTGTTGCTGTGAATAAATTCATCCATTATATTTTCATTAGATAGAAACTTCTGTACACCTTCTAACATGTACTTGAATAGTTGAATGTGATTAGCTTAAAGTAATCAGCTTTTTTTTTTTAATGGTTTTTGTACCAACTTCAGGATGATCATGTAGAGGTGCCAGAGGAGATTTCTACGAAGACAAAATTGTTTTTTTCTCATGCTGCTGAAACATGGGAGGCTGAGTTCTATGTCAAGGTCAATGATGATGTTTATGTTAAAATAGGTTTGTATATCCAACTGATTCTGGACTGGCATGTAAACACAAGTAGATTGGCACACATGCTCACACACCTTTTTTTCTCAAGACAAATCAATCCCTAAATTGCTTGCTTTGTCGTGCAGATGGCCTCGCTGCAATTCTTTCTGCAAATTTGGATAAACCTCGTATTTATATTGGGTGCATGAAGTCAGGGGAAGTTTTCTCTGAGCTGTAAGTGCAGTCCTTACTTTGAAACTTGAGATGGTTATATTTTATTGTCATTGCATAATGTAAATTATATATTTTTGAAACACATTGCCTATGAATTTCCAGGGGTAATAAATGGTATGAACCAGATTGGTGGAAATTTGGCGATGGGAAATCGTAAGTTAATCTACCTTTTAGCTTCCCCCCCCCCCCCCCTTCTATGTTTTTTTAAATTATGTGTATAATTTCAGGACATTTATGCTTGTTTCTTACTCTGTGCTTATATTATCTGTGGTGTCAAGTGTTAATTATGAAGAAAAGGATTTAAGCACGTTCATGTCATGAATTCTTTCTTTCTTTTTTCTTCACCTGAGAACTTAGCATTAAACCACAAGTCCACAATATTCCTGTTTTCCTTGGCTTTGTTTCCTGTTCTTAATGGCTTTATTACATCATTATTATGAAATATTTTAATCTATGAGTGTACCAATAGTCCAATACAGATTATTAATAAGGGAAACATTTAAAGTATTTTACATACAGAGTATGAAATATTTTAACTGAAAATAGGTTTTTTTTTTAAAAAAAAAAAAAATTCTATCAATGTAGTTTGGGCAGAAACTCAATGCAGTTTCTTGCATGGAATTAAGAATGTCGCCCTTTTATGAGGAGGAAGGATAAAGGTTATTCGGATTGCACTCAGAATAGTTAAGTGCCTCATTGGAGAATGAAAGGAGGGGTGCTCATCCTTGGCTCTTTGCTGAGCTTTTCTTCTTTAATCGCCTGACCAAATAATTTTGATTCGTTAATGGAGCAAGTGTACAGTATGTATTGATTCATTTTCTACATATTGAGATACATCTGAATCCCCCTATGTCCCAGGAACAAGAGCTTTTAATGTTGCTGTTGCTGTTTTTTCTTTGACTACTTTTGTTCTGGTCTTTTAGAATGTCTCCTTAATTTTACCGAGAGGTTCCAATGATTGAAGGTTTGGAATTTTAAATTTTTATTTTAGGAATGTGGCGAAATTCACCAACTGCTTGGACAATTTAGAGTTTAAACATAGTGGAAAAAGCGATTCCCTCTTTACAATTTTTTAATTTCAAAGTCTGCATGTGCACTTCCACATCCATTATCAAAAAAATTAAATATAAAGGTGTTATGTTGCAAGGTACACCTTATGATGTGATGCAAACTGGTAACATAAGTATGTGTTGCATGGGGGTGTGTGAGGTATTATCTTTGTACATGTAAATTTACTCATATAGATTTCCTGCTAGATCATCAAAAGAGGGGGGGGGGGGGGATATATGTGGAAATGAGATGGATTGAGATGCAAAGAGACAAAAGGTGGCTTTGATAACGTGCCCTGGGTGCTTGAAATTAGCATAGTCCTTGAATTATTGAAGACGCCCCACTCCTTTCCGCACTCCTCATAACTTTACCTAATCTCCATCCCAAAGTTTTACCGACAATTTGTTGAGTAAAGAAAATTAAGATAGCACATTGAACCAGGAACTAACAAATTAATTGAAGATGCTTTGCAACTATAGTAGGAATGATCACATGTTAGCAATCACCGTTTTAACTGTAATCAGATTAATAGGGAAGATTTTAGTGTAAACTTTGTCATTATGTCATCCATAGTCCAAACCTCAAAATATGGTAAAATTGTGAAACTTCGCATATTAAGATCATTATAGACAAAGATTCTCTGCAATAGAAGAATAATCTCGTATAAACCATAATATCATGCCACAATTGAATCAGCCCAGCTGTATGAAGGTGTTTGGAAGTTATGACTTGAAAAAACTGGATGCTAAATCCTCGTGCTGAGTGTCTTTCTGGATCCTTGATGCTAACGTCACCAACTCACCATCAACTTGAATCATAAAGATAGGGATTACTAGAGCTATGAGGAAATGAGTGTTCTATGAATCTATGCAGTATTACTTTACGGCTTTTCGGATGCTGCCATGGTGAGAAGACTGAGAATTATTTAAAGAGGGAGGCAGGAATTGGGAAGGGGACAAATGGAATCCAAGAATTTATGTTTGGTAACTAGTGTAATATTCAATGTGGATAACATGGTACCTCTAAAGTACACAATTTTTCCAAGGTGCTAATAGCATGAATTCAAAACCGAAAGTAGAAAAACGTAGCACCATGAATTTGATCTACTCATTTATCAAGATTCAAGATATACTCCGAAATTCTAATTTTCTGATCACAGTTGAATGAGATTTACTGCTTCCATTTTAAAAATGGAGAATTCATTCTTGTTTGAAGTTTAATTGTTCAGCTGCGTCAGTGTGAATCATCTTTTCGCTTATTCCTCAAAGGACATATTTGAGTTGAGCCTTATTCACTCATACCTGAAAGTAGTGAATTAAAAATTCTGGTATCATGGTTGTTGGATGTGGGCTTCTATTATGCTACTTATACAATTATTAGTTATTATTAAACAACTTGGTTGCTTTCAAGCAGAACCATGTCAAAAAATTAGTTTCCCCCCACTTCACCCAACCCCACTGTTTTCCTTCAGTGGGGTAACTAACTTTTGTTACTGATTTTGCCACCATATACTTCACATATAACTAGCGATTCACATGGCATCAACAAATTATACAAGTCTTGGTTGACCTCGGTTTAATTTGCCTGAAGTTATTATTTATTTATGACAGTTACTTTCGACATGCTTCTGGAGAGATGTTTGCCATATCACAGGAATTGGCTCAGTTTGTATCAATAAACAGGTTATCATTTCTGCATCCTTTCCCTTAGTCTTATTCATACATCAAGATGTTATACACACATTCATGTGTAGTTCTCATTTGTGTGCTGAGGGTTGAGTCAGCTGAAATGAATTCGAAACCTCTGATTGTTTTGCAGGTCCATCCTTCGAACCTTTGCCCATGATGACATCAGTGCTGGATCTTGGTTTATTGGACTGGATGTGAAGCACATTGATGAAGCAAAGCTTTGTTGTTCTTCTTGGTCATCAGGTATATTGTGAATTTTGAACACACCAAGAAAAGATAGGGATAGTAGTGGAGGAGGCTACCTCCCCTTTCTGTGAAATCTACACTGATTGAATGGTTCTGATTTGCAATGTGTATGCCATGTTTATTTTGTAATGTTCAAATTGGTTTGACCAAGTTGTGTAATACTTTTTGAAATGTCATGTTGGAGTGGGCAAATCAATTGGAGTCAGAAACATTCTGTAATGGCAGCTATCATTGTTGTATACTATCTGAATAATGTGCTTGTTAGCATGTTATTCTATCTGTTTTAGGATTGTTGAAACTCTTTCACTTGCACTTGCACAAACTCCACACCTAGAACAGGGGGAAATTCTTTCAGTACTTTGTAATTGGTTGGTTGGGCCCTGTTCGGCCAAACATAGATGTGGGAGTAGTTTATGGCTATAAGATTAATTGTTAGCTGTGATACAGTAGATAATCAAAGTAGGAGTGGTCATGTGAAAATGGATAATTATTCTTTTGGAAAAATGGAACTAATAATCACACCTTTGCCCGGTATTCCCAAAAACAATCTCACCTTTGACACTTAAACCACTAAAGACTTCTCCAAAGCTAGTGCCAAAAGACACCCTTTATCTGTTTTAAGAAGTTCAATTATATTTATTTATATATAAATATATGTGGATCAAATTTGATTTTTGATCCATGTTTCTGTGCTAATGAGCATGATGACTGACATAATTGGAAGAGAATTTTGTTTTCCATTTTCTGAGTCCTTGCAAAGTGAAGGGTTTGTTTGACCTAAGTCTTTGAATTGTTTCAGGTGCTGTATGTGCAGCTGGTTGACTTTTTTTTTTGGTAGAAGCAGCTGGTTGACTTTACATGGCAAGCATTATGTATCTACTCAGTATAAATTTCATGGAGACCATTCTTTAGCCCCAGGCCCTCAGCGTAGGCCCTTGGTTGACATTGAGAATGACCAATCGCTGCCACTGTAAGTTGATTCTGTCTTTATCTTAAGAGCACGAGACCTTCAGCAGCGACCAGCTCGTCAGTTATGTTTCTTAGAATAGGTCACCGCAGACCCTGAAACAACATTGATCAATGATCACAACTTGGTATCTGCCGTTGAGGTTATGCACTTGTAGAGAAGAAGTCCTTTTCCCTTACTGTGTATCATACACCAAATTTTGACACGAAACGTACAGAAAGAAAATCCCCCCCCCCCAAAAAAAAAAAAAAAAAGAAAAGAAAAAAAAAGAGAGATATTATTAGATTCATTACAGTTAATGTAATTTGACAAGTGTGGGATTGAAAAATCAATCTATGCAGCATATATTTTTTGCTCTATTAGATACAATGATCATTTAACTTCTTTTGAGGTTTATTACTGTTAGCCCTGATCCAGATTCCAGAACATATTTGTGCTGGGTAGCTATCATTTTTAAACAGTTTATGAACCACATTCTCAAAATTGGATTACAAGTGTTGCCACCGCCCATAATGCTTGTGTGCCTAATTTTTTAACTGGTAGGTCAAAATAGAAAAGATTCCAGCATTTGGCTTCAGCTACTCACTCTTCTTATGACTAATTTGTTGAATGGTCTTTTTCAGTGTTCTAAGTTAGGTGCATTTGGATTCTGTGGTGCCATTTGCTGATAAGCCAGCTACCAAACTCCCTCTGAGAGTCTTTCCTTGGACATGGTTTGTTTTAAGTCATTTTACTAATTTTGGATTTTCTATTTTTGAAAGTAACCCATCTCTATACGATAAGTGCATTATCACCAAGCTAGTCTTATTTATTGATAGGCATGTGAAGTATTTTTTAGTCATGAGTTGACTTTGCTATCGGGCCTGGCCGTGGTGGCCTATGTTTCAAGAGTGCATAACAAACCAGACCTAGGACATTCTTAAGTTTGCAGTCCAAAGCACGACATGGAGGGCTCGTAACGTCCCCTTAGGTCTTTAGGAGTTTAGGGTCCCTCAAACATTGCATTGGTTAAAAACTAAAGACTAGTGATTTATCCTTGGTTTCGTTACTTAGCATTCTCTATGATGTTCAGGCTAGCAATGGGCTGTCTTGAGTTCAACTCCCCCCACTAGGAATCTTAGGAGAAATTTCTCGTCTACCCCTGCTCTCGAGTTTGGGCTTGTTTTGCCCATCCCCTTCATCAGCATACGGACATTATGGGTTCGTAGAGGATACCATGTCTCTTTCGAGCTTGATCTGAGGCTCTCTTGTCATGGGTCACTGGTAGATCCATAAGTTACATACCATAATTTTAAATCAAATTATTATATAGTATCATAATTAGGCGACCAAGGAGCAAAGCGAAGGAAAGAGGAAATGGAGATGGTTGTTGAGGAATAACTAGCTCGTTCGTAGGAGTAGTTTGTAGAAGCGGTGAATGCCGTTTTGCACGATCATGCATGCGTGCAACTGATGTGTGTAATTGAAATTTGGACTGGTATGATGATGGAAGCACTATTATTCATTTAATTAAGTTGAAAGCTACATTTTACTTGGGAAATAATCAAATTGAATGTGACATCTTTTTAGTTTATTGTCAAGGGGAACGACTATATGGATTATGGCGTTATGTTAATTCCTTACAAACTTGGTCCAATTACTATTATCAGATAAACCATGGGAATTTTCTTTTGATGTGCACTTTCCACTAAGAGTATGAAATACATGCTAGGGAGTACTTTTTTTTTTTTTTAAAAAAAAAAAATGTTATACTAGACGCAATTAAGAGTGTGTTCGACATAACAAGTTGTTGGTAAGTTAGATATTTCAAATTTAGCTTACCGAACATGCCTAAATTTAGAATAAAAATTGTCTTATACATCCAGGTGTATCGTACACCCATGACTATTTGCTCTCATTTTAATGATTGTTTTTTATTTAATTATCAAATGAAGAGCAAAAACTAACCTTGGAGTTAGTTGGGTGCACGGTACACCCGGATGTATAACAATCTCTCGATTTAGAACTACTTTGTAATTGAAGAACGAGTCATGAAGTAGGTTCTTTCACCTCATAAGTACTCAATTTGTATTAGCCGAGATATTCTCTAAACAAATCTAAAATATGTTCCTATGCTATCAGGATACCTAATTTGACATCCAGTAGTTGATTCGAGATTTATCTTAGAAAATTGGGCTCGTCACCCCTAAAAAAAGGAAAGGAAAAAAAAAAAGCACAAAGTGTAGCTTTCAGTGGACAGTGCCCATTTTCATGACATTAAGTTAATCTGACCACAAAAGTAATTTATGTCTGGTAGTTAAGTCATTAACCTGAGTCATTGCATACGTGTTTTTAGCTATTAAGCCTAATTATAAAGCATGGATTAGGCTAATTACAATTAGAGTAATTTTTTATTTCTCAACTGACCAGTTTTTTCCCAATAGATTTTTGCACCTAAATCTTCTGGAATCTTTGCTATCATCAAAATAAAATAAAATTAAAAAAATCAACAAATATTGCTAGCATGAATCTTGAGATTTAGCCATTCCATTTGCTTTCAATATACAAAATTAATACTTCGTATTAATTTAACTTCTTTAATATTTTTTTCAATTCAACTAGTTTGGGTGATCTTTAAGGAATTAACTTCTTTAATATTATGTGACGCTAGCTTTTTTCAAAAAGAGAAAATTAAAAATAAATACTCCCCTCATCAAAATGTTGTATTGGTTTACATTTCTATTCTAAGAATGATCCATTTTATATTTCTATATAATTCTCTCGGATAAAATAAATATGTTCATCACATTTTTTTTTTCCTCGATAAAACAATAGATAACTAACACAATCATTTATCAACCCTATACAATCAAATAACATTGTGAGAATTAGAAAGAGTTAATTTATCAGCTTATCACAATGTGTCAATGGTCTTCGAATAACTTATTGTATCTCAACACACAAATAATAATAAAATAATACTGTAATAATAATAATAATAATAATAATAATAATAATAATAATAATAATAATAATAACTAATCGTAAGTTTACCTCATCTAAGCTGTCATCTTTTTATTTAATTGGTTTATATATTTACAAGGTGATTATTCCTTTATTAGATTAGATGCATCTGGAATTTGGATTGTAAAAGATGCAGTGAATTGTTGATTTGTTTGGAATGTTTGATCTCGTTTCTTAAAAAGATTTCTTACTGCATGGTCTACAATTATTAGATTCTTTTTTTATCTCCTTTTTTTAAAAATTTATTTTATTGAGATATACGTATTTTTCTCAATAATATATTTTTTTTAAATGGATTTTTCTCAATAATATTGGTCCCCTTCTTGCTCTTGTTTCATTGTTGAAGCGCATTTATCGCTGATAATTCTTTTGCAATTATGTAGCACGGGTCTACCGTCTATGCACGACTTATTTTGTCTCATCCTTCTACAAAAAATCCTACTGAACCAAATAAATAAAATAATTAGTTACTAGTAATAAATGCAAAGTAAACAAATACAGTATGAATATAAATAATACGGTGTTCGGTGTACAATGAGAGAAAATATATCAATCTAAAATTTACCTTTGTTTCTTTTTATTTGTAACAAAAATATATTATTGTAAAATTAAAAAAAAAAAAAAAAGTTGTTACTTGGAATTAAATTTTGTCATTTATTTAAACTTGTACGCCTGTAATCCTGTATAAATTATCTATAGGGACTACAAGTACTATTTGCTTTTTTTAAAATAAAAATGAAAACAAATATCTTTCTAAGAAAAAAGCTTTTAGACAATTTCAAGGGCCAAAATAATAAATATCAACATGACTTAAGTAGCTGGATGCAACAACATTAGTTATGGAAATCTGTTTTTATTATTTATGTTTATGTCATCAAACCATAGACCAAAATATAATATGCAACAGACGATTTATGAATTTATAAGAAAAATCAATTACTCTGTAAAATCTAAACCCTGTGATTGCAAACTTGCAAGGCATTCTTGCATAGCTCTAGATCTGCCGACTTCACCTAATAGTAGTACAGTACGTAAACATCTAAACTAACAAACTCAAGGGACCATTTATGTTTACAGACTTTAGTACGAGTATACATTCTAGGAGACGGTAGCAAAATGGGCCTGACAAATAGTAGGACTAACTACCATAACACAAAAGACGAGGACATATGGATCACGTACATGGTGAAGTGGATATTTTACAGAATTAACAGTAGTATTATTTTCCGTTTCTTATTAATTGCAACAAAATTTTAATTTTATTTTTTTAATTTTCTTGAATGTGCATTACGTGATAGTATACATATGCAGTTATGCACAATAACATATACTTCCTCCGTTTCTTTTTAGTTTACACGTTTCTTTAGTCACGTTTGTCAATGTACAACTTCAACCATTCATATATTTAATTATCAATAAACAAAAATTATGAAAATTTGATATTTTAAAACTATATATCGTGACGAATCTAGCAAGATCTCACATGACTATATTTTTTCATTATATATAAAGCACAAAATACGGTCAAAGTGGAGTGTGTGAATAGTACTAAAGTCAAAACGTGTCAACTAAAAAAAAGGAGGTAGTATAGTATTTTTAACAACTCTTTGATTTAAGAACTTGATATTTTAGACAATTGAAGGCGTATCAAATTGCACTCCTGACGTCCACTTTAGCATTGACTACCGTCATCGATCATGAGTAGCCAACAATAGCATTTCTCCCATATATTGACTCTTGTTAAGATGGTATTAATGTGCTATCACTATACGGAGTAATATCCCCCCACTGACACAACTACACTCTTACAAATTGTTTAGCCCATTAATTCGGACCTAATTGATCCTTTTGTCCTGATACATCTCTTCATATTATCTACCGAAAAAGAATAAAAATTTAAAATGCGGAGATTTATATTTATAAAAGTACTTGTATACCACTCAACAAATTATTACTAGTATTAGTAGGATATATGGTTTGAGATGGAATCAAACAGATTTACATAAATAAATAGTGAAATTAATAATATTGTAGAATAAAGAAAATAAAGGATGTGTATGAATGTATTATGCATCTTCCCTAGGATTCTCACGCGTATTTTTAGTTTGGTGCTTTGTGAAGGAATTTACAGGTAAAATAATGTATCACATGATCCCACCATATGAATCCATATCCACATTTCTAGGATCTTTTCACAATTTCTTTCTCACAAATTTCCAATATTAACGGTTTTGGACCTTTGTTAGACTTTTAGCTATTGTGCTATGTGTAGAGACATCAACACAAATACAAATATAGATTATATAGTTTGTACTTTTATTCTTAAACCACATATATTTTCTCAATACATAAATTTGAATTAATAGAAATAAAATATGGGCTTCACCTAAAACCTACATAGTCCTTCCATTTCAAACCCAATTTGTGTGGTTAATGGTGAGTGCCAACTAGTAACCCCCAACTCCTTGATTGATGGATTAACCCTATTAGGCTTTTATTGAATAGTTGTGAAAACGCTCTCGATTTTTTTTTCTTATTTTTTAATTAAAAACACGTGTATTATATATATATATATATATATATATATATATATATATATATATATATATATATATATATATATATATATATATAAAAACTAAACTCACATCAATTTTTTCTAGGGCGTAAGTGTAATGGTAGGAAATCAGGATTAATAATAATTAAAAAAAAAGTGAATAATCATTTTTTTTTGTCCAATTCAACTAAGCACAAGACCATTATATTGGGTGTTCAAAATCAACCAGCAAGATCGAATCAAAGGGAACAAGTTTGATATCTGGGTTGAGAAATTAAAATTTCCGATTTTTGATCCGATCCTATCTGAAGCCTTTTAAAAACGATTCTTGAATTAGAATCGCCACTAGATTAGTTTTTTTGTTTAATATTATGCATAAAAACATTTGGAATGCTTAATTGTTACCATCATTATGTGTTAGGTATATTTATATTAATATGAGCTATATGACACTTTTCATTTTATTTTTTTTACAGAATATTTGCAATAGGCCGATTTTCAAGTCTTGAATTTAAATTCTCAATTTTTCTCCAGTCCGTTCCAATTATGGACTAAAAAAAAAACGAGAAATTCAAACAAGTGACCTATTTCACATAATAGCCTTTCAGCCTGGCCAATTCCTACTATATATGTCATGTTTTTATAGTAACTACTGACTCTTGTCAACAAAAAACAACAAAAAAAAACAAAAAAAAACTACTGACTCACGATAATGGTTGTTAGCTTGTTAATTAGTATTTGATGGAAGATTTTTTAAGGGGAAAGAGAAAATTAGTTATAGATTAATTAATTAACACTAACTAATAAAAAGTAATGATAACTCTCATGAAAATAATCCTCCCAAGGCTACATCTTCCTATACGGCTCACCACCTCCACTAATTATTGAGTATTGACCTATCCACCGACTCTTGAAGCAATAATCACATTGATATAATAGGATAGTAAAATAATAATAGTACAAAAGAATCGAATTTATTCTGTCTATTCGTAGGAAAAGGGTAGAATTTGAAAACTTTATGTGATATCAAACAATCAAACTATATTATCATATTCAACTACTCTTTTTCTATTATGCATGTACGCATATGGTTGTAATATACTTGTATATTGTATCAAATTGATGTGCAAATGCACATAATTATTATGGATTACATATATACACTCCATAAAATAAATCATGCAAAAATTTATTCACACACTATCTTGATACAATATATTAAGCGACACCTTTAAGTCTTATTAATACTTGTACTCATCATATTCTGATAATATTCTTTTTTAAGTGCCTTATTTTTCTAAATTGTCCATTTCTTTATTAGTATCTCATTTTACATCTCTTATTTTTTAAACCCACTTAACACTTATTTATAATTTTGATTCTCAACAAACCTTAAATTAGTTGAATGCCTAATATATACTCAAATCAACTCATATTTCTATAACATATTGCCTGTTAAATTGCACCAAGCCACCAAGATAATAATAATTATAAAAAAATTAATGGAGTGATTTTGTCTTTGTTTATTAAGCTTACGTATTTTACCGATTTTAAGATGGCACGAAAGACTGAAAGAGCAAGCTAAAAATCAGAAGAATGGATCATATACAATTACATTACATTTACCCATAAACACGGCATGGCACGACACAAGTATGCACAACGGCACAAATATGTCCTGACCATTAGCCATCTTTGATAGAACAACATAGGAAATTACTAACGAAATTTGTATTTTATGCAAGTATATCTCAAATTTGAATACTAATATAGTGTGGTGGGGTCATAAGAAACTAATTCTTTGCCATATCCATCTAATATTTGACTGGCCGTTAAATGAGGAATATCTCATTTCATCGTCACATACCATTAATTATGTTTAACATGTTTGCTTACATGCATACAACAATGTCTTTTATAACCCCCTGATCAAGTCAAATGTATATTAAAAAAAAAAAGTCAAGCACCTTTTCTTTTATTCACACTATTTTAAGTCTTTAACCTCATTTCAACTTTCAAAAGCCAACTTTTTCTTGCCTAGTCTCCCACGGTACGTATGACATACTCAATTTAGGACACTCCCGTCAAAAATGACTTTCCTAGCTAGACCGTAAAAAAATAAAAACAAAAACTTGACAAATCCATATCATCAATAAGTATAAAAATAATACAGTAACTATTTTATGGATGTTGTTAATACTCTCCTATATTTTTTGTTAATTTTCGTTTTGATTTTTTTTAATCTCATAAAAAGTTAAACACAAATTCTTCAAAAAAGTGGGTGTACGATTATTTATTGTAAAACGGGTTAAAATTATCATAAAAAAAGTTATTATTTTCAAATACTCCGTAATAGATTTTTTATCTTACAAAAACTTATAATGTATTAAATTTAATCATACTAGTACTTATATCGTGTAGTCATGAATCAATAAGAAATTACACATTAAAATAAAATTTCAAACCAACAACTAATTAAAACTTACCCTTTAAGTAGGCAAAGTTAGCATAATAGTTAAACATACTCTCAAATTGCCCCCTTTACAATAATATTAACGTATACTTGCCTTATACAAGACTTGTTCAAAGTTATTCCCTCCGTTTCTAAATACTTTCCCCACTTTTCTTTTCCGGCCGTTTTTAAATACTTGTTCCATTTCCTTTTTTGGAAAGCTTTTACAATATTTTATTCATTTCTCACCCTTAGTGGATCCAACATAATACTCTCTCTCCTCCTATTCTTCCACTACGTACTTTTGCTTTTTACAATATTTTTTTTCACAACTACCCCACCACGGCACTACTTCCATATTTTATTACTTTCTCCTATTTCTTCTAATGCTCCACATATGTAGAAATGAAGCAAAGTATTTAAAAACGGAGGGAGTTAATGGGAAGAACAAAAAGGATCTATAAGAATAACAGTCAATGCTTAACAACAAGTAAGGGTGTCCATAATTCGGATAAAAACCGAAATCCAATCCAATCCAAACCGAATTATCAATTCGGATCGGATCCGAACTTTAAATCAGATCGGATCGGATTGAGATTTTTTGGAAATTCGGATTTTCGGATTGGATCGGATTGACCCTAATTGGATCCAATCCAAACCGAAAACCGAATTGTAATATTAAGCTTGTATAAATATGGATTTCTGTATATTTTGAAGTTTAGCTCAAATACTTAATACTACATAAAATAAATTAGAGAGACTTTGTATTATTAATTAATGACTTGACGTTGAACTATGTATTTTAATCATGATTTTGAAGACTTTTATTTATAGTAAAGCTTTATTTTTATAATTGTATTAGGCGCTAAAAAAATAATGTATTATAATTTGGATTTTCGGATCGGATCCAAATAACCTAATTTTAATTCAGATTGGATCGGATTGGATCAACAGAGAAATTCGAATCGGATCGGATTGGAAAATTGAAAACCGAATTATATTTCGGATTGGATCGGATTTGGACTAAATCCAAACCAAAAACCGAACGGATACCCCTAACAACAAGAATATTACTAGGGAGCTGAGCTAAGTACCTAATCCATAACTGAATAATTTTCTCCTTCAACATTACTTATATGGGGTAATTTATTTAATTTCCATCACTGCTATATAAATTATCTTCTTTTTCTTTTTTTTTTTTTTTTTTTTTTTTTTTTTTTACATTAGCTAAATAAATTTTCACATGTTCAATTGTGACCTCCAAATATAAGAATATTGCGTATCGTGGAATTACTATATAGGTTACTATGAAGGGCCGGTTTATATTTATTAAATTGAGCTGAACTGAATTGAAATGATTGGAGCTGAGCTGAATTGAACTGATTAGAGCTGAACTGAATATTTTATGAGAGATAGAAATTAGGAACTAAACTCAACTGAACTGAACTGATTGGAGCTGAACTGAACTGAAATTAAGTAGATGTGAAGAGACCGTAAGTTAGAAGTTGTTTACAAATTAAAAGACTAAGTTAGGAGTTGTTTACAAATTAAAAGACTACGTACATGTACACATACCTAAAAAAAGGATGGTAATCATGTTGGTTGGGAAATTGGGATCTTCCTCTTCCCCTCCAATGCCTTGGTAACCTAATTATTTACGAAAAATTGATCAAGTCATATTGCTAGTTTGCTACTCCATATTAATGTAACCATCATATGATTCACATACACGGCAGTATTTTTGGGAATGTTTAGAACAAGTTTACAGTGTACCCTAACTAAATATTCATTGCTATTTATTGGCTAGGGATTTTAATGTGGTGATTGTTGATACTTACTTAGATAAGGAACTTTACGCAATCATATAAATTACACAATCATATAAATTACACAATTAACTAATAACTTAGGTATATGACTTGTATATATGAGCTTAATTATAATTAGAAGTCTTTTAATTACACAAGTTGTTTTAGATCGATTTAAATCCTTCTATTGATCTATAAATCAAGTAGTATACTATCAGGTACAGTCATCCTGACATATGACGACTTTCAGAAGTTTGAATAAATGACATGTTTGTTTAGCACGTGGCGTGATCTTATTAGATCTTAAAGCCTTGATTAGGGTTTCAAGCCATGCAATATTATGGTGTAAATAACATACTAACATGTGCCACATGTCTTCAATAGATTGAATCTCATGAGGTCGATGTGGCTAGGTGTCGCCATGCAATTAGAATATGTGGCACCATAATATGGTTCAGCCACATCATTTCTAGTCTTGCTTCTACATGTATGTTAATACAACCAATTTCTTTTGTCCAAATATGTGTTATTCTATAATATAATATAAAATACTATGTATAATGCTTCATAAATTTGATATAATACATATTATTCTTCGTACGTAACCTTATGTTTGATAAACTTCAATTCAATAATGTAATTTGTTCAGCTTTTTAGTTTGAATTATTTTTAAATAAACAATGTTTAAGGAAAACCAAACCGAAAAAAAAAAAAAACAATTATATTCAAAATAAGTTTCAATGATTACATATAACTCCCAAAAAAAATAATAAGTTACTACATGCCTTAAAAAAAACACATAAATTTAGATAAGGTTATATGTATTAATACAAGCTCAAAAATGTCAAATTTGGCTAAATGAAGACACGATAATGTTGATAAATATATAATAAAAATGGACTAAAAAAACACACACACACCACATATTAGGAGTAGGAGTTACACATATATTAGTAGAAATCACACTTTATAATCAGAAAGACTTAATCCAAAAGAATAGCATTAGTAGATTTTCATATGAGTACCAAATAAAAAATATATATAAAAAAAATAAAAACTCATCAATGAAAGATCAATACCTACAATAACAATCAATTCAACTTAATAGCACATTAAAAAATTGAATTATTAATACTAGCCTTTCTCTTTCACTCAATAGTCGATAGCACACATTGATACAATTTTGATCATGAATATCATTGATGATACAATAAAATTCCAAAAACGATCCACACAACTAGCTTTAGCCATATAAAAACAATAGTATATAAGAGATTTTATAAATTCTTTTATTATGCGGCTACCAAAAATTTAAAAATAAAAATAGTTTCATAAATTACAAATAGGAAGATAATTAAGGATTCTCGATCATTAGAGAAAAAAATATTGTTTGATTACACGTCGGGTATATCCATATCCCCATTATCCAAGTAGGATCTCACAATGACAACATAGTTTATATCAAATAATCTATCTACAACTCCAATCATTCCAAACAACCAAACAAAAATTTCGTCACCAACTCATACTAATTAATTTAACAATATGATGTAAAATGTTTATGTTTCATACTTTTCTCTTATTCCATTTTGTTGTTTTCCTAAGCTAGCTAATCAAATGATATAAATTAAAGTATATATTAACCCTATAAATGAATCCTATAATTCTCTAAAGTTGACCCTTCGAGTATCCACTTTCTAATTTACTATTTCTCTTAATCAATTGTTATTACATACTCCCCTGTCCCACGGTATCTCACCTAGTCACCTGTTTTCTTTGGGAATGTTTGCAAACGCACACCTTTAATCATTAATAACTTGAAATACTCTGTATTAATTTTTTTTTATTTAAATAAATTATTTATAAAAAGTTATTATTTATTAAGTATACATGCATTTAGTCCAATATATAACTCTTGTAAAAAAAATAAAAAAAATAAAAAAACTATTCATTAAAAAATGACATAGGTCATCTTCTCATTAAAAAATTTCACAGGATTATATAGATACTAAAGGTGAATAAAAATAACATAGGTCATCACTTCATTTAAAAAATTCAAGGCTAAAATGCCTTTCATTTTTTTGTTTATATTAATAACCTATAATCTTTTCTTTTCATATTCCAAGATACTGAGTGCAAGTACATATTAAGATTCAAGGTTTTTAATTTTTAATTTCATATTAAAATATGAGTATATTTTTTGGTAGATTTTGAATCAACGTTATAATTCATTATAAAATTTTGTAAAAATCGTATATGACACGGGACTTAGGGTCTGTTCTCTTACGTTGAAATTCAGTTCAGTTCAGTTCAGCTCCTAATTTCCTTCCTTATAAAATACTCCCTCCGTTTTTTTTATATGCATCACTTGCATTTACACGGAGTTTTAGGAAAGTTATTTGCTTCAATATTATATTGTGCAAGTGGGGCAAGTGGATGATTAATTTATTTTGATAAAGTACAATGTGGGTCATGAAATAGATAGTATGGGAGAGAGAATGATTTATTTAATAATATAAGTGGGGACCATGAAAGAGAGTGAAATGATAAAATATTTTGAGTGGGGTATTTGAGAAGAGAGAGAGATAATCTATCTAGTATAAAGTTACCAAATATAGAAGTGATGCATATATAAAAAAAACACCCCTAAATGGAAAGTAATGCATTTAAAAAAAACGGAGGGAGTATTCATATCAGTTCAGTTCAGTACAGCTGAGTTCAGTCAATGAGAACAAGCCCTTAATCTAATATAATGTAAAAAGTCAAAACATGTAAAGTATTATAAATCAAGGGAAATAATAATAGAGAAGGTCATAATCAACCCAAAAAAAATTATTTAAAAATAAAGGGTTGGGGAAATTCTAGTGTGCAATGATAAGAGTTCCTGACCCTTCTTAACCTTCCTCTGTATATCTCTTTTATTTTACACCAAACTTTTTATACTACCTCCGTTTATTTTTATGTGCAACTTTTGCCATTTTAGTCCGTTCACTATTATGTGCAACTTTCCTTTTTCATTCTGTTTTTGGTAAATAAAAACCCTTGAATTTACTATATTACCCCCACTTAAAAAATTTAATCATCTTACTTTTACCCCTCATTATCCAAAACCCTAACTTAATTTAACACACCTAAATTAACCTAACCTAATTACTCCCTCCAATTTACCCCCCAACCGACACAACTCTACATCTTCCCAACCACCTTTTCTAAACTGATCTAGAGAATTCTATAGAACCCTAGATCAGTTTCTTTGTTTTCCTGTTCTTCGTGTTCTAGGGTTCCTGTTCTTCGTCTTCTTCGTTTCGTTCGCCCTTTTCCTGAAGAATTCAGAGTCCCACAATTATGTCTTCCCCCTTTCCCTCCCCTTTCAAGAGGCATCCAGACTTCACAATTCCGTTACATGACCTAGATCCACTTGTTGACGCCTATATTGGCACAGATTCACAGAGTGAGGCTCGGTTCATCAAGTCCCTCATTAACGACATCAACAGGGGCAATGATTTTCCTCGCCGCCTTTACAACTCTGAGGAAGGCCCTAGTTGCTGTTCTTCGACGACTTTCAAAGCTTTGGGGGAAGTCCTGAAAAATATCGACGAGGGGGAGAAGACGAACAAAGAGGAGGGTGAAGGCGAGTCCCATGCCAAAAAAAAAAATTGATTTTCAGGTTAAAGATGTAGATCTGGAGTCCGATTTTGAGGTCAGTGTTGCGCCCTCCCCCACCCCCAAGCGCGGATCTAAGGTTTCCAGGCCTCCTCCGAAGCTTTGGCGAAAGAGGAAGGCTGCGGTGGTGGCGATGAGGCGTTTGCGCGGGTTGCCTGATTTGCCGGAGTCCGACCTCGTGGTGCTGTCCTCTGATGAGGAGGCTGAGCACTGACCTTTGCGTAACGATTCCTATTCCTAATTTTTTTAAATTTTTTAAAATTTAAAAGAGTCCTAATTTTTGTGCCGGTGGATCTATGGCTGAAACTAGGGTTTCACTGTTTATTGCGGGATTGTTTGACTGGTTGTGGTTTCATGATGGGGTGTTGGTTGTGTTGATCTACTCTGGCTGCTAAGGGTTTGCTGTTATGGGTAACTTTGACTCGTTGTTGTTTATTGTTGGGTTGTTGATTATGTTAAATGTTAGGGTTTATTTGTATGTTTGTGTTGATGTAGGCTGGATACTAGGGTTTGCTGTGTAATGTTGGGTTGTTGGTTATGTTACATCTGGGAGATTTATTGCTGGTTGCATGTGTGTGTTGATACATCTGGTTGCATGTTGTCTTTATTGCTGGCTGTGTGGACTTGATTGATGAATGATGAGGCTGGTGTCTTGTGCATGTTCATTGTTGCCTAGTCAGTCCCTTAAAAGGAGTCCCATGATGTTGCCTTCTGTTTCTTGTTTATTAAAGAGTCCCCTACTTTGATATGCTATTTAGCTTACCCATATCCACATGATGAAGGGACTCCAATGAATTTCAATATGCACAGGTGATTTGCTCCATCAACATGAAAGTTGTTGTTGTTGTTGAGGTACCCTTGTGCATATGTGTAGTATTCAACATTATAACCCTCTGATGGATTTAGTGCCCACATAAATTGTTTATCTTTGTCATTCATAATCAACTAAAAATGTGGGTACAAAATACTAGTACATAAAACTTTACAAAAGACCATATGTATGATAATCTAATGACTATACTTCAGACTGCCTGACTTGTTTGGGTAATTGTAATCAACAAAATACACCTAACCACTGGATTGCTCAAAATGTTTTTGGGAAAAAAAAAACCAATAAAACTTACTATGATAAGTGGTTATGTGTGGCAGTCCATGTGTTGTCTGGTTGTTGTAAAGACTCCCCTAATCTGCATCCACCTCCAAATCTTCTGTGTCTTCTTGAGTGCCTTGATTTGCTGGCCTAAACATGGTGTTTAGGTACTCCACAGCCTCCAATACATCCTCTTTCTGAACCTCTACCAAATCTGGAAGACTACCTAGGTTTTCCAGCTTTTTTTTGTTCATATGTGGTATTTTGTACTTGTTACCACCTTCTGCCTTGAGTATCTTAATCATACACTTTTGCAATGTAACCCAGATGTACTTGTTTACATGAGGGTTGAAAGTGTCATAAGACTGTTTGACCTTTTGAATTAGCTCCTCTAAGTCCCTAGGAAAAGACTGATATTGCAATGATTGTATAGACCTAAATAGCCCTAAGTCAAGGACATTCAAATCAGGAGACTGTGCTGGCTGGAAAACAAATTGAATGTTAAAGCCATTAGCTGTTGTTGCTGCCACAAACTCATCATCTGTAGGAACTTGGTGTGGCCTTGCATTGTCCCATTGGATGACCACATCCTTGGGCAGACCTTCAGGCCACTTTGATATGATTGCTGGAATAACCTTTGTTAGCAGCATCTCTCTGATTACTTCTCTGTTTATGTTCTGGAGTGCCTTGGTTTCCGTGGTCCCTCTTGGTCTTTTCTTGCTTGCTTTCTGTGCTACTTGCTGGACAGTGAATGGAAAGATGCCATACTTTCCATCATGTAAAAGTTCCCCATTTATGCCATATAATGGCTTCCCTATGATTGCCATGAACATTGCCTTTAGTTTGAATCTTCTTGACTGAACTGCCATATAGGGATCCTCCTCACATGGCAGTAGGTAGAACCTCCTTTTGTCAGGGTTCAAGTAGAACCACTTTTCATCACAGTGTATGACATTCCTCATGTCAACAAATGTGGGGTCCTCATTCCCTGTAATTGGATTTATATGTGACAAAATCCATCTTAGTCTGGCAACCTTGTGGTCTGATGTGAGCAATGGTTTGTTGCAGCATGTGTGTGTTCTTAGCCTGCCTCTTTTCTTCAAATTGTGAACTGTAGTTAGACTGATCTTCAATGCTCCTGCATAGCTTCTTTCTGTCTGCCTTAAATGTAATGGGACTGACTGGAGAGTTTCATCAGAAATCTCCATTGGCTTTCTCCCTGTTTTGCCAAATTTTTTGGTCCTGACATCAATCAAGTCCCCTGTTGCCAGCTGTTTTTTTATGTCTGAAAAGATTCTTGTGATTGTTGATTTGTGGACATTAAATTCAGATGCTAATTGCTTCATGTGACCCCTTGGTAAAGTCCCATTGCTCATTTTCAGCAAAATTGCATCAACAATCTTTCTTCTTTGCTGCAAAGTTAATTGTTTTCTGCATACAAGACCAGTCCCTTCATGACCTTGCTGTTGCATTTGTGTGTTGAGAACATTAGTTTCTGTCTGTGGCTGCTGTTGCTGTTCTTCTTGGTTGCCATCCTGCATTTCATCTTCTGAGTTGTACTCCCATATTCCTGCATCCTGCATTTCTTCTTCTTCCTCGAACCACAGCTCTGCTAGCTCTTCTTCATTGAGAATGTGTTCAATATAAAAAAAAACAGAGTCATCAATTTCTGCCATTCCTCTTTTCCAGCACAGGGAGGATGAAGTCAGGGCCCTGCTGAGTTGTGTGGGTTGAAGATGAAGACTACACCCACCTGTGCATGAAGGACAACAGAGCACCCCTGTTTTTTGTAAAGTTTTAAGGAGTAGTTAGTGTGTAATTATTCTAACCTAGGATTTGATAAGCTTTTGTGGATGAAACTGTGTTTTTGGCGGAATGTTTCACCCACCTTTAAACAATGTTGATTGTAATTAATGCCTGACAATGGAGGATGATTTATTCCCTCCTTAAATGCTTGAATGAATGGTGACATTAAATGGGGGCATGGCTGTATTTATAGCCTCCTAAATTTTTTGGGAAAATTTGACTTTGGTATGAAATTTTTAAAAAAGGAGGGGGAAAGTAAAATTTCACCCCAAATTTTCGGTGGGTTTTGGGTGGGAAATTATGCTTTGGTTTTTTCTGCCAAACTTTCCCACCACAAACAAAAAGTGTGGTCCACACTTTCTCTCTCCTTGCTTTTTAATTAAACCCACTAACTTCTCCTAATATTTACTCTTCAATCTTTTGCCTCGTGAACCGTATTATCACTCAAAGTTGCACATAAAAATAAACGGAGGTAGTATAATTTTTATTTTGTGGACTATAGTTTTCGTAAGAGTCTCGCTAAATTCAAGCTCTTTCACAATTCGCACAATTCAGAATTTGTGATCTTTGGGTCTCCTTTTCTTGTGTCAATTTTTTTTCACACATATAATTTTGTGCACAATCATAATATCCTATCTTTTTGCCACCTGTACACCAATAATTACTTTTGTTTTTATTTTTATTATTTTGGGTTTTTTGGGTAGTATTTATAGCATTCAAAAATTTATTTTTAGTCAGAAGAAAAATAATTAAAAGGGTTTGTTTTTAGTTGGAGTAAAAGTTAGTTAAAGTGGTTGTTGGAAGTCTTTGTTCTCCTTAGAAAAATTTATGTACAAAAAAGTAAGAGAGAGTCCTATTTTATAAACTTTATTTTAATTTAATTGGCGGCTTCCCTTTTATATATATTCAAAGTTCAACCCTCTACTTCTTATTTCTTTCCTCTGAAAAATTTTGCATAAAATTATTCTCTCATTAAATTCAATTCCTCTGCCCCATTATTCATAGTCTTTTATTTTGGCCGGTGAATTATATATTTCTCCAAAGTTTATAAATATACAACTTGTATTATAAACTTTGCATGGTATTATCTCTCTTAGTTGTTGAGAAAAATAAAATGACTAATTGTGAAGAAATTTCCTTGGATTCAAGACCTCCATCATATGAAGAAATCAAGGACAAAAATGGTATTACTCAAATCATTCTTCGAAATCTACGAGGCGATACCGTTCGAGTAAGTCATCCTATCCATATTATTATCATCGTCTTAATTAATTACATACTCCCTCTGTTCCTTAAAGATCTTTCTATATACTTTTCTGTTTTTTATCCGTTTTTTGAAGTTCTTCCCACTTTACGCGGTTTTATTTGTATATATTAATATTGATTTGGTGTTCGATTGTTTGTGTTCGATTATTTAGATAAGCTTGTACGGTGGTCAAGTTCTTTCATGGAAGAATGAACAAGGAGATGAATTATTGTTCATGAGCAGCAAGGTATGCCACCCCATTTAATTTCTATTCAATTATTTTTATTTTTATTTATTTATTTTCATTGAAACTTCTGATATTTTTCATTTCATTATTTTTAATAACAAGGAAGGTTCCTAACAATAATATCTTTGATTTTTTCTGTAGTCTAAGAAATAATTAGTACTACTAATTATCATTTTTTAGACTTTTCGATATAAGTTAGAGGTGGGGTTGTTGTCAAGAATTGGTCTAGTATGATGATTTATTGGTAAATATATATTAATCATATGCTTTTCAGTTAATTATTTATAATAATTCATCCTTCAATTTGACTGATTCAGGCTACGTTTAAGCCGCCAAATGCAGTTAGAGGAGGAATCCCCATATGTTTTCCACAGGTAAATTAAAATCTAATTTTACTCATTTTTATAAAAGTTGCAAAAAATTAAAAATATGATTAGACCAACATAAATTTCATTGTTAGCTGATTACTGTAATTTTGTGCATCTACCATTGGAATGATCTGAAGTTTGGAAGCCGCGGCCTGTTAGAACAACATGGATTCGCAAGGAATAGAATGTGGGTGATCGACGATCAGCCTCCTTCACCACGTACTAATAAATCGAAAGGCTATGCCACGGTCAATTTGTTGTTAAAACCTTCTGATGAAGATCTTAAAGTGTGGCCTAACAAGTATGTACTACTCAAGTACTAGTAATATGTTAACCTGAATCTTATTTTAACATTTTTACTTGTTGATTTAATGTCTAACAACAAATTCTCTGTTTTAGATTTGAGATTCGAGTCAGGGTTACACTATCCGAGGATGGCAATCTTGTATTGAGATCGCGTGTTAAGAATGCAAATGGAAAGCCCTTGAGTTTCAATATTGCATTCCGTACATATTTTGCAATCTCAGATATCAGGTAATACCTCTTTCTTTGTCGATGTTAACACTTTCCCTTTTCATTCGTTTTAAATTAAGTCAAGAAACTAATTTATGAAGCGTGTCACTACTTAATGTTAACATATAGGGCCAGGTCTTGTTAGAAAATTGAATTGTTTATGTTATGAATATAGCTACCAGTTTTTTCTATGATTTTCGAGTCTGATGGTCAATTTTCGGGTTAATGATACAGTGAAGTTCGAGTGGAGGGGTTGGAAACTCTGGACTACCTCGACTGTTTACAGGACAGGCAGCGATTTACAGAACAAGGAGATGCCTTAACATTTGAATCAGAGGTGCATAACATAACCCAGATTTCTGATATATAACATATATTGCATTATTGGACTTATTGAGGTACTAATTAAGAAATTTTTTAACAACACAAAATAAATTCAAACCATACTGCCTCTCTGTATATACAGAATTCAAACTATTTTTCAACTAATGAATTATATGTTCGTGCAGGTTGATCGAATTTATCTGAGTTCATCAGATGTAGTCGCGCTCTTTGATCATGGAAGCAAAAGAACATTTCAGATAAGAAAGCAAGGGCTTCCTGATGTTGGTAAGTTTTATTCTGTTAAGTCACTTTTGTTTACTAAGAGTAGCTAGACAAGTAGTGATTAGATTTTTTTTTTTTTTTTTTTTTTTTTTGGTAACGAAGATGCATTGCAAGTGTTTCTTACCTAGCAAAGAAACACTTGTAATGCATAAATGTGTTTGGAATTCACATACTTGTGAATTCCAAACACATTATTGGTGTTACAAATGCATAATTATAGGACGGATTACTAGCAAGTAGTACTACTAGATACAAGTTTTGCTGACAGTTAACTTGTAAATATCTTTCAGCGGTGTGGAATCCATGGGAAAAGAAAGCAAAGGCATTGACAGATCTAGGAGACGACGAATATAAGAAAATGTTATGTGTTGATGGATCCGCAATTGAGAAGCCCATCACCCTTAAGCCAGGGGAAGAATGGAATGGACAATTGGAGTTTACAGTACTCTCTTCATGCTAACAAAGGAAAAAACACAACAACTTTAGATGATGATGATCAAATTTAGAAAATAATCATAAATGTTGCTTATTTTTCATGGCAACATTTTGTTTATATATTCTGACTGCTAAGTATTATCTGCAGGTTCAGCAAACCATTTAGAAGAGAAAAAAAGTTCCTTTTTTATTTTGAGGGGAGGAAGAAGTTTTATTTATTTAAAATTCTATTTTTTGGTTTATGCGAGCATATTTAATTTGTTGAAGTTGGCAAATTGTAAGTTTACACTGTATTTTGTATATCATTTATGCTCTTTGATCCAAAAAAAAATTAACTTCATGGGTCAATGATATTGTAAAACTTGTATCATTGCTTCTATTAGTGATGTTTGTACTAACCGACATACTATGTTACACTTTTTTTTTTAATGATTTGTTGTTATCATTTAATTTGGGTGTATGTGACAATATATTTAGCTCATTTTCAAAAATAAAGAAAAAGATAAAGGTTTTCATTGGCTTGTGACACTTTCTTGTACAAAGGAGGGGGAAAAAAGCATAAACTAGGAGCATAATTTAGGGGACAAAGTTAGAAAATTTTCAAGGGTGATCAAGATCAAACACAAGTATTGAATATAACTTACAATCAAGTCTCTATCAAGGTGAATTTAGCCTACTTGCGCAATTATCTGGTACATTCAATCTATTGTTTAAGGAACTTTTAAGATTAATATGTAATTTAAAATAACCTTTATAGTATTTTGAGCACCTATTCTCAATTTCTCATTAAGTATAAAAAAGTTTACCCTTATATAAAAGGAGTACGATTTTAGAACTTTGACACTGACCTAATTTAATCAGACTCGATCTATCCAAATTTGTTCTCTACAACCACAATAATTTAGCGTGACTCAAACCCAATTACACTTGAAACATACCCAGCCCAATGGCTCAAATTGACATCTCGGGCTGTGTAGCCTCATAGATTCTACTGGTATTATAATTACTTTAAAGTTTATATCCTAAAGTTTCAATGTTAGCCATGCCATCAAAATAGCTAGATGAAGACTTCTGTACTTCATATTGCTATACCCTTGTAGCAGCCTTGTAGGTCCAAAAAAAAAAAAAAAAAAAAAAAAAAAAAAAAAAAAAAAAAAAAGCTTGACAAACGAGGGTGCTAATGAGCTATCAAATCGTTTATAAGTCGGATAAGAGCAACATAATACAATATTAAAAAAAATAATAATGATTTTATCATTTATGTTTCAGGATTAGACTGTCAGTAAAATTTAATTGTAATACGGAGTATTAAAAAAAATCAAACATTGCAATGTGTTTAAGAGCTCAATTATAGAGCCAAAAGGATTAAAAACTCGATTTTACATATATATATTTAACGGGTATCAAATTTCACTCATTAGGACTAAGAGGTACCAATGTCAAAAGTTATGTAAGATATGTCCACATTATTTTAAACACGATCTTTACATTTTGTAGCGAACCAAACAAATTTCTCCATACCGATAACATAACAAAAATAGAAAAAAAAAAAAAAAAAAAAAAAAATCAATAACACACATGTGAAAGGAGAGGTAGACCACTCTTAAGTATAGGTGATGTTTCATTTTAAAACCGATTGTTTGATGGCGAATAAAGAGTTCTAATATATCTATTGATTATTACCTCTCATCTCTATGATTGATTTCAAATGACTTACCTACACAATTAACATGTGCATTTCTCAACCTGGAGTTTTCCCCCGAAAAAAAAAAAACAAAAAAAAGGTTATGAAAACTTATAAGTAATTCTCCAATCTACTAATTATGAACAATAAAAAATGTCTCTAAATGGGAAGTACGTCCCACGAGAAGAGTTTATAATGAAATTATTAAACAACTTATTAATTTGCTTAGGAGAGAGAATTCAAATTCAACGGTCCTTATGTAATTGTACATTCAATTGAAATCCATGAATTGTAACTTTCTTGGAATGTCATAATCATGGTGTCTCAAGAATAATTACATATGTCCATTTCTCAATTTTATTTATTTATTTTTTATTTTTTATTTTTTTTTTGGTTGAAAATGTCAATTTCTTATGAAATGGCAATATGAATTTGAAATGTAAGATTTAAATTCTATCTGCCAATATGACCTTATAAGTTACTTCATAAATATTGGTTCATATCTTAAATTCGATAACCAAATAAAATTGTTCCACATACTTGTAATCTTATCTCTAGGTACCATTCAATGTGGAGAACTTTTTTTTTCAACCATTAGGGGAATGAATACCTTCTAGAATGATAAATTGTGTTTTGAATTTCAACCATAGTTTCATTACTCGGTTTAATTATTAGTCGTTTTAAAGTGTAAATGGTTTTTTCACCAAGAAAACAAAAAGTGTAATGGCATTGCTTAAGTCAACTTACCTTTGTATCAATTGCATCATGTTTATGTGTGAGGGTGTGACATCGTAACTAGATAGTTGCACTACTATTTCTCTTTAAGTCGAATCTTGTTCATCTAAGTATCTATTTTCAATAGTAGCAATTTTATACTATGATCAAACAAGTCCATTAGATATCATAAAAAGGGAAATACACCAAATAGTGTAAGTATTTGGTAATGGATGAAGAAAAAAATTTAAGCTCAAACATAAATAATAAATTAATTCTTTTTTGTAATGGTCTCTTTAATTTACTTGCTCTATGCTTATTTGCACAAACATTTATGCAAGCTAAAAGAAAGAGGGAAAAACTGAGTAATTGAGTGTAGGATCCAACTCATATGACAAAAAGAGAGAATTTTTCTAAAAAGGAATTTGGAGCAAGTAAATTGGGACGTTCTTGTTAGAAAAAATGGGTCAAATCATTTGGGACGAATGTATTGTATTATGTTGTAGCTCATTCTAAAGAAATTAAGGAGTTTCAAAACTTGAAGGTTAGATGATGTTTTATTTCTCTAGATATTTCCTTTGTTTTTTATTAGATGCATCGCTTTTTATATTTAGAATTTTCAATTTAAATTCATTACTTTCCTTTTTAGACAATAAATTCTCTCTTATCTCTTATATCTATCATATGGGCCTCTTTATTTTTCTCTCTATCTTTCTCTACTTCAAAAATTACTTAAGAGCCCGTAATTTCAAAAGTGATACATATAAGATATGATCTAATAAAAAACGAAAAAAAAAAGTATGAAATGTCTTGCCAAAAAACTCCTAATTTCACAATTTTGCAATAATATAATTTTGCACACACACGCATACACAACTCACCAAAATAAGAAAAAAAAAAAAAAAAACAAACAAAAGTAATAAATGCAATTTGCAAAGGTAGGGCCAGTTCTCGGGTAAAAAGATTTCATAAAATGGACCTAGTGGTCCATTTCCTACAATATACAACCCGGTCATTAGCCCAATTCTTACGGCTTGTCTATTTACAGCCCATAATAGTCCAAATAATATGATACTTTATACGTACTTAAATTAAATCAGTAAAACCAATCAACAACATCAGAGTGGCGCAGCGGAAGCGTGGTGGGCCCATAACCCACAGGTCCCAGGATCGAAACCTGGCTCTGATATTAAAGAGTAGCTTCCCTTGCCAAAATTTTTTGTAAACCCCAAATTCAAAGAATGTAGATAGCATCAGTCATCCTATAAATTGTAGATCCCTTCTCAGTCTCTTTTTATTTGATTTGTTTAGTCAATAATAACTTGTATTTATTTTGGACGGAAGCAAATCGTCTTTTAGACTTAGTTTTTTCTCCTTTATGAGCTACGGAAATTAGAAGCCTACGAAACTTGTTTTTCAGTCCCCTAAATTTTCTCCATTTAAATTACGGAAACAAAAGGGAAAAAAAAAACTCAAAATCAAAGTATGTCGATAACATCGATCCATTCTATAAATTATAGGTCCACGTGCATTGTTGTAATGCAAGGCTTGTTACAACAAACTACAAGTAAAAAACAACCAAATTGCCAGCCAATTTTCCTTTTCATTTTTTTTTTTAAAAAAAGGCCCAATAATTGGTTATCATTTTCGTCTAAAAATATTGGCAATAATTAGTAGGTGCCAAATGATAGAGTTTGGATCGTCATAAATTATTGTCACTTCTAATTGACACACGAATGGAACTAGGATGATACAACTCAATCACAATGGCCCACTAAGCCTTTTTCATTCTTTGTGATAAAATTTATACGTAGTAATACTCCACCAAGAATATAATTATCATTAATTATTATAATCGATCAATTAAATAATTAATATACCCAATATAATGATGTCAAAAACTTATCAACATCGTAACATTGACATGAGTGGTTTTTATTCTTCAATTTGTTCTTGTTTAAAACTATGAAAACATGATGATAAGTTCTAGCTACTTTTTTTTTAGTTTATCTATATATATCATGATATCATCTAATACAACATTATTAGGTAATGACTTTCAAGCTTTATTTATAACGATCATGGTTCTCTTCTTGTTCTATTCCCCTTACCACAATAAAGAGGTATGGTAGTATATTTTTCAAACACTAATATACTATTCTCTTAACCTAATTTTTACTTAGGTAAACTGTGTAGATTATTACGTAAATCTTAGGAAAAATAATTTTTCAAATGAAAAACTAATTTCATTCATCATAAAGTAAATTTAACTTATCAAAATTAGGTGTTGTTAAGAAGTAGTACTTGATACACTAGGTTTTTTTTTTCCCTCTCTTAATCAATCATTATTTATGTTTCTTTGCAAAAATGTATTGACTCAATATTGTTTTCTTAGAAAATTATACAGCATATTTATTACATCCATTATTGGGATATTGATTTAAAAACTTTTTTTGACTTTTATAGCAATCGTTGTTCTCTTTCTCTTCCCCTTAAAAATAAGAGTAAGTACTTAAATGTAGAGGTGTAAATGAATCAAGCCGATCAATAAACTACTCGTGTTTGGTCTCGGTTGAAACTCGTTCATGTACGTTTATTTAATAAATGAACCAAGCTTGAACAAATTTTGAAGCTCATTTAATAAATGAGCTTGAATACGAAAATAGATATACTCGTTCAAATAAGTTCATGAACAACTCGTTTATTTATGTTCATGATTTACTCGTTTATCAATGTTCATGAATCATTGGTTTATTTACAATTGTTGATTTAGTTATTAAATTTATAAGATTCAATTATTGTGCTAATTTTGAAATTTTCAAATATCAAAAGTACAAAGCTCATTTATTGGAGAAGCTAGATTATTATTAAGTTCGTTCATGAAACACTCGTTAGATAAACGAGTTGTTCACGAACCGTTCGTGAACATGTAGTGTACTAAATGAGCCGAGCTTGAATAGAAATTTGAGCTCGCTTGAAAGTTCGGGATCGTGCTCGAACTCGCCTAAGTTAAATGAACTTGAACATGAACAAGGTAATACTCGTCTCGGCTCGACTCATTTACACCCTACTTAAAATGATTGTTTATTCAGTGTGTTTTTTTAATCGATATATCTAATTTTGGCCTAGTGATAAAGACTTAAGACTTGTATGTTTATGATAGGTCTTTGAATCCTTCTCAACAGCCTCCGCTACTTGCAATATCTTTGTGCGTATCATTTGCACACAAAAAAGCCATTTTCTTTAAATTGAGTATTTAAGACATAAATTAAATACGAGTGAATTTTTCTAAACATATATAAAAATTAATGATACAAATCTATATCTATATCTATTCTATATTTATTTATACTCTATACTTTAGTATTTAAAAACTCAAACCACAATCATTCATATGCCACATGTCATCACAATTCACAACTTATTCATATGCCACATGTTCTCACAACTTCACTCATATGCCACATGTTACTCCCTTTACCTTTTTAATATTAAAAAAATTAAATTAAAAATTTTATATAACGTTAAATTCTTTTTGCGTAACTTGCACATTTAAGTAAGAAAATGAAATGTTTTATTTTTACCATGATAGAATAAAGTTGAATTAACTATTACATAAACATATGAATTGAAGTATAATAAAAATAGTCTTTTTATCTCTTAAACTTAAAATATAGCTTAAACTAATATGAAGTATGTCATTTCATATTCTACAATATTCATGTATATATACTTAACTAAATTCTTTCATATTCTTCCACAATTCCACCCTCACTTTTTTTTTATAAGTTTTCACAGCATTCACCTCAAAAGTCATGTAACAATAACTTCGTAGTTTCAACTATTGAAAAGCATACATTTATATAAAATAACATAAGTTATAACCCGTAGATTGAACGGGCCAAAATGCTAGTTTTCATATAAGAATGTCTTACCATCATAAGAGGGTAAGATCACACCTTGTAAAGCAGGTTGAGCTAAGGGGGAGAGAATAATGAGACAGGCATCCTGTGATCAAGCTTAATTATGATGCTAAGGCGGTACAAATGTTTCTTAATGCATGGATGCTATTGGAGCCACCAAAATTATTAAATCAATGAACTTATTAAAATATATACTTGTATAAGGGTTTTTTTCCTTGTTTTTTTTTTCTGATTTTGAAGTAATATATAAGATTTTTGTGAATACAAAAGATGGAGCGAGGACGCTAATTAAATAATTACTAGATATATGACTGATTAGTATTCCATTTTAATTTATTTGACTAACTCATATAACAAGCATATAATCCAAGGTTTACGTACATGTGTTGCTTAAATCATACAGAGTATATATGTCAATATATGATGAGTATGTGTGTATCACATACGTACACTTAACATAATTTTGTTATAAGTGTCCATTTCATGTCATAATATATGCTTTCATTGTGTTGCCAACTTGATCTTTGATATAAAGATGAAATATAAGCAATCACATAAATTGTAAAAAACATTATTCTTGTCAAAAAAAAAAAAAAAAAAAAAAAAAAAAAAAAAAAAGAAGAAGAAGAAGAATTATCTAAATTAATAAAATTGGCAATAGACCAATAGTAAATTAGGGGATGCAGCTACAATGAGTTATTATGAAATATATGCATACTCATTAATGTTGGATAGTTTGGATATATATAAGAAAAAATATACACGTACATTATTTTTTGACAATAATATATAAAAAGAATAGGCACTATATATATATGCATAGATGGTTTGCATCAAAAAAAAAAAAAAAAAAAAAAAAAAAAATTATGCATAGATGGTTAATATTGGTTTTTTTTTTTTTTTGGGTGTGTGTTTCACTCGGATCACCCTTTGGATTAATCCGAATTCAGGGATCAGTTATGGGTGGTTAGGTTTCAATTCCTTCCCTGTTGTTGTTGTGGGGGATCAAACACGAGTCCTTCCTACTAAGTATAGTCTCAATCACCACTACACCCACAACCAATTGGTTGGTTATTGGTTGAGTGTATGGTAATAATTAAGTACATCAAATAATTTGCTTTCCTTCTTCCTTGATCAATCCATTGAATGAAGACACAAATTGAAGAGGCTAGCAAATCTGGACATTTGTAAAGCATAAGGAGATGAATGAAAATGCCGTTAGCTTATCTAGTAAACCGGTTGCATAATGAACATGCACCCTGTTACTCCCAAGGGTTCCATCACACACAGTTTTGGTCTCTTTTTCAACAAAAACGGATTGTGTAGCACTTTGTAACTATACTGATGTTTGTTCTAAAGCAATAATAGATAAGTGTTGCACAAAAACACTTTCAATTTGATGTAAATTATGCAACGTACTTGTCTATGATACTCTATTTGTTGATGCCCCTTGTATATTATATGAAATGTTTATATTTTGAGACAAAGAAAGTATTATATATATTACTACATGATACAATATATGAAATAACTTGTCTCTAGAATACAAATGCTATATTTTATAATAGCATTCAAACTTTGGCAAGTTTAATTTGTACTTATTTTGGCATTTGTATCTTAAGCTTTAGTTATTGAGTAGGAGAGTATACATGTGAATGTAGTTTGATGATGCTGAATGCGGATGGAAGGAGTCATATTCAATCACGATCCCTTAAAGACAAGTATGTACTCCATTTTTTTTAACTATTCATGCATTAGGTTTGACCATAATTAATTAGTAACATAATAAAAATATATTTGATCATAAAATAATAAAATATGTTTTAGACAGGTTTTAATATAAAGCTTCATAATACTTCCTCTGTTTTTTTAGTTGACACCTTTCTATTATTACGCTTGCCAACGCATGTTTTTAACGCTTAATAACTTCAATTATCAACATTGTAAAATTATAAAAAAGTGGATATTTATAAAATATACATATAGACGATTGAAACAAGATCCCACATGATTATATTTTATCGTATCTATAAATCACAAAATCGAGTCAGAGTGTAGTGTGTGAATAGTGTAAAAGTCAAACGATGTCAACTAAAAAAATGGAGGAAGTCTAATCTTTAAAATAATTTTCACTAACATTTAATTATATAAAAATAAAGTCAAACTACTACATTGACATGTGTGCAATGTTTGATTGTATCATGTATTATGGAATAGAGGGAGTACAAAATATGAATTACCACAAGTCACAAAGATTCAAATCCCTAAAAGACAGGATAAATATTAATTAAAATATACTCAATAACTATTATTCAAGAACAAAGGTAATACTTCATAATACCAGGTATGAATGAAATATTGAAATGTGTCTATGGTCATGTTTGGTAAGTGGTTTTTTGGTTAGGTTTTGGCTTTTGACTTTTTATATGGTCAAACAGCCAAAAAAAAGTATTTAGTAATTGGCTTTTCATTCACCCAAAAAGCTGGGTCTAGCTGGCTTTTAAGCCCAAATGAAAAAACTGCTATGAGTAGCTTTTTTGTTGGCTTTTGGCTTGTTTATCTACAAATTATCTAATAAATAGTCAACAACCACCAATTAAATTTACCAAACACTTTAATAAATCGTCGGCGTAACACAGCCAATTCAAAAACCATTATAAATAGCCAAACATTTCAGCTGGTCAAACAAGTCAAATAAATCAGTCAACCGCCAACAGCCAACAGTCATTTGCCAAACAAGGTTTATGATAAAAAAAAGGTAAGAATACTATTAGTAAAAAGGGGAATTCCCTTACCTCTTCCTCTACACTCAAGCGTCGACTTGCGGCATTGGGCTGGCTAAACTTGTGAGAAGTGTCAGTTCAATAGGGGTCTTTCATCATACCTTAAAAAAATTATAGAAAAATAAAAAGTATACCGTTAGTAAGAAGAAAACGGGCTAAGTAAATGGGCCACATGGGAGGTTCCTCATTGCACACAGCCCATGAATAACAGGTCTAATGGGCCCTGAAAAGATTTATGTAATTGGGCTACGTGCGTTTGTCCTTAAGTATTTGGAATTAAATCCCACAATGCTTGTGCTTAGTAGGCCCATTACATATACATATTTTTGTTTTGAAGTTTAAACTTAAAAACAATAATAGTAATACAAGTACTATTATTAAAACATTCTTTGTAGTTTGTTGATGAGTCAATGTCTTTATGACCTGTCTTAATCTTGCCGGGGTTGGTAATTTTTTTTGCCCCAATTTGGATTGTAATCCATCTAACGGTTATTAATTCGTCTCAGTATGATCTACGGTACACAACTATCCATAGGATAGTGCCCTATTTAAGGACCATTGCCATAAAATCCAAACATTAGTTACCATCTTTCTTGGGCAAACAAAAATTTGGACCTACTAACAGTTCCTTCTCACATGGAATTTTCATTACGGAGTACATGATTGTCATGATAGGATTTTGATGTTCATCTTATCGTTAATTTACTTTATCTAAATTAAAAACTTGTTTTTATCATCTTATTAAATATTTAATCCATCCATCTAAATTAATTTATTTTATTTAACTTATGTGAGAGAGGATTTCTGATTTGTAACACCCCGTTCTTTTAAAACTGAAAGAGTAAGCGAAAATAAACAGCCTCTCGTTCAGACGTTATTTCCACTTACGCATCAAGTTCTAAAAGGATGAAATGTTACAGGATTAGAGATCATTTTACTAACATACTTCGCTTAATCAAGAATTGTATTTATTAATGATTGATTTTTTTAAAAAAAATAACTGAATACAACAAACGCACGTCAAAAAAGTATCTTACATTTCACTAATACCACCTTATGACTCCTCTAGTTTTTTTTTTTTTTTCCTCACATTGCTACAACATTGACAACATGCAGCAAGGCAACCTGTCCCGATTAGGAGCCCTTGGGTTAGTTGCTAAATTGACCACCAGGCGTGGTAATCTTTTGTCCAAAACTCTCTCTGCCTCTTACCTATTTTTGTATTCGCCCCAACAACAGTCACATGTCAAGCAACGAGCAGTAATTAACAAGTGAGAAGGTATCTCATCAAAACCATAGATGCTCCTATTTAAAACAAATTTGGGTAGTTACCCTCCCATTTGGGCAAGTGGGCAACCCACCTAGCCACTTCCCTTGCACCGAGAATGATCTTAATAGTTTACAAACTTCATTTTAATTCTCGTTAATAAAAAAAACTATCTTACCCGACTTTAACGTAAAAGACGAGTCCTAAACTTTGCCCTAACTTTACCTACATGGACACCACTCATGAGTTATGAGTCATGATTACTTATATTTGAACCACAATAGGAAATTGCCTTATCATTGCCCATTATCACCATATGTCCATTAATGCCACTTCTACTCATTTATTCCACCAACATGATGCCAAATCTGCAATATAATTATCAGCCATACCCTTTTGTAGATCTTGCCTGCATATATCCATATTTATTTTCCTTAATAAAATGAACTTAAAAATAAAAAAAAAGTCACATTTTGACTTCCCTTTGAACTTTTAACCACCTTTTTCCAGTTACTCTCACTTCTTCCACTCCACTCACTCACTCATTTTCTCTCTTTTAAAGGAAAAATTCTTCAAACAAAATCATTCTACTTTCATTGTTAATCATCATTAATTCCTACCCAAAAGTCAAAAAATCATCTTTAATTACCCCATTTAATCACATTAATTCATCATTAATCTTGTCATTTCACCTCATATTTATTTTGTCTGCATTTCACCATTTTTATGCTACAATCCGAGTTACTCGTTTCTTACTCAGATCTAAGATGATGAAGAAAAAGCAAGGTAATGTTAAAATGGTATTTCTCTAAAGTACAGAGTAGCTTCAGATTCGATTCCCTTTTATTTTACTTTAATTTTTTTACTTGTTTGTCATTTTATTTTAATTTATCACTTTATTTCTTCTTCTTCAAAATTTTCTCGATTTATGCACTTTTTTTTAGAATCTAAGTTGTTAATTTTCATACTTTTAGTTAAAAAATTACTCCAAAAGAAACAAATTCAAACACCCTGTAACTTTTTCTGCTTTTTTGTTGCTTTTTTTGGGTTTTGAATTTTCTTTCTTCCCTATTTTGCTTGTTTTTTGTGTTTAGAAATTAGCGCGAAGTTTTTTTGAAAGAATCAATGTTTAACGGCGGACATTGTTTAAATGTTGTTTAGGTATCTGAGGTGAAGAAGCAAGCAAAAATTTAGCAACCCCAGAAAAAACCCAGCAAAAAAACAGGTGGAAAAAAAAATGAGGGTAATTTCAGTTTATTATGTAGTGTTTTTAGTGGTGTTTTCTGGGTTGATTAGTTATTATAATGGGGTAAATGCTAGTTTACTTGATGATGATAAGGAAGCATTGTTGGATTTTGTGAACAAAGTTCCTCATTTACATGTTCTTAATTGGAGTGAGAGTACTTTAATATGTAGTAATTGGACTGGTATTACTTGTAATGCTGATTTGACTCGAGTAATCGCGGTCCGATTGCCGGCTGTAGGGTTTAATGGAGAGATTCCAGGTGATACTATTAGTAGGTTATCAGCATTGGAGATATTGAGTTTAAGGGAGAATGGTATTAGTGGTAGATTTCCTAGTGATTTTGGTAGATTGAAGAATTTATCTATGTTGTATCTTCAGTTTAATAGTTTAAGTGGTCCTTTGCCTGATGATTTTTCTGCCTGGGAGAATCTGAGTGTGCTTAATTTGTCGAATAATCGGTTTAATGGGAGTATACCTAAGTCGATTTCGAGTTTGAGCCTGCTTTCAGCTTTGGATCTTTCTAACAATTCGATTTCTGGTGAGGTTCCTGATTTGGGGTTGCCAAATTTGCAAGTGCTGAACTTGTCGAATAATAATCTTACTGGCATTGTTCCGAAGTCGTTGCAAAGGTTTCCGAGGTCTGCATTTGTTGGGAATGATGTTGGTTTTGTGAATTCTTCGGTTGAGCAGTCAGATGTGTCGCCTGTACCTGGTGTAAGGCCGAAGCCAAGGAATTGGTGGAGACAGGCTTGGTTCTTGGCAATTGTTATAGGATGTGGTGTTCTTGGGATTGTAGCATTCGGGTTTCTGTTCTTTGCTTGTTGTTTGAGAAGAAAGGATGATGATGGTTTTACTGGAAAGTTTCCTAAGGGAAGCATGTCCCCTGAGAAAACAATCTCGGGTAGTCAGGATTCAAAGAACAGGCTCGTGTTCTTTGAGGGTTGTAATTATGCTTTTGATTTAGAGGATCTGTTGAGGGCTTCTGCTGAAGTTTTGGGGAAGGGGACATTTGGTATGTCTTATAAGGCGATTTTGGAGGATGCAAATGTTGTGGTTGTCAAGAGGCTGAAAGAGGTGAGCGCTGGGAAACGGGAGTTTGAGCAACAAATGGAATTGATTGGGAGCATTAGACATGAAAATGCGGTTGCACTTCGAGCGTATTACTACTCAAGGGATGAAAAGCTAATGGTGAATGATCACTGCAGCCAGGGTAGTATCTCGGCAATGTTACACAGTATGTTTCTATCTCATCTCATATTTCCATATGAAAGTCTATCACCTGTGCAACTCTTTTTTTCTTCTTATTGTGACTTTTGATTTATGAATCAAAAAATTATTTCCATATGCATTTTTTTTTGGGTCCTAATAAGCTTCGAAAATTCTACATTTCCTTGGGGGATTGTTGAAGGAGTGGCTGTTTCAAAGATGTTATTTCAGATTGTTCTGGCAATATGCAACTTGTGGTTTGCTCATCATGAATTATCTGTAGAATGTGTCACAGAAAAAACAGAAAGACATGTAGCGATAGCCTTACAAAGGGTTATTAATACTTACTTTAAACGACTGATCAAGTTTGTCGACTTTCTTATTAGGTTGTCGAATCTTTTTGAAAATTTGAGTTTCAAAGATTTTGAGAACTCGAGTTGTATGAACTAGCAGCTGTATAGTTTATTACCTGGACCGTACAACTACTGAGCTTTAGCTGAAATGGGGGTCAGTCCATCAGTCCTTTTAGCTAGGGGTGGGGTTGGCTGATCAAGGAAAATTGAATCTATAAACTCATGCAACTTTTCAGCTGATAGCCTCGGTTCTAACTTTTGATGTTAAAAATTTCAGTGGCTTATGTTTACTTGCCTCTAATCCTTTTTTTAGTTTTGCCGAAACATCCTGCTCCTAGATTTAAGTTTTGGTGATCATGATACATGTTTTTTCCTCACATTCTATGTTTTTATAGATCAAAGAGGAGAAGATAGGATCCCTTTGGACTGGGAGACACGGTTGAGAATAGCCATAGGAGCAGCAAGAGGAATTACTCACATCCACTCAGTCAACGGAGGAAAATTTGTGCACGGCAACATTAGGTCTTCAAATATCTTTCTCAACTCCCAGAAATATGGTAGTGTTTCAGATTTCGGATTAGCAACAGTTATGAGTCCATTAGCTCCACCTATTTCTCGAGCTGCTGGTTATAGAGCTCCTGAAGTGACAGACACCCGAAAGGCAACCCAAGCATCGGATGTCTACAGTTTTGGAGTATTTTTACTTGAGCTTCTTACTGGAAAGTCACCAGTCCATGCAACTGGGGGTGATGAACTTGTGCATTTGGTCAGGTGGGTTCATTCAGTAGTCCGAGAGGAGTGGACTGCTGAAGTCTTTGACCTTGAGATCCTGAGATATGCTCATGTTGAAGAAGAGATGGTAGAGATGTTGCAGGTTGCTCTGACATGCGTGGCCAGGGTCCCAGAACAGAGACCCAAAATGCCAGACCTTTTAAAAATGATTGAGGATGTGCGGCAGTCTCTTGCCGAGGCTCACCCTGAAAATACTACAGCCACATCAAGTCCACCACATTAGCTGTTTAGCTATGGTATTTTAATTCCTCTTTCTGATTCAAATTTCTTACATCGAGTAATCTGAATCACTGTTATTTTACGATTTGTGGCCTAAAATATGGCCAAAGTCAGATGGAACTCATGGAAATAGTAGGGTTGTAAAAGAGCAATATATATTGCAAGACATTTTTTTTTTTTTTTTTTTTTTTTGCCCATTATGGTTTTGTGATGGTTGTTGTAATACTAATTTCAAGCTGTATTGAAATGCCTCTTTTGTCATTAAATTACTGGATGGTTTCATTACTGGAATACACTACTGGCCTACTGCAATGTTGCTGGTAACTGTTCCTCACTTGCCTAGTTCCTCTCGTCAAGCTTCAACTACACTGTGTTGCCCCCTCGACTCTTCCTTCATCAATTTTTACTCTGCTTTTTGTTTCTACATTCAAATAATGCATGATTTGCACGTTTATATTTAATTTTGTTGAAATTTGGGGATTTCCTCCAGAGGGGTTTCTTCTTTTGAGGGGTTACTTCTTTTGAAGTTAGAACACCAAAAATGTTTGTGTTATCAGATTTTTATGCATGTTATGCAAACTTTTATGCATTAACATTTCTTAACTTGCCAAACTCTGATTATAAAATCTCATTCTTACATGGAAAAATATTTTCGTGCGGTAAAGTGTAAATTCTATCTCAATTCGTATACTACGTACTTAATAAGATAAGATATCAAAAGTTTATACAAGTATTATTTAGGAATAAATACAATCATTGACACAATAGTGGTTAAGGTAAATGAGATCAGTGCTAATGAATACAATGGTTAGCTCCTCCCTCTTGGTTGGCTGGCTTTGAATACTGATGGAGTGGCAAAGGGTGCTTTAGTGTGCCAGGACCTGCGTGCTAGTGGGGGAGAGGTGATTCTAGACTACACTGGTAAGCTTATAAATGCCTTCTCGCTTAATTTTGGCGCTTGCACAACATTCATGGTTGAGTATGGGAGTGAGCAGGGGCGGATCTAGAGGGGGGTTTTCAAGGCAGATTTTTTGAAAAAAAATTATAAGTTTTGATTTTTTTTTTAAAAATAATTTTTTGTGAAGTAAATAATCAAATATGTAAGTCTGGCACATTGGGGACCTGAGATTTTTGTTTTATGTGTAACATTGATTTTTTGCAATAGAATTATAGATTTATGATTTATATAAGTAGTAATGTATTAGCACGCTTTCAAAGTATAAAACTCGAAAAATGCTTTTGTAGGTTTTTTTTTAATTTTTTTTATTTTGTAAATGTTTAATCCATCCATTTGCAATAAAAATTTTGAACTTATGTATTGAATATTTAATTAATATATGAGCATCGTTTGTTTTTTAAGATTCCGAACCCACAATTTGGAATTCTTGGATACGCCACTGGGAGTGAACGAGCAGATCGGCTTGGAGCATCTATGTTACAAGTTCGACTTCATAATCAGGTAGTGGTTATGGCACTTAATAACTTAAAGGCTACTCACGGTGTCCATATCATCCAAGGTGTATGCTAGAGGATACAAAGTGGCATGTAGAAGTGCACCAAATTTATCAGGAGCCAAATCGAGTTGTAGATTGGCTAGCAAATCAAGGCGTTATTTAGAACAACAAAACTGAGTTGATTTCAATTCCCTCCTTTGACCTTAGAACGTATTTTACATGATGAGATAGTAGGGGTGACTTTGCCATGTTTAGTTTTGCTGAAGTTTATTTTCTTTGTTTTTTCCTTTGAGCCTTAGCTTGGGCCTTCGTGTGCCCCCAAAAAAATGTTTACCAAAAAAAATTGATGGGAACAATGATGATAATTTAATGTAAATATCTGATTGTGGTAACACTGTCAATTAAGTGTGTGACATGTTACATAGAAAATTAACTTCCTTAAATGATTCATTGATTCACTTAAACTCTGTAGCACTAACACATGTTTACTTAAATTCAATTGAAGTACTTCAAATATATATGGTGCACATTCATTGTTATTATGCAATTGATGCATGCAAGACGAGTTGTCTTTTACCACATGTAGCACCAGGCCTGTGTTTGGGGCGGGGCAGGTGGGACAACCGCCCAGGGCCCAATATTGTGAAATCCATAAATTGGTTAAAAAAATGGCCTCAAAATTACTACTGGTAAAAGAAAAATAAAATTTCTGAAACTACTTAATGCTCCGTACAATTCTTGTGTAATTCGTCAGTTTCCAAAGCAAATTAAGGTCTTGTCATCTTGTGTAGTTCGTTAGTTCCCAAAGCAAATTAAAGGTTCCAATTCCCCTGATTTTTGCTTCTAATGGAGTAGTTATTTGCTAAATGAATTCCCTTTTTGATATTTCTAAAATTTCAATTACAGCCTATAGCTCTAACTTTGTTACGGAATAAAAAAAACATAAAAAAAAAAAAACTTGTTTCTTTTTTTTCTCTTTCAAAAATCTACTTAATATCTTGATTTTTGAATGGTTCCGTTCAAAAATTTGAATTTGATAAAACTTTCTGAATTGTTTATTAAATTGTTGTGTCTTTGCTTAATATTGCAAGGTTTGTGTTCAATCTTCTTTATGTCTTTCAATTTGAATATTAATTTCTCAATTAATTTTTTTTTAAATATTGGTAAATCGTGTTCAACCATATGAAATTTGTAAGGTTTGTGCTTGACAATCTACATTTTAATAAGCTTTTAAGTAAGATAAATTAATGAGAGGCAATTGACACAATTAATTAGAAACTTCATACTACAAGGGGTTTATCTTCATATATATAACTAGTACGTTTTCAATCTTTTTATTGTGTTTTAGTTTTCATATTTGATATGTAATTTCGAGGGGTTGAGTTAGATTCGAGGAGGCTAATCTTCATTTTGCATACCCTTAAACCTTAATAATAATAATAATAATAATAATATAAAAATAAAATATTATAATACTTGTTAATTAGGGCCCCAATCTAAATATTCGCCCTAGGCCACCAAAATCTCATATACAGGCTTCTATAGCACAAACTAGGAAAGTGAAATATATTTGTGATGGGTGGTCTCGATTAGTACATTCAAGATATCATTTATTTAAAAAAATCTTGTGGGCAAAAATTGCTTTTAATGGCATAAAAGCGGTCAAGAACAATGAGGTTGCTGCTAATGAATACTTCCTCGTCCTTTAAAGATTGACTGAAACCAAATTTTACTCTTTTTAAATGAATCAACACAATTTGTGCACATGGTTGGATACAATTTATTGATGATGAAAGAGGTTGAAAGAGCAAGTGGAAAATTTTACCAAATAAGGCATACAACAATTTTTTTAGACATTTAATTTTGACACAAGGAACAATCCTTTTGGTACAAATGGAGTAATTATCAAAATTTCAAAAGAATTAGCAATTGTAATTTGAGGGCAAAATCTAATTATGTGACATTACCAATTATGTGTGTAACACGTTATAGAGAACACTTGTCAAAAACTTCACTTGTCAAAAACTTTTTGAAAAGATCTCTTTATTCACATAAATCCGTTATACGACATACTCCATGTTCATGGAGTACTCACTCCATTTTATAATTATCAACCCAATTTTATTTATTTATTTATTTTTTTTGTTAGTGTATGATAAATAATTAGTATCATGTGAAATATTTTTAGATCACATGCATGAAAATTAACAATATTATTTTTAAAATAGAATTTTATCATTGTTTTATTATACTCCATCCGTTTCATAATCGCAACACTTTTCTTTTACATTTGTTTTATACTAATAACTAGATTTGTGCCCCGGGCGATTCCTAGTTTGTTTATTAACTTTTAAGATAAACCTTTTGGTTTCAATATTAAATACGGTCATATAATCACTTTTGATAATGTAGAATATTTTCATAATTAAATTATTTTTATTAAACTGAAAGTATTTTTACCAATTTCGCACAAAAAAAAAGTATTTTTAATTTTTTACCAATTAAAACTTATTTTTACTAACTGTATGTTATTTTAAATACATTATAAATGGATCTTTAAAGAACTTTATAAAACGAATTTTTATTTTACGGAATTAGAATCGAGTTATCAGATTTTTATTAAAAGCTATGATTAAGGGCCTGTTCATATTTACTGAACTGAATTGAACTGAACTGAACTGATTGGAGCTGAACTGAACTGAACTGAAATGAACTGATTGGAGCTGAACTGAACTGAACTGAAATGAACTAAGCTGAAATGAATATTTTATGAGAGAGGGAAATTAAGAGCTGAACTGAACTGAACTGATTGAAGCTGAACTGAAAATAAGTAAATATGAACAGGCCCTAATTTTGTATATATAAAATATTAGTAGTGTATCGATAATAAAACTCTATACAACATTTTTATCTACAAAAATCTATCCATTATTAAGCATCCTATTCAACGCATATGTGACACGACACTTGACGAAAAACTAGAATGCCAAGTATCACTGTCTCGTGACCTGACTGCGAGACCAGCTTTTATTCACTTAGTGATTGCAACACTTTCTACCCTAACAAGATTTCAATATTACGTATTTTATTACTCCGTATTTCTTTTTCTCACCAACTCCACTTTCATACTCGTATTAATGATCAAAGTCATACATAAACATGTGTGCTAAGTTTATTGTGTTAATTATCATACGGTAGAACATAGTGAATACTTAACATTATACACTAATTTCAAATACACAAGACGAATCATTAATGTTATTATACACGCGATGCACGCAAGACGAGCTGTCATTCACCACGGGTAACACAAAAGCAAGAAGGTGAAATGACCGGTCCATGAGCCTCGAAGAAAGCTTTTTTGCCTTTTCCAATAATAACTAATCGACTAACCATTTGTCAAATTGTCATACGCAAAACCCTCGTTGTATACTTTCCTTTGGCAGAAATTTGATCTCAGGTATAACTACGTATTTCCTACGTATTCTTATTTAAATACCCCTTTCACCTTTTCTCACCTTTTTCTCTCTCCTACCCTTTCTTACGCTAACTATCTCTTCTGTGTTCGACGAATTTTGGTATCTCTCCAATTCTAGGGTTTTGCGAAGCTCCTAGGATTTTTTCATGGCGTCGAAGCGAATCCTCAAGGAATTGAAGGATCTTCAGAAAGATCCTCCTACTTCCTGCAGTGCTGGTAATCCTTCTATTTCTTCCTCGATTTTTATAATTTTTTTCGGTTTTTTTAGTTCTCTTAATTTCTCGATTTTGTTATTTTTCTCTTGATTTTGTTGTGAATTAGAAGGGAGATTAGTTGAATTGATGATTTCTTAATTATCGAGTTATGAATTTGAGTTTTGTTGCGGTGATTTCTGTTTTATATGCATTGGAATGGAAACTGTAATTTGTTCACTTTTTTGTTGATTAACTGGATTTTTCATCGAAGTTCGTTGAGTGATTTCTGTTTTGTAACATGTTCACTTTTTTGTTCACTTTTTTATAATTAACTGTGATGTGATTTGCATGCAATTGTAGCTTCTATTGGTTGTTTGAATTAGTAATAATCTTGTTTGATTGTGGTTGATTACTTGATTCTGCCTTGTCAAACTCATGAATCGATCGTTTAGGTAATCTAATGTTGTTTTTTTTGGTTGTATAGTTTACGTGATCCAATAAGTGAAATGTTTAGCCTGGTTCTGTGGTTGTCGTCTGTATTCCATGCCGGTAAAGTTCATCTAGTGTTGGTTTTTCAATTGTACAGTGTATGTGATCCAATTATGAAATGGTTAGGCTGGTTTGGGGATAAAATGTGTAAGTACCGATTTTCCGTGTTTTCACTGCCATGTGTGGATTTTATACTGCGTTTTATTTTATTTTTCTTATAACCTACACAGGGAAAGCTTATGTATTTTCCGTACTAAGGTACACTAATAAAATAGGGGGCTTTTATGTTGCCCTCTATCAGTTTCCGTAGTTCCACACAATGTTTCAATATTACATTATTAGATATGAAGGATGTGCAGCTGGAACAGCTTTACAGCAGAAGAAGTTTTTATACTTCATTCTTTGCCCTCTGTCAATGCACTTCATACCATTGTCAGCTGGAGGTTATTAAATCAACATGTTTTGGTTGCCAGTGGAGCTATCTGACTTTGAAGCTTTTTGCTCGTGTTGTACTCAAGAGCATATTGCTTACTTTAGGTTCATTTGCTAAGTAATCTCTAATCTTTTGTTGCTGTTTGTATGTAGGCCCAGTTGGTGAAGACATGTTCCATTGGCAAGCAACAATTATGGGCCCAGGTGATAGTCCATATGCTGGAGGGGTGTTCCTTGTGAACATTCATTTCCCTCCAGATTATCCATTTAAACCACCAAAGGTTTGATTCTTTCTCTTCCTAGGATGATAACCTCTGTGTGACTTATGACTTTATGAGGTAACCTGTTAAAAATGTTAATCCTATATGATTTAAGAAAAAAGCTTTGTCTGTTTCCCAAGAAAGTTATGATATTGGAAAGCTTCAGTCCAGGATTTTATTTTTGTGGACAATTTGTGCATGGCCTTGGTTTAAGACTTTAGGTGGCATTCTGCCTTTTAAAATATGCAGAATTCTGTTTTAACGTACATTCATTGTTTTGCCAACTTTGCTTATAATAGTTCATGCTGTGTGTAAAGTTGCCTATGTATCTCACAGCTATTTTTTTTAAGTACTTTCTCTGGTCACTTGATCTCTCCCTAAAATCTGGATTTTTCATGTTTAATCCACACAAAGCCTTTTGTAAGATAAGCTTTTAATATATTACAGTATGTTTTCTGTCAGTATTAAAGTTGGTCATCTGTCACTTTATACCTATGGTTTACACTTCAAGTCTCTAAGTAAACCCCTAAAAAGTCTTCTGCTTGTTCTTTTTTTTAGCTCCTTTTAAAAGAAATAGTAACCACTCATTAACTTTTTATGTATCTAAATGTAAATGTCTATCAAAGATTGTAAAAGGTTGGAATTTTTCATATTAAGTTTATGCAAAAGGTCAACACTAGTAACAAATCACATATATGGTGATTAAAACTGCTAATTTTTACGTGACTAGATGGCTATGATCTTGTGTATAGTTTGTTTGGGATTGTACATTTGTGCTTTGGAGTGGGTTTTGTCAACTGTTTTGAGGCATTTAAATGTTAGTTGTATTGGGTTGGAAGGAATTAGGACCTGTTCTTTTTAGCTTAATTTCAGCTCAGTTCAGTTCCTAATTTCCTTCTCTCATAAATAATTCAGTTTAGCTCACCTCAGTTTAGTAAATCAGAAGAGGCCCTTAGGGGAAGACAATTCTTTCGATAATTAGGGGAAGATAATTCTTTTGATATATTATGGATACTTGGCCATCCATGGGATTATCAATTGGAGGAAATTGGTTGGGTATTTCGGATTTTGGCTGTATTATGCCTTGCTCCTACCTGACAATGTTGTATAGAGTTTTTTTGGATTTAAATATGGAGGATTTGAAGTATATTAGTGCCACAGCTTGGGCATTCGCAAACAGTTGAATTTACTCCAACAATATCTGTATCGGTATCGCTATTCTCACATCATCATATGAGGTTTCGAGTGATCTCTGAGTCTCGTTATAGGAGTGCTGTTTTAGACACATCTATTAATTATTGAAGTTTTTTTGTTTATATAATGTCACGTTGGCTATTTCATGATCACTTATGTGAAGTTCAAATTTTATCTTTGGTGATGTCATGGTGTTTGTGGTTTAAGCATTTACTAGCAATGTTTGATGTTCTGTGCCATAGAGTTCTATATGAATATTTGAAATTGAAGGACAAACAAACCTTAGTTGTTTAAATTGGAGGATTGAATTATTTGAGTCAAGGGCACATCTGGTTGTTTGGTTTAAGAGAAACGAAATTGTTTGGGATACTATAAAACAATAAAGTTATTGGGATGAAAGGAATATTTTTGGATGAACTATAGTGTATAAATGTTGTTTTGAAGATTGACCCACATTAAGTGACTGTGAGGAATCAAAGTTGAAAAAAAAAGTGAAATTAGCAGACTAACTTTTGATGGATTGTCGGGTAGTTTAGGGCAGTGCATATCATATATGCTGGAAGTTAATATTAGAATAGCTGTGTCATTTTTTTTCCAGAGCAGTATATGGTTATGATGGAGCTTGTTTTAACAAGGTTTGTTAAAAGAGAATAAGCAATCCTTGAGGGTGATTGAGGTAGAATTTTGGTAGTGTTAGTTGGATTATAAATTTTCTTCTGGATCCTTATGTCTTAGTGGTTATATGATTTATATGAAGTTTATATTTCAAAGATGTTTGAAGAGTTTGAAGGAGCTTAGTGTGATGAAGAAGAAAAGGATTTGGGGTTTGCCTTGGGTTAAAAAACAAGGTGTCCTGTCATAAGCCAATTTTCTTAAAGGTATAGGAGATTAGGATATGCAAAGTGCTATTGTGGGTGCTATATATTGACTTTTGTTCTCAACTAAATCACAATTTTACTGTTTGATGCTAGGACTGAAGTAAATTTACATGTTTTGTTAGTTGATTATGGCCTTTTGGACGGTCTTGTTTTGGATGTAGCTGTTTAAGATGGGTTGAGAAATTTGTTGTGGGTGGTTGTTATTGATTTTCGTACACAGCTAAATCACAATTTTGCTGTATGATGCTAGGACTGAAGTGGATTCACATGTTATGGCATTTGATTATGGCCTTTTTGACTGTCTTTTTTTGGATGTAGCTGTTGAGTATATAAGGTATTTTAAGATGGGTTGAGGTGTTTGCTTGTTAATGGACAAGGTGTAAGCTTATTAATATAAGGGATTTTGGTGATTGATTATGTTTAACTAGGGTACAATGATTTACATGACTTTTTATTTTACACAACAGTTCATTTTGCAAAAAGTTTTAATAGTGTTATTTTTTTAAAAGAAAAAAACAAATTTTTTTGATCAAAGATGTTTAAATCTGAAGTTGAAACTAATGGTGCTGGATGTTTTGAGGGGTCTTCTTTTTGATATGGGGATAGTTGGTGATTGTGGATTTGTGGATGTATAAGTCAACAAGCCTTTGTTCACGCAGTAATTCATTGTGCAGAAAGTTTCAAGAGTTCTCATTGAAATATATTTCAATTATACAAAGTTAAAACTCTGAAGTGACTGGTGTTTGTTGTATAAATAGTAGCTTGCCATCTTAAGCTAGTGCAATCAAAAGAAATATGTTAATGTTTAAGTGATACTAGATTAGAAAAGCTGCAGAAGACCCAAGCTAAAGAGATTTGTTGCTGACTTGCTGGCAATATTTATATTGAAGTGGAAAGTCTTGTTAAAGTCATGTTTAATAGTGGTCTCCTTGTGGCAAACAGGTTTTCTAATTCTTTGGCAATTTTGTTCTTTCTAAACCTTAAGTTTTGGTATATTGTGCTTTTTCATCAGAGTTATGCCTTTGCTATTGAATTTGATGTAAGACCTTTTTTTTGTCATTTGGTTTATCTTTAATTGGTGATACCTAAGATCAATTATGGGGAGCAATTTAGATGATAACTTGTTAATTTACATATTGTACCATCTCACAGTGAAATCTCCAGGATCCTATATCTTTAAGGAACCTTTCTTTGTAGGCATAACAATATGAGAAATAAGATTTTGTACTAAATGTAGGAGTCCTTCAACTTTACTTGCCTGTTGAATCATTTACGCTTCCTTATATGACAAGGCAAGTGACATCCTAATGTTGACAAATTATTGGGTGTCACATCCATAATCTCACTCTAAAGCTTGATAAGATTAATATATCTCAAAGGTGGGAAAGTGTGGGGCTATGTTCTTGATTAGACTTGTGTTGGTTTTTTGGTGGATTTGTTTAACATTAACAAATTTAACCATCTTTCTTTTATTAGAGATTGTATAAAGAATTAACTCTCCCTCAGATTATGGCTTTCATAATGTATAAAAACCACATAGGAACTTATGATTTATGACCTACATCCATAAGTACATCACACCTTTAATTTTTAGAGACAACGCTTTAAATTGAAGAGGAACATGACATCTCTCAGTCTCAGCATAGTCAATTGAGTTTTGTCAATCCCAGTTGGCTTCCTAGAAGGATAAAGTGTGGGATAGAGTTTGAGATCAGGTGATTTACATTAATAGGATAAAGTTGTTGGACTGTTGTGATACTAGAAGCTGGTTGTTTCAAATTTAACATATCAGTATCTTTTTCCTGGGGAATATATCGTGCAATTATTAGTTGATTTCAGTTCACTGGAGTAGTGGGTGATTTTTTTTTGCTTGCTAAATTTCTCTCTAAGCTCCTGGCAATCACTCTTAGCAAAAGGGAATTATTTCATCTAAAAAAAATGGACTCTTTGACTCAGTACCTGATCAACTGTGTTGCTCAATCAACAAAAGCGAAAGGATCATGATTGATATAAAAAAAAAAAAAAAATACTCCGTCCCTTTATTAAATGCCTATTTCTAGCATTTATTACTCACATAATGAAGAGAAGTAGGCATCTAAGTAAAACACGGAGGGAGTAGCAACCTTGGCTTTCTTGGTTAAATCTTATATAAGCGAAAACTGCTGTAGTTTTGTGATAATTTGGTGACCTCCCCCCCCCCTATTTTTTTTTATAGAGGTGGCCCACTATACCAAGGGTTTTTTTTTTTTTTTTTTCCTCACCTTATGCTGGACTCAGAGATTTCTTGGTATCCGGAAGTTGGTATCTTAGCCTCTTAGGGGGCAGCTGGTATGTCTTGCTTGGATTCATCCCTAGGCCAATCAGGTAATAAGTCATTTGATCCACCAGGGTAGTTTTGCAACTGAATACATTGGTGGTCCCAGAATACTTCAACCAGTATTAGGAGATGGAGGCTTATCATTAGATCTGGAAATGTTTTGTGGATATTTGGATAAGTGAAATTTTAAATTGCTGTTATACTTCTGCCTGAAATAATTTCTTGTCAAGCAGGAGAATTTACTCTTATTTTTTATTTAATTTTTTTTTTCTATGATTTTATTTGACTTGTTACACTATATACACTCTCCTTTGACTATTTTTTGTGATTTAGCAATGAAAAGTGTGTATGTTTGTTTTTGTTAGACTCATCTTGTTTTAGGCTTTATATAGGATAATTTCAAAATATCATATTATTTTAAAAAGATGGAGGTTATAGAAATGCACATGTTAAGGTGGATGTGCGGGAACACTGTAAGAGACAAAAGAATGAGATTATTCGCAAGAAAGTAGGGTGTGGTAGGCAACTAGGCGCAGACAAACTAAGGTAAGGGAATTTTCACCTGCGTTGGTTTGGGCATGTAAGATGGAGACTCGAGGGTGCGATGATACGTAGAGTGGAAGAGTGGGACCATGGAGGGGTTAAACGAGGGAGAGAGTGACCGAAAATGACTTGGTTGGAAGGACTTAGGAAGGGTTGGAGGGGTTAAACGAGGGAGAGAGTGACCGAAAATGACTTGGTTGGAAGGACTTAGGAAGGATTGGAGGGGTTAAACGAGGGAGAGGGGGACCGACCTAGGAAGGATATGAAGTATATGGATTTGCATGAGGATGATGCATTATCCGTAAGGGGATGGAGGAGTAAGATTTTTGTTGATGCCTACACGGAATAATCACTTTTGGTTCATGTGGCCGACCCCACTTATGGGAATAAGATTTTGATTGATTGATTGATTGACAATTGATGCTAATACTGTCCTAAGATGCATGTAGGCAAGTTTTAAATGACAACTGATGCAATTTAAAATAAATGGAGGAAGCATATAGCAAGCCATTATAATAAAAAGGGAAGTACCAGACAATTTTATTTTAAGAAGAGCTTCATGTACATTTTCTTATCAACTACCTAGTTCAGTAAACTGTTTGGCTGGAAACTATGCTCTTGAAATGGGAGCTGCTGCATAGCAATGTGTTTGCATTATTTAGATCTACTAACATGAGTTAAACCACTTTTGCTACAAAAATCTTACATGCTTGCAGGACTGCACAGCCATTTTGTGGCAAATTCCTAAGGTTGTGCAGCCTGCAATCTGGGCCCTTTGCTTCAGCTCAAGCCCTCAAATGCTTGCATCAGCCTTTTGAGTTGTCGCTCTATAAATGAGTGACAATTCATTTAATTGCACCATTTAAGCTAAAAAATGTCTATTGTAAGTTGTGTGTACTTTTTCATTAATCAAAAGTGTCGCGTGAAAGTTAGAAGACCTTCACAATTTCTCACTGTTGGCATACCTCTGCGATCTCTTCTAGGTTGGCGTCATATGGCTAATGGCTGTCTTATAAGCTGTGTTGCTTTATACCTTGCTTTGTGACCCTTTCTGCTTGAATCTCCATTTATCTATCTTTTATTTTATGCCAAAGGTCTTTGGTTGAAACTTGGAAACATTTTGATGTTTGTTTAGTATAGTAATATATAATATGTATATACTGTTAAAAATAAATAAGTTATGATGGCATATTTGTCGATCTGCTTAAAGCTGGTTGATATATTGAAGTCAAGGTTTGGCTTTTTCCTCCGTTCACACAGTTTTCTTGCTCTAAAATTCTTGTTCATATTTTTTTGAACAGGTAGCATTCAAAACTAAAGTATTCCATCCTAATATCAACAGCAACGGCAGTATTTGTCTTGATATCTTGAAGGAGCAATGGAGCCCTGCTCTAACCATTTCCAAGGTGCTTATTTGCGACACTATTTAATTTAAATTTATTGTCTGGTTTCCAGAGCATTGTGTTTTTATAAAGGTCTTGACAATGATTTTGTTAGTTAGCATTATCTTAATCAAGCCATGTAATATTCTGGATTTCAAAGGTTAAATTAAATAGGGATGTGATCCTTGACCTTTAGCTATAGGATTCTAGACTGATAATTGTCTACCAAGTTGAGTGGTCCAGTGTTCACTGAAACATGTTTAAAGTTTGCCAGCTGGTGACCGTTTATTGTTGAAATGCTGAGAACTACCTTGACTTTATAGGTCAATTTTTTGTCCTTGATCCTTAATAATGTCCGTAGATTCCAGCTTATTAGATGTTTATTAACTTTCGTAGGTACTTTAAAAAAAAAAAAAAATTTATATTCTGTGTAATGGACAAAAAGAGAAGTATTTAACCTATTTATTGTAGAAATTACTTGAATTTGTCTAATATGAGTCCAGAGATGTAGCTGATGTGTGCAGTTCAACATGGATGCTGGATGCATAGTTTTAGTGACAATAACCACATTAGAAAGCACCAGAAGAAACTTTGGTTAACAAGATCATATCAATTATTACTGTAAGATATCTAAAAAATAATAAAATGTAACAAATGATCTCCACTTTAAGAACTGGCATTCTGAATAGTTGCGACTTGTGAAGTTGTGAGCTTTTCATGGGCAGAAATTGTAACTTGGACAATTTCTAGCCAGTTAAAGTTTACTGTAAGGCCACTCCAACTAATAGTAAGAGTTACTACCTGTAATTATTTTCGTTGGAAACTGTCTAGCAAGTAAGGTTTACTCTAAAGGCAGTTTACTCCAACTAATAGCTGCTGAAAAAGAAGTTTCAAAGTGGTTTATTGTAGAATTTGAAATGGCTGCAATCTGCTAATATGTTAAATTTTACTTCGTATATATATATATATATATATATATATATATATATATATATATATATAGTGCATTAAGATTTAAGAATTGCAAATATGACTTATCAAGCTGAGCAACAGAGATTTTTGTATGGTATCTTAGTGCTGTATCTTGCTTTGCTTGAGTTATCATTGTCCTATTGAGTGGATTTTCAGGTGCATCTCATTGCATCATGGAGGTACTTGATTGTACCCCAAACAAAGCTAATATCTTTTATTGGCCTTTGGAAATTTTAAAATAGGTGTACAATTGTTTTAGCACAATAATTCTAGGCATTTGGCTCTAATCTTTTGATAAACAATTGGCTTACAATTAATGAGATGTATGTTTGTAGGTGTTGCTTTCAATTTGCTCTCTGTTGACCGACCCAAATCCTGATGATCCTTTAGTTCCCGAGATTGCTCATATGTACAAGACAGACAAGGTCAAGTATGAGACTACTGCCAGGAGCTGGACACAGAAGTACGCTATGGGTTAGCATTAGATAAGTGTGATGTGAAACTTTTAATCTCTGTGTCCTTTATTAAGAAGAATGAAACTCAGCACTATGTGCTTGTTGGAACCTCTGCAGCCGCTTTTGGTTTTATGCACAATCTATCCGTTATCAGTATTAAATGTTTATGCATGATTTGGTATTCAGTGCCACTGAATAAATCATTCTTACCTCCCACCTTTGGATGGTTTGGTCCAATACGGCACAATGCATTTCTTAATTATCATGTGCAAGAAATTCTATTTCTGCAGGGCTCGTGCGAAGTGGTGCCTTTATACAACAAGGTAAAGAGCATCTTTCTCTTATGCTACATTCCTACAGTATTAATATATGCCCATGAGACTAGCAGTTGAGTTGGATGATATTTATCATTATACATCAAGTGGCAAGTTAAATTGCCATTTTTCTTCTCTAGGCGTTTACTTGCGTGCAGCGTGCGTAAACTGAGTTTCCTCCGCACCTCTGAAGATGCTGTACTAGTGCGAGGCATACGACGTGCACCCCATGGTGATATTCCATTGCTCCATATCTCTCTTGGTTTTACTGAAACTCAGAAGTAAACACTTTGTTAGAGACTATATTAAATTAAGATACTATATGATGGTGATCATTTAAGGTTTGGTCCACCCAACATATTAATAAAACATTATTATAGCTGCACCTTAATAACTATAGTCAACTGTGTCTATGGCTTCCACGACCAAGGCAGTTTCTCCTGGTACATGTGACACTGACACGTTGCTGAAGCTGTCACAGTCACTGGCTTGTTGCTGCTTGGAAAGTTGGCCAAATTCTTGGGACTAAGGAGAGCCTGAGGATTTAATTCTCATTAAAATATATAATTAAATCTTTTTTTTTTTTTTGGGTATTGCATTCTTTTAGAATTGAGGCATGGCAAATAGTTATGGGCGATAAGAAGGGAAATTGTCAAATGAAACTGTTTGTAGATCTGAAACATGATCAGCATTCTGGAGTTTCTACTGTCAGTCTAAGATATGTAATGCCTCTTAGTTCCAACTATACTGAGAATTTAGTCAGCTTGAAATTACTTGTTTAGAATGAAAAATATTCAATCTTTGTGTTTTTTTTTTTGATGGTAAATTGGTAATGAAACGGACTTGGGCTAGATAAGTTCCCACTGTAGTAATTTCTGCGGACCATTTGGCATTATAGTTGTATTTAGGTTTAGAGGGACCTTTATGCCCTTAAGAGTAAGATTTAAACGGAGTTTTGATCTCATGAGCTGAATACTATCCCAAAACTTTAGCTACTCCGTAGTTGGTATTCACATGGCTAATGTTATGAGCTGATTTTTGACATAAGTCTGATTCTGTAACGTTTACATCACAAGTATTTAAATTACTTATACCGCTTTGACTTCAGGAATCGACCAAACTTGTACATCAAATATTACTATTAATTTCATAATTTACACATGAAAAGTTATTAACACGCTTTTTTTTATTGAATAACTGTGTGCTCGAAGACAGACTTATTAACTAGGGTGCTTTATATTAAAGCATTGCATGTTTAGGTCGCTTTATTATACTGTTTAATTTTTCTATATTTTTAATGGGATTAAAAAGAAAAGAAAGACCTAAAGATCTAGCTAAATCAAAAAGTGCTTTTAGAAACATCTGAAAAAGCACTTTAAATATAGACTCTTTTTTCCTTATGAATTAATTCTAAATGTTAAAGGTGAACAAATTGAATCAAACCCAATTTGATAAACCACTAGAACAACTTTAAACAGGAATAGAAATGCAATAATTATGATGTAGGTCAATGGAATTTTTACATTGTCTTCACTTTGGGCTTTGGAGTAACTGCACTTCCTTAATTAGTGCCTTTCTAATTTAGAACTTTTTTAACGGGTAATTATAATATTAACCCTAAATGTTCTTTCCATAATGATGTAATTATTAGGTTTTCTTTCGTACATTCTTTAATAGGAAACATACTATGTTTATGGATCTTCTTTAGTTACTCGGGTACTTAATAGTTAATATGTACAATATTTAGGTTTAACATTGTTTAAAAGATTACTTCGCTTTAAATTTTACCTAATTCAATTAAAGAAAGTTATAATTCGTGTAATACTAACTCACAATCACGAAAGGTCCTAAAAGGTTAGTTTTGGAATGTTCTTCGAATCCAAATACTGATAATGATTAAACAACCAAATGAAAGTGAAAAATCATAAAATTTCACTGAAAACTGAAACAAGATGGATTACAAATTTGATGACATGAATTAGATCTAAAGATATTTTTCACAAACCAGTGCAAAAATTTGTAAAGGTAAAATCTATATTTTATGTTATTTATCTAGGGTCTATGAATGTCTCTATTTCATACGAATCATACACTTTTCAGTTTGCAGAAGAGATCATAAAAGAAACCATGCATTAAATTCCGTGATGAATTTAGAATATTAAAAATGCTTTGATTCTCGCAAATTTGGCACCGATTAATCATCTCTTACACCCAAAATCAACCTACTACAATATAATCACAGATATTGAAAATAAAATGACAAATCATGTTGAAGAATTAGTAAAAGAATTCCCGTAAAAAAGAATTAGTAAAAGAAATTAAAGAATTAAGTAGAGAATGTAGAGTGAAGTGTGGAGACTTATTATACGTGGCGTCATTTTTGGTTATCTTATCACCTTCTAACAAACTACAAAGTGTTAATTATAGAAAGTGCTAAAGTTGTGGAAATACTATTTTAGTACCAATTTTTAAAATATACTTGTATTAGTATCAAGGAATCAATTACACGTGGGGTGGTTTGTGTTTGTGTTTGGACCGTAAAAGTCGCCAAAAAAAAAGAAAGAAAGAAGACACAATCTAATCTTTTGGTGAAGTCAATTTGCTTTACTAAATTTGGGTTTTATTTTAGATGCTCTGTTTCACTGTAACATGTCTATCCTAGTATCCTAGAGAGGTGAGTTGAGTTGTGTAGAATAGTTATATTTTTTATTACCTATTGAGATTTGGAGAATCTCTTGGAGGGTTTAATGTAATCCATGGAGTATTTTAGGGTATGGTATGTATTTTATTAGGGTGTGTTTGACAATAACTTTTGGTGATCAAATAATTGTGTTTGACATATTGTAGCAGTTAGAGTTAAATCTTGCAAATGTTGCTGTGTCAAACACATACATTAATAGAACTGGAGAAGGTTTTGCGTAGAACGGACTCACGTGAATCCGGTTTATAATGCACACATTCATCCCCCACCCACTACCACCGAAGTCAGCCAATTCCACCGCCCGCTTTCGCCGCCATTCCCAAATCCTTTGACAGCTCACCCTCTCTTTCTTCCCTCCACTTCTCTTTCTCTCTTCTTGGCTCATCTCTACTCCTTAATGTAGTCCTCCACTCCTCCCTCCTTTTCCTAACACATTTTAGCGAAAAACTCTCTTAATTACACATTCTACTACTACAAAAAAAAAAGAACAGAGAAATGATAGCTAATTCATGAGTAAAACCATCAATTACTCGCGATAATCCTAGCAATTGAAAGTCCTATACCAATTGTTGAGTATGCGAAAGACATGATTGAAGCAATAGTTGAAGACCATGTTAGCTCATGCAAGTTTGGTATTTGAGACAAAATGATCTCGCAAATTCCAAAACCTATCATAAAAGGGTTACTGCTAAACTTGCAAGAAGCAGAATGTCCTTTTTTGTGGAAGCAATTCGATTTCAAGACTGCCCTGAAATATTTTGTCTAATATCTGATCAATTTTGTCTAATATTTGATCTATATAAACCAATATCTGACTATAATAATCTAATTTTTGACACTTTTAATCTAATATCTGATAATTATAATATAATATTTGACCATTATTATCTAATTTCTGACACGTTTAATCTAATATCTGATAATTATAACATAATATTTGACCATTATTATCTAATTTCCGACACGTTTAATCTAATATCTGATATTTATAACTTAATATCTAACCATTATTATCTAATTTCTAACAATTAAGAATTTTTTTTTCCTGTTTGTATGACCGGACTCACGTGAGTCCGTTCTACACAATACTTTTCCATAGGAGAGAGGTAATTTAAGAATTGACTTAACGTTCCTAATGGCTAAAGTTGGGCATATAGTGGGGTGGCCCGACTTGTGCCCACTCCAAGCTCGAGGTGAGCATTGTACGAACCGGTTGTGAAATTGACACAACACATCAACACTTGTAGTAGGCGTGACTTGTTGACTGATGAGATTACGGAGTATAAGTTGAATGCAAACATGAAAAGGCTTTCTTGGATCTACAGTATGTGTCATTAATTATGCCCTAATATAATTCAATGTCGACTTTGTAACAAGTAACCCTAGCAACTAGTATGATAATTAATGTCCGTTGTAACACTAAAAAAAACAACTAAACATAACTCTATATTATACGATACCTACAATTAGAGATGGATTTTCTCTATGAATAACAAGGGGTGGCCAAGCCCCCCAGAAGCCAAAATTATTATAGTTGTTCTTAATTTGGACTCCTTTAATTTGAGACAAAAGTATAATTCATAACCTAGCACTTTTAATTTGACCCCTAAGAAAAATTTGTTCAAGATCCGTCACTGTCTACAATTAAAACAATACAAACTACACTCATTATGGACATAACTCCACCAATCTAGCTTAGGCTAATTAACCTAAAAATCAAAACCCAAAAGAGAAAAGGGGAAAAATATAAAGGGGACACAATAGCAAGGCATTTAACTAAACATTCCTTAACGATATAATACATTTTGTAATCAGTCTTATAAGCTCTTCCAATGTTGAAGCGGCGAACCTCAACAGCTAAATTAAATAGTGATACGCCTGGAGAGTACTACTAGTCATGGGTTTAAATTATACAAGTAATTAACTATTCCTAAATTAAGGGGAAAATAATTAAATATGCTTACAAAACCTAATTTGATCAGAACTTAATGCAATCAAGTTTAATCATCAGCCTAATTTACAGTGTTATTTCCAGTATCTTCAAATATCAAATTAGCTGCTTGATAAGTGATTAGCTCAGATTGGCCTGAAAGTGCTCAACTTGTGCATGGCACGTTCAACATTCTAGTATAGACATTTATTATTATTGAAGACCATCATTCATTCGTCAATTACTCATAAAGATGTTATATTTATGGGATTATGACTTATACCTATATTCTCTCTAGGCATTTTTCTCTTCCATTTAATATTTTGTCCAACTTAACTTATTTTTGCTAAACTTATTACGAAGTATATTATTGCTAATTAAAACTTAGTTAAGAACATTTTTTTTTTTGGAAACAAATCAATTCATTAATAAAAAGTCATCCAACATCTACAAATGAAATCTAAATTAACAAATACATAAAATTGAATCAAATTAGGTTTTCCTTCACTAGAGCTACGATCGTTGAAAAGATTTTGCACTATGGTACATCTCTCGCACACATCGCTGGAATATACAGCCTTTTCGGAGAGACGGTCTAACGATTTGTTGTAGCCGTAAGGATGATTCTCATCTGATTCGCCTGAACGCATTTTAAAATTTGACAACCGTTGCAATCCCGAACAAATCTTTACCAATGAACTGACAATAGGGCAAAAGATGATTACTTTTTTTATGAACCCTAACACACAAACAAATAGATTAAATGTTTTTTTGATAATTTTTTCTAACTATCTCTCACATGATCATTGTTTTGGTTGCCTATTGAAACAACTACGAAGTACAAAGTATAACAAGCACAAGTCATGGGGATGACAGTTTTGTCCCCAGAACTTGGGGTCTTGAACAACAGCACAAACCATTAATGATGGTGAAAAGACGATAAAGGTGGTAGCTAGTCAATCAACAAAGGGATTTAGTGTCCGTGAATGGTATCAACTATTGTATTAATTTGAAATGGAATTATGTTTACATCATTACTCTCTATGCCGCTTTAAGGCCCCGTTCAGTTCAATTTATTTCCACTTATTTTAGAGTTAAATTTCTCGTCGAAGTGGTCATATGTTCTCTTCTTGTAATTTGTGGCTCAAAGAGGGGAGGAGACCTAGGAGTTGATGCTTCATTGACTTAGTCATGAATCATTTAAGCGAAGCCACTACTGTTAATTGATTTACTACAATCATGGTACAAGTACTAGCAAAGCTAGCAAGTGGGTAGAAATTTCGTGATTTGGAAAGTCATTAATAAATTCTCGTACCCCTAGTTTGTACGTTGATTAATAATCAGTTCAAGTTCCCGTCAAAATTTAAGTAATTAATTAATTCAAATTAATCCTGTTTATTCAAACCAAAAAATATAATGTTATCAAGTTTTGTGTAGATTATAATGAATTAATGATACTACTTTCTTGGCTGTTCCGTTATTAATGTTTCTATGCAATGTATTGTTAGCTTGGGACAGAGGCCAAGTAATCAGCCACTAAATTTTTGACTTTGTCCCTGCTAATCCATATGTTCTAAAGCATTGGTTATTGGACTACTTACTGTAGTAAAATATCAACTACTTTTATAAACCTAATCACACTCAGTACTTAAAGTTCTTGTTACTTGTCTCTCGAAGATCACCATTTTCCTCTCTGATTTGGAGATTGTGTTTTAGCCCTCTTAGGTGATACAACTGATACTTGTATGAGAGAGAGCAATTATGTAATCTATCATCTTACTAAGCTAGTTCCTTTTGGTGTTGAACGTGTATGGAAAAACCATGCTCTTACTAGAGGTTTTCCCGTCACGTAATCTCGTATGTAATTGTGGACATTTTATTGATGAATTAATAAACTATCTAGTTTTATTTATAATAATAATAATAATAATAATAATAACTTATGTTGCTTCATTCCTGGGATAGAGGTTTTGATGGGGCTCTTCGACCAGCAGATGTGTTGCTTTATTCCTGGAATAGAGGTCCTAATGTATGTGTTGACTTGATGGAGTCTTTACCTTTGACACAATCGAGGTTGTCTGACTTCGTTTCTGGTCGTGTTGTGTCGGTGGCGGCTCAGCGGAAGCGGAAGAAGTATGGGTCGCGTTGTAAGGCTATTGGTTATGGTTTTCTTCCTTTCTCCTTTTCTTCGTTGGGGGAATTAGAGAAGGATGCTATCGCGTTGCTGAAGCAGGTTCAAACGTTCGCTAAGATTTAGGATATTGGTGCTCGTGCAGCTGCTCACATCTTCAATAGGATCGGGTTTTCTATAGCTAGAGGGGTGGGGGCCCAGATTGTATCTCGGCTCCCCATCAATTTCTTGAAAATTGATTGACTTTGTAAGTTTTTGTTATTTTCATATAATAATAATAATAAGGATCTTGCTAACGAACGCCCCCGAAGCGTTGGATAAGAATTTAAAATATTGCCTAAAATGATATTAATTTGGGAAAGCATGACAAAATAACGCGTCGATCGGTGTAATTCATGCTCATTTTAATTTAATCTTTCGACTTTTAGCTAGCTTATCCAACGCCCTCGGGGCGTTCGTTAGTTTTTGCCTAATAATAATAATAATAATAATAACTAATTTATTGTAGGTTGTATGACTAATGTTTTTGAGATATAATAATAATAATAATAATAATAATAATAATAATAATAATAATAATAATAATAATAATAATAATAATAATAATAATAATAAATAGTAATAATAATAATTTATAAAAAAAAAAAAAACTGAAAGAGTATTACACTGAAACAACTAACATTTAGAATTGTCCTTTTTATTAAGTCAATACGTACAGTAAAACAACTAACATTTAACAACTATATATTTTATTTTAAATATTTATGAATGTTATCTACTTCATATGAGGTTTTTTTAAGTGACAAATATGAAATACTAGGTTAGTTCACGTGTCATACACTGTAATTTCAATAACCATTATTAAACTATCATTGTAATTGGTTTTATAAGGAAAAAAAAAATCTAAGAATATAATTGACAAAATTTTATCAAAGTACAGAACTACAAAGATATGTTAGGTATAAAATGATGTATAAAATAATCAAAATTATGTTAAGAAAGTTTTTTTTTTTTTTATATATAGCTATATAAATATTTGTTTTTAAATATGTCAAATCCTTTTATTTTTAGCAATTATATTGTAATCTATAACATTAGGGAATTATTTTTGTATAAAAATTTGTTTTATAATATAATTTCGAAAAAAAAAAAAAAAACCTAAGGACACACCAGGAGATGGACGTGTCATTGCTGGTGTGTCATTTAAGTATTTTTTTTTTTTTGAGGGAATTTTAGTATATAGTTATTGATTGATTTAGTTGCAATATAATTTATTCAATACTAAATTTTTAAAAAAGTCAAAACAAACTTGTGCAATCCTAATTTGATACAAATAGTAGAGCGGTACTTCTTTCGTTTTTTTTATATACATGCATCATATTTTTAAGTAAATTTTAAATTTGAATTTTTCTGATTTGGTCTGGTTTAATCTGATTTAACAATTTGACTAAATTTTGACCGCATTTTAATAGTAATCTATAAAAAAAAAACGTTATCAAAATGAATCTTGTTAGATTTTTCTCATCATTAACTTTTTTTATATGTAATTTTTATTAAAAAAATTTAATATGCAATTAACGCTATTTTAATGTAAGTAAATAATAATCAAAAATTTTAATCTGGTCTGATTTATATCTTTCTAATTAAGTCTGATTTGATCTGAATTTATTAAAAAAAATATACTACGTATTTAGAATAAGTTAAAGAAAACAAGTCCTAAACAATAGAGAGACTTTTGAGTGAGGAGTAATAAAATACAAAGGAAAGGGAGTAAGTAAAGAGTAAGGGCAAGTGGGTGTATTGGGTAAAGGTCACGTGATATAGATACGAAGCTCGTACCGCGGAGAATCTCTGAAAATTCGACCACCCAAAAATAGTGAAATGAAAAATATTTACTTGTATTCACCTTGTAGTTGAAGCCATTGGATTACATAGTCTCATAGGACCCACGCTTGTGACGTGGCAGCTCTCCTTCCACCATCGGATGCGGCGCCTCGCAAAATATCTCGGAGCTTCACCGGAAAGAAAGACACTTCTCTCTCTCATTAATACTAAAAAAAGTGAGGGAGGCAAAGCAGCAGAGAGAGCACACTATACTAATCTCACCCAACCCCACTCCCTCTTCTGTAACCCATTACCCTGTCACTACCACTTCTATTTATTAACTAACACACACACCTACCCATGCTAATATGCTATTTTACTCCCTTTGTTTTCCAAAGATGTACCAGTACTTGTTTAATCTTGGTTAACGATTTTAAGGTTAAATCGGAAATTTTCATTATTTACGAAATACATTGTAAATTATACAAAGTAATTATAAATGATTTTATTCAAATCGTTTCAATATGTAATATTACCAATTACAAAAGCATGTTGAAAAGTGTAACAAAAAACAAATGAATTTAACTTAAAAATCAACTATATATGCATCAATGTGCTTTTTTTTTTTTTTTTTTTTTTTTTTGACGGAAAACTATGTATCAATTTTACTTTACACTATTTCCATACACTACTTTAAACTCTTGACTAATATTAGGGTTTATTCTCATACGTTTATTTTCAATTCAGTTAGTTCACTTTCTAACTTCCTTCTCTTATAAAATATTCATTTCACTTCAGTTGAGTTTAATCAATGAGAACATACCCTTAATGTTGTATGCATTACATAAGTCCTAAAGAATATGTAGATACAACAACTTAAATTCTCAATGTACAGTTTTATGATACTCTGTATTAGTTTACAGTATTATTTGTAATTGTTTATGTTGGTTAACATTTTGTGTTGACAAATATACTTGTTAAATTGAGACATTTATTTTAAAACATTTTTAGTCTTACCAAATTAAAAAATAAAATTTAATATCCTATAAAACAGCACTACTATTCAGTAAAATGAAGTTGTTCGTCAAAATTTTACAAGTGACACAACAGTATTCCGTTATATTCTCTCTCCTACCCACATACCCTCTTCTTATCTCCTTTTTCTCCTCTTTTTTCTTCTTCTTCTTCTTCATCCTCTACTCTGTACTTTACTGTATTTTCTCTTCATTTCATTTCAGTGACTCGTGCTATCAAAGTAGTTGGAAACCAAATATTCTTCTTCTTCTCTTTCTCCCTTTTTCCCTTTTTTATTTTCTATCCTTTCTCAGTAAAAAGAAATACACACCCCCTCTTTCTCTCAGCTTTTTCTCTCTCCTCCCTCTTCAAAAAAAAAACACCTTTCTCATTTTTAGAGAGAGAAACACAGAGATTTTGTGCTCCGTGCTTATTGTTTTACTCACCCAAACTCAAGATTTTCTTCACTTCCAATAACATTTTGAATTCCTTAGCTTCACATAGAAGCGGTTGTTTACTTTCCACTACTTTATTATTAATCATCCTCTTCTTATTTCTTTTCTTCTTTATTCCTCCATTTCTCAACGATTCTCTTCTTCTTTCCTCCCTTTTTTTCTCTATATCTCGCACGCCCTCTTCTTTCTATTAAATGTAAAAGGCAAAATCAGCTCAATAAATCAATTTAAGTTCGTGATAAAAAAAAATAGAATATCATGGAGTCGTCTTCGAAGATACTCCACCCTGTTAAGTATACTGAACATAAGAATCATACAACTCTCCACAAAAAACCCCGAAACAAGTTTCATCATCACTCTGTTTTTCCAAAAATAGTAAGAATCTCTGTTACCGACGGAGACGCGACTGATTCTTCAAGTGACGAGGACTACTCCGACGACTCGAGACGACGTCGTATTAAGAGGTTCGTTAACGAGGTTAACATCGAGCCTTGTTCTTCTTCCTCTTTTTCTTCAGAGGCTGCTGTAGCGGTGCCAGCAAACGGTGTCGTTTCGAGGAGGCCGAAGAAGAGAGGGAAATGCTCTTCTTCCGTGAAACAGAGTAATACCTTAAATGTGAATGCGAATGGAGGGAAGAAGTTCAGGGGAGTGAGGCAGAGACCGTGGGGAAAATGGGCGGCGGAGATTCGAGATCCTCTCCGACGTGTACGGTTGTGGTTAGGCACTTACGACACCGCCGAGGAAGCTGCTATGGTTTACGACAACGCTGCTATTCAGCTCCGTGGACCCCACGCGCTCACTAACTTCTCCACTCCAAATTCCGACAAACTCAAAGAAACTCACAAGAAGCTTTCTCTCTCCACCACGTCATCCTCCATTGACGACGAAGGCGACGACGGGTCCCACCACCGTCCTTCCGTTTATTCTCCGACTTCGGTTCTTCGTTTTCAACCCGAACCCGAACCCGTTAGCCCGAAGGAGGAGGACGTAGTGGTGGTAGTCAAAGAGGAGGAACAACAACAAGAACAACAAAACAATGTTGAGTTATTGGGGAACCCGTGCTCGTCACCTTACGTGTCGTGCGTTGATTCGTTGTTTCCAAGTGGGTTCTTTGATTTTGAGAATACGGTTCCGAGTGTACCCGACTTGTTTGAGCATTTGGGTTTGGATTGCGATAACGGACAAGTGTTCGGTGAGGATTGTAAGTTTGGGATGTTTCTCGACTGTGCCGATGATCGTCACGATTATTTCGGGTTATCGGGTTGGTCTACTAATGATTATTTTCCAGATATTGGAGATATATTTGGGTCCGACCCACTTCTTGCTCTTTAACTTTTTCTTTTTTTTTTCGCCTTAATTAGCTTTTTTTTGCCTATTAATTTGGCAAATACGAGTAGAAGGTTTTGTAAACAGTAATGAGTGAGGCAAAAAAAGGATGAGTGAAAATATGAGTTCGGGTTAGCTATTTTAGTATAATTTTTTTTATTTATATTTGTTGGTTTAAATTCGTTAATATTATGTGTTTAGTATCATATATTCGTATGTAATCTATTATCAACAAGTGTATTTATCGTAAGTATGTAGCTCCATCATATTAATGTCCACTTGATATATTTAAATGTTCGTTCTCCTTTTTTTTGAAGTATCTACAAGTAAGGTTTTAATTCTAATTGAATTACAAATTCATTTGCCTAACATGATTATGATGATTTCGATATGCTTTGTACATCATAGTATACAAATTTTGATTTAAGTTTTAACCGTGTAGTAAAAAAAAAAAAGTAGAAAAAGGAGAGTCAAAGAATGTTTAAAAGTTGGAAACAATGCAATATAATTACAATTATGTCATTGTCTTATGAGTCGTTCATCACCTAAAGATAGTTAAGTGATAGATTGTGTGCATATAAAGAAGTACCATTACAAAGTTGATAGTGATAATTTTGATATATACAAATGCATTTGGAAAATAATTTGTGGAAAATATAATTGACTTATCAAGAATTGTCAAATCATCAACTCACTAAAGATATTCTTAGTACATTACTAATGGAAGATGTGGTGAAAATTCTCCTAATAAGGTTGATGCTTAATTCTTGGTCTTGAGGTGGAAAGGCCACTTAATATAAGTAAAGCCGCCACAATAATTAGACAAAACAACAATAATTAAAAATCATTCCATACAAATCCATGTCTTATTCCATTCCCTACACTTGGAAAACATGGTTTATAAAAAGGTATGTTCCATTTGATTGCATAATTAAGGGGACCCAGATTATCGCATTTAAAACTCAGAATAAAGTTAAATAAACTTCTTAAATTTAAGAATAAGTATCAAACATGAGAGTATCATACTAAAGTTAAAAGACAGACTAAAACAATTTGAAAATAGAAAATCTTATGACTGGAAATAAATCTTTAATTTAGAAATTTATTTCACTATCTATGATATAAAATTATTGTATATATAATCACACAGCGTATAAAAGTATCTCGTATAAATTTTTGTCGAATTCCAATTCAAGTATCATACTTGTATTTATTTTGGCCTTTAGAGTGCATTGTCGAGGTTGCACCCTCTAGCAAAAGTCTCAACTTTGCCTTTTATGCTATAGAGCACAAAAGCACTTTATATTTCATCTCTTTGCTTTTTCAATGGAACCTATATAGGCCATCAATCATCAATAAAATTTCTATCTTGTAAGAATAAATTCCTTTGCTAAATTTGGGTCATCTACAAAAAAGAACTCTTTCACCTTAAAATTCTTAATCCCTTGAATTATAAACGTGGTTTAATACACTACAAACTAAGGAATTAATAGAATTAATAATATGTTGCCACTAAATGTTTGCATGAAATTGATTCTGATAAGTGATGCTCACAAGTTGCTAATTAGAATTAGCCCCACTGCATCTTCCTTTTTTCTTTTTTAGTTTATTAATTCCTTTTTTTTTTTATTGATTGATGAGAGCACGCCTTTAAATACGAGTAATAAATAATATGGAGTATTTTAAGCAAATCCCATAGAGTCATGTACTTCCTCCGGATTTTTACTCTGTAATTGCAATATTGAGATGTTCACAATTGTTATTGTAATTATAAAGTTGATACTCCTTTCATCTTATAATAATCGATTAGACAACAAATTTAGATAACATCATTGAAATACATGTGAGTTTGCTAAGTGATAGATATTTGTACAATCTAAAATTGATTATGTATAAACTCATTTTCCTCAAACGGACTGTGCACTCTTTATTTGCCAGGATTCAGAAAGGACGACTATAACTAGCATATAAAATGATTTAAAGTCTTAAATACAATTATCACCCCAAAACTCTACTAACTAAACCAATTAAAATACACGATGTTCATAATAGGTTCTCATTTCGACAAATAAATTAACATAAATTGACATGATTAAGGCCAATTAAGGGCGCATGTTAGGATATTAGCATGATTACTAAATGAGGGTGTAGTTTCTCTTGGAGCTGCCTACTAAATTTGGGAGGTGAGAAAAAGCATTCAAATAGAGAGGAAAAAGCCTGGAGATTGGAGGCCAAGAAAATGCTTTAGCATTACTCAAGACAATGTAGTACAGAAAACTGTTAAAAAGAAGAGCAGAAAATTATACAAAAACAAAAAAAATAAATATATAAATTATTAATTTATTATTTTAATATTATTAAGGGGTCAGGTGAGATACTCAGATATGGGGGGCTGTTTTTATCAGGCTACAAAGAGGTCCCATCTTATGGGCCCACTTAACTAAGTGCTTCCCCCAACTTGTGATTTGCCAAATTTGTTTAGTGAGATTTTATTTGGCCCAAACTTCCTTTTTAATTACTGGGAATTGGGGCATGGGCTCTTTCTTCTTCTTCTTCTTCTTCTGGTTTTTTTACTTCATTTTTTTACAATATAAATGAGTAGGATATCTTTTTTGAAAAACTGAATTCCTACATTTTTGGTAGTATAATTTCCTATAACTTTTTTTCTATGTAAACCAAATTTAACTTTGTACTTCGTATTAGCTAATACCCGGATGTATTAGATTTGTAGAAACGGATAATCTTAATAACAAATGTAAAATCTATAAGATGAAAGTAGCACTTATATATCCTTAAATAAGCATCATGAAGTGAATTTTCTATAGGGTTAAATATTATAATATTATACATACTTGTATAATACAAGTATAACTTTTAACAAGTGGCAAGTAATGAGCTTTGTTGAAAATTATCAAATATTCAGTTGGCTTTAATAATTGCTAGCACCAAATGAAACTAAAACAAATACAAGTATAAAAGCGTTTGGAATTAATTTTTACTTCGATAGTCATCATCCCTCTTTTTCTTCAATGTCAGATAACACACTCGTAAAACAACAACAAATGTGCAAATTTCTGAAATCCATTGTAGCCCACTTGTGAGTGTCTCACATTTGAAAAGAGGGAAGGTGGTTCTACTTTATAAGGTAGAAGAGTAAATCCTACTATTGTCAATTAATTTTAGTATGGAATCATCTAAGCGTTGTTTGTGGACCAAACTCTCCTCGTCCTCCTTGTTTTGGGTAACCCAGACCCATTTCATATTAGGGTCTGTTCTGATTGGAGCTGAACTGAATTGAAAATAATCTGAATAGAACAAACCATTAGACAAAAACGATTCTTAAATAAACTAATTTTTCGGTCAAAATCCGAAAAACATAAGTTGCTTAGTCAAATCATACCCAACAAAATCAAATAATTAAACAAAATCCAATGTGGCCATCCCAAATATAATCTAGTTGTTCCGAAAATCCCACAAAATCCTGTCTTATAGGATGACAACAATTGAAGTATCTTCTTAAAAGGAAAGGAAAGATATTTTAGAAAAGCATATTGTATACAATTTTATTGAAAAGTCGTTATCAATTTTAGCTGTTTAAGGGAAGCAAGTCACGGATATATATGTATGCATTTTGATATGAAATGGTCACACTAGAATCTGGTTCACTTATCCCAAGTTTTGTAAAAGATTATATGACATACGTAGCATATAAAACCACCACAAATTTGAGCAATTTTAAACAAGTTGGGAGAATTTACATGTTAAAAAACCACCAAAAATCATCAAATTAGGTGCACAAAATACCAAAGAATTTATCTGATATTCTTAATAACACAATAGCATTGGTACCACATTAATTTTATTTTGACATGTATGTAATATGTATTCATGTATTGTAACTTGTATGACTGCAAAAGTGTAAGGCAATCAGCCTTCTCCGCTGACTAACTATGTCCTTTCCTATGTTTTTATTTTTCTATGGTTTTTATTTGATTAACCCCTCTTTTGTCTCTTTGATTTTGAGTTAATGGCATGATTTAGGTTTTGACAAAATGAATATCCATACAATCAAATGATTCATGATTAATAGACTACATATAATTTGCCGATTTAATTTTCTTTAGGAAGGGAATGAGATAATATAAGCTCGATTGTGATTTTATTCAAAACTAATCCCAATGCTAATTTCACTATTAGTTCTGATCACAACATTGAATTTAAAGTATCTAACATTACAAAACTAGTATAGACCAAGTCCAAACCCATATCCGCTCAAAAGGTAAATATAGCACAAGCCGTCAATGACAGTGTTAATTATACTAAACAATATGCCTTATTGTTGAAACACATTGTAGCCCACTTATGAGTATCCCACATTAGAGAAACATGAGAGATGGTTCCACTTTATAAGGTAGAGGAGTTACTCCTACTATTGCCAATTGATTTTAGTTTGGAAGCTCCAAAGCCTAGTTTGTGGACCAAATTCTAGTCGTTTTCTAAATTTTTTCAAAGGTAAATTACTTGACAAAAAAAGGTAAAAAGGTAATTATCAACAAGGCCACTTGTATAAGAAGTGTTGTTCAAAGAGTTATGCTCCGTTCATTCAAAAGGGCGACTCTTTAAGTTGAGTATTAGTAAGGACCATTGAATAGCAAAGCAAGAGTTTGTGCATGAGCTGGATTTGGCATCAACTAAAAACTAAAGCACTCTATGTTGTAGTCATGCAAATTAGCAAATGTATGTATCCCTATCTACCAGCGAGAGGCCATTTTGTTAGGGGTGGTAGGAACCATCTCTCAAGCTTGGTTGAGGTTGTATTCGAAGTCCTTTTCTTTAAGATCCTTATATAGTGATTCTGATAAGGGCACCCTATGACCCATAAATAACCCATATCATGTTAAAATATACTAATCTTAATAATATAGTTAACCTAAATATTGGACTCTAACAAGAGAGGATATTTTCGTGCTCAATACATTTGAAATTAAAGATAATAACTCTATATACTACATCCGTTCATGAAAGTTCGACTCACTTACTATTTATGTGGCCAGAATAAAATAACTTTGACCACATGTTATGATTTATTAAATAACTTTGACAACATGTTATGATTTATACAATAAATTTAAATTAATATGAGGAATCTTATTAGATTCCCCTAAAATTAAGATGAGGGATCTTATTAGATTCCCCTTATTATAAAATTTTTAAATATCAACTTTTTATAATTTTCAGTTATACATATCCAAAAATATTCATGGTTAAAGATATTTATTGGAGACCGCGCAAATACAAAGTGAATCAAACTGAGGGAGAACAATTCAACAAAGTTTTTCAGTCAAAACAAAATTATATTTTTTATTATTACACAGTACAATATAACTTTTCATGTCACTGAAATAAAGCATATACCTTGTACTTGAGTAAAATCTTAATAGTACAATTTAATCATAAGAGCATATCAATAATTATTAAGGTCCTGTTCACTTCACCTTATTTTACTAAACTGAAATTATTTTTACTAAACTGATATTATTTTTACTGATTTTCTATTATATTTCTTCTTTAAAGTTACTGTTTTTACTGAACTGGAATTATTTTTTCTAGAACTGAATTATTTTTACTTAATTACTCTATCTGTTTTTAAATACTTGCTCCGCTTTCTATTTTCAGCTGTATATAAATATTTGCTCCATTTTCTTATTTGGAAAGCTTTTACAATATTTAATTTATTTCTCTCAACTAGTAGTTAGATCCAACATAAATCATACTTTATTAGTTTTATATTCTCTTTCCTCCAATTCTCTCGGCTACTTTTGTTTTTTTTTTATACTCCATATATTTTATTATTTTCTCTAAATTCTCCTAAAAACTCCACGCATGGAGAAATGGAGCAAGTATTTAAAAATAAAGAGAATATTTTTTCAAAGTAAAGTGAATGAGGTCAAGAGTACTAAAACTGTACCCTAATCAAGTCTAACTACATTACAATATTCTCAAATTTTTCATCTAATTAAATTAGTTGTTTAATTGATTAAGTAACCACATACATTATAAGTTTATACTCGTACCGAGTAAAATCTTTATACTCAACTCGTACAATGTATAGATCAGACAATCACGTATATATACAATAAGTTATTGTAAACCCGTCTTGTACTCTAGATACACCTAGCAAAAAGAGAAGAGGAAGACGAGAAGTAGGACCACTAGTAATGTGTGATGACTCTACAGATGAGGCCCCCCCCCACCCCCCCACCCCCCTGCAGAACACATGCAGCAGCAAAGGCCTGCAAAATGGTTCTGCAACAGCAACACCACCCTCTTCGTATGAGTCTGGAGTACATACAGCCCACAATATAGAGCTACACCCAAGCCACCACCTGTTTGCTTCTTGACAAACTTCTCACGTCATTTTCTCTCTTGATATCCTAAATAATCTTGAGCTTGCTTCCTTAACTTTTATAAGCTTTTTAATTAGTTTCAAATTCCAAAATTGTTTAAAAGTTAGTTATATTCAAAGGGTAGGTAGTAGTCAAATATTTTTCTATTTTTGTTAGAATACATGCAAGCCTAACGTATCTATTTCATGACTTCATTCAAGCCAGCTAAGTGCAGGCTTGTCTAGTATTGTTTGGGAAATATTTTTGATTAGTACGGAGTAGAGCATAAAAAATCGTGCTTATACAATCTTTGTACTCTATCTGTCATTTTAATTAAAATTATACCGTATTTGAAATTTCATGAAAATTAAGAAATTTGTTGATAATTGTTCTTGACCTATAAAACAATAATAACTTCTTGCTGGTAGTTTTATATGAGAGTTACAACATAGACCTCATGTTATTATAATATTGACCAACAATTATTGTTGACACTACCAACATATAAGAATTTACAATATCAACAAGAATTTGTTCTAGTCCACAATTATTGATTTAGAAGCCCTCGTTTAATTCACCTCTTGTATCAATGATTTCTCAATCCAAGGATGCTTTAGGTTCATTTTAAGCTTTGTCCTTGCTTAGGAATTGAGCACGTGTCAAACGGGGATTGAAGAGTACTTGGTGGGTTGAAAAGGAAAGGTATAGTAGAAAACTGCAAGCCTAATAGACAAAATGGTTTTTACTAGATTGGGTAAGTAAATACTTCGTTTAAGGTGTAAATTGTACCAATTCAATTTCGGCAATTTTTTGGTTCAATTCATATGCAATTTTATTTTGTGAGTATTCAGACACTTAAAAATAATAGAAAAAGTACTAATTCAATATATAAAACCTCTTAGGTTCTTATTATATTTCATTGGCATGCTTTTGATTTACAACTCTAATAAGGCCGGTTAAATGTAACCTTAAACAATAAGAGTTATGACGGGGCTCACAAATGTGTAATCAACAATATAATTATGCGGATTTAATGAACTGGAAATAACAAAGAAGAATGATATAGATTACACAAATAATTTTACTTGAAAAACCACCTTTTTGCCAAATAGAAGTACAAATCACGAACTTCGCACTAGGACTTTGATCGATCATCGATGTATGAGATGATGATACAGGGTTCTCGATCAAAATCTCTCAATCTAATAATAAGCCTAAACACAAATATTCCCTAACCTCTCTTATATGAGAATTACACTAAGCATTATATTCTTAACGACCTAGTTTAATAGGCTACATCGCCTACATGTATTAGGGTACAATAGTCACCTAACCCCCACATAGCTACATGACCGTGTATATGTATAGTGTAGTCGTATTGGTTGGCATCCTAAACACATTGGTTCCTCTGCTAATTCCATCCTAAAATATTGGTGGGCATAAATCAGTCCCAAAATGAAAACCCTAATTTTCAGTTACAACCCTAATTTATTAATTTATGAAAATCAAAAGCCCAACAAAATTAACAAGCAATTTCATTAATAAAAATAAGGAAAAACAACTTGCTAGCCTCGAGATTACGTCAATTGCAGTATTTCGAGCTAAACAATAGAGTCTCCTTCTTCAATGGAAATCAATTAAGGCTTGGTTGGAAGAAGATAGGAGAGGAAAAATTGAATTGGAGAGAGGGGATTCAATTAGAGGGAAAAAAGGGGGAAGATTTAAGAAAGGGGGATTTACTGGAACATGTGTGACTCTCGTGAGGGTCAATACCTGAAAACTAAGTCAAACACCAGAAACCAAGTTACGGGTTCGGGGAGGGCAGTAGTGGGTTTTGGTAGGGCGGTGGTGGGGTGGGGTGGCTGCGATAGTTTTAGGTTTTTTTTTTCTTTTTTTTGGCTAATAATAAAGCGACACGTGGCTTTATGGCCCAATAAACAAAATCAGTTAAGTGGTAGTAATACCCAATTTTTTGAAATTTGTCTGGTATTAATTTTTTTTTTTTTTTTGTTAAAAACCAATATCGGTTTTATTTAATTTTTTTTGGTGTTAAAATCTAAAATTTTCTTTTAGTAATATCCACTTTTTATAATTTTACAAGGTTTATAGTTAGAGATATTAATCGTTAAAAACATGCGTTGGCAAATGTGATAATATAAATTTGTCAACTAAAAATACAGAGAAAGTATGTGCTATTTTTAAATAAGTACATGTTAACCCTATGACTTGTTCACAAATTCCACAATTGTTCCTTTTTCCAAACACTCCCTCAATTACTACTCGGTCTACGTACCAGAGTCTATCAAACATGCAACTAACTTACATGAACATATAACTATTTGAAATTAACCGATGATTTCATATTGGTTTCCACTAAATGATGGTTGTTCATTCAAAAAAGGCTAACAATGAACCAAACAGGATCGAAGGAAATGATCGAAATGGAGTCCGCTTAAATGAAATCACCAATTTATTCTTCATCTCACATGCCGTCTATCAATAAACTAATTATCCATTTAACCCAAATCTTTAAAAACTAAATGAAGTGGAGTCCGCTTAAATAAATCCACCCAGTATGTAACCCCTACTCTCCATTTAATCCGATTCGTTTCATATGCCTCTATAATTGAGCGCACTCCTTAAAAAATCTGTCATATACACCCGGATATATATAACAAAATTTTACACCCTTACTCTCTTAGATATACGGGAGCTGATACACATAGACTTAGTCTATGTGTAGTCCCACATAGACATCCAATGAAATTGCGACATGTCAACGTTCTTAAAAAAGAAAGAAAGAGAGTTGAGCGGGAGAGTTAAGCGGTAAAAAGGTGTGAGATTCCCGCCTAAGAAGAGAGCAGCGGTAAAGGATGAAATTATGGCGCCACGTTGTTAAAAAAATTTACTTCCTTGACGAAGGTATGGTATGTACTTTTAGAAACATTTTCTATGGTAATGGTCAGTGAAGTTCTAGTCATTCATTGAATCAAAGATGAAGTAAGAAGTTCAAAACATTATTGGGCGACATTGCCGATAAGTTTTTTATCAACTGACCAGGTTTAAAATGTATAATTGAAAGTTTGTCTCTTTATTTGACATAGTGTAGTGAGTAAATTAGGAAATGTGTTATATTTGATGAAAATGGTTTTTACAAGGAAGTTATAAGGGTTGAAGAAGATATGCTTTTAGTTTTGTAATGGAATTCGAATCCATGGATTTATTTTTGATAAAATTTGGAATTTTGTGTTTTGTAGTTAATAATGTATAATGTACCTTTCTCATGAGTTTTTAAAATTATTTTAAAGCAATTTCAGTGAGATATTAATTTTTTTAGTATGAATATAATTATAGTGGTATAATTATGTATTATTAGATGTACATAGTATAATTATAGTGGAAAATAGATTATGAGTTTAATTGTGCTATGCAGGGTTGCAGTGTAATGGCAAGTGTGGAGGGCAATTTGGAAAAAATCATTGATCTAAATGAGGTGTTTGAGGACTGTGAAGAAGAGGATTAGGGAATAGCAAATGATCCAAAAGTTGGAATGACCTTTGTATTTGGAGAAGAGTATGCCCAATTTTGCCACAACTATGCTTTCAAAAAGGGTTTTATGTTCTTCATTGAAACTAGCAAACTAATGGATGAGTACAAGAACGATGGTGGTACTCGAACAGGGGTAAGGAAGTATGAGACAATGTACCATATGATGCAAAGAATAAGATTTAAATGTAAAACGGGGGTGTACACAGAGCAAAGGGTCAAACGTCACAGGATGCAAAGTGTTTATTGATGCTCGTTTAGTAGATGGGAAGATGCAGGTACGTGGTTGTAAATTGGATCACAATCACCCAATTGATCCATCATGTAGCCGACCACCATACCATATCGCTTTGCCTTTCTTAAAACCCTCAATGAGAAGTGCAAATTCAAAGTGAAAGATGTGAAAGAAGGAAGTAGCTAATGAAACCAGAGAGTAATCTTGTCAATCATGCTTATAAATCTTTACAAAATCTAAGAAAATAAATAAGAAATAGGAAAATAAAAATTACTTACTTTGTAATAAATAAAAATTGTAAAATAAGTTAACAAAAATTGTAAACTAAGCACTTATTTCCTAATAAAAAATTGTAAAATAAGTTAACAATTAATGTTGTGAATTTGGGTTGCAATTATAAAATATCTTTGTTGGCGGATATTGCTAAAAATTAACCATATTTTATTAAATTATGGTTAATAGCATAGATTTTTTTTTTCAAAACCATATTATATGACATCATTAGTGAAATTAAAACATTTTAACATTGTTAAATTCCATAACATTACGCTTAGTAAATCAGTAAAATTTATATAAATAGAGTAACTTGAAAAATTATAGAAACTGTAACACTCAAAAAATCGGACAAAAACAAAACTGGACCAATTATTTAAAAATAAAATAATAAATGGTGTATGTATTCAATTTTTTACAAAAATATATGCCTCGAAAAACCCCTGATCGGGAAACTCAAGTAAGCCCGAAAACTCTACTAACCCCTCTCCAAGAAACTCAAGTAACCCCGGAAAACTCAAGAAATCCCTGACCGATAAATTCAAGTAACCTCGAAAAATCAAGTAATCCATGACCCAAAAATTCAAGTAACGAACCCCTGTCGCACGGTACAACAGGTCGTGCATAAAAATTTGTGTCACTAAATAAAAATGATTGGGTTAAAGCGGTGACCATGAAAGAGAAAGAGTTAATATTAGATAGTAGTTTTTGGCAAAAAATGAAAGTATACCACCTATTAAAACACGACTGCATTTGATAAGTGTAATACTTATTTAAAATACAGAGAGAGTAGGTAACTCTTACTTTTTACAAAAATATAAAATACTATATTCAAATATGTCTTCACCTTACACTACCACAAAAGGCCAATATAGAACGCCTTAAATAGGCATTATAGGACGCCTTAGAGGCGTTCTTCAACTAGGGTGCCTTATAAAGTTTACAAGACGTCTTCAAGAGGCATTCTATATTCAATACAATATAGAACGTTTGGTATAAATAAGCGTTTCCAATGCTATATACCGACTAGTTAGAAAACAAGGAAAATGGAACGGTTGCCTAGTGACATGCGTTTCATAAGCCTACAAAAAGAGAACGCCTATCTCACAAATCAGTTCTCTTTTTATTCCTTTTTTAAAAAAAATAAATAAAAATAAAATAAAACGATTGGAAAAAATATTATACGAAAGCATTAATTTCGAATGCTAAATAGTGGTAGTCCGGATTACAATAATAGATTAGATCTAAGTAAGAAAACTAATGCATTATTAACTTTAATCAAGAATTTACAAATGGACTAATGAATTAAGATTTCAATTCAACTCAATAATAATATATACGTAGAAAATGAAATCAGGTACAAAATCAATCTAGTATAATCAAAATTACAGTTCATATTAGAATGCTAAAAACCAACTCCAATCTCTAGAATTATCCCAGCTGATACGACCAAAATCACCAAATCAATCTATGTTGTATCAAGCTCCTTTGCTTGAAAACCTTATTATGTAAATCCCTGCAACAAAGATTTCAAGGCTTATCCATACATGAAGACGGATTCGGTAATTCTGAAAGAAGAAAATAGTGGTTGAATGTTTATTGATATATAGAACAATAGTGTTTAACTGTACAAATTTCATATCCAGTTTATACCTTGATTCATTAACAAAACAAAAATTGAATCCCCATTATCCTAAAAATCGAACTGATATGACAGAAATATATAATAAAAATCGATAAAATTATTATTACCCTTTATATTATAAAAACAAGAATTGACAAAATTTCAAACCCAAAATTGAATAAAATAAAATAAAAAAATTATGTATTGCTCATAATAAGTGTTGATTTTCTCCATATCTCCCGACAATCGAATTTTAAATGCTCTTGTTGAAGTGGGACGATGCAATCTAACAACCCGAGGTGGTGGCTATGCAACGAAGGTGATGGTGATGGTGATGGAGCTTCTATGGCAGTAGTGGTGGTCGGAAAAGGAATTATTGAAATAGAAACCTCTAGATTTTGTTGGAGATGAAAGAAAGCATAGAGGGATCTAAAGATGAAGAGGAGGAGTTATAGAGAAAATGAAGAAAGAGGAGGCAGTAGAAGGCTAGAAGCTAAGTGAAAATTAGGGGGATTAGGTTTTAACTAGTGGCGGGTGGTTGAAATAAAATAATAACTGACAAATCAAGTGGGAACTGTCAACATAGAACACCATTCTATAATGTATATCCATATTTTATTTTATTTTTATTTTTATTATGGTATATTATATTAAACTGTTCTTAATGAGGGGCGTTCTATTTGATTCAACATATAAAGCTATCCTCTAACAAAAGCGTTCTATTTACTTTTAGAGAACGCCTGTCCAACTTAACAATTATGTATTATGTGTTACTTTTGCCACTTTTTGTGGTAGTGTTATATACACCTTATACAAATATTATTTCAAGCTAGTTGCCTTCACATTATACAAATTAGAATTTTATCCTTATAAAAATAAGTAAACTTACAATAAGGTTATTCAGGTCTAATAAATAATTGCAATAACTTTAATAAGATTTACTCCCTCCGTCCCTAAATTACATTCCTACTTTTCTCTATTTTGTGAGGAATAAATGCTAGAAATAGGAATGTAATTTAGAGACGGAGGGCGTAATAAGTATAAATAAAGTCTTATAACTTCAAAAAACTACAATACGTGCGATAATATAAATAAGATCTAATAAGTTCCAATAAGTTTAATAACGTCTTCTAAGTTCATAGAGGTCTTTAATAAGGCTAATGGATATTAATAAGGTCTAATAACTTCCAATAAGTTTAATAAAGTATAGTAAAACAGTTGAGTAACTAGATATCGGAAGTTATTTTTCCTAAACTAATAAATTTATCATCTCTACACTTAACTGAGCTTAAGATTTTTTTTTTATCACCTTCTTTTCAAGTCTTTCTAGTGTAACAAGCTTAGATAAGTTCAATTAAGGGTATGTTTTGTATACCTTATTTTCACTTATTCCACCTGTAAGAAGTTCATATTTGTTGGTACAAGTTTAATAAGTTTAGAAAAGAGTTACCCAAGTACAAATTACAACTAAAATAATTTTGAATAAGGTCTAATAAGTTCAGAAAAATCAAAATTAGGTGCATAGAACACATCCTTAGTTCAAATAAGTTCAATTCAGGTTTAATAAGTTTTAATAAGAGAACCCAATATCAAATTACAACTAAAATAAGATTTAATAAAGTGTAACAAGTGCAGATAATTTCTTATCAGCGGAAAAGAAGTGAATAGAACACCCCCTTAATAATTAATACACCTTATATAACTTAGAATAAGGTGAACAATTTGGACCCTAAGTTTCAATAGGTAAAATAAGGTCTAGTAAGTTACAATAAATTCTAATTAGGTAAAATAAGTTCCAATGGTTTTATATATTACACTAAGGGCATGTTCTCATTGACTGAAATTAGCTGAACTTAACTTAACTTAACTTATTAGAGCTGCACTTAACTCGAATGAATATTTTATAAGAGAAGGAAATTAGGAACTAAACTAAATATTATTTTTAAGAACTGTATTGGACAAAATATTATTTTTATAATTGCATTTTTTATTTATATTATCGTATTAGTCTATTTATTAAAGAAGATAAATTAACGTATTTTAATTCGGATTTTCATATCGGATCCAAAAAACTGATTTTTAATTCGGATTGGATTGAAAAAGTAATTCCGATCGGGTCGGATTGAAAAATGGAAAACCTTATTATATTTCGGAACGGATTGAATTTGGCCTTAATCTAAATTGAAAACCAAACGGGACACCCCTAATACCCACTATTTATTCTCAAATGTTTTCAATTACTATAGTTAAAGAGAATTCATCTTCTGAAAGATCTACAACAATTAACTTTTATGAATTCGCTAATTGTTATCTACATTTAGGGGTGTAAATGAGCCGAGTTGAGCGGAGTACTACCTTGTTCATGTTCAAGTTCATTTTACTTAGATGAGTCCGAGCACGATCCCGAGCTTTCAAACAAATTTAAAAATATGTTCAAGCTCGATTCATTTAGTACACTATATGTTCGCGGACGATTCGTGAATGGCTTGTTTATTAAACGAGTTTATAAATAAGCGTTTTATGAATGAGTTTAGTAATAAACGAGCTTCTCTAATAAACGAGATTTGTTTTTTGACATTTGAAAATCTCAAAATATAGCAAAATAATTAGACGAGTAATACACAAACATAAATATAATTAACAATTGTATATAAATCAATAATTCATGAATATAATTAGGCGAGTAGTTCACAAACATAAATAAATGAGTCGTTCGTGAACTTATTTGAACGAGCATACCTATGTTTGTGTTCAAGATCATTTATTAAACGAGTTTCAAAATTTGTTCAAGTTCGTCTCATTTATCAAATAAACAAGCATGAACGAGGTTCAGCCGAGATTAAACCCAAGTAGTTTATTGATTAGCTTGGTTCATTTACACCCCTATCTACATTCACAAACTCTTTTCATTTTCAAGTTGAAAATCATAAATTATACAACCACATCTAAGAATTACATTAACAAAATTAACCAATATACATCTAACATTTTTTTATCATTTATTATACTATAACTAAGACTTTGATATTAATTTTGAAAATAAAACACTTTTTTTTTCATACTAATATAATACATATACTCCTAAAACAATAAATTTTGATACTAAAATAATACAAATGATGAATTACAAAAATTTTCAAAACAATTTCAATACTACAACAATACACTTGGTTACCGTCGTCTCTTTCGCTCGCTCGTCGGCACCTTTTATTTCACCCTCCATTGTTCTAGACCATCATATGGACCACATCACCTGTGATTTTACCGACCCTCATTTCATACTCTAAACCACATCAATTTCTCAATACGTCGACCATCGGCCCTTCATTTCCTCTCAACCACCTTACTCACCTTATAGACACCATCGTCCACCCTCACCATAAAGCCACCGTCGTCCACCCTCGCCTTAAAGCCACTGTCATCCATCCTCGCCTTAAAGCCACCTTACTCAGCTTAAAGCCACCGTCGTAGACCATCGCCTTAAAGCCACCGTCCGTCGACCCTCACCTTAAAGCCACCGTCGTCGCCCCTCCTACGTCTCTTCTCGCAAATATTCACTGCCAAAAGTACAATTATTTTCAAATTTTGAATTCAAAATTCTAAATTTTCATTTGCAAAATTTTTCAGAACGACTTTTTCAAAAACATTGGGGCGGGACCAAGTGGGCCAACTACATTAGCCAATAAAAACATTTGTCTATGTAGGGTACATAGTCTATGTTTACCCTTTTCGTAGATATACAAAACAATCAAGAGACAAAACTAAGGTAACATAATAAGAGTGCAAGTGCATGGTATAAATGGGAGCAAGCAAGGTCCCACAAATAAAGGGGTCATTTTCTGTTTACCTACCGACAATGATAATACGGGGTAATATGGAGGGAGTTTTATGAGATTTTTCCATCAATCTATCTATCCTTTTTACTAGTATTATTATTTCTGCTTCAATTAAATAGTGTCCCCATTATTATTCTTATGATTTGATATCATATAATCTCATGCATCTTGCCTGGCATATTTACATACATACATTTTGTGATTGTTCTTCATATCATCATATCTTCCTTCCTGCCTTCCAAAAGTACTACCCCAATTCAATTGACTACCTTAGCATCCTACCGAATAATATCTCTTCCATTATTTTTGTAGGCCAACCTATTTTGGTGACATGCAATCAATCATAATGTTACATTTATTTAATTGGACATTTGGGCATGCTGTTTGTTACTTGTCACTTGTTACGTATTAATTAAGTAAAGTAACGAGTTTAAACACTATTTCAGACATCATATAGAAATACAGTTCGAATAAATTGGACAAAAAGTAACAAAATAAATCAAAGCTAAATGATAACACATCATTAAGAGTCAGAGAGATTAAGACAATGTGACAACTTGTTATTGGCAAAGAGTGAATATATATAAATGACTACAGTCAGTACGTGATCACTGCGGCAAAGAAGCCATTCATGATCATGTTTCCCTCTATATGGGGTGAACTATGAACTCGTCAATAAAGGTGCAATTTACCAATTTCGGGAGTAAATTTATGATATTTTTTTTTTTTTTTTTTTTAATAAGGTTGCTCAAATGAGGCTAAATAATTAAGGCAAGGGAAAAGCACGTTGTATTTCTCAGATTATTTGCAGGTGGAAATGTGACAGAAACCATTAAACATTCACTCAATTTGGAATTTGAATTTGAGTTATGTTGGAAATTGATAATATCAGAAAACCAACATTTTTTGTTGGATTTTAATTTTGCAGTGTAATAATAATAATAATAATAATTATTATTATTATTATTATTATTATTATTATTATTATTATTATTATAATAAGTATGGAATAGTCCGTAATAATTGATATAAAAACCTGATAATATGCAAGCATAAGAAGTTTAGAACCATGCCCGGACCATGCCTCTTTGGTCCACTACGTATTGTACACCTTTCTATCAAATTTTAACCATTTTCTACAAAGATATCTTATCATATGTAATAAAAATTATTTGTTTTGGTAATTGATAGTCCTATATGTCATGAGTTTGGCTTGTCTACAATGTCTCAAGTGATACTCCAAGTGGGATCAGACAAAGATTCATTACGACTTAACATGCTTTACACTAGCTAGTATTCCCTTCATCCTTAATATGTCTGACTGTTTTTCAATATTACTCCGTTATATGTCTGATTGTTTTTCACAATTTATATACTTATGTCTAAATTGAGGATTTTGTGGCGCTCCAAAGTCAATACCTTACATAAGGTATAGAAAATAAGTCCAATTGATAACATTGTTGTCTGTTAATTTTCACTTAACTAGTAAAATTAAGTGAAAATAAGGTGAACAAAACGTGATGCCTTAATAAGTTACTGATACATTTATAATCTTGTCCCAAAATTTTATATTTTAGTGTTAAAATCATCTTATCATTAGAAGTTTAAGAATAAACTACTTTTACATAGAGAGATAATCCAATTTTCCCAATATTTAAGCTCAAAAGAGAGGGAGAATTTTTTGATTGTCTAAAAGAATGCAAGATCACCAATTTGGTAAGTGACTCAAAAAAGTACAATCAAGAAGAGATACAAAAGTACTTCGGATATTTCCTGTTTATGGTTACTTCAAGATATTAGGGATGTCATTTCCAGGTTTTCTGCTTGCGAGCTTCAGAAGGTTCCTCGTCAGTGGGTTGCTCCGGCTCATTGGTTGGCTACCAAAGATTGTCGGCGTCAATTTTTGTTCTGGTCTTTCTAAGTTTTTTTTATTTTTTTGTGTTGTCGTCTTTCTTTCTTAGTTCGTCTTGTCAAAAAAAAAAAAAAAAAAAGAGATACAAAATTTCTTCCAAAAAAAAATAAAATAAAAAATAAAAAATCAGCTTTGTAATACAATTTGGGAGTGAATGGACCAGCCCAGCCCATATTCACACAAAAAGGCTCAATTGTTAATAACTATAAGCTCTAAGGCTCAATTGTTGTGCTAGGCCTCGATCAAAATTCGATTTTTTAGGTTTACATAGCACCACGTACTATCCCAATATTTACCTAAATTACATTCATGAATCTCACAATGCTTACTACTACAAGTATAATATTGCAACTACAGTATATGATTGACCCGATATATGGTGTACATTATGTGCACAACCAAGGCAGAATCATACGTAATAAAGATTGTTATTCACTCTCAATATGAAGGATCTTAGTACATGGATACATATATATCACAATCGATGTGTATTTAACTGTCACTTTATTAGATGTGTATTTAACTGTCACTTTATTAGTTTAGAATACATTATCAATGATAAATTTAATAACACGTAATTGTGATATGTGGAAGTTACATAACAATAGTAATGCCACACTTGTATATGAGTTATTAGCATAATAAAAAAGCATTTGATAAATCAATTGTAATAATAAAATCGGAGTTATTGTTTGCAATTCCGTTGGTTAATCCTTCATGGTGATTGGATACCTTACTATGTGCTTAGAGGCTGGTGTGATTGAATTAACATAATTACCACAAAAAAATTAATTGGCAAGCAAAATGGATCAAATTAAACTAAATTGATTTATTGGACCTAATGGACCATAGCATTTTGTGTGTAACAAATAATAAGAGACCGAGAGAATACAATATAACAAACTCTCTCATACAGCAACATCAATTTTACTCATCTTCCCACTTATCTATTGCAAAAAATTAATTTGTGTCAAAACCAAAATTACAATTTTCCGACAACTTGCAATAAAATTACACCAAATTAATCTACTAACATACACATAAACTGAACTCATTCATGTACGTACCAACATAAACAAATGTGACTGAATTTACAAAAGAAAATTAATAACTAAAAAAAAAAACCATGTATTTCATGTGTTATAAATTTTGTGAACGATCATATGAGTAGCACAACCAGCAAGAAAGAAGAGAGCAAGCCCAAGAATGAAATATAAGTGGTGCTAAGGGCAGAATTAGTAGCATGAGGAGAAGAGGGAGCAAGAGCACGGGAAAAAACTTCGAGGAAGTGGCGGCCACGACCGGAGTAACCCTTGCCAGGGACGACGTGAACGTGTAGCTTCTGGCCGAGCTCGCAGTGAGTCCCGACGCTGCTGTAGAAGTAGTATTCGCCGGTGGTGTTGAGCTTGACTACGGTTGGACCTTTGTAAAACATGTTTATTACATTGTCATGCCCACAATTGTCATAGTCTGCCTTTGATACTTGTAGCACGTTGTGTGCTCCCATTCTGTATGGAAACACTGCAATTTTCATTTCAATTAGGCTAATGATAACTGTAGACCTTAGGGTAGCATATAGCTTAAAAAAAAAAAGAAAAGAAAAGATTGAGCGAGAATACATAAGCATTAATTACATCAATCTATGAGTGGTTTTTGCTACAAATTTCTAAACTTGCATAGGGCATTATTTTAGAACATGTACCAAATGTTTATATGCCATTCTTATGTATAAAAATCCCATAGAGACCAAAAAGTATCTTGCACATTATATTATAAAACAGATCGATGTGTTAATTAAGCAATATATCAATGAACAAATTTAGGTCAATTTCCTTCCGCAATTTTACATCTTTTGTAAAATTTAACACATACAAATTCATTTTTCATTATGTACCACTTATTATGATGAAAGGGATCGATCGATAGACTTATAAAACCATATAATGGCAAGAAAATTCAATATCATGGCATGATTTAGGAGGATTATAAATTATCATGATTATTGATAATATAATCTGATTAGTTCATTTTAAATTTAAAAAGTAATTTGCTAAAGTTGTAACATTAATTGATAATTAGATAGAGGTATAGAATTATGGACAAGAATTTTCAACTCAGCATTATATTGACCTGACTCAAACTCAATGAACTCAAACAATTCAAAACTTAAAAAACTCACCTAATTTGTCACCAACCCCGAAGGTTCTAGGCTTAGCCCAATCCGCGAAGAAGGTGACATTAGGGGGTATTTCCCAACCATCAGTTCCTCCAACAACATGAATCAATGCGCTAGTAGATTGCAGCAAAACGCAGCACATTACAACCAACAACGGCAATGCGATGCGTATCACACCCATCTTTTCTTTTCTACCACCAAAATTTAATCTTTTAACCTATTCAAAAGCCTTTAAAAGGTTGAATTTTTATACCAAATTTAAAAATAAAAGGTGTTTTTTTGTTTTAAATGGGGGTGGTTGTTATTCTATATAATCAACAAAAATCTAGGATTAAAGGCACATTTGATTTTATCTTTAATTAAGCTTTTTACTAATATTAGTATAAACGCCTAATATAACTAATTTTTAGAGTATTAAAATCTAACAATAATTAAAGTGGGGTGGTTAATTTGATGTTTTAATACACATGAACTGCATGCATGCACTCTAATTATAGAATTGTAATGAAGCACCCCACGTGAAATAGAAATTTCATTAACCATAATTTGGTAAGTTTTGCTAGTGGTTGGGATCGTATTATGTAAATTTGCAAATTTGGTATATAAACATAAGTTTCCCAACGAAGACAGTTAAACTTATTTAGGTTCTGTTATGTTGACCTTATTTTCACTTATTTCACGTTTAATAAGTTCAGTTAAGTTCAGATAAGTTCATATAAGGGTTAATAAGTTCAGATAAGTTCAGGTTTAATAAGTTCTAAATTAACGTTCTCCTCACCTTATTTCCACTTATTATATTTATATAGTGTTATTACTAATCAAGATTGCTTTTCACTTTTTTTTTTTTTTTTTTTGTAAAATTTTGTGTGTTTTATTATCATGTTTTCATATAAGAATAAAGTAACATTTGCATAAAAAATAAAATTAAAGTAACGTTATACTCATAAATTATGGTAAGGCTAGATAAATTTTGGTTATATAAAAGTTAAGCAAATCAACAAGTTTATTATTTTTGTGAAAAAAACAAAGGGAAATTAATGAGAATGAAAGTCAGATCAACAACAAAACCAAAGGAGAATTTTTACTATTTCTAAACTATAAAATAGTAGTGTTGTTATTAAATAATGTCTTATAAGTGTTAATAAGGTTTAATAAGGTCAAATAAGTGAAAATAAGTGTTAATAAGGTGTAATAAGTTCAGATAAGTTCAGATAAGTTCAGTTAAGTTCAGATAAGTAAAAATCATGTGAATAGAACACACCCTTAGTTACAATATACAAATAAATTACACTGCACTATGCACTCACACAATAAATAAATTATGTCTATTAAATGTGAAAATTAGTACATAAAGGTGTTTCATATGTCACATTTAGTTTGAAACATCTAAAAATGGAAGTGATTTAAACTAGAGGAGGGATCAATAAAGGATCAACAAACAAATAAACCTAGATGCAATGTTGTAATCTGCAATAAAAATTTCCAATATAGCAATAATAATGTATAAATTCATTCCATAAATTCGATTAGAATACAAGGAATGATTTTCTTTTCGGAAATTAATTATGTGGATAACATGGATGATATATTAAAATTCATCAATTACACGAGTGATGGTTACTCCGTAAGGAATTGTATGAACGCGGATGTCCCTCTTTAAATTCACAAATTCAAGTACCATATCTAAAGGTGGGCATGGGTCGTGCTGGCACGATTCCGGCAAGGCCGGGCACGACGACCCAGTTGTGGGCCGTGAATAAAAAATTAAAATTTGGCACGGACACGGAGGGCGACACCGTCATCAGCCCGTGGGCCGGCGGCACGATCCGCCAAGCAACCGGCATGTGGCACGGCCTATGCCCACCTTCATTTATATAAACTTATTTATATAAATTTATTTAATTAAGTTTATTTATATAAAATTAATTCATTAATAAATAAATATTAATTAAATTGAAGTTGTTTAAAAAAAATATTAACATTAACATAAATAAATCACATTATTTATATAAAATTAAGTTGTTCAAATATATATATATATATATATATATATATATATATATATATATATATATATATATATATATATATATATATATATATATATATATATATATATAGGAGGAGGCTCTCGTGAGAATTTTTCTTATGTGAGAACACTCTTTATGTTCTAAATTTTTACTCGTATGTTCTAAATTTTAAATCTAATGTTCTAAACTTTTCCTTAGGTGTTCTAAATTAAATCAAATGTTCTAATTTAGTACTCACATGTTCTAAACCATAAATTAGTTAAGTTTAATATCATAAATTTTAAATAACTTGTTCCAAAATTTTAACTTATATATTCTAAATTTTAAAATGTGTGTTCTAGATTTTTAATTATATGTTCCAGATTTTAAAGCGTATGTTCTATTTTTTACTCATATGTTCTAAATTTTTTACTCACACTTTCTATATTCTATATCAGTTTGTTCTAAATTTTTATTCACATGTTCATAATCTTAAATCAGATTTTCTAAATTTTACTCATATGTTTAAAATTTCATAAAGCATATTTTATAAATTTTTAATCACTTGTTCTAATTCTTAAATCAAATGTTCTAAACATATTACTCACATAGATGTTCTAAATTATTACTCAGATGTTCTAAATTTTAATTTCAGACACATGTTCTAAATTTTTATTCGTATGTTCTAAACTTTTACTCACATGTTCTAAATTTAAAATCAATTCTCATATAAGTATGAATTCTCACATATGAACCTATTCTCACCGGATCCCTCCCCTATATATATATATATATCGATTTTTTTATATACATATATATTTTATAAAAAAAATATGGGATTTCCCGCTGCTTGGCACGGATGGCCCGCCGTGAAGCCGGCCCGACACGAGCCCCGCCGAGGCACGGCCAGGCACGCCCGCGACGGTCCGACACGACAAGATGCCCATGTTTAACCATATCCTTTAATTCACAAACAAACTTAATACATATTCACAAATAAACTTAATACATATCCATTACTTGCAATTAATTTTGTATTGTATTAACTTGATCAAAACTTTAAACCACTACCTCAAACATTACCGTAATAATTGGTCTTGTATGGACCCGGTCTACAATAAATTATTGTAAACCAAAAATTTGACACTTTCAAATAATATAATTACATTTTGGATGATATAATCACTTTTTTAGATGATATAATTATTTTTTTGTGAGTCATATTTTGATCTCATATTAAACCATTTAATGAGATTATATAATTACCTTTAGGATGATAAAATTTAAAAATCATCTTTTGAATGATGTAATTTACTATTTGATACTTTTTATAATGATAAATTTAGTTTTTGAGCGATATATTTACATAACAGTTTCAAGATGATATAATCACTTTTGTAATAATATAAACACATTTTCGTATGATATAATCACATTCGTATGATATACTAGAAGGTTGGGTCTACAATAACTTAGTGTAGACCGGGTCTATTCTAGTTTTTATATACTGTAAAATAAGACTTATGTTTATTGCATAGCGTAACATTATGTTTATTGCATAGCGTAACACCAACTAAACTAATGGCGCAAAAACCATTTCCACAAGGCTCTATTACATTCCACGGCCCACTAGAAAACACGTAAACAAAATCAAAAAAATTCTTACACCAAAGTTCTGCTCTTTGCCCACAGATTGACATTTCTTGGGGAAGGAAAAACACCTTCAAATTGTTTATGATTCCTCTCCTTAAACCCTAAATCACTAGTTAATTTTCCCCAAATTTGTTGTTATTCAATTTGGTAATTTGTTTTTCTTCTCATTGAAGAATCTGCAGAATAATGGAAGCATCAAAAGCAGTTTGTGGGAAAGAAGCATTGGATCTTCTAAATTGTGTTGTTGATTCAAATTACGATGAAGAGAAATGTCGTAAATTTCTGCAATCTCTTCGCCAGTGTGTCCTCTCCAAGGTTTTCTCTCTCTCTTCTCTTATTTAACTTACATTTCAATGGAAGTGCTGCATTCTGATTGTTTGTTGATTTTCGTTTTTTTTTTTTCAAGTAATTTCATCTTAAATTGTGATTATTTTGCATCTTAAAATTTTGAAAATGAGGTGAAATTAGCAAAGTTAGAATCTTAATTGTAGAATCCAATCATTGTTTTCAGCCTTAATTTCATGAAATTTAGAGGGTTTTGAATGATATGTTAAGAACGAAAAAACCAATTAATACCTCAGTTACATATTATTTGCAACGATTTCATAAAGTAGAGAGGAAAAATGTCTAATCGTTGCAAATAATATGAAACGGAGGTAGTAGTTGTAATTGATGGTGGACAAATGATGGTAGAGAAAGATGGGTTGAACTATGTGTTGATAATGTATACCATATTGTTGGAATTGGTTATAGTGCTATGCTGAATTTAATCCATTTTATAGCAAGAGATCAGTGTCCCATTGATCTGGAGTATCTGCTGTTGTTAGATGTTAGAACTCGCTTTGGTGATCGTTTATGTTTGATATACGCGGTCTCTTAGATGTTGCAAGTGCTAAAAAACACATTGGAGACTCTGATTAGTTTAATTTGTCTTGAGTATTGACTGTCTTTGGTGTTAGATATTGTTTAGGTGATGGTTCATGTTTGAAATTTGTGGTCTTTAGATTATGCTAAAGCTTAACAAATAAGTATATAATTGTAGACTCTAATTGGCCTAACCTATGCCATAACCTTGGGACCCCGTAATAGATTGTAGTTAGTCTCGAGTGATTAAGAGATAAGGATCTAATGATGCTTATGCGGCGCCTTGACCTTCTAGCCTACTGGGTTGTTGCTGTAAGTTCTGAATTCTTTGGCAATGAGCCTAAGCCCTGTAGGGCATTTATGGGAGTAAGTTATTTATTAAGCTAGAGCAACATTAATGTCTTGGATTGTTTTTGGGTGCAAGTAAATTGTAATTAGTGTTACTTAGAATGTACCATGTGCCACTGTACCGGTAGTATGTGGAATTGGTATGGGAACGTTATGTGCTGCGTAGTTTTACACTTTTACCACGTTAGTCCAAGTGGATATCGTGTACGCATACCAAATTTGCACGTTCCAGATTGTGGTGTGTGGGGGAATTAGTGAATTATACAATATCAGTGGTAATCCACTGAATCACTTGTCTTGTGCAGTTTGAAAGAATGAATTTCTTGCTATGCTTTGAAATGAGTAAATTGCATGAGGCAAATCATGTTGCACAGCTGCTCAGTTCTTGTCATGCGATAATCATGTCTTGTTATTATATGTGGAAAAATGTATTGATAATCTAATGCTCTGTCACTCTGTGTACGCTTACTTTGTTGGAACACTTGCTGTTATAAGGGTTGCGTCATCGCAGCATATTTATGTTTATTACTTTAAGTTGTATTTGTCTATTAGCTATGTTTCTGGCCTATGGTATTGTCATGGTGCTGGTTGTTTGAGCAAAATTATGCAAGAGACTGATTTAAGAATGGTGGAATATGATTGATCTAGGTGTTTAGATTAAATCAAATTTGGCTGATTGCTGCATCTCCCACCATAATGTTAAGACCTATAAGCCAATTTATTTCTTGAGGGAAAACTGATGTTGTTGCTTACTGACGCTGTTGTTCAATGTTTCTCATTATAGAAAGTGAAGAAATTCTCGCTACCTGACGAGAAGTCGCCAGAACTCCAGAAGTAGGTCATGGCAGCAAAAGGCAAGCCTGAATTGGTTAGTAGGAATTAATGTTGTAACGAGTTTATAAAGGCAGCATGTGTAAACACCATTGTTGAGAATTTTGTAGATAGAATTGTTGTGGAAGGCTTGAGTTCTTGAGGCTGGTTTCAATTTATGGTCTTTCAAGCCATCAAACAGACATTTTCTTACAATTGTTACAGGCGATATATAAACATGTCAATTGAATGTAGAGCTGTCAATTCGGGTAAACGGGTCGGGTTTAGATCAGGTAAGAGTGGGTCGGGTCAACTTGGGTTTGGTCAATTCGGATTAATTCCATAACCTATGCGGGTCGGGTTTGGGTTGGGTCATGCAAAAGTCGGGTCATGTCGGGTCATACTTCTTATCGGGTTTGGGTCGGGTTTAGGTCGGGTTAATAACATGTGGGTTACCTTCGGGTCGGGTGAACAATAGGTCGGGTTTAATTCAGGTTTTCACGGGTTAGGGTAAATCTCGGGTTCGGTTCAAATCAATAATTTGCGGGTTAGAATCAGGTCGGGTCATTTTCGCGTTTGAGTCGGGTTCGTTTCAAGTCAATAATTTGCGGATTATAATTATGGCGGGTTATTTTCAAATCGGGTCATTCTCAGGTTCAAATCAAGTTCGGTTCAAGTCAATAATTTGCGGGTTATAATCAGGTTGGATCATTTCCAAGTCGGGTCATTCTCGGATTCAAGTCGGGTTATGTTCAAGTCAATAATTTGCAGGTTACAATAAGGTCGGGTTATTTCCAAGTCAGGTCATATTCGGGTTCAACTAACTATAAATAGATAATTATCAAGCTAATTATTTCATTTGACTTTAGTATACGAAGTATATGACAATATACTAGGGAACTATAGTCTATAATTTAGGAAGATTATTAACTCCTTAGACCATACAACAATATATATACTATATTTAATCTTAAATTTGAGGATGATGCTCTTTTCTTTTGCTAGCCTGGACCGACTTGGTCTCCCTAGATAAAATGCTTTGATCAACAATAATAAAGTGGTCTAAATTGCACTTAAGGTGATTTGAAATCGGGTCAGGAACAATTTGGATTGAATTTAGGTCAGGTCAATAACAAGTCGTATTAATTTCGAGTCGGATTAGTAACAGATCGGGTTGAATTTTTGGGTCGGGAAAGTAATAGGTCTGGTAAAATTCGGATCGGGTCAATAACAAGTCGGGTTGAATTTGGGTCTGGTCAATAACAAGTCGGGTTGATTTCGAGTCGGGTTTGTAACAGGTTGGATTAAATTCGGATCAGGTTAGAAACGTGTCTGATTCAACCAGGTCAGGTTAGTATCAAGTTGTGTTAAACTCGGGTTTTGATGGGTTAAATCGATTTTGGGTCAATTTCGGTTCAAGTCGGGTTCAGTGCAAGTTAATTAAATTGGCCGTTGTAAACCGGTAAGTCAGTACAACTTGTAAATCGGTAAATTGACTGTTTAAAAGAAAATTGGATTGTTCCACACACCCAATTGGACTCCCGGAGGGTATTAGGAATCATGGTAAACATTGCGGCAATTTTAATTTCCGGGTGAAAAAAAGTCAAAAAATTCCAAAATTGAAGGCTAATATCCACGCTTTTTAAGAAATTTTTGAGGTTTCAGGGCCCGATGTCGAAAAGTATTGAAATTCTATGGGATACATCTCGGGGTCATATAATGCCGTTTGGAACCATATATGATCATTATTTTTTGTCATAAATGTTCGTGGCAGGCTTGAATTAATGAAATCGGTGCAAGTTGTAAACCGGTAAATTGGTCGTTTAAAGGCAAATTGGATGGTTCCACCCACCCAATTGGACTCTCAAAGGGTATTAAGGACCATGGTAAACATTTCGGCAATCAATTTTTTTTATGCGAAAAAAAAGTCAAAAAATTCAAAAATTGAAGGCTAATATCCACGTTTTTTAAATTTTTTTTGGAGGTTTCAGGACACGGTGTCGAAAAGTATTGAGATTTTAGGCAATACGTCTCGGGGTCATATAATTACATTAGGAACCATATATGATCATTATATGTTGTCATAAATGTTCGTGGTAGGCTTGAGTTAAAGAAATCGGTGCAAGTTGTAAATCGATCAGTAAATTAGCTGTTTAAAGGCAAATTGGATGGTTCCACCCACCCAATTGGACTCCCGGAGGGTATAAGTAACCATGGTAAACATTTCGGCAATTTTTATTTTCGCCTGAAAAAAGTCGAAAAATTACAAAATTGAAGGCTAATATCCACGCTTTTTGAGAAATTTCGAAGGTTTCGAGTTCCTGTGTCGAAAAGCCTTGAAAATTTAAGGGATACATCTCGGGGTCATATAATGCCGTTTGGAATCATATATTATCATTATATATTGTCATAAATGTTCGTTGTAGGCTTGAGTTTATGAAATCGGTGCAAGCTGTAAACCAGTAAACTAGCCGTTTAAAGGAAAATTGGATGGTTCATCCACCCATATTGGACTACCGGAGGGTATTAGGAGCCATGATTAACATTTTGGCGATTTTTATTTTCAGGCAAAAAAGTCAAAAAATCAAAAATTGAAGGCTAATATCCACCATTTTGAGAAATTTAGAATCTTCGGAGCCCGGTGTCTAAAAGTCTTGAAATTCTTGGGAATACATCCCGGGGTTATATTATGTCATTTGGAACCATATGTAATCATTATTTGTTGTCATAAATGTTCGTGAAGGCTTGAGTTAATGAAATCGGTGCAAGTTGTAAGCTGGTAAATTGGTCATTTAAAGGCAAATCGGATGGTTCCACCCACCGAATTGGACTCCCTGAGGGTATTAGGGACCATGGTAAACATTTCGACAATTTTTATTTCAGGACTTTAAACAGTAAAAAAATTCAAAAATTGAAGGCTAATTAATTAATATCCACGTTTTTTGAGAAATTTCGAAGGTTTCGAGGCCTGGTGTAGAAAAGTCTTGATATTTAGGGGATACATCTCGGGGTCATATAATGTTGTTTGGAACCATATATGATCATTATATGTTGTCATAAATGTTTGTAGTAGGCTTGACTTAACTAAATCCGTGCAAGTTGTAAACCGATAAATTGGTCGTTTAAAGGCAAATTGGATGGTTCCACCAACCCAATTGGACTCCTGGAGGATATTAGGGACCATGGTAAATACTTGGACAAATTTAATTTCCTGGAGAAAAAAAGTAAAAAAATTCCAAAATTGAAGACTTATATCCAGGCTTTTTGAGAAATTTCGATAGTTTCGGGGCCCGGTGTCGAAAAGTTTTGAAATTCTAGGGGATACATATCGGTGTCATATAATACCGTTTGGAACAATATACGATCATTATTTGCTGTTATAAATGTTCGTGGTAGGTTTGAGTTAATGAAATCGGTGCAAGTTATAAATCGATAAATTGGCCGTTTAAGGCAAATTGGATAGTTCCACCCACCGAATTGGATGCCCGGAGGATATTAGGGACCATGGTAAACATATTTGAAATTTTTATTTCCGGGCTAAAATAAGTCAAAAATATTCTAAAATTGAAGGTTAATATCCACGTTTTTTGAGAAATTTCGAATGTTTTAGGGTCCGGTGTCGAAAAGCATTGAGATTTTAGGAGATACATTTCGAGATCATATAATGCCGTTTGGAACAATATATGATCATTATATGTTGACATAAATGTTCGTGGCAGACTTGAGTTAATGAAATCGGTGCAAGTTGTAAACAGGTAAATTGGTCGTTTAAAGACAAATTGAATGGTTCAATTCCACCCACCCAATTAGACTCCCGGAGGGTATTAGGGACCATGGTAAACATTTCGACAATTTTTATATCCGAGCGAAAAAAGTCCAAAAATTCCAAAATTGAAGGCTAATATCCATGTTTTTTGTGAAATTTTGAATGTTTTAGGGCCCGGTGTCGAAAAGCATTGATATTTTAGGGGATATATCTCGGGGGTCATACAGTGCCGTTTGGAACCATATGTAAGCATTATTTGTTGTCATAAATGTTCGTGAAGGCTTGAGTTAATGAAATCGGTGCAAGTTGTAAACCGGTAAATTGGTCGTTTAAAGGCAAATTGGATGGTTCCACCCAGCTAATTGGACTCCCGGAGGGTATTAGGGACCATGGTAAAAATTTCGGCAATTTTTATTTCCGGGTGAAAAAAGTCAAAAAATTCCAAAATTGAAGGCTAATATCCACGCTTTTTGGGAAATTTTGGAGGTTTCCGGTAGAGCTGTCAATTCGGGTAAACGGGTCGGGTTTGGGTCGGTAAGAGTGGGTCGGGTCAATTCGGATTAATTCCATAACCTATGTGGGTTGGGTTTGGGTTTGGTCGTGCTTGAGTCGGGTCACGCCGGGTCATACTTTTTGTCAGGTTTGGGTCGGGTTTAGGCCGGGTTAATAACAGGTCGAGTGAACATTAGGTAGGGTTTTCACGAGTTAGGGTAATTCTCGAGTTCGAGTTGGGCTCGGAAAAAAATTGCAGATAAGAATCAGGTCGGGTCATTTTCGGGTTTGAGTCGGGTTTGGTTCAAGTCAATAATTTGCGGATTATAATCAGGTTGGGTCATTTTCAAGTCAGGTCATTCTCGGGTTCAAGTCGGGTTCGATTCAAGTCAATAATTTGCGGGATATAATCAGGCTAGGTCATTTTTAAGTCGGTTCATTCTCGGATTCAAGTCGGGTTATGTTCAAGTCAATAATTTGCAGGTTACAATCAGGTCGGGTCATTTCCAAGTCAGGTCATATTCAGGTTCAACTAACTATAAGTAGATAATTATCATTTTTATCAAGCTAATTATTTCCTTTGACTATAATATATATATATGTATGCAATATACTAGGGAATTATAGCCTATAATTTAGGAAGATAATTATCTCTTTGACCCCACAACAAATTTATACTATATTTAACTCTTAAATTTGAGGATGATGCTCCTTTCTTTTGTTGGTCTGGACCAACTTGGTCTTCTTAGACAAAATGCTTTGATCAACAATAATAAGGTGGTCTAAATTGCATTTAAGATGATTTGAAATCAGGTCAGGAACAATTTGGATTGAATTTAGGTCGGGTTAATAACAAGTCGTGTTATTTTTTAGTCGGGTTAGTAACAGATCGGGTTGAATTTTTGGGTCGGGAAAGTAATAGGTCTGGTAAAATTTGGGTCGGGTCAATAACAAGTCGGATTGAATTTGGATTAGGTCAATAACAAGTCGGGTTGATTTCGGGTCGGGTTTGTAACAGGTAGGGTTAAATTCGTGTCAGGTTAGGAATGGGTCGGGTTGAATTCAGGTTAGTAACAAATCGGGTTAAATTCGGGTTTTGACGTGTTAAAACGGGTTTGGGTGAATTTCGGTTCAAGTCGGGTTCGGTTCAGGTCAATAATTTACGGGTTACATCTGGGTCGGGTCATCTCCAGGTCAGTTCATGTTCGGGTTTGGGTCTCACATACTCGGGTCAAATTGGGTCTAAGGTTGGTTTCAGGTCGGGTTTGGGTCACCATTTTTTTGGGTTCAGATGGGTCGGTTAATAATCGGGTTTGAATCGGTATTTCAGGTCGGGTGAACTTTTGATAGCTTTAATTTAATGGCATTTTCAATTCTTTGTTCTTTCTTCACTTCCACTGTTACAGGCTTCTTATGAACCTTCTCAATATTGCTAGATAAGGCATGTTTCTAGTCTATCCTTTTGTTTTTCCCCCCTTTAATTTCTAGTCTATAGCACAGTTTATACGAACTCTCTAAGTATTGCAGATTTACAGATGTGAGTTAATGAGGACAACTAGCGAAAGGCATAATGATTAAACCAGGATTGAAGATTTCTAATCTGAACCTGAGCCACTCTTTGCATTGCCATTGTACGAAAAATTAGCTAAGGCTTTAAATATGTTTCTGCAGGAATCCGATAACCCAACTCCAAGATCCGAAGCTCGAGTGTATAACCCGTTATGCTCCTATCGGCCAAACAAGAACCTACACACAGGGAAGAGATTAGCTAGCCCCGGGGTGAATCCGGGGATAACCACTCCGAAGATTAAGTTAGCAAGTGTTTATAGAAAGAAGAGAGAGATTTAGAGAGAAAAGTAGAGAGAGTGTGTAATAAATGTTACCTTATTTATGAGGTAAAACTAGATTATTTATAGGTTAATTAAGTGACGGGTGGCAGCTTAATAGGCAAAGTAGTTTTTGCCACGTGTCAAACGTGAGAGCGACACGTATCAACTGCTTACATGCCGATATGTATTCTTTATACACAAATGTCGATATTAACAAGAATTATTGATGGGTTGGATTCAAATAGTATATCGGCCTGTAATACCATATCGGCCTATTAATATAACTGTTACCGTTATATGGATATTTCCCCATACAACTAGCCCCCCAAGTGAGGACGTTTGATTAGATGATCTAACGTTATCACTTGTTATTAGTGTTTTCGCTTGATTTGATTTGACTTGTAATGTAAGTAATATAGTGTATTATTGCACCCTGTTGAGCATTTTCTATTTCATAGTGTATATGAATATTGAGGATGACTTCTGGTATATGTTTGTGTAATTAAGGAGTAAAAAGTGTGGGTATATAAATGACTTCTGATATATCATGCTTTTCGTAAGGAAAGTAGGTTTAGTTTAATTGTAATATGGATGGGAGCGAAAAACTCCGTTTGTCCCCCCAAGTAACCTTGTTTGCCGTTAGCAAACAAGGTTTACTTTAATTATATTAGGGGTGGGAGCGAAAAACTCCGTTTTCCCCCCCAAGTAACCTTGTTTGTCGTTAGCAAACAAGGTTTAATTTAATTATATTAGGGGTGGGAGCGAAAAACTCCGTTTGTCCCCCCCAAGTAACCTTGTTTGCCGTTAGCAAACAAGGTTTACTTTAATTATATTAGGGGTGGGAGCGAAAAACTCCGTTTTCCCCCCAAGTAACCTTGTTTGCCGTTAGCAAACAAGGTTTACTTTAATTATAAGATTGGAAGTTTAATGTATATGTACATGTGGCTTTAAATTTTAAGCGGGAAAACTGTATAGGTATAGGACACGTGTTGATGATCTAACGATTTATTTTTTTAAAATAACCTTTTGTTCTAACCGCTAGATTTCTGACCATGTGTCGTGTCAAATGCCACCTTTTCAACTTCCTTTTTAACCTCCTTTTCCCTTTTTTTTTTACTTTTCGCATTTTCACATTTCCTTCACAAAAAATTGCGATTTTTACCAGAGAAAACTGCGATCTTCATTTGGGATAACTGCAATTGGACTCTGCTGGACTTATCGTTTTGTTGAAGCATCAACCATTCTTCTTTGCGCCGTCGCTGCAATCGAGTAGTTTAAGGTATTTTAAAGATTTCAATTTCAATTTGCATGCCTTGGAATACATTCGCTGTTTGCCCATTTATTAGTTTTTAGTTGGTTTATTAAATGTCCAATAATAATATTGAAGAAGAACAACCTACCCTTAGTACTGTTAGGCGGCGTCTTATTAGGCAGTCTTTGGGAAAAGATCTCGGCCATAACAAAAGTGGGGCTTCATCTTTGTCTGATAATATTAACGACCCTTTTCATCCGTTATCAGAGAAAGAGCAAAATGAGGCATTTTACCGTCATAAAATACTAGCAGATTGTGAAAAGGCACGACGTCCTACAAACCCTAATATTCCTGAGGACGTTGAGGTTCTTGAAATTGTACCTGTTAGCATCCGTTATCATTTGCGAAGTTTTGCCGACAAACCTGATTTTGACCAATACGGAACTAACATCGGAAATATTCATATTAGAACTTCCAGTATGACGAGATATAAGTCAACTGATTACCCATCTCAGGCTGTTGATGGTGCAGCGGGGCCTAGTGTTGAGGCTAGACCGAGCTCTAGGCTTGAGCCTAGCAAAAGGCCTGGTCAGGCGCAAGTTATAAGCTCTTCTAGCTCTGAGTCTCAAGAGGGTTCGAAATCTCCTGTTCATGATTCCGCTATTAGATCTGTGTTAAATGATGACGACGATAGTGATGAAGAGGTAAATCAGGGTGATAACGCCGAAAGCCCTGAGAGATCCGAAATGATTGACCTCATGGCTCAAGTTACTCATGAGGAAAGTTTAGATGAGGAATATGATTCTGAAACGGATGAGGTTGACTACCGACAACCCCTTATCTTACCCTCTAATAGTAAGGTTGCTGAGGCTAGTGTTAGCAAGGTTTGGCTAAAACTGGCCGAAGAAAAGGAATATTGCCATAAGGCAAAAAGATTTTACGGTTTGCCGGATGGGTACGAGTTAACACTTCCACCATCCTCTGCTACTGTTCTTGACTGTCCTGACGGTCACATTGCTATTTATGCCAAACACTTTGACTTCGGCCTCCGATTTCCTCTTCATCCTTTTGTAGCTAAAATCTTTAAGGCCTGGAACGTATGTCTGGTACAAGTTACTCCTCCTACTATCCGTGTCGTTATTGCTCTGGTTTGGGTATTGTTGTTTAAAAATTTTCCGTTAACCTTGAACTTATTTAGAAGGTTAATAACTTTGAAACGTGATGGACAATCTGAAGGTTGGTGGTCGTTATATACGGCCTCTCACAAGTTCACTGTAAATCCTAAGTTATCAAGCTGTAAAGGTTGGCAGGATAAGTTATTTTTTATGAGAGTTCCAGAAGATTTTCCTATCCGGAGAACCTTCTTTCGGCCTCATCCTCATTTCGGCCATATTGTCGAGAGAGATCTTGGCCCTCAAGAACAGAAGGCTTGCGATTATTTTGACGCCGTTAGGGCTAATGTCGGCGGGAAAATTCTTGTTGTTCCGAAAGTGTGGTTGCCAAATGTAAAGTACATTTTGAACAATGCACCACTATCTTATATCGATCTATGTTGGACTGATGCTTATGGTACTAACCTTATAAATTATTGTCATCCTTTATTTTGTTAGTGCTTTCACATTAATATGATATTTTTGTTATTGTATTATTACATAGATATACGCTTTTAACAACTTATACTCATTAACAATCTTTGACATGTAGGTCCGCAGAAATTGGACAAGGTAGCTCTCGGCCTATCTCCTTACGGCAAAAGAGTGGTGTCCCGCTGTCCTCCATCTCCAAGACCAGCATTAGAGACTTTTACCTCCTTTTGCTCACGTGCCCCTACACGTAACCCTAAAAATAGAGCAGAAGAGATGGCTGATGAGAATGTGAGAAGAAATCGACGTCTGACGTCATTGGCTAACAGACGCGGCGGTTGTGTTGCTGCCATTTCAACAAGGAAAGAAGATGAACCGGCGTCAAAACGGTCAAAGACCGACACTGAACAGCCTAAGGCCCCTTCGCCGCCTAAAGCTTCTGTTCCTGAACAAACAGTCTCGGCAATGGCAACAACCAATGCAAATGCCGAGAAGGTGTTTGAAGATCTTACTGTATCTCGTGTTCCTCAACAGGTAATAAACCTAGTATAAAAAGATCTATTATTGATAACGGCTAAACAATTTTTATCATACCATTATTATTAGTATTAATTTAATTTATTTAATTAATTAATAATAATATTTTTTTTTATATTGTTTTTTTAATAATTTGCTTTCTGTTAGGAAACTGTTCCCCTTTCTGCTGAACCTCAACAGGTTGGCCCTGTCAGTTCCGATACAAGTATTCCCGGTATTACTTATCGGGGTGGTCAGTGGATTGAACATGTTGAAGGAAAGATTCCAGATGAGGTTCTGGATAGAGTGAAGGCTCGAGAGGGCCGTTCTCGTGATCAATGGCGGCCTGAAATGGACGTTTTTTGTAACGAATTCATTTTTACTGACGATCCTTTACGGGGTGGAAATTTGGGATATCGACTTCTACGAAATGTCTTAACTCCAGTTGATAGGCCGTCTGGACTTATCGGCCTCGTTGCTGCCCAGCATATGCATGATCTTATGAGGGTATGTAGTTATTGTTTTATTGTATTTTTATTTATATATATATATATATATTAACGTTAGTACACATGGCTTATATCTTTCGTATTTTACATGTCTACAGGCGGTTGCTTCTGGAACAGAGTTGGTCGAAATGTATAGATTCTATCAGGATAAGTATCATCAGAACATATCCAACCAACAATCTCTGGAGACAGCTTTGCAGAACGCCAAGAAGGCTCTTGACGACATTAAGCTGATAAAAGCGAAAGATGATGATGAATTATCATCTCTGCGCGAGAAAGTTGATAAAATGAAAAATCTTGAAGAAGAGATAAAGGATCTGAAATCTCAGCTTGAAGATAAGAACGCCGTTAAGAATCAACTTTCTCTCTTGTGCAGAGTGATCTTTCTAATGCTAAGGCAACAATCAGCAATCTGGAAGGTAAGCTGCAAAAAATGGAAGCCGACAAACCTGGAGTGCGTTAGAGAGCGGTTATCCGTTATATGTCATCGGTAGAGTTTTACAGTAAACTGCAAGATCGCTTTGATGGTGGGTGGACTGCTGCTCAGAGATGTGCTGCTCACGCTATCGGCTTAAAACAAGAAGACTGGGCAAAAATTGAAGCAACGTTTAATAATGATGCCCATAAGACACCTTCTGGATTCGAGCAACAACAGTTCTCAGACGAAGACATCTTTAATCTTGCTCCTTCTGCTGATATCGGCGTCTCCAACCCTAAGATTCTAGATTCTCCTGAGCCCGAGAACAAATTAGCTTAAAGGGGCGGGCATCCATCACCAACATCATCTTGCGGCTCTTGTGTTATGGGGCCTTACTCATTGTAATTTCTGTTTTTGTTATGTACTTTTAGAAAACTTGTGTTTTTGACAATGCTGTTATATCGGCATATACCCTTTTGTGGTGATGTCTATCGATCTTGTTTTAGCTTTGCCAAAACATCGTTTCTTCCATAACACTATGTCTGTATAGCTTTAATATATTTATGCTTGTTGTTTCGGGGTTTTCTGATGTCCTGCGGGAGAGCTACAATTCCGAGACTGGAACCGGACGCCTGTACCTGCAAAATAACGGAGACTCCTGAGAGCTCCGCCTCCAACGGTCAAGTTAGTACCTGATTAAGGAGTAATTAATACAGAAATTAAAGTAATAAGGTCTCTCTAGGTGAGAGTATTTAATGTAGGTAATCTGCTTTGCTAGCGAGATCAGCCGGTTATTAGTGTGTTCCGTAATGTTTCTCCTCCGTTCCGTTGATTATTCGGTCCCCTGATTAATGAGGATTAATCGAGTATTTATAGCCTTGGGAAGCGTGCAACTCTCTAGGTTTAAGGTAAACCTAGGGCCGATCGGGCTTCTAGACTGAAATGGGCCTTGATGGCCGGTTGTCCCATTTGGCATGGGCGGACACGTGGCGTGTCTTAAGTGGTCCGTGGAGGACGCGTGGCGGAACCTGGTTGGTCCACTTGTCAAACGGCGCTTGGTGGATAAAAATCCCCTAATCATTTGCCCCTCACAGGTGGCACGCGACTGGTCACGTGTCGCCTGTGACAGGTGTCGCACGGTGACAGGCGACGGCCCGTTACAGGTGTCACCTTGCAGACGGCCGGGAGATCCTCCCGCCCAAATTTGAATTCGGAAGCGACCCTTCGCCTTCTCATTTTGCCTATAAAAGGAAGTGCTGACTTCGGTCATTTTCACATTTGAGAATTTTTGCGAGAACATTCGGACCCCTGAACTTGATCTGACATTTTCGGACTTTTTCTGCCTACCGCCTGTTCTGACAAGCCGACTGACCCGAACTTTCAGGACTTCATCAACTGTCATCCGTTCAGGTAACTCAGTTCTCTTACTCTTAATTTTCTTTTTATTTTTTGAAATGGCATCATGGAAACACACGACACGCCCTAAGTTAGTGATCAGCCGGTCACCGGGGACGGCTGAATCTAGGACTAGGAGTGCCGCCTGCCCTTTTCTGGACCCATCTTTGCCCTTTATACAAAGTCCGACTGAATCTGTGTCTATGCAGAACGTGATGGCCAGAACAAAAAAGACTGCTAGAATATCAAACTCAGACGGCTCCTCCCAAAGGGTACTCCTTAGCGAAACATCTGACCAGGCGCCAGATGTGGAACGAGGCGACTGTCAAGCTGACAGTTCTGAGAGAGGGACCAAGGTGTTCCCTTCTCATCTAACCGTGGACATGTCTAATTTACCTTCTGCTCCTTCTAAGGGAGAGGAGGCGGGCCCCTCTAGGAGAGGGGAGGAGTCGTCCTCTTCGGACTCGTCAGGGGACGAGTCCGATTCCAGCTCTTCTGACCATAGTTCTTCTGACCATAGTTCTTCTGACTCAGAAGAAAAACATAACCGCCTACAAGAGGCGAGAAGTTCCCATGCAGTGGAGAAGGGGGATAATTGGGCAGAGCCGTCCGCCTCTTACAGAGAGGAAAACACCCCCTACTACTGCAGGGTGCCCCGGGGCCGGATCGCAACCATGCGAGACAACGTGGCGAGCTTTATTGCTAACCACAAAATGAGCCCGGAGTATTTACTGTTTGTGCCGGATCCAGAAGATACTGTCGTCTGGCCGGCTGGTACCAGCTATGGTGACGGCTGTTTTGGCTGCTATGTGGCGGCCATCAAAGCTGGTCTGCGCTTCCCATTACATCCGGCTGTTCAGCGGATTTTAGATGGGTATGATCTGGGGTTATGGCAGTTAGCCCCCAACTCTTGGGTAAACGTACTCGGCTATGTGGCCGGGTGCGAACTGAACGGGGTGGAGCCAAGTTTTGAGGCTTTCGCCCACATGAACTATCTCAGCCGGACCCCTAAGTCGGGAGGTACCGGCTGGTATCAACTAACAAGCCACAGGGGTTACCTCATGACGAGAGGTAAGGCAAACAAATGGAAGGATTGGCGGAACACCTTCCTTATTATCGAGAGTTCAGACACGGAGCTGAACAAACGTTTTAACAAGTGGAACAGAGATCCGCCTCTTCTTGCAGGCGGCCGCAGCATGCCGCCTGTTCCCCCAAAGGCTAAAAGAGAGATCCTAGACAAAGGACTCTTCAAAGTAGAGACTAGGGTGAACTCTACTTCAGGGGTACGAGAGCAAGTACCCCTACACTGCGTCCCGAGCTTCAAGTGGCTCTATGATGAGTACTTCTTGGCCGCCTGTGGCCTCGGCAGTCGGTGCTCTAGAGGTAGCCGGCCTGACGAATACTCTGTTTTTTCACGCCTTGTTTACTTGGGATTTTTACTAACTTTGCTGTTTATTTCTTTCAGCCGACGCCATGAGTAAAATAACAGCATCTAAGACTGCGGCGGCCATGCTGCGGGTTTCGCTAATGAAGCAGTCGTACGCCGACTCCCCCAGCAAGGAGGCACCCTTGGTAAGCTTTGAAAACTCTTCCCCTTTAAGTTGTATTATGCATATACTAACTCTTTTTGTTTTCAGTCTGGCACTCCAAGGGCTTCTTCCTCGCAACAGCCGGACCCCAAGGCCCGGAGAACGACTGTTGCAAGCTCTCCTGGGTCTTCCAGGAAAACAGTGGCGGCTGAGAAGCAGCCGGCCACTTCTTCAAAAACCCAGGCGGGGCCGCCTAGATGTATGGACACTTGCTTGTAAAAACTCACTCTTGCTTCCTTCTTGATTAGGTCTAACTTGTTTTTCCTTCTGCTTAATGCAGCCGGCCCCCAGGGACTTGACTTGGTTGAGGTAGCCAAGTCAATGGTTAAAGTAGTTCCTCCCTCTGACAGGGAGGCGGTCAAGGGTGCCGGCACCCTTGACCTCGATGGAATTTCGGGGATCCTAGCTGAGGTATACCCTTTTGAAGTTCCAGGACGCCTGTTAACCCTTATGATTGGAAACTGACGCCTGTTTTTCTTTGTACTTAGGCCCTGCTCCGAGTCAACAGCCTTCGCAAGCCGATTGATCGGAAAAACAAAGAGGTAAAGGCCGCAAAGGCTATGGCCGCCTCCAGCTGTGATAAAGCAATGTTTCAAATTGCCCAAAATGAAGTACTGACCATTGATCTTCTTTATTATCAGGCGCAGGCGACCGCCGCTGTTCGGGCTCAGCTAGAGGCGGCCCAAAAGAAGGTTGACGAGCTGGAGGGGACCGTCACCAAATTTAAAGCCGAGCTGAAACCCCTTCGCCAGAAAATGCACTCTTACGAAGCCATGGAGAAATCTTTGGCTAACGTAAAAGAACGCCTGGTGAACCAGGAGAAGAGTCTTACCCAAGAGCTCTCGGACAAGGCCGAGCAAGAAAAACAAGAGCTCGTCCGGGAGATGGTGGAAGACTCCGCCCAAATCCAACGCATGACCTGGGAACGACTGTTCCCCAGTGCCGACTTTGCCTCATGGGAAAGAACGTACCGCCAGTGTTCGGAAATATATAATCAACAGATCCTGGCGGCTGCTGAAGAAGAGGCGATGGACGTTGCGTTGGAGGAGGAAGAGCCTGTTGTGGCGCTTGTGCCACTTGGGGGAAAGGCATCAAAAGATGATGCAGCGAAGGCCGAGTCCAGCAAGAAGAGTGCTGACCAGGCGGCTGCTGCTGATACTGAACTGCCCCCTTCTTAAGCTTTAAGTATATTTTTTCTTTTCACGGCCTGCGTGCCGTTTGCTTTGTAATTACCCGGCCAGGGGGCCGGGGTTTTGAATATTCTGCTGGTCTTTTATGGCCGGCTCATTTTAATCAAATTTTTTGTTTTTGTTCAAATTTGTCTAAGTATTTGAAATTTGCTCACTAGACAGACTGTTGTGTATGGCCGAACGTTAAGACAGGTACAAATAGTAAGTATGCCGCCTATGCCCCTGGACGACTGGTTGTCTGTTTCCAGGATAGATGATCAGTCGGCCATTTAATCAATCGGTATTCGAACTCTTTATTCAATTTGACCAAGTAAATAGAATTACCAAGTAGCCAAGGAATTTAAGTAGGAAAACAAGCGGCGGGTACCGGTTGTTTCCCTTTATTGCCAATGTTGGCCTCTAATTTGTTATTTGTTAACCTAGCAAGAGTATTGGTTGAGAGCCTTTGTTTAAAAACAAGTGGACGACTCGTACCTTTTAGGCTCAGTACTAAGTTTGAGTGACTATTAAGTTAACATAGGAGTTACTTAGTCTTCGTCACAATCTTGATTGAGTAGTAAAGGTATCAGGCGGCGTAGGCCGGCTAGACCCCTTGATTTACCAATGTTTGTTGGCTATTTACTCAATAGGTTATCCAGTAGGAATAGGGGTTCGAGTGCCCTTGTTTGTATAAAACAGGCGGACGACTCAAACTTTTTAGGTTCCATACCAAATTTGAAGGAGTGACTATGAGTTAACTTTGGAGTTACTCAGTCGCCGTCACTTTTGTTTGAGAAGTAGAGGTACCAGGCGGCGTAGGCCGGCTAGACCCCTTGATTTGCCAATGTTTGTTGGCTATTAACTCAATAGGTACCCCCTGCATTTATCCCAAGTAATACAGGCGGTCATCTGACTCAGATGTCAACTGCTACCACTGGTTTGGTTAGTGATAGAGTTATCCTTGTCTCAAAAACGGCTACGTGGTTGCCCTTTGGGACAGTCGTATAGGTGCCGTGTAATTAGTTTATAGAACAATGTTCCACCCAAAAGGGAGCTGCTCTCTGCGACGAATTTCATCCGAATGGATGCCGCCGGACGCCTGCTATAATGTTGGGACAGGTCGGATTAGTTTTTAAAAGTTAGATCAGTTGACTAGGCGCCTGGTCTGATCATTCGGCCAGTGGCCTTGGTATGTTCTTGGTGAACGTATGTGCTAAGTAAAAGAAGGGTAGCCGCCTGTTAGTTACAGGATCGGCCAGGCCCTAAACTTTTTAGCTAAGTATTGTGAGTAAAATACTCGAGGGAGAGTAGCCGACTGTAATGGAACAGACGGCATGCCCCTGTAAAGATAAAGAGTGAAACTCAATGGAGAGTAGCCGACTGTAAAGGTACAGACGGCATGCCCCTCGTAATACAAAATTGAATAGTAAGTGCCAACTTTTTTAAGTAGCTCTTTACTTTACATCATTCAAAAGAAATATTTCTTAAGGTTATCTACATTCCAAGTTCGAGGCAACGGTTGTCCGTCTGGTGTTTCCAGACGGTAGGTACCGTCCCTGACTTCCGCATAGATTCGGTAGGGTCCTTCCCAGTTGGGAGTTAGTTTGCCAGACTCGTTAGCCCTACCAACTGCTTCCATTTTTCTAAGTACAAAGTCCCCTACTTTGAGTGGACGCCTGTGCACTTTTTTGTTGTATGATCTAGTCATTCTCAGGCGGTAGATTTCATGGCGCAAAACAGCATTGCCCCTCTTTTCAGGAAGTGAGTCTAATGCCAGGCGCATAGCTTCCCAGTTTGCCTCTTCGTCATATAGCATTACTCGAAGAGTCGGCTCGTAGTGTTCTATTGGAAGAACAGCTTCTGCACCATAAGTTAGGAGGAATGGAGTTTCTCCAGTCGCCCCTTTTTCAGTCGTCCTAATGGCCCAAAGAACATGTGGTAGTTCATCTGCCCATAGGCCGCCTGCTCGTTCAATTTTTTTCTTGAGACCGTCTGAGATGATTTTATTAAAGGCTTCTACCTGGCCGTTTGCTTGTGGACGGCCGACAGATGCAAAGTAATGTCCAATTCCTTGGTCTCCCAACCAGCTTTTGAGAACAGGCGTCTCAAATTGGGGACCATTATCAAAAACCATAGACATGGGAACCCCGAACCGAGTGATGACGTTTTTTCCAAATGAATGAAATTACATCTTTCGTCTTGATTCCCTTTACAGCCTCCGCCTCTACCCATTTAGTGAAGTAGTCAACGGCAACAAGTATATACCTTCTGCCGCCTGTAGCAGGCGTATATGGACCCAGAATGTCCATGCCCCACTTAGCAAACGGTAGTGGGCTGTGAATGGTAGTGAGGTCAGTAGCCGGACGGTGAATTAATTTGCCAAACCTTTGGCACTTGTCACATTTTTTCACCATCTCCATTGCATCTGCTTCCAAAGTAGGCCAAAAGTAGCCCTGCCGCCTTGCCCTTTGAGCAAGCATCCTACCACCTATATGGGAAGCACAGAAACCAGAGTGAAGATCATCTAGTATCTCTCGTCCCTTTTCAGGAGTAACACACTTTAAGAAGGGTTGAAGGTGCCCCCTCTTGTGCAGTTCCCCCTGTATCATTTCAAAACAGGAGGCTCGTTTTTTCAGTGATGCCGCCTGTTGAGGATCATCCGGCAGTGTACCGTTTGTCAGATATGCCCTGATTGAATCCATCCAGGTTGAGCTTCTGTCTAGAATTCCAATAGGATTTTCCTCGATGCTTCTCTTCTCCATTACTTCCCAAAACACAGTTCGAGGAGTATCGGAGGAGGCGGATGATGCTAATTTCGAGAGTGCATCTGCCTGGTTGTTTTCTGATCTCGGTACTTGGATCAGATGGAAATCCTCAAGGGAGCCGACTGCTTGTCGGACCGCCTGTAAATATTTGATCATGGCCGGATGTGTTGCTTCGTATTCGCCATTGTACTGACTCACTATCAGTTGTGAATCAGAACAGACGTCTATTTTCCTTGCCCCGGCCGCCTTACACATGCGGATCCCGGCTAGTAAAGCTTCATATTCTGCCTCATTGTTTGAAGCCTGGAAACTGAAGCGTAGAGCATACTCGAACCTGTCGCCCTCTGGAGATTGACATACGACGCCTGCTCCACAACCGTTTGAAGTAGAGCTTCCGTCCACATATACCTTCCAGACTTGGTCTGGAACTTGAGAGTCAGGAGGACGAGTCATCTCTACAATAAAGTCAGCAAAGGCTTGCCCCTTCACTGCTTTTCTAGGCTCGAAAGTAACTTCGAGACTCTGCATTTCTATGGCCCATTTGATCATTCGTCCGGAGGACTCCATGGTGGTAAGGGGCCGTTTGATCGGTTGGTCGGTATACACGACGACTGCATGTGCCAGAAAGTAGGGCTTCAATTTTTTAACAGCCATGAAGAGTGCAAGACCAAATTTCTCCACTAGGGGATACCTCAACTCGGCATTTTTCAGTACGTGACTGACAAAGTAGACCGGAAGTTGACAGCCGTCCCTTTCAGCAAGGAGCACCGCGCTTAACGCATGATCAGAGACGGCCAGGTACATGTAGAGATTTTCTTTGGGCAAAGGGCTGACCAGCCTTGGCAAGGAATGCAAGTGAACCTTTAATTTCTGGAAGGCGGCCTCAGCATCCGGCCCCCATTCAAACCTTGCCTTTTTCTTAATTGCCTGGAAAAAGTATAGGCATTTGTCGCCTGATCGGCTTAGAAATCTTCCCAAGGCCGCCAGACAACCTGTTAACTTCTGAACCTCTCGGACGGTACGAGGCGACTGCATGTCAATGACCGCCTGTACCTTCTCAGGGTTCGCCTCTATTCCTCTCTGGTTGATAAGGAATCCGAGAAATTTCCCAGACTCAACTCCAAATACACATTTCTTGGGATTGAGCATGACATGGTGCCGCCTGAGTGTGGCGAAAGTTTCTCGGAGGTCCGTCAGATGATCTTTCTGAAGTTTAGTCTTAACAATCATATCATCAATGTATGCCTCGACGTTTCTCCCAATCTGATCAAAGAACACTGTGTTTATCATTCGTTGGAATGTAGCCGGGGCATTCTTAAGACCAAACGGCATGACCGTATAACAGTATAATCCCTGATCAGTGACGAAGGCCGTCTTCTCCTGATCTTTCTTCCACAAAGGAATTTGATGAAAACCAGAATAGGCGTCCATAAAACTCATCAAGGCATGGCCGGCTGTTGAGTCGACCAGGTTATCAATTTTGGGCAGAGGGTAACTGTCTTTGGGGCACGCCTTGTTCAAGTCTGTGTAGTCTACACACATTCGCCAGGTGCCATTCGGCTTTTTAACAGGTACCACATTTGCAACCCAATCTGGGAAGTAACATTGCCGAATGAACCCTGAATCAAGTAATTTTTTGACTTCGGCGGCGGCCGCCTGACCTCTTTCTTCACCATGGTTCCGCTTCTTTTGCCGTACCGGCTTCTTTTTCGGATCCACAGCGAGTTTGTGTACTGCCAGATCAGGACTAATGCCTGGCATTTCATGGACTTCAAATGCAAAGATGTCCTTGTATTCTTTCAACAGGTTGTGAAAGTCATCACCAAGGTTTCTCAGAGCAGTCGTCCCAACTTTGACTGTTCGGTCAGGGCGGGAGTCGTCTAATATCAGGTCCGTATGCTCACCAGCCGGCTGAGGGCGGAACTCATCCGGCCGGTCCTCTGCCAATGATTGCTATTTTCTTGCCTTTCTGGCGGACTCTGTCTGGGACGCCTTTCTTTTTCTGCCGCCTGTTTCTTGAACAGGCGCACTTTCCTTGACATTGTCAAGGTCTGTTTTTTCTCCACTTGACCCAGTGGCCTTAGCAGTGGGTTTGACATCCGAGAGATAGCACTCTCGGGCCATCCTCTGATCTCCCCTTAGGGAGCCGACTGTTCCATTGTCCCTTTCAAACTTAAGCAGCATAAGTGACGGGATTATAACAGCCTTGGCACTATTCAGGGTTGGGCGACCCAGAATCATGTTGTAGGCAGAGAGTTCCTCTACAACTAGGAATCGGACTACCATGTGTCGTCCTTCCCCTTTTTCGCCCAGGCGGACGGGTAGATCAACTCGTCCCAGTGGGTGGACGACTCCTCCTCCAAACCCTATTAAAGGGTGGGAGGCCGGATGTATGCAGTCCGTCTGATATTTCAGTTTTGACAGACATTTGCTGCTGATGAGATCCGAAGAGCTCCCAGTATCTATGAGGATTCGACCAACTCTCTGGTTGGCCACTTTACATTCAATAACGAGAGGGTCGTCATGCGGCCCCCTTATTCCTCCTAGATCCTCTTCAGTGATGACAATCTCAGGAAATGTATATTTGGACGGTCGTTCTTGGTGAACGGAATTTACATCTAACCGCCTTATATTATCTTTGTTGCCCCTAATAGTGGGGCCGCCTCCTGAGAAGCCGCCTGCAATGGTGTAGACGACTGCATCATCTGTATCGGAACTGTCGGCCTGTTGATTCTTTTTGGCCGACTGCTTTTTTGAGGATGTATTCCCCGTAGATTTCTTGACATAAGTGTCAAGATCACCTTGATCAGCCAAGCGGTCTAGGTACCGCATGAGACTAATGCAGTCGTTGGTGTGATGACCAATGTCATCATGATAAGCACAGATTTTGTCTTGGTTCCGGTTGCTCGCAGAACCCTTCATGGGGAGCGGTTTCTCAATTGAGAGCCGTCCCTTTATTTCTTTTAGGATAAACTGGTTATCCTTGTTAAACACATACTTTGGGGAGTATGGTTTGAATTCCTTTTTCTTCTTGGCCGGCTGTTTAGAGGAATCAGCCGCCCAGACCCCTTTTCTTTTTTCATCTTTGTTGGACGACTGTTTCTGTCGTCCTTCTCTATTGTCGAACCTCTTCCCGTCCGACTGTTTCATTGTACACAGATCAGTCGCCTGTATATAGGCTTCTGCTTCAATCAAGGCCTCTTGAAGAGTCGCCACCCTTTTTCGAACTAAATCAAATTTGAAGGTAGACCCGTCTTTGAGACCTCTAAAAAAGTCAGTATAAGCTACCTCATCCGGTAACCCTTGAATCTGTATTCTCATCAGGTTGAACCGCCTGATGTAGGAACGAAGCCCCTCCTTTTCACCCTGCTGAATTGTTCCCAAATCAAGGGTCGTTTTCTTCGCAGGGATGTTCATTGCAAAGTTGGAGGCAAATAAGTAAGCAAGCGTCCTGAAACTGTTTACACAACCAGTCGGCAGGTTGCCGAACCATTGCTGTGCAATTCCCTTGAGAGTTGCTGGGAAACACTTGCACCAAGTGGGATCATCCAACCCTTGAAGGTACATCAGGTTGGTGAATGCCATCAGATGGTCTTCCGGGTTAGTAGTGCCATCATAGGCGCCTACTAAAACATTTTTTACTTTGGCCGGCTGAGCGGCTTCAGTAATTTCCTTGGAGAAGGCCGACGGCTGTTCACCAAGTCTAAGCAGCCGTAGCTGCCAGTCCATAGGTTGGACGTTTTTTGCTGCAGTTCCACCAAATGGAGGTGGCTGCATAAAATATTGTTGTTGCGGCACAAATGGCAAATTTGGTACCGCCTGCGCACTATGAAAGCCAGACTGACGGGAGGTGCCGCCTGACTGACTCTCATGGTACGACTGAGTTGGCCTCATCGAGGCATTTCGCAAACTGTCCTGAAAATTTGAAGTAGAAGCCGACTCTGATAATCGGTCACTCTTCTTCTGCTCTAGCAGGTGCCGAGCATCTGTGAACGTTTGCTTTGACCCGTCCGCCTGAATATGACGAACCGGTTTCCTATTTCCCGTAGGATAACGGAGTTTTGTGAAATCAAGAGCAGACGGCTCCCGCTTCTTAGATTTAGGATGGGGAGTCGCCTCTCGCCCTTGAACTGGCTTCCTCTTCAGTGAAGTGGAAGGTTTTTTGGCCGCCTGCTCTTTGACTGAAGCAGGCGGTTTTTTGTTGATCAACTCTTGGATCTCTCCCTTGAATCCCCTCATGAAGGTCATGAGTTCGTTCCTTGTGATGGGAGCAGACCCATCAGTCGGCTGTTGCCGAGCAAGCGGTGCGCCTGCTGGCTCGCTTCCTGTTTGAAGATACTCCCGTTCCCTTATTTCAGTATGACGGGTACGGCGGGCCCTTAGGGTCCCGTCTGGAGCTGTATGAGTTTCAACTTCAAATTCACTTTCGGTATCATGGTCCGACTGAACTTGAGGGTCGTCTAGGGGACGCCTCTCTTCTGGGGTCGGTACAGACTTGGATGCCATCTCTGAAGTACTCTCCCCACAGACGGCGCCAAATGTTTCGGGGTTTTCTGATGTCCTGCGGGAGAGCTACAATTCCGAGACTGGAACCGGACGCCTGTACCTGCAAAATAACGGAGACTCCTGAGAGCTCCGCCTCCAACGGTCAAGTTAGTACCTGATTAAGGAGTAATTAATACAGAAATTAAAGTAATAAGGTCTCTCTAGGTGAGAGTATTTAATGTAGGTAATCTGCTTTGCTAGCGAGATCAGCCGGTTATTAGTGTGTTCCGTAATGTTTCTCCTCCGTTCCGTTGATTATTCGGTCCCCTGATTAATGAGGATTAATCGAGTATTTATAGCCTTGGGAAGCGTGCAACTCTCTAGGTTTAAGGTAAACCTAGGGCCGATCGGGCTTCTAGACTGAAATGGGCCTTGATGGCCGGTTGTCCCATTTGGCATGGGCGGACACGTGGCGTGTCTTAAGTGGTCCGTGGAGGACGCGTGGCGGAACCTGGTTGGTCCACTTGTCAAACGGCGCTTGGTGGATAAAAATCCCCTAATCACTTGTGTAGTTCTTTTTAATGCTATAACTGCCTTGGTTTTAACTCTTATCGGTTTTAATCATTCAACTCAAAATCGTTTTATTTGGGAACGCAATTCGTACACCATACTTATAAGCATAATGATACCTCTGCTCATATTTCCTTTGCTGTAATATGAAAAATATAGCCCTTTACTAAGACTGCAATATCGGGTGCGGTATAGCCCCTTACTCTTCCCCCTTTTAGTGCAGATATCATTTTTATGATGTATGTACTTACAGGTTTTTGTATACGGTAGTAGTTTATATTCTGTAACTCATTGGTCACTTGTGCAACTATGTAATAGTTTCGCAAGTACCCTTATCGGCGATCATGTTTTAGCTGCACCTCATGCCGGCGCATACTATATAATGATTTGGCCGGGATTTTATATTGAACCAACAACCTCGTGAATTAACAAATACTGATGATCAGGTTGTAAGTGCGTTGTCATCACAGAAGTGGTTTTTGGCTGTCCATCCCAATTAACGGTGGTCTGTTAAATGGAGGATGCCTTTGTACACATGTTATAAAGTAGATCACTGCGTCTGCTTTTATTTATTATCACAAGTGTACAAAATATTTTTACATTACACAACTTTTATTTTTATACATAATATTTTTAAGAATTGATGTATTCCAGACATTCTTTAGCGGCTTTCCATCTTCAGATAGTATGATCCTTGCATTACCATATCTCTTATCCGATATGGACCTTCCTAGGTGGCTGTTAACTTTCCATCTTCATTTCCCTTTCCTGTTGCCGATGTTCTTCTTAACACTAAATCCCCGATGGCTAGTGGTCGGTGATTAACTCTTTTATTATAGGCTCTTGACATTCTGTTTTTGTATGCGGTCGATTTAACTGCTGCTCTTTCTCTTACTTCTGGTAGAAAATCTAACTGTTGTCTCAATAGTAGATCATTTTGCTCTTCACAGTAATGTTGTATCCTGAATGTCGGCAGACCGACCTCGGCTGGTATAACGGCTTCTGTTCCGAAAACCAAGTGGAAAGGGGATTCCCCTGTTGCTTCTTTAACTGTTGTTCTATTTTCCCATAAGATCTCTGGAATTAAATCTGCCTATAATCCTTTGGCATCTTCAATCTTTTTCTTTATTGCCATTATTATTTGTTTATTAGCTGCTTCTACTTGGCCTTTTGATTGTGGATGGCAAACTGCTGCATACGCAAACTTGACTTTGTAAATTGTCAGCAAAGTTTTTACAGGCTTGCAATCAAACTGTGATCCATGGTCAAAAACCATTGCTCTCGGAAGGCCAAATCTTGTAAAGATATTTTTCCAAATAAACTTTCTGACCTCTACAGCCGATATTGAGGTTACTGGCTCTGATTCAATCCATTTGGTGAAGTAATCTATACCCACCAGTAGGAATTTTCGACCTCCTGACGGAAAGGGACCAACTATATCCATTCCCCATTGCACAAACGGGACTGGATTCAATATCGGCGTTAGATCATTTGGCGGCCGGTTCAGAATAGGTGCGAACTTTTGACATTTTTCACACTTTTTAACATAAGAAGAAGCATCCTCATTCATTGCTGGCCAATAATATCCTCCTCTCATTATTTCCCTTGAAAGAGCTCGTGCCCCTAGGTGATTTCCGCAAGTTCCCTTATGGATCTCTTCTATCAACCTTGCGGTTTCTTCTGTCGTTATGCACCTTTGTAATGGGAATGAGAACCCTCTTTTATAAAGTTGGCCTTGGTATAGTATGAACCATACGCTATATTTTTTGATTTTCCGAGCTTCTTCTTTCTCTATCGGCAAAGCCCCTGTCAATAGGTATGCTAGGATTTTGTCATACCATTGATTCCCTAGCTGAATACAATGAACGGCCTTTGCCGACTCGTCGATGCTTCTATGCTTCAGAACCTCTACCATAACAGTTCTCTCCAATTCATTAAAACTTGAACTGGCTAGCTTTGCTAGAGCATCGGCCTGCGAATTTTGTGCTCTCGGCACCAATTGAACTTCGAAATACTGCAGTTGGGCTGTAAGCTCATTTATTTTTTCTAGATATTTTATCATTGCCAGTTCTCTTGCTTCTTATTCCCCACGAAACTGACTGGAAACCAATAGCGAGTAAGTTTTGAGAACTAACCTTTTTGCATTTGCCGCTATGGAAAGCTGAATGCCTGCTATTGCTGCTTCATATTCAGCTTCATTATTTGTTGCTTTGAACTTGAACTTCAAAGCATACTCAAAAATTTTTCCATCTGGGGCAGTTATCACAATACCGGCTCCAGATCCTACTAAAGTTGCTGAACCATCTACAGATACCTGCCACGTCCCCAATTCTTCCTCCTCATCATTGTAAGAGGTTTCCACGACAAAATCCGATAAGGCTTGTGCTTTTATTGATACTCTGGGCTTGTAATACAACTCGTACTCTGACAACTCAACAACCCACTTCAATAACCATCCCGATGTATCCATTTTTTGCAGTGATTTTTCTAATGGATGATTCGTAAGGATTTCTATCGGATGTGCATCAAAATAAGGTCGTAATTTTCTAGCGACAATAACAACGGCAAATGCCATTTTTTCTGTCACCGGATATCGTCGCTGAACAACATTAAGAACGTGGCTGACAAAGTATATCGGCATTTGTTGCTTGGCTCTTTCAACTAGCAGGACTGAGGCTACTGTTTTTGGTGACGCCGATATGTACAATTGTAAGTATTCTCCCGGCTCTGGTCGTGCTACTGTCGGGAGAGACTTCAAATGGTTTCTTACCATTTCTAAGGCATCAGCTTGATCTTTTCCCCATTCAAATGACTTGTTCTGCCGCAAAACCACAAAAAACGAGAGTGCTTTGTCTGCTGATTTGCTAATGAAGCGCGTTAAAGCTGCCATTCTTCTTGTTAACCTCTGGATATCTCGAATTGATTTAGGTTGCTTCATTTCAAGAAGAGCATTAACCTTATCAGAATTTGCATCAATGCCTCGTTCACTAACCATGAAACCTAAAAACTTTCCAGATCAAACTCCAAAAATACATTTTTCCGGATTGAGCTTCATTTCATATTGCCGCAAAGTTGCAAAAGTTTCTTTCAAATCGTCTATGCGATCTTTTTTCACCTTGCTTTTTACTATCGTATCATCTACATATACTTCCACATTACGGCCTTTTTGATTTGCAAAAATTTTATCAACCAGCTTTTGATATGTTGCACCGGCATTCTTTAGGCCAAACGACATTGCCTTATAGCAGTATACCCCGACATCTGTTATAAAAGCAGTTTTAGGCCTATCTGCTTCATGAAGACTAACCTGATGATATCCGGAGAATGCATCTAAGAAGCTTAACATCTCATGGCCAGAAGTTGAATCTATCAATCTGTCTATCTGAGGCAATGGATAACAGTCCTTTGGGCAAGCTTTATTTAAATCTGCAAAGTCCACGCACATTCGCCATTTCCCAGTCGACTTCCTGACCATTACGACATTTGCTAACCATTCTGGATAAGTGCATGGTTCTATAAATCCTGCCGTTAACAGTTTGTTGACTTCCGCTTGAATGGCTTCAATTTTTTCTGTTGAGAAATTGCGCTTTTTCTGCCTTACCGGCCTAAATCTCCGATCCACATTAAGCTTATGCTCCATTACCTCTGGATGTATGCCAGGCATATCACTTGTAGAGAAGGCAAACACATCCGCATTCTCCCTTAATAGACTGATCAGATTACATCTCATCTCAACATCCATATCGGCCCCAACCTTAACTGTCTGATTCGGGTTCCCCGGTTGGAGCTCCACCTGTACTGTCTCACCTCCTGGTGACGGCCTTGGCGCAGTGTCCGGCCTAGAGTTAAAATTCTCCATGGATAAATCTCGCACTGTTGGCTCTCTTGCTCGCTTCGGGTTGCTCGATACTTCTCCTTTTTGCCCTGGATTTTTCAGTGCCGTGACATAGCATGATTTTGCCATCACATGTCCACCATGTACCTTTTCTACAACCCCTCTATTTGACACATAAGAAATAGTCAAATGGTAAGTTGATACCACTGCATGTATGTCGTGAATTATCGGCCTTCCAACAATTCCATTATATGCCGATGGTACATCTACTACTAAGAATTCAGCCATCGCATCTCTTGCCATTATACCATCTCCGAACCTAATGGGGAGAACTATACTCCCTTCAGGCCTTACCGTCGAACCATTAAACCCAATCACCGGATAAGATACCGGCGTTAAATATTGTCGGCCTATCATCAACTCATTAAAGGCCTGAATAAACAAAACATTCGCTGAACTTCCTCCGTCAACTAGAACTCTCTTCACATCAGCTCCATTGATTTTTGTTATCAATACAAGGGGATCATCATGAGGAAAAACTATTCCTTTTGCATCTTCTTTGGTGAAGGTTACATCTGGACTTTCAGATGGTTGTGGGCGATCAACAACATTTAGTGCATTAACAATGTGCCGATGTTCCGATACATGCTTCCGAGCTCCACTTATCGTCCCTCCATGAACTGGTCCACCGGTTATTACATCAACTCTTTTTCCTGTGGACGACGGTGGTTGCCCACCTTCACCTTGTCGGCTCACTTGCCCTTGTCTTTCTGGCCGGAACTCTATCTGTTGGCGCTCTGGCTACCGATATTGCTGTTGTTGGCTTTCCCCAGAGTGCAACCGATATTGAGTGAGATGCCCCCTTCTTATTAATTCTTCAATATTATCTTTCAACTGCGCACAGTCTTCAGTGTAGTGCCCCACATCTCGGTGGAATATACAATATTTCTTGGTATCCCTTCCTTTCGCTTTCATCGACATGGGCCTCACCCATCCTTCTCGGTTTTGATTTACTGAATATATTGCAGCCCTCGGTGCATTCATAGGTGTATACGAATTATATCGCATTGGTGCCTTGGTTCCTCTAACCTCTTGACGGCTCCCTCCCCTTGTTGCGGTAGGATTCCTCGGCCTTACAACTCCTGAAGATCCCCCTTCAGACATCGGTTGAATCCTATCGGTACAACTAACTCGGCTGCTCGTTTTCATCAATTCTTCGCTCTTGATATAATCATGAGCTTTGTTGAAAGCTGCAGCTAATGTTGGCTGATTTTTTCGGGTTAAATATCTTTTAAATTCTGAATCATTCAGGCCATTCATTAGCGCCATGACTGCTATCTCCTGCTGCAATTTGGGAATCGTATTGGCTTCATTATTAAACCTCCTTATGTAATCCCTTAGAGATTCATCTGCCTTTTGAGTAACGGCCATTAACTCTCCAGAAGTTCTCTGCCGAACACTGTTACTAACGTACTGCCCCACAAACATTTCGGCTAATTGCTGGAAACTGTGGATTGCTCCATTCTCAAGATTATTAAACCAATCAGCTGCTGCTCCAACCAGAGTGGTAGGAAATACTTTACACCAAATGGCATCGGAATTGGTGTATAAAATCATGTGACCCTCATATGAGGTCATGTATCTACCTGGATCTCCTCTTCCATCATACCGACATGTCGGCATTTTGATTTTTTCCATCGGTTGATCGAGGATGCTCTGCGCAAATGGTGATGCCCTCAACTGAACTACTCTTCGCACCATTCCTTGCTGATAAGTCCCCGTACTTTCATCCTGACCTGAGGATTGAACCTCTGATTCTCTAGGGGTCTGCTGGGATCTTATCGGTGACCCTTCATGCCGGCGTCTTTGTGAACTTCCGGTCTGGTTAAATTGATTGCCATGAGCTGTAAAAGGCATCCTTCCTCCATCTTGGGTTGCCCCTACCTCTTTTCTTTTTTTACTCATAGCGGTCATTACTCTTGCAGCCGTTTCCAACTCTTCTGATGTAAACCCAGCCATAGGGTCTACATCTGCTCCAGTCTGCCCTTCAGGAGTTAACGACATATGAAATTCGTTACCCTCCAAAGTATGAGTTTCATCCTCAATCTGAATTTCTGGATTAGGCATTTTTTTTTACACTATTATATCGGAAGGTATGAGGCTCTTCTAGGCGATAGAAGCTATTAAGTAGCTTCCCCTCCTTCTAGCGCCAATTGTTTCTGCAGGAATCCGATAACCCAACTCCAAGATCCGAAGCTCGAGTGTATAACCCGTTATGCTCCTATCGGCCAAACAAGAACCTACACACAGGGAAGAGATTAGCTGGCCCCGGGGTGAATCCGGGGATAACCACTCCGAAGATTAAGTTAGCAAGTGTTTATAGAAAGAAGAGAGCGATTTAGAGAGAAAAGTAGAGAGAGAGTGTAATAAATGTTACCTTATTTATGAGGTAAAACTAGATTATTTATAGGTTAATTAAGTGACGGGTGGCAGCTTAATAGGCAAAGTAGTTTTTGCCACGTGTCAAACGTGAGAGCGACACGTATCAGCTGCTTACATGCCGATATGTATTCTTTATACACAAATGCCGATATTAACAAGAATTATTGATGGGTCGGATTCAAATAGTATATCGGCCTGTAATACCATATCGGCCTATTAATATAATCGTTACCGTTATATGGATATTTCCCCATACAAAATGATAGCACTCATGACGCGCTAATTTAAGCCTCTTTCATCACCCGAAAAAAGGACAACTAGCACAAATAAGCTAAATACTCCATTTCAGAGTTTTTTTTTTTTTTTTTTTTTTTTTTTTTTTTTTTTTTGAAAACCCATTTAAGAGTTTTTTTTTTTATTTATCAAATGAGACAATCTTAATGAACGGTACATAACATAAACCGAGAATATAGAAAGTAACAAAACCAAACTGAACATTCATTATATTAGCAGATGACGAGGGAGGCAAACTCCTTCCATGTTGAGTATTTGACTTACCAGAATTATTACAGTTAGTTAAACATACTCAAATTTGCGAAAGACTAATAACTTCACAGCAAAGCCAAAATTTATTATTCCCAGAGGAAAGCTCCCATAGCATACTTCCTCTTTTGTTCCAAAGTTCCAATTACTGGCAAACCATAAGAAGTAAGCAAGCAATCTAGCTTCCACTCTTCCATTTTCTCGTAGTCTCCTTTTTTATACCTGGGATAGTGCAGAGGCATCTGGAAATGATTACTGCTACCAGACTTCCTCTCCTTTTGTTCATCAATGAATTTTGAACCTCCATTGATTGATGACTGAGTAGCCAACTGTTTTCCAGTATTGCCGAAAAATCTCTCAAAACATTGTAAGCATTGTGTTTATTTAGTGCCTAATATGATTATATGAGATCTTAAGGAAAGATTTTATGTCAAGAGCAACTTCAATGTTCTACCTTTTATAGGGATGTTGGAGAAGGTAATGTGGGAAGTTTTTAGGGAACCAAGAATAAATTGGAATTATTTATATAAGAAACTAATATTAAATCAGTCAAATTTTGATAATAGAACCAAATTCCTGAACCATTGTTTCCTTGAGCCACAAGCCCACACTTGCTTCTAGTTGGGAATTGCGTTATATGGCTTTGTGCAGCTAGCTATTCTCTGATATGCCGCATGAATATATTCTGATTTTAGCAGACTCAGAAAAATTTGCAGTAAGAGAACATTTGAACAAAATAATACAAGTATTATACTTATAGATGATTTAAGCTTTTAACGGTTACATAATATTCAATAATAACTAAGCAAGATTACAAAATAATTCAAAAATTTTACTTACAATTCACAAGGATAATTGCTTTCCAAAATATAATTCAAAGGCATGTTCAGTTTCGTATATGACTAACAACATATTCCCTTGGTCTTGCAACCAGTGGTGAAAATCCTACTCCTACCCAATTCTATCTAGACTATTAACCAGTCCTTTCTCCTGCGAAACCCTTAAGTAGGCAGCACCACCAAATCCCAGAATAATCAGGAAATCAGCACCTCAGAGAGCATAAACCGAAATAATCAGGAATCGTTCACTATCTTCTCAAACTATGATTCAAAGTGAAGATGCAGAAAGGCATATTCTTTTGGCCAAATGAGGTCAGGAATTCACCCTTTCTATAGCAACTTCTTTCAGATTCGCATGCTCTGATTTTGCCATGACAGGCAACTCCACAAGCACATTTGGAGGAGCGAAATACATGTGCAATGACATCATGCATATAATGATACCCAAGAAAAGCTGCAAAATTGCAAGAGGGGAAAAAGAATGTCAACAACCCTTTGAAAATGAAAAGAACCAACTAGTTTTTTTTTTTTTTTTTTTAAAGAGGTGTGTCCTCCATCCTAAAAATAAGGAAAAATGACACTCTTTTTCAATAAGATTTGAGCAAGTAGCAGACCCAGAGATATAGCAATAGACATGCATTGTAAAGAAAGTAATATATTTCGAACTATTTCCTGTTTTAGATGTTCAATGAAAGTGATTATGATTTGATTATGATTATATATCTTCCAATAACCCACTTAGAATCAATGATATGGAAGAGTATAAATGAAATGTAATGAGATTTAATTAGTGGGTAAACTGCCAATTAATCTTAAACAGAGGGAAGTAGGGAACAGAAACAATAACACACTAACCAGTTTTTTCTGTTAAACAGATCATAAACAAACTTTAGGCCCTGTTTGGTTCTGTGTAATTAAGCAATGAAATTTCCAATGCAAATTCTACTCAGTGCTGGCCTGCTCCATACAGGAACTCTGATCATGTGATCCATATTAAGCTAATTACTATACACCCCCTCTATTTCTTTTTGTTCTTTAAATTTGGATCGGCCACTACATAATATTAATATAAAACTCATGTGATGGGGAGAAATTTGGATCCACTAAATAAGATAATGTTGCAATTAATATGAAATTTTCAAAATAAAGAAATATTGTAATTAAATTATGAAGTGACATATACGATGCCTCTGTTCCATATAAATTGCAATGTTTTCTTTTTATAAAAGTTTCATACCCATTGCAACATTTCCTTATATTGTATGTATTTTCTATATCTCTCTCTTCATTTCATGAGTTATTCCTTTTCTTTTGCTCCATCTTTCTCCCCATCACATGAGTTCTTCATTTTATTAATCTTTTTACTCTTATAATTAAATGGGTAACTCAAGTTTAGCAGATTCTCTACAGTTGCAATATACATTGTATGTTGTTTTTTTTTTTTTTTAATTATTTTTTTAATTGCAACTTTGCAAGCAAGTGAATAGGGTCACAACCCACAAAAAAAAAAAAAAGGAGAGTGAAATTGTAAAGGGGTAAGTAAACCCATGTGATTATTTAACAAATAGAGTAAAAAGAGAGAGAAAAGTAAAGGCGCGTTCTATTCACTTTGATTGTCACTTATGTTTTCTTTTTATCTAAACTTAGGGTGCACTCTATTCACCTGATTTTAACTTATACAAACTTAACTGAACTTATCTGAACTTATTAAAACTTATTAGAACTTATTAAAATTTATTTTAGTTGTAATTTGAACTTGCGTAGCCCTTATTAGAATTTATTTTTAACCTATTTTTTCCTAAACTGAATTTATCTTAACTGAACTTATTAGACCTGAAAAAAGTGAAAATAAAGTAAACAGAACAGGCCTTATTTAGCTTAATAGAACTTATTTTGATCGCAAATTGAACTTGGATAGCCTTCATTAACCTTATTAGAGCCTATCTTATCATATTTGAGCCTATAAATGGACTTGAGGTGAACTTCGCAAAGCTAAGAAGAACAATTTGCTCACAAAAGAAGGGTATATTGTAATATCACATGTAAAAACTTTTCACCTTAAATTTGGCGGTCAGTAATATGATATATCCGTATAGGAAAGTGATTATAAAAAATAAACATGGAGGGAGTATATGAGATAGAAAAAGAATTATTTTGATATGCACTTCCAAAACCATTATCTAATCCAGATCACCCAAAAATTAATGATGATTAATGAGTTTTGAATATTTTCTTTGATTAAAAATATGCCTGAAAAACTTAAGTGCCTTGTTTTTCTAGAAAGAGCATGCAAATAATCAATTTGGGATAACCCAAAAATTGAGATATGTCATTTCAGGTGTATAAATTCAAACCATGAATCTATAAAGGAGTAATGCTGCAAGAAGAATGTCATATGTCAACCCCCTCCCTTTCTCGGGATTTTTTTTGGGTGTGGGTGGAGGGGGGGGGGGGGGTGGCAGTCACTCCGTGTAACATAAAAGGAATATGATAAGGAAGAATAAGATAATAATTAGTGTATATGCAAAGACAAACCTGTAAAGTTGGCTTAAATTCGAACAGGTAAACAGACAAGAGCATTGTCAGCAGCATTGCCATTGAGGTTGCATATACCTGTAAAATATAATGAATTCCCATGAAAAAGAAGATTACTTGTGCTATAATAAGAACTTGCAATTGAGAAATCTATTATTCCAAACAAGTATTTGTTAGTAGAAACTAAAATTGGAGTATTGGACATCCTACCTCACATGGACCTTTGGTTTCAACTACTAGGTATATTAAGAAAACATATTTACCTTCACAATGTTATCTGCATACTTCATTATCCATGAAACTAGTAGCCCTGAAGACCCTAAGTTTAGAACCACGAGCCAGGTTGCCATACTATATCCATCAAAAAGGCGTTGCCACCATGGCCCCTTTTCAAAACCACTTGTGAAATCATCCAAAACTAGGCGTGCCAAGTTAAAGATAGTGCCAAATCTGGAGAAGTAAAAAATAAATAAAAATGACAGCATTATTGCCTGATATCTAACAAAGTTTGCAAGAGAACTAATATAAGCACCACTGTTTCCAAACAAAGTAGAAGTTTGAGTAACAGTGCAACAACTGAAGAAAAAAAAGGTCTAACCTTGTAAGGCTACTTTTCATTTCCCTTTTTTTTTTTTTTTTTTTTTTTTTTTTGGAGATGAGGGGATTAAGGTGCACAAGTAGCCAACAAGCAGAGATGATGCTAAGGGATTGTAATCAGAAAACAAAAACAAAATTCAAATACCTTTGAAAAAATTTACATGTTTACAAATACTGAGACAATTCTGTTCAAAGTACACAGAGCAAAGGTAAGTCAATTGCTAATATGTGGTATTCTTCCCTCTTTAGCAATCCTCGGGATAGAGAAGAGCAATTCACCTTGCCTATGACATATTCCTAAGTAAAATACAGGTATTGCTCATAACTTCCAACAGAAAATGCCTATATGTACAGTCCAGGAAGAAACATAGGACACTATGGCTGATCATAGATTGGAGAAAGATCAACAGTACAAAGGGGATTGTATTTCCAAATTAAAAGGTATCTTATTTACATGTCGCTATCACAACATTATTCAAGCATAAAGTAGGAGCAAAATAGCATACAACCTAGGGGGAGGGTTATTACCAAGTAAATGCTACCGGTGGTCTAAGTCAAATCACCTAACAACTCGGTATGCATGATACCATGCAATCATGAATTCATGATAATACCATAAATGCAAGTCTAAGCATGTAACTCAAACAGAGATACCTACGTATAAAATTGTACATTCTGCCAATACAGGTTGTCATTGTTTTTCTTCATGAGGAACTCAGTATAAACACCAGCTAATGCTGACAGGCAAGCTGACAAGATCCCAAACATATACCCTTGGATTGGTGCTGAGAGAAGTGAGTCACATGATGACGCTCCACATCCTTTGACCTATGATAGAGGGAAAAAAGACAGGTTAAAATGCTACATTGGCAAGGTACAAATGAATTGCCTCGGATCATTAACATTTATCTTGTCAGCAAATTCCATGTTCTATCCTTCTTCTCTTTGCTCTTTCATTTTAATTTCTTTTTCTATTGGGGGTGATTTTGGGGAGGGGGGGGGGGTCATAATGAAAGCTGCGTTGGTTTGGGAGTATCACCTGGCTTGTGGTTGTGCCAACAGCCAACAGAATTATTGCCATCCATTGCAAGTTTGTCAACTTTTTCTTTAAAAATAATCTGCATGACAAAAAATCTTCAGAACTAAATTCCAACTTATATTTAAACATGAGTGTCCTACAAATTAAATAAAAAATTCAAAAAAATGTTACATTATAAATCAGCTTAAACATTAGAGGATGTGAATTAAGAAGTTTTGAAAAGGGTGGAAGCACCTAAACAGTATCCCAGTGGTAACAATCTTGAGATTGCCCATGATTTGGTAAGTGGATGTATCCACATATGTGAGGGTGGCAAACTGAACATTGTTATGAATCAGATATATAACTGATGGTATTGGAAACAGTCGCACAGTTTTCCAATCAGTTGTCATCCTTACAGAAGGTGAAGTACGGACCTCCCTCCAAAGAAGTATGCTGGATACCACCAGCTAGCATTACCAACAGAAAATATGTAAGTAAGTCAATAGGAAGCGATGTTGAACTATGAAGTCACATAAGAAGCTTGGAATTCAAGTCTCTGAGCTACAAGGGAATAGAAGGAAGCACCTTGAACACCTCAGCAAGAAACGGAACGGTTGCATAATCATACTTGTAACCACCATCACTCTGTGATAAAGTAGTTAAAATGCCCTGTCACACATAAAGTAGAGGCTAAGCATAAGATACAGGTAATTGCTCATTTGCTAATACACAAATTCAAATGATAATTCAATTATTTAATTAGGAAAATTTGCCAATTACTACCGCAAGTTAATACTACTTTGTAAATTACTACCGCAAATTAAAAAAGTTGTGAATTACTACCGCAAAAAATTTTAAGATGTTGCGATTACTACCAAACCTCCATTAAACCCAACTATGACGTCATTATATCACTTTAACCCATGGTTAAAGCCCTTAACCACGACGTCATTATATCCCTAATCCATTTTTTTTTTGGGGGGGGGCTGGTTAAAGCCCTTAACCATGGTCAAACACGGGTTAAAGGGATATAATGACGTCATAGTTGGGTTTAATGGGGGTTTGGTAGTAATCGCAACATATTAAAAAATTTTGCGGTAGTAATTCACAACTTTTTAAATTTGCGGTAATAATTTACAAAGTGGTATTAACTTGCGGTAGTAATTGGCAAATTATCCATTTAATTATCAAAAAACAATATTGTAGTTCGAAACTTGGCACTAAGGTTAAGATGCTGATGAATTTAAACACAGCATCCCAGAGAAGCCTATTGTTACCATGTGGTGACCCAGGCTGAATAGCAAGTTCCCGCTTATTTGGATGGAATGGAGCATCATAGGTTGTTACTGGTGTTCCTGGGACAAGACTTAGAGCTGAATCTCAAATGTACGTTTGGGAAAACAAAAGTGTTCAGCAGTGACCGCTAAATAAGTTCATGTTAAACTCCAGCAAGGGTCAACTTTAAAGGAATTCATTTTTCCTTTTTTTTTAATTAATTGCTAGTGGGATGGCGTCTTAGTGTACTTCGTAAATAAAGACCTCCTCCTCGAAATTTATTGGACCTAAGTAAATTTGTTGTTATTGTGACTGCTATGAATATACATAGCATTTGGACTGAATTAAGAGTTTAATTGCAAAAATAAAGCAAGGAGGACGAGTTGATTGATTATAAACTGGCAATTACTGATAATGATACTTACAAGAGGTGGATCTCTTCCTAATTTAGCTTGTTAAGCTAGTCCAAAATACTCAATCAACATGCCTTCCCCACTCCCTAATCTTCTCTATTTATAGAATTTCTTTCCTAACAAACTCCCTAACTTATTTCTCACCCATAACTAACTTATAAGGAGACTGCTTATAATTCCCATCATCCTTCCATCCTTATAAATGGCACTTGCCTTTATGAAAGAAAACTGAATAAACAAAGGAATTCTCACAACATGAAGGCATTTTTTCGAGCTCTATATCCTCAATTTACTCTACAATTACCTAAAACAATGTAAACTTGCATCACCTATAGGTGTAACGAAGTAACAACTACAGAGCAGTAGCAACCAATTTGCATATCAATGCTTAAATGCTGCTTTCATCATCTTTATTCTCAAGACTTCAGAATCTAGTCATAGGGAATTTAAACTGATATGGAAGGGTAAAAATATCATTCTGTATGTAGAGGAAAAGATGTGAAAGCTGCATTATATCCATATGCGTATGGTCATAAAAAAAAAAAAAAAAAAAAAAAAAAAAAAAAAAAAAAGAGGTTAGAGCCATAACACCCCTAATAAACTCCTGGTAGATATAGGTCTCTTTAGGATGCTCCTTTGACCCAAGAACGATTTCCCAAACAAATTTGCCTTTTCTTTTCTTACAAGTTAAAATTCATGGCATCTCTATCTCTCCACACAGCATAGAAAAACATGGATGTAGAACAGAGTTAACATTGGATTACTGCTTCGTCAATTGCAAGTGTATTCGGTAATCTGAACAGTACAAGTCACAACTCACATCAATAAATTCATCCTTCCTTAAATTGTTGTAAACAACTATTTCCACGTCCTCCATTAAAGTACTCCCTCCGTCCCATAATATAGTTCTTGTTTTCCTATTTTGGAGAACCAAATTATTGTTCCTGTTTCTATAGTATGTAAAGATCATTATACCCTCACTTTTTCAACTTTATTCATTGTTCTTCCTAATTTACCCTTGAATTTTGCACATACCTTCTACTTTTTTCCATTTTCTCTATCTAACTTTTGTCTATGATTGTACTTTTCACTTTTATTAATGTATTTTATCCACTTTCTTCTCCAATTTCTTAAATACTGTGAAAAAACACAAACAACAACTATACTATGGGACGGATTGAGTACAATATATGGTAAAATTAAAACAAAATATATTCTAGAAAGTTCCTAAAGTCACCCCACATCTTATTCATCCGTTTAGAGGTTAAACTACTCCATACTTAAACATTTTACTCCCTCTATGTGATAACAATGGTCACATTGTCCCCCCTCTATGATTAAATAAATACCATAGTTTTGATAAGAGATCCTTTGTAGAAGTTGGTGCATTCCCACATTATATCGATCACTCTTAACTCCTAAGTAGGGACATCTTAGAAAATATCCAGTCATACACCAATGCTATTTTGAATAATACAGCAGCATTTTTCATACCCCTGATGATTTTTTCAAAATACTAATCACTTTCCTTTTACATATGTTGTTTTAACTTCTACTCGCTTTTACTTAATTACTTTTTTGTATATAATTTTTTACCCTCTAGTTACCGGCAACATGGGAGTGATCGGACCCAGTTTGCCTTTGCTCCTTAAAAAAGGCCCAAAAGGAAACATGGGTGGTCCTTTACTAACTCTTCTTGGTTAAAGACCATATGAAACTAGTGTATGTGACTATTGTATCTGGAAGGGGGAAGGGGGAAGGGGGGGGGGGGGGGGCAGCTGCACAAAAGTTCTTCCCACATGGATGAACAAACTTGATTCCAGTAATTTCCTTAAAATTACGCTTCATAACGCTCCACCTCCTCAATTTGCACTAGAATTGAAGTTAAGTAAGGAAATTCAATTAAACAAGAAATGAAGGTATCAAGACTATTAGCAAAAACAAAACGCAGACATAAGGAGGTAGGCGCGGAGTTGAGGGGTGTAATCCATTAATCATTAAACCCTTCAAGGTGCGTTACAATAAATGGGTTCCTGCTCCATCCGCACACAAATGCACAAAATTGGTCCAGTGAATACTACTTCCTATATTCTTATTTTCCTAAGAACTATATTCTGCTACACAAACACCCATTTTAGGTGAAATTTTTACTGATAATCATAATTAAATTGCATTTCTTATGTGCCCATTTTAAACAAATAGCTCCATCATATTGATCACACTAACATTCACAAGTAACTTAAATACCCAGAAATATGAAAATTAATAGCAAATTGCAGAAGATATAACAAGGTAGAAGAAAAAAAAAACCCATTAAAAAGAGAAAACAAAAGCATCATAATTAAATAAAATAAAATTGAAAAATAGAAAAATGATACGATTTAAGCAGACCTGAGAACTGGTGAGGATGGTGAGAAGAGCAGCTACGAAGTACCACTGCATTGAGATCTTCCCTTTTTATTCACCCTTTCTAACAATTTCTACAAGAAAAAGAAAATTAAGGGTTCTAAAATTAGGGGAAAAAAGATGATATTTCGCGGATCTTCATTGGGAAGAAATCATAGTGTAGTAGAGAAATTGAAACTCGGAAAATTAGTAGAAAATTAACAGTTGAATTGTAAGACGCAATTCCGAAGAAGATCGAAGAAAAAGGGTAAAGTTCGAATGCAAAAATGGTACGATTGAGGGGTGGAGTGATGAGTGATGTTAGCCTGGAGAGTGTGAAACTGGAAAATGGCAAGTGAGAAGTGAAGCAACTGTGATGTGAAGGAAGGGAGAGATTGTGAATCATCAACACCACCATTTAGGAAATTTTATTACTTCACTTATAATTATTTTTTTTTTTGGAAAATTAAAATAATTTAGAAATTATGAGGGGAATTCATAATGTAAATACGAAAATCATGTTAAGTTCACCTTAATTTACTTGTCATTTCGTGTGGCAGGTTTTACTCAAGTTACTCGGTCACAAATTATTTGAGTTACTTGGACAGAGGTTATTTAAAAGGTTCGATCAAGGTTACTAGAGGGGTTTGGATAGGGATTATTCAAAGGGTAACTCGGTCAGGGGCTACTCGATGTACTAGTTAGGGGTTATCGTTTTACCCAATTTGATGTTACTTGAGGGACTTAGTTAAGGTTACCCAAGGGGTTTATTCATCAGTCAGAAGTTACTTATAATACCCCCTCATGATTGCTTTAAAAGGATTTGATATACTACTCATATCAATCAGATACATCTTCCTTTTAGGGAGCTCATATGCTAAGATACTCCATAGTAAAGCGTGCTTAGTTGGGAGTAGTCTTGGGATATATGGGTAATCTCTCCTGGGAAGTTTTTCGACCGGGGTGCGCATGAGTGAGTTAAAAATTTGCAGAAGGACTTGTGTTGGTGTGTGAGGACAATTGTTGGCCCTTGATGCACATTTCGTGACAATAGGCCCCTCCCTAATTTGTTTGGGGTCGGGGTCTTACAAATGGTATCGGAGCAATCTACGACCGCAAGTTAATTGTAAATAATTAATCCTATGTCAGTCGCCTAGCAGGGGAGAATTCTGGGGCAATCTGGTCATATTCAAACTGGATGTAACACTTTGGCTACCCAGTTGCCATTAGGCGTATATTTACGATTAATCTTGAGCTCAAAAACTACACCAAAGGAGAGACCATGGCAAATCTTGAGCTCAAAAACTATACCAAAGGAGAGACCAACAAATATGAGCAAATCATTTCATTGGCAAAGCATAAATCTGTCAAGGATCAACAAAGGTTATTATATACACACGGGTGCACTGTGCATCTAAGATTTCTTTGTTTATTTTATGATTGAATTAAAGGATGTTTATTGCTCATTTAATCATCAAATTAGCAAAAAAATAATCTTAGTACATCTTGCACCCGGGTGTATATATAAATATTCAAGAAACCAGATATAAAGATATGTTATCATATATTCCATATAGCTTAATTTACAACTATGCTGCAAACTAAGCTTAGCTAGTGTGATGAACAGACAATATAGTATACTAGTGCAATCTTATCAACAATTCAACAGTAGACATGGACAAGTCAATTGAAGCATCAAGAACAATTTGCATCTCACAGGAATCACAGCAAATAAATGCACAAAACTGAAGTTTAGTTGTTACAGTGCTTGGTAATTTGATGCTGTATATTACATGTATATTATTGTAGCAGTTTTTTTTTTTTTTTTTTTTTTTTTTTTTTTTTTTTAAGGAGCAATCTTGTGCATACGGTTAACTTCCAAGCCCCTGCATGGCTGCATACATAAATTAAAGTTCAAAGAGTAAGAAGATATACCCGTGAACACACTTGCAAATATAGATAGGGTGTTATTTTTTAGATACAAGATTCAACTCATGTGTTTTTTCACAATTGTATAAAGTAATTAAAAACTTCCTCCTATTTATTGTTTTCATCCTTCTTTTTACTAACTAACACTAATAACCGTAGATAATGCGCAAAAATTAAAGGAATATATGATAAAAGGTTAATTGTTGACAAACTACATGCATGTCGTAGGTAGCATAAAAGTAGAGAGAGCATTATGTTACTAATAGACTTGTAGTCAAGATCATGGTTAAGGTCAATTTCATTTGATAATGTAATCTTTAGTGTGAACATTTTTACTTTTTTTTTTAGTACGAATTATGTTGCAAGTAGTACTAAATAGTACTCCCTTGCAACTTACTAAGCGAGAAACCATACTAGTAAGAAATTGGAGGAAGTATTATTACAACATTTCTTTCTAATTTTCTTACAAAATGCTTAACACCAGCTCCATATGTTTGAAAATCAAATAATAATAATAATCTCGTACTTCATATAAGGGATTAAAAAAAGGTAAGAAGGAAAAAAATTATACGTTTTTTTCGAAGTGACACGCTTTCCTTCAACCCTTTCAAGACTTATTTAGTGAGAATCAAACCCAAATCCCCCATCAGAAACTCAAGGGATTGACCAACTTATCCAACCCCTTTCTTCACCATGCATGTATAATAGTTTAAAATTATCTAACACTAGAAGATAATTGAATACACCATTACACCCTATGGATTTTTTTTTTTTTTTTGTGTGTGTGTGTGACAAACTGACAATAGCCCTATGAATTTGTGACAATAGCCCTATGTTATGTATGGCATGAAAAGGGGAAGAAAATCATAGGGAATTTGGATTAATTTTTTATTTTTTACCAAATAATCTCAACCCTTTATCTTCTACAAATTCATGTATCATAATCTCAAGAACGGAAACTATATCATCCAGTTCTTTAAAGAGCATTTTCGTACACTTATCCTAATCCCTTTTAACTTTAATTAATGTATATATGTAACTTTAAACTAGTCAACATAAACTACCACTTTTAACTTTTATAATCCACTAATAGCTAAACTTTAGCTTATTATCTTGCACCAAAATACATAAATTTAGATGTTTAATCTTTCTAATCTAATACCGACTTTGAGTTATAATAGCTGATAGATACACTAATACACAACATAATTAAGAGTAATTAGCAAAACGCTCACTTTTTGCTTCTTTGGTCACTTCACATTTAATTGGACACAAAAAGAAAAAAGACGCTCACTTTTATTTTTGATCACTCTTTTCCCCATTTCATCAAACCAAGCATTCACGAGACACTTCTGAATTCCCTCCTTTGAATTCATCCTCTTTTTTTTCTCTCTCTCCTCTAATCTACTTCACTTGGATTACAAAACCGTGAACATCTCTTACAATCCATTTTTCTTTTCTTTCTTTCTTGAATTTTCTATCGTTTTGCTCGAAAGTTCAGTTCAGTTCAATCCAGTCCATTCCAACCCGGTTTAGTTCATTTCAACTCGATATTGTATTCCATCTTTCATGACCATGAAGTTGAATAAGCCACTATTGAATCAATACCTTTCTTTGTTTCTCCTTAATCTAAGCATGTTTCTATAGTACTCTTTCTAAACTTCCCCTGTTTTTTTCCTCTGTTTTTCATTTTTAGTTAGTTTAACAAAAAAAAAATGATGGTTCAATATTATGGAATAACCCATTGGGTTTTTCTGTCTCGTATAAACTTTTAACCAATTTTGATATGCAACAAATCAAAACCATAATTTCTAAAAGCCATGCATCTCAATCAGTTCATGAAGTTCTTAAAATCAATCCAAACTTACAGAAGAAAAATCCCAGTTATAATTTTTGCACCCTCTTCGAATTATTAACATAAAAAAATTCCTTACAATATTGTTATATTTTTTGTCCTACAAAAAAGTTCATAAAAATCAGAGATGGAGAGCTCATCATGTTTTCCAACATCATTAAGCTGTTTAAATCTTCGTCGTCGTCGTCGGAAGTCACTAGCGATTCGCTCAATGGCGAAAGCACCAAGAAGAAACTGGGATATGGATGCAGAGAGCACGGAGAGGAAGCGATTCGATAGCTTGGAATCGTGGTCGATGATATTGGATTCAGAAAACATAGAAGCATTAGAATCAGCAAACCAAGAAGGTAAAGAAGAATGGACAGCAGATTTATCGCAGTTATTTATAGGAAATAAATTTGCATCAGGAGCTCATAGTAGGATTTATAGAGGGATTTATAAGCAGAGAGCAGTTGCTGTAAAAATGGTCAGAATTCCAACACATAAAGATGAAGCAAGAGCTAAGCTTGAACATCAGTTTACTTCTGAAGTTTCCTTGCTTTCTGGCCTTTATCACCCCAATATAGTCCAGGTAAATTTTTAGGCTTATATATATCATGTTAATTACAGTATTTCTCATGTTTAAGAGAGGGTAAAAAATAATATATTACTTTGGTAATAGGAAAAGAGTGCACTCGAAATTTCGTAGGCTTAAAATATAGGTAGCACGGACACTTTTAAAAGATGTATTTATGAATATGATTATTATTAGGACTCAATTTTGAACCCATATTGCTATTTGTGTGGTAGTCTTGTTATGATATTAAATCAAGAAAGAATTTCAAAACTTTGTTCAAGATTGTGAGCTAATTTTATTTGTGCTTGTAGTTAACATATATCTATACTTATCTACGGGTTACTGCTTTGCTGCTTTAATTATATTCAAGGCATACGAGTGGACTAACATATCTTAATTGGTTAATGTGTTGGTGGTGATACCTAACACATGAGATTAAATCTTGTTTACATTATTTGTCCTTTATGACTCTCTCTTTACACTAAAAAAAACACCAAGTTTGGATTACAATAATGTGACACTCTATTAACTAAATATTGTTGACCGTTAATTTCTTTTCGTATTTTATTAGGAAAAAAAGGGCAATTGCTTTACCTTTTTTGGCAAGGTTTAGATGATTTTTAACATGCACATAAAAAGTGGTACTTGTACAAGTGTGTAACAGTATAGAACACTCCTGCCAATAAATTCTTTAATATCATTTTTTTTATTTTTTTTGTGTGGATTATTGCAGTTTATTGCTGCATGTAAGAAACCACCAGTATACTGCATAATTACAGAATACATGTCTCAAGGGACTCTGAGGATGTACCTAAACAAGAAGGAGCCTTACTCCCTGTCAACAGAAACAATACTTCGATTAGCCCTCGACATTTCGAGAGGAATGGAGTACCTTCATTCACAAGGGGTGATCCACAGGGACCTCAAATCCAACAACCTGCTCCTCAACGACGAGATGAGGGTGAAGGTAGCAGATTTTGGTACGTCGTGTTTGGAAACGCAGTGCCAAGAAACGAAAGGGAACATGGGAACATATCGTTGGATGGCCCCGGAGATGATCAAGGAAAAGCCTTACACAAGGAAGGTAGACGTGTATAGCTTTGGGATTGTTCTTTGGGAGCTTACTACTGCTTTGCTTCCCTTCCAGGGTATGACCCCTGTGCAAGCTGCCTTTGCTGTTGCTGAAAAGGTTAGTCCATAGTTTTTCATATCGAAATTATAGAGTATAATCGTTGCAATTTCATCTTAGATCGTAAAAATAGAGATGAATTGATAGTAAATTACCCTTTTATCATTAGAATGTCAAAAGTACATCGCACATACTGCGTGTGTATAATACTACCTTTGTCTGAATTTAGTCTTTACACTACAAAACTAGTTTATTATCACTAGAATGTCAAAAGTACACAGCACATTTACAATTTGCATTTAGACATCTAGTCTCTACATTACAAAACAAATTTAACACGACAGTTCAGATTGACTACGGATAGAACGTAACTTCTAACAATTCTAAGAGAATTTTAGATTAACATACAATCGGTTTGATCTGATGTTAAATTGTGTTATTGTATGGCCAGAACGCTCGGCCTCCCTTACCAGCAAGTTGTCAGCCTGCCTTAGCACATCTAATAAAGAGATGCTGGGCAGCAAACCCAAACAAAAGGCCAGATTTTAGTTACATTGTGGCGGCTCTTGAGGAATATGATGAGTGTGTGAAGGAAGGCCTCCCTCTTGTGTCACGCCGTCGATTGGTCAGACGTAATGCGAATGCAATAGCTCATCGTTTCAAAACCTGCATTACCTTGAATTCTCCCCCCTCCTCCTCTATACCTGTAAATGCATGACCTTCAAAAACAAAAAAAAATATGGGAAAAAGGGTCATTCATTCATCATTCATGATCTTGATTAATGTTCATTATTTTTTTAGTTTGAATTACTAAAGTTTATGACCACCTGCCTAATTTAGTTGAGATTATTTACTTATGCCAATCTATTAAAGTCAATTATGTGTACATATCTATTGCGACCTTCATTTATTGCTTAGGGTGTACTCCTATCTCTAAGTCTTAGTCTTACCAAAGATGATTGTATTTGTTACTAATTTTCATATGCTTCATTTTATTATTGATCAATTATATTTTCTATCAAGATTGTCACTATTTCACCTCATTTAAGTGAAGACTCCGTAATAATTTACAACCTGTGTAATTTACAAGTACCATCACTAATATCAGTAATATTGAATTAATTTTGCTAAAAAAGAAAATACAAAACAATTCAATTTTGACATGTGGCATCTAAATCATTTTAGGAATTTAATTTTGGAGACTTTTTTTAAGCAAATACCCCAAAAGTTCAATTGTTCTAAGTTGATCAAAAGTTGAGACCAATGAAAGAAGATTAGTCATAATTGGGACTATTGGAATTAATTTTTCGTATTAGTACAACTTCAGTAGGTGATAAAGGGGTTTAGGCCGTATGGGTAACAAAGTTACAAACTACCAATGGTAGTTTGACATCACAATATACACAATATCTCCTATAAAATTAGTGAAATATGTTCTATTTTAAAGTCATGCTATGTATATCTTGAACATGAATAGAGGAGTTGCTACACATCAAATATCGTAGTATTAACATGTCTGCTGATCACTAGAATGCATGGGGAACCCTGAACAGACAATCCCTTCAGTAGTTCTGAACAGATAACCGGTTCAAGTGATCCTCTCAGCGGGAAATTTGGATCGATTACGGCTAGACCTATAGTTGGTGATGTATGAGTATGAAGCAAATTCATGGCTGCTGTACATTCTACATCCCATCAATACATGTATTAGGCCAATTTTACTTTTGAGCCAAGTGTCCATAAATGAGACCATGACTACTAACAAGACAAACAAATTCACATTTACAAATTAAGAAAACAATTCAATACAGAAAGCTACAAGGTAAAGCATTCATATTTCATATACTTCAGGTTTGAACAGAAATTCAAAATTGAGGAAATCAGATTTCCATGTTTCTAGGAGATAAATCATACTAAAAGTTACCTCTGGTCAAGCCTTCTAAATCCTCCAAAATTCAGCCACTGTTAAGATCGAAGGTCTGCGCTCTTTAAACGTTCACGAGATTTAATTAAGTCCCTGATTCACATTTGATGAACCCTGACCGGTAATGCACTATCTGAAAAGCACAACAATTTTTTTTTCTAAGCATTGTTTCCATTAAAAAGAACATTTGTTTTCTTGATATGAAAACACATCACATGGGATAACTTGCAAAGCTTCTCAAAAGAAGAAAATACTAGTATATATAGATTCAAACATAACATTTAGTCGTTTACCCATCAGGAATAAGCAGTCTCGAGTCAAAATCAAATGTACTCCTGAGCAATTGGGACCATGATCAACGAACTGCCAAAAAAAAAATGAAAGGTTATTGCACTGATTCATACTACAGACAACTGAATCTAAGCTGCAGCAATGAAGACTTGTTCCATTCCAGGAAAGTCTGCATCATTCTGAAAAAATTGTTACTCATATAACAAAGCCATACCATGAACTCAAACTCAAGCATATAGTCTCTTCCATCTCTCTTCAACCCATGCGTTTTATGAGAATACTTGATTTCTTTAACTGAAAAACCCTTCAGCCCATAATCTTTTGCTACCGGCCGGTCCAGCCCCACCGATTGAGAAAGAATGTGATTTGGCTAGAGAATTACCAAGAACCACAGCATTAGTTCGACAACAATCCATCCTCACATCTGCAGTACCATGTCATTTGGGAGAAATGCAACATTATCAAAGGCACACTCTTCATGAAAAAAGAGTGCATGATCATATCAAGTCGCCTTCACAGAACAGTCGCCAGAGGAATCCAATACAGAATAAGATGGAGTGTGGAGACATACTAAATTCTCAATTGGTTTTGTAAATATGAATCCTTAAACCATCTCTAACACTTTTATACATCCACTGGAGTTGGCAGCAACAAGCACATTAGATTTTCCTTTCCAACATACACTGGAAACAAACTGCCCATTGCCATCATCAGTCTCTTTTCCAGATATTGGATCAACTGAGCCAAACTTGTGTGAGGTAATTGGCATAGGAAGAGATTTATAATAAGTATAAACCTAAACAAGAGGAAAAGAGATGTCAGACAAGTACCAAAAGGTATGACATTTACAAAAGACTAGTCAGAAAATTTTGAGGTTTCCTTGCAATTAAGTGCACAAGCTAAGAAACATGTACGTGCAATATAAGAAACCTATAAAACTCTATTCTCCTCTTTATTCTAATATTTAAAGAAACAATAAATATCAGGGACCTAGTGGGTGCAAATTTAAAAATTGGTAATAAAAATAATAAATATTAGTATATTTAAAAATAAAAAATAAAAAAAAATAAAAAAAACAGTTGATGAGGTAGTTGTTTTTTGTTTAGGATGATAGTTTTTTTTTTTTTTTTTCTTAAAAAAAGTTGAGGGGTAATTTGGGAAAGTGAACTTAATCACCCAAAACCCCTCTTCACTTTGGGAAAGTGTTGGAAAATTTCACTAAGGTTTCTTTTAGTTTTAATCAGCGCCCCTATATGAAGGATTAGAGTTATAAATAAATAAATAATTAATTAATTAATTAAAAAAACACCTCATTTGTTTCTGAACCACAAGCTATGTACCCTTCACCGACAGATAAGCCCACAAAATTCTGCAAAATTCAGAGGTGGGACAGTAGTCAGAATTATCAGCTGAACCATATAAATGACTCAAGTTCATATGATCAAGCAACATATCAATTGAAATATAGGTTACCAACCTTCTCATTCTTATGCCCACCAAGGGTTAAGCTGCAAGCATTGTTGGACAAGCCAGCAGCATTAGATTTGCTAAGATCCCAAAGCTTCAATGTGTTATCAGTTGATGCAGAAACAAGGGTTGCAGAGTCAACAAACTTCACATAACTAACAGCTTTCTCATGACCAGCCAACACACACCATGGAGCATTAGCATTACGGAGATCATAGCAATATATCTTGTAATCAGCAGACCCAAAGGCCAGCAGATGGGATGAGTGAGCAGAAAACTGAACACAGCACACGTTTGCAATGTTCCGAATTGTATGCAAAGAATTTTTCTGCCCAAATTTAAGAAATGATGAGATATTGTGCATTTTTCCCATTACAAGGGCAATGATATATCACTTAACTACTATTCCCTCTGCTAAATTAAAGTCCCATTTAACACATGTTTAGAAAGTGAATAAAAAATAAGATATTGAGGTTTGGACATTTGTCTAATTAAAGGTGAATACAAACAACAATAGTTGGGTTTGGTAAACAAAAAGTGAGTAAAAAAAATAGATAGTGGGGTTTGTTAACTAAAAATGAAAAGAAAAAGATAAATATGAAATGAAACTATTATTTTCTGGTTCATCTGATTTTGTCTGAAATTATTTTCTCTGAACTTATTTAATTTTGTCTGAATTTATCTGACTAATTATTATTTTTTTTTTTTTTTATCTAGTCTCAATTTATTTTTAAACTTATTTTATGTTAAATTATTTTGTTCTGAAATTAAATAAATTAAGCTAAATAAGATGAAGCAAACAGACTATTAATAAGGTACAAGGTTTTTCGGTAAAATGAGACTTTGATTTGCGAACAAGGAGAGTAAGGATTAATTACTGAGCAGTGGATTATGGCCAGATATTTTATCAAGTAGATAAACATGTAGCAAACAATTGTATGACTAATTTGTAAATTACCTCATTGATGCTCCATAATTTTACAGAGCAATCATCACTTCCAGTAGCCAACTTCATGGGATCCAACATAGAAAAATCAACGGACCATGCCCTTTTCTCATGTTCGGTATACTGAGAAAACTCTTGACCAGTGCTGGCATCCCACAACTGGTTTTCATGTTATAATAAGCAATAATAGGTCAACATCAATAGTTGAAATTGAAAACACACATAGAAAAAGGATGAGAGATATTTGCAGGTCAGCAATAATAAAAGAGAAGACATATGACCCAAGAAATATTAGTATCTTCCCAGATTGTAATCAAAATTGCTCTGCCCATTACGGTATGAGCACATGACAAATTGTTCACAATTTCTACCCCAATGAAACAACAGTAAAACACGTACTTCGAAAAAAAAATTCCCCGGAAAGTTTGTATAAACTATTAAGCAACGACCATTTCCAGTATAATTCCTGCTTTTAACAGGTCAAATAAGATCAAACATACACAACCTCATCTCTAATATTGACTAGTATTGAATATAATGATGACCGACTTTAGTGGCAAATTAAGAAACATGGACTCACAATAAATCTTGATTCCAACTAATAAAGGAATAGGCTTAAAAAATTTTGAACAAACAGAAACATATAACTTATCAAAATTAATTGACATGACAGAAATGTGGGAAAAAAAAATATATCCAATCAAGAACAAAAACCTTTAAAAAAAATGTAAGATGTACAAACCTTGACAATACCGTCGTAATCTGTTGAAGCCAAATAATTTTTGATATAATTGTTCCAGCAGACACAACTGAGCTTTGATTTGTTTGACATCTCAATAACAGGATAATGAATGTCAACAGAATTGTCATAAACTGCCTGATAATCAAAAATCTTTATTTTCTTGGATACTCCAGCTGCGGCAAAGTAGTCCTCATCTCGGTCAAAACTCAGAGAGCAGACAACATTAGTAGAGTTCGTAATTATATCCCTATTTCTTAAAGTCCCACAAAGTTTGAGCTTGCTGTAGCGAGCATACTTGCATAGGCCATCAAAGAAAGCTCCTTGGTCATCCAAAGGTTCCTGTATTTCTTCATCATGTTGATCTGAATACCATTTCTCTCTACTTTTGAGAATTTCCCTGTCTGCACGAACCACAGTATCATTCACAGATTCATGGATTTGGGATCGTGCAGAAAAGTAAGCACTTTCCAGCTGAGAAACATTCTTCATGAACCTTGAGTCTCCTCCATCAAAGACAGGGGTAGGATGCCTGTCTCCGTGGTAAAGGAAACCTCTTTCTCTTGCATGGAGTAATCCCTCTTCTCCTGAGCAAGTTGCAGTCATGGACTTCTTCAACAGGTGCCTCTTCTCTAGTTCTTTGATATCTGAATCTATGCACCCTAGATCTTCAACCAATTTTGAGGCATGTTTTTGCTTCTGATCTTTCACAGACAAAAGAAAGTGCAATAACAGCTCAGATTCACCTTCATCTTGCTGAATAGATGACAATTTCTCATCCCCACACAATGCTTGTACTTCACTCACGACTTCTGATTGTAAAACATCTCTATTCAACCACAGTGATACCGAATTAGCATACCAAGATAGAGAAATATCTAATAGCTCTAATGCTATCAAATTCAATAAAAGAATCACACATATATCCATCTGATTTGCATACAGTATGTGTCACATGTCAATATGAATACTACAGATTAAGAATACTGCTATCAAGCTGTCTTGTGAGCTGCACCAGTTTGGCTAGAATGGGCTTGCTATATAATTGTATTTTTCATAAAAATTAAAAAAACTATGAAATTAGCCAAATTCATGGATCATGACCAAATAATAACTATGTATCCTAAATTTCTCTTAATTTTTTTGACTTTAGATACCATATTCAAAAAGGTCAATGTAATTAAGAGGTAAAACACAAAATAATCTTGAGTCAAGTGTGCAGAAGCCCTTTTTAAGAGCTTTTAAGAGCTTGAGCCAAGCTTGAAATTTTGAGCTCGACAAGCTTAGATAAGGGTATGTTCAAGGAACTACCATGTGGCAAACATCCCCTTAGTGCCCTTACCTTGGCCCTCTTCAGATTTCCCTTACCAACAAAGAAAATCAATTTTGATCATTGGTGGTTCCAATGAAACTGGCACTCAACTAATCTCTATCTACATATTGTAGACTCTCGATGGCCCACTGCCTACTCTCTCTACACTCCCCCCCCCCCCCCTCACCCGTCTTCTCCACCTCTCCATTTGGATATCAATCTCTTAAATTCAAGAGGCATTATCATTTTTGAGGCCGGCATTGATAAAAAAAAAATTAAAAAAAAAACTATTTTTTCTGATTGACTAGTGATATTTTCAAATACATTGTAATGTAATATACCGATCAAAACTAATTTTTACTAATGACAACTAATGTTAACTGCTTAAAACTTGCTTATACAGATTAGAACTGATATTGACTGAAAAGTAGAGTAATTTTTCTACAAGCTGAAGTGAACAGGGCCTTAAAGAATAGCAAAGATCCCAATAAAAATTATATATATATATATATATATATATATATATATATAAAAAAAAAAATCCTAGCGTTGGATGGAATATACAGTACCTGGCCGTTGGCCGAAGTGAAGGTTCAGGATGAAGAAGCCACAAACAAAACCCAGCTTCCTTTGGGTTTGCCGATAAAAAGTTGGGAGGAAGAATTCTATGACGCAGATCAGACATCGCTGTAGCTTGCACTTTCCCAGAGTCAAAACTGCTAAGTAACTGGAACAAGGCAGAAACCAATCTCATTAGCCTATGTGCTTAATCCTGTTAAGATTTAACACAGCAAAACCATTAAAGAAGAATGTAGACAACTTAGAAACAAAAAGTTGTTATGAGCCAAAAATACTGCTGATTATGAAGTATAGGAGGAATACATGGCCTGGCAAGGTAGCCATATACACGCCAATTCAAAACCTACATCACTGCAGCACAAAACAGAGAATTTTGAGTGCAATCATGACAATCTGATATTTTAAAAGCCTTGTCATGCACCGACAAGAGAGATACAAAAGGAAACAGAGGCACATCAACTTCCATTATATGCAATGTGAAACGCCAAATTATCTACACAATTTGTTGTCTAAGTAAGGCATGAAGTGGATTATTGTATTCTAAAAAGGTAAAAGCTTAATTTGACTAGTTGAGTGAGCATGTCCAAGAGAATGCACCCCTGACACAGTTTAATTAGCATATAGACCTGAAGTAAAATGTTGCAAGGTTGCGCTTTGTTGGAAAACAACTTGCGAAGTTCGATAGTCCATAAAAAGTTATACAAATTTTTAAATAAGACCAATTAACCATCACATAAGACCACCTTGCAGGTGGGTATGTCCAAAAGGAGAGAGAAACACAAATAGGGTCACATGCTTGTAGTGACTCACAAAAGTGGTCTTATACAAACGTTTCTCAAGATGAACGATGATAAGACAGTCATATACAAAAGCTTCTCAAGACGAAAGATGCCAAAAGATAATAGAAACTAGTTTACAAACCTCAAATAAGAAGACCCCAAGATTGTAGATATTTGATGAGGCTGTGCAACCCCTGCCACAGAGCTCCTCAGGACTTCTATACCAAATCTCTTCTTGTTGTTCATTTACAGAAAGTGCCGGCTGTGCTGAAGGTAGCAAATGTAGCCTGCTTGAGGTCTTAGATACTCCTGGACCAGCAAGATTGGCATCAATTTTATTTGTTATTGGTTTAGGGCCACATCCTAATTGAACCTGTGACTTCAACTTGAAAAAGTTTGCATTATCAATAGATTTCTGGTGCTTCACACCCGAGTAAGATTGGGCTGACATACCCAGCTCTAATGGTCTTTTCAGAGTCTGTGACTTCAGAATATCCTTACCAATTATACTCCCCTGCATTTCCTTCTGTGCACATATGCACCCAAAATACTCGATCTTTCTGGACGGCAACAGCCTGAAAGAAGATGGACGCAAATCTGCCAAGACCTTGCCATCCGAATGAAGACAATACACCAGCTCTAAAATCTGCTTAAAAGCATATAAACTATCAACTTTATGCGGTTTGTTTTGCCTTGATCTCATCCACTCCCTTAAATTCATGCCATCATTCACAGATTCACAACCAGCAGAAGTAGTGACTCCGTAATTAGATGAAAAAGGAGATTTTGGTCCCACATTTACCGGTGGATTGGAAGTTAGTCCCACATTTACTGGCAGATTGGAGGCTGCTATGGGTGCAGCAGCAGCCGCCTTTGCAATTTTTTGGCCCCTCAGTTCTACAGCAGCAGAAATTGGTCCTCTACATACGACCCCTTTACCCTTTAGTGTATTCCTAACAAAATATTCTGGACATTCAGAAGATCTGGATAGAATCTTCATTCTCATAGCCCCAGATGAAAAGGCATGCTGCAAAACTGCATCACTTTCATTTTGAGTTGTCTCATCAGGGCTTACATTGGCATTATGATTAATTTCTTGCCCAGCCAACACATTGGCAGGTCTTGAGTCTTTCCAAGCACCTGATGTTGAGAAGGATTTCTCCTTGTGGAGTAAGTGTTCATGTGAAGTTTCAGCTTCTGATCTGATCCCCGGCTGATATCCATGCTGCCACTCATTTAGAATTGTATCCATCATCTCACCCTCATTCATTGTACCAAAGCCAGAGCTGTGATCTCCCAAGAATAGCTCCTGAACTCTGACCTCCCCACTTTCATGGTAGCTTGTACATGGATCTCGAGGAATTTCCGCTACATTTACATCACTATTGCCATCGTTTCCACCTAACATATCCACAAATTGCTGGACTGAGCTCCTTCGGATATCCCCTTCCCTAAAAGTAACCCTCCCCCGTGGTTCCAACACATTGCAGCTCTCCACCAAATTTTCACTTTCTTTACCTTGGGCTCGAATATCCTCCGCTCGACTCACAGGAGCCACATCCTCAGTATCCCCTTCATCCATAGTGGTGAATACATGCTACTCAATCCTCAATGCACCAAAAGCATCTACGGATTAAAAATAATAACAATATTGAGAGCATTAAGTTTTGAAACGACCACCATATTTACACAAAGTTGAAACCTTGTAGCAAACCAAATTCAATCAACAAAAACTAAGACTTCCTTCAAAAACCCATTTAAACATATGCATCAGATCAAGACAAACATTATAAATGCTAAAACTAAGAATTCGAGCCACCATAACAACCATAATCACGAATTTGCCGAAAATATCCATCAACAAGTATAGTTAAACATAACATAACTAATATAGCTGCATTCGAGCCACCATAACAGCCATAATCACGAATTTGCCGAATATATCCATCAACAAGTATAGTTAAACATAACATAACTAATTTAGCTGCATTCCTGCTCATTATCTACATTCTTGAATCAATTTCAAGACACAAAACACATAATATCCATTATCCACCGACAATCAATTCATAAAAATCAAACTCAATCTATTTGAACAACTGGGTAATGAGCAAAACTAAGTGCATGCACTAATTATACACCCAGAAACAAAATAAACCATTAATTCGAAAAGGAAGGGAAAAAAAAAAGTTAAATTGAACAAAATTAGATAAAATCAAGAGACACCCAGAATTCAAAATCAACATTAAAGACTCACCAGAATCAGGAATTAACACCAGAAACGAATTCTGTGAAATGGGAATTACGATTTAAGATGAAAAAAAAACCCTAAAAATTAATTAATGAGAATTTTCTCTACACATTAATCTTTCCTAATATGGAAACCTACAGATATATCTTGCGTTCAAATTTTCGCCCAGAAAACAAAGGCAATTTGCAGTACAATAATAAATAATAAATAATTTCAAAAAAAAAAAAAAAAAGAAATATGTGGTTACCTCAAGTTCTGAAATTTCTGGGTCCTGACAAAATCATCATCATAATAATAAATAATTTATAAAAATTAATTTTTCAGGTATGGGTAGGAAGAAAGAGATTTGTGGCTGTAAAACATGCCATAAATAGAATAATGAAGAAATGTTTTAGTTTGAGTGATCTTCGATTCCTCAACCCCTTTCTTTCTAAACAATGTCGAATTGTGGATGTTGATTATTATGAGATCTTTAATTATATGCTCTTTCCCTCACTTTTATTATGCCTTTCTTTTCTTAATCTATTTATAGATATGCCACGTGTTTGACACGTGAATATGATAAGAAAAATGTTTTTTTTTTATCGCGGATTGGTAAATTATCAATTAATTTGCAATAGTAGATAATATGAATATTAATTATGTAAGGATCTTAATATTACGGGTCTGTTCTGATTTATTGAACTGAACTGAGCTTTACTAAATTGTTTATGAGACAAGGAAATTAGAAACGAACTGAGTTGAAGATAACAGGTCATAAGGGTCTCCAGATATATTATATTCAAGCACATGAGATATAGATTGTTTACGTGAATATGTAATGGAAATTTGGTAATTTTAATTACGAATTTTCCTATAAAGGCAAGATGTTGAACATTTAAGAATTAAGATCTTAAGATTCATAAGTAGTATTTTTAAAACCAAATGTCTTACTAAATAAAAAGTCAAAAAAGAGTAAAAATAAAACTATATATAATTATTTATATGTTTGTCATAGATATAAACAATTATGTACTAGTATCAATTAAACTTTTGAATTTGTTTCAATACATTTGCATGTGTATTTCTACAATATCAATTTTCAAGGACAATGATTATGAAAAGTCAAATAAAACAATCTTAAAGCATGAATAGAGTAAAAAAATATGAAGACTCGATTGTGAAGGATATAATATGACTAATATTGGTGTTGAAATTTCAAACATCTTAAATATTATGAAAATCTTCCTAAAAGATAGGTATGAAGAAGGGAAAAAAAAATAAAAAAAAAAATTGTACTTATTCATATGGTGTTTTTGATGCTCATAATTTAATTCCGACATCAACAAACATAATTTTGGGATTCTAATGAAGAGCATCTTAAGGAAACGTAATCAAGTTAAAGTACTTTTAGTAAGGAAGTGGTGCAATTATTGTGATACTCTCATTTTAGATAGATAGCTGACACAACTAGATAAAATTGGAAAAAACATAACAATTCTTGTACGGAGTATAAGATGATCTTTCGTTAAATTTACTGAAAATCAGTTCATTTTCTTTAACAATTTTTATACTCCGTAGTAACTTTAACCGCATATAAGTGGGTATCATTTAAAGTGGGTATCATTTAAATTGTAATGAATGTGGTTGTATTTTATTGTGTAATTACAATTGGATACATGTTATAAAGACTATTATGATTATTCTAACACATTATAAGTAATTTTAAGGGTAAAACTTAGGTAAAAAATGGTAACCTTTATAATATACTGATATAAAGATAATTTTGATGACAAGGAATATTTATATGCTTAAATAATAAAATCTTCATTATTTCATTTAATATTCTCCCTACCCACTAACCCACATCCACAAATTTGAAACAAAAATAGTACATCACCATCAGAAACTTTAATTTAATTAACCTAAGCTAGTGAAAATGACACAAGTACATAATTATTTATTAAATTAAAGGACAAATTAAAGATGAACAAAAGGAACCAATAAATTAAATAAACAAATAAAAGATGATAAATGAGAGATAGCAATTGCATGAGAAGTGTTCGTGGCAAATAAGAACATAAATAGCGTATACAATGATCCCACCAACTCTTGTTGGCGTTGATGGACGTTTTAGGAAACTAAGCTTCCCGAAGAAAATAATTACAAATTTGGTTGCGTGGCAAAAGTATTTACAAAAATAAGCTTCTGGGGTAAACCGCTGCCTCGGGCAGCGTTTTACCCTCTATTTTTTAAAAAAAAAAAATTCTGCTACAAAAACGCTGCCCCAGGCAGCGTTTTAATAGTTTGACTTCTTTTTTTCCCTCGTTTATTTTTTAAAAAAATTAATTAAAAAAAAGGCAACAGCATAAAACGCTGCCCCAGGCAGCGTCTTATGCTTGAACATAAGACACTGCCTGGGGCAGCGTTTTATCTGTATATGTTTACAGGTAAAACGCTGCCCCAGGCAGCATTTTACCTGGTTGGCAGCACCAAACCAGTTTCTTGCCCCAACCCTCAACATCCTTCCAACACCACCCCCAACCTCCTTCCACCACCTCCAACCCCTTTCCACTACCGCCTTCCACCACCACCACCACCTTCCACCACCTCCAACCCCTTTCCACCACCGCCCTCCACCACCTCCAACCATCACCTCCACCACCTTCCACCTTCCACCACCACCGCCTTCCACCACCTCCAACCACCACCTTCCACCACCACCTCCAACCATCACCTTCCACCACCGCCTTCCACCGGCTTCCACCACCTTCCTCCACCGCCGTCCACCACCTTCCACCTCGACCTCCCACCACCACAACCACCTTCCAACAACCGTCCACCACCACCTCCAACAACCTTCCACCACCACCACCTCCAACAACCTTCCACCTCACACCACTACCTTCCACCACCACCGTTGACAAGTCAATATTTACATAAATCAAAACATATTGGGAAACAAAGAACATAACACACAAATGTTGACCGAAAAACATTTATTATATTAGAAATGTAAATGTTATATACCTAATCTATACAAAAATTTTACTACATGAAATAACTAAGCTAACACTATCCCGATTCATCTATCCGGGGCAATTGATCTAGGTCAGGTTGCTCGGCCCTCTGTCTGACACGCCGCCGCCTGTAATGAGTAATGGTGGTGAATGGGTCTAGAGGCGGCGGGGGAGTCAGCGTCCGGGGCAGCGTTTTATGCTGTTGCCTTTTTTTTTAATTAATTTTAAAAAAAAATAAACGAGGGAAAAAAAAAAGTCAAACTATAAAAACGCTGCCTGGGGCAGCGTTTTTGTAGCAGATTTTTTTTTATAAAAAAAATAGAGGGTAAAACGCTGCCCGAGGCAGCGGTTTACCCCAGAAGCTTATTTTTGTAAATACTTTTGCCACGCAACCAAATTTGTAATTATTTTCTTCGGGAAGCTTAGTTTCCTAAAACGTCCGGCGTTGACTCTGCTTCGGCTCAAGGGTTTACTTGGTTGGTTGGTTTAGGGATATAAATAAGTCTAAAAGTACATGGTCATCTACGGTCCACGTCAGAGGTTATCAAACAAATATTTGCGCACGTGATCATCACGTGGCCATGCATGGCTTCCCTCTTAAATTTTTTTGCTCATCACATTTTTTTTTTTACAGGAATTTGCTCATCACCAATCACAAATCCTATATTGTCCTTCTACGAGGACATTGTTAGATTGAGGGTCTGTTCTCTTTAGCCTATTTTCAGTTCAGTTTCGAATTTTTTTCTGTTATAAAATATTCAGTTCAATTCAGTAAATGAGAACAGACCCTAAGTGGTAGTTTTAATTATTTCTCATGTAATCATACTAAGCAAGCGGGTAATATAGTTGCTCATACTATGGCTAGATGGGATACTAATATGTATGAAGAACGAATCTGTGTGAATTCTTTTCTCCACACTCTCCAAATTTTGGCGGATCTTGATTTAATATAAGTTTGACCGCTGGCTTTCCTTAAAAAAAAATAGTCTTTTGGTCAACAACTCCATGTAATAAAAAATTGTCCTATTGCATTTTTAAGTTGATCTTGTTGAATTTACTTTGAGATATATGGTTTAATTCAATTTTTATGAAAGTTTGTACTCTGTAATTTCTAGATACAAAACTTAAAAATGCTTAACGTTAAAGATGCGTTTTGAAAAAGTCACATTGATAAATCTGTAAGGAATAAAGCAATTTGAATCGGTTCTAAGGGGTCTTCAATTATGCAAATACTGTCTCTCTAACTGTTTTGGAAAAATCATTCGTCTCTCTGTTCTTGGTTGCGCTATCAAAGGGAGACTATAATATCTTGAAGAGCACTATTCATTTTCAATTACACCATAGTCGGGCCATAATTTGCTTCTAATGTAGTGTTTGAGTGTTTCTAATACGGAGTTGATCACAACAATCATAAACACCAACCTAAGTAATCTGACTTTCACTTTTCCTAGAATTTATAAGCAAATATGTCCCTGTTAATCCTGTTATTGTGTAGCCGAAAATAAACAAGGAGTTCACGCCCACAATATAAGCTGCTCTAGCAAATGACAATCAACTGGAACTATATCATAGGGTTGATGATTAGTTAATTACAATATACACCTGAACGGTTTCCTGATTCCTACAGAATAACTAACAATTACTTCGCTACACACAAGTCAGAAGTACACCTAACAATCAGCTCGTTACACTCAATTACATAATCGACTAGTTGAGCACTCCAGGAACGCCTCAGAAGAGTACTTGCACAATTTTCTTCTGGCTGGAGATAATGGCAGGTGCAAAGCAAGGGTCTTTGCTATTCTTGTATATATCAAACAGCTGTTTGGAGTGAGCCAATGCTATTTTTTTGCAATCATCTGCTCCTTTCGGATCAAACTTCTCCAGATCAGCATGTGTTTTTATCAACCCACCTTGTGCATCAGTAAGAAACCTGGCCAAAACGATTGCCCTAGGCAAATAATTGGAAAAATGTTAATATTTTCCTCATTTTACAATAGTTGCAAAACAAAGAATTTACTGTAAATACAAAGGCAACAGAAAGCAGTTCCATTGATAGGAATGTAATAGCATAAATGATTTGGCAACCCAATTATCGAAAAACAAAGGCATTTTACTTGCCAATAAAAAGAAAAAGGTATTGTCAAAAAAAAAAAAAGGTTTGCTAGTGTCAAAAAAAAGAAAGGTAACTAATGAATTCAAGGCAGCTAATATATGCATTTTCTCTGACTGAAAAGCAGAAAGCAAAACCGTCCAATGTAGTATGATAAGGGATGATATTGTATAACTCAAGTTCTGTGACTCCTAGACAGTATATTCTCCTCTTGTAAATTCAGATATATTCCATACCAAGAATTTGTCAGAAAGACCATTAACTCATGCAAGGATAAGTCATTAGGATTACAGTGTGCAATTCATAAAAGAAGAAAAGCAGGGTAAACACCCCATGACAAACACCAGCTTGAAATCAATTGTTGCACCTAAAGAATGGGGGTAACTCTATTAATTAAAAGAATTGCAGTCAATCATAATTCATAATTCATAAATCATAACAGCAACAGTTCTCACCAGAGATCTAAATTTTGATTTTCTGTAACATACAATGATAATAACGAAACTAGCGTGTTTTATAATATTACATCTACCTTTATTTTTATTACTAGTATTCTTTAAAAAAAAATCAAAAAACAAAGGCAGGGCTTCTTCTGTGTGATGCTGACAAAAATTTGAGTGCTTGATTCCTGTTTCTTCACTAATGGCTTTTGCTAGTGTAGTGTTTATATAGAAGAACAGAGGTAGCTATTGTTAGGTGTGGGTTATAAGTCTTATAACTTCTCTTTCACACTTTAGCCTACTCATATTTGCTATAAAGTCAGTATAATATTATTTCTACTCTTATCATAGATTCATAGACACACAAAGGTAAAGGTTATCTGGATATGTAACGATGTCTTCATTAAAAACCATTTCCTAAAGCTAAAATCTAAAGAGCCACAGAGCAGCATGAAATATACCTGGGAGCATAAAGTTTTAGCATTTTCTGTCTGTATAAAGCACAAAGTCCCTCCATGCAAAGTACAGTATTCTTCTGCAGATCATCAAGTAAATCTGCTTCATAATCCCAATTTTTATTTGAACTTCCGGATTCACCATGCACATCAGTTACCAAACTCTGGTACTTTTCACCTATTGACACCCCAACCTGCTGCTCACACGGTTTCAGGGCTGCCATGGTTTTCTTTGAAGGACTAATTGACTCCATATGAGTGCTAATGCCTAAGGGAGCTTCAGATGTTGAGAGCTTCCTTTTAAGTCCCTTTGGTGAAGGCAGTTCACCATCATCATCAGAACTACATAAGTCAACAACATGCGTAGATGCACATGGCGTAGAAGAAGCCGATTTCTCATCAGAAACTGACCAGATTCCTATAGGTCTTTCAGGATTTGTGTTAGATTCAAAACTATTAGGCTGTCCCTGGACACGAGTTGCACTGATTTCTTTAGGGCCTAAAACAAAGGGAAGACATCATTTAAATGCCAGAAAATAAACATAAATAAAAAGACAGAAGAAAATTTGAAAATTGGGAGTACTTGGCTTAGATGAGGCAGTCTTCTCTTCAATGGGTGTTGTTTCATGACTAGATAGCGCTCCAACGAACCCTTCACATTTTGCTTCAAGACCGAAACTCTCCTGCTCTTGCACAACTTCAGTTCTGTCAACCAGTTGTGAACCTTTAAAAAATAAATGAGAAAAATAAAAATCAAAGAAAGAAAGAATCTTCTCAATGAAATTAAAAAGGACAAGCAAACTTGATAGGTGCACAAAAATCACTTCATTGCTAGCTGGTTAGGCACTAGACAAGCTTGCATAATATTTATTAATAGCTACGAGGTCATATTTTTGTGCTTAAAATTCTATGAAAGAAAGATATATACTCACTCTAGAATATACAAAAAAGACATGCCAAAGTTTAAATACTACAAGGAATCGGAATTAAGTGGTAAGCCATATTAAACAGTGGTCCTTAACTCAATTCTATCCAACAGAGCATGCACCATCAAGCAGAGAATAGGAGCTCATGTAACAGAAAATTGAAGTTAGTTATGCAGACTTTGACATGTCAGCATGTAGTTAGGTCGTAATAATTGTTTGGTAAGACAACTCATTCTTGTATTGTTATTGAATAAGAGAGCTATAGTACTATAAATAGCTCGTCTCAGCTTCTTATTTCATTCATTCAGATAATTGTTGTAAGATTCTTTTTCATCATTAATTAATGCTTTAGTGTATAGGCACTTGAGTTGACAAGGTTCAACAATGAAGAAAAAGTTCATATTGTGTTTCTAATTTAATAAATCTGCTGTAAATCAGTAATTGTAAGTTGTAACACAGAATGAGGAGATTGAGAGACCACAAAACAGATTGTAGTCACAGTAAATAGAACCCACAGGGCAACAAGCACACCACACAAATACTTCCAGCTCCAACATAACTGACAATGTTTTGTTAACCGACATTGTTTTGTTAATTATCATTGCTTATATACATTCCAATAACCTTTTTAAGACCAAGAGTTTACAAGATAGTTACACTCCATCTATAAACATTTGCATGAAGAAAGTGTTGATACAAAATCTTAACATCCCCAATACTAGTTATAAAAGGTGCTGACTTAAAAAGTAGTCATCCTAATGAGGAAACACTATGCTATATGAAATAACAAAACCAATTATTATACAAAGAGAATAGAGATCAACCCTTAATTTATAGCTAACTAAAACAAGAACACACAAAACAACAACCCTTAAATTAATTATTACGTGCGATTTGAACATTTTTCAATGACGTTAGCCACAACATGAACTAGATGTACTATAGATTAATAGGTGTTCCTAAACAAGTAAAGACATGGATCATACATGACTTGAAGTCTTGAACCCACAACTAAAAATTTATTTGCTAAAATCTATACCACTAAACAATGTCATATTGTCATATAATACATTACCCTTTTGAAATACAATATAAATAAATTAAATTAAATTAAATACAAGTAAAATGAAACAAAACACACATTTGATCATGACATTTATGCATAAATCTTATTCACGCAATAATTTGAGGCATTGCAAGGGCCCAAAATCTATTGATATCACAACTTTCAATTTAATGACCGTGAAACCCTATCTACCAAAATACTTAACACAATTTAAAAAGTGATACCACATTCTTCAAATGAGCAACTCAGGTAATCTTACTACATGGAATAACCAAAGGCCTTTTGATTAAGCACGCGAGGAAACTACATGTCCTAATCCACCCCCCCCCCCCCCCCCTTTTGTGAGTCTTTTCCCCATAATCGTTATCCTTTGTACCAAACGCCCGAAAATATAACCCAACATCAATAGTATACTCCATACTAATTAAATTATTAAATACGACTATAACACCAAATAATTATAACAAGAAAACATATAAACATAACATCAAATCAAATAGTACATTTAAATCAACTCATAATCTCATACCACCTGAACCTGAATCTGAACCAGAACCAGCGTCGTTCAACATGACAACAGCTCGCTCCAAATCCGACACCCGCTTCTCGAATGCTCGAAAACGCTCAGTTGCAGCCGCCATTACACTCCCCAAATCTCTCTCCAACTTGGTGTTCTTCATAGAAAGCTTCAATTTTTCTTCTCTCTCTTTCTCAGCTTCTTTTACCTTCTTCTCCAATCCCTTCATTTCCTCCTCCAAAAACCTGATTCTCCCATTCAAACCCTCACTTTCCAACCTACAAACCCTAAATTCCTTTTCAATTTTCGTCTTCCTCTCCTCTAAACCCCCATTTTCATCACTCAATTCCTTGTTCTGCTTCTTCAACATCTTCACCTCGCTCGACAACTCACTGATCTTCCCAACATCTTCATTCTTCAGCCTCTGAACAACCTGTACAGCCGAATCGAGTTTTACTCTGAGTCGAGCACACTCAGCGAGTGACTCACTGAGTTGGTGTTGCGACTCGCTGTTTGCGAGCAGCAACTCGCCATGATCCTTCTTGTAGTGCTCCAATTGCTTCGTTAGTATGTTGTTTTCCATCAACACCTTCTTGAATTTCTGCGTAAGTTCGTTTTTCTCACTCTTCAACCTCGATTCTACGTAGCTCAAAGCTTGTTTTGTTCTTTCATAATCGTATGGTGAGAGAGGTAATCTTAGCGTAGAAATTGCCTCGAAAATTGGGGGATCCATGGAAGTTTAGCTAGGGATTTGAGTAACCCCTAGGAGAGAGAAAATGGAGGAAGAATTGCAAGAGTAATTACGATGAAATTGCAGTGTGAGAGAATATTGTACGTCTGTACTGTAATAATATGACTATATGAGGGAGAAGAAGAGGAAAAGGCACGAAATGCATGAGTGTACGAAACGCAGGTGTATGCTCATGAAACGCAGATCACGCTTTTCCATATTCCCTATGATTAATAATTGACGATTTTACCCATTTTAATTTCCTTCAATATATATATTTTTTTACAGCAATATTTGATCCTTAAAGATCATAATTAATTAATTAACCCCAAAACTTTAACCATTTTTTTTTTTGGTAGTGCACTCTTGGTGTATTATCTTATTTTCATAATTTTAATGGCTTAAACTTCCCCTTAATACCTTAACCGAGCAATTTTTATGCCACTCAATTGAAGAATACAAAACAACTAGGATTTCATTAATAAAAGATAGTTAAATGACACTTACATATAATTCGGAAATCTAAATTCCAAAACAAGTACAAATCACCTTAGAACTAGTTACATCGTTGATTCGATCAACAATCACCTTAATAAAAAAAACTTCATCTGAAGGAATACAATATGTGAGTTAACACTAATTCGACTTGAGATCTACATTGAAATAGTTGATTGAATGAAAAACGTATATGGCCTTCTAGGTACTTACGGAGGTAAAACCCTAAATGTTCAATCTTTGACAGACCAACAAACAAAGAGATTAAGCCTATTAGAATCAACACCACCATAAAGATAGAATCCATTATTGAAAGCAATTTAAAAGTTTTTTTAAGGGCTTACCACCGATATAAACACCGAACAAAAATTTACAATCGGGATTAGAAGAAAAGAGATGAAAATGAAAGTGAAAGAATACCTTAAAAAAAACATAAAAAATTTAGCAATGGAGCCTAGAAAAACTCTTCCAATAAAGAAATCCTAAAGGGACAAAAAAAAAACCTCCCAAGAAGAAAACGTAAAGGGAACTTATTTCGAGATAATGTAACATACTCCAATCCTCCATACAAGTGAATACAAAACAAATTTAATGAAATGTTAAGGTAGATAATAAATTTGAAATATAGTGATATCATGTAAAATCCAAACAAAAAAAAATGATTAAATGGAAAACTCCTAAGTAAAATGGTAGCAGATGTGATTTTTTTTTTTTTTAAAAAAAGAAAATTTTGTTTAGTCTTCGATTTAAGTTATAAAAAATTTTGGAGTCTAATTAAGTCTACATTTGAATATATATATTGAAATCTTTGTTTGGTGAATTAAAAATGTCTCGTATATATATTAACATTAACATGTACACATTTTTTTTTAAACCATTAACATGTATACTTCATCATACATGAAAAACATGATTAAAGCTAAGTAAAGAAAGCAAGATTTCACGATAGAACATTGGAGGTTGGACCATACAACTTTTTACGATTGGGAAACCAAGTATACTTAGTGGGACTTGATGCTAATCTTGTAGAGCCGCTTAACCTGCAAAACAAAGAGTTAAGGAAAAAAAAAAAACCAGGAGATCTACTTTGCAGAGAGGCATATTTCCTTCTAAACCTGGGACGGGGAGATGAGACAAAAACCAACAAAATTTATGAGGACGTAGTTGGGCGAATGGAAGGCTGCAGAGGAGAAGAAATCGACGTAATTGGTGGGAGTGTTGACGTAGTTTCACGTAATTGGTGGGAGTGTTGACGTAGTTTCACGTAATTGGTGACCCGTGACTTGCCAAACCTATGGTTGGATCTTCTTGCATCAAATCTGGAGTTGTTTCACAACTATCGTGCCCTTTCACAGGGGGTGACTAAACTCTATTGGTGTAGAAGCTTCTTGAGTTTCACCATGATCCATCTTCTTCAAAGGATTGGCTACTCAGATGGTGATGAAATTCTTTTGGAGAGAACAATAGTATTGTACTGTTCACCCTTTTGAAATCACTCCATACATTGTTGGAGTGAGATGCAATAGGAATCAATTCGCTTCCGGCTTAAGAATCGAAAACTTCTTGTGAGATTTGGGTTTTTTGTTTCTGGAGTTTCTTTCAGGACACAATTGTTATCAATAACGTCGGGCCAAAGATCTTGGTCGGTAGGGTTGACTTTACCCTCCAAATCCAAAGAATTGCCATCAACATTGTTTTCCATTTTGGTGTTGTCTTTCACACCTATACAACTTCGAACATGACTATCACCACTATCTCCTTCCTTTCTTTTCCCCTTTTCCCTAGCTTCTTACAATAATCTCCCTTCCCAAAATACACATAATCTCTAAACTTCTCATCCTCCCTTGTTACTGCAAGTGCCTCATCAATAAACTTTGGAGACCAACCCAATAAGGATATCACCACCAGTAGTATTTGTTGGAACTCATAGTTATTAGGATCTATTTTTAAAGCTTGTGCAAGATCCATGAAAAATAAGGTAGGTTTATTAAGCTCTAACGCCGCAATCGCTCTTCTGAAGTAGGCCTTCACATTCAAAACACAAAACCGTTGAACATAATTGACCCACTCTATCGTAGTCTTTTCACTTGATGAAGCAAACACCCAAGATTAGATTAAGGGACACAGCTATGCTAGAAAACATCAATTTTTCCTTATCACTACAAAGCGAAGCAAAGGACAACATCTTAAGAGCAAGAGTGTATTTTGCAATAGCAGACCTTATTTGATTTTGCTTGTAGAGCATGTTTCCCTCATCTTTTAAAGTCTAACAATATTGAGAATACCAAAATGATTCTCTAGTTGTCCAACTATAAGCTCAAACCCATGAGAAGAGACATCATTCTCTTCAACATGAGAAATACACAACATCCCCCCTAGTTCCTCCAAGCTAGCCATTAAAACTTAAAACAAACAAATTTAAACACCAAAGATAAAGCTAAAACTAAATCACTAAGCTTTTCCTTAATTACACAAAATACTGACCATACCTAGAAGATGAGAAAGTCAGCAAAGAAGGGAACTCGTATTCGTCTTGTCTTCATCAATGTGACAAAGGACGTAACTAGTGGCTTAAAGAAGACGGTGAATTAGCAAACCTATGAACCTAGATACTAGTCGCCAGAGAAGATCAAAGAAGAATCCCCCAAATATTGAAACCCTAACCTTCCTATACTCTGAAAAATCGAAGAGTATGGATTAGTCGAAGGAGAAAACAGTGTACAACCAAGCTTGTAGCCTTAAAAGACTGCTCGCCAGTGACCTTATAAGAGCAGCGACGCTCAGGCCACCGGCGGCAGGGGAAAGATACGAGGTGGGGGCAGAGCCTTTTTTAGTACTTCATAAGTGTTATTGTGTACGAGTAAGAAGTTTAAAACCATTAATAGACACAATCCATGGCTTTATGTAATTTCACAACATAATAAGAACAATTTCTTTTTGGAATTGGTCAAAGCCCTCAAAGGTTGTTATATATATACCTAGATATAAGGTGCACCCAAGTTTTTTTTTTTTTTTTTAATTTTTTATTATTTTTTTTATTTTATTAAATAAGGATGGTTATTAGTAATTACTCATGAACAAATAATACCTTCGTGTACTTAGTTGTATATAAAAAATTTCAGGAATTGGTGGAGGTTCAACTATCCTCTTTGATTCAAAAAGTATCCAATTATCCTGATCTTCCAAATGATTTAAAAAACACAGAGATAGAGTAGCATTTTCAATAATTACTTCTTAAACATATCTATAGAATATACTGGTAGATACTTGATCATTTTTACACATCCTGTAAATAAAAAATATACAAAGTTAAAAGACAATACAAGAGCAAGGCTAAGGTATACAAGAGACTAAACTCAAAGCTATCTAAATATACCCAGCAACTTGTCTAGCAAATGAAGAGACATGGGTACAAACTGTAAGACAACCAGCATATCGAAACTAAAACACAGGCTTTGCACAACAATAACAAGAAGCCACAGGGGCAAGCTAAGAATTATGACATACTTAAAAACATAAAATCAGCAACTTCAAAACTCTGAACCAGTCACGAAGACAGCAACATGAGCTGAAATCTGCAGAAAAGAGTCAAGACAGTAGAAAAGGAGCTAGAAGTCACTACTCTGAACTCAGGAGATTGGGGTCTAAAACACAAATCTTACAGAGTATTTGATACACAGAAGCACATACTGAAGCCAGCAATAACTCTAATAACAGCTTCAAGAACATAAAATTAACAAGTGATTGCAACTGAGAGTCACCTCAAACCCCTCCTAAATCAGATTTTAGGCCAAATAGGCACTAAATCAAAGCTAACAAACCTGAACCCAGTAAACCATCCTTGCTGGAAAGAATATTTCAATAATAAAACAGCAGCCATTCTCAAGTAGCACAAACAACCAAAGATAGTTAAGATCTTCATGTAAAAGGGTAACAGAAAGGTGGCAAAATAAAAAGTCTAATAAGGGGCTGCAAGCTGATGATAGTGGAGAACAACAAACAATATAGCAGTTTATAATAAAAGGTCTGAGTCTCTGAGAGAAAGAAAAGAAAGGGAATACAAACCTGTAAAAAATCATGAAACACATTCAAAGTTACGTTATGCACCATTTGTAGCAGTTGATGAAATAACATTAGCAATCATTTATGGTGTCAAGTTAGGGTCCTTTCAGGCGTGCAAGAGCCAAAGCAACCACATCAAGAGTCATGGTTTCCTCATGAATGTCAAAATTCTTTTGCATATCTTGTACTTTAGAGGCCTGGCATTCAAGCTCCTCAGATCTTCTCTGCATCTCAGCAACTTGTGCAACATGAGCTTGCTTTTCTTTCACTAATTCATCTTCTTCAGAACTCATATCATTATGCACATCAGCTGTTATGGCACTTTTGATGGACTCCATGACCTCCTTTGGTATAATTAAAGAAGTATCCGTTCCTTTCTCCTTGAGCTCCTTGTGGGAAACACCTCGTCCATGATCTGCTTGCAACGCTTCCAATCGCCTCATTGCTTGCTATATCAAATAAAGATCCCTTGATTAAAAGAGTATCATCATATATTCACTAAAAAGGTTATGAAAATACAAGATTAACAGAATATATACAGTCTTTTTGAGTGTATCGTCATCAGGTTGATCATTGGCTTCCCCTTCTTTCTGGCTTTGAGTTTTTGCAAACATCTTTCTTTTAGATGGTGCCACATCATCTTCCTGTAACTGAGATATGTCAGAAAAGAAAATTTTACAAGATTTAAATCTAAATGTCTTAAGAGGGATGTGGAATGGCTTTCTCACCATCTGGTTACTCATCACAGCCAAAGGAACAGGGCTAGCTGTGCGCATTTTATCTTGTTCTTGGCGATTTCGAGAATTCTGCAAGCTTGTTTTCTATAAAAAAAATAAATAAATAAATAAAATAAAATAAAAAGACGACGTTTTTAAGAAGGAATAGTTGAAAATAAAGTGGAGATTATTATTAACCAGACCGCATTCCTCATATACCTTTGCCTCGTTAGAATCCCAATATGCTAGAAGTGTTTTAAAGTGTGATTCAGGCACTCTTTTCGGACGATGCTTCAGTCTTTCTTCATAGCTGTCATACTTATAGTAATGGTCTCTTTTGATTCGGCATTTGAAAGCCCTCCAAGATGAATCAAGCTTCCCCATTACCCAACCTTTTAATTTTGATGGAAGGATGTACTTACTCTAAAAGAAAGGATGTTTTAGTGTCAGCAAAAGACAACAGTCACGCAAAGGGTAACTTCAAACTAAATGTTTAAATCATGCCACATAGAGGTTTCATCTCAGGGTTTTTTTTAGTAATACAAATATTATGTAAAAAGAAAACTTACATTTACAAATTTCCATATCTTCTCCTTGATAGGAACTTTTTGCCAACTAATGTAAGTTAAAGGTGCCCACTTGTGATCATGGGCAATGGTTCCTAAAAATCTGGTGAGCTCAGATCTTTTAGGTCCAATAGGTTTTCCTTCATCGTTGCAACGAATAACGACGCGATCTTCCCATTTGCGAGCATAAACATTAGTTAACTTTGATGGCCCTCGGCCCTTTCTATTTTGACCTACCATCCATAAATAAAAAAATATTATAAGATCAAGTGACGGATAAGTAATAACTGGTTAAAGAGCTTTCCGATCTACAGTACATCACAATCTTCCAAATGGATACAAGATGCAGAAAATCTAAATTCTTCTGAGGATTGCAATTTGGATTAATCACTCTACAAAGAGGAAGTGTAGTACATTGTTTATCTTTTTTGGAAGAACCAGAACATGTAAGGGTGAAGGTTTTAAATGATGAAAAGATCATTAGTTAATGATTAATACACATGCAAACAAGATCTGGTATTGGAACTTTTGGGTAGATCATCAAAAAATGAAAAAAAAAAAAAAAAAAAGAGAATGAACAATTTAACAACAGCGTCTGAATGGGTATTCCAGAAAATCTGGAACCAGAACTTTTGGATGGATGCATTCAATAACAGGAAATATAAAAGGTTAAGCAAGCAACGAGGGTTGTTATGAGATGTAACAAATTATTAGGAGTAAATATTTCAATAATATACGTAAAAGGATTATGTTACTGTCTAGGAAAAGTGCTTTCATGGACACCTCAAAAATAAACAAGGCTTCTTTAAGAGACAAGGGGCTTAGATAGTCTTTAAGGGGACAAAAGAAAACACAGACCTTCATTTTCCGAGAGAGTGGTCATCTCTTGGTTTTCCGATGGATCTTGTTCCGCTATATTTACTTCTACCTCTAATTGATTTGCTTCAGTTGTATCCACTTTTTCTTGCATCGTCATGTAATCATCCAATGCCGAAGAAGGGCACAATTGTTGCTTCTTTTTCTTCCTAGGTTCATGCTCTCTAGCCCTTGCCTTCTAGCACAAGAACACCCAATGTAATTTAATTATAAATAAATATCATAAGTACTTAAAAAGGTGTAAAAAATGGTTTTTAGAACCTTCTTTGGTACAGTCTTCGGTGTTGAACGTACTGCTACTTCAGTAAAGACCTCTGGCTCTTGATCACCGTCAAAAGACTCGTCAGCTGAGTCATGGTCATCATCAGGTACATAGTCTTGATCATGCTCACTACTGTCGGTGACTTTCTCCTTCCCTAAAGTATTCAATCTCATGGCATTTTCTTCAATGTTCATTAACCTTTCATAATCTGTCATCATTGGTTCAGTCGATGCAATTTGGGCTTTCTCAAATGCTGAAGCTTTTCCATTCTTTTTTGATAAAGAAGCTTTTCCATTCTTAAACATTGTCCATTCCTTGGAACTATTTAAATAAATAAATAAGTGAGATTATTTGGCAACTTGTTTGAGGAAATCAATAAAAAATTACAGAAATATAAAGCCAATAATTACACATAAGCAGCATGTAAAATCCCTTTGGAAGTATTTCCTAACATAAATGATAAATTACTAATGGAAACTTACAATTGTCAGATTAAGACAACAAAGATTTTATAAGATATTACATACATCATATGATATGCAGCTTCAGCGAAGTTACTGAATCCACTGTGAAGAATCCTTCAAATTATTCTTACTGAGCTTATACGCTAAGTGTGATTAACCAACTATGCAAACTAAGGCCCATACACAGGCCTTCAGCCATTTAGCAGTAATAAAAAGTAGGAGAGACTGAAAGTTCATGCAAAGACTTTGAGTTCAATTCAGCAGTAACAAAACAAATCTACAACATGTCAGCATTGACAATAGCCTATGATACAGAAATCTAAGAACTGATACTTTCACAAATTTATCTTGACGAACAGTATAAAGCAGCCTGCTAAAATGCTTAAGTACGAAAAATGGTTGTTGTCTTCACCGCCCTCCCTCACCCCCAAGGAAAAAAAGATATGAAAAAAAGAAAGATTGCACAAGCTTAAAGCAACAAGTTCAATTGGAAAGGGAGCAAGCTAACTAATTTAATCCTATATTATGAAATGTTTATTTTGGGTGGTTTCTCCTATCATTAGTCATTACTGATGAACAAATCTTTCTGGGGTTTTGTAATTTCTAAACACTAAAATAATACCCTTTTATATCCACACACTGATAGTAAGCATACATAGTAGACTGTAGAAGGCTGGATATCCTCTAGTTATCAAATTTTATCAATATTTACAAGTTATAGAGTTTTTTTTTCAACCTTTTTTTCTTGGAGCCGGCACCATCCTCCTTGTTAGAAACATCAGATGATGATGATAGCTTCCTTTTATGACCTTTGGGCAAAGGTAATACTCTATCGTCATCAGAACTACTTATCTCAGCAACGGATGGAGATACTGATGGAGATTTGTGAACACATGGTGTAGAAGATGCTGAATTCTCTTCGGAAGTGGGTATTTCAGAAACCGACCGGATTCCAACAGGCTTACTGGGTCTTGTGTCAGACCCAAAACTCCTTGTACGTACCTTGATATGAGCTGCACTAGTCGTTTTCAGACCTGAGAGAAAGGGAAACTATCATTTCAAAGCCAAGACAATGAAACACAAATATTAATCAGAGAAACGATGACAACAGAAATTTGAGAATACTTGGCATTGATGAAGCCATCTTCTCTTTATTGACTGTTGTTTCATAACCAGATTGGGCTCCAACAAGCCCTTCACGTTCTTCTTCAAGCCCATAATTCTCTTGTTCTTGCATGACTTGAGTTGTGTTCCTTGTGTCGACCAACTGTGGACCTACAAGAATAATAATTTTTTTGAAAAAAAAAAAAGAAAAAAGAACAGAAAGGAGCAAGCGTCATTTAAATGAAAAAGGACCAAAAAATGTTGATAAGCACATAATTCATGTCCTCATTAACTTAAAACAGCCTTGGGTTTTTAGATCATAAATTTTCTCCTTCAATGGAGAGTGTTTGGTGTCCACAGGCAAACAACTCTAACTCCAAACACAACAGTGGCTACTAATTTCAAATCACTACCCTTTCGCCCAAGTTTTCTTCTGGGTCAGTAGCCAGTAACAGCACTAGCACAGTAGCACCTTTGTAAAAATATCCCTAGAATCCGGAGACTGGAGGTTCTATCCTATACTCACTCTCCGTCATACTCCTCTACCCTCACCCAAAATCCACTAAAGTAAGCTTTAGCCATGGGAAATGGGATCGTAAAAATTTCAAAATTATTCATACAATATAAAGTCCCTTTTCTGGAGCTAATAGTGCAATGTCTGGTAAGTGGTAACTAAGTGACAGTACTCTCTCTGGTTGAGTTGCCAAGTCTCTACATCATTAATCTTACAAGTCAACTAAAGAACTATCTTTAGTATGTTATAGACTCAAGCCAAATCCTTGGTAAATCATAATTATTTGTAAGTTATTGACATTTCATCAATTTCCACTTCCAAGTCCTCTAGAACAATTTTGTCGACAAATAACAGTTGAATATCCATGTGTGGAGAGTTTCCACAATACGATTGATACTTCCAAACCCAAAGCATAATTTGAAGGATCGGAATACAGGGAATTGGGAACAACTACCAAAACTTAACAACTTTTGGAAACAACTACCAAGTAAATTATATTTAAATAGTAAAAAAAAAAAAAAAAAAAAAAAAAAAAAAAAAAAAAAAACTACTCCAATTGTTTATAGATTACATTTGATTAGCACTACCTATTGACAGAATTTATAGCAAATTTCAATAGTGAGGCACGCTCTCCCTCTTTCTCCCATTAAATGAGCATAGAACAAAATAACTCGCTATGAAATTCCTTCCTCCTCTTTCTTCTTTTTAATCAATCAATTTGAATTTGAAGACCTTAGTTAGTTTTGTGAGTATGTAAACACCTTCCTCTTGCTCTTTCTTCCTTTGATTTTATTCAATGAATAATCTTGATATCAACCAATAACAAACCTCAATTTGAAACATAAGCTGAATTTGTGACCGATTACTCTCAATTGCAATCCAGGAAACTCAATTGAATACATGAAAGCCTTGAAGCTAAATAACATGATTTGATAATGAAATAAGAACACCACATAATTTGATAAGTACTACTAAAATTCTCATTTCATTATCAAATTATGTGGTGTTCTTGTTTCATTATATAACTTCAGCAAGTACTACTAAACTTCAGCAAGAACCAACTAAAATTCTCATTTTTCCTTGAATAAATAAAATAAAATAAAAACCTTAAAAATTACCTGAACCAGAAGAAATTCGCTCCAATTCTAAGATGCGTTTCTCAAAAGATCGAAATCGCTCATTTGTAGCAGTCATTACACTACTCAATTTCCTCTCTAACTTGTCATCCTTCACAGAAATCCTCGATTTTTCTGGAGTTTTCTCCTCGAACTTGGTGATTTTTCCCTTCAATTTCTCACATTGCAACCTACAATCAACCAATTGACCTTCAACTCTCGTCGTATACTTCCCTAAATCCCCAATTTTCTCATTCAAATCTCCTTTTTGCTTCTTCAAAACCTTAACCTCGTTCGATAAAGCCCTAATTTTCTCCCCAAATTCGAGCTTTAACCTCTGAATTTCTCCATTTGCTGCAGATAGTCTCTCTGTTAGATCTTCGCATTCTATCCTTGATTCGGGAAGTTTTTGCTGATTATCGTTGTTGATGAGTAGCAATTCGCCATGATCCTTCTTCAATTGCTCCAATTCTTTGGTTAATTTTTTGTTTTCCTTCAATGAATTGTTGAGTTTCATAGCCAGTTCGGCATTCTCTCTCTTCAACCTCGACACTAGCGAGGAATCCATGGAGGTTTGGAAGGTTGAAGGAAGAATGAATTGCAGTAATAGTATTGCTCAAATGAGTCAAATACACGAAGTATTTAATTGGGTTGTTTTTACAATAAATTTTCAATCAGTTTATTTTGCCCTGTAAACTCCAAGAAAATACCTGTTAATATTGCATATTAACATCTTATGTTTATATGGGGTGCGGTGGTCAATTCACACACTTTAGTAAGGGTAGAATCGTCATTTAATCGGTGTCTTTAGTTAGTAGGTAAACGTTCGTCTACAAACGTCAATATAATCCATTCTTGCCAGGCTATGTGTATGTCCCCATTGGTAATTCCTCTACACTAACAAACTGCACACCTCACCAACCACCACAGGTGGTGGTTAAAATTGTTGTTGCGAAGGAGATGCTTCCCCAAAAGGGTTGATATGGCCCTAATTGACACTATCTGCTACTAGGGTGTCTTTTTGTGTCGCCGCGAAGCGCGTTGTGACCTCGAAGACGGTGGTGGTGGTGGAAGCCATTTTAGATGAAGATGAAGACGGTTGTTGAGGAACGCAGATGCGAAGACAAAGACGGAGATGGTGGTGGAAGCCATGTTAGATCTAAGGTTCAGTTTTGTAATTTTGTTGTTTTTTTAGTTGGAATTTTTTAGGTGTAATCTGTTGGTTGTTAGACTAGAATTTTGGTCTCATATGTAATTTGATTATGACTTTGTCGAATTTGAAGAGTAGAGCAAGAGGAGAAGAGTACAGCAAGAGGAGAGAGGAGAGAGAAGGGATGAGAAGGAACGGGGTTGTATGAAGCTCCAGAACAAGAACAAGAGTTACAAAAACGTTAAGAAACGTCATTTAAGTGGCCCATCAGCAATATCCAAAAATAACATTAAAATATTTCAAGAATGCTCATAATTGCGAAAATGCCACCATATTAACATATTTTGTTAATATTGCATATTAATTGGGCATAGCTCTAAACTCCATCTCTCCCTCCACCCTTGGTTTTTTGTAGAGTGACCACAATCTCCGTCCTTGCTTGATAAAACTCATACTTTTAAACCCTAAAATTGAAGTAAGAACTAAGAAGTCTTACCAAATGATACTTCAAAAGCTTACTATCTTACTTTTCGCCTTTTTTAAAGATATTTTAGGACAAAGGAAGTAGTTCATTTTAAGGTAACTGAACTTCCTATGCAAATTTTACGAATTTACAAGCCACTCGATGCTTAACTCAATAAAAACTTAGTCAAAGCTTGGCTTGAGCGAAATCAAATCAAGTCTGGGTCGGCTCAAGCTCTTAGCAAGCCAAGCCTAAGCTATCCTTGACTCGTCCTGAAACTCATTAACAAACTTGAAGCTTTGGGGGCTTGGTTCGAGACTTCGAGGTAATTCAATCACCAATTAAAATAATAAGCTTAGAGTTAGATCAAAGAAACTCAAGCCAAGCTCATGTCTAGGGATTTTTAGCTCAAGTCGAGCTCAATTTTTCAAGCATTGAGCTCAGGAGTGTCAAGCTTGAGACACTCATGAGCTGGGACTCGGCTCTTTAGCTTCTCTAGTAACAATAAACGAGGAGTATAAACTATAAAGCATGCTTTATATTCACAACCAAATGAGCATTAAGCAATTACTACTTCTCCAGTGCATAAGCTTCCCCGATAAATAACTTCATAGGAGTAGATGATTACAAAACCGCTGTAGTGTATCCCAACTCAGTACGTTTACATCCATAAATCCATTTACATCAGTCAAGGCATGACACCGTAGAAGTAGGCCTTTGAGAGAACATAACATAAAAAGTCATTTCATCCTATTGCAGCATCATGCACAACCATAACTTTCAATTAGTATGAATTATCTAGTTAGAAGACTTAGGTTATATATACATGAAAGTCTTTTAGATATCGAATGTGGCGAATTCCTCGCATCCGTATACACAGTAGAGAATTCCAACCATAAATCGAAGGGTACAAAGCACTGAAGTCAAGAGTGGATTACCTGCATCATGAAGTCAGCATTATGAAAAATCTTACTAGGTGAATAGACTTATAAGTTATAACCTCAAGGCTCAAATGAAACATGGAGAGGACAAAAAGAGGCAAAGTAGAGAATAGTCTCAAAAAGTGAATAGAGTTATAACCTCAATCTTCTGCTCACACTGTTTCAGCCTGTATTTGATGGAACTGCCACCATCCTCCTCCTTGGTAGAAACTACAGCTGATGATAGCTTCCTTTTAGTTCCCTTTGGCGAAGGCAGTTCACCATCATCATCATCAGAGCAAGTTAAATCAACAACAGTAGGAGATGCAGATTGAGATTTGTGGATGCATGGCATAGCAGAAGCCAAATTCTCCTCAGCATCGAGTGTTTCAGCAACTGTCTCGGTATCCACATGCCCTGCGGGCCTTGTGTCCGACTCATAACTCTCAGACTGTCCCGGTATATCTGTTAGTCTGATTGCTTTTGGACCTAAAAGAAAGAGCAAACACAAACTTTAATGCCAAGGAAAAGAAACACAACTTGATAAGCCTACAGAAAATTGATAATACTTGGGCAACTAGGCATTGATGCAGCAATCTTTTCTTCGGTGTGTGGTACTTCACGACTCTCCTGCTCTTGCTCTTGATCTTGAAGGACTGTATCGATCAGTTGTGAACCTTTTCAAAAAAAAAAAATCCCTTCAGTGACAAACTGGGCAAGTCAATTTAATAGGTTTGCAATTATCACTTCTTTGGTAGCTGCTTAGGCATTTTACAAGCCTGCACAATAATTATTCAATACAAAGTACACAGATTTCAACTACAGTAACCTGTATAAGGTATGACATATAACATGCAAGAAAGAAGTGCCAAAAATTAGTATTCAACAGGAAGCTGGAGTAACTGGATCGACCACAGTGAGGCGATTAAGACCGGTTTTAAATTATACGAAGTTTCAGCAGAAAGTAAGCTATGGTCACAATAACAATCATACCCTGAGGCACAAGTTATTCCAGTGCCAACTTAACCAACAATTATTTGTACCATTGCTTGTAAACTTTCCAATAACATTCTCAGAATCAGGGGAAGGGATTTTCCTGCTATTCATATTCTATCTAACTTTATTGTTGCAGAAAATTCTAATATTCTAGGTGTAGTTGCAAGAGCTTAACATATCTACTACAAGTCTAGGATGCTAACCTATTGAGTGAGCTTAACGACGAAACATTATGTTAATGAGCCAAACAAGATAATCTAATAAAGAATAGAGGTCAACACTTTGTGTAAAAATTACATCCGTTTTATCCAATACATATTGCAAACATGAACATTAGTAGATAAATTATGTTTAAGAAAAATACGAAACACGTAAATGGTAAGTCGTGCAACACACGGGTGCTATACTGTACAAAAACACGAAACAACTACCTGAATCAGAATCATCGTCGGCCACAACTCGTTCCAATGCGGACACCCGTTTCTCAAACGACCTGAATCGCTCATTTGCAGCAGTCATTACACTACACAATCTTCTCTCCAACCTCGCTTTCTCCATCTCAAACCTTGAATTTTTTTCCTTTTCTCTCTCCTCCAACTTCACCACTTTCTCCTTTAAACCCTCACATTGCACCTTACAACCCCTCAATTCTTCTCCCAATTTCGTCGTCTTCCCCTCTAAACACCCATTTTCCTCACTCAAATGCATGTTTTGCTTCTTCAACATCCCCACTTCATTGTTCAACCTCTGTACCTCGTGCTCCGCCTCAGCAATTATCGTCTTAGATCGATTTAACACGTTGCTTGACTCGCTGTTAGCGAGCAGCAACTCGCCATGATCCTTCTTGTAATGCTCCAATTCCTTTGTTAGAATGCTGCAATCTTTGAGTGAGTTGTTGAGTTTCAGAGCGAGTTCGGCTTTTTGGCTCTTGAAACTTGACTCGATGAAGCCCAGGTGGCTCTTTGTTCTTTCGTAGTCGTATTCTGAGAGAGACTCTTTAATGGAGTCAATTATGGCTGAAATTGAGAACTCCATGGAAATTTGAAGGAGGGTTTTTACAGGTAGTTTCTGAAACCCTAGGAGAGAGAAAATGTAGATTTTGGGGAAAAATTGAAGGAAATATTTTGCGAACAAAGTGAGGAAAATTCAGTAATTGAATGAGCAGAGTGATGTGATCAGCGTATCACTTTTGGTCAGAAGTTTATTGTACGGAGTAGTAGAAAAGAATAAGGCGTCAAATCACTCAAATGCATGAAGATTAAAGAGATGAAACGCAGATGGATACTCGTGAAACGCACATCATGGCGCTAAAACGTTATTCTAGATTGTAAAATATCGTCAACGTTTTTTATCAAATCGCCAACAAAAGTGATGAAGGGACAAAATTACCCTTACTCATCCCCACTTTGCTTTCTCTCTCCTTAGTCCACCAAGCATCAACCACCACAAAATCAACCACCATAACCCACGCCACCATGACAACAACTAACATCATGCCACCACGACCACCACCATCTACCATCACCGCCCACAACCACTAGATTTTTTGTTTGTATTGCTACCTTGCTGGAACCACCAACAACAGCCAAGAATCATCGGTAAAAACGACCCACCACGGCACCATCTTTCCTCATCGACAGGAGGGTGGTTGTTTCTTTATATTCCGATGACCACTAACCAGCACGATCGGTGTGCAAAACTGATCACCCAGGGGCGGAAAAATGGTTTCCAACGCCGGTTGACCACGATAACCAGCGTTCAAAACTGGTAACCTTCCCTAGTGACCGGTTTTGCACGTCGGTTGACTATGGTTACCTTCCCAAGTGACCGATTTTGCACGTCGACCACAACAATTAAACATAGCTTTGTGGGATTTTGTCATCTTATGAGGGTGTTAGCCTAGGTTTCGCGAGGGTGGTGTCCTAGGTTCGTGATGGTGGTTAAATTTTTAGGGCTTTGTGGGGGTGTTGATTTTGTGGGTTTTTCATGAGGGTGGTCGGATCTGTGGGCGTGAGTTTCATGGAGGTGGGAAATTCGTGGGGGCGTAGATGCAGTGGTGGTAGTCAAGGCGGTGTGGGTGCCTGGGTGGTTGTGTGATGGTGGGTTGAGTGGTTGTCAGATTTTTCTAGCATTTTTCAGCCTAATTTGATTTTTTGTTATGAATTGTTGTTTAGTTTAGCTACTGTGAAAGATAGTTTTGTTATGTTTCCAAAAAAAAAAACACGGCCCGGTCCTGACACCGAATCGTGCGGCGCACTATTGTTGCGCTCTTGTCTATGGACGATAGGGGCGCAAACCTAGAACGAGAGAGGTTCGTGAGCACACAGCAACACATACCAAAGGTATCTCAAGAAAGCACACGCCAACAACAGGTGCAGAGTCATGGCTTGTGACGGCCGATACTTCGAAGCGGGCACAAGCGAAACCGACAAGATGAAGGCGTCTTTTGAGGGTCTCTTGGTTTGGTGGGGATGCTTTAAAACAAGGCAAGCACAATATCTATAAAAGCTTAATAAAACAACACACATGTCTTAAAACAATAACAGGGGTAGGGAGCTTTAAAAGGATGATTTTGTTATGAATTTTTAGTTTAGTTACTCTGAATTATTATTTTGTCATGAATTATTGATTAGTTTGCATGTTGGATATTTTGGTGATTTTGACTGTTATAGATGATGAATTGACGAATTTGATATGGGTTTTGTTTAGTTTGATTATGATGTTTGATTCTACATCATATCATCATTGTGTTTGTTGTACTAATTTTAGGAGAATTTGGTTAAATAGTGATTTAGGTTATTAGTTGTTGAATTCAAATGTTCAATGGTCAGTAAATCTCTATTTATTACAGCTAAAATGTTGTTTATGTGTGTAAATTCACCAAATTGATTATTATTATTATTTTTTTTAAAAAAAAAAATTAGCTTGCAAATTACTTGTTGTAGCAAGTTACTTGCCGGAAAAGTAAACTCAGGTTGGTAAGAATACCCAATTTGCTACAAGCCAAACATGAGTACCCAATTTGCAACATTGATGAAAGTTCATTACTCACTTTCATATTAACTCAAATTTACATGAAAAAGTTAAATTTTACACAAATATTATTGTAAATTGTAGAGAATTTTAATAAAAAAATTACCTTAATATTAATAATATTTGAAAAAAACAAATGGGATTATAGTTTTGAGACTTATAGCCGGGACTATCAATATAAGAGACAGGAGGAGTAATTCAATAAGAAATTTACTTCATACTCCGTATACCACTTGACTTGCAATTTCTCTTTTTCTATGGGCGTCAATCCAATCGGCCTTCTCTAAATTCCGTAGTACTTTGTACGGAGAATCATTTATCAATTTTTTAAATACTTCGTAAAAAAACCTTAACTCTCAACCCTGTTTTCTCTGGCTCTACTGAAACGTCAAAATCAAGAAATTTAGGAGCGAAAATTGAAATTTGATTCATTGGAAAATTTCAATGTCATCAAATTTCAATGTCCGACATTGATTGAGGTATAAATTTTACCTTTTTTTTTCTAAATAGTTCCAAATTTTGGTATATATTTGGAATAAAATTCGTCGTTACGGGCGCCGGTCATCCTCTCTTGTCGAAGCTTTAGGTTTGTTATTTTTTTTTTTCAGGAATAAAATTAGGGTTTAACTTCAAGGCTGAATTTAATTTGTTCTGGAGTGTAATTTCGGCTCCTAGTTGATTGGAAATTAAAGGCATTGCTAGCTTATGCTAAATATACTCTTAGTTTTGTGATATGCTTGTATTCGTGTTTTGTATTATTCTGAATCAACTATTTGATATCATAATCTATGTTTGATCAATTTTTAATCAAAAGTATAATCGAGCGAACCCATGGAAAAAGCCTTATTGCCAATTTCATGAATTATTAGTTTGATGATTCTGCGATTGTGACGGGGTTGAAGGGTTGGTCTTGAATGATTTTTTTAGGTTAGTGTTTGTGGTTGATGTTGTTCTATTAGATGAATTATCATTGTAATGTGATTTTGTTAGAAATTTGGTTCCCTCTTAATTGATAAGTGGCAAACTCATGCCAATTTAATTGCTTTTTCTTGGTGGAATATTAAATTTGTACTGGTTTTAGCGACCTTTTTAAGGGACTATCTGCAAATCATTGAATCAACCGGTATCAACTTTTACTTTTCGAATACATTGTTAATTTTGCACTGTACTTTAGTAGTTCGCAAAAGAAGTGAATAGTTGAGCTCCATGATGATGGGTTGTGTTTTGGCTTTATACAGAAAAATAAGGGTGCCCAACTTTGTGTGTCTAGAACTCGAGATTCACTATACATATCTGTGTTCTTACTGAATTGGTATTATGATCCCGTCTCATCAGATTGCGTTTCTTTGTATGTTTCAGGCTTTTCTGTTCCATTGTGAGTTGAAGCCAAGCAGCAACTATGGGTTCATACAAGGAGTCGGACCCGTTCTTGGGGTTCCTAACAAAGAAAGAGACAGAAGTAAAGCTATCTCAACCCACCAGTGTCAAGAACAAGACTCCTGCTTCTATTCAAATCACTGCTGAACAAATCCGCGTGAAGCTCGGGAACACCAAGAATCTGAAATCCATCCGCCTAAGCAAAAGATAACTGATCCAGCTGAGCTTGCTGATTATCGTCTTCGGAAACGCAAGGAATTTGAAGATTTGATTTGTAGGGCGCGGTGGAATGTTAGTGTGTGGGTCAAGTATGCCAAATGGGAGGAGTCACAGAAGGACTTTGAACGTGCTCGTTCGGTTTGGGAGCGTGCTTTGGAGGTTGATTATAGGAATCACACCTTATGGCTGAGATATGCAGACATGGAAATGAAAAATAAGTTCATAAATCATGCCCGAAATGTGTGGGATTGTGCCGTCTCTTTGCTCCCCAGAGTAGATCAACTGTGGTACAAATACATCCATATGGAGGAGATACTTGGCAATGTCGCCGGTGCTAGGCAGGTTTTTGAGAGATGGATGCAGTGGCAACCTGATCAGCAAGGATGGTGCTCCTACATTAAGTTTGAGTTGCGTTACAATGAGATTGACCGAGCCAGGGGAATATATGAGAGATTTGTGCAATGCCATCCAAAGGTTGATGCATGGATTCGATATGCAAATTTGGAAAGGAAATATGGGGAAGTTGCTCGAGCTAGGAATTGTTATGAGAGAGCTATCGACAAGTTGGCTGATGATGAAGAAGCGGAGAAGCTGTTTGTAGCTTTTGCTGAGTTTGAGGAAAGGTGCAAGGAGATAGAGCGTGCTAGATGTATTAATAAATCTGCATTTGACCATGTACCTAAAGGACGGGCTGAGGAGGTTTATAAGAAGTTTGTTGCATTTGAGAAACAGTATGGGGACAGGGATGGTATTGATGATGCTATTTTGGGAAAGAAGAGGTTTCAATATGAGGCTGAAGTTAGAAAGAACTCCCTTAACTATGACGCTTGGTTTGATTATATTCGGCTTGAAGAGAGTGTAGGTGTCAAAGGCAGAGTAAGAGAAATTTATGAGAGGACAATAGCCAATGTTCCTCCAGCTGAGGAGAAGCACTATTGGCAGCGTTACATTTACCTGTGGTATGTATTGAGGATTTGATGGTGTTTTTGTATTGCTGTTATGTATATTCATCTTTTCTGTTAGAAAGAAAAATGAGTTCTGACCAACTCCTGCACTTTTTAGGATCAATTATGCTTTATATGAAGAACTTGATGCAGAAGATATGGAGCGAACAAGAGATGTATACAGGTAAGTTATCAGGTTTCTACATTGACAGTAATTGCTTGCAATCTCAAATGGATGTAGGATATGAGGATATCTCATGCGCCTATGCAAATACGAAGTATCACATTATCAGTTTTATCACTAGCTTAATTTCGTTGCAGATACAATTCTTTTAGATAAGGAAGAATTGACAAATGAATTTGCTTAGTTTATGATGAAGTATTTTGATCATGTATGTATAGCATGATATAGCAGACTACTTTCCTTCCTTAGGATGACAATACACTAGCCTGAAAAATAAGTCATGATACAACCATATAGCAGACTACTTTTCAAATGCAGCACAATACGAGAATAAATCTCCTTTAAAAATCTTTCTTGAAGTAGTCATCCAGGAAATAAAAAGAATGGTGCGACCTATTTACTGCTGTAGTGCTCTCTATGGTCTTTAACTGGAATACTGTTCTACCAGCACCTCTTGCTAAAATAATTTAAGAGCTGAAACGAAGCTGCAGACCTACCTTTACACCATGACTTTACAGAACCCTCAGCATTTTGAATAAATCATTCTCATTGAACTGAAGGAAAAAACGCTCACACGGAACAAATATTCTCCTATATCAAGCTGACGTTTTCTTATGTCCCACAGTCCAAATGTTTGCTTTATCCTGCTGATGATGAACCGTCCAATTTTTCAAGATAGAATTACTTTACCGTTCATCTCAACTCTTCTATAGCTGTGAAAGAATTTGAAGAATTACTTGGCCTTGAGAATTATTCAATTATGTTATGTCATGAACTACTTTTAAAACAATAATCTAACCAAAGATGAGTGATAGCAGTACTCTGTCTGAGAGAGAAACAAAGAAATACAGTGGCCGAAGTCAAGTTGTGATCAAGTCAAAGGAAAGCAGTTTTTGCAGGCTGCATGAATAGAATATAAATAAATCATAGTGCTGGTTAAGTTGCCATTCCAATTTTTGCATGAAAGCTTACATTCTTGTATAGATACAGTCATACAAACATTCCTTTCTCCCAACCTACTTGTTTTCAAATGTCATTATATGCATGTGTATCTGACTATCTGAGTATATTTCGTATTCTTTTTAATGCCTTATGAGTGTCTGTGGTACCAACTATTGTCCTTGCTTTCAGGGAATGCCTTAAGTTGATTCCTCATGCCAAATTCTCCTTTGCTAAGATCTGGCTTTTGGCAGCTCAATTTGAGATTCGGCAGTGTAATCTCAATGGTGCACGCCAGGTGTTGGGAAATGCCATTGGGAAGGCTCCGAAGGATAAGGTAGCACTCCATGTCAAATTACATTAGCACAACTATCATATCTGTATGAATATGCTCTTACAACTGCATTTTTTTCATTCAGATTTTCAAAAAATGAACTGAAAATAGATTGCAATTGGGAAACATAGATCAAGCTCTAACAACTGTGTGTGTGTGTGTGTTTTTTTTCCCCTTTTTCTTACAGATTTTCAAAAAATACATTGAAATAGAATTGCAATTGGGAAACATTGATAGGTGCAGGAAGCTATATGAGAAATATTTGGACTGGTCGCCTGGGAATTGCTATGCATGGACCAAGTATGCTGAGTTGGAACGTTCTTTGTGCGAAACAGAAAGAGCTAGGGCTATCTATGAGCTTGCCATAGCACAACCTGCATTGGATAAGCCGGAATTGTTGTGGAAGGTAACTGATTCCGGCCTTTCTTTTGGATTTTATTTCAATGGGAAAAAACATGCACTACATGGTTAATAAGCCAAAGGCTATATAGCTGTTTGAATTGTTTCAAATTAGTTTTGGTATTGTTAAAAGGCTGCATGTTTGTATACGAGATCCTGCTTCTTTCTTTGATGACTCTTTTATCCTTTTTTTGGTTATGGTATTGCTTCTTTACAAACAGTACAACGGATCTAGTTATGCTAAATAAGATTCAAAATAATTGGATGCTACTTTTCTGTTAGCTTTTTATTGTTTTGTTCCTTTATCCCCCCCCCCCCCCTCTTTTTTTCTGTTCCGTACTTGGATTCAGTTTTGTTCTCTTTGTACATGAGTTTATATACTATCACTTCAGAATTAGTTTTTCTTAAGATATGTATCTCCCTTCAAAGTAGTTGATTTGTATGTTTTATTTAGGAATTATATCAATCAGGTCTATCAGGTGTTCAGACCTGTCAAATTGTAAACCAGTGTGCCCTGATGTGTTGGATCATGTTGCATCGTTTTGGACATAAATATCTGAATTTATAATAACACTTTGGATACATGACAGGCATATATTGATTTTGAGATAACGGAAGGAGAATTTGATCATACAAGAGCATTGTATGAGAGATTGCTTGACAGAACAAAGCATTTGAAGGTGTGGATCAGCTATGCAAACTTTGAAGCATTTGCTGGTGTGGACAATGAGGAATCAGACATGCCAAAGAATGAGCCCCAAGAACTTTTACATGAAAATAGGAGACTGTGTGTTCAGCGTGCTAGACGTAAGCAATCTATGACCTTTCAATTAGATGTTTTTCTAATCTACGTAATATATTTTATGTATATGATATTTACTTCTGAATCAATACAATCCCTTAGTGTATTTTTTCTTCCTTTATAAGAGAATCAGTTGCTTTTCAATGTTATTGAAACTTGGTTCTGTATATCGAAATAAGCGTACCTTTTTAGGACGAGAATTTATAGGTAGTTTAGACCTGTAGCCACTGCCTACTGGTATACAGTTACAAGCTGTTTAAATTTTTTTTAATTCCCACGAAGAATCTTTTTGTATTGGGAATACCTGGTACTGGAATGCTATACAAATTGCATTGTAGTTTATATTGGAGCGGTATTAGAGGCATTGGGGCAATGTTATCCTACAGCACTACAGTAGGTGTAAAGGAATTTTAAATTTAAATGGCATCCCACATTGTAAAATGTTAATGCTGTGATATGCTTAGAAACATCATCTCTGTGCTGTATTCTGCATTTCAAATGTTTATTTGTGGCTTTCTGTTGAACAGAATTGCTGATTTTTTTCCCCTATTATGTTCCATGTATCAGGGGTTTTTGAAAAAGCTCTGAGTCATTTTAGGATTTCTGCTCCTGAGCTAAAAGAAGAGAGAGCCATGCTATTAGACGAGTGGCTGAAGATGGAGAAATCTTTTGGTGATCTTGGCGATGTTGGTTCAGTTCAAGCCAAGATGCCCAAGAAACTCAAGAGGCGGCGGTCTCTAATGACAGAGGATGGTGCAGCTGGGTATGTGAAACAATTTCTTAATATCACTTGTGGTCTGAATACTTTCATGTTATGCTTTGGATTAAGACCTTAAACTTATCATATCTACTTTTGTACATATTTTTTGATCGTGTGATACATTTGGATTATTTCGGTGTTATTAATCTTAAACTAAAATTGACAGATTCGAGGAGTATTTGGACTACATGTTTCCAGAAGAGTCACAAACAACTAATTTGAAGATGTTGGAAGCAGCATACAATTGGAAGAAGCAAAAAGATACGGCTGATGTGAAGTAGCAGGTCCTTTTTTAAATGTAAAGACTTAGATCTTGCAGTTATATCCTCGTATGTATACAGAAAACTCAAAACTTTGTTTTTTTTTTTTTTTTTTTTGACAAGAAAACTGAAATTTTTCAGCGAATAAAAATTGGCCTTTCAATGACAACAATTCTTTCACAGTACAAAAGGTTTGCAGGAAATTTTACTTTGATAGCCAAAAAAGAAAAAAAAATTCAGGGTACTACTACACCAGGTTCTAGCACATCACCTCATTTACGGGCCGTGAATGAGGTGATGTGCTAGAAATGGGGTGTTCAAAAATATCCGATCCGAAATATCCGATCCGATCTGGTTAATAAGGTTTCAGATATTTCGGATCGGGATATCCGAAAAAAATTCCGGACTTTCGGATCGAATTTTGTCCGAAAAATTTTAATTACCCAATTCGAAAATCCGGATATCCAACCTTCAGATCGGATTCGGAATGCAATTTCTCCGATCTGAATATTTCGGATATCTGAATTTTTGGATCGGATATCCGAAATTGAACAGCCCTTCAACTGTACAACCGCCATTGTGTTGAAAATTCAAGTTTTCTCTAGCTGCTGTTTATCTCTTTCTTTTGGCTTCCCCTTACACTCATAAGAGCGTTGTTAGGAACAGCGCGAGTGCTATAAACAGAAAAATCATTTTACTATTGTGAGAAAAAACCATATAACAAATTAAGATTTAATTACAATAGTACTTCTACACTTTATGCTTATTAAGTTTAATCAGCAGAGTTGACAGTTGCATCATTTACTGTCAGAAAATTAAAATAACGATTTTGACGCTATTTGCAGCACAGCCGAATTACCTGATTTTCCTTGTCATTTCGCGGGCTTTTAAAACTGTCAAGTGGCATTTCTCCGTAATTAACCTTAAAAAAAGCATTTGTCGTCTCAAATTAACAACTTTGATTTTCCAATAATGGCAGACCACTCGCCCAGTGTGAGTATTTTGGGGAAAATATCTAATTAATTTTTTTTTTTGAGGAGAGGATTTAATTAATCCAGAATTTTTAATTACTTCTACAATTAGTATTCTTTATTTTTTTAATAATGTTCTAATACTTGGTAATAACACAAAGTTGTCAGCATGATCCATTTTATTTACGCTAATTACATTTTTTTTTTGATAAAATAAATGCCTTTTATTTTTAATTGTTGTCCTTTTGAAAGGTTTAAATTTGGGTGGATACTTTTATTTTTCAAATATAATTTGCGGATTCTCCTCATAAAATCTCCTTTATTTTCCTTTCTGCTATTTTTGGGATTTGTAATTTTGATCGTGAGTGTTATGAAATGAAAGCTTAAGATTCTGAATCTAATGGTGTTGAGATCACGTTCATCAAACAATTCCAGACAAATTGGGTAAGAGAATCATGCAATTTTATTCTTTTTTCTTATGGTTAGATCACTTTGTGTTTTATATTAGGCCTTAAATTTTTTTGTTTTATTTTGGTTTTTTCCTCCCACATGCATGCATATGGGTGTTTTTTCAGGTAGTTTAAAGTATATAATTATGTATCATTTGAAATGTAATTGGTTTGGCAGACTTCCATTGCATTTGATCTCGAATTCAAATATCATCCACCCCTATCCCTTCCAACCCCTTTTCATCCAATAGGCATTCTCTTGAGATAGGGTGTTGTGATCATGTGATGCCCGACGTGCACCTTAGAATAAAAAACTCCGTACCCCATATGTTGTTCATAAGGATGCCCCACTTTCTCATGATGAGAAACAAATTTTGTTTCTCACATTTTGTTTCTCACATGACATTTTCGTAAATAAACCAACAATTTTATTCAACTTTACGTGTGGAGCCCACAATACTGAAAAAATTGTTGATTTATTTACGAAAATGTCACCATGAGAAACAAATTTCGTTTCTCACCATGAGAAACAGGGAATTTCCCGGCGATAAAGACCCTTTATATGACTGAAAAGACAAAGCAAAAATGTTGATAAGAAATTAGATTTTTTTCCTTCCTAATAAACTTATATTTCTTTGGTGATAGAGTGGTATCAGTGATCCCAAATCTATGAATATTGTTCAATTTTCAATATATTTGTTAATGTACGAGGGACTCGTTGATTTTTACTTTGAGATTTGTGAATAATGCAAAATCCAAACACCATATTTGAGAAGTCACCTTTCTATACCTTTCTTGTCAAAAACCCTATAAAATCGGAGAAAATACATAAATGCCACCGCGATATGACTCTTGATTGAGGCCTTTTGCACAAGTTATTCAATTTGTGAATCAAGTAGATAATACAGTAGTTCTTTTGTTTCATTCACATTCTATGATTAGTAGTTGAAAAGTTAAAAACCATCTGTAATTTCATGTGGTTTGTTGTTAAGATCTATTTTGTGGGTCCTTCAACTAAAGAATCTCAGACCTTTTCTTGTTCTTCCCAATTTTACATGAAATTTTCTGGTTGAGTACATATGTCTCGTTGACAAAGATGGTTTATTTGAGGGTCATTCTAAAAGTTTAGTCTTCTTTTTGTTCATTTGAGTAGTAGTTGTGTTGGAATAAAGTTCTCTTGATTTCTTCTAACTGTCTTTAAGTGGTGTTAGGCTTAGTTTTGGTAGATGTCCCTTTTATTTGATAATAATGAATTATAATTCCAATCAATATTTTGACCTATAAATCAATTAATAGGAATTGCGTTTATAATTTGCTGTCACATTAGATATGCTTTGTTTGTTTGACCTGCTCCATAGTTTGCTCTATCTGAATTCTTGGGACTCTTTTTGTTATCCTCTTTCGGAGATAATTTTTGTATTTTTCGCATTTTCTTATAATTTATTAGTTCCGTGTATGCGTTTAGAGACAAGGGATGTAATAATGGTACTTAATTGATTTAATTGGGAACAGTGTTACATTGTGAAATATTTCGGCAAGTATAATACTTGAAGTATACTAATTGAAAATGTCAGTGAAAACTTGTAACTGTTTCTTTTATAGTACTGTACTGATTAGTCCAAGTATATGAAGAGTGTTTCTTATAAATTGTGTTTTATATATCTGCAATATTAAGGAATTGAGATAATGTGTCATGAAGTAAAACTTCTTCTGGAAAGCTAGAACATCAGTACACTCTTCTGACTATCAATTTTACAGTTTTTCCACTAGTAATTTTAATGACTGTGTGTTCAGATGCTGCCAATAAGTTTCGTTGGAGCACCTCTAGAAATGACAAAGCGTCGCTGGAAGGAGTTCATGCAGGCTTTGTATGAAAACCATTTTGATTCTAGAAAAGATGAAGAACTGGAGAAGTCTAAAACAGGTGATGACCTCTCTCTGGCAGAATGTAACTTAATGGAGCAGCATTTTAACAATCTTTGTAGTCTAAGGCGACTTGTTAGCTCATACGATGTATATATTTATGCTATTATGTGATCACTAAAATATGAACTATGTTATTGTGCAAATTCTACATTAAGAAACAAGATTAACTAGTTTGATGAAGAAGTTTTCTTGTAGTTGTATTAGTTCATCAGTGGTGTATATAAAAAAGGAGTAAGCTATTGTACACTAGCTCAAATAAAAGTAAACAGACATCCGACTGTTTATTGTTTGAGAGATGGATGTAAATACAATGTGTGAAATTTGATTAGTGCCTTAAGCTGAATTCTCCTTTAACTCTTTAAGCATATTAAATGGCAGACTTTTAAAACCAGCGTTCATGAACAAGGAGGACAAATAAAATGTTACAAGGAATTTATTATTCATAAATAGACAATCCTGTCACCTTAGAGGCTTGGATTAATATTCATTATTCATAAGCCTTACAATGATCATCTACTCATACCATCATTTGTACTTTGTATGTTTGAGCACAAAGTGTTCCATCTCATGTAGAATGTGCTGCAACGATTTGGAATTAACATGAATTTTATCTCTATTGCAGAGGTAGAAAACAAATTGCCAAAGATTATGAAGCTTGTAAAAGAGCGCCGTCAGAACAGGAGAAACCGAAATGCAGAAGTGCTCTTGAGAAAAGAATCAGAACTTATTGGGCTGATTGAGGATTTTCACAAACAGTATCAGTTTGTTTATGGTCAGTATGATGATCTCAGAGGACAGTTATCTGAAACTGTCAATGGAGCAAAAGAAGATGAGGGGTACTTTACAGCTACTTCCTCCAGTTCAGACTCAGAGGCAGAGCTAGAGAAGGATGTGAAGGCAAATGGTCACACCCACCTGAACCGAGAGAAGAAGTCCTTTTACTCTGAATACGTAGAAACAATGAACAAAGCACAGGAAAATGAGAAGATTATGAAAGAACTGAAAGAGAAGCTTGATGAAAAGGGAAGAGAAGTTTCAATCCTTGCTCGGAAGCAGAAGCTTTGTCAGAGGGAAATTTCAGGCTTGATGAGTGAACTAGAGTCAGAGCTGTCATCTTTCAACCTTAAGCTAAATGGGATGTGCGTTGAGAAGAAAGCATTAGAACAGCGAGTGGAGAACAAAGAACTGCAAAAACAGGTTTCAAAACTTGAAAAGATAGCGAAAGAGAGGGATGAAGAGATATCTAAACTTGTAAAAAATGGAGTTGATGGTGCTGTTGAAAATAATGGGTTGATAAGTGAGGTTTCCAAAATAAAGGGGTTGATAGTACAGGTGAACCAGCTGAAATTAAATGTGGATTGTTTGTTTAATGCACAGAAAAGTGATTCAGAAAAACAAAAGTTGTCTCAAAGTAATAACAACGGCTTTGCTATGCATGAGAACTTGCTGGATCAGGTAAACAAAATGAAGCGCGATCTAGGGTCAATGAGAAAGAAGAACACGGAACTAGAGTCAAATATTGAGAAGAAAGCCCAAGAAAATTCAGAATTTTTGTCACAGATAGATGACCTCAAGAAGGAACTAACAGAAAAGGCTCAAGAATTTCAGATGATGCAGAAGGAGAAAGAGGATTCACTAGTGAGAGTGAAAAAATTAGAATTAGAGGCACAACATTCAAGCAACCTCATAAGTGAAAGAGAGAAGCAAATTACGAAAAAAGAGCAAGAAAAGTTCCAGCTAACACAGGAGTTAGAGGTACTGCAAGGAAAAATGGTGAAGATGGAGAGTCTATTGAAAGAAAGGGAGGATCATTTCACTGCACTTCAAAAGGGACTTGAGAATGGGGAGGATGATAAATCTGCTCAGATCACGGCTTTGATGGCTCCGATTAACCCCATTGAGCAGGAGTTGGAACTGAAGAATGAATCTGAAATACAGATTAAGATAAAGAACAATGATATCAGTAAGCTAACTGATGAAAAGGAGTCACTTAAAGAGAGAATATTAGAACTAGAGAAGAGGCTGAAAGATAGAGGAGACGAGTTCTCAACTTTGGAAAATGACATGTCTACTCATATAGTAGCCTTGAATAAAGAAGTAAGCCACCTGCAGCATGAAAAGGATACAGGAAGGAAGCTTGATAAACAGCTAAGTTTGCGCGACCAAGAGATCAGTGATTTAGAAGATGAGAAAGAAAGCCTACAAGTGAAGATTTTAGAGCTCGAAATAAAATTGTCAGACAAAGAAGATCAAATTGCTGATCTTCAGAGAAAATGTCAAGCAGGGGAGAATGAAATAAATTGTTTGCAGGGAGAATTGTCTGATGAAAGGAAAAAGTTTTCTGAAAGACCATTTCAACTTGAAAATCAAAACGATGAACTGAATTTCAAGATTTCAGATCAGCAATGTATGTTAAAACAACAAGAAGACACCATTAACAAATTAAGAGAGAACTGTAAATTAATGGAAGGGCGATTCCTGCAGGCTGCATACAGGAAGATGGATGAAGTGGCAGAAGAATTCAGGAAGAATTTCGAGGATAAGCTTCGTATGTTAACACGGAGGATAAGAGTGGCCGAGCAACTGCATGCTGAGACCAAAGAGAGCTGCAAGAAGATGCAAGAGCATTGTCAGCAGCAACATCCAGGTTATCTCGAAAAAAGACTATCTCATCAAGTGATATCACCGCACAAATCTGAGTTACAGACGACAGTTGTTCAAGCAGTGAATGAAATGATGAAGGATATGGAGTGTTTGATAAACAACTTCGAGAGCAAGGAAGGGAGTTTCATACAAAGATTGTCGAGTGTGTCTAATGAGATTCAGGTTGCAAAGAATTGGGTTCGTTTGACAATGAATGAAATAAAACCATGTAAAAATAACGAGCTAGTAGTAGCCTCGCCACTTGCATTTACATCGGATGGCAAAGAACAAGATAAATTAATGAAGGAGAAGGTAAAGATGTTAGAAGCAAAGGTGAATAAGGAGAAAGGTGATAAGTTAAGGCTAATGAAAGGGATGTATGAGATGCAGAAGAAGGTGGCGGATTTGGAGAACGCGATTGTAGAGAAGGATGAAGGGTTATTGAGACTAGGAAATGAGAAAGTAGAGGCCATAAGACAGTTATGTATTTGGGTTGATTATAGACAAAGTCGGTTTGATCAGCTCATGAAAATGATGTTAGTGAAGAAGACTACTAAAAGCTAAGGAAGAGCTTAAAAATGCATGATTTCTTGCATTTCCTTCCTTTAATTCATACCCTTTTTTAGCCACTACATGAATTTTGTACAACTATTTTTTATTTTTTTAAAAAAAATGATTTACATTGGAATTTCATACCACAAACCTCCCTTATTTATGGATTAGGGGATTAGTGTATTTTATTAGAAATTTTATGTATAATGGTAAGATGTATAATTATGTTTTGACTTTTGATACATTGAATTCTGCTAAATTTTGCAATTAATCTTTCCTTTTCATATCATTATTGAATCTAGTGGATGCAACTCCATGTCCCACTTAGACAAAATTCTAGTATGGTATACTCAATAATACTTTGAATGTTGGAAATCTAATTCAATTATTTATATATGAAGTTTTGATTATATACTATTCTTATTTTTTAAAGCCAAATATATTGAGATTTGAAGTAATAAGAAATCTATCATTCTATTTATACCTAGCTGTGATTTCCTTATATTCATCTAGTCCATAGGAGTAGTATATATATGGTCCTACATATATAGGAGTTTTTGAGGAATATACCTTTTTTTTTTTATTAAATATCTACTCGAAAACCTTAGAGAAAAATTAATAATTTTATTTTTGAGAGGATTATTCCTCTTTTATTAGACAAGTAAATCCAAATCTTAGAGAACAAATATAATTAGAAAGGTTAGAAAATGTGAAGTTGTCGACATAACCTCACAATCATAAAGACAGGGCATGCAAAAAAGATGATATAATCATTACCAAACAACGCGCGGGAAAGTTGCCCACCTGGCATCATCAAACTGCAATAATTCAAACTCACTTTATTATTATTGAAAAAAATTAGAATGCATTATCTATATTTAAAAAAAAATGATTAATAAATTTAATTAATCTTTTATTACGGAGTAGTACTTTTAGTAGCCATACACATCATTACTATTACTATAGAGTTTTCGAGTAATTTAGGGCCTGTTTTGATACAATTATTTTCAGTTCAGCTCTAATAAATATTCAGTTCAGTTCACTTAATCAGAACAGACCCTTAGTATAGAAATTCAGCAATAATAAATTGTGCGACAAATATAGATATACATCAATTTATTGATTCTTCAACTTCAAAAAATTTTGAGTAAAGGCTAACAGTCTATGAGCCTATCACTTAATATTTAAGAAGGCTACTCTATCATCTAAAGCATCTAAAATCAAGCATAGAAAATATTTTGTACCCAAAAATTGAAATCTTATTTACATTGAATATCAATAAATATATTTAACTAGTGTGTGGTCTGTACAATACAATGAGTTTTACATTGAATATCAATAAATATTACGAGTATTTAAGCTATAAAGTTTTAAACAATTTTTTTTAAAAGTGTAATTTAAGCTATAAAATTTACCCTCTCAAATTGATGTTTTGTACAAAGTATTTTATGTTGGTTAGAATATATAAGCAGTTTTGTCCATTAAACCAGCTAAGATTTTATGTTATTTAAAGAGAAGTTTTTTAGCTTATGAGACACTTGATATTGAAAATTCTAGAAAAGGGCATCATTAAGGAATTTAGATAACTTCGGTCATTTTCTGCGAAAATCGCAATTATATTATGAAACGGAGGGTGTAATATACTTCATCGAAATTATGAAAAACACCCAACAGGCCAACATAGCTCTCTCCGTCGCTAGCCAGCCTTGCCTGAAAACCATGTTCTCCATGCTGCTTGCCAGCCAATAAAAAACAAAAATCATGCATGTAATACAAACTATTTCTCAAGGATACTTTTGTCAGAAAGGTACCTCTCTTAAGATTCCATCCATTTCCCAAATAAATTAAAAATAAATAAATTTAAATTCGAAAATATACAGTATTTGGTTTTTCTGAAGCTCCAAATGATGTGCTAGTCATTTTATAGTCTATTTTTACTTTATTTTTCAAGACTCCAAATCAGACAAATCTTCTTTGCCAATTTTCAATTTCATCACTTTCTCTCTCCTCCCTCCTTTTTCTCTCTCTTTCTCTGTCCTGGTGGTTCAACTTCTACTGCAAAAGAAGAGCAGAGTTTTTGAACTTCTTTTCGTTTTTTCAGGTAATCTTCAATTATCTGGAACTTAATCGATGAATAATTTTTAATTTTAGGTTTAGTTTTACTTCGATCAGTTAATTTTCTGCTGAATTCCGCTGTTTAAGCTACTTTTATACTAATCTGATAAGCTTCAAAATATCTGGAATAATAATCGAAGAGATTAGCGATTTCAGCTTTAAATTTTACTATAATCACTTGATTTTGTGTTAAATTCCGATTGATTTTTGTTGTTTAAGCTAATTTTCATTTGTTCTAGCAAGCGCTTCAAAATTCTGCAAAATTTATCGATTTCAGCTTTGATTGTACTATTAATCATATGATTTTGTGTTAAAATCCGATGGAATTACGTTGATTGATCAAATTGATTTGAACTACTTTAATCTACTTTTTTCGATCTTTTGAAGTTGTTGAAAACTTTTTGATGAGCGTTTTTCCTTACTTTTTTTTTTTTTGCTAACTGAAAATTGCTATGCTTAGGTGTAAAGTTGTTGTTTGATTTCTTTTTCTCTTCCTTTTTCAAGATTCATCTGATTTGTGTTTTCTGGAATCCTGATTCATGTTTTTCATTGGCGTCCTAGAAATTTTGAGCGAAATTCTGACGGTTACTACAATAATTCAACTGGAAAGTTCTGGATTTACAGGTATAAACTCAACTATTTCTGGAATTTTATCTGAATTTCTTAAATTGAGTTAAATTAATTAATTAGCTTCAAAACTTCAATGATGTTTTTTATATATATATATTTTTAATATTGATTACTCTTACGATCTTATCTGTATAAGTTATGAAGTATTTTCTGGATTGTAACATTTTACTTATTTTTTCAATGGTAATACGAGTAATATTTAAAAGTTTAAGTGATATTTAATAAAATAAATAAATAAATAAATAAAAAACCTAGGTGAAGTCATTTAGAAGTAAAATTGAAGTTTCTGTCTATCTGAATTGACTGATTTTTAGTTCTAGCAGTTTTTACATTTACTCCCTTTGTCCGGATGAATGGATTTAGTTGTCATGACTTATGAGCATATAGTCCAATAACGCTATCAACATGACTATTAATTTGGTGAATGGAGTCGGTGAGTATTGGATAATTGTTTTCTTTTTGTTTGCATCGGAGAAGTATGGAAAATCTCATGTGAAGTATGTTTGGGTTTATCTATGGCACCGATCTCGAATACTGCATAGGGAGACAGTAGACAATTACAAAAAAGAACAACTCACTTTTGTCATGCTCAAGCTGTTTTATTGAGTACTAAAATCATACGGAGTGGTATTTCTATTGATTGATTTGGCTGCTTTTGCTGCGTTACGTGGCAACACATGATGTTTGTCAAACTAAGTACACCAGTCAAATATTTTGTTTACAATATACAGAAAACTTATGATCCATATTGAATTTCAGATTATTTTAAGTTGGACTATGATATCCAGATCATTTGGCGAATATGTTTGTTTATATACGTGTTTTTTGGGACTCGCTGATGCATGTCCAATGGTTTTTTAAAATTTGAATTTTATAATATATATTGCGAGTTCACTACAGATTTGTGTTTGATAGAAGTATGTGTGTTCTAGCTAGTTTTGGGAAGTGGACATGATTTAGCCACAAATCAGATAAATCATAATGATCAATTCTTATGTGAATTAAAAATCATTGGATAATAATTTGAAAATTTTGTCTGTGTTTATCTGGAAATTCAACCGATTGCACCATAAGATGCATACCCTTAAATATGGGCAAGATATAGATTCCTCCCTTGGGTAAAATGAAAACAGAACTTGTTTTATAATAATTTTATTTATTTTTTTCTGGGTAATGAACTTGCATCTTATTGATGTAGTTAATAATACAGAGTATGAGTTTGGATTTTTCCTAAAAATAAATTAGTTAAGTATTTGATTCTTAATTAAATTATAGAGCTAATCTTTGGTTGTAACAATCATACAAGTACTAAGGATTGTAAGCAAATAGCTCACAGTCTCAAATGGTGCGGATAGGGATGGTTTAGAATTGCCTAATTGGATAAGTTACTATCTATTGGTTCGATGAAATTAAGTTTACATATACATGCAAAAGTAAATTTTAAAGTGAAGGTATTGACCCTCATATTGTTTTGTTTGGTTTTTACCAACACAAGTTCAGGTGTGTTAACACCTAAGTGCAGGTTTATTTTATTTAAGGTTGGTTAGTATTTAATTTATCCCTTTGATACATGATAACTTCCAGTGGATGACAAGGTGGCATTTTCTGGTAGATGGTAGAATTTACAGAAAGCATACAAGCTGTAATTCAAAATCTACCTGTCTTTATCAAAGCAAAACCTAAAATTTCTATTTGCAGCTTAGAGTAACAAAACTTCCTATTTGTTTGACCCAGGTTATGATTCTTTCCTGTCTTGAGCTTCATTCAGATGCATAGAGGTTGAGGAAATTTAAGGTGAGAAGCTAGTCAAAATGACGAAGAAGAATCACCGCATGAGAAATTCAATTAAGACCTTTTTTGAAAAGCATACTGATCCTGAACAACATGAGAAGCTTCAAGAAATCAAAAAAGGTATGCTCCTTTACCATGAAAATCTATCTTAAAACTTATTCCTCCGATTTCCCCATGTTTCTCAGTGGCCTATGTGTTAAATGTAAATGAGTCTACCCAATTTTGGTTTTAGTGCCTGTTAATTCCATATTGAAGGTACTGCTGATTGGAAAATCTGATGATGTCTTGAACTCTTGATTTCTACCATTGAAAAAAATTCACTAATCTATCTTATTATAAGTTGATGCATCCAGCAGCATGAAAAAGTGCTTGCTGCCTCTAATTAGCAACTACTTCGTATAATAATATAGTCCTCTTGTCAAGGCTTAACTACTTTTTTTTTTTTTTTTTTTTGAAACCTGTCAAGGCTTAACTAAGTTGAGCTAAGACAGATCATTAGTTGTTCCCTTAGTTAAAAACTAAAAATTAGAAATTTACTCCAACTGTAATGCCTTACGTGACGAGTTTCCTATATGTTTGTAGACATGGAGGAGAAGAAGAAAAGATTACTGAACCTTGTGAAGAGCAACGAGGAAAGTGATGAATCAAAAAAAGCGCCTCTTGCTGAACTCATTGAGGATTTTCACAAACAGTATGAATCACTCTTTTCTCAATATGATCATCTCACTGGTAAATTGAAGGAGAAAGTTAGCAAGCCACAGCAAAAGAAAGAGAAGCTCTCTTCCTCAGAGTCAGACTCTGACTCTGACTCAGATCATTCATCCAAGGGAAAAGACATCAAAAATGGAAAAGTAGAAGATGAAAATAAAGCCACTGATGGAATCCAGCAAGAGCTTGAAGCAGCAAAACTCGAAGTTGCAGATCTCAAGAATGAGCTGGCAACAACATGCAATGAGAAAATCGCTCTTGAATCAGAGTACAAGGCATTACTGACAAAGCAACAAGATTCAGACAAAACTTTGGAAGATTTGAAGGTAGAGGTTCAAAGATTGGGTTCTGAGAAATCAGAACTTCTGGCAGAAAAACAAGAGCTAGAGTCGAAATTGGAGAACTCTGTCAAGACAGAAGCTGAACTGATTCAACAGATTGAAGAACTGAAACAAGATAGAGATAACCTTGCCACTGAGAAAGAAGATTTTACCAAAATGCTTAAAGAAGAGAACCAAAATGTAGAAAGTTTGAAAGGTGAGGTCAATCAGCTGCAAAGTGAGAAAAAAAACATTGAGATTGAATTAGAGACAGCTTCCGAGGAAATTTCTAGGATAAAACCAGAATTAGACTCATGGAAGCAGGAAGCAGCAAACTTGAAGGAGACCATGAAAGTTGCTGAAGAGGAAAACACAGCTCTTTCTTTGAACATGTCACAAATGACTGATGAACTCAAGCGGGCACTGGATACCATGGAGGAGCTGAAAGCAGAGTATGCCACCTCAAATGATAAGTTGGCTGAGAGAGAACAAGATTTCTTATCTCTAAGGGAGATGCACGATGCCCATACCACAGGAGCTTCAGAACAAATAAAGGCTTTGGAAGAACAGACAAACAGTTTGAAGCTCGAACTGGACTCGTCAAAACAAGAAAACGAAAACTTGAAGGGATCAATGAACACCGCTGAAGAAGAAAAAAATTCTCTCTCTCACAAAATTTCACAAATGACTGATGAACTCAAACAGGCACAGGATGCCCTGGATGAGCTGAAAGCAGAGTCTAATAGCTCAAAAGAAAAATTGTTTGAGCAGGAAAGGGAATTTTCATCCCTAAGGGAGATACATGATGTACATAAAACTGGAGCTTCAGAACAAATAAAGGCACTGGAGGAAGAGACAAATGGTTTGAAACTCAAATTAGAGAATTTGATTAGTGAGAACAGAGAGAAAGAAGAGCAGTTTGAGAGTAAATCAGCAGAAGCCAGACAGTTGGGTGAAGAGGTAGCTGAGTTAAGGGAGCAGATTTCACAAATGGAGACGATGTCAAAGGAAAGAGAAGAGCATATATTATCTCTCCAGGAGAAACTTGAGGTTATGGAGAATGAGTCAAATTCCAGAATTGAAGCCCTGACAGCCCAAGTCAACAACTTTACAGAAGAAATTGAAATGTTATCTGCTGAGAAAAGTCAACTGTCAGAACAGATGGCTGGAAGAAGTGACGAAGCATCTGTTCAAATCAAGGAATTACAGGACCAGATCAGCTCATTGGAGCATGAAATGAAAACCTTACAGGTTCAGGAAAGGGATATGAAGTTGGATCTTGAGAGAAAAGACGAGGATATTGCAGAGTATCGGATACAAATTGAAGGTTTGCATGAAAAATTAACTAGCAGCGATGCACTTCTAAAACAATTTTTTGAAGAAAAGGAAGCTCTGGAAGCCAAGTTAATGGACCGAGAGCTGGAAGTGGAAACTCTAAACAGCCACAAAACAGGACTGGAAGAGAAAACTAAATCAAGCAGCAGCGAGGCTACTCAACTAAGAGAGGAAATCACAAGGTTGCAAGATAGGATTCAGGAGCTGGAGAAATCCTTACAGGAGAGGGATGATGAGTCTTCTACAATGCAGCAAAGGCTTGAAGATGAAGAGAATGAAGCATCTTCCAAGATTACAGCCTTAATGACGGGGATCAGCAATTTGAAGCAGGAATCAGAAGCAGCTCAAACCATAAATAGCCAGTTGGAGGCACAGATTGAGAAGGAGAAACAGGAATATCTTGAGGGTCTGAATCTGCTAGAAACCGAGAATGTTGATCTGAAAACCAAAATAGATGATCATCTCAAGACCGTACAAGAATTAGAGGATGAATTGATGAATAGAAAAGAGCAGTGTGAACAACTTGAATCTCGTCTTCAAGAGAATGAGGCGGAACTCCAAGAGGCAAAAAGAACAATCTGGGAGCTGAAGGAGGATTTGAGCATGAGTAGTGAATCAAAAGATCAAAAGATTTTGGAGTTTGAGATATTAGTTGAAGAATTGAAAAGAGATCTAGAGGTGGCTACAGATGAAGAAAAGACTGCTTGGGAGAAAACCCGGAATATTGAAGTTCAGCTACGCTTAGCAAACCAAAAACTCAGGGTCACAGAACAACTATTGACTGAAAATGAAGAGAGCTTCAAGATTGCAGAAATGAAATATCAACAAGAGTGCAAAGAGTTAGAAGACAAATTCACTCGGCTCTCTCAAGTACTTGCTGCTAATAATGAAGCTTATCGTGGAATGATAATGAATATCTCAGAGAATGTGAACATTTCATTAGCTGGAATGGAAGCAGTCATGTGTAAATTTGAGGAGGATCACCAGAGGTTCTCTAATAATATCTTCAGCATGTCCGAAGAGGTTCAAATTTTGAAGCAATGTGCGATAGGGAAGAATGTTGAGGGAGAGCAGTTGAAAGAACAGCTGGGTAATCTAAATGAGCAATTGAAGAATGAGAGAGAACAGGTACTAATGATGACAGAGAAGATTGGTAAGATGGAAGTTGAGGTTGACAACAATAAAGGCGAAAAAGAAAAGTTGGTGTCTGCAATACATGAGCTGAAGAAGGCAACAGGAGAGATGAATGTGGTTTTGAAAGAGAAAGACGAGCGACTATCAACCCTTGGGGAGGAAAAACGTCAAGCCATAAGGCAGCTATGCTTGTGGTGCGATACTTTGTACACCCAATATGATGAGCTCAAGAAGATTGTCCCGAAGACCACTCCACAAAGAAGGTAAAGGTAGATATAGAATCTTTTGGTTTTTTCTTTTTTCCTAGTTCGGGAGTCATGCATTTAAATTTGGCTTTCAAGGATTGTTATTATTGTTTCATTGTCTTCGGTATGTCATGGGTGTAAAATAGAGTGTATATCCTTATGTCTGACTGTCTGTCTATCGAGTAAGTATAGATTTTTTGGTGTGTTTCCTTCAATCCAGATATTTGGGGACTAGATTTATTCTTTACCTGATATCAAAATAATTGTCATGTTTTTATTAATTTTTTTGGGTCAATTGTCATCTCCAAATACTTATCTAAGTTTTCTCCCCCATTTCTCATCTGAGCTTCTTCAGTTTCATCAAAAACACATTATTTGATTGCCAAATATACTCTTGTTAACAGCATTGCCATTGACTAAATATCATCTCTTCAGGGTTTGATTGATTATAAAGAAATATTGCACATGAAGATATCAAATGATTTATTATTATGCAGCTCGCGAATCACTAATTTTACAAATGCTGTAAATGAGTATCGGTAATATAGATTGATCTATAAAATTATTGATAAAAGCGTTTTATCAATCTCCTAGGAAATCTAGGATAGTACAAACTATTCTTTATTAGGAATACCAAATAAATAAAAAGGGCAAAATCAAAAGGGAACTTAAGATGGTCACTTGGCGCAGATACCAGCATCTGCAGCTGACGGCTTTCGAAAATAATCGTGAACCGCGAAAGAATATTCCCTCATAATTTACCTTGACTGTGTGCACCCAACCCCTAATGCAGAAATTAAAAGTTCGAACTTACAACCGCTTCAGTCTGAAATTCTCATCTCCACCCCAAGTAAATCTTTCACAACTTCATATGTGACAAATGCAATTGAAATGGATGGAACCACCTGAAGCATTTATAAATTCCAAAGTGAGACAATGACCAAAACAAAAATTACAACTCCAAACGTGCAGAAAAATAGGGGGAAAACTTGCCTTTACAGAATTTGGAACTAAACCCTTGTACAAGGCTCGAAAGCCCTCGTATCGAACTGTCTTCCTGAAGGCATCAACCATACCAGTATACTCAAGTGCAACTTTTTTCCCATCACCAGTAACAACAGTAGATGCATCTTTCCAGCCGACCATCTGCATTCTTCGGCGTACAACATCAAGAGGATAAGCAACAGTCTGGCCAATAGTCCCAGCAACAGCACCACATGCAAGCCTCGTTGTTACACCCAACTCATTGTCTTGAACAAGCCCAAATGTTTTTTCTTTGATGAGCCAGTCTTTTAGAGATTCGTATACAGCAAAATTGAGACCCACATATGGAACCTGCAGATAACAAGTATCATTAAGGCAATTGATGAATAAAAGTTAAAAATTATCATCCTTAACTTTTCCCTTCACCTTGTTACAAAGCCATTTACAGTTTTTACACACATGATGTACAATGCTAGTATACCAACAATTAATAAGTGGCAATCACCAAAACCTAAGAAAAAATCACATTCTAAGCCGAGCCTGATCTTGCATTAACAAAGGAGGGCTAATAATGTCTGTACACTCACACATAAGACATACTACGTATAACTGTAAAAGCCAATATGCCATACCAGCCCAATATACCGCCGAGTTATAACATATAAGTAACAAGTTTTCAAAGGATACTACTCAGTATATTGGATATAATTAAATATGCTCAGTAAACAGGTATATTATATATAAGAAAGAGAAAAAATTTCCATTTTAATGCTTTATACCAGTTTATGTTCCAGCAAATAATAAAATCACCAGCCCATAGTTACTATTGTCATGTTATGAAATTGAACTTGTCAGAAAACAAGTATTTGCACATTCAGACTTCAGCAACCAAGCTACGTCACTCCATTACGTAATGCCTTGATGAATTAAAGATAGTGTGATTGGGGATCAAACTATGACATAACAAAAACTTAAAAAAAAAAAAAAAATGTTGTTCCAGGAAAGACTGCATATTGATCAAACCCGTAGGTTGTAGATACTAGACAATCTGTCTAATGTATGAGATTTCATCAGAACTGCACATAACAATCAGATTCCAACTGAGTACTCCCTTGTCCCTCACACCATAACTAATAGTCACACGCACTGTGCCACTTTTTTAGTATGACTGGAAAAATTTCTAACATTTTTTTAATAGCAAATAACAGGGCGAGATTGAATTTTCCAAAACCAAAACTATGTTACTAAAAGTGAGTAACTGGGAAAGTATATATGGCCCAACTATAAATTTTGTCATATCTAAAATGGGGGATAGGAGCAACGAAACCATAAGTTTTGACGGAATGAGTGTCTATTTAGTGCCATATTTCAACTCATGCTTAATGAAAAAATGCACCACTAAGACCATATACAATTTTCCCTACAGATGCATGTAGTTAATATCAATGCACACCAGTTAATAATTTGAACCCTTCTTTTAAGAGTGGTTCCAACAATTATTTATTACTTCGTATGTCACATCCCTTCTTTTGAATCCACTTAAAATAACAAGAAAATCCTACTAACTCCCATCACATCTACAGTTCTATTCAAAGAATAACTGATAGCCTAACTACAACTGTTAAGTGTTTGAACTGCTATTGGACAGAGGGAGTGCATATAGACAAATAGAATTTGGAGTCCAAGAGCAAGTACAATAGATTAGAATTGATGCGCATAAAAAACTATCTACACAAGATAGCTTCCAACAATCACCCAATCTGATTACTATAACATAAATGTACTATATATCACTTTTTTTAACACAAGTCACCTACAGTCATGATTAATTCAATATGCCACCACAGCCCCTACACGTTAATGCCATTTTCCATCTGTTATCCCAAATTATATAGGTCTATAAGAATTTGTCGGCTGATTTTCGATGGGAGAAACAATAATTAAAATTTATAGTAATTTATATCAAATCACCATCCACATAGTACTTACCACCCCAATAACAGAAGGGAGCCACCCTTTGTACAAGGCCCGGAAACCCTCTTCACGGAGAACAGTTGTGAGAGCATGATATATACCCCTATACTGCTGAGGAGATTTAGCAGTCTGCGAAAGAAACAACAGTAATATAGATATAAATAGGTGACCAAAAAGAGTAATTATTGATATTGATTGGTATAGAAAGCTAAATTTATACCTGAACAGTCAACCGGCCTCGTACCATATCCATTGGGTAAGTTGCAGACATGGCAATGATTCCAGCACATGCTCCCGCTCCAAGACGTAAAACAGGAGTCAGTTCAGCATTCTCTGCAAAATACAATGCAAGATAAATCTGATTGTCTCCCACAGAGCAACCCATCATCATACAATCTGTTGATAGTCAATTCAATGCATCTTGAAACAACAAGAAACTTGTATTAGTCATTCAAGCAATAAACCATATCAAACAACTACCAAATCTGAAAATATTAGAATACTTCTGTCCAAGATAAATTTCACACACTATTTCAAGCAAAACTGGAAAGGTAAGTTCAAACCTAGAGGCACATCCCTAGTACATAATTCTTATTATATCTACTACATTTTCTTCCCGTTTCCACCGCTCTACCTTTAATGAGTTTGACTAAACTTGATTAGAATGCTCAGGAACAAGCTTAGGTTTTTGTTTAGTTGTGTATACATTTGGTAAATTCAAGTTACATGTATTAAAAAAAAAAAAATCCATATACAATTAGTGACTACACATTTATGTATTTGAGCTAAAATTGATTCACAGCTATGGCTGTAATCTGTTTGACATATTTGGAACACTAAACAAACACACGAGAGATGTTTACCAAAAAGCATGTTGTACCAAGGACACAGGAGATGATGGGAGCTAAGACACATGAAAGTTGTTATAAGTAAAAAGTCAGCATCATAAAATATGTAAATGCTTTCTCAGAGTTCCACCAGCCACCCCTTTCTTTGTCCACTGCTCACTCTCATTCTTGCATATTGGTGCCTTCGTGGCAAGGCCATAACTGCACTACTACACTATTAACAGGTGTGCATTACGCAACTGCAGTAGTGCCATTGTAGGGGTGTAGTTAAAGGTTTCACTCAACACTGGCAATGATTAGATCATCAGTTTATCAACATCCACAAATATCTAGCCAGTTACACACTAGACACCACCTCCTCTGACTGCCTGACATGTATTTATTTATGAGAGTCATGTACCTTAAAGTAGAGCATCAGGCATACTCTCCTCATAAGAGCCTCACTTAAATTTTTGGGAAGGAATCACAGCTGCCCCCACCAGGCAGGCAGCAGGACATAACATTATGTTTATGAGAGTCATATCAAAATAACCATCTTGGGTAAGATTAAGCTGTGTACTCAGACATTACTAATTCCATTGGAGCAGCAAAGACCCTTCTACCGCGTCCATGCAATAACCTAAGTGTGTTTACCTTATGCAATGTATATTTTCTATATGGAGATTTGCTTAAATCTAAGCTACCAATACTCCCTCCACCCCACTTTAACTGGCCACATTTGATTAGAAGCCATTTTTAAGAAAATCACCAGAAAACCTGTAATTATCCTTGATACTACAGATCAAATTCAAACAAAAGTAAGAAAATGTTGGAAAAAATCATAACTTAACCTAATAGATTTGGAAAGTGACCAATTATGTTGGGATATCCCAGCCTAACAGAGGAAATGAAAACTTCAAAATATGGGAGTAAATATTAATTGGGCTAGCAAAAACGGATTTTGACTAAAAAAATCAAATTTCAGCTCTACTCAAACTCCAACTTCAGTCAAGCCTCCATTAAGTTTCTCGAGCTTGGCTCATCTGCACACCCCTAAATCTGACATCGCCATACAATTACAATTTTAAAGTCTCTCTAAATCTCATCAAGGATATCAGCCTGGAAAACATTAAAAGGTGTCTTGAACAAGGGTTACTACATGTGAAAAGCAGACAGCTTTGGATGCTCCTTCTATTTCTCTCCCTTTCTCATAAATCTATGAATTTATCTATGAAATCCTGTAAAAGGAAAAAGAGTAGCAGCTGCCAAGAAAATTCATAAGATCCAATCAATTCTAGGTAAGGCTGTCTATGAGCAGAATGGAAGCTATATGCAACAGAATTTGCTGTTGCTCATACCATTTCCGGTTTGCTGCTGATAAAGCCACAGAATTCCCCTGTTTGATGAAAAAAGCCATCAGTAGATTCAAAGAAACTATCTTCAAAAAACCATGACATAAAAGTAATTGATACAAAAGTTTTTGGGCTCCACATGTTTCAGTCATTTTCTAACTTAAGTGTTAGTCTACAATTATTTTTCTTCAAAAAGAAGTCTTTAGCTCAATGATTTTTAATTGATCTCTCCGTAAATTCACACAAATATTTTCTAATTAATTTATAGGTTCAAATATATTTACTCAGTCAAGAACTCAAGATACTAGATCACCAACAGAAACTATTTGATTCCCAAATATTCGTCATATATTAATTTGATTCTAAAAATTGACGCATGCTAAATAGTTAAAAAGCCAAATTAAATTAAAAAAAAATTGAATTTAAAGTAACATTGAGATCTTATGCACACAGTTAGCTAGTTCGGTCACAGAACATACTTGGATGCCTGCTCATAACTAAAGAACTTGACTGCCGAATTTGGAACTATACGAGCACAGTTAGTTCCATTGCCTTTGAACAGCCCACGGAATCCTTCAGTCTGCCAGATGTATTTTAAACCTTGAACTGTTCCGTTGTATTTGATGCTGTGAGGATTTTGAACCTGAAAAGAACAAAACCAGCAAACCATCACAAAGGAAATAACTTGAGCTTTTAATACTTAAGACAAGATATTGGCAATAACACGTTAAATTTAAAAACTGGCTGTCTAGCTCTAATGGGATATAAATCACATGCTGACTTTAGTGCTTAATACAGAAAAACTATCAGCTTCATATTGTTTAAGCTTCTGATTGATATATACTACCTCTGGTCCAAATTACTCGCAACTTTGGAATATTTTATATCTCACAAATAATACCCCAAAGTTGCGAGTAATTTGGACCGGAGGTAGTATTAGATCTTTCATTGATAAGCTTATACAAGAAAAAACGAATCGTCCAGTTATGATCTCAAAACTGATATAACAGCTTTCTACATGGAGAAAAACCATTCTGTTGTTAGACTTGTTACCCAAGCTCCAATTATATACTTTGGAAAGGCAGGGATTTATATGGAATAAAAGAAATACGTCACCAAGCAAGAAATTTCCTTTATATCTTTTTCATGGTTATCTGCAGGCTTGAAAATTGCAATTAACATTTCCTGCGTTCATAAGATGATTCTTTGGCAATTGGCATAAATTAATAACTCAATAAGTTTCTATCCATCATCTACTGATTCATACACTGCAGCTAAATAACAAGCAAAAGAGGACCTGATAAGAGCAGAGAATGAATACATAACAGGGGAAAAAATTCAGATATACATAAAGTCAGAGAGGTCAGAAGGTTCATACAGTAAAATGAAGGTGGTAGTACGGTGTAAAGAATGCATACATATCTCAATTGTATTACCATAGAATTGATTAGAAAAGTTAATAGCCAATGCTATACTTTGTGCGTTCTAAGCAGATGATACCACTTCTCTACCTCCTATAATTTTATAATAGCAGTAGCAAAACAAAATACAAGATAATATATACAAAAGGCTTATAGATCAAGTGGCAACGTTCTACCTCCTATAATTTCATTTGTAAACTCACCTGCAGCAAAATTTTCAAACGTTCTAAAGGAGCAACTGCTGTTCGTGACCTGCGATCAAATCCACAAAAGTAAGCTAATAATTGATACGAAATTTAGACCTTTTAAAGACATTCATCAATTTTCATTTCACAGTCAATTCATTCACTCATTGAAAATTCTTCAATTTTCTAGTAGGTACAAATACTCAAACTGCATCACTTTCCAAACCAAATTTTAACTACGTACCAAAACACTAGTTATTCTACACAAAACTTCAATCACATATATTCAGATGGCTCAAAATGTTGAAAACATTGAATTTCAATACAAACAAAAATCACAGCAGTTGATCACATAAAACCTCTTCAATTTTCTCTTAGACTCATTTTCTCTTCATTTTGTCGAACACTTAGCGTGCAACTTATAACAATCAATTCCACAACCAAGTTTCGCTAACACAAACTAACAACACATCAATTCTACGAACATATAACACTAATCAATTATCACACACTAATCAGTATTCTCTGTCATTTCATCGAACACTTAACGTGCAACTTATAGCAATCTATCATTTAATTCCACAACCGAATTTCATTAATACAAACTAATTACACATCAATTCTACAAACACATAACACTAAACAGTGTAATCACACACTAATCAATAATCTCACTCATTTCGTCAAACGTTTAGCGCGCAAGTTGTAGCAATCAAACATTCAATTCCACAACCTAATTCCAATAACACGAACAAAATAATTCATCAATTCCACAAACACACAACACTAAACAGTAATCACACACTTCAAAAAAAAAAACACCTGAAAACATCAAAAATTCCGATCATCTCCAATTCAAACGCCACCAAAATGAAACCAAAAAAAACGAGAAAAAAAACATACACTCCACCAGCGATTCCACCAGCAGCGAGAGATTTGGAAATGCTAAGAAGAGCATGACGAGGAGACTTAACGCCTTCAGTAGCCGCCTTAGCTTCTCCGGCCAAATTGACGAATGTCGAAACAGCAGCAGCTTCGCCTCGTTGCTTCACATCTTCCGACGCCATTTTTTCTCTCTCCTAAACTGCGAAAATCAACGATGATTCCGAAATTGAAACCCTAGGATACGATAATCCGAGGATTTTTTCTCAGGCGAAAGAAATGAACATGGAGTTTTTTCAGGTGGAAGAGAGAAGAAAGAGGAGAGAGAAAGTTTCTGCAACTTTTCTGATTTTCGGAGAGAAGAAAAGTGAAGAAAGCGGAAAATGGAGAAATGAGGAATATATATGTGAAAGTGGTTTTACGGTTGCCGGGTTCCGGCGCTAGTTAGCCCCGAGGAAGATTTTAAGGCTTGCTAGGGTAAGTGCCGTAACAAAGGCTGCGGTCTGTACGATGTTTGTTTTTTTTTTTTACTAGGAAAAAATAAATAAATGTACATCATTATTTTGTTGGATAATAAATTTTGAAGTACTCTATGATAAACAACTAGATAATGCAATTATTAACAATATAAGCGGGAGATGTTCCACATTACAGTATAAGATATATTCGACGATATAGTTTTTATGAAAGAAAATTTTATTTGATTCGATATATTATATTCTTATGTATTTGTTAACGTCGATTCTCTATTGTAGATGTCGTATCAATTCTAATTAATGAAATATTTTTGTTATTAAAAAAAATAATGTCTGAGTTATGTTCGGGTTTTTAAATTATACGAGTAGAAATTTCTAGAGTAATCTGAAGTACAATACAATAGTCAATTAGTCATTTTTTAGAACTGTAATACAATAATCATATAATTTTGTGATATTTGTCATGGATTCTAAAACTTATACGTACTGTAATTTAAAAAATTGTATTCAATATTTATCTGCAAATCTAAAAGACGTATGAAATATACATTGTAACAACGGCTCGACTTGTGTGCGGCCGGCCACACCGTGTGACCACTTAAAGTAACCCCTATAACGTTTATCAAGTAACCCCTGTAATACCAATCAAGTAACCCCTATAACACTGACCGAGTAACTCTATAACAATAATGAAGTAACCCCTTTAACACTGATCAAGTAATCCCCCATTACACTAGCAAAGTAACCTCTATAGTGGTTGTCCACACTGTGTGGCCAGTCACATATAAGACTTTGTGTTGTAACAAAAAAAAAAAGATGTTTAATTAGAAAATATTTACAAAAAAATATCAAATGCTCCAATCAAATTAGTCATATGCTCCGGTTATTAACCCCATCAATAATTCAATAGTAGATGGAGTAGATTATAGTTTGAAAATGCTCCGGTTCAAAACCGAAGCATAAACTCCGGTGGATTTGAAACCGGAGCATGTAACCTACTTAATGCTTGGGTCATGAAAAAAAAAACAGAGTATTTTCATTAATTTATGCTCCATTTTATATCACGATCGGAGCATTATTAGTTTATGCTCCAGTTTTATATCATGGTCGGAGCCTTTTGTATATTTTTTTCTAAAAGAAATATTGAATTTTTTCACATCTAGTTTCTAATTATTGTCCTGCAACCTGATATTGCTGCACCCTATACGAGTTATACATCTAGCTATACTAAATCAAAATTGACTAATTACAAAATATTATATACTCCGTATTATTATTAATAATATCGTGCATTTGTGCAAATGAATAATTGTAGCGACAAATAAAAGCAAGTCAAAATACAAATTACATAACATACGTAAGGGCTTATTCTCCAGCTTATTTTTCAGTTCAGTTCAGTTCAGCTCCAATCAATTCAGTTCAATTCATTAGTTCCTTATTTTCTTCTCTCATAAAATATTCAGTTCAGCTCCATTCAATGCAGTTCAGTTTAGCTCCAATTAGATTAGTTCAGTTCGATTCAACTTAGTTCATTAAATCAGAACAGACCCTAAATTTCTAATTCAAATGAGAGAGTATTAATAACATTCTTAAGACATTCAAATACAATTATTGAGCATAAACAAAGGAAACGTGTCATGTATTTCATCTATCTTGCTAGTAGTGAAGGGCTCGAGCCTTTGTGGTATTAATGTATTATAGACCTAAAACAAGCGAAATCAATATAGAAGACAATTATAATAGCAATAATTGGGGAAAAAAAAAGAGTTATGCGTGCAACATTTAAACTAAGTATATTATTATAAGTGTTAAAACTTGCAATTTTTTTAAAAAATGTTGTTTCAAGTCATAAATATTCATAACTAAATATCTTAGGTGTATTATAGGTGTTAATTTAATCATTGAGCTAAATCATGGAAAATCAGCAAGTTAGAAGTTATTTTTAACTATTATTACTCTAAATGAACCTAAAACTTGTAAATTTGTTTGTTTGTTTTGTTTTGTTTTGTTTTGGTTTTTTTTTTAAATGTTGTTTCAAGTCATAAATATTCATAACTAAGTATTTAGGTGTATTGTAGCCTTGTAGGTGACAATTCAACCATTGAGTTAAAATCATGGAAAATGGGCAAGTTAGAAGTCATTTTGGCCATTTTAAACCATTAATATTTAATACTCTAAATGAACCTAAAACTTATGTAGTGAACACTTCTTGTCTACACTCTTAGGTTTTCGACTACAACTTTTTTTGTTCAATCCATTTGGAGCATTCTCATGATGTTACTGGACTTATACAATGTTGTTACGAATCACATGTTTTGAGTTCATAACATTGTTTTGGGAGTTCTTGTTGTTGATCAGGTAAGATTCTAAGGTTTTAAATTATGCGTATGTTCACATTTATAGAACTTATAAGCTAAACTGAACTGAACTGAACTGAATTAAGCTGAAATGAATATTTTATGAGAGGGGGAAATTAAGAGCTGAATTGAACTGAACTGATTGGAGCTGAACTGAACTGAAATTAAGTAAATGTGAACAAGCCCTACTATGCATGTGTTTAATAATTTAAGTTTGCATGCATTTCTTATTATAAATCTAATAAACAGATCTATAAAGGTACTTAGTTTTAAACTATTATTTTTTATAGGTAGTTTTATAAAATCTAATTTTCTTACATATGGTAATACAATAGTTGATTAATGATTAGTTATGTTTGTAAATTTGTGGAAAAGAGGTTTAACTTAAAACCAAAATTTTGGTATGTATTTTTAAAATATATTATTTTTGTGCATATACTTTGTATTATATATTATACATGTATTAGAATATGTAGTTTGCATCTATTGGTCCATATAAATTTTTGTAAATTAAATTTGTACATCAACTCGCATATTGATTCTTTGTAATTAATTGGTGTTTCATTGAAAATAATTAGGGGTTAAAATTGAACTTGACCTCAAATGTAAAGGTATGTTAAAGATACTTTAGGGGTGTAAATAAAATATGCATAAAAAAATCAAATTTCCAAACTTGTATGAGATAACTCAACGCTGAAAGAACCTATAGGAAATCAAATAATCAATTCTATGCTCTTAGGGTTTTGCTGCAGCTCTGTTCATTCAATTGATTTGGAGCATTTGATCTTATGATATGGCTTGAGCTATTGAGTGTTGTTATCAAGCGCACAATTTGGGTTCATGAGGTTGTTTTTTGGATGTCTTGTAGCTGATTGGGTAATACTCTAAGGCTTTAGATTATTATGTATGTGTTTAATAATTTAAGTTTAATTTGCATGCATTTCTTTTCTTGGTTAAATTAGTACATATTGAATTCGACTACGGAGTACGTAGTGTTTACTATTTATCATGTGTTTATCACATGATTTATAATGAGAAAATATTCTTACTTCTCTCATATAGAAAAAATCACATTTGTACTTGGACTCTTTAGTAGATCAAGCCATGACCAACTCTATTAATTGGGATGGCAGCTTAAAGTTGTGGAATTGAGTGAGTTATAAGTTGGGCTTGAAAGAAAATTAATTTACGTATGTATGATTTTAAAATCCTAAAAAATATATTGTTTATGGGCTAAATAAAATGATTAATCAATAGTTGATGAGATGATAATGCTTTTAATTTTCATCTTAATTGGATGTGGCAAGTTTATTGTCGGGCTGAATGTGCCGCGTGACACATAAACATTTTTAGGAATACTTTTTAATAGATATTTTAAATAGATATCAAGTATATATTTTTAAATGTCGGACCACTTGTTAGGTAATGGCGAAAAGAGTAAGCCAAAATACAAATTAAAGTGCTGTTATAGTGGTATATATTAATAATCCCTAACAAGAGAATAGTTGGTGAAGTACGTCAAAAAATTATGCATGACGCTAAGGTCGCTAACACATCTAATAATCCAAATGCATGATTTGATTTAAGCGGCTAGTCAATCACTAATAATACCATTTTCTCCCAATAATTAGACTTATCAAATCATTAACGTTTCCAACCTGCAACCGACCAGGCCATAAACTAAACTCAAATTATACAATTAAAGTGTACACATGCAACGGTCCAAACTTTACATTACAACATCAACATATATATAACAAAAAGTTAGAGATATAGTTCTTCAATTTCTAAAATAAAAGAGAAAAAGAAAAAATGAAGGAAGAAATTGAAAGATTATCATTACCATCTTTATCAAAAGCATCTCCAATGATATGGGATTGTGGAAGTCCTCTTTATGATTCATATGAATTAGCTTCTTTTTCTCATATCATTGAAAGAAATATGATGGTTTTACCATCATCATCAAGATCATCGTCGTCGTCGACATGTTCGTCGTTATGGTCATCATCAACACGTAGTATGTTAAGATCCCAAGGGTCTAATGGCTTTGAATGTTTGAAGAGGAAGGTGGAGTGGGAAGAAGAAGAATTGACGAGTAAGAAGGCTAAAAAGAAGATAAAGGTTAGTGGGTGTTTTCGTCTTAATTGTAAATTTTGGAAGAAGTAATACTCAAAATTATGAGTTTAATGGAAATTGTATATAGATATGAAATTTGGGTGAGTTTGAATTAAAGTTTAGCCAAATTGCTCAATTTTACGAAGGAGGGAAGGAAGGATATTTATTTGCAAGTGAAATAAAAAAGCAAGAATTTGTAGATATGCGTTGATGTATCTCCCACTATTTATGGATCTACTTCGTGTTACATTATTACATGATTGATATTATTATGGTCCTTTTAATGTTGCTTTTAACCCTTTTGATTGATACATATATGAATGTAATAGATTATTTTCATATTTATTGAACGAATAAATATTTTTATATGATGTAATAGATTATTATAGGATGATGTAGATATGAAACCGTATTAAAGGTGATTTTTTTTTTCCTAGTAAAGTATCGTCAAATAGTTTGGAAGCTAAAGGAAAGATCATGTTTAGTATATGTATGTAGGTATATATGTAGTAACATATATGAATAGGCTAGGGGTGGATTTTGGTTAAACTCATTTGATTTAGCAGTTAATCATTTTATTTTCAAACAAGAGGTTGAAGCTATGAAGGATCAAACTTTGACCTTTCTATGATTTTTTTTCCAAGGCTCGCCAGTGGCCATAGTACATGAAGTACTATTATAGCATTATACTATTATGTCATACATACTGTGTAGAATAACTATATACAACTTTAATTTCTAAGTATTGTTAGCATGTGTTATTACCTATAATTACAACAAAAAAAAATCCAATGATCGGCTGATTGCATTAAGGTTATGACCCATTACTAAGAGCTTGTTGACCCGTGCAGTGTTTAGGCATGAGTGCATGACACATGCCTATCTCTCTATGAAATTAAACCATGCCAAAATGCCATTTAATAAAAAGAAGACTGAATAAAACACTTTTCAAGATAAATACTTTTTTCAATTCTTTAAAATGAGGCCGTAACATCAAATCAAACCTAAAACTGACAAAGTTTATTGTTGTCATCACCGCTATTATTAAGATTTTCACATAGCCACCTAAATTGTTTCTTTAATCGCCTCATCGTCTCTGCCTCTACTATGGTGCTAATGCCACCATCATTTTCTTAATGATAGAGAGAAAGGAAGACGATAAACAGAAATCAGAGCGAAATACATAGTAAAAGATATATCATCATATCATAGTATATGTGGTGAATCTGGTGATCAATGCAAAAGTAGAACCCAAGTCAAGTTCCTGATTGTAAATAGTACGACCTTTTCACATCAATATTAACAAGAATGTGTGACATGATTACATTACTTTGAGACACTTTTCTTTCTTTCCTTTTTATAATGCCTAATAAAATGACCATTCGTGCTATTTTTATTTTAAAAATGTTAGGGGTGTTGAGTACTGAGCAGACAATAGAAGCAAATTAAAGATGTAAAAATTAATAAAATAATATTGAAAAGATGGGTAAACGCAAGATAAGTAGTGAAAATGGACATATAATACTTAATGTGGGAGAAATTATAAAAAAAAAACTCACGAATAACGAGCGCCGAAAAATAATCCACTATATGAAAAAAGGAGAGTACAAGAACCCTAGGAAAACTGTGTGTATATAAAAACTTTGACCATGATATATATTTTAGAGAGTGGCATTTGTTGGTAAGCATGAAAGGACACTCATAGTGTGTATTGTATCGAGGTATTGGAGGATGATGTAGGTGAATCCATGCTCTCAAATGATGTCCAACACCACTATTTAGAGCTGATGTATGGAGGTCAAATAAGTGTGTGGAATATTCAACAAACATACTCCTTGAATTGCCACATAAATCTAGAGTCTTCATGATCTTCACCAAATTCTAGATTCTTCCACAATTCTCCATCAACTTCTCAATATAAGAGAATTTTCTAGAATGTTTTGAATACCTTAAGATTTAATAAGTTGGATTATGAAATTTGGACCACACTAACCTTAAAAAAAATTCCAAATAATATTCTCATTAATAAGATTATACAAGTTCATTGTATTCAGATTTCTCTAATTCTCTCTAAGTGACCATTTTTCAAAATTCTCCGACCAAAAGTACTCACTACTAGCTAAATGCCCTGTTATTTTTTTATTTTTATTTTTATGTATTTTGCGAGATTAAAAAAAGTCACAATTAAATCGTAAACTCATACGAATTGTTGAAAGCCAATGAGAAAACCCACATGCGAGTGAAAGTGTTGTCCCACATTAAAAAAAGTATAAAGGTGAAGAGAAATATTAAAATGTGTATTCCACATTGAAGAAAAAAGAAAGTCGTGTTCACTTTATAAGGCTAAAGGGTTACTCTCTCATTGTCATATGATTTTGAGGTGAAACCTCATTGGTCGAATAAAGTGGACATTTATGTCGGGTGTGGCTCAGACCCATTTATCACGAAATAAGGTGGTTTGATTTGATTACAACATTAACAATTTTTGGATCTTGTTAAATTCATTTCACAGTGTACTTTTCTAATATATGGTTTTTATACATAAATTTTTTGAATGTGTAATTAAAGGTATTTAGCAATAGATTGATTGGTTAGCAATAAGTAAACAAGATCCAAGGTGTTGTTTGGTTGCCTTTAGTTTTCATGGACACTCAAAATTCCCATGAATTTTCTTTTGGGTGTGTTGTTTGATTGACATTAAAAAGCAAAAATGAGAAAAGTTACAATTCATTGGAATTTTCGCTTCCCACAAAACATAGGAAGTTATTTACCCACATTCACAATTCCTGGGATTTACAAATTCCCACATGACAACCAAACATTTTCATGTAATTCCTAAAAAAAATTAATAAAAGAAGTAATTTCACATGAGAATTTACTTCCTACATCAACCAAACAATGCCTAATCTAGTGTAATATGAATATTCTCATCTAATATTGAAAGATATTACTCTGTAAAAAGTATTTGCAATAAGTCAAACCGAACAAAAATTCATAATACAAAAACTAAAATCACTACTCAATACTCATCAAACTTTTGTAACTACTCCACCACTACTAGTTCAACTGTAAAACTATTTAACTTTTGAACTAGCTCAAACACAATCTAGAGACTTGAATTGTAGACTCATTCTAAACTTATGTTGACTTTTTAATGTTATTACCTTATAAAGTTATAATTGATCAACTCAAACTTGTACCATACATTTCGACATTTAGTCAAACTATACCTCTGTACATAACAACCACAGAATATCTCCCAACACTTTAAAACAAACGTGGCAACTGGCAAGCTGACATGTATGACGCATTACCTTTTCTTTTTTAGATTTTGTCATACATTTTTTTTCTTTTAAAAGTTGAAACGCGTCGTTTAGTGCATTACAATCTAAAAACCTAGTCGTTTGATTTGACAGTTAATATTGTCAGGAATTCAGTTGACGAATTCCTTCTTTCTTCCCTCCAAAATTTTTCATTGGGTAGGTTGAAGAATTCTTCTGCTTCACCAAGTTTTCAAGCAAAATATAAAAAGGAAGAAATATAATTCACAAAGTATAAAAAATTCGAGGGTTCTGGAATTTTTTTGTCATTATTTTTTATTCCCCAAATTTTGCTAAATTTCTGGGTAAGTCTTCCCTAAACCCTTTCCACATTACAGATCAGCTAAAACTATTTTAAAATTACTATTCAATTTGAAAGTCAATTGCTGAAAATTGGGTCATTCAACTCTTTTTAAATCATGGGTGTGTTGAGATTTTGAGTATTTTGTGCATTTTTGACTGAATTAGTAGTTGTTGTTGTTGTTGCTGATTTTTTGGCGAAAATTTGCTGGGAATAAACTCTATTAATGTCGGAAATTCGATTAGTTCGATGCCCGATATGCGATCAGGTGTTGCCGGAGCCTCCTGTGTTTACTGTCTACCAATGTGGTGGTTGTGGAGCTATGCTTAAAGGTAAATTGCAGTTCTTTTAATTTGATATTTTTAATGCATACAATGTGTTTGTTAATATGTCTGAATGAGTTTTTCTGTTTTCGGGTTATTTTTGTTGATGTAATGAAATAAACAGCTAAGAAGAAGTCATCTGGAAGTGAGAATTTGGTGAGTTCTGATACAATTTTTGACAAGGGGCCAGAAGGGGTCAAGGATATTGGTGGGTTGATTGAAAAGAGTAGTTTTGATATGGGTAGTAGATCACCGTTGAGATCCGAGTTTGGGGAAGGTGATGGAAGCAAGTTACCAATGAAAGGGAGTGATTTGACTGAATTTCAAGGGGGTTTAACCAAATCACCTTTGAGGGATAGATTTTTAAATGATCTTAGTTCTTCGCCGGTGAGGTCAAGGACTGTTAGTCCGTCCTCAATGAGGGGGAGGGGTTCAGGTGATCAAGATTTTGATGGGTTTGGGATTTCACCTGCTAGGTCAAGATATGTTAGCAAGTCACCTGTGAGGGAGCAAGGGGGTAGATCCCCGATGAGTGTGAGAACGAGAAATTTTAGCAGGTCGCCCATGAGGGGGACAGATGCTGTTGCTAGATCACCTGCAAGGGCAATGGATGGAGACATTGCTAATTTGCCATTGAGGGGAGGTAGTGTCTCTGAAGTTGATGAGTATGCTGAGAAAGAACATGAGGGGACAAGAGTTGAGAGTGATGATTCAGAGGAACGTGAGAGGAGTGACAAGATGACTCTTAAAACTTCATTTAACACATGGCTTCCTGATGATAACCATCCCAGAGAGTCTAATGTTAACAAATTAGGTAGGAGAAGAACAAAGTGGAGAGACCTAATTGGTGACGAGGCTGATCGAATTAGTGAAGGGAAGGAATCACTCTATGGTGATGAAAATCAGATGAATCCAGAAAGATTAAGTGATGGTCCCATTCCTGGAAGTGGCTCTATTAAGGGAAGAATAGACAGAGATTCGATATTCAGGGATGACTATGTCGGAGGACATGGAAGACCCAGGGCTGCTGTAGACCATAGGTACACTGGAAGTGATGGGGATCGGGTGATTCACAGAACTGTAAGGGAAGTTGTTGAAAGCGGGAGGAGTTCAGCTTCTTCAAGTACAGTTGATGGACCTTCAAGTTATCATATGGACTACTTTCACGGTCATGGGCACTCAAGGCATAGTTTTGAAAGTCAGAGAGAACCGGCTCATATTCACTATATGGATCGCTATGAATTCACTCAGAAATACCAGGATTCTATGCAGCAATATCCATCAAAACAACCGAGGGAATTTGATGATAATTTGTTTTCTTCTCCTGGGTTATATAATAATGCTGATGATTATTTAGAAGAAAAACATACTATTTTCAGACGGGGATCCAAACAGCAGTTTGCTCCAGATAGACACATGCCAATGACTTCGTTTTCCAATCATGGACCTGGTCTTGCTCATGATATGAAAAACTCGTGTAATTACCCCCCTATATATGATGATCCATTTGCAGGCCAAACGAAAAGGGATCATTATCCCAAGCATCAACAGTTTGCAAGTCAATCAAGGATGGGCTATGTTCCAGGGAAGTCTTTGGACTTCGATCAGGCTTCTCTCAGATTATATTACAATGAGTCACATAATCACCATCCTGCATGTTCTTGCTCTCTCTGTCATAGAATGTCTCTCAATCCGGCTGCACATCCAACATCCAGCCATAGTATGAATCTCCAAAGGCGTGTTCCACGGACTTATGATCCTAGAATGGCACATACTGGTCCTCGAGAACGACCATCCCACCTTGCTCCTCATCCAAGGAGAGTTCTGGTAACTGGACAGAACAAACGGATTTGCCTCCCCATTGCTGGTGGTGCCCCCTTTGTATTATGCCACAAATGCTTTGAGTTGCTCAAATTACCCGGGAAGTTCATGACCAAGAATAATAAAGAGTATAAATTGCAATGTGGGGCCTGCTCTTCTGTTATGTCATTTGATCTTCAGAAAAGTTTTTTAGGTGCTCTTTCTTCACAGAAGAATCCAGATCTTGTCAATGCTACTAGTGGCTCTGGTAAAGTGCTGAACGAGTCAGGTCCTAGACACCACCATGACAGTGTTGCTGCTACTAGTACAAATTTCAAACCTTATGATTTTGATGCAATAGAGAACAGATTCCAGTATACGGAATCCAAAGCCACTGAAACCACAGGAGGACGGAGAATGATTTCAGATTTTAATGAATATACTCGAGGTATTTCTCCATCATCTCATTCTTCTAAGGAAGAGCTCATTACAGATAGTGCAAGTGTGCAAAGCAGCCTACTAACTTCTTCAGAGACGGCTGCAAAGATTCGCCCTCCCCCTGGTTCACCTTTGCGGGAACATCTTGATTACTCTGGCCAACACCACAAAGCTGAGGCAGAAATTACAAATACTTTTACTGGAGAAGAGAAGCAAGTTCTTGAAAAAAATGTATCTCAAGATAGCTCTGTGGTAAATACTGCGGTTGCTTTAGAGACTGAAGATCATTCCCATGAGTCATCAACTACTGTATCTGATTCTGGGGATGCTCCAACAGAATGCAGAGATGAAAACAAAAAGTCCTCTAAATCTCCTTTCTGGAAACCCTTTTCACCAAGACCTGGTTCTGTCTCCCCTGAAAAAGATGAGGTATTTGTCAATGGTCAGCGGGTACCACTTCATGTAATTAAAAAGGCAGAAAAGCTTGCTGGACCTATTGAACCAGGGAACTACTGGTAATTGTTGCAATACCTTTTAATTGCGTTTTTTTTTTTAACAAAATTAATACATAGTACATTTATTCGGCACAAATTTAATTTGACAAGTTAGTTGATTTAATTTCAGAAGGTAGCAAAATGATCTTAAGTTGCTCACTCGGTTGTTTTGTTGTAAAACATCCCTCATTTTCTTAATTGATTATTTTATTGTAGGTACGATCCTAAAGCTGGTTTTTGGGGTGTAATGGACCATCATTGCCTTGGGATAATTCCGGTGAGTTATAGTGCAAAAGAATTTCTCTCACTTTCATTTGGTTTCATCTATTTTCTTTCCAATCCTCTTTATAAGATGTTACATAGTAGTAATTGTAGGAAGGGGCATTCCTATTTGTCTTGCAGCCATCTATTCCAGAATTCAGTTTTCCCATGCCAGCAAATTGTTCTAGAGGGAAAACTGCTGTTTATGTAAATGGCAGAGAGCTTCAGAAAAGAGATCTTGATTTACTTTCAAGTCGAGGACTTCCAACTATGCGGGACAAGAGATATATTGTTGATATATCCGGAAAAGTCCTGGAGGAGCAGAGCAAAGACTTCATTGCTAACCTTGGAAAACTTGCTCCCACGTGAGTGTCTCTGATTCTTTTGTTAGTTCACTTATTTGATGCATTTAATCACCACATGTCAGCTTTCTTCCATTCATGAGAAACTTCATGTACATTTTGGGAACGTACATTGTTTTATTTTGGTGGTAGATTAGTTGTCTAATTATTAGTGTCTACACAGAACCATCTATTACAATTTTACAAATGAGAGTTACTATGCTGTTAAAAATGATTTCATATACTATGAGATTAAAAATCAAATATTTCAATATTACCCCTGAAATGAGGCAGCACATTCACATCTTAGGAATGACTTTTATTTTCAGCCATTCCCTCAAAACAATAGAAAGAATAGGAATTAGCATTTTTTGAACAAAACCGCTGGTTAGTGGCATGATTAACTAGCCAAAGTATATAAGTTAATTTTTTTTTTTTTTAGATTAAATCTATGATTCTCTACCTCTTAGTTTGAATTTGTATGCTCATGACAAAAATAATTTTTGGTGAAACTTGAATTCGCATATGCATTTTAAATAGTTCAAACTGTGTGTATTTTGATCAATGGATTGGGCACTCTTGAGCCTATTACTTTCATTATTGGCTATAAAGTTAGCTTTGAGTATGTTTATTGCTACCTGAAAGCGATCTTGTATACATTTGGTTGTACACAAATTCAATAGATTTAAGTTACTTGAACAAACCATTTATTAACTACATCTTCATCGTGCTGTCTCATCATAATTTAGCATTCACGATGTTCTGAGACTAGTGTCCTCTGGCAGCCAAAATTCAAATGAACATAGAGAAAATGAATTCCTTCTTATGCAGCGAAAGGTCTATTTGTCTAACTTGTTAGTCAACCCACAGGGAGTGAACTATCCTATAAGTTCTAAATGAGCAAATTGTAGCTTGACTTGATTAAGTGCAATATAACCTTAGATACTGATTGTTAATGTCAAAATTACTCACTCTACCTTATTTTTTCATTCAGAGTTGAGAAGAAAAAGCGGGGATTTGGTATGCGCGTTCCTGAGGAATTCAATGATTAATATTTTTGGGGGCTGCTATCCTAAATTGGATAAAACCTGAAACTGACAGAGGTTGAAAGATTGACAGTGTGCCATTTGGCAACGTGATCTGTGAAGACTTTCCATGTTTTTGTGCATATTATTAATTTTCTCATTATTTTTTTGTTAAATTCATGAAATAAAATCCATTCTTTTTAAGGTTACTGTTGTCAAAATGGTTGTTCAGAGAGAGTTTTTTTTTTTTTTTTTTTTTGCAAGTCTGTAAAGTAATGTGGAGTGTTTTTTGCAGATTTCTGGAATTTTGAGATGCTTTATCAGTGGTTTATCTGTAAATATTAGTAGAAAATAAATCTGTTGGATATTAACAATCTATTGTATATAAATCTAATGTCAATTGTTATATAACAGATCTGATTAAAAGTTAATTAAATCTACTACCTCTGTTTCTTAATGTTCCTTCAATTTAACTTTTTACATGACTTTCATTTCTTTCTTTCTTTCTTTCTTTTTTTTTTTTTTTTGTTTTTTTTTTTTGTTTTTTTAAATATCTTTTATCAATGTTAATTGTTGATTTTGTTATTGTTCTAGTGCCTGTCTAGTGGAGCATCATGCACAATCTAATGAGAGGGTACATAATTAAGTTAGAGATATGGAATACGAAGTATATTACTAACTGTTATGTAGTCCAATCAAGTTTACTGAATTCTCTCAAACTTTTGCCAAAGGTTCTATGATATGAGTTATGCATTTATTTGCAAAATTCAAAGCCCATCTTTACTTAAATAACAAAATTTTGCTGACTGAAAATGGAGTTTCAATTGCTAGCAAAGATATAGCCCTAAGGCCATCATAATATATACGTAGTACTTGTATCACAATAAAATTGATTACTTAACAAATAAAATTTGAACAAGAAAGAATGATTTATTTTGTTCAATCTCAAGAAATCATAATAACCATTACCATTACCATTACCATTACCATTACCATTACCATTACCATTACCATGAAATTTAAACAAAATCAAATTACTTGTTATGAATAAGGAGACTCTAACCAAATAAGTGGTGTGAGTTTGCCGAGATATGATGAGCGACAATTGTAAAAATGATCCTCAAACTTGCCATTGGTTAAATTGTAAAGACATCCACCATGTCGTCCCGGTGTTTGGCAAGGAGTAGATCTCGGACTATCATCGGTATAGTAAATGCAATTAGGCTTAAAACCACGAGATGACTCAACGGAAAAGGAAGAATTTAAACCTAAGAAAATTGTTCTATTTCCCAAACTTGACACTTCATTGAGCTCTCCAGCCATAACATTCAATTCAAATACCTCAAATCTTATAGTTTGAAATCGGAATATATGCCGCCTTTTGGAGGTGGTAATTTCTTGACGAGTGACTTGACGTATAACCAACAATTTGCCAGATGATTCAACCAAATAATGAAACCATGCTGTTTCATTATCATCATATGTCAACATGTTTGGGACATGTCCATCAATCACAGCCACCACATGAAAATGAGGATTGCCTTTGGCAGTCTCAAACTTTACAAACATACCAAATATATTAACGCCGTAAAACTCTCCTTGGTAAAAAGTTAAATCGGTGCAATAAAAACTAAGGAAAAGTTGAGTATGGTAGGGGTAATCAGGCAATATTGGTCCCAGTGGAACAAGAGGATCCCTAACATGAATCCACCCATGACCATCACCGGAACAGGCACCGGCACCGCGATTATTCCTCCAGAAAACCAGATTTGATGCAAGATTGTCAGTGCCGGCACTGAAAGACACTGAAAGGAAGACAACAAAATCACTACTAGTTGAGGGATCGGCTGACAATATGAACCTATTAAGGATTGTTCTATGCCAATCAAAGTCTCTGAAATCTATGTGGTTAGTATTCCATAACTTTAGTATTGGTAGCTCTATAATGGCACCAGAAAAGGGGTTCAAAATACTAACTTGCTTTGTTTTCGAGAGCACAAGAAGCCACCCACGAGAAGATAACATTGGTTTTTTGTAATTCAACTCAGCTGGCAGGCTAATAAGGCGAACCATGCGCTTAGAGAAGCTGTATAAGCGATGGCTCATCGAGGACTGTTTCTGTCGTAGCATTAGCCACGGAAGTGTATGCATCGATTCTGTAGCATTGGCATTGGCATATCCTCGTAAACTAGCCTCCTTTCCGGCTGATCTCCAATTTGAACAAATTTTTAGTAACGTCTCATAGTCTTCATAGAATTCCACATGCTCTACAATTTTAGTCACAATATCTTTTGGCATATTACCCCAGTCTCTCATGTTTCTTTGTTTGGCTTTGGATTTAACAAAGATTATGAGGGATCAAGATTTAAGGGATTTTATAGAAAATTAAAAGTGATAATATAATTGTTTATAAATTATATATCACATGCTTAGTATTGCCGGAGTCATCTCTATCTATCTCCTTAAGTTAGAGATATATACGAGTACAGTTAGGATCATAATTAATTTATAATAGTTTGACCACGATATATATACAATATATTTTCAAAATATTATCAAATTGAATTTTTCTATCATTTGGCATATCACAATCCGAGTAAAAGGATAGGAGCATTATCAAAGAAAATCATATCATATAAGAAGATAATTTAGTGACAGTAAGCTGTTATAGTGGCACAGTAATAGAACACCAGCTGCACTCCAATTATAGCTGGTTACCAACAGTGTTTTCCTTGAATTTCGGTTTCTAGCAAAGTGAAGTACGCCATCCTATTATAATATACGAGTATATATGCTGGCAACAAATTCATCTTTCCTTGTTGGGCATCTAACTAGTATCCAGTGACTATTGCCTAATTGTCAGCTCAGCCTTGAGATGCAATACCATTGATAAATAACTGGCGCCATAATCGAGGTCCATGTTTTACCAAACAAGTTTCTGTGAAATTGTAGTACCCTTGATATTAGGAAGTAAACTCATCAGCAGCTTTTTGCCTAGCAGAAAATTCATAGTCCACAGCAAACACTATACACTGCAGTCGTGGCAGTTTGGAGGAGAGCTCTGGATCTAACATCTAAACTTTCCTGCATGTCAAGTGTAGAAAACCAGATCAGTCGGCACTCGGCAGAGTCGAGTACCAAGTACGTTTCGTCGCACTTGACTCTAAAATCATAAACTGCGTCTTCAAAAGCAACCTAAAGATCATCATCCAAATTCATCTTCTTAGTTGTTATACCCAATAAGGGATATATATTCGAAACAGAACAAAGTCCCCTACTATCAAAATCAAATATTTCCAACACCAGTAACCAAAACCCCTATTTATTCATGCATCAAACAACAACTACAATAAGCAATGGGCGCCGTCAAAACCATTGCCAAATCCAATTATCCATTATTCATTAGGAGGGAACATCAGATCCCCTGCTCCAACATACACCCTCAATTATCCTCGCCAATCGACCACCAATCACAACCCATATTACTCACAACAATTCCCCAATTGACCACTGGAAGCCACCTGCCTCACCACCAGTCGCCGCCCAGTAAACCGCCTCAACACAACAACAATTAAAAGCAAATAACAGAATAAAATAGCATGTTGATGAAATTGAAACCCTTAATAAACGGAATCAAGTTTAGGTTCACCTTTCTTCCTCCGAATCATTCCCCTTCTTCCTCTTACTACTACAGCCACCCGATTTGATATTTGCAATTCTGGAATTGCCCAACTCCATATTCGACTGTTTCAACATTTTCCCAGAAACCGTAACCCCAAATTTTGGTTTACGAACATAATCAAAGTTCCCCCAAATGTTGACAGTTTTGGACTTTATGGTGTGTCAAGTCAACGTAATTCCTAAAAAAAAAAAAAAAAAGTCAATAGTAATTTACACCATCTAGATAGAGGGTCAAAACCTCACCTGGCCAGACTCGAGTGAAAACGACTTAAAAAAATATTTAGATTTCAGCTGGTACTTATATAATAATTTAGCATAATTCAAGTTTTAAAATAGGTCTGGCTAACTTAAAGACTCAAATTAAGTAATTAACACCTGTAGACCGTATTAGGTAGTCGTACTACATATTAGGTTTAAGTTACAATTGCAAGAAAATGATACGTACTTTGTAATTTGTTTATTTTAAAATATCAAATTAACAAATAAAAAAATAACTTCGGAGCACTTTACACCCAAATATATATATATATATATATATATATAAACCTTTATAAATTATTAGGCATACTATTCCTATCATCACACGACCCAAAAAATTTGTATCAAAAATATGAAATAAAAAAAACGTAGAATAAGCTAAGAAGAAGATACTTGCACTTGATTATTCAAAAAAAAAAAAAAAAAAAAAAATACTTACACTTGATATTTAGAATATTTTTAGCCAAGGGTTTAGCTTAATACGGAGTACTCCGTACTAACAAATTTTTCATTATGAAATAACAGAACTAATAACAATTATAACCTCCTAAAGTCCTAAGTCCTAACATAACTAATAACAATTATAACCTCCTAACTATCATACCCTTCTATAGCTCTCTCTATATATATATAAACCCCACGAATTTCTTCATTACTACTACATTTCCCAACAACATTTCATTGCACATTTCATTACAACATTTTTTTTCATTTGAAAGAATTCACTACAACTTCACACACAAATCATCAAATATTCGGCCAAATTATGTAAGTATACTTCAATTTGCTTTCAATGCAACTTTCAAATTTTAATTTTAGCAGTTTATCCAATTTAACTTACAAGATTTTATCAAATCTTTTTTTGATTTTTATGTAGTTATCCTATTATATTTTTGTTATCTTTTCCTAAGTTCTTCTAATATTGATTCTTTTATGAAAGTATACTTTGACTTACTTTCAATGCAACCTTCAAATTGTAATTCCACTAGATTATCCGATTTAACATGAAAGATTTTATCAATTTTTTTTTTAATTGCATTGATTTTAATTATGTAGTTATCCAATTATATTTGTGTTATCTTTTCATTAATTCTTTTAATATTGATTCTTTTATTTTTATTTTGTTGGGATTTTAGTTTGATTTTAATTCTTTTAGTTATCTGGATCTTTTATTTTTTATAATCAAGTTATATTTTTATGTATCCATTTTATTTATTTTTTGATCAATTTAGTAACGTACTAGTTTCCTTTTTTTGGGAACAATTAGCTACGTACTTTTTTTTTGTTTTGCAAAAATTTAGCTACGTACTCTATTCTTTATTAATCCTTTTTTTTTTTTTTTTTTTTGCAACGCTATGTACTTTATTCACAAAAAAAAATAGTTTTAATTTCTTTATCATTCTTGATTTTTTATTTTTTATTTTTTGGAATTCTTTCAATCCTACATACTTTAATAAAAAAAAAATAGTTATAATTTCTTTATTAATCTTGAGTTATTTTTGTATAGGGAGGGAACTCAGGGAAGCCATGAAATTGCTCAGCAACTACATTTGACTTTCGGAGACCTTGAGGTTGTTAATTTGTTATTATTATTATTATTATTATTATTATTATTATTATTATTATTATTATTATTATTTAACATATCAATTTTAATGCAGGTTCCTAATTACACTGTTTTTGATGGACACTTAATTGTAATCGGGTCTACTCATTCTATTGGGCTGGGATCTCAACCAAAGTCTATTGGGCCAGATTCAGGTGATCTTGGACTGAAATCTCCTATTGGCCCGAAATCTTCTGTTGGGACAGAGCCAGATTCTATTGGGCTAGGATCTCAGCCAAAGTCTACTGGGCCTCTCTTTGATTCAAGTGTTCTTGGACTGAAATCTCCTATTGGCCCGAAATCTTCTGTTGGGACAGAGCCAGATCCTATTGGGCTTGGATCTCAGCCAAAATCTACTGGGCCTCTCTTTGATTCAAGTGTTCTTGGACTGAAATCTCCTATTGGCCCGAAATCTTCTGTTGGGACAGAGCCAGATTCTATTGGGCTTGGATCTCAGCCAATGTCTACTGGGCCAGGGCTAGAGTCAGATATCAATGATAGGCCATATTATTTGGACCAAGTGTAGACCCTAGTCTTCCTTCATTGGTTGGCAAATTTGGTTTCGTTCTTCCTAACCCTCCACCCATGTCAAAGTATAAGCCTTGCCACTTTTCTCACGAGTTTTTACATCTATGCAACTTTACTCAAGCAAATGTCCCTTGTCCATTTATTGGCTCTTGCCGTTTTAGCCACGGAAGTTGAGCTCTAATGCAATGAGATACTTCTGTTGGATATATTTTACTAGTAGTGGTGGAGTTAGGCAATTAGATACTTCTGTTGGATATATTTTACTAGTAGTGGTGGATTTAGTGTACTACTTTGAACATAAGTATGCAAGCAATAAAGTTAGCCTTGAAATACTACTTTGAACTTAAGTATGCAAGCAATAAAGTTAGCCTTGAGTTTGTTTAATTGCATATATATATTTTGATATTACGATTAAATTTAAGCCTCCATGACTGATTTCTCTTTAATTCATCATAGACACGGTTATTATATAACCCAAAAATCGATATTTGTTTCATTCCATTATATTCGAATATCCAAGGTCCGAGATGAAATCTCCCTAATCTGTGACCCTTCCGCAACCCATATTGAAGTATCCAAGATCCGTGATCAAATCTCACTCACATTATTTATCATTTATGACACTCCATACACACCCTACCCAAAAAGAAATACTAACAAATGAACAAGAAAGGAAAGGTTGATGATGCGATGATTGAGTACTCATAAGTTTAAGTCTAGATAGTGATTCTTGCATCTTTTATCCACGTACGATCTACTTATAATATTGAATATTTTTTATCAGCTACTTCCTCTGTCCCATAATATTTTTTACCCTTGATTTTGCACATGTCTTATACTTTTTTCCACTTTCTCTTTCTAACTTTTGTCATTGTACTTTTCACTTTTATTAATGTAATTCGGGGCTGTTGAACTGAACTGATTGGAGCTAAGGGGAACTGAGATGAAATGAATATTTTATGAGAGAAGAAAATTAGGAGTTGAACTGAACTGATTGGAGCTAATACTTTATGAGAGAAGGAAATTAAGAGCTGAGGTGAACTGAACTGAACTGAAATTAAGTAAATGAGAACAGGCCCTTCATCTACTTTTTCATATACCGTGAGTCGGTGACAAAACACAAACAGGATGGAGGGAGTATTTTTATTTTATTTTTTTTATTTTTCTTGAGTGGTGGGGTGGGGGAGGGGGTGATTGATTAGGGCAAGTCCATCTCTCTCACACACTAGGCCACTCGAGCCCAATACACAAAAAATACCGTTGATAACCCAATTCTTATTAGTTGGAGTGTTGGACTGGGTCACCACTTAGCACTCACCACACTCACCAGACCCCAGTTCCACTAGTTGGACTCTAATGAGCATATAGTCTTAATAAAATGAACATGCAACTGTTATGTGAAAGTGTATCACTGTATCAGGTAAAATTTCTGGGTGATTCAAAGATTTTAACTAAAAAAAATAGCTTTTTCTCAAGAAATTATAGTGTATGGAGCACAAAAATTAAGTGTATGGAATGAACACTAAACTATCAAAAGAAGCGCACACAAGCATAGTTGAAATATCAATCAATTTATATATCTAAGCCTCTACTTCTAAGAACAACTACAGAAATTTTATTGCCAAAAAAATTACAGTAAGAAAATACAGAAGTAAGAAGTTAAGTTCAAAGACTTTAACAGTTCAAAAATCTTGTCCTAAAAGAGTCAAGACTGCATGTAAACAAAACTACACCCACTTTTTAATTTCAGTACTTGCATGTACGATCACATATATTCTACTAGGCAAAGTTTAAGAGAACCAAAGTAAATTCTTCCAGCTAGTACCTGGCGAATGATCAATCTTCGATTAAGTTCTTGACCTAAAAAATTGCTCAATATCCTCTAATTGTTGAAGAGACAACATTCTTCGTTGTTAACATGATTCCAGATTCCTACAAGATCCATGCACAAGAAAAAGATGCAACCACCCCGAACTGAGACTCGCACATAATGAGTTGCGACACTAAAAAGAAAAATCCCAGCTTCTGCATATCCTCATGCATAGATAATAGCAACAATTACAGCAAGTATGACCCTTTCATTACATAATTGCTTCTTCACAGTTCAGGACAACCAAAACGAGCCATCAAATCGGGAATATAATTTACCACGAGAGATAACAGCAACAATGACCTTTTCAGAAAGTTCTCATCAACCCAGTACATCAAAAATACAATAAATCAGCCAAGAGAATCACAAAATTAGGACTAATAGCTTGGAAAACCAGGGGAGAAAAAAGTAAACTTTAACCTTTAGTATAACCCACCATAGGGTGATGTCCTCTATTTACTCATGAATGATGTTGCTCATTTAGTATTCACACACCGTTCCATATCTTGTTTACAAGTCTCTTCGAAAGAACTCATCCGTTCACTATCATTTCCATGATTACATCATTCCAAGCGTCTATAGGCCCAGGCAAGCACCAATGCAGACAATCGTACTGGACTTGTGCATTTTCATCCAGTGCAAAAGGGTAATGTTGTCGATATGGACCAGGGTGCCCATCAGGCCTTAACAAGGAAAGCTTCATTAAATCCAGAAGTCTTAGTTGCACACCATTCTCGGATGCCCGAGCTACTGCCTTCTCAAATTCCTCTAGCTCAATTTGTCGCAGCATTTTTTGCATGTACTTCATCTCAACCTCACCATCTTTAAATGGGACAGTTCTATTGCACTTTCCTCCACTAGACCACTCTCCACCTTCAAAATGATCAGGCGTAAGAGTCCTGTAAAAGATTAACCCTTTATGATCAGATGTAGCAACAAAGTTGAACACTAACTGCAGAGTTTTGCGGTAAGCAAACTCTAAACTGAGGTCAGTGAGGTTCTTCTGACATTTATGACATCCCAAAACTGTTTCATTCTCATAGTATATTCCTGGTTTGAGAAACCACTTTCCAGAGGAGAAGATCATGTAGTCCAGGTTTTTGTACAAATCAGTCCACTTCTTATCAAGTCTATCAAGGTGCAGTTCAAGATCCTGAGTTGAGATACCATTAATGTCTTCATAAATAGTCGCATCTGTCAGAAAGGGAGACCATATAACATATACGGTCACGTTGTAAGATGGGAAGCGCCATCCTTTAGATTTGTATCCTTCATCATGATAAAACAACTCTGCTTCTTCCACCTGAAGAACATCACATTGCAAAACATAACTTATGAATAGGCCTTTATCGTACCATTCTAAGGTTAAACAAATACTAGCATGCCAAGAGATGTTACTATACCTTTGAGAGCATACAAATTAAGGACTGCACATGATTTCGAGAGATAGAGTCACCTATAAATGCCCACGTTTTGTTCTCCATCATCTCTAGAAATGTCATAGCATTGAACTGAGGTAACTCACAATTTTTTGGACTCCACCTCCAGTAGAGATATTCTGAATCAGGCCTCCCATTCTTCATGCAGTTCTGATGCTCTTCAATGAAATTGCAAGTTTCATTAATGTAGGCAGGTCCAGCTGGATTTGGGATCCAATCCCCGTTAAAAAGATCGCCACACTTTTCTGCATTTAGATCATAGTAGTAATTAAATCAACCAACTAAAGAAAAACCATTGCCATCACAACTAGTTAAGTAGAACAAATTAGTTGCTGTAATGAATACGATTTAAATGGGGATCCTCATGATAAAATCATGCACCAAATTGCTTGTGATACACGAACATAATTCTGTCCTCATGTTAACTACTCGTATTGTATATAGGAGCTAGGAAGACATGGAGGTGAGTAATATAAACTTATGAACTAAATAATAGATGACTGCAATGTGTTACCATGGACACTTAGAAAGCATAACATACAATTCCCAATAACTAAACATCTCAAACCAAACAATCTCTGAATATTTCGAGATTGGTAATTAGTAAGACCAGATGGACAGCTATTAACACTCAATTTCATGCACATGTTCACCTGATTACCTACTTAATTTCTTTTTGTTTATTTTGAAATCCATTACCTACTTAATTTCACCAACTACATTTCACACTTATCAATTATTCTCATGCTTTCGAGTCAATTCAAGAAAATATTCCCTTTTGATAATAGCTAACCTAGCTAGTAGCCAAATTAATACGTAGTAGAAGTATATTTTTGCTACATTCTTATCAAATCCAATGTAATCCTAAAGAACTCAATTTCCTCATTCAAAGGCAAACTGCAAAAACGGTAAAGACAATGACAGAAAATTCTACCACAACAAATCTACAATGAAATTTGAACAATGCCCAAAATTATTTCATTACACTAAAAATTTGATCTTCTACTTCCCCGAGCAAATGGAAAAACAAACTCAGCTCGGCCAGTGTTACCTATATCGCTACCCCCACACGAAATGTGATCCAACAAGTATGAATTTGTAATGCGATGTGCAGTATCACACTATCGAGCTAATTTGGATGGGAAACTCAGCTGAGTCAGGTTACCTAATTCACTAACCCCCACACCAAATGTGATCTAAAAAATACAAATTTACATGCCAGTGATAAACTTTCGAGCTAATTTTGGTGGGAAACTTAGGGTAGTGTTACCTAATTCACTAACCCCCACCAAAATGTGATCCAAAGAATGCAAATTGGTACATTCTAGTACTACAATTTCAAGCTAATTTAACAAAACTAGGAAGCAAATTGTGTTTTTGAACCCAATATTGTACCACCGAATCAAATAACATAGTGACGAATTATTGTTTTGTTGTCACTTTATACACAAAAAATTGAAATCATGAAATCTTTAGGCATTACTTACACTCTTACAGCAAAACATGAAAAAACAATCATAAATTCCAACAATAATAATAGTAATCATAATGAACTTTTTACATAAAAATCGAAAAAATACCTCGTTTTATAGGAATTTGATCAGAAATTCCGGAATCTGAAGAGCTAGAATCAGACCCATCAATTAGTTCAGACAACGAAGAAGAAGAACGGGATTGAATTGAAGTAATTCTTTGAAAAAAGGTAGAATCAGGAGGAAATCTAGAGCTATTATGGTAGAGAAAAACTCGTAAAGCAAGAGTAGTAGCTAAAATCATTACCCCTAATTTGAAAATTGATAATTTGTGTTTGTGAAGTGCCCACATTTTGGAGTGCCACTGCATGTTATTTTCCAGAAAACCCAACTCTGAAATTAATTTCTATCTCTAATTTGTTGTTTCTATTTTGTATGAGAGTGAAAGGAGAAAAAAGAGAGGAGAGAGGTCACACCAGTGAGTTGGGGCCTGAATGTCTGATGCCGACACAATTTATCCTTCTTAAGTCTCAACTGTTTTGCCTACCTCTTTTTTTTTGGGTGGGGGGTGCGAATGGAGAGTAATGTGAGTGAGATTTGATCTTGGATCTTGGATACGAATACTCGGATATAATGAAATGAAATGAATCTCGATTATTTGGGTATATAATAATCGTATCTATGATGAATGTAATATGAGAGGGTTAAGAAGTACTCGTAATTGTTAAAATTAAATGCTTAGCCAAGCAAATGATCACGAATTGCTAAAACTAATGATAATGGTTTTTAAAACTCCGTACAGATCAAACAAACAATTATTAAGGATATTTATCCTAAATTCCTTATTCTCTTTTTGGCCTGATATTTTCCTGCTCTTAGCTGGCATTCTGGTATACCTGTTTTTTGTCCTTTTCCTTTTCTGTTATGATGTATTTGCTTAGTACAATGAATGTATTAGATTCTTTTTTTTTTTTTTTGAAAAGGAATGTATTAGATTCTGTGCCAGCTAGGTACAGTAATCTCTAGGGGGCATGTACACCGAGGCAATGGTTTCATAAGTTGTCCTGTGGCCTCCTGAATTTGAGCTTCACTCAATCCAAATCTGATTATAGCTTGTTTACCAAGACAATTTCTACTTCTATCACTATTGTTCTGGTTTATGTAGATGATCTACTGATATGTGGTAATGATTCGACTGAAATTGCAAATCTCAAATTTCTTCTGTCTAAGGTTTTTCACGTGAAAGATCTAGGCCCTGTCAGATATTTTCTAGGCATTGAGATTGACAGATCTAATGCTGGCTTCTTCCTTTCTCAGAAGAAATACACTACTGATATTCTCAAGGAGTTTGGAATGCTAAATACCAAACCCCTGCAGCTCCCTATGGATAGTCATCTCTAACTCATTGTTGATAAGGGTGATCCCCTTTCTGATCCAAGTACTTATCAAAGGCTTCTAGGGAGACTCATCTACTTGACTATTACTATGCCTAACATTGCCTTTCCTGTGCACATTCTGGCACAATTTATGCATCATCCCACAACTGTTCATCTTCAGGCTGCTAAAAGGGTTTTGAGATACTTAGTTGGGACTTTGTCTCTAGGTATTTTGCTTGCTACAAGCTCTGCTGCTCAAATCAATGCCTACTGTGACAGTGATTGGGCAAGTTGTCCTATGTCAAGGCATTCTACCACTGATTACTGCATTTTCTTTGGTCAATCACCTGTCTCATGGAAGACAAAGAAGTAGCCTGTCACTGCTCGTTCTTTTGCTGAAGCAGAATATAGAGCCATGGCTTTAACCACCTATGAAGTTACTTGGTTAACTGCTCTTCTCAAGGATCTTGGTCTCAAGAATCTTCCTCCCACTATTCTCAAGTGTGATAATCAAGCTGCCCTTGCTATTGTTGCCAATCCTGTTCTCCACTATTCTCAAGTGTGATAACCAAGCATGTTGAAATTGATTGCCACTATGTTCGTGATCAGATTCAGCAAGGCACAATCAAGACTGCAAAAGTTTCTTCTGCTAATCAGGTTGCTGACATCCTAACCAAGGTTCTTCCTGTCAAGCTTCATCAGCAACATGTTCACAAGCTGGGAGCTTCTTTCTTCGCCCACCAGCTTGAGGGGGGGGGGGTATTAAGGATTTTTATCCTAAATTCCTTATTCTCTTTTTGGCCTGATATTTTCCTGCTCTAGCTGGCATTCTATTATACCTGCTTTTGTCCTTTTCCTTTCTGTTATGATGTATTTTCTTAGTACAATGAATGTATTAGATTCTCTGCCAGCTAGGTACAATAATCTCTAAGGGGCATGTATTAAGTATGGGTGTACGGGAAAACATTCATTCAATCAATCATATTATTCTTCTCTCTTCTCTCTAAATTCTGCTCTCTTCCTCTTTCTCTCTGATCTAATGACTTTTCCTCTACATTAAATATATTGGTTTGCATCTGTCATCAACAATAAAACTGTATACCAAAAGAAAAATAAAAATTTATGTAGTCAATATGGATTTACATGTTACCTAAAAATAACTAAATTTCAATATGTTTTACGAGTAGACTAAAGAATGATCCGCAACATGTTGGTTAATTAGACCATCTAATAATCTTTAACCCACTCCCAATTCATAATTTTACATTTGTCTCACGTTGTGACTCGTGAAAGGCTTTGATACATGGGTAGTTCAATTGATTATCGTATCCATATAGGACACGTAATATGCACCTGTACTCTTATGGGTACTAGCCCTACCAGGTACTTTGGCACATTTTTTAATTTTATTATTAACAAACTTTACTTACGATATATTCAATTTGATGATTTTTTAAAATAATTTTTCGATTTTATATGATAATAAAAGGTAGTAAAATTTATCAAAATTCATTGAAACTTTCATAAAAGTTATGTTTATGAACATATTGTATTTTGCTTGATTGGCCGTATTCGTATCGTCTTTCCTTTTATCTAGTGTATTACATTTCTTAAAAAAAATGTGTATTATGTACCCGTATCTGATTCCGTAACCATTCTTAGGCCATGTTCTTTTGAGCTTCTGCGCAAAGTAAAGCAGAGCAGGGGTCAGCTAATAAGCAGAGCAGATTAAATTTCAGCAAAATTTCAGCAGAGCAGAGCAGAGTAGATTTCAGGATAGCGGAGCAGAGCCGAGCAGAACAGAGCAGAGCAGATTTCAACAATATTATTATTATTATTATTATTATTATTATTATTATAAAAATATCAAAAAAACCTACAGAGTCAATCAATTTGCAAGAAATGGTGGGGAGTCGAGATACAATTTGGGCCCCCACCCCTTTAGCTATAGCGAACCCGATCATGCTAAAGATGTGAGCAGCTACACGAGCACCAATACCTTGAGTCTTTACAAATGCCTGAATACGCTTCAGCAACGCAATAACATCCTTCTCTAATTCTCTTAACGAAGAAAAGGACAAAGGAAGAAAACCATAGCCAATAGCCCTACAACGCGCCCCATGCTTGTCCCGCTTCCGCTGAGCCGCCGCCAACACAACAAGACCAGGAATTAAGTCAGACAACTCCGATTGTGTCAAAGGAGAAGACCCCGTCAAGTCAACACATACATCAAGGTCTCTATCCCAGGAATAAAGCAACACATCTACAGGTCGTAGAGCCCCGTCGTTTCCTCCAATCAACCCAACGTTAACCTCCTTTCGAGCAGACCTAAAACAAATATCAACAAGGGTGTCATGAACAACATTGTGTTGATGTTTAATACCCACCATCCCAGCACAAGACACAACATGATCCCCATAAATATCCCCGTAAAAAACCCTTAAGCAAGCAGAAAACGGAGAACAAAGGAACACCTAACCGGTAGCAAAGAACACTACGGTAAGTTTTACCATTCATAGTCTGACCCAAATTCGATATCGGGACCGTCCGCAACCAGGCCGAAGAGTGATCCCCTTCTGGGACTTCCATAAGGCTACCTGACGCGGAGTTAAGGAGAAAGTGGAATCCGCAGATGTAGTGACCTTCGTGAAAATATATATCTGCCAACTTTTTCATGAGTATGGGGCAGCAATGTCACTAGGGTTACTCATAAGGTCAGTCTCCACATTCCTGTTAAAAAGACTAAGAGCACCATCAAAGGCCAGTCCCGTACCAACAATACCAGAATTGCGAAGAAGCGTAGCCTGAAGACCAGAAGACTACAGACGTGACGCAAGGAAAGCATAATGCCGAACATCACCCGCCGAATAGACACCCAAACCACCATAAGCAAAAGGTAAGGTAGCAAGTCGCCATTGCCAATCACCAAAATCAGGCCCCGAAGCTGTTACAATGCGCTCCAAATTAAAGAAGCCTAAAGGGCCACGTCAAAAGAAACATGTGCTGTTTAAAAAAGACAAGGAGGACAAGTGCGCATAAAGCAAAGTAGAGTTTTGAAACCCCAGTACACGCACGAAGAAGCAACAACTTGCATTGGGGATCATCGAACTTAGCAACAGCATCCATTAGCACAACGGTCTTCGACACTCTATGTGAAACAAGCTCACCATAAAAAGAGGAAGCAGCACTGACAGGACCACCCAGTGTAGACACCCATTTGTGTCTCCCCAAAAACAAAACCCAGTGATGAATACCTTTCGCGTCGAACCATAATCGAATGAGGTGAAAGTGTGAAAAGTCTTGTGTTGCGGTTAGTTTTTATTAAAAATCCTTCTTTCTGTTTTCGAAAACCCACTCTATTTAATAAAAAACGTCCAATCCAGTTTAGTTTGGTCCATGATAAGGGTCCAATAATAGTGTAGTTGTTTGGGGCTTGAAAAGACCTTTCTAACGATATATTATAAGCCCAATTTCGATGAATAATGAGGAAGTTATGGCCAAAATACTAAACTGGGCCCAAACCGGATTTTACCTACGACCCAATGATCATGTGGAGGGTCCAAAGGTTTATTCCTATTCCTAAACTAATTAGGATTGATTAAAATCTTCTATAAGTTTCTAAAATATCTTAATTATCCTTTTTTGAAAAGATAAGATCATAGAGTTTGAATTTGAATAAAACTTTCCTTTTATAAAACTTTCCTTTTTTTAAGTCCTAGTTCTATTCGAATTTAAAGATGTTCAAAGACAATCAGATATTATTTTCGTGCTTCATATTTTTTATCCAAATTTTATATGGTTGGATAGATTTTGAAATTATCTTTCCAATGATATATTATAATATTAATTCCGAGCTATAACGAAAAAGATATGAAAGGAATACGAAACTCTATCCAAAACTGACACCCTTTTACTATTTCGGCCATATCTTTTTATCTACAAAATATTTTAATCTGATTCTAATTGTATTAGAAAGTAGACTTCAAGAGCTTTCCAACGACATATTATATGACTTATTTAGACTTTTGGATCAAAATATATGATAAAAACAAAATTCACAAAAACTGTCTCTGTCGCCAAACGACAGGTTTGTCGCCTCGCGACAAGATGAATTTCTGGTGACAAGGTCGGTTTTTTGGCAACAACGTGTAGTTTTATTTCTTATCAAATTCTATGATTTTCCGGACTGTTTCCTTATAAATAGGGTCCTCGACCTCCATCAACAATCAATTCTCATCAACGATCAACTCTCATCAAGAATTACTTGATTCTCTCTATTCTCTCTCTTGAGCAATATATGCTTTCTTTCTTTCTCTATTTCTAAACTATCCTTTTATTAAACACAATTCCGCATACACAAGATCTTGAAACACCTAGCCAAGTTCAAAGTTTCCTTCGCCCTAGACGTGAAAGGTTTATACTTTTCTGAGGGTTTGGTCCAAATCTAGTTTAAACTTTATTTAATTTGATTCTAATTTAATTCCTTAATTCTTTAATTCTTTATTATTTTCATTGAAGTTTACTAACTTGTGTATTTTGTTATTAGAAAAAGGTACGAGGCTTCAAAGTAAGTAGACTAGCTTACTCCCTATTTTATTTCAATGTAGAAAGCATGTTTATTATTGTTTTAATTCCTAGTATCATGTTAGGATGTTTTCAATGCTTTCTAGTATCATGTTTAGGGTGCCTTTATTTATTTCTAATAGCATGTTAGTACCATGTTAGGTTTAAAATTTTGATCTTTATTGCTTAGTGACATGCTAGGATTTGTTATTAATCTTGTTAGTATCATGCCTAGGATCTTGCTATTATTATTAAGCTTTATTATTAACATGATTTTTATTGTTATTATGATTATTGTTATCATAATTGTTATTTATGATTATTATTATGTTGCTTGATTTATTTATTGTTATTGCTTGATCACGCCTTTTATGCTTGTTTAAAGGAAATTTGTACTTGAAATCACGCTTAATAAGATAATTAATAATTTGGTTTAGGCTAATGTGATTTTAATTCAAGTGATCGCCAATAATAGTTTTATTTGTGCATTAATATTCAACCAACACAGATAAACAGGTTTAGGGCTAAATATAATGTTTGCATGTTAGTCAGAAAGCGCACATGAATACGAGTAGAACAAAGTAGAGGCCTATTTATAGGGCGGGTCCTTTCTTTTGTAGATTAGATTCGTACCCTCATCCCCGAACCTTATTTGGTTCAAGACCTTATGGAGTTGACGATCTCCTGGATCGTTTAAGGGGTGTTACCTTCACCTCGTGATTGGTTTACAAGTTCCTAAAACTTGTTGGCGACTCTTTTGCTCTAGCTTTCTTCCCTTTGGAACGCCACCATACTTTAGTGTATGATCACAGTGGGGTTCAAGCTTGGGGTTATAGTGCTTGAAATATTCCCTACAGTTTTTTGGCGACTCTACTGGGCAGGATTTCTATTTTAATTCCTGAAATTTATTTTGGCAATGATTTAGAATGAGCGGATGAGACTCGAAAATTCTAAGTATTTCATGTGCGTAATTTTGATTAACATTATTGTCATATGCATAAAAAGGTCCTCATTGGATAGACCATCCGAAATGAGTCAAAAACATAGGATTTTACACATAGGAAATTTGAGAAATATCTTTCACAACTAGAATCGAAATAATATTGCGAAATCTGGAAAATTCTAAGAACACAGATACCTGCCAAGGCATGTAGGAACTAGCGTCTAGAAAACAGAGACCGTCACCTGTAAAGAGCTTCTGTCGCCTGGCGATAGTTTTGTCATTTGGCGACAGAGGTTCTTTTGCGGCGACAATTCCTGTAGTCTGGCGCCAAGTTCTTCCAATACTGAGCCAGAACTCTGCCTTCTTGTTTTGACCATTTCTAGTACCGTTGGCTCGATTCTACTTCCTGATTGAGTTTTTTCTCACTTTTCTGAAACCCATATGTGTTCTACATATGGCCATAACCCTCTAGGGGTTCACGCTTCATCTAACCAATCGAACGCTCCTGGCAACGACGGGTACATGCGAATTTGTGAATCCACCAAACCGTGGAAGCAAGTTTTTTAACTTGCGGGGTCCCATCCATACGCGCCAACCCTTCAAGGTTAGGCTTCCGCGCGATGCATCCGGACTCATAACCATGGACCCTCTTTGACTTAACCCATATCCTTGAACTTTAGAGAACTAGAGCCATGGTTAGGTTGCAAACTCATTGCATCATATTGTGACTATGTGAACTACTTGTGCATTCTTACTCGTGCATAGCTTATATGTGACTAAACTAACCGTTTGGTTTGACTTGTGTTTGTAAAATAAGTCTAAATAAACTAACCAATGACTAAAGGACTTTGTTTAATTAATTAATTAATTAATTTGAACTGAGCTGAGGGTCCTCCAAGGGCCAGAATACTTCCGTTTTTTGAACGTTGACATGGAGTCTGAGACGAGGTCCCTCCGCCAAAATCAACTCCAAAACCTTAGCTTTCCTATCACTAAAGTGTCACCAATAATAGTCCTGTCATCTAAATATCAAGCTTGCAAATATAAGTCAAAAGAATCCCTGATTTGGCACACTAACGGACGAAGAACCAATGCAAAAAGCAAAGGGCCTAGAGGATCACCATGTTGCACTCCCTGACATGACCATAAGATATGATCCCCGTAAAACAACCTAGCTGGAGTAGAGTAACAGAAATCAACCCATCGCGAGAGAGCTGGACAACAAAGACGAATCTCACGCAACAAAGCCGAATGATCTACCAAATTAAAGACATTTTGGAAATCCACCAGCAACATGGTGAGGCCAACATCACCACCACGCGCCTCAACCAAACGATTAACAGCATGAAGAATAGCCTCACCACCCGCAGGCACCCCAACACCAAACTGAAGACCTTCTAGATAGCTTACCAGACACAGACCAATTAAAGCATCCCCAACCTTTGAAACCAGACGACTCCAAACGGTACCCACAACAATAGGTCGTATACCACCGACGGGCTTAACAAGTGGCGTAAGAGGAGCACTAGCAATGTATTCTCCTAACTCAGCAGGACATTTCCCAACGAGAAAAATATTAACCATCTGCGTAATAAAGTCCACAAACTCATCTGAAACAGCAACTGCAGCACCAAACAATCCATAACGTGTTGAGCAAGCAAGCCGTCTCTACCGCATGACGTACCTCGTAGAAAACCCCTTATCTGATCCAAAACAACAGCAGGAGTAGCAATAAGGTGCTGACCAACGGGAATATCCGGTAAGATAGGAGTCGGAAAGGAAGGCTTCTTAGCTTGCAAATCTGCAAGAGTAGCATCATTGTAAGGGGAAAGACCAGAAGACGAAAGAACCCTAACCGCGGGCCCGCGGCAGTGTAATGTCCGTCAAAAATCTTTCTCTTACACTACTTAATATTACGCTCGGACAAATCATGTTCCTCATCAACATCCAACAAAGGTGGAGACACATCAGCTAACGTGTCTTGCATAAGCTGCACTGCACAGATTCACCAGGCTCACACCAAGAACGAATAGCAGCGGTAATACTCTCTTCCTGCCGCTGTCGCCTGACATCCGAAGAACACTCTCGACTACTCCTCGGAGAAAAGGTTTTAAGGACACAGAGAGGCAACACAAGCAATTGAACCCAATAAGAGATGTCATCAGGCTTGCCAATCACCTTATCAAGGGCCCCTTTGAGAACCCGAGAAAAACCCAAGCGACACTTAGGAGGGATAGATTTCATCGAACGAAACCGCTTAGATAAAAAACTATCAAGAAGAGCAACATCAAAAGCAAAATGAGGCTCACTAAGCACCCTTGGAACAGGATCATATACCTCAGAAGTAGGACCCTGCAGTTTAGGAAAACCATAAAGAACAAACCGAACAACACCATCCCCAAAATCAGGAGGGGCCACAAAATCATCAGGAGCATGACCATGCCGACACTTCATACGAAGAGTATGTGTCTTGAAACACTCCCCCCAAAGCCAAATGCCCATACGACGAAAGGTTGACTCCGCCTCCAAGTAGATAGCCAAATTAGAAGAAAGAGAGTGCCGAGTCAAATCACGAGCATTTGCACACCAATGACGATCATGAAGATGAGTAAGCAAATAAGCTTTAGAGAGCCCATTACCCCGACCATCTTGACACCCATTAAGACCCATAAATGGGCAATGGAATGGGACAATAGGAGGCATAACACCCACCTCAACTTGCCACAAGAAGATCACACCAACACTACACAAAAAAACAGCACCAAATCCACACTAAAACATCACCAAAAACACACCCAAGCTACACCCAAAACTGCACCAAACCAACCGCCTGAAAACTGCACCAACTGACTAAAAATAACAACAATATTCGAGAGAAAAACAGCCCGCAAAACGACCCAATAACAGCCTGAACCCGCACCCAAAACGCACCCAAAAACAGAGCAAAACCACGCTTGAAAACACAGTAGAATTGCACCTTAAAGCCACCCAAAAACGCAGGCTGAAAACTGACCAAAACAGCCCAAAAACTACCAGAAAATCTTACCCTAAAGACGCCAGAAACAACCTAAAAACCCGAGAAAAATAGCCTGCAAATTTACCAGAAAATCGGTCAAGAAACCTCCCACAAAAGCCACCTAAAATCCGCCCAAAAGCCGCCTGAAACACCCCTGACTGAAAACCGCACACCTGATCAGACCTTAAGCCGGAGATGATGCCGGAAAAAGGTTTCAGAACTGCACCAAAACAGCCCAAAATTACACCAAACCAACCCGAAACTGCTCCAAAATGACGATGTAATCGCACCTAAATGACGAGGAAACTGCATCAAAAAACCGAGAACCCACTCCTGACCAGAACGCACTGACCTGATCGCCGGATAGTGCCGAAAAAAGAACGTGGAAACCTACCCTAAGATGGGTGAAAACATAAATATATGTGTACCATATATATTTAACATGTGTTAATAGTAGAAAGATAAAACACAACACTTTAATTATATTTATTTCACAAAAATTTTAAAATAAAATGATTTAATGAGTAATAATGATTTTATTTATAAATTTGTCTTAATCATATATTTTTAACCCCAAAAATAATAATGATATACAAAGTACTACTTGAAAACAATCTCGTTTTTTTTTAATTCTTAAATTGTATGGAAAGATTTGAAAAATAACTCAACTCAATGAAATAACAATCAATACCTACATAAAATGTTTCTACACATTGTGATTCTAATATAAAATGTTTATAAATTTTTTTTTTTATTAATTGTTAGTATTATTATTTATTTTTTTGAAAGAATTTTTATAATTATTAGAAATTATTAATTAATAATATTATTAAATATTAATTCTTAATAGTTTGAATTATTAAATATTATTATTGATAATTATTATTATGATTAATAAATATTAATTATTATTATTAATATTAATAGATATTAATTATTGTTAATATTAATAAATATTAATTATTATTAACATTAATAATTAATTATTATTAATATTAATAATTATTAGAATTATTTTTAATATTAATAATTATTCAAAATAATAAATTATTATCATCAATACAATATCAATTATTATTATTCAATATTAATTATTATTTGAAAATAGAGCAGAGCAGATTTCTTTTAAGCAGAGCAGAACAGACTAGATTTGAGCAGAGCAACTCTAAAGAACGGGGCTTTATGCAACCTAGGTGAGAGCTAAGAGGATATAATTTTACATCAGGATATTATAGTAATGGACACCTTAAGTTAAATCCAATAAAAATTAGTATTTGAAAATACAATTCAAGTTCATTTTATTATCTTTGGAATCTTCCAATATTGGAAACAAATTGGGGCAATAATATCATAATTGGGCTGAGGCTCTTCATCAACTTTTTATGGAAACGAAAATCAGCCCTGATTTTCACCAACGGCCACTATTCCACTTTGATATGAATTTGAATTTGAATTTGAAAACCAAAAACATGACCGTTACCCCTTCATCTTCCTTATAAACCCCACCATTTTCTCACACCCAATTTCAAATTTACCAGAAACCCTAAAATCAAAATCCTCTTAAACTCAATTTCCTTTAATCATCAATGGCTGCCACTGCAACATCCAATCTTCCAATGGCTTCCGACCCAGTTCCGACGAAGAAGGGAAGAAGCAGAAAAGCCCTAAAGGAGAAGAACCCATCAACAAATGAGGCTAACATTTTGGCTGGAAAATCATCTGATTCGGTGGATTTGCCGGCATTGGTGCCGGAATCTGATTTGACCAAGGAAAACAATGAAACTCTCTCTCATCCTCGGTCTGAGAAGAAGAAATCGAAGGCGAAGTCGAAAGGGAAGGCGAAGAAAAGTGAAGAGACCAATGATTTTGAGAAGGATTTGCAAGAGATGCAAGAAATGTTGGAGAAAATGAAGATTGAGAAGGATAAAACTGAGGAGATGTTGAAGGAGAAAGATGAGATTCTGAAGAAGAAAGAGGAAGAGCAGCAGAAGCTTCAATTGGAGCTCAAAAAGTTGCAGAAGATGAAGGAGTTTAAGCCTACCATGGTTTGTTTTCTTAATAACCTTTAACTTTCAGTTAATGTTAGTCACATTTTTGACTAAAATTTGAGAATTCTGGGTTTTTGCTGTTAATAATTTGATTGGGTTTTAATTTAGGGTTTTGAATTTGGGGGTTTGATTGGGTTTCAATTAAGGGTTTTTAAGTTGGGGGTTTTCTGATTTTGATGAATGTGATGAGTTGAAATGTATTTGCTCTTGCAAGTGATATGGGTTTCAATCTAGGATTTTGAATTTGGGGCTTCTGATTTTGATTAATGTGATGATTGTGAACCATTGGATTATGTTTGTTCTTGCAATAATAAGTCTGGGTTTCAATTTAGGGTTTTGATTTGGGGGTTTCTGAAATGATATGTGTTCAATGAATTTGTTTCAATTTAGGGTTTTGAATTTAGAAATTTTCTGATTTTAATAAAATTCATCAATTGTGATTTATGACCAGACTCTGCCCATCATGAAAGACCAAGAATTAGAGAAGAAAGATAAGAAAAAGAAGGAATGCCCAGAAAGGAAAAGGCCAGCTGCAGCATATGCCTTGTGGTGCAAAGATCAGTGGAATGAGGTAAATTTATTTACTCCATTTTGGACCATAATCATATTATTATAGTCCCACCGTATATTATAAGGTTGATCATATATAGGTTATACCACCTAAATTGGGTTTTTGTTTTGTGTTTTAGATCAAGAAAGAGAACCCTGATGCAGATTTCAAGGAAGTCTCAAACATACTGGGTGCTAAGTGGAAGACCCTTACTCCTGAAGAGAAGAAACCATATGAGGAGAAGTATCAAGCTGACAAAGAAGCTTATTTGCAGATCGTCAGCAAAGAGAAGCGCGAAATTGAAGCAATGAAATTGTTAGAGGAAGAGCAGAAGCAGAAGACTGCAATGGAGCTGCTTAATCAGTACCTTGAATTTAAGCAAGAAGCAAACAAGGATACCAAAAAATCAAAGTATTGACTTCATTTTTTTTTCTTTTGCCTGTAATACTCTTTGCTTGCTCTTGGATTAATTGAATGAAAGTTGGCTAACTAATGTTTTTTTTCTTAAAATTCTCAGGAAGGAGAAGGACCCTTTGAAGCCAAAACAACCAATGAGTGCTTTCTTCTTGTACTCGAACGAGAGGCGAGCTGATTTGCTTGAAAAGGGCCATAATGTGCTTGAGGTAATTGAATAATTATGGTTCAAAAGCTGTAATATACTTCTATCTACCTGAATTCAATTTTCATGTGGATATTGTAATAAATGTAATTTGAACTTGTAACATGTTAACTATATTTAGAAAATTAGAAGTGTAACTAAATTGTGTTGTATGTGATTGATACTTTGATAGGCATCAAAGATCATTGGTGAAGAATGGAAAAGCATGTCAGAAGAGCAAAAAACACCTTACCAAAAGGTCAACATCACAAAACAGTCATAATCTGTCTTATCATTTTCTGTTATTCATTTTAGTTCTATTGTTAACATCATTTTTTTCAGACTGCAAATTTAAACAAGGAAAGGTACCAACAAGAGATGGAGGTGTACAAACAGAAGAAAGAAGAAGAAGCTGCAAGCTTGAAAAAAGAGGAGGATGAATTCATGAAAATTCAGAAAGTTGAGGCTTTACAGCTGCTTAAGAAGAAAGAAAAGGCTGAGAACATCATCAAGGTTGATTACGGTTCATTCATTCTTAAAATGTATCTTTTGTTTGCTTATATATATGAGTATTATGGTTTTGAGGGTTGTTTTAACTCCGATTAATGATTGCAGAAAACCAAGGAGGACAAGAAGAAGAACAAGGAAGTGAAAGTCACTGATCCAAACAAGCCGAAAAGGCCTCCATCTTCATTCTTTCTGTTCAGGTGAATCATTTTTCGAGCTGTTGTTGAAGATTAAGAGAAGAAAACTTGCTTTGAGATTAGATGTTAAATATTACTCCGTATTAAACTGGTTTGTCATTGAAATGCAGTATGGAAGAAAGGAAAAATCTGACGAAGGAGCGGTCTGAAACCAATTTCTCCACCATCAATGGACTTATTTCTTTGAAATGGAAGGTAAATTTTTCACATGCTCTCTTCTTACAACATATGTATTGTACATGAAAATTGCATACTTTTAAGATTGGAACATAGCAAATTGCTAATTTAATGTGTTGATTACAGGAACTAAGTGAAGAAGAGAAAAAGATATGGAATGAGAAGGCAGCTGAGAGCATGGTAACATACAAGAAAGAGCTGGAGGAATACAACAAACAGCTCGAAGCCAAAACCGGAATCGAAGCCAAAGCCGAAGCCGAACCCAAAGCCAAAGCCAAGAAAGGCAGCAAATGAGAGTTTTAAAACATCCTAGTTTAATTTGCGTTGATGTTCAAGTTGTATAGTTGAACATCTTGCATAATGAGCTCAGGTTGACCTTTGTGTAGTTTAGTCACATTAGAGAGTAACCTTTTGTTCAACTGGTGGCTATTTCAGTGGGTTGTTTAAACTAGAATTAGTGATTTGATAAATTTGGTTTCTAACCTACCATCAACTACTCTCTTGCATAAATTTCATGTTTATTTAATTCATTGTACTTAGTTTATTTTTACAGGAACAGCAACAGACGAGAACAAGAACAAGACAAACTCTTTTTTGAAATAAGTTTGTCTAGATTAAACTTATAGAAAAGTTTTTTAAAAAGGCACTACTTAATTATTGTTTAAGGAGTTGAAAAGTATAGAAAAAATTGAGTCAAAGGAGTAGGCAATACACATTCGTGTGAACATGGTCTTGTTGAGAAATGGAGACACAAAGGAAGTTTTGCCCCCCACGCGTGATAATCATGTAGTGGATATTAATTAGACGGCATTCCATCTTATGGATATTATGTGTGCTAAATTTTATCGTGTGTGGAATGAGTTGAACGGACAATTAACACACAGATTTACTCGAGGTTTATCGTAAAATTGTTATTAATCTCAATCATGACAAGTTTATCTATCATCATGTAACTTAATAATTTTTTTATTTTTTATTTTTTTTTCACATACCACTATAGATACAAGTATGAGATTGTTTGACCGGTACATTTGTCGAGATGCTCCTTTAACCATAAACATCTTTAATTGTGTATTAGTAAAAAATTGTAACAAAATTATATTATAAAACTAGACATTATAATATAGTAACATTTATTCAGTTTTTAGAGGTGAAAAAATTAAATCAACCATGGTATGTGAATAGTGCAATTGTCAAAGTGATGCATATAAAAAAAAACGGAGGGAGTATCAACATCTACTCGGCTTAAATACTTATTTAATTGAATAAAAGTATTACGAGTAGTATTTTTTAAAAACAAGTACGGAGTATTAATATCTTTTAATTGTATACCGAATAAAATCAGTCAAAAAAATCTAAATTCACTCAATAACTTTTGTCAAAAATGTTTCACTAGTTGACCTTGACCATGAATTGTGTGTAAATGTTGTCAAAGGGCTAAATATGTTCTTCTAGATCTAAGACTATGACAATGTCGTGGTTGCCATTTGCTATGTCATATCATTGAACTTTAATTAATACCAACTTGTATTAGTTGTATATATTCCTAGTCCTCCTCCATACTTCATTCTTCTTTACTTCTTACATCCAAAATTCTTGACCAAAGCTTAAGATTTGTTTATTTTAAACAGAGTTTTATACTTCTATTTTTTTAGTCCAATTATCTGTAAAAGTCTTCATTTATACATATGTATTCAAAATTAAAATTAATTATCTATACACTTATATAAGTCTTAAAAATACACCATATATTGTGATTTGAAAAAACTAAATTAATGGTGTTAAAACAACAATTTGCAAACCAAAAAGTTTGGTACCCTTCCTCAAAAATTATAACTAACCCCATAATTTTCCCGCGATCTGAATCAACGATTGTTATAAATTTGTAACTATCATTCATCACTCATTTCTACCTCTTCTATTCTCTTATACTCTTCACAAAGCAAAGCATTTTTATAGAAAGTTTTCTTATTCCTTCTTAATTCCCATTTTTAAATAAAAAACAAATTAAAGATAAAATAACACATTGTTGTCAGCAATTTCATTTAAAGCTAATTCCGTATTCATAAGATTACCCAAATTTCCAATTTTTTTCCTAAAATTCTCCATTTTCTCTCTCTTACATTGAATTCGTTACCATGCCACCGGAAGATCCAATGACTACAAAAATTTATCCAGGACCAGTATCATCATCATCCGTGCCCGACATCAAACACGATGATGCCGGAGCACAATTCGTCCTCGAGTCTAAAGGTAACGAATCGTGTCACGTTACTAGTTCAAATTACACTATCAACACGACAATATAATGTGGAAATTAAATTGCAGGAAAGTGGTATCACGCAGGATACCATCTGACGACTGCGATAGTGGGGCCAACAATACTGGCATTGCCGTATGTGTTCAGAGGATTAGGTTGGGGATTAGGATTTTTCTGTTTAACGGTGATGGGTTTGGTGACGTTTTACGCTTATTATTTGATGTCACTTGTTCTTGATTATTGTGAGAGAAATGGTCGCCGTCATATTCGATTCCGTGAACTTGCTGCTGATGTTCTTGGTATGTTATTTTCTCTCTCCTGATTTTTGTTTTGTTTTGCGGAATTTGAGGTTGTTTTAGTGTGATTAGTGTTAGAATTGTGGTAGATTCTATAACGCCTGAGAAAATGGCGTTTTATTAGGATCACGCTTAATGATGGGTAAAAATTTTAGGGTCTAATTCGGGTATGAGTATAATTGTGTTGATTTCTTGTGGTCGTTGTGGATGTGGTAAACAAGTTGTTCGGGTCGGGTCAAATTTAGGTGAGAAGAGTTTAGGGTAAGGTGCTTTATTCAGTTATAGCTAACTATGTCAGTCGAACTCTTTATTTTACCTTAAATATCTTTGTTGAACTCTTGCATAGATATTTTTCATAATTTAAAATAGTTGAATCAAACACTTGGATGCGTACCCTTGTTGGACACCCGGATTTGAGTAACATTAGTTATAGACTTATAGCCTTATAGGTGCGAGTACACTACGAGTCCTGTCAGTTTTGCAAGTCTGATGGTATGTTGGTATTAATCAATTCACTTGTACAATTGAGGGTTAAGGGGTCTCAAACAATAATGCATTGTGTACAATGTATGTCGTGCACATTGAATATCTCAAACTCATTTTAGATGTTTATAACCGGTTATCAAACAGACCATAGGAGTCAAAATTAGTGGTCGTATGAGCGTATGACTAGTGTTGTATGGAGTAACTGTGTTTCTTGAACGCCAGAGAGTATAAATGTACAATGGCAAATTTTTAGGATCAAGTAAAAACAAGAAGGTAGTACTGGTAGATGTTTTCTTTTGACAGGAACATAAATTGATCAATTAAATAACCATTCAATAGAGCATTTAAATATTGTCTGTGTGCTGTGTCAATGTGAAAAGACAAACAATACGAAGTCAAACCTAGCACGTCTATTTTGTAGGTTTCCAAGATAAATATACTGCACAACTCCAACTACAAGCATTTAAATTGTGGGTTCACTTTTTTATTAAAGCAATTTTTTGGTATTTTTTTTTTTAACTTAATTCCTATCTAATCTGATATTGATTGATGCCTTGAGAGAGGATATGCTTGAGATTTCTTGTAAATTTTTTAATAATACTTCTGGTTTGTTAATTGTCATGTGAAATGGCATTTAAGAAAATACAGTTGGAGTTGACTGTATGTATAAATTTCAATATTGTATAAATACTAAATACTAGATAGTGATGGAAAGAGTCATCTTCTATATAATATGGAGTATGTTATAACTTATAATCAATAGGAAGTATAATTATGGAGTCGTAGACAAATCATGATAACAATCTACGAAATATCTAGCTTTTACAAAATTAGATTAGTCAAATTTGTTGACTAATGGAGTAAGTACAATTAGTAATAATATATCAGTAATAATATGTTGATTAATGGAGTAAGTATGGTCAATAATGCTGCAAGTAAGTATGGTCAATAATGCTGCATCTACCCCAAAAGTTCAAGAACGTTTATTATAAAAGCAGGATCTTAATTAGTCGTAGAGTATTGTGCTTGCCTAGCATCTATCGATTTTTTGTACTAGTAGCTTGAAGTTGTTGCTATGCTTTTTAGCTAAGTAGAAAAAAATGAATTGAGCATAATACACCAAAAAGACATTTAATTTGGAGGATCGTGCTTGATCTAACAAGCATAAATGTCGGCTAGCTTAGTTGATTACAGTTTTGAGGTAGTACTTTTACAAAGAGTCGGATAATATCCAAGAATCAAACCCGCATATACATAGTTACTTTGTAGAAGATAAGGCTATAGCAAAGACAATGCATATTCTTAAGGTCATTTTGGTGGCAAGTATATCCCTCTTCTACTTGTATTGAAAATGGATCATCAAACATAATTTATGTAAATGATCAAACTGTTTAAGCAAGCAAGGGATATACTTAGGCTAATAAAGTGAATACACTATACGTGATTGATTGATCATATACATTAATACAGATCAGAATTTAGAGATTGATTGATTATCAAACTTAGGCAACTAAAGTATCTGATTCTTACTTGTTGAAAGAATAAAGACTGTGTATGATTATTTATTTAAAGATAATTGTGGAAAACTACTTTTTATTGCTACTTTTACTCTGTGCATTCAATAAGATTTACTTTTTTCTTTGAAAAATTCCTATATGGACTAAGGCAATTTAATTAATCATTTTGACAATTTGATGGTTTTTATAAGCTTCAAAATTTAAATGTTAATTAAGACCCATATAAAAAGTTCTTACTCCGTACTTTTTTACTCCTTACTTCCATGCTAATTGGCATGATATTGTTGGTTATATCTTCTATTTAGACTATGCAACTCAGAATCATGTAATATTGATTGTAAAAATTGCTTAAGACGGTAGCTAGTTACTGTATATCAATGAATTTTAAGAAGTAATTGTTTGTTACTAGAAGTTTGTCCATATGATACCTAATATTGTGCTTCATGACTTGCAATGAAATTGTTAGTGAAACAATTATTATTGCACATATTTATCAGTAATTACTCACCTGGCCTACTTGAACATAAAACTAACTATTTTTTTTCATACAAATTTGAATAGGGTATGGCTGGATGTTTTATTTTGTAGTGTTCATTCAAACGGCCATTAATACCGGGATAAGTATAGGAGCTATCCTCTTTGCTGGGCAATGCCTTCAGGTAGTAGTCTACTATATTCTTAAGCTGTTTTTTTCAACTCACCGATTACTATTTGAAGTCAACATTTGATTAGCTTTTATTTTTCAAATTTGTGTGCTTCAAATTGCGATGTTAGATCAGCTTTCCACAAATAGTTGGGCTGATTTTCTGACTCCAGTCCTATTTATCACATTCACATCAGAAGTTGTAGCTTTCTTCTAGACATCAGCTTTTATATGTAAACATCACAATTTGTATTCCTAATTTGAATTGGTCACATGGCTTTCTGCTTTCCTGGTGATATTAGCTGAATTAAAGGGACTTAATTAGTGACTTTTCCAACTATTACTTTGCTTTACAAAATAATCAAAACACGTGTTTGATTAATCATACAAAGCAATATCCCATTAAATATTTCGACAAGACAGAGTTTGGAGAGATTTAGATATATACATCACGGCATCACCTTTAAATAGTTGAAACAGTCGGAGTTACTAAATGATGGCATATTATAAACTGCTTAAATCAGTCTACCTAGTAGATCTTTGCTGATAATGAATGAGGAGTATAATAAACATGTCTTTATTTGGGATTTGTTTGAGTTTATGATTTCAATATATCACCACAGAATGAACATTTTTTAGGCCACTTACAAGTCCTACATCTAGCCAGGAGATTTTGATTGTATTGTGCAAACTAAACCGAATTATTGCTTAATACTTCAATGAAGTTGAATCTCAAAATTGCTCTTTTCTTGCTTATCGTACTTTTATCAAAAAGCTAGCAAACACGTCCTTGCATAAATGTGTACTTCCTCTATTTAGAAATATTGTCCACCTTGTAAACTGTTGCACACATTGATGTGAGCCACAGGTATCACAGTGGACATTCTTCTCTCGATGAAGGGGATATCACTCCAATGCAGGAGATCATTGTGGTACAGTCTATGGAACTCTGCTGATTAGTACACTTAAAATCTTGAAATTGCCCTGTTCATGCTAAGTATGCTTTTACTAGAAGCCAATGCAGTCCTAGGAAAAAACATGCATCACAATTGCAATTCTTTGGATCACATTTAAGTGTTTAACTGCTTGCTTCAATATTGATCTTATAGTTTATTCAATGCAAGTATTATATACTATGATACTAATATTCTTCTTCTTTTTTGTTGGGTTGGAAGCTTATGTACTTGAGTCTCTTGCCAAATGGCTCGTTGCAGTTGTATCAGTTCATAATGATGGTGACAGTGGTGTTTATTGTACTCTCCCAGCTGCCATCCTTTCACTCTCTCAGATACATCAACTTGGGTTCATTGGTTCTGAGTTTGGGCTATACCGTCTTAGTGGTCAGTGCATGCTTATATCTAGGTATGATGGTCAACATATCGTTTTATTTATTTGACTGGTTGAGGCCTATGAGATATCTGAGGCTAAATAAAGGAAGCTTTTAAGAAGAAAAAAAAAATCAATTTTTCAAGAACCTAAACTAATTAATTACAGTGCTGGACTGTACTTTAATCTTTGGCTTCTTGTTTTAAAATTGATTCTTATAATTTCTATTTTATGTTGGTTTACTCTGAATAGCCACTTACACTAACCATATTTCCATAAAATTTTACAAACATAATAATTTTATTAATGATAACTGTCTTTAAAAATCACATGTGAAAGCAAGCAAGCATCAATAAGCTATTTGAGTTATGGAATTGCATATATAATAAGTTTGAGGCTTAATTTGCAGCTACCTCAAAAAAAGCCCCTCCAAGGGACTATTCTTTGGATTCTTCAAAGGCAGTGAGCATTTTCAATGCGTTCAATTCTATCTCCATCATAGCTGCAATTTTCGGTAATGGCATACTGCCAGAAATACAGGTAACTTGTTCTGTAAAATTCTTCTATCATTAATTTTGCATTGTGATTACTTTTGTTTTACTACTGTATAATTTTTTGGTGATAACAAGCATCATTTTTTTTCTTTCTGTTTTACATCTTTGTTAGGCAACTCTGGCTCCTCCAGCAACTGGGAAGATGTTTAAAGGCCTTCTGATGTGCTACTCTGTCATATTTGTCACATTTTATGCAGTTGCCTTTTCTGGATATTATGTCTTCGGTAACAAATCTACTTCAAACATACTTAAGAGTTTCCTGCCTGATAGTGGACCAGCTTTGGCTCCAGATTGGGTTTTAGCAATCGCAGTCATCTTCATTCTTCTCCAGCTTTTTGCCATTGGCTTGGTAAGCTTAAGTTCCAATATTCCTAGTAATCATGGTGAATCCTTGATCATGAATTGTGTGAACCGTATGATAAATATTTTGGACGACTTGACAAAAGTAGATAACCAACTGGTTGTTCTTTATCAGTGATGGGGTAATAGTAATTTTTTTACAATGCATGTGTATAAATTGATTTGAATCAATTAATTCAACAGGTTTACTCTCAAGTAGCTTTTGAGATCATGGAGAAGAAATCAGCAGATACAACCCAAGGGATGTTTTCAATGAGAAATTTGATCCCTAGGATCATACTTCGTACATCATACATGGTATTGTGTGGATTCTTAGCCGCAATGCTGCCATTTTTCGGAGACATCAGCAGTGTTGTAGGAGCCATTGGTTTCATCCCCTTGGATTTCATACTTCCTATGCTTCTCTACAACATGACTCATAAACCATCAAAAAAATCAACTGTTTATCTGGTTAACATTGCCATCATCATCATCTTCACTGGTGCTGGACTTTTAGGGGCCGTCTCTTCGCTCAGGAAGTTGATTCTCGATGCCAAACAGTTCAAGCTCTTTAGCAACAGTATAGTGGATTAGTAATGGACCATAAGGCGACTGACCACTTGAAAAAGTAAGCTTAACTAAATGTTAATCACATTGTACACTCAATGTATACTTGTATCTGAAATACAGATTAGTATACACAGTCAAGCATCTTAGTGTTAGCTGTAGTTTTCCACGATTTTTTTTTCGCTAACTGTAAAGTTTGTTGAGCCACATCTGTGTGTAGTTTGTGCTTATTTTAGAGGTGTTACATACATTCAGAACAATGGTAGGAGGATTGGGAGCTGTTTTCTGTAAAGAAAATTCTGTCCAACAGAATGCGCTCTATGATTGTTATTATAACTCTTATGTGTATCATATCAATTAGGCCTAAGAAATCCATACATGAACTGAAGAAGACACGACAGTATTATAGTTTTCCCTTTTTTTAATACTCGCAACATTTTCGTTTGTAGAATTTGCGAGCATTGGAACATATCCATTTTAACCACGCTAAATTACATGCTTTTAAAATTGAAATGTGATGATTAGCTAGAATGGACAAGCATTGAGACCAAGCCCCAGAAACTTGGACTGGACTTTGATAGTTTGAGGCTCATTCACTGGGCCTAATACTAGAAAGAAAGAGAATTCAAAATTCAATAGTAAACCTGCCCCAGCCCAATCTTTGGATTTTGATTTTGACTTTACTTTATTCTTCTTTTTTATTTTTTTTTTCGTATACATTATTCAAAAGGAATTGATTTGAACTTCCCTCAAAAAAAAAAAAAAAAAAAAAAAAAGGAATTGATTTGAACACCTCATCATCTCCAATAATTTATCTGTACAAGGTGTAAACAGAAAATCAGCTGATAGTGGAGTCTTAGTGGTCAAGTAATTAATTATTAATTCAATTTATTTCGAAGTAGACAGTCCAATATTGTGTTCTACTCCTAATGATAATTATTATTCTGATAATGATTTAGCCAAATTATTATGATTTTGTCAATTATCTTGGAGATTAGATGCATGGTACTTGTTATTTTCTCTACACAATACTCATGTTTTGGTACGGTGCACCCAAATGAATAAAATTAATCAATAAGTTACCTAGCATGAACTCAATCATTGACGACAACTGGATTGGTTGAATATGTATTATGAAGGGGAAAGTCTTCCCTAACCAATGCGAGATGAGTCTATTAACAAATATAACAATCCCGGTAAGGTAGAGAGTGGCATGTCCGTGAATTCTGATCAATTATTCAATTAGCTGTGTCATTTATTAATTGCAACCAAAGCTATATTTTTCGGTCTTCTTACATATTTGTGGTCAGTATATTTTAATTACAGCTGTTCTTGCGAATAAATTACAAATGAGGAAATGTGATTGTTTATTGTTAGGCAATACCCAATTGCCCTAGGGCAAGTCCTTAGGGAGATGACAAGGTCTCCTACCGAATTACTAGCACTAGTGTACCCTAGAGGGGTGGTGGCCAAATAAAACACGACTAGTTGGACCTAAACACTTGGAAATAAGAGTGTAATTATTCCTTCTCTCTTTTGAATTTTTCATTTATTTTGTGTACAAATTTGAGGAAATTTGGAGTGAACGACTTAACTTTGTATTAAATATCGAGCATATTAGTTGTGCGGAGTAGAATTTAACAAAGCTATGGATAAGGTTAGAAGCTCACAACAATTAGCAAACTACATACAAAAGCTTCCTCCAGTACAATAAAGACTCCTTTAAACAGTACTTTGGCTCCAATAGTTGGTGTGAACGTGCTTGTTATATATAACTCTTATAAGTACTATCAATTGATGATGGTGTGGTGCATCACGTACGTATAGGACTTTGAGGATTTTCACCCACGAGTCTTAGGGCACTTCATTGTAAGAAAGGCATATACGAAGTACTTCGTATATAATAAGCATTTTACAAACAAAATAATAAAATCTGCCTATACATAGGTTTTAATTTTGCAACTAATATGCACTTTTGGCTTTGCATGCAAGTTACTAAGACTCTTTGATTTAACTTTATTTGTTCAATTTAATTATTTTATATTATATCAACTTATTATATTTAAATTTATATTTTTTTTAAGGAAAGAACTTTAGGCCTAGTTCTTCTCAGCTTAATTTCAATTCAGTTTAGTTTAGTTTAGTTCAGTTCAGTTCAATTCCTTATTATCTTCACTCATAAACAATTTATTATTTCAGTTCAGTTCAGTTCAACTTAGTTCAGTAAATCAGAACAGACCCTTAGTTTGTATGAAACTATTTGTACATTGAACTTATTTTAATTTGTCTTCATACCCTAAGCAAATAAGCAATCGTATAGGGCGGAAATTCAACTCTAAAAAATGAACTCTAATTAGTATGACAATAATTTCAGCTACAAATAATATATAATTTTCTAATTTGATCCACTCTTATTATTGCTTTAGATTTATTAAATAGTGATTTATGTGAACTTATAAGATGACAATGCATGCAAATTATAGTACAAACTTAAATTTTTAAAGTTTTTCTTATCCCATGCTCTATGAGTACTATGACATATTGACATCTAATTTAAGAGTTAAAAAATCAAATCTAAATTCCGAATGGGACAAATATTTTGTCCCATATAATCAAACCTATTAATTGAACATAGATTGCCCATTTATATTTTGCCAGATCGGTCCTTCTCTAGCTAATACGTCACTTATTATACTCTAGTAAACATTTAATTCAGGTATTCAATAAAATAATTAAATCTTATCCTCCTTTCCAAAAAAATAAAATAAAAATAAATTAAATAATTAAATCATTAAATCTAACCCAATATATAGATTGATCTTAGATCATAAAATCGCCCTGCTCCCATCTGATACCAACATCAACTTGTTTTTTTACTCACTGTCCCTTTGATAGGTGTCCGTTGTCCATTTTAATAGCTTCATTTAAAATATCGGATGGACATTAATTTATAATCTTCATTTCCTTAACCAATTAGTCATACTGGTATAAAAAAAAAAAACAAAAAATTACGGGGTATTATTTTATAAATGCTTGTTTTGCTTTATCTAATTGTTAGAGTTTGATAATTATACTCTTTATGATGAACTTGAAGCTCTAAGGATCAAGTTCAACTTAAAACCGTTCACAGATTAAATTTTCTCTTATTTTTAGTAACACTCGTGGTTCGTGTCTGATCTAATTGGTAGGGATGGATACATTTATACAAATGGTTTATGGTTATTAGAGCTGGCAATCCATGACACGACACGACAACACGACCGAAACCAGCACGAAATGAACACGAAGTTACTAAGAGAAAACACGAAGTCGGCACGACACGAACACACAGTTAGTAAGAGAAAACACGAAGTCGACACGACACGAAATCAACCTGAACACGACCCGTTTAGATAAAGTGGTCAAATTATGCATTTATATATCTTACATTTTACATATTTTTTGATAGATTTTATGAACAACACGAAATTGACACGAGACCAAACACGAACACGACACAACACGACTTTTTGCCAGCTCTAATGGTTATGACCCACTAATCCAGACCCAATTTCACTACCACTATACAAGACAGTATTAGAATATTAACTATTAATCAAAATCACCTTCTTTAATTAATTTCAAAAAAAAAAAAAAAATTAAGGTAAGCGAAACATATACTTCGTATATATATAGTCATCAGTCATCACAACATGTTATATGCTCAAGACTTGATGAAGATCTCAAAGTATATAGTGCATAATTTATATCTCTTACTATTCTCAAAAAGTCAAAACGTATTTATGATAATAACACTTACAGTTATAAAACGAACACATAAGCCAACAACAATAGGTAGGTAGTTCTGATCAAATCAACTGTATAATGTTGGCTTCCGGATTTGACTGCCTTGCTAAGTTGCTAATTGGTGGACATCACTAGTTTATAGCATGAAATGTAGCAAATGAACACGTACATTACTTGTTAAAATTGGTGGTTCTAATTCTAAACCGTCTATATATGATCTATATGACTATATATATATGGCTGATCTAGAATTTTCCATGCATGCATTCATTAAAGCTACCTAAGTCGGCTGTTGAAGGGATAATATGCGAATAGTATTCACGGCCTTCTCGCGGTATGTGTTCACACGGTTGTTGTTCACACCCTTTTATGGTCTAACTTTTATTCCGTATATCTTAGACTTAAAGATCAGATGACCAATTAGCTTAGCCGGCCTGGTTAGCCACGACTAGACTTAATAATTATTAATTAGTGAATGAGCTACCTAGCTAGTTGGGTGCAATTTATTCACAACCCAACATTACACAATGTGGCTTCTAAGGTGGGTCGTCGTGGGTGAACATAGCACATAACCTTGTCGAACCTTCTATGGACTCAGCTCAACTAGTGAACTGCCCTTAATTTATTTCCCAAATACATAGTTTAAAATATTAAGACTCAAACCTTCTTCTTAAATCATTAACAGTTAATTGACAAAAGAATATTAGCTCAAATTAATCATGAAATAAAGAATAATTTTAGAATAAATCCTCGCCATAAAATTGTGGGAAATTTTTGTAGAAGGGATTAAAAATTCAGAATCAAGAAGGTGGAGGGAGCACGACTACATAAGATTATGACTTTATGAGTATTTATCTTCAGTATATTCATGGTACGTTGGAAAAGCCAAAAAAATACTTAACGGGCCAATTATTGTGACTTTTTGAGGTTCCTATTAAAAAAAACAAACTTTTTTAAAAGAATATGCTTTAATAACCAACAAAAAAGCTATTGGTAAAGGTAATAAAGATAACACAAATGAAAATTACACCAAACTTTATCATCCAAACTTTATATGATAAGGAGTAGTACTTCATTTCTTTAGGCTAGTTTGCCAATACATGAGTTTATGCCCTAATTTCTTTAATTATCAATTAAATAAATTAAAGTAATGAAAGTTAGTTAATATAATCTGAAATACATATATTGAGACTCGCGAATTGAATAAGATCTATCTCATGAATATTTTTTTATAAATATAAATTACAAAAGAAAATCGGAATAACATAGGAAAATAGTAAAAAAAAAAAAATCAAATCTCAAAATGTGTCAATTAGAGGGATGAAATAAGAAATACTCCAAGTATATTATTTGACCGAGGGAGTAAGCCATCCAACTTTCCAAGTATATTTGGCAGTGGTAAATGCCAAACAACCAACGAGTACATTTGCATTGGTCAAATCATCCTCAGATCATGGAGATTAGGATTTTGGTTTATTATAATCAGAGTTGGCGATCAGTAAATTACATGATATTGACTTTTTCCATTCCATCGATTATCGACATGATTATTTAACTCCTTTCCCCAAGGTATCACTGCCTTGGTGGATCTTGATTTGCTTTGATTAATAAATTGCCAATCCCGGTTTCCGTTTACAAAAAAAAAAAAAAAAAAATTAATCCAAAGCCCTAATTATAATATCTATCAGAAATAATTAAATGCTGCGAATAATATAGATCATGTCTAACAACTAACAAGTGTACTATATTGAATTACTGATTAATTAAATACGCTTGATCAGTTGCATTATTGATCAGAATTGACGACTATTATTAAGATACATATATAACGTGCATGTTAATTTAAATTAAAAAATCATTTAGGTGTCATAGTTCATACTGGACTATAGTTTAATATATGGGTCATAATGACAATTCGATCACAATGAAGATTATCTAGGTCTTTCCTTAATTAAGCGTAGGACCTGTTCACTTTAGCTTAATTTCAGTTCAGTTCCAATCAGTTCAATTCAGCTTAATTCAGCTCCTATTTATCTTCTGACATAAAATATTCATTTCATCTCTACTCAATTCAATTCAGTTCAGTTCAGATTAGCTCCAATCAGTTCAGTTCAGCTCCAATCACTTCTGCTCAGTTCGGTTCAGCTCCAATCAGTTCTGCTCAGTTCAGTAAATGTGAATAGGCCCGTAAATAAGTTGAATTTGACACATATCATTTTATTTCATTTCGGGGGTAGGGCAATTTCTTCAAGATTGTACTATATGACTATATATCCACACGATATTTGCATGAAACTTTATTAAAATAATTATGTTTGAAAACCTAAATATATTCATCATATGTCTTTTTAAATTGTATTAAAAAAAAAAAAAAGCTTTTCCACTTATTTCGCTTTCTTTTGTTTCAACATGTTAATAAATATCTTGTACAGTTGTACATACTCCAACTATTAATTATAGCTTGCAAGTATAGTAATACTTTGTTTGGCATTAGTTTAGCTTATTTTTTCTGAAATTATATTATGTGTAGTTGTGTACTAAATGTACATTACGTAGTACGCGGCATTATAGAGCGATTGATTATGTATGATTTAACCAACTTCAAATTTTTAATACAAAGAATTATACTTCTCCAGTCTAAAATCATCAATATTATAAGTTGCTCAAACATCCCCTTATAATCCCACTCAATTAGTTGCATACATACTTTTCAAAAAAAAAAAAAAAAAAAATATTACATGGTAAATTTAAATGTAACGTGTTCAATTGAGGGTAACCATTAAAGTATTTATTTAATGCATTCTCCAGACCCATTTTCAAGCTAGTGGATCCAATTCATACGTATAAAAACTAATCCTAATCGCTTTCACTTTTTACGCGTCAAAATCTTAGCCCGTACATTGCAATATTTCATCCAGTTTCTTCATTTAATGCAATACTATGCATTAATGCATGTATCAATGTTAGGTTAAAAGCGGATTACCAAAAGTGAAATAATAATTAAATAAAATAGCGACGCATTCTTCCTCTTCAATAATATAAGAGTACAAAATTAGTGCATGTATAGCTAATATATAATGGTACAATTATTCATCTCTTGTAAATTTGCGGTTACATTTAACAAATATGACTATATGAGTATTAACTTTTTTTTTGTTACTAATTAATCCCATCGATCATTTCTTTTTTTAAGCTCAAACTTTAAATATATTATCATAAATTAGAATTATTACCTCTGCTTATTAAAGAAAATATAGACATATGTAATTTTAATAAAAGATACTTAGTCCACGTTGGGAAAGAGTTTGACCACATATAATCCCAATAAGCAAATATCTCTTTATTTTTTTAATTTTATGTTACAAAACTTGTTCCACCTTATGTATAGGTCTTATTTTTCTACTTAATAAATATTGATCAAATAAATACAACTAAACATCAACCAACAACTGATTGTCGAATAAATAAATCCATTGAGTCGAACTACTCCCCGAGAACCCAACTCAGCTAGAGCATCTAGTCAACTATGAACATGAGAATCCCTTGCACCATACACGAAAATAAACACGTCGTACGTAATATATATAATTGGTCCTATTCTTCCATATGATTTAACCGCATATTGTGGTGCCCTATTGCTTAATTAACACCCTCGCTCTTCCTTTCTCTCCCTCATTGTTTCCTACCCAACTTATTTTCTCCTCAATTTTTCTCTCTTTTTCTCTCAAAAATGGAGCAAAAACCTCAAACTCAAACCAAAACCAATTCACAAAAGTCACAAAAAAATGATCAACAAATATTACCAAACCTTCAAAAAACTAACAGCAACAATAACACCAATAAGAAACCAATATGGGATTGTGGTAGCACCCTCTACGACTCATTCGAGCTCACCTCGTTCCAAAGACAACTCGATTCCGCCATTATCAACTCATCTAGAACCTACTCCATGCCTCGTCTTCCCTCCGACCACCGCCGTGCACCACCACCACCACCACCGTCGAAGAAGTCGATAACCTCGAAGGTTTCCAGATCTTTCCAGAAGCTTCTACGGTCTGTTTTTAGGGCTTCTAAGCCCAATAATAACAATAATTCGAAGCCCAATTATGATAGTAGTAGTAGCAGCCCTGATCCATGGTTTTTGGATCCTGAGGTCAAAGAAAAAGAAAAGGTGGTTGATGGTGGTAGGTATTTTCTTGTCTATGAAAAGCCCAATGGGCTTTCGAGTATTCCTGAAGTTCCGGAAGTTTGCTTTTCGCCTGAGATTAGTTCGTTGGTTAGGAAAACGATGTCGGATCGTTTCACGGCTGCTTCTACTGGTATTTACTGTATTTAATATAGAATAATTTATTAAGGTATGTAAAGATATAAAATCGAGTATATTAACTTTTTAAGAGCTTGTATTATTGATTTTCCTTGTTAATTATATGGAAAGTTGCTAATATTTTTGTTATTTCTTAAAATAATCTTAGCTCCGTTATAAATTCTTTATTGTTCTCGAGTACAATACACCTGAAGTTAGGTATTATATATAACTAAAATGTTAAATTAAGTAGAAGCGTGTTAAACTAGATTCATAAATAGTACGTGATTGATGAGTTAATACACGAGTGTTGATGATCAAAAATACTTGTATTGATGTGTCTATTCTGCATTGCATAATTGCTTTTACGGATCTTAACTTACAATAACTAACGTTTGCGATATGTTTCTTATAGTATAGCAATAAATATATTTGTTGAGCATCAATTCCTTCTTTCATGGTGGACCAATCTATTTAAAACCAAAGGCAAAGACATGGCATTAGTTGTGATTTGTGATTGATCTATGCCATATAACAGACCTATATTAAATACATGATATCTTTACTAGACTTTTCAAATTTCATAATATCACTAGGGCAAAGGTACGATAGTAAATTTAATTTGGGATTTCCTATGATTAATTTTGATCCTATCATTTATTCCATACCTTTTAAATTTTGTGATTTTGGTTGTTTTTTTTAGTAAAAATAATTGATTTTAATTTTTAAAAGAAGTTCGCATGCATTAATTTTGACTTATAGGTTTTATATTCCTATCTAGAAAATTACAGCACTTTTTAATGAAGTAGAACTTGCTTAAATAAGGACCAAAATCAAAATGAACACAATAAATTCAAAATTGTGTACTTGGTGAAAGGAGTGATGTCCCTGAATAATGCTAAACTACAAATTAATTCTCTACATAAGTCGATTTAAAAACTATTTCTCATAATACCGTACAGTCCATATAGGATCGGTTCCTAGATTTGGAATTTGGCAGTATAGAACCGCTAATACTATTAGAGGTTTTATAATAGAAGTATAGAACAACTAATACTATTAAAGGTTCTATGCATATAGCCTCTACTTTAGCTTTCACTAGACACTAGCGGCTCGTTATATAGAACTGCTAATGGTATTAGAGCTTTTACGTACAAAACCACTAATACCAATAGAGGTTCTATGCATAGAACCGCTAATACCAATAGAGGTTTTAACCGCTAATACCAATAAAGGTTTTATGCATATATAGAGCGGTTCTATGCATAGAACCTCTAATACTATTAGAAGTCCTATATTAGTTAAAACCGCCAACAATGTTAGCGGTTTTATACTTGCAAATACCGAACCTCGGAACCTAGCCTACGTGGATGGTATTATGGGAAATAGGTTTTAAATCAATGTATATAAGGAATTAGTTTATATTATTACATTATTTTGGGAAATTACCCTGGTGAAAGAGTCTTGAGAGATCCTGGCCAGTGTTGTATGCGGCTATGTGAGTGATCACTCTAAAGGCCTATAAGGGATTTATTTACTTTCACTACGTGCATCTTTAAAGCTCTTGAAAAAAACTCAAATTAATAAAAAGTTGCACAATCACGCATTTCAGTAATCGGTTGAATAAAATAATTTATATGGAGTAACATTGGTTATAAGTTTAAAGATAAGACTTAAAGTCCCTAGGTCTTATGAAGTAAACTATCTCTTCTTTTAATCTTTTTACTTGTAGGTGTTTTCATTAACATAATGTGTACAATCTTATTAGAAAACAATAACAACGTTGTACAATAAGTGTAACAAGGGTTGAAATTAGAAGGTACTGCAATGTATCTTGTGGGTAAAGCCAAGCTATGTGTATGCTGCACAATACTTGGAGCCAGATTGTGGCTTACGTTGGTCGTGTTGTATAATGACAATAATTTACATTTATTTGGAGTTTCATTGTCTCTTAAGATTCCAAGGTCACATTTTACAAGCTTATAAAACACACATGTATAATAGTATACCTGTACTCATTTTTTTTTTTTTTTTTTTTTTTTTGACGGGATACATGTATACTCCGCATATGCATGTTTTGAATTCAGTATTCGTGGTTGGTTAGTACTTATTCACTTTGGTTAATCATTGTACATTTCAAGGCCCAATTCTGTAAAAATAAGCTCAAGTCAACAAAAACAAGTCCAACTTAATAATAATATATTTACATATGTAAAAATCGGTATTTTCAAACCATAATAACTTTAAACTAGTAAAATAAAATTTAATAAAACTAAAAAGTTCATTAATTATGAAGTGAAGAGAACATGGCTTTACAACCAACTACCCAAGGTTATAGACTCATAGTATGCCAACTTGCCAAGAGGTATTATGCGTTGTAATTAAGCGAAATTTTATTTTAAGTAGACATACTAATAATAGGATTGGAGTAACACACGAACCTTATATGCTTGTCACCATCTTATCATTTTTCGAGTAAGATGGACAATGTTTTATTCACACAAACATAGGATATCCCAACAGCCTAGCTCCCCCTAAATGGTGCACCCTCACTCTCAAGTCATTGTTCTGAGAGCCTACAGCACTTGTCATAAATTTCCAGATAACTCAGTAATACAACCACAACTTAGGGCTTCTTTCTACCCCCATCACATCTAGCTTATGCCCCCAAGCCAACACCAATCAACTAGCGCGTATTCCACTTCATGCTTACAACATTTGGGAATCAAATCAACTATTTTCCTCAATATTTTAACAAGTATGCTAAGCAACTAAGCAACGTTGGTTGACCTGTGCGAGATTTCGTTTGACAATATGATTTTCCTAGCCAAAATAGGATCCTTTTTAGCTCATTTCACACAATTGGGCCTGAAAATGAATATCTACAGAAATTGTTGGCCCATAGAACGAGGCTTTTCAATACACAAGAGCAGAACAGGCCTATATTCCTTATATTGGGTTGCTTGTTCGTTATGCCCAAATTTTAAAGCTGTATAAATGGGCTACTTGATTACCCAAACTTGGGCCTCTTAGCTCTGGCTGTACAATTATTGATACTCCGTATGAATTTACTACGTAGATGATTTCATCTTTGAAATGTAATGCACTACTGCTCCATTTAATTTCACTAGTTCTACATTTTGGATTTGTTCTCTTCAACTTAATTTCACTTCACTTCAGTTCAGTTCAGCTCAGTTCCTAATTTCCTTCTCTCAAAACCAATTTAGTTCAGTTCAGTTCAGCTCACTTCAGTTCCAAATTTTCTTCTCTCATAAACAATTAAGTTCAGTTCAGTTCAGCTCACTTCAGTTCCAAATTTCCTTCTCTCATAACAATTCAGTTCAGTGAATCAGAACAGGCATTTAGTCCCTCTTTTTATATACTTCCTTTTTTATAAGCATTGTACTTAATTACTTACTCATAGTTTAGGTGATTTAATTGACTTATATTATCTTTTTATATGACCTTAAAAAATACACTAGTTTGTATTTTACACTATTCCCGTATTAACTTTAACTCAATTTTATACTCTTATTATATGGATTTATTTTAAAAAAAATAAATAAATATGCTACTTCCGATCCAATAATATTGCAACAAGAGTGAAATCATGCATCCCAAATCATATTTTATATGTTAAATATCTATAATTATATAAGAGTAAAATAAAAATTACTACCTCCGGTCCAATTTAGTTACAACTATTTCCTTTTTGGGTCGGTCCACATTACTTGCAACTTTCCCATTTCTTTTCTTTTTTAGTAACTTTTTAGTGGTGAAATTATCATTTACCCTAACTTTTTTTTTAAAACACCCTAATTACAAAACTGATTTTATCTAATTAGCTTTAACCCTAACATTAATTAAGTAACCTATTTTCACCAAAATCAACCCCTTAGCCACCGAAACCAATTCAAGCCATCTTCATCTTCCCCCTCAATCCTCATCACCATAATTCATCAAATTTCTACATCTTCTTCCTCATCCCCAATTTTTTTTTCTCTCTCCTCCTTCAACCATTCCTATTATATTTCCAGATCTGTGGGTTTGTGGGTTCGTGGATCTTTGGGTTCGTAGGTGTGTGGGTTCGTGGGTTTGGTGGTAGGTGGGAGGTTACAGCGGCTCGCAAGGGCGAAGGGACGGGGGGCTGGTGGAGGCCCGGCCTCCCCGGCCCAGATTTGTGGCCCTTGATTGTTAACCCTTGCCCCCCCTGAAATTTATTATTTATAGTAATGAAGACACAATTAATACAACAAATGAGCTTGTCATATTGGTTAGGTAGTGACTCTTTTTCCCAAGGAGCCTAGGTTCAAATCCTACTCCTCACTTGTTTTTTTGATAAAGTTTCTTATTTAATTTATTTTTAAAAATTCTTCTTATTTTTTTAAATTATTTAATTTCATTTAATTAATAAATTTCTTATTGTTATTTACATGATTGTGATTAGTTGTTTACTTGGTTAATATGTTTATTTATTTAATATTTTTGGCTAATTTTTAATTTATTGAATGGACCATTAGATCAAATTTTAGGGTTATATTCTACTTAATTTGATAATTGAGGTTTTGTATTGATATAGGTTAAATCATGAAATCAAAAACACTAGATTTTTTTTACAAAAAAGTTAATAATTAACCAGAAGAGGGTTCCACTTCAAAGGCAAATTTGAAACCCGAAAGTAATTTGAATGATGATAATGAGCAAAACACAAGTTTTGATGGGCAAAAAAGATCCGGTACTATGAAAAAGAGATTGTAGTAGATTTTAGTGTTGAATCTTTGATTGATGATTTTTCTACTATGAAAAATCGTAGAGTACGATTCAACTTTTTTTTTTTTTATAACAATAAAATACTAGTACATTTTAATTTTTTCCATCAATCTGTTGTTTGACAAGTCCGGCCCCCGGGACTTGAAAATCCTGGCTTCGCTCCTGGCGGTTCGTCGGTGAGTTTCAGAGTTGATTGTTTTGGCGGTTGGCAGGTTCGGGGTGGTTTCGGTGTTGGTGGTTTCGGGGTTGGTGGTTTCGGTGTTGGTTGTGTCGGGGTTGGTTGTTTCGGGGTTAGTTGTTTCGGGGTTGGTGGTTTCGGTGTTGATTGTTTCGGCGGTGCTGGGTTCCACTGTGGTGGTTTGGTGGTTGCTGGGTTCGTCGGTGCTTGGGTGGCTGGGTTCGGTGGTAGGTGGTGGTGGTGGCCTGGTGGGTGGTTTATTCTGTACGTATAGCTAGGTGGGTGTTGGTGGTGGTGGGTTTCTTTTTAAAAATTGGGTTGAATTTGTTTTTTTTAATTACTTGGATTAATACTTAAGTGTATACCCTTATCTTTCAATAAACATGATTAGGAAATTTTGCCTCGGCCTCCGCAATCACCTCCAAAGTTGCAACTAAATTGGGCCGGAGGTAGTATAAAAAGTTGATATTGTAAAACTATTTTGAGAGACGAATCTAATAAGATCCCAAATGACAATATTTTGCTTAACATATAAATCATATTATATAGTCAAACAAGATTGATGAATAGTACTAAAACTTCATTGTTGCAATATTATTGGAGCGGAAATAGTACTCCGTATTAAATAACGGACAAGTATCATTATATATACAACGGTTTTTTTTTTGGCAAAATATGCGATAATGTTTAATTTTACACCAAAATTTGTAGAGTGATGCATGTGAATAATGTAAAATACAAAATGAGACACTTGTTTTGAAATGGTTATGAGTTACGAAGTATGACTTTTATTACTCCGTAGTAGAGAAGAAGTGATATAAACTTTTATCAAATTTACTACTCCCTCCGTCCCTAAAACGACCGATTTGGCATAATTTTAGTCCAAAAAAAAATGATCCATTTGTTTTTTCCGACATCTATAAAATCACAAAATTACCAATATATCCTCAAATATTTTTGTGCTAGCTTGACAATCTTGTGTATTTTAATTATATATATTGATTGTTGTAAAACAAGACTTTAATCTTAATGGCTAATAAAGCATCACATGGAGTGGTGCATTATTACACCATGTTTACTTGTGTTTTCCCATACATTTGTACTTGCAAATTAAGTTTTTTAATACCCGTAAAATCAACCCAAATGGGTCGTTCTTTCGGGGAAGGAGGGAGTAATTAATTATTTGAATGATGGAATGTATTTGTGTTTTTAACAACTGATTTGTTTCCCTGCTACATTAATTACTAATGGATTCCCTTTCATTTATGAATCATAAATGTATTATACAGTTATATATTAGTATTATTGGTCAAAGTGATATGAAGTATACATTAGTAATATTGGTCAAAGTGATATGAAGTATATATTAGTATTATTGGTCAAAGTGATTTATGTAAACATATTTTACATTAGCCTTGGTCAAAATGGTATAAGTAAATGTATACTACTATTGGTCAAAGTGGTTCATTTCAACTCACTTTGATATAATTTGATACTCATATTAGCTTAATCAACTAGAAATAATCAAATTAGATCAGATTATATCTTATCTTTTTATTTACAATTATTTATATTTAAATATATTTAAATTTGTAATAAAATAAATTATACAGTACAAATTTCACACTTAAAAATGCATATTATGGAGTACTATTATATAAATACAAATCTAATGACATTTCAAATGGTAATTTTATATCTTACGAATTAGTATAAACATGGTCAAATTTAAAATACAGATCGACCAGATCACATTAGATCAAATTAAATTACTTTGTATTAGAAAAAATTAGACTTCAATTAGATCATGTAAAATGAGCATAGCCTTATAATATTAAAAGTAATAAGTATTTTTTCTTATAATGTAATTAATGTGCTATTTTTTTTTTCCCAACAACTAATTTGTTTTCTTGCTACTTTAATACCAATGGATTTCCTCCCTTATTCAATCCCTTTACTCACTATTTAAACCCTTCCAACACTCACTCAATATTATAATTTATAAACCCTTCCAACACTCAAAAACATTTGTACAACCCTTTGAACATGCAAGAAACACCACACATTGCCATAATCCCCACACCAGGGATGGGTCATCTCATCCCCCTCATAGAGCTAGCCACCCGACTCACTCGCCTCAACTTCACTATCACCATTCTCATTCTCAACGACGGTTCACCGCCTTCGAAATCCCAACTCACTCTCCTACAAAACCTCCCACCCTCCATCTCCTACACCCATGTTTCTCCCATCGATGTCTCTGATCTTCACTCCGATTGCGCCATTGAGACTCGCATGACTCTCACCATTACTCGGTCCATCCCGGGTATTCGTGACTCGCTCCGAGCCTTGTCTAAGGAAACACGTTTAGTTTCGGTCATTGTTGATCTCTTGGGCTCAAGTATCATACATTTGGCCCGAGAGTTTGGCGCGTTATCGTATATTTTTTTTCTTAGTAGTGCTTTGGGATTGTGCTGTCTTTATAGTCTACCAAAATTGGATAAGATACACTCTTGTGAATACAGAGATTTATCTGAACCGGTTCAGTTTGTGCCCGGTCTAGTTCCGGTTCATGGGGCTGATTTTCCTGATCCGGTTCAGAATAGAAAAAGTGAGATTTATCACTTCTTTCTTAGCATGATAGAGTGTTATTCTGAAGCTACTGGGATTTTAATCAATAGTTTTTATGATCTTGAACCGGTTGCCTTTGATTACTTGATGAATGATCGTGGTCGAGAAGATAATGTTCCTCCGGTTTACCCCATTGGACCGGTGATTCGGACCGGTTCAGAAGACGGGTTGATAGATGGGTCGGGTTGTATAAAATGGTTGGATGAGCAACCAAGTGATTCGGTTTTGTTTGTGTCATTTGGTAGTGGTGGGAACCTTTCTCATGAGCAAGTAATTGAGTTAGCAATAGGGCTTGAGTTAAGTGGGCAAAGATTTTTGTGGGTTCTTAAAACCCCAAATAATAAATCTAATGCTTCTTTTTTTGGTGATACTAATAATATTGATAACCCACTTGAGTATTTGCCTCAAGGGTTTTTAGATAGGACCAAAGGGTTAGGTTTTGTGGTGCCGAATTGGGCCCCACAAGTTCAAATATTAAGTCATGGTTCGACCGGTGGGTTTCTGACTCATTGTGGATGGAACTCGACTCTAGAGAGCATAGTCCATGGTGTGCCCTTGATTGCTTGGCCTCTTTATGCTGAACAAAAGTTGAATTCCGTGCTGGTAGCTGATGATTTGAATGTTGCATTGAGGGTGAAACCAAATGATAAGGGTTTGATTGATCGGGAAAAAATTGCTGAATATGCAAAATGTTTGATGCAAGGAAAAATACAACGAGAGAAAATGAGAGCTTTGAAGCATGCGGCTGTTGCTACTTTAGGTGAAGATGGATCGTCAAAACAATCATTAGCAAAGGTGGCCGAAGAGATGAAGAATCACAAGAGCATACAAGAATAGCTGTGATTAGCCTATTTACATTGATCAATGATCTTTAAGAATTTCAGTTATTGTCTAATTAATGTATGATTATGTTTTAATGTTGCGTGTAGTTATAATTAAAAGTTTAACTACATTATCAATGGATGCGTTAGTTCATGAAGTTACAAGCTCTTCTAGTTTTGTTTTTTTTTTTTTTTATTCATTTGTACTCCAAACTCCAAGTCCTTACATCCAACTACATGCATATTAATGAATATGGCTTGTTCAGAGTTCAGACCACCTTTTCGTACTCACCCTCAATCTCGATCATTAGACCAAAACATATGTAGGCATGTACTCCAAATTCCAAATCCTTACATCCAACTACATGTACCTACCTATGACTTATATTTTCGGTGTAACATATCAATTTGTCATCCCATAACAAATTTGTCAAAAAGTATTAAAGCATGTAATAGTTATACAATAGATTACTTTTTCCCGACAATTACCAAAAACCATATTACACACATTTTTTTATATTATTATTACTATTAGTGATAATATAATAATAAGAACGATTTATGGGTTTATTTGGTATCGCTGTGATATTTTGTTTTTTAATATCATTTAATATACGTCATATAATGAATTACAATTTGGTCAAATTTATTAAAATTATACTGTAATAATTTTGAAAATTAACAGTAAAAAAGTAAAAATTACTTTTTTCTTGCTTTATGTTTTTTGTTTTCAGTTTTTGGTGTTTTATTTTCAAAAAATTAAAAAAATAAAAAACTGAAACTAAAATAACAATTTCAAACAAGTTTGTGTTTTGTAACTATTGATTTTAATTTACTCTGTACGAACAAAAGTACTTTTTAGTGTTGCATGATTGCATCTAATAATTCATTCAAAAAAAAAAACAATTTCAATCGCAATTATTATTTCTTAAATACTACGTAGAATGCCCTCAAAAAAAAAAAAAAATACTACGTAGAAAACAAAAATTAAAAAAGCAGCCCATAAATTCATTATCATAAGCCAATGCATGAAAACTAAAAAATCAGGCCATTGCAAAATAGTCAGTCAGTGAGCCCATGCAGACCAGACAAAAGATTTATTATTCAACTCCCAATAATTTTTTTATCACGATCACCAAATAAAAAATAAAAAGATCTTAAGATTGGTATTACTTTCGAACATTTAATGACAAATAAATCATGATATATAATTAGATAGACCAAGGCCTTGTTCTTTTGAGATCCTGGGCAGAGCAGAGCAGAGCAGGACATAGCACAACAGAGCTAGGCTTCCACACACTGCGGAGCAGAGCAGGACAGAGCAGTAGCAAAACAGCTCTAAAGAATAGGGCCCAATTCAATTAAAATCATTCACAATCATAGACTCATACACACTAATGTTAAATTTTAGCTAATCAATTTACTTAGTCCCCTTAAGATTTTTGCCTGTTTAGGTTCTGAAGTATACTGAAACTAGAAATGACTAATAATTCACAATTAAGTAAAATATGGCTCATGACATGCCCTCAATAGCTTGGTCGTTTTAGTCGAGCAAAGGTTTAGTTCCATATCATCAACCGAAGAGTTAAAGGTTGCATAAAACCAAAGGTGAAGGGTTTGATTCGAAAAAGTGTTAAAAGAAAAATTGTTAATGTTGCTTTAAACGAAAATTGGTTGTTAAAGCAGTCATTCGCAACTACAATATGCAAGATGCAATACAAATGGCAAGACTCGTGAAAAACCCATATCGTATTTCCAAATCTGCTCTAGTATTTGATTACCAAAAGAAATTCTAGGCAAATCCTATGCATACAGTACTATAATACAGCCCTGCAGGTCAACTGAGATACTTCGTAATACAAGGGACAGTTACAAGGTTACGAAGTAGGTTCCAAGACTGCCTGCTCATGCCAGACACCATTCAGATTAGATTGCCAAAGCCTGACCACCCCATCACTCCCAGTGGTTGCCAATGTCATTCCGCTCATATCCCACTCCATTTGCCATACCTATTCTCACACAAAAACCTCGCCAATTAGCAGTTTGATGAAAAAGAGCATCACAAAAGAATACTCTCACCATCCCTTAAAGTTTGCACCATCAACACATTCCACTTTATTACGAGTTGAGTTGAGTTGAGCAGATAACCAGATACAAAGTATTTTTTAGTACGTAGAGATTGTAGGAACTAGGAACCATGTTAACTAAAATGAAAATGAGGCAATCTTTTAGGGATGAAGGGAGTAACAGTTAAGAGTAAATATCTGTTGGAATTGACAATCTTCACAAATTTTACTTAGGGTGTTTCCATTATGTGCATTTTAACAAGCTAAACATTGATTAAGGATCTTGTCTGAAACATATTTTGGAGAACTAAATGCCAAATGAAAGAAATTTGCTGTCATACCTCGCCTTGATGACCTGATAACAAAGCTATCTTCTCCACTGAGAGATGCCCGTCAACATCAGGGTTCAAACCAACATGCCATATTGCTATACCCATCTGAGTAGCAACAGAGATGATTTCATATGGCCTGTAAATAAAAATTCAGCAGGAACATAATTATTATCGACAGAAATACAGGCACATTCATCTCCCAAATTCACAGGGTTAATGCCAAGTAATAATATTACAGGCTAGAAACAATGAATGAGAAGTTCAACCCTGCATGGCCATAGATCAAGATGCCACACACCAGCAAAGGCTCAAGCCGATTGACCAACAAACAGAAAATGCGATTTTTAAGTATTGACAAAAAAAAAAAAAAAAAATATTGGGTGAGGGTTACCTGCAAATATTTGGAGCCCAAGCAACAGCATGCACTGGATCACCACTGTTTTCACCACTGTTTTCAGGTAAAGCTAACTCAGCAACAGTAAGCCACCTTTGATGTAATTGATCAAACTCCCAGACCTGATATCATCTAACATGAGATTGATTTGGATAAGTTATTCAATCAAGCAGGTCACTTCATCACACATATTTCCAACCAAGAGCTTCATCAAGTAATTTCAAGGGAAAAAACCCTTTAATCAAAGATTTGAAGGAAACTTGTGGAAAATTAGAGATCTCTAGGAAGATATATAGATCAAGACATAAGGTAATTTCTTAAAATTTATCTTATTAGAAACGAAATGTAACAAAAGAAAAATAGACTCTTACAACCCTATATTTGGTATGCTGTGACTTATCATATCAACCAAGACATCAATTCTAAGTAGCCGAATTAGTAGATGATGATATAGTAGCATAACTTTCTTGAGATCTGGTGATTTGGAATGCCATAAAATCGTATTGGCTATGATTCTCATACATATTCACTGTGTTCATAAGAGGTTTCTGTAATTTTATAGCCCTCTCTGTTTTAATTTATTTGCAACAATGTGACATTCACCAACATTTCGGCAAAATTTGTTTGTGAGTAGTATATAGAGAGAAAAATAAATTTGCATGTGATGAGAGAGATAGAATGAAATGATAAGTAAAAACAAGAAAGAAAACAATTGTTGCAAATAATTTGTAGCATTCATTTATGATAAATGTTGCAAATAATTTGAAACAAAAATAGGATATGCCTTTCATGTATGTGATCATCTAACGTATATGCAATGCATATAAATTTTCAGCGAGCAGAATGTTTGATCAGAGTTGCAAGAAGCCTGAGCATTACCGCAAACAATACTAATAAAAACAAAACCAATAATGAATCCCGTTAGGTACCTAGGGAAGTAAAATTAATAAAGCCAACCTTTAACCAATAAGCATGAGAAAAGCACATAATGTAGTATTGTACTACTCTATTAGCAAGAATGAAATCACAACATAGGTTAACATAGTGGGAAAAAAAAGTGGTTAATAATTAAGAACACCATAACAGACAAAAGGCTCAGGACAGTAACAGCAACCACACAATGAAAATTTACAAACAAGGGGGGCGTGTGGTCCAACTACATGAGAACATCAGCATTAACTGCATGCTGATCAGATCGTCACTTGTCAGGAAAATTTCGATGCTCCATGTGAACGAAAAATTGCGAAATACATTTTAGACTCAACAGTACCCTGGAAGAATTGAGTTATGGTTTATCTGAATTGTACCCAAAATGTAAAATGTTGTGAAACACAGTACCTTGGAAGAATTGAGTTGTGGTACATCTGAATTGAACCCCAGAACAAAGCTCAATTGCTGGCTTTCACCTTTTTGTGGAATCCACGATATGGATGCTGATAAGCATGAAGCTTTTGCAAATTTAGATACCGAGTCAATAACATTCTGGAACTCAGCCTATACATTACAATTTGGCAATAAAAAGTTTGTTAGCCGATTTCAAACTTGTATTAACGTTTACCACATAGAGATCCTACGGTTACATATACACTCCTAAATTCCTAACTAAATAAAAGCTCTTTAGTTAAGTAGTCATCATGTTAATAAAGTATTCACTGATGTATTCAAGCGATAACATACCTGAAGTTGCCAAGTGTTCAGGTCCAAGGGATTATGAAGCTCGTAGACTTTGACATAACCATCTGAATATGCAGCAACCTACAAGAAAGGGATATAGCACATAGTTATATAACTCCGAGGAGTTCATCATATGCTCCAAAAAGAGCACATGAAGTAAGTTACGTTACATTAAAATGATAATTTGCAACAGAAGCTAACACTTACCAACTTCAAACAAGTAGAGGAACCTCCAAATTGGATATCCAATACACGGGCATTTTTATTCAGAAACTTAGTGCAAATCTTCCACTGAAGCGATTGCCCATCTGTATAGAATAGGGATAAACATATGTTTTAGATTTCATAGTCTAACTGAAAAAAAACACCACTATCATAACTATACTGAAAGTAATGTCTCACTTATTAGTAATGTAGTATGATGGCCAAATGGCCAATATGTACAATATTACTCTACTTATGAAACAAACATCTGAAACTTGATAAAGACATAATTCTTAAATATCGAAACAATAATCAGCATCAAGTTTTGCAGTTAAATCATTCACCGAGGAAGTACAACCAATACACAATAACTTATAATGTGAGCAACTATATGATTCTTTCATATGAATGCAACAATAATTAGAGTTACCTCCTGCGACTTCTTCCCACAATGACAAAGTACCATCATCCAAAACGCACGCGACAGCATCTCCATACTCTGGAGGAACCCATAACACCTTCACAATGCTACCCTCATGTACCTTCACAATGAACAATTCGGATGCTCACAAAATAAATGTCCAGCCTAAAAATTACAATTCAACCGTAATTTGAAATTAAATCAAAAACCCACATAGTAGCAGACTAACCAACCAATTAACCCAACACAAACAACCCAAAACCCCAATTTGACAGCTCTAAATAAACAATTGTTATCCCAAATATTATGACTGAAATTTACAATCTTTAATTATAAATTGAGTAGTACAAACATAATATGACTGAAATTTGCAAACTTTCATAATAAATTGAGTTATACCATTACAATATGACCGAAATTTGCAAACTTTCATTGTAAATTGAAGTAATACTTAGAACAAAAACATGAATTAGAAAGAAAGGAGATGTAATAGCAAGTAAAAAACCCAATTGATTGGGGAAAAGGGAGAAGTATACCTGAAAGGAGGAAGAAGGAGAAAATGGAGAAGAAGAAGCAGGGTCAGGAGAATCGAAGATAGTGAGGAGGCCATTGATGGAACCAGTAGCTAATCTTTGAGCGCTGTAATTCCAAGCAGAACATACAGTTCCAGTCTCCAATGTCGCCACTGTTTTCTCCATTTTTTATTTCTGTGTAATTTCTCGGCCACCGTAGTGTAGGGTTTAACTTCCCGCTCCTCCTCTTTCGTTTTCACCAATTTTTCGGGTTTTTTTTTTTTTTCGGCTAAACCAACTCAAGGCTCAACTACGAGTATTGTGAATTGTCATAGAGATGCTAGAAATTAAAATTTTGACCTGTATAAACCCAATAATTTAGTTTAATTCATTCACATCATAGTATGAGTTCGATTAGAAATTTTCAAATTAGTTTTTATATTATATTTTAAAGTTTATGTGAAAAAAAAGAGTAATAATAATTCTACAATGATGGTTAAGACGTTAATTGTATTTGTTTGAGTAGTTTAGTAAATATTCTCTTTTAATTAAGTTTGAGCCTTGTTTGAGTCCAACTCATATTGACTTTCAACATTTAAAGTTTGTTTGTATTTTTTAGTTGAGTCAAGCTCCTATTCTCTTGTGTATAAAAAATAAAAAAATAAAAGGTTCCTATTTGAGTCACACTTGAGCACAATTTGAATCAAACACCTAATTTTTTGATATAATCTTTCGAAATTTTACTTAAATGAAAAGTAAAGGTCATTTCGATATGATTATAGTTTCAGTATTTTGGTCTTTGGTTTTTTTATTTAGGAAATCATATGACATGTTTTATAAATAGAACACAAAATTAATCAAATCTAAAATGAGTGAGCCCCAATTGATATCGGTAATAAACATTTTCATTTATCTCAGTGGCATTTATGTTAATAATACTAAACTTCAAAAGATAGAACCACATTGTTCATGAAAATCGTGACTCACGACGTTTACGTTATACTTCCTCTTTCTTCCTCCTTCCTACTTATCAACATTATCGGAACAAGCTACCATCTCCCCACCATTGAAGTCTTGAAGATGAGTTTGAGATAAAAAAAACTTAACGGACTTTTGTTATCTCAGTCATCTTACTTTTTTTTTGGTGTTTAGAGAGGCACAAGGGCGGGGGTGAGAATCAATTAGGGTTGGCAATCCCTGACCCGACCCGATAACCCGAACGAACCCGACCCGAAGTTACTGAGAGAAACCCGAACTCGACCCGATCCGAACCCAAATAACCCGAATTCGACCCGATTTGACCAAAATTTCATATTTCGTAATAATTTTAAGTTTTGCAATTACACTTTTATTTCTTGTTTTTACGGAAAACAAAAACAAAAACCTAAAACCAAAACCATAACCAAAAGACCCATTTGTAAATTTTGCAGCACCCAAATTATTGATACATACTCGGGTTACCACACAAAAGAAAAACCGGTGGCTTGGTTGCACTCTTTCTCCAAACGATTAAAACCGAAAAAGCTCAATCAAACAACAATGGCAGCTAATTGCATTCTCTCAATTCATAGCAATTCAACCCCAACTTCACTCTTCCCCTTAACTCCTTCAAACTCCCTTCAAATTCCATCCTCTTCATTTCTCAAGATTAGGGATAACACCAAATTCAACAATGGCGTTTTTACAACAACAATCGGAATGAGAAGAAGAAAGGGAGGAATTGTCTGCGGATTTCTGCCAGTAGATCCATGGGCACCCACCATTGATTCTCAAAGCATTGCTTCTCAGCTTTTCGCTTTCTCTCTCTTCCCTTATCTGGGTTTTCTCTACTTCATCACCAAGTCTAAGTCTGCTCCTAAACTCACCGTTTTTGGGTTCTATTTCTTGCTTGCTTTTGTCGGTGCTACCAGTAAGTTCTTCTTCCTCCTGTTTATTCTTCTTTTTGTTTTGGTTTGATTTTTGCTGTTATAATTTTTGTTTAAATATTTTGTTTTGTGGGTTTTTGATTATGTTATATCTTTTTGTTGCAATTATTAGGAATTTTCTGTTAATATTGACATTTGTTGATTTGAGGGTTTTTCTGTTAGTTTTGCTGTTTATGAGAACTCTTTTTTCTGTGGTTAGTCAAAATTAGATTGGATAACATTTAGCTGAATTAGATTAGTTTGATAAGTTATGAAGATAAGTTAGGATGATTCCTGAAGGCCATTTAAGCTAAACAATGTTTCTGGATAGGTAGGAATGTGATTGAGAAAGCTCGAAAGTTGAAACTGAGGACTAGAGATAGAGGTAGCTAATCACTGTTTTGTGTTTGATTATTCTGATTATAAAAGTTCATGGTGATCAGCAAACTATAGGAGGCGCTATTGAATAAGCAAAAATGGGATCAACAATTCTCGAAAGTCGAAACTGAGGAAGAAGAGAAAACTAGTTACTTGCTGGTTTGTATTTGTTGTCCTGTAAAGTGTTGATTATCAAACTCTAAAAAGTATTTGTAGTTTGGTGGACCATAGGGTATCTTCACGGTATAAATTGATGTGTGGATTGATGATGCTTGCCTTGTGGTTGAAATGGCAAGGGATTAGGAAAATTGTATTATCATCAGAGATTCGCTTACTTTGCATAAGGTGGATGGAATCTGATTCCCTCTGTGGTCTTTACAAGAAATTGGAAATTTCCTAGCATTGCAGAAAAGTCGGTTTGTTTGGTTTTGATAGGTGTTGATAGCATATTGTAAGAGTCAGAGTTCTAGGAAGCAGGGAATATTAAGGTCCTATATAAAATCACTCAGCAACGTTCTTGATTTAGTGCAGTTAGATCTTTGTATTGGAAACCCACCTAGGTCTAGGTTGAACATGAATGTCAAACAGTCCGAGTCCCATAAGGCAACTATTGATGAAGTGCAGCTGAGGGCATTATTCAGGAAACATGATATCAATGGTGATGGCCACTTGAATAAGGAAGAACTGAAGGAAGCCTTTCGGAGACTGGGTTCATTTATGCCTAGTTGGAGGGCAGATCGTGCAATCTATTACACTGATATTGATATTGATGGAGTCATAAATGAAGAGGAGATTGATCACCTAGTGGCTTATGCTGTGGATTACGGTTATACGCTTGATTGAGGCTTCTATGTTCTGATTCTAAACATTTCGTGTATCCAACATATGCTAGAAGTAACAATAATATGTATCTATGTCATCTTAACCTCGATGACTTTGTAGTTTGTACCTTTATGATTTGTTTGATTAAAAGCCTTCTCTTGTGATAAAATCATATCCTTTATGTTTTATAGAAGTCTATCCTCCGGTCCTCCCCTTCCCTTCAGCAATGTTGGTGTTTTTCCTATATGGACATTTGGTTTAACAACCATTTAAAGAGGCCATTGATATGATGCCACACCTGTTTTCTCTTTTTGCTTAAAGTACTGTTATATGTCAATGATGCCACACCTATGTTGATAATTTTCCGTCTTCACTATGTAGTATGTAGAACCTATCCACTTAATATCGGGATAAATGATAGCATTTTGGTTAAGTTTGATCCTTAGACTGGATTAATTTGTTAAATTATACATTTTTTTTTTCTTCCTAGAGCCATTGATAACTCTTTAGCTCTCGAAACCATAACACTAAGCTCAGACATATGAAATTTGTCTACAAGGTTTATGAGTGGGAATGGCTAATCAGGTGATACATAATGCTATGAAATACTTAAGTTACAGGTTTTAATACACGATGATCAGTAGGTTTTATATAGCAACAATATGGCTTTAGGGTTCCTTAAACAATGCTTAATTACTTAGCACTCGAGGTCTCACGAAGTCACGATCATTGGAAGGTTTATTCTCTCTTTATGGAGAAATTTTCTGTTGGCCTGCAAGTTAGTTCGGAGGAGAAGAGTTACAACCCTGACAAAGGGAAACTGTTACCACACATCCATGCCTGATGTGGATCCAGTGAAATCTATGCTATCAGTGGCGGTGGGGATACTGTTACAACCTTCTGTCATATGTTCCATGACCCACCAGGAAGGGTCTCAATAACATAATTTGCGGCTTTTGATGTGTGAAAAGATCTTAGGTTTGCCATTCATTTTTCATGTGGCTTTTGAGGACTTAAGTAAACTTCCCTCAAGAATCCTTTGATAAAATTTTGCTGACCTTAAGATATAGTTAAAACCTTTCATATGGAAATTCTTGGCTGATTCTAAGTTGTACTTCGTATATCATTGTGATTCTTGTAGGCAGAAAACCTCAAACCTGGATACTTAAGAGGTATTTGTTGATTGTGATGAGCTCATGGGCTCCATACAAATTTGGTTTATATGCTTCGTTGATCCATGAAAAGAGTTTGGCCTTCCCAATGTCAACTATTATTGAATGATTTGAATCTATTGTCATCTATGATCCTGGCGATCATTGGCGACTGGCTTCCTGGAAGTGTCTCACAAATGTGAGTTATAAACTTAAAAAATGGATATTTATGTTTTTGCTTCTTGGCTGTGAATCCCCGTCTATTTTTCCTGTACTTTATATTATCCTTTGTAAAGAAACTCGCATGTATGATATATTTCTACTTTGAGTGTGATTGCAAGAAATAAAAGCTGGCCATTTGGGAGATTACCTAATTGTCCTGACATTGTTGGTTCTATTGCAGCCTTTTGTTTGTTAATTTTTTCATTGTAGTCCTTGTGAATATGATTTTAGCATTTCATTCTTTCTGATTTACATCTACTAATTGTCCCTTGTTGGATTTTGCTGCTCTGTCTTCCTCATTGGTAGTTCCTGCTGGAATCTATGGTAAGTTACTTAAACAAGATTAGTTAATAATCCTTTATGGTTTATAAAGACTAGATATTGAATTGATGCCTGAATTCTAGTAAGTTGTTGGTGATAGCGAAGATACACTATGGAACATCCCTCTCTAATGTGGACTGGTTGCATGGTGGGGCTGAGTCTCTGCTCACTTTGTCAAACCTATTTGTTGTGCTGGGGTTGAGAAGGGCTCTAAAGAAACCTATACATTCTGAAGAGAATCAATCTAAAGAAGTTTCAAGATTGAAAGAGGAGAACCCTTCCTCGTAGGTATGGATTGTCTTCATGTCTTGCTGTGTTTAGTTGAGTTTGGTTGACAACCTTATAATGTTATCCCAATTGTAGATCGTGTCTTGAGTAATAAGCATATTACATTTGCAGATATAATAATGCAATTGCTGCTGCAACTAATGAATTTGAAGGTTAATGTTACCTCAACTGCCAAATGTTGCCACATGGTGCATCTTGTAGATATCGTGCTGGAAAGATGGGATTTCCTGAGCTCATTTTGTTGTAAATATATTTTTATTACTATACATGTTGCTTATGTTAAACTTATCCATCTTTTCTTCCATTTGTTCTCCACACTCTTATTCAGATAATACATGATTATCTACTTAATTTGCCTGTATCTTCAAATAGGGTTCAATAGTCTCTAAATTAAGTGGAACTTACATAGGACTATGGATTTGTTTTAATTCCCTGTTTCCATTTCGCTGTGCTATTCAATTTCTATAACTTGGGTATGATTATTCTTCACAAGGATCTTCTTTAACCGTTATTTTTTTTTTTCCTTTTTTTCTCAAATCGATTTATGTGAGTTTCTAGAGATAAAGGCTCAAATCCTTACCCTTTCAAAAGGAAACAACCCTTACAAAACTACCCAAACTGTTGCCCCTTTTTCTCAATGTGAGAATATGGCCTAATGGCCCTGCTTTTCTAGTACTAGAGCTCCTCTATTCACATTCATTTTAGCTTATTTTCCTAAAGATCTGGATCACTAGCTGATTTCCAGCCCCAATCCTCAAAAAAATATAAAAATAAAAAATTAGGCCTTCCCCTTGCTTTTCCAGCACTAAAGCCCTCATTTTTAAAAAAAATTCAAGGTCTTCCCCTCTCTATTATAGCTCTGTCAAGTTCTTCAGATTGTGCTTGCGATTAGTTTTAACCTTCATCCCAGCTAATTCCCATCGCAGTTCAGAGCCTAGCTGTAATCCTTTTTTTTTAAAAAAAATAAATAAAATAATGTGTTAACTAGAATACTAGTACTAGCAAAGAGCCCAACTATGCACTCTTCACATGAAATAATTTGTTTTGGTTTGAATTTCTTAAGGTCTGATATGGTTTGATCTGAATTTTCTGATCTGATCTGTTATTTATTTCTATGGTTTGATTGAACTTTTACTGCATTTGTATACTAAAATATACTCTGAGAAACACTTGTCAAGTGGGTCTAATTAGATTTGTCTTAATGCGTAGTTTTCACTTCATAGCTGTTTTGTTTGTCCACGAACTTCCAAAAATATGGAAATAGACAGGCGCAAATAAGATCTGGTTTGGTCTATTGTGATTTTTTTTGGTCTGACATGGCCGGAGATGTTAATAATAAGCACTAGTAATAACTTCCTATATTAAGAAGAGAACATAGTCCTAGGTTCGTAAGCTATGGCTTAGTACTAATTTGTTTTCATACATAATTCTAGTCACTTAAGTTTTATATTACTTGTTTCCTCAAAAAAAGTTTTATGTTACTTGTCATCTAGAGTACCTGTGCAATTTTGTTTGTCTTAAATAAATACCAAAATTATAGTTAACAAATACTCAAACATTAAACAACTACTCTCTTTGTTCAAATTTAGCTGTAACATTGTCCAACATTTGTCATAGTTGTAAACTTCCCATTCTCTCTGGAAAGTTTCCACCATAAAATGTAAGCTGGGGTTAGCTAGAGAATTCAATCATAAACTACTTTTGATTTTGGAAATGTGAAATATTTCCGAGACATTGCAAAATTTTTGTTTCATACAGGAGTAAGCCTTTGGATAGAGCAAGGACTTTGTAAGGCTTGAACTAGACATCATCTGTCTTACTAAAAAAAGGAAGCGAATTGAAGGTAAGATACTTTTCTGTAATGCAATATTCACTCTGTTTTCATAAAAATTGACTGAAGGGCTGTTTTAGTTAACTAAAGAATTTACGGAGTAGGTTACAAGGGAAGGAGAAAAAAAAAACTAAATAATTAAATTGTCGTCAACTAGCATGAAGCTCTTTGCTTGTACCACTGACTCCCTATAAACCTAGGACAAGCTTCCCCCTATTTTGTTATATCAGGTACTAACCCCGTTTGTTTCCTAGATGCTAGTTCTCTGATAATTTACAAGTAAATAATGATTCTATTGTTTATCCTCTCTGCCTGTCTTGTCTAATTAAATGAAATGCTCAAATTGAACTTTCCCAAAAATAGCCAACCATGGGATTACATGTTGGATTGTTTTCTTGCTGTTGATGACATTATTCTTTAGCTTGAGAGAAGCTGTTAGGAAATGCCTGGTTATCAGACAGAAAACCCTCCCATGGATCCATTGAATAATCAATGCCTATTATTGGGGAGTTGGTTCCTGAAGTAGTAGCTGAAATTATTTCTGTAATATCTGATTCAAAATGTTGTCCATAGTTAACTCCTCCAAAGGTGCTGACCTTGCAAGGTGATGTGGAGAAATAAGTTGATTCCGAGGTGGCTGGTGATTGAATGAACGACTGAGGAAAACTGTTACTAGGGTGACTGTTATGGACTGTTGACGGTGTAAAGGCATGGTTTTCATATCCAAAATCTCTTGTTGGAAAGAAAAATCCTGTCTCTTGATTTTCTAAGCTCTGAATGTCAACTCTCAGCCCTGTCTGAAAATTTAGCAGCATATCGGGCGGCTGCTGGTAGTGCATGATGGGAAAATTGCTTTGTTTGTTGCGTTCTTGTTTTTGTGGTGATGTTGGTGCAGACTTTGAACGTGGGGCTAGTGTACAAGTATGAGTTCCCTTATAGGTGACGTTGAATTGCATGGGATCTTCATCATTTCGTTGCACCTGTTTGGTAGCGTAACAGCCTTGAATGTTCCGGTACGTGCATCTGTAGTAGCTTCTGTAAATGCAGAAATTAATCTTGCTGTTAGATTCTGATTCTAGTTATTTGCTCTACTTGAATTACCCCTTAATCACCTAAAAGGCTGATTGTTATGATATAAGTATTAAGTTTATTATTTTGAATTTAATAGGGATCTGAGATTTCATTGTAGTCCTACCTTTGATATGATGTACACTTTGTACATTTATAGTCAAAATTGTAGTAGTTTGACTTTTTTTTTTTTAAAAAAAAATCCTTTCATGAGTCAGGTTATGCATATTATTCCTACTTTTTTAAACAGGAATTGCATGATTTTTCTTTTTAGTTTCTAGTTGAAACAGAGTGGAGGGCAAATATACAAAAAAGGATTGGTCTACATTAGATAAAGTCTTTGCTTTCTAGAGACCTTAGGATCTATTTGGACATGTTTAAGATTTTCTGACAAAGACCTGGTCTGATGATAAATATGCATGTTCTGATGGACTTTTTGTCTTTTTACTGTATTAGTTTTATCTTGAGAAGCAGAAACCTTACCTGGGGTGTTTGGCTCCGAGTATATCTTTCTGACCATACTTCCTCCAGCTATACCCGTCCTCGGGTGGCCCTTCGGCTGCATTCTCAGAGCATGCCCTGACTTGGTCTGTCCAAGTTGGCATCATCTTTCTGCAACAAGTATCCCAAAATTATTAGAAACTTCTCGAGGTCTTTGTAACCAGGAAATGTAGTAGAATTCTCAAGGACTATAGCATTAAAACTCGGCTTGAAAGTCTTTACCTTTTTTTTGACAGCTCTATGCTATCTTGTTGAACATGAATCCCAGGGTTCAAATCTTCACTCTTAGGACTTCCAATGACCGAAAGTGGTGATTCAGGGGCCGTGGTTGATGGGACTAAATGCTGGTGAAACTGTTCCATTGACCCACCCAATCTCAGAATCAAAAGAGCCTTCTCAAGGCAAGAATGTATCCGTTCTGCCAACATTCCTTTAGTTTCACCTGCAAGTATTTCTGAACTCATTTGAGCCTTTAGCTGTTTAGCTAGCGCTACCCCCTGGTTTAGCTCCACGACCAATGATTCTTGCTCGTAATTGCCACAACCGTTTTCCATTTTCCTTTTTTTGTAATTCTTCAGAGTGAAAGTAATGCAGAATGCTCTGGTTTTCTGAACTGTCTGTTGTACAGTCGTATACCAGATCACCAGCTATTCTTGTTACTCTCTTGATGTAAGTTGCATGTCTCAGGTGTGTTACAAGGCATAACACAAATACGTATTAAGACATACACTTACAAGAGGAGGATGATCAAATAACGAAAAGAAACCGGGAAAGTTTACAGTTGCTGGTGTTTTCTTCTGTTAAAAAAGGCAGAGTGGAAGTTTAACTGTTTCAAAAATGTGTCTGAGACTCTGAAGCAGGAGGGAGAAAGAGAAGTGATGAGTTTATGCTTCAAAAGGGTGTAATTTGAAGTTGGTTATATATAGGAAAGATTTATAAAGTGGTAGGAAAGAGAAAGAATTTGACTGAAAAGCAAGTTGTTGACAAATGGAAGTATAAATTTTCTGCAGAAGAATAGTCTATGGTCAATAGAAATTGAGAGTAAACAACAAGGGATGAAAAATGAGTTAAAAATTGGAGTGATGTATGTAGTGCTGACTTTTTCAAACTTTGTTTTGATTGGTCAATTATTGAAAAAAATAGTTTTGATTTTAATTTAAGTGTTGAATAAAAAAGGGCTTGGACTCGTTCAAACTTTTGTTTCCGCGTGTGTATATGTATATTTTTAAAAAATAATTCATGGGATGATTGAATTTTCTTACTTTGAGCAATGATTAGGACTAGTATTTTTAAGGTTTTAGTAATTTATTAATTTATGTACTATAGAATTATGAATCAGAAAATATTGTGCAATGTTTTTTTTTTCTAAGGCTAAATGATTTATGGGTCCTCCTAGACAATGACTTCCTATCTCATATTTTCTTTCTTTTATTTTTTGTGGTTTGTTAGTGTCTTGTTGACCCCCTTGTTCTAGAAGTGGTAAAATAAGACTTTATTTGTTAATATCCTAGATTAGGGGATGTGTAGTTAAACTGAAATTGAAATAACTTTGAATTATCCAGTACTTAAGATGGAATTATACAGTTATATATGGTAATGAATTTGTTGATCAACTAGGTTAGCACCCATGCAATGCACGGGTTTAACAGTAATTTATCTTTGGATTTTTGTTTTCACATTTTTTTATTAGCTCAAAATGTTTATAAGCTCACTTTAATTGACCTCAATTATGCTAAAAACGCTTATTAATCAATGACAATTTTGTTGTTGTAAAAAAAAAATGCTAATAACTCCTATAAAGACTCCAACAACCTAATATCAACCTAAATTACCAAAATAATAGGTACCTATTTTAAATTAATCACCTAAAAAATAGTTATTACCTATTTAAAATTAAATAGCATTTTGTTTCAAAAAAATAAAAAATAAAAAGCAATTGAGCGGGAAATCTTTTCATGAGATAGTGCCACATATACAACTTTGAAAAAAGATGACATCAACGGTTGCTACTTTAGTATTAGTTATAGATAGATGTTTGAAGTGACCTAAATTATAACTATTTTTTTGTAAGGTTTAAATTGTATTTTATGTATATTGCCCCTTTTTCTCTCCTCTCTCCTCTCTCTTCTAGGGTTTTAATTTTCTTGGCCGTTTAGGCCGGAAATAGTCTAATTTCTTCGGAAATTAGACTATTTTCGACCCTTTTTCTTTAATTCAATTTAGTTTTTTGTTTTGTTTTACGTTTTGGTGTATTTGCTTTGTTTTGTTCTCTCCATCTGTGAGAGTCTGTCCCAATTTTCTGGGATTTTAATTCTCATCTATGGATGAGAATTTTATTTTTAGGGTTCTTATAATAATTGGGAAAGTGATTTGGATTCCTATGGGTCTGGGATTTGTCATCAACCGGTCGATCAAAACATCAGCGCAGATTGCGGAGGTCTCAACTTGGAAAGATGCAAAGACATCGAAAATCATTGCTCGCGTCAAGCTTGAAGCGGTGGAGTATGAGCTATGCCAAATATGCAAATTAGTTATGATTTTGATTGTAAAAGTTATGATATTTTCTCTAAATATGTGGTTTACAGATCCTTATTATTGTAGATGTCGTATGACTTTTATTTAATGATATTATTTTTCCCGTTAAAAAAAAATTATAACTATTTAACTCGGATGAAATACTTATTTGATTTGTGTATATTTGATCGATTTTATATTCACAGTCCACTTTAACTCTCTTTAATGATTTATATTTAAAGGAAATATAGCAATTACACGGTAATATTTAGAGATAAATGTAGTTTTTTTTTTTTAAAAAAAAAATCCTATGTTTAATAAACTAAATGCCCACTTTTTCATTTTTTTTTTTGAAACAGGAAGCATTAATATCATTAAATAATAGCCATACTACATCTACAATAATAAAGATCTATAAACCACAGATTTAGAGAAAATATCATAACTTTTACAATCAAAATCATAACTAATTTAATTTGCATATTTGGCATAACTCATACTCCACCGCTTCAAGCTCATATTTGCCCACTTTTTCATTTGTTGATGATTAATAATGATGAAAATTCGAAAGTATATGAATTTAAAATTGGCTAATAGTTAAAAACAATGTAAAATAAAATAGTACTGCTCAACTCCGTTTGGACAAAATAGACCTAAATCCGAAACTAATGACTAATTAACCACCTATAATTGAGAACCAAATGAAGTGCATATTGACATATTGTTACCCAAGTACGTGGAGCACATCACGGCTCCTTCCTCTACGTTATTCTCTCAAATCTCCTATGAATTGAATTAGGTTGGGTTTTTCAATTTGGTACTTAATTTTCAAAGTTTCCATTCTTTAGACCATCTGTTGGTGCATGGTAAATTATGTCTGATCTCGACAATTCTTGATCCTGTTTATGGAATGCATTAAAAGCTAAGTTACTATTTTCCTACAAAAACATGTTTTTGCCATCATGAAAAATTAACTTTTATGCATTTCAAACCGGGTTAAGTTTAGCACATGCGAAACAAAATTAGGAGTAGACGGCTTAGGTTTTATGCTCACACTAAACACGTATTTATTAGTGATATTACTACAACAGATATTAACATATCACGATTTTTTGGTTTCGTTTGGATCCACTGTTTCAAGTACACAATCTTAAACTTTCATTTAAGATTTGAAATCAATAGTTACATTAGAATTTACAAGTGTTAGATAAACAAATTAAATTAAATGTATATTATGAGCGCCATTTATGAGTAGTTTTCGATTCATCTCTTATTTATAATTTTGGAAGTCACTTATTCAAAAACGACTGTTTTTTTCAATGTACATCAATGATATACGAGTAATATTACATGTACTCAGCACTTCCCTAAGCTTATACAAACTATAATTTTACAACTATATTTGGTTCGAAGTATTTTACATAGTAAACTCTTTCACCATTGAATTTTCTAAGACATTGTAAATGCTCCTATTTGTAGTTGTTCTTTAATTTGTGGTACGACATTCGTCCTATTTCTCTTCCAACAATAATTTGTCACTTAGAAATTTCCGTTATACTCCGTATGTAATTACAAATTTGTACATATTCGTACCATATTTATCTAGAAATACTTCTCCCTTCCTTCTGTCCGACTAGTTGAAGTTTTGACTAACTTGCCTAGGCCTAATTATTGAACTTTAAATGAATGTTCGAAAAAATTATACTGGTTCCAAATTCATATTAGTCAAATCTTGTCAAAATCAATTTCATTTTCTTCTGGAGCCTAAGAAGCCATATATGATATTTTTGTAGACGAGATTTGACTTTTTTGATAGTCCTCACCCCAGAAAGTCCAAAACTCCACCATTTAAGCAAAATGAAGTTCAAGAGTGTTAGTCACAATATATGATTAACTATAGTTTTATAATCTATAATAAACGAGGAGTACAAACAAAGTATAGTCGTATAGATAAACTATAATAGATTAATACATGATCTCAGATCACAAACTCTACCAAATAGGTAATAATACAGCAGTAATTTGCCCAAGCCTAAGGCAAATTAACTAGGTCTTTTTTATTCTTCTGATAATACTCATAATTAGTTGCTACGTCGTACTGGCTCTTAGTAGGTCTGCAAAATACGAAAAGAACGTTATTTCATTGCCAAAGAACAAATTTTACGTAACAGAATTAATTAAAAACAAATACCAGTAAAAGAAAATTTTAAGCCTAATAAATATGATGGAAATTGATTTAACTTCAATTTGAGAGTTTTTTTTTTTTCTTGTAAAACAAATGTTGTTTTACATACTATATAATACAGTTACAACTTTATATGTATAGTTAGTTACGAGATTTGAATGTGACTATATTTTTTCTTATCACGAAATCATAAAATGAAGTCAAAACAAGTTATGTAAATACTACTCCGTAATTAAATAGTACTAAAGTTAAACTGTATTATCTAATCTGAAACGAAGAAAGTATAATATTATATGTAAAACAGAAACTATAATTTAAAAAATAATAGTTGGAAGACATACCCTCCTGTAGGGATCATAGACATTGTCAACATAGCGCTCACCAGTCCTCTCGATGTACTCGATTGGCCCACCGTGGTGATGGTGGCGGTGGCCTGGCACGACATCAGTCACAACCTCAGCCACAACCTCATTGTGGTGGCCAACCGGAAGCACACGGTTACCATATTCATCAACCCTATACTCGGATGAGTACGAGCCACCATATGGACCTTCACGGACGACTTCCCTGTCCGCCTCGTAGTAGTTGTTTCCGTAGGGGCGGTTCACGTATGCCATAGTGGGTTATTGGATGGTTTACAATTCTAATAAGCTCTTAATCGAATTGTAGTTTTGTATTGCTTTGGTTGATGTTCGAGGTTATGCAAAAGGGATAACGTGCATGGTGTGCTTATATAGTGGTGCAAAGTACATGCATGCATACTTAAGAGTCGGTTCATTTGGAAATGCTTAGTTTATTTCGTGTCGAATCCAACTTCTACTGAAAGAGACCATCTTAGGATGACATCGATGTTATTCCTCTCCGTCCTTTATTATTTGCATCATTTTCACTATCTTCAAATAATATATCCGATTATGAATATATTCAGATTTTATATGTTTTTTTTTTCTTCCTATAATTTATTGAATTTTACTGTCAAAGTTAATGAACTTTGATTTTTAATTAAAGATGAGCAAACAATTAGGAAAAATCGGAAAAAAAAAAAAAAAAACACTTTAGCGGTCTATCTCTTCATTTGTCACTCCTCCACATCATTTCCATTTATATTCTATTTTTAAATTCTATTTCAAAACCATTGATTAGGGTTCGTTTGGCATCAATGTGGTTTTCTGTTTTTTGGTTTTTTGTTTTTTTAAATCATATGATATATATCATGTAATGAATAAAAAATTAGTCAAATTTATTAAAATTATGATAATTTTGAAAACTAACAACCAAAAAGTGGAAACACCTTTTTCTTGTTTCCTGTTTTTGGTTTTTAGTTTTCAAAAAAACAGAAAACTGAAAACAAAAAAAGAGATTGTCTATAGGTTTAGAGTTAGAAGTATTAAACTGGCGAATTAGGCGAATGTCATCATGAAGAAAAAACCATGCACATACAAGCACTTATAGTTTAGATAACCAGTTATACAAGAACTTAACTACTTAAGTATAAGCTTATGAAAAAGTTAACTTATGCGTAGTATAAGCTTATGTAAATTTTTTCTTCATAGGATTGGTTGTGGTTTGGGTTTGCCACCCCTTATAATATCTACAACGCAAATAAAAGTTTTAAAATTTTTAATGTAACATAAAAAATATAAAAATAAATAAATAAATAAATTCAAGAAATTATAAAATAAAAATAAATATTACATAAATAAAATTATATTATATAAATAAAAGAAAATGTTAATGATACTATTTTATACCAATTAATATATATACCTATATACTTTGTACTTTATTATTTGAAACAAAAAAAAAAATAAAGTCAATTATGAACTACATAATCATTAAAATATTATTGTAGCCTTTCAATCGGCCACTATAAATTATTCATAAAGAACGTAAACATAATTATATCCACTATAATCTTTTGAGAAAAATAAACTTAGCTTGCTTGTATGTCTTTGTAACTAATTTTGAGAGATTGTGATAAGTTTGTATATGTTGGTCCTTTTTCCTAAAGTTTGTTGACTTTGACGGAGATTGATCTTTAGACCCTTTTCAATGGTGAGACTTAAGTGAGTATTTTTTGGAGAGAGTATTTTTGCAATATATACCAATAAGTTGGTATCTAAAATTAACAACTTTAAAAGAAAATTGCTAAGTTTAGATACCCAACTTTTAGTCTCATTTGACAAAACGTGCAAGTCCTTATCAATATTCTAATAAATTTTGTAATTTATTTAAGTTTTACCTTTTTTTTAATCTTACAATATTTGATAATAAAAAAGAAATGGATTTGGTGAGCCATAAATTGAAAGTGACATTTGTATATTTTAGAAAGTCTCACAATTGGGAAATTAGGCTTCAAATGAGTTGCTAAATTGAGAAGTGAATATGATATCACCATTGGAGGTAAAAAAACAACTCATTTTGTATTTCAATACTAAAATTTGAGTCTCACCATTGGAGATGGTCTTGTAGTATTATAATATTTGTCACGTCTGGTTTCCTAAAAAAAAAAAAAGTTGTTAGTTTGTTACTGAATATGTTTAAGGTGAAGGTCATTCTATTTATTAAATTTCTTTGTCCATATTTGTTAGCTAGGCCTCAAATTCAACAATTTAATGAGTTATTTACCTTAACTGATTAAAATAGCACAATTGAATCAACTTTACATTTCAAACTACTATGAGTTTTTTTTTTTTTTTTTTTTTTTTTTCTTTTAACTAGGGATGACAATCCAGTCTGAATTCGACCCTACTCCGCCCCGATCCGAGGTTAAAAAATCCGCTCCGAGTTCGACTTTGTTAACATAATTCGACTCCGAGTCGGACCCTACAAAAAATATAACAAAAAAATCCGACTCCAAAATATATCCGACGACTATGACAGATAATCCGACTCCGATAGATCGTGGATTTTGGTGTGGGTCATGGAGGCATTGGGGTGTGGGTTGTAAAGACCCAAATAGGCCAATTTTTCAAAGTATATTGAATAACGAAAAAACTCGTAGTCGGGTCAAATCAGAGTCGGAGGTTGGATATTGAAGTCGGAGTCGGAGTTTCAGAGTCAGATGTCGAAGTCAGATTTAGTCTCTGACTTCCTGTAGGGTCGGAATCGGATTTAGCATAATCTGCTCCGAATCCGACCCGTTGCTATCCTAGTTCAAACTAGTGAAGGTTTCTTAAATTAGCATACATCTTCCACACTTTAAATAAACGTGACAGTACAAAAGTAGCAAGTAAAGAGATGAAAGTTAATTCACACTATGTATTCATTTGCAAAATATTAAAAAGCTATCTCACCCCTAAAATTGAAATAGCATCTTGATCGACCATCTCGTACAATAAAAGTAAGAAAATAAAATGAGAACAATCCATCAAATAAAACTTAAGCACTAATAATAATACGACAAAGATGAAAAAAGGGAGAAAATTAAGTGGAAGTAGTTTTCATAATATGAGAACAAGTTCTAATACAATGACAAAAGAATCATCAGTCATCTTCAGACAATTAGACCAACCAAGAAAGATACTATATATTGTAGATTTGGTGCCTATAACATCGCAATTTCAGCAGCATAACTCCAAGTGTATGTTCATACATCTTAACAACAAATATCAAAGGAATTAAATTCCACTTTTATCTACTTAGGAAAATAAAGTTTTATTCGATAATGAGTTTCTAGTTAACTTCCAAGTTTTTTTTGAACATTAATTTTTTTTTTTTTTTTTTTTTTTTGAGAGTACAGATCAAAGGTCCAAACATCTATGTTGATACACTTCTTGTCTGATTTATTATTAAAATTACGCGTTTAGTAGACAAAGTATAAGAGGATAATCTAAAAAATTTTGAGATCCTTCACAAGTTTTTGAAGATCTATAATATCAAGATAAATTCCGATTAAGAGGAAAAAGAAAAAATTTCTACTAAAAACTATATAAAAAAAATGCTTCATAATTGAGTATTTTACAGTTAGTAAGTTTACTACTCCGTATAAAATTCATGCAAAATTAGTGCATAATAGGGCCTGTTCATATTTACTGATGACTTGAGCTGAACTAAACTGATTGAAGCTAAATTGAACTGAACTGAACTAAATATTTTATAAGAGAAGGAAATTAGGAGTTGAACTGAAATTAAGCTGAAGTGAACATACCCTTAATATTGTTTGAGAATTTTTGTACTGATAGTTTTTTAATCCTATATCCATCTAAGATAGATAATTATTACTCATGTAACTATCTTTCATACGTAGTAATTAATTTTTTTTGGACAAGGATTATATGTTATACTAAAATGTGTATAATAATATACACAAAAAAAAAAAAAAAAAAAAAAAGCCATCTGTTACTTTCGTTCTTTTTGTTCAACTCACATAAAAAAGCCAAACTTTAGTAACTTTGACCATCTATTTGTACTAATAAAAATAAATAAATAACCAATTATCATTTAAATCCTATTAGAATCATTTTAATGTGTAATATCTGAATATCATATTTTCATAATTTATATTAGTAATTAAAAGAAAAATAATCTCTAACAATATCAACTACTAGAACAGATTGTGCCAGCAAGGCTCCACCAAAATCATAATAGTCCTATAATAATAGTGTAAAACCGTAATATTAGGACATAAAAAGAAAAGAAAAACACAAGGAATAGATTCGTCACGTCATGAAACATGCAAAGTACGAAGTGATATGATTCCTATTTTCTCAACTATATAAGCACAGCATGGACATTGCTAATTTGCATCTCTCACTCAAACAAAGCAAACCATCAATCATAGTAGTAATCCCCTAAGCAAACCAACAGCAATGGCATACGTCAACCGCCCCTACGGAAACAACTACTATGAGGCTGAGAGAGAGGTCATCCGTGAAGGTCCATATGGCTCCTACGCAGCTGACTACAGGGTGGATGAATATGGAAACCGCATCCACCACCACCGCAATGGCTTGGGAAACACCGTAACTGAGATTGTGAGTGAAGTCCCTGCTCACCACCACCACCAACACCTTGGTGTACCTGGTGAGATCATTGAAAGGAGGGAAGAGCGCATTGTTGATGCTGCCTATGATCCATACAGGAGGGTATGTGTTTCTTCAACTTCTACTTATTTACTTTATTTTTTTTGTTCTGAATGATTATTCCATCAGCTAATTCACTATTTTTTGTTTTGCAGATGTACTAAGGCTTGGAACCTTCATGACCCTTACAGTATTAGTATAATAAAATGTCCCCTTAGCCTCTAGACATAGGCTAGTCGCTAAGGGATGGTATTCGGTACAATGTGTGCTTATCTATCATGTAATGTAACCTACTGTTGTTTGACTTTGTATCTCGGTTCCATTATGAAGTTATAATATATGGTGTTTTGCTTTCTAAAACAGGGAGTCATTTCCTGTCAAATGATATGAGACTGCACTAAATCAATATTAGCCTTCCTTGCAGATCCTGATCTTGCTTCAGAAAGCAATCCCATGCCCTTAACAGCATGAACTAACAATTCTCTTCTCTATGGCCGAGTCCAAAAAGGACAAGATGTACTCAACCTTATCCCGAATATAATTTTGAGTGTTTAATACTTTGAGATATCCGAAACAAATAAATTTTAAGAACTTTTTGGTATTAAGAGGGTACTAGTGCTGAAATAATCAGCAATCAGATGTTTCTAAAAATTAATAAGCAGTAGACAATCAGTTACTAGTCCGTAGACAGGAAAGAAGCATAAAATCTAATTTCATTTAGCTGAAATAAAGGATAAGACTACAATGACCAATATGTTTGATTAGCACAAATGCAAGCTAGCCATATACATTCAGAAGGTACTCACAAGATCATTAAATTTCTGAACAGACTTTTTTGGACACTTTCAGACTCAAAATATGATGTTTAAGCCGGCTTCAGATTTAGAGGATATAACAAACATGTCTGTCAAATTTTCTTTGCTTCCATTTTCATCATCTGCAAATTATGAACAAATCAGTTAGAAGTAAGAATTTGAACAACAGCTGCATTTTATTTTTCATACACACTTTGCCTAAACCAGCTATTATATGAATATATGATATAAATCTATGATGCACTTTGCATAAATCCAGAAAATAATTTTTATGTACTATGTAATTATGGGATATGGATTAGACTACAAAAATGACAGACCCCAACTCCCAAGTGTTTGAGCAGCACAAATGCAACAAACACATTCAAGAGGCAGTTACAAGATCATTATCAAATTGTACAGAACTTGAGGAGGTTTTCAGACTAGTAATAAGCATGTTTAAAGGATGGAACAAGATGTCTATCAACATCCTGCAAGATAAGTTCCACCCATTATTCGTTCATAAAACAAAATATAATCTTGCTCATAATCTGCAGTTCTGCACTAGTGCACTACATATGAAACCAGTTTCTTAATACTGGATTACTGGTAGTTGTAGATTTATCTCCTTTCAATCTTAATAAAGCTATAAAAAGAGTTCATTGTGTTATTTACTATCCTAGATAGATATAAAGATTAAAGAACAAAGAATGAAATTAAGGTTCAACACCCCCCCCCCCTCTAACCAGCACAGGCAAAAATGCAAAATCCACCTACTACAAAGTGATGAGATTAGGATGAATGTAAAACTTGAAAGCAACAGCCTAGCTTAATTGATAAATATTAACTCTTATTCTGTGCAGACTTTCGGACTGAAGATAGTGTTTAGTGAAGAAACTTGTCATAAAGGATGGCTCTTAGACTGTATATGATTAAACTGGCAACCAACAAAAATAGTGCCTGGATAAGATTCTGGAACTTATAGCTTTCAAAACTCATGGAGTCTGGCAAAAGAACTTCAGTCTTTAATCAATATCCTTGATTTGAGCCTTTATAGTAATAGCAGAAGGCAGTGTGATCAAAGTCAGACTTTTTTTTTTTTTTTTTTTTTTATAATTTTTTTATTTTTATAGCAAAAACCTTGCATAAACCTTCTTCTTCTAACCTTATTTACTTAATATATTTGGATTTAATATGCAAATTTTGGTTCATCTTTACATTTAGCTAAAAGACTACCAAACTCAATCACTCTAGAGTCTAGACCAAACCTATCATGCATCACTAGTTGTTAAGAGCAAGTACTTTTTGGACAGCATAACTTGATCTGTTCATGAATCAATCAATTGGTTAAAGTTTGCCTTCCGGAAAAATAGATTGCTTAACAGGGTGGAAAAAAGTCAAAAACCATTATGGCCCTTTTGATCAACTATCACTTACTAGTATAGAATCTTTAGATGAAAGAGGCCGAAAAAAATAACATATATAAAGTCCAAATATTGCAATGTGCAAACTGAATCCCTATCTATAGCATCAACCAAATTTCAGTCTTCTTTCCCCAACTACAAAGTTTCATTACTGAATGAAGGCTCAAAAATATAAGTGCATTTTGATAAGTGAAAATAATAAAATGGCAGCGGATATGATTCATGGGACCAAACACTTAGAAGTTGGAACACATTCTCTCATGTATGAATTATGAAACCATGTTCTAATATTCTACTAATATTCTACTAATGACCGCAATAGAATTTTATAGATTTATATTCAAACCAATTAATTCAATTTTAAAAGTCCATGTTTCTCAGCTAATTCCAAAGACATAAATAACAGAATATAACCATCATCCATGGATAAAGACGTGAGAATGAAATATACATGGTTAAAAATCATATTTGATCAATTGCATTGCCCTGTATGTCTGTACTTCCAAGAAATGCCTATTACCTTTGATCATGATCAATGATACAGATTTGAAAATGTTGAAAGAAAAGAGTGAACACTTACCAGGCGAATCCAAGAGAGTTGTGAGGAATCTTGATTGCTAGAAAGTTCTGCTTCTTTCACACTTCTTTTACAAAGCACCTATTTCAGACTATTAAATTGGGTTCTGCACCAATAGCTGTTCAACACAAAACTAATCATCAATAGTAACACTAAAAGTTAAAGAGTATTTACCAATCAACCAAAACAGTAATATTTTAGTTTGCCAAATTAGGCCAGTAAATAAAAGCTTCATACAAATGACTTTCTTTGCTGATTGGCAAATCGAGCCAACAATGAAATACAAGAAAAAATTTACAAGTTCATGTTAATGTTCCAATATCTTCTATATGCCTGAGAGCCTTTTCAGTTATTTCACAATTCGATATGTTAGTTCACATTTTTGGTGAATTACATTTTGAATTAGCATGTTGGACAGAAAAAGGTTGTCTGCAATAGCAATTTGGCTCAAATAAAACAAAAATCATTGTGAAAAATATACTAAGAAAGGAAGACAAGGAACAAAATAAATAAGAAAATTAATCACCGATTTGACTGATTTAAAGAGTGACCTTAAGCTTCTTTCATCAAACAAGGGTCAAGAATAGGTTCTAAACATTAATAATTTGACAGCTCAGAAACTTCAACTCAAAGATTCCATAATTCTCAGCATGAAAAATATTAGGTGTCAAAGGAGCATATCAAATTTCCCTTCACCAAGATATTGTAGTAAAAAAGAATTTGCTTCAGGAAAGGAAAGTTGGATTCGAAGAAGACATTAAAGTGCAAATGGACACGATTATTCACTTGTTTTTTTACACCTACAAGTCTGCAACTCGGCCTTATAGATGCCACAATCATCTAGATGAACATTAAAAGCATCTTAGAATGCTGGCAAGTCCTTTACCAAAAGAGGAGAATAAAAAAAATATCGATTCATGCAAGTAAATGAGAAAATGTACCTAAAGATATCCCCATATTCACCACTATATAAGGACCTCCATCTCAGTGTGTTATCTTTATCTTACTAAAGCATAGAAAAAAAAAAATTCATTGCATTAGTCCCAAAGCACTCCTAAGCAAACCAACAACAATGTCATACCTTAACCGTCCCTATGAAAGCAACTACTACGAGGCTGACAGAGAGGTCATTCGTGAGGGTCCATATGGCAACTACTCAGCTGAGTACAGGATTGATGAATATGGAAACCGTGTACCCCACCACAACTACAACCAAAACCAACACCACCAAAATGGGGTGGCCGGAGTTGTAAAGGAAATTGTGAGTGAAGTCATGTCTGGGGGCCACAAACACAACCACAACAACCACCACCACCACGGTCCAACTGAATACATTGAGAGGAGGGAAGAGCGTATTGTTGACAGTACCTATGATCCATACAGGAGGGTATGTGTTTCTTAGCTTTTACTTATTTATTTAGGGTTTACTTATAGGTGTTCATTCTTTTGGTTTTAACTACTTTTTACAAGTCTCAAGCGTTGGTCGACATTACAAACACTTCTATTAAGAATTTTAAAAAAAATTGAGCAGGGAAACTAAAGGAACCATGGAATCACTCATAAAATATAGTTTTTGTTTTCAAGATATTTGACTCTAAAAGCTCATAATGATATCTAAAGATTTCTATATAAGTTTTAGTTAAACAATGTTCTTCTTTTTTGTATGATTATATTGTCGCCTAACTTGCTCTATTCATATGGCTCTTTTATGATTTGCAGATGTACTAAGTAATGCCTGCTGCGTGCCTACATGATTCAGGGAAAGTGACAGCAACTATAAGTAAAATAAAAATCACCCCTTAGCCTCTTGGCATGGGCTAGTTTCTAGGGTTTGGTATTGTGCTGTAACTTTACATTATGTTGTTTAATGATGTACTCTACTTTTAATGAAGTTTTAATTCAATAGTTTACCTAAAGAAATGGATTAATTCTTGTCCAGTTTTTATAAAGTTTTCAATATAACAGCTAAAAAAAAAAAAAAATCAAACAAACAAACAAACGAAAAACAAATACAGATAAATCACATCAGACTTATCTTATGATTAATATGCCTATAAAAAAAATGTATCATGAAGCTCAGAGTTATAAAAATAATAGTACTCTAATTCAACAGCAATAATTAGCATATTTCCTGTCAATAATGAGGACATGAAGTCTAGAGAGGACAAGATGTACACAATGTTATCCCTAGCTAAGCAGTGTTATCAAATACAAAAATCAATTGTCAGACATTCCAGAGAAGAAAAAGTCTAGGAAGCAGAAAGGCGTATTGTAAAGGGAAGAAGTGATCTTATCAATCAAGCATGTTCTAAGAACTTTCTCTTAGTGTGTCTACTGATAATATCTTTAATTATGTACAAATAAAAGTACAAATTTGATATTTTTGAAAACACACATTAAAAAATCTAACAATATCGATAATATTCAATTTTTTTGTACATATTAGTAAGAAAATGCAGTCAAAACCAATAAAGTTTGACCTTAAAATGTCAAATGGAGAAACTAATTTGAAACTTGTAAGTGAAGAACAGCTATAAAAAGAAGCCTTTTGGGTGCAGAAGGAGAGATGATGATCAGTAAATGAACAAATAATCAGGTTATTATCAAATTCTTGATATAAGCGGATAATTGTAGCCACAAGTAGTTTGATGTAGGTAGGTTTGATCGGGTGAGTATTCTACTCAAAGTTCACTCTCTCCCTATCATTTGCTTTCCCCAATAAACTGAATCTGTCAGGTTTTAAACTTGAGAATTTAATCGTCTCGTTCTAACCTCATCAACTTGAACATATTGAACTTGTAAATCTGTACTTTTTTTGCTCTTCCTTTACAAATTTAGTTATATTGACTTCCATAAACAACATGTTTGGTAAGGTGGACAATAATTGTGGTCCTTGAGCTTGACTAATACCACTAAGGCCCTGTTCTCCATCGTATTTAAATAATATTGAGTAACTAATTTATGTTTAGTATTAAAATAATTTAAGTTTAGCAAAAATAATTTAATTTCAATAAATATAAGTTCAGCAATAATCAGGTGAAGAAAACAAGGCCTAACTATGTTTTATTTTGGTTTTTGGTATTATTTCTCCAGTTCTGGTACAGGTACTATTCGAGGATTTTATAAGTGAAAAAAAAATTGTAGAAAAGACAGCAATTGCACCAACTGGTTTGCAAACCTAAGATTTTGTTTATTTAACCAAAACATGAAGGGAAAAGTGATAAAAGCAGATCACAAACTTGCAGCTAGAATGGTAACAAAGCCAAGAACAATTAAAGTAATTATACGTGTTCTTCAGTGTATCTTTCCTGATATAACGAGAGGAATCAGAATAATTCCTCATTAATTAGCATACTTAATTAGATGTAACAAGCCATATTCCTCAACTTGCAGTGACATGGATATCACAAAAACACATGCATCTCCTATGGATATAGATTAGTCAAGACTTCTATGATTATACCCCTCTTTCAAAGACCAAAGAGATAATATTCTGAAAGGAGTGGTAGGATGTATTTGATTATAATTAAAATTACAGGCAACAATGAGTTAAAAAATTTATATTGAAGACAGTGTATTTACTTTACCTGATAGATTCGAAGTACTAGAGAGTTGTAGAGAATCCTGCAAGCTATAATGTTTTGATTCTTTGTAGCTGCGATAGTGGGTGCAGCTTTCACAACTCTTTAACAAAGCGCCTATTTCAGATAATCTGAATGGAGTAGATTTCAATACAATGGTTCAACTTCGATCACTTCGTCAATGTGATGCTGAAATTTGATTTACCACTCCATCAATTAAAACAGTGAAGATTTTTGATCAACAAAGTAGGCTAGTAAGCTGAAGTTTTGCATAGACAATCCCCAAGAGAAGACATATATGGGCATAATGAGCAAATAACATTACAATAAATTTTTCAAGTTTTATTAGTACTATGTCTTGTGAACAAGTCAAAAATTTATGTCACACAATTGGTGATATAACACATTTTGGATCATTATTCTGGACCCATAATGCTAAGTAGAGCAGCATTTTGCAGCAGCACTTGGTTAATTATCATTTAGTAAATACATTAAATAATTTATTGAACTATTTGATCAGAAGGGTGACTGGAAGCATCTTTTATTACCTCAAGAACAGGTTCCGAATAGTGACAGATTTTAAGTGGGAGTCTTGGCCCTCTGCAACTTAACTTCAGATGTCATAATCATCATTAATCAGTGTGAAGGCAATAAGAGCCAAAGGAGCAATTCAAAATGACCTACACCAAGCAAATGGAATAAGTCAGTATTTGCCTACTTCAGGAAAAGAAAGTAGGATCAGAACAAGATATAAAGCAAGGAAATGGGCAATTATTCCCTATTTTGCTACTGCAAGACATCTTGGCAACTTGATCTAAATGATGCCATAGTCATCTGCATGAAGATAATAGGCATCTAGCACTATGATGATATATCTTCACCATAAAAAAAGAATAAAAGCATTCAAACAAGGCATACAAGCAGCAAAAAGACCCCACAATATTCCCATTTTTACCTCTATATAAGCACATCATCTTGCTCCTTATAGTCTCACCAAGCAACAAAAACAAGCACCAGAAGTACTACTAAGAAAATCCTCAATGGCATACTACGGAAACAACTACTACGAGAGGGAGGTCATCCGTGACACCCCATGTGACTCTTACTCTGAATTCAACAGGGTTGAGGGTGGATATGGAAGGCCTGCCTACCCAATAGGCCACCATCACAACCACCACCACAACCCCCACAATGTGGTAACTGATGTTGTATATGAGTCCAGCACCATCCCCAGCTATGGCCACCACCACCACCATGGTGGAGCTGAGGTTATTGAGAGGAAGGAAGAGCGGATTGTTTATGAAAATGAATTCGACCCATGCAGAAGGGTATGAATTCTAAACATTACTTATTTAAATGGCTTCAAATTTGTTTTCTCATAATTTTTCTGTCACCCAATTTCCGTTCATTAATTTTTTCTCATTTGCAGATGTACTAGATTAATGCACCAAACCAGCTCCTGACTGCAAGATCTAACATCAAGTCATCAAGTATGGGGATTAGTACAATAAATTGCCCCTAAGAAATTAGATGTGTTCTATTTGCTACTAAAATTGGCAGGATGCTTCCTACAATGTATTAGTAATATGATTTGTAATGTAATCAATTGTTCCAATGAATCAAAATGGCGTTTTTCTTTTTATAAAGGGATTATGTGTTGACTCGTGACTTAAGGATCTACAGTAGCTTTACACACAGAATTACAGCACAACAATTGTTTTTTTTTTTTTTTTTTTTTTTTGACAAGTACAGCACAACAATTGTCAAGAACCACTTAAGATTTCATATCACTCTTTACAGTATACCCCATTAAGCAACAAGAAGACAGAGATACGAAAACAGTAAAATAACGACTCACGGGTCATAGAGTACAATACTCTTGATCACCTCCAATTCTATCAATTAAATTAAGCTAAAAAATAAAGGACAAAGACTCGTCAGACTGTAACTCAAACGATTTACGGATTGATCAACGGCTGAAAGCAATCAATCTATAGATTAGCAATTTAGTGGTTGTGTTGCCTAAAAGAAATTCTATGCATATAATTCTGTAACGAATCAGGCCAACACACCACCTTTTCTTTACACTGGCAGCAAGAGGCAGAAAAAAGGGGTAGGCTAACACACCACCACAATGGGAAGCACTACCTCAAAGCTGCAGTAGTTGTTGCTTTTAGGGGTAGTTGATGGCTTTGAGGGATGAAGACTAATATTAGTAAAGGTAGCAATTGAAGTTGTACTTGCCTAGCTAAGTAGTATAAATAGCTAGAGAGTAGTAGAAGGAAGATAGGCAGAAATTTGTATTGGGAAACCTAAGAGAGTTATGGCCTGAAGCCATTGTTAGAGAGTTATAGCCTCAAGACCTCAAATTATTTTGAGAGTAACAGCCTAAAGCTTTTAAACCTATCATTTGTAAACCTTTTGCCATTTTCCAATCAATATATACTTGCATTGTCCAATCTGAAATATAAAGCCAGAAAATCAGTCTATTACAATTTTCTTTTCTTGTATGATATTATATCTTATAGTCCAGTTCAGTTCAATTTAGCTCAAAAGAACAGGACCTTAACTGCTTTTCACTCTAGTTCCCAACATTACTTATTTAAGAAGTACACAATGAAGAAAACTTAGTTGACCAAATAATTTACGACAACAAAGATTACAACTTGCAAAATTAGAAATTGATTTTCTTATGAATATATGAAAAGGAAAAATCAATGATCAGACCATAAAGCTGATAAGACACAAGGTTTAATAAGGCCAATCATATAGATCCATAGATTATTATGATATTGACAAAACCAATATCTTTGATAAATCATCACCTTCATTTGACATCAAGCCGCCTTGTAGAATATGCAACTAGATCAAGATCACAAACATACTACTCAGCATACATGGTACAAAAGTTCTAAGTGCATGCCTACTGCCAGTGTTCCACTAGCAAAAGTTTAGGAAAAAAAAGAAGAGAAAGATATCAGAAGAAATAGGAGATAACCTGAAAAACCTAATGGATTGAATTTCATTACCTCAAAAATGTGTTCCAAATATATAGAGACAGATTACAAATTTGTATAGCTTCCCAGACAACCTCACTATGAAAATAATGAGCACCTAAGAATAAAAGCAAAAATATAATATTACTCCCGTAGAGCAGAACATTGAACACATCAGAATTTGCCTCCTCCAGGAAAATAAGCTAGATTAAATTTGTCAACTGCTCTTCCAGTTACAAAATTTGAACTCAAATATCCCACAATTTTCATGAAACAAAGTAATTGGACCTTATGAGTTGTTCGAAATATTAACAAACAATTCAGTCCTTCAACTGACCAAATATACAATTCAAGATAATACATTGTATATAACAGCAAAAAATTGTTCCAAACTTCCAATTATTAATTATTATGCAATGAAGCAACTTAAGCCATCAATGGGATGCATGGCATGATTATTCATATCAGCCATATGGATAGTACTACATAAACTTTAGATAGGTATAATTTTCTCAAGCTAGGCTAGCAGAATCTACGAGTCACAGCTCCATACAATTATACAAAACTCAAGTCTTTAGCATGTCTTTAACAAAACACCGTATTTCTAATTATAATCCCAGCCACTTTGCTATAGAATAGACAGCCCATATGTAGAAAACTAACATTATTAAACTCAACTTCTATTGTTCTACCTTCATTAAAAATTTTGTGGTTTCCTGTTTTTACTTGCTGGAATAAGTTTTCTAGTTATCTACTTATCTTGTCAGATTGGTATATACTTGAGGCATAGTAAAGAGTATATGATGATGGCCCTGTCAATGCTATTCGGCGGTTCTAAATCTAGGGAGGCCCTGTCACTGCTTTACTGCTTTTCGGCAGTTCTAAATCTAGGGAGTGTTTGCTAGTCCTTATTTAAGCAGAGTCGCAGATGCCCACTTGATCCTACAAACTAAACTAAACAATGCAAAGGGGCAGAAATTCTAAACAGTCCAGCTAAAAGTGTAATGTTAACTATAATTTTACCAAGTAGTCTATTATGCTAAGCCTACAATCTGGCCAAGGTTAATATGTTGTGGGAGATGCCACGACAATTGAATTCCTTTGGCCACAAGACCTTCATAGGTATGCGCATTTCTGCAAAATATTGTAGGCTGTAGAAGAATACTGTCAAGGAGGACAGACATGCATCGATTTTGTATTTGTATAAGCGTATCAAATGGAAGTTGCATACTTGCAATCCACAGAACGATCTCCACTTACAGTCACAACCTTGCCAATCGTCACTACCAAACCGAAGACCCTCCTCCAAACAGAAAAAGTAAAATAGGAAAGGCCTAAAATAAGTAACCTGAAACTTGTCCCTGTGCCCAACTAAATTCTAAAAAATAATACTAAGTTGTATATTTAACCTTGATATTGATCCTCCATTTACAATGGTCAGATCACCAAACAAGATTATGTGCCATAATCCACTAAAGTCATTCAGTAATAAGAAACTGGAAAGAATCTGTAATATGGGCTGACAAGTGGTATAATTTGAATATAATTCCAGTGACCACTAAAAGAGGCTACAAATTTAAAATTCAGTCTCAGTGAGCATAAGATTCAAAGATAGAAGGCAAGCACAACTACACAATATAGCACAAGAGAGATTTAAACCAGAATAAGTTCTAAAGATGACTTTAATTGTAGTTTATATATTAATTAACTCTACGCTTTAGTCACTACTCTCTACCAGACAATATATATCATGCCAGCACCACAAATTTTACCAGTAGTTAAATATTGAACAGATCCTAAAACGTGGACATATATTATAAAGGGCAATACTATTTGAGATTCACTCTCTATGAGCATAAATTTCATAAATGATTTGGAGTAAACAAAGAAAAGAAAAAAAGAAGTTATTCACTATACTTTTCCCGCTATATAAGCATACCAATTTGCAGTCGCTTCCAGCATTGAATCAAGCCAAATCAAGCATCAATTGCAAAGCCTCAACTAGAAACCAATCACCATGGCCTACCGCTACCAGAGTTCCTACAGTGAGGCTGAGAATGAAAACTACTCTTACAGCTCAATGGGGGGCATGGGGTACATGGGACACGGTGCCCACAACAGCCACCACGGACTTGGACACAGTGCCCACAACAGCCACCACGGACTTGGGAATGATATGTGCAGTAGCCAGATGGCTGGTTACTCCGGCTATGGCCATGCCAATACAGGATATGGGCTGGGACACCACAATGGGATGGGGAATCACTATGGGCAGGGCTACAACCATGGTGGTGGTGCGTTAGCTTCTAACTACGCCATGAACCATGAGAGTAGCTATTTCTCTGGCAATAATTCCTGCGACCCATGCAAGAGGGTAATTTTTTTACCACGAAAACATTTTGAAATTTCACTTAACATAATAATACTCCATACTTATAAGCTTGTAAATGTGTGTATTGTCCTAACATATTTTCTTATTTGTCCTTTTTATTGTGGTTTGCAGTTTTTCTGAGGCAAAGAATGTCCCTGTTAATCAGTGTTCCAGAATCCGGATTCTGGAACCAATATCTTGTAATTCAGAATTCAGAATTCTGGTAACAATATGTACTATGTAATATTTAGAATAAAAACCCAACAAGCCGTGGGCAACTTAGTAAAGGAGTGCAGTTTGCTAGTGGTGTATTACAATTGTACTGTATCATCAAGCCATTCTCTATTATGTCCTAATTGCTCTTATGACATGCTCCGTACTTCAATCAATATACTCATGCCTAGTTGGAGTGCTAATTGCTCTGGTGTACATGCCATATTAATTTTTTTCTGTCTAGCAAACGCAAATCATCTTCAAATGTTAAGAAACCAATTGAGCTTAAACAAAGTAAAGTAATTTGATTGTTACCAATCATCTCTATTAGCTTTTAGAAGATAGTACTACTTTAATCTCTCGAATTAACAGTAGTATTGCACAAATTACAAAAGACATTTTTTTTCCTTCACTCCTAGCACTTGAAAAAAAATTCTATTAGCTACTGTAAACGATAGATTGCCAGTTTAGACTCCTCTCACCAAGGCTTTGGAGAAATCAACTACCAGTGGAATCACGGAAGCTCTAATCCCTTATTCAGGCAAAGCAAGCATATGCTAATTAGAACAATGACACACATGTATGAGACTATTATCAGATTATTGGACCAAATCAATTGTGGTTGATGATCATTATGCTTAAGCTATTTATATATATTGTTACCTTTTTTTTTTTTTTTTTTTCTCTGTCGCATGATATATTTCAACACTTCTAATGACAGAATTTGCCAAAAAGAAACTATAATCCTGAGGAAGTCTATGAAGACTAATCATTAATGTTTTAGTTTCAAGCTATCAATTTCTACTATTTATGTTATTTATGTTATGAAATTGAACAAATTTAGATATTTTCATAGAATTGACTAAATTTTCGATTTTTCCACTTCTTAAAAGATAGATCTTACTAATTGGTAAATTTATGCTTACTCTAACTCAAATATTTCCTAATTATAAACAATTTCCTAATTATAATGGATCAATCTTTGGACCAAATATATGAAATTATATCAAAATTAAGAATCTTACTTGACATGTTTTTCCCAGAAGATTTAAAGTCAACAAAACCCAGCTACTTGTGCAAGAGGCTTCTTCTTCTGCAATCCTTTTCCATCTAACCCAAACACATCTGACATCCCTAACCTATAAAAACACCACTCTTTCATCCTTTACAACAAATTAAATTAAACCTCAGATCAACAATGTCTAACCTTTCATCCAATTCCTTCCCTCTCCTCTTCGTCATCATCCTCCTCTCATCATTCGTGGCCTCCGAAGCCAGAGAACCCCACACGATTAAATTCCGATCACCGGGCCTCTACCCCGAAGGCCTAACATACGACGCTGTCTCCCAACACTTCATCGTTGCCTCACTCCGAAGCACCGGCGATACCACCTTCATCTCCGTCTCCGATGCCGGCGTCACCGAAACCCTAACCCTAAAATCCTCACCAATCCCCCTAAACTCAACCATTCTCGGCCTCGCCGTTGACCACCGCCGTCGCCGTCTCCTCGCCGCCGTCAACTCCGAATCTCAACCCTTCCTCGCCTCCTTCAACCTCCACCGCTCCTCCCTCGACCTCCATTTTCTCTCTCCTCTTCCTTCCTCCGGCATCGCAAACGGCGTCGCTTTAGACCCCTACGGCAACGCCTACGTCACCAACTCCGACGAAAATTTCATCTGGAAAGTCACCGAAAACGGCGCCGTTTCAATCCTCTCAAAATCAAAGCTCTTCACACAATATACAGTAGATCACACCTCACCGTACTCCTACTGCGGCATAAACGGCGTCGTTTACGTCAACACCAAAGAGTACATCCTAGCCGTCCAATCAAACACCGGAAAAATGTTCAAAATCGACACCGATGACGGCACCACCAGAACCGTTATCTTGCCGGAAAATCTACCGTTAGCCGACGGGATAACTATTAGAGATGACGGCGTAGTGGTGGTGGTGTCCATGAACAGCGCGTGGTTCTTGAAGAGTGACGACAGCTGGGCCCAGGGAGTGGTAATTGACAAAATTGCCCTTGATAAAGAAGGGTATGCCACGTCAGTAACAGTAGGAGGTGGAGGAAGGGTATATGTGGTATATGGGTATGTTCAGGAGGTTATAAAGGGAATTTCAGAGAAGAGAGAATGGTTTAGGATTGAGGAGATAAAGTCGAAGAGAGAGAGTGAGGAAGAAGAGAGTTGGTTGTGGCCGTTTGTGTTGATTGGGCTGGGCTTGGCTTATTTTGCTTTTTGGAGATTGCAAATGGGCCATCTTGTAAAGAATATGGATAGAAAACGTGTTTAAGTTATTGGGCTTTTTGTTTTTGTTTTTTTTTATTTTATTTGTATTACCTTTAGATGTGATAATCAATTTTGTAATATTTTATATCTCACAAATAATACTCCAAAGTTACACGTAATATTTAACGGAGGTATAATTTTTCAACTATTTTCGTGTTTTTTTAAAGTTTGTTTAAAAATTAGAAGAAAAAAAAACGTAGGATTAATGCTAACTTCCCCTCAATTTGTGAAATTTTTATGTTGTAATGTTCTATACTTGTATGTACAGAGTAATACAAGTAATTACTCCGTCTCAAATTAGTTGTCACCAATACTTTAATTGATTGTAGTTTACAAGCAATTGAGCAGCAATTGAGCAATGAGAGAAAAAAAAAATTGATACAATAATTTTGTGGTTCAACCACCACTTTTGGTGTACTCCAGGCGCGCAAAACAGGGGCAGCAGCAAGGGTCAATTGTGAGAAGGAACAATGAACAACAGGACAAGGCCAATTAAGGGGAAGTTGAGGAAAGAAGGCAGCCTCCTTTAATCATAACCTTTGTGGGTTTCTATTTTAGTTAATTAATGTCACATGTTCTAGTTAAGTCTTGAGTATATGTATTGTAGTTAGGGGGCAGTAGAGACCATCCAGAAATTAGTGAAAACACATGAGAGACTTGTGGCCTCAAGCTACTGTGAGATTCATAACCTCAAGTTATGCCTATCCCTTGTAATTCAATCATCAGTGAATCAAATACTCAAGTTTAAGCCTTGGTTCTTGCAAATTGTCTTAAATTATAATTGCAGTAAGTTAGTCTATTACAGCTTACTCTTTTTTTTTCTCTGTTGATTACAGAAGTGCTAAACAAGCAGAAGTCAGCAATTAGAACCAGCCAACTCAAGACCAGAGACTGATGATTAGGTGCTTCTGAATAAAATAAAATTATGTTTACAAATATAGAATTTCCATAAATAATGCCCAACTACTAAAACAGCTGAATCACCATTACCTAATGGATATGCTTCAGTGTGAGCTATGTAAGAATGGATGACTTTACTTTTTGTACTAACTACTAAGTGTGTTTTCTTATTAATGAACAGTGCACGTTATGCACCGCTATTAGAAACTCCAGCAGACCATTCCAAGCACATGTTAACCATAATTACCAATTGACCCAAAACTATGGAAAATCTTCATCAAAGCATTTACAAAACAAAATCACTATCTAGAGTTCTCCATAAATAATTTTCCACTCCACTCAAAAGGTGCAAGGAAATTTTGCAATCTGCAACTAACTTTGCTCAACCTTAATGTCATTACAAAATATATAAAAAGTACCAATTACTGAGCTGGCTTTAAAGCAAAGATTAAGCATAGAAACTGAGAGAAAGAAAGTATATTGATCTCCATCCCCTCCAAAATTCATAACTAACTTTAACACAGTATATCATTATGAGTAGATTCAAGCAGAATTGATGGCATTTATATGGCATTGCCGTTCCATGGTTAAAAGCATTAAGTAATAGTATCAAATGGGAGATTATTTGACTTTAATTAGCTTGAACTGACCATTTCTCCCCCTAGTATATCTTACACATAAATGCAAATTTGAAAATGGTTTCCCCTATCAAACAATTCATGGCAGCTCCGTGTTGATAAAATTCCAGCTTGAACTGTAAATAGGAGCTTGCCAGCCAACATATTTCAAGCAAGTTGAGTTTCAGTCACACTGATCCAAATTTGAGGTGAAATCAAATTACATGATTTCAAATTGGTTAAATCCGATTCGAGTAATTATGTTATTAGGAATAACACTGAACCTATTTTTGTGATATCAAGTTCAACATAGCATTAGCAGAGAAAGAAATGAAAGGGAAAGTATATCAAAGTGTATTATTTCTATCACCATTTCTTCCATTATCAAACCAAAATTTGAAAATCAAGTTACAGAGTACCGACCAACAACAGGCCTTAATTAGACACTCTAAATTTCAGCAAAAAAAAGGTAGCTGTAGCATAAAATGCCTGATAATCATATCTGATTCAAGAGGCATGAAATCTGCAATCTTAGTTTCAGAAGCTTAGACAATCAGATATGTGCGCACCAAGGAGAGGCAAACTTTAAACACCCCCACCCGCAATGAGTTTTAGCTCTATCAAGGAATCATCTTCAATTAAACCAAGGGATGTAAGAATCTTAATTTGTCATAACTTATGAAATAATGTGCTCAGCTCACAAACTGTAGGCAAGTATCCCATCAGTTGATAGTCTCGAGATTCTAACTTTTTAAACAAGGCTAATGTCAAGAAACTCCAAATCTATTATTGTTTTAGGAAATTCTGACACTATATCTAGTTTGCCTTTTAATTTAGATTTGTATGCAAGAATTCTTTTCACCCTCCGTCCCCGTCCCCCTTTCTCCTCAACTCCTTCCCAACTTCCATGGCTCAGCTACTGCAACCACCATTGCACCCAGCAATACCAGGCTCCTGTCCTACCTATCTCTCATCCACCCTGTAAATCCTAATTCCTCTTCCCGCACCCACCACCCATGACTAACGCTTCCAGACCCTTTTCTCTTCATGGATTAAATTGAAGTCATGTCTTGCAAAGGAAAATGGGATTCTAGTTGACTAAAGTCTATTTATTCGATAGTATTAACTTGCATTTCATCTATACTTTAAAATTTAAAATTTCTTGTTTTCAATCTATGGAGTACAATAATCATTCAGATTTTAGTCGAATCTATTTATAAAAAACTCTATTCATCTGGGATCAAAATATAACCCATATTCCCATTGTTTTAAAATAAATTACAGCAATCTGACTTTTACACTTACTAATACAGTTATGCACAAATATGATGATTATTATCTTTACATATCTACAAGCAAAAATTATTAGTTGACATAGCAAAAATTATTAATTGATATTAAAAATATAATCATTTAGGCTACCAACAACATTTAACATAGTAATATATACTACAATACTAGCAAAAAAAACATAGATGGAGACTCAAAGTTAATATATAAATAGAACAAGAGTCAAATTGGCAATTATTTGAAATGGGAAAGTAGTATTTAATGTATAAAAGATACGATCAACACAACAAAAATAATAAAGGTAACTAATAACTTGTTTTGTTTGATGATTATTCGATCTACATATTTTGTGATATTAGAGTCATTATATGGTCTTTTTTTAGCCAAGAAAAGATGTTAAACAAAGTGAAACAAAAAGACTATTTGATTCTAGCGGATAAATCCTGAAAGAACAATGGGGAAGGGGGAAGAGGAAAGAGGAAGAACAAACATTGGAAAACTTTTTAATGAGACAAAGATGTATTTTTCAAAAATTCTTTCCTACTTAACAGTTAATTAACGGATTAATAGTTGTGGCAATCTAGCCTAAAATTGAAATGTACTCTGTAGAAAAAATATAAATGAAAAAAATTGTGCACCAAACTGAAATTCCAACAATACAAGGGTACTATAAAATTTTCCAAATTGATATGAGCGAAATTTGCGCAGCGCAACCCCAGATAACCTAATTACTCCTTATATACCCAAGATCCAAATATGTCCCTCTACAAGTCTCTAAAATACCCTGAAATATAAACCGTTAGGATATCACATTTACACAGTAGATGAGCCTCGTAATGCCCCTATACACTAGAAAGTTGTCTTTTTTAATGTTGTCTAAAAAAAGAGATAAAATAACTACTAACAAGAACACTTAAAATAGGCTTCTTCCTCATAACTATAACATATGAGATAAAAAGGTATGCAGATAGAAATGTATGCAGCAATTATAAAAATCACACTTTATTCCAATTAAAAATATAGCACAAGTCTGACAAATCACCTAAAATATTATTATAGTCATTAGCATAAGAATATATGAAGCTTTACCTTCAAAGGACCAAAGATCATAAACTTTAGGAACTGATGCTGCAAAGCACAATGGAAAGAATATCAGCAAGTCATGGGCAGTCAAAAGGATGATAACATCACATCAAGTGGTGGAAGATCAAGCGATTCAAATCACAGAAAAATAACCATACGATGTGAAAGTTTTGCATGTACCACTGTTCCATTCAAATTCAGATCTTGACATATAGAAAAAAAGTCTTAACACTTTGCAAAGCCTGTCCTGCAACTTTTACCATCATACAAAATAAGATAGCATAGAAATTAATTAGGAAATGGTCATAAATGGTATCATTTGAATTAGAACACCCATAAAATAGAATCAATGCCAATATACTCCACTACCCTAAAAAAGAAAAATAAAATTAAAAATGGAGAAAAGGAAGCATATTCAAAGGTGGTAATGCAAGCATCGCACTACCAAGTATCCAGACACCAAAAGAAGACAGAGGGGCACTAATCTGATTGCTATATAAGAGTACTTGATAGCTCACTATGATCATCAAGCTCATCATAAAAACATCCTATACACTAATAATCAAAGTGCCCACAGCCCAGTCACTACCATCATGGCTTGCATGCAAATGTCCAGGAGTGAATCCACAGAGAAGAAGTGCAGCGATGTCTCTCAGGGTTACTACTCATCTGATCACAAGCAAGAGGTGCACAAAGTAGCTGGGTGTGCAGTGCCCCACCACGGCCATGCCACCCAAGGCACTGGCCACCACGGCTATGCCACCCAAGGCACTGGCCACCACGGCTATGCCACCCAAGGCACTAGCCACCACGGCTATGCCACCCAAGGCACTGGCCACCACGGCCATGCCACCCAAGGCACTGGCCATCAAGGCCATGCCTGCCAAGGCATTGGCCACCATGGCCATGCCAGCCATGGCTCTGGCCACCACGGCCATGTCAGCCATGGCTCTGGCCACCATGACCATGCCAGCCATGGTTGTGGACAACATGGCTCAGCCCATCATGGAATCAACCACCACAACTCTGCGCACCATGGTGGTACCCACCACCACTCTTCACACCACACAAGCTGCGATGAGAAGAAGGAAGAATACAAAGTTTACAAATCAGGACACAACAAGAGTGAGATGAAGATCAAGAAGAAGTCATCCAAGAAGTGCAGTGATGACAGCAGTGACAGCGAGAGTGACAATGAAGGCTGTCGGAAGGCAAGAATTTGCTTAACTTGTCTCAATCCCATTTCAAAAATTTCTTAACCTTGATTTCATGTAACAAGCAATGCTAATACTTTTTTCTATTGCTTACAGAAGTGCTAAACGGGAAGAACTCAGCAGTTAGCATCAGCTAACCCAGGACCAGACTGGAGATCGTATGCTACTGATAAAAAATATAGTATGTCATAAATAATGCCCAATTACTAGCATAGCTGGATTGGCTCAGTGTGTATTATGTAAGAATGGATGATTTTCCTAATTGTTGTCGTTTCTTATGATGAACAATGGTACAATGCTACTAAAACTCCTCAGATTTTTTCAAGCATACATATACCAATGAATCATTAACTATGGACATTCATCGTCAGACCATCTAGAAATGAGATCAGAGTTATCCAAGTAGAAGTCATCACTCCATAAAATTAACTTAAAAATACAAATTTCTAAAAATCGGTGCACCACTAAAATTCATTGCAACCACCTTTGGAGAGTGCAGTTAGCCTAACCCTCATGCATTACAGAATACAGAGTATGGAATCATTGCTGACTTTAAGCCAGCTTTCAAAAAGGGTTGGATTGATCTACCCCTAATAGGCTAACACACTGTAAATTAAATTGCATAATCATTTACGATTCCCCATAAATATTGAGATAACGTTTTACTTAAAAGAGCCATAAAAATGAGCAGCCAAACATTTTGTTCATTCAAATTAAATCCATTAAGCTCATATTCAAACCATTAAATACCCAATTCAAATATTGATTAAGTTATATCCCAATCACAACAATCTAGATTTAGGTTGACATCAAATTACTTATTTCAAATAGGTCAAAATTTCATATCTTATTAAAGTAATCTAGTATTAGTCCATCACACCAAACCCGTGCTTGCGATGGCTAGTCAAAGTGGAAACTTTGAACCAACACTTGTACTTCCAGATCTAACATTCACACTTCACATAACAAACCAAAATAAATAAATAAAAGAGCAAATCAAAGACCTTTTTTTTCCCATTGCCATTACCATTTTCGCCCAATAACAACTACAATTTGACGATCTAATTGCAGATCACCTAACCTAACAGGCAGTAAATCAGAAACTCGGTCTCAGCATATAATAATGTAGCTGCAGAATTACAAAAACCTGATCATCCTATCACAATTAAGGGGCAAGAAATATGCACTTTCAATTTCAGCAGCTTAAAAATTCGAGACATTCCCACTCCATGGATGGTGAGCCCTTAACCCAAAACTCCAAAAGAAGAGTTTCATCTCTAAATAAACTTAAAATATACTTGATTAATAATTTTTGTGCTCAACTGAACTATATGCATGTAGCATAACAGTTAACTATCTCAAACTTCTAACTTTGTTAATGCGGCCAATAAACTCAAAATTTTTTATTGGTACATGTAAAATTTTGCATATCACAACCCCAAATTACCAAAATATACCTGTACTAAACCTCCATCATACCTGTAAGTCCCAAAAATTCACCTATGATACGGATGCATAGCATATCACAGCAACTCGTAGTCTCGTACACAGTAGGCAAGCCTCATGTCCCTATGCCCTCGGAAGTTGGCGTAATTTATCTTGTTCCTAAAATAACCAATAAAATACCAACACATATGAGCGCTTAAATCATCTCCCTTCCTCTTGAAAAGAAAATGTGAAAACACTACGAAGTTGACAATATAAGCAATTTTAAGTGCCTGTAATTCGATACAGAAATCATACAAATCAAACACTTAATTCCAGTTTTATAAATAGCAAGAGCTAGAGACAAATCACCAAAAACATTATTACAATCATTTTCAAGAGAAAACATAGTCCATAATGCTTTACCTTTGACAAAAGGGGCAAAGACCATAAACTTAAGGAACTGATGCAACAAAGCATGAGGGAGAATATCTGCAAATCAAGGGCAGTCAAGAGGATAGTGGTAGAGGTCAAATGGTACAAATTGCAGAAAAAATACCATACAATGTAAAAGTTTTGCATGCACCACCTTGCTATCCAAATTCAGAGCTAGGTACACAGTACACTGGCAGGATAGCAAAGCGTATCCCGTAAAGTTCTCGATCATACAAAACAAAACAGCAGAGAGCAAAATTACATGAAAATGGTCGCATATGGCATCGTTTGAATTAGAATGCCAGTGGAAAACAGAATCAATGTCACTTAACTCCACTTCCCAAAAAGAAGACAAGACAAAACAAAGGAAGAAAGGGAAGCAGATTCAAAGGTGATAAGCAAGCACCTCACTTACCAACTATCAAGCATCTTGCAATAAAAGAAGGTGGTGTCAGCACACTACAGATTGCTATATAAGATTGCTTAATTAGCTCACATTGAACATCAAAATCCAAGCTTAGAAATAAAATAAAATCTCCTTTGCACTAAGTAAAAATTAAAGTAGCCAGAACATTCACAACCACCATGGCTTGCATGCAGATGTCCAGGAGCGAAGCCGAAAAAATTAAGTGCGGCAATGGCTCTCAGGGTTACAAAGAAGTGCACAAAGCAAGTGGGTGTTCAGTTCCCCAAGCTGCAAACCACAACAGTGGAGGCTTTGCTGGATGTGCAACTAACCAAGTTGGTCACAAGACTCACAACATGGGAAGCATAACACAAAACCATCATAGCCACAACAACCACTCTATTAGCCATCACGGCCATACCAGCCATGGCACTGGTCACCACGGCCATGCCAGCCATGGCACTGGTCACCTTGGACATGTCAGCCATGGCTCTGGCCATCATGGCAATTTCAACCATGGCTCTGGCCACCACGGCCATGTCAGCCATGGCTCTGGCCACCATGGTCATGGCTGTGCCAATCACAGCTCTAGCCAGCATGGAACTGTCCATCATGAAATCAACCACAACTCTGCTCATCATGGAGCTACCCACCATCACTCTTCACACCATGTAAGCTGTGAAGAGAAGATAGAAGAATACAAAGTCTACAAATCAGGAAACAATAAGAGTGAGATGAAGATCAAGAAGAAATCATCCAAGAAGTGCAGTGATGACAGCAGTGACAGCGAGAGTGACAATGAAGGCTATGGGAAGGCAAGTATTTGATTATATTGTCTCAAACAGAATTCAAAAATTTCTTAACATTGGCTTCTAATATAATAACAGCATATGCTAATTCTTTTTTATAATGTGTACAGAAGTGCTAAACAAGCAGATCTCAGCAGTTAGCAGCAGCCAATCCATGACCAGAGACTGGAGATTAGATGCCCAAATACAAGCATAGCTGATGCACCATAACCATTTCCTGGTGGATATGGTTTAGTGAATGTTATCCAAGTATAAATAATTGTCCCTATTGTACTATGTGTGTTTCCTTTTAAATTAACAGTGCATGATATGCAGTGGTGCACTGCTATTAAATAAGCTCCTCTAGACTTTTCAAAGAATATGTATATCATGAAACTAAAACTACTGAAAACAACCATCAAATTATCAAGGTTAAGGGATAAATATCTAGAGTTCTGCCTTTAATTCTATCAAACTATATAAACAACATAAGAACACAAAAATCCTTGAAATTGGAGTATCACCTAAAATATTGCAGGTTGCAAATACCTCTGCTTCATTTGTAATTCAACTAATCCTCTTGTTACAAAGCACGAAATTCGTACTAAATACTGAAATGGCTTTCAAACAAGAATTTAACAGAGACAAGGGGAAAGAAATCAAGTTGATCTACAATCTCTCCATAATCCACACCAGTTTATAACACTAGAATGTCACTAAACAACAACAAAGTCATAGTCCCAAAATGAGGCTAAGGGACATAGCAAAATAATCAGTTGAAAGAGTTTGAAAAAGGTATGTAAAGTGAGAAAATAAAGAGCATCAAAGTAAAAATTAAGAGAGTTTTAAAAGGGAACCAAGAATAAAATTCAAGAAAGTTTTGAAAGAGTGGTAAAAGCGTGTGAGTAAAAAACATAAAGGTTTGAGGAAACTTTAGCAAAGGAAATCAATAAAGGTCGTAAAACACGAATTGGGTAAAATAATAAAAGTAAACACTTAAATGTCACTAATTATAAATTCAATTTTTTTTGGTAAAAATTATCCAAAACCAATGGCATTTATGGAGTTATGCAGTTCCACAGTTGAAGGATTAAGACTTAAGAGTATCAATTTCAAAGATTAGTATGTCTTTATATAGACAATTTCTCTCCCTAATTTACAGCACATATCAAGGAAAAATTGAAACTGTTCCCCTTTTCAAGTAGCGACCATGACAGCTCCATGCAATTGCATATCCCAACTTAAACTTCAAACCCATAGTTGGCCAACCGATATCATTTTTTAGTTCAATGGCTCTGAACAAATTTTGGCAGCTAAAAATCATAGGGGGGCAGAAGTTAAGCAAGCAACAGAAAGTAATGACGGTAAACAAGCATTATTGCCAATTCTGAAAAGCTTTCATTTCCCAGTGGCACCCCCCCCCCCCCAACACACACACACACACAGGCAACAAAAATTATTAATGTAAGATCCCTATTTTTAAATTGGGATTAGAACTCACGTTTTAAGTGGAAACATGATCCATAGGTTGATAAATGTCCCAAAACATATGTTTCATCCCTTTCTTTACTCCTCCATAACCCCATTGCCTCACATCCCTCTCAAAAAAAGGGAGGAAACAAAGAAAAAGTAAACCATCTAGCATCTACTAATGGACTAGCCATTAGTTCATTACATACTACATTGATTCTTGTATAATGTCAGAATTAAAAATGTTCCAGTCAATTTCATTCATTCAAGGATTCATGTAGCCCAAATCTTCTCTAGTCTAATAATATATATATATATATATATATATATATATATATATATATATATATATATATATATATATATATATATATATATATATATATATATATATATATATATATATATATATATATATATATATATATATTGAATCTTAACAGTATACTACTTAATAGTAGATCATAATCAGCTGGCCTTAGTATAGATCAAAGTGGTTCCTAAACCCTTCTAGGTAAAAGGGTGACAGTTATTAAATAAGAATTTTACAAAATAAAATATGGATTATAATGATCTTAACTAATATAAAAGGCTCATTGAACCTTCCACACAACCTAATTTAACAGACAGTTCTATCGTATCAAATAAAGATCAGCTAGAAATGACCTCTGTTATGGCACGAAAGTGGATTCCTGACATAAAACAGAAGTTTCATCAGAAGTATTGGGTTGATGTTAATGTCTAAACATTGTGCTTTAATGTTTCTTAGTCTTCAGGACCAAAATTTAAAGCTGTTCTCCAATATGGCTGCTCATGCTTTTTATCTCCACCATCCAAATTCCAAACTGATATATTCCTCTTTTCCATTACAATGATACTCTGCAGCAGCTGATGTCTTGCAGACTTGCAGTTATTCCACCCACTTGTGACTTTACACCATTTAAAAATAAAAATAAAAAAAGGGAATCTTAAAACTATGTGCCTTCTATATAGTTTGGTGTTGCAATTCCCTCAAAGAATCAAGCAAGAGAACTCAAAGGAAAATCTCCTTGAAAATTTTCAACATTCTTAATATAATGGCCTCAAACAAACTGCAAAAACCCACACATGAAGAACACAAGTTTACCCAGAAGATATCAGAGGTGACCGCTTGGGGTGGCAGAGTGTTCGGACACAAACAACAAGAACACCAAGCAGTGGCCAAACACTGTACTACATGTCAATGCTCGGCACCCAAGGATACAAAACCAAAATTTGCTCATATGCAGAAGAAAGAACATGCTGACACCATACCAGTCAAACATACTAAACCTGGGGTGTGCACGGAGACAAAGGAGGAGAAGGAAGAGCACTCAAGTACAGTCAATAAGGATGCCAAACATACAACTTGCATTGTGCTGAGGAAGAAGGGAAAACAGCATACAACAAATGTCCAAATAAAGGATTCTAAGCAGCCTGCTCATGCTGAGATGAAGAAGAAAGAAAAGGAGCAACATGCAAAAGGCAACACAGCTAATGCATGCAACAAATTAAGCAATAAAGTGCACATTCAAAACAAGGAAGAACCAACCAGCCACTGCTTTTCAACCATGGCAGATCATTGGAAGGAGAAGATCATGATGATGAAGAAGCCAAAGGAAAGCAAGTGCAAAGATAGCAGCAGCAGCAGTGACAGCAACAGTGAAGATGAGTCCTGTGGGATAATGAAGGTATATATTCACATGAAGATATTTTATCTGTTTATCATATCTAACTCCCTATATACACTAACTTTCCAGCATTATTCACACAAAATAATCCATATTTCTAGCAGACATGCTTAACATAGAGAGGAAAATACATCATAAGATATTACAGATGTTCGTCTTTTGTAACTATTAGCATAATTCCATGTCCACCTATCCCCTTTAACCCATCCCCCTCCAAATCCGCCCAGAAAAAGGTTATGTGGTATACTGGCATGCTTGACTGTCCGATTCATACAATTTGATTTATTTATTTTTCACCTTATTCTTGCAGACTGACAAGAGAGTAAAAAGACATTCCCAAGGGACCAAAACCTCATCTAAATGAGAGAGACTTCTGGAGAATCAGCAAGGAAAAGGATGATAAGTATGAACCATGTGTATTGCTATAGTACAAGGTTGAAATGTTACTTCCCAACAATAAGCCCCTCTTCCTTTTAGGATGAAATTTTCTATTGCTTTGGCATTGTTTTTTAGTTTGCAAAAGCTTTACGTTATGGTCAGTTTGATACATAACTACATTAGAGCATCCTATATCATAGCATGAGTATTAGTACTACAAGATAATAACCCGGTTATGCACGGCTTGTAATGAAAACATTGACTAAATAAAATTATAAGGAGCAAAAATAATCATTGAAAAAGTTTATTGCTAAAAGTACTTACAAACGGAATTAAAAAGGGAGACCAATATGGTCAGTTAAAAAAAAAATCTTCAAAATTTCATCAGATTTGGATTTTATGTAACATTGCATAATACATTGTAATTTATTAAAAAAAATATAGAATTATCACATAGCTTTAAAAGGGAATTATTTGGCAGCAATGTGTGTAGCTTGGTTATTACTTTAGCAACAATCAAAAAGAAGACCATCTCCATTTCTTGTAACTTGTAAGAATAGTACAAAACATGGAGGCCATCTCCATGTTTATCCATTTATGTAACTTGTAAGATTCACAAACACTGACAAGAAGAGTCCAAAGGCATAACTATACTTCTGCATAAAAAATCATTACACACTTGAAATATTTACAAGTTACATGAACAGAAATAACTAGCAACAATCTCTAAAGCTAATTTACAAAAACATATGAACATAAAGCATAAAACAAAAAGGAAGTGCCATGAAGCAGCATATCTATACTGGTTATATCATACAAAAAGAGACTGATAGTGATTTATGCCAACTAGAACTTTATATCAAGATTGGACTGACCTCATCATGTATGACACTCACTACAAAAATCATCCCACCAGAAAAGCTTCTCACAGCTAAGAAAGAGCTGGACTACCGGAGACTATCACAAATCACATAAGACTATTGGAAACAAAAAAGGCGATAGACTGGACAGCAGACTCCTCAACAACATTTTGAGTAGTTCCAGTTGATTGCAGATGCTTTTCAGCAACTTTGAAGGAGTGATCTCCTCCTTCAATGACATGCAAGTCGTTGACTGTTTTGATCCTATTCCGAACAACTTCCAGCTTACCCGGAGGGCATAACCCATCTTTGCTACCCTGCAACAGAGCAACCACATCTCAATCCCCCAAAAAATAACAGAAATATTAAATATGTCAATATAAAATCTGTCAAGATAAACATCACAATATTCTCACAATACAATTAATTTCTAACATCTTAAAGATCAGAGAAAATGGGTCACGGAGACAATGACTAGTAAAAAATACCTGCACAAACATGACAGGAACTGTGAGCTGAACCAGTATCTCATCTCGTATTGCTCCATTCGATCCCTAAAAGTACTAGTGTCAGTAATGTGGCATTTTTCTACATAATCATTAGTTGCCTTTATCAAAAAACTACTGTGATTCATCATCTTGAGCTACATCAACAAAATTATCAATGTAATAAATAAGAATCAGGGATCAAAAGTTAAAGATGAACCTTCAATGGGTATCCCAGACAGACTATTGCTGATGCAAAAATGTCCTTTTGGCTGGCCACCATGCAGCTAATTCTACAGTTAGATACAAAACTAGAGAATTATTTTCCGAAGAACATGCAACTAATTAACCAATAAAATATAAAAGTATCATTCATTTTATCTGATTATTTCAATAGTGACTTCGCTGATGTAACAACAGCTACAGAGTACATTTAACCTGTTCTTAAAACCATACCTTATTGACTGATTCCACAAACAAACAAAGAGTCCAAATTTGCAAGGATCTTAAACAGATTTTTAGCACAAAACATCATAGAGTTCATATTGTTTGGCATGATTTACCATATGTAAAACAACATTACAAAATGACCAAAAATAGTTATCTATTTGGCATACATCAAAAATCAATTATCACCTTGAGCCCATCGATTTTCCGGCCAAAATTAAAGGATGACCGGGGTATTTATCAACCGCCTTCTTAACAATATCAACATGAAAATCCACTAACTTCTCTGCCTTCGGAGGCGGTCTCTTCTTTCCACCAGCCAAATCTACAACACAATTTTTCCAAGAGTCAAAAACAGCATAGACAACTCTTCCTATAAAGAGACCCTCAATGCATTTCAGGCTCGAAATCGAAAAACTGATTAAATCAAATCTGTAAAGCCCTTTCGAGTTCGAAAATTAAAGAGATTGAAGCGTTGAACTCACAAGGATAGTCAAATGTAACGACTTCAACAGCATCCAAGGCCTTTCCTAGCATCTCTTTCCATCTACACAAAACACATAATTTGTTCAACATAAAATTCATAATCATAACTTTAACATTCTTAAGTATTACTAAATAGAAGATATACAGCATCATTTTGAGTAAAATTACATGCAAAATTCATTAATATTCCGCCATTAATTCATGCAAACAAAAATTGGAGCAGTGTAAAGAGAATTTTCACAATTTTCAAATCAAATGTTGTAAAATTTAGTAATTTCAACTAATTAACTAAAATCTGAAGCAAAATGAGAAAGATGAAAGAAAGAGAGAGAAAACCTGATCATCCAATCGGAAGAGGAAGGAGCACCAGCACCGTGAGCGAAGACGACTAGTGGTGACAAATTCTTGAGATTCGACGTTTTAACGGCGTCGTTTCGGGCTTCTAGCTGGTTAGTACGACGGCGTTTTGACGACGGGAATGAATCCGCCATTGTTGCTGAGTTTAATTCTGGAGAATCAAACCATAAATTAAAGGAAATAAAAACCCTAATAAAATAATCAGTTTCAGAGTTTCTTAATTTTCGCGCCAAATGGATATAGTGTAATCCGCAAGCCCGTAAAGTTACATGCGCCTGGGCCGTATGCTCAACTCATATTGCTTTTATACACATGTTTATTGTTATTTTTCGTAATTAATTTTATACTATTGAATTTGTGTACATCTCAAAACTTTAATTAAAGGATAAGCTACAATATCAAGATAAGCTTAGTTACTGTGAATTTTAAGTAATGCTTAGACCGTTCCTCAAAAAAAAAAACATTATATTAGTTTCTTAATGTTAAGGTTGTCTGGAGTGTGATCCAATTCGCACTAAACCGCAAACTCATTTCTTAGTATTATAATTATATGGTAAGGGGACTAACTCTTTTATGGCAATTTGCTAATTTTAGGAAGATAGTCAATTTACACACATCCACCAATGAATTAACCTGCAATTCTGGGTAACAAATATTTTTATTTTTTGATTTATAATTGTAGAGAAAAAAAGTTTAATCTCACAACAAAAATTTGCAAAATATTTAGATTATTGATGTGAAAATAATTGAAGATTGAGGCATGTGATTGATAATAAAAGAGGTCAGACCCACAAATGTCAGGATTTACAAAATAGAGTCTATCTTTCAGAAGAAATTTTGTCAAAGAAATGATGCCATTTTAAGTGTCTAGTCTAAGGCTTCTCATCTTAACCTTAACTGGATAAAGTGGCTGTGATTTTTATCAACCAACCTATGAATGAACAACAGCAAGTGATTTTTGCAACGCATCAAATCACATATTTTTCCATTTTGTCAATTTGCCTAGCTATACCATCAAATTAAAGTCTACTCCTATTTTTATTTTATCCTTTTTTTGGAATCTATATTTCATTGTAGTTTTGCTTGCATGGTTGCATGTGGGCAATGGAATTTAATTATTTAATGACCCATTCATGTGCTGACTGACCTTTTATATATATATATATATATATATATATATAATTTGGGATTTTTTATATCAGGATGAAGTAATACAGAAGAAAACGAAAAATTAAAAAAAAAAAAAAAAATTCAAACATTTAACGTTTATAAAATGGTAAAATATATAATGATCAACGTATAAAATATAAATAAAAAAAAAAAAAAAAAAAAAACCGTAGTTGTTCTATGGTTCTACCAATGTGAATTGATGGAGAAGCCACTTCAACCATGAAAGTTGATAAGTAATATTGTTTGTAAGGACTCTTCCAAACATAACATAACAATACGGTACACTAAGTACGATAACCAAGAAAAAAATTGTTGTGATAATTATGAGTTATGAATTGACAAACAAGTCATGTAATTATATATATATATATATATATATATATATATATGCAAATTTATACCCTGCCTTCCTTTGCTTTTTGAATAAAATAGATTGATAGATTAACACAAATTAATTTATTCAAGTATGTCCTTGATTAGCCTAGCTTAAATCAGTATATACCTTTGTAATATATTTCATTACTTTGTATTTGTCAACCTTAATTAACTCATTCAAGCAATTAAATACGAAGTACATGAGAGAGGTGTTGACTATGGAAAGAGTAATACAATCAAAAAAACTGTACTCCAAATCAACCAATCACTTAATTAAAAAAATTACATAAGTGCCATTGTAATTTATAATAATGCCACAACATAAATATGTAATGTATTTATATACCCTACTTAAGACATATAATACCTTACGAATAGGCCCTTTGGAATGAAAATAACACAAAATTACACAATAGTAATCACAAATTAAACCTACTTCTTAATACTTAGGCCTCAATAATAATATTGGTTTATATGCTAATTAATTATATTGATGATAAAATTTCACAAGGCAGAACAAATGAGTGATTAAGCCAACTCTTGATTCTTCTCCACTACCCGCACTCCTGTGGCAGATCTCAGCAATTTTGCCTGTACATTAAAATGATACACGTACACCAAAAATATAAGTTAAAATATAAATAAAAAGGCGGCATTATTAAGCTGCAACATTACAGAATAGAATGCTGCTAATCAACAATTGTATAACTCTGTGAAATCTCATACAAAATCTTATCTCTAACCAATTATAATCAATTCATACCGTATAAAAGATATAAAGTACTTCGTACTGGTAGACTCGTAGTATATACAAAGTATATATATTAAAAATAATAAAAGAACGAACAAAATTGGACAAATAGCGAAATAAACTCGTTTTGATTAAATTAGTATTCATTTAATCATTTTCAATAATTCAATTTAAAAAGAAAAAAAATATATCCTGTGGCAATAATGTGTTAGGTTGTAATCCCTTCATTACAAATTCCATTTTCACTTACCAACCCACAATATTGGTAGTGGTTTTTTTAAAAATAAAAAATAAAAAATAAAAACTTAAATGGTAGTTATTCTCTGAAAAATAAATAATAGTGGTTTACAAATTTTCCGTAATTTTATCCCGTAAGGCCCGTAACTTTGGGTATATGTTATATATCCGACAATGTAGGTTATATTAAGCGCGACATTAACAATAATAACTACAGCTTAATGATAATATATACCTGATCATCAGTGATTTCAACCGCAAAACCATCAACAATAACCAGAGACAACGTTTTGTTGTATGAACCAGGTTGGAGCGTTCGAGCAAGAAGTTCATCATGTTTCCAACTTAAATACACATCTAATTCGTAGGCTCCTCTTTTTGTCCTGTTTAATTACCACAACAACATTTAATTAATCAACCAAATTAAGGATGAAAACGTGATTAATACCTCATAATTAGCTTTAAACAAATACATAATTAATTAATACGAAGTCTAGTATAATCATACCTATCAGCTCGAAGACGCTCATACTCAGGATCAAAATTCATGAACACGAAGTACAATTCCTTTTGCTTGCTTGCCATTATAAATTTATTAATGTTTCTCTCTCTCTAAATTGTGTTTTTGGATGTTTGAGATATTATTGGCACTGCAATGAGTATGAGCTTCACATGTTTGCTATTTATAGACAAGTCTACACCACAAAGTCATACTTAAAAGTCAAGATAATACAAGAGCTTCATAATTGAAGTCGAGTATAAATCTACCTTTTCTTTTTTGTTTGATTAAGGTAACATTTATTCACTTTTACCTTCCTATTTGAGTTGCATTTGTTGTCTACCATAATGTCACTGTAAATATCGAAGGTGATTTTTTATACGAGTAAATACTCTCTTCATGTTTTTTTAAGTGTTACACTTTTTATTTCTGGCCGTATTTTTTCAAGTGTTATATTTTCTTTTCTGGCAAAAAACTACATTAAAAATACTATATCTCGATCTCTCCTTTCATAGTCCCCACCCAAATACACTATTTTTTTTATTATATCTTTTCTCACACATTCATTATTTTTCAATAAACTATTAACCCTATTATCTTTCTTTTACAATTTTTTAATACTCCAACTACCCCACTTACCTCTTATTTTATTTAAGTCAATTAAATTGTCTAAACTATGTGCCGGTCAAAGTGTAACACTTAAAAAAACACAAAGGGAGTATGGAGAAATTATACAAACCCATCAACATGGTGCATGCTTACAACAACATTGTTTAACAACCACTTGTTCTTTCAAAAAAAAATCGCTTTTTACTAAACTGTTATGTACATGATGTGTTACGCTTTAAATTGTGTGATGATGAGTTGCTACTTTTTAGTACGAAAAAAGGTTACGTGGTTGAGATTTTTTAAAGGATTTTGATTAATTTATCTACTCTTACTACTAGCAATTACTATACACTTGTGTAGTTGTGTTATAAAAAAATTATAGTCAAAGAATGGTTAAAACTTAAAATCTAACATTCTATCCTCCTTTTTTTTAATAAAACATGACCATAAGTCCATGCACGACTTACTTTTTAGCTTGACTAAGTCACGATGGTCCCTATTTCTTAGTCCTTTTTTTTCTCGTGCAATGTAATTGTAAGAGCACTCTCAATGGTGAGAGTTTTTTTAGCTCATGAACATTTTTTGTGAGGAAAAAAAATGCTCACAACTCACAATGGTGAGTAAAATGAAAAATAGGTAAAAATGCTCATGAGCATTTATTAAAAAGCTCAAAAGTTGAGCATTTTTTGCCATGAACAGTGTTGCAAGTGGGCCCCACACGCGTCAGAAAAATAAAAAAAAAAAGCTGACTCTAACATCAAAACGACGCGTTTTGATGAAGCTGCCTCAAAGGCGCGCCTCAAAACGCGTCGTTTTGAGTATCAGAAAAAAAAAAAAAAAGGGAAGCTGACGCGTGCAGTTCGCTGGCGAATGAGGACGCGACACGTGGCATCTGGCAGCAAGACAACCAATCAGAAAATACTAGCCGTTTTACAACGGTTATTTATGTATTTCCCATTTTCAGAAAAATATATTTTGTAAAAAAAAAAAAAATTACCAACGGTCATAAAATTAAATTCTCTATAAATAGACATGCATTTTGATATATTTTGATACAATTTCAAAAACACCTTAAAATCCTCCAAATTTTAATTTTCTTAAAAGTATTTTAATTTTGTAGAAGAATATTACTATTGCAATTCATCCATATTGAGGTAAAAAAAAATTATTTAATTTTTAAAATCAGTTAAATATAAGTAGTATATTATATGTGATTTTTTTTTTAAAAAAAAAAATATTTTAGGCCATGTAATTATATTTGCAATATGTAATTATTAAGAAAGTTGTTTATATTTTGTCCATAAATTTCTGAATTTGTTGTTGCAATTAATTAATGGTAAATTTTTGTTGCTATATATAAATGTATTAACTTAATAAAATTAGTATATATGTGATTTTATTGAAAAAAAAAATTATAGGCCACGAAATTATATTGCATTATGTACATGTTCTTAAAGTGTTGCAAGTATTGGTTAATTATTTTCTTTAACATGTACCTGTAGTTATGTGTTAAAATTAGTATATATGTTATTTTGTATGGCATGTAATGTTATTGCATTATGCAATTGAAGAAAGTTGTTGATATTTTTTTGGATTTGTTATCATTTTAATTTGTTTTTTGAGTAAATGTTTGTAACGATATTGATCTTTTGTTTTTTGGTGCAGAATATTTTAATGGATCCAAACAACCCAAATTTCCGTCAACAACTTTCGGGTTTTAGTGATGATTTCCTAACTAATCCCGAGTTTCAGTTGTTCTTGCAAAGAATGGGCAATATGTCGACGCAACCACCTCCACTGCATCAGACACCCACTGAGGTTCCCCAACAAAACCCTGCTAATGAAGATCGTACACCTGAAACTGATCTTGGTAGTAACACACTATTCGATGAGAGCGAAGAGGAAAGCGTACCAGAGACGCCGCAGTATCCTCCTCCACCAGTGCGCTTGTTGGAACCCAACCAGGTTCCTGCACGAGCTACCCGTATTTGGTCTGTGGCGGAAGATGAAGCTCTGATTGGGTTGTACTTGCAGATTAGCGAGGATGCTATTAAAAGTACAAGCCAAAAAGCAACTACCCTATGGCGCAATGTACACGCAGCATACCAAACTTTGCATACGCAGAAGCCGCATATAATTCCGCCAAGGCCTATTAAGAGTCTCACGTCACACTGGAGAAGGTTGGCAGCGGACACACTGCAATGGATATCTTGCTATGATGAGGCAGGTAGACTTCCGGAGGGAGGGAGTGGTTACAATGAAGCTGATCGTATGAAAAGTGCGGCGAAGCTTTTTCATGTCGCCCAAGGTCGCAATTTCACTTTTCCTCACGCAATTGAAATGCTTAACAAGGATCCAAAGTGGAGACTGAAGGTGAGATGGTCAATGTCCTTGAAGGAAAGAAAAGCCGCTTGTGATGCCGAGGAAGAAGGTAGTGCTGGAAGTGGGAAGAGGTCCAGAGATGATGTAGAGGATGAAACCCCTACGGATGGTTTTTCATCTGGCGGTTTACAACGACCTGAGGGTGTCAAGAAGGCAAAGGCGAAGCGTAAGGGGAAAGCAGTAGCAACAGAAAGTAGTTCGTCTGAGCTTAGCGAACGAATGAAGGAATTCGCTACAATTCGCGAGAGGGAGGCCATTCTGAAGGAAGAGAGGATCAAAATTGAAAAAGACAAGGAACAGAGGAAAAGGGAGGAACTTGACATTCATAAGATGAAAACCTGGTTTGATATGGTGCAAGCTCTGAAGAATTCGCCTACGCCACTCACTCCCGAAGAAGAGTCGTACAAGAATTTTTTACTAGGTAAATTACAAGGCCTTTAAGCATGTTTGGTTTTAGTCTTTTATTTATTAAGCGCAATTTAGTCTTTTATTTTTAAGTTGTATTAGTTGTGTGGTTAATCTCAATGTAAGATGTACACTTGATTTTCCAATATTGAATGACAAGTTGTTTAACAAGTTGATTTAAGTTTCCATACCGACATAATTACAATAAATCTTCGTCATTGTGTAGTCACATTTTTCTGATTTCACTTTATCAGAATGCTTTACCTTTGTGTCATTGATACCGACATAATTACAATAAATCTTTGTCATTGTGTAGTCACATTTTTCTGATTTCACTTTATCAGAATGCTTTACCTTTGTGTCATTGATACCGACATTATTGCACTCAAGACTTGTCACTGTCAACTAGCATAGTATACCTATTCCGTGGTTGAAAATTTAATTCCTGTACTTGGTGTGGTCAATCAGATTTGTAACCACATATTCATTTGATATTTTTGCTATATATAGTAGACATGGCACATATCCACAACCACACCCCTTCATCAAATAACAATAGTAATACGAGATGTATTCTAGACCATCATCAAGCTCAAGTTCAAGCTCATCTTCTTCAAATACTGAAGAATATGACCAACTTGTTGATGAACTCTTCACATACCAACCCCCATCTGTCCTCATGCCCCAAACACAATCCCAACACTCTTCAAAAAAACCTAGAGGGGGTACGAATAGAAGAGATAGGGAAATTGGACATGCCAGGTTGTTTAATGATTACTTTTCCGATAATCCCGTGTACAACACCACCCAATTTAGAAGAAGATTTCGTATGCAACGACCTTTGTTTGTACGTATAATGAACAAGGTCGTTGAAGGTGATGTGTACTTCCAGCAGCGTAGGGATGCAGCTGGAAGGTTAGGTTTATCACCTCTGCAAAAATGTACAGCAACGATAAGAATGTTAGGCTACGGCATGGCTGCGGACGCCGTGGATGAATACGTTCGGATCAGTGAGTCAACTGCTCGAGTTGCTCTTCAACGTTTTTGTACCGGGGTCATTAATCAGTTCGGAACCGAGTACATGCGAAACCCTACAACTGCTGAATTGGCCAGAATTATGCATCAAAATGAACTGCGTGGATTTCCAGGCATGATAGGCAGCATTGATTGCATGCATTGGGAATGGAAGAACTGTCCAACGGCATGGAAAGCGCAGTACGCCGGTAGGAACAAGAAAGCAACGCTAATACTGGAAGCCGTTGCAGATCAGGATTTATGGATATGGCATTCCTTCTTTGGGATTCCTGGATCTTGTAATGACCTAAATGTCTTATACCGTTCCCCAGTGTTCGATGAGGTTCTGCATGGTCGAGCTCCTCCGGTAAATTTTACCGTTAACGGCCATGAATACAACATGGCATATTACTTAGCCGACGGTATTTATCCGAAGTGGGCAACTTTTGTTCAGGGTATCACAACCCCTCAACTTCAAAAAGATAAATTGTTCGCTGACCACCAGGCTGCTGCTCGAAAAGACGTTGAAAGAGCATTCGGTGTTTTGCAAGCTCGATTTGCAATAATACGAAAACCGTCACTGGCGTACGATGAGGACATACTGCGAGACATAATGAAAGCATGTATCATTATGCACAACATGATTGTTGAAGATGAGCGCCACAACTACACTCGAGCCGAAGTTCTAAGAGTCTTCTACGAAGAAGATCAACAAGAATCAACACCAGCATCAACATCTACAACGCCACCGTTTGAATTCAACGTAGGCCGACCTACCAACTTTGACTTCAACGCATTTCTACAGCGAAAAGCTTCCCTCCGTGACAGAGAAATTCATCTATCTCTGAAACGTGATTTAGTCGAACATATTTGGCAACGATACGGGCCCCGTAATTAGGGAGAAATTAGACGATGTAGTTGTTGTGTTTTTTTTATTTCCTAAGTTTAATTGCGCATGACGTTGCAAATTAATTGTTCTCTAATATTGTACCGCTTTTAAAATAAATAAAAAATTATGAGCTTTTTTTTACAATTATTTATAATAACATAAATAATTTTACGATAAATTTTAACGATAAAAAAGAAAAAAAAGCCGCAAATAAGTTACACATAATTAAACTAGTTTTTATTTATTTGGAGTAATGTTAAAATATAAATGAAATAAATAAATAAAGAAGTGTTGTGTAGGAGAGAGAAAGTTATGGTGGGGTATTGAAAAAGTAAGAGAGAGATAGTGGTGGGTGAGCATTTTTTTTTGCTCACCATTGGGAGAGGAAATATGAAAAAAATTTGCCCATGAGCAAAATTGATTTGTTGAGAGAGAAAGTGGGTAGAGAGAGAGTGGGTGAGCATTTTTTTTGCTCACCATTGAGAGTGGTCTAATAGTAAATTTTAAATTATTGTAATTTCCTTCTTTCTTCTTTAGGATCGTCTTCATGGGGGCAACTTGTTAGATGCATGGGTCAAGAACACAAAAGATATGTAATTGAGAGTAAGGGATAGATCAAGTGGTTAGAGCTTCCCTTCCGATCCTAAGAGGTCCTGGGATTGATTCTCACCCCCGCCCCTTGTGGCTCTCTAAACACCAAAAAAACAAAAAAAATATGTAATTTTAGAACTTCTATACTACAATGATTTACACACCAAAAAAATAAAATAAAAATAAAAACAATTAATCCATACAATATCAATTGTACGAAGTATTATTATAGAATTAGATTTATTGATATTTTATGATTTCACCGCAAGAAGGTTCCTGGGAAAGGGTTGTATGTATTTATTTTAATCTAGAAAAATTAGATGCACACGCTTACACTAATACACTGCCAAATTATCTGACTCCAATTTAATAGAATCCATCTGGATCATTAATTTAACACTAATACACTTCAATTGTGTTATAGAAATAGATTAATTGTGTACTACATCATTTATGTTTGGCACATTTGGCTCTTCACCTAACTATGCGAGCTATAACGTACTGTTAATAAGTAGAGTCATTTAGGAATCATTATATTTATCAGTATGATAATGAGTTAATTTCGAAAAAAATAAATTTAGATAAGATAAATTAAAATGTTAAGAATATTAGATAATTGGAATTCAACCGATTTTGGACATCAACCATGTTGACTTTTAGTACTATGTTAAAGGACCATTTCAAACAAAAATTTAAGTTGATGGTTGAAGTTCAAGATCGGTTTATATACTCATCTCACCCCCCCCTCCCCCTTCACATGAGAGCCTATTAATTTGGAGCTTACGTTGATGATTATTGAAGCTCATAATAAGTTTAGGTCTATTAGAAAAGCTAATTTGTCTATGCTTAATGATTGCGAAGCTCTTTGTCAAATATGTGTTTAATGGAATTGTATATGCATGGGACTCGGCTCTTTACATATTTGCATATAGAATGCTCAATTTGAGACTTGGAGAAAGTCAATGAGATCTAAAGAGTTTGTTACTGGTATAATGTTAAAAAAGAATCTCAATTTATATTTAATTACAAAGTATTTAGCAATTAGAAACTGAATTTGCAACTTGCAAAAGTCTTTACTTCATGGATTCGTTGGAATACATTATGTATAATCTATGACTATTTACAAGAAGGGTTTTTTTTTTTTTTTTTTCCGAAGTACTTGTATGAGTTGTATCAAATTAAAATTGAACATTTATACATGTCGATTGCTGCAGCATGATATTTTCATGCATTTCAAAATTACTATAATCACATATAATGAATGCCCATATGTAACTTTAATTAAAATTGTGTACATCAATATACCATACTCCGTACCAATTTACCCTTTTATACAATTAAATGACACACACACGCGCGCACACAAAAAAAAAAAAAAAAAAAAAAAAAGACTTTCTTATTTTTGGAAAGCAAACAGACTTATTTCATGGATGAATGCTAAGTCAAAGATGCAATCAATAAGTGATAAACAAGTTCTCAGTCAAATCTACGATATGTTTAGATTGCACGTGAGTTCCTCCCCACGTATGTAGGTACCTTGAATTTAGCAATGTCAATCGAATGAATCCATTGGTTGGCAACACTAATGATAACCCATGTTTATTAGTACAAAAATCAATCAAAACCATAATCTAGGCACATTTTAATTCATAATATTATCCGGTCAAACATTATTTCTTTATTTAATCACCGTCTCATAGCTTATCTATTGTTCTAATTATATACTACTACAAGAGTACAAGTATTACGTACTCTGATGATCAAAGAAAGAGTTATCAAAAGTACCATTCACAAGAAAAAAACACCTAAAAATCAAACTATATATTCTTGTTTATGTGATAATCTAATCTAGAATGAACTACATAATTGTAATATTGAAACAATGTATGGAGCTGAGTAATAATGACATTATTATGTAAAGCAAGTTCGTACATGTGGTACATCACTACATCTTACATGTGAGCTATTATCATACAAAGAATATACGTACATTCTAATGTTTATAAGGACTCTAGCTAATAGCAATTGATCTCTCTTATTTGAACATAAAATCTATATATGATTCAATATTTTACTTATTAATGATAAGGGTTTAACAATTCAACCATGAGATTGGGAGTTTAATGGATACTCTTATTCACCCTCCAACTCTTAAAGTGTCTAGCTTGCAATCTTGAGTCAAATTAATCTATAAAAGAGATATTTCAGTTCAATAGGACAGTTCATCTTACCCACCTAAAAATAATTACGATATAACATATACTACATTATACGAATTTTTTTTGCAACGCAATAATTAAGCATTTAAGATTCCATTATGAAGTAGTGAAGTACTAGCCTGTTTGGATTCGATGGTCCATTATGAGCATGCACACGCACGATTGCACTGTAAGTGTGAATGCTAGCTAAGTTGTGCACCGTCCAATCTTGATCTAAAAATGAATGTATAATCAATGCTAGTTAAATTAGTCGGCCTTAGGTGTAATAATAAAATTCCTAATTAATAACCATTAACACTACTCCGTATCATACTAATTTAAAATGTTCCCCTTTATTTGTTGGAATGTTGTGTGACAGTTCAACCCTCAAATCGAAAAGATAAACTGGCCAAATAAAATTAATAAAAAAAAAATGAAAAAAATGAAAAACTTATTAATTAGTAGAAGTTTAAATATTGAAGTATTAATTTAGTGAAAAATCATCATTGATTAAGAAAAATTAAAGCGATTAACTTCCTCTATCCTTCACCATCATTTGGTTTATCTGTAATACATACAATTATGCATAATTGTATGTATTACAGATAAACCAAATGATACATGTCATCGAGTCACAACAGCAGGGGGGGTAATAAATAAGATTCAGAACTCAGAAGCATTCAATCCCCACAAAAAATATACCATGGACCTACCAAATAATAAGTTTCCATGATAATAATAGACCAACTATATAATGGAATAATATACGTTACGTTAGTTGATTGGCCCAACTTCGTCCTAAGCTCCCTATACCCATATATTTCACTGACCAAAGCTTGGTAATATCAGATTTCAGAGTGGTATATATGTACAATTTGTTCAAGTCTCAGTTACACTTACACAATTCAGAATGTGTCTGAACTTTGTAATCCCTCAGGACAGTTTTGTGAAAGATTTGAAGCTAGGCTGGCCATTCAATTCAATTACCAAGGATGATACATTATGGTTAGGTGTACTGTTGCGTGGATTTTCATTGGAGTCCTTGTACCATATCGGAATTATATATATTACCGTTATGATATGAGATTATACTTGTGTTGACTTGTTTATTTAGATGGATCAAAAAGGCTTACTTGATGCTAACTTGCATATTTTTTATTTAGTTCGTGTTAATTATCGGATCAACTTTTGTCAACTGTATGCTACATTGACTTTTCAATAGATTATAAACTATTTTCATCATTTATTTGATTTTTTTTCGTTAAACAATGAATACATTGTTGTCTTGTTGACACTGTGTTTAACTTTTGTACTTGGTAAATTGTATAACATAATGCTCACAACTAGTGTACTCTGCTAGCTGTAGTTTTCTAAACTCTATATTGCACATTTGCACAACATGCATCATCATAGTAAGTCGTAATCTTGTACCCCTAATTATTTCACTAAAAGGAGACTACTAATGGGAAGATTTTGATTAAGTACATCTATCAATGCTAGTTCTCAACTTCTCCTAACCTTTCATGCATCAAGAAATACACAAGATGGTATATATACGCTCCAATTCGTTCACACTTCACAACATGTGTGCCCGTGGAAGAGCGTATGGCAAAGATAATGTTTTATGTGCACGCGTGACCGCGACCACACACGGGTTATGCACGTAAGTTCTGGTTTTACTTCTACTCCGTATTCTGTGTATAAATTTCAAACTATACAAGTACCAAATAGTAATAGCATGAAGGTCTTGTCCAAAAAAAAAAAAAAAAAAAAAAAAAAAAAAAAAAAAAAAAAAAAAAAGACTTTCTTATTTTTGGAAAGCAAACAGACTTATTTCATGGATGAATGCTAAGTCAAAGATGCAATCAAAATATGATTAGATATAATATGAAGTTGAATGATCTGATGTTTCTTTTTGATGTGGTATTATTGTATTGATGACATAATATAAGAGTTTAACATCAATTCTTGCTACTGATGATTTCACATATTGTAGGAGCTAGTATTGAAATGTTTGTTAAAAGATGATAATATTGGTGAGGTATATATATATATATATATATATATATATATATATATATTCGTTTGGAAAAAAATAAAGGACAGAGGAAGTAATAAACAAACAAACTAGGTGAGGTAATGAAGTTTTCATACAAGGACACAAATAAGTTCATAGTATATATACATGGCAAATCTAAGATAACTCTTTTACTTTGTTGATTCAAAAATAAATAAACCAATATTTGTATGGCAAATTTGAGGATAACATAAAGTGTAATAACCTATGTTTTCTTTCTTCAAAAAAATAAAATAAAAAATACTACGTAGTGTACGTACAGTGGCGGATCTAGCGGGGGTTCAGGGGGTTCAACTGAACCCCGTTAGATCCGGGAAAAAATGGGTTTTTAAAAAAAACTAATAGAAAAACTATATAAATAATATTCAAAACAATCATACAATAAGTTAACCGCGTAGCTCAGTTGGACAGAGTAATTAGTTTTGGACAAAAGGTCTTGTGTTCGAGACTTAGTATAGACATTAGATGCATTCTAAGTTTTTTTTTTTTTCCTTTTCAATTTTCTCCTTTTTTTTTTATCCTACTCCTCAGTTTCTCTTTCTTTTCTCTCTCCTAAAATAATCTGTGTTTTCATTGATTTCTGAAAGAAGACCCATGTCTACAAAACCCATGTCTTAATTGCTCGAAATTTTCTTCGAATTTCTCAATTTTCATCTTCCCTGTTTTCTTTGTTTTTTTTTTTTTAATCGAAAATCCGCCATGGCAGCATAGCTCTTCGAATTTCTCAATTTTAATCTTTTTCCTTTAAGTGTAAATTTGTTATTTGTTGTAGTTGTTTGATTAATGAATTGAATTATTGTCGATTATATATTGTTTTTCAATTGTATAATGTTAATTTAATACTGAATATGCTATTTGTGAGTTTTTGTTTGTTGTTTTGTTATATTGTTAACTTTAATTGGGCAGTTTAGTACTCCTGAATTTTATTTATTTTTAATTATTGTAGGCTGTGACCACCTAAAAAGTTTGGAGCATTTTTGGAATAAATCTAAAAAATCATCAATTTTTTTAATTATTACTTGTGTATTGGTATTTATTTAAACACTTTATTTTATACTTGAATACCCGATTTATATCCGTGCATTCGGACATTAGGTGTTTGATAAAATTCGAACCCCCTAGGTACAATTCCTGGATCCGCCACTGTGTACGTACCTCTGTTTCTTATGTTTATATTGTAAATAAAAGGAAACTGAGGTAGTAATTTACAGCCTTACAGGTTACAAACTCAAAATCATATGCTTCCTAATTCCTAGTAGCTAGTATCATGATCAACATCTTGAGATCTATACGTCAATTCTCACATTCAATTTATCTTCCAAGAAAAATACTGGTGGTAGTCAAAACTAACATCAAGTTCTATATTTCTATCCCATTGAGCAAGTCATTTATTAGTCTCATTACTACAAAATTTCCCAAAATACCAAACCGTAGTCCAACACTCCAACCACCCTCCACGCCAATCTTCCTTATAAATCAACACACTCCCAATTTTCTCACTTCCAACCTCTAAAACACACCACTCTACCCTTTCCCTTTCGCAAACAACCATGAAACGCGTCATTTCATCACTATCATTCTTCTTCTTCTTCTTCTTCCTCTTCACCTTCAAGCTTGTTACTTTATAAATTATTTTTAAGATTAGTGAATAAATAATCAATGAAATTGACTTTTTTCAAACCAGAAGATTATTACATCAAATGAACTATAAAGATTTAAAAGATAAGGGAAAAAAAAAAATATATATCAAACCGACATATCTTGTGAAATGCCTTAGCTTGAGAAAAAAATTAATATTCTTGAAACTAATAAACAAAAAGAAGAGGCCAGGATACCTATTTTCTATATGTATGCTCTTGTTTGTACGTAATTTTCAATACATGTCACAATGGTGCCAAAGCAAAAGATATAAAAGTCATTAGAGTCTACCCTATACTCACCTTCACTTAATTTGTTCTTACGAAGATGAGTTTTATTATGATGAATCTGAATTTATTAAAACTTCATAATTAAATACTTGTATTGAATAAACACAAATAAGAATGAGTAGTTAAATTACATTGAAAAACTAAATTGACATTGGGTATACAAAAAAAAAAAAAAAAAAAAAAAAAAAAAAGTAATAAAAGTACTACATGGAAAAACAAAATTTACATGGAAAACTTAAATTTGCACAAATATTTTTGCAAATTGGAGGGAATTTTGGTAAAAAAATTAATGTAAATTGTTGTTGGAAACAGCAAATGGGGTGAACATTTTGGGACTAAAATTTGTCAATAAGGGACTATCAAAAGGGGACGGGGGGAGTATTTATCTGTTATAATTCTATAGGAAAACTTTTGTATACACCTGGTTTTCAGTAATTTACTGTACATCGGGTACACTTTTGTCAGATTTAGTGTCACTTTTGTCAAATTTAGTGTCACTTTTGTCAAATTTATCAATGAAGCATAAATAACACTTATATATTTCAGGGTAACTTTTGTGCGTTTAAGTGTAACTTTTGCACATTTTATTGTCACTTTATAATGGATGTTTAGTAATTTACTGAACATCCGTTTTATTTAAAAGTTTGTGAATTTAATATTTAACAAATTTATGAAGAACATTTTAAGCAATCTATAGTTTTGTACTCGGTACCATTTTTTATGTTTGTAAATAGTTTAAATGCGAAGTTTAACATGGAGTAATTAATATCATCTTTTTAGTAATTACTTCCTCCGTTTCTATTTATTTTACGTGTTTGATTTCGGCACCTATATTAAGGAGAGGAGAGAGAGTGAGAGAGAATAAAAAAAACAAGGGGGTAACTTGTAAATACAAGGTAAAAAAGTTACCCTAAAAAGAAACGTGTCAACTTAATAAAACTTCCTAAAAATGAATACGTGTCAACTAAAAAGAAACGGAGGTAGTATTATTAATCTTTAGTTATACTTTGCATGTAATAGTGGTCAAACTTATACGTTGACGTACTTGTGTTAAATTTGACCGTATCAATTAGTCTAAATTATTACGGAGTATAAAACAAAGGGAGCATGTAATACTGTACAATCTATAATTTTAATTTTGATTTTGCACCATTGACGTATTAAATGACAATTATAGATTAGTCAATTACGTAACATGAAAGTCTTAAGTCTAACCCATGGTGCACGCCTAATTAAAAGAAAAAAATAAAATAATAAATAATTAAATACACCCGCCAATCTTGCCTATAAATCAACACACTCTCCATTTTCTCACTTCTAACCTCTAAAACACATCACTCTACCCTTTCCCTTTTCCAAAACCACCATGAAACGCATCGTTTTCTCCCTATCCTTGCTTTTCCTCCTCTTCACCCTCTCAACAGCTTTCCGTGTTACAAAACTTGACCTCACCCACGCCACCAAGCTTTTCGATCATATCGAGTCAACCGATGTACCCGATCACACCGGATCACAATATTATAATATTCTAAAAAACCGGTTCAACCCTCACCGATGCCGCCACCACCGCCACCGTAACCCAGTCCGGTATGTTACGGTTCGTGAGAGTGATGATGATGGAGAGGTTCAGGTTGTTTTTCCGGGTGAGGCTAAAGTCCTTCGTCACCGCCACGTGGCGAGGAGCTTTCCTGGAGTTGAGGATGATGAGCAAAGGATGGATGATCGTCTCTACATGATCCCACGGTATCGTCTCCGCCACCGCCACCGCCACCACCATCACCGCAACGATCTTAATGTCGAGGAGGATGCTAAGGGTGTTGAGGTGAAAGAGGCGCTCAATGAAGAGGAGCATAAAGATGATGAGCATGGGAAACATATATTTGAAAAGATTGGCAAGTTCTTGGGATATTTTTAAAAATTAAAAAAGGATGACACACAAAATATTGATATTTACTTGTAAAAATAAAATGTGTGCGACTTTTTTTATAAAAATATATATTTGTGGGAATATATAATTAGTATGCAGCCCGAGCGTTTGTTATGAAATTTATTTTCATATTGTGTTTATTATATATAATTGTAGCATTTTCAATCGATAAAGCATAGGTTGTTTGAGTATGTATTGTTTCATTGTTTGTGAAATAATGTTTGAGATGTATTGTTTGCGAAACAATGTTGATTTTATTCTTCTTAATTTTTTTTTTTTCAAACAACATACCTAACTAGTTTTTCCATTTTTTTTTACTCCGTATTAATTTTTTATTTTTTTACGGGCTAGTTTTTCCTTTTTAACTAGTGCACGTCATTTATAGTTGTATTTATTTGTATAGTTGACACAAATTAATATTAGCTAAGATGGCAAGGAGTTAGATCGTGTCGTTCCCTCAAGGTCTTGTGTTTGAAACCCATCAAATGGTTTTTATATTAATCTATCAATAATAGTTGGAAATCATAAGGTTCCTACTTCCTAGTAGTAACAGGAACAAGGAATTGAAAATGGAAGCACATATATATAAGTCAAAATCAGGGACAAAAATTAAATAATTCAATCAATCCAATACAATTGTTTAGAAAATAAAGGATACGAATACGATAAATTAAGTATAGTATAATATATTCTTAAATATAATAGAGGATACAAATACGATAAATTAAGTATGGTATATTACTCAAATATTTTAAGAAGACGAAAAAATCATTTAAAATTTAATCGAACTCAATAAATTTCAAGCAAATTTTATTAAAAAATTATTAAAAGATATTATATTGCAAGACTAATGAGTACTAAAGTAGTAGTGTTCATTTTGATACAACATGCAGCTGAACTTACATGTGAGTGAAACAGGTGCCATCAAGAGAGCCAATTAGTTCAGAGCAAGGCCATGGGCTAACCTTTAGAGACGATCCCTTGACATCAGAACACTCCCATGGTCTTGTTCTCGCTTTATAAGGGCCATTAAGGTTGATATCAGAAAGACAGATGTTAATAAACGGGGCGTTTTTTATTCCTTTCACCAGTCCGGGCTGTAAAATCTTCTCGCCCCATATGCTCTTCATTTTGATATCCCTAATAACAGGAAGAGCTTTTGGATCAAACTTGTCATCTGGATGGTCACCAACATCACCAGCAATTTTGATGCCTTTTCGGGCATTTTCAATGTATACATTAGAGAGAGTTATGTTTCTTATGTATCCTCCTCTTCCAATATTGGTCTTTAAATGTATGCCAACTCCCATATTGAAAAGGTTTATATGTTCAGCCAACACATTCTCCACACCACCCGACATCTCACTACCAATAGCAATGCCAGCAAATGGCGATGATCCGGTTATCCTTCGAATGGTGATGTCCGAGCTACGGCGACCAAAAGCAAGTCCATACTCATCCCACCCACTCTTTATGGCTATCATATCATCACCATTTGAAATGTACATGTCTTCAATGCAGACATTGGAGCTTGAATCTGATTGAAAATCAAGCAAACTGACTTAGTATACTGGAATTTGCAGATGCCATCATCCTGTTATCAGACCTAGATAAGTAGATATGTATAGAACAATTTGTAGGAGGCTTAGAAAATAGAAAGAAAAAAATAGAACGGAGTATGTTTAAAGGAAGTTGCTGTTGTTGGGGACTAAATTGCCTATGTCAAATTTTTTACAGCAAAAAAACTACCTAAACTATCCAAGATGAAACACAGGTGCACAACAGTGGATACATGAAGAGCAATGGTCTGTTATAAACTTGGCCCATTACCACACACATGCTGGACCCATAAGAACATGAGCAACTGAGATAAAGTGAATTTGTCAAGAAAAGACATCAATAGCTCACTTGGCTGAAGGAATGTGTTGGGAAAAGGAGGAAGGAGAGTTAAGAATCTATGTTTATATATAGAATGGAAAGGGAAACATGGATAGGACTATTGGAGGGAAATTAGGATCCATTATCCCTTATTTTTATCAAAACCCCTTCCCTTACTCCTTTTGAAGTTAAGTGCTAAACAGCTTCTCCTCTCCCTTCCTTACCCTTTTTATTATTCAACCCACACTTTACGGAAGCATAAGCTAGCAGGACTGAGAGCTTTATTTTATTCAAGTCAATGGTTTAGGTGGACTCATTAGCCCACTTGGGAAGGGGATGATAGGTTGCTGATCGAGATACTATGAAACAGAAGACACGCAAGCTGCAGAGATAGCTGTATTTAAGTCAAAAACAGTTATAAGTAAATTTACTTAGAACAGCCCGACACCAGTGATGATCAGGTGATAACATGATATCGCAAGTCTATACATACTCTCAATGTTGCCAAATTATCTCATTTCATGTGTAATATGAAGTATATTGTCTAGGAGGAATATCTGATACCAGGCATATCACATCAAGAAATAACATAATACAGAGTAACACATATCACATTCTATGGATAGTTGGATACAGAGTAACACATATCACATTGACACATTCTATGGATAGTTGGATATAGAGTAACATAATACAGAGGAATATCTGATACCAGGCACGTTGCATGGAAGAGTAAGTTGCATCAGGGATATCACATTCTATAGATAGTTATATACTACAAAGTATCATACTAGTGCCCATTGTGTTTTCAGAATTCAGATTATATAAATTTCATGTGGAACGCAGTATGTCGCATGGAATGAAGATTTTATTGCAAAATTTGACAAGTACCTGGATCAACACCATCGGTATTGGGAGAGTCAGGTGGAGCCAAAATAGTCACATATCGAACAACAACATTGCTGAGAAAACCAAATGAGAATCAAATTAGCTTGCAACAAGAGATAGTAGTCTATCATGGCAGAGTTGAAAATATATGCTACCACTATCATGAACAAAGTAGTGATTTATCTGCTCAACTACGATAAGATTTCAAATTGTCTTTCCAAATCCAACAAGTACTAACAATTAATATACTCATGCCCATCCTATCGAAACTGATGACTCATGCAGATTGCAGACCAATTCCTACAGTGTTATCCAAAGGCTTGAGCCAGAAAATTCTGACCATCACAGCCATGACAATGGCTATTTATTAAGGAGTAAATCAATTAGTTTTACTTTTAATAAAACAAATTAAAGCTATTGGTGCTTATTCAAGTATGACACAAATCAATGGCTGACTAAATGTTTAGCATGCTGTAGCATAGGAGACAGCAATATCTACCTGCAGTAGACAGGGTGAACATTCCAAAATGGAGAATTTTTTAATATCACATTAGAAATAATGATGTCTTCGGAATTCATGAATTCTATAAGATGTGGTCTGGTATATTGAAGAGTCCTTTTTCTCCATAAGTTCCACCAAATGTCTCCTTGACCATCAATTGTTCCATTCTCACCTGTAAATACCAAATTATCAGGGGACATTAAGACGGGAAAGTTTTGCAAAACATATTCATCCATGACTGAGAGGATCTTTTGAACTCACCGGTAATTATGACATCTTGGACCCCGTCCCCTAGGATGAAGCTCATGTACCTCCCTCCCGCCCGCTCCCTCCCTCTTCCATAAGAAGGCAATGGATCAGCTAGTGGCCAAGTTGAAGTATCCTGATGCATAGGACTACAAATTAAAACAAGTTATGCAGCATCAAAGTTGTGTGAGGGATTAATATAAAATGAACTGCTTCTGCCAGTGAAGTTTAAATCCTTCAAAGCTCATGCATAACTCTTAAAGCACAACCCTGCCAGATGTAGAGCAGCGGGTTTTATTGTGGTGTTACATGGTCCTTATCTTAGACCGGTGTTATCTGAACTTTAAATAGACATTAAGCTCTAAAAGGAGTACGAATTTCAATAATAGGCATACTGTCCATATGAGTTATTTTTCATGACCACCCAGATTCACAGATTAGAATCAAAAGCTCAACAGAGAGCAAAAATGAACGTCACGGATAATGAAAGGACTAGAACACAAAGGACAAGCAGTTGTACAACATTATTATTTAAAGGAGAGCTGAACATCATCTTCTATTCTAATAGAGACATGAGAAATAGGACAGCAAAGCTCCATGGACAGCTGAAAGTTTGAAAAAACACGTCATGGCCTGGGTTTCACTTATAACATAATCCAAAATCAGTGTTCAGTTTCAAGACAACTAAGTAATGAACCATCATAATATTAAGGATTTTTTAAAGCCTATTTCTTCTTTAACTCCTTTTTTCAGCCTCGTGTATATAAATGGTTAGAATAATCAAACTCACGGATACCAAATTGGAATCATGGTAGGTTAGGAGTCACACAACACATCATAAACTTTTGAAAAGTCAATTAGTTTTATATGTTAAAATTTGCATTATATCTAATAATCAAGCCTTTTGGGACATAATGATTTACAGCATTAAAAAATTAAAAACTTTCAATATAGTTGCTGTATAACGCCACGTATATCACTTTGCCAGCAGATGTATGATTTCTTCTTGGCAAGTTACGAATAATGGTGGGTCAGCAGAAAAAAAAAAAAAAAAAAAAAAAAAAAAAAAAAAAAAAAAAAAAAAAGATAGAAGCACTAAGAAGGGCAAAGGAAAAGGTCTTATTGCCAAAAATTCTATGAGAAAAGCTGAACCAAAATTGAGCATTTTGTTACTTTATCACAAAGCAAAGTAGCAAATACTACTGAAAACTGCCTTTGATCACTGCAAAGGAATATCTTGGCATTATAAAGGGCCACAAATACATTGTCTACATACTCTTATTCTTTTTTCAAACAAAAGTGCTCTACATATTCTATCTAGCAAATAATAAATTATGTTAACTAAGTAAATAAGTCTTAAAACTATAGTACTATGTATATGATAATGATATGAATTACCAGTCAGCTACTTTAAGCTATCAAGGAAGATAACCAAGCAACAAGAACAAGCTAAATCATCAAATGGCAATATCAATCACATTTTTTTATAAGATTTTTCAAGTAGCATATGAAAGGATATTAATGATCAAAGCTTGACTACATTATTCAAATGTGACATATCAATACGAGAATGAGTGAGTAACATAACTATCATAGACATAACCCTGACCGATAAATACAGACTTTATCGCCTAACGGCTAATGGCTAATGATCAATTATCCTTTTCTCCCCTGCTAAAAACCAATAAGCAAGGCACATGGAAGCATACCCTTCAATTGACCCACCAACCCTCAATATCTCTAGCAGTATGTACCAAGAACACATGAGGACCATACAAAAGAATTTGAACCTCAATGTCTTAATCATATTAAAGACTGAACCTACAACAATTACCCCATATTAAGTAATCCCACCTCCTGAAAGTCGAGTTTCAGTAAATAAGGCTACATTGCCATTATATAAGACTTTGTGACATCTATAAAATGCGTCTTTAAGACTTTCAATGAATTCCCATTACTAGTAAGTCCGGTTCCAATTATTTGATCATGACCTCCAATAACATTAACTTCTAGAACAAAAAGAAATTCATCATAACAAAACCACAAGACCTGTTACTCTTTGAAGTTTGAAGAATCATAATCCAACAAAAATCAAATCATAAAGCAATAATCATCGCTTTGTTCTTTCTACCAAATTAAATTATACTTTATCTTCCTACAATATCTTGATCTAACTTTTTTTTTGACATTTTCATTTTAAGTTCAAGTCAATTATTCTGTACCAATTACATGAACCATTTTATCCTCTCAATTCCAACTTTGCATTATTATATAGAGCATTTTGTTCCCAATAACATCTAAATACTTGGTAATGGAACTAAAGAATTGATATTTATCAACCAAAATGCTACTCCATTACCCCACATTCAAATTTCAAATTAAACCCATGTAACTCACACATTGTACAATAACACAATAAGATACCCCTCGATCTCAAAATAATCGTTACATTCGACTTTTCAAAGTTAATACGAGTACTACCTATACAAAACACATATTGCGTGTTGGATATTGTTAAATTCGTTCTAACGTGCACGATATTAAAGTACGGAAACAAAATGGAGTAACTAATTTGAGACGGACAATCGAGTAAATAAAAAGGTAAGTACCTGAGTAGCTTTGATGACAGCACCACTAGCCAAGTAAAGAGTCATATGGCTAGTCAAGTTAAACCTTTCAGTTAAATACACACCCGGCGGTATATACAACAACGAACCCCCAATTCTTCCCAAATGCTCTATCCTATATATTGCCTCCCTAAACGCCTTGGTATTCACCGTCTTACCGTCACCGACACCGCCGAAATCCGTTATCGATATCTTATCGTAGCGGTTCCGCATCGGAACGATTTCTGAACATGTTACTAAATCGTCGGCGCCGGCGAAGGTCGCCGTTAAGAATAGGATTATGATGAGCAGTGTGTTTTTGTACATTTCTGCCTGTTTATTTAGTGATCACTTTGGAAAAATCGAGGAGAGAGAATTAGAGGTTAAGAAAATGCGGAATTGAAATAGATTATGTAAGGATTGATAACACTGATTGACGTGTGATTTTGTTATTTTTGAATTGTCGGCGTATATAATTGTTGTTGAGTGTGGAGAGAGGGGATGGGATGGAGAGTTTAGTAGGATGGGTGCATAGGAATGTGAAATAGAGACGTTTGTTTTGTTTTGTTTAGAACTTAAGGATCACGAATTCACGAGACATACATGGGGAGAGGAGTTGCTGAAACATGATCTAGATAATTAATGTATTAATTAATCACAAAGGATTCTACCACTTATTCCCTCCATTTCTAAATTAAATTGTTAATTATAATATTTATTCCTCACATAATAGATACAATTGAATTATAAACAATGTTAATAAAATTAGTTTAAATCATATCATATCAAGAAAAATAACTTTTGATATACTATACAGGGGTATTATTTGAGAGAAAATACAAGTTCATCTTCATGATAAACAGAAAAACGTTTATCTAGTGGTATTTTTGTAAAAAAATCAAAAACTTTTGTCAAATGAGGACCCTAGTAATGTTGATTTATTTACAGAAACGCCATGATGACTGGGATTTAATATTGATTTATTTACGGAATTGACACTAGATAAACGTTTTTTTGTTCATCATGAAGATGAACTGGGGCTCCCTCTTTTATTTTATGTGCGGATTTTTCCGCTATATATGTCATTAATTTTTAGTGATTAATAATATAAAAATTAGGATACACATGATTATGAATCAAATACAACTTCACTTGATATGAATAAGTTTAGATTGATCAAATTATTAAAAAAATGACTTTTTTCATAAAACTTAAGTGTTACACTTTTTTTAAATGGGTGTTTTTTCAAGGTATAACACTTGTTGTTGTTGCTATTGCGGAGTATTATTATTAACAAAAACCTACATAGTCAATCGATTTACAATAAATTAGTGGGGAGCTGAGATACAATTTGGGCCCCCGACCACTCCTCTAGCTATAGCGAACCCAATCCTGCTGAATATGTGAGCAAACTGTGCGAGCACCTATATCCTGAGTCCTTGCAAACGCGTGAACCCGCTTCAGCAATGTAACAACATCGATCTTTTTCTAATTCCCCCAAAGAAGAAAAGGAGAAAGGAAGAAAATCATAACCAATAGCCCTGCAACGAGCCCCATACTTGCCCCGTTTCCGCTAAGCAGCAACCGACACAACACGACCAGGAACAAAGTCAGACAATCTAGATTGTGTCAAAGGAGAAGACCCCATCAAGTCAACACACACATCAAGGCCTCTATCCGAAAAATAAAGCAACACATCTGCAGGTCAAAGAGCCCCATTGTTACCTCCAGTCAACCCAACGTTAACCTCCTTTCTCGCAGAAATACCAGACCGAAACAAATATCAACAAGGGTGTCGCTATCAACATTTTTGCCAATATTTAATACCCACCATCTCAGCACAAGACACTGCATGATCTCCAAATATATCCCCATCGAAAACCCTTGAGCAAGAGGAACATAATGCCGAAATCGAGAACAATGGAACACCCAATTTGTAGCAAAGAACTGAATAGTAAGTTTTAACATTCATAATCTGACCCAACCCCGATATTGGGACTGCCTGGTTAAGTGATCCCCCTGCTGGGATCTCCATAAGGCAATTTGATACGGAGATAAGAAGAAAATGGATGTTGTAGAAGCAGTAACCTTCGTGAAATATATCTGTCAATTTCTTCATGAGTTTGGGGCAGCAATCTCACTACGGTTACGCATAAGCTTGGTCTCCACAATCCTATAAAAAAGACTAAGAGCATTATTAAAGGCCGGTCCCGGACCAACAATACTAAAATTGCGATAAAGCGTAACGTAGCGTGAAGACTAGTAGACTGCAAACGTGATGCGAGGAAAGCATAGTGCCGAATATCACCTGCTTAATATACACCCAGTCTCTTATAAGCAAAAGTCAAGATGGAAAGAAGCCATTTTCAATCACCAAAATCAGGCCCCGAAGCAGTAACAATGCGCTCCAAAGAAGCCCGAAGGGCTACATCAAAAGAAATCTGGGCAGCTTCAAAAAAACGAGGGGCCACATCAAAAGATGCCCGAAGGGCCATATCAAAAGTAATATGGGCCGCTTCAAAAAGACGTCGGGGGACAAGTATGCATAGCAAAGTAAAGCTTTAAAAACCCCAGTACACGCACGAAGTACTAATGGGGATTATTATTATTATTATTATTATTATTATTATTATTATTATTATTATTATTATTATTATTGTATTTTCCTATTTTTAACAATTATTCTTAAATATTTCCTCTCAAATCTTTATTTTTTCATCAATAAAATATCCCATCTACCCCAATCAATTAAATTACCGAATAATTATGTTTTTTTCTCACCATGTAACTAGAGGTGACCGAAAATTCGAGTCGGATCAGGCCTTAACATCAAATTTCATACCCGTAAAAAAAAGTAGCAGATTTATTTTTTTCATACCGGATTTGGGTTTTTAACTTAAAAACTGGTTTTTGCTTGTTAAACCAGGCATTTTTATCGAGTCAACCCGTAGTTAATCACCTCTACATGCATCATTAAAAATAAACATACGAAGTATATTTTTATGTGGATCTTTGGGAAAGTGTACATGTTGAACCCATATAGGTTACTAGAATTGCAAAAATAATGGACGCGTCACACACCAGATGAATATTATGTTTGTTTTTTTATATGCAAAACTTTATCAGTCTAGATTTTTATGCAAATGAACTAAATTTGTTAAAATATTACTCGCTCCGTATGTAAGTAGCGATTGCTGGGAATAATACTAAAAAGGAAAAGTAAAAAAAAAAAGGTTTGCTGTATCTGGGCTTTAACTTAAGCAAATTAATGTATCAAGCTCTTAAGCAATGTAAAAATTTAAGAAAAATGTTGTTAAGCAATTGCAAATTCATATATCACGTAGTGCTCTGTCTCTTTTGTCTCAATCTCAATCCATTGATCTCGGAGTATAATATTAGAGACTTAACAATTGAAATATTATTATTACATGTTACGGAGTATAATTTACACAAAAATACACACACAAAAAAAATGTAAGGGTTTCTCTACATGGTACCCTTAAATTTTTGAGTTTTCTACCTTGTACCCTTCTAAATTCAGATTTTTACAAGGTGACCTTGAGTTATTAGTTTATTTTACATTATACCCTTGAGTTTTTAAATTGTTCTATATGGTACCCTTGAGTAGTAATATAAATGGCTCTAAATTAATTTGACTCAAACCCACACCACCTAAACGACTTATTTAGCACCATCAAATACACAACTAACATGTTTATTGCAAAAAAAAAAAAAAAAAAAAAAAAAAAAAAAAAAAAAAAAAAAAAAAAAAAACTAACAACTTGAGTCCCTCTAAAACAAGCTCTTTTAGTTAAAGTATGAGCAAAAAAAAGTTCTTACTTTCCATCTCAAATGATCATACAAAAGTTCCACTAAATAGCGAATAATGAAGATTGGTGATTCCTCCATCTAATATAAATATAGAAGTGGTAAATAGATCATTTAGATGGTGTCGGTTTGAGTCAAATTAAGTTAGAGTCATTTAATTTACAACTCAAGGGCACCATGTAGAAAAACCCAAAAACTCAAGGGCACCTTGTAGAACTTAGGATTTAGAAGGATACAATGTAGAAAACCCAATAACTCAGGGGTACCATGTAGAAAAACCCAAAATGTAATAACAAAACATTATGCAATGCATCATTTCCAAAAACCGAAATATTGAATAATAAAATCTAATATATATATATATAAAGGGGAGTTTTTTCCCAAGTTTTTAGAGACCCACGTAGGATCTAATTTTCTCAACGCGCCATGTAGGATTATAAATCTTAGTAGTAGCCAATTAAATAATAGATTATTAATTTCTTTTAGAATTAAATAATTTAAATGCCATGTAAGCAAAATTGACGAATGAGATTTTTAAGTTTAAATTAATTAAATATTATATATTATCTTTTAATATTAGGAATTTTATCTAAATATATAACAAATTTTAGGCTCATAAATACCAAAAAAAAAAACATTATTTAAAAAAAATCAAACAAACCGTGCATCGCACGGGCTTCATCTAGTAAGCTTAATTGGTATGTGCACAACGAGTGGCTGAGTGGGTTTTTTTATCGCGAAAGTGTATGTGGTACACTTGAATGTATTAGTTAATCTTCCTCCGTTTATTTTTTAAATCACAACAATTTTCTTTAAATAATTTGCATATTAATCGCACCATTTCACACCTCAAATACTCATTAAATTACCCTTTCGTTGATATTTACCCTTGTTACCTCACTTTTGAATTTTTAATCTATTCCCATTGTTTCTAGTCACATGGACATTTTTGTTACATTATTCATTTTTTAAACTTACGCTGTGTGAGGTTTCCATAAAAAAAAAAAAAAAACCTTATATTTTGTGCTCAATTCAAATGGTATAATAACAAAATAAGAAGTTAAATAGAGAAAGTATTAATTAGCATAAAATACGGACACATCACATGCTAGACATGCACAACACCAATTATGTAAAACATGTGATGTATACGAAGACGTGTTTTGTGCGTAAATAGTCTAAATACATTCAAAATTGTTTGATATCGTCAAGACGAATATATTTAATAACTAAGGTTTGACCTTATATATATATATTTGTTTGATATAAAGGGTATTTCGTATATGCTATATAATTAAACAAATTGTTGGTTGTTATATCAAAAACTACATGTCTAACACACGCATATATTTTGTAATTAACTTTACACATCAAAAATTCATATATTGGCCTTAAAGTTGAAATTTGATTGACTTGGATAAAAATAAAAAAAATAATAAAAAGTCATGTGTTGCTATCACGACAATAACAAGATAATATAGCATGAGAGTTTAGTTGCGAATGCTAAGCTTTAATTGAACAGATAATAAAATTTAAAAATAGATAAACTTTAGAAACATAAAAATTTATTTCAAGCTAGTTTAGTTCATACATTTCCTGCAAGAAATGAGCATATTTTAAGATGCATGAAACAAAGCAACATCATTCTTAACATTTGTTTGGATTAGTTTTGGCCGTCCTTTTGGCAATCTCTGCATCAACTTCCTCCAACTTCATTTTACCAAAGGCAACAATACCATGTGACTCTTCCAATGATAAATCTTTCATTTTTATTGTCCCCTTTCTAAGTGAAGTGAACAAGTTTTCCATCTCAAGTCGATGATTTTTCTCTTTCAACTTGAGGAGTTTTTCCCGAAGCATTTCAATTTGTTTTTCCTTAAACAAATTCTCTAATTCCATAGCCTTCTCACTTTGTTCTTTGTCATTGTTGGGATTAAATATGACAAGAGTTTTTGCCTTGAATTCAGTTGACAAAACATCTATTTCTTTCACAAGATCGCTCATAAGGTTTTCAATGTTAGTGTTTGCATCAGACATGATTGATCTGAATTAGAGTGTTTGTAAGACTGATGGGATATGAGATTATGTGATTAAACACATTAGCCTATTGCCCTGTTTATAGAGGGTCATTTAATGTTATGAAGCTATTTTTTTTTTTTTTTTTAAAAAAAAAAACACACACACTAATGTCATGATATTTTTCTAAATGTAATAAATATATAAAAAAAAATAACCGTTGAAATATTTCCTTAATTGCTTGAAAACGTTGTTGGGAAAATCTTCTTACGGATTTTCTTACCAAAGTTTAAAACATCCCATTAATTATTGACCTGTAAGACTACATACCTATTTATTTAAGTTGATGTAATGGAATTATTTATTCATACTAATTAGAATTTATTTAACTTGTACTCCCTCTGTTTTTTATATTTGCAAAACTTCCCTAAAATGAAAATGTCACAATACTTGCAACATACCATAATTGGAAAGTTATTTTAGGGGAAATCTATACTATTTCCCTTATTTAAACCACATGGCCCACTAAATTACACTCCTAACAACCACTCATCCCATTTTAAGTGTATATTATATCATGTGAACCCCACATACCTTAAATACCGTGAAAAATGTGTGTTACAACTATTAAAAAACAAAGGAAGTAATATTTAATTGAAATGGAAAGAAAAAAAAAATTTAGCCCCCCCGCCCCGACCCCTTTTTCTCAACTAGGCCAATCTTAAACTTTAAGGACTTATGATCTAGACCAACAATTTGCTATTTTTGAAGTATGTTTTTGTCTTTAGTTTCAATAAAATTACATTGTTGAGAGTATTCAGTTTGAGTTCATTTATACATATGAACTGACCGGTACTTAATTTGTATGGAATTCTTTTTCTTTCAACACTGCTTTACTACATAATTAAAGAAAGGAGAGGAACCATGATCATGCGTCAATCCTCACGATAATTTAGGTCCACTATTTACGGTTAGACACTTAGAAAGTGAGAGGTATTAAAGGGTAATTAAAGGATCTCAACCCTTATACGTGTTGGAAATTGAATTCATAAACACAAGGTCGAAAGGTACAATATTTTCCATTAGACTAAACTTAGCTTGGTAAGTGCGTGGAATTACACTTCATAATGCACATTTAAAACGTTTATATAGTGAGCTAATAACCTATATTATCGTGAGGATTGACGCATGATCATGGTTCCTACACTCCATAATGCACATTTAAAACGTTTATAAGCATTTTTCAGGTGCAAACCTAATACATGTGAAAATGACATGTCATGTTTATAATCACATGTGGCGCATATTGCTGACATGTCGAACTTGAAAAAGGTTACTTTATTAAGACGAGCATCCACAATAGATATAAGCTACAATCTCCAAAATGGCAAGCTATTACCTTTTGTAATTTTGATAGAAAAAATAAAGGAAAAAAATAGTTTAATCACTTTAAGTGAATAACACATGCTTTGGGTGTGGTGAACCTACATAGCTTTAATAATTGCAATTATTGTAGTTCCAACTATCTAATAATTGCAATCAAGGACCTATTTACTCTCTTACAACATTGTTTTTTTTTTTTTTTTGTTTTTTTAATTTTTTTTTATGCAAACTCTTTTACACCATTGTGAATGGGTTAAGTATCGGCGCATAACATCTATATGTTTTAAAAACATGTAGGATGGCAAATTGTATCACTACAGCCTAATAAGTAACAGGTGGCAGATATTTTAGGAGAAAATAAATAATCAATGACAAAAAGTACCATTACATGCATATTAGTACAAAAAAGTACCATTAATACAACTTATACTTTAATAGTACATTATAGTACCTAAAAATGTACCACTTTAGAAAACCATCAAATGAAAGAAAAAAATTAAAATCCCATGATGCCCTCCTATATGCATGCTAAATATATAAGTGATATGCGTCTATCAATCAATTAACAATAACTATATACTAAAAGACACACCAACAATGACATGTGTCGTCTCCTGGTGTGTCTTTATTTTTTTTTTTTTTTGAAAAACGCTAATTAAGTAAAGATTTAATGAGGTAAAAAAATTGACTAATAGGTCAATTGCCTTAATTGTAAAAAATTAATTATTGTCTAAATCATTTCTTTTAGAAAGAATTAAAAAATCAATCACAACACTAGGAAAAATATCATAAATTATAATACAATCCATAATAATAATAAAAGATTAATATAAATTATTTTTTCAAGCTAATTATCTTAATAAACAATAACTACACACGAGTAATAAACATACCAGTAACTACATGATATATCGATTGATTACTAATAATTTTTTTTTAATATTTGTATAAGATATTGCCAAAACATAATTAAAACATACCGATATTCGTTTTTCAAAAAAAAAAAAAAAAAAACCCTATATTCAATTAGAGTTCATAACAAGAAAAAGATTGAATAAAGAAATAATACATTATTCAAAAAATATAGATTAACATTGTAAATGGCTTGATTTGAGATAAAATAATAGCGTGATTTTAGCAGTGAGTACAAAGGGAATTGAATTATTTCACGAGATAGATCTATAGCTTTAAAAATTTATTTAATTGAAAAGAAAATAACAGCATCCCACTAAAATATATAAATATAATTATATGATCAAATGCATAAAAGCTAATTGGATCTTCTGAGATTATTTCAATAAATATTTTGGTAGTTTATTTCACAATATTAGTAGACAATGTTTTTTACATTAACTAAAATAGTGTAAAATTGCTGAGTTGATATAATAATAAAAGTTACCGTGCGTGGCACGGGACCTAACCTAGTATGTACTATTTATTTCTTATGAAAATAACTTGTTTGTAAAATTAAAATGTACAATTTTTTTTTTTTTTTTTTTAAAAAAAAAAAAAAAAAAAAGAGAGAGAGAATAACTCTTCCCGCCAAAAGTCTAACATCACATTTCTAGCGCTATTTTCATCCCGCCATTTTGAAACCCTCAAACACTCTCTCTCTTTCTTTCTCTCTCCTCAACTCACAAGAAAGTCGATTCAGTCTTTGTTCCTCTTTGCTGATTTCCGTCGTCGTCGTCGTCGTCGTCGTTGTTGTCATTGTCGTCGTCGAATCTACAAATTCGATATTCAGGTAACACTCAATTTTTCTCTCTCATCGAAATTGCGCTGAACTTTTGCAATTATATCTGTAGATTTCAACAAATTAATGATAGTGAGCAAATTATCTGACGATTTGATGAATTCTAGGTATAAATCGAAGATGACGAGAGAAGAGGTTGAAAATGGAAGAGATAACATGTTAATTGACGGTCCAGAATATCAAAACCCTAACCCGAATTCGATTTCCGAATGCTTTAATGCTAATTACCTTAAAGTTTATTACTGTAAGTCTTTAATTTTTGCCTATTTTAATTAATTTCTATTAATTTTGGTTGTATAATTTTTATACTTGTTGTGATTTCAGCAAAGCTGTTTCCTTATTCTGACATGTTCAAATGGATGGCATATGGAAATGGTATTAATTAATCTTGAATTTTAATTTTGTAAAATATGATATTGAATTGCTAAGTATTGTTAGTAGTATTTATTGTTCTTTTTTCGGGCGATGATTTATACGGCAGATGGAAAGCACCCAGGATGTGATATGTCTTATTTCAGCAGAAGGGAATTTTCATTTACGCTGGATAATGATATATATTTGCGGTTTCAATCTTTTAAAAGTGCTTCGGAACTTGAAAGTGCTGTCAAGGATAAATGCCCCTTTAAAATTGACATTGGTCCTGTTTATAGTGTTGATGTAAGTGCCCCCTTCATTTTTCTATATATTTAGATTGCTTATATGTCCTCCATTTTTGAGGTTTATTCGTTATGTTGGTGGCAGTTGTTGATTGATCCCATCTTAGGATGAAATGATTTTGTTGATGTAAACGTCCCCTCATTTCTTAAATAACTCTTCTATTATATCAACCCCTCCTTCGTTGTCATGGGATTGAGTTTCTTAATACACCATATATGCTGCTCTAAATCCATGGTGGAATGAAGCTACCCATGTCTTTGAGTGTGGTTGATTAGAAATGATATGAATCTTAGGAATGAAATTGACTGGATTCAATGCTTTGATGCTCATCAGAAGTGAATGTTACTCTGATGCTCTTTTTTTATGTCTCCCTTCCACGTGTTTCTGGTTAATACATGAAATCTGTTACATGCCAAGCCTGAAGTTTCAGTAGCTTTCTGTGGATTAGAAATCTTTATCTACTAGTATTTCTGAATACGTAGACTATTTGTTATAATGTTTTATATAAACTTGTGACTGGCTCTCTTTAGGAAGCATGATCTTTGCAATTTGATTGCAAAGAACTAATTTTTAGAGCTCCGCTGTCTAATAATTTATTGCACTTTGTTCCAGCCATCAAAGAGACATGCCTATGCACAAACTGGGGACAATGTCTTCAAACCTGTGGAAAGAGAGCTTATATTTGATATTGTAAGCTCCTGAATACTAATATACTACTGTCTTATTGAGTTAATTAGCTGATGTGTGGGATTAACTTTGTTTTACTTTCTGCAGGATATGACAGATTATGATGATATCAGATACTGTTGCTCTGGAGCTGATGTCTGTCGAGACTGTTGGCCTCTGATGACAGCTGCTATTAAAATTATTGACACTGCTCTCAGAGGTATATCAATCAGATTATTATAAACCTTGTATTATGACAGTTGCAAGATCCTTGTAATAAAAGTTTGATGATTGCTAGCTTGCTGAGATGTTTGACTTGTCTCATAGTAACTGACATGTCTGACAATCTTGAAAAATCACAAGGCTTCTCAGAATATGTTATCCCACACTATATGCTGAGATGTATGTGCTGCATCTGACAGTTTCCATTGTTCATGCTGTAATTATACAAACCCTTGTTTTGTGGTCTGCTATATTTACGATTTTGGGTTAAATTAAAATGCCAACCGTGCTTGAAAAATTCGCCTGTCTAAATGCTAGCAACACTGCTTAATCAAGAGGAACACTGTTCTTTGGGGATATCTATGCGTATGTAAGAATAAAGTTTGATTGTGAAATTCTGTCGCTGTTTTCATATACAGATGATTTTGGTTTCATACATATCCTCTGGGTATTTAGTGGTCGGCGTGGTGTACACTGTTGGGTTTGTGATGCAAAAGCAAGAAGGTAAAGATATATGAAAAACTCTTAGCATTTAAGCAATAAGTTATGCGTATAGATTTCTTATACGTATAAATTTCCTTGAAATATTTTTTCTTTCTGCAGGCTAACCAACGAACAACGAGCTGCTATTGCCGAGTATTTTCATGTGTACAAGGTGATTCGTTGCTGGATAGATCATGAGACCTTATAGTTCTGCTGACTGGTGTCAAAAAGTGTCTGAAAAAATGTTTCTTTCTCTTCATTGTCTTTGCAGGGCAATGAGAATAGTCAGAAAAAGGTCTACCTTGGGGGTTCTTCTCTTCATCCATTTCTCGTGTAAGTGTGGATCTACATGCTTATTCTGATCCCTCTAGTTTGATCTTTTACTTAATCATATCTATCTTGCAGGAGATCATATACTGAAGTTTTGAAGAAATTCTTTGAGGAGACCTATCTTTGTAGTCAGCAGCTACTTTCTGCTGAAGAGAGATATGAAAAGATTCTAGAGATGATTCCTGATGAATGTATGTAGTCAACATTATGGTCAATAACATTCTTATCACTGATAGAAGGGATGCTGTTTTGCTGTAGCCTTTTGGTTTACTGTCATTAAACTGTGTTTGATGGGAATTGGTGTATTTGCAGCCATTACTTCTGATTTCCGGGGAAAATGGCAGGATAATAGGCGATCATCCAGTAGTAGAGAAGACATCAATGTTGCTCGTTGGGGGCAATTAAAGCACGTCCTTCAAGCTGGGAAGCAGAAGGTATTGCATCTTTAAGCTATGCACACACTTGCAATTTATGATTTTGTACTTAATTGGAGAGATTAGGTTATGAGGACCAGTGATATATATAGGAGCCAGGATATCCTTATACAATGTTATTAAGTCCTTTGCTCTATGTTTTCTGTAAATGATCTCAAATTAAAACTTTTTTATGCTGTTTTCACTTCTTTATGCTGAAGTGACTCTTTTATATTATAATCTTCTCCTCCGCCCTCTGTCTAGTGAATATTGTTAACAAACACAGATAATTAGAACTAGCTCAACCTTGATTGGATTTTTTATTTTCATATTTTTGAAAAGAGGTGATGATGTGGATAGGATTTAAATGATAAACCAGAATAACCAGTCAAAGTCAATTAATTGCTCCTAATTTTACAGGGGCAGGGACTACGCAGATGTGTTGAGGAGATTGTATTTTCTTATACATACCCTAGGCTAGATAGTGAGGTATGCTGATTCCTGTTCTCTGCATAATATGTCATTACCTCAACTTAGAGCGAGTGCTATATACTCCCAACAACTGTGGCAAGCTAAGAAAAATATGTTTCAATATCTCAGGTCTCAAAACACATGAATCATTTATTGAAGGTGCCCTTCTGTGTACATCCAAAAACAGGTTAGAAGCTGTTCTCGCTTGTTTAAGGATATGTTGTCAAGTTCTTGATATTTTTGAGTTCTGTTCCAATAGTGTGAACCCTCTGCTTGAATTTGACTGGTTTTTAGAACCTATTTCTTTGATTTATCAAATTGTTAGATTTCTTCCTAGAATCTGTTTCCAGAATATATATGCATTATGAGCCTGTATAAAATCTCATTCCTTAAACTGTTTCATGTTGATGTTTAGGTCGTGTATGTGTTCCTATTGATCCCAACCAGTGTGAGGACTTTGATCCTACCAGTGTACCAACCCTTTCCCAGGTAAGCTTGTTATCCCTACCACTGGATTTATCTTTGTAGATGGCTATATTATTTACTGCTAGTATCTCAGTATCTTAGATGTGCCAATCTAGAATGTCATGGTCAACCTATATATCATGTTGCAAATGCTCACCAACTGTTGTTTGCAATCTACTTTGGAGTTTACACCTCACATATATGTATTTGGATCTGAAAAACTGCAGCTTTTGGAAGAACTTAACAGAAGTCATGGTGGGGATGGTGAAACTGGTATGTATTTTTCTCTATTTCTTAGTTCAATAGAGAGACATACCTAAATCAGTTTATGCAAATCTAGTTATCTACCATCAGAGTATATATCTATAGATATGTAAACTTTGTTTTGCTGCATGTGAAAGTAGTGTGAATCTAGAGTCATTGAATATTCTTTCCTGTTAAATTAAGTAAACTCATTTCAAAAGGCTATCTAGTTGTTTATGAAGGAAACGGTGCTTGTTTTAATTGTGTGGCAGACTTGGAGAGAACTTCGCTTGGCAAGTCAATTGCATTTTTCAGGTCATCATTCTTACAGCCTCTGTTGAAATCATGCAAAGTAAGTTTTCATCTCAAAAAGCTATCCCAATTTTGTTGAAGCCAATTATCATAGTTATGTCAAAGCTATGTATATGATTTGAAACTTTATTATTACTCTTTTATGAAGTATAATAGGTTGAAAAGGTTAGGATTGAAGTATTGTTTGGAGTGCAGTGGTTGACAAATCTGCTGATTTTTTTTGGCTGTTAATCTTCATTTTACACGGTGTCTCTTTTGAGCATAATTTTGCATGAGGCATATTCCGTATTTCCGTTTTTGCCTATAAACTAATCTAAAAGTCATTTTGACCTTGACTTGTTATGGTAAGGATCTCTGAAGTGAGGATCTGAGCTAGTTGGTGATTGTTTTATGTATAGTTCACTATGAAACTGCAATGACCTTAGTTGGTGTCCACAACTAAAATTATGGGAAGAACAATTAGCTCTCATTTATTATCAATTTTCTGGTTTATATTTTGGGCCGTATTGCTGTAATATTTTCCAGGTAAGTATTAGGATGTCTGATAAAGTTAGGTTAGTACTTGTTTTGTTATGTGAAATTTTGTTTTGCAGCCAATTGTGGGATATGAAGATCTCATAATACCAAGGTACTAAGGTAGTGAGGGTAGTGTTAAATCTTCCTTTAGAATTACCAAGAGTGTGATGATTTACATCTCCTGCTTGTTTTACTAGACTTTGGAGAATTTGAATGGAGATCATCACACTGAACTGGTCCTATGGGATTTGGCAAGAGATTTGTTAAACAAAGTATTTTGTTTGAAATGGAGATAAAATATCTGGAAAAGGTGTTCATTAAACACCACCGAGTTTTGGCAGTAGAAAGATTTCTAATTCTTGAAACAGGCACAGAAACATATTTTGCTAATGAATTTGTTCGGACCAAGAATTAAAATGCGAGAGTATCACTTGTGCTTTCCTGGACATGGCTCCACAGGGGGTGGGAGGCTAAGATAATTGTTTAACATTGTATTCTGTTATAATAGAGATGAATCATATGAAAAAGGCGTTTATCATGCACCACCAACAACTACCGGCAATGGCTAGAGATAATCTTATGTTAAAATCCATTGTAGCCCACTTGTGAGTGTCCCACATTGGAGTAAGAGAAGAGGTGGTTCCACTCTATAAGGTAGAGGAGTTACTCCTACTATTGCCAATTGGTTTTAGTGTGGAAGCTCCAAAGCCTAGTTTGTGGACCAAATTCTCCTCCTCCTTGTTCGGGTTGCCCAGGCCCATTTCATATTATTTTGAAATTTAACATCTTATAAGTTACGAGGGTTGCCAGTTTACAACTTTGTCTTCCATAAAACCAGATTGCTTTTTCTTATCAAAAAAAAAAAAAAAAAACAGATTGCTTTTTCTGGGAGAGACAAAATATCAATGGGCAGATATATATACTAGCAACTATTCTTTGTTGATGATAATGGGGATTGTCAATGGAAGTAAGTCTTATATAAAGTGGAACTAAATGATATATTTCATTTTTGTGGATGCCCTTGTGTGCTTCTATTTAGGTGATTGCTTGATTGGACTATTTACTTCTAGAGTCTTATCTAAAGTGAATCAAATGTAAAACTGGTTGTTTGCTGTAAAACATTATAGGGTCTGAAGGTTTAAGCTTTTACTTACATGTTGCAAAATCATAGCTTTGAATATGGAAATTTTCCTTTATTTTTGTATCAATATCAAATTAACCAACAAATATGTTTTGTGAATGTGATGGCGACCAAGTCTGCAAAGTAAGGAATTAGGCATTACTTTTAAATTAAGTTTAGATACATGTCAGTATCAAATATTTAGTGAGAAAAAGCCACTGCGCTCTTTACCTCAAGTAAGCTAATTGTTGGACCGATGGAAGCCATGAAAAAGTCTACTGCACTTACTATCAGGAACTGACTTTTGCCTCGATATTGCAGGAAGAATTGGAAGATACTTATAACAAAAAACTTAAGCAGAGCAAGGACGCACTGACTTGGTAGAGGTTTCTATTGGGTTATCCGGATTGTAGAATATTTATCTGTTCTCTTCTGTGGCTATGTAAGTGTCTTGGTTTATGTATAATTTGTTATTTAGTCAGTAGGAGATAACTTATACGAGTAATGCACTATAGAAATGCCCTGCATTCCAGGTTACAACATTTGATATGGATGCTTTCTGTACTATCTATAAATTTTATTGCAATATTAGTCGTGAAAATTTCAACCTCATAGTACATTCTTATTTGCTTCTTGACTTGTACGTGATTGTCTGTATCTTTGTTTCTTGCATACAAGATAACCCTCACCCTAAACAAAACTGTCAATGGTGGTTTTGGCCTCTCTTATTAATTGATTTTTTTTTTTTCGTTATGTCAAGGCATCTGATATATAAATGGTCAGGCTCCATTGAAAAACATGCTTCTGGTGTTTTAACTCTCTGTTTTGAGCTTAAGAGGAGTTGTAATCCTAAACCGGTATTGGTTACGATTGGGACATTAATGGCTATTTCTGACATATATAAGGGTATTTTGGGCTTTTCTTGACTAAATAGGGGAGTATTATTGGAATGGAAATTTCATAAGATTGGTTGATTTTGCTCTTCTTTAAAATGGGGTGGTGAAATTTAACCAACCTAACAATAGCAACATTGCTATCTTGTTGGCAACAATTTCTCTAGTCTTGCCTCAGATGTTTGAAAGTTAATGAGCTGTGCCCAGTTGATCAGCCAAATCAACAAAATTTGTTTATATGGGGGTATATTGTCTTTTCATCTACCAAATGAGGAATACATGCGTAATTTACTACATAAAGTCAAAGACAAGTTACATAAAATTATTGGACAATTGTGAAAAGTACAAAACTATTGGCCAAGCTTTTGCACGTATTTACATAATATGCCACCAGATTAACGAAATTTTGTTAATTTGACAGATTAGCTTGTATTTGCCGAAAGTTAATTAGCTAGCCATTAGGTTAATTGTTTTTCAATGGATATATTATGAGGATTACTTTTAATTATATTCCGAGGTAGTACTGCACTTTTCGATAATGTTGGGTTGTCCTTTGATTAAATTCGTTCCATTTCTTTGTTTTCCATCTTTCTCAAGTTAGATCTGCACAAAGTCTTGTGGTACCAACTAGAGAGATATGATACTGCTCGAAACAGTTTTTTGGGTATGTGCTGTCATTTTATGTAGGATGGTCATGCCAAATTATAAGCTGTTATTCACAACCTACAGTGAATGTTAAGGTCAGGACCACCATGTGAAATTGTGGCACTCTATGCCTCCTTAATGACGCCCGAGTGGTGTGCCATTGTGCCCTTCTCTTCTCACTTGGCTAATAAGAGGATCAGATTATCGGCCTTGTCAACAAGGCTTACTTCCAGGTACTTTTCCTTAACTTTACCCGTGATTTGATGCCCCAATGTTGTCACTATATATGCTTGTTGCTTGGATTTGTTACCAGTCAGTTTTTAGAGTACGCGAATATTGTCTACAGGACAGGCTATCTGCAATCTTTCCTGATATCTTTTCCTGGTTTATTGATGCATCCAAGTGTTCCCTATGTGGATTTTCAGGTGATTATTGGTATCTTCGCTCTCTGCTTTGTAGATAATCGTGATTTGGGTTCCGTTGCCTTAAATTTAGAGCGTCTGAGCTGCTCGTCATTAGCTGTTAGTTGTCACACCCATTTAAACTGGATTGTACTTATGAGTGATAATTATGCAAGTTGAGCTCAGCTTAATTTGAAAATCACGTGTGAAACTCGTCTCGAACTCAAAACCTCTCCTTTAAGGCTGGACCTGAGCTTTCCCTCAGACTTTGTTCATGCTCAACTAGATCGTTCACTAACAAATGACCTTTATTTGTGAAGATTATAAATAAGCCAGATAGAAAGCTTATCAGCTATCGTTGTTAGCTGTATAACTCAAAACCTGTGGTCCATTGTGAACATATTCAACCGATTAGTGCTGGATCTTAATTAAGCTCAAATCTCTGGTTTGGTTTAGGGTAAATTGTAGATCAAGCTTGTTTTGAACTCGAACTCGATTGTTTTCAACCTCAATTAATTACTAGCATTCACTGTAATAAAGAACGTAGATTTGGTGATCACGCTAGATTTATTATGATCGACTATCATACTTGAAGTTGCGTCATGGGTTTGGTTGCTCTTTAAAGTGCAACATTTACCATATCCTTGTCTGAGATCCTGGACCTATCCACATCCTAGCCGTATCAAGTGGAGGTGATGAAGAAAATTAACGTTTCTATGGGATCATTAAGACGTCCGTAATTAGGACACGAAAATAAATACTCAGTAAATCTGTTTTGGGTTGGATTGTCTCACACCGATTTGATACGAACTATGAGTTTTTACTTTTAACCTCTCACACTAGTAAAAATTCACTCCTCAATAAGAGTCATGTTAACTTGAATCTAAATTATTGTGACACGACTCTGGAGACTTTGCCATACTCGACACGTACAAGTATCAGATTAGTTATGATAGATCTGATATCTTGTCAATCTAGTTGCTGAATATCACTATCTCAAAATTTTCCTAAATCCTTTGACCGAACGAAACTAGTAAGGTTATCAAGCTAACTGTTGTGAAATGACTGAGTAAAAATAATTACTTTTTCTCGTCTACTCGTACTCTTCTACTTCGTATTTAATTGGATAGAGGTGTTCATTTGCTAGATTTTAGAACACAATATTTAGTCATAAAGATTTTTATTTTTAAAACAAGAATATATGACAAGTACTTCCTTTGCCATCCATACATCCATAACTTGTCAAACATATATAGGGACACCAAACATGTAACATGCTCTTGGGGTCTTACCTAAAGGACTAACATGCTCACTTCTAAACACACTAGCCAATATATCATATATATCGAACAAAACTACTTAATCTTTATATTACATAGTAATTAAACTACTTTTATATAAGATAAGCTCTGTTTTAAATAGCAAGAACTTCCCAAATCAACTCTGGATCAAAAGATGGCATTTTTTCTAAAGAACAGTCATTAAACCCAAAATCATCAGTCATCATTGGATAGCTAGTCATGGAATCGGAACACGGCGACGCTCCGTTTCCGTTACTCCACCACCCCTCTTCAGAAATGGCTGGTGACACCATCCCACTGTCATTAACCACAGTTGAACAGAATGATGACGACGATGAAGAATAAGTATCCTTGACAACCAAACTATCATTCTCATTCAATGTGTTACTATCACCACTATGAGAAACAATACTATTCTCATCTCTGCCACCACTACCGCCGCCACTGCCACTGTCACTAATGCTGGCTTCTTTCTGCTTCTTTTTCGCAATCCTGTTAGCTCTTTCCTTCTTCAGTTTCTGACAAATGGTTTGGATTTTGGTATCCACTGCAGACTTGACTGCATTCATCCTAGCAGCATCACCAAACCCGAGCTTCGTCCCATCTTTAAGATTAGGAAAATTAAGGCGAGCATACTCGCCTCGGAGTTTATAGGCTGCACGATCATAAGCATAAGCAGCAGTTTCTGCTGTTTCATATGTACCTAACCAAACCCTCATTCTGTTCTGGGGTAGTCTGATTTCAGCAACCCATTTACCCCAATGTCTCTGCCTTACTCCTCTGTAAAGCTTCTTCTTTCCAGGATTGTTCATATGTGAACTGAAACTAGAACTATTACTTTGAAACAGCTGATTGTTGAGGGAAGATGAAGCATGAATCCCGGTCTTATTCGACCGGTTATCGAGCCAGAATTGTTGCAGTAGATCCCTTTGTTTGAGGTAAACAGAGGAACCTAATGGCTCAATCATGGAATTGTTGTTGTTATTTGTAGGATTTGGGTTTGAATTTGGGAAGTATGAAAAGATTGAATCCAAAGTATTGGTGTTGTTAGCACCTGCTGTTAGAATAAGTGCTGATACTGAATCTCTAATGTCAGTTGGTGTTGTAAATGATGTTGATGATGATTGGTAGTTGTTTTCTTCCATTTCTTGATGATTTTTTGTACCAAGAAAATTAAAACAGGGGATTTTTCTGTATGAAATTTGGGTTAAAAAGTTCTGGAAATCAGGAAACTTTAAAAAATCAGTCCCTTTTTTTCTCAGAAAAACAGAGGAAAATTGAAAAACCAGTGATCCCACCAAAAAATGAGGAACACTAGAATTATAAGATGAAGATTTTTATAAATTTTTTAGAGATCACAGAAGATTTTTTATTTTTTGGGATTATAGACAGAGAAAAGAGAAAATCTAAAAATTCTGTGAAAAAAAGATAAGTTGGTTTAGTTTTGATAAGTGTCAGGAAGTTTTTAAGTGTATTTATAGACAAGGGTAATTGAGTAGACTTTCAAAAGCTCTGTTCACAACTTGTTTACGACTTTTGCATAGTTTCTGCACAACAAGACAATTTTGCCCTTTTACAAGTGATAAAAAGTTTTTACCTTTTTTTTCAATCAAATCAATTTTATCTATTCACATTTTGTAAGTGGAAATTGCTGAATTTTCTTCCTTAGTTTTTCAAATTTGTTTGATGTGTATAAAGTTTATGCTATCTTTTTTGGTTCTTAGTTATCTCATTATCAAACTTTATGCTAGATATGATACATGGTAGAAAATGTGTTGTTACATGGAGCTTCTTCATTGCTTTGGAGGCTGATGTAAGTGTCATGGTAGAGCTTTTAACGACTTTTTATGCAAGTTTCTTTGTACTTTGGTTGGGGAGTAGAGTTGGCCAAGTAATTGTATTGATACTTATCTAGAAGCTTATAGTGGATTATGGTGTTGTGAAAAATGGCTAAGAGATTAGTGTGCATAGAGCATATGCATATTTATGTACCCCATGATGTTCATTTTCTTGATTAAGCGTAAATTTTTTATGTTTAAAAGGGAAGTGAGTTTATACTTGAAGATTGATTTTGAACCTGGAAAAATAAAAGATTGATTTTGGCACTTTATATGAGTAATACAATTATAACTTTGTATTAACAGTAATATGTGGAAAATCACCCTTTGGTGTTCCTTAATAATACCGTGAGCTATGTATGTATCTTGTAGAAATAGATTAGTCGAAACAAGGATTTTGTTTGGCCTACAATCCATTCATTAGATGAATCACTCTAGATCGAGTTGTACTTGGGTAAAATTAGTTTAGACCTAGCTAGTGAACCCCATTTTCGGGTGAATTAGGGTTGAGTTGGGCCAAGTAGTGACCACCTATACTTAAAACATAGGGAGTGTCTTTTTCTGTATGTAATAACTAATTTGTATCTTAGCAAACTCCATAATTTTCAGACTATTATTGCCATTAATGCTTTCCTCTCTAACTCTCCTAGCAATTTTCATGTAATTAAGTGGGAACTCAATTGTTGTTCATGCAGCTCAACATAATGTCAATATCTCCTACAGTCCTACGGCATGGAATGTGTATACGTGGACAATTTCCCTCAAACATTATTATTTGCTTGTTAGGGCTTAATAATTGATATAAGACAACTTTTCATGAAAAATATTTCTTTAATTTTATAAAAGTAATATTTAATACAACGTATGTAAGCAAGTAAATTAACATGAGATCGACAACCTTACACTAATTATCTTGAGATCAGAAGACTTAAATCGAGTAAAAATCCAATACTCCTTCTGTTACAATGGAAGCCACATTAGACCCAATTCTAGTAAAACTATGCACCTTTTTTTTTTTTTTTTTGAAAGGTAGTAAAACTATGCAGTTCTTAATACGGAGTATACAAATTTGACCATATATATTTATACAATTATGTAGTTCGTATATAACATACATTAATATTTGTAAAAATGTATATACATTGGGATTAATCCAACAACATATTATATATAGTTTGATATACTTTCTTGTTTTTTTTTTTCAATCATAATGTTAATTATTCACACAACCTTTTAAACCGTCTTCAATGGTTTATATTACAAGAAAAATATTGGTTGTGGTATTAGATTTGTCCTTAATATATACTTTAAATTTGAATTTTCCACAAGTTTTTTAAGTGTAACTAAACATAATAATGGGACAAAAACATTATTGGAAACCCCCAACAATGCAAGTAAACAATAAAACGGAGGTGGTATATATATTACTAGTAGTAAATTTATTTTTTGGTGTTTAGACTTTAGAGAGTCATCGAGGCGGGTGTGATGAGAATTGATCCCAAAGTTTAATTTATTGGAACTAAGGGTCTATTCTCATTTATTGAACTGTGCTGAACTGAATTGATTGGAGCTGGACTGAACTTAAATGAATATTTTATGAGAGTAGGAAATTATGATGAGCTGAACTGATTGGAGCTGAACTGAATTGAATCAAAATTAAGGTGAAGTGAACAACCCCCTACAAGGGAAGTTCTACTTGAGTTATTTTCTCACTCTCTAATAAGTATTGGTCAATAAAGTCAAATTGTTATAATTATTATGTAACAGAGAAATTACATGTAATAAAATAATAAAATTACACATGATATTGAAAAAAAATCCTCCCTTTGACCCCTGACCCTACCCCTATGCGAGGGAGAGTAACCTAGTTGAAAAAAGCAGGCCAATTGCTGGCAATGGTTCTCGTGAATCGAGAGTTGTGGTTGGGTTGACCGTGTCCATTCCGTCGGTTTAAGATTGGATATAAAGTGTCATTTTGACTTTGGTTTTCTTTTTTCAGAACTTTGAACCGAAAGTGAGCTGCTTCTTCCTCACTTCCTAATATTATTACTTGTATTATTATTACAATTACAATATTATTATTGTTATTATTATTATGAATATCTTCTGGTTTTATTTATTTGATAAAAGATTTATTACAGTATTGGTCATTACTACTGTATCCACGCGTCATTTGCTTTAAGGTACTATCCTTTATTGCTTCCTTTGGTCCCTTTATCAGGATAACATTTATTATATTATGGCCTTTTTTTTTCTCCCTATTATTACTCTTAAATTCATATCAATTTTTCAAAGTTAAGTTCTAAAATATTTGTATCATTCAAAAGCTCAGTTTACCTAGTTCTGCTCTGGTAAATGCTACTGTTACTGTAAGTCTGTAACTAGTAGGGGTAATATTTATTTGGTTTTTATATGTACTCCGTATTTATTTATTTTGCCTCAAAAAAAAAAAAAAAATGTATTTATTTATTTATTTATTTATTTGATTTTATATATATTTGTTTTAATTAATTGAATGATTCTGTAACCTATATGGACCAATGTTGTCTAGTGTTATGGAAATTAATCCCACCTCGTTCTTGCAACATTGAAAGACTTGGTCAATCTCATTTTTCTTGTATTGGTAGTTGTTGCATCAATTGTTGAGTAGTAGACTAGTAGAGTTGCCAATATAATGCAACTTGCATTATGAATTTTGATATACCAAACATAAAATTCTGTAAAGTGTAAATTGATGATTTACATAAAATGTTTGTTTGATGGATTCTTAAGGTTAACATACACCTTCGATTCATGATTGAATGTAAAGTTAGTCGACTATCTGTTAGTTAATTCGATATGATTATTGGTGCATTGTTTACTTTTGTCCATGTATATTGTGCCCTTCGACTTAGGCTTAATTTCCTTAAATTTGTTATTCGTAGTGGCCCTTGGCTTAAGCTTATGTTATGTATATACTTGTGTAAAGATACTCTTAATTGGTGGCAAATAGATTATCATGTTAATTAAGGAGATGTTTGGGTGAATAGGTTTATACGTACACAACATATTTGCATTGCTCTCCTTCAAAGAAATACCTACTTGATGATATTACATTGCTTCACTAGGTTTGTTCTCAACATATATTACAACTTGCAATGGTATATACTCAATAGTCAATATTCCTTATGTTCTCATTAGAGGTTGAGATATCTTTGTTGAAATAACTTTATTTTAGGTGTATAGTGTATTAATTAAAAGGCATATATTTCGCTATTTTGCTCACATGTTAAAGTGTTAGTGAATCTCGATCTTGGCCATACTTTTTACTAATGTATCAATGTTAATACATTAGACTTAGAAAAAAAAAATTAACATATTGACCATTATTTGAAAAAAATAAAAAAAATAAAAAAAAATTAGATGCTGAAACTAATTAGAGTATGGTGCATTGGTTTTTCAAAAAAAAAAAAAAAAGAAAAAAGAGTATGGTGCGACTTAATATAAATGGCCATATAAAAGGGATTTGAAGTTACATATTTAGTGATCTAAGGAACAATATTTTATGACATGTACATTACGTCACTTGTGACTTGCATAAAAAAAATATTGTCCTTGTACTTTAATATACAAGATATTGAACTAGGTGGACCTATATTGACCCCACATCGAGCAAACATATCCGTTCTTAACAAAATTCGGCCATATTAGATGACATTTAAAGGGTTAAGGAAAATTTCCTTTTATTTCAAGTTGATCCTTTCAATTGAAAGAGTCAAGGGGCTCACACCCGACCTTAGATTTAAGAAATATACCAATAAATATAGCAAAGATCGATAACAATAATGAATTATTAATTTACATCCCTGTTAAAAAATTTTCAGATCCGTCATTGATCTAGACCCGAATATTAGGTTATGTTGTTTTTAGCAAAAGCAATGTAGGAAGTAAGACAAGTAGTTATAAGGTCATCAAAGCAGAAAGGCAAACATCACATTCATAGGGAGTAAGAGGGGCCCTTTGATAGTTAGAAAAGAGAGACATTAAAGAAGTAAAGGTAAACCTTGGAAAGATGAGGGCCTCTCAAAGGACAAAGCTCGTGAATCACCCAATCTTTTTTAGTGTAGAAATTGAAAACCCATTTAATTATATCCATGTGAAATTATAAAGCCTAACCACTCCTAAAGTCAAATCCGTGGGGTGTTCCCATGTTTTGCTCTTCTTCTTAATTTTTAACTTTGTTCTAATAATTAGTCATCTTCACTAGCTATTTTTTGTAAAATAACTTCAATTCTATCATCCTAGCTAGCTCCGATCCCCATCTTTGTTGTACGGCTATCTTAAATAATTTACTTTTGATATTTATTACTACTTAATTGCTTAACAAATTAAATGATTAGATGTAACTATATTGTGTAAGTTATACGTTCGTTCACTTTAATGGATCGTACCATAGAGAATAGTAGATCGAGTAGAATAAGTGAACATCGCTTTATGTTTGATGTACTCCAATTTGATGAGCTAATTGAACTCATTCAACTCTGAATTGAATTTTTTAAACGATTTGTTCGGGGGAAAAATGATAATTAGTTTATTTACATACACATATGTATAGTAATTAGAGTATTGGTTAATTTTTCTTTAATTTGATTTCTTATTTAAAAAATTGTGAGTAACTTTCATAGTTTTTTGTTACCAAACTAAGCTTGGTCTAGTGGTAAAATTGTTACCTGTCAACCTTGAGGTTGGGGATTCAATCCCCACTAGAGACACTTTAAAGGTAGGAATCCCTTACCCTTCCCCTCACTCTTAAAGTGTCTGACTCGCAAATATCGAACCAAAAAAACGATGAGGGCTGAGATACGATCAAGGTCTTTCTCCTTACCTTTATTAAAAAAAATATTTCCATAGTTTTGTTGTGTAAAATTAATACTCCGATCCGTACTACATTATACACTTATAATTAATTCTTTGATGGGAAATATATCGTACACTCATGCTTGAGAATAAGTCCTCACTCTTAAAATGTCTGACTCGCAAATATCGAATCAAAAAAACGATGAGGATTGAGATACGATAAGGGTCTTTCTCCTTACCTTTATTAAAAAAAAATATTTCCATAGTTTTGTTGTGTAAAATTAATACTCTGTAATACATTGTACACTTACAATTAATTCTTTAATGGGAAATATATCGTACACTCATGCTTGAGAATAAGTTGAAAAGTACAACAACATATCAAAAGGTTCTTTACGTGTACGTGTGGGCAATAGCTTTTTATTCCTTATAATGTGTTACAAAAAAAAATATAAAAATAAATAAATAAATAACTAAAATAACTAAAACAATTAAACAAATCTAGATATACTATTATTCATAGGAACCTAACTCTTAATATGATTTGTTTGTATCACATGTGTTTCCTTTGATAGAGAACTATTTGTCACAATGCAAATTGTATATAAAGGCTTTATTGTTTTGGATAAAATTAACATTAAACGGTCCATATTTACTCATATTAAATTTTATTATTATTATCCGAGTTAAAACAAATACTTATGTACGTAGAATTTAAAAGTCAAATAAGCCAAAACATAACCATCTACTTTTTAATAGTTTTGAAGTAACCCTAACAACAATTATTTGTTTAAACATAAATAACATATATTTTATAAAATCTTTGTTTTTAGTATATCTATTAGCTACTTTGTAATTACAAACATAGGTAGTACTTTGTATATTACAAATGTATGTAGTTGGAATCTCGTTAGAGGTAAAGTTAAGGATCAATATATATCAGGGTCGACCAAGGTTGCCTTCTCCCTTAATCCGTTGGCAAGCTGAATACCAACCTTTACCTTTTCCCTTAATGGGCAAAATTGGAACACAGGGGCAGAAGCCCTTGTCAAAACCCCCGACTAGATTTTGTCCATAGATCTCGTATATATTTTTACAAATAATCTCTTATACATTGTATTTAATTATACACATTACAATATAAAATAAAACATATCGTATCATATTAAATTAATCAAATAATAAGTTAAATCTCAATAGGTGCCTAGTCAAGTTATCGTGACTTTGTTTTGAAGTATATCACATCCATTTCTCCTTCTTTCTCATCAAATTCATCATTGCCATCACCAAATTTTCAACCTAAACAAAAATAGTACTCTTCACTCTCATCATCCTAATCTTGTTGTTGAAAGAAGACAATAAATAGTAGATACTCGTAGAAATTTTCAAAAAGGTATGTTTTGGCGTATTCGGAGTTTGGTCATACTAAATTGGGCCCACTAATAACCGACTATATGGTAGTAGCAGTGTAGTAGTGGTCCATATGCCAGGGTGTCCAACGGCCCAAACGCTTATCACTTTATGTAAAAAAATAAAATAAAAACCAAAAATCAAAAAAATAAAATAAAAATGTGGGACCCAAAAAATACTTACTATTTACGCCACGCGTCATACTATGAGGCCACTTAAAAATAAGCTTGATTTTTGAAGATCTTTGTGGACAGAGAAGCTATTATTTCGTGTCGTTTTGCTAGTTTTGTTGCCTAAAACGCAGCGTTTTATGCTGGATTATTTTAAGGTGTGAACGTGTGATATCATGGTGAATCCATTTGAGACACAAAGGCATGGGAAAAAATCTAGTCTTGCAGTAACATGATTTATGATTGTGGGATTGGTTACGTGTTTTACTATCTAACATTAAGAATTTAAGATCATGCCATGAATATGATCCATCATAGTCTACAAAAGCAAATGAATGATTCATTCATTCTTATATGGAGATACACTATTCCTTCTAGAATAACATTATGCTAGCGTGTAAAGATTAACATCTCAATCTATTATGCACTTGGATATATACTTCGTATATTTTTAATTAAGAGGTACGTTTACTCTTAAAGTTACTAATTTATTGTGTATATTACTGTTTATATCGACTTAGACCCCGTTCTTTAGAGCTGCTTTGCTCTGCTGAAATCTGCTCTGCTCTGCTCTGCTTCAATTTGTTCTGCTCTGCCCTGCTTTGCTCTAATTAAAATTAATACTTAATACTGAATTATTATAATAATAATAATTAATATTGAATAATAATAATAAATAATTAATATTTAATATTTAATAATAATAATTAATATTTAATAAGAATAATAATAAATAATTAATATTTAATAATAAATTATTAATATTTAATAATAATAATAAATTATTAATAATTAATAATTATAATAATTAATATTTAATAATAATAATAATAATAGTAATAATAATAGTACTTATACTAATAGTAATAATATTACTTATAACTAATAATATTAATTATAATAACAATAATTGATTTTTATAATAAAAATTAATATTAAGATAATAACTAATTTTTAAAGATAATAATAATTATTAATTTTTAATAATAATAATAATTAAATAATATTTAATAATAATAATTATAATTAATATAATAATAATTAATATTTAACTTTAAAAATTTAATGATTACAATAATAATGCGATAATATTAGTAGTAGTAGTAATAATAATAATAATAATAAGTAATAATACTAATAAGCTCAAAAGAACATGGCCTTATTTGGTGATTTTCAAATACAAAGTTAAATAAAAATTAATATTGTAATACTATTAATTAGCTTCTTAGGTACACTTTAAATATGCCGTAATGCATTTTTTGCTAAAAAAAATCCAAAGATTAGGGAATAGATGATGTAAGAAGCGAAGAAAAAAAAAAGTAGGAATGCACATTGTTTGATTGTTAGGACTTAGGACTTGTTTGGTTGAAAAAAAAAATTAAAAAATTACTCCCTCTGTCCCTAAATTACATTCATATTTCTAGCATTTATTCCTCACATAATAGAGAGAAGTAGAAATGTAATTAAGAGACGGAGGGAGTACTACGTATAAAATAAAAGTGAGACTTTCTAGAATTATAAATTATGTATGTTGTTTGGCTGACAAAAAATTGTGTAAAATGGGGAAATTGAAACTTCCTAGAAATTAACACTTTCCACAAAATATAGGATGAATTTACTTACCTAATTTCCCTAGGTAAGTAGAAATTCCTACTCCCTCCATGTTTTAATAAGTGTTACAGTTTGACTTTTTTTTACTATTCACATAATGGGTTTGACTTGATTAATTTGCTAATATATAAAAAACAAATGTTATTGTATAATACATTGTTGGATGTGTTATAACGTATACTTTCATAATTATCATTTTCCTATAATTTTATTAACATATGATTAGATAAATTAATGGTCAAAGTCGTGTCTCGACATGCGTGCAGTGTTTGGTTAAACTGTAACACTTATTAATACACGGAGGGAGTATCAGAATTACTCCACTCATTGTAGCCAAACAATTGTAGGAAATATCCATGAATTTGATGATGAAAATTTAATTTTGATGTAAATCAAAAGACATGTTATTATCTTCACTAATAAGCATGGATGGACCGAATTGATGCCAATTAGATTTGTTGATTATAACCCTGACGAGTTCATGAATCATGAGTGTAAATTGATACTTGGAATAAGATATTACCAGATTTTACTTAGCTTCAATTGGGAACATGAAATCATGCATGAAAAGCATGCCTTGAAACTTTAAAGTGGGAAAAGGAGAGATGCCTTTTTTTTCATCCCTAGCTTTTGTGTGTAGGAGCGTGTTACTTCTACACAAAATAATATGATGTACATTAGTACATATATTCTTTGCTTTAAAGTAAATGCATGATTCCTTAAATTAGTAAGGAGGTCGATCTTCAAATTGTGCAACTAAGAGAGAGGTAGTTGCATTGTTTCGAGCAAGCATTATGTAAAGGATTTGATCAAATCATATTTATTGATATTGTTTATAGTTAGCAATCCCTTGATTTACTCTTAGATTGATAGTCAAAGATATCCCTTATTCTTAGCTAATGTTCCTAAACAAGTACTCCAATGTATCTAGTCGTATTATATTGCTTAATCATGTACTATATATACTCATGAAATCACATCAATATAATTAAGCTTTCCAACATTCTCTTTCCCATAACTCTATCATGGTATCATGAGCTTTTGATCAACTCTTTTGGCACCCCGTATTTCATAAACCAAGAGATGCCATTGATATATATTTTTTCTCTAAACCCCTTACATGGAGAAACAAACCTTTTTCGATATCCCATAGTTTACCTACCATGTGTTACCATATACGAAATTCTCTCCAAAACCATTATGGAGAAACATAACATTCTGTTCTAAACCACCATCACCACCATTAATATTTTCTATCTCGCCTTCAATGGTGGTGAAGGATCAGAACCACTATATTTTTTTCCCTCCCATTTGTTGCAAGCATACGCTAGCAAATTTTTATTTATTTTTAAATATTTACAATCAATGGTTCATGTGTTTAAAAACCGTGAAAAACACCCATTAAACAACTTCTTATTCTCTCTCTATATACTATCTTTTTACTTCTTCATGCAACTCCTCCATCTAAAAAAAAAAAAAAATCTTAACTCTCAATTTGGTACATACACCTCTCAATTGAAGAAACACCAACATCTTGAAGTGGCAATCAACAATCAAGAAGAACATTCATTTTACAAGATTGTACTTTCCCTTTGGTCGTCCATCTTGCGGGGGCGTGTAAAGGATTTGATCAAATCATATTTATTGATATTGTTTATAGTTAGCAATCCCTTGATTTACTCTTAGATTGATAGTCAAAGATATCCCTTATTCTTAGCTAATGTTCCTAGACAAGTACTCCAATGTATCTAGTCGTATTATATTGCTTAATCATGTACTATATATACTCATGGAATCACATCAATATAATTAAGCTTTCAAACATTCTCTTTCCCATAACTCTATCACATTAAACTGATAACTTTTAAAAGTCCTGCGTAACTGAAAAATGGAATATGCAAGAGTATATTATATGTAAAATAATGGTACAATATTTCGTATATATGGGTGAAAACTAGTCGTGCTCTCAAGGTCATTCTCAGCTAAGGCATTTTAAATTAGCACGCTGAGTTTAATTAAGCAATGTTTGAAACTTGTTTAATAAATGAGCTGGACTTGACCTTAAATGTACTCGTATATGATCAAAATTTTATGGACACGACTTGTTTATTTATATTCAAGAACAAGATTGTTTATAAGAAAAGCTCCAAACTTGTTTAATGAGCGTTATTAGATTTGACTTAAATACTTTAATTTCAAATGTCAAAAGTACAATCCTCGTTATTTAATTTATAAGATTGATGAAGTTGTTATGAATGTGCTAGTGGCATGATTAATAGATGATAGAATCATTCACGAACATTATAATAACCTCCTAAATGAACGGAAGAATATAATATTTTGAGATTGATTGTAATCTAGCGCAAACTTGAGTTTGTTGTCACGCGTTGATAGTCTCTTGATGCTTTGGCACATCAAGTCCCACACGAGGCAATTATTCTCTGTGCATGTATGTCTATATTGATGCTTACATTCAGGTGCAGATAAGTAGTGTCATTGTAAGTTAGTTTCCTCGTCTCATATATCGTTTATAATAAAGTTATTGTGTATATGGGGAAGGCCGGCCTGAATCAAGTGCTATACAAGTGATATGCATGCACTCAGGGTCTGCTTTGATTGGCTGAAATGAGCTGAAGGAACTGAACTTATTAGAACTGAATTGAATATTTTATGGAAGAAGGAAATTAGAAGCTGAACTGAACTTATTAGAGCTGAACTGAATTACGACCTTAGGCTAACAGGATATGAACTTGATAGTTGATAGTTCTTAGCTCGATGACTTGATAATAATGTTAGGACAAAAGTCACCGAGTAGCACTACTCCATCCATCCCAACTAGTAGTATTATTGATATTGTCCACTATTTTAAATTAGCTTGTCTCATTTAATTTACTAGTCTATATATATGACTAAAAAAAGACATATACTGATATACTCTATGGATGACTAGTACGTAAATAACGTAACACCTACTACTCCTAATCGAGGCGAAAGAAACTTAAAGTTAAAATTAAACTTATTATTTGCAAACTTTTTCTAATTGAAAATCTACTCCAAATCCGGTATATAATCAAATCATATGGCCATGAATTAAAATCGAGCATTAAATTTGAAAAAGTGGAAAAAAAAAAAAAAGAGAAAGTCACGAACCATAAATTTCCAAGGCACATGAGTGATAGGTATGGCTTGAGTATGGTAATGGACTAGTAGATCATGCAATGGTCCCTTCATTCTTATTTCTTTAGATATGATCTCTATTACTTTCAACTTCAATTTCTATAACTAAAGCGCGTGTGAGCTGCATTAGAAGATCGAGAAGAACGAGAGTTTGAGTGTTTGACTTCTCACAATTATGTTCAAGTAAGGTTTCATCTTAAAACTGATTGATAATATGTTTAGTTATAAAAATTAACTAATCGTATCATAAATCATGCAATAATCTTATAGAAATTAAAATTTTAATTTATATGTCTCTTATACTTTGTAATATTTCAAAATTCCCAAAGTATTTCAAATTTAATCATATTATGTAATATTACAAAACCAATCATATAAATATACAATCATACTGTAGAAAGATAACAATCATAAAAACGGTGAAGTCAAAGATCGAGCAACATAAAATCATTGAAGACATTTTCTTCAAGGCAAGCGCAGAGATAATAGGTATGATTATGGTCCCTCCTTTATAATGGATATGATCTTGATGTTGTCTAGTCTAACTTTTAATAACATGGACCCACCATCATATGCTAAGCTAATTCTTTCGCTATTTTTGGTCCATTTTTTTTATTTATTATGTTTTAATTTAATGGAAATTTGAAGGATTTGGATGTAATTTTAGCACAACAATGATTAATCATGCACTATATTTTTGAGTGACTAATGTAATTTGCAATAATGATACCCGTTTAATTTATTGGTGATAATGTAGTCGATTATAAGTTGAATAGGTCAAATTTTGTAATTTGTCGTGGACTTTTTGGCAAAGCCGAAATATGCAAGAATTGGGTGGTAATCGACTTTTTTTGTTATTAATTGTGATAAATGATTGATAGTAACATTCATTTTTACTCGTTTACTGCATTTCACAAACGAAATCAATGCACACCCTTCAATGAATAACCTCCCTCATCTAGAGTGAAAGGAAATTTTCTGAAAAAATAGCATCATAGTAAAACAAACTCTCCTTATGTGCACATTATTTTAGGGGTTTTGATATATCCTCAAATCATAACATAACATCCACATACTACAAACAATATATGAGCTCCCATTGTAGAACGTTTCTAGCAATTAATAAGTTAACACCATTCCCTTCAAGATAACATCGCGTAAAATCTGATATTCGAACACATATATCTCCAACTACTGTCGATTTACCTAATCTTTATCATCATTATCGAGAGAAAATGTTAAAGATTTTGGTTATTAAAATCTTGAGACGTGGTATCTTAGCTTGGAGAGTTGGAGGGATCAATTCCCGCCTACAAAATCATTGTCCTTCATTACTAGGTTTACCTAGACATGCATGCATGTTGTGATGTTACATGCTGATTGATAATTTTAAATATTTCAAGATTTAAAATCATATTTTCGGTAATCACTTACCATTATATTTAATTTAAATATTTAAATAATTGTTTGTGATACCAAACCACATTTAAACTTACCTACACTCTCTTCCATGTTACTACATACTTTGTATTTATCTACTTCATTGTTATTTTTTGGCGTGTCACTTTTAATTAATATCTATAGAATATTATACATGATTTTATGAATACAATATCCTCAAAAATCATAACCAACAAATTAAAATTTTATTGAAAGTAATTAAATTATTATATTAGCAATAATCGATCCCTTAACATATATATGTACTTCATATATGTCACTTCTAATCGATATAATTTTTGTATGCTATAGATGCTAATATGATAAGCCATGATAAATAGGCTTGCTTGATGAGCTAGATTTAATTTAGGACATGCTACCGTCTTATACTAGTATACGCCTCATCTTGCTTAATCAAATTAAATTAGAAAGAAATGGATAACCAGATTGATTATATCTTCATAACCACAATTGGCACCGGCAATTCAAACTCTTTTAAAATTCATCAATAAATCAAATAATAACATACAATGTATTATATATTCTTAGAACGAGTCAAATGTTAGCTAGCAATGGTCCGACTTGTAAGAGACTCATGGTGACCTTAAGGTCGTATCAGTCACATAAGGTCCCCCTAAAATGCTAAAATATATTTGTCAATATAAGTGAGCTGTCCTTAAATTATTCTTTTGGAACATTTTCTTGTTTATATATGCAAAAAACAGAATGGGCGGTTTGACAAAAATCCAATTATTTTTAAAAAAATTTTCTAGACCTAGCTAGAAATTATTATACAATATAATAATATAACAAACTTTATAAAAATAGACATTTTGACCTTTTTTTTTTCATAGTATATACATATATAAAGAAATATTATATGCGAAGCTTCATTAATTATTGTAGGGAGGAGATTTAATTTAATCATATCCTACCAATGAACAACCAACGAAGCTTTTAGGTGGAAAAATCAGTTTTTTGTTAAAAGTTGGAAAGTGGCACTAAAAAGTTAATCAATGCATACTGTATAAAGTGTTATATTTTTATAAGATTTTACGTGCATATAATTATATTATTTGCATGGCTCTTGCATGTCACGATCTTCTTTATGTATTTTTAGCCCTAATATTTGGGTAGGTTGACTTCTTGCTGGCTTGACGCGTGGCAGAATTAGTCAACTCCAAAGCTAGCCAAGTAGTTTAGGGATTTATTATGGATGGCATCCCGTTTTCATTTATTGTGCTCAATTTATACCAATAAACTAAAGTTTAGATCTTCTTTCATGCATGTCGACTACCTATTTGCAATATATTCTTCTTGCATTTTGTATTAATATAATTATTATATATGGTGTGTTTATCTAGTACACGTCGCGATGAATGGAAGAGGAAGAAAAGATATGAGACGGGAATGGGGTGAGGAATTGGAACAAATTTACTTTCAATTTTCTTCTAAAATTTCCCAATAAAGTAAAAGGGGCGAATACATTCCAAGCTTATAACCAACCAAAGCCGAAGAATATTTGGTTTACTTAGGTAAATACATTAAATAGATCAAATTCTCATATTTTTCTCCACTCCCTTTCCGTAACAACGATTCCTCAAATTATATTCCTTTCCCTTTCCATGAATCATTTTAATAAATATTCATAACCCTCACTTTCCCTATCCTTGATCTTATCCAAACCGTCTATGTGTGAATTAAGATTACTCACATAATTATTTAGAACATAGTGTTAGTTACTAATAAATTTATTAAAAATTAACAACTAATATTGTACTTTTATGGTTTATCATCTTAATTAAATGACCGAACAATTATAGATTGCAACTCTCAATAATAAATATCAACACGACTTATTAGAAAAATAACAATGCCCGTAGATAACTTTTTACCGAATAATCAATGACCTAATGGGAAAAGAGTCTTCCTCTCTCTAATAATCCACCATATAAATTAGTTAAATCATTGATCTTGTGGTCTATGTTAAGAGTGTGTTATAATAGCCATAACCTTCCTAATTAGTCCTGTCTCTTTGACAAGGAAAACAAGTAGTATATAGTACTTCTAGTATGTCATTTGTCCTAATCATTTTCTCAAGAGAATTAAGTCATTTTTTTTTATTTTTTTTGAAGGATAGAATTAAGTCAAGTTTATATCAATTGAACTTAGAAATTCTGAAGAAAAAGGAGGATGAAATGTAAGCCAAGTGTTTGGTAGTTAAGTATATATAAGGTGGTGAGCCATTAATTAATTAATACAAGTACTGATATTCACATAATAAAAATGGTTAATTAATCTAATAAAATTCTATTGTGCTACGTGAACAAATCTCAGGTGAAATGGTATACGTGTCTCTCGTGAGCCTCGTGGTATATGTTTGGTGAGTAGTTTTTAGTTTTGTACGTGAAATTATTTTGTACATACTATATCTACGATGTGAAAAGACGAAAAGGTTGGTATACATAATTTTCTATAGTTTGTTACTACCTACATAATTTGCCCTAAGATGGAATGTTACATGTTCTATATTACTAATATTATTATAACTTTCATAAAGAGGCAACTCAAACAAACATGCATTTATCTTAATTGGTCCATTCTTACCAAATGGGTGTGGTTTTTTGTGCTCTAATTTATAAGACTACTTCGATCGAGTGACTCACTGTTTTCTCTAGAAATACTACTTTTCAGCCCACGTAAGAGCAATATTAGCGAAAAGTCTTAAGTTAAGATAAATGACAAAATCCACAGTTCCGCAATAAAATGTGTCCAAGCTTGGTTTATTCGTTAACTCTCGAGAAGTTACTTCTATTAACGACTCCATAATAAAATGTGTCCAAACTTAGTAATTTATATTCATATTTTTAAACTCGAGAAGTTACTCCTATTAAAGTATTAATGGTTAACCTTGGAATAAATACGAAAAACCAGGCCTGTTGGACAACCATACAAATTAATGGACAACCTTGGAATAAATACGAAGGCATCCTCCAGGCAAGACAGTTTGGTACATCATTGGAGATTTGTACGGATAGCTCATTTCTTAGCCCAAAAGGCTAGGAAGGAAAAATGGGTAAGAGCCCAAAAAAAAGCCCAAAAACCGAATCTATTTCGTCTACACCAGGCCCATTAGACAATTTTATTTGAAGGCTTGAAGCCATTAAAAAAAGAAAAAAAATCAAGATCAATAACCTTCTTCTTGATGTTGACAATCTTAAATTTTTCAGAAAATGCTTCCCATACACTCTCTTCCACTTACTTGTATTTTTACTTGTTGAAAATCATGAGAATTAAAATGAATCCTTCTGCTTTTCAAACTTTTCGATCATAATTCTATCTGTATATAGCATTTATATTTCTGGGTCCATTTTTTTAAATAAAAATTTGAAATTGGTCTTGATTGAATGTTACACAGTAATCCAGGAATTTTCAGGTAAATTAAGCAAATGGGTACTGCTCAATTTTGGAAAAGATTTATTCTTTTAAGTAATTTTTTGTTGCTGCTGCTCTTTCTAGTGGATTCATCTGATGCCGAGTTCAAGGTAAAATTTTCCCTTTTTATATCAATTAGTTGATTTTGTATACTTGTATATATTGTTGGTTGCTCAATTGTTAGATTTTATAGTAATATTGTGTGTGTTTTTTGTAATTTAGGTCAAAATTCCTTTAATAGCTAACAATAATGGTACTAGAAATTCAAATAAGCAAGTGAACAAGGAAGAACAATTAGAAAATTCAAATGGGGTTTTTCAGAAAGATCTTGGAAGTAGCAATATTAGTGAATCATTACAGTCTAAAGATGTTCAGGATCAGGAAATTCATGATGGTAGTAGAAAGGATGAATCCAAGAATAAGGGTGATGAGAGTGGCAACAACTTAGAAGGGTTAGGAGAAGTTGATTTTAAAAGTGAGGTTAAAAGAGATGGCAATGAAGATTCAAATGGCTCCTTGATATGGAGAAGGAGAAGTCACGAGACGACGAATGTGATCCATCTAACATGTGTGTTGACCCAAAGAAGAATTTAACTGCCTGTTTAAGAGTTCCTGGAAATGGTGAGTTTTGTTTGATTGAATGTTGGCATTTGAAATTCAATTGGTGTGAAATGTTTCTTGTTTGTTGATTGATGACTTGGCATTGTTCCATATGCAGCAAGTTTGCTTTTCATTGCTTTAATTCATCACAATAATTGTCTCATAAAGCTTAATTGGGAATTTGGGACTACATCTTAAATAAATTTGCGAATTTGTACATCGTATTTTTAATATTTTGATTTCTGTATGTTCTCAAGCATAATTATGTTGGTGGAGCTGCTGTAGAGAAAAGCTGGTGCTAAGGAAAATGATTTTTCCTGCACCTAAGTTTGGTGTTTGGTCGGTCTTGTTAAGGATACATTACAATTTATAATGAAGAATCACCATTAATTGGGTGATTTAGCAAATCAGAGTTGGGCACTAAAGCCTTGTGAGAAATTTAAATGTGGCTTTTAGATTATCTAAGTGATCACTCGTTGCTTTTCCTTTGGTGATTTAAGTTGCCCTTTTTAGAGGTGGGGGGACAAGGGGAGTGAGAAAGAAATCATATTTGCTGATGCAAAGTAACAGGATTCTTAACTTGTTTGAATGTAATAGTTGTTGTCACTTGTGAGCACACATGCTTCATTTATGTAATCTGAGCTTCTTTGTGAAGCTTAGTTTGAAAGCAAAATGTCTGAATTCATTAAGGGAATGTTGCCTGATTGTAGGTAATTCGAAGTTTATAATAAGTTATCAGCCCATAGATGAAGGATTCGATGAGTATAGTTGAAAACCATATTGTAATTTGGTATTTCCAATATTAATATCTACATAAGAGAATCCAGCAGTCTTGCCAAAGGTTAGGATATTGAATGAAGACATTTTTATGTCTCACAAAGAAGCTCTTTTCATTATACATGTGATTTTAAAGTAGAATAAATAAGAAGCGCAGGGAGTTTAGGGGGGGGGGCTTAATTTGATTATCTGTTAGTAAGGCTTCATTCTTCACTTGAAATCTCTTGACGTGTACTTATGTGTATTTTAAAACCTTAGATTAAACTAAATGAACTAGCCGAATCATATTTGATGTTGTAAACGAACTTTGTTAGCCCTCATCCTTTGTTTAAAGGTAAAAAATATAGTCAATGCGTTCATTATTGCTCTATAGTCCTAAGTCAAAGAACAGTTTGTTCACTTCCATTGAATGAACCAAGTTATTTGGTGTTCAAAGCTTAGTAAACTAGTGTGCTGCACTAACTTTAGTATCGTATCATAATCGGTACCAATGTACCATTGTATTGTTTTCTCGTTCAGGCTATTTGATGAGTCTCATAAATAGCCTACAAGGTCTGCAACCATTTGTTTCAGTACAATAATTGATGTTTCCATCCTATGAGCCTTTAGATATCATAATATAAGCTTAGAATTTTGGTTTGGATCCTAATGGAAAGTCATATTTTGTTTTACATGTTTTGTGGGAGGGAACAAATTAGACTTTGTTAATTGCTTTAGATTAGTTAATACTTTGTTTGATGGGCCTTGTGGCTCCAATTTGAGCTAGCTAGCTAGTTAGGCTAATTTGAGCATTAAGTCGTTTACTAACTAAGTTAGGCTATAAGTTGAGTTAAAATCTTATATTTTACTGTTTCCTATCCCTAGTTGGGGTAAGGACCAAGTATTATGATATTTGGATATACAAAGATTCACTCTTCTTTGAAGATGGATAATTGTGAATAGAACTTGTGTGTTTAGCCTTTTGCTATAACATTGAATATCAAAATCAGGAGTGAATTCAGAGTAGAGTTTTTCTCTCTTTATCAGAGATTCAGTGGGTTACAAAAATTTTATCCTGGAAATCTTTAAAGGAACATCAGGCTCCATAGCACTGTTAAATATGCGTCCCAAGCCCTGTGAAACTCTTTTGGCCCTTAAGAAATTTGATTCCCAGCCTAAGATTGTCTGCCAATGGAAGCCATAACTCGAATTGACAAGGTGTTGATAAATTATCCTTGACTGTTGAACAGCCTCCCATGATATCCGGGGATGTGTTAGAACCAACAATGATTTGTAAACTGATCCAAACAATAGGTCCTGGTCACAAGACAGTAAGGCAGGCTACGCACATAAGCCTTCCCTGAAGTTGTAAGAAAAGTCTCATTGGAGTTTCCTAGTAGCTTAAAATACCATATGTGACACAACATTCAAGATTAATCTCCTCGATAGACCATAAACCATTCTCTTCCAACTTTTTACAAAGGCCCATAGAAAAACTCGAATTGAATTAAAGCTTCTGAAATTCCCAAATTGCCTTTTTAGATTGGCTTCATATATCATCAATAAACATCATGTGCCCTATTTACCATGGAATTCATCAGCAATAAGTCAAACTTATACGATCCCTCCAAGGGACAGCTAAACATATCATCAAGAATTATAGGATGTTCTCTGTAGGTTGTGCATTTGACAATTACAATAACTCGTGCACATAAGACTCTTTTTGGAGGCTGCTGGTGAAGATTAATGAAAATTAGAAGAATTCTCCTTAGATCCCATCGAACCTTATAAGTTGCTGAGGATCATATGTGGTAGGAGTGTAGGACCGTAGGAGTTAGGAACAAGATGGCAATTAATGTTAATCCTAGAATATCCCACTTTGATGCCCATAGGGGGCCTTCTTGGCTTCAGTTGAAAATCTCAAAATAAATTCGCTCTCGGGTTGTCTAGTATACAATATAGTGAAATCACTGAAATGTGATTCTAGAATAAAGATTGATTGTGCATTTGTGCTATGCAAATGCTACCAAGCCTATTACACGTGTGCTGGATCATATTGGTAATTACATACATGAAGTTCTTCATTAAATTAAAAATTAATACATGGAGTTGGTTGCCTCTACTCTTTCATAGTCTGTGCAAGAGGTGCTAGCTATGCCATTTTGGTAGTTGCTTGCAATGCATATTTGTTGCATGCATATTGACTTGATCTCAAGCATTTATGCCCCTTGGGGTCAATGCGTCATCATGTTTTAGCTTCCGTTGTGGTTATCGCTATTTGAAATATATGTTATTTCTTGAAAATTTTCAGATTCTCCAGATCTCTCACTCCTGATTCGGAATAAAGGATCAGAGCCTGTAACTGTCACAATCACAGCTCCTGAATTTGTTCAGCTGGAGGAAACAAAAGTTCAGCTTCAACAAAAAGAAGACAAAAAGGTAAATTAAATTTATGAAAATTTCTTCGGTTGCTTGTCAATATTATCAATGGCGGGTCTAGGAAATTAATGGGCTCAGAAATAACATAAGAAGAAATGTTACATCTGTTGCACATTAGTTTGAATGCTCATCTGTGCACAAAGTCTTGATAGGTTAGTTGTGGTTGCCCGTTGGTTTATGCTTCTTATCTGTAGTAAAATTAATTGAAAAGTAGATGTGATGGAAACAGTGGGGTACAAAATATATGTAAATTGTATATAGATGTAAAAGGAGATACTAGATCCATAAAGAGTTTTACTCGGTAAGAAATGATTTATATAATACCTCTGTTTCAAATTATTTGCAACAATTAGACATTTTCTACTCACACTTTATGTCAAATCGTTACATGAGACCATGCCAGAACTTAAAGGAGTGTTCAACCTATATACAAACGAAAAAAAAGGAAGTGCTCAAATTATTTTAGGCCATAGGGATTACAACAACCAAAAAAAAAAAAAAAAAAAGAAATTTATCTTAGTCCAAATTCCTAAATAACATACTTCGTATAGTTTTGGGAAGCAATGTGCAGTCACAATTTGAAAAGCTTCAAATACAAGGCAAAATGATTCTTTCAAAGTGAGGTTTTAGGTGGGAGGGGGGTTATAAAATCGTGAAACGAAGGATTTTTTTTTTTCCAAATAGGTATAGCTGATCTAATTCACAACCTTAGAAAAGTGTAACACGCAAACTGAAGGCTCAACTTTCCACTGAGCTGCCTTGTATAAGAGTGTTGTTGCTCAAAGTTGTTATTATCAAATGTCGCAATTTTTCATCCCAATAATTCATAGGTTCATATGGTGTTCCTGTAATTTACCTAGTTGAAAGATGTCCTGGTCAAGAGATGAAATTGTATATGAAATTGATTACTCATATTTTAGCTACTCGTTTAAAGTTACTCCAGGTTGTCATGTATGCTAGTTTCTAAGCTTGCTTGGCCAGTAAGCTGTTGACTACAGTTTTCAGTCCATCTTGGTGACTTACTGCCTTTTTCTTGGAGTGAAATGAAGCAGGCTCAGTATTTGATTAGAAAATCAAAGACAGCAAATCTCAAATTCTTGCCAATTATGATTTTTAAACAGTACTATATTTTATGAAAATTTGTAAATTTTCTGGTCTAGAGACTCTGGACTATTTTAATCCTAAAGAAGTAATTGTCTTCTTGTTTGACAGATTTTCTATTTTTAAGTGTTGTTATAAAATAATCCCATGTTATGTCTATCAGCATTCCCCCTTCTTTCTCTGACTATAAAAATCTATTTGTTTGCTCTTATTTCCTTACCTGATAACATGTATTTATTCATTATCATCAGAAGTTTATATACAATGACCAAATCCAATTTTTGTTCTGTAACCTTTGTCACATTGCCTTTGTTACAAATGATTCATGAACAAAGACCCACCAGGATAATTCTAGGTTGTTAGACTCTGGACACATTGTCAAGTCTATTATTTCATGATATTTTGCTGATTTGTAACGTTGATTTTTATTCTTCATACATTGAAGTGGTCTTAAAAAAAGTCGTATTTGACAGAAAAGAGAAACAATGCATTTAAATGCCTTGTGGCTTTAATGTACAATTCATCATGTTTTTGATCTCTTGTAACCTTTTTTTTTTTTTTGCAGGTTAAGGTAACTGTGACATATGAGGCATTGGATAGCTTAATATTGTTGACAACAGAGAATACCCGCTGCACCCTTGACTTCAAGGAGTTGATTCCACGCGATTCTAGAATAGAAGCCCGTTATGTTTTCAAGTTCAGATATTTCAGCAACTTGACCAAGATTCAGTGCATGGTACTCTTAACCCTGTCTGCATTTTTGGTATTTGGATCTGCTTGGATGTGTTCTGGCATGTGTAAGAAGCTCTATCAAGGAAACGGGTATCAAACCATCAACATGGAACTACCACTGTCAGTAGTGTCAAAACTAGGTCCAGAGAAAGATGATAGTTGGGACGACAGTTGGGATGACCACTGGGATGACGAAGAGGCACCCAAAACTCCATCATTGCCTGTTACACCAAATCTTTCATCTAGGGGACTTGCTTCTCGACGCCTTAACAAGGAAGCTTGGAAAGATTGATTTCGCTCTACACCTCATTTTTGTTATAGTTACATATGCCAAAGATGGATGAAGTAGAAGTTTTTTTTTTTTTTTTTTTTTTGAGGTTACATAGTAATTTATTAAATTTTTGCGTTTCTTTTTCCTTATGTCAATTACTTCATATGTATTACATTCTAGACGATGAATTTGAGTTGAAACACCGTGACAAGTCGAGAATTCATTGTAGCAAGTTGTAAAAAGAAAAGTTTATGTATGTGTAACATTGTAACTTTGTTTCTATACTTATTATTCACCCCAAAAATAAGGGGAATAGGAAGAAATTTTCCATTTTTTACTGAAAATGTCATGGGGTCCTGGTTGATGAACGCACGTGTATGTTGTGGACCTAAGTGGGCTGTAATTGACCCACACCAATTTGACATAATGAGGTGGGCCACGACCCAAATTATTTAGCCTTAACAACTTCTATGATTGAAGTGGGCCAATTTTGAACGTTGTACATTGTTTTGGGCCGTTCCTCACGTGCAAATGTAGTGGGCCTTAAGGATTTCAAGATCAAACTGTTTGGCCTTATGCGGTGCTAGTCAAGACGTCCATTATGATTGTGAAGGTTACAAGAAACATGTTAAATCATGAGATACTGTATATAGTTTAGGTGTAGAGTCACAAAATTAAAATGATTTAGATGATATTTGATATTAGGTTTTGGATGCTAATATATTGTGTTCTTTGTACTTAGTTATGTACAAATAAAGACTATATAACAACTGTAACCTAAATATCGGACTATATTCGATAATGTTAGAGAAACAAATTTCAAGGATAACAATAGTCAAATTTTAGTAACTATGTTGTAAAATGTAAGTTACCTAAAATATTGATTGTAAACTTTGATCTCTAGATGGATGGATCATATATTCCATCGTCTTGAGAGTGAGTGATAACTTAGGTGGTTAGAGTTTTCCTTCCAATTTCAAGGAATTTTGGAATCGGTTTTCATCACTCGTCCTTGTAGCTCTAAAAATACAAAAAATAAAAAAAATTAAAAAGCACCTTGATTGTTGGTGGAAATTAAGCTATTTTGATTTTCATATGTATATTATACTCAGTTGAGATTTGGTAATTATAAATTTTCAAATTCAAAATAATTTACATTTTTACATGAAGAGACTAAGGTATAATACCTCCGGGTTTTTTTTTTTTATTATTATTGACACGTTTTGAGCTTAGCACTATTCTCTCACTCCCCTTTGATTGTGTTTTGTACTTTATACGTTCCCTTTGACTGTGCTTTGTGTTTTATACTTAATAAAAATATAATCACGTGAGATCTTGTTAGATTCGTCGTCATGATATAAATTTTCAAAATATCAACTTTTCATAATTTTTACTTATTGTTAATTTAAGATAGTAATGATTAAATTTATGCATTGATAACGTGACTAAAAAAACATGTCAATTAAAAAGAAACGGATGCAGTATATATTACACGTATTATTTTATAAATTTGTGTAACTCAAACGAACCTACCCCCCTCCCCCCTCCTCTCTCTCTCTCACTCTCACACAGACACAGACACAGACACACACATTTTAGTAATAAAAAAATTATGATGGTCGTGCTGGTGAAAAGATTAAAACTATAACTGATCATTTTAATTAACTTATTTTGGTTAGTTGATTGTATAATTGTATTGATTGATTTAATTAACTGATTGTAAAGTTATTTGAGCATACAAAATGACTTGGATTAAATAAAATAAATAAATAAATATATAAATAAATAAATCTCACTAACTACGTGCTATAAACACCAAAAATGTTGTGTTATATACTTGTTTGGTGGAATTTTAGTTTTACTTTAAGACTTTAACGTGGCACCTCTATAAATAGATATACTTATTGTATTTTGGTTATGTACTTATGTCTAATTGTCTACATACAACGTGTATCGTGATTTCACATGCTCAACTTACACGATTGCACAGGATATATGCACGAACACCTGCTAAATGCACAATAAATGAAATGTTTTACAATGACACAAATATTATGCTCTCATTTAAATTTTTGGAGCCCTTGATCAATCTTCTCCTCTCTTTCGTATTTATGATCTTATTATTCGGTTCGGTTGACATTTATTTATAACTGTCAACCCCTTAACTATTTTTAATTTATTTTGTGTTTGATTGCATAACTTGTAAATAAAATAGACGCGTTTTGCGGTGTATATACATGAATACATGATACTGTATACAAAATATTACGTATAAGATTTGTTACCATATGATACATTGTAAAAATTTACTCTAAGAAAAGCAAAATAATTTTTTTTTTTTTTTTACTCGTGATAAAGTCTCTTCGTGAACTACGTAATATGTAAGAATTTGTCTAATGATCGAATTTAGAAAGTCTCTTACAAAGAAATAAAAACAAAAAAAAAAAAAAAAAAAATGCTTGCATAAGTGCCATATGATACCTCCCTTGCCATATAAAGTTCAATAATAATGAAATTGAATATTCTCTTCATAAATACAACACATAAGAAAAAGTTTATTTTGTGAACTTGTTTATCATCTAATTGTGCAATTTCATAATAATGTATCAATCATCAACTTCTTTTAAAAGTTAGATTTTAAAATTACACTAGTAGAAGTGTAACAATCAAGTCAACTTCATAAGGAGTATATTTAAGGTGTTTATATGGTCGAAGTTAATAATTAAAGTAACGCTACAAGTAAGATTGAATTCAAGTCTATATATATATCATGAAGACATCCAAGTAATAATGAACTGGAGTTGTCGATCAATCAATCAATTGCTTGAAATACATTCAATCAATCGATCTATCACACATGTTTAATGTTTGTGACAACGATTATATTCTGGTACTTGAATTGCCAGTCTTTTTCACCTAGACACACCCATGACCCATGCCTTCACTCCGATCCACTCGACTCTCATCTCCAATGTTGTTACTCGTACTACCATTTTATTCTACCTTAAGCTTTTTGTAGAGTATATGAATTTAGCACGCCACTCTAGATAATAATGTTAACTTATCAATCAATATTCACTATATGATTGAAGCCGTAAAGTTGGATATGTATCCATGTAGGTACGTCCTAATAAGAATTTCACACCTCGTTTGATTATCTTTATATCTATTTAATTCATGAAAAATAAGTTTATAGCAAGGGTTCATAACTTATACAGAGTAATAAAATAAATTCCCAAAAATATTCATGAAAATCCACTCAAATTTAATTTACGGATTAATTAATTTAGACAAGATGTATAATACATAATCTATATATGTTTTGCATGTATGTGTAGCTACTAGCTAATCCATGTTACCATATAATGCAAGAAATAACCCACAAAATTTAATCTAGTGGAAAAATCATGGTTGTGGGATCAAATTCACTGTAAAAATAAACGCTATATACAACATGAATCCTATTTTTTTTCAAGTATGGAGTATATATTTCAAGTTTTCAACTTTTAACGATGTCATTTTTTATTTTTTTACAACGGCTAAAAGAACATATTTCGAGCTGATTTAGATAACACAGAGTAAATTTTTATGAAATATGCAGTTAACGTTAAGCTTGATATACCTAGTTTCATTTGTCAATTGACGATTAAAATGAATTGCAAGCAAAACTTTAATCCGTACTTTGTATAGTTGATTATATGGCAATCTAAATTAAATTAGTAATATAACACGATGAAACTTGAAAGTAACATGTAAAGCTCGTGATCAAACAATTAATCATTTAATCCGTACTTTGTACTAGTTTACCCAATGGAATAAATTTCACACAACCTTTAATTAAACTAGCTTTATTATATTACTTTTGGTAACACAATACTTGCAGCATTTTACCAAATAATTAACTACTTTACTATACTTTCATCCTCTCCTATTTGTCTCCTTTAAATGAGCAAGAAAATCATTAAAAGTTAAGTTTCATTAATAAGCTAAAAGTTATGTTTTTGGTGTTTTATTTAATTCACTCATTGGGCTAATCCGGATTTTGGGATCAATTCTGAATGGTTAGGTTCTCGTCCCCTCTCAATTGTTGTTGCGGGGGATCGAATACGGATCCTTTCTATCAAATATAGTCTCAAACACCACTACATCAACAACCAATTGATAAGCTAAAAGTTATGTAATTATGTAGATTGTAAAACTTCCTAAAATAGTAAAAACATTGAAACACTTATAAATAGTATTGCCAAAACGCTGCGGTTGAGATTAATTAGCAGTACGTGAAGTAGTGAACGTGGCACTTTGTGTGTTTGTATCACGTGCAACGGTGTCGCTTTACAATTTTGTGTACAGTAGTAGGAAACACGTGGGACTGGGGCCCACTTTTATGAGCACGGTAACGTGGCACCTCCATTTATTCGCCGGCTTATCAGGCCGTAATTTACCATGAATTACGATTACATGACAACTAGTGTTATACAATGAGTATTACAATGGTTTGATGATATAGCACATTGGAACATTAATATTTATATTGCGTAGGGTCCGTTCTCTTTAGCTTAATTTCATTTTAATTATTTTTTATTTTTGATTTTCTTTTCTTATAAACAATTCGATTCATTTCAAATTCAATCAGTTCAATTTAGCTCATCATTAAATCAGAACAGACCTTTATTCTTCTAATGTTCATAAATTCAATATTTTATGAACCATTTAGTTTGTTAAATTAAGCTGAAAGTATAGAATGGAAGAGAGTAAAATCTCATGTCGGTTTAAAGTTATTTTGCTCATTTGCTATAATAGTTTTACATTTCGTCAATGACACATGTTGTAAATCTTAGGAAGTGAGGTGAGAATAGAATTTTGTAGATGGGTGTCCAGGTATAGAATCAGTATCTTTCTGATATGAAGCTCTATAGCTAAAAAGTCTAATCAAACAATAAAATTGATTAGGAATCTTTCTCATTTGCTATGTATGCTCGTGTACTATCATATAGACGAGCACACATGTACAAAAGAGATTGTCAACAAATTTTGAAAGGAAAAGTATACAAGTATGTTTTGGATTGTTAACATTTTGGATACGTTTAATAGCGTAATATTACTAGTTAACCTAAATTTACGTGAATGTAGATACAATAATTTTTTATTTTGACATAATTTAACCTTATAATAGTAAGGGCTTGTTCTCATTGACTGAACTCAGCTGAGCTGAAGTGAACTGAACTGAATTGAGCTAGCTGAGCTGAGCTGAGCTGAACTAAACTAAATTTCAACGTATGAGAATAGACCCTAAATATTTCACTCCGGTAAATCCTAATAGGGAGACATAGAAACTTGAAAATAGTTTAAACAAGGAGCATGAAGTGTCACAACTCACAAGTAGGATTCGGTTATCTTGGTAACATGCCCCTATAATCCAAAAAGTGCCGTTGCATAATCTGTTTTATTTTTATTTTATGTCATGCAAAATCTAACAAAATAAAACTGGACTAAAAACAAACCAATTTCGGGCCCAGAAATCCATTACAGTTTAAACATACGTTTCTTTAAGATTTGTGTGTCGGCCTTTATTTTAATCTCTCTCTTTTTAACGTTTTTTTTTCCTTTTTCTCGATTATTTGAAGGAAAAAAAAAAGAGTATATTATATATATAATTCTAGCTAAAACGAATTACCATGATATATATATGAAAAAAAATAATAATAAGAAATAAAAGTATATCAACAATCAACAAATATTGAAATATACTTCGTATGAATTGAAAAATACGGAGTACTAGTCAAACTCTTGTAAAATCTAGTTCTCGTTACTCTATTACTTCGTATTTTTCTAAACTGAAATTATTTTTATTGAAATGAAATTATTTTTTTTGAACTTATTATTTTTACTGAACTAAAATTACGTTTACTGATTTTATTTTATATTTTTTCTTTAAAATTACTTATTTATACGGTGTACTAAACGAAAATTATTATTATTAAACTGAAATAAATTTTTATGAACTAAACTTATTTTACGAAACTAAAATTATTTTTAGTTTTTTACTAAATATTTGAAGGTAAAATAAATACTCTATTGAACAGGACCTAATTGTTTATAAACAAGTACTCCGTACAAAATAAAAGAGTAGTGAGAAGCATGGGTGTAGTGGTGCCCAAAAATTGTGGGGCTCAAAGAGGATTGAACAAGTCTTGATGATTCTGAAATGTCAGTCAATCTTTCTTCATTTGATACTACTCTTATCCCCATTTACGTACTCCATCGTCGTTGCATGCTTCTTAACAAACTTTGCCTTTAATTTGTTTTTTGTTTAATTAACTTTATTTGGCAAACATTTACTTTCATGATATTGGAGTAATTTTAGTTTTTAGCCATCTATAGTAAAAGCTTTAATCAACGCCAACCTAGGCCCTAGGGTTTTAGTCCAAGTAGTGAGGGGCTACTGACCGACCGAGGATTCATAATTAAATGCGAAGTACATATGAAATATATTTACGCCGCTCTCTTGATTAGTTGTCTTCATGAAAAATAATAGCTTACAAAAACGTTGAGATACTCTGTAGTGAATTCATCACTTTGGTCAAATCTCTTGGTTTTTGTTGTTGAACAAAAGTTGTTAGGTAGAAAACTTATTTGATGTTCTCCAAAGTAATTTCGCATTTCAATTTGAGATAAGGTATCTGTCGAACAATATAATGATATAGATCACAACTCTCCTGATAGAGGTTTCTTTAGGCTGATTAAAAAGGTAAGTTGTCACCCTACTCGATCAATTTTCTAGGAATGTGACTAACAAATCACCATTTGATATAACGACACATCCTTATCAATAATTGTCAAGTCCTTATGAGTTATGACAATACGTATTAAAGGTAGCCCTAAAATAATCACTAATCATATTTTAAAAAATACAAAAAGTTAGTCTAAGACCAACTAGTCTATGCAGCCAAACAACATTCCCGTAAATGCCATTATTGTTAATATCTTTTGTTATTTGGGACGTTGTATGTGTCACTAATTGAGTGAAGTAATTAGTATATAAACAAGCATAAACAAATAAAATAATGTTCACTTTTTAAAAAACGATCCTGTGAAACTTCAGAATCACATTTTAAAGTTGAATTAATCAAGTAAATGATAAATCTACCAAATAGTAGTATATTATTTTGCTCCTCATCAATTCAATCAAATAATTCTAGTTGTTATATACAAGTACTATACTATGTTTGTGATAACGACTGTGTTAGGATTTCTATAACTAATTAGTGGCGCGACCTCTGGAATAATTTTGTGGTATTAGTTGGAAAATGACTTCACTTTCATGCATAGTTTCAAAATTTACACGAAATTCTTCGAAAGAGTTTAGAGCATATATACCTAATTTCAATAGCTTTTTCAAGTTATGACTATTTTTTTTTCCCTTTTGAAAATGGTTCACTAAAGTTTCCTCTTTCATATGTAAAACAATCAATTTTAATTTTGTTAGGTATTTTGCTATAAGATCATTCTACACATTTTTTTTTAACAAAAGACGGATCACAAGTTAATTGCAAATCACATTAATTTGGTATCTAAGCTCGTAAGTTAATACACAAGTGATACAAGGTACTATCTGATGACTATTCTGGTAATCTGAAAATGTTAATAGTTTTATCAGCATACTTACATCGAAATTGTATTTAAAAAACATCTTGAACTTTAGTTTTAATAAACTTTAATTCTTTACCCTAAAAAAAACCCCTATAATGATGATGATGATGATGTTTATGCATGATCAAATTAAATTTTTTTAAGTAGAAAATATGTAATTAGCGGTTCAAATCATAATTTATTTGCGGGGTTAGTTAAGATATCGAAATCTTTCTCCACATAAATTTTCTTTGTACATATGTACTTTTATTTGTGTTTATTATGACAATTTGAGTTCAAAAAAGAAAAATAAATATATGTAGTACCTTTTTATCAATTACAATAATTATTAAGAGAGTGACCTCTAATTATTATGATTTGTGAGTGCTTGTGTACGTCAATGCATAATTCAAATAATTATGTGGGTAATGTTTGTGCATGAAATTTAATTAATTAAAAGTTCATGCAACAGTGATTTAACGAAATAAAGAGACACACCCACTAATATAAGATTGACAATAATCAAATTACGACAAACAAAAGAATCAGACAAGAAAACACTAGTTGAAAGTAGAAAATAAATAGTGCACTATACTGAAATTTAGGCGTAACATGATGATTATTGTTGTATTATAAAGTTTGATTTGAATAATACTTGAAAAAGTTTGGTCAAAAGTTGCGTTATATTTCCGTGATTGGCTCATGGATGAACTTCCACTTCGAGTTAATAATGCTAGTGAATATATATGTAACCTAGACCCTTGACTTCGGCCAAAGAGGTTAAATATAAGAACTACTCGATCACAAAAAGGAGATATTTGATTGGTTGAAAACTAAGTGAATCTCACCAATAAATGATCAAGTAAAATAAAGTTGAATTGCTTTAAAAAATAATATACAATGGATGAAATTGAATTGATTCAATTCTCCCTTTAAATTTAGGGCGTATTTTATAACATACATGAATATAGTGTGAGTATGCTATGCTTTATTATCCTGTAGTTGTCAAAAAATCTAAACTTAAAAAGTAAAAATGTAAAATTATTGTGATGGATAGCTTAGATATGAAAGACTACATGTATTTCATTATAATACTTTTCTTGTCACATTATTACTTATACGTTGTCACTTTAAAGTCATTTTAATCCTATTTACGTCGTGACTAATAATGCAAATTTTTACCATATGAAAACTATAGCAGGATATAGTGTTGGCGGTGGTACTTGGTGCCTTTAAACTTTACTTTGATTTTGATTGCAATACTAATTATGTCTTATAAATTCGATTGGATGGGTGAAGTAACTAAGGGATGATTTGGGACATGAGGGCCTTCCATAATTAAGATAATACACTCCATTTTTTTTATAGGGTCATCAAAAATATCACTGAATATCTTCTTTATGGGGTCAAGTGTGTTTCAATTCATTAATTGAATGATGTGATTCTCACGTGCACATAGCAAATCGTCTATTTAGAGGCCTAGAGGGTATCTATGAGTATCATATACTTGTGATTTTTTTTTTATCAAATTATCAACGTGTGTATAACATGCGCCAGTATGAATGACACATATAAGCTATATTATAAGTATTTTCATGAACTTGTATTTAGTGCCCAAAAAAAAAAAAAAAAAAAGTCTTTTGATATTATCCGTATAGCTTAATATTGTTCGATTATTGATCGATTCCATATTTTTTTAGGACAGATCGATTCCATCTATTCATTAGGTAATATATTTTAAGTTTTTAACCCTCAAATAGCAAAAATTATGCATTTTTTGCTTTATATCTATGATTTTTTTTTTCCATCTATAATATATGGGGAGGTTTTTTTTAATATATAAAATTTGCATCTATGTAAATCTAATGCATTTAATTGCTTTAAAAACCCAATATATATGAAATTTTAGTACAAACATCCATGAAATCTTTTAGTTTTGTATGTTAGAGCTTTTCATGTGGCGATGCATGCAGTTTAATTATTATGTATGAGCCATAAAGAAACTAGGGTACGTATATATAATTGAGCATATAAGTTATCAAAATGGCATAGCTTATTAAGTTGATTAATTTTTTGACAATTAAAACTAAAGCCCCATTCACTTCACCTTATACTTGCTAAACTGAAATTATTTTTACTGATTATCTATTGTATTTATTCTTTATAGTTATTGAATTTTACTTTACTGAACTGAACTTATTTTTACTGATTTGAAATTATTTTTACTTAATATTACTTCATCCGTTCTGTTAATATTGCTACAAGGAGGAAATTACGCATCCCGAAACACATTTTATAAGCTAAATATCTATATTGTGTAAGAGTAAAAATTATAAAAAGTTGATTTTGTGAAAGTATTATATGAGACGAATCCAACAAGATCTCACTTGACTATATTTTTCTTAACGTATAACTCATATATTATATGGTCAAACAAGAGTGATGAATAGTGCAAAAAGTCCATTGTTGCAATATTAATAGAACGGAGGAAGTATGTTTTTTAAGGTGAAGTGAACAGGGCTTGATTCCATGGACATGTACCATATAATTCCTAACAACCAACCTACATTTTATATTATGACTGATGTTTTGCTTGATAATGCCTTATAGATAAGGTATTTAATTTAGGATAAGTGATTTAAATGATTCTAGAATATATAAAAATTATAAAACGCAAAAAAGTTGAAGGCATAAAACCGTAGAATGATTGGTATTGCGTATAATGTAGTGCATGCGGTTACACTTTAGGAGTTTTGGTGTCATAGCAAATAATATAAGGGATACAAAAGTGGTAAAAAATGAAGTATATAACTAATACCAGTATACCACACATCATGGCAATATGGCATGCCTCAATGACATGCTTGTTACTTTGTTAGTTGCTAAGACCATCTTGATAGTAGTAATACAAGTAGATGACCATTTATTATTTGTGTCATACATTCTACTTTTATATTTTATAATTTATATTTATAATATAATTACTACTCAATTGCAAGGGAACCAATCAAAAGTGTGCACATAGGTTAAGGGTTGTTTGGATGTTGTAACTCACGGATTTCATTTGTTGTGTGGCCTATTTTGTTGGAGACTTCGTCAGCTTTTTCATCAATGATTAATTCAATGGTGATGGTTGCATGTCATGGGTACGGTGATCCTTTTCGTTTATTAATACTCCACATGTTGTGAAATTAAATTAAACTTTTAGTACCAAGACTACCAAATTAAAAGAACATAGAACATACAACCTCTGTTTCTTTATAGTTGCAACACTTTTTTACAATGAAAACGTCATAGTAGTTGCAAGTCTTGCAACTATAAAAGGAAGGTTTTATAGTGAAAATTCTACGGTCATCTTTATTTAAAGCACATGGCTCACTTGATTATGCTTCTAACAACCTTTTAACCCCATTTTAAGTGTACTATATCATGTGAGGTCCACTTTTCTTAAATAGCGTGATAAAGTGTGTTGTAACTATTAAGATACGGAGGAAGTACATATTTATCACGTACCAATCAAATATTTAAAGCAGTATTATGCATTGATATGTATATATGGAGATATAATATTAAAGTGTATATGTGTGAAAATAAAATTAAAATAGAGTTGTAATTGCAAATTTCATAATGCTTTTTTAAGTAAATATTTTTTGTTTCATTATTTTAATAAGGAAAATTGAAACATATTAGGAGAATCTCTTCACGAGAAAAATTGTTAATGCGTCCGTACTTTACCTCCGTTGCATTATTTTCTATCAATGCTTTATGGCTAAAATCCTCCGCAACAATATAAGTCGTATTTTATACCCGTAAGCCCGGATTTGATACCATATGATACAAGTACGCAACACCACATATACGCCTACGCTTGGGAAATTATTTAGTGGATGAGATTGTCCTAGTGCTTATTTGTAAATTTATGGGGTGTTTGTTTCAAGGGGATAAGGTATTGAGATAGGGATTTGTAATGCATAATGGTCAATTTTTGGAATTTTCATGTTTGTTTAATGGAGGAGTGAGACTTTTAGTAATGTAGTGTGAATAGAGATGAAGCTAGCTTTTTGGTTGGAAGAGGTATAGACTATGTGAGACTAGAATAGATAGCATGTGCAAGGTGTCTTAATAAATTTGTTATTAAGTACGAGTACCAAGTATATTCTCAATCATACTTCCATAACAAATTGTATACATAATAGCATGTACACATAGTGATTTGAGACAAATTGACCCGTGTAAAGAAATAGAAAATGAAGAATAATTGTCATTAAATAAGTCTGGTGGAGATTCTTATGTTAAATGACCAGCCGAGATTCTTATAGAAATGTTTAAACTTTTAGACAGTAAGAAAAAAGATAACTTACGGAGTATAATGTTAGTTATAACTCGTACTAATTATCCTACATCATCAAAGAAATAAAAGATGAATAAAGCGATAGTAAAAGTAAAAGTAACCTTGTCAAGTTTGTTTGTGGTAAAATTCTCTTCTATTGCAAACCAATAGAATGTTATCGCAAACCAAACAAAAAATGGCAACTACTATACGTAGCAAATTTTGAATCATCAATTCTCACTATTGAGTGTACTTTCTAGTCACCAAACTTCCATTATAACTTTTGAAATGTCAACAATCGTAGTACGTACTAAGTAGGGGAACATCGAAGTTACGGCCTCGGAACAGCATCTTAAAGAAGAGGTGGTCCAATATGATAAAACCGAATCAAATTTTGTGTAGATAAATGTTTGCAACCACCATTGCCCAATCTTAGTTGTACATTTTAAGACTTAAAGTTTACGATTACACTAAAGTAGCTTCTTATCCTACTCGCTTTTGTACTTCTAAAATAGACTCTTACTTATTTTAGCTCTTTAAATCACTCTATCACCTCAGCTAGTACGTACGTACTTCTCTTGTGAAGTCGACAAATCTTGATTTTAACTTAATCAAATCTTTCTTACGGACTTTGTTGTCATCAAATTTTTTCACATTTTAAAAAGAGTAACAAATTAAGAAAGAACGATTGTGAGTTATGTTCACACATATTTGTATGTAGTATAAAATATTCGTAAAAGTCTACACTTGGGTAGAGTTTATGTGAAATGGTGTATTTGATAAAAAGTACTTTTATTAAATGGAATAGAAAGTAATAAATATGTGAAGTTGACAAATCTTGATTCTAACTTGATCAATTATTTCTTACAGAGTTTGTTGATCATCAATTTTTTTTACATGATAAAAGAGTAACAAATAACAATTGCATGGTACTATGTTTACACATCTGTAGTACACTAGTACTCCATACATAACTACAAACATGTGCACACCTACATAGATTCGGTAATAACGCCTACACTTGTCAAGGTTTTACATGAGACGATGTCTTTAATTTAAAGTACTTCCTATATACATACATACACTTGATAGTAAATATATATGTTACCAATTAGGGTAATTTTTTGTTAGTTTAGATGAACTACTACAAGAGGGGGGGTGAATTGTAGTAGGTTCCAATCGCAGAACTTATGCGGAAATTAAAAACAAAACGTAAAGGAACTTTAAAGCACACATCAAGTTTTACGAGAAAACCATCCAGTGCCTAGCTGGAAGTAAAACCTCGGCCCTATTGGGACTTATAAACAAATTCCACTATAATAGGCAACTCTCCTAGTACAACCTATTACACAGACCTTTGTTTCGCAAGTTCCTCATCGGACACTTGCTAATTGATAAGAACCTATCCTATCAGACCCAAGACACACTCAGGCACCTTTTTCGACCCAAGACACACTCAGGTTCCTTTCTTGACCTAAGACACACTCATGTTCCTTTTTCTCACTGTGCAACCCAAGACACACTCGGGGTGACTAACTACCACTCGAATTTTAGAGAATTCAAACTCATACACTCAAACGTGAATTTAAGAGAATTCACAATCTCACCCCAAAACCAATTACAACACAAAGACACACTCTAACACATAAATGGAAAGCTACACATGAAACCCGAAATCAAAATGATAAAGTTTTAACCTTTGGCAAACTTACTCTTAAGCACTAAGTGGTTTTCACGCTTAAAACTCTCATTTTGCTTTGCTGAATTACATCTCTATTTATAGAGGTTCCTCAGCTCACAAAATAAGTTTTTCGTAAATAAGATAAGTTAAACAGAAATCTAATCTTATCTTTTAAAACCGAAACCAAAACAGATTTAATTTCGTTTTATTTGAAAACCAAATTCTATCAAATTCGTTTTTAACTAAAAGATAGAATTTTATGAAAAAGATAAAATCGAGTTAAATCAGATTTTAAGGATAAAATCAAATAAATACTTTTTCATAAAACTTATAATTATCTTTTACGAATTGATTAGTTTGCCAAGCCTTATCTGATTTCTAATAAGTTTCATGCATAACAATCATTAACATGTTTACATTAACCTACAAAACAAACTTATCTTTTATACAACTATAAGTTATGAAGTCCATCTTTTTCGGTTGATATCTCGATCTTTGCCCTGATCCTTGGTTGTTGAGGCTTGCCCCAGCATTACACCGGAACCAGGTCGTTACAACCCGTTTTGAAGTTCCTGTTAAGAAACTTCGGGAAGTTCCATTGCTAGAACTCTTCTTCTGTCTTTACTTGCCCTCATGGATCTTCTAAAGTTCCTTTGTCTCAGTTCCTACTTCAGCTCCCAACGCTTACTGAACCTGCAAACATCACAACACTAGAAAATCCTTATTAAAGAGAAGTTTGTTCAATTCTTAACATCATCATCAAAACCTCATAAGGGTCAACACTTTTCTAGAAAAAAGTATGAAATCATGCTACAATGTCAAAATTGTTGTATCAAACACTTAGTTCATATACGAGTATTACTTAGTTAAAAGTTGGTGATTAAAAGGATAATTTCTTGGGTAATTTTGCTTACAACTTACAAGTAAATTCATTTGTCACTAATATCTTATTTAATTTGACCATCTTACTATCGATTGATCTAATACAAGACCTTCGTTCTAATGTGTCTTTCATAAATTTTAAACAACAATGTATTTATGGACTAGGATATGTTCTCTTCAGCTTAATTACAATTCAGTTTCTAATTTTCTCATCTAATAAACAATTCAGTTCACTTCAGCACATTTTATTAAATTAGAACAGGCCCTTAGTATATAACAAGAATAGTATGTTAATTTCATTATTGTTGCGTTGAATGTCAATTATATTAGTCAGTTGAACTCTTAAGTGGTACTAATACCCGAGATCAAATCTCATTTACATCATTCATTCTGTACGTAGTTATTGAATAACGTTGAGTATTTGGATAAACACAGGGGATTACATTTATTAGATTTATATATTCGTCACCTGATCGAAACTACAGTGCGTACGTGATCGAGCACCTGAATCCTGTAATTTGAAACGGTTGTATTAACTATTATACGTTAACCTCTGAACAATATAACATGAAACTTATTCAAGTGTGACAAGTAGCTAACTTACGGCACACCCCACAAATTAAGCGTCAATTATATAGGCGTATTGGAATGCTAAATACGGCCTAACTTAACTATTGTCATTTTGTTTTTCCACTTCATTTTGAGCCACACTTGGACAAATTAGAGGCACTTAAAAAAAGTTGAGACTTTTGTTTTTTAATTTAGTATTATTATTCTTAAGCATTGCTTTATTGATTATTTGTTACAATAATATTTAATTTAGGCTAAAGAGATAAGTTATTTAATTAAGTGAAGTATGTCGGTCCAGTGTAAATTTGGAGTTAATTAAACGGTAGTTATTCATGTGGTATTTTATCTTTGTATTTGTCATGTTGCACATGCTTTTAGTCCACACTTTTCCTATCCAAAGTATAAAATTTGACAGCTTAATTTTATCCTCAAAACATTGTATTCAGTCATTTTTTTTTTTTTCAAATTTATGTGATACTTGTTCAAACATAAGATGATAAATTGATAATGCTTAATTACTTACGAAATTACATTACCTATCCCATCAAAAAAAAAAATTACATTACCGGTACATAAAATTCTTAGATATGTATATAATTTTATAAATTAAATCATTTTACCCTGCAAGTTTTTTTTTTTGTTTTTTTTTTTTTTTGTTTTGTTTTGTTTTTTGTTTAGAGAGTCACAAGGGCGGGTGATGATAATCGATCCAGGATCACCTGGAATCGGGAGGGGAGCTCTAATCACTTGAGCTATCCCTCACTCTCATTTTACCTACAAGTGGTAGTTTATATATTTAGCTGTTTAATCTAAGTGAAACAGCTGTTTCACCCATCTACAACGGAGTATGTGATTTTAACTAAGGTATATACTACGTATAAGATATACAAGTCGTCATACAAAAGTAATTTTTTTTAGCTGTTTAGTCTAAGTCAGACGGATTGTACCAAACGTAATACATATGAGTATATATACTGAATTCTCCATATACACGACTAAGGGTATATTCTCTTCAGTTTATTTTCAGTTCAGTTCAGCTCTAATCAGTTCAGTTCCTAATTTCTTTCTTTCACACTCGTAAAATATTCAGTTCAATTCAGCTCCCATCAGTTTAGTTCAGCTCAGTTCAGTAAATCAGAACAAGCCCTAACAAGAGATACTAGCAACTAGCAAGTAATGCATCTCAATCAAGCTCGAATAGGCTAATAAAAACCTCGTAAAAATTCATCAAGTTAGGACATGTTTCACACTTTCACTTACTCTATTTTCATTTATTTGAAAAAAATAAACATGAATAAATTTAGATAAGAGTTAATAAAAGCCACCCTAATTAATTTAATACTCCGTAATAAGTTCAGATACACAATATATATTTAGTCATTTAGATGAGCGGAAATTAGATTATAAAATGCATCATATATACCGGTTGTTCATCCTGTAGCTAGTCTTGCACTCTTGCCTTAAAAGCCTCCGTTAAAAATTGAGTTATAATCTTATTATCTTAACTATAAGAACAATACAAAGTATACTATAAAAAAAATTTATTGTTTAATAATATTCAATTCAAGTTAATAATCCCTTGGTCTCGTTAATAATTTTGGCTCGTGAGCTAATGATTAATTTCGTTAAATAATAATGATCAATTGATCATCCACATGCATGAGAAGAAAAGAATTGATCTACGTGTTCTAACTCCAAAAAATTTGTACGTTATATTCAACCATAACGTGGAAACATGAAAAGTGATGGTTTTAATAAAATGATGGTTCAACGTTACTTCAAAACCGATGCTGCCACGCACGTACTACTATTATTTTCGTTGCACATAAAAAACTATATGATAAAATTAATCATATAACCAAACTTTATAAATAAAAAGAAGTAAATAAATTAATCTACCAAGCATAAAATTAAACTATAAATACATCACTCCAAAGAGTACTTATTTCAGGAGAACGACAATTGCGTAAAAAATTACAATAACAAAAGATTAATAATTGTCCATCAGTTTGCTCGTGGAAGCTTGATATTGGTGCTTGTATATACTAATAATGGAACAACAATCCTAGACTTGCTGATAATGCCCCACTAATTTGAACTTACTGTATAATTAAAAATTAATTAAGTTGAACTATTATTAAGCCTAACCTTTAACGTACTCTTGGCTTTGACCTTTTATTACTCCTTGTTTTAAGGGTGGAGACTTATGGTAAGAGTCTATTTAGTTTATAGTTTTATTTTAAATGAATTTAATAATGTACAAGTACGTACAAATCTAGACTATATTTGACTACATTAGCGTATCCAGGATTTTCAAATAGGATTGACAAAATTATATCACTAAGGGTCTGTTCACATTTACTGAACTAAGCTGAACTGAAGTGAACTGATTATAGCTGAATTGCACTAAACTGAACCGATCGGAGCTGAATTGCACTAAACTGAACTGATCTGGTTATAGCTGAACTAAACTGAGCTGAAATGAATATTTTATGAGGTAAGGAAATAAGAACCTGAACTAAACTGATTAGAGTTGAACTGAACTGATTGGAGCTTAAATGAACTACACTGAAATTAAGCTGAAGTGAACAAGTCCTAAACGAGCAATTTAAATTTAGTTATAAGAAGGGTAGAACTGAATACAATACAACAAAATATTCTCAGTTTATTCCCTTGGAACTGAACAAAGTAAAAATATACGGAGTAATAAAAGTGATCAATTCAACAAAAGAGCAAAGAAATTAAGATTGGTAAGGTGTTAATGTTTAATAATTTGATTAATAAAATGATAATCAAAATAATGAGTACAACTTTATTCCATAACTTGAAGGCTCGTACAGAATTATGTGTAGTAGATAAAATACAATGCTCGAAATGAAAGGAAAAAAAAATGGAAACACGGTGTCCATAAAAAGGATCAGAGGCTCGAAGCTGAAACAATGTAATGTTATCAAGGTAGACTTGCTCTAGTAGTGTAGGGCGTGTTCAACATTTGCCAAACACGCCCTAGTCTACCCACATTATATTACGATGTATATCTGCTTATAGTGGCAACACTAGAAGTAAAACCAAACTTTATTGAGTTGAAATTGATTAAAAGTAATTATTGTTTGGTAGAATTATCTATGAATCTATGATACTTTGCCAAATATAACCTTAATTTCATTATCAAGATAACTGTTAAGAAAGTACGTACGGAAAATCATATGGATTATAATTATTGAGTAGGTTATCATGCTTAATGGATGTAAATAATTAATCATATGAATTATAAAGATCTCCCTAGCAAGATGAGTAGTGTGAATGGTAAAAAGCATCCAAATAAAATCCACAAAAGTCCACAATCCACAATGTAGACACAAAGACACATCTTTGACATAAAGAAAAGCAAAAAAAGAGAGAATGTTTCTTTAAGGTACATAAAGTAGTACATGGTAGAAGATTTAAATCAACTATTTATCCACTCAACTTCTTTTTTTTTTAAATTATATTTGGGAAATAATGTATCTCAAGTTCTCAACTTTACTTTTTATTATTTTCTCCCAATAATATGATGATGGATGAGATCTTAACACTGTATTGTAATTATAAGTGAAAAAGTCAAAATGAAAGTAAAATTATCAAATGTTGGAGTTGTGCGTGGGGGCAGATGGACAACTTGAAACATTCTAGGAATTCAATTGTAATTTTTTTTTTCATCCACTCCTTGTTTTCTGGTTGTACTGGCATTTACCATGTACTTCGTAAAGGGTACAATGTCAACAATTTATGTTATTACTGTCTTTTCAAATTATTGGTAACGATTAGATATTTTTTACAAAATATTAAATTATTGTAAATAATAGTAAAAGGTAATTACTCATGTAATACAAATCTTAATTTTTAGTTTCATAATTTGGGTGGAATATACCATTTAAAGATCATAGCCACCTTTAACAAAACACCCAACACTAATTAACTATAATTATAATAAAATAAAAAAGTTTCACCAAATAGTAAGTTAATTTAAAATGAATACATAAAATTAGTATGTCAAGAATTTGTTAAACCAAATCTAGTTTGGTGAGCTAAATTTATCTTTACTCATTTACAAATAGACTAATTTCAATAAAAATAAGTTATTTTATCAGCTTATTTTTGCTGAATAAAACTTTTACTTTATATTATATATATTACTATGTAGTTTAATTTTGATAACTTAATTGTAACTCTAGGAATTTTTTTAACTTAATTTTTTTGAACTTAACTTAAGATTTTCAATGTTAATTTTGGCTCATAATGGTATTTAACATACTACATACTTCATATTAAAATAGCGTTGAATGTTCTTGTCATTTACACTTGACGAGTTACCTCCAATTAGAGAAGTGTAAGGAAATCAGCCTCTTTAAAGGAAGTAACATTTACAAATTAATTTTAGTTGTCCATTCCCATTTCACAATATCTAAATATTAAATACAAAATACTTTTTTCACGAGAACAATCCCTAACGAAGTAACAAGTCTAGCAATAGATAGATACAGTATTAAAATACTTGTAATCAAATACTCCAATAAGAAGTGTACATGAGCTTATACGTTCATGAACTACTCGCGAACAAACTCGATCAAAACTCGTTTATTAAGTAACAAATAAACAAGATTGGTCAATAATCTTAAGCTCATCAAGTATATGAACAAAGCTGGAACAACATCATATTCAACTCAATAATGCTTATGAACAATTTGTATATGCACATTCATAAGTTTGTTCACGCCTGATTAAAACTCGGTCAAAGCTGGATCAAGCTCGAAAAATCTCTTTTGTATTAAAACTACTCTAGACCTTTAGTATATTAACACACATCTTTTACTCATATATATTTATTTGTAAGAATTTAAAACTATATATTACATCCCATATAGGCATGACAACTTTGGGATTACCTATAGAAAGAATGGAAACTTCTCATATAAAATTATGTAGATGCACTAGAGTATAAAAGTTTAACGACATATTAGCGCCCGTTTATTTAATATAGCTCATTGAAGCTCAACCTTAAACTCAAAACATAAACAATCATGTTCGTGAACAAAGCTCGAACAAGCCAAGGTCGAACAAAATCATTTTTAAAAGCTCGTTGTTCAAGGTCAAGATAGCTCAAACACTAAAATTTCTTGTAATACTTTTTTCGAACAGACTAAAACTCGGCTCCACTCGGATCATTTACTGCCTACTCCGACACTACGTTAAAGAGGCTACCTACAAACTTGTACTCCTCAATAATTTTTGAATACAAACTGATAACCAGATCACTATATTTGAATTTTGAACTGTCAAAGCGTACATTAACTCAAATCAGATCTAGGGTTGAGTAATTACATTTAAAATTAAAATCATGAGCTGTGAAAATTAATGTACACTCCAAAATTAATGTAACTACGATTTGCCAGAACCAAAGACACGAACAACAATGAAATATGTTGGAACTTGGAAGCGCGCAGTCAGGAATCATATAATTAATTTTCTCAAATTAAATTATTTCCTCGAACTTTCTATTATGATCATTTTGATTTTCGATAAATAAAAATAAATATCTGTAAATTCAGGTTTCGAATTAATGTCCGAAATCTGAGTTATACGAAGAAAAAAGAAAGAAAGCAGCATCGTGGAAATAGCCTAGTTAATTTTGCATAAGCTGGCTCTGATATTGTCAGAAATCATACCAAAAAAAATTAAAAATTTGCCAGCAAATATTAGGCAATCAAAATTTGAGCTTAATAATGAAATGAGTACTCGTAAAATGAAGTCGTGTAATTTGAAAAAAGAAGGGATGACCTGGACAAGCGGTGACGGCGCAAGTGAAAATGCGGTGGCGTGGACGTTACATTACTTGCGGTTGCCGGTCATTGCGGAGTTTTGCTTCTTTTGACTTTGTTTGACATCCGCTTTCCTCGTGTCTTTCCTATTTTTTATTTTTTAGTTAAAATAAATTGGTGATGGGAGCGTGGGGTGGAAAAGTATTATATTGATGAACCCATTTTGTAAATGAATAATTGTAAATTGAATAAAATTGATTTTGGATTATATAATTATACTATACACCTAGATTCTAGAGTGGGCAAATTTTGTAGGAGGTGTAAAATGGAATGAACTTCTAATGTGTTTATGTGTGTGAGGTTTGAGAGGGTTGGAAATTTGCAATGCTTGTAAATAATGTAATGTTGGATCCATAATAGAAATATGACAAATTGTATATATATCTCGTCATCATTTTAAATTTATCCTAGTTCTTTTTGTTTAGATGCAAAATATTGGTTTTTCAGTTTGTTTCATAGGTATAATTGATCTAAATTTCAATGTTTTAAAAAAACTCGAGTTTCACTTTTATTAAAAATAAGGGTTAGTTCACATGAATTGAACTGAATTGAACTGAGTTGAGTTGAGCAGAGCTGAACTAAACTAAACTGAACTGAGTTGAGCTGAACCGAACTGAATTGATTGGAGCTGTATTGAACTAAATTGAACTGGACTGAACTAAACTGAATATTTTATGAGAGAAGGAAATTAGAAGCTGAATTGAACTAAACTGAAATTAAGTAAATGTGAACATGCCTTAAACTCTAACAAATTATGAACTTCATAACTGTTTTAACTCTGTTTAGCTTATTAACAAATGTGCACCCATCAAAAAAAAAAAAACATTTAGGCAAAATATATTCATATTATTTCACTTATTTTACAGAAAAATAAGCTGATATCGAATATGGACTACTAATTTACCGCCAAAACAAAGTGAAAATCTCCCACCAAGACTGAAGTTCAAACTTTAGATCACTATCATATTTGGTTCTCAACCTTTTCCCCTTTCTTTAATCAGGTAATGGAAACCTTTTGGCTAGAAAAAGTATTAACAAAAAATTTAAATAAAAAAAAAAAATCAAGTAAAAAAATGAGGCTTAAGGAGGAAGGCCGTTGATTGCGGTTAGGAATAAAGCGGCCTTCTGACATTGAGGCTCTCTGTCCTTTTTGACCACATCTACGGTCTACCCTCTTTCCTCTCTACATACACTTTTACCCCTTTTTGTTTTTTTTTTCTTTCATTCGTAATCCCTCATCACTTTCAAACTTATTTACCAAAATGCCACGATTTACACTAACATGATACGAATAATTTTTTTTTTAAAAAAAACCAAATAAGGAAAATGATGGACACTGTCGGTGGTACGTATAATTAAGGACTAATAATGGAAATTTATATGATATTGTTCAAGTATTGTTTGTCGGACTGTCGGATATTCGAATCCGAAATTCAGGCCAATTTTTTTGTTGATATTTGGTCGATCACTATTCACTACACTACGGCTGGGCTAGATCAATTCTCACCTCATTCAGCCGTTATTGTTTCTGTGTTTACTCTTACAGTATTACACGAGGGTACTCGTTCTCCCTTTGTCTCTATACTCCGACTAGAACGGAGTAATAAAGTTCTCCTCACTTTTTGTTTTCACTACTCGCCCACTTGTTTGTAAACTTTTATTCACAACCTTTTATTCACTATGAGTATTCCCCTAGATTGTGCCCTTTTGAGTTTGTGGAATGAGGCTAATAACATTCTCATTACTGGGCGTTTGGCAAATGGGATTGGGAATTTGGGGAATATAGGGTGGGAATGGGAATTAATAGGTGGGAATTCATGAAATAATCTCAATCCCTTGTTTGGCATATTTTGGAAATAAGATTGAGAAATTTTAAATCTTATGTTTGGTATGTGGGAATATAATAGAGGGATTAAAAGCAAAATTTACAAGATCGCCCTTTTATTATCATATGCCACAAAACAAGGATAGTATTGTCTTTTTAACAATTTAGTAAACTCCCCCCAGGGCCGTAGCAAGGAGAGGGCAGCTGGGGCGGCTGCCCTGGGCCCCTTGTTAAAAAGTCCAGCTTCAATACAATACAAGGCCCTAGAAAAATTACTTCGCACTAAGTAATACTATGTATATATATTTTTAAGAAAAAAGAAAGAAAGAAAACAAGAAGTGTATAATGTACTACACCACAATAGTACCGTAGAACTCCAAAATATCAAATGACATTTTTTGTAAACGTATTTCTTCCCTAATTTTTTTCCCAAATTATTCACTTTCCTAAGTGAATTTGATTAACAAAAAAAATGTCATTAATTTTAATTATATCCCCGTTTTTGATAATTTTATTTTTCAAAATGTATCTCATTACAATTTTCAATTAATTAAATTCCTTCTCTTTCTTGATTCAATTGAAGATGAAAACTAAAATAAACGGTCTTTTTACTCTTCAATTTTCAACGGGAATTTATCTAATTATATATAATTCTCTTTGCATACCCTACTTTTTTTTTAATGGTGCATACATGACTTTATTCATCAACTTCTCTTATTTGTATTAAATTATATTTTTCTTAAATTGTATGACTACTTTCATTCAAATATTATAAAATTTTGGGGTATAAAATCTAATTGATTGGTTGGGTACTTGGTTTGAATGGTTCGGCTGGTGTAATTACTTCAACGAGAGTTACGGGAATGTAATTTCAATGTTTTATGAAATTTGATGTTTTTAAAAATTATTAATCATAATAAAATATGTATTTTCATTTTACATACCCAATTTTTTTTAAATTTTATATAGTATATGTGAATTAGGGCCCCAATTTATGTTTTTGCCCAAGGCCACCGAAATCTCAGAAACGGGCCTGACTCCCCCCAAAATATTACGGAGTACTTGCCACCCCCAAGTAATAAAATGTAGGGAATACAAGCTAATTATTCCAAGGCCCATTCCCATTTTATATTATAATTCCCACCAACCAAACATGGGTTTACAAAGATTAGGGATTTTTATTTCCATTCCCAACCCATAATCCCCCTTACCAAACAGCCCGTTAGAATTTTATTTATATAAGTAATCACAAAACGGTTTAGGACCTGTTCACTTCATCTTAATTTTACATCAGTTCAGTTCAACTCATAATTTCCTTATCTCATAAAATATTCATTTCAGGCTAGATTAATTCAGTTCAGCTCAGTTCAGTAAATGTGAACAAACCCTTATTTTTGTTTATCAATATCGAGTCCTAGCAAACACATGTACCCGCTTCAACAATGCAACTACCTCCTTCTATATTTCCCCCAATTAAAAAAAATGAGAAAATGAAGAAAAGCCAATAGCCTTGCGACGCGCCCCATACTTGTGTCCACTTCCGCTGAGTCGCAAGTGACACAACACGATCAGGTTCGAAGACAAACAATTCAAATTGTGTTAATAAAGGAGAAGACCCCGTCAAGTCAACACACACATCTGCATGTTGAAGTTATTATTATTATTATTATTATTATTATTATTATTATTATTATTATTATTATTATTATTATTATTATTATTATCATCATCTAGGGGAGTAGGGTAAGTCCATGGATCCTCCGCCCTCAAAGTGCCTCTAGTAAGGATTAAACTCCTAACCTTGAAGTTGAAAAGTATATTTCCTATCATTAGACCAAATTTAGCTTAATACTAATATTTCCATAAGGTGAACAATTATTACGACATGAATCTTTAATGACATCAGACAATTATAAATACTACAATAGCATGGAGTTTGATTTAAAAATACGAAGTAGTAACGTATGGTACATAGTATATATAAATTTGGTATGACATAATCATACATTGGTCGATGAGTATTATAGCTGATGTTGAAACTCATTATAGCCTATTTTGAGTGTCCCACATTGGAGAAAGAGGATAGATGGTTTCACTCTATAAGTTAGTAGAGTTACTTCTACTATTGTCAATTGATTTTAGCTTAAAATCTCCTTCGCCTTGTTTGTGGAGTGAAAGAGTTGAGTCTTGTGTACTGTTTTTGGGGTGCTCAGTTAATCAAAAGAGTTATAAATTGTATGATCTTTCTTCTCCTAAAATCAAAACCTCAATAAATGTTCAATTTCATGAGAAACATTTTCCTTATCATGTGTTTTACATAATCATCTTGATTCTATCCTCTTTACTTGTATCTATCTTCTTGATTCCACTTCTCTCGATATTTTGATGATTCACCTCTTTTCTCTCCTGCTGGTTCGATCTTTCCTTCTCATTATTCTCATTTACATATTTCTTCTTCTCTTTTATAACTCATGACTTTTCTCATGTTAGATTTATCTTATGATGATTCCGCTAGTTCAAGTTCTGTTCATTATGTTCATTTTTAGGATTTACCAGAACGTGTAACCTAGGAGATTTACTAGGCCACATATATTTCCTTCTAAGGGTCTGTTCTCTTACGTTAAAATTCAGTTCAATTCAGTTCAGTTCTGTTCAGCTCCTAATTTCCTTCTCTTATAAAATATTCATTTCAGTTCAGTTCAGTTCAGCTCCTAATTTTCTTCTCTTATAAAATATTCATTTCATTTCAGTTCAGTTCAGTTCAGTTCAACTCCTAATTTCCTTCTCTTATAAAATATTCATTTCATTTCAGTTCAGTTCAACTCCTAATTTCCTTCGCTTATAAAATTTTCATTTTAGTTCAGTTCAGTTCAGCTCCTAATTTCCTTCTCTTATAAAATATTCATTTCATTTCAGTTCAGTGTAGTTCAGTTCAATTCAGCTCCTAATTTCCTTTTCTTATAAAATATTCACTTCAATTCAGCTCAGTTCGGTTTAAGTTCAGTCAATGAGAACATGCCCTAAGTTAACATCTATCATTGCGATATAGCTTATGTATCCAATGTTGACTCTCAACATTGGTGCAACTTGATTACTTTGAAGAATTTTCCGAACATATAAATGTTTTTTGACAAATTCTTTTGATATTGAGGAACCTCGCTCTCAACTTTTCTCAGGCTTCAATTCTCTTGATCCTTTATGGGTGGAAGCCACGAACAAGGAAATTAATGCTTTATTATGCAATAACACTTGGGAATTAGTTGATTTACTTTAGGGTAAGAAACCTATTCGATGTAAATGGATTTCAATACTCCGTAGATGATATATTGATTTTTTTTTAAAAAAAAACTTAAATTAAAAGGTCACCGCGCCCATGCCTTAAATTTGAATCTAAAAAGCTAGCCTAATTAGTCCAAAAATTCAATATTTTTGGCTAAAGTTCCTTCAACGTGAAGTTTGACTCGAGTACTTGGCTTGATAACCAAACTTTTGACTCGGTATTGATTCTATCCAACCTTCGACATGTAATTTCAAGCAAAGGGAAAGCAGAGCACTTAATAAAAAAATAAATAAAATCGGAAGGAATATCATTTTATGATGAATTACGGAGTACAAACTATAAATGTCATTTCCTCTTTCAATGTGTCTGAAATGTAAAGACGGACTAGATAGAGATGTAAGATACTCCGTATATCGGTTCAATAAGGTTATTCTTCATACTTTAAAATAAAGGAAAATGTTATACATAACTCTTAGGGCTACATATAAGCATTAAATTTACACTTGAAAATAGTATAAAGTTAAGAAATCATCAAAATATAAACACTATTAACACTGATTTACGCGTGTTTTTGTCATGAATTCCTAATTTTATACAATTTTTAAGAATTTATTTAATACTTATATATATTCCTTAGGGCTACATACTCCGTATAACATTACCCTAAAATAAAAGCAATTAGGACTATTTTTGAACAGTTTTGACCAGCCACAATCATAATACAGTATGAAACAATCCCTCAAAGTCCAAACAACAATTACAACATGAGTTCCCATCCCACATATCCATGGACAAAAGTAACCAACAGAGGTAAAATTTAATGCTCCAATTTAACTGAAATGAGTAAAACAAACATAAATTTATGACTCATTTGGAAATTTTTTGTCCATATCATACTTGTTAAACCTAAAAAAACTGTCCAAAAATTAACCACAGTAAAAAAATAAAAAAATTACCCCTTTTCCTTCTTCAGTTAAGTCCACACCGACCCTTCCCAGTAAAGACGAGGGAACCATTCCCACATGACTCTGCTCCTTTTCTCAACCGTTTTCTCTTTTCATTTTTTTTTTCATTTCCAAAAATAACAATTTAAATAAAAATAAAAAAGAAAATACTAATTTCATGAAATTTTATTAAAAAATAAAAATGTAATTGACATTAAATAATCTTTGCCTGTTTTTCTGCACAATTGGCATCTTCCTTAGCCCTCTTTTCTTATATAGACCCCCTTCACCTCCTCCTTGCTTCCCTCACTCCTCCTCTTCTCTTTCTCTCTCTTCACTTCTTTCTCTCTCTAAATTTACTCCTTTTCAATTATCTCTCCTCATTTTCTAGGTGGGTTTATCAATTTTTAGTGATAAATCACACCAACATTGTGTTAATTTCACAAGTATAGCAACAATCTTACACTTTTGATTTTTTTTTGGTAAAAAAAATTTCTGGGTTTTTTTGCCAGAATTTGAAAAAGTGGTATAGTATTGGATTAATCAATGGAGAAAATGAAAATGGGGAGTTTGTTTGTTTTGGTATTATTGTGTGCTCCAATGGTTTTTGCTGCTCATAACTATGGTGATGCCTTAAGTAAGGGCATTCTGTTTTATGAAGCCCAAAGATCTGGGGTACTTCCCCATAATCAAAGGGTCACTTGGAGATCCCATTCCGGTTTAAATGACGGCAAGACCAGCGGGGTAAGTCTTAACAGTCACGTTGATAATGTAATTTGAACTATAACGTTACAACTTGCAACACGTGACAATAATGTAATTTGAACTAGTAATGCAACGTCAGACTAGGTGGTAATTAGGTGAATGGGTAGTTTATCAGAATATTGACTAATAATAATTAAATAAGAAAATTGTAGTAGAATGAATTGTGTGCTAATATAAAGATGAAATGGTGATGGTATAGGTGGATCTTGTGGGAGGATACTATGATGCAGGTGACAATGTGAAGTTTGGACTACCAATGGCATTTACAGTAACAATGATGTCATGGAGTGTTATTGAATATGGAGGACAAATGGCTTCTAATGGTGAACTTGGCCATGCTCTTGAAGCTATTAAGTGGGGTACTGATTATTTTATTAAGGCCCACCCTGAGCCCAATGTTCTTTATGGAGAGGTAATTTCTTTTTTTTTGTACTTTACCTACTATTAATTTATTATTAATACTAATATTAATATTATTGTTATTATGGTTGTTGTTGTTACAAAAGATTGTTTTTAACAAATAAATCTGGCTAATAACTGATTTAACGTTTTGACTTTAACACTCGTATTTATAAACTATCATTGTTGTTGTTACAATTCTTACTTTTTATGAGAATAAACCTAAGATGAACCTTAGGAGTATAAAATTTATGTGACAATGTTTTTTGTTAATTACAAACATTAGAATTAAATAAGTAGAGTATTTGATTAGGGTAAAAGTCAAAGTGTTGCGAAAATGGAGAAAGTGTGTGATTTTTGGTTGACGTGTTGTGTACAAAGCATATTGATTTTCTATGAAAATAGGGATAGTAGTACAAGTTTATTGAACAACACTTTTTCTTGTTTGGTAATGTTTGTGCAAATTGTACTCTAAAATATAATAATTCTCATGTGAAACAGAGAGCTCTGTTTTTACTTCAATTGAGAGGAACCAAACAAAATGCTCAACAAAGTATTTTATTTGTTGTGCTTAAATACATTTCTTTAGATTTGGAGTACAATTTAACCTCATTATAATAAGAGTACATATCATTAATCATTAATTAATAAAAAAATGTAATTTAAATATTATTATTGATTTTTTGAGCTACCAAAATCCAGAGGAGTTTGTGTATTGCAAGCATTCTCTTTGTTAGTTTATTATTGTTTCTGTTTTCTTAACTGAAATTAGGTATTCAAATTAATAAGTTAGCTAAATTTTGAAAAGTAAAAACAAAGTTTGATTTGAGTTGGAATGCATTGGAAATGGTTTTATGCTTAAATGCTCCACTATTTAGGGCTTTTTGAATTTTAAGTGGAATGTTAACAAAAATTTATGTAATTTTATATTTGACCAAATATAGGTTGGAGATGGTAACACTGACCATTACTGTTGGCAAAGGCCAGAGGATATGACCACTGACCGATCCGCCTACAAGATTGACCCAAGCCGACCCGGTTCGGATCTTGCCGGTGAAACAGCCGCCGCTATGGCCGCTGCCTCCATCGTCTTCCACCGCTCTAACCCTGCCTATGCCAGAGAACTTCTCACTCATGCTCGTCAGGTATACTTTTTTTTTTAACTCTGTTTGTAACACGAGCGGATTAATGTATGTCATTGTCATCTAATTTAGTTGGTAAAGTATAAACTACTGTTTGGTTAACAAAGTTGGTAAAATAAAGAGTCATGTTTTGGTACTAGGCCACTAACCTACCAATTTATGCTTGCATTAATGGCGCAAATGTGACAACACAATCTCATCAAAACGGTCTAATTATGGTTAGCCAATTCTTTATAAACATCACTTAAAAAGAAACTTCATACCTCAAACGAACAATTAACCAAATCAACAACATTAAAAATTAGTTAAGTGGTCAGATAATACGAAAGCGATTCAATTTCGGGTTTTAACAGGTGATGGATGGTAAGATAAAACGGGAGTGGGCGACATAAATAAGTGAAAGTGGTGTGTGACTGTGTAAGAGTGTGTATGTGTGTTTCACTTTGAAAAAATTAGGTATGTATGAAAATTGATGGCAAAGAGGAAGTTATGAGACGGTTAATGTGACAGAACACTTTTTCTCTTTCTATGTCAGGCTTAGCGTAGTGTGTTGTGTTGCGTTGCGTTGCTTAGCGTGGGCTACTTCTGCAAAAACACCCCTATACATTTATTTCCTAACCGCCTGCCCTATTGCTTTTTTAAAGTGGTCAACCTAATAACAGAAATTAATATTAAAAAAAAAAAATTAAATTAAAAGCAATATTTACAATTCATAGTCATAAATAATTCATTTTACCACGCATGATTTTTATGGAGATTTTAATGAAAGTATTATGTTGAATACATCGATATTAGAGTTTAAAGCACGCATTTCTAATTCCAAGGTGTCATCTTACATTTGGACTTTGACTAATCTTACACACCCATACTACTACTCATTGTCCCTTAGAAACTTTTTAAGTTAATTTTCATAGGTGGCAAAACTACCAAGTATAATAATGTTACCCTCCAAGTGTTACTAAAGTTCGGGATTGGTATACGATGTTCTTTTAGACTTATTCTCAAATCAATTTAGGTAAACTCAATTCAATTCATTATTCTATTTTTGATTCAATTCAGTTTACTTCAATTTAACCGAATAGAAAATTACCATTAGTGTATTTGAACTAGCAATATAATCTAATCTTGTGGTAGTATAGACATATAAATCAAACAAATAATTTCAATCAAATTTATTAAAATTGAAAATAAAAATTACTGGTAGAATACGAGTAGAATAAATTTCGGCGGGTATATGGGAGCATTGAATACAAAACTCCTTTAATCACGGTCGTACAGATTTATAGGTTGGGTTTGGGACCAGATCAGATCTGTACCGTAGATTCTACGATGGCCCAAAAAGGCCCAAATTAAATCACAGCCGTATGTTCTAAGATCCGATAAAAGTGCTAAATCTTCAAACGGGTCACGTGACATCAACTGTCGGTAGCATAATATCCTAACAAATTTGAGACAAAACATATTTTCCCATAATTACCCTTCACTTTTCTGTATAATTACATGGCATGCCATTGGTTAGTGTTTACCTTTGTTTGATTATGAAATGAATTTTGTTTTGCAGCTGTTTGAGTTTGCTGACAAGTACAGGGGCAAATATGACAGCAGTATTACTGTGGCTCAGAAGTACTATCGTTCAGTCAGTGGTTATGCGGTATAGATTTTCTCTCTCCTACTTAAATTAAATTCGGTAATTAGTATATTTATTTAATGTACATTACCATCAACATTAAATAAGTGAGATGCAAACCTACTAATGATGCTTAAGGTTAACCAACTTCTCGAATTCATATTAATGGCTAACGATTTGTTAGTTATTATTCCGATTTAGGATGTGAAACTGTGTACCCATTGAGGACGTTATCTGGCTAAATGTATGCCATCTAGCCTTACTCTTTATCGGACTACCTATGTCCAACAAAGTAACAAACACTTTGTATGATATATAAGTGTCACCTTAGAATCAAAATTGGTTTCACAACATATTATGGGACAAAATTTGACAACTTTGCCTTCATTTGCTTTTGGATATGACATTGTAACTCGGTTGAATTAGTACTTTGTAAGTAACAAATTAAAATTGATATGGAGTTCGGAGTATTTTGAACTTTCAATTGGGATTGGGGGGGGGGGGGGTGCAATATGGTACATGTTAAAGATTTTAATCAATTCTGCCAAAAAAAAAAAAGATTTTATTTATGAACTAAATAATGATGGTGGCATTTATAATTTGTGTAGGATGAGCTTCTATGGGCTGCTGCATGGATGTACAAGGCAACCAATGACCAATACTACTTGGGTTACCTTGCCAAAAACGCTGAAGCTTTGGGCGGAACTGGCTGGGCAATGACTGAATTTGGGTGGGATGTCAAGTACGCCGGTGTTCAAGTCCTTGTTTCCAAGGTAAATTCCTCCCATCTGACTGAAGTATATTGATGGCTTCAAAGATAAAGTTGACTGTTGTAATTCTGTTTTTGTTGATTTACATGTCTAATTGATGATATGGCAAATTCTGTATTGCAGTTCTTGATGCAAGGCAAGGCAGGACCCTACAGATCAGTATTTGAGAGGTACCAGCAGAAGGCAGAATACTTTTTGTGTGCATGCCTTGGAAAGGGAAGCAAGAATGTTCAGAAAACACCCGGTGGACTGATCTTCCGTCAAAGGTGGAACAACTTGCAGTTTGTCACCGGTGCATCCTTCCTTCTCACCGTTTACTCAGACTACCTTTCCTCTGCTCGCTCAAGCATGCAGTGTTCTGCTGGCCGTGTAGCCCCAACTGAGCTCTTCTCATTTGCCAAGTCTCAGGTATAATTGTGTGCTTGACTACTTTGCTTCTCAATATGCAAGCGGCTTTATGTGTTTGTTGTCCTTATTTTGAGAATTACCCCTGATTAAGACTGCTTTTGCTAATTTCTTAAACTTCAGATTGATTACATCCTTGGAGACAACCCAAGAGCAACAAGTTACATGGTAGGATACGGAAGCAACTACCCACAACATGTTCATCACCGAGCTTCATCCATTGTTTCCTACAAAAAGAACCCCACATTTGTTACATGTAGGGGAGGATATGCAACTTGGTATGGCATGAAATCAAGTGATCCCAATGTTCTTACTGGTGCTACCGTTGGTGGGCCTGATGCCTATGATAACTTTGCTGATGAAAGAGACAATTACGAGCAAACTGAGCCAGCCACCTACAACAATGCTCCTCTTATCGGTGTTCTAGCTCGTCTGACTGGTCACAGTGGTTACAACCAGCTACTTCCAGGTAAATTCAATGGCCACAATGTATTAGAACTCTCAGAGATATATTAAGTGGATCGAATGTGAGTATTTAACGATGACTTTGGACAATTTGCAGTTCAAATACCAAATGTTAAGCCAACACCGGCACCAAAGGCCAAACGAACTCCTGCACCAAAGGCAAAGCCTACTCCTGTGCGAAAGTTCTATCCTACTCCAGCACGACATGTGAAACCAGTTCATGCTCCAGGTACTGATTTGCTTTCCTTAAATGATTCTTATGAAGCAAATTAGACTTGATCTTGGATCTGGCTGCAGCAAAGTAAAGGGATTATTTCACCTTTAACAAACTGTTTTTTTTTTTTTTTTTTCCTTCCATTGCAGCTTCATCATCTGCTCACCTTTCCATCAACCAGAAGGTCACAACTTCCTGGGTTCACCAAGGAAGAACATACTACAGATACTCCACAACAGTGACTAACAAGTCTAACAAAACAATCAAGGACATGAAGCTGTCTATTAACAAGCTTTATGGTCCTGTTTGGGGTCTTTCAAAGTATGGAAATACATACGGCTTCCCAGCATGGATGAGCGGCTTATCAGCTGGAAAGAGCCTTGAATTTGTTTACATCCACGCTTCAACTCCTGCTAGTGTTTCAGTCTCAAGTTACAACCTTTCCTAAGGAAAAACGGCTGTAAGTTCAGCAAGAACAGGAACACAAGTTTATTTTTCATGAACTTGGGGTTGATGTAACAATTGTGCAGCGTATACTAGAGTCCAGTCAAGTTATTATCCTTTTTCTTTTTCTTTTTGAGTTGATAGTTCTACATATATCACTGGATGATGATAGGGCTGTAGGAGAAGAAAGCTTTAGGGTAAATAAGAGTGTAAGGTTGGAGGACGAAAGGTGTGAAGAGACGAATTAAATATGAGTGCTCATCCTCTTTCTCCTCGCCTTGGCTGCTTATATATATAGAATTTGCAAGAGTAAGATGTGTAAAAGAGAGAAGAGTGAGAAACTTGTTGGGAGTCTTTTTTTAGTTCCTTTCATGTAGTTCTATAGAGAGTGCTTCTAATTAAGGTGTGACTTTTTCGTCATGTTTTGTGTTTGACGTTGTAAACTCTACAACATTTTTTCCTTTTCTGGTTTGAATGAGTATAGATTTCAGCATTTGTGTAATGATGTACTATCGTTTTCTAGCTCTAATTCTCTTAAGAGTTTTGTTTCACCCCTTCTTAATTTCTTATGCTCAGCTACTTGTTGGTATCATTATCAATGAGTTGACAATCTATGTCATACTTTATGTTAATGCAGTAAAGATTGTTTTCTGTTAGTCCGCAAATTCTAATGTATTTGTTCAAAGTTGACAGTCTAGTAGTGTACACACTGAGTTGGGATGTTGGACTTAGAGTACACTATTGGCTCGGTTGACACGTTTGAGCTGAGGTTAATATGCCCTGAGGCTTGGGGCACTACTGTCATCGCAATGCAGGTTTTGGGCCAGTTTGAGATGTTGTAGCTGTTTTCTTTTTGGAGTTTGCCTGTTCTATTGTTGAGCCAAGTGGTTAGGATCACACTGAGCGTTACCCATGTTACTGTCATCACGACACATGTATTGGGCCTGATGCTTGCAATTTTAGCTGTTCCTTACTTGAGCCAAGTTGTTCGCGTTATAGTTTGCAACTCGGGCATAAAGTATAAGTGCTGGACTTTTATTTGATGATGATTTGCTAGCTGCACTAGTTACAACGCCAACAAATGATATCTAAATCTTTTATTCAGCAAAATTTATATGATCATGGCGAATAACTAAGGGCCTGTTCAGTAGTACTGAATATGAGAATATCCACGTGTCCTTAGATGCGCGCCTGCTTGTTGGGGAAGAACAATTTAAACTTATTCTGATCGGATTGGGCTTTATGAATAATGAACAAGTTTATGTGATGCCCTTTAGAAACCTAATTACTTGCAAAACTACTTTATTTATCAGCAATTCATAGTCAAGTTCTGTCACAAGCTGCAGCTGAAGCAGTTCTTCCAGTAATGTTCTTAAAATTCAAAAGGGTTATAAGTTTATGACATCAATTGGAAGGCTTCTCTATTTTTTCAAACATCCTAAAATAGTATAGATAGTAGCATGTACTTGTATGAATTGGCTCTAGAAATAGGGAAATGTTTTTCGATACTGTGCTGCCACAGGCAGCAGTTGAAGTGGTTCAGCCAGTAAGGTTTTCGGAAGGATTACAATTGCACAAACGTACAAGTACCCCGTTGTCTTCTCTCTTGCATTAGATAACCAATCCGAACATAATAATATACTGCAACCAATCCAATACACCGTGAAAGAACAAAAGTTATGGAGATGCAAGATATTACAAGGCTAAAAAATAAAGCTATTGATCAATGAGCCTAGCTGATAAAAGCCGAAAACTGTTGATTAACTGATAATTATGCTGAGACAAAAATCACATACAATTGGTTAAAAGTCTCAGTGTATTACTCTCAGAAAATATAAACCAGTTACTGATTTATGTCTTCAAGAAAAACATCAACTTCTACTCTCTTCTACATGGTAGAACTATCGTACATAGTAACCGATAGTTAAAAAAAACACGATATAAAAAGGAAGGTACTGAAAGTCTAATATGATACACGTATATTAAAGACGGGAAATGATTTTAAGACTCCCAACAAAACGTTTCTTGCTCTTAGTAAGTCAAGAAAGAACATTACAATTACACAATTACGCGTTGTAAGAGTATAGTGCATAATGTAATTCAGGGAGGGGTTAAAATAATTAGCCATACAACTAATTATGTTTGAGACTATGAATCAAGTAGCTGATGAGCTTCCGGCATTGCCTTGACCCTTTCCCAATTCAACCACTATGACACTAATATTATCTTGGCTGCCGCGAGCAAGAGCCAACTCTACCAGCATGGCAGCAGAAGCAGCTGCACAGTTGCCTATTGACCCTTCCACCATTCTCCTACTGACTACTTCACCCGAACAGCATTTCCTTACTAAGTCGCAGACTGTTTCGTTGGACACCACGTCCCATAGACCGTCACTAGCAATCACCATGAAGTATTCTGATGTCCCGCGCTTGTGGACTGTCACCTCAGGAACGGATATCATAGTGACTCCATCGCGTTCACAAGGCTGCATTCACAAGGAGGAAGAAATTATTCAGTTGGATCAACAAGGTGATATCATATGATTCGAGTCATTTATAAAAGGAAATTTTGACAATTACCACCTTCTATTATGTCTATTTTAGCAATTACCACCTTCTATTTTATTTTTTATTTTTTTTGAAGATTACCACCTTCTATTTTCAAAAACATCAAAAGTTACCACCTTCATGCCCCTCAACTACCACGTAACGTCATTTTGGGCCCATTCTTTCCCTTCCCTCCCTATTTCCCTCACATTTCTCATTCCTATGTGGATTCTCATCTCCCCTTTCGCTTTTTTTCCCCCAAACCACCAATAATTGTTCGTCAATTTTGATTTGGAGGAGTGAATTGAAGTGTTTTTGATTGTTTGGGGAAAAAAAGTGAAAGGGGAGATGACAATTGAGTTAGGAATGAGAAATGTGAGGGAAATAGGGAGGAAAGAGAAAGAATGGTTGAGAGGCAAGAAGGTGGTAACTTTTGATGTTTTTGAAAATAGAATGTGGTAATTTAAAAATAAAAAAAAGAAAAGAAGGTGGTAATTGCTAAAATGGACATAACATAAGGTCGTAATTGTCAAAATTTCCTTTATAAAAAAAGGCAATCTATAATTAGGGAATTTGATATAAGGCCAAATTTTTGCAAGGACATAATAATGTTGTAAAATGACAATCGTTACAATCTGGCACAAATAGTTTTACTAGCCATCGTAATCTTTTAATCAGGACCATAATAAATATTATAGTCTTCTACGGGGTAGTATTTTTTATTACTCGCAAATTTACACATATCTACTCATGTAATAATGAATTGAACTTGGTCTATTACTATTATTCCTTAGCTATGTGAAAGCAAGAGGTTACCATTTTGGTTATCCTTGCACATTTGTCTATAAATGATGTACAACATAACAGAGAAACTACATTTAAGGCGAATGTAACAATGTAAGAGTGGCTAGCTCCCAACTATAGAAGTTATAGAACAGTGTATGTTGAACCCTCAACTCCTCAAGGGTCAAGTACATTTCCGTTTTTGTATAGAAAATCTCTAATATCTTACACGTTGCTCCAAAAAATATATAAAACAAAGTAAAGCCGATTTTTTTTTTTAAAAAAACTTATCTTTAGGTATCTAACATGTTAACCATTTAGCCTTATCAGCCCCTTTAAAAACCAGCTAAACTGTAATTAAAAAAGAAGCGGAATTATAAATTAGGATACCACGAGTCCAGCCACGACACAATGATCCTAGCCACAAATATATAAAATAGTGATTAATAATCATTTAAACGTGGATTTTAATATTTATAGATTAGATAAGATCTTTATGACGTGGTGATCTTGAATTCTAAACTTATTCATATTATACACATAAGATACAATCATAGTAAGGTAAGGAATATTAAATTTGTAACCAAATAAAATCATGACCAGATAAGTTGAATCAAATATGCAAAATGCATCAAAGATGATTAGAATAGAATAGAATAACTTGCATAAACAGAAACCTTAGGTAATGGACATGGTTGTTTATTATTAGAAGGGAAATGTATGATCGAGATCTAACCTTAAGGTCACGTTACAAGGGCAACACGGCACCGTCACAGAACAAAACAGCTCTAGAATCACCACAGTTAGTCACCACAATCTCCTCCTTGCCTAACATGACCACCAATGCGGTAGTCTCTACCGCCTCCTCGGTGTTAACAACCGAGGTTTCAACATCCTCCGCTGCTAACTCACTGGCCATCCTAGCAAAGCTGGTGGTCATCACACTCTCCCACTGATCCACCCGGCCCGTGACAAGGAGCTGCTCCGCCACGACGTGGTGGAGCCTCTCCTTACACCTCTGTGCTACCCTATAGCTACCATGTCCATCATACACGGCGAAGAAATCATAACTCATCAACTCATCGGACAAGTCGTTTCTCCTGCTGGTAGAGTGGAACTTAGTGACTTGGACTAAGGCAGGGGCAATAGTGACAGCATCCTCCATGGATCTTCGGCGTCCGATAACGGAGATTACGCCGTGGGAGATGGTGGTGTTAGTTGGTGCATCCATGGTTTGCTCCTCAGTTTTAACCAAACCCAATACTTGCTCCCCTTCATTTAAACTGTTTTGATGATCATCTGCATATAAATATAGCATTAGTATTTTTCTATTGGTTGGTTAAATCAATTATTATACTACCACTTGTATTAGTAGTACAGGTCAAAGACTTTGGTACAAGGAAACTCGCCCTTACCCCCCGACCTGATGAGGAGTATGTGAATTAAATGTTCAATCAACTTGTATTTTTATACAATTGTATTATTATTGGCTTATAAGTTATAACATTCCAAATTTCCAACTATTTTGTGTCGGGTAGGGTGCAATCAAACTACATCCGGATCCGGCCATAGGTAAATAAGAACATATGCACGGGATGTTAATTAGTTTAATTTGTTGAATTTTTTGCAAGTTTTATAGTTTTATCTAGCTATTATATATATATTTGACATATTATCCGCGTGTCTTGGCTCTTTGCCAGCTTGTAAGTTGTAACCCAACAAAATAAGATGAAAGAACAAACGTGTACTATTATCTACATTAAAAAAAACTACTATTATTAATCAATTAACATGCATTACAATAAAATATACTCCATGATACGTATAAAAAGTATTGAATATGTTATCATTAAGCAGAGAATATATAGAAGCTCAGAAGAAGAGAGGTTGAAAACAAATTCAATCTTGAACTTCTATATAATTTCATTCTTGAAGGGATTTATTTTAATTAATGCTATATCTAACGCTAAGGGCTATATATAAGCATTAAATACCACAAACATGTTTTTCTTCTATATTTCATTATTTAGTTCGTTATCATTATCAACTTTGATCTAGGTAAGTATATTGGAAGGAACAAGCATACAACGTATTCTATGATCTCTTAGGAAGTACTCCCTCCGTTTTTAAATACTTGCTCTATTTCTATTTTTTGCACCATTCATTTGTCCTATTTTGACTAATGTTAGAATCATCTCAATGTTTAGATTATTAACTTTCAATTGTTAGAATTTATACTTAGTGGTAATTAAACATTAGCATCGACATGTGTGTCCAAGAGAAATGAAGCAAGTAGTTAAAAACGGAAGGAGTATATGAGAAAATTGAATTGGATTTCGTAGACAAATTCATCACTATTACTACCATTAAAAATTGTTGATAAATAGGTCGTGAATATATACATGATGGTTGTATTAATTCACTATTAATGAGGACGAACGTATGTAAAATATACATGTGCGAATAACTAAATATAAAATGAAAGGGGGTTTATCGTCAATTCCGTACAAAAATGGTTGACTTCAAACCCGCCTATTTAAGTATAGATCTACATATAATATACATGATGCTTGCTTCTAATTTAAAAGAATAGGTACTAGTAATTATTTTGAAGAAGGGTGCTCCTTTTATTTTTAAATACATCAATTAAACTGATACGTGATTTTAAAAAAATGAGTTGAATGAAGTAAAAGGAAAATTTGTCTGGAAGGGACTAATATATTCACCATTTTGTTGAGAAGGACCTTTTATGTCGAAAGTTATCTAAAAGGACCTTATAAGTATGTTTTGTTGTTTATAAAGACCTTGACATCGGAATTAAAATATAGTGTAGATTTTTTGAAAAGTTAGAAAATAATAAAAAAGAAAGACATAAATAATACTCCGTAAGTTTTTATATGGACTTATTAAATATTAGTGATAAGAAACGAGAGAAATAATAAAATAAAAGGGGGGATTATGGTTGGAGAAAGATAAAATAAGAAAAATAAATTAAGATGTTAAAAAAGGAAGTTATGCACTAAAAAAAAGGTAATCAATTAGAATTATTAGACTCTTTAAACACCTAATTTGATTAATTTATTCATAGATTATGAAAATTATTCATTCTATAATAATGTTAGGGGTATATATATTTCATATGAGTAAGTCATTTTAAAACGTTCAAAATACTAGTATATAAAACTAACAAAGTAAAACAGGGGGAGCAGATAGTTTGCATTTTTTTTTTAAATATATGTTGAATAGACAACAACAAAGGGAAACGGAGGAGTAGAGAATATTTAATAAGTAAAGCATTTTTTTATACGTTGAAAAAACAACAAACTCCTCATAACCTTATTTTTGTTTTGCATACATCATGCACATCAAATACCATAAGCACATAGAAAGACAAAAAGGATTGATGATTAATAGATTAAAGTAATTATAGAATTTGTAATAATTCTGAAATAAACGTGGGATCAGCATGTAAACAACTACGTACTAATCAAGCTAAGTTTACAATAACAATACAATTCATTTACCTAGAGGGGACGTCGTTGTAGTAGACGATAGTGACGCCGAAGAAGACGAAGAGGACGCCTCGTAGCTGTTTAGTTGCGGACTGCTTGAAGCGGCCGAGTTGCTCAGACTCGCCGCTTTATCATGGACCAAACACGAAAACGGCACGGTGGTTTTGTTGTGTTTTTCATGGTTAACTTTCCTTGACCCCCGAAGAGTACTCCTCTTCGGCTGGCGGCGGCGGTTATGTATTACACCTATCATAAGTTTAGATGCCCTTAATTTGATGGACTTACTAGGGTGATACATTTCTTCACTAGTAAAAGAAGGATGAAGAAGAGAAAGAAGAGTGGTATAGAAGAAAAGTGGATTCATCGGTTGTTTTGAAGATGTTTTATTGCTTCTACAACTTTCTAATGTAAATATATATAGGATATATAACTAGGCAAGGGGTGATTCATTGAGTGTATGTAAAAAGAAAGGATTGTATATTATACAAGGTGGACACATATGCATGATTCATAGTAAAGGGTCTATCCTTGTAAACATTGTATTGGATTCAACAATGAGATTGTTCGGTTTATTCAGTCTGTCTATTGTTTTAGTATAAATCTTGTTAAACTGACACGTATAAATATCTTCTCAAATAAAGTTTAATTTGACCGTCTAGGACTTTAAAATTATTGTCACATTATTTAACACGTATGTATAGAGTAGTGATATGATGATCCACAAAACATTGTATACATATTATCATTCAACTTCATTCGGTTTATTTTGATGTTGTACGGAATGAAGCATCTTCTTGTTACATGGTTCATACATCTAATATAATGATTATGATCGAGGGCCTGTATACGATAAGTCACAACTTCTAGTAATAAACGGTGACCGGTACTTTAATCTGAGGGTAGAAAGTGTATACGTAGTATGTAGTATAAATGTACAATGCTTGTGAGAAATGTGAATGTGGTATATCGCAAACTCTAATGACCGAATTCAGGGGAGTTTGAAAGAAGGGAGGGTGTAGGTGGACGGCTGAGATTGAAAGTAAAGGGTACAGATGTAAGGTGAAAAAAGAAGTTTAATCCGTGGATGATTCATCATCAAAGGTTACAAGTATATAGCTCCCCAATATTTGGACAACGTGTCGTTTAAGGATGTCGCGGTTACTTGGACCTGAGAATTTTTGGTAGCTGCCAATATTTAACAAGTTCATTTTTTGGCAGCTTCAAAAATCAATTATACTTTGACACATTTTAATTTTAAATAATCTCACTTTAACTAGCTACTCTATCCATATGTTTCCTCAATTTATAAAGAATTAAAGATCGCAAATAAATTCATTTTTATATATCCGGACAATGCTTAAATTTCAACAATGAAGAATATCTTTACTTATTATCTAATAGTATTAATACATTTTTTGATGTAATCATATAAATATCGAAAAAAGGTTGATATTTTTTTTTGGTTGCTATATTATCATATATCTTTCTTTTTATGATCTTCATTTCGGTCATTCTTTATTATTACTTAGTATTTATCATCTCTAATATCCGATCCCTTTGTTTACATTAGAAAAATATTTATTAGAGAAAAAAAAATCAAGTGTCAATTATTCATGGACAGATAAGTATAAGTGTATTATGTAGTGATTAGCTAATTGCATTACATTAATGTTTGCATATATGGAAGATTGGTTGATACAATTTCAACAAGCATTCAACTTTTAATGAATAAAAATTTTCATGAAAGAACATAATTGCATAAGTAAGCAGTTTTTAATTTTCATGAAAAACCATATATAAGTGCATAAGTAAGCAATTTTTTTTAAAAAAAATAGAGAAAGAAAAATTAACATTTGCTATCAGCGAAAGACCTTGTTTCACATTTGCTACCTATTTAAAATTTTATTTTACTTCATTGATAGCAAATGTCAAATTTTTCAAATAGAAATATGCAAAAATTAGGGCAAAGTTAGAGTAAAGTAGTTTTTCAAATTTAGTAGATTATTCTTCTCTATATTAAACATGCATAAAATCTATTGTGTAAACCTTTAACTTGCTTTTAAATCACTAAAAGTTAAGCTAAAATAGACATATCAAACACATTAGTTGAGTTAAAGATAAAGAAATTTTGACTTTTGTCATCTTGCTACCTTGTTAACAATTTTAGGCTATTATCGAAAGTTACACATAATATACAACTTTAAAATAGTATAGTGCACCCGGGTGCACCATGCGCATGGTGCACCCGGAAAGAACATTAGACTTATTTTAAAGAACATACGAGTGTTTTAAAAAGAACATGCTAGTATTTGAAAAAGAACATGCATAATAGTGTTCAACACAAGAACATGTTTGTGTTTGACAAAGAACATGACCTCCGAAAAGAACATTAGGCATATTTTAAAGAACATGGAATAAAAAGAACATGTTAGTGTTTGAAAAAGAACAAGCTAGTGTTTGAAAAATTAACTTTTCTTGGTTATCTTCCAGTTGGCTTCAATTCATTACTATTCTTCTTTCTCCTCTAATTGTTCTTTTTTGAATAACTTGTATTTTATAGCTTTAATTTTTTATTTTATTTTTTTAAAAAAACCCCAAATTCACAAAATTAAACACTTTGACTTTAAAATTATTGACGAAAAACAATTTGCATGTACAAAATTTATACTTACATTTTACTTGAATCCACCATTTGTTTAAGTTTGAAGGTTGAATTGTTGAAATAAGTTCAATTTTTTTCTTGGGTTTCACTTTGAAGATGAACAATTTTACTATTTTGAAATTTTTTTGAAAAATAGAAAAAAAATAGAGAGAAAAGTTATGGAGAGAGAAAATGAGTACTTTGGAAATGATTTTTACCCAAATTCATTGAAATTCTTAAATGAAAACGATGGTGTAAAGGAGAGTAAAAATTGGCAGCAAGAAAGAGAGTGATAGGAAGGGAAAGAGGAGTGAGAAATTGCAGGAGAAGAGAGTGATGGATTTGAAGTTGCAAGAAAATAAAAACATGTTCATTTTTTACCCATGTTCTTTTAAATATACTAAATGTTCTTTTGGGTGCACCATACGCATGGTGCACCCGGGTGCACCAACCACAAATTATATACAACTTATGTAGTAAATTGTTAAATTATGAACTTAGGTCAAACAATGCTCGTTTATGATCCAAAGTTTATCTACTCGTATAAATGAATCAATCAGGACGAAAATGGCTGGATTAAACTTGACACATTATTTTCAAGTTTGAGAGGGGGTCAATACTCAATAGTATCATTATTGACCAATTTTAGAATTAGAACACAATATACACAAAGCCAAAGTGCATAAAACTTGATGTGGAAAACAAAAGTGGTCAACAGAAGACAGCCATGAAAGAAAGTAAGCTCGAGGAGAGAGAAAGAGTGACAAAAATGGCGAATATCGACAGTAGACTTGCGAGGATGTGCATTGATGCTGCGACTGATAGCAGATACGCCGTCGATAAATGGCGGTTGCAGCGCCGATCTCTGGAACGCCTCCCTTCGCCGCTCGCTTCCGCTCTTCTCCACCGTCTTTTGCATCGCCGTCTTCTCTTTCCTTCCTTGCTCGAGTTAGTTTGTTTCTCTTTCTTTCTCTTTCAATTGTATTAATTCATCATTATTATTGTATCTTCAATTCATACTCGATGGAATTCGATTTTGTTTGATCAACTTTGAATTATGTTCAATTGTTGTGTCAATTCACGAATTGATGATGATTTTATATTTTCAAATTTTTAATTCTATGTTTTTGTTGCCTGATAACATTGTTTGAGGGTTAGAAATCTAATTAGTTGAATAGTGAAAGAGTACATGGATCTTTGGTAATTTTCACATCCTTTGATTATGGAAATTGAATTGTATTGACAACTTTCAATTCAAACTGTGTTAGCGATTTCTATTATACACGCGATTGTACCTAGCTCGCGCTCCAAATGAGCAGAACATAGGCTAGGGTGTGCCTAGAGCTATAATGTACTCTGAAATTTAGAGCAAGAGTGTTATGATTTCTATTTCTTATGCTCTCAAATTTGTGATTTGGCCAATGTTTGATTTTGTTCTTTGTATGTGGATTTTTGTGTAGAGTGTTCAAATTTAGTGTAGAGGAGGTTGATTTAAGCGGGGAGAACTCGGTGGATGCGGAGTGGATGGCTTACTTGGGAGCATTTTCGTATTTGTGCTCCCTCAATGTGGCAGACTGCTACCGGATTAATAACCCTGCGCTTTGGCCTCTTGCAGGTGTACATTTTCTTCCGAGATTTTTGTTTTATTTCCTGGTTCAGTTGTGTGATTATGATTTTAGTATTGAATTAGAACATGAAGTCTTTAGCCATGATATTCTCTAAGTTCTTGGGTGGCTTGTGACATATCCTGTTTTCATAAAAGAGTGTCTTTGATGGGCATATTTCCTGGTAATAATGGATCACCTGTTGTATTATTTATGCATGTATGTTGGACAAATGGACCACAAAGGTCTAGTTCTTCACAGTATTGGTTCGATTGGATGGCTGAGTGGCTTGTTATGATGTGTTTATTGTTAACTTTGCCCCTCTGGAAGGGGAAAAAAAAAAAGAAAAGAGAAGTTGGTACTGTATTACCTTGCCAAAGATTTGTGCACAGGACAAGTTTGTGTATTGGAAGGAATGGAATTTTTTTTTTAAAAAAGCAAAAAAGTGAGTTTGGGGTGGGGTGGGGTGAGGTGGGGGTGGAATAGTAGTCTTTATTTTCTGTAAAACTTGCTGTTTGGAACTTCATGTATATGGAGAATGCTGCTTAACTAGCTCATGCTCATCTATCATATTCAGGGATGACCAGCTTAATGCAGCTTGACCTTTCAAGATGTATGAAAGTCACTGATTCTGGTATAAAACATCTTCTATCCTTGTCACAACTACAGAAACTTCACCTCTCACAGACAGGAGTAACTGCTGATGGTGTAAAGCTTCTCTCTGCACTTCGGAATCTATCTACACTGGACTTAGGAGGGCTGCCTGTTTCTGATTTGGCATTGAGTTCCCTCCGGGTAGGGTTTTATTACTCTGTTGATGCTTATGTTACTGGCCTCTTAATCCTGCAATACTTTACTTTTTTCACAGTAGAAATGCTGTAACATGTGATGCTTTGCACTATTTTCTCCGCATAATAGGAATTGACAAACCTTGAGTATCTTGATGTTTGGGGGAGTGAAATATCTGATGAAGGGGCTGCAGCTTTAAAGAACTTTCCCAAGTTGAGTTTCTTGAATGTAGCTTGGACCAATATCACAAAGTTTCCAAATCTGCAGTCTATTCAAAGCTTGAACATGAGCGATTGCACCATCCTTTCTGCATTGGAAGATAAAAGTGATCGAGTAACCCTGAGAAAGCTGATTGCCCATGGGTCCTCATTCCCGGAGGCCGAGATGGTCTTTTCAACTATTGAGGCAAGCTGTCTGTCTTTCTTGAATCTATCAAACACCTCTCTTAGTAATTTTGGTTTTTTGCGTTGCATGGTTGCTCTAGAACAATTGGATCTTAGTTCTTGCACTATACAAGATGATGCTGTTGAAGCAATTTCTTGTATAGGTGCAAATTTAAGACACTTAAATTTGAACAACACAAAAGTCAGCAATGCCGGATTGGAAACTTTGGCAGGACATGTTCCTAACCTTGAAGCTCTGTCATTGTCTCACACACTAATTGATGATTCTGCCATAGCATACATGAGTACGATGCCTTCCCTGACGACACTTGACTTGAGCAATACAAATATTAAAGGTAATTTGGAACTTGGATTATTGATACAAAGTATTAAATAGTGTTGAGCAAAAGTTGAAATGACATTTTTTGTCAGGCTTTATTCATCCGAGTAGGAATGAAGATGAAGTCTTCTCGCTAGCTGCATTACAGGACCTGAAGCACTTGGAAAGGTTAGATTTGGAAAAGACCAAAGTGAATGATGCAGCTGTCTATGCTCTATTAGGTTCTGGGGAGCTAAGCCATTTATCACTTAATAGCACCGCCCTTACCGACAAGTGCCTGGAATATCTCTCACAAGTAAAAAAGCTGGTGAGACTTAGCATTCAGGGTACTCTTCTGACCAATGGGGCAGTCGAGTCGTTCAACCCACCTGTAACACTCGAAGTGCTTGATTTAAGAGGGTGTTGGCTTTTAACCATTGATTCTCTGAGATCATTCTGTAAGAAGTATCCTGGTATCAGAGTGAGGCATGATCATCTATCTCTAGCTTCAGCAGACCTTAACTGCTCCGTCCCTAATGCAGCTCTGTCACAGAAGAGCTTGAAGGCCTCGAAGTTGAAACAAAGAGAAGGAAAATCATCCGTATCACCCACCTTGTTCAACAAGGAGGCATTAGGCAAGTATAGTATTCTTACTCCTGTATCTAGCTAGTCATTTGTATTGTGGTCTTTATCTAACCCCTGATCAATATTTTGATATAGATCAAAGGATTAAGTATAGTAGAGAGGAGCTGATTACCATGCAGCACTTATCACCACCACTTGCTCCACCTTTAGACGTAGATATAGCGGCACCAAATATGGATTAGCTCTCACAGTTTTGTTCTCATCTGTCACCCGCTGCAAGAATTGAACAATGACCAATATTCTCTGTAACCTAAGATCAACGAAGTATTGTAAGAACTTTTATCATGCATCTTCAGTGTAGTGTTGACTGGCGTGATTGCTGCATGAGGAATGGTCACATGTTTTAGATTCTTTAGAATCCGCCGAAGTTTGTTCGCTGTAACTAAAATGGAAGGGATTGCCAAATTCTAACCCAAAATACCATTTTGTATTGTTCAGATGTGTATGTTGTATCTTCATGATTCTTTGTATTAGGGGTTAATTTGACCAATGTACCATTTTCCTTTGTCGTTTTAACATGCAATGAATCCTTGTAATAGGTAAAATAATAATATGGAAATTGTTCATTGGTAACCTTGCATTTTGTCTGGTTATGGCCATGTTTGGTAATTAGAGTTTTGACAAAAAATGAGCTTATTTGACCAAGTTAGAGGTTTGACTACATAAATCATCTAATTTGGTTGTTTGGTAAAAGTGCTTTTTAAACGAGCTTATTGAGGCAAATAAGCTAATTTGTAAAAAGTTTAAATATAGAGCTTTTTAGATTAGCTTATTGAGTAATGGATGTAAATAAGCTAATTTGTAAATAAGCTAATAAAAAGACAATTTTATCCTAAAAGTTCCTCTAATTCACATTCTTGCCCTCCCAATTTCTTACCCTAGTCAAGTAAAAAAAATTTATCAATGTCCTAAATTGTCATTTTATATATTCAACTAACAAACAACTACAAATAATAAGCTAATTTTACCAAACAACTCTACAAAAAACCTCTTATAAATCAACTAGTTTAAAACAGCTAATGCAACCAATTAGTCAAAACAGCTAATGCAACCAGCTCTTACCAATCAGCCAATCGCTAATTACCAAACATGGCCTATATTTGCTTATCAATTTACAAATGGGAGTGTTCCAATACTCAAATTCTAAGCCCTTGAAAAAGTCAGGTAACTTCCCAATAGTTATATGCCCTATTAACTTCTTCAATTGCATTGTGGCAAATAATGTCTAGTGCATTATCAGGGGTAAGAAGTGGCAACAAGAGCAATGGAAAATTACCAGATCAAATATGCTAGGAAAATGGGTGATTTGGTATACTTCAACTATTGTTACTTTGAGTCAGCTTTTAACCTCTAATAATGTTATGTTGTCCTACTTTTTTTTTGAGGGAAATGTTATGTAGTCCTACTTGTCCAAATTGCATATTGTGATAATCACTTAATGAGACATTAAGATTACCAATGAAGATTTTCCTAATTATGTTGCAAATCTCACATCAACTTGTACTTTGATATTTATTCTCCAAACATATCCTCATTTGTGCGTAAGTTTTGATAATGTGGTCAGGTTCCTTAAACACGAACATCAATTCCTTGAACACATCATTTGTGGAGGTCACTATGAGCGCGTTTCATGGTCTAGTAACACGACCATAAAATCTAGAAAATCAGCAGATCAACTCCTGATTATTCAAGGGAGGATATACATTAATTTTTAAGTGTATTGTGAGTCTGCTGGTCAGACATTACAAGTAGTACCACAAATGGTCAGATGTTTATCTGACCCTTAAAATAATAAGGATGTAAATTTCACATATATAATGTGTAGATAAATGACTTCATATTTTCTTATATAAAAACATCAGGAAAAAGACTCCAAACATTCAATTCGATTTCCACTATTGCAACTGTAACCTGTAATTTTATCAACTGTAGGTGAGCATAAATGTACAAGGGATCAAGAGACAAAAACAAGAAGCACAAAGTGAGCTACATAAATAGTGATGAGCAGGTCTTCAAACACTTTGTTAACTTGAAGTCTTGTACATGTCATCGATAATACTCTGCATCACAGGGCATTAAGATCAGAACACATCTTTAAACTCTGCATAGTTGTATTACGAAGTATTTATGTCTATGATGGATTATTGGAACTCATCTAAATTCTACGGACAGGCAATAGGTTATTCAAGACTTCTTATTTTACATATTATTAATGGTTTGTTAAGGGGAAAGAAACCGAAGTGAGGGGAGGGAATCAGGCAGGCCAAGTTAGTATTTAGAAGCTCGTTCTTAACACAACAATAATATCTATTATTCTCGGGCACACAAGAATGACTCACTTGATAGTATTTAAGCATCTGCGGCCTCTTCTTTTTAAATGTTGGGGTGAGAAGGTCGCGCTCAAGGTCAAAGGGCACCGGGTCCAGATGAATAGCTTTGATAAACTCAAAGCCTTTTAGCTGTTCACAGCAAAATGAAAGTCAGAAGAGCTCAAAATTTTTGATATTTACTACCACCTAGAAAGGGTGGAGAGGATTAAGTTACCTTCTTCTCTTTTCCAATCTTCTTGAGCTCTTCCAGTATGAATTCCTTTGCCTTGGGATTTTCGCACAGAGCGTTGAAATCCCCATTTATCTCATTGGCTTCAGCCCAACGTGTAAGTGCACCCTGGTTGGGATTAGCAACTGCAACAAGGAATGATTGAAAACTATTCCCATAGATCCATATCTGAAATTGAGAGGGAACTATTAGTGTGTACAGATGAACAACAAATTGCATGTATATATATGAACAACATCTTCACCCAGGTAAGAGGTAATCTATGTCAGCTGACAATGCCAAATTGCCAATAACATTAAGTATTCCGTAACTATTGAGACATGAAATTCAAAGAAAAATCCGTTCCCCATTTTTTGAGATGCCTTTTTTTGGATATGACATGAAAAAAAAAAAAAAAAAGAAAACTCTAAGGGTCAATGTATTTTGCTCAAGACAACGTAACATTTAATTATTTGCTAGAACTTTTTGAAAAATCTAGGGTAAATTTTTTATTATTCTTTTATTGTTTTCTAAAACATTAGCAAATTACATAATGTATGGATTTTTTTAGCTTCAGATGATAATTTCCTTTGCTAACTCCTGGTTTCACCAAATTGGTCATATGATTAAACAGGGGAATTCAAAAAACTATTCAGCAAAGAGTGAACATTTGAGGATAATACCGAGTCAACGGCAGAACAAAGGCCATATATGTTCTCCAAGTTCTCAACTGCAACATACTCCCCTTGTGAAAGCTTAAAAATGTTCTTTTTACGGTCAATGATTTTCAGACTTCCATCTGGTTGCCATTCTCCAACATCACCTGATATATGCAACCTCATAAGCAAGTTATCATAAAAAAATGTAGAGTTTAGCAACACACTGGACACTACCACAAGAAAGTTCATTTAACTTTTACATACCTGTGTGGAACCATCCGTCAATCAAGACTTCCTTCGTGAGGTCTTCTCGTTTGTGGTAGCCTGAGAAGAGAGTTTTTCCCCTAACACATATTTCTCCACGTGGCGTGTTAGCAAGAGCATCATATCCCATCTCAGGGACAGACTCAAGGCATACATCCACATTTGCCAGTGGAGGGCCAACTGTCCCAATCATCTGAAGCTCATTTGGCAGTGAAACAAATGTACCCGCACAAGTTTCAGTCAAACCTGCATTATTATTACGAAGAGAATAAAAATTCAAGAAATAGTTACTGTCTTTAAAAAGTACAGTGTATAACTGAACAGTTGAACACTAAAGGTCTAAAGTATTTTAGTATCAACAATCCCCTGACATGTATATTCTCTACAAGGGAACATTAGTCTTGTATACAACTCTGGAATCTCCAATATAGCTGTTTAAAAAATAAACAGACTAGGAATGATTTCCTAACTTACCCCCACTGATGTGGAATGGTGGAGACTTGAGAAAGAATGGAAGGAGACAGCTATTTTACGTGAAATTATGATCAATCCTTAAGAGTAGGACAATGAGACCATTAATTTCAGGAGGCAATGCGTAAGTTTTGCAACCCTTGTGCTCCATATAAAGTTAATTTCCTTTCATTATGTATTGTTAACAGGATGCAAAAGGGTAAGCTTCATACATCCAGCATGATTAAGCCTTTGTATACTGGTAAGTGGCTATCACTTTCAGCCAAAAAATCTTTTTGGAAAAGGAAATACAGTAGAGAAATGAACCAAATAGAATAGAAGTAGCTGCAGAGACTGCAATTTGAGTGTTGTCAACCCATGACAATTTGACAATTCAAAATGCAAATCTCTCTGCGAACAATAACTACTGATTAAAGGTGTAATTTTGAGCTGAACTAAAGGTGTGTTCTCTTCACTTGATTTTAATTTATGATCGGCTTATTACAGCTTATCATAGTAGTAAATCGAACTTGGGAAGCCCTTTTAAGCACTAAACTTATCTGAGCAAAAAATCAGTGAACAACTGGACAAGTAAAATGGGGTCAGTATCTCCAATCAACTATCTGATGCGTAGAAGCCCAGAAATATTCAATCTATCTGATACAAGTGATACCCTTCTCATATATGAGTAAGTTTATAGAACATACCATATCCTTGTAAAACATAACAGCATGCAACAACCCGCAAAAATGTTTCCACGTGACTAGCTAGTGGAGCGGCTCCAGATAGTATTAGTCTCACTTTCCCCCCCAAGCCTTCCTTAACCTGATTTTAGTCATATACAATGAAAATATAAATAAATAATAAATTCGAGCCAGATAAAAACAACAGCGCAATAGTTCAAAATAAAGGGGAAATGTTTTTTTTTTTTAAAAAGAGAGAGAGAGAGAGAGAGATTAGAAAGAGTTCTACCTTACTGAAAACAAGTTTATCGAACATTGGAGAAGCCTCTGAATGCTTGGCACCCTTCTTCATGTTATTCAATTTTCTGCACATTATATAGAAGTATTTTGTAAGAAAAAAGTTCATTGATAAATGGATAGTAATTCAATGATGGCATTAATTAACAAGAAGCCAATTGAAGGGATAATACAAAAACTAGATAAAATCCCAGCACTGGCTCATGAATGAAAAAAACTAAAGCAAATCCAGGAATTCCTGGTTACACTTGAAGAGTAATGTTTACCGTGAGTATGCAAAACCAAAAAGTGTACGTTTCAACAAACCACCAGCACGAAGTTTCTCTTGCAAGCCTGCAAATGCAGCAGTCAGTAACTTTTCGGAAATTACCAAATTCATTCTAGTATTCTACAACCAATCTTTACGTACCTGAATAGATTCTCTCTAATACACGAGGAACAGCACAGAAAACTGTTGGCTTTAAGGCTCCAATATCCTCAAGCAATAACTTGACATCCTGATAAATAATACCAAGCGCAATTTGTAATAATCATCTCCTTACATGCTAGAGTAAAGCATTATATCACAGTAATTACTCTAGAAACATCACAGTAGGCAGTTACTCACCCCTCTCCAGAATCCTATTCGTGCACCATGAGAGATAAAGGCTTCCTCAATCACTCGATCAAAAATATGAGCCAAAGGCAAGTATGACAGATACACATCATCTGGTCCCAACTGCAGAAAATACATAGAAAAGCCCAAAATAAGTATGACGGAAATTCAAGATTTTGCTGATGAGTGAAGACACTAACACCACAAGAATCTATATTAATCACCTGTTCATTCACATTTTCTAAAAGGCAGTTGATGCCAGCGATTAAAGTAATAATACTTTCATTTGATATAAGTACACCCTTTGGTTCACCAGTTGTTCCACTAGTATACATTATTGTGCAGATATCACTCTTGCTCTTCTTTGCCAGTTCATAATTTTTATCACCACCCTGCAGTTCACAGGCAAAAATCAAAAGGCTAACCCTCGTGAGTCATATGAATTAGATGAAGCGGAACTGCACAATAGAACTTCATTCAGATTCTAAGAAAACAGATCCAACTACTCTGAAATTAAAGGAAACCAAAAATAAGGTACTTGTACTTGTGTTAATTGTAATTGCATAGACCCTCGTAATTTTTTGGTCCATGGAGAGCTAAAAGGGGAAATGGTTGTAGAAAAATTTGACTGCAAATGTTAGGTACTACCACCTAAGACTTAAACAACTAAGCTAGTAAGCATCCACACATCGGTTATCACAACAAAGCGAGACAAGTTAGCAAATTATACAAAAGATGTACACAGTCCCAGTTACTAATGCAAGTCACATAAAATGTTACAGATACAAAGGTGCACCCAGTCCCTCTTGTTCTTGAAGTTCTTAACTTTTCCATTTTTGTCCATTTCAAAAAAAAAAAAAATATATCAATATATATATATATATCAATTACATCATTACCCTTCTTACCCCAAAATTTATATCAATCAGTCAGCTAGGCAACAATAATAGCAAATGAAAGCAATAAAGTTCAACAAATGCAAAGAAAGCAGTAAAGTTCAAAATCAAAAGGTCAAAGTACACTCCACTACTCCAGCATCAAACTATACCACTTACCAATTGCAAAAAGTCATCCCAACTATAAATCTGCAAACCAAGTTTTTCAACTTCTTCTTTCTGCGTAGGTGTGATCTTCCCAAAGCTAACCAAAGCTGCAAAAATACTCACTTATAAAATCTCCATAACAATAATATGTAAAAGTTAAATAGAATATAATGGCAGAGAACTTACTTTTCAAGTAATTCGTTGTGTTTGGCAAAGCTTTAATCAGCTGAAGCAAAGTACAGAAACAGGTAGTGTCAATACAAGCACAGCATTGCTCATAAATTCTTAAACTTTAATTAAAGAGAAGATACCCAATAGAACTTTGTTAAGTTAACAACGTATACAAACATATATATATACAGGGAAAAAACAAGAAATTAAATATACAACTTTGTTAAGTCAATAAGGTACATAACTATAAAACTATCATTGGACAAGAGGCCATAATAAGTTACTCATTCTGCTAGAAATAAACATATCCAGATAGTTAAGATTTTATGGATCACACCAAGAACCAAGGCCGGTCACATACCTCAGAAATCTTTTTTTCTTCAACAAACACAATTGAAACTTCTGCATGGCAAATGATATATTCCACAGCACCCGACCCTACAAAAAATTCAGGGGAGATGAAAACCCAGTTGACAACAAAATTAAAAATAAATAAAATTATGTGGTAAAAGTGCAATGTCATTGTATAAAACAGTTTGAAAGGATAATGGTTATATGCTACAGGTAATCATACATTTTATATCCCTTACGAAACAAAATTATAGATGGCGTAGTTGTAGATCTTCATACAAGGAAAAACTATTACCTAAAGTGTCATACAAAGGAACACAGCGGATTCCATGGGCGTTGCAGGCCTGTAAAATTGAAATAGAAAAAATCTGTAGTCAGCAATGTATACAAATTGTAGTTCCAGCCAACCTCCGGTTTTTAATGATGTATAACCAAAGTTCAGATAAGGACTAATTTCCCTAGGGATCTTATAACTTATCAGGAGAAACATCACACGTATAGAAAAAAGTAAGATAGGTGCCCCTCAAACCGCATAACAAGGTAAGACAATATCTTGAAGGGGCAGAAACAAAGGGATGTAAAAATAATTAAAATTGTACCTGCATGCTCATGATCCACTCTGCACAGTTTGCTCCATAGATACCACAGCGGTTTCCCTGACAGGAATATATATTATACTATTATAAGAACAGCAAAAGAACCATTTTATGGGCAGGAATTGAGCACAAATACACAATACAATGAACACGTAGCTTTGTGGTGTACAGAATCATGGTATCAACTAACAAGTTTGGGGGTGCTATTATTTATGAAAGCGCCATTGAAAGAGATATTGGTCGTGCAAGGGGCAACCTAAAGCCTTAGGAGAGAGGAGAAAAGGGATTTTTTTTTTCTCCCAAATATAAGTATTAGTTGCAGCCACCAACTAGCCCTATTATCAAACACTAGCTCGTCAACTGTTACTAAAGAGATGAGACCCACACATGAAAGCTCCCAGAGCTCGCACAATATTGACAAATAATTGTGCCAGGGACAGCTTACCTCTCCGACGCCACAATGACGAATTGAGTTTCCCACTTTCATGACAATGTCATAAACCTCCTTGTAAGTAAGCCATACATAATCTCCGGCCTGCAAAGAAAGATCAAAGAGTGGAGCTTGTAGATTCATACCATGCAATACAAATATCCTACTCTTCATATCACATAGAGTAATAGGAAAGCAAGGATTGCATACCTTTCCATCCACAATCTTACGATGACCAAGCATTGGATTATTAGGGTATTTCTCCACAGACATACTGCAATAGAAGCATATTAATTACTTTTATGAGCCGGATCACATGCTTGAACTCGTACTGCGAAATATTTTGATGAAAACTTTTGCAATAACATTAATTTAGTCTGTATGCCAAATCAAGTCAAGTATGTGCCTATTAATGATAGATAGAAAATAGGCAGCAAACTGTTCATAATATAAAATTGTAAAAGGCAAAACAATACTTGACAATAGGAGGAGAAAAGCAGCAGGGAAGGGCATATAAGAAAGTTGTATACAAGTCCCAACTATGAAGAACAAGTCAAAACTAATGTCTTCCAAAAGATAATAAGAGGTTGTATGCTACAAGAGCTTTGTGACAATCTGACATCTATGTTACTCGGACTCAGGTACCCATGTCTAACCCTAGTACATGTCCCAATGTCCAATTTCGGCTATTTTGTAAAAAAAAACTTTAACAATTTTGATCCAGATGAAGTGTCCAAGTGACCTAACCACGTCCAAAGTGTCAAGGGTCCGACACACAGGTACTTCCTTGAGGTGTAAATGGTGTAATGAAGAGTCCAAATAACATGACATATATTAGATTGGGTGAAAAACCCAACTACTGTTGGTCACTCAAAGCACCCAAGTCCATGCCATATTTCAGGTATTAAAACATCAAACCTCAACCCAGGAAGGCAATTTTAACTATAAATCAGGAAAATATAGCCTAGGTTGTTTCAATTGCATATCTCAAAGTCAAAGGAGAAATCTTTGACAAGAAGCTTCAGAGAATTTGCATTCAGAAATCCAAGCACCTGTACCTCCATCCCATGTATGCTCACGGGTGTTCTTTTGCAACCCAGCACACATAATTAGTTACAATTACAAGTGCCCAACTGAAGTACATGGCAAGTTGTCGAATTAAGCCACAATTCAAAGATATTAGCTTGTTTTTACTCTAATTTAAGTTTCTGAGTATCACTTCTCTAAGTATCGGAAACAGAAATTTGTGAAAAAACCACTTAGCCCAATAACATCTGTTAAGACAAACAACAGGAAAGGGCATAGAAGAAAACTGTAGTGAAGTCCCAACTATAATATTCAAGACAAAACTTATGTCTTCTACCAGATAATCGAAGGTTTTAATAATGTACTCTGTATGTGACTAGAGTCTATGACAAGGATCAGATGGAGTCAAAGGATCCAGGGGTTGAACAAGGCAGTAACAGGAGTTCCATCTATTGTTGATCATCTTAGCATCTAAATCCTATACCCATATTGGTTGCATACTCCGGTATCTAGAACCTGAATCATGGAACCTCAATGACTAAACCTTGGCAGTAACTTTTAATCCAGAGTCTGGAAAACATACCCAACATTGATTCAATTCCATCCTCATGGATAGAGAGCCTAAGCTTGAGAGGACTTGCTTCTAGGAATCCAAATTCCTCCATTTCAGACACAAGGTCAGGGGCTCAGGATGTCTACATAAGCTGGATTTTCAAGAAAAAAGTATGTTTTTAACGAAATATTAAAGTAGACTACCCTTAATTCTTCCTCCATTCTCAATTAATTACGACAATTGGAGTTTCACGCATCTAGACGCAATAATTTAACCTTTAATATCTTCAATCATCTATAATTAAAAATTATTTTTAAAAATGATATTATGAAAATATACATTGACACGAATCTAACAAAGCCTTAATTATTATTCCTTACGTAAAAGGCACAATAGATTGTAACACATACTAGTGTGTAAATTTCATAAAAACCCAATTGCAGCAATTATGACAGAATTGAGGAAGTATAAAACAAAGAGGAGACAGCATAAAAGCTGCAAAACGTGTAATTACTGTTAGGTACTCCGTACATTAACTACCCATCCCTCCTGATTCCTGACTACCCCAGCTCCTATGAACTACTCATAACTACTTCCTCCACCTCTAAAAGTTTTCATGGTTTTGACTTTTTTTTTTTTTTTTTTTTTTTTTTTTTGTGAGACAATCGCCGTAAAACCGAAAACGTAACAGGACAGTACAGGAAAAGAATTGAATTGAAAATCTGACATTAGTATAGGATGAAATCAAATTAAATCTGACATGCATAATTTCTTAATATAATCAAGCTAATATTAAACATTAGTACCAAATTTTACACAAAGAATCAAAATTAAAGGAATGCAACTTGAATTAGCATTCCAAAAATATACAAATTAAACATTATTATGTAGAACACATTATTCTAATTCTTCAATTCCACAAATATTTAGCTAATTTCAATAATAAAAAACGCAAATATCTATCAATCGAAAACAAAAATCAATCAAATTTAAAAAATAAAAAGTCAAAATCGATCAACTCCATCAAAATTGAAAAATAATAAAATAAAAAAATAACAGAAAGTCAAAGGAAAAAGAGAGAAAGTAACCTAAAGATATCCCAGCAAGTCTCCATACCAGGAGGAGGTTGAGGAAATCCATTTTTAGCGAAAATACTGCGATAAACAGGTCCAACGGAAGGTTTACCTTCTTGTTGAGGCTTCGAGGATTCGATCTCGTAGATGTATTTCTTAGTTTCCGCCATTGTTGAGAGCTTGGAAGTTCTGGTTTTCTCTCTCCTCTAAAAGAAGGAAACTGATTTAAAGAGTAATAGAAGAAGTTGAGAAATGCGGTGTATAAGTTTTGGTGTCAACAGTTGCGATAACCAGAGAAATTATGAGAGAGAGGACCACAAAACTCTGTGTTTTGAGTTCTGCTTTTAAAAAATTATAATAATGACTTGGTTGTATATATGACTAGTATGAGAGTTTTGACGGGTTCAGGGACATTTATGAGGAACCCATTTGATCTAGATTCAAACTACTTCCGGGATGTAGGGATTCGGTGTGGGCGGGCGGGCGGGCGGGCGTGCGTGCACACGCGCATTTGGGTTAATTAGATGTCGTATGATAAGTTTAGGTAAAGATTTATGAGTAATAATTTAGCTTCTTATAAGATAAGATAGATTTATTGGGAAATTATGTCACAATTCTTAATTTATCAAAAAAAAATTATCTCTAATTATGTTTTAAAATATCTGTAGACAATTAGGCATAAATCTGATAAAATTTTATATATTTAATTTTTAGTAAAAACTTGTTTTCTTTGAACATATATGAAATTATCTAACTAAAGTTAGATTTTTATCTAAAATTGAAGTGAGCATAACAGACAAGATTGGTTAATATACACCTTTGTCTGCCCCGTTGCTTAATATACTCAATCGCTATCAAATTAGATTTCAATTAATATAATTTTGTACTTCATTCATTTCAGTTTTGTGCACATGAACTTAATATGTTTTTTAAGAAAAGATATTATATGAACCATACAAAAAAATACATATTTAGAAGGGTTGGTTAGGTAGGGGTATGGGGTGTGTGGGAATTGGCACCACCCCACCAAACCCTTGCCCAAACCCGTCTTATTGGAGTGGGATGTGAAAGGTGTACATTGACCAATCTTGCCTTGTAAACATCTATAGAGTTAATTGCTATGATTAAATGTCAGGCCTAGCTTATTGGGGTAGTGATAGTCAAATTTGTTCCTAAACAAGAAATTCTCATCACGCGTATGTGCATTACAGATTCTGAACATTGTCTCAAGATTTATAATAAAGAACCATACATCTTAAAATCCATACAATGTTTCGATTAATTGCCTTTGTCAAAAAAAAAAAAATGTTTCGATTAATTAGAGGTAAGGAATTGCTTCTTCCTATTGATACATCATATATCTAACACTCATTATAAATGTTTTTCATAAAACACTCATTTAACAAATTAAACACAACAGATACTTTCCATGTATGGTAGCCCTACTAGAACATGATCTTGTTTTGTGAGATGTGACCAAGATTAAATCAAAGGACCTCTTCTTTTCTTCATGTTATGCACTAAAATTCATTTGCTGATGTGTAAATAATTATAAAAATTCATGAAGATTACAGTCAAACGAAGGAATTGACCAGGTTGCCAAAAGATTTTTATATTTGTAGCTTTTTGTTATTCAATCTATACAATGGATTTGGTTGCATTGCTAAAAATCGCCCACTATGAATTAACAATACATGTATAATTTATGTAAAGTCGTACTATTATTATATTTTAGATGGATCAATGTTATCTCCTTACCAACCTGAACCTCATAGTACATTAGGAAATGATCATGTATTCATGTTACTACTAGATCCGATCTAATATTAAACAATCTGATAAGCTATCTCCCTTCTCCATTATCATTACATGTATTATTATAAGGGGGTATTTATAAGATCAAATATTTTTTTTTTTTTGGGGGGGGTGGGGGGGGCGGTGTTTAAGGCGATTTTAGTTAATGAATGATTAGATTCTACACTTCTTCGTAAAGTTATTCACCGGTCAGTTACAATTATTGTTGAGCCCACGAACAACCCACGTGTGAGCATTCTCTTGTCCCACACTAATTCATTAAAAAAGGGAGTGTAGTGGTAATGGAATCCCACATTGAAAAAATTCAAGAGTTACCACCACAATATAAGGCTAAGGGGCTACTCCCCTCATTGCCATATGATTTTAAGGTGGAACCTCCTTGGTCTTGTAAAATGATGGACTTGTACTCTCTCGTGATGGGTGCGGCCCAGACTCGGATTTAACATGGTATCATGTCCCTTGTGTTTATCCCCTTTTATCGTATTATAATGCCCTCAAGTAGAGGACTAGTGCAGTAGATAGCAAACTTAATATGAGCTCCAAAATTATGGTGAAACCTTGTCTCTACATATATGCAGACATGAGTTAATGAGCATTTAGAGAAGTATTTCCTTTATATTGAGTGGGGCTATTATCTGGTTGGAAGAAAGGTCAGGTTTATAGTTGCCAAAACAATAGAAGGCTGAGTTGTTAGTAGTTGTACCATGACATCCAAGCATATACATAATGCTCACTTAGCTTGTTCAGTCTGTAAGGCACCGCAAGGGTTGATCATATATATTTATTACGGAGTACTAGTATATACTCTGTATCAAGTATATACTTCGTATATATATACACGCTTTGTATAAATAATCCAAGTTATTTTTTATTTATTTATTGTACTAGTATACTTCGTATTAAGCTTGGTCCTAATAACCCTATTATCATTGAATTGGACTATTCTACCCAATAACCAGCTCTACTCACAGGTCTTTTCAAGGATTGTAAAAAGTTCTAGCTCAGTAAGGCCCTTACCAACCAAAAAAAATTAAAGTTTTTGAAAGTAATACTATTGACACCGTAACACAAAAACAAATGTCGCCATTTTATACTCTAAACTAATAAAATTTTCAAATTATTGGTTACACAATAATTTTTCCCCCTTTCCACAACTATATTAATTTTTTCTTATAATAGTAAATCTATAACTAATACTTCGTATTAAAGTAACAACCACTGATGTCATCTTTTTCCAAAGCTATACACGTGTCTCCTCATGAAAAAATTTCACGCATATATATTAGAGTTATTTTTAGAGGGAATTTTCCCTCCTAAACTCTATTTTTTCGTTTAGATTTTAGCAAAATTATTATTTTGTCTAAATACTTTATAATTTAATTATTATTATTATGATGGACTTTTAAATCACATTTTTCATGAAACTTCTATATTTTCTACAAGTATACTTTAATTATTAATTATTATGATAGTCTTTTAGTCACATATTTCATGAGACTTCTACATTTAATTTCAATTACCCTCATAAAAACCGAGCATATAGCTCGCCAGCTTGGAGATTATCTAGTGATATAATTTTAAAAAACTATCCTAAAAACCTCCAAAAATGGATTTATTGAGCAAAATGCAAATTAAATCAAACATTTTTTTAGTACTCCCGCCGTATATGGATAGGCCTCAATGAGGTTTGGTCCTACGGATCAGTAAATATGTACTGTACTTGTCATTTATCAATTTAATGAGAATGTACATAAAAACAGTACACCTTTAATGTTTGTTGAAGATCATTTCCTAGACTCACTTCTTCAACCATGCCAAATTCACCCCCTATACAATTCCATATTTTCCATTCATGTTTTTTCTTTCTCTTTAAACATGTAGCCCTAAACATATAAAAAAAAAAAAATTGAATAAATACACATAGATTAGGGCTACATGTTTAAAGTACATTTTATATAATCGTAGGAATATAAGTTTTAGAATTCATGACACAAATACACATAGATCGGTCTAATTAATACTCCGTACTTAGTTATTTTCTATTTTAGCTTCTTAGGTAGCCCTTATGAATATGTTTATCGTTTTCTTTCTTTTAAGGCCTTGTCTAAAAATGATTGACAAGATTTTAGATTTTTATGAGTTAGCAGCATTAAAATAATTGATCACATAAACAATTATTGATAGTGTTTGGAAATTACTCCCCGTATTATTATTTAAGTACAACAAGTTGATTGACAAATCAGTCAATACACAAGTTTGACCATTAATATATTAATCTATCATAATATAAACTAGATGTAAGCCCGTACGATGCACAGTTTTAAATATTTTATTTTGTATATATTTTTTTTAATTTCTTAATATTTTTTGTTTTTATTTTCTATTCTATTATTTTAACATTAATTTAAGTAAATTATTCTTATTCAAATTTTACGTATATAGAACTTGAATATATAAATTGAAATAAATAGTATCTCATTCATCGGATAGTTAGATAAAATCATTAAATCAAAATGTATTTTTTAATTTCTAATTATTTGTTAAAATAATATAAATCCTAATGTAAAAGATAATATAAAAGATAATTTTTGTTTTTTTTTCATAATTTAAATATTAAATTACTATTTTTTGTTTTCAATTCTCAAATTTCATTTGTTAATTTTTACTTAAATGGCGACTGAAAATTAAAATTATAAACTAATTATAAATCTAATTTTTCGTTGGTCGAAATATTACTTTTGCTTATGTGGCGTGCGATGCACAAATTTTAATATACATTTTGTATATAAATATTTTTTTGGTGATCTCTTAATTTTTTTTCTTGTATTATAAGTTTTAAAATTTTGTATGAAAGTATCTTATGATCAGATCAAATGATAGTTTATATTTTTTAAATATCAAAATATAATTTTTAGTTTATTAAATAATATAAATCCTAATATCTAAAGATAATTTTTAGTTTTGTAACAAATAAAAATGATAAAATTTAGTGTTCTTAAATAATTAAAATCCTAATAAATTACTATTCGTCATTTTTACCTACGTGGAAAAAGATTAAAATTTCATTCGTCACTTTTGTTTAGGTGGCGAGTGATTTTTTTAATTCTAAAATAAAATAAAAATCTAATTTTTGATTGGTCGAAAATATACCTTTTCTTATGTGGCGCTCTCAATGCTCTCCAAAAATGCCTACTTTATTTATATACTAGTTTTGTGCCCCGTGCGATGCCCGGGTTGTTTATAGAATTTTAAGATAAAATTATATTATAATTCAATTTAATTGATTGAAAATAGAATTCTAAATTAACTTTTTTTTTTCTACAAAGTCTATCTATATTTATCCAGCGTGGTACGACATTTGGTGAAAAGTTAAAATGCTATACGATGTTGTCTTGCGGCCTATGATAAGTTTATTATTTAGTATTTTATCGAAAATAAAACTCTAAATTAACCATCTTATTCTAAAATTCTATCCTAATTTGATTGAAAAATGAATTTTTAACTAACTTTTTTTTAATCTTATGAATATATTTAAATCTATCCAAGGTGGCGCGACACTTGGCGAAAAGTTAGAATGTCAAGTGTCACTATTTTGTGACTTGGCTAAAAGTTTAGCTTTATATATTAGTTATATGATATTAGATTAGATTGTATAATGTTGATATTATGAAAATTTGCATTAGTAAAAAAAAAAAAATTAAGTCATTGGAGTTATCATTTAATGAATAATGCACCAAATACATATATCAAGCTAAAAACGGAAGGAATCAATGTTTTATACAAAGTAGAATTTATTAGAGTAGAGCTGTAAAGGTATATAATTTGTTATAATGTTATTAATTCAATCATCTACTAGATAATTAGCTACAAGGCCAACAACCAAGGTCGTCTAATCCCACACATCATATAATTATACTCCATAGCTTGTATGTCACCATCAATATAAATCTAATTTAATTCGATATACATATATATATAAGAAGCAAAATTCTAACTATCCTTTTATATTTTCACAGACTTTTATATTTAGTTGTCTGCATAATCGAACACCATATGTTACTTTGTTAGTGTAGTTATAGGGATTATTTTGGTAGAAATATGGTGCTCTTAAGAATATACATGACGCATGCATGATTGCATGGTATTATTAGATGCTCCCGCACCCTCTAGCTGAATAGTTCCTTTAACGTGTTTAAGATATTCTTTTTTTGAGGTAACAAATTAAACACAAAATTATGAGCCACTAACCTAATTATATAAGTTTAATTATACAGCCATCCACATCTTATGATTAAGCAAACTTAATAACAGGATAACAATGGATTATGAAAGAAATTATACACATGAAAATGATAATGTACAGCTAGCTAATTATCAACATTGCTTTCATAATCAGGAATTTAAACATATATATAATGCATGTAATGTTGAAGATTCAAATCAACCATTTCATTCGTACACGTATGTTATAAACCAGAATTTTATGTGCTTTTAATTAATACTCCGAGAGCTGATACACATACAACCATTGTATGTTGTCTCTACATACAACACCATTAGAAATTTGACACATCAACAAAAATTGGGAGAAGATTAAGAGGTAAATATAAATTGAATTTAATGGAACTTGTGCCTACTATTTTAGCCAATAAAAAATGACAAATTAGAGTTGTATGTAGGGACCACATACAACAATTGTATGGGTAGCCTTTACCAGTCCGTATTAATAGGAATCCTACTATAAAATTACCATTCACTCTCAATCTCTCATCTAAATGACTTTATTTTTGCTGAATAACAACTTTATAAAGTCCAATAAATTAATTGCTTCCATTAAAGCTTCTTTCTTTAGTTACCCTTCTTATTAAGGCATTAGGTCAACTCCCCAAGTACTCCTTACCTATAAACTTAGAATTGACTTCTTGATTTTGACTTGTCATCAATATCATTATGACAATTATATTCTTGAATCATTTTTTTAGAAATGTCTCTAAAGATAAATATTTTCGAGTGAGTAACTAAACATTTTAAAATAATAGGTTAAAATTTATATATAAAAAAAAATACTAGAGAAAATCAGTAAATGCTTCGATCAGTTAACAAACAAGTACAAGTTGTTTATGAACAAGTAATCCCTTTTATGTGATGAAAGCTCACATTTAATCGTTTAATCTTTTTCGGGCAATTTGCTCCTTATAATATGTGTGTTCTCTCCTTAAAAACTTCCTCCTTTTATGGACGGTCTAATAAGAACTTACTCATTTGTAGTTAGCTTCAACTCTTCAAGTATCCCAATTTGATGAAATACAAATAACATGCTAAATTAATAATTATGCTTTAAACCAAAATCAAAAGTTGATCCGTATGAAATTGGTCTAGTTAATATCTTGAACAAACAAATTGACCTTTTTCAGCTACCATCATTGACATATCCACAAGCCTATAAATCAACATTAATACACAATTGACCCAAACTTATCTAGGCCCAATAGATTCATTGCTCGACAACGAAAACTTGATGAATCTGTCTTCTTTATTAAGCAACCACTTATGAATGATAGAGACTGATTGTTTTTGTAATGTCTACTACTATAATTTACATATCTAATCCAAAGTGTAATCCACGTATAGTTTTTTTTTTGTTCTACAATATCGATTATAAAGTGTTGTAAAAGACAAATAATATAAACGGAATTTGATTTCAGATCTTGAAACAAAATTCAAATTTTAGCAATTTACTATCTCCGTTACAAATTATGTGCAACGATTAGACATTTTCCCTCTCTGCTTTAAGATTGTTGACACTTGACATTGCAAATACTCCTTTATATTGAGGATTTATAATTATAAAATGCGAACTTGCGAATTAGGCCCTGTTTGGTTTGATGTAAAAGGTTTTGCTTTAAGATTGTTGACACTTGACATTGCAAATACTCCTTTATATTGAGGATTTATAATTATAAAATGCGAACTTGCGAATTAGGCCCTGTTTGGTTTGATGTAAAAGGTTTTCATGGAAAATGAATTTTTCATTTTTTTCCCATTTTCCTTTGTTTGGTTTGTTAAGGGGCGGAAATAATTTTTCCAAAGATGGAAAATTTCATCCTTAATGATGGAAAACATTTTCCTTCCCAAAACAAGGGAAGCCACATTTTTTCTCTCTTCCTTACCTCCTTTTTTTACTTCCTTCTCATTCATCCTTACATTTCCACTCTTATTTTTTATTTTTCTTGAACTTTTCTTGTAAACCAAACAAAGGAAAACTAATTTGCAATTGTGTTTTTCCTTGAAAATATGTTTTCCATGAAAATTAATTTTCCATTGAAAATGTTTTACATTAAATCAAACGGGGCCTTAATATCTTAAGCCAGTTCCATCTCATATTTACAATTGTAAAAATTTATGACAATATAACAGCCTCAAAGCATGCTCAGAGATTGCTGCGGCCGTCGTAAAATTCACCACAAAACAAATACATCATGAAACCAATATGGAGACTAGATGAACAGCCGGATCCTCAGACATACAGAGTATACAATTTCTTTAAAATCAACAGAAGGATAGCTTGTAGAATTCTAACTTCTACTCGGTATCAGACAAAATCTCACTATACACTTCCAAGTAAACTTCTCCAGTCGTTTATAATGAATAAAGATTTACTTTTGTCAGAAACTCAACAAGATCCAAGTACTCTGGAAATAAAAAAGGTTTGATGAAAACACCCAAAACAAAATCGATTATCTAATACTTGTATATCTCAAAGCTTGATGTATAACACCATCATTTATAAACGGCCTTAACATCCACATCAGACAGTAGCTCTCTAATTCACCATTTGAAGTTGTAAAATTCAACGAAGAAACAATATTATTCTGCATTGTATAGTCTTGCTTTAACATGCTGTAGATTACTGCTATATATGATGCGCAATCAGCAGCATCAAGCTTCTGGGAAGCAACTACTTGTTCTGAACTCTGGTTCATAATTAAGGCATTGCCTGCCTTATCCACGAGACTTTCAAGTTTGTCTATTATGATTTTGGCTTGGGTTAGAAAATCCCGAAGGTCACCCAAACTTGTATTCAGATGACTTACATTATTTGTGTTATTGAAAGCATTGATGCACCCAGCTTCCACATATGCATTAATCCTCTTGGTTTTGTTTGCTTTGATGATGCTCCTGACCAGCTCCGATGATTCATATATTGAAGGGTGTTGGAGAACTTCAAGCGCCTGCTGAAATCTGATTAGATACTTCCGTCCAACTTCCACTAACTCTTCAAACTGTACAACTACCACCATAAATTCTGCCAGTATTTCCTTCATTTCATCATCAAGATTGGATACAAAGTTTCCCTCTCCTTCCATCCTGAAAAGCCATGGCAAATTAAGTTACATACCAAAAATGAAAAGCAATTTTACAGCTATACATTCACACACACACAGCTTAAGGCGTCGAGCAACTATTGCAAACAAGAGGCAAAACCAGCACCTATAGCAACAGATCCACCTGTGATTTTGAATGCTGCATACCCACTTGTTCCATGATTCAACTCTTCAAGAACACACCAAGAATGCTTTCTATCATCCATTATCACAAATACAGTAAAAACATTCTAAATTACTGCATTTGCAAAAGAAATCACATAATTTCATATATAACATACCATATTGGACATTATCATTGGAAAAAAAAAAAGCACTCCCTCCTCTGTCAACAAATTACCTTTTTGTGAGGTTTAGACACACTTGAGGATTATATATCAATTGGATACGGTAGGTTTATGGTATTTAGTGGGGAAATAAGAATGAAATTAAAATGATTGAAAGAGATTAGTGAGTGAGAGGACCCACATCACAAGAGATCTAATCGGAGTGTGAGAAAAAGTTAGTGGGTGCTCCACAAGTCCACATTATATGGAGTTAAGTTAAGTTTCCATTTTAAGTAATAGGAAGATATTTTTGTAGAAATCCTAAACAGAACACAGGAAGATTATTTGTAGATTCTCCGAATATTACAATTTTCATATTGGAAAGCGTAAATATGTATATACTCATGAAACAATTGCACTGTGAAACAGAGGAGTATCATACTTTCATTGGTGTTTATATCTAGATAATCAAGAAGTAAGATTGGTGTAAAGGCATCCAACTTTAACATCCAGAATCCAAGATCTCTCAATACCTTAAAATACAACTGATGCTTTCCTTTCCCTTTCTTTTTCATAACACTTCCTCTCACCTAAAATCAAATAAATTTGGCAGTACATGGAAGGTTATAAGAAAATCAGCAACTGCAGCCTACAGCGGCTAGTAGCAAGCACATTGGTTCAGACTGCCTAATAAGCTCTGATTCGATAACATCATCATTCAGTGCATATCATTTGCAAATAATCCTTTGATGGAAAGAGGCACAAGACTAATAGACTAGTGTACCTTGACCCTTAAGCAAGAATGATTACACCGCAACTAAGATTAGAGCCCAATTGTCACTACTTTGAAAAACGTTAGGGCAAGAACAACTGCAACATGTGGCAGCACAAGTATCAGACCAAATTAAAGCTTCAAAGCATTAAGCTTCAAAATTCAAATTATTTTCATATATTGAACGGATGTACACATAAACCCGAACCTTAGATTCCTAGAAGCTTTAAGCCTTCACACATCCAACAAGTGACCCACATTATCAAGGATTTAAGTGAAGACTACATATACGTACTGCCAGCTCATCAGCTGAAACTTTATATAATGTAACAGCAGGTAACATCTTCACTTATTCTTCAATCAGATTCCCAGCCCCCTTACCATTACGTGCATACCATGTTTTAGTTTGCACAAACAAACAACCACAACAATCAAGCTAGTGACATCAAAGGTTGTGAGCTTCACAATCCACTATATAATTACTAGAGAAATTTTTTTAGTCTGTTGTCATTTCTTCCAGTCCCCTAAATGCCTCATGAAGACATGCACACTTGCACAGTATGCATACCATGGTTTAATTAGCAATAATAAAAATCATATTACGTTTACATACTGAAATTCACCACTTTATATATGATCATCCAATTCTACTTATAACCCATCCAAACAATTTCTCAGTTTTTTTATTCAATAAAAATGTTTAACATGGTATTAAAACATCTATACACAATACTCCATACTACTTGCAGGTTCAACTAAGAATCAAGAAAAACGATACCGTGGCATGTCAAAGACATCAAAATTTTAATCCAATTCCTTATAAATGACCCAGGAAAAGAATGTGGCAATCAAACTCCTCCAATATTTCATAATCAACTCATTGATTAGTCACAGAAATTTCAAACAATCCCAATAGCTAACTAACTAACAATCTCAAATTCTACATAAGTTGAATAATAAAAATTAAGACAAAACCCCTCCAAGAGATACAACTTCTAACAAAAAGAAAAATCCATATTAAATTCATACTTACTTGAAATAATTCATACATACATATTTGCTTGTGAGTTCAAATCAAAGTTTTCAAAACCAGAATTTGTAATCATAACACCATAATCCAAATTCTAAATTATAAGTATAGATTAGTGGGTGCAATTACAATGATTTTCCTTCATAATTTCATCGTTTATAACTAATAGTTCAGTAATCTACCTAAGCAGAGCCCTAAATTGATTATACAAACAATAGTGTGAAATTAAACCCTAGATTATGAAACTGACATTGATTATTGAAAGAAAATAGAAAGATTATGATACCTCAGAAGCTCCTTCAATGGAGGAGAGAAGCTCAGAAGCCACTTCAATGGAGAAACAAAGAGCTCGCCCTTCAATGGAGTAGGGAGAGGTTAATGACACAAGTATTATATCAACCGTCGATTAGATAATATCAATGGTCAGAATCCACTCTCATAGATTTAAGTTTTCTTATGTTTTATCAGTTCAGTAAATAAGAACAAACACTAAAAAAATCTGAAAAATAAAATGTGTTCTTTTGTTTTGAAATTTATTCTTTTACTGAGAGTATGATATACCGAAATGCATCAATTTCAAACGCCCATCATTTCAAAATAATTAACACACTTTACTCTTTTAGATGTTTTAGAAAAATTGATAAACTAATACTTAATGTATAAATGATGAAAGACCACAATTATTAAATTTTAGTTACCGTATTCACTAGCATTTTTTAGGATATTAATTATGATAGAGCTTTTTTTTAGAATTGTAAGTTTTCACGTGTAAAACGTTCATGTAATACCGTAGCTCACTTAATTGCTAGATGGGATGCGGGTGATCATCTGGAATATGTTTGTTTAGACTCATTTCCCCAAAGTATTACAACTTTGGCGGAATTGGACCTCCTTTAATTTAATAAAATGCTCTATCGGTTGAGAGTGAGGGATAGCTCAAGTGGTTAGAGCTTCCCTCCCAATTTCAGGAGATTCTGGGATCGATTCTCACCCCCGCCCTAGTGGCTCTTTAAACATCAAAAAAATAAAAAATGCTCTATCGGTTCTCAAAAACTCATTTTATAACACTATCTAAAATTCATGCCAAAGGGAGTGTGTCAATTTTCCAAAACAAAGAGAGTACAATTTTTAGTTAAGAAAAGCCCAATTCCATTCCAATTAATAAACTACTCTATTTCTTTTGCTAGTCCCAAATCAACAATGGGTCTAAGATGCATCCTTGTGCACCTATTTTAGATGCAACATCAATCCACAAGCCCAATTTCAAACGTGCCCCATTAAAAAAGCCCTAAATCAAAATGAGCCCACCCAAAAACTAAACATATGTTTAAATTACAGCCCACTCAACCATCACTTTCAACGGCTATTATTTTTTTTTAAAAAAAACGTCACTCTTAAATTTAAATTTCTGAAATTTATTATTCATTTCTTTGATTTTCTCCCTCTAACAATCAAACACAATTCACTCTCTCTTCAAAACAACCATGAATATTTGAGATGAGATGAAAAATCAAACAAATTCTCCCTAAAAAAGGCAATTTAATGTAAATTTTACTTAATTTTTGTTTGAATTTATATGTTTATCACTTAATTTTAAATTTTACTTAATTTTGTTTGAATTTGTATGTTTATCACTTAATTTTGTTTGGATATTATTTTTATTTTTTTTTTGAAACATGTTTGGATATTGTTCGATACTCTATTGTTCGAAATATTCTTATGTTCATATTTTGAATACTTATGTTCACTTTCTGAAATACATATGTTCATATTTTTTATGCGTATGTTCACTTTCTTAGATGTTTATGTTCATATTTTGAATCCTTGTAATATTTCTGAATGCATATATTCACTTTCTAAATCCATATGTTCATATTTTTTATGTTTATGTTCACTTTCTAAAATGCTTAATTATGTTCATACGCATTCAAAAATGAACCAATGCATATGTCATATTTAATACTTATGATGCATATGTTTCATAATCATATTATTTTTTATTTCTTCGATTTTTTTATGTTCATAATTAAATGCCTTATATTCATAATAATATTTTATATGTTCATGATGTAAATATTCATAGTAAATATTTGTTGTTCATGAAATATTCTCATTAAATCTGTTTATGCATATGTTCTCTTTCTTAAATACATATGTTTATATTATTTACGCATATATTCACCTTTTAAATGCTTATATTCACTTTTAGGAAACAAATGCTTACGTTCATATTTTGAATTGTTATGTTTACTTTTCTGAAATACAAATGTTCATATTTTTTATGCCTATATTCACTTTCTGAAAAGGTAATATTCACATTTAAGGAAACCTATGCATATGTTCATATTTTGCATGATTATGTTCATTGATAAAAAAAAATGTAGAAAATCAGATGAAATTAATCAAAATTAATCAGCTCATAAGAAATCGAAATTTATACATAATACATCAAATTGATCGAACATAACCAAAAATCAGATGAAATTGAATAACTGATCAATCGAAACTAATCGAAGCTAACCTAAAATCATACAAAACACAATTACAATTGAAACTAACAAAAAAAAAATCTAATTACAAATCGCAAAATCAAGTAACTAACCTGCATTGACGATGTCTTCGTCAAGAACAACCAATTCCATATTTATCCAATCAAAACAGATGCAATCGCAAAACAAAGGATAATTTTTCCAGAAAAAAACAGAGGAAAAAGAAATTAAAGAAGGAGAAAAAACATAGAATAATTTTTCCAGAAAAAAAACAGAGAACAAACTATACTAATGAAAATTTTTATGGAAAACTTTGATGAGAATTAGGAAATATAAGAGAAGAGAGAGAATTGGAAAAGAAGAAACCAAAATTTTTTAAAAGGAAACTAAGAAACTTGAGCGGGAAGAAACATAAGAGAACACTAAATAGGTAGGTTGCGTTTCACGTAGTTTCTCCTGCGTTTTGAGCAGTGACACCCACTTCTAGGTGTAGGAGGTTACACCTAAGAATATGTTCCAAACCAACTTTTGCACAATTTCAATACATAAATGTAAACATAGCTCCCTTCAAACAGGTATTGTAAAAAAAATGAAATGAAATTACACATGAATATGCTTTTCATACTCCGTATTTATTATTCGAGTGTTATATTTCATTTGCATTGAAAACTACATAAATTTCAAACTCAACTAACAAAAAGAAAAGAAAACTGCAATAATAATCATATAATCAGGTTTATAGCCAAAAAAGATGCTCTGATATTTCCGCCTGCTGTCTGTCAAAACCACCTCAACAGACAGATACATCCATGATATACGCTCCGACTGCTTGTTCTTCAAAACCATCAATGAGAAAGCCTGTAGTATTCTAAATTCTATAAGGCAAAATCTTGCTACTCTCCCTAATAATGATACACTTATTCTGTAGTATAAGGTGGATGAAAATTCAAATAATACCAAAAATCAAGATGATAGAAATAAGAGCAGAGAACACCATCATCGCTTCTTGTTTTTCTTTTTCTGCTTCACTTTTCTCTCTAAACTTTTAAGGCGTTGACTGAGAACTGCCGATGATGATGATGATGATGTTTTTTCATCGATAGATTTTGCTTGATCAGCAGCCGCAGGTAATGCAGCAGGAGCTTTTGGGGGTGCAGTGGCTTGTTTTAGCGCTTCTAAGAGAGAAAAGCCAGATGTTTTTTGTTGTGAGTTCGGAGGTGGCACTGGTATATCTGGGACTCCCAAGGACTTCTTTACACCAGGAATTTTGAGCACTGTAGACATTAGATTTACAAAAACGTCACAAATATTACGTCATGATATGAGAATTTACATTTTTTACACAATGTTAAACAGAAGAAATGACTAGTCTTATATCCTTCTAACAAGATATTAATAAGTGTAGTACGAAATTACACTGTGGTATAACTAATAGTCTAATACTCACGTAAGCTATATTTGACTTTTTTAGTGGTCTAGAAAAGTAATCTTTCTTATTGTAATGGTTTGTAAGTAGATAACAAATTAGTGACATGACTACTAAAATAATAAATTAAAGTGGAGAAGAGGAAAAATATAGCACAACAGCAATGAAGGGTCTTTTTGTATAAATTACATCATGACCTTGATAAAGAGATTAAGGCAATGTGACAATCGATTCTAGACTGGAGGGAGTATTTCAAATGAAAGAGCATAAACATTAAAAGTACATTACCAGTACAGTAGACAGAAAAGAAGAATGGAAAACATACCAGCTCCATATGCGAAGGAGAAGCAATTAGAAGTAATCCAATAACAAAATATAGCCTGCACAGACATGCATGAAATTTATTACTCACATGTCCCGTCAATAATGGATATGTACTAATACATAACACTATAACAGTAGATATCTTTAACCAGATAGATAATACACTAGAGTTACAGCTTTAACAAAGACAGTGATAAACTTCGAGATTACAATTATGTTTCATCTAAAACTACTCACTGTACAAGTGTACATGCCTTCAACCAAGCTCAGACTATAGAATGCTCACAAAGGTAGCAGACATAGTTATTATAAATCATAAAATGAGTATAGTTGCCTACTTGATAGCCAAAGATCAAACGAGTACATACACCGTACAATATAGACATCTCATTGATGTATAGAAATTGACAAACATGTACATCCCATGTGACTACAAATGGTTTTTGCAATTAATCCAAACCCATTTTCTTTGGAAATTATTTTGGAGATTGGAAACTAGTGAAGCATGAACCAAGTACTCGAACATATCAACATAAATAACATGGCAAGTTCAGATAATTAACAAGAACCTCGCACACTACATGCCAAAGAAATATCTGGGAAATGTACTGTTTAAGAGAACAGCTATGAACTATTCATAGCTTCAACTAAACAAAGCACAATATAAATTAAAACATGCCAGAACTAGAAGATAAGAAACACTGAGGTAAAGGTAATTAGAACCCAACCCCCAGCCTTAAACCTATTCCAGAAACTTTATCCTTAACAGTTGTTTAATAGGTTGAGTCTAATTATGCGAAGTGGATATATCCTCATGTGAATGTTCATGGTAGTGCATAAAAAGAATGAACAAAAATACACACTAGGGGGTGGAGAAAAAATTACGATGGAACATTATTCAAGACACTATAGAATATTTAGATTTTAAAACTGATTTAAAAACAAATTCACTATAAATCCCTTGTTTTATTTCCATCTTACTAAGAACCCATGCAATAAATAGTGTAAATGATGCGTGCAGCCAATGCAAATTGCAAAATGATCAATAGTGTTCTAAACCATGAAACGATCTCTAAAACGATTACACGGTCAATCGGTCACAGATCTTTAAACTTCCGCCGTTCACTTTTAGTTGCAACAGTTTGACCAAAAATTTTGGCCAACCTTATGCAATTAAAAGTGAATTGAGAAAGTATATCATTTAAAAAAAGAGGGGGGGGGGGGGTGGGGGGGTTGTTGTAAAATGTAACTTTATATTTAATAGCACTTATGTTACTATTTCAGGAGCATCCAGAATAGAATTTAAGCTACTATTTTATACCAAAAAATCACCATAATGGTAACGGCTTCACAATAACATAACAACTTTGGATTCCTCCTACTTTCTTCTCTCTCTTCAATTATCTTTACCTTTAATAGAGGCCAACCTTCCCCCTTTTCTTTTTCCTTTTCTTCAAATAATCTCTCCTATCAACCAAGGAACCAATTTCTCTCACTTCCAGAGCTAATATTAGTACCAAAAGCAAAATGTAAGAGCTTACACCAGGGTTACCAAATACTCCCCTCCACCCCCGAACTCCAATTTAAGACTATTGTTCCAATACTTAAACACTTTTTGCGTATCAATACTCCCAATTTAGCGTATTGTGATATCTCAATGCTTAGAGATAGAATTGAACAAGGAGGGGTATTGAAGAGAGGATAGGTCAACAAGGAAGGGGTTTATTGGTTGCTTCGTTTGCTTTCCTATTTCACTTTGTTTCTTTTACAGGGTTACCTAATACTTCCTTCCCCCACAAACTCCTGATTTAAGCCTTCTATAATAGTTACTCCCAAGACTTATACTAGTTACTCCCAAGACTTCAAAAAAAAATAACTTAATACATATTAGGGTATATTATCTTATCGCAATATGATTTCAAATACCGTATTAAACAAAACCCTCAACCATATTATTTTTATCATAACTAGTGTATTGCAACCTCGTTCTCATTCCGCGTAAGCATACTACGTATTATTGTATTAACCCTGGCTTACACTAATGGCATAAAACTCCATCCTCGAGAAACAATATGAATAAAAGGCTTCAAGATTTTACTAGAAAACAAGAGGATTGCCAAAGTATCCTCTTAGTTGTGATAAACCAAATGCTAACCACTGTTTACTATGGCAGGCAAAGGTTAGATTTCTTGGCCACTAATTATCATGTTACTACACAAGCCTACAATAATGTTAGTGGAGGAAGAGGGAGTTGAGACTCTTGCAAGGGAAGAAGAATGGAAGGGGTTGAAAAGCTAGTAGGAAGAGGGGGTGATGTTAAGAGAATTCAATCTGAGGGAGGAGGAGCACCAAGAGCCCTACTAACAAGAAGGAAGGGCAGATAGAAAATGATTTAGTGGGAAAATTTGGGTAGGGTCAAGAATAGGTTGCCAATTGTAAATGGATTGAGAGTAGATATGATGAAGTCATGAAAGTGAATGAAAATCAGAAAGAAAAAACAAAGGGAAAGATACATTACCGTTATATAGTTATCACCAGCACTTCATTGTGGTAATTTGGAGGTTATTGTGGATAATTCGATAAACAATGTAATACAAAATTTGGTCAGTGAAGGTTTAATTTGTTATAGCAAACCCTCTCCAATTTTCAAGTGTTATTTTGTAGCAAAAAAGCCGATGGTTTATCCAGAAAATATGCAAAGTATTCCCTTCCAACTCATTAGTCATATCAATTCTTCTCCACCTGTACCGTCTCCATTCTGCACCCCCATCTAAGATTTTCAGTTGCATGGTAAGGACAAAAATTCCTCCCTGATTATACACACTACCCATAGCCCTCTCTATCTACAAGCACTCCCCACTATAACCCTTGTAGCCAGATTGCTTTTACTACCTCAAGACTCTTGCCCCCAACAATTCCCAAATCCACTGTCCTCGTCATTCTATCTCTTTTCAACTGGAAACGACCATCAGTTCTAGATCTTTATAATCCACTATTCTATTTTCGTACTACTTCAAAGTTCAAACACCTTTCTCCAACCAAGTGGCTTTGCTATAACCTCCCCTGACCTAACTAAGCAGCCCGGCCTTCTTTCTCTCAAGATCAATGCCTCCAATCCTCCACCTTCATTAGCATCATGAGGCTTGCTGGATCCTATTGGCATCAGCAAGGTCCGTGCTGCATCCATCATACAAAGGAAGGTACTTAATGCAACAGCTAGTAGTAAATGGGAAGAAAAGAGAGCATGAAACAGGGTGAGCAAAGAAAGGAGATAAAGTGGTGAAGGTATTGAAGAGGCATAGAAAAAGATTAGGAGAGGAAATGGCTGAGGAAGTCCAAAATGGATGAGAAAAATGAGAAGAGAAAGATAAGGCAATTTGATAAAACAACATTATAAAAGAAAATAGATAGGGGGTTTCATTCTTTACCAACCAAATAACATCTAGATGCAGGGTTCAAGATCCCTCCTTATTACCATTTATTCAGTCTGAACGTCTGATACTCTGATACATAATTCAAGTCATCATTCATATATTTAAACCATAAGCTTGGACTTAAGAGAGGTATCAGATGAAGGGCTTGGTGACAGGGAGATATTCGGTGGGCACGAGAGACGCAGAGCTGAGAGAGAAAGATCGCAGAATTTACAAATCTACAGGGATCATTGAATAGATCATCGGTCATATTGGTCACTAGTGACAAGCACATAGCATCAAAACTGTGGAACTACCACCTCTCTAAGCTGTTTACCCACAGTAACATAATTAGGGTGGCAGGGAGGACAAGACAACTAGAATCTATGGTACCCAAACTTGTTATTACACCTCAAATACTGACTCAAATTCTTGACAGTTGACACTCTAACAGTCTAACATGGGCTTGACACTTGCCATTTGGACTAAAAACATGCAAATCGTTTTATTAATTGACCAGAGATGACACATGGAGAACAAGCCTATATATACAACACTAATTATGAAATTGTAAGTTAAAATAGGCTAGAACTGAAGACGCTGAATATGGAGTGAAAGAAAAAGTTGTAAGGTCAAGCATGAATGAAGGCTAGAGATCTACTTTTTTTCCCTATAAAGCCCTATTCTCTTCAACTCAATTTTGCTAAACTAAAATTAATTTTACTAAAAATTAATTATTTTTGTTGAACTTAGATATATTTTACTGAAATGAAATTAAATTTCCTGAACTGAAATTAATTTTACAATTCTCTAATATATTTCTTCTTTAAATTACTGATTTTTACCAATTTAAAATTAATTTTAATACACTGAATATTTTTACCGAATATTATTTTTTTAAGGTGAAGAGAGCAGGGTCTAACACTTCTCTTTAATTAACGAGAGCACTTACAAGCCTAGTGATATTTTTTTAGTAATTTTCGAATAACATATAGTTTTACAAGTAGAGCCGGAAAAAAATCGTGTCGTGTCGTGTTCGTGTTTAGTCTAGTGTTAATTTCGCGTTATTCATATAATTTATCAAAAACTATGTAAAATGTAAGATAATTGCATAATTTGACCATTTTATCTAAACGGATCGTGTTCGGGTTGATTTCGTGTCATGTCGCGTCGACTTTGTGTTTTCTCTCATTAACTTTGTGTTCGTGTCGTGCTGGTTTCGGTCGTATTGTCGTGTCGTGTCGTGTCAGAGATTTCTAGCTCTATTTACAAGGCACCCAAAATATATATAGCTTATCATATTTCCTTAAGAATTAAAATACAGGAGTCCGAAATAACTTTCCAACTCCATCCCTCATACTACATGACATAGAATAATACTTGTCACAGGCCATGTTTAATTCAACTTAATTTATCTTGTTTTGACTTGTTTTAAACAAGCTAAGTTCAAATAAATATAGATAATTTCAGACAAAATAAGTCAAACAACAAGCTTTTATCCTATGTTTTTTTCCAGAAAATTTCTACAATAACTATACAATTGGAGCCAAAATAAGTTTAGATAAAAAAAAATGAACTGATAATTTTAGAAAAAATCATGAGTTTAAGTTCACAAGATAAGTTGAATCAAACACAGGCTTAGTTCTGATCCCTCTACCTTGGTCTATACACTACTTCCAAGAATACATTAAGATGAATTCAAGTTATAGAAAAGGGAGCATTAAAAAAAAAACAGTAAAGCAACAACAAATGCAACTATGCAACCAACTGTGCATCACCCTGCAAACCCAACAGCAGAGTACCACCCAAGGCGAGGTTTTTCATCAAATAGCTATTTAAACTACCACTCTACTTGAGCTCTTCAAGTGTCAATCCTGCATCAAATTAGTTTTTCTTTTTTTTTTTCACCAGATAGCTGGAGATGTATCAGCCCAATTGTTGGATGGCGTTCTTTTGGGATAACGATTTAAATTTAAAACTAAAACAGCTAGTGACTATCCTCATTCCTCACTTAATCATCAACCCATCAGATCAAATTATATGATCCCAGATCAAATCTAAATGCACAAATATTTTGAGATAACTTAAGTGGGGGACTGGGGGTAATACCTTTGGAAAGCTCATGGTGAATGGGACAGTAAGAACAGCTAAGCCTCTTGAAAACTTTTTCATAGTGCTAGCAACGGGATTGCCTTCCATACCTTCCTGCATATTCAACTGAGACAAGATAGATGGGGTAATAATTAGACAATAAATACGCAAACCAGAGCCATACAGATTTTAAGAACAAAGGGAAGTAAAAAGTCCTGTACAGCTCTGTAGCGTAAAAAGTACAAGATCCAGAATAAGATTAACAACTTTATAAATACATACCTCCACAGTAATTAGAAAAGTCACTGCCGTCAAAACAGGAAGGATATACCTTGCATCCGGAGTTGTAAGATCAGTAAACCAAAATGCTCCACCCTCTTTAAATGATGGAACCTTCTCCGCCATATTTGATATCTGCATATATAGTTTGTGATAAGCAAATTTATTTTTCTATAGCAACTAGCAAGCACCACAAAAAAAAGATTATCACTATCAACTTACAGCTAAGAAAAAACTGATGAAGACAGGACCTTGAATAAGAAGCCCCTTAAGAGGAGTAAATGGCGTAACACCATATCTGCATTTATCAAATTATTATTAGCATACCCACATGGAAAACCTGAAAACTACAGATACAGAAATGGATCACTCCAACAGGAAAAAAAATGTAAATACATTACAGAAATTGACAACCTTCCAGAGCTCACAGATTGGGATATAAGGTGGCTCAAGCCATTCTACAGAACAGGACTACTGAATAAACTTTAGCTCACGAAAACATTGCAGAGGAATGAAACAGCTCACATTAGTGATATGGTGTGCAAGTCATTCCTGATTAGCAAGTCAAAGATTCAAATTCCACAAACCTTGATTAGCCTACTTACACCTCATTTTTCTCATCTTTCATCTGCTTCCCTCCTCACTTTCATTCTTGTTTGACTTTTTTCGTTTCCCTCAGCCTTAAGTGTTTCCTCTACCTCTCTCAATTCAACGCACAAATCCTAATTGCAAAAATCCTGACTTCCTTACCCGTAATCTTTAGTTTAACATCGATTGTAAAGTATCAAAATTACGAATACATCATTTCTTTTCTTTCTATTCTTTCTCTTTATATTTTTAAAGCAATCACGCCCACAACTAGTCAGTGAATTTCTTTCACTCTAACTTAGAAAAAAAGATATACTACTACGTAGTATTTAAAATTCTAATAGCATACTAAACAATGCCGATCATCAACTACAGCAAATAGACTTTCCTCAATTCAGAAATGCTGAGTTTCTTAAACAATAGACATGATGGTACTTATTCCAGTTCCATGTCATGATGTGTACATTTAGACAACTTCAAACCCAGCCCATGGCAAGATTTATACTGGGTGGTTTTACAAGATACTCATTTCAAAATTGTTTTGAAACCCCTAATTTAAAATATTCATTGAACATTTCACACTTAAATTTCACAAACCCCTCTAACCAATGCATTTTCATACCTCTAGCTTTCACATCTCAACTCTGTATATTACCGGAAGTTTGTGTCCACATAGAAAATAACCAGATTTTGATGGTTTTACAGCATACCTAACTAACCTAAGTACCAGAATATATTTCATGAACAATTCCAAATCACATGTCAAAGGAAACTTTCACGACTTTTTGGTGACAAATTATAATGTGTATCCAAGAGGCCTTAAGGGTAAAGCTATGAATTTCAAACTTCAAGAGCAAGCGAAAGCCTAGAACTCAAACCATGTCTAGTCAACTCGTAGAGTTTGAAAAGCTGCTCTACTAAAGCTTATCAGTCATGGCTTAACCCAATCTAGTAGACCCCAAGGTCACAAAAGAAAAGAACATGAATAAGGGCTCCAAATGCAAGAAGATTATGTGAAAGTGCATCATGTACAGTTGGATAGCTAATAGCACTCGCACCCACTATAAAGCCATTAGCATTCGAAATCAGGACTCTAGTCTAGGCATAAAAGTCTGTTACTTACAGCATACCAAGGCCTTTTCTATGCTAATCAAGCATAGATTGATGGACATTAGTCGCATCTAAATTTGCTGAAACTTGAAGGAGATTTCCCATTTCCCTTCCCCATGTTGCCCCCAATACAAGCTCCTCACCTAGTCACCGCTTTCCTAGCACATTGCTCGTAACGTCATAAGTGATTTGTGAGAACAGTAAATACTTTCCCTGGATCTTTTTATCATTACTCCATGAAGTATATCATCTTTCAGCTCCAGGGGTTTAGCTTAAAGTCCAACTTAAATAAGTGTATGCAAAACTACATAGTATAAATCAATAAGAATATGTCCATAAATTGCACAGTTCCAGCTTATCTAGAGATCAGAATATGTAACATTAAGTCCAGTGTAACTAATTAACACAGAGACTACAGCCAAGTACCCAATAATAATCTGATTAGCCTGTTCCAATTCTCGCAGAGCCCTGAATACATCTATTCACCAAGAGAAGTAAGCATACCAATCCCAAACAAACAAATAACAACACAATAGTTCATATGAGGTTCTTCATGCCTGACTTACTCTTTGAATATCTCGTTCATTTTCAGTCTCCCTTCATCCGTATTACCCTGTAAGGAAACCCCAAAGATTCTTAAGGTTTATTGAACAGAAACAGACCAGGAAAGTCAAAGAAGGTATGCATGCATCAAATAAGTTGATAATAGCACATGTATGTCTGTAACAAATGAAACCAAAACAAAGAACTTCCTAGCTTGTGTACAGATGCAAGAAATTGACCATAAGTTGATAACAATGAAATGGCTCACATCAGCCTATTGCAAGGTGAAAGAACCATCAGCTACGCTAAATTTACAATTGCCAAAAACAGTAATACGAGCACAAGAATTCCAAAAAACAGGATAAAAAAGTACTGGCTCTCCTCGATATAATTCAAATAAATACTGCTACAAGTTCTGAATTGCTAAAATCTTTGCAAAGTTTGAAGATAATTAAAGCACCAGATAAGGCTCCCCTACATAGAAGACAGCAATATATAACCCTTCCCCACCCCCTATTCCCCTCCCAACACACGTGCACACACATTAGAAACTTATAAGCAGAATGAACAATCAACTCATTAACATTACAAGGCAAAGTACAGAGTTTGATGAATAGTACAGTACAAAAAAGTTTAATTATAAATTAGGGAAAAGGAATTGGTAACCATACCGTGGCTTCCATCTCCGCCTTGATTTCCTCGAGACGTGGCCTCATAATCTATATATGATAAATAATTTTATGTTACATTCAAGATTATACACTCTTTGATGGTAGGCACAAAGTGTTAATTGAAGTTGCGACTTGGAAACTAAAGACAGTGAAAAAAAGTTTGGGTATCAACAAATCAATACCGTCAACTTAGCAGTGGCTTTGAGCTGACTAATCAGGAAAGGGACAGTCACCCCACGAATCATCAGAGTCGTAAGAGCTATTGAAGCCCACCTAAAATTAAGGGAAAATTCCACAACATTTAGAGAGCATCCATCAACTTCAAACCTATATAAAAGGAACAAAGAAGAATCATTTCAGATTCTCACCAATTCAAACCAGTAAAACTGTGAACCCCATCAATGAAGTACTGCAAAGCAGCAACTGGTATAGCAGAATCCGCAGCAGCAGTTGCCACTTCACTCAAAACAGGGGCCTGAGACGCAACCGCATCCACCGTGGTATCACTCATAACATCGGCAACATCAGTAATGAAACCAACCTTATCTGACTCTTCCCCAACAGAAGTTGACATATATCTATGAAAACTAATAGCCCCAGTTCCATGTCCAGGGAAAAATGATCTTTGATGATGAAATAAACTACTGGATGCCAAAGAACAGTAACTATAAGTTCCGAACGACCTTCTTTCGGCTAGTAAATCATCGATTTTCCGCCGAGACGACGATTCCGGCTTATCATTGTTATTGTTCTTGTCATTGTCATGAGAAATGTAACTAAAACAAGGGTTGATTCGTCGAGCTAAAAGGGTAGCTCGAGCACAAACACTACGCCTATAAGCCATCTTCAAATAACCAAATTAACTAAATTTCTCAATCAATTAAACAAAAAGATTGATACTTTCAGATATCATCACCAAAATCAGAACCCTGAAATCATCAAATCACCAACAAACAGAAAAATTGACAGCAAAAGTTAGCATCAATCAGAGCAGTTCAGATCTTATGAATATCAAACATAATTTTAATTTTTTTGAACAAATAAAATTAAAAAAAAAAAATAATAAAAAAAAAAAAAAAAAAATAAAAAAAAAAAAACAGAAAATGTGAAGATATGAACTAGGGTTTAGGGTTTAAGCAAAACCCAAAAAACATATGCTTTATAATTAAGATATAAATCATTAATCATATAATGGGGAGAAATTAAAAAGGGGTCTAACCTTTGCGAGAAATTAGGAGCAGAGGATAGAGAAAATGAGGGTTGAACATCGGCAAAGTTGAAGAAAGGGAGGTTGGGCTGTCTGCTTGATCTGCTGAGCGAGACAGAGCCTTCCTCCGGAGTATTGGCGGCGTAGTGTTTATTTTTGGTAATTTTGTACAATCACAAAAAGTCAAAAACACCCCTAAATATGAACAAAGAAAACATAAAAAAAAAAAAATTACGAGTAAAAAAAAAAGGTGTTAAATACTGGCATACTGCCATTCAAAATGATCAAAACCGCCAACATATAGTGTGAATTGACAACCGTACCCTTAGTATTTCACCACTATCTTCTCTCTTGCCACCACCTTGACACCACCACCCAATTGACAAATAACACCACCACCACACTGAACGGCGACGATGACCGCCACCACAACCACCCTAACCAGCGTTGACCACCACTATCACCTTGACCGGCGACCAACCACATCCCCCTCAAAGATGACCCACCGCCCTCCCTCTTTGGCGGAAAGGTGGTGGTTTTTTTTTTTGACAACCGTACCAACCGGAGCTCAAAATCCGTTATCGGGCACGATAATTGCTTTTGGGCTTCGGTTACCATGCGTGGTAACCGGAGCCCAACTCCGGTTACCACGCATGGTAACCAGTTTTGGGCTCCGGTTACCGCCCACGGTAACCGATTTTGGGCTTCAGTTATCGCGGTTGCCTAGAATAATATATATATATATTAAACCACCACCTTTCCGCGCGGCGAGGGAAGGTGGTGGGTCGTCATAGAGGAGGGTATGGTGGGTCGCCGATCAGGGTGGTGATGGTCATCGTCGCTCAGAAGGGGTTGTGGGTCACCGAAAGGATAAGGGGTGGTGAAGTAATAAGGGTACGATTGTCCATTCACTCCGAATGTTGGCGGTGATGATCATTTTTGTTGGCGGTGTTTAGCAATTCAAAAAAAAAGGTATTATTGCAATTTATGAAAATTGGTTTGCATCCTACGAGTAGCAATATGTTGTGTGTGGTCTGTGTCATCAAACAATAATACGGAGTGCCTAGTATTTTCAACTACTCTTATTGTATCGTATATGTATTAAAGTGTACATGATTAATCTCATATATTTATCGGCTATAATCATTAACCAATTATCTACTTTATCTAATTAGACTCAAATTGATATTGTTGATACTGATTTGAGATTGAAGTTTTTTTCATGCACGAAATAACTTGAATTGTTGATGTCATGAGATTTACTACGTATTATAGTTGGATTTGATCGTTAACATTTTTAACAACTATATATATATTTATCATTTATGATGACTTGTTGTTCGTGGCTTATGTATTATACTCTTGTTGTTCCATAATAATGATAATAGTAAATGGTTTTATAAGAATTAGATGAGATTTTAAAATATATTGCACTTAATAATGAAAATTCAAAGGTCAGTTAAAACTTACAAAGTTATTCATTAGGACAATATATAAGGCTATAGGCTTTAAGTCTTGTTTCTCTTGAATAAACGATGTTCAATTGATCATAAACTTAGACTTGACCAGGGGCGGCGGAGCAACTTGAGCGACTGTACAGGGCCTCCTAAATATAGAGGCCTCAAAATTAGATAAATAATCATTGTGAGTATTAAATAAAATAGAAATCTCCTTAGCTTGCTGGTTAGAGCAATGAGTTATGAAAGGTAAGTCAGAGGTTCGAAATCGCGGTCCTCGAAATTCTTTGCCTCGCCCCTGGACTTGACATTATACCAACACAACCCAACTTGAATAACCTCATTAATGTTACGAGAGGAGAATACTTTCTGTAATTACATTGTGACGAGAGATTTAGAGGCTAATAAGAACAAACTCATTGCAAATAATGTTATTATTGCTAATTGCTACTACAATAATTAAAGTTTTATCAAGTCTATAACACAGTGCAGTTGTACTTGGCTTAAGAACAAATAATCTAGCCTCTTTTATTGCAAGGAATTCGAATCTTCTATCCCACATTTTGTGTACCACTCGTGTCATTTTCTTACATTGTAACAACTACTTATTACAACTGCATATAACCTTTTTTTCCTCGTATAATTATTAAAAACTTCCTCATTCTTCATCTTTGTCTCCATCATTTTACCCTGCACAATAATCACATGTAGCTAGAGTAAGTCAGTAAGATAAACTTTCTTGTGTTTCAAAAAGAGATTAAAAAATAAGGACAGAACACATAATCTTACTGGGAACATTTAAAGTTTGGACTGATGGGAGGAAGTTTGAGTTTCAACCCACACTGTTTAGGAAGAGCAGAGATGAGTGAACCATCAATCTGTCCTATAATAGGCAGTACAGACTCGAGACATTGGCAAACACCCTGTCGTTTCTTCTTGCTTTGCGCGAAATGCTTCCATACATACTTAGCGCCTTGACAGCAATAAGTTGAGGGTGAGGAGTATTGGTTGTGGAGGTAAGGTAAACACGGTGACAGCTCGTTAATCACCTGATTACATGGAATTGATGCCTGTCCTCCTGGCTGTCCTAGTTGTATTTGGCCTGTCACGGTGTTGCTGGAGAGCACTAAGAGAAGAGCTAAGAATGTGATAAGACAACTCATATTTGTGTACTTCAGTTCTAGTTCTGATGTTTTTTTTTCAGACTGGATATATTTAAAGGTATAAATAGAGGGTAGCGCCTTTGTTGATTGCAAGCATGTACTACACATGACTGCATGATTTAAGGATATTAGTTGAGTTTCTTATGCCAAAAAACATAATATCATTTTGCAGTGTATGGTTCACACATTTAAGTCTGTTTCTGAGTTAAATTTTTAAAGGAGCAGGAGTTAAGGGAACAGAAAACTGTAAACAGAGAAATAAAATGCAGAGGCAGCCGAACTGATGCACATACCTACTGCAACCCAGCTGGGGTAGCCGCGTTACTTTTAGCATATACAAGGTACGAGTGTTTGATATAAGTACATGCTAAAGTGTCAAATACATAGAGGTTCACAATTTCGAACATGACATACTATGTACATAATATATATTCTTGATCCTAAAAGACTTTTGCATGTTCTTCACTTTGCATATACAAGAAACATAGTGAAACAGATATTTAAATAGATCTACTTGCTAGATTTAGTTATGATTCTCATTTCAAGCCAAACCTACAAGTATACTTCACTTCTCCTACTATTTTTTAAGGTTCTTTCCTCTACATTATTGAGGTGAGGTGTTGCAGTAAAAGTTAGTACTGGGTAAGGACAACCCTTGTCTAAGTGTCAACTATCCGACACAGATAACTATCATAAGATACATGGGACGTAGAAGAGTTAAATTATACACCGTGTATTCCATTCTACCAAGTTTATGTTTGATAAAACAACACTTCCTGCTTGTCAATTTATTGAGCTTGACAAGATCAAAGTAAAAAAACTGCATGTAGATTGATGTAAGCAATAAACTGTGACTGCCTTTTAAATAACAGCATTGATCATAAAATTCAATGAATGGTATTTGTGTCTGTATAATAACCCCAAAATTTGTGTACAAAGATGCCCAAGAATTCTATTTCCTTTTTCTTTTTTCCTAAAATAAAAAACTATTGTATATACAAGCAACAATGAATCAATGCTAATGATCCAAACTACGCGACAAGGAGATTTCAAGGACCAAGCAGGAGTTAGCTGGCTAGCTGCCAGCAAGCGCAGATGATGCTTGAGGTGAATTTCTGCAAAGAGGGCAGGTGGCATTCATTCTCAACCATTCATCTATGCATTCGGCATGGAAGTAGTGATTACAGTCTGGTATAGACCTCAAGGTCTCTTTGGGCTCGTACTCTGACAAGCATATAGGGCAGGTATTGTCACTGGGCTTTGGGAGTCGTTTACTTTCTCCTAGAATGGTTTTCGGATAGGATTCTATGGTAGGGGCATCAAGGCCCAGTGTAATGATAATTGGTTGCGGAAAGATTGAGGGCGAGGATTCAGTGTTTGAGTAATGTCGATTCTGATTACGAGCACTAACCCTGCTGCTGATGTAGAATGTCAACCCAATAATGCATAGAAAGCCTGGTATTCCAGCTCCCAGCATTAAGCCATATTTGGCGCTTTTTGGTAAACCTGTAAAGAAGTAAATGAGCGAATTAAGAGCACATACAGAAGTATTCTGATCAGGTCTTGATTATCATCTAGTGTGATAATTAATGCTGTTTTAGATATCTTGCAAAATTGCTTCCATTTACTAGAATACTAACAATTATAATCCAAATCAGAGTAGCACTTCAAACAGAAATTGGTGAAATTTAGAAAACTGGACATTGTGTGTCCAAAAAGGACTAGACAAACCCCAAATTCTTACACTACATGTAACACACATTATATTTGAAATGGAGGTCATTATGAAACGAAGGAAGTACGCGATAACTTACATAAGTCACATACTCATTAACTCATATCAGGGCACCAGTCCACAAATCCTGATCAAGATTATGATTCCTGCCCAGGACTATTTGTTACTTACAAATTACATTGCCACAAAAGTGTAATGGATAAGAATGTGAAAACACGTAATGTAACAAAAGAAACAGTACCAACATGAAATTGAATTTTACACCTCTTAAATTTTATCTAGGCATGGCTTGATAAATTGGCTCTCGCCAAAGGTGTAACAAACCAAAATTTTGGAATACGAAAAGCACTGCTCACACGGAGCATGTATGGGGACAGAATTGAAACATATAGTACGGGTTCACTGCCATACTTAAACCGATTAAAACCCAAATCTTGGAGTGCAAAAAACAATAACCACACGACCATGTATGGGGACAGACTTGAAAGGAACATTAGGGGCTCACAGCCTTACATAGCTACATAGCTTTCGACATCAAAATGGCCATCAGAACAACCGTACACACAAAAACAGCAACAAGCTTCCAAGAGTATAAACACTATATATTTCTTATACGTAATACTCATATACATGGTAAGAGCCAAGGAGTTGATGTCAACTTCAGTGTGTCATGGCTCATTAGAAAGTAAGATGACACCAATTTAATTAAAAAGTTTTACAAAGAAAGGAAACCTCTTCTGCCCACCTTCCGTGCAATACAAGATGTGAAACTCAATTAACTAGACCACATTAGTTGAAATGTCCACATCTTAAAACCTACCAAGACAAGTTCACAATTCGTTTTCATTTGTTCCTAATTATAAATTCAGCAGTTGTTAACCTAACTATGAATTTCTTAAATCAATACCACGTCAGTATACCATCAGCAACCTGAATTGTATGTGTTTATTTGATCTTAGCTACTGCGCGCTCAAGTAGAAGCAGCAAATATTAACTTACTAACTTCGTACAGGAAAGATTTTACGATTTTTAACAACCTATGGAATTTTCAAACAAAATATCTTATGGAGTTTAATTAAGGTCCTTATTCTATAGGTATTTGGTAAATGAATTCTCACATTCGCAATAAAATGACTGCTAATATGTACAGTCATACGGAGTAAGAGTTAAAAACAAATTTGTTTTCTGGCAAATGCCATCAGAAGTTCAGAACAAATGGTTGTTTACAAAAGCCAAAATTGACTACACTACCATTATAAACTGACTTTTATAGTCTTTAAGTTTTGAATTCAAAGAATGATTTGATGTATTTACTAGTAAATATGGAAGCTCGTAGATGACTTTTATATTTTTGTAGCATGAGAAAGTTGGTAATGCTATATGTATCATGTGAATATCATACATCACACGCCGCTAATCCTATGAGGCTATGTATTGATTCCCCTTATTAGAACATACTTGATTGGTCATTATGTTAGACTAATCTTAAATAGCTTCATATAATTATCATTCTATACTTTTCATTGACATATAAGGAGAAATATATTGAAGATAGCCAGATAGGTACGTTATTTTAAAATGTCAAAAACAGACCATCATTTTAAAACAAATCTTTAACTTGTACTACTCTTTTCACACCCTATAACTCTATAAGAGATCACATTTGAATTGCACTCCTGGCTACTAATTGACCCGTTAAACAAAGGGTGTAGTATTGAATCATCCGTTAGTACCCGAGTGGCGTGTTCGGCCTGGCGTACTACAGTCAGTCAATACAAGGCATCTCAATTCCCAACTCAACCACATTATACAGAACAAGTTAATCATGGACTACGGGAAAAAGTTAGGACAAGCATGTTTTTCCTCCAATGGTTCAATGATCTGAAGTTTAAATTAGACATATAAATCTAGGATTAACTATAAACGCTATGGAATTTCACTATAGCTAAGTTATTGTGTACCCCTAAGGTCCTTTCTCAAAGTGGCATAACAATTTTGTAGGTATACTCGTTTGTCTGTTTTATGCAACAACAATATACAAAGCATCGTAGCAAAGATAGCACTTGATCGAAAATCCTACATCAAGAATAAAGTTTGATAGCGAAATCACCCCACTAGTGATTGATTCCACGATCATCGATTCCCCATAACGTAATATTCCCTCCATCCCACGATCATACAATACAACAATAAACGTCTCTTACTTTCAATAGGCTCCTAATAAGCCTGTTTCAAAATTTAGCTAGTTAGACGTCTCAAATAACATATATACATGTGACATTATTTAGGTAGTGATTGTTATATACACCCGGATGCACTGTCATTTAGTTGGGTGCAAGATGCATCCGGGTGTACATAACAAATTCCAACGAACAATTCACGATTAATCTCCTTGATAAACACGAAAACGTAGACAATAATACTCACCCGAAGAAGCAGGAAGGTAGCAACCAACTTCGAGACCCGAATCACCAACCAAGCCACAAGACCCACCACGTAGCATACAATTAACGCAACTCGGAACATCCCAACTCAACTGCACAAACACGTCACTCATATCCATCGGAAACACACCGTATTCCATCCCCCTCCACCAAAACGCAGCGTTTACCTTCTTAACCACCTCACACTTCCTCCTCATCTTCGCCTCCGACACGTCATCAAACGCAACCACAACCGTATAATTCCCGCCACTCATACACGAAATTACCGAAACACCCCCAGGTAGCTGGTCCGGGTCAACCTTCGGGCCGGAGCAGTTCAAAAAGGTATAAGCCGAATCATACGGCCCATAACCAAACGGCATAAGCTCCGAATAGGAAAACTCAAGAACCCGTTTAGGAATACAATGATTCGGGTCGGATACCCAAATGAGTTGATCCGGGTATGATATACCCTGTACAATAAGATGATCGGGTTTAAAAGGCAAAAGGGTTTGACCCGCGGAGTTGCAGGAGAGTCCGAACCCGGGGTACCCGCACCGAGAGGTTTGGTTATCGGGTACCCAAAATGGGAATAGGATCGGGTCTCTTCTGTGTTGGTTGCACGAGAAGGTAGAACAGAGTTCTGCAACAGCTTGAAGATGGTGTTGTATGAAGAAGATGAAAAGGAGAGAAAAAAGTAACGGAAATGTTCGCATTTTTTTTTTTTTGGATTTTTAGGGGGGTGTACTTTTGGCGCTGTAGGAAGTGAGATTTTGGAGGGTATGGAATATTGGGATTTGGGGTGTGTATGATTTGGAGGTAATTTTGGGATTTGGGTGATTAGTCAATGTGTTGTCATTTTCTTTGACAAGCACTAATACTCTATTAATATTACGATCTTGCTAACGAGCATCCCGGGATGTTAAATAAGGATAAATTATATTGGTTGAAATGGTATTAAGTTAGGAATTCATGACAAAATCACGCGTCGTTCGGTGTAATTAATGTTAATTTTACTTTAATATTTGTACTTTAATTCTCTTGTCTAACGCCCCCGGGGCGCTCATTAGCTTTTGCCTTAATATTATTATGGATAACAACTTGAACTTAAACTTGTACTCCTATAAAAATGTGGTTAATCTTGGATTATGGATTTTGTCTTTACAATGACCACAACAACAACAAAATATCGTGTGGGAATCACGGATGCGAGTATGTATTAGTACAATTGTTTTCTAAGAAGAGGCCGGTGGGAGAATTGAGGTTAAATTATGATTTAAGACGGTATAATGGATAGATTATATTTTAATCCTTATTTTAAATTTAAATGAGCTAATAAGTTTGGATAATGTAAGTTAGTTTATGGCCAATTAGATTACAGGACTTAACAGTGGCCTTGTTTAGTAAATACGAGTAGCTTTTTAACGGTCTTGAACAACTTATTAAGGAATATAATTGGTTTTGAAAAAACTAAGTGTACGGATCAATTGGGCATAAAAAAAGTGTTTTGAAAAACTCAATATATGAGCCTCTTTGAAATTAGCTTATTGAATATTTAACTTTTGGCTATTACATACACTGAAATAGCTAATTGTTAACAGTTATTTACCAAACATTATTACACAACCAACCAACCAGATAGTCATTAATAAAATCAAGTCAAGTAAATTATATCAATCACTATCAGCTATTTATCAAACAAAGACAATATAAATTAATGAATTAATTATTCAGTTATTTTCGTAGAATTAAATTCATTCAATTATAAACATTATATATATACATACCAAAACCAATATACTACTAAATAAAATAATTTTGTAATAAAATATTATTATAAAACAATCACCGAACTTCGTAGATTCATTTCTTATCATTTTCCTTAAATTTGGTATAGTACGATATGACTCGATCGATTAGAATTTAACTCAAACTCGTAACAATAATACAAACTTAATTTGATATACTCAATAGATTTAGATTTGACTTACTCTTGAAAAAAAACCGACTAAACTATATTCAAACTATTATTAACGTAATGTAATTTTAATTGGATATTATAAAATATACGGAGTAATATCCAAATCTCTTATTACCAAAAGAAGATATTTGACATTTATAAATCAGTGATATACTTTGTAATACTCAAACAATAAATCTAAGAGCCTTATCACATTTACTGAACTGAATTGAACTAATTGGAGCTGAACTGAACTGAACAAAACTAATTGGAGCTGAACTGAACTGAACTGAGCTAAAATGGATATCTTATGAGAGAGGGAAATTAGGAGCTGAACAGAACTGATTGGAGTTGAAATGAACTGAAATTAAGTCAATGTGAACAGGGCCTAAGTTTGACTTATACAGTTACACTTGAAATTAAAGTCTTGTTTACTTCACCTTAAAAAAAATTAATGTTTAGTAAAGATAAAATTAGTTCAGTAAAAAAAAAAATCAATTTAGTAAAATTAATTACATTTTATTAGTAAAAATCAGTAACATTAAAGAAGAAATATAACAACAAATTAGTAAAATTAACTTAAATTCAGCAAAAATTATTTAAGATTAACAAAAATAAGGTGAAGTATACGGAACCTTACCGATAGAAAAGACTACAAATTCTTTTTAAACTATTAATAATTTAATATTAATAATAATTGGGTTTTTCTACATTATAACCCTCTAACTTTCCGTATTCTACGACGTGCCCTTCTTTTTGAGAAATCTACATTGTAACCTCAAAATACATTTAGCTTCTATACGGTAACCTTGCCGTTAACAAATTCCGTTAGTGGGGCCCACTCGCCACTTAATAATATTTTTTTTATCGATTTGCGTGTTGAAAATGGTTCCGTTTAAGGTTTTGGGGGCTATTTTGGTTCTAAAGGGACCATATTGAGCTCAGATTTAGCAAAAAAAATAACACAAATGCCTCGTACTGCATATTAAGTAATGTCTCAAAATGCGTGTTTATGTATTTAATATGCAAAACGAGACATTTGCGTCATTTTTTTTTCAAATCTGAGCTCAAATTGGTTCTTTAAGGCCCAAAATAGCCCCCAAAACCTTGAAAGAAACCATTTTCAACACGCAAATCGATAAAAAAATATTTTAAAGTTATGAGTGGGCCCGACTAACGGAATTTGTTAAAGGCAATATAACGGCAAGGTTACCGTATAGAAGCTAAATGTATTTTGAGGTTACAATGTAGATTTCTCAAAAAAAAAGGGGGCACATCGTAGAAAACGGAAAGTTAGAGGGTTATAATGTAGAAAAACCCATAATAATTTGATTTGGATATTACCAAAATATTAAAATTGAAAAGCATTAATATCCAAAATCACTTCTTACCAAAATAAGAGATTTGACATTAATTCAATAATATATTTGTAATAGTCAACCAATCCAAATTAATGTAAAAATAATTTTAATTACCTTAAGATACAATTGAAAATAAATAATATCCTATCCAAAATCATCACTTACTAAAAGAGGAGATCTGGCGGGAAATATCATGGCGGTCCTTAAAATCAATAAAATCCCTAAAACCAAACCCCTCTTTTCACTCATTCTTCTCTCACTGTACTTCATTGCCCTATTTATGCAATTTTCAGCGTTTTGCTAAATTCTAGGGTTTGATTCCTAATTTCTTTCCTCAAATTTTCTTGCCAAATTCTCACAAAAATGGATGATGCTTTTGAAGATGATCGTGAAAAGGAGACTTGTACTCTCAATGAATACCTCGATGACCTCGAAGAACGCGAGATGGTATAATTTTCATAGCTTTAATTTTTCAATTTTTTCGTCATTTTCCTGATTTTATTTAGGGTTTTAGAGTTTGTGTTTGGTTTGATTTTTATTGATTGTTTTAATTTGGTGTTTGATTGTTGTTTTGAATTTTGATTACTGGAATTGAAAATTATGCCCAATTGCTGATGCATGCTATCATTTTTCAATTTTATGGTGAATTGTTGTGTTGAATAAAAAAATGATTACATTTTTGGATAGAATTTAGAGAAGGTTACTAGAATTCTGTAATTGAGAAACAAACATTATTACTTGATTTATTGCTATGTAGTACTTTGAGTTATTGAGGTTTGGGTTAATTCTGTGCCAATGTGAACTTTTGATGTGTATTAAGCTTTTTTCTTTGATTTGAAGTTGGATATAATTTTAAATCAAACTTATTGTGGGTTTATTTAAGTGGAAAATCTGAATGGATTGATTGAAAAACATAAATTTTAGAGTTGAAGAGAGGCAGCTAGGGAGCAGGTACTTGACTATGATTCTGTTAACTCATTGTCGTTTATAATTTCGTTGCTCAAGACTCTCTCAAAGGAGCCCTTCTGCTATAACATAAGGTTAGGCCAGGCACATATGAACCGCCTAAGCCTAAGACTTGATAGAGGCATTTGAGTACTGACACTATAACTATATCTCGGGCATAATCAACTACTATTTTCTAAGCCATTTGCTTGTGAAATTTAAACTTGAGTACCTTTCAACATCACATTCCCTAGTGTTCTGCCTTATTGATTACCTGCACGCTCGATGACATGTACCGCTTTCCTCTTGCTGACTGCTGGTAATATTCTTTATGTTATATGAGTTGGTTATGTTTGATGATAAATTTGGTCTGGCAATATCTGTCTGTATGCATTTGTTTATTATACTTGGTGTAATTGTCAAATTGTGTTAATTTTCTGTAAGAGTTATTAGCTTACATCTGCTGTTTTTGCTTGTTAGATGTTCATGATATTACAACTTTCATATGGTACAAACTTGAAAATGAGTGCGAATAGTAGTTTTTCTTCTACCCTATATGATATTGTAAATTGTGTTACAGGAAGCTGAAATGGTTTTGGGTGGTGATGATGGAGACGAGTGTACATACTCGAAAGGTTATTTGAAAAGGCAAGCTATATTTTCATGTTTGACATGCACTCCTGAAGGAAATGCTGGATTTTGCACTGCATGTAGCCTGTCTTGCCATGAAGGACATGAGGTAATGTTTATTCTGCTTAGAATGAGAATAAGTTTTTGCAAGCAGATTTATGTTGGCATGTCTGACTTATATTGGGCTGTCTGTGGAGAAAGTTAAGATTTATGGCAAGGCTATTGAAAATAATCTGGCCATATAGTTGAATCTTATATGGTTCTTAAGTTTTACATTCAAAGACCCAAATACTATAATATGGAATAATTTCATTTGCATTGCTTACTTACACTCGAAATCGTGGATTTTGTCTATCACATGTTCTTTGGTCATACAAAATATATATAATCCAGAATTTTCTACCAAATCTTAGTTGACCAATTATACTCTATAGTCTATATATCTACTTGCTTAAGATGCCTGTCCGGCTCTCCATGGTATATATATATTGCAATGTATGATCTTTATTCTTGAAATTCTGACTTAAGTAACAAATCTTTTTTCCAATGCTTTATAGTTCTTTTATCACTTGCATTTATGTTGCTCTATCAAGAGATTATACAAACTTATTTGAAATCTTGTGGAAAGATGATGTACCTTTGGAGTTGATTCTCTAGGCATTTCGAATTGAATATTTATCTGGAAGTGTTGAGTTATGATCCTACGGTTCTGCAAGATATCATATTTTAGATTTACTGTCCATTGTAAAGTTGTCTGAATCAAAGGGAGATGTTTCTTTTAATCATTTTTTCTTATGGTGCATAGCTTTTAACCTTCCTGTCTTTTTCTTCTGATTTTCATATGCCTGGGATTGAAAAGGAAAATAAAACGGAAGTTATTGAGAAAACAAACTAGAATCTAGGATTTTGTTTTACTGTGAGTTGATATTTTTATCTATATTCATCTCTCTGGTCTTTCTTTTCATGCTCCTATGTTGAGCATTTTGTCTGGAGGTGTGGCCTCAGAGACAGCCAGCTACATGAACCTTACGCACTATTGTTTATGTAGATTGTGGAGCTGTGGACCAAGAGAAACTTTAGGTGTGATTGTGGAAATTCTAAGTTTGGAAACTTCATTTGTAAGCTTCAGCCAAGCAAGGACATAGAGAATGCAGAAAATTCGTACAACCATAACTTCAAAGGTACATATTGTACTTGTGATCGCCCTTATCCTGATCCAAGTGTTGAAGAGGAAGAAGAAATGGTACAGTGCTGTGTATGTGAAGACTGGTATCACAGGGAGCATCTTGGTCTTGAGTCCTCTGAAAAGGTTGATATCTACTTTTGGTCTTTTAGCTTATTTCAGTGATTTGCTCATATATCATTATCATTTATTAATGTTTTCAAGGTCTAGCTAGACAAATATCTTTGTTGATTCTTTTTCTTCAATTAGGACAGAAAGCTTATAACCATAGTCAAATGGATTTGGTTGGGTTGGGTTAGAGTAAAATATTTTTGGGTTTGAGTCAAACAATGCTTGTTTAAGACCTAATTGTTAGTTTTCGGGTTGATCCAACTGGCTAAGGGATTTGAATTCACACCTTCTTTTTTTCTGTTTATGTGTCACACACACACACACACACTATACTTTGGATTTTTTTGATTTAATGAAGTCAATTATAGCCAAATTCAACCATACAAATAACATCTAGATTCAATAAAAACCACTATTAAACCCTTGAACGTATTTTTTGCAATAAAGTTATCAGTATTTCATATTAATGGTATAAATGAAATGGTTCCCGGGCCTGTCTGGGAATTTTTTTTTTAAAGTTCGGATAAAACTGGTTATGGGTCACAAAATAGTGTTCAAAGTCATTAGTTCAGGTGTTTGGATCGGTTTTGGGTTAAGTCGAATTTTGACACATCTAACTAAATAAATAAAAAAATTGTTCCAATGTTTTAAATGCAATTTTTCTATTGTATCAAGTACAGGAAAATCTATACTAATATATTAAAAGGTGTTTCCAAAAACGTCTCTACGCTACGTAGACCCCTTCACTCTGCCACGTCTCTAACTCAACTCCTTAATGCCACGTCACCCACACTACCAACAATATTCCATGGTGTCTCAACTATATTTTAAAAAAATATATAGATGAAAGGGTTTGAACACTTGACCTCTTGATAGAGAGATTATTGTCTAATCATGTAGGCTAATAGCCAATTATGCTTTAATGTTGCACACTAAATAATATAATACTATAAAAGTAATGAAAGTACATACAACATATTATTAAATGTTCTTAAAAATTAGCAGTTGCACAACTATAAAAGTAGTATCCTGGGGCAACGCTCGGGCTACTCACTAGTTAGGTTATTAATGTGTGTGAAATTAATGATGAACTGAGGCACAAAATGATGTTGATTGATTCCTTAGAAAAGGCATTATTGATGCTCTTGTCAGTCACCAGTAGGGCAGAGGCTTGTCAAGGGTTTTGTGCTGGGTAGTGTAGTCTTAGCACTGGCTTTACTATATGATATTTGTCCTTGCATCTCTTGCTTGGTTCCATGTAAGACAACATAATGTATCTGATTGTTTTGGCTGTTGTTTAGTGGCTATTTTCGGAGTCACCTTTAAGTGATGTAAAATTGTAAACTGTGATTGACCTAGAGTTTACTCCACAATTTTTTTTATGAGGATGATTTTTAAGAGGATTTTTGGCTCTTATTCTGCGTCATATTGTGATCTCATTAAGTTTTTGCCTTGTCTGGATAACAATTACCTGTCTTTTCTTCTTTCATTGGCCCTTATACCCAAATCATCATTATGTTGAGTTATGTGTGGGTTTTTATTTTTTATTTTTGATGAACTAAGTGAGGTAATGAGTCAATTCTTTGTGTATCAGATCCCTGTGGACGAGGAAGGGGAGGCTTTATATGAGGATCTTATTTGCTTAGGTTGCTCAGCTACTTGTTCATTCTTAGCCTTTTATCCCCAGAACATCTTTGTTGCTCCTAAGAAGCATGAAGTGGTTGCAAACGATGAAAAAGGGAAAGGCATACTAGAAGAGGCTTCGCTTACCTGTGATAGTACTGGCAAGATCAATGATATTAGCTGCGACCACTTGAAACCATGCAATGGTGGTGATATCAAACCTGAGAATGTATCTGGTGAAGAAAAGTTGGTTTCTGCAGAAGTGTCTGAGAAAGCTTTGAGCTTGAAAAAATGCAGTGAAGATGGAAGCTCAGGTAATTTTTGTCAGCTTGGCTTTGACATTGGGGCTGCACCACCGCTTGCAGAAAGGAATAAGGCTATATTTCTTATAAAGAACTGGAGGGACACCCTCTGCCGTTGCGAAAAATGTTCTGATTTCTACAAACAGAAGGGTGTTAGTTTTCTGCTTGACAAGGATGATTCAATTGCGGAATATGAGAAGAGGGCACAGCAAAGAAGGGAAGAAAGATTGCAGAAACTGGAGGGTGCTTCATCAAACATGTTCGATAACCTTGGTCATGTAGAGAAAGTGGAGATTATCAGTGGTATTGCGGAGATGAAAAATGAGATGGAAACTTTCTTTGTATGTCATTTTCCTTCTCTTGCTTTAATATCTGTTTATTTTTTGATGGTTCACAGATCATCAAAGATAATGAATTTGTTTCTGATTTTTTTTCTTTTCAATAATCATTCAGGCAAATCGTGATGCATCTCAAGCGGTCACATCTGCTGATATTTATGAACTCTTTGACAATCTCAAAAGGAAACGCCGCCGTGAAATGTAAGAAATGTCGTAGATCTCTGTAAGTTTGACGTTAAGTTATGCTCTAGCTTACATTTAGATAGTTGTGAACTTGTGAGACCTCTGAAACATTCTCGGTGTTTGGACAATGTTTAGATGTTCTAGTTTGTGTTCACTTTCTTTTCCTGTACCTTGGTTCCTCATCATGTTATGTATAATGGCATTTTCATGTATGGTATTTTATTCAGGAAGTCACATCTCCCCTCCATTCCCCCACAATCTCTTCTCTCAGATGTTGTCATATCCGATTTGTTGGGGAATTCTAAGGTTTCCTGTACATGTAAGCAAGAAGTTAGGTGGAATCTGATTTGCTTCTAAATTTGTTATGGATCTAACTGACCTGGGGATTTTTGGATACTGGGGGTCAACTTTCGATAAAGTACTTGATTATTATTTATCGTAACAAACTAACAACGATACTACTTTTGTACTTGAATTGGAGACTGCTCAAAATCACCAGCCTGTTGGTCTGAGACTCTGTGCTCCTGAATCTGGCATTTCACCTATTGCTTGCATTTCAATGTTCTTTATCTACAGACAGTGACAAAGTCTGTTTGGTTTCATGACCTACCTTCGTCTTCATTTGTTGATGTCTTTTAATTTGAGCTGGTTATTGTGTCAGTTCCTCAGTGTAATTTGGTTATATGCAGTTGTGCAGCTCTTCTTTGCTTGCACTCCCTTCTACCTGCTTCTGTATATTATTTTGAGGTGCTTTGGTTCCATACTTGAGGCTTCTGTTGGATGTAGCTCTTGTGAGCTTATACTTGCATGGCAAATATGTTAGCCATCTAATTTTACTGACTGAAATTGGACTGGACACTATAGTTTGTAGAATTTCATATCCTTCAGTTGATCAACTGCGTCTAATTAAGCTCCATATAGTTCACCAAGATTATGTTTTATTCACTTACCAAAAAAATAAAAGGTTCAATATTTCTTCATACTATTCTTTGATAATTTTTCTGTCCCATGTAGGGTACAAATAATGTCATAATTTGGTCGATTTCATGGAAAGATATCTACTTGGGTTACCAAGTTAAACTAGCATTATTGTCAATTGCTTCTGATTAGGGGCTAAGTAGCCTTGTTTTTTAATTTAAAAAAAAAGTGTGATGGGCCACTAACTAGTTTTAAATAGTATTAATATTAAACTGTTATACTAGTATTTTTTTCTACTTTGGAGGTTTTGCTAGTTGCTATATGGTTAAGAGAGTTGGGCAACATAGCATCTAAGATTCACGAGCTTTGTTAGTGCCCGGTTTTAAGCTAGGCAGCATGTATGTTATTGAAAGAAGCAAGTGATTGGGTTGGGAAGTAGGAATTACGTATCTACTTGGTTTTTGGTGGCATTGAATGCTATTAGTGTGATGTTCATTGGTCAGGAGGGTTTTATAGGCCGCAAAGGATTTAGGAGTATTTTACGAGTTAACTAAGCTATGTATGAGACTGTCTCACAACAACTTACACCATATTATATTGACATTATAGATTTTAGGGAAATTCTCAATAGTCGCCCTCTATTTTTGCTTATTTTCAATGATAGCAAATATTTATTTCGATTATCTTTGGTAGCCATATACTTTTATAAATTTTCAACCGTAGCCTTATTAAGCCTAAATCCGTTAAATAGCCGTTAACTTTAACCACGGTTAACCCTTATCTCTATTTAACCATTTTCTTTCTCATTCCCTTATCTTTGATGGCTGCCAGGCGCCTGCTAGGCTACCACCATGCACTAACCCCAAAACCCTCCACCATCAACCTTCCACCGCAAAAAACCACCCCCTCTCTATCCCCTCCACCGCAACCTCTCCCGAAATCGGCCATCGCCAACCCCAAACCCCACTCAAAATACCCTCCACCCACAAAAACTACAACCCACCAAAACCTCACCCACGAAAAATCCCCCCACAAAACTAGTTGGCCACCCACCAAAACCCCACCCAAGAAATCCCCAACCCACAAAAACACCATCCGCCAAAACCCCACCCACGAAAAATACTCCCTTTCCCACGAAACCGATCACCCATCAAGACCCCACCCAAGAATCAATTATTTCTAGTGCTTGAATTAGGGTGTGGCTTTGATGTTCAATTATCCAATAATGGTGCTAAAACTGCTAATCCATAAGGAGGAGAGAGAATCAAGAACCCTAATTTTTTTTTTGAAGAGGAAAGAGGGGAATGAAAATGGAGGGGGATTGCTCTGACTAAACTACAAGCACTATGTATTTTTATTTTTTTATTATTTTTTTTTTGAAAAAGTTAACCTTAGTTTCTTAGTCATGTTAGATTTAACGGAATTTTAACGAAAAAATATCATTAAGGTTACGGTTGAAAATTTATAAAAGTATATGGCTACCAAAGATAATCAAAATAAAAATTGGCTACCATTGAAAATAAGCAAAAATAGAGGGCTACCATTGATAATTTCCCTAGATTTTAAGGTCTTAGAGATAGACAATTTTTTATGGCAGTTTTGTTGTTTAGAGGTGAATTTTTTAAAAAAATTTAGTGTGAAAAATGGTCTCACTCAAGACTCCCATGACTAAAAAAAAACCTTTCTTATAAGCTTATACCCTTTCAAGTTGTGAATTTAAGGGGTATGCAATATTCATCCTTTATTCCTTTATAATAATTAAAATTATAGGATTTCCTATCCAGGGGAGCATTGCAGTATTTGTCCAACTAGTTAATTCATGAGCTGTTAATTACATCATACAATTTTGAAGTTATTGATTTATTAAAAAATAAAAATAAAAAGTAATATCATGTTTAAAATTGGATAAGATGGTAAGTAATTAGGCTATGCAAGAAATAATTATAGTGTTTAAAACCATGTTTGAGATTGAACTAAGAAGATTTTGAATTATTAAACATCAGGGGTAATATCAGCTACAGAGTACGTGTTTGTTCAAATAATGGTGTTTGTACTTTTTTTTTTTTTTTTTTTTTTTTTTTTTGAAGGGATAATGGTGTTTGTACTTTGTATTGTTTGGAATGCTACTTCTTATTTCTTCATCATCTACATTTTGTTTTGGAGAACGAGAGAATTTGATTTTTTTTTTTTTTTTGGTTGATTTTTGAAAATAAAAAAAAACATCTTTATTTCTTATTTCTTCATCATCTACCTTTTCCTAAAATTGTATAAATCTTTATTTCTTTGTTGATTTTTGAAAATGAGTGAAAAGGTTGTATGGAAGAGAAGGTTAATTGGTTGAAAATTTTCTATGTTGGTGCCAACTGCCATGTGATAACTACTATGGAGGTTTATAACGAAGCTGTGGGACATTCCAAAGATTTGTTTTTCTACCATTCAAATCTTTATTATGCTTGACAACTATTTTGCCAAATTTCTTCAACTTTTTAACAAAATACACCATAGTAGAAGGTTGAAGATTTAGCTTCAAAGTTGAAGGTTAAAGCCGACAAAACCCGAATCTTATGGTTTGATTAGCTAAATCCTCAGGTTTATTGTTAATTAATTTAACTTACCATCACAATTACCTAGCAAATCTACGAAAGCTATCAAGTGATTTCATGAATCATGGTTTGTTAGCACTTTTCCTCTTGGAAAGAAAGCTTTTTGTAGATGAATTATTTTCCAAAACGGTCAAAAAAGAGAGAGACATAAAATTTTGTTGAAATATTAGTCTTTTCCTACTACCTAAACATAGATTGGCTTGTCTCATAAATTCATTAATTGGGTATTCCGCCGATTTGTGAAAGTGATGTGTTCTTGTCACCAGATTTATTACAACAGTAGAGAAGTTGGGCAATTTCTCTTTGACGGTGTGTTTCTCCAACTCTACTTGTATGTCTCACAATTCACAACCCTGCCTTTGATAGTTAGTTAGGGCGGAGTTGAATTCTTTCTAGTTTGAAAACTAATTGGTTTATATTATTTTACAGTTTGTGTTTAATAAGTCGGGTTCTTTTGAACTTATTTTTCAGTGTTTACGTACTGAAATATTCGTTCAGTTTCAATTTAACTTTATAATCATTTTAGTTCACTTCAGTTTATTAATTTTAAACCTAACATGGCCTTAAACTTTTAGTGCATGTTGATTATATAGTAAGTCAATATTAGTAATGATTTATTATTGATCTTAAAGGTTGATTTTTATTATTGCTCTTGATGTCATACCATCTATTTGCATCAACTTTTCAGGGTAGATTATTTGCTCTTTAAGCAAGTAACTGAATAAGTCAGATAGTGTTATTAACTTATTACTATTTTTTTTTTGCTATTAATACAGAGATTATGCATGGAATTTAACAACAATTATAAATATGATATTTCAGATTGACCCGAGTTCGAGCCTTATAAATCCCTGAAAATAACCAAATAATTGGCTGCCTATTTGCCTTGTGAACGATGAACGTCATGCATGGTCATGATCACGTCGAATTAGGGATAAGTTCGTTAAATAATACAATGTTCATATAAATAAATTCAATAATTCATCATTTAATTATTGTCGGTGCATGTTCATAATTGTCATTACTCGTAATTATACTAATAATAGGACAACGTATTACATTTTGTTTTAGAGCGTTGAAGCCTTGCTTCATCTTCGTGACTATTAATTATAATGTGACATGATGAGACAATTATGTATTAATTTTATTTAATTTATATCCACATATAAAGGATGCCGAAATTTCTGGATTCTAATCTCTCTCTACAGTAGGTGATTTCTTCATTTATTTAGGGTTATATAATTCGATTTTTAGTCATCTAAATATTAATTTTTAAGAGATTAGGGGCTTGTTCTGTTTCGTTGAAATTTAGTTCAGTTCAGTTCAGTTCAGTTCAGTTCAGCTCAGTTCAGTTCAGTTCAGCTCAATTCAGTTCAGTTCAGTTCAATTCAGCTCAGCTCTTAATTTATGTCTAATGATATTGCTAATGATATAAAGCTAAATTTCATTCTTTTAAGCTCTTATTCAACGACAACAACAACAAAAATAATAATAATAATAATAATAATAATAACAATAATAATAATAACAATAATATTAATAATAATAATACTAATAATAATAATAATAATCAATAAATAATAATAATTATTATCAATAATTAATAATAATAATAATAATAACAATAATAATAATATTGATACAATTCATTGTTCAAATGGTTCTATTGTTTGTTTGGGGCACTGCCGAACTAGTGACTGCAGGAGGAAGGAGAAAGTGTTTTTCTTTCTCTTTATTTGGGCTTAGAGCATCGTGGGTTAGGGTGTGTTGTTGGTTTTTTTTTTATTTTATTTTATTTTATATATATATATATTATTTTATTAAAAATTTGTTTAAATGGGTTAGATACATGTAAGTGTTTTGTGTTCTTTTGTCCTAATACTAGTTTATTTTTGAATTAAATAGTATATGTGTTTAAAATGTTTAGAGGTTTCAAGTTTTTAATATATTTTCCATACATTTTATAATATATTTTCCATACATTTTATAATTATAATTATATAGTATATTTTTCGTAAATATTTTAATATGTACATTTGTATATACACATATGTATAGTAATAAATATCAATAAATAATCAAAGATCACTAATCCGTAGTTAAAAATCACTAATTAATAAGTTCAGTTCAGTTCAGCTCGCTTCAGTTCAGTTCAGTTCAGTTCAGCTCGGTTCAGTTCAGTTCAGTTCAGCTGAGTTCAGTCAATCGGAACAGCCCGTGATTATTTTTAGTCATCTAAATATTAATTTTTAAGAGATTAGGTGTGAATTATTTGGATCTTACAAAGCTCGTGATTATTTTGTCCAATTAATGAACTTGCACACGAGTAACTTTAATCTAAACATGAACTCGACGCGCTTAAACTGAGCTAAGTTTATGGATTTTATGCTTGTCTGGTTTAAGAGCCGAAACATTTTAATTGATTAAGCGTTGGATTATAGGTACACCCGTGTATATTAAAGACAAAATCCTTTAGATTCTATACTAGTTAGAGTCTTCTTAAGAAGGATTAATTGTATTCCTTAATCGTGTTATTCTGCGCGTAACAAATGCCAAAACACAAACCAACAGTGATAAGAATGTGATTCTTTTGCCTTTTAACTTGAAATGACACGGATGCTAGCTGTTATTTAACTGAATATAAAACAATTTATACTGTTAGATGTCATGTCTTATGATTGTTAATTTGTATGATTGAAAGATTTTTCCAACTCTTTCTAATGTACTCGTAGTATCTCTGTTTTACCGACGTTGCAAGATGTTAATTTATTGTTAACTCTGGTTTATATACTGTTTTGTTTAGCTTGATACCCAGTAAATTACGTGTATGTGTGAGCTGTCTTTTCTTTTTTTTTTTTCATAGTAATTATCATGTTTTGTATTACTTTGTATACTTCCTACTCTATATGTCTTAATTCACTTGTCTCATAACAATATGTCTTAATTCACTTGTCTCATAATAATATGCACCGGATAAAAAAGAGACGATACAAGTAAATTGAGATATGGAGCAATTATATTTGAAACGGAGGAAGTAAATAGGATTATGGAGCAATTATATTTGAAACGGAGGAAGTAAATGTAAATATATATGGTAAATAGAGGATAAACATCTCTTTTGCATTATTATACGGAGTAGATATTAATATCAAAAAATATTTTATAACTATCTTGAACATTGTAGAAATGCTAAGGTTAATTATACTTAACGCTATAACGGCGTAGAATATCATAATTTCATTAGTACAATTGTATAATCTTTAGGTTAATTTTAAATATTAGAGTGAAATTTTTATTTCAATCAGAAGTTAATTAAGTGAAATTATGAACGCATTTTGTCGAAATTATTTGTCCCATACCTAGCCATTTCATAGATTTAATGTTTGTTTTCTTATTCCAATGGAATTTAACATTATTATTGAATTAAAAAAAATAATCATTTAATGTAGTGTTGTTGATAGAATAAATTGTCATGACACTACATTTAATAATGCATTGAAACTAAGTATTTTTGGAAGACAGTAAAAAACCACTAACATAATATTGTAAAACTGATTATAAACTCCACATAATTTGTTTTCCACTTTCTTAAAAAAAAACATTTCTGGTTTAATCTACCGGTTACAACCGTCCAAAAAAAAATATAAAAAACAAAGTTCCGTCTTCATGACACATCTTGATGTCCAAAATTTTTGTAGACGTCTTTTGTCATAATTTTTCAATGAGACCACCTGTCAAAGTACAAAAGAGAAATCTCTACATTATAAAAGAAGAATAATAGGTAAAAAACAATCTGAAAATTTTTAAAAGTAAAGAAATATGGCATACCTAAAACTTCAAAGTAAAAATAGGATTTAATCCTAAATCAGCTGCCATCTTCTTTTGTTTTTTTTTGTGTTGCAGAAGAAGTACCTTCATTCGTATCATTCAAAGAAAATATATTTTCCTTATTAGGACAGGTTGGTTTAGTATGACCGGGTTGCTTGCATATAGAACAACATTTAGTTTTCTTCTTTCCGGACTCTTTTCCACCCCTCTCACGCTTCTTTGGTGGACGTCCCTTTGTTTTGGATTTAGGGGGACACAGTACATCATCTCCACCGACTCCAATGTCATTGTGTACAGTTTCGGATTCTTCCTCCAATATCATGGCTTCACTTATTATTTCTTGATTTTCAACTGTAGGTTGCAACCTATCACAATGCCATCGTAGAGGTAGGTAGGAGGAAGGGATCTTGAAACAATCATTATGCAACAACACTCGAAATATATGACGACAAATTATACCCCAAAATTCGAAATTTTTGCAACTGCATGACATTGTTATTCCATCCAAAAAAACTCTACGATTTATACCCTTTTCCCCTTCATAATATCTTACGGTACATACATTACCTTCTATTTGGATTATAGAATATTGACTTGCTTTTATTAATTCATCTTGAAACTTTTTGAAAGCAAATGAAGTGAAGACTTCAAAAGCCTGACCTTCCAATGGTGACTTTGTTTTCATGCTAATGGGTCTGAGAGTAGCAACCATATTGCTATGTGATTGTCCTTGGCAAATTTCTTGAACAGCAAGAGCTACCTAAAAATGACAAGTTGTAACATGAACATTAGAAATAGTTAAAATAGTATTGAAATATAATTTAAAGAAGAAGAATATGAACTTGTTTCACAAAGTCTGTCAAAGATACATGAGAGGAAACAAATCTCTTAATAAAAGCGTTTATGCTCCTGATCTTCCGGTGGTTATCATGCCTCCAAAAAAATAATCTCTGAGATAAGCCGGGGCCCAAAAATATCTTACATTATACAAGCCTTGAACATGTTTATTCTCTTGCAAATTATACTTCGCAATCATCAAAGTCCAACTACGCTCAAATTCTTCCGTGATAGTCATCTTATAAAGATTGTAAAAATCAGCACACCATTTTTGATAATTCTCTCGTAAAAGTGTTGCAAACCAACAACTGAATTTCGATGTGATATGCCATATACAATAACTATGTTTTGTGGTTGGCATTTCATTTTCAATTGCTTTAGACATCCAAGGATCTTGATCAGTGATGATAGTCTTTGGGGCACTCTTCATTATACGAACAAAAGTCTATTTTACACATGATAAAAATATAATTGAAGTCAAATAAGTAATACTATTTGTCAATATGAACTACAGAGTATAAGATAGACATTGGCAAAATAATACATAGATAGACATTATTATCTTTAAGCAATTATACATGCAAATAATATATACAGATAAATCCAAGTTATTATACCAGCTTAACAATAATAATTAAGATTGTAAGCTAATTAAAACTACATGTATTAAGTTCATACCTTCATTAACCATGAAAAAGTAGAAGTTGTTTCATTGCGGAGGAGTGCACACCCAAATAAAATAGTCCTTCCATGATTGTCCACTCCAACAAAAATTCCACAAGGCATGTCATATGCATTAACTTTGTAAGTGGTGTCAAACACGACTACATCACCATATTTTTGATACCAATCAAAACTTTCAGCCGAACACCAAAATATGTTTTCTAACCTCCTTTCTCCATCAACTGTATAAGCATATTGAAACTTATTATTTTCCTCATTGGTAGATTTCATATACTCTAAAAGACTCTTGGAATCATTAGCTCCAAGCAACCTCTTAACTCGACCAAACAAATTGCGAACATCTTTCTGAATAAATGGTAGTTCACCATGTCCAACATTTTTTTCTAGCTCCAAGACTCGTATTATCTGTCTAGCTGATAGTCCTGCCTCTTTTAATAACAAAATTTTCTTCTCATCTTCACCACTAATGTTCCTGTTTGACGGGAGAAAACGCATCGCTTCGGGTGGCAACATTACATGATTGTGTTGCTTGGAATACTTAGTGACATGCCATTCTTCTGGAAATATATCAAAGCATTTTTTCAATGTAATTCGCATATGAGCTTTGCAATCACATTTTGATGATTCCTTATTTCTTTGAGGTTTAGAAAAATCAACTACCTTCAAAGGTTTTTTCCCTCCGCAATGACAGTAAAAATCACGTCTGATAGTCCTACCATGCCTAGTGTCCGAACGATCTTTACGAACAACAAAACCATGTTGTTTAGCATACTTGTTATAAAAGACGTATGCCTCTTCTTGACTCTCAAAGGTTTGGCCAATAAAAGGTTCATCATCATTATTTTCCTCTTCAATCAAAGGTTCATTCAAATCAACATCAAGCATTGTAAATTCTATAAACATGAAAATAAGTAGTCTTTTATTAAAAAAAAAGCTTATTGCATATTAATTAGAAAAATCTCAAACAAAAGCTATAGAATCTTCTTAAAAATCATCACAATAGCATACATAGTATATAGGAAAGTATATATTACTACCCAAAATTTTACACTACTACCCAAATCGATAAACCTTATAAAATTCGTCAAAAAAATTAGGGCAAATTTCATGTTATCACATGGGTATTATTCAATATGGCAGAAGTTAATTCAATGTGTATTTTCATTAAAATTCAACTCTCAAATCAATCACCTCTCATCCAAACCTCATCATATGGGTTTCATTGAATTGAGATTATGCAGAAACAAATTCAAACAAATTCTATAACCTTGAGTTATACAATTATGCAAAAGAAGATTAAAAAAAATAAAAAAAATTAGACTTTTGGCAAAAGTAATACCTTGAATTGAAGGGGAAACACGAGCAGTTGTCGAAACACCATAGATAAAATGTTATGCGGTATTGTTTTGTACATAATATAGCTGTTCTGGGAAGCTAAACTGAGGCAGGATGATTGAGTTTTTTTTTATTGGGAACATGTATTTTCACTTGTAATTATTAGTATTGTTGTGAATAGCATTTATTATGTAATTGGGTAAATCAATTGATCAGTTATATTAAGTATTTTCTAGAAACTATAAGAGAATCAAATATGTAATTAATGCTTATATATAGCCCTTAGGGCTATATATAGCATTTGCCTTTAAAGAAAGAGAAGTATTATTAAAACACAATCAAAGCAACCAAATAAAATTGGAATTTGCAACCAACAACAGTCTCCCTTAAAACCAGAGTAGTGTAGTGTCTACGAAAGGTCAAAAATAAAAAAAGGAAGTTGAAGTTTGATTAATTTATAGTGAAGTAGGGCCATTAACAATGTGGGGGTTAGACATTGTCACTTGTCATCAGCGCAAAAAGACAATCTACTCACATGTCAATCATCCCATTTTTCTACGTACATTAATCAACTTTCTTAAGTACTATTTGTATTTTAATGGACACTCACTTCTAAACCCCTTTTATATAAATAAACCACATTTCTTACATTACTTTAGCAAATCCTTCTTTTTCCTCCCTAATTAAAAACCCAACAAAAAATATTTTGATCCCAAATCATAAAATTACATAAATTATGGGAAATTGTATGGAAACTTGCAAGGAAGAAAATAAAGAGATTGAAATGAGTGGAAAAGAAGGAGAATTTGTGAAAGATGTTGTGAGTAATAAAAATGGGTTAAGAGTAAAGATGGTGTTGACTAAAGAAGAGTTACAATGGTTAATGATGCAGCTGAGTAACAGAGAAATTGGAGTTAAAAGGATTGAAGATGTGTTTGGTGAGATTGAGAAGGGTAGAAAGAAAGGTGTTTCATCTGCTCATTCTTGGAAACCTTCTCTTGATAGTATTACTGAAATCCCTGAAGTTCTTGAGATGAGTAGATGATACTTTGTAGTTTTGTTTTTCCGGGTAGGGAGCTTTTAAGGATTGACGGGATTTGATCTCAAGTGTTAAGGGCACGGTCTCTCACCGATTAAATTAGTTGGCTCCATGTAATTGTGGACTTATCGTCCATGTAGATGATAGACTTGCTTGTCATTTGAGGTTTGCTCTTCTTTTTTTTCTTGGGTAGATTTGAGGTAATAGGATTATTTTTGGTCCTTTGCCTTAATTGTGTAGTTATGGTGTGGATCACTTAGATGTATATATTTTTTGAGATAGATTGAAGTGTTTCTTTACATTAAAAGTACCAATCTTCCATGTATTCCCTTCTCTTTTTTTTTTTCTTCAATTTAAATCTGTTGTTTACAGTATCAAATATACTACCTTCGTTACAGGTTATGTGCAACGATTAAATTTTTTTTTTCTCTAATTTATGTCAATTTGTTGTACATAGCCTGTAACGGAGGTATTAAGATAATTTAGCTTAGGGGTATCTTAACATCATGCATAATTCTTAATTATTTTCTGTGGACTACATACTACAGAGTAACAGGGGTTCCTTTCTAAAGAGGAAGAAAAAAAAAAAGAAATAAATAACTTTTTAGTGTTGTCCATTTCTAGCTGATTGATTGAATTGATTGCCATGTGAATCCCTATAGTAAAAGCGCTAATTACGCTCTCAATTAAAGTCTCAACTTGGCATAATATTACTAGTACTACCTTCGTTTTATATCATTTACAACAGTTAGACATTATGTCTCTCAACTTTACGTCAAATCGTTATACCTCTCAACTTTACGTCAAATCGTTGCAAATAATATGAAATGAACGGAGATAGTATTATGTAGTACGAAGTAGAAGTATTTGTTAACATAAAAAAAACATAATAATTAAAAAAAAAAAAAAAAGTTATGTCGAATTTGACCATCAACAACTATTGTGACTTATTGACGTATCAGATAATTATTAATACGTCTTGAATATGTTGGACTTAATCTAGGTGTATGACGCTCACTAGTCGAAACTTAATTAAAATTGACGGGGATGTTTACATGAATGTCAAATTGTCAATGCGTTATAGGTTGATCATGTAGTTTAATTTGATACAAGTCATACATAAAACCTTACTGGCCCTGGCCTTCCAATCATAATGTTGTAAGGTAATAGCCTTTTTAAATTACTAAACATTAATTATTACCATCGTCACATCTAATTACTATACCAATACGTCGTCACATCTAATTACTATACCAATACGAGGTCTATATATCAACGAGACCTTGTTATTCAGTATCATCATATGTACACCATACTCTGTCTAATTTATTTAGTATTTAGTTATTTTGGTAGAGTTGATAATCACCAAATAGAAATAGCGAAAAGGTTGCCTACCAAGTAGAATTTATTATGTGACGACGTCCACATACAATGATACAAGCAAAACGAAACAAACACAGGAAATGAAGAAACAATTAACTGAAGTGTAATTGACAGCTTATTGAATTGTACTGTATTTGTTTTTATTACAGCTGTTTGCACTGTTAATTTGGTTGCTCTTAACTCTTTAAGTAGTTCACAACTTCACATTATAAAGGTGATCAAAAAATTTGGATGATTGACCATTATTTATGGCCTTAAGTTCTGGTTTGAACTAAGTGAAGCCGACTTATAGGAAGGATGGCAAAGTAATATTTGTGTTTCAATGTGTAGGAACGTGTTTCAAAACTTTCAATATTTGTTGGGCTTGTTCTTTACAAAAAAAAAAAAAAAAATGTTGGGCTTGTTGTGTCTTATATTTAGAAACCGTTGGATATTTTCTAATACATGATGGGGCGATGGGCAGATTAGGAAAGGGGGTTTATATAAATAGACATCCAGGATTAAGTCATTAGAATGTGTATCCACTAGAAGACGCATAATTACGAAGGGGTTCGATCATGGAATCAGATACACTTCCATAATTAAATTAAGATTTACCGATTAATTTGAAATGGAGATTAAAGTATATAATAGGAATTAATCCTAACATTTCGAAAACCTGCTTCAGATCAATGTAGATCAGAGTTCGCGTTCTTCACGATAAGCCCAAAAACATGGTTCAATAATGTAGATCTGACAGTAGGTGTTCTGCTATACCAACAGTACAGCCGTTGCAGCATAACCACAAGCAACAATATAATAGTTCTATAACGTAACACAACTTCTAAAATTGGACATTATAAGTCTGCAACACTATTTGCAAATTAAAGTCCAAAAAGATTAGTAACAGAATTGAAGCCAATGCGGTCCAAGAAATGCATGCCTCGACATTAGAGTGAAGAAAAATTGAACAAGTGAATATGTGTCTCACTGTCTCAAACCCTGAGTATTATAATTCCTCTGTATCCGGGAGAAACATCTATTGATTTTCATGAAGAAAAACACCACCTGTCATACTCATAGTCTGTTACAACTGGTAGTCTGCCCTTTTCCTTTGTGCAAATATATCGATCAGGATCAAGTTTGCTTAATGTAAATTATTGATGGACATACTAGGCATCCCACATAAATTACGCAGTATTTGTATTTTTGATTTTTTTATTATGTTTTTTGACGGCTTTTTTGTTGTTGTTGAAGGAGTATTAGTTTCTCATTTAACATATTAATTGCGGAGTTGTATAATCCGTACAACATATGTATAATCCGTACAACATATACTAGTATATTTTTTTAATCACAAGTTCTCTCGAATTACCTGCAATACGTATATAAGTGTCATGAACCTATTTTATTTTATTTTATAATTTCTCTCAAAATTTCAATTAATTTGGAATAGAATTCGCATGGACCTAGCCAAGTAATTCTACGTTAAATTAAATAGTTGTTCAAACTTCAAACCAGTAATTTTGCAAATCCAAGCAATCAAATTCACCAATCACCACAATAGGCTAAATAGTTGAATTTCTGAATCATGGTCTAAATTCTTTTAGATAAATTACAAGTATGAAAAATGACAAGTATATACTTTCCTATAAGAAGTGAAGAATTCCTCTAAATTGATCTGATTCACTACCCAAAACCTAGGCCTTTTAATTTCTTTGAAAAAAAATGAGCAAATAAGTGGATGTCAACTAACGTACTTGGTTAACCTTAAGGGTTAACGCCTTGAGATCAAATCTCATCTACATATATCACTGCCTTCGTAACTCCCTATAAACAAAGAAAAAAGAAGGGGCCGGGAATTGAACAATAATTAAAAAAAAAAAAAAAACTACTCATACGTTCTTCTTATAGTATTCCTCTTCGTCTTCTTCTTCCTCTTCCTCTTCTTCAGCAATAGTAGTAAGCTCCAAATCATTAGACACCCGAATAGTACCGGGAACGATATTAATCCGTTGAGCAGGAAGCTTCATAAGCTCATTAACCACATCTTTAAAATCCAAAGCTCCTTCTCCTTTACATTTTGACAACATCTTTGCTGCTTCTTCTTTTGTTAACAAAACTTTTACTCTAATATTATTTTGGCTTTTGTTACTTACCTGTTTTACTCCTTTGATGTTCTTCCCTTGATCATCACAATCATCCTTGACTCGAGACGATGATAAGAGAGGCTCCCTCAACTCCGAGGACATTTCCAGATACTCATCATCTTCGCGGTAATAGCCAACAATTTTAGGGCTTCTTTGAAGCCTCCTTGGTGGAGTTCTGTCTTTTGTTTTCGTAATAGTTTCAAGTAATTTGTCTAATGCAAACATGGTAAGCATTTTTAAGGAGAAGTAGTGTATGTAAGTTTTCTCTACTTCTCTTTTCTTCTTGGTTTTTAAGGGTTTTTTTTTAGTGTGTTTGTTAATGTGCTTTGGTAGTTGAAGACTTAAGGTAATGTTTATGGATGAAATTATTTAATTATGGATGTTGGGAGATTAGCTAGATCTATATATATAATAAGAGGCAGAGAATAAAAATGGGGTTAATCTTAGAAAGTCTTGCACTAAATAGTTAAAGTGGGGGTACCTTTGAAGATTCAAATTTGCATGTCTTTTCATTTGTGTCATTTTCTTAACAAGTGGCCCTTCTTCATTTCCATGCAAATGACTGCTTAAATGGGGTAGAAAATGCTACTTTGGCAAATAACTAAATAAGTCTTGTTCTCTCAAACCTTCTTAAGTGGGGTAGAATATATGCTACTTTGGCAAATAACTAAATAAGTCTTGTTCTCTCAATCTATATTACCTTAATATTATGAGAACTAGCTTGTTGCATGGGAATTTTAAGATTCAATGACGGCTACTATATGCCTAAGAATTCAATTCACAATTATAACTTGTGGAAACAAGTTTCAACGATGACCAAATTCAGATAAATAGAACACACTAAAATTTTACGTGTGAGACAACAGGTAACTGTACATAATGTTTAAAACAACGAAGGTTTAAATTTATCCAATGTTGTTTAATAAAGTTAAAAATGGCTCATCATGCTAATGTTTATTTAACTATGTGGTGTAAGTGTTATGGATGAATAAAGTTAAAAATGGTGTATCGTGGTTAGGGGTGGCAATTCGGGTCAACAGGTCGGGTTCGGGTCAGATTTCGGGTCGATTTCGGGTTATGCTTAGAAACTATTAAAAATAGTGTAAAACTTAATATTATTACGAAATATGAAATTTGGGTCAAATCGGGTCGAATTCGGGTTGTTCGGGTTCGGTTCAGGTCGGGTTCGGGTCTCTCTCAGTAACTTCGGTTCGGGTCGGGTTTTCGTGTCGGGTCAGGGTTTGCCAGCCCTAATCGTGGTATGTTTATTTAAAGTTATGGATGATGCACGCACTATTTTTATACTACGTATATGTATGTAAACTTGTACTGAATTGAAATCATTCTAGTTTTGTAGGTAATGTTATATCGTTGTATGGAAACTTAAATGGATCTCTCTCGATATATTTGATACTCTTAGTAGAATTCCATAGAAAAATCATTAAGTATATCTTCAATCATAAACTAATTTAAAAGTTAGTTATTTTTAAGTAGATATAAGCTTGAGTTGAGCTTGGACCTCGCTCTTGTCTTAAATTCTTAACAGATAAGGCAAACCAACTATTTCAACAACTTCAAAGTAACTTGAGGCCAGGGTATAGAGGATTAAGGAGTATATGATGCAACCTCAAATTGCCTATTGTAAAACTTAGGGCCTGTTCTCTTACGTTGAAATTCAGTTCAGTTCAGTTCAGTTCAGCTTAGTCTAGTTCAGTTCAGTTCAGTTCAATTCAGCTCAGTTCAGTTCAGTTCACTTCAGTTTAGTTCAGTTCAGCTTCTAATTTCCTTCTCTTATAAAATATTCATTTCAGTTCAGTTCAGTTCAGTTCAGTTCAGTTCAATTCAGCTCAATTCAGTTCAGTTCAGCTGAGTTCAGTCAATGAGAACATGCCCTTAAAAGAAAAGGAAAAAAAAATGGAAAAAAGAAAAGCAAACGTAATTACGTAACACTAGACATTTAGACAAAGCCAACAATCAACATTAGATAGTTCAGCTTTAGCACTTGTTGTTAAGAGAATACTTGAGATTAGCTTTACAATTAGATCATCTCTAATACAAATGTTAAAAACTAGTTTCATTCATCAATCAAAGTTTAATATGACATGAAATTAATGTAAGAGTTATTACGGAGTATTATTTTTGGGTGTAAACTGTAAAGATCCTCAGTAACAAATAATGTACAAGAGATTCATCTAGTTTTAAAAACCACTTTTTAAAAATTTAATCAACTAATTTATCATTAAACATCTAGAATAATAATATGAGTACTGGTTTTAACTTCTTAAACACGAACTCCTAACCATTTAACATTTTCTTATTTCAAATATCTTGTTTTTCTTTATGAGACAAAAGACATAAGGTTAAAATTGATGAATTCAAAATTTGAAAAAATCACTTTTTTTACAGTCAAGATGACCCGATAAATGGGGTTAACACATTTCAACATTCTTGTTTTTTTAGTGACTGATCGATGAGACTTGTTTTGGTATTTTTGTTTTCACTCACTAATCATCAAAGAAATTTCGCCTTTTCTTGCTTGAAGTTAACAAGTGGACTATTTAATCAGCAAAGTCTTAATAATATAATGCTGACTAATTCAACACGGACTAGTAGTTTTGAACGTTTCAAAGTCATTAACATATTTAAATATTTCTTGATTAATTAATTAATTAATTACACTCCAAAATATTGGAATTTTATACACAGAATGTAGGCCTACTCTAGTCACAAGTCTCCAGTGACTAGTACATAAGTACAAATAAATGTGTAGTGTTGCCATGACATGTACGTCTTTGCAGTTCAAAGGGATCGTGACATTTTAGACTAGGTCTTTCATATTCTATTAATCTATTCGTTGTTCGAATTAAATAAATTATTAATAAATAAGGTACTAAAAATCACAAATAAAGGTGAGAAATTTGAACATGTGATGACATATTATTCTACATAAGCTTTCAATCTTTTTTTTTGAAAAACATAAGCTTTCAATCTTAGTGTCTGTTTTCTTCAGCATTTTTTTTTAGTTTTATTTAGTTCACTTCAGCTCTAATCAATTCAGTTCAGTTCAATTCCTAATTTTCTTCTCTTATAAAATATTCAGTTCAGTTCAGCTCCAATTACTTCAGTTAGTTCAGTTCAGCTTCAATTACTTCAGTTAGTTCAGTTCAGCTCAGTTCAGTAAATCAGAATAGGTCCTTAGTCACTAGATTAAGCTAATAGTTCTTTACATAATTAGGGCTTTCTAAGCTCAAAATATGTTTATTAATCATGTATATATGTTATATATGACACATATAGTAACAAGCAAAAATCATGTTATGTATGACATCAAGTAAGGGGCCATCAAGTCTAGCTCATGCTCTAACAAACTTAGCTTGGAACGGTTCAAGCGAAAATCATATTATATATATTATATATGACACATAGTAGCAAGCTTGCATGACATGACACAAACCCGACATAACATTTAATTTGAAGATAATTAGATTGATCTTTAATGTGTAGTATGTCGACTTAAAAATCTGCTTGACAATCAAGTTGTAACAAGCTAAGCAAGTTGATTGTTTTTGGCAAACCCTTGATTGTTTATAGAATGAGTTGTATACTATTGAAAGTAATGATTTTAGCAAGACTGAAGTTGCAAGATAAGTTATATGATAAGCGTTAATTAATAGAGTATGAAGATAGGATGGCCGACTAGGCTATTAGATGAGATATCAAATTTGATATTGATTTTGAATAGTTGATCTAAACAGCTAGTTAGTTTTGGCCACTCATCCTCATCAATTGGCATATTATAAGAATGGGGCCTTGATAATAATTAGTGAAGGAACTTTTCTAATACTAAATGTATGTGTTTACTTTTCTAAAATGGTTGTATTTATTAAGAGTACAAGCAAGTTGCGAGGTGTATTCTCTCAAAGAAGAAATTATACAAGGATATTTGATGGTACGGGAAATAATTTCCAACCTTAAACGGGTCCGAGCCCTAATACATACTCTCTTTGATCCTATTTGTTGTCTTGTTGATTGTGTTTGGAAATTTTTTGTTAGAGAAAGTGGTCAAAAACGTAACCAGCAAATAAGAATGGAGGGAGTACTTATGAACCCTAATAGTAGAAGGTTGAATCTCAAATCAGATTCAAGATAGCTTAAGACGTAATATTGACCATTTGACCTATTACATACGAAGCACTTTCTCCTTTTCGTAAGACTTAACTTTTGTACAATTTGCATACTCTAATTTGACCATTGCTATTGATTTATACTTGAATGAAAACATAGTCATGTACGATTTTATATCATTTCTCTTAGAATATACTTTCAAAATATCAATTTTATAATTTTTATTTATTGGAAATTAAAGACATTCATGAATGAATTATGCATTGATAAATATAATAAAAATATGGAAAATGATATACATAAAAAGGAGATAATATGAAAAGATTAATATTAATTACACCGATTTGTGCGTGATTTTAACATGAATTCCCAACTTAATTCCATTTTAGGAAGTATATTTAATGCTTAAACATAGCCTTAAGGGCTACATATATCATTACCCTAAAAATATAATCATTGCAAACTTTAATAGAATAAAAAAACACACACCTGTATATTCTTCTTGGGAGGGCTTTTTGGTTTTCTTCTTGGGAGGGCTTTTTGGTTTCCTCTAAGATTTCCCTTTGGAAGGGTTTTATCTAGCCTCCATTGCTAAATTATTTTTTGCAAATGTTTTCCTTCACTCTTCTCCTTTTTTCTCTTTTTCTTTCTCTTTCATCTCTTTTCTTCTGATCTCAATTGTAAATTTTTGTAGGTTCCACCGGTGGTAAGCCCAAAAAAACTTTTTAATTGTTTTCTATAAATAAATCCCATCTTTATGATAGTGTTATTCAATTAGGCTTATTTTTTTTGTTTGTACGTGTGCTAAAGGTTTAGGGTTTCATCGACTCCGAAAGTATCTAGAAGGCTATATGAGTTTTTTTAACCCAAACACCTACTCATCCGTGGATCTCAAGCCGTATTAATACTAACTCGATCACATATTGTATTGTTTTGGATGAAATTTTTTATTAAGGCGATCATTGATCAAATCTGCGATGTAACTAGTACTAAGGTGATTTGTATTTGTGTTGGAATTTTAGATTTCCTAGAAATTGTTTGTAATTGCCGTTGGGGCTATCTTTCATTAATGAAATCCTTTCTCTTCTCGTAAAGTATAGATATAGATACGGAAAAGTAATTGAAAATTCCCTCAAAAAAAGATTTTGATATAGTATAGAGTAATACGTAGTACTTCCTCCGTGTTTCAATAAGTGTTACACTTCCTTTTTGGAAAATTCTACATTTAAATATTATATCTCTCCTCTTATAGTCCTCACCTTAACCTACTATTAATTTTTTATATTATTATATATTTCCTCTCACATTCATTACTTTTAAATAAGCTATTAATAATTAACCCCCATTTATAATTTTTTAATACCTCAACTACCCCATTTACCTCTAATTTTCCTTAAGTCATTAAATTACCTAAAACTATATACTAGTCAAACTGTAACACTTGTTAAAACAGGAGGGAGTAAATACATTGCTCCCTCCGTGTTTTTTTAAGTGTTACACTTTCCATTTTCGACCGTGTTTTTTAAGTGTTACACTTCCTTTTTTGGCAAAAAGTTACATTAAAATATTATATCTTTCTCCTCTCTTGGTCCACACTCAAAACCCACTACTATTTTTTAATTATATTTTTTATCTCACATCTATTACTTTTCAATAAACTATTAACCCCACTATCTTTCTTTTACAATTTTTTAATACTCCAACTACCCAATTACCTCTTATTATATTTAAGTCAATTAATTTGCCTAAAACTATATGCCGGTCAAAGTGTAACACTTAAAAAAACACGGAGAGAGTATGACAAATTAATAGGTAGCTAATGGGTTTGGTCTTATATGGGCTTAACATAACATGTCACATATTAATATGGGCCTAAATCAAGTACAACCTTGTAGTTGGACCATATGAGTCAGTCCATATAACTAAATGGGCTAAATCCAAACATGAAATCCAAAAAAATGGAAAAAAGCGCGAACGGAAAAGCGTGGTTGTGAAATGTGACTAGGTCACGTTGAATAACTTCTAGTACGGCAATCCCCAATCCCCACCCTACACCACCACTACTCGCAAATCTGCGTTTATCTCGTTTCTAAATTCATCTTCCCCTTTTTCTTTAGACGTTTTTTCTTTCCTAAAGTCTTAACACATTTACAATCTTCTTCATTCAAATTATTATCAATTATGGCTTCTTCTGTTTCTGCTGCTCATGCTCTCAAGAGGATCCCTCGCATCAAATTCCCGAAACGTCATCCTAAACCTTCTTCTTCTGGTTTTTTTCTTTCTCTTTCTCTCTTTTTTTTTTTTTTTTTTTTAACTATTTAATTTTATTTGCGTGATTTACTGTTTTTTTTTTTTAAAAATGTTTATAGAGATGATTTTTTGTGTATTACATTTGTGTTGCTTGTTTGTTGATGGATTAGACGTGATTTTTTTTTAAAAAATTATTTTGTGTAATTAGGCTTGTAATTGTGTGATTTTGTGCGTAATTAGAAATTTTGGGGGTTATCTTTCCAAAAAAATAAAAATAAAAATTTTGGGGTTGAGTTTTAATTTCTTTTGGGTTTTTGTTAAATTCTTGATTAGCACATTAATCTTAATTTGTTGATGATAAGAGAACATTAATTGGTAATTTTTGTGGAGTTTTGTTAGATGGTTGAAGATTAATGTTAGATTTATAGATTTGTTGCTCATGTTTGTAGGCCAAGTAATGTTGATGGATCTATAGTTTTATGTTAAAAATAGGACTTTTTGTTGCTTAAGATTTAGTCATGTTGTATAGGCTTATGTTGCACCAAAAGGGAAACAAGCAACCCAAATGCCAAATTGGGGATTTGTAGATATATGGTATTGCAATTCTCAAACGATTACAAAACAAGGAATCATTAATATTGAAACAATGTGTCGTTAATTTTGCCTCAAGCACTAGAATTCTATTTTTCCATTATTAACGTCGAGATAAATTTTAGGGGACTTGGTTCATATGGTCGACCTCACTCGTTGGGACTAAGACTTTGGTGGTGGTGGTGTTGTTTCTGTTGTGGATTTAATTTGACTTGGTTCATATAGTCAACCTCATTCTTTGGGACTAAGACTTTGGTTGTGGTGGTGGTGGTGTTGTTGCTATTGTGGATTTCATTTGATTTTATTTTAAGGGATTGTAAAGGGAAAATTCAATTTTAGATTTGAATTTCCATGAGGAAAGTACTCTTTGGTTATTTAAAGAAGACATTTCCGCAAATATTGCCAAAGGGCGAATTTAAAGCTTGAATAGAAATATACCTTTTAAGACTTACCTTGCATTGAAGTTTAGCAAATATAGTTACTCTCTACATTTTGTTTCACTTGCACCATTTCAATTTAGGGGACTTGGTTCATACAATCGATCTTATTCTTTGGGACTGAGGCTTAGGTGGTGGTGTTGACGTGTTGTGGATTTAATTCGAATTTATTCAAAGGGATTATTAAGAGGAAAGGTCATTTAGATTTGAATTTCCATGAGGGAAGTACTCTTGGGTTATTTAGGGAAGATATTTCCCACAAGTTTCACTGAAGGATGAATTTTAAGCTTGAATAGAAACATGAATTTTGAGATTTCCCGTACATTAAAGTTTGGCAAATATAGTTACTCTTTACATCCCATTTTACTTGCATCATTTCAATTTGCACATTTTTTAGGAAAGGGAATTTGGGGAGAAAAAAAAAAGTGGATCAATTTGGGACCCAACTTAGTGAAGAAAAAAGAGAGGAAAGTTATAAATAGAGGTGTTTTTTTTTTTTTTTTTTTTTTTTTGGGGGGGGGGGGGGGCATGTAACTTGAAACATTCTAAAATGGATGATGGGGCTTGTAAATTGTGACGCGAGGATTCTTGGAGCACAAAAGTTATTTTAGTTAGAGTTATGACAAGTGGTTTGATCTGCAGTATATAAGATTTGTTTTCTTGGTTAAATGGTTTAAGAAATATTGTATGATTTTTGACTAGGCAATTGAAGACGAGGAGTGCATTTCTGTGTCTAGTGACAGTTACAGAGTTTGGTCATTGACCAGCTAGGAAGCATGGATTTTTTGTCAACTAGCTTAGTGTATTTATTTACAAGAAACATGCAGGGAACACAAATAAGGGTGTTTTTGTCTAGCTAAAACCATGTTCATATATTTCTCTTATGTTTTGGATCTATAAACATAAAATAAAGACTTACACAAAACTTGGAATCCCTCAGGAACAATACCAATGTGATTTAATAACCTTTTTTTGGAAGCTTATGCCTGATTGATGAAGTATTGACTATTGAGACAAGGAAAGTAATAAAATATTTATTGACACCTGAACTCTTACCTTTTTAAGGCAAAAGATTCAAGGCCCATCTCTATTTCTGTTTTTCAACTTTCACTCTCCAGCCTGGAATAAGTCACTCAATAGCACCAAGACTGGTTGTAAATTTTTGGCATCCACATCCATGCATTGGACATTAAGTGTCACATTTAGTGATTTACCATCAGCCATAAACAAGAAGTTTTCTCACTCTACGTATAAGTTTTACTTGTACTATACCTATGTCTATATCTGTTCTTGTGTAATCTAGTTAACAATAGTGTGGTTTAGAGAGGGAGTCACTGCCTCACTGGTAACTGTTTGCTAAGTGGAATGTTGTAAATTTCCTTGGTTTTAAAAAGTCTTACGAAAGTAATATGTCCAATATGAATGCCCCATGCACAAGTCATTAAACATGTTTATCACACGACCTTAATGCCCTTATTTTTGCCCGGGGTCAAAAGGAAGAGGGGGGTGGGGTGGGGGGAGGGTTAGGAGCTGAGATACTAAAAGGTTTTGTTTAGTGTTGGTAGTCATTTTAAGTTAATTTGAAGAGTGTAACTTTGAATCTTTGATGGGAGCTGCATTAGGCCCCGTTCTTTAGAGTTGCTTTGCTCTGCTCTACTTAAAATTAATACTTAATATTAAATTATTATAATAATAATTAATAATAATAATAAATAAATAATAATAGATAACAATAATAAATATTAAATATTGAATATTAATTATATTATTTAATATTTATTAATAATAATTGTTATTATTATTATTATTAAAAAATAATTATTAATATTTAATAATAATAATAATAAATTATTAATAATTATTAATAACAATAATAATAATAATAATAACAATAATAATTAATATTTAATAATAATAATAGTACTAATAATAATAGTAATTATACTAATAGTAATAATAATACTTATAACTAATAATATTAATTATAATAACAATAATTGATTTTTATAATAGCAGTTAAAATTAAGATAATAACTAATATTTAAATATAATACTAATTATTAATTTTTAATAATAATAATAATTAAATAATATTTAATTATAATTATAATTAATATAATAATAATTAATATTTGACTTTAAAAATTTAATGATTATAATAATAATAATGAGATAATATTAGTAGTAGTAGTAGTAATAATAATAATAATAAATATTTCTTTCAAAAAAATAATAATAATAATAATAATAATTATAATAATAGTAGTAGTAGTAGTAATAATGATGATGATGATAATAATAATAATAATAATAATAATAAAATCTGCTCGGCTCGGCTGAAATCTGCTCTGCTGAAATCTGCTCTGCTCTGCTGAAATCTGCTCTGCTGAAATCTGCTCTGCTCTGCTGAAATCTGCTCTGCCCAGAAGCTCAAAAGAACAGGGCCTTAGGCAGTTTGTTTACGTAGTGCAAAAATTTTATACCTACAAACTGTCATGGGACTTGGCAGTTCAGACACTAGCATTTAGGCCTTGACCACTGGGCCATTGCCCATTGCAATTTTTTTCTTAAAATAAAGTCTAAAGGAATCTATAAGCTGTAGTTTATCCTTGAAGTTAGTTTTTTGATCCAGTTTCCGCCTTAAGCTCTTAACCTATTTTGATGTTTGATCTATAATATCCGCCTTTACTCTCTGAATACAAGTTTCTGACTTTGCTGTTATTTATCTCAGTGATGATATTGAGAATGATTCTTCGATTAGTGCTGTCTTTCTTGCTAGCCTCTCTTTATACTTAAATCTTAGTACTAAAATCTAATCTAAGGCCGTCTACCTTGTTCCTATTGATATTGTTTGAAAGGCTGTGCTAAGCAATGGTCTGCTGGTTTAGAAAATTTTGAGGTTTGACTACTTATGTCTAGCTTAATGGCTGACTTTAAACATTTGGGTAATTATTGCTGTGTTAATTTTAACTCCTAACTTATCTTATCTGCCTTTTTTCCCCTTTCCTCTTTGCCAGAATCTTCTTCTTCATCAACAGATGATGCTTTGAAGGCATTCCTGTTGAGGTCAGCTTCCAGCAACTCCTCCTTGTCTGCCTCTGGGAAGGCTTCTGACCAGCCCAAGCGAACACCAGTATCAAGTGCTGAGATGGAAGCTATACTGGTACAGCATGTTGTCCTGAAATGAAACCTTTTTTATCTTTCAACTCCCCTTCCCTTCTGAACTCTTTGAAATCTCAACTTCATGTTTTCCTAACTACTTTGCATTCTCTTTTGCCTTCCTGTTATTTCTCTTTGCAGTTGGGTGGCTGCGTTTAATCTCACTGAAGTAGTCAATGGCTATTTCTCACAAAAACATTTTGGTGAAAAAATTGGTAAATTGGATTTTTTTTATAAGATATTGTTGCTGCTGTTTCAACCTTGGTAAAGATTAAAGAAGAGGCAGCATAGGTAGGACTGGTCAAACCAATTGGTGTATACCATACCATTTATTGATATTCCATATATTGAATGGAATTTATACTATGATTGCAATTATTTCAAATTGTGAGACTGTTAAATAATTTGCAACTTTTTGTGGTACTATGTACTGTTGATTATCATCTACGATTAAATTTCGGTTTTTCAGAACCTGAGTTCCTTTTGTTATTACTTTGGATGTGCATTAATCTGCTAACATTAGAGCTTCCTGGGAGTTAAATCTGCTATGCCTGCTACTTCCAGTTGATGTTTGGAATAATCATTAACTCCAAACAAATGATAGATTAATAGGATTATGTGGAATTGTGGATGCAATATGTATATAATTACAGGAAATATGAGAAATTGGGAATGTAGAACAATCCTTAACTTGGGTTTTTATTTATGGGTGAATAGAAGAGAAGTTGCAGTTTTTGATCTGTACAATACAAACAAGACTAAAGATTGGTCATTGGAAGCTTACTGTGTTACTTCACTACTTTCTGTTTCTGATGCCTGCTTTTCAAGCATTTCAATCATAGGCTCAAGCACAACAGACTTGGGATTTGTCATTGGTGGGCCCTTCTCTCTCCTTTCGAGCTCCTCAAGCCTGAATGTAATCAGCCTATCCCAATTCCCTCCTTCAAACAGCACTCCAGCCTTGCCATCAGTAATCCTCTGCACAATACCGCAGTACATATAGTATGGATTGTTCCGATTTTTAACAAGGGCGATCATCCCGGGCAACAACAATGGCAACTCAGGTGGTTTCGGCTTCTTTGAGGTCAAAGCCATCTTCATATCTTCACCACCTTTGTTTTCTGTCTTAGGAGGAGGTGGGTTTTTCTCAATGAATTTCTGAAGACCTTTTTCGCCTCCAGGAAATCCACCAGTTAGGCCTGAGAGCTCCTTCTCAAATGCATTTTCTGGTATAACCTCATCAATGCTTGAGTCTGCAAATGCTTTTTTATCTGATTCCTCTTCAGTACCCTCGGTTGTTTGTGGCGGGTTTTGAGCGTCTCTTTTCAGCTCCTTTTCGAGGCCTGCCTCGCCGTTGCATAAACCTCTGCCACCCAAGATTCCATAGAGATCAAATTTAGCAGTGATTGTTGGTTTACTTGAGATTGTTTTAGGACAAGAAGTTGAGATTGATCTTTGAGTTAATAATTTGATGTGATTTTGGCCTAGAAATTGTGATTTGTTAAGGAAGACACCTTGGAAGCTAGGGGGTGATAAGGAAGAAGATGCCATTGTTGCCTAATTCACTTTGCAGGAGGAGAGAGACAGAGAGAGTTGCTGTGTGTTATTCTGATTTTCTGACCACAAAATTTATGTGGGGTTTGATTCGGTCCTATCTTATTCATTTGAATGGTAGCACGAGACAAAAGACAATGGCCTTCATCTAATCGATTTCTCTATCTCCTTATTAAGGTTAAATTGTGTACGAAACCATCTCATAGTCATAGTGATAAACTTACTTTAATGACTTTAACTCCGTAATTTTTTAGTGACTAGAAAGTAATTACTTTTATACGGAATACTTCTTATAGGGCTAAGTTTAAATGTTCTCTTTAACTTTGTTTGAAATATTAGACCTAAAATTTAGTGGTTGATGATAATATATCTGCTATTTTTTTTTGGATATAATTAAGGTCAAATTTTAATTAATATTTGTTGACATGTAAAATCACAAATCAACTATTTGTGGACACAAACCATTTGATATTGCTACATTGAATCAAATCAACTTTAAACTGGTAGGTTTATTGTTACAAGTAATAATCATCCTGCCCCAAAGCCAGTATCTAGTGGCCAAGCCCAAACAAGTGATCATGGAGGAAATTGTTTAGGAGTTGTTTTTTTTTGTAAAAATAATAATAATAATAATAATAATAATAATAATAATAATAGTCAAAGTCAATACTCCATATATGAATAGTGAAAAGAAGAAATATCAAACGGGTAAATTATTTAGGAATGGAGGGAGTATGTCGTTGCTTATATATATATATATATATATATATATATATATATATATATATATATATATATATATATATATATATATATATATATATATATATATATATATATATATATATATATATATATATATTTTGATATTATTATTGAATGATCGATTTTGGACGTAGATTGATCTTATCAATAAGGGTCATGTCCCATTAAAGACAATATCTACTCCCTCTGTTCCTGAAAGTTCGTTCGACTCACTTTGCAATTACACGGTCTCCAATAAATATCTTTGACAATGAATAACTCCAGTTGTGTATAATTTAAAAATATATACAAAAAAATTGATATTTAGATTATTTATAATGAGAGGAATCTAATAAGATCTTACACGGTGAATTATTACTATTGTATATCTTGTAACATGTGGTCAAAGTTATTTTATTTTAACCACATGGATAGTAAGTGAGTTAAAATATCATAAACGAAGGTAGTATTAAGGATTCTATAAGATTGATCATGAGTTTTGACCTTATTATCATTAGACCTGGTTATTGGACGGGCTGGTGTGGGTCGGATAAAAAAGGGTCATGTCCATTATTTTTACATTATCTATTTTTTTATCAATTAATTTGAAAAAAAACATTATAACCCTATATTGACCCTACCCAATAAGGGGCTTGTCCTTTAAAAACCCTGTCCATTAAAAACTCTTTAAACTTGACTCTGACCCTATTATCATTGAAGTACCTTACTCAATAACCGGCTCTAATCATCATAGGACTACGCTATTTAACAACCAGGTCTAGTTACAAGCTTAAAACGACGAGTACAATTTTGTTCCCCGAGTCCAATTGAATTACGAAAAACGCCAGCAATTCAGGTGGAGGGTAAAACGGTAATTACAACAGGCAAATTCGGCAATTGTTTTCCGAGTACAACAACATTAACGAACAGTTCATTGGATATAATCATCACAATAAAATGATAATGATTTGTTAAAAATAAGACGTATTCTTCTACCATTGGTCAATCTCATATTTTTAATTCTTAAACCAGCATTAAACACAACAAAAAAAACCACGAACTCAAACCCCCTTTCCCTTTCTTCAATCTCTCCCCTCAATCGCCAACCCCCTTCGCTCCAATCTCCATTAACAAGGTACTTCCTTTTTTCTTGTATTTTTTATGCTGAATGAATTTGCTTTTGCTTGATTAAGTACTTGAATTTTTCTGGGAATCTTGCAAAATTTGCACTTTGTTATTGATTTAGCTTGTGATTTAATTTCTGTATTTGCTACTAATAAATTTTCGAATAAGTTGACGATGTCAAGATTATGATCAATTATGTATACGATTTTTGTCTTTTTTGGGTTAATTGATTCGAATTTAATTTGGGGTTATGATGGAGTTAAGTTCAATTTCAGTATTGTAATGGATTATTCAAAGTATGGAGTTTTTTTTTTTATTTTTTTATTTTAGGGTTTAGGATGATGTATATGGAAATATGACTTTTGATTGGGGTTTTTTTTTGAGCTGATTAATTAACGCCTTCTGTGTTAGTATAGTTCAAATTTGGATTTTTTTTCAAGTTTTTGTAAAGTGGGTGAGGATTTTGAGCAATTTAGTTGAGAATGCTAAAAAGTATGTTCTTGATTATTGGGTAATTAGCTGGATCAAGGGCTACTTTTTATAAGCTGTTAATTTTAGGCAATTGAAACTCTTGTCGGGGTTTTGGAGTGAGGATAGATGATTGAGGCTACTTAGGATTGAGCAGGAATTATTTATTGCCAAGAGATGTCGTTTTACCATCCAATGTGGCTGCTTATGGTTTTTAGTAATGGAACTGTTGTTGAAATTGCTGCTGTGGTTGATAATTTTGCAATGATCTAGTATTTCAAACTGCTCATAAATCATTGCAAACTTCATCAACTGATAGACATGCCAAATTATCGATTACCAGAACTAGTATTTATATGCCTAGTGTTATTAACTTATTACTACGGGTAAGATACTCTACATCCAACTTCTAGTCACTTAATATGGCCAATAAGAAAGAATTCAAGGATTTTGATAGACCAAAGCTTTGTTTTCAGATGAATGGAGTCTTATTTCCTCTGGGAAATCCATCTGTGATTTTGATTTGGCTAAATTGCTAGATAGTTTACTATATTGTTCACTAGTGTGTCATTTGAAGACTGCATTAGCTTTGAGGAAAAATATTGGCTTACTAATTGGTGCCAATTTATTCCTCTTATTTTATTTTAAACTTGCATACATAATTATTTTCTTCATATAGTTTAAGTTGCCTGTAATCCTGTATTAGTGTATTACATTAATCCTTGGGAACTTCTCATAGGAGTGCCAGTAGCTATAGTTTTCCTCTTCTCCCACATGCCTTTTAAGAGCTTTACATCATTATTCTATAATTTGTTTTACTTTCATGAAATTGCAAAAACACTTTGTTTCTTAGATGGTTTTATTTATTTATTTTTATTTTTTTTTTTTGGGGGGGGGGGGGTGTATTATTGTAATTGTTTAGTACTTTGTTGATCGCTTAATGTTTTCAGTATGTGAACTGTGTTTGGCATCAGTTTGCAGTTAGATCTTCAGTCACAGTTATAGGTTTTCACAAAGAGTAATATTTCTTACTTTGTTTTGATGTGGGAAGGGAGGTTATGGGATCAAGCTCCCTGGTTTGGATAATTGGATGTCAGATTAGGGAAACAGAGGCTAATTATAGGCTTCCTTCTTTCTTAACTTCTTAATGAACTTTCAAAGTTGAAAATTTTCCTCTCTCCTTGCTTCTCTTCCCTATTTTCCTCCCCGAATAAATTCTAAGAAAAGCGGAAAACGAACATATTTTTGATAAGTGTATAAAATGTGTAGAGATTCACTTCGTATTAAGCAATTAGGATAGCTAATATCAGAAATACCAAAAGTAGAGAGTAGAATAATTGCAATGCAAATAGTTGGAATATTATATGTGCATTTTTTTTTATATTATAAGATGAAATGAAGCAAACATGGCACTTATTGTCCAGGGTCATTTAGATCGAGTGAAAAAGAGTTAATTTAATGTCAAATAATTCATTGTTATAAACTTATAATGATATTTATTGTTGGTGGTGTCTGGTGTTTGGTTTGGTGAAAGGTGAGTAATGCCTTAGAAAATTGATTGGAATGAATCTACATTTTGAAATAAGCTAATAAGTGGAGTATATTGAACAAGATTTGCATTAAAAGTTGCCCAATTACACCTTTAAATAACGATTATTTACCTTATGCCAACCTTTTAGAATAATATGGTTCCATGTCTGTACATGTGAAAAGCAAATTACTAATCTTGAACTTCTGCTTTATTATTACACATGCAAAATTTGCAATTGCTCCTGTTCAATATGCTGTTGGCTATATCCTTCAACTATGTGCTGATTATAGCCAATGTTTTGTTCTTATTTGCTTGAAGGATTATACTAATGACTACAACCTTCCTCAGTGTGTTCACTGTGTTGTTTAAATTTTGCAGCCAATTTGCAAAATAGGAATTTCATTGATGGGTGATGGTCCTAGAACTATAGAGATCATACCAGATTATTTTGAGGCTTCAGCTTCCGCTTCCGCAGATTCTCCCCTACCCAGAAGTTCAGATACCTCAGTATCTGGTGAAGATTCTCCTCATACATCAACATCTGGCACAACATCTCATTTAGATAGACATTCATTTTTCTCAAATACAACTGTCAACAGTGCCTCCAGGTACCTTTATTAGTTGAAAAGAAAAGTCTAATAGTGAAGTAATTTATTAGTTGATTCTCACCATTATTTTTCTTTCCTTTGACTTCAGCATAGTTCAGAATCGTTCATTTTCTAGGAACAAGTTGAAAACTGCTTCATTCATGTTGAGGTTATTTAGTTTGAAGGGACTACGAAATATCACTGGTCTTAATGGTGAAGAAAAGGTATTTGCAGTTAACTTTGCTTACTCGATCCCCTTTATATTTGTAATAAGAATGTAAATGTGACTTTTTTCTGTCTCTAACTCACAGGTTGAGCTGAGTGCTGTAGAACTAGAATCCCTTCGGTCAGAACTTGCTGATGTAGAAGAAAGAGAGGCTCATTTCAAAGCACAGTAAGAAATGCTTATCTCTTCCACTTGTATACATGCATTGAACTAGCCAGCTACTTGTACTCTTTCATTTACATGTTCCCGCTAATGTAGGTTGGAACATCTTGATGAAATCTTGCGGCGGGCTCGACTATCAGGATACTTAAATATGAGAACAGTAGGGTTCTATTTGTAATCTTTCAGCATTTGGACCAACTTCAATACTATGTTGCTTGAATTTGATGCATTATTTTTGAATTCTTTAGCGATGGGCGGCACTACCTGGCGAGCTACCTCCTATTGATGATTGTGATGTCGATGACTGGGTTCCTCGCTTTACAGTCCTGCAAGGATCATGCATCTTCTTTTACTTGTCTTCTACAGGTATTTGATTTCTTGGTCCATATTCTTCGAATGTTCATTTCAGGTGACATGTTTAATGACTGGAACTGTATTATTCATTTCAATCATTTGTGATGGTATCTTTGACTCGATAACATATTTCCTAGATGTGTTGTGTTAAAAAGTCACATGTTTGTTTTGTAATGGACTTTTTCTTGAGGAATGAGGAAGGTGGGTACATTTGTCAAAGTGTGTTATTGCCTTATTTGTATGCTTGTTTGAATGGGGTGTCAATGTATTCAAATTTTGATAGCATTTGAATTTATTACTAATAATCTAATAAAGCTGCTGCAGATTTGAGTCCTCAGGATTCAGCTCTTCTCTCCGACATTGATGAAGTAGGTTCATTGCCATGCATAGTTCGAGAAGGTGAAGAAATTTGGCACTGCTTTTACATTGTTACACGTTATGGACTCAGAATTGAATGTTCTAGCGATTCTGAGATACAGGTAAATCCAGTAGCTACTGCTTCACTTTTTTGTATGTGATTTGCTGTTAAAGATGTCCTTCTTATCTGGGGCAGATTTACTTCATTTTGTCACTTGTTAATTGCTTATGTTAAACTAATAAATCTTAAATGAACGGACATTATTGAGTTTGTGTGAAATTTCATGTTATTGTAGTATTACGTACTACCTCTGTTATATTAAGTTTACACACAACTTTGATCATACTCCGTACAAAGCATTTTTATTCTCTATAAGTAAATGTTTTACAAAAAAATGATAACTTGAATTTATTTATCGAGACTAACCTAAACCTAACAATCTCATATGACTGATTTGTATATGAATCGCTGTAGAAGGACAAAGTGAGTATACTAAAAAAAAAATTGATGGATTATAATTGAGGGGTCATAGACTGTTTACTTGAACACAATTGTTCATGTTTTAGCTTTTTAAAGAAAATTTATCATGTTTTTGATCCAAATGAGGTGTCAACTTTCCATACCCTCATTTCAATGTCGAGGATCCTACACTGATTTTGAGGTGAAATATAAAGTCCCAAGTGAAACAGATGATCAACTCCATATGTCTTTGTTGTATGTATTCATGTTCAGCAGGAAGAAGAAGATGAAATGACCTTTTTTGTTAGAGTTCTATGTCCTTAACCGTGGTTGCATGTATTTCAAGTGTAACTGTTCTTGATCATTAGTTTTGATACTTGGATTGTAACTTTATTGCACAGGTTGATTCTTGGTTAAGAGCATTACGAACAGAGTGCAAGCTTGGACCTGATAAAACTGACCCCGGTGATCAAAATTGTGAAAGCAACGTTCAGCAATGTATATAGCTAGAAAGATAAGGTTATTGAGAATCTGAGTTTGATGTGCAGAAATTAATTATTGTGCTTGTAAATATAACCACATTCAAGGTAAATAAAATAAGGGTAATTTCAGGTTTGCTAATTGACAGATCGGACTTTTTTCTTTACCAGTTTTACCTTGTATTTCAGACACCATTGTTCACCACTTCAATTTGAGCTCCCGTCGAATTTCCCCTCCTGGAAACTTCTGATCAGTGGACTTGGCCTTGGCCATTAAATAAACACTTGTGCCCATCCTGGTTCCCTGTCGTGACTGTTAGTCTGTTACTGTCTTACCCTCGCTAGTTACTGTCAAATTAACTGGACATTTTTATTGACAGTTAGTTCCAGTTTGTTTTGATCAAACGACTGATTTGTTTCCATATAAATCATGCCCTTATCATCAATTCCTTGAGAATTCCATTCTTACGAACGTTTTTTCAAACGAGGATACGTAATGTGAAGTAGTTTTACAAAGTCCGTAGTTGTTTGGGGAAGTGTCTTGCTTGTAAGTAGGATGATGACTTAGATACTTAACTTGTCAGCATTGGAGTATAATTAGGCTGTGAAGCAGTGTACGTAGAGTAAACTCAACACTATTACAAGGCCCACGTGATTTGTGGAGCTTTGCTGGTGGGGCGTTTATTGCTAATTGATATATCGACGTTGTCGTATATGTGATCCATGAAATAGTATTTGCAACTTTCTAACGAATTTACATGTATTGAAGTTTGGATGATTTGTGATGATGAACTCATTGTTATTTGAAGTTGAAGTTCTAGTACTTATTTGTGACTATTTTACATGTAAATAATTTACTCAAACAAATCATACATGATAAATATGATGATATCATGTCTACAATCCATATGGTTTTGTGATTTGCTAAATGTCTTTTCTATTTTATGATGTAAGTTTTTTTTTTTTTTTTTTTCTTGACTCCTACTATGGTTGTTATTTTGTTACTTTTAATTGGCTATAGTGAAGGTTGTGGCTATGAGCCTATGAGTAAAAGAGGAGAAACGGAAGGGAAGGAGCAGAGAGTGAGGTGGAAGAAATAAGGTGGGTTGGTTGTTGTTGGTTGTTGGGGGGGGGGGGGAGTTGGCGATGGTTAGTGTGGGCAAGATCGCAAGAGATGGAAGGGCCCAAGGTGGGCCAAGTGTAGCTAGTCCACCTAGTTGGTCGGTATAAGAAAGAAGAAATGGAGAGGAGAAGAAATGTACAATGACAAAATTGAACAAGACATGGCGTATTTATCAATTTATGAGAGACATGATTAAAGATTGTAAACTCATGTCTACGTTTAGACTTTCCTTGCATTCCTCACACTCCTAATTCATTATTAATTTTAATATCTCCTTTAAATGTTGTAAAGCAAATGCTTTGTATATTTTATAAGCAATGACATCCATATCCAGATCCATGATGTGATGAATACGGATTTAGTTTTGAACCAAGTATAAAATCGAATATAATCACAGATATAAATCCAAAAGCTTGAATATTTGGACCTCATCAAAGTCGATACAAATACTGATCCACTTCAATAACTACAAATACTACACTACTTATCCAATACGATAATAATATCAGTTTAATTACTCGACAGTCGACTCATACAACAACCCCAATTGACCTAACTTCATCAACAATACACCTTGATGAGACCTAGATTAGACATGTCTCACACACTTAAAGCAAATGTATGATTCCTAATCAAAAACCTAAACAAGGCAAGTAAAGAAAAAAAGCAAACAAAACAAAGCAAAGCAAAAGCATTGTTATTTGAATCTTTTGTAAAAAAAACAAAAAGACCTTGTTATTTTAACAACAAAAAAAGCATTTCTAAATCTCCAACAGTAAAAAGTAAATAAGAAAGCATCAAAATCCTACCAACTACTTACTACTATAAAAAGAGACCCAAACAAAACCCTTAAAACATTACTACTGTTGTATCGATCTGTCAGTCTAGTAACCTCACTCTTACTATCTTCTTCTTTGTTAGAGTTTGTTTTCTCTCTCCATTGAAAAATGAGGTCCCACTTTTACAGATCTGCTTCTAAGGCTGCTCGCTCTTTCCTCTCTTCTTCTAAGAACTCCGCCTCTCGCTTCGTCCCTGGTACTCTCTCTCTCTCCTAGATCGTTGTTCAAATGTCAAGTCATTTATTTTTCAGATTCATTTGCTTGTTTTTCCGTTACATTCTTAGTTCAATATTATTATTATTACGATGGGTGTTTTCGCGCTTGTCTATGCATGATTTCAATCTGTAATATTGACTATATACGTGTTTTGATTATCATTAGTAAAGGTTGATTTTATAAACATAAATCGAGACGAGTCTAACAAGACCTTTTGTTTAATTATTATTATAAATTGCTAAAGGTTGTCGGTGTGTGAGTAGTGGGAAATGTGAATGTTGTATTTAAGAATAAACGAAGGAATTATGCTGAGTATGATTTCTAGTGTAGTAAGTATGTTTGAATTAGAATTGAGTTTAAGTTTATAGATTGGTTGCTTTTGATTGATAGTCAATTGATTGTGTTATTATGTTGTTGAAATGGAGTTTGAGATGTTAAAAAGGCTTATAAATCCTTAAATTAGGATTATTTTGATATTTAGGTTATAACAAAGACAACAATAATTAATTAAAAGGATAGAAGATTGTTTAACTTTGTTATTAGAAAAGAGGTAGATTGATAAATGAAATTGAATTTCAGAATTCATCTTTTATTTGCTTTGTCAATTGAAAATGATTTGTAAATGGATTTGGACTTCAAATGCATTATCTATGTTGCTTGCCTTGATTACAGCTTGAAGGGTATGGTTTTATAAAAGCTGTGCACTTGTACTACACAATATGAAACGATTAAGTGGGACGAGTTTGTGCTTTCTTGAGTATATTTGTTTGTTATCATACGATGGATTAAGTATTGTTTTTGAACTCGTTTTTGTGTTTGAATTGCAGAAGGACGAACTGTTGCTGCTACTGCTGCTGTATCCTTGAGAGGAAAAGCGTCTCACTTGGCTTCTCTTGGAGGAGCCAATGCATCCGGAACGTGGTTGTCCACCGCATTGGCCATCCCTGCAGCAGGTGCCCAATAGTTTACCCTTTCAATGATTTTCTTTTCATGTCTTTTCTTTCTTGTTGTTTATCTTTTCGTGTGATTGCTGAATTATTGAACCATCCGTATCTCTCAAATTTTGGGACTAAAAGTTTAATCAATAGATAATTTTGAAGGGTAATTTGTTTTTCTACTAGTAAAAAGCACTAAATGGTACTAATTTGACAACTTTATTGGGACCCCAAAAAGAATGCTTTTGACATAAAAATTGAGATGTAGAAAGACAGAAAGTACTATTTTGTGCTTAAATATGGTAAAGAAATTCAGATATGGTTTGTTGTTCATTGTGTAATGATACAATAATTTGAGAAACCAAGGCTTGGTATTTTTTTTTTCCTCCCAATTATTGTCCTGTAGAAAGTTTGTATTGTTGAAGACTAAATGAGGAATTTTTTCTTTATGTGCTGTATAGCCTGTATTACAGTTCTCTATCAGTTAATGCATGTTATGGGCCTTTGTAAATTGGAAGTTAAAACTAAGAAAGAATTACATGTCATTGACATTTTTTATTTATTTTGAGTGGGAGGTAGAGAAGCCTTGTACCTTGCTTTGTTTTAGCTTCGTGACATTCGGAATTTCTTCCATATGAAATTGTAGAAGAGCAGCCTTACCATTAGCTAAGCGTTTTAGTGGCAGCAAGCTTAAATCTTGTCTACAAAAACTAATTTTATGCTGTTTATCAATGGGGTCAAGAAGTAGTTTCTTTCTATGCTTTGTGTGATAGGTTATTTCCTGAGTTTCTGCTGATATGTACCAATGCTATTGGTGTTTCCGCTTATTTTCTCTCTCTAATATGCTATTTTCCTCACCTGTTTCGCAATGTAGCTTACTTGCTTCAGGACCAGGAAGCTTATGCTGCAGAGGTACCTGCTTAGCTTTTGCTGTATTTACTTCTTAAGATCTCTTAATTCTTGTAATTGTAATGGTTGAATTTGTATCCTGCCAAGTACTCTTCTAAATCATGAAAAGGATTTTAAGAGAGATTTCATACTGAAATGTGTGTAGATGGAGCGTACTTTCATTGCTATCAAACCTGATGGAGTACAGAGAGGGCTGGTTAGTACTTTTCCTGTGCCTTTTCTTTTTTCATTAAGTGTCTTACCATTGAAATTTGCAGTTGGGACAGCCTTTTTCGTTCTTTTTTTTACTAACACAGATTACTGTTCCAATGTTTAGATCTCAGAAATCGTAGCACGTTTTGAGCGAAAGGGTTTCAAGCTTGTTGCTATCAAAGTAGTGGTTCCCTCAAAGGATTTTGCCCAGAAGCATTATCATGATCTGTCAGAGAGGCCTTTCTTCAACGGACTCTGTGATTTTCTGAGCTCTGGCCCGGTGGTTGCTATGGTGAGAAATTAGTTAACAAATTTTTTTTTTCATGAGAGACGTGACTTCCAAATCGTTTGTGACTAACTTACTTATTTTCATAGGTTTGGGAAGGCGAGGGGGTGATTAAATACGGAAGGAAACTCATTGGAGCCACAGACCCACAGAAATCAGAACCAGGAACCATCAGAGGTGACCTTGCAGTCGTCGTTGGAAGGTATTACTACTTATGACTAATGATTCGGATGAATACTGCTTGTTGGGCACTGTTAATCTGACTTAATTTTTTGAATGTAGAAATATTATCCATGGAAGTGATGGCCCAGAAACAGCTAAGGATGAAATCAAGCTTTGGTTCAAGCCTGAGGAATTGGTCAGTTACACACACAATGCTGAGAAATGGATCTACGGAGACAACTGAAGCAATTGTAGGGGTTATTGATGTATCAAATTAACCCTGTTTTCCTTATTGCAGCTTTACTTAGGTCCCATACAATTGGGATAGAAACAAAGTTTTACGACAATAAATTATAGGCCCTGATTTCATCACATTACTTACTCATGGGATTAGATTTCTGCAATAATGTATTTCAGCTCCTTAATTTTGTTCAACCAAATACAACTTTTAGATTGAAATGTTGAGGAAAGTGAGCTGACCATGCTGTTTATCAGTTTATGTGGCTAAAAAGTTTCCTAATTTTATATTTGGCAGATCTTTGGATGTTGAACTTCCTTGGTTTGAAGGATCAGCATCACAGCATGTGTTTTATGCATCCTTGTATCACGGCAGTTCTATGTTTATATGCGTAAAGGGCTACAGCTGTTATTAAACAGAAAGAGCTTAGGTGATTATCGCCTTTGGCCTTTGGTAGGAATGCGGTATGCAACAAGCTACTGGATGTTCATTGAAACATGTGCTTTAGCAGGACTTTGGAGAGGGAATAAAATACTGCAGGACTTAAGATAGCCACTTCTCTTACGAGGACCTAATAATCGATGTCAATAAAGGGTGACTGTTTGGGTTTGGATCATCGTGTCCATGCGACCATGCCTATCCAATTTTAGGTCGTGTCAGTTTGGATTTGGTTGGATTGTTTCGAGTTATTGTCTTTGACTTTCTTGACATAATCAAGATACGGAGTACTTAATTATTTTTGTCGATATACTATTCAAAAAAATAAATTATTTTTGTTGATTTGTTCCCAAAGATGAATATTTCACTCACACAAAGAGGGAGGGATAACTCAAGTGGTTAGAGGACTTAAGGTCTGTCTCATTGACTGAACTCAGCTGAACTGAACTGAAATGAAATGAATATTTTATAAGAGAAGGAAATTAGGACCTGAACTGAACTAAATTTCAACGTATGAGAACAGACCCTTAGAACTCTCCTCCCGATTTCAAGAAATCTTGGGATTGACTTTCATCATCCGCGCCTTGTGGCTTAACAAAGATATTTTTGGATGAGAGGTTGGAGATTTGGAGTCAGCGAACTTAAGTTGTTATGAATAGAAATAAGAAAGCTATGGATGGTATTGTATCCCTACTTTTTAAAAAGTACTCTATGAGATAACTCTTATGAATAGTGTTTGGACAATGATACCCTCTAAAATGTTTATTTACTTAATTGCCTTCAATAATGTTAATTAGCTCTTTTTTAAACTCTTAAAAATGGTGTGCGGACATTAATAATCAAATATATATATATATATATATATATATATATATATATATATATTTGTTTACATATTTTTCGTTATTAATGCTACTAACAACTAATTTTGCGATGTAAGGCCAAACCGAGGAAGCTTCCCGAATATTGCTAGCTATGGCGCTCGCGAGCTGCCTAGTGTGAATAAAAAAAAGAGTGTATCATGTATTACTAAAAAATCTTAAACTATTAGATGTTTAAACTATTAATGAAATTAAGAAACTGAAACTTGTGATGATGAAAAAGTTATACTTTCTCAAATTCAGGAATTATCATAGCTAAAGAATTTCACGGTTTGACTGGACTTTTTGCATGCCCTAGGCAACAACTATAGAGGCCTATTAGAGCAACTCTAATGATAAGCTAATTGTTAAATTATTATTAGCTTGTCATGCCACTTATGATTTCAAGCTAACTCTCTTTGTAGCTATTTTGTGCCTCAATGGTTAGCTATTAGCTTGCTAATTAAATAAAATCTACTTTCTCAATCAACTTTACAAATTTAATTATTTTAATATATTAATCTCCAAAATATTTGAAAACTTTTTTCACAAGTTAATTTACATGGCCAAGTTTATTGTATTTTTTAGTTCCAACGGTCAAGCTAGTAGCTAGAGACTTTTGGAAATTACAAACAAGTCCCTACTTACAATTATTGGAATTGCTATGCCCAATGTAAAATGCCTGATCAAGGAGACAAGTTACATTTCTTTTTTTTTTTACACGGTAAGGTCAACTGAGCCCCAACTTTTATCTTAGTGAAAAGAAAAATAATAAAACTTTCTATCCTAATGTAAATTTCAAAAAAATAAAATAAAAAATTGTATGAGTTGTAAATGCCAACTTCTTAAAAAAAAAAAAAAAAATAAATAATAATCATAAATAAAATAAAATAAAAATTATGACAGCGTCTACTTGATAATCTTGTGATATCTTACTTGTCTATCGGTGCGAAACTTCTTCCATACCCTTTTACGATAAACCGCCCTTCTTCTCCAGACATCATATAAAATTTGATTTTGCCCTCTTTCTCCTAGTTCGTTAAATTTCACGAAACCCTAACCCTAATTTCAATCAAATTCTCTCCGACTAACAGATTATCGTCTTTTCTTTCTCAAATTCTTGTCGATTTCAATCAAAATCTCTCCGCTTAATCGATTATCGTCTTTTCTTTCTCAAATTCTTGTCGATTTCAGGTTTGTGTCCTCTATTTTCTTTAAATTTAGGGTTTCATTATCACGATTTGATTTATCTTTTTTGAAGTATTATTATTGTGTAACCTTGTTATAATTCTTATGGATATTTACATTTATTTAGGGTTTGTTTAGTGATTTCTAATTAAGGCAGAATACTGAAATTGTTGAAAATTGTAGAAAGTATTAGGCTGTTTATTGCAATTGAAATTGTGATTCTTTCCCGATTTCTGATTGTTTCTTGATTAATTTTGTGTTTTATGGTGCTCTTTGCTTCTTTAACTAGCTGATGCGTCGATTATGTTTCAGAATAAAATTTAACTTTGAAATTCTTTGTGATTTACTTGATTTTATGCCGTCATCTGGAATTTTGTAGTGATTCTGAAGTATGGAATATAGATTTGAAAAGAGAAAAGATTGTTGAATATTTCTGTGTTCTCTTTGTGTGCTATAAGCCCTAATATTTTCCTGATTGAATGTGATGTTATTTTCCAAACCTAGTACTGATTTATATGTTTGCTTCAGATGGCTACGAAACCGCTTACAACCGAGGCTATTGCTCTAACAGAGAAAAAAATGGATATGAGTTTAGGTAATGTCTGACAGTCTGTAGTTCATTAACAAACGACGTATCTTTGAGATGATTTCATTGGGCTATTTTAATAAAGTCGTAATTTTGTGCAGATGATATCATTAAGATGTCCAAAACAAATGTTGGCAAACCCAAGAAGCAGAGGGTTTCGGTATGGCTCGTTATTGACTAGTGCTTTGTTTTATTTGTTGTTAAATGGTAATCATTATCAGATAACTCTGGGTGAATGGCATTTCCCCTTACAAAACGTGGTTTGCAGAATAAAACTAGGATACCTACTAATGAAAAACAAGCTAGAGCTTTGAAGATGCGACAATATATGGATTCAAGGTCTACTCTTAGGCAGGTTGGTGGTAATAGCTTTTTTTGGGTCTCTTGAAATCATCCCCTTACCCTAAATCTTCTTGTGTGATACACTTTTCTGAATATTGCCTTCTGTTTGCTGTTACGTTCAGGGGGTTCTTGCTCAGAAAAGGTCCAATTTTCAGGGAAATGGTTTCCCTTTGGCATCTGATGCTGCTCGTAAGGCAGTGGCTGCCCCCTTCCGCAATGGAGGTTTTAATCGTAACAAGGCCATTAACTGGAACAGACCAAGGTAAGGTTGTCTGTACCTTTTATGGGTGCCAACCATTTATAGTATTGTCTAATATGGGGACTATAATGAGATTTTATCAATAATTGCTTGGCAGGTAAATCATGATTCTGTTATACTTGACCCTTCCACCTGGTTCCGGTTATATATTAAGAACATTTCGCTGTGTTGCTCACTTGCTCCAAATGCCAGAGGGTCTTGAATGAGCTCCGTTGAGTTTTAAATACACCTTATTGGTTCTTAGGCCTCTGAATTGGTTAGCTTTCGCATTTACTTATGGTTTCAAATACCTTGACAATGGTGGCAAGGTGTTGTAAAGTTAATTGGGATTTCCATTGGGGGCTGAGGTAAGGTGTTAGGGGTTGATGCTGGATCATTGTAGAAAGATGTGTGGTTTTTATTCAATGTTGGAGCTGGTGAATTATCCTTTGAGGACAGGTCAAGAGTATGTGCAAAAGTAATTTGCTGCTGGGGGAAATGATAGTTTATATGGGGTTGTTCTGTTATTCTCCTGACAGAGTTATTCATTTATTTGCACCCCCTGCTTTGGATGGTGTGATTTTCCATTTTGAGGATTCATCGGCCTTTCTTGCACTGTTAGCTTGCCTGTTTTACTTTCCCTTGTCAGTGCAATTCCACATTTTACTGCTTTATGCCCAACTTCAAACCTGCTGCACAATCTAGACCCTGCCTTGCTTTTGCAAACCTCAAGTTGCAACTTGATCTGTCTGTCTTGTTGCTCTTGGCTGTGTGTAGGTCTCAGCCGATATCCACCAGTTGTGACAAACTATTTCTACCGTAAACGCGTAGTACTTGTTCCTGCTTGTTACATTGTCAGCCTTCAATTTGGGGAAATTTGAAGAATTTTGGGAAGTCTATGATGGATTATCTGGGTCGTTGGTGGGTTGAGGCTGTGTTTATCATTGCATGTGGTGTCCTAAAATGAATGCAGTTGCTTTATCTTAACTGTAATCCGATAGTTGAGAATCTGGTTATGTTTGTGATTGGCGGTGCAGTGGCGTGCTTCATTTATGTATAATCTCCCATTGAAGCTATTACATTCATCAGAAAGTACATCATTGTACTAAGTAGCATTCAGTAATCCTTCAAGCTTCGTCTCATAAGAATTTGCCTGTAGCATGCAACATCTGGAGGTGTTTGAACTCATGGAGGGCCATTGCTTCATGCTGGTTTCTTTCTTTGATTGTTTTGTCAAGTTTGCTTGCAAGTATTGGGGGTTTGGATGATTGGATCTTATCCGTACATATTTTTAAGTCTTAAGGGAAGTACTTATCTGGAACAGCGTTATATGCAATTCTGTAGCTTGTGATTTTTGTCTTTGTTTGAAATATGGTTTGTTGTATAAATTCTCTGGATAATGGATTTAGAATATGGCTAAGTCTTTTTACTGATGGGCTACGCTGGTTATTCATCTGATATTTGGGACCTTATGGTGGAAATTGCTGCCCTAGTTGAGTTCTATTTAACTATTATCTGATTTCACTTCTGTGATGTTGTCTTTTGTTGCAGAGCTGCTGGTCCGATGAGACGGCAGGGTAATGCATCAATGGGAAGCAATGTTCATAAGGTATTTTGTTCATTTTGTAGATCTGGTTTATTTTGATAACCTTGGCCAAGATACAGGAAACCAACCTGAGCCCTTGCCTGTTTAACTCATTTTTCTTTTGGAATGGTTTGCCTTCAATAAAAACTTGAACTAGTGATAACCTTCCTATGTTAAATTATGTCTAGTGTCTACCTACAATAATACATGGTGCCTCTATTATCATTTGTTTGGAAGCTTGCAATTTAGTGCAGTTGTGATAGAATATGTCATAATCTCTTTGAAAGCAAACTGAATTTAGGATGGAGGTTGGGTTCAAGTCTTGGAAGTTGAGAATATGTAATCTTTATGACTTTGAAGGGTGTATGTGTGAGAGCATGATATGATGTTTGAACTCTTGCAGCAACGACAACAGCAGCAACGGCAACAACAGCAGCAACGGCAACAACCGCAGCAACGACAACAGCAGCAACCTTCTCAGAGAGGGGAGATGATGCCAACCCAGAAACCTAAAACATTGGATTCACTGTTCGCCAATATGAAAGAGCAGCGGTTGAGGACTTTTGCTCACACAAACAGTGGTGGTGTAGTACGTGGCGCTTTTAATCAGCCAAGGCAACCATGGCTAAGAGGTCGATTTGGCAACTACAGGAATTAAGGATTTTAAATATTTTGCAAGGGTAAAATTTGCTCGTTGGTAATATGAAAAAATAGTCTCAAAGGAATGGTTGGTATATGATATTGGAGCCTCAAAACTTGAGAGGTCTTTGATGTTGCTTTTGGTTACTGTAGAGCAAATGTCACTTTTATGTTAAAACTTCTTCAATATCAGCTTCAATTTCAATTTGAAATCTGCCTTGTACAGCTGTTACTTTTTTTTTTTTGCCAAAGGGGTTCAATCATGCAGAAATGCCTTTTGTTTTTGAGATGTAATTCATACTTCGTATTTGGTTTAATACAAGTTAGTTTTGATCCTGTTTATTGTGTTATTGACTCACTGTGCATAGCTCCTATGCATTTAGGAAGCATATAGGAGGAATCCATATACTTTTATGTGGAAAAAAAGCCGAATCTACAGTGGTACATAATGAACCATTAACCATATACTTTTTATATACTATTATGCATAATGTACTATTAAAGTATAAGTTGTCTATATAGTACTTTTTGCATACTACTCCCTTCGTTTCCATTTGTTTTTTACGTTCCTTTTTATTCTTTACATTTAGGATATTTTCTTTTTAAGTCATTGATTTTAGACAAAATTACCCTTGCTTTACAATTTAAATACTCAATTGCCCTTCACTTTTCACGTGCAAATGTACCTTTTATAATATTTTAATGGGTTTTCAATACTTATTATTACTTTCTCTCTCTTCTACTTTTTGCCAACTTTTATTACTTTCTTCACCCCACATGCACAACATTGTTTTTTTTTTTTCAATAAAATTGTAATTTCAATCATTGAAATATTCCAATTACCTCTATTTTACACAATTTTAATAACCGCGCATAATTCCAAATGTAAAAAACATTAGAGAACGAAGGGAGTATTATACTATTATGTATGTAGACATGTAGTGGTACTTTTTACCATCCTATATATATTGAATATTTCCCCCAAAATACTTACCACTTGTCTCTTATTGTGCATGTAGTGGTACATTTTTCCATCATATTTGTATATGTTTGCTAACAAATAGCATCTTTGCGTTAAGGGTTAACCATAGATTGATAGTTGCGACAACAAATGCTTAATATGAGTACTCCCACTATATCAAATTACTTGCAACAGTTCGACTTTTTGTACTTTTCACACAACTTGTTTTGACAATGTTTTCTAGTAATGAAAGCCAATATAATCATGCAAGATGTTGTTGGGTCTATTTTAATGTATAGTTTCATAATTTAAACTTTTTATAGCTTTTATAAATATATAATACGGAGTAAAAGATATCGACGGTCAAACATGTACATTGACAAACGTGTCCAGTCAAAATGTTACAAGTAATCTGAGACATTTTAAAGTTCACATGATTTTTTAATAGTTTTGTTTTCATGTGTTAGATTTTGTATTTTCAATTTAGATTTTGTACATATATTTTTTTTGTGCGAAATAAGAGAAAAACCTTAAACAAACGAAAAACAAACAAGAAACTAAAAAAAAAATATAAAAAAAACCCTAGCACACAACTACCCTCCCACCTTAGGAACCATTCTAGCCTGAGAGACGCCACTAAGATCCTCCAATAAAACGGCAAAAAGCTTTTTTCTTCAAATTCTAATATGAAAATAAACATTGTGACTAATCTAATAATGCATTACTTCCTCTGTTTTTTGACACCTTTTTGTTATTACGCTAGTCAACGCATGTTTTTGACAATTAATATCTCTAATATCAACATTGTAAAATTATAAAAAAAATAGATATTAATAAAATATACATTGAAACGATTCAAATAAGATCTCATATGAATATGTTTTATCGTATCCATAAACGACAAAAGAGAATCAAAACGTGTTGTGTGAATAGTGTAAAATTCAAAAGGTGTCAACTAAAAAAACGCATACAATATAGATTAAATTATCAACTTATAAACAAATTAGGGGGTGTAGCTCATATGGTAGAGCGCTCGCTTCGCATGCGAGAGGCACGGGGTTCGATTCCCCGCACCTCCAATTTTAATTCATTTTTTTTTTGTTTTTTGAAGCAAATTTTAATTTTTATTTCTAAATAAATCCATTTATCCAATTTGATGACGTGGAATATGGCAGTCTTTTTAATTCAACCTCTCATTCCTCATCTTCTCTTCCTATAAACTCTTACACACACAGAGGAGAGAGAAAGTAAGGCTTCTGCAATGGCACTCAACTTTACTTCTCCATTCATTCTCTCTCCTCCCATCAACTCTCACCACCATAAAACCATGTTCCTCCTTCTTCTCCGGAACAATCTAGAACCTTCTCTTTCTTCTTCTTCGTCTACTGTCAATTTCTGGAATTCTTCCGCCATTAATGTCACTGTTCGAGCTTCAACCAGCAACACTCAAAACGACGTCGCCGATGAAGAAGACGGCGGAGGAAGAGATAAGGTAGTGTTTGATAATGAGGCGATTAGTCGAGCTTCGAGTATGAAGGATGCGAGTGAAGTTCTTCAGATGATTGTTGAAAGTAGAAGTGAAAATGGCGGAATTGTTAGTTGCGATGATTGTTGTAGAATTATTAATGCTGCAATTTTGTGCAATAATTCTGATTTAGCTCTCTCTATCTTCAATGCTATGCGTTCTTCGGCTTTCGATCAAGGTAATTTTGTAAACGACTTTGATATATGCAGTTTTATCGCCGATTATAATCATTTTATCAGTGTTATTGTTGTTTGATTACTGATTAATCGTTTAATTCATATGAGCTTTATATATTTATTTCATATATCCAATTATTCACTAATTATATAATCATACTATCGGTGTTATTAATGTTTGATTAATGATTAATCTTATTTGCATAAGCTTTATGTTTTATTTTTATGTTTCCGATAATTTCTGCTATTTACAGGAAGAGGAAAAAAAAAAGTTTAGGTTAGTTTTTCAATAATTTAAACCTTGATGAATTTGTTTCCATATAATTAATATCAAGTTTTTATAATTTATAATTAAGGATAATTATTGATAATATTTGTCAAAATTATAGTTAAAGTGGAACAACTGAAAAACAGAGGAAGTTTAGAGAGTTAATGTTGTCTAATGTTATGTACATAGTGTTTCAACTCTAAATTCTTATAGTTAGTCTTATGGTTGCTTTGCATGTATCTTTTTTGCAATTCATTGGATAAATTTGGAATCTGATGTGAAGTAGTGCAATTATTTGATGTGAATTAGGTTAAGATTTTGTTAAAGCATGGTTGTATCTTGTAATCTTGTATGGTATGAGTATTTGCATTCTAATTTGCTCCTGTATTGAGCCATGATCTTATTGGCTTTTAGCGCTGTATAAGTGTGAGTAAACGTGTGTAATTGCGTTGATTGTGGATTGTAAAATTGCAGTCTTAAAGGAGAATGGTGGCATTGTTGTGAGATGGAAATGGCCAAGGCCGGATTTGAACACTTACACAACATTAGTCATTGGTCTAGCTGCTTCATTGAGGGTAACCAATGCCCTAAATATCATTGATGAAATTTGTCGAGTTGGACTTTCTCCTGGAGAAGAGGTTAGAGCTAGCCGTAATTTGCTTAGAAATGATGATCTTGTAACTACTTAGACATGGTGTTTAGTGGTGTACTCTTTGATGAAGCGACAAGAATTTTTTTTATCAACATAATTCTTGGAATTCTGTATAAACACGGTGTAATTTGTCAAACTTATTGTGTTTGTATTTGCAGGTCCCTTTTGGTAAGATAATAAAATGCCCGACATGCATGGTGGCTGTTGCTGTTGCACAACCCCAACAGGGCATTCAAGTACGCATGTCAAGGTCTCTTGTGGTTTCTGATTCATTGCATCAAAGTTAAAGTCAAGAGCTCATAATATTACAGTCATGGCAGTACTCCTTTTCTTTTTTTTTTTTCTTTTTTTTTTGGGGGGCGGGTTGAGGGACGAAAAATGCATATAATTACATCTCACTCAAGTTTTCACTCTTAAGGACACCAATTCACTGTAAAAGTCTTAGAAGATTATCAGTCACTATCAATTTAAACCAAAGGAATTCTAGAATGCATATGAGTAATTTTTACCAAAAGTCACTCTTGTTTGGCTCTGATATGAAGTGCTTGGATATATATTTGATATTATATTGCTCACTTAATTTCCCTATGATCTTTTGTAGGTAGTATCTTGTGCAAAGTGCCGCTACCAATATGAGCTTGTTTCTGGAGATATAGTTAATATTGAGTCAGAAGAAATCAGGTTAGCATATAAATCTAGTCTTCAGGTCACTAATATAGTTTTTTCTGTACTGTCAAGACTTGATACCGGATTAGCATTACGCTCTTCCCCCAAGGCTTTAAGTAAAAAAAAGCACAATGCTCCCTGCATTTGTTTACTATTTTCTGAAAGAAAAAGTATGTTTTGTGGTTTTGATCCTGTTACATTTACTGTTTCTAAGGATCTCATCCTGCCGAACGCAGCATGGATGTTCCAGCGTGGAGAAGGTGGCTGGGATTTCTTCAAACAACAAAGCAAACTATTCCTTCTGCTGTCCATTCTATAGTGGTATAAAATTCTTACACAGTATCTCTTATTCACTGAAAAACATGAACATTTTCAATTATTTTGCAAGGTGTATTGTAATTGTTCTTTCTTTCTTTGAAAATGACCATATAATTTACATTTCCAGATCCAAACCCCTTCTGGAAATGCTCAAACACATAAATTTGCGACTTCAACACCTGATGTCCCAGCACAGCAAGGAGAAAGAGTCACTTTAGCTCTAGCAGCTCCATTAAATGTCTTCAGAGAGGTTGGTCCCATTAGAATTAGTCCTAAATCCCCAAAGTACTACCCTTCAGAACCTCTTTGCTTGACAAACCATCAAGACAGCCGCGAATCTCTTCTTCTAAGAGCACCTTCTGCAGATAGCAAGCCATCTTTGCTTAATCCATCCATTGTCCTTCCACTTCTTGTGTTACTGGCCTCTGGAGATGCTGCTTCTGGTTTTATTAACCCTAGCTTGCCTCAGCTCTTGCCTGCTGCAGTTGCAGCTTCTCTCGCCGTAGGTGCCACTTTTAACACGGTGGTCTTGCCACAGTTGGGGCAGGTAAGCCTATGTATGTGCATGCTCTTAAGTGTGCCGTTGTGAATTATTATTTTTCTCTCACTTGTTTGTAAGGGATCGTAGTCCTATTAGAAGTATTTAGCACTGGTTTAGACGGTTAGATATTCTGTTCTTTAATTCTCCAGAGTCTCGTCTCAATTAGTTTGGTTATCAACACACCAAAAATCTAGATTCAAAGTGAAATAGTAAGAGTAAAGAAAGAATCCGGTTACTTGCTCTGTCTATAATAAGAAGTAAAGAAAATTTTGTTAAGTCAAATATTTTTGTAAGTGAACAAAAATATGACTCATGTAGTCTCTGCTTCCAGCTGCCTCAGAGGATGGCAGATGCAATTGCTATAAAGCAGCAACTTCTGGCACAGTACGATTTGCTTCAGTCTCGCATCAAGGATCTTAAAGATACTGCTGAAAATGAGGTATGTGGAATAAAATGATTCTCTGCTGCTGCTATGTATATTGTTTTGTAAAAAAGTAGATCATGATCACCTGATGAACAGTCAGATGAGAAACAATAGAAAATCAATTCATAATGTCTTGATTAAGGTTCATGGCTTCCATAATTCCTTAGCATTATTGTTTCAACAAGAGTAAAAAAATGAATGGAGCTAACAGTGAGTCTTGTTCACATATTTTCCTTCATTCTGAACTGGATAGCTATCTTTGTGAGACTTGGATGTGTTCTATGAACAATCAGGAGTAGTTACAGATTGAATTGGTTGGTTTTATAGTAGGGTGTAGGAGAAGAAGTTTTTTTTTGGTGAAATGCACTGATGGCAATCTCATATTCTTATGGTGTGTTTAGCTGGAAAGATATGGTTGATTTTTTTAAGGATGTTAACTATTCTGCGTGATTCGCTATGAATTAAATTGACTATGCTAGCTTCTTTATGGGCTAATGCAGCTTGAGCTGTAAGTTGTTTAGAACATTTGTTTTACTTGCAAACAAATAAAGTGAATAGAGAACTTTTGATGTTAACATCGTGGTTGTTTTGGACGGGCATTATAGTTGGTATCTAGAGGGTCTAGTTCTTGTGGCTTTTTAGAGTTCCATACTCCAGATACCATTCTTGTGATACCTATGAAATATTTATCAAGTAAATACCAAGCAAATAAAAGCAACAGTGACTTGCAACTACGGCTTAGTGTTGATGAAACCTCGAAATTTTGATGGCTTAAGAGAACAAAAGAGTAGTAAGCATTAATGGATTAATCTACTTTAGTATCATGGATTTGGTATGGGCTTGCATAACAGCTCGGTAATATCAATGAGCCAAAGATCACATTTTTCCAATTCAACTTTTCTCTCCTGCCAGGTTTGGATGTTGGCTCGAATCTGCCAGTTGGAGAACAAAATTTTTGCTGTGGGCGAACCTTCTTACCGGTGATTACACTGAAAAAGTTTCATATACTTCTATTCATTGGTCTTATGAAGTTCATATAATTTTAGTTGATTTGATACCTTTTTCTTACAGTGCTAGAAGAAATAGAATCAAAAGAGTGCGTGAAGGTCTGGAAAACTCCCTTAAAGGACGTATGGAGCTTATTGATAGCTATGCCAGGGTATGTTCTACCAATTGAATATTGCAGAGCTTGTATTATGTTCGTATCACATTGTTTCAGAACATTTTTTTCCTGGTTGCAGATTTCATCTATGATAGAAATTGAGGTGGAATTGGACACAGATGTTCTTGCAGCCGAAGCTTCTAGCAATACGGTGAACATTAGTTCAGCTAGATCTCCTGCTTTCCCTTCCTCCTGTGCGAAATAATCCTTCATGAGATATCCTAGCATAACACTTTCATAATTTCTCTTGACAGGAAAATGTTGCCAAACAAATAGAGCAGCTAATGGAATTGGAAAATCTTGAAGAGGTTAGTCTCGGATTTTACATTCCTTCCTATCACAGATCCTGAGGGTGAATGTTGCAGTACTGTATTTAGAATGCTTGCTTTTTTCATCGAATGAATTACTCACAATCTCTAAAGTTATCACTAACTTGCTGCTCTGGCATTTTTCTTCTATATATTCTTTGTTAAATCAGCGATGGAGACAGCAAGTTGAGGCAAACGATGAGGTAGAAAGGCTCCTAAGCAATGAATCACTATCCTCAGAACAGGTCTGAAGCAAGGTGCAAATTTTCAAACAGCAACTATCACCCACACTGGCTTACAAATTAGGTGTTTGTCGTCTGTTGGATAGTAGCTTGCTATACATCGGTGTGCTAACTCTCAGACTGCAGATTACCTTCCAATTACAAGTGATCAGATTCTAAGTTAGGATCTGACATCAAGTTGCCTGAACATATTTCAAATCTAAACGTATAGCAGGGCCAAAATTTTCATTACATTTTTTTTTTGTTGCAAAAGATGTTTATCAATGTATTTTTTATTTATTTATTTTAATATAAAAAATATAAAGTATAGATATCTAGATTTATTTTCGTACAAATGGTTTATCAGTTGCAGTATAGAAATATTCATACTGATGATTGCCTATTTCCTCTTTCAGATGTCCTCGTTTTGATTGCTGGTGTAATAACTAACAGGAACACAGTGCCAAGTATAAGAGGAGCAACTGAAAAAGTTTAAACATGCCTTGCTCAATACAATAAATTGCATATAGCCTGAATTCACTAATTAAACAACAAAATAGAGCATCTATCGTCGGAAGTACATGAGTAATGTTGTGAGGCATTCCCCAACTGACAGTTAATTCACAAATAAAACAGACCAACCCCAGCCTTTCCCTGATCTCATAGAATCAAGTGGAGTTGCTTACTTTCTTCTGCTGTGCTTTCTCTATGAGAGGCTTCAGCTGCTTCTTCTCCGCAAGAATCTTGAGGAAATTGAACAAAAATGGAATATAATTATGCTTCCTGCGGATGTTTTCTGTTCTCCACTTCTTGAACTTCTCCTCCTCCATTACAATCTTCTCTGTAGCAGCTTCAATACCAACATTTACTTCAGCGAGTTGCCGGTTAAGTTCTTCAAGTTTGGTGTTTTCTGGTACCCCTGCTGTCCCTGACTGTGCAGCAGAGAGTTGTTGTAAAATGCGCTCTCTTTTTCTCTGACACTCCTTCAGCTCCACAGTATACAGCTCTTTCCTGTTTTTGATAACGGCCAAAAGATTAAACCTTATCTCGTTCTTTGAGTACTTCTCAATGCGCTCTTGGATGACAGGCTGAACCTTTTGCAGCCAATCGGAGTCATTTTGCCCCCCAGTGCAAGGGCCAAGGCTAATAGGCCCCTCCTTCAGCCCATCTAGCTCGTACAAGACTCCTTCATAGGGTAAATAGCTTATAAAATGGTAGACATCATCGTCCTTCGTTGCAGTTTTCTGCTCTTCAGGGACAAAGGGCTCAGGTCTAGCAAAACTATTGTGGGCAGTGCGAATGGCTTCACTGTTGTTAATAGCCAGACCTTTAAGTTCGGATGGAAAATTCTTGGTGAACTCTTTCAGATTTGATAGTTCTGGACCAACATCAACATCCGGAGAATTTAGAAGAATAGACAAAATTGCTTGCGTCGCACATGCATTGTTAATAACCTGGAAAACAAGTTCAGCACAAAATTTACTCCCTCTTTTTCAGCACAAAATAAACTACTCATACATAAATGCTTACCTGGCTAGCAAAAAACAAGTTGGGATTTGGCTCCTTGATGACAGCACGGTCATCTTTTTCCCCAGGACGCCACTTAAACAGGAATATCAACCCATATACAGGCCTGTTATTGGTAAAATATGAGATTGAAACATGTATCACTATTTTTCATGAAGAAATATTTTGATAAACAGGAAGATTATTGATGTGCACTCAATGATACTAGAGGCGATAACTCACCGCAGATTGTCCAGAGTCTCCAGATCTAGGGAATACAGTTCTTCAACCTGGAACAACAGAATATCAGAGTATAAATCAGTACATGACCACAAATATTCATTGTTAGTGTCATTTATTCAAACAAATCAGTTTGCAGAGCCCAATTCATCGTACAAGTGCCAAAGCTTTAATCAGGGAAAATGTAAAAAAAATCATGTCTGCATCAATATGAACCTTCTAGATATATCCAGAAAGCCAGAAGCAACCAAAACACCAGTAAAATAAAAAAACAATAATGTCCTCTACATCAACTTCAATAGAAGTCAGGTTTTTTCCAACAAGCTAAACTTGGATCTGATTTTGAAACTAGCAAACATTCATAAATATTCAATTGATTGGAAGCAAGAAAATCTTGTACCAATTTAGGTAACTCATACTTCACTTAAATTTTCTCTATAATACTCCATAGCTTCTTTTGCTATTAGCCAATTTACTAACATCTACAGTTAGAAACCCAAGTTTTTCTCTTATCAAGAATAACACATGTAGCTTGATCTCCTAGTCCCAAACCCTAATAACTTGATGAAAGTTGGTTGTGGTTTTGTGACAGAGTGATTTTCCGATTCCTTAAAAATAAAACTAAAAACCACAACTAAAGCTGATTTTTAGCTGGAAACATTAAATGAGCCATAAAGATATTTATGTCGTGAATGGAATGATTTATTTATAGTTAATCAAGACCAAGTGCCTCACTAATTGAGGTTTTATTATTACACAACAAAACCCATACACACATGAAACATGACCTCCGTGTAAGAACTATACATGGAATTAATAACTAACAATGTTCTGATTGGAGACAGAGAGATTATACCTGAACACCCTTCACTTGCATTTGCTGTATAAGTTCTGTAAATACACCTGAAATTCAACACATGTCAGTTGCAGCTTAATAACATTGAAAGAACAATTGAACAATTCAATTGAGCATCCAGCTAGGAAATGAAGAAAATCTAATGGTTATTACAAGCAATTAATCATGCACTGTAGCCTCAATTTTCCATGTATTATTTAAAGATACATTCCAAAACAACAAAGAAATTTCAGTATAGTAATAATCGGAAATATCTCATGGATTAATGATTTAGGTGTTCTGACCTGAGTTTTTCTACATAGGTAAAAAGCGTTAAGTTATAGTTTAAATAATACAGTGTTAAAATAACAGCCAAACCGGCAATTATTAGGTCATAAGTCCCTCATTCATCGCAAAAATTATACAAATTCCAAATAAAAACACATGAGTTCCCTTCCTTGTCAATGCTATCATTGACTTTTACTGTTACGCCTTGTGTATTTCCCAAATCATCTAAAACTAATCGACAACAATATTGCTCAGCTTCGCCTTAATCTAGGCTCATTCTTTTTTTTGTGCGCATCATTTAATTGTTTTAGCTGATAAAGATGAGAAACTAAGTAAGTTAACCCAATAAGAGGCTTGTAACCAAGACCAATAACAGAGAAACAAAATATGAAATTAACATGTCTCTGGAGGTTTGATCCGTGCAGCAAAAACAAAAAGTAAACATGAGCCCAACCACTAGATCAGTACTGCCTTCATATATAAGAAAGTAGCCATACACCAGGAAATACCATCTTTGGTTCCTACCATCCAATCACCGGTGAATCTATTACTGTAGAAAATCACCACTGGCATAAAACTTCATTATGTCTCACTTAGTATATCACAAACAGTCATCCCTAACTATAGAAAATCTTCCATATTAACAATTATGGAAACCACAAGGAGGAGATGTTTAAGAAAATCATCTAGCCATAGTTTCAAACTTTCAATAGCATCTTTTGTAACTGAGAAAAATAGATCAATGGGGATTGGGGAAGCACTTGACTGCAAAGCTTCTAAATTCTGGTCTGTTTAGAAGTCATAGCATGGTAGAAAGGAGAGACACAAACAAACAGAGGAAATAAGAAAGCAAAACAATTGTCAAGCATTAAGCTTGTCCTGATGAAAGCAAAATGATGGTCAAGCATTAGGCATACAGGAGTTTTTTTGAGGGGAAATAGAGGAAGACAATAAAAGAGGAATATAAAACAATTAACATAATGAAGTGCTAGGACAAACTACAGTCCTAGGGGATTTTTTTTTTTCTTTCCTTTTTTCGTGGAATTGAGATACGTTCATGTTGAGCACATTTCAAAACACTAGAACAAAAGTCGGGTATGGATTATGTATTTCCATGCAAATATTCCTATCAAGTCAAGTCATGTCACTAAAAGCGCAGCAGCAAAAATGCCAAGTAGCTCATTTTTCCTACAGCTAAGTCACTCTTTCCCGTGAATGAAAGATCAACTTCGCTACCACATTATACTATTTGTTCCATAATCGTTTGGCAAATTTCCTCTATTCTTCCAAATTAAGTACTCGAACAAATTTAGTAATGTATAACTGTCACTACTTCAATAATAACTGCATATCAATTGATCCATTAAAGAGCCATGCCACATCAGCAAAAGTTACCAAACAGAATCAACAAATCCAAGCTTTAAATGCAAACCATATAAGGCCAGATTCTTCACCACAAAAATCCACTCCAGAAGAGCTAGAATAGTATATAAACAAAAGAATTGCTAGAATGATTAGTGGAATTCTAGGAGGAAAAAAATCGAAAAATAATGAAGCTGGTGCAGCCCCTTGCACACTTACTTGTTTAATGATTAGACATTTGAATTCAGAAAGGAATTACATCAGCTAAACAAGACTGAAACAATCCACACAAAATCAAAATTCGGAAATCAACTTAGGATTATTTGGAAGACAAGCATTGACATAAAAAAAGTCAAGATTCCAATCCTCGTGTCAAATGCACAAGCAATAAGATATCAAAAAATCTCTACAACAACAAAGTAAAACCCTCACAAAGAGATGCAAAAAAGCCATACCAGGATCAGACTCGATTGTGCACCACGACATGATCGAAGACGAATGACCTGTGAAGAATAACAGAAACAAATATAAATCAATAACTTCTCCAAATAGATGTCTCTCTGTCGTTTTAGACTTTTAGGATCAAGTCGAAAAAATATTAATTACTATACATTTTACTCACACTCGTGCAATTTGTCCTAATAAGAGTTATATCAAGTATAATTGCCAATTTTATAGGAATAGAAGATTATACACACCTAAATATACTCTTGCTAATATTGATAGCGCGCTAAAACCCTAACATTACGAATTCAGAGTTGTAACTAGGACTAACTACACTCTTATTACTTCACTGTTCATACTCAATATTCCTATGATTAAACTCATCAGAGCTCGGAAATTCATCTTTAACCACTGCTTGAAATCCATATTTCACATGATAAACACCGAAAATTCGAGAAAAATAAAAGTAAGGCCAAATTAGAAAATAACACCTATTAAAAACCCCGATTTTGATAATAACACCTGTTGAAAAAAAAGTTTTATTATAACACCTACAAAAATCCCAAAATTTTGGTTTCACCACCCACTAACGGACTTTTGGATGGAAACCATTAGTGGGGCCCGCCATGTACACGTGTCAGCTGTGTATTGGTTTAAAAAAAAAGAATTTTTTTTTTAAAAAAAAAAAAAACCTAACCCAGCCAGCCCCACCACCGGCAACACCTACCCCAGCCAAGCCAGCCGCCGGAACCCTCTTAACACCTAGCCAGCCCCAGAAACCTCCTCCCCTAACACCGACAACCCTTCCCTAACGCCGGCATCGCCCGATATCCCCTCCCCTAACACCAGCACCGCCCTAAACCCCATCCCGGTGGTGGCTGGGTTAGGGTTTAGGGGTTTTTCTTTTTTTTTTTTAATTTTACTTTTTTTTTATTTATTTTTTTTAAAACCAATACCTTATTGACACGTGTACATGGCGAGCCCCACTAACGGTTTCCATCCAAAAGTCCGTTAGTGGGTGGTGAAACCAAAATTTTGGGATTTTTGTAGGTGTTATAATAAAACTTTTTTTTCAACAGGTGTTATTATCAAAATCGGGGTTTTTAGCCGGTGTTATTTTCTAATTTGGCCTAAAAGTAATCTTTTAAGAAAAAATTAAAATTAACCTAAGATAATTGTTCGAGCTTCATATTATAAATAGAACACCGATTAAAATCCTTAATTTCCAGAAAAAAATAAAAGAAATTCCGGCACAAATAAATACGTAAGGAAACAAAAATCGGAAGCACATAAAATAGAATGAATCATCTAATCACCACAATTTTCCATAACTTTGAATCACAAAATCAATTTACAGAATTTTATCATCTTTACAAATTCTAACACTAATAATCAACAACAGAATTCCAATTATACAAGCGAAAAAAAGAAAAAAAAAAATCAGTTTCATCAAATTTGAGCGAAATTCGCAAACAAGGATTGAAGGAATGTAATCATGGAATTGAATCACGAAGAGAGAGAAAAACCTGAAGAGGAAAACCTCAATAAGAGAAAACTACGGAGCGGCTTTGGCGTTGTGCAACAATGGAAGACCTAAACCCAGAGGAGAGAGAAAGTAGCTGGTTTATGAAAGAGAGAAAGAAGAAAACTGAAGAAGAAAAAGGAAGATAATCTCACTCTAGTGAAAGCTGGGTAAGCTGGCTTATTGGGCTGAAGAAGATAGACTAATAAATTGAATTGGGCTATTGGATTTATTGTCGATCTATTTGATGGCGGAGAAGCCCATGGTCCAGTAAGAGACTCACCGACTCTTTTTGTGATTACGAGTTGTTCGGTATCATTGTCTGTTTTTTGGTTTTTTTGTTTAGAGATTTCAAAAGTTGCTTGATAGGAAATACAAATTACGAAGTAAAAAATATTTTATTTTGCAATTGAGCCAATTCGCAACAATTAAAGCCTCTTCACATTTACTGAACTGAGCAAAGCTGAACTGAACTGATTTGAGCTGAGCCGAACCAAACTGAACTGAACTGAGCTGAAAAGAATATTTTATGAGAGAAGAAAATTAAGAGTTGAACTGAACTAAATTGATTGGAGCTCAACTAAATTGAAATGAACTGATTGGATTTGAACTAAACTGAACTGATTGGAACTGAACTGAAATTAAGCTGAAGTGAACTGACCCTTACTGAGAAATTGAGAGGCATGACTATCTTAGGTACAGTCTTAGAAAACACACTGGTTTTTCAAGGAAAAGAAATTTTCACATAATAATATTCTCTAACTATTTTTGAGCTAGGATCATAAAGGAATTTTTTATTTGATTCAGGTCGTAGTTGTTTGAAAAATGATATTTGTATCATTGATTAAACCATAATTTGCTTTATCATCGTTCGAAATAAATCATCTTAATCAAAGCAAATCGTTTCCAACTTAGAGACTTAGAATTGTATCGTGCTAATGTTAGGCTTATCATGAATATGAATTGGCTAGACCCAAGCATGACATGAAAGTCGTGTCTAGCCAACCATGCCATATTGCCATATATATGGCACATCCCATCTTCATCTGCTCGTTTTATATCATGTCATGTTTTGATCGAGCTCGATTAAGCCAATTATCATCTTTTTGTATCATACTATATATCCTACTCCACTACCAAGCCTATCTCAAACAAAGAGAAAAAAAACAAACTTTATCAATGGAGAAATCATCACAAATAAATCAATTAACAAATTATAATTGATTAAAATAAAAGGCGAGTATTCCACGAAAAAATAAATAAATAGATAAGGTGAGTAGATAAGTGACTAATACAAAACCATTGATCAAGTAATCTATAGATTAGGAATGTATCGCACAATGCCAAGTGCCAAAGCTATGTTCGATGATATCAACAGTGGGTCAGCTACTAATTGTGTATTAAAATCAGGATTAGTTAGTTGCTAAATTATCGTAGTATTTCCTTATCTTAAGATTGAGTAGCATTGTTTCTCTTTCTAATGGACGGCTCCGACACTTAATGCGTTGCCAAATCGTCAATTGACACCAAACATATGCAAAAAATTAGATATTACCAGAAATTCAAAGGTAGGGGGAATTGAACTCCCCAGAATTCGTGGCTAACGTAAATCTAACTACCTTTTGTGATTTCATTCTCCACTTAAACAGAGATTTGTCCCTCCTCTATAATCAGCACATGAAATGAGGCAATTTGACTATAACCATTTTTTATTTTTATCTTCTCGGTCAACCAGTAGCTTTAATTGTTTAGAAAGGAATAACAATTAACAAATAATGGTATTGGTTTGGAGTTTTGGACTATGTATATAGTTTTGCAAGGAAATTTATATAGTCAATGCTTTTAGTAATGATTCTAAGCATACATTTTTCTTCTTTAGTACTCCATATTTGCTAAATTTTTAAGTATTCCACTTACGTGACACTCTCTACATTTGTATTTTATATATATGTATGGTAATACGGACAAATTACGTACCTCTGTACTAATGTACTATGAACTTTGGCATAAGGCCAACTAATTACCATCTTACCACCATTTGTTATCGGTTTATAGATTGTTAGGCTATAATAATACAGAGTATGTATTTTAAAATTAAAAATACATTGGTTAACAAAAAATAAAAAATTGATGTGCATAAATCAAATTTCTCAATGACTAAAATTCTTAGAGCTAAGTTTAACATATCCATAAGTATACAAATTATAAAAAATAAAATAAAATAAAATTGGAAATGTAGATGTATATATGCAATATCCAGATCTTTCTATTAGGCTTGTAAAATATCTTTCTATTAGGGCTATGGAAAAGAGGTCTAAATCTTTATAGAAAACTAGAGAGTATTCCAAATTGTTTTACCAAATCAAAACCTTGTTCAATTCCATAAATTGCTTAAACAACATTCATTGCTCTTGTTGATGTATATGCCAAAACTTTATTTATCCACAACCTCTGGAATTTTCTACCATGCTTTATTAAATAATATAAAAACTAAAACAATACAATGGGCCAAATTCTGGAAGTCTCTGAACTTTAATCAAGTTCTTGGTTAATTATTTTTTATGAAGATTATATTATACTTCGACTAATGAACAATTCTTAAATAGTTTCGTGTACCACCTTTTTCTTATGAAAATGAAACTATATATGAATAAAAAATCATCAAGTCGAAACATATGACATTGATGAAAATGATTTATATTTAAATTAATTTAATATCAACATTAATTTGTGACACATTAAGGTGAAATAGTCCACCATATATTTAAAGATAAGCATGTATTATATGACGTACAAGTTTATTAAAAAAAGAGTACTCCGTAATATAAATTATAACTTTGGATGATACTTGCTTCATGATAAAATTAAACCTACCTTCTGATTTCCTAAAAAAGAATGCAAATTATAATAATAATTCATTTGAGGTTGTGAAGCTTTCAGACCGAATGAACAAAAACAATTCACGAGTTCCACGAGAGTTGTGCTTAAGCAGCGGCTAAAATTACTACTCCTAGAGTCCAGTAGTATCAAAAGGAAAACATCCTCGTGATTATAAAGTATAGAAAACTCACGCATATATGTTACTGAAAACATCCTCATCAATTATGTTCTACTCCCCCGTCTCTGAATTACAATCCGGCCTACTCTAGCATTTATTCATCACACAACAGACAGAAGTAGAAATGCAATTTAGAGACGGAAGGAGTACAACTTTCTTCACTTTTATTTGCGCTTTGCATTGCATAATCTCTATATTTGCAGTTTTTTGATCACTTATACAAAGTACTCTTTAATTACAAAATAAAACATCCAATATCTTACATTGGATTGGTGAATGGACGGAATAGCCCACTATACTTGATGTACATGTTCTTTTAAATTGTGACACTTAAAAAAAAGTATAAGTTAATTATACATTTACTTAATCAGTTAATGATTTTTAATGATCATGTTCTAAATTTAGTATGAACGATACTGATTTGATTTAATCCAAGCTAATTGTTTGATTTAATTGATCTTTGATCTTACATTAACCTTACTATATAAGGAAAAACACCGCGTACTATACTATTTATCAAGTAGTGGCAATATTTTGTAAACTTCATCTTATTATGTTTTCTTCAAATATCTAAACTTTACAAATACAATATTAAAAATATATGGCAATAAGTAAATAAAAAAAATGGAGTAAATATCAAGAATATGGAGTAAACAAAGTTTAGGGCCTGTTCTCATTGACTGAACTCAGCTAAACTGAACTAAACTAAAATGAACTTAGCTGAACTGAACTGAACTGAAATAAATATAAAGGAAACTAGAAGCTGAACTGAACTGAATTGAATTGAAAATAAACGTATGAGAATAGACCCTAGTCAACTTAGTAAATGGAATAGCATGGATCTTTCCTTTAATAAACCGAAAGGCCTAATGGCCCTTTGTGGAATTGTCACTCAAATTGCAAAGACAACAAAATAGAAGAAAGAAGAGATCAAAAGTAAATAAAAGGAAAAAAAGTCAATAAAGGAAAGGTGAATACGTGTGATCAGGGGAATCGGGTTTGGCACTTTAACATTACCAGGGAAGCAAAGTGCGTCGTATTACTACTGTATTAGTCATCCCAGTTTCTTTTCAAAGGTGGCCTATATTTGTGTAAGTTGAGACTTGAGACAATCATCCTTCCACGTGGCTGATCTGTTCTTTCGTTTACAATAAAAAAAATTATACATTTTTATCATCTTTTTATAAACCTTTTTTTTTTCTAGGTTTCAAAAAAAAAAAAAAAAAAAAAAAAAAAACCTTTTTTCTCATTTTAACATATTTTGATCCGTTTCTATACTAAAGAAGTTTTTATTTTTATTTTTATTTTTATTTTTTTACGTAAATGTTAATCCCCTTCTTCAAAATGTTAATCCCCCATTTTTACATAATAGGGCCTAGATTATTGATATTTTAAAAAAAAAATCAAAACAAAATAAAAAAGTTACAGAATTATATTAATATCATAAGAATTTAAATCAATGGTGTGTATAATAAACAATAAAAGATATGTTATACTTTGTAATAAACAATAAAATAATAATAATAATAATAATAATAATAATAATAATAATAATAATAATAATACATTGTAAAATTTGTACACCAGCAAATGTAAAGACAATATGAAAAAATATGAAATGTGAATCAATTATTAAATATCAAAGGAGATATATTATTCCTAGTTTTCTACAATATAAGTATATAACTAATATTTCATCTAGCTAACAAATAATCACATACATTTGTCCTATATTTGTCGCTCTCTTAAACAATACGGAGTATAAACAACTTGAAGTATGGAAATTTGGTAAGTATCTATTATTTAATCTTGTGTTTTTAATTTATTTATTTTGTGTAAAGAAAGTCAAGTCAACTAATGCAAATGATATAACAAAAATGATACGGAATATTATTTGTGCGAATAAATAACTGAGGATAATACAAATTAAAAGGGTGAGAGATTTGAAATTACAAGCCTTATAATTAAAAAATTTACATTAGTCGTTTGAAATATGAGTATCATATTGTTTAATGATTATATAATTTATAATTGAGATATTTTTTTTCCAAGTAATTAATTATATTACTTTATTAATGGTATTAAATAGTATTATCAATATTTTAATAATTTATCAAATATTTAGTTTCATTTATGTAATTTTATTCTTATTTTATAGTTTCTTAAAAAAAATATTTATTTTATGTACACTTTTCAAAATTTTCAAATAAACTTTGTAAAATCATCTTACTATAAGGGACTATGATATGTCATATTCACCTTATTTTCATTTATTTTAGGTGTAATAAGTTCAGTTCAAAAAAAAAAGCTCTAATAAGTGTTATTCAAATACAAATTACAACAAAAATAAGTTTGATGAGATCTATCAAGTTTGAATAAGTTCAAGTAAATTTAGATAATATAAGATATACTCTTATCAGAGTTATCACTAATCTAATACCTAACCTCATTGCCTCATTGGTTAAAAGAGCAAATAATATAGTCTCAGAGTATCACCCGCAACACTTTGTTGAAATTATAAAATACTCCATATACATGTACTACCCTCAGTGTGAGTGAGGGATAGGCCGATAGCTCTAAAGTTCTCTTCTCGATCCCATGTGATCTTGGGATCGAGTGAAAGTGTCATACAAATTACAAACCATATTCCAATTATTACAAATTTCAACCGCACACTAACACCGTCTTTAACTATAATAGACCAATAGTACAATTGTATGTAATAACAACTATGTACATCATGTGTAACTTAATTAAACGATCGTGTATATCAATTACAAACACCCTTTATTATTACTTCATCCGTTTCTTAATTAAATTTCTATTTCTAAAATTTATTTCTCACATAATAGAGAGAAATAGGAATCTAATTAATGAACGGAAATTGTAAGAAATTAAAGACTCATAAGTTAAGATGGAAATTTGTAATGCATAATTGCATATCGCCTTGCCTTACCACATCGGACTGAAAAGTCAAAAGTCTTCCGCCAACTCAAACACACAAACAAAACACCGAATCGGATAAAAGAAAGTTAAAATAACAAAAGGTAAATAAAACGATAAAAATTAAAATTAAAAAAAACCCCAAATAAATCTGCAAGTATCTCTCAACAAGTCTAGTAGTCTTTCCAATTTCCGTATAATTTACAAAACCCCATTGGGATCCCATCCCATCCCATCCCATCCCACCCCAAAAATTTTCATCAACAAAAACAAACAAACAAACAAATACAATCAACAACAATAACTCCAACCAACACAATTAGCTGCGCCCTTGCGGGAATGTTCTCTTATATATACTCTTCTTCCTCCTCCTTCTCCCTTACACCCTTCAACCACCTTTTTTCTCTCTCTTTCCTCTTTCTCTCTCTACCCCTTTCTCTCTCCTCCTCTCTTTCAACTCCTACTCTCGGATAGATCTTTCTAGAATCGCCCAATTCACCGGCTGTTACCTGTTTACTTCAATGGCCAAGAGTATTCTTGTCACCGGTGGTGCCGGTTACATTGGTAGTCATACCGTTCTTCAGCTTTTACTCTGTGGTTTTAAGGTAGTCGTCATTGATAATCTTGATAACTCGTCGGAAATCGCTCTTCACCGAGTCAAGAAACTCGCCGCTCAGTTTTCTACCAATCTCTCCTTTCACCAGGTCATTCATTTGAATTTTAATTTGATTGTTTCGTCGAATTTTCATTCATTTTTGATTTTATTTTGGGTTTATCGATGAGTCGGTGGATCGTGTAAATTCTTGAATTTAATTTTTATTTTTATTTTAATTTAGGAAATGCTCGTTTCATAATTGTGGAATTTTGAACGCGTTACTTCGGGTTATTTTCGTTTAAATTAATTTTGGGGGAATTTTGAATTTGTTTTTTACTTTTTATTTTAATTTTAAATTTTAAATAGTGAAGCATGTGGTATCTTGTGAATATAATCATTGTTTTCACGTTCTTTGGTTGTTGTATACTTTTAGTCTTTTAGGGGTTGTATGAATTTTGCTTTATTTTTTTGGGTGGTGGAATAAATTCTTCCATTACGTTTGGAAGTTATGAAAAATGGTGTTACTATATTATTGGAAAAAAGCTACGTTTTGTTATTATTTGTCATTATAAATTTACTAATAATAATAAAGTTTGGGTTTTATTTTATTATGTAACGCTGACTTGTTTAATTTAATTACTCTGCGTTAGAAGATTCTTATTATGTTGTTGGCATTTAGCTTTATTTGGTTGTCACCTTAGTAATTTTATGAAAAGGGTGTAGACTTGTACAATTAGTATAATACTTTGTACAAAGTTATAGGGAGTACGTGTTTAAAACAAGCGGTAACTCTATATGTCGAGGTGGAACTTTGATTATTAATATATCTCGTAATGCCAAAGTATGATCGATTAAAAAATGTTGAACATGTTGAACTTTGATTATTAATACCGAAGTATTTCTCATAATGTTGGAGTACATAATTGATTAAAAAAATGTTACTCCGTATTACTTTATAATACTAAGCTGATTGTACACTTGTCAAGAAATTACTAGTTACTCCGTAAGGTATAATCATGTAAAAATTTGAGTAATTAGTAAGCAATCCTCTGTTCTGGAAACAAATATTCTTGGAAGGAAATAATTTTATGCTGATGATTTTTCATATATATATATATATATATATATATATATATATATATATATATATATATATATATTATAGTTCGAGTGAATACATCAGAGAAAAAAAATGATCATGGAATTCTTCCAATGCTATGTGTGATCTAATTAATTCAATTTTAATCGACTTTGTTCGATTTCTATGTTTTGTCAACATTAGTAATTTTAAAATGCTAGATTATGGGAAAATGAATAATAGGAAATAATTAGTCTAGATCTATGTCGTTTCAGCTCAATGCTAGTGCTAAACACAAATTCATATACCCTATTTTCATTGTTATGCTCAGCCATTTTGATGCAAAAGATGTTCGTTCTTGGTCTAAATTAAGTGAGGCCATGAGGTTGTTAAACATGTCACTCGGGAATTTGATGTGATATAAAGAGTCTGAGTAATGATGGTATGGAAACAGGACCATTATCATATAGAGTAGCTTTTCAATGCCTTAATGTTTCATCACCACTCCATGTGATATACTTAAGCAATTTGTTGTTCTTTAATTGCTAGATTTATAATTGATCACTGTTAATTGAAGTAAAGGTGAACCTCCCTACAAATATGTTGACTACAGTAATGCAAATCTACAATTTTTTGATTTCTTGCATTGCACTTAGTCATGAAGCCTTTTTGTTTTTTTTTTTTTTTTTTTGTTTTTTGCACATTGCCGGTCATCAATTTTGTGCTGTTGTTTTTCTTCAGAATGTTATTTTCCATAATCCTCTTTACGCGACAGAGTCCTTATTTTAAAGTCTAAATTTTGCTGCAGGTGGACCTCCGGGACAAATCAGCTCTCGAAATGGTTTTCTCTTCAACAAAGTAAGCCCATTATATAATTATTGTCAATTCTCTACTCTTATTATAATAATACAAATTTTTCTCTTGCTTTATTATCGTCTAATTGACATTATGTGCCCTGTTGGTTCTAGATTTGATGCTGTCATTCACTTTGCTGGACTGAAAGCAGTTGGAGAAAGTGTGCAAAAACCATTGCTGTATTACAATAACAACATCATTGGTACAGTTAATCTCCTGGAAGTTATGTCTGCTCATGGATGCAAGACGGTATTATTTTTCTCCTTCACTGTAGATTTATTATCTTATATGCAGCTATCTCTTTTCTCTTGATCTTGTGTTCTTGCTTGGCTGAATACATAATATATTGCCATATGAAAAATATGCTTTTTATGTTCCAGGTTGAGTTCAAAGGTTTTTTCTACAGCTATTTATTATGCCTACTTGTGGCCAGCAAACAGAACAAATTTATATTGTAACTTCATAATAGATATTTTTGCTGATTTTCTTTTTCGATGTATTTCAGCTTGTCTTTTCATCATCAGCAACTGTGTACGGTTGGCCCAAAGAAGTCCCATGTACTGAGGAGTTTCCCTTGTCTGCAGCAAATCCATATGGAAGAACCAAGGTGTGCTTAAGAGTATATATAAAAAATTCTCATTTTTGTTTGCTTATACAAAATGTCAGATATTCAATGGGACCTTCATTTGAATTCATTGATCAATTCCTCAAACTTATCTCTGCTGTGCTATCCTGTTTCAGCTATTCATTGAAGAAATATGTCGTGATGTTCAGAATTCTGATTCTGAATGGAAGATTATTCTTCTCAGATACTTCAATCCAGTTGGTGCTCACCCCAGTGGGCATATTGGTGAGGATCCACGAGGAGTTCCAAACAACCTTATGCCTTACGTGCAGCAAGTTGCTGTTGGCAGAAGACCTCATTTAACGGTGTATGGAACTGATTATAATACTAAAGATGGCACTGGGGTATGTTAACCAGATCTCTTGATAACCAATTGTTCTGAACTTGTGTGTGTCTTGCTAATGTGTCTTCTTGTTTAATATAGGAGCTTTTTTTTGGTCCACTATTTAAAACTTTTTAACATATCATTCTGTTCCATTGCCTGAAGCCACTTATTTCATTCTCTTTTTCCTGTTGTTGGTGCTAGATTTTCTTTCTTACATGCCAAAGTATCTGAGGTTCTGTGAAATTAGATTAGAATTTACTGCTATCTATGTTTTCTAATAAGAATCGTCTTCCAGGTTCGGGATTACATTCACGTGGTTGATTTAGCTGATGGACACATAGCAGCACTGCAGAAGCTATTTGATTCTAATATAGGTCAGTATATGCTAAAACTCCCAAAGTAAACTTCTTTATTCAGTGAGTTTATCTTTTTTGCGTTCTCCTTTATCAAAAACCTCTTATTAGAGCTTTTGGCATGAAGCCATAAATATACATTAGCAGTTTCTCCCCCTTTTCTCTCATAAGGGGCCTGGATGATTCAATGTTATTTCTGTTATCTAGTAAATGCTGACGAATAAGGAAAATAATTTGCAGCCTGTGAAGTCTACAACTTGGGAACTGGTAAGGGGACATCAGTCTTGGAGATGGTAGCAGCATTTGAGAAAGCATCGGGAAAGGTAAAGACCTTCCAAGCAATTTTCTCATCATAGGGTTACCTGCAAGTATGCAGACCCATTTTTATTTGAATTATTCTGTTCTGTTTTCTTGGATCGATCATATTTGCTTCTTCTGTACTGCTAAGTGCTAAGTGTTGGCTATTTTTGGCCACAAATATGTAGTTATGTCCTCAACAGAACAGTTGTTAACATTACTGCATCAGAATTTAAGTTAGAGGCCATAATCTTCTCCACTTGGTATTTTTAAGTTGTATACTTGCAGACTTGGTTCACCAGGAACTTTGATTGTACTTAAGACTGGCATATTCTTAGTAGTTGGCTTCACTGTCTTTTTTTAGTCATTATACTTCCATTTCATAGCATTATTATGTGGGATATAGTTCTCTTCTTTATGGCAAGAATATATGCTCCTCTACTGTTTCCTCTGTTGAGATTAGTAAAGATCACGTTTTTTGTCAATTTTCAGTCATATGTGCAAACACTTTGATTCTGCCATTTTGTGTCCCAACTCCCATGCATTTTCTTGCGTCTGAAGCATATCATGGGGATCCCTGTTTGCTTCAAACCTTGAAACTTTGGTGAACTAACTATTATTATCTTCTCAGGAAATTCCTCTTGAAATGGCTGGGCGACGCCCTGGAGATGCTGAGGTTGTATATGCCTCAACAGAAAAAGCAGAGCGAGAACTAAATTGGAAGTAAGTCTCTGACTGATTCGATGAAACTTATGAAAGTCATCAACTGAAAGTCACTTGTTCTATAGTTTACCATGATCCTTAACCTAGAAACATTGGTATCTGACAATAATATTGTGCAACTGCAGGGCCAAATTTGGAATCGATGAGATGTGCCGTGATCAATGGAACTGGGCTAGCAAGAATCCTTATGGTTATGGCTCACCGGATAACGAGGACTGATTGATTCAACCAGCACAGAGAACAAATATACACACACCTATGTACAATCTAATCTCATTGGTACAGCCGCCGCCTGTTGCTACACCACCCATACACCACAGTTTCATCCAGCCTAACTCTAGGAATATAGCATGAAAATAATGCGAGTAATATAAAATGCCTATTTGTGAAGCATATAGTATTATGTTAGTGTAAATGGGCTAAGAATGTCATGTAACTATCTAATTTGTTTTATAGGTAATTTTTAAAAGGGGGAAAAAAAAGTATATTCTATTGAGAAGATCAATTATTTTGCATGTGCTCTCTTTTGGGCTGAATTCTGCAAGCTGTAATTTGTTGGAAATTTCTTGAGTTTCCTCTGCTGGAAAGTTCAATATCCAAGTCACCCTGAAGCTGTTATGGTATATCTCAACAACCTATTCTGAAGCTGCTTGCTAGTGAATGAAGAGATGATTTGAGCAACAACTTGAAAGGATAAGTTATTAATTTTTTGCCCTCTTCCCCGTCGATCACCCCCCTCGACTTTCCGATTGCCCTTTCGGGCGTTTATTGTAGGATCATTATGTTTAGATACCAATTATAGTGATTTTTTTTGCCTTGTTTAATTAGGCTGCTTTTTTTTATTCATTTAATTATTTGATTTGTTTAATATTATTTTTTTAGTTACAGTGAACCGTGATTCTTTATTGGTACTATAATAATTCAAATATTGGATTTGTTTTATCTGAATAAGATAATGAATGTAGTTCATGATGAAGTAGTTGCCGATTTTCTTCTTTAGTCTTCAAATTAATTCCATGATACAACGTTATGATTTGATTCTAGTTACTCTGACATAATGATGTGCTAATTGCGTGCATTCTACTATGTGACAAGTATTTGATTGAAAAATGCGTTGTATGTAAATATCATATCTTAATATTTGCTCTAAACATGCGAAGAACGTGTGGTATTAGTCAAGAAGGCTAGTTAATAACCCAATACAGAGTATTGTTTTGTGGAATTGACAAATTGTTTAAAACATTTGTTTATTTTCACAAATTCGAAAATGTCAATCTTGCCTAATTATTGGATGGGCTGGCCTGGTGTGAGTTAAAAGCTAGCCATCTTTGATTCTTTGTTAAAGAGGTAAAAGGATTAGGCTCTAAGCATATACTCTATACTTCTATAATGACTCAGGCTAATAATGGAGACACATTTACTAGAATTTCCTTTTGTCATTGATTTGATTGTTGTGGTGCTAATCACAATACACCAAAATATATATATATATATATATATATATATATATATATATATATATATATATATATATATATATATATATATATATATATTATTATTAAAAAAACTAGTTATTGGCCCGGGCGATGCCCCAATAAATCGTAAATTTATAATTAAATTTGATCAAAATTAATAAAAAGGATTAATGTTATACAATACGGATTTTTAATAAGTGAGTGAAATATATACGGAGTAATTATCTACATGATCTTTCATTAATATATATTTAAAATAAGCATGTCAAATTTAAATTTGGAGGTTATGCATATGAAGAGTTTTTGATGAAAATTAAACATTATTGTAGAGAATTAAAGTTATAGAATTAAATTTGGAGGTTATACATATGAAGAGTTTTTTGTTTTTTTAATTAAAGTTATAGAGTTTTAATTTATATTGGGGAAAGACATGACACGTAAGATGCCACCTCACACACATGTGTCGCCTAGTCATGTTGTGGGAAGGGTGACACATGGCGTGACCATGTTGTTCCCTTGGGTTTTAATAATACAACAAGGTAAGAGACACACACAAAATTGCGTGTGCAATATAAGAAATCTATATGTCTCGATCCTTTTTTTTTTGAAATATTATATACCTAATTCTATGTATATATATATATATATATGACTTTATAAAATGATGAAATCATGAATATGATTAATTATGACCCCCTCTCACTTTATATATTACTATAGATTATAGATTTAAGGTCAAAGTGATGCAATTATTGTGAAACATAGAAAGTATAAGATTAATTATGGTTAACAAGTTATATACATAGTACTTAAATATAGTTCAACATTCTATTCTTGTCACCTTATTTTCACAAGTTCAAGGATGACAAGCTTAGATGAAATACATTAAGATGACAAATTAGAACTAATAATAACTTACATGTTTGAATAGTGATGACGAAATTTAGGCAAAGTGAAAACTAAGTAAATTAAACTAATGTCGTACAATTAGTTTGATCACCATTACTAGTGAAAGTTGAGCGATTTAATTATGTTACCAAGGCTATGTTCTCTTGACATTATTTTTGATATCATTTTTGTTAAATTTACTTTTACTTATTAAAACTTAATTTTATTGATAAATAATTTTTTTTTTGAAACAATAAATGAATTTATTTAGTTTAACTAGTCTTTATCGAATTGAAATAAATATTACTTAAATTATTTTTCAAGTTCATCAAGAAGATAAAACTTGTACTCTTATTTTCTCGATCAATCGACACATTACAAATTACTCCATAGTAAAGTACTAATACTCCGTATAACACATCAATCCCAATTAAAGTTTTTCTTAAAAGGCGAAAATTAGGTGATCCTAGATTCCTAGAATCCTACTCAATATTCTACCATGACATAAAAGAGGTGAGTAACAAAATTATCCTGAATACAAATTACTCCAAATACCTTTCAATCAAATCAAGTAACGTTCAAATATAAATTCTTAAATAGACCTGGTTCACACTAATTTATTGTGGATCACTAACATTAGGACTAATTTATTGTGGACCACTAACATTAGGGAAACTATGGTTGTTTTATTAGAAAAAAAACGGTCACTATAATAGAAAAAAGGTCTCTATGTTGAAATAAAAGTCATTTTGATAATATATACTCCGTATGCTATAAAAGGTTAATTTTTTTAATGAAATATTTTATATACTGGTTAGTTTGAATAATAAAGGTCACTATGTTAAAGTTAGGGTCATAACGTTGTACTTTAAGTTCACAATAATATTAAATGTTATACTAATTTTAATAAAGGTTACTATGTTAAAAATAAGGTTATTATGTCAAAATTAAGGGTCACTATGTTTAATATAATGTCAGTTGCGTGTGTATAAACCTCAGGTCCACCCGAGATTTTCTGACGTTAAAAACACACAAAAATCACTTTCATTCCCTGGGATCTATCCTGGGCATCTCCTTGTATATCCAGGTTGAAACATCTTAAACCTCCCACCCTATTTTCGAATACGACATTCAAACATCAAACCCTTTTTATAATTAATATTATTGTCGGTTTTATTCTTCAATTTTTAAGGTAATTACTCCCCCCTTTTTATTGTATTTTATTATATTAATGTTTAATTTTCTGGAAATGTTGTCATTTGATGAACCCCATTTTAAATTTCTTGTTTAATTATGCAACCCCTCTTTGAATTTGGTTGGTTTTTAATCAATTTGAACATTATTGTTTATGTTTTGTTGCAATTCCTCATTTTCATTTTTACCAGTAGAGTGAAATGCATCTAAAGTTTAGAACTTTAGGGAAGAAATCTGGGTTTTAAGGCCCAATGATTTGGGTTCTTTTAATAAGTGTCATTTCAATGCTCATTGATTGGCAATTTTCTTATGATTGTTAGTTTGGGATTCCATTTGTTTAGAATTTAAACAAATTTATGAATTTTTAAGAATGTTTATTTTTTTTTATTTTTTGGGAGCATGGAATATTACTGTTTTGATCTTAGGTGTTTTGGACAATGGAGCTTTAGCACTTTACTTATTCTTAAGGTTTAGCACTTAAGCAGAACGAATTTCGAGGCTTTGGTGCTATTGTATTGTTAACGCATCTAGCCAGATAGAATTAAGAAAACCCTAGTGTACTGTGATTGTAGTTTTAGAAAAATCAATGAACCATGTGAAAAGCATACAGCATTGATTTGTTTTCGCTCTTCGTTTATTGAATATGTGATTTGATTAATGATTATGCCTAATGATATTCGGCTGTTTGCTGATTCTTTCTGATTTTCATTATTGTGAATTGAAATGTTTAATCAGCTTTGGAACGAACTTGATTTGTTGAGATGATGTGTTGTTTGCAGATCACTAATAGGCTGTGGAATGTGTACATAAAATGCTAAATTGGTTCACTTCTCTTGGTTGTATGTTATGTGGTAATTGATGAAGATTTAATTTCTCAACGAGGGAATAATGTTATATAGTTTGAGGGGAAACTACCTATGGTGTATTTTGCACCTGTCTTTAGCATATGTGGCAATTATCATAATCTCATAGTATAGCGTGCACTCAACTATGCTAAGAGCCTAAGATAAATCAAGTACTTGTGTGTGTGTGTTAAGTGCGATCATATATAAGGGGAAAATAGTCAACATTTTTATTGATAGTTCTAAAATGTGCACATGATGCAGCTTGTTGAATGTAGCTATAATTGTTTGCTCAGTCTGTTGCTGACTTGTTATGGCGAGATGACTTCTAACCCCTTATCCTGTCTTCAGGAGTTCAGATAGTACATCAGAGGTTATCAGAAAGGAGACCGTAAACTTGTCATGGCTATTGTAGCACCTGTATATGACAGGGAGAATTTCTACTCCATAGGACCATTGCACCTTACAGTTGTTGATTGGTAAGACCTTTATATTCATTACTATTCAGTTTGATAGTGTTGAGGGTAGAATAGTAGATAGAGAGTGTCAAGTCTATTAATTGCTTAATTACTGAGTAAATTATGCTATTGCTACATAAAAGTTATTTATGCTTTTATATGCTACCAAAAAATAGTTAACCAATTATGCGTCTTACTTTTCTGTCCATTTGCAACAGAGCCAAAAGACTTACTATTCTTTGTCCTTGAATTGTAAATCAAATGTCTATGATCAGTCAATGCTTCTCAATTTTTTGTTAAGCTGTAGGCAGTTGTGTTTGGGATCCATTACAGGGGTAAGGTTGTGTATGCATGACCTTCTTTTATACCTTGCCTTGGGAGGAACTCTTTTGAAGACTTGAGAGTTGAGACATGTTTATTTTGATGGATGTTGCAAAACAGCAAAAGCTATGCGGTTATCTTGAATTTTGGGTTTATTGTCTGCTTCATTTTATGAATAGAGCAGCAGGTGTGGCTCTCATAATTTTTGAGCTCCGCAGATTTTTTGTCTACCATCATTTTGCTTACATTATGGCTGGAGTTTAGATGTGTATGTTTTCCAACTTATGTGTAACTTTGTCACCTTCCCCTATTTTGGCTTTGTGTATTTCTCTCTAGCCTCTTGCTTTCCTCTGTCTATTGTTCCCTTGATAACTTTAGTAAAGCATACTTTTGGCATTGTGCTACAGCTCATTATAACAAATAGATTAAGAAGGCAACCAGTTACCCTATAGTTGTGATAGATAAGTGGCTAGCTTTTCCACTGGGACAATGTGCCATTGGCAAAATACGAAGTATCATTTAATTAAAATTGAGGCCTTTAAGACATCAGAAATCAAAGTATTTATATGTTTGAGGCATTGAGCTTTGGTGTTTACCATGAATTTGTTACTCTTGTTTGCTTAGTTGACCATGTGTTCTAGCAATTGTTGTAAACCTTTTTAAAAAAAGGTTATTTTTTAGTTTTATGATGAATGGGAGGTTAATTATTGCTCTTGACCATATTTAGGGATAATGAACATCACCGGAGATCTGTTGCTGCATCCCTTGTTGCTGGGGTCTATATCCTTGAGCGAGACCGTCAAGAAAACCGCGATGCCAAGCATGCTCTTGCATCCCCTTGGTGGGAGTTCTTCAATTTCCGCCTCATCAGACAGCTTGTTGATGATGTCGATCAATCAATATTTGGAGCCATATATGAATATGAGTTGAAAACATCCTCATCAGATAAAGCAAAGGAAGTAATCCCACATTACGTGATCGCCTTTAGAGGCACCTTAACCAGCCGAGACAGCGTAACACGTGACATTGAGCTGGACCTTCATATCCTTCGCCAAGGGCTTCACAAAGCAACTCGCTCAAGAATCGCAGTCCAAGCTGTAAGAGACACGGTAGCCTCTTCTCAACATCGCAACGTTTGGTTGGCAGGCCATTCTCTAGGAGCAGCCATGGCCATCCTTGCAGGAAAGGAAATGGCCGTGATGGGTACCTTCCTCACAACTTTCCTCTTCAACCCACCATTCATATCGGCTCCAATAGAACAAATTAAGCATGAGGGAGTCAAACATGGGATTCGAGTTGCTGGCAGCGTGATAACTGCCGGACTTGCGTTTGCCATGGCTGTGAAGCAGCCTCAGCAGAAGAATCGTTCAGTAGAGACTTTCTCATCTTTAGCAACATGGGTCCCGAACCTATATGTACATCCTGCTGATCATATATGTTCGGAATATATTGGGTATTTTCAGCACAGGGAAAAGATGGAAAAGCTTGGGGTGGGGCAGATTGAAAAAATGGCCACTCAGCATTCCCTCGGGGGTCTTTTGATGACAGCATTCGGGAAAGAGGCAGATCCAGTTCATCTCCTTCCCTCAGCTTGCTTAACAATCAACTTGGCAGCTGCCCCAGATTTGAAGAAAGCCCATGCTCTGCAGCAGTGGTGGCAACCTGAGTCACAGGTGAATTTCAAGACTTGTGCCTATCTGTATAGCTAGTATCCCTGGGTCTGGAGATTGGAGTTTTTCTTAGAAGTTTTCCTTATTTTGTATTAAATCTGCATTCGTTGACATTGAATTGGGAGTACTAGTGGTCTAGTGGAGTGGTTGTGTTGTATTTAATCAGAGGAAGAGTGATTGGTTCTAATTTTTTATACTGGAGATCTTCTAATATGTAAGTTTATGGTTGTAAACTTGTGTTTTGTCGTCGTTGGATGCTAGCGATCCCTCCGAGTCCAAATCAAAATATCAGAATTCAGACCTAGTATCATGGTATATCACCCTGATTTTCAGTATAAATGGAATACTTACTTGCACTAAAACTTGGTTATTGTTGGAGTATAAACTTGTACTAGGTATATGCAAATTGTCAATACCAAACAAAAATAGTAAAATACCTAATTCAGCTGAGAGTTTGTTAAGAACTTAAGAATCATCCGAGCTGCAAGTGCACCAGATGATGGAAACTGTATTTATCGAAATTTCATGACAGTTAGCGCCGTAGCAACCATGATGCTAACGAGAAGTAGGTGCTCAAATGACATTCGAAGACATCTGCTAAGTTCAGAACGTTATCACAGATTCACAGCTAAAACCATTATATATTGTCAATTACTAGCTATTACAACATTGGTGTTAAAAGTTAGAACACTTGTTTGACTACCTACAGCTGCATAGTTAGAAGAAGTCTATAGGCCATCATTCTAATAAGAGCTTGTCAGGACACTCATATATTTGTTAAAGCAAACCTTGATCCAAGGATTTTAATCCAACAAGAAGTCTCAGCTTCGCTTTGCACTCAGCAATTGCCTTCTCAGAGTTCAGCGCTTCCTCCTCATACACAGCAACCTCAGCATTGACAGTGTGGATTTTTTCTTGCAGATCATGAATTTGTTGTTGATGCATATCAATCTGCTGTTGATGTATAGCAATCTCTTTCTTGTAAATTTCTGTTTTTTGTTTTGCACTATGAATCTTGGCCTTTTGTTCTGCATGATAGTGTTTCAGCTCAGAAGGTGCCTTGAGCATAGCGAATGCTTGCTTTCCTTCATATATCTCATTGATCCTCCTTTTGAGCCATCCAACATTGAAGCATACATTTTCAGCATCTTTAAGGAAAACCAGCAATTTTTCAGCTTCAGATTTTGTGATGAGTGAGATACAGTTGGAATTCTTCAACTTTTCGACAATGTCACAGATATTCTGCATGTAAAATGAACGAATAGTGGGCGATCCAATAGAGCAGTTATCACCAATGTCCCCATACTTACCAAGAACTGAGGTGAGGAGGTCCACAGACTCAACTAACAAATGCTTCAAATTTAAAAGCTAAGTATTTGGGACTGTACTATATTTCAAAGTTAAGTTTAAAAATCCCTGAAATTAAGAAAGCATTCAACTTTATAATCAAACAAGCTAAAAATTGAGCATCAAAATTAGAAAATTTTCAAACAGTTTAAAAATAAAATGGTTTTAAGTATAATTGACCTGATCAGGAGAAGAAGAATGAGGGGATTTCTTCTTAAGAACTCTTTTTTCATACTTGAACATAATCTTATGATTCCCTCTTGTACCAATCTCACTTCCAAATCCTTCAGTTGATCCTCCTTTACCACTTTGTCTTCGTGTAACCACCATGATTATATATAATGATAGAGATTAATTGATTAATTAAGATGAAATTTTTTGAGAAAGATAATGTAAATGTAAGTAGTATTAGCTAGTACTAGTATAATTCATGAATGAATTTGAATTTCAAAAACTTGGGTAAGTGAGGCAAATTGCAGTACAGTTTTTCTACTAAATGCATGTAATGACATGACGAATCTGAGGATTTGCTTACCATTTTCAGCCATTTTGTTGCTTTTTTTGTTGGTGAGTTTTACGGAATTGCCCTTGTCACACCACCTTACCCTTTTTAGTGATGCCGTGATGGAAATGCCTATTTGACATTTTGACTATTTTCACCTTTAGAGAGCGATTTCCATATTAATTGCTCAAAAATAATACTACTCCGTACGTATTTTTAATACAATAATTATGCCTCATTTTTTTTGAATAAATTAGGGAAATTTGCAAATTACACTCATTTAAAATTCGTATTTTGCAAATTACAGTCATTTAAAAATAAAATTGCAAATTGCAGCCTAAAAGTTCATATAAATTGTAAATTGCAGCCCGATTTTACTTTTTCATCGGTTTACAAGTTGAAAAATCTTTGATTAAGGTTTTAGGGGCCATTTTAGGTTTTAAGGGCCGAATTGAGCTCGGAATTAGCAAAAAAATAACGCAAGTATCTCGTTTTGTGTAACAAAAATGTATCGATTTGTGGGAAACTGTAAATATGAGACACTTACGTTATTTTTTTTTGCTAATTCCGAGCTCAATTCGAGTTCCTAAGGGCTAAAATGACCCCTAAAACCTTAACTGAAGATATTTCAACATGTAAACCGATGAAAAAATTAAATCGGGCTGCAATTTACAATTTATACGGACTTTTGGGCTGCAATTTGCAAAAAAAAAAAATTAAATGGCTGCAATTTGCAAAATACGAACTTTAAATGGCTGCAATTTGCAAATTTTCCAATAAATTATGCCGCATTTTATAATACGAGTATTGTATTTCGAATGTACCGTCCACATCAGCATAATTTTTTTTTAAGCTTGTTTGGCATTTTTTTTTCAATTTCTACTTTTTTTTTTTAACCAAAAACAAGAAATAAGAAAAAGTTATTTTCACTTTTCTGTTTCCACTTATCAAAATTATCGTGATTTGACTAATTTATGATTCATTATATGATTTAAAAAAAACCAAAAACCAAAAACAACAGTAATGCCAAACGAACCCTCAATTAGCGGTTTCATTAAGTGTATATATGCAAAATTGACTTTTGTCTTATCGTATTTAAGAAAAAATATAGTTTTGTAAATGATATTTGTTAAAATCTTTAAAATTTCATATTGAATATTTTTTTTTTTTTTTTTTTTGGTAGGTAAGGAAATTCCTCCCCCAAATTGTCATTAGTAGGGATTGAACCTACAACTTCATGGTTGGAAAGTGCTTTCTTTCCTAAGATCAAGCTAAATTTGGTTTGTAAAAATGTTTTTCTTAGAAATAAACAAAAATACAAGGGGAGTACTCAGCAAACAAATACGAAGTACTTACTACGGGTGCTCCTCGACTTAAATACTAACTCCATTACATATTATTTGTAACTTTATGGTATTATTTATAACATATAAAATATTATAAAATTACAAATAATATGAAACGAAAATAGTAAGCTTAATGTAGCCTCACCGTAGAGGTAAGCTAGCAAGAAACATAAAGCAAAGATCCATCTAAAATAACGATGCCAATACGACAATTAACAGTCCAAACATGACGATCAAAAAACCACGACTGAGACTTTCTTCCCACTATCTTCATCCTCAACTCCACTTCTATCGTCGGCTTCGGCGCCCTCTTTAATCCATACATAACCGGAATATACCCCAAGCCCACCGTAGACAGCGGAACCGGGTTAACATTTATAGAAGCCTCCATGACGTTCTCCAGACCGGCGGCGACAAATCTACCGGGGATGAACAAGGAGCCAACTTGTTTACCGGCGTAGAAGACATCGGCTGTGCTGCTAGAGTAAGAGAAGTCGGAGCGTGTAGGGTTCGAAACCGTGCCTTCGAAGGATAAGATGAAGCTAACGGTGGAGCCACTGTAAGAGCCGATGAAGGTTGGGATTTGGACGTTGTAGATGGAGAGGGAGAGGTGTCTTGGTTTGTAGTTGATGTACAAGGAGATTAAGATTGAAAAGAGGATGGTTATTGATATAAGGATCATGGATTTTGATGAGTTACTAGTAAATTCATGTTCATGATTATGAACATGATCAAAATCATGTGGTGTTTGATGAGGATATGGAGGAAGGTGAGGTTCTTCATTGACCATTGTTAAAGGGTTGTAATTTGGATTGTTGTTGTTGGAAGGAATTGGCTAGTTAAGAGGGTAAATAATGGATTTGAGAGTCAAATGGGAGGAGACTTGAGTGTGTAGTGGGGTTGTTAATTGTTATAGTCAAGTCTATATTAGTTCTTTAATTAAAAGTTAAAGTTCTAATCATTATGTTTTTTAAAAAATGATGGAAAAGATTTTATGGGATAAGTTTGATGGAGTATGCTGGAGTTGTACGGCTAGCTAGCACCTTGTTTAAACTCACAAAACAATTTTACTGTATGTAGAGGTTGTTAAGCGGAAAATAAGAAATTAAATTGTGTGTAGTATATGTAATATTCACTTTATGAAGAGTTTGTGTTGAATTTTGTAAATTTGTTTGTTTATGTTTTTTCGTTAAATAGAGGCTTGATGTAAATTTATTAACAAAAAAAGATTAAATAAAGTGAGCAATTTTCTTAGGGAGTGAGAGAGAATGTTTTTTACTACCTCTATTACATATTACGTGCAACTTTTGGTCATTATTTGTGAGATATTAAAATTTCAAAGTTGCACATAATATGCAACAGGGATAGTGATAAAATTCCTAATAATAATACTCTCATATTCGAACAGTTGTACTCACATTATGCCATTGAAAGCACTAAATGAGCTAATATAAAATGCGATTCATGCAAGATGCATCACCCTCAAATTTTCCTCAACCTCTTTACAAAAAAAGGTCAGAGAATGATGCTTAATTTCAGCGAGCAGGACTGTTGGAGTAAACTTTACTAAAAGATGAATGGAAACTAAATTTCCTTAAACTACGAGCTCCATTAGTGAGGTAGTAATGCTCCCTATCTTCCAATACATTGTAAACTTCTTAGGAGTATCATGTTAGATTCATGAGTATGATAAGCTGAAACACACATAAATTTCTATCACGTACCGGCTGTTGATAACAAATAAGATACGTTGAGATTTTAGCCAACTAAACTAGTTGTCGTTGGGTACTTCGATTATAACAATGCTAAGCAAGGAACAGAAGAGCAAAACATTTCCCACATTAGTGAAATTTAAACTGAAAACCAATTCAATATTCTACAATGGAGTAAGTTAAACTTTGTACAATTACAGCAAACTAATAAACTAATCCGCCATTAAAAATTCCTTCCAAAAAAAAAACACAAATCCCAAAAAACATTCCTTCTAAAAAAAACCCAGTAAAGTTAGCAAGAATTCCCTTCTAACAATGGAAACCAAGCACAGATCCATCAGAAACAGCAACAGAAATTCGACAATCACAACCAATTTCAACATGATGACTAATAACCCACAAAACTCTCACTCTTCCCACCATTTCCAACCTCATTTCAAGCTCCATTGTAGGCTTCACTCTCTCTATCCCATCCGTCACCGGAATATTCCCCACCATCGCCGGAATATTCCCTTCCGGCGCCGTCGCCGGTCCCGTTCTCGAGATCGGAAAAGCCTGAACGGAGAACGTTGCAGCAATGTACTCCGTATTACCGGCGGAGATTTTTCCGGCGGGAATGAACATGAACCCGATTTGATTACCGGCGTAGAGGAGTTGAAGGGAGTTGTCGAAGTGGGAGAAGACGGCGTGGTTGGTGTTTTTGACGGCGGCGTAGAGGGAGAAGGTGAAGCTGACGGCGGAAGCGTTGGAGGAGAGAGTGAAGGAAGGGAGTTGGATGGCGGTGACGGAGATGGTGGGGTCTTTGGGTTTGAAGAGGGAGAAGTAAACGATGAAGACGATGATGATGAGGAAGAGGAGGAAGATGGTGGCTACAATGCAGGAGGCTAGGGTGGTTCGGTTGGGTTTGGGGGGTTTTGGTGGGCGGCGGTGTGGTGGTGGTGGGTGGTGGTGTGGTGGATGGTGTGGTGGTGGTGGGTGGCGGTATGGTGGGTGGTGTGGTGGTTTGGTGGGGTGGTTCATAGTGGGTTTAGTTTGTGTGTTTGGATGTTTGAGAATTGAGAGTGGTTTGGTTTGAAAGAAGGGGGTGATTGTGGAGGGAAATGAGAGTGGATGATGAGGAAGTCAAAAGAGAGGGGAGTGTGTGTGGGGAGAGTCAAGTAATAAAGTGTGAAAGTGTGACTTTTCTTTTTGTGTTTTCTTGGGTTTTGTGTTTTCAATAAAAAAACAAAATAAAAAAATATTGTCACGTAGGGAGGAGTGGAGGACTATATGTAGTTCAAATGTTCAATAAGTTCATATCTTATAGTTCATGATGTTCATGTGAAGTGATTGCATGATTGGATTGTATAGGTTGTGTGGTTTGGTTGTGAATTGAGGTGGATTGGTGATATGGAGTTTATTTGATTGTGGTTGTCATGAGCCTAACAAAATTTGGCTTAATTTGAAAAGAACATTAATAGAGGCGGATCTAGAAAGGTACATAGAGGTATAATTGTCTTTCTAGTAATTTTAAAGTAATAACATTGATAAAGATTAAACTATATATTGATAGAAATCTACGAAGTAATCCGTAGTTTATAATAGCAATTCGCTTCCTGGATTTTAAAGGCTAATGTTTAAGTAATATATATTCACATTATTGTCTTTGTTTAGATATATTTTAACATATATTAACGTTATTTGTTGTTTTTATATCTTTCCTTTGGTAAACTACACGGTTAACTTTTGATAGAAATTCCAACTTCATATGCTCAACCAAACAATGTTAATCAAAATTTAGGAAGTGAAAATATATAGAAATTGTGCATGTAAGGAAAAATGTAACTTTTTATGTTCAATCAAACGACCACATTAAACTAAGTTAACATATTAGGTTTGAGTATATGCCTTTCAAAAAAGAAAGATTATATAAAATGTACTTTGTAATAAATATGATTAAAATATGCAAAATTACAATGCATGACAGAAATTTGAAGCTAAAAAGGCAAACATTGGGTTGTTGAATGTTGTGATGAGAAACATTGAGCCATGGAAATTATGTTACCCCTGCCTGGATGGACAATGCAATGCTAGACAAACATGGTGGATTTTTTTTAAGTTTTATGCTTCGATCACCTATCCCTAGAACCAATGGAGAGGGACTCGATGCTAATTTGTTGTCTTTAATCATATCTTAATTAATTAAATCATTTGCACTTATATACTCGTACTTAATTAATCACTAATCAATGTTTGTGCAATATTGATTGTCTGGAGTATTATATTTCTAAACAATAATATTCCCAAAAAATTGTATGGACTATGGAGTACTCCGTTTTTTTTTTTTTTTTTGTGTTGAGAAATGGAGTACTCCGTATTATTCTATGAGTAGTATTTCTAAACAATAATTTTTCGGGAAAAAAATTTGAAAAAGTTTTTCTAAACAAGAAATCGTATTTTTTTTAAAAAAAAAAGGATATTGGCCCAACTAGATGGTAGTAGAAGCCCAAGAAAAGAATGTCACTGACTGTTATTGAGCCCAATTTTCAACAATTCCACTAACAATAATAAATGAGAGTGAGGGATAGCTCAAGTGGTAAGAGTTTCTCTCCCGGTTTTAGGAGATTCTGGGATCGATTTTCACCCCCGCCCTTGTGGCTCTCTAAACACCAAAAAAAAAAATCTATTGAAGTGTTGACGAATGTACAACATAATATTTGTCTAGATGCATATCAACATATAAATATACTTTATTCTACATAAGTTTCTATTGAAGTGTTGACGAATGTATCAATGTACAAAGAAAAATCTTAGTAATAAAACTTCTTATATGGAGTAAATGCGTTGCCATCATCGCTTTAACTATAGAGATCTTTTTTTGAAAGAGATTTAAATCATTATCACTAATAGAAACAATATATATGTGTGATACACTGATACCGAACAAGCACATATATAGACATAGATTTCTTCGAGTAGAAGGCACAATAAAACAAACTTGGTAGTCATAATTATGATTTGTAGTAGTAAAACGAAAACAGGTAGAAATGTTGTATATTCATGATTATCTTCCTCTCTAACAGCTTTCCATATACATTCCATTTTGCAGAATTACCTTATTCATCATAGTCATCAATGTTAAAACTTTAAGTAAATCTGTGTATTGCTGATTGTAAATCCAAGTTAGAAACAAGATCACAGTAAAATCTATGTGCAGAGCGTCTGACAAATTCAGCATGTGATACTTCGTATTATACATTCAACTGCTCTTTATTGCAAACTGAGGAAACACCAAAAGCATGATTTCATTCAATTGGAGCTAGATCAACATAATAACTGAATAATTTTCCAGAAATATAAGGAAATAGCAAGGTTTAACTATACAAAAACCGCTGCGATTCATTACAGAAATCAGACCTTATATGTTGGATCTGATAGTTGTCTTATTTCATAATGGCATTCTTCTGTTCTCTGATACAAGTTTAAAATTTATCGCTTCAAAGACCAGAAGCAACAAATAATCTCAAGACAAATCCCACAAGGCACGGGGCAATCAGTCCCTCCAAAACTGGACTGCTAAAGCTTTCAGACTATACATAACATACAATACAATGATAATAGATACTCTGTAGTATTACTTAAAGATGGCTATATAACACATCTCATTAGTTACTTCAGCTCAGCTAGCCGCATATCCATGACTTGGGAAACAGTTTCAAGAAAACCTTCTTCGCTCATTTCAGGAATTGACTGTCTCTGAGCTTCACTAACAATTTCTTCAATAACAGATTCCCTGGTCAGATTTTCCCGGCACATGATGTTTCCGATGGCAAAAGGGGTCAGGCCTTTCTCTGCTCCTTTCTTCAACAACATCGTGGAGATGCGTAGAGTACGAGCACACTCAATAGGTACATCCCAACCATGAAACTTCAACAAAGCAAGGTCTTGTTCAGCATCAAGTGATTTTATGTACTTAATGGTCTCCGGGGAGAAGGATTGACGGGCTTGTGGCCAGTATAGCCAATCAAACGTGCAATCCTCAAACTGCCAAAAGAAGAAGGCTTGAATTAAAAGGCTCAAACCACATTCATATAATGATGAAGTATTAGTGTGCATGCATGCTATTAAAGTACATGGCTACAGGTCAAGCAGAATATAACCAACATCAGATTTCATGTTATTGGTGCCTGTAAGATTCATATTGGCTAATGTTATTCACATAGAACAAACTATAACATGGCAGCCATAAACTTGTAATGTGTTCATAAAGTTGTATTCCAGATTTCACGTAGTAATTTCAACTTACCATTAAAATCACAAGATTATAATGTAAATTTTCCAAGTACTCATGGTTGTATGTTTCCTATTTCCACAAAAATTATAGAAACAATGTGCGCAGTTATCATAATGTATTGTGTAAATAGCATCGGTTATGACTAACGAGAGATTGTGCATGATACAGTCAAATAAATTCTCTTTTCTTAGTCCAAGAGGGCTTTATCCTAAATAACAAACACAAGATATAGAAGCAATGAAAGCGATAGGGGGAAGAAAAAATCTTACACTGTCAGGCAGGCAGTAGCCTTGATCAATTGGAATAAGTTCAATTCGGCCATCTTCAGCATTTTTCTTATAAAGAATATTCCCAGCATGCCTATCAGCATTGGCCAACCTCAGGTCAAGGACGCTGATCTTGTGAACTTCTTCCACAGGGAAAGCTTGAGGACCAATATCCTCGCAATTACCATCATTCTCCTTGAACATTTGCAAAGATCCAATCTTCACATCATTCGATGTGCATTCAAACCCTTCTGGGTGGTTGAATCCCTTGTGCAAACACCGGACCATTGCAGTAGGAGGCACCCCAGAAAAACCTACTACATCACGAGATGATGAGCGAGGCCCATCCTTTGGATAATCTAGAAGGTAAGCAGCAACTTCTCTCAATGCACCCTCCCCGACTTTCGTTCCCCTTTTCAGCCCTTCACCATTTTCTGAGATGGGAAGGCCTTGTGGGTTATTGACAGCCATAGGCTCCTCATCAGTGGGCTTGAACACAGCTACAATCTTCTGTCCTGAGGGATCTAGCATGAAATAGGCTCCTCCAGTGCCTTCAGTGGACTTAATTGGTTGTTTACCCTTATCTAAGCCATCAAATGATGAGTTAATCAAGTCCTGTATTGCTGATGTTAATTCAATCTCAGGATTAACAATGACAGGTTCTAACAAAAAATCTCTACTAGGCGCCTTCTTAGATAAAGGACGCAGCTCACCAGATGGTTTCTTGCATTCATCACTTTTATCCCTAGGCCTAATATCCGATGCCACTACCGAAAGTTCAACATCTTTTTCAACCGGAATAGCCCTAACTTTGGCTGATCTCTTAACCAGCAAATGGATAACACCATCATTGGTCTTAGAAATGTCATTAATTAGCCTCTGATCCTTAAGCCTCTCACCTTGACAAAAGAGTTCTTGATCATTAACATCAACAAATCCCTTTCCTTCCTTAAAGATTCTTTGCTTAAGGTACCCAACATTTCGATACCTATCGACTTGCAACTCGAACTCCTTCCCACAAGCTGTGCTAACTATGATGGCTAGGAGATCAGATAGCTTAAGGACCAAATGCAACACATCCCCACCAGTGACACCATATTCCTTAACTAGGCAATCATTCCGGGCCAACTCCCTACCTCCATACACAAGTTTTTGTTTCTTAACTACAAACCCTTTACAAGTTTGGATCCTGAGTTTAACAGATGCAATCGAATCGGATTCCAAAACCCGAATAGGAATCACAGACCCGGCAACACTAAGATATACTAAAATCGACTCGTTCGAGTGCAAATCCACCCGGTTATCAGCATAACCGGGGAAATGCACCATATTTTCGTGAATGGAACTCAAAGCAATACCAGCACCAGCAGACATTGTCCTTAAATTCCCCTTAAATTGCACCCCAAGAACCCTTTTTTTTTTCTTCAGCTTTTCTCTTTTAATGAGTATATTTACAACATTAAAAGATTCTAGCCTAGATTACAAATTGAACTGGCCTAATTCCTTGAAGATTGGCCAATATAGCAAACAAAATTAAATTTAAAATACCCTATATGAAAAAAGAAGACCCTAATTATTCAAACAAAACTATGAACAAATTTACATTTTACAGATTATTAAGAAGAGTTTTATTATATGGCCTCTTTACACACAAGGGCAAAACTAAAAATCATAAACAAAAATAGATATAACCTTAATTGAATAAGATGGAAGGAATCTGAAGTTTTCAATTGCTAGACCCAGAAAAATCCAACCTACATTCTTAACTATTCTCCCTTCTCTTCAATCAAAAATTAATAATAAATCAAACCCAGTTGATAATCAACAACAAATCACAAAAAAATGAAGCGAAAAATTAACCAAGTAAAAAAATTTAAGCGTTTGAAAGCAGAGGAAATTAATTTTCTGGAAGAGGGAGAAAATGGATTCTTACCAGGGAAAACGGGAAGAATCGAGGAAAAAATGAAGGAGAATGAGGGGATTAAATGGTGAAAACAAGAGATACCCAGATGTCAGTCAATTAACGAACAATTGAAAAACAGGTAATTTTACCCAGATTAGGATTTGATACATTTTTGGATTGAGAATTTTTGTTGATTCCAAATTGAACGAAGTTTTCGCCGAAAATTGAGCTAAGAGAGAGTGAGAGGAAGAGAGAGTATGGGGTAGCCGTTGGCTTTATATGTACAAATTTTGACTGACAGAAATAATGGATTTTAATTTTGGGCAACGACTAGTGTTAATTTGTTTTGCCAGGATAATAATTAACAGCATTTATTTTGACTGGTTTAGGAGGACTCATTGACTCCATAGGTGGAGGATGTAGAGGCTAACATTTTACATCCGAATGTACCATGGATACTACGAAATATTCGGAAAATTCTATACTTGATTTTTTTATGTCAAAATATATCGTACTAGATCCGGGTTAAAGTGGTGATTTGAGAATTTAAGACAGATGTTAGCACAATTCAATGTAAGTAGATCGATTGTGCCTTGTGCGGGTGTATACTTGAGCTGAATCCATAGTGAGTGCGCTTAGTTGGATATAGTGGAGCACATGAGCTATCAATTTGTGTTAACACTTTGAAATTCTTGATTAGCACTGATTTAGTATTTAAACTTTATTCGGTCAACATTAAATATTTTTGGCGCGTATATGCCAATAAGTGTTGATGTATGATGATCACATATGCCATCTCACAAATCTTGTGTATTGTTAACAAACTCCAATCCTCTTTGTGAGCATATGAATAGCATGTGTCAATGAGGTAATCAAATTTATGATGGTTTCAGTTGCAGGATATAGTAATTTAATGTTGTCGGAAATGGTGAAACACAGTAACAATCGTCTACATATTGATCCCTTCGCCTCATTCAATTGCCATTTGTCATCACATACCACTTGATAATTTAAGTACTTGCGTTTTAAAACATTTATGTCATACTTTTCTCACAACATTTAATGTCATTAAGAAGCTGCAAATCAATTATACAACTCCAATAACCTCCTTAAGAAACTAATTAAAGGCCACAAAATTTTAAAGCATATTAACACCATTTCATAGATCTAAAAGGCTAAAAGCAAATGGTATAAACAATTTTGAAGATGGTGAACATGTTATATTACACTTTCACTAGAGGAAGTCGGCAATGTGAACATAACTTGTTATTTTACAAGGATATTCAGAATTCCAAGAACTAGTTCTACAAGAAACATTTGAAAACTGCTGTTAAATTAACAAGAGACAAAAGTAAAAGCTTGTATGGGTGCACGATTTTGTTCTACCTTTTCACTGAATATGACACATTATACAATCTCTTTTAAATATTAAAGCCTGCAATCAATTTGAAAGTGAAGTTTTTGCAACTTTTTTAGACTGTTTCTATGATTAACGGTGTTAAAAATTCTGTTAAACTATTTGTGTAAAAGTAAACTGTGTAATTGTGAAAAGATCCGTTAATACTCCCGTTGTAACTTGTAAGTTTGTAAACGCTCGTCAACTGTGATACCAAACAGAAGGAGCGGCCTCCCAGAATATGTCCCTTTCCTTTTTAGTTGCATCTATATTTTGATGCTTGCATTTAAACTAAGAAGCTGAGTGCCTGAGTATTCTCGCTTTCAGATGATGTCTCGAATGTTGTTAATGAGGAAAAACTTACATCATAACGTGATAAATAAATTAATGTACTTCGTGTAGTTTTACGGAAATAATGACTTTAACGTCGTAGGTTTTTATAGTATAGCCATCTAAAAACTACTTTGTGATAAATAGTGGTCTCTAATTATCAAACAATGCGTATTAAGAACAATCACACATATAATATCATATTACGACGTTGGCTGTTATGAAAATTTGACATATTTATACTAGGGGTGAGCTTAACAGGGTACCTTGTAAAAATATTAGGACCCGGAATCGGAACCTGTTGCAACAGGTTCTTAAAAATAGAAATCGGAACCGGAACCTGTTGCAACAGGTTCCTAAGAATTGAGAACCGGAACCAAAACCTGCAGGTTCCGGTTCCTAAAAAGGGTACCCTATCTGTCAAAGCAAGTTTAATAGTTACTTGATAATAAATTGTGACAATTTTTTATTTTTTTAAAATAGATGATCACAATAAAAGCTTACAACTTTAGTGTAGTACTTCAAATATAACAAACCAACACTAATTGTCTAGAATTTTTAATACCATATAGTTTCGGTTTCATGTACCCTATAGGGAACCTGTACTAACAGGGTACCCTACAGGTTCTAGATCCAAAATTTTATTACCTGGAACCGGAACCTGATCAACAGGTTCCGGGTTTGGAACCTGTGGTTCCTAACAGGTTCCGATTCCATATCAGAGTACTCTGAATTTTTGCTCACCCCTAATTTATACTATCAATATAAGGAAATCAAAATGATTCGTATAGACAATTGAGATTTTCTAACATGTCGTACGTGTATGATCAATCCCACTGAAATTGAGTTAAGAAGAAAGAATGAAAAAGGAAATAAATTTTACAAATGATCAAACTTAAACTCTATGGATTTGGAGATGATATGATTTTCAATAGAATATTGATTGTATAAGGAAAAAGAAAGAACATCTGATCTTCTGAATTGTCTGATTATGAAACAAAAGAATAATAATATATAATGGTTTAAATAATACTCATAATGCCGTTGCTGGCGGGTGCGCCCATTTAAAGCTTAAAATAGCAACATACAATGAACCAGTATAGTATACATTGCACATACAGTGAACGACGAGGATATCTGGCAATCAAAGCATGGATGTTTGCGCTTTTTGTCATACAATTATCCTTAGATTTTACTTGTAGATATATACTCATCAGCCATTGCTCATTACAGTATCAAATATGGACTATACGTCTCTTTATAATATAAAGTATAAGATGGATATTTTGAATGACAATTATATGATCTTAGTTTAATATTTTATTCGTTCCTAAATACTTAACACAGTTAAACTTGACACACATGTCAATACTAGTTTGAGGGCAAGTTCACTTCAACTTAATTTCAGTTCAATTCAGCTTCTATCATTTCAACTCAATTCAACAAATGTGATTAGGCCCTAAGTCTAGAAATATATGATTAGATATTAGTAAACTTTGTAATCATTCAAAAGCGTGCAATATTGAAATTTGATTCACTCCCTTCCATTAGGGTATAGGATAATAACATCCTCTCATTTCTTAATCTAAAATTTTCAAACTTAAGATTATAACACCTAAAATTAGTAAAAATCTCTCCAAAAACAATTGTCTTTCCTATCTTTTGCCCAATGGTTAATTGGACATATGGACTTAAGCTCTCAATTTTTATACAGTAGTCATTTTTTTAAAAATAGAGATGTTAGCTAGTGTAGTCGTGTACTAATATTTTTTGTAACTAATGCTGACAGGCCTAATTAAATATTAAAGATATAAGCAGATAAGCTCATGAAATCCAAACCGACCAAATGTTGAAAATGAATAATAGATGTATTCATGTGTATCATCTTTAATCATACAAATTAAATATTAAAGTGTTGTCGGGCGAACATAATTAAACAGATAATATAAATCGCTGATACTGTATGAGTGAATGAGTGATATACTGATATCCTCGGAAGGCATATGCATATCAAATGCAAAATGATATTCGATAATTCATGGAAAATTGACTTTATGTAAGGCAAAAAACGTCTACTTTTGGGCCAGCTAAACTAAGCGACCTCAGGCCAAAATCTATCTATATGTTGGTTATGATTGATGTCATGGACACTTAATTAAATGTTTGTTTGGATTATTGATTGTGGCCTTGTGGGTATCCTAGGTCATTGGGTGGGTCGGGTGCGGACGTTCAAGAGTAGACAATCCATTGATAGCTCAAAGCGAGTTGAATCAATGTGGGACATAGATGGGCGGGAGAGATCGTTATATACGTCTGGGTGTACGTTACCCTCATAAACATTTTGTTAACTAAATTTAGGTTAGTTGGATGCACAATATACGAGTGTGTATAAAATATTTCACTTGGGCGGACCAATAAACAACTAAGGAAATAGAATAAAGAGAGACATAAGATATGTGAATTTTTTTTATTTTTTTTAAATAAAATGTTACACGGAGATTAAACTTTACTCTTAAGTATTTAAAATTTAATGCTTTCAATAAAAAAGTGAAAATGATATACATAGCCCTTATCCGTTACGTATTATTTACAACGATTTGACATAAAATCGAGAAGAAAAATGTCTAATAGTTGCAAATAATATGTAACGGAGGTAATATATAAACATTAAAAACTCTTGAAAATTGTACAAATTTAGAAAATGACAAAAAAATACACTAATTACGCTAATCTACAGGGGTATTTTTGTCATAAATTTCTAATTTTATACATATCTTTAGCAAATTAGCAATCTAGCATTACCCTTTAAAATTATCTTTTTTTTTTTTTTTATTATTATTATTATTATTATTATTATTATTTTTTTTTTTTTTTATGAATTAGGCTATTGTTTTGGGCCCATATCAACTTTATCCAATACATTGTCCATCGATAGTCATGTGACTCATGTCCAAGAAAAGCCTATTTTTTACATTGACCAAACGACCCAACTTGAAATAATCAAATAAGGCAACTCAATAAAGCTATAAGTACAAGTACTCAATAATCTTGTCAAAAAAAAAAGTGGTCAATAAATAAGGCCATAAACACATGCAATACTTGACAACACCTGTTTAGGAGGGAAACCCCATGAATGTTGTTCTGAAACCAAAAAAATCCAATATTACCATAATCCATGAATTAAATAAGCGGTTACCTAGACAGGGAGGTAGCGAAAAGCAGAGCAGCGAGAGTTGAGATGATAGTGTTGAGAAGAAAAAGGAGTGACAAGCACCTCCTTAGATTGATTAATGTTGACTTTGACTTGGACAAGATGAACAGGGGTAGTGGGGGAATAGTCTACCATATCAACGGATGAAACGAACAAGCATAGCAAGCCATTGCCCCGATGATGTAAATGTTTAAATCGATGATGGAGATAATATTTACAGTCCTCATGAACAGACTCAGCCTCAGGGGACAGTCGAACATTCAACCATTGTTTGGTTTCTGTATCATATGCCATAAAGAATCCCTTTGATTTGGGGTCATGAACATAGATAACCCCATCAGCCATAGTCACAGGGTTTCTTCCCTCACACCATCCTATAAAGTCTTGAGTCACACATTCCCATCGATCAAGACTCGGATAGTAGGCATACATCGTTGAGATATTGTTGAAGCACGCGATCATTCTGTTGTTCTTGTAATCCGCCAAAATTGGATGCTCCATCAGTGTAGGGTGGTTCAGAGCCTCCTCGTCGTTGCCGTTGCCGTGTGATATATTCGTATTTTATCAAAAATTATAATTCAATTTGTACATCTGATATATTCGTATTTTATCAAAAATAAAACTCTAAACCAAATATTTTATTCTAAAATTTTATCCAAATAGAATTCTAAACCAACTTTTTTTTTTTAATCTTTGTCTATTTAATTCTATCCAACATGGCACGACACTTGGCAAAAAGTTGGAACGCCAAGTGTCGTTGCCTCGTAACTTGGCTGAAAGGCACGACACTTGGCAAAAAGTTGGAACGCCAAGTGTCGTTGCCTCGTAACTTGGCTAAAAGTTTAACTTTATATATTAGTTATATGATATGATATCATATCATATAATTTTAAGAAAATTTTAGAAAATAACACCACAAAAAAAACACAAATTTTGATAATAACACCTAAAAAAAAAACTTTTATTATAACACCACAAAAAAAAACCAAAAAGTTGATTTCACCACCACTTAACGGATTTTTGGATGGAATCCGTTAGTGGGCCCATAACAGACACGTGTCACTATCCTATTGGTTTTAAAAAAATTAATAGAAAAAAAAAAGAAAAAACACTAGTAGAAAAATTCAAAAAGGCAACCCCCTTTTGGCACCGGTTTAAGCCAAACCGGTGCCAAAACCCGACCCAAAAATGGGCGGGATTAAAAAAGTTGGTAAAAGGCACCGGTTCAACTCAAACCGGTGCCAAAAAACTAAAAAGCACCGGTTTGAACCGGTGCCTTAGTGAACCGGTGGTTTTTTTTAAACAAAAAAAAAACCGGCCCTTTATTTCATTCATTCCCTCCTTTCTTCCCCCTTCTTTCTTCCTCCTTTCCTTAACCATTCACCTGGCCTTCACTGTTTCATTCGAAAAACCCAAACCAGAAAACCACCACTGCTGCCTTCGTCCCCTCCTTTTCCCTCCACCACTGCTGCCACCTTGAACACCACCAGAAAACCCATAACCTAGTCTCCGTCCCCTCCTTTTCCCTCCATCTCTGCTGTTCGAATTGAAGAAGCCGCGCCGCAGCCCTGCTGTTCGAATTGAAGAAGCCTCAGTCTGCCGCCGCGCCGCAGCGCTGTTCTCTTCTTCTCTTCTCCTCTTCTCTGCCGGCGCGCCACCTTCGACCCTTCTTTTGATGCACCACCTTCAACCGCCGCGCTGCAGCCCTGCTCTTCTTTTCCTGCGTACAGCACCGCCTTCTTTTGCTCTTCTCATCAAATTCACCTTCTTTTGCTGCACCGCCTCCATCTCCGCGTACAGCAGCACGCCTCCACCTCCATCAACACGTACAACAGCACGCCTCCACCTCCACCAGCGCGCACAGTCTTCCAACTAATTTAGGGTAAGTTTTTTTTTTTTGTTAAAAATTGAACAATTATTTTGAAATATGTAATTCTATTATTTTCAATAGCATTTTGAACAATTATTGTTAAGAAAATTAAAGTCAAGGAATGTATATAATTTTTTTCTAATTTTTTTAATTTTTGGATTGGTTGTTTATTTAGAAATTTTGAATACATATTATACATTAGAGTAATTTTGTATGTTTAGAGTAATTTTGAATACATATTATAGATTAGAGTAATTTTGCATTACCTTGTACCTTAGTTGAAAAATTTGTATGTTTTAATGGTTTATTTTGAGGTTGATTTAATGATTAATTATGAATATAATAGAGATTAGTAAAAATGTTACTTAATTAGTTGAGTTTTTGTATGTTTTAATGTGTAATTTTAGGTTGTTTTAATGGGTAATTGTGAATATATTAAAGAATTAGTGACCTTGCTTCTAATTAGTTGTGAATAAATTAGAAAATTGTGAATAAATTAGAGAATTGTGATTACATTATAGATTTGTGAATAATTTAGAGAATTGTGATTAAATTAGAGAATTGTGCATAAATTAGAGAAATAGTGATATTGCCACTTAATTAGTTGTGAATAAATTAAAGAATTATGAATACATTAGAGAATTGTGAATAAATTAGAGAATTGTGAATACATTAGAGATTTGTGAATATATTAGAGAATTAGTGACGTTGCTAATTTTTGTTTTTTTAATATATAGATTCATATGTGAATTGAAGCAAGAGTTTAATTAGCTTGAGGACTACGTACATATTGAGCTCAAGTGGGTAGTTGCTATATTGCAATTGGTATGACTACTAAACTTTACTTAGCTATATTTCTTTCTATTCATCCATTTAATAAAAGTTTATTCATGAAATTGCAACTTGTGTATTGTTTAATTGCAAATAAATACAACAATATATAAAATACTTGAATTGCATCATCATATGCCTAGATACCCGTTCAAGGCTTTCTCATTAGGAGAAAGTCTTGAATAGTCCCCGGTTGGGACTGTTCTTGAATGTGTACTCTCACTTAGGTGGTGAATGTATGTTTTCTTTTCGATTTTAAGGAACATCTCGGTTTACCATTTCCTCACTATGTTCTCTGGGTACATATGTGGGTAATTAATTATCTACATCGTGTACTTGGAGAACTAGGGGGAAATGTTGCCGGATTTTCCTTAAAATTGGAAAGTTGACATACATTCACTAGTGAGAGTAGACATTCAAGGATGGGTTAGGTTGGAGTGATAAGGACCCTTTGGAAACATGCATTTTTTCACTATATGAATGGTATATTCATGTTTTGTACTTGAATTTGATTTACATAAAATATGTAGCACTTACACATTATAATTATATGGTGCTATATATATGTTTAGAGACAATTTACTAAATGGAGAAGGATCGTGGTTGGATGTATGGTAGACGCGATACATTGGAATTTTGGAATGGGGTTCAAGAGTTTTGCGAGAGGGCTTTAGCTTATCAACGCACACTGGGAGGCAAAGGCCTTTATTGTCCTTGTGTTGATTGTAATTGTGTGAATGTGGTCGATAGTGTTGAAATCATTAGAGATCATGTATTATGTCGTGGGTTTAGGCAATTTTACCATGTGTGGATTTGGCACGGAGAAAGTGGAGAGTACAGTGGGGATCTTGATCGGAATGATGTGCGTGTTAGAAGCAATGAGATTCATGTGGACGAGGAATACGAGAATGATGAGTATATTGTTGATAATGGTGAGGATGGAGCCGATGAAGATCAGGGGGATGAGGTCGAGGATGAACAAGTGGATGAGATGTTGCAAGGTGTTGAAGGTGAAGTGTTTGAATTATTATCGGAGGCTTCCAAAAAGCCTTTGTATCCCGGGTGCAAAAAATACTCCAAACTATCGGCCGTGCTAACACTTTTCAACATTAAGTCGAAGCATGGGTGGACGGACATTAGTTTTACTTCTTTGTTGACTGCATTAAGTGATATGTTGCCTCATGGGAATGAAATTCCTAAGTCTTATTATTACGCAAAGAAGCTCATGTGTCCCTTTGGTTTGGAGTATAAGAAGATACATGCATGTCCTAATGACTGTATTTTGTATCAAAATGAGTATGAAAAACTGCAGGAGTGTCCACGATGCAAGCGGTCGCGGTACAAGCGCATGAGTTGCAATCCTGGCACGGAGGGACCTCCTGCTAAGGTGTTGTGGTATCTTCCCATTATTCCAAGGTTTAAGCGTCTGTTCTCAATACCAAAAGACGCTAAAAACTTGAGGTGGCATGCAGAGGGAAGAAAGAAAAACAGAATGCTGAAGCATCCAGCTGATCCACAGTGGAAGAACATTGATTTGAAGTTTGAGGAATTTGGTAATGAAGTCAGAAATTTAAGGCTTGGGTTGTGCACGGACGGGATGAATCCATTTGGCACTCTAAGTACCCAACACAGCACATGGCCGGTACTTTTAGTGATTTATAATTTTCCTCCTTGGCTGTGCATGAAACGTAAGTATTTAATGCTTTCATTGCTAATAACTGGTCCTAAGCAACCTGGAAACGACATAGATGTTTACCTTGCGCCGCTTATTGACGACTTGAGAAAGATGTGGGACGAAGGGGTTTCCGTTTTCGATGCTCATCAGAACGAGATGTTCACATTGCGTGCAGCCCTTATGTGGACCATGAATGACTTCCCTGCATATGGCAACTTGTGTGGGTACAAGGTCAAAGGGAAAAAATCATGCCCTATATGTATTGATGACACATCAAGCGTATACCTGACTCATTCTCACAAAGATGTGTACCTACGAACTCGAAGGTTCCTTAGGCGTGATCACCCGTACCGTAGGCAGAAAAAGGCTTTTGATGGAACCGTGGAAGAGGATACTGCGCCTAGACCATTGACTGGTGCTGAGATTAGTGCTCGGGTGAAAGGGATACAAACGGTGTTTGGAAAATCAGAAAAAACTGTGGTCTCAGCTGCTCTGTTTAAGAAAGAATCAATCTTTTGGAAGCTGCCGTACTGGAGAGAATATGACGTTAGGCATTGTCTTGATGTGATGCATATAGAGAAGAATGTGTGTGATGCTCTTTTGGGGACGCTTATGAATATCCCAGGCAAAACAAAGGACGGAAAGGGTGCACGGTTAGATTTGCAAGAGATGGGGATTCGTCCAGAATTGTGGCCTCAAGAAAAGGTCAGAAAGGGAAAGGAGCCGAGAATAGAAGATGAAAGTGTTTTGAAAAAAGGGAAGGAGAAGAGCAAGGGAAAGGGAAAGGCCAAAGATGCGTCAAAGAAGAAAGTTAAGGGTAAAGGGAAGGATGAAAAGAATTATTTACCCCCGGCTTGCTATACATTGTCAAGGGTAGAGAAGCGTATGTTTTGTGCATGTTTGTACGGCATTAAGGTTCCATCAGGGTACTCATCTAACATGAAAAGATTTGTAACCTTAAATGGAGAATTGAAGCTGACAAGTATGAAATCCCATGATTGTCACATTGTGATGCAAGTATTCCTACCGATTGCAATCCGTGGTATTCTACCGAAACACGTGAGGGAAACGATTACAAGCCTTTGTTCGTTTTTCAATACAATTTGTAGCAAAGTTCTTGATCCTTGTACACTAGATGCTTTGCAAGCTGATGTGGTTGTGACTTTGTGCAAATTTGAGATGTATTTCCCACCCTCATTTTTTGACATAATGGTTCATCTGGTTCTTCATTTGGTGCGTGAGATAAGGTTGTGTGGTCCAGTGTTCATGAGGTGGTGCTACCCTTTTGAAAGACACATGGGTACATTACAAGATAAAGTACAGAACCGAGCTCAACCTGAAGGAAGTATAATGCAAAGGACAGTGGGTGAGGAAATAGGTAACTTTGTGGCGGACTACATAGCCCTTGCTCAACCTATTGGTATTTCTACTTCTCGACATGAAGGTAGACTTGATGGTCATGGCACAATTGGATCGAAACGAATGTCACCAGACCGAGATCAGTTCTTACAAGCACACCTTTATGTGTTGCACCATGTTTCAGATGTGCACCCATATTTAGACGAGCACATGGCTTGTTTGCGTGCCGAATTTCCATCCAAAGGTGAAAGGGCACTTATGTAGTTGCATAATAATAAATTTGTTGATTGGTTTCGTGAACGAGTAATGAGTGGATTGAATGATACTAATGTGACAGATACAGTACGGTGGCTTGCGTACGGTCCTAGGGATGATGTCCGTTCATTTGAGGGATATGACATCAATGGGTACACTTTTTGGACCGAGGCTCGTGATTTGAAATCTTCCTCCACCCAAAACAGTGGTGTAACTCTTGTGGCATCGTCAAGGGAGTTTGCAAGTTCTAAGGATAAATCACCTGTCGATGTAGAGTTGTCATACTATGGTCGAATTCAAGAAATATGGGAGCTTGATTATTGTGACTTCACGGTTGCTCTTTTCAAGTGTAAGTGGGTTGATAATATCAGGCGTAACGTCAAACATGAGGACTTTACTCTTGTAGATCTTGGTCACTTGAATGATAGTGCGGAACCATTTATCCTTGCATCTCAAGCTAAGCAAGTATTCTACGTAACTGACCCAATGGATTCAAAATGGTCTATAGTGCTAGCTGGCAAAAGAAGAATCCTAGGCATTGGAGATGTTGAGGATGAGGAAGAATATGATGCGTTTGATGATTCAGCACCTTTCACTGTTCCTAGACCTGGAGTACTAAATGACATAAACAACGAAGCAGGTTATATGCGATCAGACCACAACGAAGGAATTTCAGAATGAGGTAGTTAGATTAAAAGTTAATAATGGTTTCATTTCAAATATAGTTTAGTTATCATGTATATAGGAGCATAAGTAGGCGAAAATGATATATTTGTAGTTTGAAATTGCCTAAGTGTACTCATTATCATGCATATACAAGGTTATAGGACCATAAGTAGGTGAAACTGACATAAATAGCTTCTACTTAACCCAACTCCTTTGTTTTGTGTATGAACTAACATTTATTCATTCTAACAACCTATTTTCCATATGTAGATTGAAATTGGCATTTTGTACTCATTGTCATGCATATACAAGGTTATAGGACCATAATAAGTAGGTGAAAATGGCTAAAATAGCTTCTACAAAACCATAATAACTATCATGCATATACTTTACTATACACTAATATTGTTTTATGATAGCTTTGACAGGTGCTTATATCTCATGGCGGACGATCATGATCCTCGTTTGGTAGAGGACATTGACGATGATGAGTATGAGGACGAGTACGAGGATGACGCCTCCGATGATAGTGATGCTCCTTATGATGTGAATAAGGAGGATGACTTGGGTGAGCCAGAGGATCAGGCTCAAGATGAGTTCGAGCGTAGGCTTGACGATTTTGAAATGTCAGCTGAACGTGCACCGGCCATTGTAAATACAACACGTGAGATTGTTGGTGAGAACCTGACTCCTGAAAGTCAAGGCCAAGGACAAGATGAAAACAACACAGGTGGTGGAGGGGGGGAAAAGGCACCGGCTAAAAGAAAAACAAGGGGTCCGACGAGAAGCTTTAAGAAACCGGACGGTCCCATGGTCTTGGAGTATGACAAAAAAGGCCAACCCGGGCCCAAATGGCGTCGACAATATGCTAATCAAGTTGGCTTATGTTCGCGGAAAATCCCCATTACACTTGTAATGCGGCACGTACCTCCGGGTTTGATTCAAGCATTTTGGGATGATACAAGGGTAAGTGTGTTTTTGGCACATTTAGACAATTTAAGATACCTTAACCTTATGATTGTTTTTAAATAGAAACTAATAATCTATTTTAATTTGTGCTTGCAGAGGCAGTTTTCTATTCCTAATGATCCCGAGAAGAAAAGGGTGTTTGTCTCTTTATTAGGGGAAAGATTCAGAGGCTTTAAGACCAAGTTGACTAATCAGTGGATCCATAAGAAGAAGAAGGTGCAAACAAAGAAGAAGAATGCCAAAGAGGATAACCGTCTCCCGTGGCAAATATGGCCGACCGTGTCAAAAGATGATTGGGAAGAGTTCGTTAGAATGAAGAGTCAAAAGAAAGCCATTGTAAGTTTGTGTAAATCTGATGTCAATTGAATAATAGCTTGACACTTTTTGTATTAATGAGACTAACATTTTTTGTTTTGTAGGAACTTCGAGAGCAAAATCAAGCGAATGCAGAAAAGAAGGAATACGTCCATCGTATGGGTCCTAAGACTTTTGCTGAAAAGAGACCTGAGTGGGCCGCTTTGGGTTTATACCCTAAAGCGCTTCTAGTGGCATCGAAGGAACCCTCTAGTTCCACGGTCACTACATTGGTGAGTCGTGCCGGTGATTTCTTTTGTTCTCTCCATTCGTTTGATAAGAAACCGGAAAATGGTTCATCAAGGGTCCGGAAGCCAAAAAACTGGCGGATAAGCTAGTAAGTTACCTATGAATTGTTGAAATTAAGTCACTTTTGCATCTAATCACTGTACAAACCATTAACTGTTTTACTGACCTCATTTTTCCTTATGCTATAGCTTGAGCACACTCAAGAGATGGTGGAGGGCAAATTTGAACCAAGTGTGGAGAATGACCCTTTCACCATGGCTTTGGGAAGGCCATACCATCCAGGACGAGTAGTAGGTTCGGGAGGGTCATTGCTTGGATGGAATAAGGTGATGGGTCCCGAATACACAAAATCGGGTAGATCTCGATCCAGTGTTAACTCACCGGGGGAGTTGGATGCCAAGGTGGCATCAATTAAGGAACAAGTACGCAACGAGTTAGTTGGTGAATTGAATGCTTGGGCGAAGCTGATGAACTTACCGACTTTGTCGTTCCTCACTCGTACCTCGGTCGACTCATGTTCTGAACCAAAAGGTCAAGGAGAAGGTGATAGACATGGAGGAGATGAGATACGTGGTGAAGATGTGCCACCTCAGGTAAAATCAATTGGGTTATTAAAAGTTTTAAAATACCTAGTTAATTGAGATTTTAGGTGCAATGATTGATGTACTGTTGCAGGTTCCTACTCCTACACATGCGGACTCGAAAGAGCTTGAAAATCCAACACCGCATGAATTTCCAGAGTTACAGGTGATTTGTAACCCTCTACCTTAATGAATTTTGTTATATCTATGCTGTTGTAAAAGTCCTATTTAACTATCTTCTTTTTATATATATACTTGTGTAGGAAGATACCCGGTGTGCACTTCTAGCCCCGGGGCATGCAAATAGTACCGTGTTGAGTTTGGTGGCGTATGGTAGTGCCCAACCGACGACGGGTGCTACGGCGGGGCCACATCATTACTCGGTTGGGATCGATTCAGTGGTTGCGGGGTTCGAAGACATCCCACTACCCGTACCGATAGAGGAGGTTGAGATAACAGCGCTTTGGCAAGCTGTAGGTAGCTTCGTTGATTGGCCACGTGCATGGGTGAAGTTGATTAATAAGGAGGTAAATTAGCTACTCACTTGGCTATTTTCTTCATTTCTCAACTTATAAACTCCTTGCATCTCAAATTAACTCATAATCACATATTTATAAGTGTTTGTCATTTGAAATTACATAAAAATCGCCAAGTTCTAAGTTTTTGGGTCCAATTCATCAAAAAAAAAGCCATTTTGACCCGAAATGGCTACTCACTTGGCTATTTTCTTCATTTCTCAACTTATAAACTCCTTGCATCTCAAAACAACTCATAATCACATATTTATAAGTGTTTGTCATTTGAAATTACATAAAAATCGCCAAGTTCTAAGTTTTTGGGTCCAATTCATAAAAAAAAGCCATTTTGACCCGAAATGGCTACTCACTTGGCTATTTTCTTCATTTCTCAACTTATAAACTCCTTGCATCTCAAAACAACTCATAATCACATATTTATAAGTATTTTTCATTTGAAATTACATAAAAATCGCCAAGTTCTAAGTTTTTGGGTCCAATTCATCAAAAAAGCCATTTTGACCCGAAATGGCTACTCACTTGGCTATTTTCTTCATTTCTCAACTTATAAACTCCTTGAATCTCAAAACAACTCATAATCACATATTTATAAGTGTTTGTCATTTGAAATTACATAAAAATTGCCAAGTTCTAAGTTTTTGGGTCCAATTCATCAAAAAGCCATTTTGACCCGAAATGGCTACTCACTTGGCTATTTTCTTCATTTCTCAACTTATAAACTCCTTTCATCTCAAAACAACTCATAATCACATATTTATAAGTGTTTGTCATTTGAAATTACATAAAAATCGCCAAGTTCTAAGTTTTTGGGTCCAATTCATCAAAAAAGCCATTTTGACCCGAAATGGCTACTCACTTGGCTATTTTCTTCATTTCTCAACTTATTAACTCCTTGCATCTCAAAACAACTCATAATCACATATTTATAAGTGTTTGTCATTTGAAATTACATAAAAATCGCCAAGTTCTAAGTTTTTGGGTCCAATTCATCAAAAAAGCCATTTTGACCCGAAATGGCTACTCACTTAGCTATTTTCTTCATTTCTCAACTTATAAACTCCTTGCATCTCAAAACAACTCATAATCACATATTTATAAGTGTTTGTCATTTGAAATTACATAAAAATCACCAAGTTCTAAGTTTTTGGGTCCAATTCATCAAAAAAAGCCATTTTGACCCGAAATGGCTACTCACTTGGCTATTTTCTTCATTTCTCAACTTATAAACTCCTTGCATCTCAAAACAACTCATAATAACATATTTATAAGTGTTTGTCATTTGAAATTACATAAAAATCGCCAAGTTCTAAGTTTTTGGGTCCAATTCATAAAAAAAAGCCATTTTGACCCGAAATGGCTACTCACTTGGCTATTTTCTTCATTTCTCAACTTATAAACTCCTTGCATCTCAAAACAACTCATAATCACATATTTATAAGTGTTTGTCATTTGAAATTACATAAAAATCGCCAAGTTCTAAGTTTTTGGGTCCAATTCATCAAAAAAAGCCATTTTAACCCGAAATGGCTACTCACTTGGCTATTATAAGTGATTGTGAGTTGAAACTTATTATTTCTCAAACTATTTCAGATTTCCAATGGAAGCAAAAATTCAAAGAGAAAGAGGGTGGAGAAGCCTAAAAGAATTGATCAACATAAGAAGAAGCTAAGTGAACAACAGTCCAAGAGTGAACAAGCGTCGAAGTTGCACTCTTCGAAAGGTTCACCCATGCCACCTAATCCACTTGTTGAAGACATTGTTCTTCAATCTCTCTCTACTGACATGACCTTTCTTCACAACCGTGCTTGTCATTTGGTCGATCCCATGGAAGTTGCACTTCCTAAGGCAATGTTCCACTATGATGAGGATGCAATTGCATGGATCAGCAAAGAAGATGTGAAGGAATTTCTACGTGGTGAAAAACTTAACATTTCCCTCATTCAAACATTCATGAGGTACTTCAATGCCCACATAATCTATACTTTTTTCAAGTTATTCAAATTGATGGTGATTATCCTACATCTGATAAATTAATCAATGTTCATGCACGCAGAGCACTACAGGAGCACTTAACTGACACTGATTCTCCTTGTAAAGTTGGGTGGTTATGCCCCGAGCAGTTATCCACTACTAAAATCATAGGCAACCCCCATGACGTGTTGTACTATGTTGAACAGAGTATAAGGGAATCAGCGCGTGCGGGAGACAAGTTCATATTCGCCCCATGTTATAGAGAGTAAGTCTAACCATGTCAAATTCAATCTATTTGGCCTCATTATATGTTGACTCCTAAATATCGATTTGGCCTCATTACATGTAGGGAGCATTGGAGCCTCATGGTGATTTGTAATTCCACTAACACAATTTATCACCTTGATTCAGCTCGATCATCGGAGAAGTGGCTCGTGAAGTCTATATTGCAAAAGTAAATATATATAGCAACCTATAGTGATGATTATTGCTAATAATAACTAATTTAGTAATCATACGACTAATCAAATTTGATTGTATTTTTTTATACTACAGTGTTATGAAGAAGCTACATTGTCGTGCTCCAAAGGGTCCAACATGGAAGACACCGTTGGTAATTTACATGATATTATTGTGATTATCTTGAAAATCTATGGTAGTAAATATTTGCTCATTTCCTTTGCATGTTTCACTGATGTGATTTGTTTGTCATATGCTAGTGCGCACAACAAGAGAATGGACTTGATTGTGCTTTGTATGTGATGAGATTCATGCTTGACATTGTGACTCATTGTACGGACACTCAACAGCTTGATGAGGTAAATCCTAAAACTTCTTGAAATGCTATATTGATGTGATTTCACGCCTTAGACACTTAATATTACCCAACAATGACATGTTATGAGAAACAAAAAAGCTATTTCACAAGAAAGGTAGAAAATGGGCTGAATAGAAGTCATATGGGCCATGTTAGGGCCATTTTGTGATAATATGCTCTTTTGATGTGATTTCTTTCCTTATACACATATAACTAGATAATATTGACATTTTATGAGATAAATAAAGTTCATTTAATAAGAAATGTAGGAAATGGGCAAAGTAAGGTCATATAGGCCGTATTCGGGCCAGTTTGAGTAAAAAGCGTCGTAAACCTTAATAAAATGCTCTCCTATACAATTTTAGGGCTTACACACATACAACTACCCAACATTGACATGTTATGAGAAATAAATAGTTCATTTGATAAGTAATGTAGAAAATGGGCTACATAGAAGTCATATAAGCCCTATTTGGGCCATGTTGAGTAAAATGCGTTGTTAAACTTCTTGAAATGCTATATTGATGTGATTTCTAGCCTTAGACACCTAATATTATCCAACAATGACATGTTATGAGAAACAAAAAGGCTATTTCGCAAGAAAGGTAGAAAATGGGCTGAATAGAAGTCATATGGGCCATATTAGAGCCATTTTGTGTTAATATGCTCTTTTGATGTGATTTCTTTCCTTATACACATATAACTAGATAATATTGACATGTTATGAGATAAATAAAGTTCATTTAATAAGAAATGTAGGAAATGGGCAAAGTAAGGTCATATAGGCAGTATTCGGGCCAGTTTGAGTAAAAAGCGTCGTAAACCTTAATAAAATGCTCTCCTATACAATTTTAGGGCTTACACACATACAACTACCCAACATTGACATGTTATGAGAAATAAATAGTTCATTTGATAAGTAATGTAGAAAATGGGCTACATAGAAGTCATATAAGCCCTATTTGGGCCATGTTGAGTAAAATGTGTTGTTAAACTTCTTGAAATGCTATATTGATGTGATTTCTAGCCTTAGACACCTAGTATTATCCAACAATGACATGTTATGAGAAACAAAAAGGCTATTTCACAAGAAAGGTAGAAAATGGGCTGAATAGAAGTCATATGGGCCATATTAGAGCCATTTTGTGTTAATATGCTCTTTTGATGTGATTTCTTTCCTTATACACCTATAACTAGATAATATTGACATGTTATGAGATAAATAAAGTTCATTTAATAAGAAATGTAGGAAATGGGCAAAGTAAGGTCATATAGGCCATATTCGGGCCATTTTGGGTAAAAACCGTCATAAACCTTAACAAAATGCTCTCCTATACAATTTTAGGGCTTACACACATACAACTATCCAATATTGACATGTTATGAGAAAGAAATAGTTCATTTGATAAGTAATGTAGTAAATGGGCTATATAGAAGTCGTATAGGTAATATTTGATAAAAATACATATTTTTTGCCTAATTAATTGTTTTTAAAATAATGTTTCTGTATTTCAAGTTTTGAAAGGTCCAAAAGGATGGTCCGTTGACAATCAAGGAGCTTAATGAAGTTCGTGACATGTTGGCGTCTTTCATCACCTTCAACATGTAAATGGCATGCATTGTAATTGTAAATTATTTATGTTAACTTTTGAACTATATATAACTTATTATTCATTATATATGTGTACTTACTATTATTTGTATATGTAAGCAACTGTTTTTTTTTTTTTTTTTTTTTTGTATAGCGTTTGGGAATATTTATATCTATATATATATATATAAAATTGAATTCTTGTATCTAATATTATTTTTGTATATAATAATTAATAGTATTATTATTAGTTATTATAATAATAAAATTATTAATTATTATATTTAATATAATTGCTGGAATTACAGGTTATTATTATTGCAGGTTTTTTTTTTAAAATATTATTGCACGATTGAAAAAACAAAAAAAACGAAAAAAAAATTATACAAAAGGCACCGGTTAGGCAGGAACCGGTGCCTAAACTATCCACCACCCAAAAAAAAAAATGGCGGGAAAGCAGTTTTAGGCACCGGTTAACCGGTGCCTATTTCACCCTATGGCACCGGTTAACTGGTGCCTATTAAACCCTATGGCACCGGTTTTGAACCGGTGCCAAATAGCAGGTTTTTGGCACCCCTCCAATAGGCAGCGGTTCAAACCGGTGCCTTAGACCGGGTTTGAACCGCTGCCTAATGCCTTTTTTCTACTAGTGAAACCCTCAACAACCAAACCCAGCCCAACCCCACCACTGGCACCACCTGTCCACCACCACCGACAAGATAACCCAAGCCGTCGGTACCCCTGCCCCACCAAAACCGGCAAAACCACGAACCCCTGCCCCAGCTCGGCCTTGCCGCACCATCAACCACATTATTCGCATCGAAAAACCCCCGCAACCACCACCTCCGCCACCATACACAACGAATTCCCATCCCTTACACCACTTCCGACACCCCTCCAGCCACCGAAAACCCCCTGCGACACCCCTTGAACCACTTCCGACACCCCTCCAGCAACCGAAAACCACGAAATTCGCACTGAAAAACCCCCGCAACCACCTCCTTTTCCCACTCAAAACTGACAACCACCACCATTTTTCTTCCATTTCACAACAAAATTAGCAACTAGTGGTCGAGATCGGCCAATTTAAGGTCGAATTTCAACCACTAGTCGCCATTTTTGTGGTGGCTAGGGTTTATGGAGTTGCGAGCTAGGGTCTCAATCGCTGCGTCTGGTGGTCTATAGGTATTTTCGGGGTTGGTTAAGGAGGGTGGGGGTGGCTGGGTGGACACTGGTATGGCTTGGCGGCAGTGGGGGGTAGTGCTAGTGGTGGGATGTAGGGCTGCCGGTGGTGAGCTTCGTGGCTGGGCTAAGGGTTTAGGTTTTTTTTTTAAAATTTTTTTTTTTAACCAATATATAAATGACACGTGTATTTAGTGGGGTCCACAAACGGTTTTTTTTGACAGCATCCTCTATGCGGTGGTGAAATCAAATTTTTGAGATTTTTGGAGGTGTTATAATCAAAACTTTTTTTTATATGGTGTTATTATCAAAATCGTGGCTTTTTTGTGGTGTTATTTTCTAATTTTTCCTAATTTTAAAAAACAAAAAACTAAAAAATAGAAAACCAAAGTGATGTCAAATGAACCCTTTTAGTTATTTTGTTAGACCCTATTTGATTCACCTTAATTTTGCTGAACTGAAATTATTTTTACTGAACTGAACTTATTTTTACTGAACTTAATTTTACTGAACTGAAATTATTTTTACTGAACTTAAATTATTTTTACTAATTTTCTATTATAATTCTTATTTGAGAAAATTGAATTTTACTGAACTAGACTTATTTTTACTGAACTGAAGTTATTTTTACTGAACCAAAATTAATTTTACTGAACTGAACTTATTTTTACTGAACTGAAATTATTTTTACTTAATACTATTTTTTTAAGGCGAAGAGAACAGGGCCTTAATCTAATTGCCCTTTGTTTGACTTCACGAGTTCACGGTAGCAACAATAACATGGCGCCCCAGGCAATCAGCTTGATTAACGAAACTTTGTCAATCAATTGCTTTGTAGGCCCCCTTGCCAGATAAATTAATTGAATATTGCTAACGTTTGATTTTTTCCAACCTTGATGTTGAGAGTTCAATCCCCACCAGAGACCCTTTAGCGGTGGGGGTCCTTTACCCTTCCCCCTCAATCTCAAAGTGTTTGTCTTGAGCTTCGGTCAGAATTCTTCTCCTTACCGTAAAAAAAAAAAAAAAAAAAAAAAAAAAAAAAGAAAAAAAAAAAATTAAGGGTAAATAGCTCTTAACATCAAAACAAACCCCAAAATCCCAATTTCCCAACCTTTTTTTTTTCTTCCCATTTCTTCACAACAAATTCAATCTCCAATCATCATCTAAACATAGTAACATACCCGCCAAGAACTCACTCTGTTTCTCTCTCTTCCTTCAACAATGGCGCTCAAAACCTCCATTTTCTCTCTTCTCACTCTCCTCATTTTCACACCCTCAGCAAACTCCCTTGAATACCCACAACAACTAATCGATGAAACTTACTTCCAAGACTTATACAATATGAACATCCACTTCCCTCTTTCCTTACCACCCACTTCGCCGTCGCCGGCCAATGGATCCACGCTTGTTCCAGCGTTATTCGTGCTCGGAGATTCTTCTGTTGATTGTGGGAACAATAACTTTCTTGGGACTTTCGCTCGTGCCGACCGTCTTCCTTATGGTAGAGACTTTGATACTCATCAACCTACTGGAAGATTCTGCAATGGCAGAATTCCTGTTGATTTTCTAGGTATTAATTTTCAATTTAACCCATGATTGTTTTATTTATCATACTTTTAAGTTCTGGGTTATTTCTTGATTGTGATTTTAAGCTGAAATTTGCTTCTGGGTATCTGTAGTTTCCCATTTCTTGATGAATTTCACTTCCGGATGATTATAAATCTTGGGGTTCTTCATGAATTTTTCATCAATACATCATGCTTACTTTCTGGGTTTTTGAGGGATTATATAGCTTATGAAGGAATTAATTTGGTGGGGTTTTTGTAGGATTTTTAGTAGCTGAGATTTCAGAATTCTTTCATTTTACTGATTAATTAACTTGGATTATCGTGTTGTTTAGCATTGCGATTAGGGCTTCCATTTGTGCCAAGTTATCTAGGACAATCTGGGAGCATTGATGATTTGATTCATGGGGTGAATTATGCTTCTGCTGGAGCTGGAATTATTTTCTCAAGTGGAACAGATCTGGTAAAAACCTATACATAGTTAATTTTCTGGCTAATTTGCTTTAAAACTAATTATTTACAGCTTTTTTGGTTGAACATAGATTAAGCCCTAATGGGCAGGACTAATCATTTAATACTGTTCTGCTAAAATAAGGTGAAATTAAACATGTTTGGCTGAAATTTAGTCTAGGCAATCTAGGAAACATCGGCGCCTAAATGGATTAACTAACAAGGAAATGAATATTCGACTACATTTACTTTGTACAGTGACTTATAGTTTCATCATTGGAATTTGTAAATGCATTGTGCACTGAGTAATGTCATAACAAAACTGTTATCTGTGAAGCTAAAGTAGGCTACTCCGTGTTAGACCTGTTAGTGGTGTGTTAGAAATCTAGGATGCATTTTTAAGTTTTTTACAAAAACAAAAGTGGTTGCAAATTGCAGTGATTTATGGCAGTCAAGTAATTAATCATATGGCAAATAGAATAGGGTAGAATATGTATTGTCACCTGAGTCGAGTTTGTAAGGTATGTGTTATTTGGTATGATGCAGATGATGCTCCTAGGATTTTGTTAGTATAATCGTTTACTACTTTGTAATGTTTCCTTGAAAGATCATCAACAGGTTGTAAACATGACCATGTGTTATTTTATGGATTTTCATGGTTCATGAAACATAGGTCTTTCAGTGCCCAAATTACTGCATCCTTATATCTGACATCCACTGATCTTTTTCTGAAATAATTCTTGCAGGGACAGCACGTCTCCTTAGCTCAGCAAATACAGCAGGCCACTGATACATTTCAGCTGTTCATGATGAGCATGGGTGAAGATGCTGCAGTGCGTCTCATCTCTGATTCAATCTTCTATATTTCTATTGGAACCAATGACTACATACATTTCTATCTCCAAAATGTATCTGGTATCCAATCAGTGTACAGTCCCTGGAGTTTCAACCATTTCCTTTCAACCTCATTGAAGCAGGAAATCAAGGTAATTCTGATTATTATCATACTAATAGTTTCATATAAAAATATATTATCATAGTAGATTGGTTTGGGAACTCTATACAGATTGATATATTTACTGATTGTTTTCCTAACATATGGTTTAAAAGAATCTACACACTGCACATGTGAGGAAAGTGGTGGTAATGGGAATTGCACCTATGGGATGCGCTCCTCACTACCTATGGCGTTACAGAAGCAAGAATGGGGAGTGCATCCAAGAAATCAACAACATGATAATGGAGTTCAACTTTGTGATGAGATACATGATTCAGGAGCTAAACAAGGAGCTTTCCGATTCCAAAATCATTTTCTGTGATATGTATGAAGGTGCTATGGATATCATACAGAACCATGAACATTATGGTAATGTAAAACATTACATCTTTCTGATTGATCAATACCATCATATATGCTTCTCAAAACACTGAACCATAAATAATTGGTTTATGCAGGGCTCCAAGTTACAACTGATGCATGCTGTGGGTTAGGAAGATACAGGGGCTGGATTATGTGTTTGTCTCCTGAAATGGCTTGCAATAATGCTTCTACCCACATTTGGTGGGATCAGTTTCATCCAACGGCTGCAGTCAATTCGATATTGGCTGATAATATCTGGTCTGGATTGCATTCAAATATGTGCTACCCTATGAACATGAAGGACATGCTTTCTTCTGGATAGATAAACACGGAGGATATATCTCGCTCTGAAGGTGCTTCTCTCTGCAACCTCAAGATACATGTGTTTGTTTTCCAAGTGACAAAAATTGGTAAAAGTATATTATACTGTATAGCTTCTGGAGTTCTGCACTAACACCCTCCTATGTGAGAAAATTTTGTATAGTTTCTTGAGAATTACATAGATATATGATAATATTGTTCTTCATATATGCTTCTTAGTAAATCTTTTCGTCTGTATCATTCCTCTGCACAAAACTTGGAAATGCTGTTGTAATGTCCCTGTAAAAATGAAGACAAATATAATGATTTCTGGTAGCAATGTCACACATTAAATCTTTTGTGGTGAAATTGAACAAACTGTAAAACTATACTTTAAATATGGAATTGTCATATTCTTCAGTATGGAAGGAGTTCTAGCCACAAAACCCTCCCACTCTTCCAGATCAATCTTCCCATCACCTTTAGAATCTGCTTCTTCAAATGTCTATGGAAACAGAAGAATGAAAATCATATTAGATCTGTGATATCATGATTTGCTTCTAACTATTAGGCAAGCATAATGATGACCTTGTCAATTATTCCTTGGATGATGTCGTCTGAAAGGACCAAATCAGACTCGTCTAGAAAGGCCAAAATCATCACTCTCACCTGTCACATTATGCCATATGAAAACTAAACTCTTGTGATTGTTTTGTGCCCTTCTCAAAATTAATGCTGCTTGCAGATATTAGATGGTAAACTGTAAGAAAATTCACTTCAACAAACCTCTTCGGGCTCTATGTAACCTGTTTCCCATATGTCGTATAGCTGAAATGTGACTGATATTGCCGCATTGGAAACAAACCATTAAAACCTGTCAACCAAATGCATGCAGCAGGGAGCAAATAATTTTAATTGATCACGGAGATAGAAGTGACAACCCTACAGGTAGCTTTTTCAGTCTGTGGTGCATTTGGATGGAAAATGCTTAAACCTTGGACAAACTCTTCAAAATCTATCATCCCGTCATGCTTTGAATCAAACTGATTGAACATCTGCTAAAAGTGAGCAAAAAATTAAAATGCAAGTATGGATCTTGGCATTGCTGAATGCACTTCTCTTATCAAAAGCAGGTGAGTACTGATAAGTTTACCCTGTCAGTGAAAATACTTTGTTCTCTTCTGTCTCTGAACAACCCAACTTGAAATTCTTCCTGCACGTAAAAATGCTAACATCAACTCTGAAGAAAAATATGGAAGATGTTTTATACACTTTCTACTCGTTTTTTGAAAGAAGATCAAAGCATTTTGAAGTATGATGTAAATCTAACTCTGCTAATGAAGCCGTCATCAACTATTGAGCTGCTCAACCTTCTGTATAACTCGTATAAGCTCTCCACCTCAGTCACACTAACTGTAATTTGACCCATCAAACTTAGATCAACAACTCAACAAGGGTATGTATATATATGATCGAAAAGAGTAAGTTATGATTGTAGCTTACAATGAGTTTGAGCTGCCAAAACAGCTGAATCTTTACTTCTACTCCTCTCTTTCATGCAACAGCCACCCATTGGTTTATTTGTTGGCTGACTGCTCTAGGAAGATTGCGAAATTGTGAAATACTGTGTCTGTTCTGAGGACAAATGCCTAATTGGTAGCATGAACTATTAGACTTCTGAGATGGTTGGAAATAGTGACACAAGGCTCAGAGGTTTCTCATCAAGTATTCAAAGGAAAAGCAGCACAAAGGTACAGTTGTTTAGAAGGAAGGTAGTCTCTGACTCTCTGCAGCAATTGTATACAGAATATATGGAAAGTCAGAAATTTGGCTTAATGGGTAATTACTGTAAATCTTTCTATTACTTCTTTTTTGTATTACTCCCTAATGAGTTATATAATCGGTTGTTCCTTCTATCTAGAATTATTTGTCACATATGCAAATATGCTACCTTAGGTTCTTAGAATGCCCGGAAAAAGTTGTTACATGTCCTAACTAGTAATAAAATATAATTAATTTTTTTTTTCATGCACCTCTATTTATATTGTCATAGACTCATAGGGTTAGGTACTTAGGTTATAAATGACCCAGTTGTTATAAACATAATTTGTAAAATCATATCAAACCCTAATTTACACTTTTTTTAATACCCGTATGTTTTTTCCTTTCACATCCCTTACTTCTACATAAAACAGTCCCGCACCATCAATTTGTTATCATTTTTAATCCTCATTTCCTTTACAAATTTCACTTACACAATTTTTTTTTTACAAAAAGCGCTAAATCGCATAAAGCCTTGTGCGGGTCAAGGTTGCATTTAAAAAAAAACAGAGGAAGTATGTTTTTGGTAATTATCTTTTCGTTATTTGTTTTGTCATAATGTATGAGGTTGACATGGTTAGCTTATAACCGCTGACTGATCAGCGTCAAAATATTCCTAAAATTATTTTTTGCCAGGTAACTTTGTTGCGTGTTCATATGGTTTTTGTTAGGAATCTGATTCCTCCTTTATAACAAATATCAATCCGGCCCTTTTCTTCCAAGATTTTAATTTAGCAGCTCATGCTTGATCTTTTTACTTTCATAAAAGAATGTAGAGATGTGCTGTATATCTTCACAATGATCATTTCAACAAGTTATGGTATATATTCTCCTGTTTGCCAAATCTATGATCACAAGTTCAGGACAAAGAATATGTACAGATATACAACATTATAACCAACTAATCAATTGATGACAATTGACAAACAGCCATATAAAAATCTGAGTTGTTGTCAATATCCATACAATAGCTAGGTTGATGGAATGATGCTTCCGTGCAGGGCAATATTCTGAACAAAAGCTGCCTAAGGATTTGATTTCAACCTGATGCTATTACATTGTAGCCGGTGATCTTCCAAGCTTCAGCACGGTTTTTCATTACAGTTTTGATCAGTCTGATGCTTAAACTTCAACACTGATGTTTTAGGAAAAGAAAACCGTCTATTATTATACTAATAGATGTGTGACTAAAGACGTACATTAAATAAGCAAGCGTCATGTTTTTCAGCAGTGATGGATTCCTAAACACGAAGCCACTCCATTCATCTAGGTCAATCCTTCCATTTAGATTGGAATCTGCTTCGATGAAGGCCTACACATATAACAGCACCATATAAATCTCATTCCCTGGTTGCCATTGAAAATATAAAAGCTGATACAGAATCAGCTCCATGTGAATATGATTCCAATATTGCTTCAACAATATCATCTGGTAGTTTTATAGCCAGGACAACATTTCGAAATTCCTTTGCTTGATCACCTGTGAAGATTATAATTACAAAACTAGAAGACCAGAAGAATAATTTAAACAGACTTAATGACAGTATATATGCTAATTTCTTCGTGAATGACAGAATGAATAAATCTATTATGAGTATTAAACCAGTGTAACTTGATTATATCTTGTATAATGGCAAACTTATAAGTCTCGTTAGAGAGAATGTTAAAGAAATCTAAGTTTCAAGGTGAAAATAAATGTCAGAATAAAAGAAAGACCTGAAGATTACCTCTTCAGTTCAATATAACACACAAAAAGATTCTTATGTAAATTAGCATCACAAAAATGCTACCAAGTATAGGGAGCAATGGCTGTTTTTTTTGTTTTACTTTTATTTATTGCGTAGTATATTATAATCAAGAAAAGGATCCTGGAAAGATAGCCAAGTAAATAATGAAACCGAAAACTAGCTACTTACCTAGGAATAATAGTTTGCAAAGGATATCATCACTCTTGCAATCCAAACAGATTAAGGTTTAGAAAACTGAATAAGCTTATTACATAATATCTTGTCTTCCGCAGGAGACTTGGGGTGGGAAATACAGAGTGACTATACAAAATTTCTTTTTTGAGTACCCCATTATGTTTGAGATCAAACAAATCAAAAACCTGCTGCAATCAGATTCCACGAGTTAAAAAAAAAACGTTTACAATAACATAAATTCAATGATCTGCAACGTAGGAAATTCCAATGAAATATTTACTGAAAGTGCATTCCTTCAGCATAATCTAATCACATTTTGCAACACATTCCTCTGAAAAGGAGAAGTTATAGAAGTTTAATGACACATACTGACATACCCTGTCTACAAAATGATCCGGCTTCATATCTTTCGCAGTATGTCATAAATCTGTAAGCAAAGACCATAAATTGATTTTTATGAAACGCGGAACTAGAAACTTGATTGAATACAAGGTGTCACTAAGCATATCCTCTAAATACGCAGTAATATTGCTGCAAATTACCTATAGTGCTGAATAACAGAAGGCTGTGAGCATTTTGCTAAAAGGCTTCTTATCTGGCATATAAGCCGCATCCTTTTCACAAGTGTGATCTGAACCATGCATGGACAAATTCACTTCTAATCAGAACCAGCATCTTGCTTCACTAGAAATATGAATCAAAAGGAATTTACCAGCATAATTTATTTATTTTTGACTGCCGTTGTCTATAAAGTGATCTGGCTCTCCATTTTTTACCTAGAAGCACCTGTTGAAATGATTCAAACTAAATGCAGGAGGGGCATGATAGTCACTCATTAGCAGACAGCCACATGAAAGACTAAAACTGATCGTGTAGATTATTAAGGTTTAAAATAGACTCATTATTTCTCAGAAGATTCATAAATGAGGCCATCATCAACTATAAAACTGCTCAGCCTCTAGTAAAGAGCATACAAGGCTTCCACTTCATTTACAGAAACTATAATATTGATGATGAAGAGCACACAAAGCACAAATTAATGGCAAACAATAAGTATCAATTTTATCAGTAAGCGGCATGATTCCAGGTACAGAAATTTTAACATGACAATGGAATAAAATCTCAGGTCAGAAAATAATCCATACTTGTCAGATTGAAATTTCAGAGTATTGATCTCTATGTCTTTGCACGAAACTACATAAGAGGATTTTTTCCACTTAAGGAGCTTACAAAGAGTCATAGATGCAAGATGAGTATCTAGAATGATTCAATTGTTCCTTTTAGTGCTTTACATCCATAAGAACGACTAAAGGTCCGTTAGTACAAATACCATAGTCTATACAAATGAACTTGTAGCTACAAGCTTCATTGCAAGTTGGAAATGAGTTTCCAAAGGCCTCTTAGCGTTTATTTTATCAGATAGCCCCAGCATCAAAATACAGTACCTTAAGCCTAGTAAGCAACAACTGACTAGCTGCAGGGGCTGGGTTACCCACAGCCACCTTTCTCGCTGCTTCCCCAAATGATCTCCAAAATCAGATTATTGTCCTCACTCATTATCAATTTCTAAGATTCAAGGTCTACTTGATTGTATGAATATGACTAGTATCTGCTACTAAATGATACTAACACTGATATAAAGAATATATTGTATGATTACTTCACTAGAAATGGGAGTGTCAAAACATTGTTCATAATATATGAGCATCAGGACTCATTCAATCAATATTTTGTACACATGGGGAGCACATTAATGTGCAGAAATTACATGAATGGATATAATCTAACACATAGCATTCCTCAGCAATAAATTCTCCATTTAAAAGTAGTTACGCCCACATATCATACCGAATGATACATTCTGATATTTCGGTTTTTGCTGGAAGACTTGCTACTGTTTGAGCCACTAACATCCCCTTCAGCTCTTAGATCTAAATCACAGACTTCACTGCTGATGAAAAAGCTTGGGAATGCAGTTGTCAGCTCCCTGAAAGTATAATATTTATAGCAATCAGTGAACTTAGCTGCATAAGTTTCATATGTAATAAAAATAAGAAACAGAGAGAGCTGTCACGGTCCGAGTGATTCAACACCGGATCGTGCGGCGCGCTCTCGTCTATTGGCGACAAGGGAGCAAGCCTAAAGCAAAGGAGGTTCGTGAGCACACAGCAACACGGACCTAGGGTGTCTCAAGAGGGCACACGATGACAACGAGTGCGGAGTTGGGGCTTGTGACGGCCGATACTTCGAAGCGGGCACAAGCGGAACCGACGAAACGAGGGCGTCTCCGGGGTCTCTTGGTTTGGTGGGGGATGCTTTAAAACAAGGCAAGCACAATATCTATAAAGGCTTAAACAACACACAAGTCTTAAAGCAATAGCAACGGGGTAGAGAGCTTTGATGGAACTTGGAAAAAGCTAACAATTTACATTAGATCCATGAATATCAGAACTTACTTTAAACAAGGAAGTGTCATGTTCTTCATGAGCAATGGGTTGCTTGCCATGTATTCTCTCCACTCTTCATGATCAATCTTTCCATCTTTTTTAAGATCAACTTCCAAAAAGGTCTATTGCCATATAACAAACATGTAATTAGAACACAGCATCCAAAAAACCCGTACACACTCAAACCCTGGCCCTTGTCAATTGGAGAAATTTTGTGGTTGTTGATGGTAGCAATCCAAATTACTCGAGTATATTGTAATATTAGAAAATTCTTCTCCTAGGGATCATATGAAATACCAGCTAACAAATTAAGTTGGAATACCAGCTAACAATTTAAGTATTATATATGTGGGGCCACAATTACATTCTATGTGACAAATTAGAGATAAAGACAGCCTACTGGTAAGTCTTAAAGAACTTAGATTCTGTATGCACCTTCTCTAAGATTGTTTCAACCAGGTTATCAGAAGGTTTCACATCTAGTTCCTCAAATATTGCCAGGAGCATTTCCTTCAACTGGAGAATCAGATATCACAGAAGCAAAATTAGATCCATATGTAATCAAAAGTCCTGAGACAACAGCAACAGCAGTAGCAGCAGCAAAGTTACTCCCTCCATCCTCTAATAATTCCACATTACAATTTAGGCTTTTTTTTAATTAGTTGATGCACTTCCATTTCACTGATTTCAGGTAACTTTTTTCACAAAAGACTTATATGGACACAACTTTTGGTGGTGGGGGAACTTGTCTCTTTTACTTATTCTTGATTACATGGACCCAATTCATCAACCCATCACCTCTATATTTTTACACTAAGAGTGCCAAAACCTGAACAAATGTAGAGAACGGAGAGAGTATGTAAAAACACAAAAATAGGGAAGCTGTGTTTCGTTGATGATGAGCCAATCTCTATATTATCTCTCATAAATTAAGCTGAACAGGGAATAAATCATTATAGTTTGGCAGTATTGTGAACTAAATGGCAATATAGTATACTGCAAAATGGTTTACATGTTTACCTCTTCACGCTCAATATAACCAGTGTTCTGTACATCATAAAAGCTGAATGCAACTGCAATATGATTCCTGGTACATTAGTTGCTATGAAGTTCTGTAAGCAATTAGTAAATTACTGATTACTCAACAACTTTTTGTAAATACTTAGGGAACAATCTTTTAAATATTAGAAAGAAACATACAGCTTTTGGGAGCTTGTACATCAGTCACAAAAACATTCTTTGTAATTCAAAAACTAATGATCTATACTCAGGCTTGGATGAAGTCAACTAAGAAAATTTAGCAGTAGGGAGTAATTTCATACAAGCAATTTTGTCTGCCTCTGGAGTGCTTGGATGAAAAATACTCAATGATCGGACAAAGTCTTCAAAGCGAATCACTCCATTATTCTTGAGATCAAACATTTTGAAAACCTGCAATGAGACTCCATGCCATGAATAAAGTATACTCTAGCTTAATCCCGGCAAAAGAAAACTGTTTGGCCACTTAATCAATTTCACCTACCAATATGCGATAATTCTTTAACTGTGTTCTACAACTTCCCTAGCCTTGTATATAGTTGCACTTAATCTATTTAAAAAAAGGTTGTGCTAACCACAACCTTTAGGTCTGTTAATAAGCATTATATAGCGTACATTTGTACAATTGTACCCAAAGGTTCAGTTGAGAATCTATGATAAAACCATCCACCATTCAACAATTCTAGAATTTGAATAAGAGAAACTTGCATAATAAACACGTTCAGACATTCTTCACTAATAAGTAACAAGTTATAGAAATGTTGGAAAATCGGCAAATAGTTCAAGGTCCATTAAAACCCATAACAACAAACTAATAATAGAAGCCAACAATACTTTATTCAAACAACAGTGTACTGACAAAAATCCAGTAGGGATTAGAGGCACTAGGTAGGTCCAACAAAATGTGGGACTATTAGAGAATAATACTCAGGAGCTTAGAAGGCACGAGATCATATTTAAATTATAACACTTTTATGAATTTATACGATATACTAAAAAAAAAATACAGGTTAAAATAGCAATATTCAACCTATTACACTCATGGATTTTATCTTGTATACAGACAGAAGTAGGACACTCCCTAAATATCATCACCATCACTCTTTTTTAAATTAAAGTCCATTGGCAGCCAAAAGTACTCATACCCGAGCATATATTTTTATTTGTACAACTTCCCTTACTATAACTTTCCATTTGAGTGGCTAAACACATTTTATTCAGATAAAGCAAATACCTAGCTAACAACAACAAAAATTAGACTAATCCAGAACAAACGATATTTATAGAAAACATGAGGGACATGACCGGCTGAGCCTAGGAAGTGTATTCCTTTGCAAAACACTTCTAAGTGGGACCTACCATGCCTTACTGCAGAAAGCACATGTATGAATTATGGATTATGGAAGAACCCTTAAGTGCCTATTTTTGTTTAAATCAACACCAATCAGCATTTTCCTTCAATAAATCTTTAGCATCTACATATAAACACATATTTACGCTCATTTTTTCTTCAATTTTCATATCTATAATATTAACTATTTTATCCTTATGTAGGAAGAAACATTGGGAAAACGGTGAGATTTTCGTACTAGTGAGAGGTAGATACAGGTTTCTCGTGTTAAATCTAAGACTTAACTGATACTAGTAATTACAAGATCAGATGCTGATTTAAAACAAAGATAAGTCTATGTATTTCCTTCAATCAGCCTGCCTGTACTGTTTCTTAGAGGAGAGAAAGGGGAATTGAGATCCTTTTCCAAGAAACAGGTTTTAGATTTTCCAACATTAGATATGTGCAAGAGGGTAAACAATAGTAACGTATTGAAAATAATTATCCTAATAGCGGGAAGGAGAACAAATTCTTCTAAGAGAAAGGGTCGCCAAATTTTTTACACATGCCTTATACTCCTTGTCTCTCCTTCTCTTTACTGTTTTAGAAAGTAGCTATATTTTCCTTGATGAATCACAGCCATAGACTAGTCTCGTATATATATTAGCATCTACATATAAACACCGATTTTTGGAGCAAAGAATTGAAATAACTAAGAAGTAATAAGATCATAAATAATTGCTGACACAGACCAAATAGCACAGACAAAAGATGATTGGAGAGATGCAAGATTCCTATCTTATAAGTATAGCTGTATAGGGATATGACAAAGTAAGGAAATCTTAAGAAACAGCAACTGTAAATCTTGAATAACAGGAACTTTAGATCATGCTTCTCAAGCCTTCCAAGTGTATGTTGATGGAAGATGAAAAAGTTATTCCTACATTTCCATTTCAGTATAAGACTTTCTTGCCCAACTTTTCCTTTGCTGCAGCTTTGATGGTGTATTTGCTGCATTGTGAGGCCAATGATTTAGACGTTGACCTCACTACAAATTACTTTCATCCACCTCCCTTTCCCTAGTTCTAAGTCCAACAAGTTGTAAAATTGACATACATCTTATCATGTAAAAATAATTTAAGATCCTTTATTTCATTGGTGATATAGAAAGGTAGAAATTATGACAAAAGTCCCTTCATAAAAAAGAAGAAAAAGAAGAGAAAAGAAAAAACAGAATGTTAGGATGGAACACATACCCTATCAACGAAAAGGTTTCGTTGACCGCAGTTCCCAAGAAGAGCCAACTGAAATTCTTTCTGCAAAAAGAATGCTAAAAAATATCAATATTCTCCAAAGTAGGTCCAGCTGAGTAACAACTGTTGCTTTGCTAAAATATAAGTCAACTAAGGAGATCAAGAATGCTACAGTCGATCAAATACCTTTCCACTATTTTAGAATTATATATGTATACTTAATAAAGATTAAATTTGTTAAAATGCTCCCTCACTGAAGATGTTAAAATAAACTGAAGCAGAAGACATTAATTTGAGGATCACAGGAGAAACAAAAGAGAGAAACTGTTGAAGATTAACTTTGTAAAGCATTATGCAAAAAAGTAAATGAAACATGGAAATAAGAGTAAGTGAATAACTATATACCTTGTTAATCTGGCCTTCGTCAATAGCAGAGCTGCAAAGTCTTCTATAAAGAACATGTAGAGCCTCGACTTCATTTGCAGAAACTGAACCACAGTAGAAAAAAATATATATATAAATAAAAAGAGAGCTCCAATATACAGCATCAATTGTGACTAAAATCATGAGATTGTTACAAACTACCCAAAGTAAAGGATCACAAGAAAACTCTTTTTCTAGAAAGCACATGGAAGAAGATAGGTTTTCAATACTGTGACTCGTGTAGGAAAAGATAACTCTTTAGAAAATTATTCTTCTCTGAGATAAGTAGCTCTTGATCCATAGGAGCTATAGGGGCAGACCCTTTCTCCATGGACTCCTTTGGCACAAACTCACCCCTTTTTACTATGTTTGAGTGAAAAGATTATAGATACTTACAAGGTGTTTCGGAAGCAAGAATGATGCTATTACAATAACCAAGGTTATTCCCACCATTCTTTGAATACATGCAACCCATGAAGAAAACCAAATTCTTATAACTTACAGATAAGAGAATGCACTCCTAACATCCCATTCTATGAATAATTGGATAAGTCTTTTGAAGTAGTTATTAGTTATGGATTTCATGCTAACAATATGTCAGCAGCTTGATCATTGACAGTTAAAGAAATGGAGTACTATATTGGTACCATTGTGTCATTGTGTGTACCTAGTTGTACCAGATATCTTCTCCATATTATTAAATCATACTTTTTAAGCTGTCAGTTTTCCGAATTCTGTTGGGCAAGACGGCCTATCATTGGAGCATGTCAGACATAAAATGGCATTATTCTTCAAGATTTACAGCTTGCACGTGTCAAATACAAAGGTTCCAACACTATTGCAGATTTGCAGGTCAACCAGGGTTTTTATAAAATGTACAATGCATGGAAAAGTCAAATAGTGAAATAGGTCATGTTTCAGATGTTTGTTGATGGTTAGATGTACCCTAAAGCACATTATGACAATGTAAATGAAGATGCTACTTTCAAAAACGGCACGTGCATAGCGTACTCGAACCTACAGACAAGAACAACATGTGCCACAGGCCTAAAGTCCTATGAAATTTTTTTGTTTTCTCATTGTCCTGCCTTCAAAGAAAAATTATATCATGAAAAAATTGTACACATTTCATTAATTCAATACACATACAGATCTTTATATCGGCTCCTCGATCATAATTCTACTTAACAGAATGAATTAAAGGAACAATTAGAGATACTCAAAAGTCTTAAATTCCTTTAACTATGTTCCCTTGCTAACCTACATTGGCTACATATAATTACTTCAAAGTTAAAATAGGACCATAAACTAAACTAATCAAAACAAGGAAGACTTTGTTGGCATTCATTTTTAAATACATGAACATCAATATTTAAATGCAAGATTCGAATATTTTATATCCCAAGATCATGACTTTGTCTCTGATTTCACCAATTCACCCTACTTAACCTAAAAGAAACGCTTTAATAATCAATTAATACCATTAAATTAAAACTTATAGCATTAAATTAATAAAACCCATGTACTAAATCATATGATTCATATCATATACTATAATTTAATAATCAAAGGACTTGTACCAAGAAAGAGCCTCCCCTATATCATACCTTGAAGAACATAAAAACAAATAAACGATGAACAGGTGAGTACTGGGTAAGTTTTCACTGGGGCATTTCATCAAACACTTTGAGGGCATAGCCGGTCCCTTCTTAACCAATTAACAATTTGGTAGGTGTTTAAAGGGTTGAATAAGTCTGAAAATTTGCGACATTAGACGTCACAAAAACGACCTTTACTTTGAATGAAAAGGTGAGGTTTTATTCAGGGGTTTTGTAATATTATATGGGTTTGAACAAGTCGAAGTTTATATGTTTATCCAAAACAAGACGCCATTAATAAGCAACAATCTGTGCATGATGCTGGGTTGCTGCTGCAGTGACCAAGATTTGACTAGCATCCCAGATTACCAGTTGTAGGAGTAAGGGTAGCACAAATGGAGGAACTGAGTAAAGAGTTTTTAAGGAGGGAAAAAACGTTTTTTTTAACGGTTTCTTGTTAATTGGTAGTGATACATTGATACTCAAATAATGGTACGGAGTAGTTGATTGATTAAAAACAAAAGAAAAAATTGGTTTTAATAATCTCACTTTTAGGGGCTACTTCAAATAATTAGAGGAGAGAGAATATAAAAATACGGAGTAATAAAATATATCACGGTGATTCATTAGGTGAGAGAAATTAATTTAATATTGTAAAAGCTTTTCAAATAAGGAAATTTCCCACCAACTCCACTAAATTTGCTTGTATTTTTTTTGGGGAGGGGGGGATTTTCTATGTGGTAACCCTATGTGATATTCACTTTTTCAAGTTGTGCCCCTCCCTTTTCAAACTTCCACACTGTAACCTCAAAGTACATTAAGTGATGACGCTATAACCTTGACGTTAACCTTCCGTTAGTTGTTGTTAGTATTAGTGAGGCACTTTACACCTATAGTATTTTTACATTTCTCTCTCTTCCACTTGTATAGTGTAACAATAAAAAAACGGATGAAGTATATAAACTCTCAACCCATGCACAACATAATGTAGTAGATGCTGAATGTGTTGGGCCATATCTAATCCATAGGCTTAGTCATAGCAGCCCAATGGCCAAAATACTATTTTGCAAGGACCAATAGATGATACCCTTTATACTATGTGCATGAATCTTTTGACAAGTAGTCTCAACTCTAAAGCATTAATTGATGAATCGAGAGCGGTCCCGTTTGAGCCATAGGGTGAAGTATGAATGTGAGAGATGAAAGCTAAAGTTCACATCACACGATTTATGTGTAAAAATATTTCATTTTAAATACTGCATTATTTGTAGATTTTTTTGTGAATATTCTAAAAATTAGGGGTGTCTATTCGGTTTTCGGTTTGAATTTAGTCCAAATCCGATCCAGTCCGAAATATAATTCGATTTTCAATTTTCCAATCCGATCCGATCCAAATTTCTCTCTTGATCCAATTCGAATTAAAATTCGGTTATTTGGATCTGATCCGAAAATCAAAATTATAATACATTATTTTTTTAGTGCCTAATACAATTATAAAAATAAAGCTTTACTATAAATAAAAGTCTTCAAAATCATGATTAAAATACATAGTTCAACGTCAAGTCATTAATTAATTAATACAAAGTCTCTCTAATTTATTTTATGTAGTATTAAGTATTTGAGCTAAACTTCAAAATATACAAAAATCCATATTTATACAAGCTTAATTTTACAATTCGGTTTTCGGTTTGGATTGGATCCAATTAGGGTCAATCCGATCCAATCCGAATTTCCAAAAAATCACAATCCGATCCGATCCGATTTAAAGATCTGATCCGATCCGAATTGATAATTCGGTTTGGATTGGATTGGATTTCGATTTTTATCCGAATTATGGACACCCCTACTAAAAATGAATACATGAAGAATATAGTTGAATTGATTTTGGTACATATCCTTGGTGTAGTAGTTGCCTAGTTGGTGCCTTGGTATGGGCTCATATCCCACAACCAGCAAGTTTATCTAATTAAACATTTTAAAAACTGTTATAGTTAATTTGCACTACCTACTTTGCAAAACTCTAGCCTACCCCTTGCTCCTGTTTAGCCCGTTCCGCTTTGTGTATGGCGCAAAGGTTTGTGAGTGAATGCAAATTCCCTCACTCATATGATGCATTAACTAATTATACTTATGTTCTTCAAATTTGGTGTGTGTGGTCTAGTGTCATAGTAACTAAGTAATGATTTTAACAAGGAGCAGAGAAAAAGAGAAAAAAAAAAAAAACCTAATTGCTACTACTTGATATGTAAACGACTACAAATTAAAATCGCGTACAATTACATAACATGTGTGCACTTGACAATACTTTATGATTTGAGAGGAGACTACAATGGACAAGATATGAACTCCCAAATATTCAATTCTAGGAGAGACAGAAGAGTACCTATTCATGCTACCGAGTCACAATTCGTTCATACATGACTCTCTTTGCATAATTTGACCTTGATTACCTTTACTATATCTTTTACCCAAGGGCGTAGCCAAAGGAGGGGCTAGTGGAGGCCCGGCCCCCTGTGGCCCAATTGCTAGCTCTTATTTTTCAAAAGCTGGCCCCCTTAATATTAGTGTAGATATTATTAAAGTGTCACAATTATATTACTATACATGTTATAGCTCAATGGTAGACTAATTATAATTCCATTTTGGGCTAGAGTGTAGTTTGATCCCTGATACAAGCTTTAATCCTTATATTTTTGAAAATCTTACCTATTTCTTTTAATCGAATCATTCTTTTATTAATACTTTGGCTTCTTCTTCTTCTTCTTCTTCTTCTTCTTCTTTATTTTATTTTATTTTATTATTTTTTTTTTTTTGACAAACTACTTTTGCTTCTAATCCAATCTTTCTTTTATAAATTTTTTAATATATGGTTTATGTTATACAGGGAGTAGAATAATACATTTCAACCATCTTCGACCATTTTTTATAATCGCAACATATTAAATTTTACACTATTTTACGCACTATTTTTTTTTATTTTTTTTTTACCTTTTTTGTGATTTGTATATTGGGAAACAATAGTCATGTAAGACATTGTTAGAATTGTCTTGATATTAATAAAATTTACTAATATATAAGTAAGGTAACATATTAACGCCAACGGTATATATAAGATACATTATTGACAATCATGAAATTCCTAAAGTAATTATTTTATTAAAAAATTTAAATTTATATATTAGTAAAAAAATTATGGTCAAAGCTAATTTATAATAGTCTTAAAGTTATTGTGTTGTGAAAAAAAACGTAGGAGATACAATACGAGTATTGTACTATTTTGTTTAATATAAACTTCGGCCCCCTGAGTCTTAATTCCTGGTTTCGACCTTGCTTTTACCTTTAGTTAATGCCCAAAGTTTGGTTAACTTTTTACTAGTTTGGCTCCTCAGCAATAAAAGTCTCTCTGTCTTTCTTCCATCAAGTTTCCTAATTCTTTAGACGCCACAAACAACAAAGGTAGTTGTATCTCTTTTGAAAGAATTTTCAAGGCAAAAAGAGTTTATTTCAAGCAATCTTCAAGTTCTTCGGAATATAAAGATTCTAAGCTTTTGTTTTTTTAAGTTAATATATCTTGTTTTTTTGGGTATTTCACCCAATTTATCTCTTAGACTAATTCGAATTTGAAGATCAGTCGTAAATAGTTAGGTTTCACTCAACTCGACAATTTCGTGTAGAAGAAAAGCACGTTCTATGTCGCCATGGACGGAACTCACGGAAGTCTAAACATTGAACACTTGTTAGTTGTTACCGTGTCCGTGTGTAGATTTTCCACTTTATAGTTGGACTTTAATTACTCCTTTTTTAAAACGTTTTTTAAATTAAAACAAAAAAAAAAAAAATTCCCAATTTTCATACCAAGAAGAATAATTCTCCTTCCAATTTTGACTTACAAATTCAACAACAAATCATTTATCAATGGCACTCTTAATTTTCTCACTCTAACTCAGGTATTTTCTCTCTCTACAATTTCTTCAATTCCTCTCAATCCTAATTTGATTTTCTGATTTTCAGATTTTGGAAATGATTTGATTATGATTTGAACATTTTGGAACCCTAGATTGAGCGAATCCCTAATTTTATCCCGATTGCGTGTTTTGATTGATTTTATTGCTATATTTTGAATTTCATGTTGCAGATAGTTGGAAATTGAGTTGAATATTGCTTGAGAGGGGAATATGGAGATTGAATTACTCAATAATGTACAATCTGAAGAAGATACTGTTGAAGTTGATGCTGATGCTGAAATTGTAAGTTTTTAGCTGGATTTTATGTTTTTGAATTGTAATTCGAAGCATTTGATTTGGTTGATTTTGTGTTTTGATGATATTGTAGAGTGTTAGAGCTGGAATTTGTGTAGTGTACAGTTCTAAGGAGAGATTGCATGTGTTATTGTTTTTGAAGCTTGTTCTGATAGGAGTAATTAGAATGAGGTAATATGATTGGAAAAGACCAACTAAAGGTTTGATATGATTTTGCATTTCACGCCGCTGAACCCGAAATTCTTGGAATTTTGTATGAGTTTGCTTTAATATCTTTGTATTGATATTATTGGATTTCTTTGCTAGAATGGATCCAAAGAAGTTGGATAGGGAACTATTTTGGTATCTTAGTTCAGTTAGTTGAAAATGTGAGTAGCCTGAGTACAATTCTATTGTTGTAATTTACTGATGGGAGATTCCTGGCGTTCCTCGTTTCTTTCAACCTTGTGCTTTGACGTTACAAAGGATGATCATAAAGTTGAACACTGTATATTGATGTTAATGCAACTTGAGGAGAGAATTTACAATTATCTATGCGAAAGGATTAGTTAAGTTTAGTTTTTCTGCCTCTACTGTAAGAACTTGAAGGTCTGCTTGCTATGGAGGACAGATTCTAATAAGACTATGGCTTTCCCAACAATGTTTTAGAACAATGTGTTTTAAGTTGGAAGACACTAAGACTGAGAACACTGATCAGTTATCTGTGTTGTTCCCATTTGTGTAATCATTGTTCAGTGGCTAGAATAATGGGTGAAGGTGCTTTGATGCCTCGGAATGAATGTGGAGCAAAGTCTGGCAGAAAAGATTGCCATTTATTTGCAGGCTTGGCTTGCTGATTTGAATAGGGAATACAGAAGTACTAGTTCCATGTTATGGAATTCTGGTGGATGTGGTGGTAGATTGGTTTATATATTGAATACTAGGATAAAATCCCGTGCAATAGATGCACGGTTGTTCAATAATTATTTAAAACGAATTTTTTTCTAAGGTCACGTGTAAAATTATACGAAGTATTCAACAATTTTATTTTTTAAAAGCCACATATAAAATGAATTTTAGAAAGTTTGGTTTATATTTTATATAAAGCAAATGTAATAATTGAGATAAAATCTTTTCTTAAAACAACGATTATTGGAGGATATTTTTTTTAGCAAGTATTATTGGAGGGAAAATTTTTAACACAATGCTGCCAAGTGTTATTATTGATTTCGTCTTTAGTAATATGTAATAGATTGTTAAAAATGAATCCTTTATTCTCTCACTTTCATTTATTTGATTTGGAATTAGGTATTTAGTACTTCACCTGTTCACTTAGTCTGAAGCAACATGGGTTTGTGGTAGTCTCTCCTTGTGAAATCTTGTGCAATTGAAAAAAAAAACTTCCATGTGAATGTATCGTCTTTTTATGCAAATTCTTCGATTATCAATAAAAGGAAATAGGGAACAGAAACGACATTGGTATATATTTGACGCATGTTTCTGTTGTTTTACCATTTGACTAACCCCACACTATCTGTATCTGATGCATTACATAAGATTTTGCCTTTTGATGTATAACATTATTTATTGTAGGATAATTTGGGTGCTGAGGGTGAAAGATGCGGCATATGCATGGATGTTGTAATTGACCGGGGAGTTTTGGATTGCTGCCAACACTGGTATGGAATCTTAAATGCTTTTTCAGTGACTTTGTTGACCTTTTAGTTCCGCCTGGTTATTAACTGTCGTATACTTTGGTTTCAGGTTTTGTTTTGTTTGCATTGATAACTGGGCCACTATCACAAATCTCTGCCCGTTGTGCCAGAATGAATTTCAATTGATCACATGTGTCTCTGTGAGTTTGATTTCTTCTTGTCACAATGGACAGATATTATAGCATCCTCAGACCCTGGATCGCCTTAATTGTTGTTCCCTTAGACCTCTTAGAAAACTGTTCTGAGTAAATAATGATATTTTACTCCCTCCGTTTCTTAATAAAGTTCCACTTTAACTTGGCACCTTTGCCAACACATAATTATTCATTAGTATATAGACATCCAGTTTTACTATCGTAGCATTTATAGTTTATATATTCTTAAAAGTAAATGACCAATATAAGCACATGATTACATGAATAGTGCAAATAGTCAAAAGTGAGACTTTTATTTAGGGACAGGGGAGTATGATGAAATTGCAATTGGTTCATTGTCAACTTCAAAGATCATCCTAACCTAAAATGTATTAACTTGGGATAATGTAGGTGTATGACACAATTGGCAGCAGCAATATTGATGAGGATATAGATTCCAGGTATCAAGTTGGTTATGTGTTGCTGTAACAACATAATGACAGGTCCATGAATGATAATTAACCAGCATGGTTTGCTTCTTTGCAGAGATGATGATTGGTGTGTTGAAGGAAATAACAACACTCCCTCCCTTCCATCTTATTACATTGATGAAAATGTAATTGTTCTCTTACTTATAAAATTTTGTCATTTGCATTACTACATGTAACACTGGTAGTAACTTTTGTGGGGAAAAACAATTCAGGGGTACTGTTGTTCTGATGTTGCTTGTTATTGGTAAATTGTCATTTTCAGTTCATTTCATAATCTAAGGCATTATATATATGACTTGTTGTTGGCAAGGAGGACTAGCTTTTTTCCTTTCCCCTGTTGTAGCTATTTAGGATCCAGGTTTTAGCCTTTTCCTTCTCTTGACTATAAGCGATAAGTTGATAACTGAAAATTTTCATCTGACTCTTCTACATACGAACAGTATATTCAAATCGACACACACAAAATGCCCCATCTCTTTGCTCTTGTCTTTAACAACTTTAGTAACTGTTGATTCTGGTGCTTAATTCTTTTATTTAATATGCATCATTCTGTATTTTCTGGAATTCTGGTCATGGATATGAAGGGTTTAACCCTTTATTTGGTAGAATTTATGTTTCAGCATGTTTCCTAGCTGAGGATGTTTCATTGGGGTTCTTGCTGCCTCTGCATTACGTTAACCCCAGTGTTAGAGTAGGTTTTCTATGTTTTATTGCTTTATAATTCAGAGGTGAGATTCAGATATTTTTGTGGATTCTCAAAGCTTTAGTTGGCTTGGTCTGAAGATTTAGAATGTCATAATCTAATGTTTGGCAATTTACTTCACTGTTTCGAGAACTGCAGGTATTCTGATTATCCATATTCCTAATAGACAATAATGTTGTGGCAAGTTGTAGCTAGTTTGCACATGATAGCTGTTTGTTTTTCATCGGTGTAACTGGTTTCTTGTGCTCATGGTGTTATGCTCTTATTATTGAACCTCGTAGCTACATATGGCCAACTACTGATTTTTTGGTTTTTCTTGGGTTTGTTTATGGAGTGGGGTGAGGTTCTTTTTTTTTTTTTTTTTTGGGGGGGGGGGGAGTTTTGATGATTAAGGGGTGACCATTTCAGTGGTTGCCAGAGTTGGTTTATTTTAATTACAAATTTAGGTATCTTGATACTTGTTCGTCATATGAGTCCTTTATCTTTGAAGCATCATCCTGTGATAGGCTGATAGCTAATTAGTATTCCTCAAATGCTATACACAAGCTTCTTTATGTATGCCCACTGTTTTGTAATGCCATTTTTCTCTAACAAAGAAATAAATAATTTTGGTCAGTTATTTGTCTTGAGTTATATGTTTGCTGATCGTTCACCATATCTTGCGTATGAGCTACAATTTGTTTAATTGGTTTGATTCTGGTCCCAATAAAATTCTTTTTCCGCGACCTGTCTGATTACTTTGCACTCTGTGTAGGCAGTTACTTGTTTGGATGGAGATGGCTGCAAAATGCGGAGTGGTTCATTGACCTATGAAGAAACAATGACCCTTGATACTTCTATTGCTTGTGATTCCTGTGATATATGGTATTATGTCCGGTCCTTTGGTTTTTTAAAAGGCAAATGTCAATCTATTCATGCTGTTGAGCTGTATCTTTGCTTACATTTTCAAGGCAGCACTGTAATTTGAAGATATTATTTGAGTAACTTATTGGAATTGTTTATTTCTTTGGTTATGTCTTCTGTTTGGTCCAGGTAGAACAATTGCTTGTTGCCCTACCCCGTGAAAAAAATATTGCAATTTTCTATCCTAAAAATATGCATTCTGATACCCCAAATAACTAGCATTTCTTATTTTTACTTTTTTGTTGGCCAGTTTTGGTGTTAGAGTAGGTAGAGTAACCAAGGAAGTTAGGTTATTGATTTGTTCTTGAATCCTTTTGGTGCTTAAAATAGCCAAATAACTTAGGTTTATAATTTTGGTATAAATACTCTCATTCTTTTTTAGTATGCTTTTATTTTTCCGTCTCTTCTTTTGTTATTCTTTTTTTGGGGTAGGGGAGTTGAGCCAATGTATAAAAATGCTCAAGGCGCACTAGAGCAATGAAGGTCCTGCTGCACCTAGGCACACCTCTTTAAAGTGAGGCGTACAATATAAACACCCAATTTATTTATTTATTTATTTTTATTGAAGTGTGCCTCTTTGAATGCGCCTCATTGTGAGCAAAAAAGCACTCTAACCTAAATGCCTAGTGCCTAAGGCGCTTGTTTTATACACTGAGCTGGGTTGATTGGATGGTGTCAGTAAACCACCATTTTCTTTACTCATCTTTGTTATTGGTTTTGTTTAGTTTAGCACTGTTTTTAGCTTTTGTCATGTTGGGGTTTTCTGGCATATGGGAGTCTGAAATTATGTTCTAATGTTTGGACTTATATGGTGGCAGGTATCATGCTTTTTGTGTGGGATTTGATCCTGAAAGCACAGGTGTAGATTCATGGCTGTGCCCTAGGTAATTCCGAAATGCATAGTATTTTTATTTTTTGTACTTAAGCTTTTTGAGTGCCTTTTGGATGTGATGCTTGACCTTCAGGTCATCTATTGCTTCTATATGTACAGCTGTGTTTTGCTATTACTTGGGTAGTTCCTTGTATGACCTGGAATTTGGAATAACATTAGCTGACGGATGAGCTGCATGCCCTATTTTTTCATAAGTCAGTTGGTGTGTGCATGATCAAAGCTCTATAGCTGGTAAACTAGACATTCTCTTAATATTTTGTAGACAATTCTGTTATCACTATTAATATTTTTGGTAAGGTGGTGTATCTGCATTGCCTATGTCTGCCAAGCTGTTAGTGTTAATTTATGCTGTGGTATAGCCATATATCTATGTATGCAAAAATACGTTGCCGTATAAACGTTTTAATACTTCTCTATGATCTGAATGTAGATGTCTTGTTAATGAAGTAGACCAGAATTCAGATCTCAAGGAAATGAATCTAAGGGGAAATAATGTTGATCGCCATCATCTTGCTGACACATCTTCTGGAAAAGTGTCCATATATGTTGCTGATTCAGGAGAAACAGCAGTGGTTGTCTCAAGGATTGATAGTGAAGATGCTGTCGACGAACCGAATATGAATGGTCAATCTACTGGAGAACCTACTGATCGCTGTAAAGATAAGCAATCGGGCTCTGATTGTTGTTCATCTGAGATGAAAAAATTACCAGATCAAGGGATTGATGCTATCCAACCAAAATCACATGTCCTTTCTGCCAAGTTTGTAAACACTGTTATAAAAAGTGAGCCAGATGAGAACGAATCAAGAATGTCTCTTGACCTCTTATCTTTTGCTTCAACCTTCTCTGGTAAATATGATGTGTTTAATTAGCTTATTGTCATCTTTGACACTTTTCCTATTGTCATTTTTATTAATTTTTTACTGTTTAATGTATTGGAAGATGACAAAGCTAAAATTTTATCAAGTGGAGACGAGTGTCTGCATGATGCTTCAACTAATGAGAGTTTGGAAGATGTGAAGTCTGATATTGCTCTGAGACTTGGTGTGAAACGGAAGCGTCCTGAGAACAGGTCTTTTTCTTTTGTAATGTTTTTTACTTCACTGAGTTACTTTTTCCCTCTGTCTGCCTTGTCTAAATATGTGTGTTTTCATGGTGTTCTGTTGACCCAATATGTTGTATGACTTCACTCTAACAGAGTGCTAGGAGTATTGTCTCTGAAGGGTAAATGAGGTTGCAGAGCTAGGTAACTTTATCATCTGCATTCAAATTCAAAGCATGGTCATTCAACACATAAAGTTTTCCAAGGTGATATGGAATCTCATTTCAAAGGTGATGGGGTCCACATTCTGGGAGATTATAGAGCATGATGGTTGAGAACTTTAGAAATGGCGTTGGAAGGTTAGAAAGTAAGAAAAGAGAAATTTTCAGTTAGAGGTCCATGAAAATAGCTATATGTACACAATATGCATTATACCTTATAATCTGAAGCCTTCCTTGGGCTGTCATTAATTAATACCAAATTAATGACTACATGGTTCTACAAATGTGGTATACCTGCAGGAGTGGCTGGTTTTGGATCTTAGGTGGTGGAGTGGGTTATATTGCAGCTCAACTTTTCGTTTATTTCCTGGTGCACTATGATTTGGGTTCTAGACTTCGTTGCAATACTTTTTTCTTGGAACTAATCCGATCCAATATCCAATATGAGAGTTGGGAGCCTTAACCTGGTAAATCCAGGTTGAATATTAGCTGATCCAATATACTTTAATGCCAGACTTCGGGTATTGTGGGATTTCAGGTACCTGATCTTGGACCAAAAATGATTTGTACTCTTTCTTTCTCCACTTTCTTTGGTACATGTCATTTTCTAGTTTGCGATGTTTAAATATTGAATTGGGCTTATAGTTGAAACTTGAAACATTTTCTGGTATTTTGTCTCTTTATTTTTTGAGAGTACAACTAAGTTATTAGAAGAAACTGTTTATCGGAGGTGGTCCATGGATTTATCAGATCCTTACGTGATTGGTCTGATTGTAGGATGTCAGGAATTCTGGGAGCTGGAACCTGCCCCATGACCCTAGTTAGAACCTGTATTTTGAAGCATTTACTTTGCGTTGGTCTTTGGACATGCAGATGTCAAACTATCTCTTTTTGTCCCTTTTGTGCTGTTTGGGGTCTTTTTAATTGACCGGCTCTCACCAGCATGTTCTTTTGACTTTCTTGGTTTTGAGTTCTCATTTTCCCTGTTTAAAGTTGTATGTAGTAGGCTATATTTTTGCGGTTTCATGTGATATTTGAGGAGAGTAAGAACAGTCTCTTTGTCCTGAGAAAATAATAGGATTAGAACTATGCTTTATATCCAACTTATAGGTAAACTAGTATTATCTTCATTGTGACCCTTCAATCAACCTATTTATGTGATGAAGCTTTTGTAATGGGTATTAGCCCATCACATAGGACTGCATGTGAATTCTCCTGGGGCTTGTTGACCAATTGTGGTATACTGATATGCAAAGTTTTGGAACAGGTACATATAAACAAATCCATGTTTCCAACTTGTAAAGGCACAATTTCAATGACACGGGACACAACCTTAAATATTTGACATAGGTGTAGGGATATGTCTTTCTAAACTTTCAGATAGAGCTTTTATCACGAATAATTTAATTAGAGCAACTCGAATGATAAGCTAATTTGACAATTAGCTTGGCATGTCACATAAGCTTTTAAGCTAATTATCATTGTAGCTACTTTGAACTCCAATGGCTAGCTATTAGCTTACAATTTAAATGAATTTCACCTCCTTAATTAACTTCTTATGTTTCATTTTATTGATTCCATTTTTTTACGAGTATTTTTATAGTAAGGGGTCGTTTGGTTGGGGGTAATCAGGAAAGGGAATGAGAATCAACTGGCCCGATTCCCTTTGTTGATGTTTGTTTACCACTTTCTTTCATTCCCTTTCCTCTCTTCATTACCCCAAATCCCTCTAAGTTCATTCCCCACCCCCCCTAGACTTTTCCATTCCATTCCCTAGCCACCACCACATCACCACCTTCCTACCTCCACACACCACCGAGAAACCCAACCACCACACCACCCATTGCTTCGCCGCCTCTCCGACGACGTTCGCCGCGTCTCCCCCTCCCCGTAAAACACTCTTCTCCTCACGCATACACTAACCCAGCCCCTAAAAATCCCTCCCTCTCCCCGCAAAACCGCCGTTCGACCCTCCCCCACTCTCTTCTCTTCTCCCTAGGGTTTTGAGGGTGGGGGAGGGTCGAACAGCGGTTTTGCGGGGAGAGGGAGGGATTTCTAGGGGCTGGGTTAGTTTCTAGGGTTCTCGGGGAAGAGAGGGCGGCGAATGTGCGGCGGAGGGCGGCGAATGTGCGGCGAAGGTGCGGCTGGTGGTTTGGTGGATGGATGGTGGCTACAAAAGGTGGAAAGTGAATGAATTAGGTGGTTGTGTGGTGGTGGGTTGATGGGATTGTTTCTAAAACAAACAACATAGAGAATATTGGGTATTTTCACTTCCATTCCCTTTGTTCATTCCATTCCGTTTACCCCGGGTGAACCAAACGGCCCCTAAGTTTTTCTCCAAGCAAATTATCTTGGCAATGCTAATTTGCTTAGCCAAGCTAATTGCATTTTCTAGCTCTTATGGTCAAGCTAATGGCTAGGGTTTTGTTTGATATTGCAAGCAAGTCCCTAGCTACAACCATTGGTATTCTCTAATAGCATTAAACTAATTATGTAATTGCAATTTAGTATGTAACTTACCATACTTAGCAGAGTCTTCTCTTTGTTGCCTGATTAGTAGGTCCATTTCATGTAGTAAGATTGCACTCTCTTAGGCCTCTCCATTGTACTCTCTCTATTGTCTTACTTATGATTTATAGGCGCAATTTCTGATTGCTAGGTCAAGACGTCAAGTATTGGTTATGGATTCTATTCTTTATCGAATATCAAAACTTGGTAACAATCAGACATGACTGCAGCAGACATATACGTAGTGATAGAAGAAAGTGTTAACATGGTGACTTTAACATTCCCTTATTTCTTATAAATACTGATTTGTGCTTTACTTTTTGTGTCCTGAAAAGCAGTTCTCAGACAATTGATTGCAATGGGCATCATGAAGGTAAGCTTGAGGGTGCATCTTCATCAAAGAAAGTAAAAGCTCAGAGACGTACCAGAAATACTTCTTTAAATGACCAAGCAGATGTCTGTGCTTCTGAGAACTTGAAGAAAAACAGAAAACCGATAAAAAGATCTGTAGATGAAGTAGACAAGAATATAATAGTGAAGAAGAGCCGACCTATTGATATAATGAGTATAGTCCAGGGAGTCAAAAGTAGCACAACAAATAGGTCTGCACGTGAAAAGGAGGCTGGTAAATGTGCTAAGGTAGAAAAAAGTGCAGCTGGACTACGAGTGAAAAAGATCATGAGGAGACCTGGGGAGGAAAAGGAGTCAGAAGCTGTAGTGCAGAAGCTAAGAAAGGAAATCAGAGAAGCTGTTCGTAATAAGCCGTCAGATGACATTGGGAAAAGCATCCTTGACCCTAATCTGCTAACTGCTTTCAGAGCTGCAGTAGCTGGATCTGTAGCTGAACCAGCTAAGAAGGTATCTTCAGCAGTGGTCAAAGCAAAGAAGTTAATGTTACAGAAGGGAAAAGCAAGGGAGAATCTCACAAAGAAGATATATGCAACATCTAGTGGAAAAAGAAGGCGCGCATGGGATCGTGATTGTGAAGTTGAATTTTGGAAGCACCGCTGCTTGACAACTTCTAAACCAGAAAAAATTGAAACTTTAAGAATGGTTCTTAACCTTCTTAAAAGGAGACCAGAAACCAAAATTGCAGATCAAACTTCTGAGGAAGACACTAAATCTCCTATTCTTTCAAGGCTTTATCTAGCTGATACTTCGCTTTTCCCTCGAAAAGATGATATCAAGCCTCTCTCTGTTCTGAAAGCAGCTGCTTGTTCCAACCATAATAACCTGCTCTCTTCAGGAGAAAGTACTATGGCATCTTTGAAAAGAAATGAGAATCCTGCTCTAAATAATATTGCTTCTGCTGATGACAAGAAGAGTGTTTGCGCCAGTAATAGAAATGGAGCTGTTTCCGGGAAACTTTATGCAAGTGGACACCCCGATAAGGTCTCTTCACAAAAGAAAACTACTGGTGAAATGAATGACTTTAAGATTGATAAAAGGAAATGGGCCCTAGAGGTTCTTGCGAGGAAAACAGCTTCTGATGTTACGGGACCCATGCAACAGAAACAAGAAAATGCGGCATTAAAGGCTAACTATCCTTTGTTGGTATGTCATAATCTCGTTTTAGAGTTTCCTTGTCTATAATTCATTAAATATTTGATGTATTTCTAATAAGCTTCTCTGGTTTCGTTGACTGAGCAGGCTGAATTACCGACAGATATGAAACCTGAACTAGCACCCACTCGCCAGAATAAGATTGCGATATCAGTTCGGCAGGTATTTGCTACTTTCTGTAATTGTAAAACTATGAGTGTTTGCTACCTCTGCTGCAATAACTCTTAAGGTCTGCTATGGTACAGAAATACACAACAGTTGGTCATGTTTAAGTTAAATTATTATTAGCACCTTATAAAATTTGGTGAATTAAAGCACCTTAATCCGTGATTAACAGTTTGTTTGGATAAAGAAATGGGAGGGTGGGGAAGAGGAGAGAAGGGAAAGTGAGGGGAGGGAAGAATAATGAGTTTTCCTTCCAAATCTCTCCATTGTAGGAGAGATCAATTTCTTACAATTTAATCCCTCCATTTGTCTCCCCTCCAATTCCCTTCATTCTTCATTTGTTATCCAAATGAAAGATATTCCAACCCTTCATTCCCTCCATTTCCTTCAATCCAAACACTCTAATAGAGACACCGAAAAGTGAAGCAGCTTATAGTTGGCATGAGTCTTTATTGTCTATTGCAGTAGAAGTAATAGTTGTGTGAGCAATACCCATGGATCTATGTAACAATCCATGCTTATTTATATCCTTCTTTTAAATGAGCCCTGTTCAAGAATAAATATGTAATATTCAAAGAGAGAAGTAGCAAGATAACTAAGGAGTACATCTGCCATTATATGGAAATTCAATAGTGAATTAAAGTGTGTCTAAAATAAATAAAAAATAATTGTGAATAAAAGTGTACAACATGTCCGATTGGGCTGAGGGAACAATATTTATCCACAAATTATTGTTTTCAATCTGCTGGTTAAATGTAGTCTATGAAGGCAGTCACGCCTTTTATTCCTCTTAAAGGTTTTTTGCTAAAATCAATATGGTGGACACTCTTCTCTAATACTGCTGTATTATTTTGAACTCAATAGGGTTGCTTTCAAGTGGTATCTATTTTCTGATCATTTAATGGAGATTATATGTTATATGTTTGTGTAAAATCATCAAAATAATCCACAAAAACATCATGGAGGACAAACATAATTACATTCATTCTAAGCAGCCACATATCCGATCATACACAGAGATATGATTAGAATACAAAAAAGAAAACAACTTTTATTTCAATAAAGGATATATGTATTGCTTATCCACAGCTGTGGAAATGTTTTTTCACTTTGTTTAGCATCTCATTAACATTGTTGAGGGGGCTGCTAAGTTATAGTTTTCTCTTACCGTTTCGATTGAGCAAATCTTTACAAATGATCCTTTACAAGCTACATCTAACTGTTCAATTAATTAGGACGTTTGATCTGCTTGACAGAACAACAGGATTATAATTGCTTGCTTGATAGAATGATAGGTTTGTCTAATTGATCAATCTACATTAAGGACTTATGCAGCTTTTTTTATACACAGACACAACTTTACCGCTTGACAGAACATTTCCTCAAGATGACAAATTTGTCATCTATTCATCGAACTGCTGAAACTGAGCTGGCTGTTGCAGATGCTATCAACATTGAAAAGCAGGTTGCAGACAGGTCCAATAGCAAGGCTGTCTATTTGAATCTTTGTTCACAGGAGATACGAAATCGTACAAATTGCAGTACTTCCAACACTCTGGCTGAACCCAGTCCTTCTAGCCCTGTACCACCAGTAGGCTCCAGAGGTTACTCTGAATCTACTCTTTCAAGCCCAGTACCAGTATCCTCCAAAGATGACCAATCTTCGACATCATCACCTAATTCTGAAGCTGAGGCAGCGTTGAGAGCTGCTGGTCTTTTATCTGATTCTCCTCCGAGTAGTCCACTCCAAAAGGTTGCTGATCTTAGTGGTGATGATAGTAAGCCTTTAGGAGAGGTCAAAGAAGAAGAATTAACAAGTATATTTGAAATGGATTGTCATCCTGATCTAGACATTTATGGTGATTTTGAGTATGATTTAGATGAAGAGGACTATATAGGGGCTACTTCAGTTAATGCATCAAAGGGGAAAGAGGAAGAGGGGGAGTCCAAAGTGAAAGTTGTTTTCTCCACTCTGAATACCATTGTGTTAAATAATGCTTCTGAGGCTAAAGAGCAAGATTTGCTGAAGACTGATACACTGAGCCCACCAGATTTACCTGCATGTTCTAATGATACGGGCACTGAAAGCTCACCCATGAAGGATAAGGTCGATTCTGGAGACACCTCTCTGGATGGAGAATGTGAAGAGCTCTCGGTCGCAGAATGTGAAGCGCTATATGGTCCAGAAAAAGAGCAATCAATCAAACAATTTTCTGACCTGTTTCCAGCCGAAAATTCTGATTTGCAGACAGCCAATAATCTTAATTTTAGTAGTTCCAACCAGAATAAATTGACCACTGATTCTGTTCACAGCATAATTGTTGGGGAAAATTCTTCTGACTCTTCTGTCTTTAGAGAAAAGGCTGACAGAGAGAAGAATGATCTCAAGGTTGACAAGAAAAGTGATCATGCTGAATCGGTGCAAAAAAAAGGTATTAACTTCCTCCAGTACATTTTTCTGGTTTGTGGTTCTTTGCTATTGCACATTAGTCAGTTATAGTCTTATAGATCTCTGCATAGATATTTACGTCGTTTATCAAAAACTGCCTGTACGCATAAGCTTAGGTGACATAATTGAATGATATTGGGTGCAGGTAGAAGCTTATATAAAAGAGCACATCAGGCCGCTTTGCAAGAGTGGTGTGATCACAGTGGAACAATATAGATGGGCTGTAGGGAAAACGACTGAGAAGGTGATGAAACATCATTCTAAAGCCAAAAATGCCAATTTTCTTATCAAGGAAGGTGAAAAGGTGAAGAAGCTTGCTGGACAATATATTGAGACGGCCAAGCACAAGGAAAATAAGTGAAATTTTATGTCATTTTATAACAAATTGATAAAAATTCCCATTTTCATTATGTTGTACATATGAACAGAATAGTGAGACAGACACTGTTGACTTAGGCAATTTAACCTAGCATAAATGGCAATCTGTAAAAAAAAAAAAAAATTAAAAAAAAATAAATAAAAAAAAAAAAAAACAGCAATTTCCTACTCAATTTAAATGTCCTATTCTTTGTTAGATTGTGATTTTATCGTAGTTTTGGTTACAATCAAATAATAAACAGAAGTACGTTGTAGCCATCCAACAATAACCAAATGAATAAAATTATAATCAGCTTCTGTTTTATCGACCTGAAGAACTGTCCATAAGAATCAAATGATCGTATTTTGAGAGTGACAAGAAGTATTGTATTTGCTTATCTAATCTTAATTACTACAAATCATTTAGACATAAATTTTAAGTAATGAATACTGTAGAAAGTAAATAATGGTCTAATGAACAATAAGTTAGTGATAACTGTAAGGTGTAGCTGTGAAATTAAGAGGGAAAACATGCTTTGTTGTTTGACCTTGTTTTAATCCAACACCGGCTAGGCAGCATTTGTATATACAAGTATAATGCTATTTGTAATAAAAATTCCTTCTTTTATTTCATGTTCTTTTTAAAGGTCACAAAATGAAGCCTCTACCAACTACACCACGAGCTACTTACAAAAGACGGTAGCTGATGTGATTACGAATGGAATAAAAGAGTTGTTGCAAGCACGCTTAAGAAAATGCTTCATTTGATTAGGGAGGGAGGGGATAAAAACAACAGAATGTGTACAATTCAGCATTTCCAGATGTTAAAGAACATTTTACATCGCAAGAGTATGTTTACACAGCACTTCCAGAAACAACAACTCCCTCGATACAGCTCTCACATCGTTGGAAGATGTATGCAATTGGAAGATCTTGAATCACAATTCCCCATCCATGAAAGAGTACAGCTTAGTCCGCCTTTGATTCAACTGAATCTCAATTTTGGAACCACATTACATTTAATACATTTATAAAATAGGAGATGCACATTCTTGACCCATGTAAACATATGCTCCTTCAGAACCCATCTTGTCGGCGTTATGGCTTGTTAGACTACAGTCACTAGCCTCTATGAGCATAATCCTCGAAGATGTCTAATATCATCACAAGACTACAGGTGTGATATGTATTTTTCCATGACTTGCCTGGTGAAACTCAATAGGCAAAAATTGTGAATATGACCAAAACAGGCATGCAAATCGGGGAAAGGTGACCATTAACTGCAAAGATTAGATATGCAAGCAGCAGATTCCAAATTTTGTTCTTTCCAAATTCTTCCAGTAATCCGAAGCTTAAGCTCTTTTTTATCCCCACCAGAGAAAAAAAGTGCTAATTTACGTTGAATGACAAGACCATCATGACTGTCTCTAACCTTTCTGTGGCTATCACGAATGCTTCGTGGGGTTCCCTCCCATGTTAATTTTCTCCCATAGCCACCCACTTCTAAGCTATAATTGTATCGTCGAGCGTCAGTTTCATCACCCATGAAACGAAGAAATGCCATATAAACAGGAGCCATGCCTAGCTGGAATGCTTCAAAATGCAAACAGAAATACTGACCAAAACAATGGAAAACCTGAAATGGGAGATATTGCAAGATAAATAAGTACTCCAAACAATGGTCAAACTCTCATGTATATATACTAACTAATCTTAAACTCATATTAATACTTCGATAAATACTACTTCCTCTAACCCAACTATTAAGTAAACATCTACTTTTGGCATAGAGAAAAACAAGAGTGGATGTATAGAGAACAGAGCGAATTGGTGTGCGTTGGAACCAACTTCAAAGAAAAAGTAGAGAGATACAACTTTCTTAAGATGTTACTCTGCAACTTTTTTTTCGTGGACTTCGAAAATGGAAGACTTGGCTGTGAGACAGAGAGTATATCCAATGATCACAGAGCACTAAATGACTTCAGTATATGTTACTTGAACTCTCTGCTCTAATAAATAATATCACATTGATCCTTGAGCACCAAACATAAAGTGACACCAGGGCCTTTCAAGTTAAACCATAACCATCGAAATGACCCAAAAAGCAACCATATATTACTATGAAAACCTAACTGAGCATAGGACTATGGTTGATAAAGAATCATACAGCTAGTATAATACTCATCACCAAATTTCCCCAAGATTCTAAATGCAACATATACCCACAGTAGTTAAAAATAAATAAGGCACTTACTGTTAGCATCCAGGTAGCATTGTCAACTTCAAGGGGGTTAGCTTTGACATAACGATGATTAAATGTAGAACCAGAGTGCATATCAACTTTATGATCATCCCTCAGATGAGTAACAAGGAAAGGAATATCCCCAACAACGGAGCATTCATAACCAGCATATGGACAGCTGAATGGTCTAAAGTTACATAGGGCTTCATGCTTAAGTTTAATATAATAAGGAGAAATCTCCAGGCAACCATATGGGCTGTATTTGCAAGGAAGATCTAGAGACTCGGCCACCTTCTCCAATGCCAAACATCTGATTTCTCCAAGCTCTTGTCTGCAAGTAGGGCATCGATTGTGAACCCTTGTCTTACACTCTGAACAAAGTGTGTGTCCGTTATGGCACTGTTAATAAAACCAAATTAGAAATGCAGTGAATAATCTATTCATAAAAAAAACAATTAACAATCAAACTAAACATTAACAGTCTCTAACAAGAATGTTATAGCCTAGAAGCCTCTTTTACAATTGATAAGCAAAGAAAACTTGTGTTCTAACGATGTTATTATATAGAATTAATTGGGAAGATGGAATACAAGGAACTAAACAGAGAATAATGAGAGCATTCCACATCAAGAGCAGCGAAATTAAGAGAATCAATCAACATTAGATACCACAAGAAAGATTCCACTTCCAATTACCACAGTTTTAGATAATTTTACTGTTTAAATTTTAACGGCATCATACATTCTTAATCCAGTCAATTTTATCAACTGTTTTTTAATCAAATCAGTAATGCAATTCCAATCCTATTCATTTCCTGCAATACTTGAAAAATAAAACTCAATATCTAAACAACAATCTTCCACAAACATGGGGAAAACCATTTCCACAAAAATGGAAGACCTTTGTTCAGGCAATCTGTGTATGCTAGACAACAATTCACAATCCTATGATTCCTATCATAAAGTTCCATGATTATGCAATAAATCATCCAGCATAAACTATGAAAAGTTGCAAACTTTACAAGATAATCAGCTTTTTGAGATCCCTATAAATCTATTAATATCCTCAAACACATATACAGAAACTTCAGCTTTAAGTACACCATAATCCACATTTCAATCCTTTTCACTCTGTTCTTCCCCGGCTACAAAAGTTCAAAATGTGGGTGTTTTGCCTGCTTTTCATAAAGTAAAATAAATTAAACCCCAATTCTCAAAATTCAATTGAACAGCACAAGGTATTTCCCAAAATCCTGAAATCCCCAAATTTATTAATTTTTAAAAGGATTCTTACAAATCAACAAAACCAAAACTTGAGTTCCATTTTCCCCCAATCTAAAACCCAAAAATAGAAGCTAAAACCAATTTAAATACCAACAAAACAATAAGAAATCCATTGAAAATATTGCAAAAAATAAGAGATTGAACATATCAGAGAGAAAAGAACCTGGTGAATAGGAGGGTACATAGCATGAGCGCAAACTGGACATTCAAAGATTTCAACAACGCTATTAGTTGTCGAAGGAATCAAAGGCGAAGCTAATTTCCTCCTTGATTTTGAAGATTGATTGTGATTATGATTATGATTTTGTGGGTAATTAATCTCAGCTTCATACAATCTTTCTGTAGACGACGACGACGTCACACATTCAATCCTATCTTCTTCCATCTTGTTCATCTTCCTTTTCCCCCTTTTTTCGATCCAAACCCAGAAATTAATTAATACCCATCAACCAAAAACCCAAAAAGATTTAAAATTTCCGATCAAATTTAATTGGGATTTGACAATTTTTGGCTGGATTTGTCGGAAAGATTTTTTAAAAAATAAATAAATTTAGCCTTTTGTATTTGGGAATGTTGAGAGAAGAAGGAAGAGAAGGATGAAGAGGAAAGAGGGAAATGAGTTGAAGGTGCTTTGCTTTAATTCGTTGGCTTTTTCTCGATTTTTTTACAAAAAATAAAAAAAATACGAGTGAGAAATAAATGGGTGTTTGATTGAAAGTGATAATATAATTATAATATAATAATAATGGAGAAAATGATGATGATTAGAGGAGTATATTATTATGGAGTATGGAGCACTAATTATGTGCAATAATAAGGTTAATTTTTTTTGGATTTATAAATTATTTTATTTTTTATTGAATTAATTAATAATTAGGTAGGGTAAGAAGAAATGTTGGGAGAGGGACAGATGAGTCAACCTGAAAATCTTTTATTACAAAATTTGTTTAAAAATTAAAAAAGGAGTAATTGAAAATAATTTTTGGCATTGTCTTACTCTTCCCCAATCACCATTGGAGTTATGACTTCTGACAGAGTGACAGGCAAAGCTTAAATGATGGTACATTGTCTTCTCTGAAAGGGTAAACTTTTTTGAATTAGAATTTTAAAATTTTGTTGAAAATCAAATATACCTTGGTAATGGTATCAAAATGTTTGCTAATGGATGGAAACTGCCCAATGAATTTGTATTTGAAATTTTGAATCCTCAATTATCAGTATTGCTATTTTTTTTTCCTTTAGTTGAAATAAAATACAAGTATGAAATTTTGAAATTTACTACCCACTAAAAACATATGTTTCACATTTGTTACTGATTTAATTTTTATTTTTTTTTTTACTTTACTACCATCTAAATGGGAGTTTGTTAAAAATAACTACCTGATATCTTTTACCAAAATTATTTTCGTTAGTGGGCCCAACCACCTCACTGCCACCCCCTCCCCTCAACTGTCACCCTTCTCCGATCCCTCCACACAACTAGCGGCCGGCGCCCAAAGTTACGACCGGCACTGACGACCCCACTCCTCCCTTTTCCCCTACCTACGAATCCAAACCCCCCTCCTTTATCCCCTTCTTGCTGCCCCAACCACGACCACACCCGAAACTGGAAACCACCCCTCCCCATTTCCCCCACCGGAATCGACCCCCCTCCCCTTAACCCTAAACCACCACCCCAAAGCAACCATAAGTGAAACTCTAAAACTCGTTTAGAGTGGTTTCAGGCTTGTGGTTTAAGGTTAGGGGTGTTGCCTTTTGGGGTGGGGGAAGGGGAAGATGGTCGCTTTCGGTGAGGGTAATGGGGAGGGGGGCCGAATAGGGTGGTTTCGATTTGTGGTGGGGGACGGGATCGAGGAAGCAAGAAGGGGAAAAAGGAGGGGGTGGGCTGTGTAAGTGGGGAAAAGGGAGGAAGTGGAGTTGTCGGCACCGGCCGTCGGCAGGTGTTATGGGGAGGGGGAGGAGTGGCTGACGGGAAGGGGCTAGCTATTGAGGGTGGCTGGTTTTTTTTTTTTTTTTTCAATTTTTTTTTATTGAATAAACTTAACAAAACCCTAACAGATTCCTTTAAGTGGTAGTTATTTTTAATAAACTCTAATTTAAGTGGTAGAAAAGTAAAAAAAAAATTAAATAAAAAATTAAATCGGTAGCAAATGTAAAACATGGTTTTTTTAAGTGGTAATTAATGTCAAAATTCCTTACAAAAATGTTTTTAAAGGTCTTATCTAATTTTTAGTTCAACTTATCTAACATCAGACTCATTCGTTGCACGGTGTTTACCAAAGAAGGGGATAATTTACCTTACCAGGATGTTTGCTGCTAATCGTCTATAGAGTTTCAACTTTCGAGCTAGTGATCACTACATGTATTGGAGGTTGAGAATAGGTTCTTAATAACCGATAGAAAGGATCTCATTAGGCTACGGATGCCTATGTTTATCTCAACCCAAGGCTATTTGAGTATTTTCCATGCTATGGTCTAATTTAATACTAAACCGGTAAGTTTCCTACCAACTCCACAAATTTTGCTTGGTCTAATTTGATATGGTTTGGTGTGACATGATCTGATCGTTTGATTTACCAATCTTTGACCTTTTCTGTATAGATATTCTATTACGAATAATAAATAATACGGAGTATATCAAATGTAGACTTTTTAGATTCGTAATAATGTTTTTTTTTTATTTATATGCAATTTCTATAATTTTTTTCATTAATTACGAAATTAAAAATACTTAGCAAAAATAATAAATATATTGAACGATAAAGTATGTCATAACTTGTTTATTTCCTCAGAAAATTTGTTAATTACTATCCTAGAAAGAGAACTTTGCCAATTAATGCTCCTAATAATAAAAGTTGTTAATTACTATCTTACAAATAAAAAATGTTGTTATTTACTACGGAGTACCTTAAAAAATGATTAAGTTGTTTGATTACTGATATGATATGTCTATTTATATAGTATTTTACCCCATCCCTTGGTCATAATTGGTAGTGTTTTTAGCTCTTTAAAGCCACTTTTATTACTAATTAGTGTTTTCGTAGTTTTGGTTAAGTTTTGTAGGAAATTGCACTTTTGGAGCATTTTCCCGGGATTTTATGGAGCGACTACGAGCATTGGAGAAGCACGACCACCTTTCATAGCCTAGCGCCGGCTAAAGTCATCGAGCCAGGTGATTAAGGGCTCTACATGTGAAATAATGAGCATTGGACACCGAGTAATCAAGCCCCAAAGTGGAAATTCAGAATGGACTAAGAAGTGAAGCCCAATCAAAGTCCAAGCATAGCTGGGCGCGATCGGGCGGTTGCCCAGAACAAGGAGATGAAGAAAAAGGCGGGCCCGATCGGGTGCGTGTTTCTGAGGAGGTGTTTTCGGCGATTTACTTAGTTTTAATTAGGATTATTGAGGAGTTTTGTATAAGTACGATTTAGTGTTCTTAGTATTACTCACTTCTTCTCTTAGACTTTCGCTCTCTACTTAGCTTAATTTCCTCTCTCTACAACTCTATACTTTGTTCTTGATTCAACTCATTATTTCCGTTAAATTTGGTAACGAATTCTTATCTATTAATTTCAGTCATTTTATTTCTTTATTTCATCATGACTTATTTAATTGTTTTGATTAGTTTAGATTCAATTATGTGTGAGTAGTTCTCTTTCTAGGGTTTGTGGGGATCCATAAATAATATGAAGGAATAAATTATTATTGTTGATTGTCAAAGCTTGATTAATTTCCTAATGATTGATTTAATGCTATGCAATTAGATTAGACCTGGTTTAATTGTATGAGTTATGCACTATTGATTCGAGATTCGAGAGATGAGAATTGATGTTTAGGCTTAGTTTCAATAGGCGGACTAATTTATAAATGGTTAAGTCGTGATTCGCAAGATGAAATTTAATACCGATAAATTAACTGTGTGATTGTAATACGTAGCGAAAGCCCTTTATGATCTGATTAATTGATGCATTGATGATTGATTGTTATGTTTTACCCTGGAATATTATTTATTGGTAAATCTATGCCCTAGGTCTCTTATTCATTGATTTTTCCCCTACTTTTATTTCTCCCTACTTTTATTTTTAGTAGTTTAGTTTCCTTTAATAACAACAAACTGATTACTTGATAATTTAGATTACTCTTGATTAATTAGAAGTAAATTGACTTGTTTCCCTGTGGTTCGACCCTTCTTCCCTATCTGCATAGTTAGTGGACTTAGGAATTATTTTTATTAGGTGATTACGACTTTAGCCTGTCAATTACTATATCTAGCCATTTTCGGTTGAACCTAATTATGACACTACTTATCAGTCTAAATGTAATTTGTGACATATTAATCTCATTTTTGTGCTTTATCTAGGAAAAATTGTCAAAAATAATACAAACTTTGAGCGATCTGCTAAAAACAAGTCAATCTTTTAATTATTTGTAAATAATACAAACTTTGAGGGGTATCCGTTTTAAATAAACTATTTTACCTATATCTTATTTAGCCGATTAATTTTTTTGTTTATCTTAAACTTGTTTAACAAGTTTTGAAAAATAATGCAATGTCACGTGATCCATATAACTTGTTCATCAAGTAACAATCCGGTTTTAACTTGTTTAAAGTTTGTATTGTTTAAAAATAACTAAAAGAAGACTTGTTTTTAGCGGACCGCTTAAAGTTTTTATTATTTTGACATTTTCCCCTTTATTAGGGCAGCTAACGCGCGCGATGCGCGTGGAGTGGTTTGCCCTTTCTTAATGTTTATATTGAGCTGTGTTTAAACACTTCACAACATTGGGTTTTAGATTAAATAGTTTGATAAATTAATGGAATATGTATATTGCGTTGTTTAAATTTTTCATTTTTCAAGCACGACTTTTTCAGTTGCTTACAACTTTTTTTTTAGGAAACATCTATGCAATTATTCAACAATGCAATATCGTAATATAGGTGAACTTTAAATTTACTTATAATATAAATAAATAATATAAAAGTGCATAAGTATAAGGAGAGGAAAACCTCAACACTTATTATTACATCTGTACACGTGAAAAGACATAAATGTAAGCAATTATATATGGGGGTAAGTACGTAAACAAACATTTTGAAGGGTATATACGTCCGTGCACTATTTATAAGCGCAATCTCCTACTTTTTATAAGGTAAGGATAAGGAAACGTCCGTACACTATTCATAAGCGCAATCTCCTACTTTTGATAAGGTAAGGATTTATTATTTCATTAGCTTGAAAATGTCTGTTATGGCATCACTTATCAACGGTTTAATATAATTTTTGTAGCACTTATAATTGTTATAAATAGTTCTATTTTACTGGCTTAAATGTAAACTGGATTTTAAGCAGTAAGTGACGTCATAATTGGGTTAATTCATTTAAAATTATGTAGGTAATAATTGTGAAAATTAAACAGTTTTAAGGTAGTAATTATTTAATTAATAACTATATATTTTAGGGGTAGTAATTGATAAAGTGTCATTTCTTGAGATAGTAGTTAACAAATTCCTTTTTTTTTTTTTTTTAATAATTTGAACTGGTCTTTTTTTTTTCCTGATCTGATCTGATTGTTTGATTTGACCAAACTCAGGCATTATGTGTACAATAATTTGTAAATAACAATATATTAAGCAAGATTTTGTTGGATTCATAATAATATGTTTATATTATTAATATGTAATTTTCATAATTTTTTTCACTACGAAATTAAAAAAAAAAAAAAAAGAATCACACACAAGACGATAATGTATGTCATTATAACTTTTTTTGTACGATTTGATATTATGACCTAAACTTTTTTTTTTTCTAATCTAATTTGAAATAAGTAAAACTAAGACGCAAACTCTTTATTAAAGCGGACTTTCATTAAGTCGTTGAAAGACAGATTAAATTAATCCTAGAATTTTTTTATTTTTTGAGAACACTGTCGAGCAAATATTATTGAGTGATAGACATAGAGTATGAGAGTACATATGGAGGACCTCCATGGGGCAATGATTAACCCACACTTGTTCGATACCAAAAAGAACTAATCTAGCAAGTTGGTGAGCCACAATATTGCCCTCCCTTTTAACATGAAACTACTTAAACAAATCAAAATTAAATCACTGCTTAAAGAGAGAATATCTTCTAGTACTCCATCAAAATCAGAAAAATAGGTCGCTTCCTTTGACAGACGATAAATGAGTACTTGGCAATCGAACTCAGGAATAACTGCTTCATAACCATGCCTGCGAGCTAGTCGAATGGCCATTGCAAGAGCCTTTCCTTCTGCGACTTCGGGGGGCCACCAAGCTCTTAATCTGCGAGTAGCTAAGAAGAGGACCTCGCCTTTGTGGTCTCACGCAATTACACCCTGTCCTACCCATCCTTCTTCAGCCAAACACGCATCAGAGTTAACTTTAACAACACTCTCAAGTGGAGCAACCCACCTAGACAAGCTCTTACTTTTTCGTGGCACTTGAACACTATATGTTTTCTTGGTGTAGCTACAAAAAATCTTCCACCAGCCTCTCCATTCTAGCGAGCAGTACGTTACTTGGGGTAGTAGTACCTTCAAAGACTTTACGGTTGCGCTCTGCCCAAATTAGCAAGCAGCTCTTTGTTTCAATTTTGCATCCATTTTTTTCCATCGATCTTACCAGCAAGTCACACCAACTCCCACTTAAATCACTTAGCAAGACCACGCATCCACTTTCTTCCCATAATTCCTGCACTCGTTCACACTCAAAAATTGCATGAGCACTTGTTTCCTCCACCTTCCCACACCACAGACAAATAGCATCATCAATTAGGTGACAATGCTTCAGCAAGGATCTACTCCATAGTCTGCTCATGAATCAGGTCACATACATGAGTGTATCCATCAACTTCTAGACTTATCACAAACCTACCCTCCGAGTCTGCCACCCACGGGTCTCTTCATATATTAACAGGTGCACCATCACCAATTCGCCATATGATGCCTTTCTTAATGAGGGCCTTACTACTCCATATACTTCGCCATGAATAGCTTCCCCCATATCCCAAGTAGGCATCCATGAATGAGGTCGTCTTTAGATAGTACGTTGCCTTAGCTTCATTACTTTGCTCAAAAGTGATTCTTCCTTATGGACGAGATGCCAAGCTTGCTTGCCTAAAAGGGAGTCATTAAAAACCTCAAGGTCTTTAAATCTCATCCCTCCTAGGCACTTTGGATTACACATGGTGTTTCGGTTGAAAACAATGGGACCTTGCCGAAGGTCCACTGAAATGGAGAAGACTGGATTCGATCCAAGCTGTGTTGGGCCGAAGGTTTCCTGCACAGTGAACACACGTAAACTAGCCTCGGGGGTGTTTCCGAGGAAGGCCCCTCCGATGCTAAAGTCAGTACAATGTGTAAAAAGGAAGACACTATGCAAGAGAGTTTGTAGCTTGAGGCTTTTGTGTAGTATTTCTCAATGCAAGAATGAGCATATGAAATTGGAATAATCCGTGTATGAGATAATGCATGTGATAATGTATGTGATAATGTATGTGATGTCCTCTTGATTGTGTTAATATGAGGGCTTTTATACCTCATCATACTTGGAGAGGCTGGGCTTTAGCCCAATTGGCTTACTTTGTGGGCTGACTTTTGACTTTTGAGCAATTGGAGAGTTGAACCTTGACCTTGGGCTTTTAATTGGATCATTTAGTGCTCAGGCCCAATTTTGACTAAATTGGACCCAAACAACTTGCCCCCCAGACCCGATTTGGAAGAATGACGGGTCGGGTTTGATTTAACTCAGAAAAGGAGGGAAGTAAATGATTTAATTGATCCAAAAATTTGAATTTAAACCGTAATTAATGAGATAACAACGGTTAATGATTTGCGGAAGTTGGACGGATAATGGGCGGTTTAATCACAAGACATGTGTTTAATGGTTACTTAGTGGGTACTTAAGAGAAATTAAAGCACAGACTCTTCGTATCCCGTACCTGGAGATATAAACAGAGGCGCGTCATTCTCCTCACTTATTCACCAACACAAACCCAGAATTCTCCGATAGAGAAACCAAGAACCCGCATCAAAACTTCGCAAATTCCCCCGAGCATTGAGCTTAGAAACTGAGACTTGCCACTACGAACTCGTAAATCGGCAACTTTCGCTTCAGATTAAGGTAAATTCCTTTGATTTCAGTTTATTTTTCTTCGAATTCGAACTCCTTCCCCTTTTCTTTCGACTTTTCTCTTCGAAATAGTCCATGGCAAGAGGAGTTAGAGGTAGAGCCCGTGCTCCAAGAAGAGCAAGGCCGATTCCCGATCCTAGGAATAGGATTGGGACCTGGAATGGTCGAAGGCCGGAGTCTGACCCTGCTGAAGGGATTAGGGCGACTCCCCTTTCCTCGGCTCCTCCTCAAAGAACGGATGAGCCGAGTGCTTCTGGACGGGATGATGAAATTCCCGCTGTCCTTTGGGATATCCTCCCTGGGTTTTCAGAGTGGGAGAATGCCGAAGTCGCTTCGGCCATGATAAAGAACCGCCCCTACTCATGGTGGGTAGAGAACGCCGATCAATATCGATTTGCTGAGCAAATTGAGTTGCACTACGGCATTTTTGAAGCTGATGGATATTGGTGCCGAATGCCCTCAGCATCCGATAGAATCCATCGTCCACCCCCGGGGTATGTGGGGGTGTACACGAGACAGCTTCAGTATGGGCTGAGGTTCCCTTTGGACGTTTTCGTCCGAGACTTGCTGATCCATTACAACATTTCCCTATGTCAGCTAACCCCCACCAGCATCCGAAGGGTGATGACATACTTATGGGTCTGCAAGTTCTTCAAATACGTGCCGAACCTGCACTGCTTCAGAAAGCTCCATCGGCTAGTGCCAAATATTCAGAGTGGGCACGGAAGCCATGGTTCTGGGTGGTATCGGATTGAGTCCCGGCCCCAATACTTGACCATGTGGCCAAATGACTCTTCAGACAAGGACTGGAGAGGTCAATGGATTTGGGTTAGGGCACCCATAGATCCGGGCCACCCTTGCGTCTTCAGCGCTCCCCGGTACTTAGCTGAGCCTGATCCCGAAATGGGAAGTCTAGGTCCCCCCGCAGATAACGGGGCGGATCCGAACCTGGATCAGCAACATATCTTCGGCAAGCTGCCGAACCCGGGGGGGAGTGGTCGAATGCAGCATATCCCGGAGACTTGGCTCCCCGATACGCATTACGTTTTCCAAGAGAATATGCTAGCAGCTGTTGGCCTCAGCCGAAAGTTTAAGGATGGTAAGCTTCTTCGGCTGGGGCCGAGGCTTTTAACTACCTCTTTTTCTTCTCTCGCTTTGCTTTTTTATGCTGTGCCAACATATCTGAGCTAAACTTTTTCCCTTTCCTTTTTTCAGAGCGGGACGAGACCAACGTTGGTATTAACTACGCTCGTCTTGGTGTTAACCGAGAGCGAGTTGTAACTGAACGGGCCCCGTCTATCACTGAGCCGAGGCATAGGGAAGTTCATCTGGATTCTTCCCACTTCCAGATTGAGGCTGTTGCTCTGTATCAGAGGCAGAAGCCTTGGTGGAAGAAGAGAGACCCTTGGTTTCAGCTGCTGAACGAAGAAGCTGAAGCTGCCCGCACAGCCGAAGAGGTTGCACGGGTACTTGAGGCTTGTGAAGGAGGAGAAGGGTCCTCCAGAGCTGCTGAAGCCGAAGCTGCAGCTAGAGCAGCTGAAGAAGACGAGGCTTTGCTGAAAACCTCGGTGAGTTTTCATTTCTTCTTTTTCTTTTCTTTTTTTTTTTTTTTTTTTTTTTTTTTTTTTTTTTACTCACACTCTTCTTCCCCCCTGTCTGTTACAGTCTGAAGAGAGTAACAGACACAGAGAAGGCAAAGCTCCTGTTCGTCCCGAAGATCAAATACAAGAGTCTTCAGACTCAGATATGGACGAGCAGCCTCTTCTGAAAAGGCGCCGAAGGATGGCCATCATCGGCCCTCATGACTTTCAGCAGAGGCCGATGACCATCGGCGTCGCAATAAGGGAACCTGAGGAAGGCAATGGATCGCCGAGGGTTCCCCAGCCAACACCCCAATCTCCTCAAAAGACCCCTCCGCCACCTCCTGAGATGGAGGTGGATCAGAGAACTCCCGAACCTAAGGGAGGGGTCCAAGAAGAAATCAAGGAGAGTGCTGCTGAGCACGAAAATAAAGATGCCGTGATGTCAAGTGCTGAAGGCTTCACGGCAGATATCGCAAGAGAGGTTGAGGCTTTCGTCCTCACCCCTGAAGAAGAGGAGGTCATAGTACTTGACTCCTCTGAGAAGGACGATGCTGAGACAACCAAGGCTAATCAAGCTCCATCGTCGTCCTTCCCTTCTTTCCAGACTCTGCATTCTGGAGAAATGGGTTTCTCGGCCCCCCGAATTCCAATCCCAGATCACATCTGGGACCTCATATGGGGTCAAAACCGAGAAGGAGCTGCAGCCTACTTCGGCAATTTTGCTGGCATGTCCGAAGTAGACAGGGCAAGGATCTGGTCGCTGAAGGCCACTGCTGGGATGGGCGAATCCAGTAGATCAGTTCCTGACCCAGCCAGGTCTAACCAACTGCTGATGATGCAGGTAATTTTCCTTCATTTCCTCCGAAATTCAGCTCTATTTTTTTCTTATTACTTATTTTTTTTTTTTGTCTTCCTGTTTTCAGTTCGTGCACAATCAGACTCTCACTGTAGAGCTGATTGATACCCTACAAGATAGGGTAGACGCTGCTGTGCACGAAAGGAAGGTGGCTGAAGAGGAAGTTAAGCTTGCTAAGCTGAAGCAAGCAGCAGCTGAAGAGAAGCAGCAGGAGGTTGAGGAGTACGGTAAAAAAGCTGCCGAAGCTCTGAAAACCTTCTGCGATGCTATGGAGATGGAGGTTTTTCCCCCACTGATGGAAGGGGAAAAATTCCTCCAGGAGCATATGGGAGTGGACGTCTCCAAATTCAAGGCTGCTATTGAGAGCCGAATTCAAGAAGGAACTGCTGCACAAGCTGAAGTGCAGCAGCGTCTAGAGGCTCTTGAAGCCAGCCGAATGGCTGCTGAAGAGTTGCTCCTGGCCAAAGACGTCCAACTCTCAGAGGCTGCTGCTGCTGCTGAAGCCCAAAGAGCTAAATTCCAAGAGGCTGAGGATCAACTGCTGATCCAGAAAGTTGAAGTGGCCCAAGCTCAGACAAAGGCTTTCCAAATTCAGCAAGAGCTGAATGAGCTGAAGGGTTCCTCCTCCAAAGTCGCTGATGAGCTGAAGAAATCCAAGGAAGACTTGGAGGAGACCCAGAAGAAGCTGGCTGATGCTGAGGCTTCACTCAAGGTCCGTGTTTATACCCAAGAGGAATATGAGATGGGTTTCAGAAACGGATTCCGAGTATGCCGAAGAGTCTGCCTTCATGCTGAGCCGAAACTGGACTGGTCTAAATGTGCTGAGTGGGTCCAGAATCCCGAAGACCCTCACATGAAGTATGCAACTCCAGCTGAAGCTGAAATTCTTAAGGCTGAGGAAGCCGAAGAGGAAGCTGAAAGACTGGAGTTGGAAGCTGAGCAGAGGGAAAGGGAGGCTCGGCAAAGTGCAAAGCCCGCCTCTTCTGCTGCTGGGGCTGAGGCCACCATGGGACTCAACGCTGATCAGTCTGATCCGCCGGCTGAAGCATAGGAACTCGGGCAGTCGTCTTCAGAATCTTGCGGTTCATCATGTGCTTAACTTTAGACTTGCCGCTTTCTGAGTTTTTTGCCTTGTTTTTTGCTTCAGCTTGCCTTGTCGTACAGCAGTTTTATTTTTTTGCTTATGTACGTATTTCGGCAGCTGTTATTTTCCGCTTGTGGGCGGCTGCCGATACTGAATTATTGAACTTGTAGCTCAATTTTTTTTTTTTTTTTTCTTCAGTTGCTTTATTTTTGAATGCTTTACTGTTTCTTTTCTTCAACTCTGCCGAACATAGTTGCACTGCGTGCTTCTTGCCCCCACAGAAATTGAAGTATGACTTTAGTTGAATAAGCAATTTCTGAACTTCTTCAAAATGGATATCCGAAACACAGGGCCAACTGAAGGCAATGCTTCTGGGATACAAGTCTTACTGAAGATTGACTGTCTGAAAGTTGGATATCCGAAACACAGGGCCAACTGAAGGCAATGCTTGGGATATTAGCTTTCTGGGACTAACCTCTTTAGAACAAGTCTTACTGAAATTTGACTTCAGCTGAAAGACCAGCGTTCTTAAAGAAGACGCATATCCGAAACACAGGGCCAACTTAAGGCAATGTTTCGGACAATGGCTCTCTGGGATACAAGGCTCAGTTAAGGCAATATCCCAGGATTGTCCATGGACTCATGTCTTTGGAGAACAGGTCTTACTGATGTTTGATTTCAGCTGAAAGACCAGTGTTCTTTAAAAAGACTGAGTTTTGTAAGCCATCTGAAACCCAGTTACCCGAAGGCGAAGGTTTCAGACGAGGCTGATTTAAAAAGGCTGTTATCCTTGATTTTCTGTCTATCTTTGAAAAATGGATACCCGAAACACAGGGCCAACTTAAGGCAATGTTTCGGATAATGGCTCTCTGGGATACAAGGCTCAGTTAAGGCAATATCCCAGAATTGTCCATGGACTCATGTCTTTGGAGAACAAGTCTTACTGAAGTTTGACTTCAGCTGAAAGACCAGTGTTCTTTAAAAAGACTGAGTTTTGTAAGCCATCTGAAACCCAGTTACCCGAAGGCGAAGGTTTCAGACGAGGCTGATTTAAAAATTTTCAACTGTTGCTGTTATCCTTGATTTTCTGTCTATCTTTGAAAAATGGATACCCGAAACACAGGGCCAACTTAAGGCAATGTTTCGGATAATGGCTCTCTGGGATACAAGGCTCAGTTAAGGCAATATCCCAGAATTGTCCATGGACTTATGTCTTTGGAGAACAAGTCTTACTGAAGTTTGACTTCAGCTGAAAGACCGGTGTTCTTTAAAAAGACAGGTTTTGTCAGCAATCTGAAACCCAGTTACCCGAAGGCGAAGGCTTCAGACGAGGCTGAATAAAAAACCCTCAAAGAGTAGATAGAACAAAGAAAATTTTGAAAGGATAAAAAGTTGTAAATTTTATATAAATGGCGGCTCCAAGGCCTGTCATTAGTTCAAAATGTACTTACAAAGATTGTTCTGCCCCGAAGGGTTTACACATGGTATTTTTTCAGTACATCAGCATTCCAGTGATTCTTCAACTCAGTTCCATCCAACTGCCGAAGTCGGTATGTCCCTGGCTGAAGCTCATCATAAATTTCATAAGGTCCCTCCCATGTAGCTGAGAGCTTCCCATGGATTCGGCCTTTCTGAACTACAGCAGCATTCCGAAGGACAAGATCCCCAATTTTGAGAGGCCTTGCATGGACCCTTCGGTTATGGGAGATGAGGTCTGAACTTATCCCGGGCATATCAGCTGCCGAGAAAGCAGACACATCTCTGTTATCCCGCAGGAGCTGAATAAGTTCACAACGGGTGTTAGGATCAAGGTCCATCCCGATTGTTACACATTTCTCAGCATCTCCTTCGGCCAACTCTGCTGTTTCAGTCTGTTGGTCCATGTCCATTGCCGATGGACTGGACTCTTCAGAATCTGGTCTACTGCCAATGTCAGCAGGTGTCCCAGTCTTTGTGTTCTTCGGCTGGCTCTCTGAGTCTTTCGGCTCAGATGAAGAGTCAACCTTTTCCCTTTCGGGACCTTTTTCTCTGGGCACTGATCCTTGGGCCGAAGCACTTAGGCCTTTCGGCTTTTTTGTGCTTGGCTCTCTTTCTTTTTCTTTCTCCTCCTCATCCTTGTCGTTATCTGGGCGACTACTGGATGGCTTGAGGTAGTTGCACCTTCGGGCGTCCTTCTGGTTGCCCTGTATCCTTTCGGGGAAGCCGGCGTCTGAGACGTAAATCATCAGCTGATGATAAGTTGAGACGACCCCTTGGATCTCGTGAATTATGGGTCTCCCCAAAATCACGTTGTACACTGAAGGAGCGTCGATGACCAAAAACTCAATCATGACGTTCCGGGCTGCCTCATCGCAACCGATGGTGACAGGAAGTGTCACCTTCCCATCTGGATAAGTTGAAGCCCCATTGAACCCGGATACCGGATAGGGTACCGGCGTAAGGTGCTTGGGCTTCAGCTTAATTTGGTTGTAGGCCTTTCGGAACAGAATGTTTGCTCCGCTGCCACCGTCAACAAGGACCTTACTGACGTCGTGGTTGGCCACCGTGGCGATGATCACCATCGGATCCTCGTGAGGGAACGTAATCCCCCGGCAGTCGGCGGCTGTGAACGTCATGTTCGGCACCGGCGACTGGGGAGATTGAATGTCAGCGTTGTTCACCTGGTGAGTCAAAGCTCTAAGGTGACGCTTGTGCTCCCTCCGAGAGTATATTCCTCCCGAGATAACATTGATCGGAGGGAATTTCCCCTCCGGTTTTTTACTGTTTTTCCGAGGGAAATCAAGGTCCTGCCGAGGGTCCTTTGCTAACCTTTCGGATTCTTTTTTCTCGCGGTGATCCGCGATGTATTTTTTCAAGTATCCCTTCCGGACCATGTCTTCTATCTGGTCCTTCAGCTGGATACACTCCTCAGTGTTGTGGCCCGAAGACTCGTGGAACTCACACCACTGATTTTTATTTTTTCGCTGATACCACTCTGGGAGTGGTCTCGGCTTTCGGTAACTCTGCTCCTCCTTCGTCACACTGTAAATTTTGGCGCGTGGAAGAGAGAGCGGAGTGTAGGACGCGTATCTGCCTGTGTATGAGGCAAACCTGTCCTTCTTTAGGTCGCTGGCCGAAGATGGCTCCGAGGCCTTTGATTTTCCCTTTGCCTTATGGCCTTGGCCTTCAGACAAGGGTATTTGCCTCTGTTTCCCTCCCCCGGATTGAGGTTGGGTTTTTGCTTTATTCCATTCTTCGGCTCGGATGAACTTATCCGAAGCACTAAGAGCTTCCTCCAAGGTCTGCGGGGTATGCATGACCATGAAGTCTAGGAATTTTCCCGGCTGAAGGCCATTCTGCATTGCAAAAACAGCTAGCCCCTGGTCCAGCTGAGAGACGCTTGATGACTCGTTACTGAAACGGGTCAGGTAGTCTCGGAGGCTTTCAGTTTCCCCCTGTTGCAGACCCATGAGCTCTGCGGTAGTCTTCTCTCGGCGGTTTGCCGTGGAAAACTTGCTCCTGAACTTGGAGGACAGATCATCCCAACCTGTTATGGAGCCTTGCCTTACTCCCTTGGAGATCCACGCTTGCGCGACCCCCTTGAGAGTGGTTGGGAAATATTTGCACCAAGTCGCCTCGGATCTGGGGCAAAGATGCATATGAGTCTCATACGAGGCCACGTGGTCCTTCGGATCCGTGGTCCCGTCATATGTGATATGCGACGGTATTTTAACCGTGGGTACGCGCTCTTCCAGTATCCATTGCTCGAATGGTGAACTAGCGGGAAGCATAATGGCCTTGCCCTTGTTCCTGGCCGAAGGGACCGCGCTCCGCCCTCTTAGAGAGGTAGGAGTGGTTTTCGTCCCTGGCTGGGAAGTCTGGGCCTCGGCTGCAGGGAACGTGAGGCGACTACGCACGCTCGGTTCCTGGCCGCCGAGTCGGTCAAGGACGCTTCTGCGAGCAGTCTCAGGTTCCCGGCGAGTAGATTCTGGCCGAGAAGCTGAGCTGCTGCTCTTATGCGCTGCTGGTCTTGAGGATGAGGATCCTTTAAATAATTGAGAGTTCTTCTTCCTCTGTTTTTCATTTTTCCAAGAATCCTCCTCCCACTCTTCCAGTTCCCGGAAGGAAGGAAGCTTCCCACCGTCATGGTCTAACTTCCTCCGCTGATGCCGGGTATGCGGAGGAGTTCGATCACGAGGCGGTGGCATATTCTGTGCCCTCATTGCCTCCATGAGTACTGCCAGCGCTCTTGCCACCTCTTCCGAACTGGGCCCCGTCAAAGGGGTCCCCGGCCGAGTGTGGGCATGAGGCCGTGCAGCCGATGGTTGGCTTCGGGACACCGAATATGTCCTATGATCAGACTGACCCCTGCTAGACCGAGAGTGGTCCGGCCTATATTGGGAGTCATGCATTATAGGAGATAGGGAATCCTCCTTGTGTGATCCTCCCCCCGAGCCGGCACCCTTGGGAGAGTTCCGGTCCGGCGTGGGCGATGGTGTAGGGGTTTTAGGCTTTTCGCCCGCTCCTTGACGGAGGCTTTTGCTCTTGCGGTTCTTAGCCATGGCTGCTAAGACAATTGCAAGATGATCTTGGTTAGGAATTTGGCTTAAAGATTTTTGAAAGTCTTCCCCACAGACGGCGCCAAATTGTTTCGGTTGAAAACAATGGGACCTTGCCGAAGGTCCACTGAAATGGAGAAGACTGGATTCGATCCAAGCTGTGTTGGGCCGAAGGTTTCCTGCACAGTGAACACACGTAAACTAGCCTCGGGGGTGTTTCCGAGGAAGGCCCCTCCGATGCTAAAGTCAGTACAATGTGTAAAAAGGAAGACACTATGCAAGAGAGTTTGTAGCTTGAGGCTTTTGTGTAGTATTTCTCAATGCAAGAATGAGCATATGAAATTGGAATAATCCGTGTATGAGATAATGCATGTGATAATGTATGTGATAATGTATGTGATGTCCTCTTGATTGTGTTAATATGAGGGCTTTTATACCTCATCATACTTGGAGAGGCTGGGCTTTAGCCCAATTGGCTTACTTTGTGGGCTGACTTTTGACTTTTGAGCAATTGGAGAGTTGAACCTTGACCTTGGGCTTTTAATTGGATCATTTAGTGCTCAGGCCCAATTTTGACTAAATTGGACCCAAACACATGGTATCCCATGATTTATAGTGAACCTTTCTTCGAACATTTTTTTACCCCAGAAAAATTGAGCCATCACTGAACGAATGCTATGTATCATAGAAGCCGGAAATTTATACACTCCCATTAAGAAAGTTGGGATAGCTTGGGTCACATGTTCGAGCAAAATTTCTTTCTCGGTCCGAGACAACAATTTCTCCTTCTAATCCTGCAATTTCTTCCAAATTATGTCTGTAAGAGCACTGAAAATGGCCTTTTTTTTTTTTTTTTATCTTCCTACTACAATGGGTATCCCTAGAAATTTGGCATGCCTATCAACTTGCCTCATATTCAAATATCCCATCAACTCACCCCTTTTCTCGGCGTTAACACCTTTGCTAAAAGAAACCTCTGACTTTTCATAATTAATTTTTTAACTGGATGCTACTTCGTACTGGTTGAGAATATCAACAATAATTTCGCATTCACGCTGGTTGGCTCTAGCAAATAATAAACTATCATCGGCAAACAAAAGATGAGAGATAACAAGATCACTCCTACTTGCTTTAGCTCCATGTATCTCCTTACTGTGAATTTTATTATTCAACATATGAGAGCAAACGCCAGCCACCAAAATAAACAAGTAGGGAGATAGAGGATCACCTCGCCGGAGGGCCCGAGAAGGTTTCACCTCACCACATACCTCTCCATTCACAATGAAAGAGTATGAAACAAACATAACACAATTCAAAGCCCATCTACCATCAAAGCCCATCATAAGCAACAATTTTTTCAAGAAAGTCCATTCCACTCTGTCATGTGCTTTACTTTATGAAGCATAGGAATCGTAGCAGACGTGGTATTATGGATCCTAAAAATATTTAAAGTTACTTTTTTATACTACAAATGTTCTTATTTTTATAACATATAATATATATATATATATATTATTGTATGACATATTATTGTATGAGAATATATATAAGATATGGTTTTGTCAAATCGCTCGCAAAGAAATGTAATTGACATGCATGAAGCAAATATCACAAGAGGATTTTATCCATTTGAATTATTAAAGTCCCTTAGGATAAGGCATGCTGATTTTGGGTCGTCTCTGTCATTTCAACAACATTCATAGACTTTTAATTATATGTTAGAAAAGACCTTGCACAACACAAAACGGCGATTAGCCGCAGCAAAGGAAGAGAGGCTTCATCACCAACTTCCCTTGTTCTATCAATAGTCTCATTGTATGTTTAAATGTATGTAGGTATGCTTGTGTTGTCTTCACTCGTTGTAATAGTTTAAAGGTAATTGTTGTTAATGACCTTAGTTGGAATTGTGTAAGAGCTTCTTATGCCTATAGTAACTTATGTTACTTTCCTTTTATTTGTTGTAAACTTAGTTTAATTTATGTAATTTCAACTGTTTTCAAAAATTAAAAAATAAAAAATTGAAAAAACTTACAGAGAATCGATACAAACTTTGGTGTGTGAAAATCATATTTGAGAAATGGAAGAATCAAGGAAAACTAGTACGAGTACTTTTAAAACAGCTTTACTTAAAACCCTATAGCCCACCCAACCCCATAATTCAAGTTTATATGATTAATAGTTTAATACGAAATATATTTTACTCTCTATGTTTTATATTGTTCTTTGTACTTCTTTTTTTTTGTGAGATAAAATTAGTTTAAAATAGGAAGTTTAATGTAACAAAGGGTACGGTATAAAATATAGTATGGATAGTTGCTTACTATACTTTTTATACAGTAATTAAAATTAGATTCTAAATTAATTAAAATGTGAACTCTGACAAATAAATAAGAAAGTGAAAAAAAATGTGATACTACTAGATGTACAAAGTACTCTGTATATGAGATTGTGGGTCATGTGGAGCCGTGGAGGCAACTTTTTTTTTTTTTGTTTGAATGTGAGGTTAGTTAGCACTAAACAGTTAGCAATACTCTTGACAACTGTGCAGATACAACAGCTTTATGTTTACATGCAATGCGTGTGCAATAATAAGAAAAGATTATGTTTGATTAATAATAATCTATATATTACTATACTAAAAGAGAACGGATCAATGTGAAGCTGCCAAATGTCTGTCTCTGATTCGCTTCTCTTAATATAATAAAACAATATATATATATATGAAGCACAAAAGATCGAGATAAAGTAAATAACTTCAATTATGGTAAATAATTGAAAATAAAAATATTACTCTATTTATATCTGTATTTTGTATATGACTTAATGCATATCATCTATTCATGTTTCAAAGTATTATTAATGTATGATATTCTTCTTAATTCTTTACTAAGTAGTTGCGTTAAACGACTGTTTAAGGAATCGAGCTGAGTATTTCTTTTTTTTTTCCCTCCAAACATTATGAGATAAATAATGATCGATTAAATATATGACTTTGGATATTTTGAGATTATATGATAAATAAATGCTAATTACTTATTAATCATTTTGCAAAGAAGATGAGTTAATTGTTAGCAAAAATTGTGCCAAAAAATTATGACAAGCGAATCAATGTGGATCTTAGAGGTGTCAATTTTGAGTGTTTGAGTCGGGTAATTTTGAGTGTTCGATTTATATCTTATATTTGTAGTACTATATACGAAGTATTAAATAAGAAAAATTTATGCCAAAATTTATGACAAGTGGATCAATGAGAGCTAACAAGTGTCATTTTATGACTCGCTTATCTTATATCTGTAATATGATATGTAAAATTTTCATAATATATTACATAATATTTTTAGTTAGTTTTTAATATATAAATTTGATAGATTTAAAAATAAATTTGATTGATTCTAAATATTGAAAATGAATTCCAAATATTTATGCATACATGATAACTATTAAATATTCCATACAATTCTATAATTAATAATTAAATATTACTCTGTATCTAATATATGAAGATTATTCTCATTTTTATAATCATTGAATTTTCATCATATTTTAATTTTATATAATTTATTCATACCTATATGCTATAATTTTTATTCATTCATATTTATAAGAATTCAGGTCATAAAAAAATACATTACCAACATGATTGATTAGTTGATGATGAATTATGTCTTTCATTCATATAAATCTTACAAGTAATAAATACTCCGTATCTTTTATTCAAATGTTAGTTTTTAATATTGATCTACATCTATATATTTATGTTATATATTCAATCAATTGGTTATCGTATGACTACTATGTAAATGTTTTTGGCACAATGCTTAGGAAAGTATATATGTAGGTAAGATATAAGGTTCTTATTGTGTCAATAAAGATTTAGTATTCTTCAAAAAAAAACAAAAAAGATTTAGTAAATATGACGGGTAAAATAGATATTAGGTTGTACAACTACCAGGGTCTGTTTTGTTCATTTTATTTTCACTTATTTCAAGCGTAATAAATTCAATTAAGTTCATATATATTCAATTTAGTTTTAATAAGTTTTAATAAAGGTTACCCAAGTACAAATTACAACTAGAATAAGTTTTAATAAGATGTTAAGGTCTAATAATTAAAAGAGAAAAGTTCAAATTTGGTGAATAAAACACACCCTAAACCGGTTAATATGACAAGAACATTTTAGTTTTAATTCCCTCCATAGGAGATAGAAAATAACTTTTCTTTAATAGAACATAATAATTTATTCGTTTTTTTTTCACAAGTTATTCGTTTTTCAATTAATTAAATAACAATATAAAAAATAAAAAGAAGTAAAATATAAGAAATACAATTGACAAAGTACTATTCATATCACATTCCTTAATATTTGTATTAGCCATTATTGTTAGTGAATACTTTAATAATTAATTTGTTAATGTAAATAAGTCCATTATTACTATAGCAATTTTTGGTGCAACAAGCCACACCATGTGGTAGGAGTTTCTCGATTTTTTTTTTAGGGGTTACTTAAGTTTTTCAGTCAGGGTTACTCGATCAGGGGTTACTTGAGTTTTTAAGTCAAGGGTTACTTGAGTTACTCAGTCAGGACTTACTTGAATTTTTCAGTCAGGAGTACTTGAGTTACTTGGTCAGAGGTTACTTGAGTTACTCGATTAGGGGTTACTTGAGGGGTTCGGAAATAGGGTTACTCGAGGGGTTTTCTCAGTTAAAGGTTACACAGTCAGAGGTTACACAAGTTTCTCAATCAGGGCTTACTCGAGTTTCTCGGTCAGGCCGCATTCAAAAAATTGTGACTCGAGTAACCCCTGACCGAGAAACTCGAGTAACCCCTGGCCAAGAAACTCAAGTAACCCCTGACCGAGAAACTCAAGTAACCCCTGCCGCATGGTACTACAGGCCGCATATAAATTTTTTTGTTATTACTAGCTAATTCATATATTATTTATCAATATCGATCTATACATACATATTTGTGTTGTATATTCACTCAGTTTTAGGTTGTGCGACTGTTATGTATTTTTTTAGCACAATGCTTAGACAAAATATGTATAGGTAGATAAGATGTAAGGGTACTTAGCTTGTATACTGCATAATGATAAAATTATGTCTATAGATTTGGTGATTATAATGGGTAAATAGATATTATATCGCATAACTATTGAACCGATTAATATGACGATAAAATTTTAGTTTTGAATCCCTCTATAGACTACGGGTAACAGGAAACGACTTTCCTTAGCTTGTGTAGTGTATATTTTATTCATTTTTAATCAATAAAATAACAATATAAAAAATAAAAAGGAATAAAATAACAGCAATAAAATAATTTTCATATCACATAACGTAAAAAATATATTGACCATTATTGTGGTGATTGGTGAATAGAATTTTAATAATTAATTTATTAATGTAAATATGTCGATTTTTACTAATTGAATTATTTTTGTTTCGGTTTTATGAAATTAAAATTTTGATTTTTAAAACGTGCATCGCACGGGAACTATACTAATTTTAACTATTTTTATAGAAGAAATGGATTGCGTATTCTTTTTATCAACAATTAAAAAAAAAATTACATGATTTAGATTTTAACTACTTACACATTTTTTTTTGAATAGCAAAAGTATTTTATTAATTAAAAGTCATACGACATCTACAATAGAAATTCGACGTCAACAAATACATAAGATATTGAATCAAATTGAATTTTCCTTCACAAAAACTACGATTGTCAAGTAGATCTTGTACCGCGGAGCATCTCCCGCTTATATCACTGAAAATTACAGCTTTGTTGGAGAGACAATCTAACGATCCCTTTGTAGTCGTGAGGATGTTTTCCTTCTGATTCATCTATCCGTATTCGAAAACTTGATAACTTTTTCACCAACGAAATAATTCCACGACAATCCATTGGATCTGCTACCATGGATTTAAAACTAAGAAATTTCCACCTCGAAAAGAGGAGATAAACCTTGTCTTTCGAAGGAGGTCAAAAGACAAGACCCTTGTCTTTCGAAGGAGATCGGAAACCCTTTCTTTCGAGGGAGAAAAGATCCTCCCAAAAGGAGGAAGCATTATTATAAACCTAAAAAACAATAATAATAAAAAAAAAAAAAAAAAAACAAGGATTGGGGCTTTCCATCGACTAAAATCGATAAAAGCCCCTTCAAAAATCAACAATGGAGGCCCCGTTCTTTAGAGCTGCTTTACTCTGCTGAAATCTGCTCTGCTCTGCTTCAATCTGCTCTGCTCTACTTAAAAATAGTACTTAAAAATAGCTGCTTCAATCTGCTCTGCCCTGCTCTGCTTTGCTCTGCCCTGCTCTGCTTCAATCTGCTCTGCTGAAATCTGTTTCGCTCTGCCCAAAAGCTCAAAAGAACATGGCCGGAGGCTAGGGTTTTGGAGAGAGAAAGGAGGAGAAAGTGAAAATTCCCCTATAACTTAAATCTAGATAGCTACTTACACATTTAAGTTGTGCTACAATTACTTCTTCTTTTAAAATTTGAAAACTTCATTAATCTTTGGAAATTGATGGATAATGATACAAATACTATTGGAAAAAAAAAGGCAAGTTATATATTGCTAATACTTCGTAACTAATAAGTCAAATATTAAGAATTCCACTCCAATATTCCATGCTCTCGTATTATATCTAAATAATGTACTCCGTAATTTTTACAAAATAGAAGGATATTTTAGGAAAGAAACCTTTTTCGACAAAAAAGTCATTTCCCTCTATATAGTACTATAGATTTTTGAGTTGGGCTTTATTAATTTGTTTGGACTTTTTATGTTAGGATGTACCAGGGTCCAGGCCCATAGGCCCCTACTGAAAGTCCGCCATTGCCTATTAAGCGCAGTTAAGGACTTAAGGTTTTTTTTTTTTTTTTTTTGGTTTTGTTTTTTTAGTTTTTTTTAAAGTCTTTTATATACTCCGCATAAGACTTTACTTTAAGTAGTTCGTACTTCGTACTTCGTTGCTCTTAGTTCGTAGTTTCGTACGGAGGTTGGTTGGAAACTTTTTTCTTTTACGCTTGTGCCTTGAAGCGGCGTTTTCCGAGTTTCTCTTCTCCATTGACGCTGGTTTTGAGGTGAGTTTTTTTTTTTTTTTTTTTTTTTTTTTCCTTTGATCCTTTGTCAATCACCAAGGGTTTGATTTTACAATATCGTTGAATTAATTTATTAGTATATTTAGTTTTTATTTATTTATTTATTTCTTAGGAGGAATAATAAAATTAGTTTTGGGTTCAATTATTGAAGTATCCATTATAATTATTGAAAAATTATAACTATTGTTGATTGAATCTTAGCATATAATATATGAGTTTGATGTTCTGTGATAAGAATTCAAATTTGATAATTTTTGGATGATTTATTATTTTAAAATTATTATTTCTGTTATGATATTGTTAATTTTATGATAATTGCTGGTGATGATAGTTCTGTATTGAATTTGATTTTTTTATGATATTGTTCATGTTTTGATAATGTTGACTGAGATCTATGTCTTTTGTTGTTGTTACTGATTTAGATTTGTGAAATTTCAAATTGGCTATGAATTTGTTATTATTTTTCCGACGCTATTCTATTTCTGGTATTAATTACTCTGCATTATGCTGACTGTCTTTACCTTTCCTTGTCTAATGCAGTCACTAGCATGGCACGACCGATGGTTGATGTTTTCTCAGTCACCGTCTACCCCAATTCCTGGCCATGTGAAGTTTATGGTGATGTTTTCGTTTTTGAGAACAATGATCCAAATACAACCCACCAGCTTTATAAACGGAGTCTAGAGCATGCTGAGGTTATTTATGAAGCCGGACAAGGCTTGTTGCTCACAGGTCTTGACATTGTGCTGTCAATTCGAAAACCCGTAATATCTATACTTCTTAAGGATAGGGCTCATGATAATGATGTGGTTGCCAAGGGCAATGTTCTTCTGGACAGTACAACAGACAATGACTATGAACAAGGCAAGTGTTCTGTAGTTGAGGGAGATTGTGGGCATGTCAGGGTGAACTATATTGCACTAGCATGTGCACTTGTGGCTGAAGTACATGTTGGATTATGGGACTTTCCAAAACAAACTGCAACCCAAGAAGATTCCAAGAATAGCATTTTGGCTTCTGGAACTATTGTTGCTCATCATGCCAAAACTTATGCACGCACAACTTGGGATACTTGGAGTACGCTCTTGAAGGTACCATCAAATCAGTCTATACCGGTTGTTTTTGATGCAAATGATGAACCAATTATAAATCTTACTAGAAAATTATTGGCTGTGCCTGCATATGCATCATTGATAATTGAAGCAAATACAATCGAGGAAGTTACAAATAAGCAATTTTTTGTTGGCACCGCTGAATTTAGGGCTGCACAGGGTAGAACTCATTCAAGTGCCTATTATAATTGTGATGAACTTCAACTACGCTTTATTTCTTATGAAAATGTCTTTTTGAGTGTTAGATGGCGTGAACCATTTGATTTGCAATACCAATACTCTCCTAAAGAATACTTGACACCTCAGCCGTGTTTTCTGTCACAAGTTTGTGAGCCGGGAGACTGTTTGTTGGAAGTGTTTTCTGTTTTTCTTGGTCGGAAAAATGATGAAGATCTGAGTATCTCTGGCACAATAACAGTTTCTTATGGCACTAGAAGTCTTACTATTTTTGAGAGAGATGACAATAATCCTGATAGATTGGTGAATGGTAGTAAACTGTTATCTATTAGTAGTCCTGGGTTTGTGGACTCCCATGCAGATTTTGAGATAAGAGTGAACCTTAAGGTCTCTTAATTAAGAACGGAAGTACAACGTTTATCAAATATTCTTATGCAGATAGTGAGCAAGCTGATCGTGAATATGATAGGCTCATGGGTGCTGTAATTCTAGGTGAGCGACATCTTGGCTATTGTGTGGTGCATTATGCAAACTTTGATCGGTCAGTAAGGATGGAAGTGAAGTGTATTTTGCTGTGCAAAGGTATAGGTGTTGGTTTTGCTAATTATTATGGAAGAATTGTTGCTTGGTCTGGTATGTTTGACTATACGAGCGACTATGACAAAAAGTACTTTAGAAAAGTTCTTTTTGACAAGCCTGAAGACAATATAGATTTTATTCGTAGAGTAGCTTCCAAGAAGACAGAAGGGAGCTTCCCAGTTGAACATACACGGAAAGAAGTAGAGCTTTCTAGGTCTTATGTTGTCATGCCAATCTGTTACCCCTTCTTTATTGATGTGGACTTATATGTAAGCTCACATTTTGGCAAAGGTCCTGTTGAACACTTGCAGAATACTTTACAATTTCAGCTTTATGATAAATCTCCCATGAAGATTCAAACAGAAGATTTTGACATCATAATTCACATGGAATCCAAAGATGAGAGTGATGACGATTTGCCGCTTGGTGGACCTGACGAAATGAGTGAGTGATGCATAAATGGATCAAGGGGAGCGTTAATTTATTATAAGGCTATTTGACGTTTGTGAAATTGAATAATTCCTACTTGGTTAAAGATCACAACACACTGACTGAGATTTATTTAGCAAGATTGGGGGAGCGCATTAGTATGTTCAAAAGATGAAAATAAAAGACAACTAGTGTGTGGCTCGGACGATGTCTTGAGTTGTTAGTTTGTAATTAACGCTTGATTGTTTTTGCTTAATGTATTGATAATTATCTTCAAAATGTAATATTTTGAATAAAAATTTGTATTAGGAGAACCAATATTTGTAACAAATTTAATATAAGTTGTTAAATTATCCTATGATATGTAACAAATAGTACAATTAAGGACTAATCTCTTATCCAAGTTAACTATAATTTTGATGGATAAATTACACAATATATGGTTAACTAAGGTGGTAAGACTTGTATCGTAGTACGGAGTACTTATTGGTCTCAAGTACAAGTCATGATGTAAGCATTTTTTAAATGTATATCATAAAAGGGTGACACGTGACACATATTCTGTTTTAGGTTTAGAAACGCTTTTTAATATATAAGTATACATATAGATATAGATTACTAGCCCAAAATGTAATTGTTTTTGTGCAATTATCGCATCATTGAAGGCAACACAACGTATATTGAGAGTACAGAATAATACCAACAATTAAAACTAGTTCTTTTCAAAAATATATCAAGATATATTGAAGGCAACACAACGTATATTGGGAGTACAGAATAATACCAACAATTAAAACTAGTTCTTTCCAAAAATATATCAAGATATATGACACTCAGACCTACTTCTTCTGTGCCTAATATTTTTTATTTGGCTGACTTTTTAAGGTCTTTAAGACAGAAACCTAAAACATATATTAGTATATCTTTATTTTTATACTCGTATATATCGAGTTAAGGTCAAATACATTTCCTAAAGTAACGTATTTGTAGCATTTTAGTCCCTCAACTATTGAGTGTGGCAAACCAAGGAGTAATATTTCCGGCCAAATAGTTTAGGGACCCTGCTTAGTCATCAATAATTTAGGGACTTGAGATGTATACTTGGCAATAGTTTAGGGAATTCGCCTACTTAGTCATCAATAGTTTAAGGACTTCCCTAAAAAATGCTTATAATTACATGAAAAATGCCGAAAAACTAAATCAGTTAATAGTTTGAGATTTTGCATTTAATGTATCTACATATTTGTATAAAAAAAATATGCGAAAATTCATTCTATGAAAATTTATAAGAAATAAAAATAGCAATTATAAATAAAAAATCTGTTATGGGTATGTTCTTCATATTGTTGTTGATCATCCAAAAAGTTCATATGCTCAAAATATTTGTCACGGGTACGTTAAGAACCCAAATACCAATTACCTACACATATAATTATATCAATTAGGAACCGTAATATGAATAACATGAATTTTTTGAATTTATTCGTCTTTCAATTATTATTTGTCGTGTCAAGAACATCATAAATAAGCATAATTTAAATCAATCAACTATATAAAAAAAAATGGCCTCAAACTCTGTAAAATTCAAACTATACCTCACAAAATTTTACACGATTGTTAAGAACATCATATATAAGTATAATTTAAGTAAATTAACAGCAAAAAATTCAACATCAAAACTATAAAAAAATAAATCCTAACTCAATTTACGTAAATTCAAGGGGGCATAAATTGAAAATTAATTAAAATAGGATGAATTGAGGATAAAATTACCTTCACCTGATGTTAGCTTTGCCGATTTTCCTCTCCTTTGATAAGATGTTAATCTAAATCCAACCCAAACTTAACAATGGAGATCGTTGTTTTTTTATTTTTTTTTTTATTTTTTTGAGAGTGCAAGGTCACTTTCAAAGTTCAATAGTCCCAAATTTTAATTAAATACTCCCCCGTTATTAAACTAGTATAATAAAATAATAATTAAATCTTGCCACTTTGTAAAAAAAAAAAAAAGTAAAATAATTTTGCCATATAGTTTGAAACTAGGTTAAATCCCGTGCCATGCACGAACATAATTAAACTTTACAACAAAATTTGAGTTAAGCACAAAATCAGGTACTCAATTCTTCCTTTTTTCACCGTTTAGGTACTCAATTATTTTTACTTTACTTTTGGGTACTGAATTAAGAATTCCGGCCAAAAAAATATAAATCAGCCAAAGAATTCAGTACCTTGGGTTAAAGAATTTAGTACCTTTGGTTAAGAGTATGTGGGCCCCACCCGATTAAAAATTCGCGTGTCAACCCATTTTTTTCCCTTTCTTTTTCTTTATTCCCCTTTTTTGCTCCTTTATTCTTTCCCATTTTTGGAAACATTGCTGCGTCACTTTCGAATAACAACGAGCAATCTTGGGCTCGATTCTGGGGAAAACGACACCAAAAGCCGCCATTTTTTTGAGGTAAGCTCAATTTCTCATCGTTTTTGTTGTTAATTTGATATAAATTTTGGATTTTTTGCCCATGTGTTGATGTTTGTTGCGACCTAGGGTTTTCAATATTTTGGGTTTTTTTTTTGAACAAATTGATGATGTCGATTGGTTGTATTTTTTTTGTGTTAAATTTGTTGCTTTGTTGTTGGATTAAGGTAGTGTTGTTGTTAAATGTTGATTTCATGTTGTTTACAATGCGCAAGGGTTGGATTAGTTTATATGTTTTTCGCACTAAAACAGGGGAGGTTTTGGTGAAATTGTGTATATATGCTGAATTTGTGTCCTCACGGAATATTCAAAGTTATCCTTCTATGAGGCTGAATTTCCAGAACTAGGTTCATACAAATTACATACAATTAGGGGGTATGAATTTTGAACCGTTAAACTAAGAATTTTGGGCCTGAAGTGGTAATGATATGAACTTGTTGTAAGTTGTTCCTAATTATTTAGTCTTTATAAGTTTTGGTTGATCATTTGACTTAGTGGCCCATGTCATAGTTTGGAAGTTCCATTGTAGCAGAATGTTGATTTCATGTTGTTTACAATGTGCAAGGGTTGGATTTGAATCAGGGACAAATGGTTTTGGATGAATTTTGTTAAGCAACAATGGCTGATTTTGTGGCTGGACAAAAGAGGCAGCAGCAGGGGCAGACTTGAAGTACCAGCAGCAGGGGAAGCAACTTCTGTTTCTGTGTTTTTTTTTTTATTTTTTTTTTCTACAAAATCTGGGAAAACCTTGAAGAATTTCTGCCTAAATAAACATGGTCAATGAATCTTTTTTGATGAATTTTGTTGCTGGTTAAACTGCTACAGATTCTGTCTTGCTGGTTTTGTTTTTTTTTTTTATTGAAATTGAACCAGGGACAAATGGTTTTGGATGAATTTTGTTAAGCAACAATGGTGATTCTGCCAGGTTCATGCCCCTTTAAATAGAGAAACTAACGGCTAGTTTCTTAGTCAAATTTAATACATTTATTTATTTTTTATTTTTAAAAATATTAATTTTTTAATTAGGTATGGGGCCCACATACTCTTAACCAAAGGTAATAAATTCTTTAACCCAAGGTACTGAATTCTTTGGCTGATTTATTTTTTTTGGCCGGAATTCTTAACTCAGTACTCAAAAGCAAAGTAAAAAAAATTCAGTACCTAAAAGGTGAAATTTTTAAGAATTGAGTACCTAATTGTACTCTTAACTCACAAATTTTATAAAGAATGGTGTAAATTCAACAAATTTATCAAAAAAAAAATAAAATTGTAACAAAATATTAGTCTCTAATCAAAGATATTGATGGTCAAAGTTGTGTCTCAACAAATGTGCAAATCCAACCATAACTTATAAAAAAACGGAGGAGTATAATATAATAAAATGATTTTGTTAAGTTGTTCTTATAGACGTTATGTATATTTGTAAGATTTATACAAATTATCCTACCAAAATTATTATTCCTATTTTTAATTAAAATTAATTTTAAGTTGGAGGAAAAAAATTATAATAATATTATGATAATCTTGGATGATGATATATGTCAATACTTTAATTTTAAACTATGTTAGTATATTTGTAATTAAAGAATTTATAGTATATAAAATATATGTTGAAAAATAATAATAAAAAATAAATAATTGAGTATGATTGGATAAAATGTGTTGTCAAAATGGAAATAAGTATTATGGTGGGTTATAAAATGGAAGTTATTAAAATTTGGCAAAAAAAAAAAAAAAAAAAAAGAAAAAAAGGCGGGAAATTTTTTTTATAACATCGTGACAAGTGTCACTTTACATTCGCTTTTAGTATAGGTTAATTGATTTTTAATTAAAATAAATTTTAAGTTGGAAGAAAAAAATTATAATAATATTGTGATAATCTTAGATGATGATATATGTCAATACCTTAATTTTAAACTATGTTAGTATATTTGTAACCAAAAGATTTATAGTACAGTACATAAAATATATGTTGAAAAATAATAATAAAAAAATAATTGAGTATGATTGGATAAAATGTGTTGTCAAAATGGAAATAAGTATTATGGTAGGTTATAAAATGGAAGTTATTAAAATTTGGTAAAAAAAAAAAAAAAAAAGGCGGGAAATTTTTTTATAACATCGTGACAAGTGTCACTTTAGATTCTCTTTTAGTATAGGTTAATTGATTGATTGATAATCCATAAACTATTAATGATTAGGCAAGGTTTCTAAACTATTTGGACTGAAATAATACTCCTTGATTGTTGAGTGACTAAATTATTTCACTCAATAGTTAAGGGACTAAAACGCTACAAATTAAGGACCGTATTCGATAATTAGGGATAATAGAGGGAGTACTAGCTGGAAAATTAAACTTAAAAAAAAAAAAAGTACGGTGATGATGTAAAGTACAATTTCTACCCTACTCCTGGAGTATCGTGAGCATGATACTCCAGGGTCAAACGACGTCGTTCTGTTATCCCTTCCATCTTCTCTGTTTTCCCCTTTTTCTTCCGCTATACTTTGTTTCCTGTATTTTCTTTCAATTTCTGTGAATTTCTTCTCCCTTGTTTTCCTCTTTTTCTTCATGCTATTCTTTTTTTCCTCTATTTTCTTTTAATTTTTGTGAACCCAATCAATTTTTTTATTCCAATTGTAATTTCTGAAAATTAAAAACGGCACTAATTTAAAATATAATAACAGAAGATACGATTTATTTGAATATCAAATGTTTAAAACAAAATAACAATAGACTTTAAATAGAATAACATCAATTTGTGTATGAAGTAACTCAAAGTTCGACCTAAAATAACACATAACTTGATAACTGAATAACTTAAACTTCTATTGAAAATAACATAAGATATTAAAAAAAATAACAACTTAACTCAAAGGTTAAGTAGAATAATAAAGGATACATTAAAATAACAAAACAACACAAAGTTAGGATTTCGTTAAAATAACACATGATAAAAATAAAATAACATTACGCTTAAAACAAAATATATCATTTAAATTATGAAACAAATTAAAAAATTATGTTTTAGAAGAGCGTTAAATAATTCCGTCAAAACAAATCTACTTTCAAAGACTAAAACAACACATGATGATAAACCCAAAATGACATTAGATTTCAAGTAGAATAACATTATATATTGAGCAAAATATAATCATTTTAAAGAATGACAGTAACAAATTAAAACACATTTTAGAAATACAGATCTGACTTCACAATCAAAATAACATAATATGCAATGCTGAATAACATAAGCCTAGAAACAAAATTGATCAAAATAACAAGAACTTATCTATAATTTTTGTTTTTAAATATACTTTCATCTAGTTTTTCATTATCATTTAATTGGTTTGCCATACTTGCTTGTCTTAATTGCAAATTTCATGTTATAATTGTACAATTGCAAAATACTTTTTAAATAATTAAACAAATACTTACTTCCCTTGATATGCATTTCGATAATTTATTTTGATTTTGGACATGATCTTGAAGTTGAATATGACCTTTAGTGGACAAAAAATTTGCAGGACTAGTTCAAATGGAGAGAGAAAGTGAAGATAGTGGAGATAAAATGAAATGATTTGATATTTTTTCATCCACCTTTACAAGTATATGGAGTTAGTTTCAGGTTATTTGCTTTTCCTAAGTTGTTATTTTGTCAAATTTAGCCTTATATGCTTTAATTTCGTTAACTGGGTTTTTATCCCATTTATTAGATTGGGCTGGGCCCTAGAGTACAATACTAGGTACTCCAGGAGTACCTAATACTAATTGCTAAAACGACGTACTTGTTTGTTTATTCACGCATTCAGTTTCCTCTATTTTTTTTTTGAAATAGTATGTGTTTTACCTACGCTTTTACCCCTGGGAATTTACACTTTATCAACCCAAAACGCTCTTAGCAATACGAGTTCATCTAAGGACATGTTCTTCAGCCTAATTTTAGTTCAGTACCTAATTTCCTTCTCTATTGTAGATGTCGTATGACTTTTAATTAATGAAATATTTTTGCTATTAAAAAAAAAAGTTTATTTTAGTTCAATTATTTTTTTTGACGAGAAGAAAAAGGATTTCATTAATGAAAGATAGCCAAACGACACTTACAAATAATTCCTAGGAAATCTAAAATTTTAACACTAGTACAAATCACCTTAGAACTAGTAACATCGTTGATTCGATCAATCACCTTAATAAAAAAACTTCATCTGAAGCAATACAATCTGCGAGTTAGCACTAATTCAGTTTGAGACCCACGAATGAGTAGTTATTTGGGCGAAAAAACTCGTATGACCTTCTAGATACTTTCAGAGACGTTAAAACCCCTAAATCTTCAATCTTTAGCACACGAACAAGCAAAGAAAATAAACCCCTAAATCTTCAATGTTTAGCACACGAACAAGCAAAGAAAATAAACCTAATTGATTAAACACCATCATAAAGATGAGATCCATTTATTAAAAGCAATTAAAAAGTTTTTTAAGGCTTATCACCGGTAAAAATTTACAGTTGACATCTGAAGAAAGAGAATGAAAGAAAAGGAGAAGAGTGAAGGAAAAACTTTTAAAAAATAGTATTTGAATTCAATTCTTTTTTTTTTTTTTTTTTTTTTTTCTGATCCTATTTGAATTCAATTCTTAATAAAGTGTAATTGGTACATTTGTTAATTGTGTTATCTATAAACTCCATAAAACACTACTTATAAAATGTCTTAGCCAACAGTTAGCTTCTAGTTGTCTTCTTCCCCAGCTGCTTACATGGTGTCCACTGTGGTTGCAGAAATACCCCGATAAGGAAGTCCGATTTCTTTCACATAAACCCTAATTTGATGAACTTATGCCCCAATTCAACCCCCAAACTATGTGCACACGAGAATGTCTTTTGCCTACTAGGGTTTATCAACCATATCCAATCAAAATTCTAAGCTGCTCAAGCATTGCTTCAATTCGAATTCGGAAACATTCTCAGCAATTCAATGCTACTAAATTTTCTAGGGTTCAAGTTCAATTCACTCGTCCGCGACCCATTTTAGCCTGTAAATCATCGACTGAGGATACGACGAATTTGAATAATGAGGATTTTGTGACTAGGGTTTTGAAGGAAAACCCTAGCCAAGTAGAACCCAGGTTTCGAATTGGAGATGAAGTGCTTACTTCGACTGAAATAGAGAATTTAAAGAACAAAAGATATCGTTTTGGAGCTTTTGAGGTGTTGAAGAAGCTGATTTCGAAGGATAAGGGGAGGGAAAATGAGGTTGTTGAGGAAAATGGGGGTGAAAAATTGGAGGGTGATGTGTATTTGAAGGATATATTGAGGGAATTTAGAGGGAAGCTCTATGTTCCAGAGCAATTGTTTGGGGTGAATTTGTCTGAAGAAGAGGAATTTGATCGGAGTTTTGAGGCGTTGCCGAAAATGAGCTATGAGGAGTTTGTGAAGTTTATGAGGAAGGATAAGGTTAAGTTGTTGACTCTCAAGGAGGAGCAGAGTGGAATGGTTACTGGGGATGAGGTTAGAGATTATATTGTGGAGCTGAAAGAAACTCCTGGAGAGAAGAGCTTGCATCGAACTCGATGGTGAGATACTGATTGCTTTAATGTTTTGACTGGTTTTGAATGATTTTGATGATAATGTTATGCAGTTTTTGGCAGGGCAATGCAGTTGGATGCTAATCAAGCACAGCTGATCTTGACAGAGTATACTGGTCCTCAGTATGAAATAGAGACACGAGCTACGGTAATTTCACTCAAAACACGGGAGTTATTAATCCATTATAGCTAGACTAGTAATTGGAAGATCGTAAACTCGTAATTGCAATATTATTTTTGTGTTCCATAATTACCATTGATAGTACTTAATGGTTTTAAGTAAGGTTGTAAGCTATAGTATTGTGATAATGTGTTCAACGAGCTTTTGTTTTGCTTACGGTTGTTTTTCAAATTTTTGTGTTTTATCAAGTTCTTAATCCTTGCCTGTTGAGGGGTATGATGGTATTGTATTTGTATCATGTTGCTGTCTACTTTTGGTAGATATTAATTGCAATATGCAAAATCTGTTTACACCTTGTATGGAAAGTCTGTTTTTGCATTTCTTTCTTGTCCCAATGCATTTTGACCATTATGAAATGCATCTATAATACATTGCCTCCTTGTTGAAGATTCATTCTATGGACATTTTCATGAGCAGAAAATGAAGAGAATGGCGGATATAAACCTCTTTATATCTGTAATATACTACAAGTATCATTTAACAACTAAGTTCAATTTTCTTCCTCCTCTCCTTATTCTTCAAATTTCAAAGTCAAGAAAGACTCTGTACTTTGTTTATCAATTTTGCTAAATACTGCATCATGCCCTAGATCATTTCCTTTCCATCATGAATATCGATTACTCGTTACAAAAATTTCTGATCTCTTGAAGATGTCTCAACTTTCAAATAGTACATAACATGATTTTTTTTGTTTGCAACGAACATTTTCAACCAGCCCCCTTGTTTGCAATGAGCGCTTTCAACCAGCCCCCCCCCCCCCCCCCCCCCCCCCCCCCCCCTCCCCTTTTCCCTGAAAAGAGAAGATTGGTTGCACCGGTGGTGGTGTGCAGAATCAAAATATATTTTTTGCCTTTTTGGCGTAAACTTTTGCCAGTTAGTCAACAGTTTGTATTTATTCCATGTCTTTTATACAGGCATCAATTGTGAAATTGCCGGAGTATCCTAATCCTATTGCATCCTCCATATCAAGCAGAATTATGGTGGAATTTGGAATGGTTACTGTTGTCTTGGCAGCTGCTGCAGTTGTTGTTGGAAGCTTTCTTGCTTCAGCTGTTTTTGCTGCCACCAGCTTTGTTTTTGTTGCTACTGTGTACATTGCCTGGCCTATTGTTAAGCCTTTTCTCAAACTCTTCCTCGGAATCATTTTTGGTATTGCGGAGAGAGTTTGGGATAATCTTACTGACATGTTTAGCGATGGAGGATTAATTTCCAAGATATCTGAATTTTATACTTTTGGTGGTTTATCTGCTAGTCTTGAGATACTTAAACCAATCTCATTGGTTCTTTTAACTATGGTTCTCCTTGTACGTTTTACTCTTTCAAGAAGACCAAAGAATTTCAAGAAGTGGGTATGTCACCACCTTTCTTTCTTATATACAAGGAGCATTGTGTAATTTTTTTTGTCTTTTTTAATGTGGCTGGTATCTGTACATGCTAATTCTTGTGATGTGTTTAATGTGTAGGATATTTGGCAAGGTATTGATTTTTCACAATCCAAGCCTCAGGCTCGAGTTGATGTAAATACCTTGGAAAATTCTGTCTATTTTATGTTCTTTTTCTGTAATTGATAATTAATCATATGATACTCACTAAATATAGTTTGTAGGGTTCAACTGGGGTCACTTTTGCTGATGTAGCTGGCATTGAAGAAGCAGTTGAAGAGCTTCAAGAGGTAAATATATACACTTTGATCAATGATCATCATGCTTATTAATAGAAATTCTACTTGCATAACTATATTACATTGGGAAGATTAATTATACCATGTATTGGTTGCTTTTACTGCCTAAACTTCTTGTCTCTGTTAAAGGGCATTGTTTATGACTGAGAAAGTATGTGTTTGGTGAATATAAAAGAACACTAGGGATCACCATTTGACTTTATTATGTTATTCTACTACTCTTTCTTAGTTTCTTCTGTTCTGGGCCTTATGGTCACTGGCTGAAAGTTACTTGTTGGCGCTTAAAGTGATAAGGAGCAATAATTACCGCTGCATCATGAGTACTTAAGAATAAGTGATTAGCCTCATATGACTGGTCTCCGTGGTTTATGTCCATCCAGGTCTTTATACTTGTCCTTTTCCTTTGCGAGATACTGGTAAAAAGATTATTGATGCTGTCTTTGCTATAAACTGGCCTTTTTGAACTGCTTGATGGCTCATGAGTTTTTGAATCAATATGTCTTGTTTTCATGCAGCAAATTATGCATGGCCTCTGTCATTGTCTATATTTCTTTTATAGCTCATAGTTTCTGAATAAATTGATTAAAATTTTCTACTCCGTATTTCTTCTTAGTTTAAGTCCTGTTTGAAAAACTAAGGTTTCCGCATAGACAGCTTGTCTTGAAAGGTTTTAGTCTATGAGCAAGCTGATATCCAGCCCTGAGTGATTTCCCCTCTCAATAATTTTTTGCCAATATTTTGATACTGTCTTCTGAATTGTAACTGAATTTGTTGCTTTTGTTGTGTGCTTTCTGTAGTTGGTGAATTACTTGAAGAATCCAGATCTTTTTGATAAACTGGGAATTAAACCTCCTCATGGAGTCCTTCTGGAAGGGCCACCTGGTTGTGGAAAGGTAATATATAGATGGTGTTTATGGTGTTTTGTTGGTACATGCAATGTTAAAATATTTATCCCTTGTCTGGCAGACTTTAGTTGCAAAAGCGATAGCTGGTGAAGCTGGTGTTCCATTTTACCAAATGGCTGGGTCAGAGTTTGTTGAAGTTCTTGTCGGTGTTGGTTCTGCACGTATCAGGGATTTATTCAAGAGAGCCAAGGTAAAGTGACATACTTGCTTCCTGTCATCACATATCAGTGTGTAGAAGTCAACATGCCAGCATCGCGCTTCATGGATGCTACTGAGTACTGACTTTGTATGACCCATGTTTTACAATTTTATATCCCTTTCTGCGCAATGTTTCCTGAGAAGTCAGAGTCCTCACATTCTGTGTATTAGTAGTTAATTTGAGAAATTACTCTGCAACTGTTGGATTAGTGATCACCAAAACCTTATTTAGGCTGGAGTCTTAATTGCATCGTGTAGTACTGAGGGCAATGATTGTAGTGAATAGTCCAACTTGGAAGGAGGAAGTGTATATGCCGGGTATTATTGAATTTGAGTATTTCATTTAGTTCTTTTTGTGTTAATCAAGCCTCTTGTAAGCTTGAATAAGTAAAATAACCCTTTAATTTTCTGTAATTTTTCATATCATCATTTTCTTCTTCCCTTAATTTTCTGCCCAAAATTCCAGTTCATTACAGAGTCTCATCTGCTTGATGGTGTGATGTTGTCTTTGTGGCAACTTTGGTGTATGCTTCTTAAGAGCTGATTAACATGTAAAACTGTTACACAAACTGCTCTGCACCATTTTCATTTACTGATTAATAAACATTACATTTTGCAGGTAAATAAGCCATCTGTCATATTCATTGATGAAATTGATGCATTAGCTACACGGTGCATATCTTATTGTCAAATCAATTTTTGGAAGATTATTAGCCATATGTTTACTGGATATTTTGATTTAATTTTCCTGGGTTTTGTAAATTCAGGCGGCAAGGAATATTCAGTGATTCAAGTGATAATCTGTATAATGCAGCCACTCAAGAGAGAGAAACTACTTTGAATCAGCTCTTAATTGAACTTGATGGTTTTGATACTGGCAAAGGTGTCATCTTTCTAGGTGCTACCAACAGAATGGATTTGTTGGACCCTGCACTTCTTCGACCAGGTCGTTTTGATAGAAAGGTTTGTAAACTCTGTATTTTCTTCCCATTTTTAATAAGTGCGGTGTATCATGATATCTTACAGCCTTGGCTATACATACTTCTTATAAGATGACAATCTAAGAACTATTGCTTCCTACTTAATTTGAAAGTGCTGATTATTTAGCTTATCTTCATTAATACTTTTATATGGTAAAAAAATTTGTTAATCGGACCTTTTTCCTTCTTGTATAGATAAGAGTTCAACCTCCCAATGCTAAAGGAAGATTGGAAGTCTTGAAAGTTCATGCCCGCAAAGTGAAATTGTCTCCTTCTGTTGATTTGTCCAGTTATGCCAATGACTTACCTGGTATGGCAATATGATATATGACCTTATATGGCATATTACATGTTGACAATTGACATGCTTGAATTGTGAATGAGACCTGTTTTGATGTATGAGATTACAACCTCCGTTGTTTTTAGCTGCATCACTTTGCAAATCGTGGACTCCTAGGCAATTGTTGGAGATGAGAGAGATAGAGGGAATAGAAAAAAAAGAAAAAAAAAAAGAAAAAGGACCCATGTGATAGGAGAGAGATAGAGTTTATTAACTAAAAGGGAAAGTGATGCAACTAATTTGAAACTTCCGTTTCAAGAACACGATGCAACTAAAAAGAAATGGAGGAAGTATTAGTTCTTACAGGATATATTGACCTCTCTATAGATGTGCTTGTATGACGATATGATATTCATGCATGTTCAGGATGGACTGGTGCGAAGTTGGCTCAGCTGTTGCAAGAAGCTGCTTTAGTTGCTGCTAGGAAAGGGCATGAAGAGGTTGACCAGTCTGATCTTGATGATGCAGTGGATCGACTAACAATTGGGCCTAAACGTGTCGGCATAGAGTTGGGGCACCAAGGACAATGTCGCAGGGCCACAGCTGAAGTGGGAACTGCTATAACATCTCATTTGCTTAGAAGGCTTGAGAATGCAAAAGTTGAACGTTGTGATCGTGTGTCTATCAACCCACGTGGCCAGGTTACCTTGTTTCCTTATGACTCTTTCTTGAAACTCGTTTCTTGTCATTTGTACCTACCCTGTCACTTGTCAGCCTTCATTAAGTATTCTCTATGTCGTGAGCATGGCTAATGGCTTATATGAAACTTTTATGAACAACAAGTGCTTTTGTTATGCTGCTTAAAAGCAGTAAAATTCTTTGATTGGGTATTGAAATGTCAACTAGTTCCATAAAATTAAAGTATATATTTGTATAATGCTCATGTGCTTTCCCCAATATACCTTATGGCAAGGCTGGAAAAAATGTAGGTCTATAAAATAACTTTTTCTAGGATGGTTGGTTTAATTTTCTTATATCCGTGAAGCAGGTACTGATGATTTGATTAGTGTTACTTAGCCTAACATGTATTGGGTTATTTTTGCAGACACTATCACAAGTCGTATTTCATCGTCTTGATGATGAGTTATACATGTTTGAGAGGCGGCCACAGTTGCTACATCGTTTACAGGTTCAAACATTAAGATTTCTTAGTCTTTTTATCCATTTGTTATGGTGTAAAGATCATTTTTTGTTGACCTGAATTTACATGGAAAGGTATTTCTTGGTGGGAGAGCTGCTGAGGACGTTATATATGGACGTGATACATCAAGGGCATCAGTTAACTATCTTGCTGATGCAACCTGGCTTGCCCGAAAAATTATAACCATGTAAGTTTATTTCTCAGCTTCTCTTTACCTTACTATGTTTTCCTTTTTTTTTTTAATAGATCAATGTTTCCATTTTTCTATCAGATGGAATCTGGAGAACCCTATGGTCATACATGGGGAACCACCTCCTTGGAGGAAGACGGCTAAATTTGTGGGACCCAGGCTGGACTTTGAGGGTTCCTTGTATGATGACTATGATCTTACAGAACCCCCACTTAATTTCAATTTGGACGATGAAATTGCCAAGCGAACTGAAGAATTGTTGCGGGAGATGTATAAGAAGACTGTTTTGCTGCTTAGACAGCATCATGCCGCTTTGCTCAAAACTGTAAAGGTATATGACTGTTTGCTGGATCTAATGCCCTTTTCATCAAATTGATTTGGTTCTTGGGCTTTCTAAAATAGAAATATTTGTATAGCACAAGTGCACAACCCCCCTCTTAAATGCCTCAAGGCTGCTCTACCAATTCATTTCTGGTACCTGCCAAGGGTAATTCCACCCCCACCCCCCACCCCAAATGGCATGTACATTTATTGTTGAAAAAGCGTCAGTTTTTTATGAGTGTTGTATTTAAGCAAAGGTGGTTTCTTGTTGCTTGCTGCAACTATATTGTCAATTTGTTTTTTAGATTCATAAATTTGAGAAGTTCCTGTTAGTTATTATTCTCATTCATGTCATCATGTGCTCTTGATTTGGGTAATTGTTGATTGAATTACTCCTTTGAACACACATCCACATGAAAGGGGAGATAGTGAAGGTACTGATGCATGGTTGCTCACCAAGTCACCTGAAATGGTTGAGAAAAACCGTAACTTTCTGGACACAAATGTGATGTGAGACTGTGTGGAACTCTTGCCATGTAGTATTTGATCTTTGTTGTGTTCCATTTTCAGGTTCTATTAAACCAAAAGGAGATCAGCGGAGCAGAAATTGATTTTATCATTGACAAATACCCTGCAGAAACATCAGTGAGCCTTCTGTTGGAGGAGGAACATCCTGGTAGCCTTCCGTTCTTTAGTGAGGACCAAGGCTATGAGCTAGAGCATGCATTGGCAACTTCATCAAGTGGTGAATTGGTGTAACATTTCCATGCCATTGATAGACCAGGACAACAACGGAATCAGTGTGTTGCATAGAAGTCGATTTCCTTGATATGTGAGCCATAGCGTCTATAATCTAATCCATTGTACTGACATACTGGAGACATGCCCCAAGCAGGCTGAGAGGAAGAACGCGGGTTAAGCTATTAGTTGTAAGCTCTCACATATTAAGGAAATTTGAAGTTTTGAAATGAGTCTGTAAGCTGTTTTTGTAGTTTTGTCACTTGTTGACGTTTAATGTACAGAGATTCTTGGCCCAATATTTTGCCTAGCTCCATGTTGAGGGAGCAATAGTGAAATTGTATTTTACCTAAGCTAAATACTTCGTAGTATAAGTACTACAATTGTTTAGGCGGAGAGAGGTTGAATTTGACGGACAATATAAGAAGGAATATCATTCAACATGCGTTGTTCTATTAAACTTCTAAGGTTGAAGGATGACACGAGCCTTAATATAAGCTACCTTATTCTCAACTCTTTGAAATCAACCAAGATCTAATATATCATGTATATAAATATATAATCAAATATAAACCACTTGCTCCCTTGGCTTTCTCATGAATAAGATGCTTAATCAACACGCATAAGTAATTATTCTGAGATAATTAGTTGCTTGAAAAATGTGGCGCACCTTTCATGTTTTATAGAGTGAATAACTCAATTAAATCTGACCTCGAACCAATCTTACCATACTTGACCACTTGAGAGTCGGGGAGAGGACATTTCCAAGTACCTAAAGGCCGTAATGAAGTGATACTTCGTATCACGATCAGTCTTTTCGGATACCAAAATCTCATTAAACATCCGCTATCTTAAAAACGTCAAATTTTTAATAGTGTAATTATGTCCGGAATAATATTGTACGGAGTATCAATGTATGAATTATGTTGTGCTCCGTAACTATTATTTTATGACAGTAGGCCATTTAATTCCAAGTACCTCGGCTCAAAAGCAAACCAGACCATGAATTCCCCGACGAAATTGGAGATTAAGTCATTACAAAAAACTAACTCCAAAACTAAACTAATCAAACCCAGAAATTCCTCTTCTTTTTCAACTTCAATTCTTCCTTCAACTCTCATCCTCTCTATCTCCAACAAACTAACTGCTAATCAAAATAGCAACACCAATTTTTATTACTCGTATATAATTTGCACATAAACTTTCCCTTTTATTGTACGGATGAGAAATGAAGAAAGCTCAAAACTTTGGGTTAAATGTCAAAAAATGTAGCATTCATAATAATTATAAGAAAACCCAAGATTTTGAAGGTATTAAGAAGACCAACAATGGCGATATTAGCAGAACCAACAACAATAATAATAGCTTCTATGAACTCTGCGTTTCCTTGATTTGGTGCTTCGTTTTTTTGTTTTACTGTGAAGTTTGTCTTAGCGATGGTCATGCAGGTATTTTTTTCATCCAATTAACTAATTAGTTAATTAATTAATTTTCTGGGTTTTTAATTATTTATTTATTTTGATTGATTTCTCACATGTTTTGATTTGGAGTTTTCTGCAACAATGTGGGACCTTTGTTTATATGTGGTTCATTTTAGGTTTTGCTTGATTACTTCTTAATTATGGTTGGTTTATATGGTAATATGAGCTTTTACTGATTGCTCTGTATTTACATGGGTCAATAATGATAGCTTTTCCTTTTTGATCTGTATGTTTTGATCATTTAATAGCATGTGATTGAAATGAAACTGCTTGTGCGTTTGGATTATACGATACTCCGTATGATAATATAAAGCTTTGTTGTAGTTTCTATTCTGATTTACTTTGTGAGCTTGCTATAAGCGTGATCACGTATTCACGTGTGATCTTGTTAGATTTGTTTCGATGTGTGTTTTCAAGATGTTAACGTGTTATGGTTAAAGATGTTTCTTGGAGACTGAGGGAGTGATTTATTTGTGACAACTCATTACTCATTAGCAACGCTATTATAAATGTTATGTTAGGCACTGAGACTAGTTAAGCTCTGGCAATCCATAATTACATTTGTATTGAGGCAACAACTAATCAAACTATAGTTGCTAGTACAATATATTAAGGCAGCCAATATTTCCAGATCTTAGAGATGCATTTTGGTTATCTTTTTTGGCATTGTGTCATTACCTGTTCTGTTTCGTTGTTGTTTGATCATTTAGCTTAAATGTGGGGTGTACACAAGTTTCAAGTTAGTACTCAATTTGCTGCCTGTTTTGTCCCAATTGAGCAGAAGACACTAACTTAGCTTATAATTTCCAGAGACTCATCATTACTCTAATTATAAAAGTATGTTATCTGAGGGTAAGCTTGTTGGTGATGGAGATTCCCTTCATAATATCACTGTTGGAAACTACACGGACAACGTTTTGTTAGAGGTTAATATATCAATAAATGTTAACATTTCCACCATTCAAGGGCTAGGTTCTTCAAATTCTAACTGCTCGCTCCCTAGGCATGAAGGATTGGAAGAATTGGTCTTTAACATATTAAAATTAGGCTACAACAACATGGTGTGTGAAATGCCTTGTCGAATTAATCAAAGAATGAACAAACTAGAGGACTATCAACATGGAATGGCTTTAGATTCCACTTATTTGAAGCTGGATGAGTCCCGAAGTACAACAATATCAGGAAAGGGTGTGGTCTCTTCTAGTGAACAGGTGAATATCACCCATCGACTTGAACCTGATGGAACAGCTTACAACTTTGCCTCAGCGGCTAAAGGTGCAAAAGTTGTAGCTCATAATAAGGAAGCAAAAGGAGCAAGTAACATTTTGGGGAAGGATCATGATAAGTATCTTAGAAACCCTTGTTCTGTATCAGATAAGTATGTTGTAGTTGAGCTTCCGGAAGAAATTTTGGTTGATTCTGTCAAGATTGCAAATTTTGAGCACTACTCCTCAAACTTCAAGGAATTTGAATTGTGGGGAAGTTTGACTTACCCTACTGATGCATGGTCTTTTATGGGAAATTTTGTTGCTGCCAATGTTAAGCTTGCTCAAACCTTTGTTCTGCCAGTACCTAAATGGGTTACTTATTTGAACCTGAGTTTAATTAGTCACTATGGATCAGAACATTATTGTACCTTGAGTGTCTTGGAAGTTTATGGTGTTGATGCTATTGAGCGGATGCTTGAAGATCTAATGGTGACTTCTAGCAGATCTGCTTCTAGTGAACAACCAGCAAAGATTAATTCAACAGAAGTATCATCAGGAAAGCCTCAAGATGTTGAAGGAAATGAGAATAATGGTAGTGAAAATCTTAATAGAAATGGTTCTTCTGTTAAAGGAGTGGGAACAAGTGACGAGCAAAAGACCAATAATGACGCAACTAAGAATCATGGCACCTCAGGCAAGATTCCTGATTCAGTTGTCGGAAAGTCAAGTAGCAGAATTCCTGGAGACTCTGTTCTGAAGATCTTAATGCAGAAAGTGAGGTCAGTGGAGGTGAACCTATCTGTGTTAGAAGAGTTTCTCCAGGAACTAAATAAAAAACAAGATGATATTATTCCTGAAATCAACAAAGAACTATCAAAAGTTACCTCGTTGCTGGACAATGAAAGAAAAGAAATCAAAGAACTAATTGAATGGAAGGAAGACACGGTATTGTTTGACTAATATATCTGAATATTATGAGTATTCTACATATTCCTTTTTATCTAAATTTTAAAAAGAATAAATGATTCCTTTTTTGCAGGATACACAATTTGAAGATATTAAGTTGTGGAAGGCTGTTCTCTCGTCACAAATTGATGAGTTGGTCAGTGAAAATAGGAACCTCAGGTCAGCTGCCCTTTCAGTTTGCAAATTTTATTGTTTAGCAGCTACCTACTGGTTTAGTTTATGTTGTGCCATCAAATTGCATCATTTATAGCTGATGACTGATGTATTGTACTTTCTGTACATCCGGTTTGTTTAAAAGTTTGTCTTACCACAAACTGAGAATCCTTCTTGTACTTGGTTCAAATACTTGCAACTGATGTGTTCTGTGCTATTTGTCCAAAGGGATCCATTTTCTCTCCTCTGATAACTCATCACATTTTATTTGTTCTTATCATCTTACACTATCCATTTTACTGCAGATCTCTTGTTGAAAACATAGAGAATGACCAGACAAGTCTACATAACAAGGAGCTTGCGGTTTTATTAGTGAGCTTCTTCTTCTTGTGTATAGCATTCCTCAAGCTAGTCTCCAAACAGGTTTTGCTCTCTTTTGGAGCTTCTCAAGGAAATGACGTCTCTAGAACGAGTAGAGGATGGTTGTTAATACTCTTTAGCAGTGGCATCACAATGTTAATAACTTTGATCTAGTATACCTTGTGCCGTTCTACACTCTCACTGAAGAGACTGTGGTAGGCAATTAATTTGGTGCCAGAAAGCTCATACTGCTTCCTGCCCTTTAAACTGTGGCAGAGATGTACTCATATCAGGTAGAAGCAACATAAGACTTTTGTAGGAGTAACTCCAGTGGATTCATTGGCTCTTGTAACAATAAACAATCCATTCCATAATTTCCACTTAGTAGTTTGTAGGTTAAGACCTGGTTGTTATAGGCAGTGAGTTAGATTAGGTAGAATACCATGTTTGTAGTATCTAGCTATATGTAGAAATTAATGATGCACTTCTGATTGGAACGAGAATATTATTTGAAACGGTTATCTTGTCCATTATCATATACTGTACATTAGTAGAATCGTTGCAGTTGTATCTGTTTCTCTGATGAACATTGTGGCAGCAAATACATGAGAAAGGCGAGCCTGTAATGAAATCTTCCAATTCATACTAAGGTTGGAGCAGATTTATCAGAAAACTGTTGTCATATCAATTTCCACTTCCAATTTTCTGACATTAATTCTGAATGCCACAAGCTCCACCTCTGCTGTAATTCTATTATTGTACTTCGCAGAAAACTAATGCTCTAACTCTTCTTCCCTGCACAGCAGCACAGATAATGACTTCCTCGAGCTTTGTCCTAGTCGTTTCACAAGCAAACGTATTCAATTTAAACACTCTTGGACACATTGCTTTGTAGATCAATACATTCTAAATGTAAAAACTAATGAGCCTAGATGACTTAAGGGAACTACTGCTAAGAAAGTGATAAGTAAGAAATACAAGTAAACAGCTTTTGTTGATTGATCAATGGTCCTTGATTTGTGCTTCCAGTTCCTTGTTTTTGAATTTGAAATTAAAATTGTTGAATCACCAATACTAATCACCAAGAGTAAGTGAAACTGGTTATCTAAAAGAAAATGGATGTAGTAATTTTATCATAATCCATATTCGAAGGCATGCATAATGAATTAAAATTAGGAATTGTATAAAATTAGGAATTCATGACAAAAACACGCGTAAATCAGTGTTATTAGTGTTTATATTTTGATGATTTCTTAACTTTTTACGATTTTGAAGTGTAAATTTAATGCTTATAGCCTTATAGGTAGCCCTAAGGGCTATGTATAAAATTTTCCTAAAATTAATGTGTGTTTTAAATACTCGATTTTCATCTATTTGAATTAATTTCGTTTGTAAATTGCAATTGATGCTTATTGATTATTACGTAGCACATAAGCTTATTTATCTAAATTATTATTTTTAAAAAATGAATAAAAATTAATTAGGGGAACAAAATATAACTTGAAGAAACAAAGAGAGTATAACCCCAACCTACTTCCTCTTTATTCATATGATACACTTTCCACACTCGCATATAAAAAACCTATTTTAGTACATAGTAGCAATTAAGCATGGTTAAAATTGAAAAGGAATCAAATCTGGCATATACTATGATATACCCTACCATAATTGTTCTTCCCCAATTCAAAACTCATAACCCCTTTTATTTATTTATTATTATAATTTTTAATTCTTCATTGAACATTTTCCTAAAATAAATTTATTTTCTCAAAGATCAAAAGTCAACCCAAACGGCAGAAAATCAAAACTACAGTAATTTATATCAACAAAAACGTCGTCGTTCTAAACTTCAAAATCTACCCATTTAATTCCTCAAATAGTAAATTCATCAAAAAAGATTGTCAGTTACAACTCACACAAACCTTCTTCATCCTTTCTCTCTCCTCTGCAAATTCCATTGAAGAAACCCCAACTTCTAGGGTTTATCCGACACCTTCACTCAAATTCATTCTACCAAAATTATTCATATTAGGTCAAAATTCAACTAAAGAAAACTCATAAACGTCGCTATAATTCGACGAATTTCCCCCAATTTGATAAAATTCCATAATTTTCTAGGGTTTTTCATGTACATTGGAGCTTTAATGTCGTATGAATGGAGATTATTCTATCATCCTTCTTTTCATCGTACTCCTTCATTGTAGCCTTCGCCGCAACCGTACTTTGCTTTATCTTCGCCGGTCGATTTCCTTCCGCCGCCGTGTTTTCGTCTTTGAAAGGTGGTCGGAGATCGAAGTTTACGACGGAGAGAGATTTGAAGGATAGTGATAGTAGTAGTATTAGAAATAGTAATAGTAGTAGGCGTGATTTTGATTGTAAGTGTTCCTGTAACGGCGCCGTTTTGAGCGCAGATTGTGCGCCGGTGACGGAGAACGGAGGTGAAATGCCGGCGTTGGTGTCGGCGGCGGAGAAGCAGACTGGTGCTTCGATGATGGAGCAATTGGTGCCGGAGATTACGACTCATGCGCTCAGTTACTTGGATTATCCTAGTCTTTGCCGTCTTTCTATGACCAATTCACTGATGCGTAAGGCTGCTAATGATGATAATGCTTGGAAAGCTCTTTACCATAAGGTACAATTCTTGTCTTCTTCTTGATACTACTATTGTAGTTTTTATTATAAACTTCAATTTTTTTGGTTGAATTAAATGTCTTGCATTTTCTTGGTGATTTAGTTGGGACTGCGTTGCTGTTAGCCTGTTAACTGTGTGTTTAAGCCTCCACTAATGTATTTTGATTGATGAATATTGTGCGAATAATATTTATGATTAGTGAATTTTAGAATTTGGTTAGCAAATTAAGGCTAATGTTATCTGAATTTCAATTTTGTAAATTAACTGGTAATTTTTATTATACATTTCAATTTGTTTTGGCTTGTATCAAATTGTTGCATGTTTTTGGATTTTGGTGATTTAGTTGGTATTGCATTGCTATTAATTGTGTACTTAAGCCTCTACACTTGTTTGGCTGGTTGATGAATATTGCGGGAGTAATTTATGCTGCTCTTTTGTTACTTTGTTGAAAGATTGAAGGATGCCTGATATATGGACTTATTATTGGCCCCCTGATTGACGTTTTGATGCTCAATTCTTGGGTTTATTGTTTCCCTTTTTTTTTATGGTCTTTATGAACAATACAGAATTTACAGAACTATTTATAATTTAAAGAACTGTTAAGTTAGAGGACTATATTTGACAGATTTCATAGTTCAATTTCATTCACTTCTGGTAATTCTTTGTTTTTTGGGTGTTAAAACTGTCAGTTTAATGCCCTTTGCTACTTGATGTGATGCAGATTTCTTTAGCTACCTTAGAACTACTTATTCTAGTACATTAAAAGTTGAAGCTTTTGTTAATAAATAGTCGATATATATATATATACTTGTATATTTTATTTCTAAAAATTTGGGTATGGTCCCTTGATTATATTTTTAAAGGCTTGTTTTAGATAGATATTTGGCCACTTTGCAGCACATTTTGGTTGCTAGACAGTTGGTTGAGCTGATGGCTGACCTTTTTATATTGTCCATTGAGTCTGCATAGACTGAAAGCTTAGATAATGTAAGAATAATTTTATGGTTTTAGACTTTGAGATATTCCTCATAGTTGGCTCTCTTCCTTTTTTATTGGCATTTTATATTTGAGTTGTTTTCCCATTTCTCACCCCAGGCTTTTAGTCTTTACATGGTCCCTTGTGCAAACAATTCAGCTTAAATAGAGTACATTAATATCTTGATTGTGCTACAATTTAACCATGCTGAGTCATGATTTCTGGTCCAATTTCATTTTGGTTTGTTCCTTTCATCCTATACTAGCTAACCATGATTACAATACAACATTACTAAAATTTGTATTTGGAGGTGTCAAAAGGTGATATTTGCTGCAATGATTGATTAAAGGTGTTGCCTGATTCTCTGGACCGTTGCAGGATTGCAATTCAGTACCCATTTTTTTCTTGATTAGTCCTTAAGTGCTCCATTGTTCTAATTCAATTTCACAATTTCTTAGTAAGTTTTGGGTTTTTTTTTTTTTTATTTTTTATTTTTTTTTTGTGGGTGAAATACTTATTAGGTAACAGTGATCTTAAATATATAAAGCAATTGTTAACAATGCTTGATGGACTTAGGTAACAGTGATCTTAAAATATATAAAGCAATTGTTAACAATGCTTGATGGACTTAGGTAACAGTGATCTTAAATATATAAAGCAATTGTTAACTATGCTTGATGAGGGAGGTGGCTTACATAGATGCTTTGGGATATGATATGTAAAACTAGTATTTCACTCTCCTGGGAGGGCCTTAACATGTTTGTGTTTGATAAATATATATAAGGATAAAATCTTGATTATATTTGTGTGCATGAATGGTATCTTCTTTTGAACTTGTGTATGAACCTAGGAAATATATAGAATGCTGTAGTTGATTTTGTGTTTCAGATTATGCATAGTGTTTTTGCATTTTGATGATTTTCCACATTCCTAGATGCCTGCAATTTTCATATTTTAAATTTTTAATGTCTGCAAGCTTTAATGTTACCTTCAATCCTTCATTGGTTCTTCTAGGATTTTACTCTGGAACAAGATAGTGTCAGACCAGCTAATGGTTGGAAGGCTTACTATGCAGCTACAAGAGCGATTGTGAATATTAATGCAGAATTTTTCAGCATCTTGAGGGACAGATCACTTCCAGCAATGAGTCGTTTCTGGCTTAATGCAGACTATGTGAAGTGTATCCATGCTTCAGGGGAGCTTTTTACTGGGTATGATGCTTTGGTTTATATATTGTAGTTTTGCAGTATATAGTTTGAGGGCAATTTTTCTTGTGTTGTTTAGAGATTAGTATGCATATCTGTGCATGTTATCTTTAATTGTTATGCATCTCTGTGCACTTTATCTTTAATTGTGCTTTGAGAAAAAGGCTGAAATGCATTTAGATCTGATGTGGGTTACGATCATCATCTCCAAATCTTGATTAAAGATGCTGTTTTATAGTCTTATGCTGTGTACGTTTGCTAATGCTACTTTTAGACTGCATTCTTGTATTAGTTACTCTTTCCCTGACAAAAGGATTTTGGTGAATATCTCGGTCATTATAATGTTTTCAAACATTTTTTTCTTTGATGTGTCCACAGTAATTTGTGAATATTTTTGTTAAATTCATTGTCAAAAGTAGTTACACTTGAGTATCAATTGTAGATTTACATAATATTATGGTAGAGTAAAAGTTTGTTCTTTGGAGACTGCAATAAGTCCAGTAGGAACATCTTTAATTATTTCCCAATAAAATATAGGCTGTGGAGTATGTGATAGTCTAGGCACTTAAGTAAAATGTTTCAAATATTTACAATTGTGTTTTACTTCATGCCGTCAGCAATCTCATGAACGGGATTAATCTACAGAGTTTAAGTTCTTTCTTTGTTTTGATTTCTTTTGTGCGGGGTTGGGGTGGGGGGGGGGGGGAGATGGTTGTGGGTTAGGGATTGCTTGCTCCAGCTCCTTTGACATGTAGTATGCAGAGATGATGATTTTGCTTTACTGGCTTTGTTAGTTTGCTGAAAAGGCAAAAGATAAACATTACAGCCTCCTTTAGTTATATGCTGTATTTTATCATTTGCAATAGTTACCAAAATGGTTCTAGCCCTTTGTATGACTCGTATTAAAAATGCATCTACAATCCTTTATAAAGATTAAATATTGTAAAAGACCTGTGTACTTTTCATTGAAGTTTATTCATCAGTTTGATCTGTTTTATGTTGTTAAAAGCAACTCTTAGTCCCATCTGTATTAAATTCTCTGCATTAAGTAAACCCATTGTGCTTGGGCAAATATCATGAGTTTTTGAAAGCTTTGGGAGTTACCACAAAATCTTATCCTGCCATATTTTCTTTCCTTCCAGATATAATGCAGTAATGGGGAGTTGGCAGATTGCATTCAACTGGGAGCAACTAGCAGAAGGCTTCCAAGTACGTGATGTGCGGGCTAGGGTCCTGAGTGAAATGGCTTGGGTTACTATGAAAACCTACGTTGACATGAATGCAGGGCCATTCAATGTGACCAATGTGTTCGAGCATCACGATGGGAGGTGGTACATGGTCCATCACCATCGCTCAGTGATGCTGGTTGATGAAGATGTTGATCAACAGATTGGGCATGCTTAAGCCAAGTTTAAAAGGAGCTAATAATCATGAACATAGTAGTCACTGAGAAAAAAAAAAAAAATTAGTACAGCATTATTTGTCTTCAGTGAGAAATTAGTTGAAACAGAAATTGTAGTTCTATTATAATTTGATCCAATGCATTTATTATTTACCCTCAGTTTTGGCTGCTGTTTCACGGGAAGAGGCATTCTATGATAATGTCAATTTTCCTTGTCACAATTCTTTTCATTTACTTTCTCCAAATTCTTTGATTCTCTGTTGACATGTCAGAGAAGTTAGATCACAGGTTCCCGTTTAGATTCTGAAGAGTGAGTGTCTGGAAGATGTAAATGAATTGCACGCACTTCTACTATCTTGTGAATTCATTAATGTTGCATTGTACTGGCTTTAGTTTTTTTTTTTATTCCATTGATTAGCAGTTGAAGTGCAATGACTTCAATGTTCACGATGTGTGAGCGACACTCCCTTGGCTGATGCACTGGAGTAATTTAAGATTATCGGAAATAAATTCTAGCAGGCTTGATTGGCGAATTACTATTTTACTTCGAGAAAGTATAATCCATGCTCCTATGCCTTGTCACTACACTATCTTATCTTTGATAAAATCGACACATCCCTAGACGAGCTTGAATTTTTTGTAGACGGGGATGATTGACCGGGGTGGGTCCGTGGCCATGGTTTGTTGGAGTAGGATTAATGGGATAGGGTGGAGGGACAGTGGGTGGTTGTTACAATGTTACGGGTTGTGGTGATGGTTGTGAGCTTACAGCTATTTGGTGCTGCTAAGAACTTTTAAGGTTGCAATTTTGTTGCATAAAGTAGATAGATCCTTCTGTAGTCTAGGTGAAGATTTTTTCAAAGCATACATTAAACTGTGTAATGTGTATACAATAACGATATGCATATTATTTTATTTAATTTTTTTAATAAAAAGTCACAAGTAGCAAATGGTGTCGACAAGAACTGGAATGAAATATCGGAATTTGAGTATTATCAATTTATCTCTTAACATTTTAACCAACTAAGCTTATCTAATACACCAATATCTTACTCGGGTCATGGAAAAAGTCGTAGTCTAATTGTTACTTGTTAGAACATTGGACTCTGAATCCGACAGCCCAAGGTAGAACTGAAGGTCTGTTATCCCCTCAGCTGATCTTAATCCTCGACCACTCGACCAGTAAAAGAGACCGAAAGAAAGAGGAGAGAGAGACTGGTAAAGGAGGAGAAACATGAAGGCAGTTGCAACTTCAACACCATCTCCATCCCTCTTCTTCTGTCATCACCCTTTTAACAATTCATCTCCCCAATTCTTACACTTGAAATCTCCCCATCAACAGCAAAGACTTGGCCTATTCATAACTCTCTCATCTTCAACCTCATCTTCATCAGTTGTTGAACAACAAGATTCACCTCTTCCTTCTACCAATGATTCTGATTCTCTTCCTTCAAATTTCAGGTACTTTCATTTTCTTTTTTGTGTTCTTTATGGTCATAACTACTATTTTCTTACGACTATCAATAAATTACTGTTTATAATTGAGTAGTTATTCTATGAGTATCATATTTTTCTCATTTTGGGGGATTATTTGAGGAAATTTGGATTGGGAAAAACAATTTGAGTTTTAACCAATCATGTATTGGGGTTTGGCTAATCTTAGAAACAAGTCATTACTGCTATTGAGATTTCATAATAGTGGACATTAAATGTTATCAGTCCGTCAAAGTTAGTCCAGGAAATGGGTGTTCACCCCTATTATAGGAGATTGATAAACGACAACGAAGAAGAAATTTAATGGATCTCTTGTGTATTTTGAAAGAAACAATGCCTTTACAGATTTCTGATTTTCTCAAGTTATGGTAAATGCCTTTGAAACATCTTTGTTGAAAGAATGATTTCATTTGCCTTTTAAACAGCCGGATATTTTAGAAATAAGCTTTTCAATCTTGCTTAGGATCAGTTATTGTTGTTGCATAGAGCATAGTTTTCAAAAGAAGGGGGGACAAGGGGGTCTAGTTCATTTGTTTCCTCCTCTGATTAGAATTCTCATTGTTTATGTGTAGTGGTTGTAAAGGATGTGGTAAAGAGGAAATAGAAAGTGGCTGCAATGGCGAGGGGCGTATTCAAGGTGGAATTGCTACAATCCCAGGCTTTGGTTGGTGGCCAATAAAGGCTTATAGGCCTTGTCCTGGTTTTCTTGCATCTGGTGGCAACTACAGGCGACGAGGTCAGAGCATGGATGAGGTAGCCTTTGGAGGGGGGAAAAGGCAAGCTTCCATGGATGATTTTGATGACTCTGAGTCAAAGTATGTCCTCTGCCATTAGCTTTTGTTTTGATTTAACATTGCCTTGAAATCTGGCTCTAACAATTCCTTTTGCTGTTCACAGGAAGAAAGGAAAGAATAGAAAGCAATTCAAGGGATGAGAATTCATCATCAAATCGACCCTGTGAAGGCTGTGAATCTGTGATCCAGAGTTGTGCTTGCAAAAGTGATGCTTTCAAGTTCACCTGTGTCTAGGGGTGACAGCCACTGGTTAAATTTTGTAAATTGCCAATGCAAATGTATAGAATTTTATAGCGTAAACCTCCCCTCTGGAGAAAACTTATAAGTTGCCCTAGATATGTTCCCTTGATGAATATAAAGTCCCTAAATTGCTTTTTTTACATTACATTTTGAGTTTTTGTCGTCGAGGTTGGAAGAAAAGTTCATGAAAATGAGCAAAGGCCATAAGAAGCCAATCAGAGTTGGCTAAAGGTTACTCTGTATTTCCAAAGAAAACAAAATAAATCAGAGTTGGTTAGAAATTCCACTATGGTTCAGTTCTCTTCAGTCTTCACGGCTTCACCTAATAGCAATTTTTAGCTGAATTCAATCGACAATTTACAAAATAAATACGAGTACCATTATACTCCATAAGTCTGTAGCATATAAATATTCTAAATTGCTTGCTAGCATCAAATAAAGAAATTGAGAGAGATGTATAGACATGTGGAGATGATACATTGTACAGATTACATTTTTCTTATATAGAGTTGAATGAATGAGAACTTTTAGCTACCCAATTTGAAAGCATCTACAAAAAGACCTAAGCAAACACCGGCTTTCCAATAATTGATCAACACTACTAAAGGTTGTAGCCTCCCACTTGATAATGCAGTTTTTTTGTACATTAACATACCTATACCCTCGATGGCAGCAACTACAATACCTGCAACCAATACATCCCAATCACCTGTCTGACCAAGTATTGTCGCTAGTGCATTTGCAGTGTAGAATCCTAGCAACAAAAGAAAAACCTTCATGGGGAAATTCTTTCTAGCCGAATTCAACTTTCCTAGCAGCTGCCTCCCACCTGCAATCACAATTCTGCTAAGCCGTGTTTGGCCAAGACCAGAGGAGTCCTCGTTGATATCATTTTCCTGACCACCATTACTGGGGAATCCACCAGTATCTAAAGCAAATTTGACTTTCCAACAATGTCTTCCCTTACAAAAACTGCTCAGCAGAAAGAGAGGGGGGCAAAGGTTGTTTGCTTAGGTCAGACAGCAAATGAATATGAATGCCAGAGGATTTAAAATAAAATAAAAAAGTCATAGACAGGGAGAGAGTGGTATCCTAAAAATTATATTTTCTAGTTCTAGTCATCTAGCACAGGCTTCTAATAGCAAAGAAATTGGAGAAATAGAACAAGATGATATTCAAACTACCGACACAAAAGAATATAAGGAATCAGAACTTCACACGAAAGAGCAATGCCTATCTATTTTGTTTGAGGTAGTCACTTTAATAGCAGCTTAGCCCTTCATCAACAAATAACAGAGGCACTTAAAAGGCTTATGGACTAATTCTATCAACTGCACAAACCCTAAACCACTGGGAATCACTTTTACTGAAGAAACTCACAGCAACACACCAGAGAGCACTGGAATTCACTTTTACTAGGAATCTTTCAATTTTGAGAAAATGGTAAGGACTAAGGACTCTTAAAATTTGGTGAATTAACACACCAGGGTCTCAGGATGATGGGACTCATCGGAGGAGAAACAGATTAAAAACAAGTACAACCAGTTTTAAAAGGTAATCATACATGGAAACTTTACAAGGACTGCAGAACTGTTCTAACCATCAACCACAAGGTATTTGTTGGTGAAAGGCAAGGCAATCATATATGGAAACTTTTTAAGAACTGCAGAACTGCTCTCAACCATTAACTACCTCAAGAAATTGGCTGAATAATGAAATAGTCCACAATTTTGCAGATTAGAAGGTATGATTGACGTGTTATAACAAACATAATAATCACAAAAGAGGAACTACAACATGGACATGGAGAACTTTTGCCTCAAGTAAACAGGGGGTTAGAGCAATCATAAGTCTAAACAGAACACAAAGTATATCTTGGAATAAAATGGTAACTTCAGCAAATACAAGAACTTTGACTCTTCACACAGGGAAACTAAACCAAACACAAAAAATTATACTTTACATATTAAGAGGTGTTACCAACAGCCTCATCACGTATACTTCCCTAGAACATCTCATACCTTTGAGAGCAGCACAATTTCAATAACCATTAGCCAATTGCTCTCCAATCAACATGCCAAAAAATCAATCTACCAAACCTCAACACACCCAAAGCCATATATTATGATTGAAAATAACGATAAAATCTACTCTCAATAAACGACACATATTCCACACGAGCAAGAGGAAGAGTGAACAACAGCAGCCACACTGATGTCATGTGAAATGCAGGACTTAACGACAACCATAAAACTTCATATAAGTGAAGTTATTGAGAAATTCTTCATTTAAATTTAGATTAGTTTGCAGCATTACACACCTCCTCTCATAGAAAGACAGTGATGTAGGAGCAAGGTTTGTCAAAGCCTGTCTGATCAAGAACCTGTTCTCTTGACAATGAAAAATCGCCGAAACACAATGTTGCTTCAATTGCATTTCTTTATAAAAGAATTGTGGCATTGCCTGCAAAACGTATTGTTCCCATCTCAGAATTTTGATACACAGAAATCCCAATCAACATCTTCCCCAACTACCTAAATCCCCAAATAAATTCAAATATGGTGGGATAAATTCAGCAAAACTGTACAAATAGCCAGAACCATATATGCTTTACCAATTACAAATAGGTAACGATAATGTTGATTGCAAATTAACTCAATTTGGCTAAATATAAACCCTAACCCATTAATTTCCAACCAAATAAAATCTGTAGAGAAGGGAAATACAATACATTGTCAAAAAAAAAAGTCATGCCCAATTCAAAGTAAGGAGTTCAAAAATTGAAGTTCAATAAAAAAAAAATACACAAACCCCAATTGCAAATGTTAATCAAAATTGTCAATTTATAGCTTAAATCCCCTAAAATTTACAAGCAAAGCGATGCACAAAATAGAAAATAAAATAAAATAAAATAAAAAAATGAAGGATTGGGAAGATGATTGAAAAATAAGAGTGGAGAACTTGCCTGGGAAAATGAGGAAGGTGAGAGAATCATGATGAATTTTAGGTGGATGGAAAATCCTCAGCCATTAAAGAGCTACTTCGACTGAGAATCAATGGCTTAGAAATGTAGGAAAGTTCACACAAATAATTATTTCTCAAACTAACTCTTATCGATTTTTTGCAGATGAAATGGGGTCATGGAGAGCTCTAGCTAAATTAGTCCAACTGGTTCATTTTGGAGATTTGCATTTTTGGTAAATTATTAAGGAGGAAAATCAAATTTATTTGACTGATTAATTAGCCACATTTTAAGAAAAAGTGACTGAAATGACAAATCTACCCCAATCATATGAAATGGCAAAACTACCCTTCCTTAATTCGCTTTAAAGACACAAAGGGCAATGTCGTCCTTCCATGTGAAAAAGGGAGCGTTAGTAAGTAAAATGGGAGCGACGTTTAGCAGTTTACTTTTTGGGGGGGTTGTGCATTATAGACGGAATGCTCGTAATAAAAGATAAATATCAAATATGTGTGTCGTGGACTCGTGTATGTCAACTAGATTAGTTAGTTAAATTTTAAGAGGTTGTATCACGACCAGAAATCTAATCTTGTTTTCATCAAAAAGTAGGTACAAAACAAGTTCAATTAGTTGAATTCAATTACATACAATTAAGGAATTGAACCCTTTTTTAATAGAGCATGCTTGTTGTTTACCAAAAAGTTGTATGATACTTATATGAATTTTGTTAGATTGAACTGTAATTATATCGTTGACATGACAATATTAAAAGAAAAAACAAAGTTGACCTGACATGATACAAAACATGATTCGTTTAATAAAGTTTATGAGTTAGGACCACCTATTACGATTCACTATAAGGTATGGGACTTGAGTCGCACATCGGTCATTTAAGGGGCTAATGTGAGATTTATATAAGACAATGGGCTTTCATCAAGACTCTTCTTCCTTAGCTAGCTTTTGAGAATGACTATCATATTGTCCTGTAATAATTCAATCAAATTAAACAATTATCCTATATTTGACACATTTTTTAATTGATTGTGTGAAAAACACTACAAACATAGAGATTTAACATGAACACAACTATTTAGCTCTAAAATTTGTTTGATTCTCCTCAATATTAAACTCCAAAGAATTTAAGGACCAAAACGTTAAAAATCTTTAAAAAGAAAATCCACCTCATCCGTAATCACTCCACAAAAAAGGAAGAAACTTTCATCAAATATTCAGACTTTGAGAACAGCAACAGAGCTGCCTAGCCTAAAACAGGAGTAAATTCAAACACAGAAAAAACTGTGGAAAATGGACGCCGCAACAAAGGAGAAGGTGCAAGAAACAGTGCTGGAAATCCTTCGAACTGCCGACATGCAAAAGATGACTGAATACAATGTTCGTACTCTCGCCGGCGAAAATCTCGGCATCGATCTCTCCGAATCTTCTTCCAAGAAGTTTGTCCGTCAAATTGTCGAATCTTTTCTTCATGAACAACAGCAACAAAACGACGCCGCTGATGAAGCAGAACAGGAAGAAGAAGAAGAAGAGGAGGAGGAAGAAGAAGAAAGTAATAAGAGACGCTCTGATGGCAAAGAGTATGATGATGATGGCGATCTCATCATCTGTCGTGTAAGTTTTTTGATTGATTTTGCTGTAATTGTTTGAAAAAAGTTTAATTCTTTGAAATGATTTTTTGATTTTGATTTTTATAAACCCTAAATTGAGGGTTTTGTGTGATTTTTGATTGATTGTGGTTTTGATTTCTACTTAATTTTTTTTTGGCTATTTGGTTTGTGAAATTGTTAATTGGTGGATAGAATATAATGGGGTTTAATTGGATAAATTATTTATGCAGCTGTCGGAGAAGAGAAGAGTGACGATTCAGGATTTTAAAGGAAAGACATTGGTGTCAATTAGGGAGTATTACAAGAAAGATGGAAAATTTCTCCCTACATCCAAAGGTATTGCTGTCAAATTGTGAAATTCAATGTCATTCTATGCTTTGCATATTTCCATGTTTTTAATCTATAGTGCATAATTTGAGAGATCACATTACAGATTATCATTATGTTTGTAATTGATTATCGAGGAGGATCAAATCGATTGTTTTGGTGAACAAGTATTATGTTAGGGTTATGTACCCTACTTGTGTTGGGCTGGGGAATCTGCCAATGTGCTAAAATTTATTGCATTCTTTGGTCCGAAAGGATGTGTCGACTCGGTCGAGTGTCTATAGCAATGTCTAAATTTCTGTTATGAGATGCGGATACTTGATATGGAAACAAGAGTAGAAGAAATGTATCTTGTACCTATATTCTGATATGTTTTTCAGTTTTTTAAAGGCAAATGACATGGTGCTTAACTAGACATTTTTTATTGTCTGTGTGTGCCAAAGCCTATAGTTCAAATGCTATTTGTAAAGCTTTATCAACAATGGAATTTATAGAATGAGACTGGAATCTGTAAATGCTCTGTCAAGGGTTTTCTGTGGTAATTTAGTGCTCTATTAAGCCCTTTATGAAGATTTACTGTAAAATTGTGTCAATACATATATCATTTTCATGGTCGCTATACCATGTAGATTTATGATGGATTTGAGGTATGCTAATGTAGTCAGGTGTGGATATGACTGGGGTCAATTAAGGTAATCCTTTCAGCTAAACTTGAATGTAATGTTGCCTCTGTTACGTTCTGAAATATTATAACATGCAAGTTGACAATTATAAAGCTTTATTGTAGACTTATAGTATGCGGTTTCAGGTGCATATATGAATTTTGATGTTTATGCTGAATTTGAATCAAGATCTGAAATGCTGTATGTGGATTAAGTATTGAATGGACTTGATTGAGTAGTTCTGTTTGTTACATAATGTGGGCTGCATATTGTGTACAGCTTCTGTTGCCTCTATTATTATTCTACGGGGTTTTCCCAACTCCATTGGCCTAAGGTTGAATAGTTGCCTAGTAAATTCTCGTGTTGTGCAATTATGTCTTCTGGTTACTACATACTATACCTTTAGTGAGTCTACTCATAGCTCTGCATCACCTTCAAAGGGACCTTGGAATCTCAAGCTCTTGAGAGAATCACATATTTACTTTTCTAGTCAAAAATTCAAGTAACTTCAATTCATCTCCTCCATGGTAAGCAATGAAAATTGCTTTCAACTCTTTTGTTTTGAATTAGATTCTTTTGTACAGGTTCCGTGTGTGTGTGTGTGTGTGTGTGTGTGTGTGTGTGTGTGTAAAATCTTTGTACTAGTATTAGTAATTATCCCCATCTCCTTAATAACGAATATACCTGCCAAAATGGTATAATTAATTGGAGTTGTTTGTAATTACTTAAATAAGAACCAGTTTCAACCCCCTTTCTTTAGATGTCAGCAATTTAGAGTAATCAAGATTTTGAGATAATAACAGTTACTGATTCAGATATATGTTTATTATTTTACTTGAACAAGTTGAAACTATTGCAGCATTTTTTGAGCTTTTGAAAACCGTCATAAATTTCTTTCCTTTTGAAACTTTGTTCATTTTTCCTTTGGATCCTTCTCCAGTCTAGCACCATTTTCTAGTTACACCATCCCTCTCAGTCCTCAGAGATTCTCAAAAACTTAGATGATGATACTTAAGTGGAAAGTAATTTTTTCGGGAAAGATCAAACTACTTCAAATATGTTATCGGGAGGACCTGCTGTAAGGTGTTAAACACATGAGCTGTGTTTCCTTGCAAGTTTGCAGCAGCTTATGTGTGTGTGTATTTATATATATCTCTCAGATTGAGTAATGAAGAATTTCAGCTTCAGAGTATCATCTAATTCTGTAAATAGGTTTTAATTTTTTGCCTCCTAGATTCATTATCCTTTGCATTTCCCTGGAAAATGCGTATTCTTCACACTTGTTTTTCCAGAAGTGTCAAGTGTTTGGCTTCAACTGAAAAGCTGGTCTTTTAACTTGTTTTTGGAAGTATCAAGGGGTTTGTTAGTCATGCTTTGTAAACTTGATGGATTATTATGATTTGTTATTATTAAGGGGTTTTGATCTGTTATTAAGAATAATTGTTATTTTGAACCTGGGATGAAAAGATTGAAGAGTGTGAAGCATATAAATTTCAACAGAATTGTATGTACAGTTTTCTTGATATTTTGCTGATAATGTGTCATCATGAAGCTTCTAGGAATGTATTCAGGATTGCGTATTTGTGCTGATAATATGTAACTTTTTTTCTTTTTTGACCAAATAATATGCAACATTTTCGGGATGTGCTGTCCTTTCATTGCTATATGTACATAGTATATAAAATATACTGTCCTACTACGTGCAGGAATTAGCTTAACAGCTGAGCAGTGGTCCTCCTTCTATAAGAATGTGCCGGCTATAGAGAAAGCTATCGAGAAAATGGAGGAAAGGTTGAGCTGATGCTCTCTTACATTTTGGTGTTCCAATGTTCGTGCGTTGTGGCAGTCGTGTTTCACTGCAGTAACTGCTGTTTTGCTGCTTAAGTTATCTGGGTATACATTTTGCAAGACTTGAAATTATGGCCTTTGATAACTTTTGGAACAGTGTACAAGTCGTGTAGTGATTTTAATTTTGCGAGACATGTTGTAGCCCTTGATGAATGTTTTAAGTAGTGTATATGCAATGCAGATAAAATGGTAAATCCTGTTCTTTGGCTGCAACTCAGTTCTCAATCTTCTCATATTGTGTTAGATAGACTACATTATGGTTATAATTATATTCCCTGCAATAAAAGTAATGTTACCCAAACCACATTCAATCTTAGTCTCCCATCCTCAATAAGGCAGAGAGCCATTTCTCAGTATGTGTATTTTGGAAAAAAGAGGTGAAATCGATTTCCTCGAGATCGTTGATTAGGCATCAGTCTTCTGATCAGATGTTGTGGCTCAAGTTTATCACGAGTTGTGAATAGATTCTGATTTTCCGGTAAATTATGGTTCCTGGCAGCTGGTGCCTGGTAACTGGTGCACTAAAGCTTCTTGCCAGCAGCCGAGCAAGGCGAAGAAAAAACCCTACCATCAAACCACAACCCTGACTTTATGTGTCTAAAAAAATAAATAAATTAATAAATAAAATGACATGAGCTATTTGCCGTTTTGTTCCTATGTTTTCTAGATGCATCACTATCTATATACTTAGTATGAAAGTTTTAATTTAATTAAATGCATTAACTTCCTTTTTAATTAATAAATTCGTACTATCCTTCATATCACATGACTCTTTTTTTTTAAAAAAAATAAAATGAAAGAAGTATTTGGCTTCGTTTTTTATTTTCAGTTTCCACTTCTTTTTGAAACAAAAAAACCAAAAATAGGAAACAAGAAAAAGTTGTTTCCACTTTTCTGTTGTTAGTTTTCAAAACTATTAAGATTTTAACAAGTTTGACTAAGGGTCTGTTCACATTTACTGAACTGAGCTGAGCTGAACTGAACTGATTGGAGCTGAACTGAGCTGAAATGAATATCTTATGAGAGAGGGAAATTAGGAACTGAACTAAACTGAACTGATTAAAGCTGAACTGATTGAAGCTGAACTAATCTGAAATTAAGTAAATGTGAACAATCTCTAATTTTTTTGTACATTATATGAAGTACTACCTCTGTTAAATGTTATATGCAACTTTGGGGTATTATTTGTGAGATATAAAATATTCCAAAGTTGCACATAACATTTAACGGAGGTAGTATATCATATGATTTTAAAAAACAAAAAACCAATCATATGATTGTTTGGTTGTGTACTTGTGTCTAGCAAACGGGATGAACTACTCATTGATTCCTTTTGTTATTGTTTGGTTCAAAACGAATCATATTATGAGTTTTTAAAAAAAAATTCCCAACAGAAATTATGAAAAAAAATTGTAGTATCTAACAGAAATAAAGTCTCCAAAAAAAAAATTGAACATTGGTATATATAAAAATAAAAAAAATAAAAAAAATTTGGTAATTGAACATTGGTTTTTTTTTTTTTGGTAATTGATAGTCCGCCAACATTAAACAAAAAAAATTAAAAAAAGGTAAAATTATGAACTATTCATCCTTCCAAAAAAAAAAAAAAAAAAAATTAAATCAAACCCTTGAACAAAAGTACAACAACAACTATCAATTACACACAATAATTCTAACAACAATAGGAATAATGTGTAGTTTCCTTAACAATTCATGAAAAAAGAAAAAAAAAAAGGCGGCTTGATTAAGGTATAAAATATGAATTCCAAAGAACAAGAACATGTAGAACGATGGTCGGATATTATCGCCGGTGGTAGTCAGAGATTGTCGCCGGTGCACGTAGTTCGATGGCTGTCGTGGTGGCCGGAGATTCAGTGAGGGTGACGACTATTGGGTGTTTTAGGGTTTGAGAGGAGAGAGAGTGTGATAGGTAATGAAATGGGGAATGGGAACGGAAAAGTCTAGGGGAAGGTGGGGGAATCAGTGTAGAACATATTTGGGTAAACTAAAAAATAAAAGTGGGCAAATGGAATAGTAGGAAGTACCAAACAAACAACAACAAAGGGAACGAGCCTTGTTCATTTCCTTTCCCTTTGATTATTACCCCTAACCAAACGCCCCCTAAATTTTGACTGGTTTAACTTAGAGCTGTCAATTCGGGTAAACGGGTCGGGTTTGGGTCCGATCAACTCGGGTTGGGTCAATTTTGATTAATTCCATAACCTATGCGGGTCGGGTTTGGGTTGGATCATGCTTGAGTCGGTTCACGTCGGGTCATACTTCTTATCGGGTTTGGGTCGGGTTAATAACAGATCGGGTTACAATCGGGTCAGGTGAACAATAGGTCAGGTTTAATTCGGGTTTTCACGGGTGAAAACGGGTTAGGGTAATTCTCGGATTCGAGTCGGGTTCGATTCAAGTCAATAATTTGCGGGTTATAATCAGGTCGGGTCATTCTTGAGTTTGAGTCGGGTTCGGTTCAAGTCAATAATTTGTGGATTATTATCAGGTCGGGTCATTTTCAAGTCGGGTCATTCTCGGGTTCAAGTAAATAATTTGCGGGTTATAATCAGGTTGGGGCAATTTCAAGTCGGGTCATTCTTGGATTCAAGTCGGGATATGTTCAGTCAATAATTTGCAGGTTACAATCAGGTCGGGTCATTTTTAAGTCAGGTCATATTCGGGTTCAACTAACTATAAATAGATAATTATGATTTTTATCAAGCTAATTATTTTCTTTGACTATAATATATATGACAATATATACTAGGGAACTATAGTCTATAATTTAGGAAGACAATTATCTCCTTTGACTATACAACAAATATATACTATATTTAACTCTTAAATTTGAGGATGATGCTCCTTTCTTTTGCTGGCCTGGACCGACTTTGTCTCCCTAGACAAAATGCTTTGATCAACAATAATAGGTGGTCTAAATTGCATATAAGGTGATTTGAAATCGGGTCAGGAACAATTTGGGTTGAATTTAGGTCGGGTCAATCACAAGTCGTGTTTATTTCAAGTCGGGTTAGTAACAGATCGGGTTGAATTTTTGGGTCGGATAAGTAATAGGTCTGGTCAAATTTGTGTCGGGTCAATAACAAGTCGGCGGGTTGAATCGGGTTGATTTCGGATCGGGTTTGTAACAAGTTAGGTTAAATTCGGGTCGGGTTAGGAACGGGTCGGGGTCAATTCAGGACAGGTTAGTAACGATTCGGGTTTTGACGGGTTAAAAACGGGTTAGGGTCAATTTTGGTTCAAGTAATGTTCTTAGCAAGTTAATTAAATTGGCCGTTGTAAACCGGTAAATCGATGCATGTTGTAAACCGGTAAATTGGCCGTTTAATAGCAAATTGGATAGTTCCACACACCCAATTGGACTCCCGTAAGATATTAAGGACCTTGGTAAACATTTCGGCAATTTTTATTTCCGGGAAAAAATAAAAGTCAAAAAATTCAAAAATTGAAGGCTATATCCACGGGTGTCGAAAAGTCTTGAAATTTTATGGAATATATCTCGGGGTCATATAATGCCGTTTGGAACCATATATGATCATTATTTGTTGTCATAAATGTTCGTATTACGATGAATTAATGAAATCGGTGCAAGTTGTAAACCGGTAAGTTGGTCGTTCAACAACAAACTGGATGATTCCACAAACCCAATTGGACTCCCTGAATGTATTAGGGACCATGGTCAACATTTTGGCAATTTTTATTTCCGGGCGAAAAAAGTCAAAAAATTCCAAAATTGAAGGCTAATATCCACGTTTTTAAAAAAAAATTTGGAGGTTTCGGGGGCCTAGTTTAGAAAAGTCTTGATATTTTAGGGGATACATCCACTACTAAAAATGAAGGTTTTTGCGACCGTCACAAACGGCCACTGAAAATAGCAAAAACTGTCGCAGAAAATAATTGCGATCGCCAATGGTCGCAACGGGTGGTCGTTATTTACTTAGTCGCAAAAATTCATACTTACGACTGGTTGACGGTCGCAAATTTTATTGCGACCGCTTTCTTTATTTTCAACGACCGGATGTAAAATTGTCGCAATTGCGACTGTTTTAAAACCGGTCGCAAATTTAATAAACTGCGACGGCCAAAGCGCTCGCAAATTTAAAAAAATTGCGACGGCCAAGGCGGTCGCAAAAGTTTTTGAAAAAAAAATGAAAACGAATGCATCCCACTGCCTGCACTTCCTACCTAGCCCCACTGCCATTTTCCACCCAATGCGTAAACATACTTTAAACTTCTACCTACCACCACCGCCACCCACCTTAAAAACCTTTAACCACCGTCATCTTCAACCCAAAACAACCAAAAAAAATTAAATTGGAACAAAGAAATTCAAACCCATCTTAAAACTTAGAACAAAAACAACGACAAATAAAAAAAATTTCAGAAAAAACAACATACCTTTCCTAATAATTCTTCCTCTTTGGGGTTATATGATCAAATTCGACCATAAAAACTCCAAATCTAGAATTTTTATGGTCGAATTTGACCATTAACACCAAATTCACCTGTTGCTCAAACCCTTATACCAAAATTTGAAACAGTAACAGAGGGAGGTTGAGAGGCCAAGCGTGAGAAAATATAAGAGAATAGGGTTACAAATCTAAAATTCCTCCAAAATGTTACAAATCGGAAACCATAAAATAATTTTTCTTGATTTTTTAGGGGTAATTGAAGAGGAAAATGTTAGTTTGATGGTAAATTATACTCCTATTTGATTTAGAGAAAGGAAAGAGAAAAAGAGAAAGGAAAGAGAAGTGGAAAAGAGTGAGAAGAGAGAGAAAGGAAAGTTTGTATACGAGCGGCGTTTTCAGTTTTAGGGTTAGTTAGCTGACCTTTTATACCCTTCCTTTTTCAAAAAAAAAAATTAATTGTGTTGCGATGGCTAAAAGCGATCGCAAAATTGCGACCGGTCATTAATCGGTCGTAATTTTCAAAAATTGCGACCGCTAAGGCGGTCGTAATACATCTAGGGGTCGTATAATGCCGTTTGGAGCCATTTATGATCATTATATGTTGTCATAAATATTCGTGGTAGGCTTGATTTAATGAAATCGGTACAAATTGTAAACTGGTAAATTGGCCGTTTTAAAGCAAATTGGATAGTTTAACCCACCTAATTGGACTTGCAGAGGGTATTAGGGACCATGGTAAAAATTTCGAAAATTTTTATTTTCGGGCGAAGAAAGTCAAAAAATTCCAAAATTGAAGCTTATATCCACGCTTTTTGAGAAATTTTGGAGGTTTCGGGACACGGTGTCGAAAAAATTTGATATTTTAGGAATACATCTCGGGGTCATATAATAACGTTTAGAACCATATATGATCCTTATATGTTGTCATGATATTCGAGGTATGTTTGATTTAATGAAATCGGTGCAAGTTATACACCGGTAAATAGGCCGTTTAAAGGAAAATTGGATGGTTCCTCCCATCCAATTAGACCCACGAAGGTTATTAAGGACCATGATAAACATTTCGGCAATTATTATTTCCGGGGGAAAAAATTCTAAAAATTCCAAAAATAAAGGCTAATATCCTCGATTTTTGAGAAATTTTGGAGGTTTTGGGGCCTAGTATCGAAAAGATTTGAGATTATAGGGAATACATCTAAAGGTCATATAATGTCGTTTGGAACCCTTATATGATCATTATTTGTTGTCATAAATGTTTGAGGTAGGATTGAGTTAATGAAACGGGGGCAAGTTGAATACCGGCAAATTGGCCGTTTGAATGCAAATTGGATGGTTCCATCCACCAAATTAGACTCCCAAAAGGTATTAGGGACCACGGTAAACAATTCAGCAATTTTTATTTTCGGGCAAAAAAAATTAAAAAAAAACTCCAAAATTGAAAGCTAATATCCCACTTTTTGAGAAATTTTCGAGGTTTCGGGGCCTAGTGTCGAAAAGTCTCTAAATTCTAGGGGATATATATTTTGGGGTCATATAATGCTGTTTGGAACCATATATGATCATTATTTGTTGTCATAAATGTTCGTGGTAGGCTTGAGTTAATAAAATCGGTGGAAGTTGTAAAGCGGTAAATTGGTCATTTAAAAGGAAATTGGATGGTTCCACCCACCCAATTGGACTCTCAGAGGGTATTAGGGACCATGGTAAACATTTCGTCAATTTTTATTTCTAGGCGAAAAAAGTCAAAAAATTCCAAAACTAAAGTCTAATATACACGCTTTTTGAGAAATTTTGGAATTTTCGAGGTCCGTTGACAAAAAGACTCGAGATTTTAGGAGATACATCTCGGGTCATATAATGTTGTTTGGACCATATATAATCATTCAATGTTGTCATAATTGTTCGTGGTAGGCTTGAATTAATGAAATTGGTGCAAGTTGTAAGTCGGTAATTGACCGTTTAAAGACAAATTGGTTGGTTCCACCTTCCCAATTGGACTCCCGAAGGGTATTAGGGACCATGGTAAACATTTCAACAGTTTTTATTTTCGGACGAAAAAAGTCAAAAAATTCAAAAATTAAAGGCTAATATCCACGTTTTTTGAGAAATTTTGGAGTATTCAGGGCCCAGTGTCTAAAAGTCTTGAAATTCTAGGGAATACATTTCGCGGTCATATAATGTTGTTTGGACCACATATACGATCATTATTTGTCGTCATAAATGTTCGTGGTAGGCTTGAGTTAATGAAATCGGTGCAAGTTGGAAACCGGTAAACTGGTCGTTTAAAGGAAAATAGGATGGTTCCACATACCCAATTGGACTCCTGTGGGTATTAGGGATCATGGTAAAAATTTCGGCAATTTTTATTCCGTGTGAAAAAGTCAAAAAATTCCAATATTGACGTCTAATATCCATGCTTTTTTAGAAATTTCGAATGTTTTGAGTCCCAATGTCGAATTTAGAGATACATCTCGATGTCATATAATGCCGTTTAGAACCATAAATGATCATTATATGTCGTCATAAATGTTCGTGGTAGGCTTGAGTGAATGAAATAAGTGCAAGTTGTAAACCAGTAAATTAGCCGTTTAAAGGTAAATTGGATGATTCTACCCACACAATTGGACTCCCGGAGGTGTATTAGGGACCACGGTAAACATTTCGACAATTTTTATTTGCGGGTGAATAAAAGTAAAAAATTCCAAAATTGAAGGCTAATATCCACGTTTTTTGACAAATTTTTGAAGTTTCGGGGTCTGGTGTTGAAAAGGGTTGAGATTTTAGGGGATACATTTCGGGGTCATATAACACCATTTGGAACCATATATAATCATCATATGTTGTCATAAATGTTCGTGGTAGGCTTGAATGAATGAAATCGGTGCAAGATGTAATTCGGTAAATTGGCCGTTTAAAGGCAAATTGGATGGTTCCACCCATCCAATTGAACTCCCAGAGGGTATAAGGGACCAAGGTAAACATTTCGGCAATTTTTATTTCCGGGCAAAAAAAGTCAAAAAATTCCAAAATTGAAAACTAATATCCACACTTTTTGAAAAGTTTTAGAGGTTTTGGGGTCCGGTGTAAAAAAGTCTTGTAATTCTAAGGGATATAATTCGGGGTCATAAAATGTCGTTTGAAACCATATATGATCATTATTTGTTGTCATAAATGTTCGTGGTAGGATTGAGTTAATGAAACTGGTGCAAGGTGTAAACCGGTAAATTGGTTGTTTAAAGGCAAATTGGATGGTTCCACCCAACCAATTGGACTCCTGGAGGGTGTTAGGGACCATGGTAAACATTTCGGCAATTTTTATTTCCGGATAAAAAAAGTTAAAAAAAATTCCAAAATTGAAGACTAATATCCATGCTTTTTGAGAAAATTTTGAGGTTTCGGATAGAGCTGTCAATTCGGGTAAACGAGTCAACTCGGGTCGGATCAATTCGGATTAATTCCATAACCTGTGCGGGTCGGGTTTGGGTTGGGTTATGCTTTAGTCGGGTCACGTCATGTCACGTCGGGTCATACTTCTTGTTGGGTTTAGGTCGGGTTATTAACAGGTCGGGTTACATTTAGGTCGAGTGAACAATAGGTCGGGTTTGATTCGAGTTTTCACGGGTTAAAACGGGATTTAGGTCGAGTGAACAATAGGTCGGGTTTGATTTCTTATTATTGATTGGTACATTTGCGCCTTTTAACTTGATGATATAAAGTTGATAACTTTTCTCCTTTGTTATTTTTCTAGGATGTTGAAGCTTCTCCCAGAGCTAACAATGACATTAATCGTAGAGATTAGTTATTGCGTTACCAAGGTTAGATTGGTTATTAAATGTCTAACATATATTTTTTATTTTTTTTATTTTTTATCATCATATAATAATTTTTAATATAGTAGTTGACTATTTGTTTTCACTCATGCAGGTTATGCTTTGGCAACTTCAAAATTGGAACATGAAGACAATTTAAAGCATCAATATTTAGTCTTATAAAATAAATATTCTATTGGCATAGTTTTGGTTTACTTATTAAGTACATTCTAGCTGCTGAACGGTTTATATATATATATATATGTATGTGTGTGTAGGAATTTAGATGGTTATTTGTTTAAATGATTTTAGGTACTTTATTTCATGTTTCTTGTTCGATGACATTTATGACCATAATTTATTTTAATAAATTTTTTGGTGTTTAGAATTTTATCATGTAAAAAACAGGTAATTTAGCAACGCTCTAAATGTTATTATAAATGCTATTATAGAACCACACCGTTGTACATCTTGCGACGTTAAAAAGTGCCTGTGTAAGATAGTGTGGTAGTTTACTTCTTACGACGCTTAAAAGTGCCTTTATAGGCTATAGGTAAGTGCGTTACATAAATTATGCCGGCGCTTAAAAGTGACGCTAAAAGTATAGAAAAGCACCCCTAACAAGCTATGGCAGCGCTTACAAGTGCCTTGGTAGGTTGTGTACAATGCGGTTCCAAGGAATTGTCGACGCTTACAAGTGCCTCTATAAGATGCCGAAAAGCGCGTCAAGGTTGCGACGCTTTTTAAACACTATACCGACGTTATTAAATAGTGTTGCTATAGGGTCTTGCGGCACCAGCTTACACGTCACTTTTCGTGGCGTCGGTAAAGGGTGTAGCAACGCTTTTTTGCGTCGCAGGAGCCCATTTCTTAGCGTCGCAATATCCCTTTCCTGTACTAGTGCGGTGTAAAAAAGTCTTGTAATTCTAAGGGATATAATTCGGGGTCATAAAATGTCGTTTGAAACCATATATGATCATTATTTGTTGTCATAAATGTTCGTGGTAGGATTGAGTTAATGAAACCGGTGCAAGTTGTAAACCGGTAAATTGGTTGTTTAAAGGCAAATTAGATGGTTCCACCCAACCAATTGGACTCCCGGAGGGTGTTAGGGACCATGGTAAACATTTCGGAAATTTTTATTTTCGGATAAAAAAAGTTAAAAAAAATTCCAAAATTGAAGACTAATATCCATGCTTTTTGAGAAAATTTTGAGGTTTCAGATAGAGCTGTCAATTCGGGTAAACGAGTCAACTCGGGTCGGATCAATTCGGATTAATTCCATAACCTGTGCGGGTCGGGTTTGGGTTGGGTTATGCTTTAGTCGGGTCACGTCATGTCACGTCGGGTCATACTTCTTGTCGGGTTTAGGTCGGGTTATTAACAAGTCGGGTTACATTTAGGTCGAGTGAACAATAGGTCGGGTTTGATTCGAGTTTTCACGGGTTAAAACAGGATTAGGGTAATTCTCGGGTTCGAGTCGGATTCATTTCAAGTCAATAATTTGCGGTTATAAATTAGGTCGAGTCATTCTCGAGTTTTAGTCGGGTTCAGTTCAAGTCAATAATTTGCGGATTATAATTAGGTCGGATCATTTTCAAGTCTGGTCATTCTCGGGTTCAAGTCGGGTTCGGTTCAAGTAAATAATTTGTGGGTTATAATCAAGTTGAGTCATTTCCAAGTCGGGTCATTCTTGGATTCAAGTCGGATTATGTTCAAGGCAATATTTGTAGGTTACAATCAGGTCAGGTCATTTCCAAGTCAGATCATATTTCGGTTTACCATGGTCCCTAATACCCTCCGGGTGTTCAATTGGCTAATAATCGGGTTCATATGAGTCCATATTTTCGAGTTCAGATGGGTCGGTTAATAATCGGGTTTGAGTCGATATTTCGGGTCGGATCAACTTTTTTGACAGCTCTAAGTTTAATGATGTCCGGGTAAAATTGCATGACAGCTCTAAGTTTAATGATGTCCGGGTAAAATTGCATATGAGGAGAGAGAATGACAAAGTATTTTAACCAAATTGGTCCATTCACTAATTTAGTTAGCAGAACAACAAATTGTAGCATAACCATTGCTACAATAACCATAATTTCATACATAAAAATAATATGGAGGCTATCAAAAATTCAAAAGCATTACTATAGTAGTACACACTCTACAGTAGTCACAGTCTTTTATGGATCATTGGGTCGGTTCAAACAAAACCCATCAATCCATGATTATTCCAAAACTTTATGAATCGAATAATCAAGACAATTTTTGAATCGAATTCAACTTGGATTCTGTCGTCGTCAAAGCAATTGAGCTCCACAACATTTTCGCTCTAGCTTTCCTTGAAATCCACAATCTTCATCATACAATGTAAACGACCGATTGATCATCAATCTTTCCAAGTATAACAACTTAAATCAGTCTCAATGAAGGAGAAATGTATAAAAAAAACCATTAATGACCACCAAACCCACACATTTTAGCGTTTGGAAGAAGGTGAAGACGTTAATGATTTCAACGTCGATGTTACGCCCCCACATCAAAAAACGGTGTTTTCATTTCTGCTCCACTTTTGATCTTCATTTAATGAGTGAAATGACGGCGCCACCCCTATATCCGCGTTGATATAGGATATCAATTTGGATTTCCTCTTTGACTACCCAGCTATTCGAAGCTACAAACTTGGTACATGGTTTATGCCAGCAAGAGAAGCCCAGCGATGACTATTCTCCACAAATTTCCCTCGTGATGAAATATGGTTGAGAGCTGTAAATGAAGGTGCTACTTGACCTCTATATGTTTACCTCCAAAACTTATCAAGCACTAACAAAGATTAAATTTTAGAAGTCTTTAAACTGTTTGCCGTATATTTTTGGACAATTCTCGTTCCAAACTAATCTGAGTTCTCATTGGACAATTCTCGTTCCACACTATAATGTTGGCGGTGTGGAATAATTGACTTTGGAGTTTGGTCACAACTAGACCTGGTTATTGGGTGGGTCGGGTCAGGATCGGTGCGGGTCGGTTGCGAGTCAGGGTCAAAGAGGGTCACATTTTATAGGGTCAATATAGGGTCGGGCTAATGCGGGTCGCTGGTCGATAATAGGCGGGCCAACAAAATATCAATTAAAATAAATATTGGACAAAGCCATTATTAAATACATATGAATACAAATTAAAGTATACAATTATTTTTACATTATGTATTTTCTTTATCAACTAAATTAGAAAAACATGTTGGCCCTATATTGACCCTACCCAATAAGAGTCATGTCCATTAAAAGCCCTATAAGCTTGACACTGACCCTATTATCATTGGACTACCCTGTCCAATAACCACCTCTAGTCACAACTAGTCTTTGTTTCTATTCTATTTTACTGTAATTTTTATGGAATAGTTGCTATAGACCTTGAGCAATCCTTAAATGATCCTCGTTTTGCATGATTTTTATAGTTGACTTTCACTACTAGAAAACAGACAAATAACGACGGAAAAATTCCGTCGGAAACACCTTGTTTTCCGTCGGAAATTCAGGCCCGAAACAGTCCATCGGAAAATTGCGACGGAAATTCCGTCGGAAAATGGTTTTAAAAAAAACAAAAAAAAACACCTCCCACCACCCCACACCACTAGCCCCCTAACCCCTACTACCAGCCCACACCAGCATCAGCCCCATGGCCTCACCTCACAACAGCCCCAAGCTCACACCAGCCCCAACCTCCACCAGCGCCACAACCTCACCTCACACCAACCCCAACATCCACCAGCACCACGACCTCACCTCACACCAGCCCCAAACCTCCGTCCACAAAAAATAAATCGAAATATACCACAAATAATATGAAATTAGCATCAAACCAAATCGAAACCAGCAGATCTAACTCCGAAATTAAATAAAAAAATCGAAACAGGGGAAAAACGAATTACAGTAAAACTAATTAAATAAATATACAATTATCCATAAAATTTATAACCTAATATTACAATTACTTCAAAATTTAAACATAATCAGAAATTAACCTATTCTGAATTAAACAAGATCTACAATACTTGTGCAGTTGTGCGGTTGATGATTCTCGCAATTAACGTTGTCGCGCGTAGCCGATGTTGTCATAGTCATCGTTGTTGATGCACGGTAATTGTGGTGTTGTAGTCTCCGTTGTTGTTGGTTGTTGGTGATGTAGGTACGGTGGTGTTGGTTGTTGTTGGTCAAGGATAGAAGAAAGAGGGGAAAGAAGAGGAAAGAAGAAAGAGGCGGACAGAAGAGGATAGAAGAAAGATGGAGAAGTAAAGAAGGAGAAGAAAAGAGGCGGACCAGGAGGAGAGAGAAAGAGAAGAGAGGAAGGAGAAGGAAAGAGGCGGACCAGGAGAGAGAATGACTGGAAAGAAGAGAGGGAAAGAGAAAAGAGGCGGAAGAGAAAAAGGGGTTAGGGTTAGGGTTTAAAGAAATATCTTTTATTTCTTTTTTTTTTTAAGTTATATTCCGATGGAAAATCCGTTGGAAATTTCCGACGGAATATTTACTCGTCGGAAATTACTATTTCCGACGAATTATTCCGTCGGAAAGTACAAATATTCCGACGGATTTATATTCCGTCGGAAATTTCCGACGGATTGCTTAAATTCGTCGGAAATATACGACGGAAAAAAAAATCCGTCGAAAATTTCAAATTTTTCGACGGAATTACATATCCGTCGGAACCAGTCCGTCGGAATTTGCCTGTTTTCTAGTAGTGTTTGTAGTTCAGAATCCACAACTAGCTAGTCTTTATTTTTATTTTATTTGTTAGTTGCTATTGACCTTGATCAATTGTTAGCTCATTTCCTTCACTCTCTTCTTAAGCTACTTCTTAGGAAAATTTTATTAAGAAATTAAAATTTTAAAACCGTTAACACAAACATTTAAAAAAATCGGATATACAATAATAAAATATTGCATATCCGCAATAAAGTTACCTTAAAATAATCAAAAGTTACCTTGTAACGAATGAAAGTTACCCACTATGTATAAATAAAAGTGTACACTTTATTGATAAAAGTTACCCAAAAAAGTGTAAAAATTACCCTAAATTCAACTATTACTGTATATCGGATGTATATAAAAGTTTTTGAACCATTAATGCGACAACACTTTTGCTTTTATGACTCGCCGTGACACCGTTTAATTAAGGATTTGTTAGGATCTAAAAATTACCCTAAATTCAAATAATTACTATTGAACTTGGGTGTGAATTATCGAGTGAGAAATAAAAAATGGGAGGGGAAAAAGGAGGGAAGGTATTATGTGGGGCCCACATGACGTCATAAGGTGGTTGAGAGCCAAATAGGTGGAAACTTTTGGTGTTTAAGAAAAAAAAGTTGGTGGTAATTTTCAAAAAAAATAATAATAGATGGTAATTGTTAAAATGACAACAATATTAGGTTTTTTTTTTGACAAATTTTCTAGGATTTTATTTTAAACAATACAGACAAATCGCATGTCACACGAGCTTTATTTAGTATTTATAATACTTCGTATGAGAATATTATTTCTGAGTGTAGGTAAATTTCACCATAAGAAAAGATGCATGTCAAATCATACATCGACCCACCCCATATATAAAAGAATCGCATCACAAATTCACATAACAAAAAAGTCCTACGTGATTTTACATTTTACCTATTCTGTTTAAATTTTAAAATGTCCACATGCAGTGTACTCATAAGGTTATTTTTGTTTAATCTCATCCATATACCTGTAGCTAGACGTTAAGTAATTTTGTTTATTACAGTAATTATTTGCAAATTGCAACAGGTTTTACAAAATTACAGCAATTTTTACAATAATAAATATAGCCCCTTATGTTACACCTTTTTTTAATCCACGAATTTTTTTTTTTTTTTCATCATCTATCCCCTCCATTTTTAACTTCTACAGTCTGCTGTCCGCGGTCAACATAGAAGAGCTTATCATATAATTGATATTGATCATATGGTAAATAGTTAAAAAGTTGGGGTATATTGTTGACATTTCTAAAAGAACGAATATCACTTAAGTAATTCAATAAGAAGATTCTTTAAAAAAAAACCAAAAAATATAGTAATTCAAGAAAAAGATATAGGAGTATAGGACGAAAAGAGAGTATGACGTGGCGCCACATAAATAGTGACAATATTATTTGCACCATAGTTAAGTCCTTCACCCTTTGAAATTTTCATCTTTTACTATCATTACTAGGTTAATCCCGTGCAATGCACGATAATAATTGTTTCGGGTGAAAACAATGGGACCTTGCCGAAGGTCCGCTGAAATGGAGAAGGCTGGATTCGGTCCAAGTTATGTTGGGCCGAAGGTTTCCTGCACAGTAAACACACGTAAACTAGCCTCGGGGGTGTTGCCGAGGAAGGCCCCTCCGATGCTAAAGTCAGTACAATGTGTAAGAAGAAGACACTATGCAAGAGAGTTTGTTGCTTGAGGCTTTTATGGAATATATCAGAATATATGAATGAACATATGAATCTATCAATGAATCAGAATGAATCCCCCCCTTGAATGTATCAATATGATGGCTTTTATACCTCATCATACATGGAGAGGTTGGGCCTTAGCCCAATTGGCTTGCTTTGTGGGCTGACCTTTGACTTTAGCACAATTGGAGAGTTGAACCTTGACCTTGGGCTTTTAATTGGATCATTTAGTGCTTAGGCCCAATTGGACTAAATTGGACCCAAACAATAATAATAATAATAAATTTACTTGTATCGATGTATGTGGGTAATTTAAATATTTTAAGAAAAATAAAATAATCCGTGATCAATCCCTCTCGTTAGATTAATTGAGCTAAAAAAATATTCTAAAACTTCATAGTTATAATAAAATTTATAAAAGGTAAGTATTCATTTTTTTAAATTCATTGTAGAAAATTTGAGGAATTAAGAGGGTTACTTGGTCAGTGATATAGGGGTTACTTTGTTATTTTATAAGTGGGTTCACACATACGGAGTGGCCAGCCAAGCACAAGAAGGATTGACTTTCACAAATTCTTAAAATAATAATCCAACTATAATTTCTTACAATTTTTTATTACCTTTATATACCCCACTAATATCGTATTTTATTAAACCTTCAAAAACTATTGTTGATCTTAACTTTAGCTTTTAGAAAATATAGAGGGAGTAATTAATAATTTACAAATTGTAATTAACATGTTTAACAATGTTACAACAATTTTTTACAATAATCACTATATCCCCTTCCACAAAATTTGTTTGTTGACTATCATCTATCTCTAAGGTATTGTTTGTTTCAACTTTTTTTTATTATTTTAGAAAAATAAGTTTAGATTAGATTTTAAAAAATAAGTTTAGATCAAATCATTGTTTAATGTGCAGTTTTTTATCGCTAAATATCTTTAATTTCGCAATGAAAAAATTATGAAACTTACATATTAATAAAATACACATCATTACGAATCTAACAAGACCCCACTTGATATTTTTTTTTCTTTATAGATTAGCGTACAATTAAGGTTAAAATTTGGTCAAATTTGTCATTCAAATCAGATCAAATTAGATAAGATCAAATCAAATAAGTTTAGATAAGCAAAAATAAGATAAACTCAACAAGCCATAATTCTCTATTCTCTGCCCTCCCTTTTTTCCTTCAACGGTCAACGGGAAAGAGGTCTATCATAGGATTCATATCAATCAATGAGATGGTAAATATTTGAAAAGTTGAAGTACACTGTTAATTGACATTTGAAAAAGAAGCTCCATCAATAAGTAATCCAAGAAAATTCGACGAAAACTCTTTCCCGCTCCACGTGTTAAACCCTAAATTTCTAGACGATTTCCAAACGCCTTCTCCAATCTCCCATTTTCCAGTCTTCATTCTCAGTCTTTTCTTTTTTTTCGTCTCCCCATTGTGAACATAATAATAATATTCATATATATTATCTATATATATTCTTAGAAATGAATTGAATATTCATCATTCTTTTATTTTTTATTTCTTTTTTCTCCTTTCATCCAAATTCAATTTTTTTTATACCATCCAAATTCATCTAACATGCCAGTGTTATTACATAATCAATTTTCAGCAAGTTGCGTGCAATGTTTTTTTTTTTTTCTTCCGTTAAACCATTTTATCCCCAGGAAGCTCCAGTATATGTAATGTAATCTTCGATTTTTGTTTTAAGCCTTAAAGGCTTAAACATTCTATTCTAATCTGGGATTAATAGATCACAGAGATCAGACGTTCGGCATAACGTCCAATTTCGGCCATGCATTGTCAATAACAAAGAATCAAGCTCACTCGCCAACAGCATTTTCTAAAACTCCATCAACGAATAGCAATCAAATGAATCTAAGACTCTCTAAAGAGAACACCATTTCAGGTAGGATATATAGGTCTTTTATTTAGGTCTTGTTTAATTACTTTACTTTTAAATTTCAAATCAAATAAGTTTAGGTCATAGAAAAAATAAGTTAAAATAAATAAGCCCTCCCAATCCTTATATTTTTATGCCTTATAATAGGTCAATGTAATTAGATTGTGTTTATTACTTGGTACCCCTTTAGTTTCTAGTGAAAGAGTAAGCGATGATTTGGCCGCCTTATTACCATGTAATATATATTAGGCACTTGTTATTATTTTTTAGACTAAATTTGCCCTAGAATTATTATAAATTTACATTTATACATTGTTTTGACAGCAAATAAGAAAGGGGAAGGAAAGAGAAGGGAAAAGAAAGGAGGGGAGGTGAGCACATATCCCTCCAAATCTCTTTAATTTTGAAGGAATTATGATTATGAAAGTGAGAGGGAAAATAGATCTGATCTCTCTTTCTCTCATCCCTTTTTTCCCCAAACAAGAGAGATTGTTCCCTCTTTTCCATATTCTTTATATGATAATTTACTTTCCATGTTCAATTCATTATGCTCTTATGTAACCTAAAACTCAAGTGATGTTGTGACTGATAATGTATCTAAATTACCAAAAATAACAATGTATGCAGGCAGATTAAAACTAAATGGGTTTTTTGTCAAAAACTACCTAATAAAACCCATATTTTGCGAGAAACTATTTAATTAAATTTTTTTTGTAATTAACTACCTAATAAAGATAAAATGTTGTAAAAAACTATCTAAGAAAAGGTAAAATTTTGTAAAGTACTATTTATACAGAATTTTCACCGTTGATCGGCCTCAAAACACTCCCAAAATCTATCACCGCTTTCATTCCTAAAACAAACACAACTTGCTTGATATCATCTCCACCACATCTAAATCACTTTTGGACCCCAAAATCACCACCTCTAACCTTAAAACCACCATCCCGAAGCACTAATCTAACCTCACCAACTCAAAATATCCTCCAACCACCATGAAAATAACCTTACCACCTTGAAAACCAACCCTCATGGTGGTTTTGGGGGTGTTCTAAGGTGGATCAACATCCTAAAATTAAGTCAACGGTGGAAGTTCGATCAAAGGTAGTATATTACAACATTTTACTTCGTATCTTTTATTAGGTAGTTTTTTACAACATTTTTTTTATTAGGTAGTTTCTTACAAAATTTAGGCTTTATTAGGTAGTTTCTTACAAAATAAACTAAATATTGCAACTATTCTAGGGTTATTTTGTTGAATTTTCAAAGACTAATTTTTAAAGTTGTATGCTTAATTTCAAAGTTTTCTAAAAACCAACCGATTATTGCTAAAGGTGACTAAAATTCCCCTAAGAAAAGATTAATTAATGTTGCATCATATGCAAGATTCAAGGTCAAGAGTATTTTGCCAAGCTTTTAAGGGAGTTTCTAGGATCCAAAACCTAAAACTAGGCCAAACACCATGTTTTTGGGAGGTAAGTTTTATTTCATCAGAAATATAGAAGCCCCAAATTAGATCTTCTCTAAAGACCAAAAAAAAAAAAAAAAAAAAAAAAAAAAGAGAAGTAGAACCCCCAAATTAGATCTTCTGAAAACAAAGTCTCAGGGAGTAGTTTTGCTCATTTAATGAAACTTATATTCTCTCATCTTCTTCCTTAACTGTAAACACTCGCAAATTCCCAAATACTTGTTTTAGTGATGAGAGAAACTCACCTAAATTCACAAAAAATACGTACAGATAGGAAAAATAGATCTATTGTCTTTGTCATTTACCAAAAGAAACTACTCATTGACAAAGCCACATGCATATTTAATTGAACTACTAATCAGATATTTGATTACATTCCATTTGGTGGTTATGCATGTATCCAGAGTTGTAATACATCAAGATTTTCGGTAGACGAACATTGTTGGAGGTTGTCATAGTTCTGGTTGAGAAAGGGGTAAAGAGGATCCGAGAGAGACTGAAAATTGTTATTAACAAACAGGGTAATGTTTCTACCAAAAAAAAAAAAAAAAAAAAAAAAAAAAAAAAAAAAAAACAGGGTAATGTTTCTATTTTACATAATCTCTTCTAAATATAAGAGGCCAAACAATTTTATTTTTCAAAAGGGTTTCTGTAGAAACAGTTCCTGGAAAACTAGGGCAAACAGACCCAAAGAATTCAAATGATCTGAGTTTATATATATATATATATATATATATATATATATATATATATATATATATATATATATATATATATATATATATATATATATATATATATATATATATATATATATATATATATAGTATATGCATCCAAAAATTTACAGAAAATGAGAATCACACGAGGACTTCATTTGATGTAAATTTCTTGCATGATATTAGCTGAGTACACATGCGCAAATTAAGTGTAAATCAAACATACAAAAATTAAATGGAGTTGAACTAGCTTAGCCTGACCTAATACATGTACGGAACACGGGAACAATTCCTAATGTTAGCTTGCATTGCAGGATCTTCTAGTCTGGTGAGTAGTAGCCGATGCGAGCTTTCAAGGTAAGGCCGTCTCTACATTACCTAGCTTAGTGTTAATTCGGATGATATACTACAAGAGGGGGGTGAATTGTAGTATGTTCCTAGTGCCTACTTTTCGCGGAATATAAAACTGATTGCTGTTAGGAACTTAGACAATGCAAAGCGGATTTTACGAGGAAACCATCCATGGCCCAATTGGAAGTAAAACCTCGACCCTACCTTAGGGATTTCAAACACACTTCACTATAATAGGGCAAACACCAAGTTACAACCTATTAGACACGGACCTTTATTTCACAAGTTCCTCACTGGACTTGCTACTTGATAGGACCCTATCCTACCCAATCTAAGTACCACACTTAGATTCACTCGTACCACCAAAGTACTACACGTACTGCCAAAGTACAAACTACTTGTACCACCTAAGTACAAAACTACTCGTACTACCAAAGTACTACCCACTCGGCCTCACACTAGAAGCTCAATCGGCCTCACCTAGAAGCTCACACATTGCACTCTTACAATATAATTATAACGAGAATCCTCACGAACTCTCACATCCCAATACATAAAACACTCAGAACCCTTTTTCCCAATTACAAGATATCAAAGAATAACTCTAAATACATACCAATGAATAAAGAGATAAAACTAATATGCTGGACACTCAAGATCTGTCTGGAACTTACTGGACGAACTGTAACTGGAACCTGACTGGAACTTCGACCTGGAGGTTTGACTTAGCTTCGTGGTGAAGGATGAAACCATTAAGCACGACCACTAAGCTTCATCAGCCTCAACTTTGAATGAATACATATGAGTATATTTATAGTACACCCAAATTATTCTTTTCATAAAAGATAAGTTTTATTAAAAGATAGAAATAAAAGATATTTTCCAAAAATATATCTTTTGTTAAGAATATATTCTATCAATAATAATTAGATATATTTACCATAAAATCAGATTTTATCTAAATCTTATATTTTTCAAATATACTAATATATCGTTTAACAAAAGATATACTTACCATATCTTTTTAACAAAAGATATACTTGTCATATCTTTTTATAAAAGATATACTTACCATATCTTTTTACAAAAGATATAATTACCATATCTTTTAACAAAAGATATACTTGCCATAAAATTAGATTTTATTTAAAACTTATTTTACTGAAAATATTTTCCAAAAATAACTTATCTTTTTCCAAAAGGGATTTATTAGAAAATAAATATTTTTATTCTGTAAAACCAAATCCCTAAAAGATATGCACGTATTAAGTAAATATTTATATCATAAAATTCGACCGGCGACCTTTAACGACGTGCAGACCTAAGTTCCGATTAGGTTTCGGAACTCTGACTGTCTCTGAGTTCCTGACAAATCAGTAACTCTAATTTCATTGACTATCATGAGTTCACCTTGGTTCTTTAGACTTGTTCCAGACTGACTTTTATGTCCAACATACTTACATGAATCCTAGAGCAATATGCTTCGATTTCTCCGTCTTCATGTTGTTTCTTTGAAACTCTTGTTTTGGAATCTTGTAGTATTGAGTATTTTAGATCTCGGGGCAAGTTCCTGTTAGGGAACTTAGATAGTTCTTGTTAGAGAACTAAGTTCCTGTTAGGAAACTCTTCATGTACCTGTTAGGGAACATGGAACTCTTCATGTACCTGTTAGGGAACATGGAACTCTTCATGTACCCGTTAGGGAACATGCTCCGGCTTTCGTGGGAAAGCCTGCCGAAAGTTCCTTCTGGATATTGTTAGAGAATACCTTCAGGTTCCTTCGTGGTTTGGTTCTCATGGGAGAACCTGCTTTAGGTTCATTCATTCTCTCTTGTTCCTCTTGAAGTCTTCTATGTTCCAACCCATTGACTTCACCTAAGTCAGTTCCTGTCTTCACATAAACACTTAAGAGAAACATTAGATTGAAGTTTGTTTGTCATAAACAAACTTCAAGTGAGAGAACTAATTAAACTTAAAGCTTATGTAAATACTCCTACACATATACAACTCATGTATGCATAGTGTACTTACCTTATGAAGCTAACATATGCAAACACCTATTTACATAGTTACCTTCATGGTTCTTTAGCCATCATCATGTTTATCAACCATAACACTCATCATTGTTCTTGTTTCTCTATTGCTTATCATATATTGCTCAGGTTCCTTATATATATATATATATATATATATATATATATATATATATATATATATATATATATATATATATATATATATATGTGTGTGTGACTGCTCAGGTTCCTTGTATCCTGTTCCAAGTATAACTTGTTCTTTCTATGCACAACTTAACAAACACATTAGATAGACAATCATCATTAGTTTACAATCATCAAAACCTAATTACTCAACACTTATCTACCTGCAAGAATGTATTAATCGTTTACTTATTTATTACATACAATTCAATAAGATTAATAATTATAACATTAAGGAAATCAAACAAGAAAAAAAGAGTAGAGAGTTTCTTACATTTAACTTGCACTATATGATGCTAAAATAGTTGCCTTTTATCACTCTTATAATAAAAGGTACTGGTTGTGGATGAAGATGAGCATCATTAACCATGTAGAACTCGACATGATCTAGTTCAGCACAAAGGTTTCTAGCACGAACGAATTTACGCCAATCACCAAATATTTCGGGCTTAAGATATTCGCCATTTACCCTCATTCTCAGCAGGAAATCCCAGCAACATTCACCTTCTAGGTCCAACACTTTGAACCAACCGGGACTCATATTGAGATCAATAGGTAGGTTTTCAATTATATGGACGTGTTTAGTTGGGAAAGCAAACCTATGATTTACATCTGTTTCTGTTAGTTGCTTACTAAACATAAAACTAGCATTTGGGTGATTTGCTAAAGCCATTTTTAGAACTTAACTTACCTCTTATAGAACTAATGAATGATTTGTTGATAATTGATTAATGTGTTTTATGTGAACTTGTTATTTAATTTAGTGGTCCTACTAAGTATATTTATAGAAGCCATATTCTCCCTATATGACAAAAGGCGGAGATCATGGCATTGAATAATTTGTGCATCTGTCTATGCACTAGTTTATGACATACTGTAGCTGGTGGTCATGATTATATATAACTACTTTATCTCTTGATTTCCAATACTTTTTTTAATTGAAGTGTTTTTTTTTTAAATAAAATAAAATTATATGTAGTATTTTAAACTCAAGCACTATACATTTACCAATAAATAAAGAACCGTATTCATTAAATATATATATGCCGTGGCATAAAGTTAAAAGAAATGGAAAGTTCATATAAAATTTATTAGTGGGGTTATGTAATTATGTAACCGGGTCCTAGGTGATTAAAAGATATTCTTGTACAAATGGGCTGTTTTTCATGAAAAGAGATTGTAGACTTATTGCTAATTAAGGTCGATTTAGGTCTTCAAAATAAAACAAAAAGATCGATTTATGTGAAGGGAGGGGGACAGGGGTATTGGTTGCCTTTAAAAAAAACTTAAAAAGAGAGATCACTTTTTTTAATTTTAATTTAATTTCTGAATCTAAAACTAAGATAACCAAGGTTGGACCATAAAACCGGCCCCACGTAATTTTTTGGTCATACAATTATGCTTCACATATAGAACTACTACGTTAGAATTTAAAAATCGGTGCATCTTTTTAGTGTGTTTTTTTTCTTTTTAATCGATCTTTATTACTTTTTCTTTCATAGTTAAAGTGAAATCGACGTCCATTACTTTTGAAATATTTGAATCCTTTTAGTTGTAACAATTTATCTTAGTAGCTTTAATTTGTAATTCTCATGCCTGGCTCCTCCCCTATCCTTGCTAGTTGCTCTCTCTAATTCTCTCTTGGCCTCCCTTTTACCGCCTCTCTTAATTCTTCCCCTTCTGGTTTCATAGCAGATGAGATCTCTCCCCCTCTTTCGACTTTTACTTCTTTTTACTTAACTTCCTTAATACCCGCGTAATCAATCCAAATGGGTCGTTCTTTTTGGGACGGAGGAGTATATATAATCATTAAATACACATTAAAAAATAGTATAAAGTTTGAAAATCATAAAAATACAAAACACTTATTACATTGTTTTACGCGTGTTTTTTCATAATTTTATACAATTTTCAAGAGCGTATTTAATACTTATTTATAGCCCTTAGAGCTACATATAGCATTGAGAAGGTTTTCTGACAAATAATTGTGACAAATAACGTCGTATAGAGTATATATTTATAATTTATAAAGGCCAAATGCTTTTGGAAAATCTTTAACATAACTTCAATTTTGTTTTTTTTTTTGTTTTTTTTTTTAAACAACACTTTAACTTTAATTAATCAGAGCTTTTTGTCCGCAACAACATAAAACACACCAATGCCTTTGGAGTTGAGAAAACATCATACAAGAGTAGTCGCATTTTAAGACAAAACCAGGTGCGTGATGCATAGTGGTTTAAATGGTTTTGCATTTACTTTTCTTTTTTTTTTTTCTTCTTAGTTTTAAACATTTTTTGCAGCAATTTAATTTAATTTGATCAACCATTGTAACTGCAGTTTGCTGGTAATGTGGTGACTATGTAAGTAAAGCTTATATGCTCGTATTATTTAATAATTAATTAAATTAAATATAAAGTATAATGGTTACGGTATGCATTAGACCACATACTATACAATTAAAATACTTAACAAAAAGAAGTTAGTACTCTAGTATTAATTAAGCGTAGCATAAGTGTACATACAACTAACAATGTGAAATTTTGTCGTAATCTATATCTATATCTATATGGACTATATCTATAATTTTTTTTACATATATTTAAAAGTGTTTCTAAAACTGAATATGTGTTACATGTCACCTGTTAAGTTCTATAAATGTGCCAAGTAGTCATCAATATATGTCAAGTGTCACACCTTTAACCAATATAAACATGCCACATCACCATCACAACATCTATCAAGCTACGACCTTGATAATAGACTAAACTATTGATAAGATAATTAAAAAGCTAACAAACAACTTTGACTAACCACACTATATACGGCTACTATAGAAGATATATTTGGGACAAATATCTTCTTTGACTAGTTCACAATATATACTACTCCCTCCGTTTCATAATGTTAGTCCCATATGAAATCAATCACATAAATTAAGAAAACAAATATATTTGGAATCTAACATTAAAGTACAACAGATTTCATAATTAGTTTACCTTATTTAACTTTTTTTTATTTTTCATTAGGAAAAAACAAGTCATAATTGCATAATATAAGGTAAAAATTTCCCTACTTAGACCACTCTCACTCATGGGCAAAAAATAAAAATGTCACTCTCTCTCTACTCACTTTCTCACTCCTCTTTTTCATTTTTTCTTATGGGCATTTTATTTAAGAACTCTTCCCACACTCATGGGCTAAACAAAAAAAAAAAAAAACCAAACCATCATCTCTCCTATATTTTCTCTCACAAACACTCATGGGCCCATAGGTACTGTAGCAATTTATTTTTGTCATTCCTATGGGCATTTGATAATCTCCCCATGGGCATATTTTTTTTGCTCATGAGTGGGATAACATTTTTAGCCTTTTTACCATTAAATTCTCCTCATGGGCATTTTTTTGCCCATGAATGAGAGTGCTCTTAGAGTCATGTCATCAATCAACAATCAATTAAAGTAAAAAAAAAAAAAAAATCAAGTCATAAATGAAATATATTCAATATGGGTAGAACTTTTTAAAACGCCCAAAATAGTATATGGGACTAACATTATGAAACGGAGGGAGTATATTTAACACACCCTCTCAGTCGAAGCGGGAGATCCACGGACACTGAGACTGTCCCTAAATTCTTCAAATAAACTAGGGGAAGGCCTTTTGTGAAGAAGTCAACTATATAATGTGGTGAAGGCACGTGAAGTACTCGGACTTGACCACGAGTGACTTTTTCGCTATCAATATTACGTGTCAATATGATCGGTGTAATTAATTTTCATTTAATTTAATAATTCTACTTTTAGTTATCTTATCCAACACGTCTAGGAAGTTCGTTGGTGCCTTAGTAAGCTGTTGCCTTTTGTATCTTGGGAAATTGACGAATATTAGTAATTTGATGGATCTGTGCATGTCAATAAGTTAATTGTGTGAAAACTGCAAGAAATTAAAGGGGCGTATATAAACAAATAAAAATATTCTCCATATATACCAGTATTTAAGATTGTTTAGAATGTTTACTGATGAATCAATGGATGGGTACCTTTTTCATCCATATCGACCATATGTGAGAGTTCATGACATTGAGACTTTTGTGTTTATGATAAATGTATTTTTTATATTTACTGTATGAACCAAACTCACATGCTCTTAATTACCCCCTTACAATACAATTATTGCATTTTTTGTGTGGTTGGCCACACAATAAAACATTAACTAGGAAAATTCTAACCAACTGAGTAACCCCGATCCTGATTGATCGAGTAACCTCAGCCCTGACTGACCGAGTAACTCCCCCACTGGTTAAGTAATCTTTAATTTGACCAAGTAATCCGAACTTATTGAGTATAATTTAGTAAACCTGAAATAAGTGAAAATTAGGTGAACAAAACATGCACAACCTTACGATTCATTAATTCCTAACCCCAATTACTAATCTAGTTCTATTAGTTTGGCCCTAAGTCAATTGTTCATAAATACAAATTGCTCGGATAATTAATTCTATTGCGCTTAATATATATCTATATGCATACGTCATACTATATACATCATGTGTACGCTAATTTCGCTTTGTGTCACATTGTTGGAGACAATGCCGTTTTTTTTTTTTTTAATTTTTTTTAATTTTTTTTTTTTTATATTATATCAAGCCTAGAACACTTGACTTTTCTGCTACTGGACAAGTACCTTTTCAAATATTTGCGTGCGATTCTTTTTCATTATGTTATGCTCGATTATTGCAAGTTTCAGTTTTAGTGATTTATGTGGCCGTCTTTTAATTTAATGAAAGCATCTACAAAAAATAATTGTAATAGCTGATACACATACAACAATCGTATATTGTCCCTATATACACATCATTGGAAATTTGAGACATCAACAGAAAATGGGAGAAAATTAAGAGTCAAATATAAATTGAATTTAATGAAACTTGTGCCTATTATTTTAACCAATAAAAACATGACAAATTAAAATTGTATGTAGGCAATCAGCAACGCAATAAATTCAACAATGTATGCTCCTAACTTGTACTTTAATTATTGCAAGTTTGCAACAAAGATTTATTCGTAGCTTTTTAGAATTTTGTCAAACAATAATATATAACTAGGGCCATGGCCGAGAACCTTTTTTCCCGAATAGGTAAAACACTGGAGTTTAGGACAAATTTCTCTCCATGTTAAACCATACTTATTTAAAAAGAGATAAAAAGAAACTTTATCATCAACAAAATGATCTATACATTATTGTTTACATAAAATGTCCCGATTTACACACCCTCATTGTATTAGAGAGTGAAATTTGGCGATATTTAATAATGAAGTTCAACAATATTGTATTTTTATATATGTTTTTTTAATAAGAACTACATACGTAGCTATGACTTTTTTATTTATTTTTATATATAAATTGACCTATAACGTTAATAATATACAGAAATTCTTGATTAAGGTAGACTATTATTATATTATTGCAAAGTGGGTTAAAGCATTCCTGAAAGTAATTAAAGTTAACCTTATATATTACTAAAATACAAAAGTTATCATTTTTCTAACATAAATTTTACCCGTAATACATTTATATATAATATATTGGATTAATCATATTAGCGTTCATAACATGTACGTATTCTGCACCCATTAAAATTACACATTAAAATACAATTAAACTTAATAAAATTAATCACGGATTAAAATTACCGTAAAAAATGTTAAAATTAGCATTCCTTATACAAGACTTATTGAATAATATAAATTAAAATTGGCACCTTACTAGTAAAAAAAGTAGTGCTAGAAATTACCTTAATGCTAAATTTCACATCTAATAATTAATTTTTATTAGACGCTATTATATATTTATTCCTTGTTGAACAAGATTACTACAATCGTGTTTGTTATAATATAAGTCATGTAACGTATTTATATGCAAGTTGAGACTATTATAATATTATTATACCACATTGAACGAAGGGAAATAAGATGATTAAATAATGTTTGGTGGGGCACTTCACCTATTAACATCTGCTTTTATGATGGTTTTTTGTGAGACCACGCCATCATATGGTTATATTCTCCTCTATAGTTGAACTTTTATACTCTGTATCTCAACAATGATTTTAAACACATCATCAATTTTTGTGATTTTTGAAATACGACTAGTATTTTACCTAGAGAGAAAATGATTCGTTGGTAAGTGATTTCACATCCAGAAAGCTGCGAATATAGCGGCTAATGATGCAAACGTAATTGTAAAATCTTGCTCTAACATAGAATATAGAAGCTTATATATAACAGCAGCGCAAATTTCACAATCTTTTACATATATTATACACTTATACTTACATAGAAGTGTAGAACACAAATCATAGTACACTCATTTTAACGTTTAGAACAGGTGATATGAGAGTATAAGACTTTAGCTAAAAACACAGACGAAAATTTAACTACAAATAAACAAGTAACACGCATCATGATTTTTGAAGATTGAAGATGACAATAGGCTGTAGATCGATCAGACGTCGAACGAACGATAAAATTTAAGTCTGTTGATTAACTTCAATAATCTTTCCTACATGCAATCACAACAAAAACTGAGAAGAGTTAATTTCTGAAGACAATTATCTTAACATACATCAAACATGCGCTGATGCACACTACTTTTAAACGTACTAATTTAATATTGAAGCATAACGACATAATCAAACATTAACATCAGTTCGACGTTATGGTTAGAGTATACACCTACCCTTGCGGAGCTTTAGAGATCACACCAATGAAGAAAGGCTTGTCAATGTAAGAAGCAGGGTCCATATTCTTGTAAAAGGCGATTTCATCATTTTTACATAATCCATTATCTTTAATGAACCTGTTTTCATTGAAATATAATGTACATGTTAGTTTTACAAAGATGTACTCATGTACATGCATAATTCGATCGTTAATTCACGTATAAAAAGGAAACAGAGGACAGCATGCAGTAAAATTGCTGATGTACTTTATCCATCTGATATTCATTGAAACACAAGGATTTTTTTTTTAATAAATGGTAAAGTATTGTTTGACCAAGCTCAATTCCTTGAACAATAAATAGTATATGTGTTTTCCAAACATTTATACAAGTATATATAGAGCTGTAAATGTACGTAAATTATTATATCAATGACATGACAAAGTTTTCTTAGATATTGGCCATCTAACAAGCTAGTTAATCAAAGTTTATTTATTTTTTAGTAAAATTGTTGCGCCAAGCTAAGTATATATACAAGTTCAGAGGCCGGAGGAGAATGAGAAGAGTACATACCTGGTCCAGCCACCCGATATGACAGGCTTAAGAAATTTGCTGGTCCTCCTAGTGGTGCAAGTTAGAGACCAAGCATTCCGCCCTTCAATGTCATAGACCTTAAATTCCAATTTCTCATCATTCCTATTGGGGGATCGATTAAGATCGATTGATGAGCAACGTAAGAGATTCATGTGTTTAGTTGGCCATGACAGTCTAGTTTCAGCATCAGTTTGAGTTAGCCTTTTGGTGAAAATCAACTCCATTGTTTTACTTAGAATTGCACAATATACGTGCCTAAAGACGAATAAAAATCACTGTAAGAGTACACACAAGTACACAACACTACACTAAGCTAGCTGGTGCTAGTTATATACTGATAAATTTGAATGTGTTTGTGCTTGCTCTTACCATATTTCGTGCTCGTATTTATATACTCGTTAATATCTGTTGCTTTTGCCGAGTTTGCAATGGCCCACTGCATGGCCCCATAGCTCTTTTGTATGTCTCTGTCGATTGTTTTGTTGAAGATGACAAGTCGGATCCAAACTCTAATTCAATCATAGATGAAGATTTCTTCATATAAAAAGCACTACTAACAAATTTAAGTATAATGAGTATAAGTTTTGACCAATTTAACTTATTGTTTTCTTTATAATTAACTGTAATAACTATAAGCTGTATTATTGTTGTAACATTTATTTGATAAATGTGGTTATGGTTCATATATAACTTTGTAGTTGAGGCTGTCTGATGTATAGTTAGACTTAGCTGATAAGTGTCTTTTGGTAGAGTAATTTTGACTAACAGAATATTCTTTTAACTTTAATACTTGTGTTTCTTGGTGAAATAATGACATATTTTCACTCTATTCTTGCATAGTGGATTGATCTAGTTAAACAACCTACATTAATTGATCTTTTTTTGTATCATGACAATTATATCGTGTAATCTTTTTGTTTCCTAAAAGATCAATATTTTATCTATATTGAAAAACAACGTTTAGATACATATTCACTTTCTCTAATTGTTACTTATCCTCTGATTTTTCTAACACTAACATATGCTCACACTATTTTTTTTTTTTTTTTTTTTTTCTATATCTGCTTAGATGGTCATGATGGACTAACATTGAGTATCACCTAGAGATTAGAGCTTGGTCAGTTTGCACGTAAGTAATTGTTTGGATCGCTTTTTATTGCTTGCGACAAATTGAAATTAGTTATTAGTCAACAATAACCTTGCAAAGTTTCATTCTAAGCTTCTAGACGTAGTTGGCCCCTCCAATTTGTCCGTGCTATTGTACAATCTCTTTGATTGATAAATATGCTTAGAAGATCAATTAGCATATTGCTATTTTGTTCATTCATTTTCAGGGCTCATGCTACCCCTATCCGCTTCAGAAAATAATTTAAGCACCAGATTAAAATGTCCACAACGCTTGTTGTTGGACTAATATTCCCTTTGCCTTTAATTGTTTACCTGATATATACTTCGTATATTTTTTACTTAATTAAGTTTCGGTTGATTGAAACAAATGTTAGAGAAAATGAATGGTAACGGACTACATATTATTTTTATGGGAGAGTTTATGGCCCACTATCAACATTTATGATTTAGACGTTTTTTTAGGGATGGTGATAGAGTATATAAACCGATCTTAGGCTTAACTATCAGTTTAAACTTTTGGTTAAGTTGGTTTTCTAACATGGTATTAGAGCTAACGTGACACAATGAGACAATGTTTTTTGAACAAAAAGAATATTAAGTAATAATGCAACATTATAAAAGTGAGCAAGTGTTTTTTTTCTCAAAAAAAAAAAAAAAAAAAAAAAGTGAGCAAGTGTTTTTATTCAAGTCAATCAGATACTCCCTCAGTGTTTTTAAGTGTTACAGTTTGACCAAACATGCATGCAGAGACACTACTTTGACCATTAATTTATCTAATTATATGTTAGTAAATTTTTTAAAAAGTTGATATTATGAAAGTATACATTATGACGAATCCTACAATATATTAAACAATAACATATGTTTTATTTAAATTAGTATATAATTAAGTCTAAACCATTATGTGAATAGTAAAAAAAGTCAAAGTGTAACACTTATTAAAACACGGAGGGAGTATTACAAATAACAAAAGCTCATCGAAAGCCTGAACTTCATATTGATTTTTTTTTTCTACTAAATGCTTATATTATACCTGAACTACATACCTTTATTCTTTGTTGATTGTTATATGCATAAAAAGAAAGATAAGTAAACTCACTACCAAATGATACAGGATAGTGTATATATTATGAAACTTCCAAATCAAGGTAACATTACAATTAGTAACTGAAAATTTTATACTCTAGCTAAGTAGCTATAAATTAAAATAAGTAAAATTCTAGTCTCAAATTGTACTTTAATTTGAATGTGACAATGGCAAAGGTTTTATTTTTAAGACCTAATTCAGTTCGTTCTCTATTACTATTTTTTTTTTTCTTGTTGCAAATAATTAAATGTCATTCTTTAAAAATAAATAAATAAATAAAATAAAATAAATGTCAAAGGTTTTGACGGCCGTCAGAATTAATGAAATGGTATCACCATGGACCACTGACAAGCATCAAAATCCATGGAGATATTGTTAGTCGGGTAATTCTCAGTTTCTCTTCTTGAGAAACAAAGTTTGTATCTCATGAGGTTAAATTTGGAATTATCTGAGCACCAAAAAAAAAAAAAAAATTTGGAATTATCCCATGTACAACTAAGGGTAAGAGTGACTTTTTCTAGAATCTGCCAATTTGGATGTTGCTAAGCTTAAAGCCTACCTTTTGACGGAGTTAAAGCTACTGTTAACCAAGTTTCCTCCTTACAACTTACCTCTGTCAGTGCCCAGTTTACCCACCGCGTGAGTTTTCTCCGGCGAATTCCTCAAAAGCCAATTCGATGTTCTGTATACATAGCGAGGTTTTGAAGGCAATTCATAACACGTCCGGCGATGTACGGGTAGCGGTGTATTTGTATGCGGCGAATTTCTCCATCCATTCTCTCACCTCCATCAATAGAATAAAACACGCACTTCTTCAATGGAGGTGGAAGTCAGACCCTACCCTTAAGGGTTAACCAAGCCCTAATTTCTCCGTTATTCCTTTGGATTTTTCGTTTGATTCGGCGGCGAAGTCGCCAAAAAGGCTTAGGAGGTTTCCGACTTTGCTACTGGATCGTCCCTTCAAATTACAGTGCTTGGATGGATATTGAGGAATGAGATCTAACGGCAGTTTTTTAAGAAGTTAACACCGTATACTAGGGTCCACATAAGCAAGTTGAGTGGTTTTTACAATCAGCAAGAAATAATATTAGTTTACAATTCCCAAAGCACAAAAATTTCAAAACTGCCATTAGAGAAACACTCCTTGTTTCTCAAGAAGAGAAACTGGGGTGCCATTGTTAGTCTGTTATTACTCTACTCTACAAGAATGACATGGGCGCAGCACATTGCGCACGGATATGTTCTTATTTTTGGTATAACGGCAAATATTTGGTACTTTCATTACTATGTATTTCTAAATAAATGCTTTGTTAACATATAAGTATTGCATTATACATTGGAAACAATTAATTATATTACAGCAAAGAGCCATACACGAGAAATTTGATTATTTAATTTAGTGAATTGCTTGATACATTGATAGTACTACTACTACTCGTAGTAGCAACCATCAAACAATCATGGTTTATGCATTAAAAAAAAACAAACACGCACAGTACACACAAACTACTCACACCATACAGTGGAAATTATTCAATTTGGGCTATAAGTAAAGACATTCTTTGAGACTTATAGTATAGTCTGGTGAGTGGTGACCCGGCGACCGAAGCTTTGAGCTCTCGATGTGTGAGCGAGCTATTGAGCAAAGGTTCGTTGGTAACAACTAATCTCACCATCCTTGACCAGTACACCCTGCACGAATAATGTATGCAATAGTACACTCATTCATCAGTAATGGTGATAAAATTAATGGCATGTACAAGAGAGGATATAAAAAGAAAGAGCACCTTACTTATGTGTGTATGATGCTTAATTGTTTCGTATCACTTTGATGATGAAAGGTACGGCTTCAGCACGAGCATCATTAGTCATGTAGAACTCGATACAATCTTGACCATCTTGTTCAGCACGAAGGCTTCTAGCACGGACAAACTCACGCCAATCACCGGAGACTTCAGGCTTAAAATAGAGGCCATTTGGCCTTTTGTTCAGCTTGAAATTCCAGCAACATTGACCTTCAAGATCCAACACTTTAAACCAATCAGGGTGCTTATTGAGATCAATAGGCAGTTCTTCTATAAAATGGACATGTTGGGTTGGAAAAGCTAATCGAAGCTTCACGTCTGTTTTAGACAGTGGCTTACTAAACATGAAAGTAGCATTTGGATAATTTGGTAAAGCCATTTAAACTTTGTTATTAAACTCAAATATGATATAAATGACTGATTAAATGTGTCAAGTAGTGGTTCTAGCTACTACATACAATATTTTTCGACCTATCTATTTATAGAACTATTATCCCAGGCCAGAACTCCAAAAGGACAAAAACTGAAAACCCTAGTTGGATAATGTTGATTATGTTAATGCGTTCATATTACTAAGATTAGCGTAGCACTACTAAAATTCGGTCATATTACGACTGTTTTCTTGCGACTGGCTGAAAAACGGTCGCAATTAGTATTATTTACGACCGTTTAATAGTCTGTCATAATTTTAATTTATTGCGACCATTTTGTAATAAATTGTGGCCGTTATAACAGTCTCTACAATTATTAGAATTAATTTTTTTTTAAAAAAAAAATTACGACCGGTCTAAACGGTCGTAGAGCCGGTCGTAAGAGTTTAAATCAGAAATTTAAACAAAATCGGGTTTCATTATGTTGAGAAGGGGAAAAGAAACGTTGAAGCAGAAAAGAAGGGGAAAGAGGGAGAACACCACGACGGTCGATGCTCCGCCGTTGTTCCCACCGACGCCTGTCTCCGGCCAGCGATGCAAGACACAGGTATGTCGTTCAATTTTTTTTTTTTTTTTTATTTCATTAGTTTAGTTAATTTGTTCGAAAACCCTAAATTTGGGTCTCAATTCAACCCCCACGGAGACCACCGTCGCCGGAATCCCTTCCAGGTCGTCTCTCCTATGCTTTCCGACGATTGTATCAAGGTAAGTCGATGGGTTTCATTATTTAGTTAATTTGTTCGAAAACCCTAATTTTGCTTTGAATTTTTGTTAATTTGGGCAAAAACCCTAAAATTGGGTCACAAATCAACGTGTGCAGGGCGAAAATTCGCCGGTTTCCTCCTTCTATCTTAGCCTCTTCCGTCGTCCGTCGACTGTCATCAGGTAAGTCATGCAATTTTTCTTTTTTGTTTTTTTTTTATTTTATTTTTTAAAAATTTATTTACTGTTTTTACCTTATTGTGGATTGATTAATGAAGCAGTTTATTTATGGAATTGGGTTTGATTCATTTTTTGATTGAATTAGGGTTAGTATGGTTATTCTGAAGTCTTATTTGGTTTAATTTGAGTTAAATGGTAACCAATTTTAATTTTTCTTTCATATATAATTGTTTATATTTTGATGATGAAATGTTGAAGTCCATTGATGTTGTTATTGATATATTGTGGTGTAGTCTGATGATTAATGTGATTGTGTTAAAATTGAATTGATTTGCTTTGGTGTAATTTGAGTAGAAAAGAACTAATGTCGAAGTGGATTTCAAGTTTGGTTTTAATTATACTGTTTGGGGTGGCAATTTGATTAGAAAGGGAGCCACTATCACATTGAATTGTTTGGATGTAATGAAATTTTTGTCTTGAATCGATTAAATAAGCCATGTAACTTTGTTTGCTTTGAGATTTACTGTTGAATTTGTACATGATTTTATCTAATATGCAAGATTCATAATGACTAGTTAAGAATTATATTAGACATGCACTACTAGAAATAGGCCGAATTCTGGCGGAAATGTTCCGACGGACACGAAAATCCGTCGCAAATCACAAAATTTCCTACGGAAAAAAATTATGTCGGAAAGTTCCGACGGAATAAAATTCCGTCGAAAATTTCCGACGGATTTAAAGCAGTTCCGACGGAAATTCGTAGGAAAGTATGTTCCGACGGAAAAATCCGTCAGAAATAAAATAATTTCCGACGGATTTAAATCCGTCGTAAATTTCCGACGGAATTTTCCGTCGGAAAGCATCTGACCACATTTATTTTAAAAGGCAAAAAATTTGGTATAAATAGCTTAACCCTAAAACTAACCCCACCCCCTTTCAGTTTCCCTTTCTCCCTCACTCTCCTCTTTCCCTCATCACCGCGCCGCACTCCCTCTCTCTCTCTTCATTCTTTATCTCTCCTCTCTCTTTATCTCTTATCTCTCGATCTCCTTCTCTACTCTTTTTTTCTCCTCTCTCGATCTCCTTTAATTTGTTGTTCATTACCAAAGCTAGCCCACGAAGCTTTTCCGACCATATTCCCGACCACATTCCCGGCGTTTATGGTTTTAAGGTCAAGTTCAACCATGGAAATGCTAGATCTAGCGTTTTCATGGTCGAATTTCGCCTTATATAACCAATTTTCAGACCAATTTCAAGTTTTTGAATCGTTGTGGTAAGTTTTTTGCTCTGATTTCCAACTTATTTTGTTCGGGTTTTTTTTTCGGTTTTCAAGTTTACTATATCTAAAATACGTGGTTATGGTGGCTGTTGAAGTTCGGGTTTAGGGTGTTGGGATTTTAATTTCTTTTTTCTGCTTTTTTTTGTTAATTTTTTTCGGGTTTCGGCAATGGTTTTAGGTGGGTTTCGGCGGTGGTTTTAGGTGGGTTTCGACGGTGGTTTTAGGTGGGTGGTGGCGGTAGGTCTGTTTCATTTTTTGTTTATTTTTTTCTTTTTTTTGTTCTGTTTTCAAAGAATTTTTCGGGTTTTAAGTTTTCATTTTAATTTTTTTTTTGTTTTTCGTTAATTTTTTCGGGTTTGGTGGTAGATCTGGTGGTTGTGGGTGGTGGGATGGTTCTAGACTGCTGATACGAGTTAGGGGTTGGTGGTTGTGGCGGTATATGATGTTGGGTTTTTTGGGGGTTGGAGGTGGTGATACGCCGTGCCAGTGGTGGCGCGGCGTATTTTTTTTAAAATTCAGAAAAGCAATTTCCGACGGAAATTCCATCGGAAATTTTCGACGGAATCAAATCCGTCGGTAATTTTCGACGGATTGTTGCTGTACCTGAACAGAATTTTCCGGCAGAAAATTCCGTCGGAATAGTGTTTCCGGCGGAAAATTCCGTCGGAATAGTGTTTCCGACGGAATTTCCATCGGAAAAGTTCATTTTTCCTACAAATGCTTTTCCGACAACCGCTTCCGACAGAATTCCGTCGGAAACCCTATTTCCGACGGATTTCAGGGTGTTTCCGACGGAATTTTTCCGTCGGAATTTAGCCTATTTCTAGTAGTGATGGTAAATGTGCATTTCAAATAAGCTACCTTATCGTAAATGTGTATTAATACATGGGTTTATCTCATTGTAATTACTTTAATATAAGGCTACATAGTTGAATATTTTCTTTAAATAGTATAAATAGCCTTTTCGCCTAATTTTTGGTTAAAAATGGTGAAATTTAACTCTTAAACTTTTGATTAAAGCTATGTTCTCAGTCTTGACCTTTTGGTTGATTTTTTTTTAATTTCGTTATTTAATCTGAAACAGCTAATTGTGAGTTGCAAATTAACCCCCTTTGCAGCTCCATCGTCGCCAGATTCCTCTTCTGCCCGTCCTTCCTCCTTTTTCTGTCTTTTTCCATCGCCCCCACTAGGTAAGTCGGCTGTAGTTATTTATTTTTTTCATTTTAAATTTTTTTATAAATACCCTGCCTAAAAGTGTAACACTACCATATACCAGGACCACATTCGTCGCCGCCTCTGCTTTTCTGGTCAACTCCTCCGCTGTGTGTTTTTCTTCCCTTCTTATTTATCTACTTCTTTTACTTGTGCAATATGATTCATATTTATGTTAGTTGTTTATGGAGTTGTGATCTCATCTGTTGGATAATTTTAGTTTGTTATTGATAGCTTGGTTCATTGTTGGATTTTTTATGCTTTATTGTGCGTAGGCTAGAACTTGGATGTGTTTTAGTTGGAATAGAAATTTATTTTGCTTTATGTCCAATGTAGGACTATTGGATGGTGTGAACTCATGTGTTGGATAATTTTAGTTTTCGTTTTAAAAAAAATGATTCTTATTGAATTACAATGGCTTTATTAGAAATATGTATGTTTAAGGGGTTATTATAATCTTTTGAACAATAATTTGTATTATGGTTCAATAAAGTATTTTGTAAATAATTTTGTTTTTTCATGAAGGATTACTTGTGGTTGTTTTTTTTTTTAATATTTTTATTTTTGATTTTTGTTATCAAACTCTCATCTTTGTTAAGTATACAAATCATATTGCTTCTATTATTTTATTAATGTTACATAAATTTACTTTGAAATGGTATAAATATAATTTTTTAGTGTAAGTTATAAATAATTTAATCAATATTGTAAATTATAAATAATAAGTATCTTAGAAAAAATGTTGTAAAAATTATAATTATTTATCAAGTTAGAAGCATGTGACATAACATATGTTTAAATCTCTTAATAAAGAATGTGAAATCAGCTTTCCTGTTGAAGTCATGATAAGGACCTTTGGATATCATTTCGATTCTAATTGTATTGTATGCCATTATTGTAATAAATACAAGTTCAGTGTGAATGATTAATGTGATTTGTTTTTCATAGTGTTGTAGAATTTGTCACCATGAAAAGGAAAGAGCGTTGGTGGATGTACGATAGATACGATGGCGGTAATGCTCGTAGACTTAGGCCAGAGTTTGTGGATGGTGTTGAACAATTCATACGGTTTTGTGAAGCTCATCCTGAGAGCCCAGGTATAGATGAAGTAAGATGCCCTTGTCTGTTATGTAAGAATAGACGTCTTCATGATGCCAACACAGTAAAACTCCATTTGTACAAAAAGGGGTTTATACCTGATTACTATGATTGGAAAGATGAAATCTTTTTATCTGTCTGGGAGTCGCTCTTGAATCGAGTTAGTGAAGATACCGGAAAGCTAGTCTTCTTCCCTACATCAAGTGTAGAGCAACCAAATACTTACCGTGAAATGGTTCTCGATGCTCTTGGGAGTAATCATGAACCACCAGGTGACGATAGTACTAGCGGTTCAGACGAAGAGCCAAATGCTCAAGCAAAAGCATTTCAAGAGCTTTTAAAGGCTGCCGAGCAACCTTTATACGAAGGTAGCTCCATGTCTGTGCTAGAAATGGCATCTCGAATTGTATCTTTGAAGTCGGAATACAATTTGCCCCATAGGTGCGTTGATGGGTTTGCTTCATTACTGAACGAAGCGATTCCCGGCAATAATAAGATGGGGAAAACATTATATGATACAAAGAAGATTCTTAACGGACTTGAGCTTTCGCACAAGAAGATCCATGCATGCCCAAAGGGTTGTATGTTATTTTGGAAAGTTGACGCTGAGTTGGATAAGTGTAGAGTGTGCGAAAGGGATAGATACAAGAGGACTTCAAAGGGGTCATTGGTTCCAATAAAAGAACTCATATATTTTCCAATCACTCCAAGGCTACAACGGTTGTTTGCAACAAAGAACGTTGCGGAGGAAAGGACTTGGCATTCCAAAAATCCAAGAGTCCAAGGCACAATGGCGCATCCTAGTGATAGTGAAGCTTGGAAGCACTTGGATAGATCCTTCCCCGATTTCGCATCTGACCATAGAAATGTGAGACTTGGTATGTGTACCGATGGGTTTGCTCCTAATGGAAAGTTTGGGGGTCAGTATTCATGTTGGCCAGTCATTCTGATCCCTTATAACTTGCCTCCATCGATGTGCATGAAAAAACCATTTATGTTCCTTTCTTTTCTCGTTCCTGGTCCTAAAAATCTGAATGGGAACTTGGATGTGTATATGCAACCGTTAATTGAAGAACTGAAAGAACTGTGGGATGTTGGTGCAACAACTTACGACATCTCGCAAAGAAAAAACTTCAATTTGCGTGCAGCAATCTTGTGGACTATAAGTAATTTCCCAACATATGGTATGATTTCTGGATGGGCAACAGCTGGTAAAAAAGCATGTCCATATTGCTTGGACAAATTAAAAGCTTTTTGGCTTGAACATGATGGTAAAATGTCTTGGTTTGATTGTCACCGACAATTTCTTCCTCCCGAACATCCTTTTCGAAACAACAAAATTGCTTTTTGTAAGAACAAGGTTGAAAAGAGGACACCACCTCACATAATGTCCGGCGATGAGCTATGGCAACAAGTTCAACACTTTGCTAAGGCAACAGATGGACCAGAAGCACTTGCAAGCTTGAAAAAGAAGAAACTAGGTTGGTTTAAGCAAAGCGTTCTTTGGGAGCTACCGTACTGGAAGACTCTTCGCCTCCGCCACAACCTCGATGTGATGCATATTGAAAAGAATTTCTTTGACCAACTAATTCACACAGTGATGGATTTGAAAAAACATACTTCAGACACAATTGCATCTAGAAATGACATTGCCATATATTGCAAACGACCACAACTACATGTGACGGAGGATGCGAGAGGCAAAGACACTTTGCCGAAAGCCCCATTCTCACTCGAAAAGGCTCAAAAGAAAGTGTTATGCGAGTGGGTAAAGAACTTGAAATTTCCCGATGGTTATGCTTCTAATTTGAGTAGATGTGTAGATTTACAATCATGTAAGCTTCATGGTTTAAAGAGCCACGACTGTCATGTCTTCATGGAGAGATTGTTGCCGGTTGCTTTGAAGGAATTGCTCCCGGTCCATGTTTGGAAAGCTATTACTGAGATTAGTCTTTTCTTCCGTGATCTTTGTTGTTCCACCATCAAATTGAGTGATATGGAAAGATATGGTTAGATTTTTATGTAATGACTTCATTTGTTTGCTTATTGGTACAAAGGTTCGATGATAACACCGTGAGCACCTCCATTACAAATATTTTTCAAGCACATTGGCGCGAACCATGGCTTAACTATGAAATGGTTGACAAGGATACTAAGACCCACTGGTGGAACTCGTTTACGGTATTATAAAACCCCCAAGTTTAGTTTACTCATCTAACTTTGTTGTTTTTTGGTTACTTATTACAATAAATTATTATACATTTTATTTTTCTTGTTCGCAGAAACAATACCTTTGGAATGCTGATCTTGATGCCCTCGTGAAGAAGGAGTATGAAAAGAAGGCACATAGGAGGCTGAAAGAGATTACATACAATGTTTTGGTCAGAAACAAGTCAGTTCCCAGATGGATGGGAGAGTCTATGTTTGAGCAAATTATGGCAAAAAGAAAGGATCCGGTATTTCTAGAGAGGTCAAAAAAGGCAAAGAAGAACAGGAGGGGCGGCTCCATGTCTAATCCAATTGAGCCGTCACACTTCCAAGGTTCTATCTCTGCATCAAAGCATGCAAAGAAAATGGTAATACTTAATGATATATAATGATACTGATAAATTTTAGTAGTAACATACACTAAGAATTTATGGAGTAATTTGATTTGTACAGGCTCAGAAAGCCGGTGGAGTGCTTCTAACTGCTCCTGAGGTGTTCCTAAAGACACATTTCAAGGAAGTTCCAGGAAAAGGAAAAGTTGCGGCTAACAAGAGGGCACAACAAATCTCGGTAACACATCTAACTTTGGAAACTAATGAAATTATTTTTTAAGGAAGCAAGCAAAACATAGGCACTTATACTTGTGATTTGAAATTTGAGGAACCTATAGCCATGTAAATGCTTGAAAATGTCTATGATTAACCAATTTGAACCTATAAACATGTTTTGTATGCTAAATATGAGTTGTTTGATTGATAAAATCTTAGAATATAACAAAAACAAAGAAAATAGGTAAGTTAGAAGGTCATTTATGCCATTTTAGCCTAATCATGAACCTATAGCCATGAATATGCTTGAAAATGTGTAAGTTTTTGCAATTTTAACCTATAAACATGTTTATTATGCTAAATATGAGTTGTTTGATTGATAAATTCTTAAAATATAGCAAAAACAAATAATATGGCTAAGTTAGAATGTCATTTAAGCCATTTTAGCCTAGTCATGAACCTATAGCCATGAATATGCACGAAAATGTGTAAGTTTTTGCAATTTGAACCTATAAACATGTTTAATATGCTAAATATGAGTTGTTTGATTGATAAATTCTTAAAATATAGCAAAAACAAAGAATATGGCTAAGTTAGAATGCCATTTAAGCCATTTTAGCCTAGTCATGAACCTATAGCCATGAATATGCATGAAAATGTGTAAGTTTTTGCAATTTGAACCTATAAACATGTTTACTATGCTAAATATGAGTTGTTTGACTGATAAAATCTTAGAATATAGCATAAACAAAGAAAATGGGTAAGTTAGAAGGTCATTTATGCCATTTTAGCCTATTCATGAACCTATAGCCATGAATATGCTTGAAAATGTGCAAGTTTTTGCAATTTTAACCTATAAACATGTTTAGTATGCTAAATATGAGTAACTTTGATTGATAAATTCTTAAAATATAGCAAAAACAAAGAATATGGCTAAGTTAGAATGCCATTTAAGCCATTTTAGCCTAGTCATGAACCTATAGCCATGATTATGCATGAAAATGTGTAAGTTTTTGCAATTTGAACATATAAACATGTTTATTATGCTAAATATGAGTTGTTTGATTGATAATCTTAGAATATAGCATAAACAAAGAAAATGGGTAAGTTAGAAGGTCATTTAAGCCATTTTATCCTAGTCATGAACCTATAGCCTTGAATATGCATGAAAATCTCTATGATTAACCAATTTGAACCTATAAACACGTTTTATATGCTAAATATGAGTGTTTGAATGACAAAGTCTTAGAATATATCAAAAACAAAGAAAATGGGTAAGTTAGAAGGCCATTTAAGCCATTTTAGCCAAGCTGTAAACCTATAGCCTTGTAAATACTTGAAAATGTGTATGTTTTCGCAATTTGAACTTATAAACATGTTTAATATGCATAATTTATTTTGTTTGATTTCAGGAAGCCTACCAAAAGAAGCTTGACGAGTCTTCCACTCAAGAAGGGTCACAACCGGACCCTAACCAGCTATGCTGGGAGGTTGTTGGTGGTAGGAAAAAGGGTGTAGTGAAGGGCCTATGTGCAAGTGCTAGTTTGTTTTACATCCCCTCTTATGAGAAAGGCTCGCAATCGTACAATCCTTCTATAGCTTCACAGTTGGAGGAACGTGTGCAAGCCGAGGTTGTCGAGCGAATAGAGGAGGCAAAAGTGCAAATGCAGGCACAGTTTGCAACGCAGTTGCAGGAGGCATTGAAGAAGGAGCGAGAAGAGGCGGCAATTGAGAGTAAGCGAATGATGGAGACAATGTTGCAGAACTTGTTCTCTAACTGTTCAGGTGGTCCTCCATTTCAGTTTCGTAGGGAAGATGACCCGGACATGAGTGGTGGTGGGCTTGGTCACTAGACTCCGGTGTCGTAGTTTTTGTTCATAAAGCTCTTACATTAGTATTGTTGATATAGGCCTTAGTATTTTTTTGGGGGAATATAGGCCTTAGGTTTTTTTTTTTGGGAATATAGGCCTTAGGTTTTTTTGGGGGGGATATAGGCCATTTCGTTATTTTTTGGGGAATATAGGCCTGAAATTGGTATTATATTGCTACATGTTGGCCTTATCTATTTTTTGAAGGAACATAGGCCATTACTTATTCATATAGACCTAACTTAGTTTTAAAGTTAAGCTTATAAAACTATTACTAACTAATTACTATTACTATTAACTTGAACATTATTATTGTTATGCATTGTTCGAAGTTGGACTTTTTAATTATTAATATTATTATCTATATGAATTACGCATTTTATTTTTATTTTATATTAATTTTGAAATTAATTCACATGATAACAGGTTATAGGTTCAGGTTAGGATGGCATCGATAATGCAAATTGTAATTATTTGAAAATTGCATTATAATAATAAATTGTGTTGTTGCAATTCTATGACGAATTGCGACCGTTTATTTAACCTGTCGCAGATCCCATGTTTTTGCGACCGTCAGGGCCTGTCGCAGATCACAGGAATTTGTGACCGTCTTAGGCGGTCGTAATTTACTGAAAATTGCGACTGTCAGGGCATGTCGCAGATCCTGTGTTTTTGCGACCGTCAGGGCCTGTCGCAGATCACAGGAATTTGCGACCGTCTCAAACGGTCGAAATTTACTGAAAATTGCGACCGTTACTGCCTGTCGCAGATCCCCGAGTTTTGCGACCGTCTAAAGCGGTCGTAATTTTCAGCAATTGCAACCGCTTTGCCTGTCGCAAATAACAAATTACGTCAGTTTAAAAGACGGCCGTTGAAAATACGAAAAACGGTCGCAATTTGATCTGCGACCGCCAAGTGGCCGCGATTTTTTTTTATTTTTTGCAACCAGTTAAATTACGGTCGTGCCTTTGCGACCGGTGACGGTCGCAATTCTAAATAGCAACCGTTTTCCTCAAAAATTGCGACCGGTGCTGGCGATCGCAATTCACTGGATTTTTTGTAGTGTAGTACTATATGCTTATGTGGTGGGCCAGGGTTACATGAAAACCTTTGTTGTTGAACCCTCGAGAAAATTCAAATGCGAGTGGTGTGTTATCCCATATTAGTTAATTTTATAAGTGAGAGTTTGTATTAGGATGTTTATCAATCCCACATTGAAGAAATATGAAAGCTGTGCCCACTTTTTAAGGCTAAGGGGTTACTCCTCTCATTGCCATATAATTTTGAGGTGAAACCTCTTTAATAGTATAAAGTGGACAATTGTGACGGGTGTGGCCCAGACCCGTTTATCATTTGTTTTTAGACACACATGAAAATAAAGGTAAAATAAAGAGCTTTCATTATATAATCAAGAGGCTAAGTTTACTCCTAATTGAAAATAGCTAAGTTCAGTTGGGTTGTTCGCATCATTTGATAGACATCATCTAAGACGTCTATGTAAGCCCATATGTTGTGTCTTTATATATTTACTTAGATGAAATAAATGTTTGATTTAAAAAAAAAATTAAGACATTCTAATCACATTTACTAATTCAAATACTTCAAGCTAGTTGAGCATGCGCAAGCATTAGGATATTTTTGTGACGAAAACAATATCTAGCTTGTTCAGGGCACAAGTATAAGCACGAAAAAACTTACAGCAATGAGCAATAAATTTGATCAAGCTTAAAATCACCACCCATCAATCATTAATTTATGCAAATTAAAGTCAATAAAGGATCACATTATTAGGCAAAAAGAGGGCTTGTTTTTTTATAAAAAAAAACAAGAGATCATCAACGGGTCATGCTTCTGCATGTGTCATTTTCACTATAGATATTATCCTCATATTCAACACTTGTTTTTTTTTGTTAATTTTAAGGTCTACATAATTAGAAAGTACCACTACTATTGAGCTTTATTTTCGCTTTGTATTACACTAGATGAAGCCCGTGCAATGCACGGTTTGTTAGTATTTTTAATTTATTTTTTTATTTTATATTTATGTGATTTTTGTTACTACGTATTATATTAGCTTTAAAATATTAGATAAAATTTCTAATCTCAAAAGATAATATTTTGTATTTAATTAATTTAAACTTTAAAATTTCATTCGTCAATTTTGCTAACGTGGCATTTGAATTATTTAATTATAAAATAAATTAATAATTTCTAATTTAATTGGCTACAACTTAAATTCAAAATCCTACATGGCGCGCTAAGAAAAATAAATCCTACGTGGCTCTCTAAAAACTCGGGGAAAAACTTCCCTTTATATATATATACTAGTTTTGTGCCCGTGCGATGCCCGGGTTGTTTATTAAATTTAAAGATATATTTTAATCTATATGTCAAATTTTAAAACATATCATTGATACAAAATTAATTAGTAATTGACGTGTTTTTGTGACGATTTAAACTTGTAGGCATGTAATGACTAATAATAATAATATTGGTGAAAAATATTTTTTTGACCTCGTCTGAAATGACTCGTGACCCGACCTGATTGACAGGTCTACACCCAGTAATAAAATTATATTATATTGTGAAATATATTATTTTAATTGATTAGAATATATTATAAATCGGATGTGGTACGTTTTGAACTAATTCCTTCTCTCCAAAAAAATATTATGATACAAAATATAAATTTATATGATAATTTATGAGAGTTATAATCTAATTATTTTTTGAATAAAATTATACTTCAATTTGTACATATAAAATATTGGTACTTTATCAAAAATAAAACTCTAAATTAACAATTTTATCCTAAAATTCTATCCAAATTTGATTGAAAATAAAATTCTAAACTACCTTTTTTATCCTACAAATTGAAATCTATATAACTCTATCCTACGTGGCACGACATTTGGCGAAAAGTTGAAACGCCAAGTATCGTTGTCTTATCGTCTGGCTAAAAGTTTAGCTTTATATATTAGTTATATGATGATATATATATATTAGAATATTGGGGGACAAAGAAGTTTAGGATGTTTGCACTTTTCTTTTAAAAGGTGCAAAATTAAATTTCTGATTGGATAAGAATCTTTTCAAATATTTGTGATTCACTTAGGTTTTCATTTTGTTATTCTTAAAAAAACAACATTTCACTTTTAATAATGATTGCAAATTTGCAGCACTTATGAAATTTAGTCAGACAATAACTAACCGTACTCCTGTTATGCCTAGATTCTCCTTTGTCTCACTGGACCATAGCTGCACGAGATCTTTTTTTATTATTTTTTTTATTTATAAAGGTAAACTATTAAACCATACCTTATCTTTAAAAAAAAAAAAAAAGAAATTTTGTTTTTAACAAAATGATTGATATAATGGTGTTTGCAATGTCCCACTCACCCAATGTATGTAGACACACAACTTCTTAATAGAGAAGAAATTTTGTGATTTTCATTGGTTAATACTATATTTACGTAGTATTTTACTTAATTGAATTTAATTGAGCGACATTAATATTAGAGAAAATGATGGGACCTGAATTTATTTTTGTGAGAGAATTTGTGGTTTATTAAGGTTGCAAATAAAACAAATGACAAAGGTTTTGACGGCCGCCAGAATTAGAGAAATAGTATCACCATGGACCACTGACAAGCACCAAAACTCATGGAGATACTGTAATTAGTCTACTCTACAATAATGATATGGACACAGCACATTGCGTACGGATATTTTTTGTTTTTGGTATAACGGCAGTTATTTGGTACTTTCATTACAATGTATTTCTAAGTAAATGCCTCAATTTTTTGTTAACATATAGTATTTCATTATGCATTGGAAACAATTTATTACAGTATATCACAGCAAAGAGCAATACACGAGAAAGTTGATCATTTAATAATGTGAATTGCTTGATACATTGATAGGAGTACACATGCAATTACAAAACAAACTACTAGTTACAACCATCAAACACTCATGCTTTATGCATCAGAAGAAAAAACACGTACGCTGGTACGCACACACAAACTCACATGGTACAATATTTGGCCTAAAAGTATTTAATAATATGGTCTTTTAGACTTGTAGTATAGTCTGCTAAGCGGTGATCGAAGATTTGATGAACTCTCTTAAACATCGTAGTACACATCGATGTGTGATGAGCAAGCTATTGAGCAAAGGTTCGTTGGCAATAACTAATCTCACCATCCTTGACTAGCTAGTACACCCTGCACATATATATGCAATAGTACAGTCATTCATCAGTAATGTTGTATTAGGGGGAAAAATGTTGATTAATTAATGGCATTTATAAGAGAAGATATAATAAGAAAGGACCACTTACATTAGTTACATACATATGTAAGATGCATTAATGATGCTTAATTGTTTCGTATCACTCTGATGATAAATGGTACGGCTTCAACTCGAGCATCATTAGTCATGTAGAACTCGATACGATCTTGTTCAGCACGAAGTTCTCTAGCATTGACAAACTTACGCCAATCACCGGAGACTTCAGGCTTAAAATAGAGGCCATTTGGCCTTTTGTTCAGCTGGAAATTCCAGCAACGTTGACCTTCAAGATCGAACACTTTAAACCAATCAGGGTGCTTATTGAGATCAATAGGCAGTTCTTCTATAACATGGACATGTTGAGTTGGAAAAGCTAATCTATGCTTCACGTCTGTACTTGACAGAGACTTACTAAAAATTAAAGTAGCATTTGGATAATTTGGTAAAGCCATTAAGATGTTGTTAAACTCTCAAATGACTGATTAATTATGTTAAGTGGTTCCAGTACATACAATATTTTTCGACCTATTTATAGAAATATTTTCCCATAAGGACAAAAGTCTGGATATGATGTTGATTATATATGTTAATGCGTTCATATTACATAAGATTAGTGTGTACTATATGCTAATGTGTGGTGGGGTTACATGATGACCTTTGTTTTTAGGCACGCATGAAAATATTAAGATATTAATTCTGAATATTACAATACAATCAGAATTATTTATTTGGTGCAATAAATTTTTTTATTTTTTTTATTTTTATTTTTATTTTTATTTTTATTATTTTTATTTTTTTTTTTATTTTTTTTTTTATTTTTTTTTTTATTTTTTTTTTTTTGTTTTTGAGTGTGTGAATGTGTGATACATAATTTTAACTTCACTTTTAATAATCGAAAGTTTTTAAATTGGTATTTTATTTTTTGAACTTTAGCACCATGAGTTCAATTGTTTTCTGTTCTAACATTTTAAATTCACAATTCACTTATGTTAATTAGTTGCAATAATTAAGCCGTTAGATTTTGAGGGATAAGCGGATAACACTATTATTTAATTGCATCATAGATAAGTGATAGTGTGTGAGTAATATATATTATGTGCCATATATTGAAATTAAGAGTTTTCGGTCATTTTATAATCCAAGAAGTCTACTCCTCATATTACTTACGAGTATTTGTTTTAGGATGAAACAACTATGCTAGGTTTTGTTAGTAGATTTCTCTTCTTTGTCTCTCCTCTATTGGAAATCACGAAATGGCATCAAAACTAGCTAAGTTCAGTTGGGTTGTTCCCATCATTTGATAGACATCATCTAAGGGTCTGTTCACATTTACTTAATTTCAGTTCAATTCAATTCAGCTCCAATCAGTTCAATTCAGTTCAGTTCAATTCAGCTCCAATCAGTTCAATTCTGTTCAGTTCAATTCAGCTCCTAATTTCCCTCTCTCATAAAATAATCATTTCAGCTCAGTTCAGTTCATTTTAGTTCAGTTCAGCTCCAATCAGTTCATTTCAGTTCAATACAGCTCCAATCAGTTCAGTTCAGCTCAATTCAGTAAATGTGAACAAACCCTAAGACGCCTATGTAAGCCCATATGTTGTGTCTTCATTTATTTACAAAAATGAAATAAATGTTTGGTTTTTTTTTTTAAAAAAAAAAACAAATTTAAGACATTCTAATCACATTTACTAATTCGGATACTTCAAGCTAGTTGAGCATGTGCAAGCATTGGGATTTTTTGTGACGAAAACAAGATCTAGGTTGTTCAGGGCACAAGTATAAGCACGAAAAAACTTACAGCATAGGGCAACAAATTAAATTGGATCAAGCTTAAAATCATCACCTATCAATCATTAATTTGTGTAATTTAAAGTCAATAAAGGATCACATTATTAGACTGAATTATATAGTTCAATTGTTATACGCAAAGAGATCATCAGAGGGCCATGCTTCTGCATGTATCATTTTCACTATAGATATTCTACTCATATTCAACCCTTGTTTTTTGTTTTTTTTTTGTTTTTGTTTTTTTTTTTAAAGGTTACATAATTAGAAAGTACGACTATTATTGATCTTATTATCGCTTTGCATTACATTATTGGGGGACAAAGAAGTTTAGGATGTTAACACTTTTCTAAGGTGCAAAATTAAATGTCTGATTGGGTAAGAATCTTTGTGATTCACTTAGCTTTTCATTTTGTCTGATTGGGGACAACTTTATTTTTGAGTTTTAATAATGATTGCAAATTTGCAACACCTATGAAATTTAGTCAAACAATAACTAATCAAACTCCTGTTAGTACATATGCACGAGACCTTTTTCTTTTTTAAAAAAGGGAAACTATTAAACCATACCTTATTTTTTAAAAAAAAAAATTGAAATTTTGTTTTTAACAAAAGGATCGATATAATGGTGTTTGCAATGTCCCAATCACCCAATGTATGTAGACACACAACTTCTTAATAGAGAAGAAATTTTGTGATCTTCATTGGTTTTGCTAACAAGGTATTTTGAGATGACTCGGGTTGCAAAACAACTAAACATAAGATCCAAGAAAAATAAGATCGAAAATAATAAGGGATACAAAATATAGGTGATGCGGAAAATCCGAATAACTATGGGTAAAACCCACTTATAAAATAATTAATATTCTAACAAATTTCACTAGTAATGATTTTTTTTTAATGATTGTTTTCATTGAGAAAACAATAGCTTAAGAATTTTAATAAGGAAAAATGGAAACTAATAATCCCACCTTTTCGAATTCCCAAAACAATCCCACCTTTGACCCCCATCTTCTCAAAATGAGCCTTTTACCGGTTTGTGAAATGGGTAACTTATTTTAGTAGATGACTTTCCACGTGTCACCTTCTGATTGGTAGAATTTTAATTTTTGCAAATTAAAAAAAAGCAAAAAAAAACCCACCACCGTCCACCGCATCACACACCACTTCACCACCCCTCCCCTTTCCCCACCTCCCCATTCCTGGTTTCGTGGGTGAGATCGGGGTTCATGGGTGGTCGGGGTTTATAGGCGGCAGTATTTCGAGGTGGTTTGGGGTTCGTGGGAGATCGGGGTTCGTGGGTGGTTTGGGTTTCGTGGGTTGGCCAAGATTCTGGCCGGGGTTGGTGGATTCCGTGGGTTGGTCGGGATTTCGGGGTTGGTGGGTTTCGTGGGTGAGATCGGCGGGGGTGGTTTGGGTTTCGTGGGTGGTCGGGATTTGTGGGTCACTACTAGAAATAGGCCTATTTCCGACAGACTGGTTCCGACGGACACGTAAATCCGTCGCAAAAATATAGATTTACGACGGAAAAAAAAATCCGTTGGAAATTTCCGACGGATTTTCAAAATCCGTCGTAAATTTCCGACGGAATATAAATCCGTCGGAATATATGGGCTTTTCGACGGAAAATTCCGTCGGAAATTAAACTTTTCGACGGAATTAAAATCCGTCGGAAAATATTCCGTCGGAATTTTTTTTTTAAAAAAAATACACCGAAACCCTAACATTCAACCCTCTTTTATTTCATTGAGCCGCAACTCCTCCCCCTTTTCATTCAGTTTCTCGCTTCCCCTTCTCTCTCCTTTTTACTCTTCAATTTCTCGATCTTCCCCTGTCTTCTCTTTCTCTCTCAACTCCTCCTCCCTCCTCCCTCCTCGGTCTCCATCTCCCTCCACTTTCTCTTATCTCACGGTATCCTCTCTCCCCTTAACTTTTGTATTTTCTCCTCCTCTTCTTTCCTCATTCTCTTTCTCAATTCGAACTTAACTATTTTCTCAAGATAAGGGTTCTCACGGTCGCCGCCAATGGTTCTCTTTCTATTTCATACATATTAATGGTTTATACGGCCAAATTCGACCATGAAATCTATAGATCTTGAGGTTTCAGGGTCGAATTTAGCCGTATTAAACCAAATTCGGGTGGAAATTCGAAGCTTTGGTTGTTAAGGTATGTTTTCTTGTTTTAGGTTTTGTTTCTTTTTTGTTTTTTTTTTTTTGTTGTGACTCTGGTTTTTGGCGGTGGTGGTGGTTTTTGGATGGGTGTTGGTAGTATCAGGGTTGTAGATCTAGGTTTGTCTTGGTGGTAGATGTTGATTTGGATGGGTTAGGGTGGTGAAAATGGTCGTTTCGAGTTAGTGGGTGGTCTGGTTTTGGTTAGTGGGTGGGTCTGGTTTGGGTTATGGTGGGTGGATCTGGTTCGGGTAAAGAGGGGATAGTTTAGATCTGGGCTAGAATGGCGGTGGGTGAGGGGTAGAGTCTGGTTGTGGGTGATGTGGGGATAGTGACGGTGGTGGTCTGCTGTTGGGGCTAGGGTGGTGACACGTCGTGCCCTTGGGTGGTGCGGCGTGTTTTTTTTTATTTTAATTGAAATACTTTCCGACGGAAATTCCGTCGTAACTTTTCGACGGACACGATTTCGTCGGAAAGTTGCGACGGACTTTGCTGAAGCCAGAAGATCTGTTCCTACAACAGAATTCCGTCGGAAATTCCGTCGTAAAAAAATTTCCGTCGGAATATGCCGTTTTTCCTACAAAGGGTTTTCCGACAACCAGTTCCGACGGAATTCCGTCGGAAAGGGCTTTTCCGACGGATTTAAGGGTGTTTCCGACGGAAAAATTCCGTCGGAAATGGCTTGTTTTCTAGTAGTGGGTGGTGGAAGTTTGTGGTGGTTGGGGTTCGTGGGTAGTGGGGATTTGGGGGTGGTGGGTTTCGGGGGATTCGTGGTTGGTGGGGATTCGTGGTGGTTGGGGTTCGCGTAGGTTGGCTGGTGTTTGTGGTGGCTGGGATTCGTGGGTTGGTGGGTTTCGTGTGCTTAGGGGTTCCGGGGGTTGGCTGGGGTTCGTGGTGGTTGGGGTTCGCGTGTGTTGGCTGGTGTTTGTGGTGGCTGGGATTCGTGGGTTGGTGGGTTTCGTGTGCCTAGGGGTTCCGGGTTCGTGGTGGCTAGGGATTCCGGGGGTTGGCTAGGGTTCGTGGGTTGGTGGGGTTCGTGTGGTTGCTAGGGGTTCCGGGTTCGTGGTGGCTAGGGGTTCCGGGGGCTGGCTGGGGTTCGTGGTGGCTGGGGTTCGTAGGTTGCCTGGTGTTAGGTGGTGATGTGAGGGTTAAGGGTGGTGGTGGTTATGGTGGATAGGATAAGGTGGGAGATGAGAGATTGAAAAAAAAAAAAAAAAAAAAGTTAACCTGTTAAGCAAGTTGTGAGTTAAAAGGCTCATTTTAAGAAAATAGGGGTCAAAGGTGGATTGTTTTGGGAATTCGAAAAGGTGGGATTGTTTTGAGCAGAAGTGACAAAGGTGGGATTATTAGTTTCCATTTTTCCTTTTAATAATATAACAATGACATAGTTCAATAAATTTATCCATCATAACATTCATTAATGATGTTCACAAAGTTATTATTTTTATAAGTACATAACTATGGCTTTATATATTCTTGTACATAAATTTACCTATAATGATGTAACATAAAATTTATAAATTGACACCTTAGTGACCTTAACAGTAACAAAAAATAATGCTAGCTATTAGCTAGATTTATGCTAAATTTCACATCTAATTTATACGAAGTACTTTCTAACATTTTTAATTTTTGTCGTCGAATAAACTTACTACAAGCATGTTTGTTATTAAGATGTAATGTAACCTAAGCTCGTGGGGACTACTTTAACCACATTGAAGAAATGGAAACAAGATGACTAGATTATAATTGTGATAGAGCACTTCAGCTATTAACAATTGCTTTCATGTTGAAAATTTGCTAGAAACTAATGTATAGGTACATATATATTGTCTTTTTTAATGAGTACAAATATATTTTAATGTGCCATATATATTGTCTTACCATTTTTTTTTTTTTTTTGAAGGAATTGTCTTACCAATTATTGTATGTGCCATATATTTTAATGTGTGATTTTTAAAACATTATTCCGCTAGAGAGAGCATGGATGGATGCGTTTAGTTGATAATGCACATCCCATAAAGTTGGGGATATGCACGTACGGCTAATGATGCAAACATAGTTGTAAAAATCCTTGCTTTAACATAGAAGAAGCTTATATATAACAGCAATTTTACAAACTTTAAACATCATACATTCATTCATACATACACTTAACTTAAACAAGAACACAAATTAAAGTACACTCATTTAAACTTTTAGACAAGTTGAGGCTTTCACTAAACCAAACTCGATTACTCGATTACTCGATCCCACTGAAACACAAATGTATGAAAAGCTGCATAAAAGTAACATTCTTAAAGATTGAAGATCACAATAGGCCGTAGACGTCAAAGGAACGATAAAATTAAAGTATTGATAGTAATGCTTCATATTACACAGAGCCTCGTTCAATTCAAGTGGATCGATAGTTGAATAACTTCAGTACTCCCTCCTACCTGCAAACAGACAAAATTTGAAGATAATAGTATTAAGACTTGCACGCTGCTACTTATAAAAAGTACTAATAATGATGAGGCATAACATTCATATAACAATGATCTGGAGAATGTACTTTTCTGAACATATATGGTTAGAGACTTGGGATAAATATATAAATACTCGTATCATATACCTACCCTTGTTGAGCTCTAGGCGTCACATGAATGAAGATAGGTGAACCAGGATCAAGATTCTTGTAAAACTTGATTTCATCATTTTCGCGTAATCCATTGTCTTTTACTAACCTGTTTTCATCGAAATATAATGTACATGTAACTATGTAAGCTTTACATACAAAGATGTTCATGGATTAATATAATTTGACCAATTTTAAATTTTTGTACAAACTCAAATATATATATAGGATTATTTGTTGTGTATAGGATGATGAGAAGAGTTCATACCTCCTCCAGCCGCGAGATATGACAGGCTTAGGATGTATGCTGGACCTAGTGGTGCAAGTTAGAGTCCAACTGCGCCCTTCCATGTCATACACTTGAAATTCCAATCCGCTGCTCTCATCATCATTGGGTGGTTGATTAAGATTGATTGATGACAAACGGCGTAAGAGATCCAAGTGTTTACGTGGCCATGACAGTCTAAAACCAACATCAGTTGGAGTTAGCTTTTTGGAGAAAAGTAGCTCCATTCTTTCTCTTAAAAACAGCTCCGTGTATACGTACAAGTGTACAACACGAATATCTATCACTTATAAGAGTATACTAAGCTAGCTTTATGCTAAGTTATGTAAAGATATTTTAATTTGTATGTATGTGATTGTTGCTTGTTCTAGCATAGTTTGATTTGCTTCATTCTATTCTTCTATATATATATAACCTCTAAACCGTCATTTGTCAAAGTTTGCAGTGGCCCGCCATGTCCCCTTTTTGGTCTGTATGTGTGGGTTGTATTAATAGAGATGAGATAGCAACGTAACTCATATAATAATAATTCCAAATTATAATCTAATCATATATAGATGAAGATTTTATTCTCCATTGAAAAGCACTTGATGATGACCAAATTAAAGAATCTAAAGAGTACAAGGTTTGACCCTTTTCTATTCTAACTAATAACGGTATGTACGTACAAATGTACAATGTGGGATCTTGTAATTATTTAACTTTATTGGCCATCTACTTCATGTCTTTGATAATCTTACATAAACATCATTAGAGTGAAAAACTTGTCTATGAGACTATCACAGTCTTGACATGTACTTAATTAATTTTGTAACATTAGTATGATAAATGTGCATATAGTTTACATTTATATGATTATGGGCAATAGTTTAGGTTGTGTGAAACGATATAAAAATATTATTAGTAGTAGTGGTACGGTGGTAGTAATAGTGAGATGTATGTCGCATTACTTAGTACTCTATACCATACTTTTGGTGAAAAAGATATCTTTTGTAGAATAATTTTATGATTAAAAGAATATTCTTTTGACTAAAAGACTTATGTCTCTTGGTGAAGTGACCCATTTTCAACTCCATTCTCAATATGTAAATGATGCATGACATACACATATGTGACTTGTAATATATTAATTTTGAGAATTACCTACATAGTTACATTCAATTCACTATCTTCTTGTAAATCTATATTAAATATCCAAAATTCAAGATTATTTTCATATGGCTACAATAAAATTGTAGTCACTATATTAGATTAAATCTTAACCATTCATTAATTTTTGACTAATCTAAGCTAAACTGTTTATGGGATGACTTTGTAGTTTAAAAAATATTTTGATAAAATAGAAAAAGAGAACAAAAAAAATAAAATTGTACTACACGTTTTTTTCGGTTACTATCTTTCAAATTTGTGTATAAGTCTTAGTGAGTCTTAACAGGAATTTGATGACAGCATTTTCAATGGGGACCACCAAAATGATGTCACATCCAAGTCCTAAGACTTGGGGCTAAAACTTGCTCTTAGCCTTAAGACTCAAATATTTGACATATTATATGTAGAAAAGTGTAAAAAAAAATAAATAAATAAAAGATAATAAAAATAAAACTTGAGACTTGTTTGAGATTTAAGAAGAAAAATGGAAAAAGTCTTAAGACTCAAAATTATGATGTCACTCCAACTCTTAAGAATTAGGGCTAAACTTGCTCTTAGTAGCTGCGCCTAGACATGTTATTGGGTTGCTGCTTGCATTGGGCCCTATAAATGCTATATTCAACAATCGTAATTTTAGGCTTTGAAATTTGGCACATGTTGTTGATCTAGGACAGCTGAAAGGCAGGCCCAAATACTAAGATAGCTCTAATGCTCAAGGAACATGGAGGCTACTTTGATAGGCCCAACCGCCCAAATACTAAGATAGCTCTAATGCTCTAACTCTCTAAGGAACATGCAGGATACTTTGATTTTTTTTTTCCCTGAAACAGACTACTTTGATGTGTTATTTCTAACAACCTCATTTAAATACTTTATTCATTTTTTTATACATCACTTTTAACTTTACAGTTTCTGATAAGTATTTTGGTGAGTCATACAGCTACAAAAAAAAAATTTGGACTGAGAGAGTATTATGTTCAAGCTAAATCTATTTTTATTAAAATTAATTACCTTTTGATTTTTATTTTTTTTTGAGTAACTATCTTTTGATTATTTAACTAATATTTAGGCCCGAGCGATGCCCCAAATCATTACTTTATTTTCTTGTAATTAACTTTGTTATACATATTAAATATTTTGTTTAAAAAATTAACATAAATATCATAATTTGGTGGTAAGATGCTTAGTTCTAGAATAAAAGGTTGCAAGTTCAAATCTTGTGGAGATTGTTGTTTTTGTTATTAGTTATGAGTGCATGACATTAAATGAGAGACAAATAGAAAGGAGATCCACGTGGCGTTAAGCGGGTGATGACATGGCATAATAAGACGTTGATTGGATGATGTGGCGCAATGAAGAAATCCTCGTGACATATAGACTGTTTTAATAACGTAGCTAATAAAAATTTAGTCAATCCGAAATAAATTATACGATCTACGGAGTATTGAAATTACAATATGAACGCTTTTAGAGGGTGTAATACACTTGTTATAGTTGTATGCTTGTATCCATCATTATCAAAGAAAGATGCTATAGTACGTGCTGTCTTTAACCTTGATAATAAAATGATTATCATCCATCTAAGCCATTTGAAGCCACTAAGCACCAAAACTAGTAGAACCGCTTATTTAGGTAATCTTAGCCAAATATGTCGATATATATGTGTAACGTGTGATAGATTATAGATGTGTCTAATACAAATTAAACCCCCTTGTTTGATTATTCCAATCAACATCAATCTTAGCTTAAATTATATCAACAATCTACTATAGTATAATTTTATTTATTTTTGGCTGTAATTCATTGATTATTAACAATAAACCTGGCCTTATCCTATATAACTTTAACATAATCTTTCGTCCTTTAAATATTTGTTCTATCTATATACTTAATTTATTAAGAGTTGTATTGAGTAATCGGGTACATTTTTAGTATATGATCTGAAATAGTAAATAGATTAGAAAGAAATTACACTAGCTATAGTTACATACTTAAATATTGTTCCATCTTTCTTACTTGTATTTTTAAAATCACCATATTAAAAAAATGGAACAATAATTAAGGGACAAAGGGAATACGATACAAGAATAATGTTACAGAATAAGAACAAAGAGCAATACTTGGCTAGCCTATAACCATTCAATTACCACCTACACGTGCCACATTTTAAGCCCACATGAGTCGCCCCTTATAGATAAAACCATCTCCTCCCATGCAATAACAACCCCCTCTTTTCCCAACTTAATTAAAAAAGGAAAATCAAAAAGAAAAACAAAAATTCTCCTATAATTAATTTTTCTTAAGTGAGGAGAAATTATGGGGTGTGCATCGTCTAAGAAAGTAGATGGTACAACCCCGTATATCTACCGTCCACCACCATCTAGTTTCGCGGTTTTCGACATCAACGCCATTGAAGAACCTTGGCTTAAGCTTGATAATGCCGCACAAATAAATGATCAGAAGAAATCTTCGCACGTGCCAGCTCACGTGCTTGAGAAGCTCGACACGTTTGAGAAGGATGCCTCTGATGGGCCTCGCACGTGGGAGGAGGTCAGCAAGGAATTGTTGGAAGAAAATCTCAAGAAGCCAGCCGCAGCCGCCAAGCCGGAGCCCGACCCGAACCCGACTCCAGGCCCGAACCCGGGTATTCAGAAGAACTTCTCGTTTCACACGCTTGAGGAGTTGGAGACTAAGAAGTACGATGATACGAAGCAGATGAAAGCTGAGTCGACTCAGGACGAGTCATCGGGGAATAACGAAGCGAAGAAGCAGCTGAATCGATTGAGGAAGTCGGGGTTGACCCGGGACGAGTCGGAGTCGCTGGAGGTTCCGGTTCCAATTTCGAGTAAGGTTGGCGGGTCTTTGAAGGCCAACCCATTTATATTAAGAGACATGTTAGAGAAGGAAAAGGAAGGAAAAGAAGCTGTGTTTGATAAGATAATGAAGAGTAAAAGGGACCCACTTAACGACTTTCCCGAGATATGTCCTCCTGGTGGAGCCCACTTAGTGGTGCTCTATACGACGTCGTTGGGTGGAGTAAGGAGGACTTTTGAGGATTGTAACCGAGTTAGGATGATCCTAGAGAATCATCGTGTCGTGTTTGATGAACGGGACGTGTCGTTACACGCCCCTTCCTTGGGGAGTTGAAGGAGTTAGTGAGCAACGGGGACGGGGCAGGAGTCCCCTGCCCTGTTCCCGTGCCAAGGTTGTTTGTGAAGGGAAGGTATCTAGGAGGGGCGGAGGAGGTGGTGGAGCTAAACGAGTCGGGGCGACTCGGGAGGATAATGAGTTCGGCACGAGTAGAGCGGGGGCTAGGTTGGCAAGGATGTGAAGGGTGTGGTGGGGCAAGGTTTGTGCCTTGTATGGAATGTGGAGGGAGTTGCAGGATGATAGTTGGAGATGAGAAGGAAAGGTGTCCCAAGTGTAATGAAAATGGGTTGGTTCATTGTCCTCTTTGCCACAAATGAAGTCAAAGCTAAGAGTTTTAAGGATTTCAAGAAAAAATGTTTAGATTACAATTAATCTTTTAATTACTACTAGTTTGATCAAGAGAGTTCAACAACATATTAATTAGGTTGCCTACTCTTTACATAAGTTTTTTCCTTTTTTTTTTTTTTTGTTTGTTTGGAAACTCTTTACATAAGTATCATTACTAATATGATCTCTAGTCTTAAATTGGGTATCTGTCATCATAAATTTTGTCATTTTCATAAGGAGTGTTCGTAACCATTTTGTGTATATGGCTCCAAGTAAAATGAAAATACACAAAACGAACTTTCGTAGAACTTTTAATTTTACTTGGAGGACTTTATATTGAAATTCTTGTCCTAAAAGTTTCATTATACTAAAAAAATAAATAAAAATGTCTTTAGATAAAAGGTTTTTTCATCTTTATTTGGCCTTTATTCAATTTATTTTCTTCCCTGATAATATTTTTACATTCAAGAAGTAATGTTAGTATCACTCTAGATATTTAACTTGTGCAGTATTCTATGAGACTCCTTTAGCATTAAAGAGCAAAATGAGAATAAAGTTGAGATCTCCTTCCAAGAGAACATGTTGTTCTCCACCCTTTTATGGCCTACTTATTGAAGTGAGGTACTAGCTTAACTACACCTAACTTGCTATAATTGTCACATTGAGTAAACTTAATCTTCTTTAAATTTTTGCATTGGATTCTAGGTACGTATTGCTCAGTGACATCTCAGGGTTCAATTCATATGCAACATTCGATCATGTATTCTTTGTTGCACTCGTAGAGCTTATTGGAATATGCACTCAATCAGAATAAGTAATACTTCATAATAATAATAATAATAATAATAATAATAATAATAATAATAATAATAATAATACATTCATCATACTTGATGACTTATTATGCTACACTCATCTAAAGTTATTTTATGTTTATATTTTCGTTTAGGTTCACTTACATGGCAGTGTCGGCAATATTCAAAAAGACATTTCAACTTTGATGGATATTGTAGACACCCATTTGTGTCTCCCCAAAACCAAACCCAGTGATGAGTGTCTTTCACGCCGAATCATAATCGAATGAAACGAAAGTGTGGAAAGGTCTAGTGTTGCGGAAAGTTTTATTTCTTTTCTTTTCTTTTCTTTTCTCTTCTCTCTGTTTATGAAAACTTTATTTTAAGAAAACATTCAATCCAGTTTGGTTGGTCCATGATATGGGTCCAATAGTGGTATAGTTATATGGGGCTTGCAAAGACCTTTCCAACGATATATTATAAGTCCAATTCCGATGAATATTGAGGAATTTATGGCCAATTTACTAAACTGGGCCCGGTTTGAGTTTTAAGTACGGCCCAATGATCTAGGGGAGGGCCTAATATGATTTATCATTCCTAATGTAATTAGGAATGGTTTTGGTCTTCTAGAAGGTTCTTATCATTCTTAATTCAATTAGGATTCTTTAGAGTTTTAATTAGATCAAATAGCATTTTCGACTGAAATTATATTATTTTATCTTCTAGTACGGTAAAATTATCAGATTTTCGAAAACGTGTTAAAAGCCGGTTTGGCGTCCAACCCCAAGCCTTGGCGCCAGACGCCAGCCATTGGCGCCTGGCGCTAGCCACTGGTCCTGGCGCCAATGAGCCAGGGCTGGCGCCAAGGTGGTTCTGCGATCTTCAGACTCTGTTTTGATAAATTATCTTTTTTGGCTGATTTTCTCTATAAATATCATATCAAAAACTCCGTTTTCATGGATCATCTACATCTATCGTCCACCAATTCTCTTTATTCTTAAGTCTTCATCAACTATCTTCATCATTCACCAATTAGCATTCATCTACAGTCAAATAATCCTTTTCACTCATCTCTTTTCATCAACTTTCATTAACATTCATTCTTTCTTTTCTAAACTTTACTTTTTCATACAAAATTTCGCATTCACAAGATCTTGAAACACCTAGCCATATTCGAAGTTGCCTTCGCCCTAGACGTGAAAGGTTTTAATTTCTGAGGGTTTAATCTCTATTTCAATTATTTGATTTAATTGTTTTGTTTATTATTTTCCTTGAAGCTACTAACGTGTGTATTTTGTAATTAGAAAGAGGTACGAGGCATCCAAGTAAGTACTTTAATGGTTTAATTGATTTCATGATGTAGATATCATGCTTAAATTGTTATTTTGATGATTCCTAGTATCATGTTTAGGGTATTTTTAATATTAAGCGTGATTAAAAATATGATGTTTCCTATGTTCTTCCTAATATTTATGATTATGATTAATTGATGATTATTATTATGTTGCTTGATATGCATATTTATATTGTTATTGCTTGATCACCTTTTATTGCAGGTTAAAGGGAATTTGGTACTTGTAATCACGCTTGATAAGATAATTAATAATCTTGTTAGGGCTAATATGATTATAATTCAAGTGATCACCAATAATAGTTTATTTGTGCATTAAATTCAACCAACATAGGTTAAACAAGTTTAGGGTTAATCCTATTGATTGTATGTTAGTCAGAAAGCGCACATGAATACAAGCAGAATAAAGTAGAGGCCTATTATTAGGGCAGGTTCAATCTCTTTTAGGTTGGATTTGTACCATCATCCCCGAACCCTTATTTGGTTCATGACCTTATGGAGTTGACGATCTCTTGGATCGTTAAGGGGTGTAACCTTCACCTCGTGAACGGTTTACAAGTTCCTTAAAAACTTGTTGGCGACTCTTTTGCTCTATCTTCTTCCCTTTTGGACGCCACCGTACTTTAGTGTATGATCACAGTGGGGTTCGAGCTAGTGGGATTTTAAAGGCTTGAAATTATTCCCTACAAATATCAAAGGTGGTAAATGGTTGGCTGATAACACAACTATCTACTTGACAATTTTAAAAGACCTCAAACTATAAATAAGTCACCATAATTGCTAAAAATTCTAAAACACACACATATATTGCACATATATTGCATGTATATTATGTATATAAACTACTTTCATACATAATTAGTAAATCTAATAAATTCACAAGAAGGTTCTTCCTTTGCCGTTTTGGAGTCCAATTAACATTCATATAAAGTACTTCGTACATAATAAGTAAATTATTACACACAACCTCTAATTCAATTAAGAAGTTCACAAATTCATATAAATTCAATCAACAAATTATCAAAATATACTTTTATATATATAACTAATTAAATTTCATTACAGAATTACCTTATTCGTATATATTCTCATTGAAACTAACAGTAGGAGAAGGTTGGTAGCCTGCATCTACTGTCTTCCATTTTCAGTATCGAGTAAATTACTCGATCCATGAAACTGCAAGGTGCTAATGTAACCTTCTGGAAGTGAGAAAGTTACCGTTATGATAGAATTATCTAATATCACTTGCAAAATACGAAGATATATTTCAAATTTCATTATGTCCACAAATATAATGATGGTATAAATAGTTAAAATAATACTCCTAACTTATGATTTTTAAAATTAATTCCCTAATATAAATTATCTGTCACATTTGATCAATAAATTCCATTCAATATACAATTCAAGTTTAGCAAACTCCAAAATCATGAATTTAAATTAGTTAATCATAGTAAATCACTAAATCAATACATAACATAGGTGAAAAATATATCAACTAAAAGTCAACAACATAAAGGGGCTTAATTAATTCCTTCGGCCAACCACCTTTAATCACCCAACAATTTCACAAAATGTATATATTATATTTATAATATTAATATTGACATGTAGCAATAGACTCTATTTAGGGTAACGCCTAATAGATTAAGCATAATAACACTAGGTAATCTCACGACACACCCATATGTAACAATATAATGTAACTTATAATATACTCTATGTGAAGTAAAGCATAATAGATTAAGCATAATAATGATTAAGCATAATAACAATACTCCGGCTCACGAGTCACGGCACACTCACATGTAACAATATAAAATTTCCAATTTTACACTCATATATCCATAAGTTGCTATATAATCCTATAAAACCATCAAATATATCCATAAGTTGCCATATAGTTCTATTATCACTGTCAAACAACTAACAAGTGGCATTAAGATTCTAATCGAATACTAATAGATATTATATTTGTTAGATAATATTTGTCGTATATTAGGATATCTTTGTATATATTTTGTTATATCTCGTATCCTTATCATAATAGGATTACGACTCTCTTGTAAATCGCTATATATATGAATCAATGGTACACACTCCAATCTGAGGAGTTTTCCCGAAATCCAACATGGTATCACAACTTAGATTTTAAATCTCAATTTTTTTATTTTTCCCAAAATTTAATTTTTGGTTTTTCGGTTTTATTGGGACCTTCCTGCTTTACGTTTTCCGCAACCTTTCCCCTATTTCTTTTTTTGTTTTGTTCTCCTTTGTTTCCAGATTTCGGCTACTAGTCAACTCCCTTTCCTTGTTCTTTGGTTACCTGCTATTTTCAGTTATCATGACAAAGGATACTGACTCCCCTCCTCCACCACCACCGCCTACGACGGAGTTTCACCCTGCTTTGGCGGTAAATAATATAAAGAATGCAATTCCACTTGTTCTTGACTATGAGAAAGTCCAATACTCCAATTGGGTGGAGTTATTTGAGAATCATGCTTGTGCGTATAATGTGTTAGATCACATTGACCCAACCGTATCCCGTCCAACTGATGTTTTGGATGCCTTGTGGAAGCGTCTTGATGCAATTGTTAAACAATGGATTTACGGCACAATCTCAACCGAACTTCTCAACACGATTTTGGCACCAAAATCGACTGCACAGAACCTTTGGGATCGAATTAAAGAAATCTTTCAAGATAACAAAAATACTAGGGCCGTATATCTTGAAAATCAGTTTAATTTACTTCACATTAGCAATTTTTCTAATGTCACTGCTTATTGTCAACAGCAAGAGTATAGCTGATCAATTAGCTAACATTGATCAACCGGTTTCGGAACAGAAGATGGTGATACGTCTCGTTTCCGGTCTCACAAACTCTAACTTTGACACGATGGCGATGATGATTCAGCAAACCGAGCCATTACCGTCCTTCAATACTGCCAGGTCTCGCCTTCTTCTTGAAGAATCGCGCCGAGCCAACGACCAAGGTCAACCGCAACAAACATCCTTTGTCGCACAACAAGACTCAGACACTTCACAATTGCAGCCCTCATCTCAGCCCGGCCGTGGCTCAGGTGACAGAGGCAGCGGTGGGCGTGGCGGTCGCACAGGGTGGCAAAAGCGGCGGAGGAAATGGACGAGGTAAGGGTCGTGAGACTAGCAACAATAACAAGTCAGCTAATAATTCCACTCAACAGCAGAATCAATTGCAAAACAATAATGGGGCTTCTTCTAATGGGCAGACCTGGGCTCAGCAGCCCCCTTGGCCCAATCCGCATCAGATTTTTTGGCAGCCTCAAGGTTGGGCCGTACCACCTGCTCCATTCCCAACCAATGGGGCCTATCAGGTTCGGCCCAATGCTGGTCCATCACGTGGCTTATACTCCCAGCAGGCTTATACAATCGATCAACCACAATATGGCCCATCAATGACACCCACGGAGTTCAACAGTACTTACTCTTCTATGAATTTCCCAAATCCGGAAAACGGATGGTACATGGACTCCGGAGCTACGTCTCATATGACAAACAATGCCGGTACACTTCTACCCTTTTTTAATTTAAGCACTAATTATCATATTTTAGTAGGTAATGGTCACCGCATTCTAATTACTGGTTATGGTCATACCACCCTCCTTAATAATAATTCCCTTAACCTTAAAAATTTTCTTCTTGCACCTCAAATTATTAAGAATTTAATTTCTGTCCGTAGATTTACTTCTGATAATAAGGTGTCTATAGAATTTGACCCTAATGGTTTTACTGTGAAGGATCTTCGCACGGCGAGGGTAATAACGAGATGCAATAATACCGGCGACCTCTATCCTATCACCTCAAGCTCACCAAGCACTTGCCTAGCCACCACCCTCACTGCAGTCACCCCATGGCATGATCGTTTAGGACATCCCGGAGTCTCTTCTTTAAGTTTTCTTAGGAGCAATAATTTAATTTCTTGTAATAAGGACCATGGTTCATCTTTTTGCAATTCTTGTCAAATAGGAAAACATGTTAGACTACCTTTTTATGATTCAAATAATAATACTTTCTTTGCTTTTGACATTATTCATGCTGATTTATGGACTTCTTCTATTCGAAGTATTAATGGTCACAAATATTATTTAGTTATTCTTGATGATTTCACTCATTATGTGTGGGCCATACCTCTTGCTTATAAATCTCAAGCTACCAATCTTTTATTCACTTTAAACAATATGTGCAAACACAATTCGAACGGCCTATTAAATCCTTTCAAAGTGATCATGGTCGAAAATTTGACAATGACCCATTCAAAAAAATTTGTGTTGAAAATGGCTTGGTTTTTCGCTTTTCTTGTCCCCACACACCTTCACAAAATGAGAAAGTCAAACGTATGGTTCGAACCATAAACAATGTCAAACGCACCTTATTATTTCATGCCTCATTGCCCCCTTCCTATTGGTCACATGATCTAGAGACGGCAACATATCTCCTTAATATCCTACCGACCAAATCTCTTAAGCAAATGACCCCGGCTCAGGCTTTGTTTCGTAGAAACCCATCATATGACCATTTACGGGTTTTTGGCTGTCTATGTTTTCCTAATCTATCGGCAACAACTTCTCATAAACTTGCTCCTAGATCCACTCCTTGTGTCTTTTTGGGGTACCCTTCCAACCATCGTGGCTATAAATGTCTTGACTTAGCAACCCGCAAAGTCATCATCTCACATCACGTCACCTTTGATGAGTCTACCTTCCCTTTTAAAAACTTGGAACAATACACCTTAAAGGAGTATGACTTTTTGGGTTTTGATGAGACTTCCCCTCTTCTACTCATCAATTTATGCGCCTCCCATCTTCTCAAGCCCAAATGCAACCAGGCCCAATACCAAAAGGCCATCAATCCCACACGCCACCTACCTCACCCATTCACAATTGCGCCCAACAGCATACTCCGCAAGGTGGAACTTCTTCTCCACCCACCTTGCGGACCCCACTGCCCCAGCCACCCGGTACAGTCGCCCTGGCCCAGTTAGCCCAGTCCAGTCAGCCGCCACATATACTCTGCCACCTATGCGTGGCATTCCACCTCTACAGCCTAGCCGTCCACCTCCCCCATCCCCACCTATAACCCGTAGTAAACGGGATATATTTAAGCCAAACCCGAAATATTGCAACCTCACTGTTCAAAATTCGGATCCCCCTCACCTAAAATCACCCCTTCCAAAGTCTTATAAACAAGCTTTAAATGACCACAATTGGAATGCGGCTATGAATGATGAGTACAATGCTTTAATTAAAACAGGGACTTGGGAATTGGTGCCTAGGCCTACGGGGGTGAATGTTGTTAATTGTATGTGGCTTTTTAAGCATAAATACAAGTGTAATGGTGACCTTGAAAGGCACAAAGCTCGTCTTGTATGTGATGGCAAATCGCAGGAAATTGGTTGTGGATTGTGATGAGACCTTTAGTCCGGTAGTGAAACTGGCCACTATTCGCACAGTTCTTTGTTTAGCTATGGCTAAGAAATGGTCGATACATAAATTAGACGTCAAAAATGCCTTTTTATATGGTGATTTGCAGGAAACTGTTTACATGCATCAACCTCCAGGTTTTGTTGATCGGAGGGCTCCATCTCATCTTTGTGATGGCAAATCACCATGCCTAGGCCTACGGGGGTGAATGTTGTTAATTGTATGTGGCTTTTTAAGCATAAATACAAGTGTAATGGTGACCTTGAAAGGCACAAAGCTCGTCTTGTATGTGATGGCAAATCGCAGGAAATTGGTTGTGGATTGCGATGAGACCTTTAGTCCGGTAGTGAAACTGGCCACTATTCGCACAGTTCTTTGTTTAGCTATGGCTAAGAAATGGTCGATACATAAATTAGACGTCAAAAATGCCTTTTTATATGGTGATTTGCAGGAAACTGTTTACATGCATCAACCTCCAGGTTTTGTTGATCGGAGGGCTCCATCTCATCTTTGTCGGCTTCGTAAGACTCTCTATGGTTTGAAACAAGCTCCCAAAGCTTGGTACCAACGGTTTGCGAATTTTCTCATCACATTGGGTTTTGTCATTACTAAAAGTGACAACTCTCTCTTTACCTTCCGGCTGGGAGATGATATGGCATATTTGCTCTTATATGTTGATGATATTATTTTAGCTACCTCCTCTGAAAAGTTACGTACAAGGATCATCTCTCAGTTGCAAACTGAGTTTCCCATGTCTGACTTGAGGCCTCTGAGTTATTTTTTAGGTATTGCAGTAACCCGAAAACCTTCTTATTTGCTACTTTCACAGGAAAAGTATGCACAGGAGATTTTAGAGCGTGCAGGTATGACCTCTTGTAAACCTGCAGCCATTCCAGTTGACACTAAGTCCAAACTTAGTGCAGATGCAGGACCACCATTTCGGGATCCTACTTTGTATCGCAGTTTAGCAGGTGCTCTTCAGTATCTCACTTTCACCAGGCCAGATATTGCCTATGCGGTACAACAGGTGTGTCTTTTTATGCATGATCCCCGGGAACCTCATTATGAGGCATTGAAATGCATTATGCGTTATGTTCAGGGTACCATTGATCACGGTTTACATTTATATCCTACTATTTCTCATCGCTTGATTACTTACACTGACGCTGACTAGGGAGGTTGTCCCGATACCCGGCGTTCCACTTCGGGTTATTGTTGTTTCCTTGGGGACAACCTCGTCTCCTGGTCATCTAAGCGTCAACATACTTTATCTAAGTCAAGTGCAGAAGCAGAATATCGAGGCGTCGCAAACGTTGTCTCTGAGGCATGTTGGCTTCGTAATCTTTTACTTGAGTTACATTGTCCTCTACGGCAGGCAACTATCGTTTATTGTGATAATGTCAGAGCTATCTACCTTTCCGGCAACCCGGTACAGCACCAACACACCAAACATGTGGAGATGGACATTCATTTTGTTCGAGAAAAGGTTGCTTTGGGGCAAGTACGGGTTCTCCATGTTCCTTCTAGATATCAGTTTGCGGACATTTTCACTAAAAGCCTACCTCGAGAATTATTTATGGAATTTAGGTCCAGTCTTAGCGTACGACCTCCTCCCGCTACGACTGCGGGGGTGTGATAGATATTATATTTGTTAGATAATATTTGTCGCAGATTAGGATATCTTTGTATATATTTTGTTATATCTCGTATCCTTATCATAATAGGATTACGACTCTCTTGTAAACCGCTATATATATGAATCAATGGTAAACACTCCAATCTGAGGAGTTTTCCCGAAATTCAACATATACTTTACATGAGTTAATCATATTTTTGTTGATTGAGTTTTCCAATTTTTCACCTTTTAATACTTCAACGTTTTTTCCACCTTTTGTTAATTGAAGTCAATATTTTATGGCCAACTAACCCATTAAAATTTCACTTAACCCCGCCTTTAAACAGACCAAGAACATAATCGTTTTTCACCATTTATTATGTACTAGTGTACTACTAACTAGGAATAAGTTAAAATTAGATGAAACATACATACCCTATATATAGTACTCCCTTCGTCCCTAAACATAAAGTCCCTTTCTCTTTATTATTTGAGTAATAAATGCTAAAAAAAGACTTTGTATTAAAGGATGAAAGACGTAAAATAGAGTGAAAATTTAATCACATGTAAAAAAAATACTAAAAAAATCACAATTTGCCATTTTTGGAGTCCAATTAATAAACTACCTCGTACATAATTAGTAAATTATTGCACACACACAACCTCTAAAGTGAGTCCAATATGACCCACAAAATCAAAGCCCCCATAACATTAAAAAAAAAAAAAACAAAAAAAACAGAGCATCAACAAGCAATAAGCCTCCGGGGAGTCACCGGACTTTTAAACCCTGCCGCAATCAAAGCCATCGATCGCCGCCTTAAACTCCTTTCCGGCGAATTCTCCGACGACTTCGCAGCCGATCTCATCATTTGAATCAAGGCTTCTGCATTATTCCCCGACATCATTTCCTCCAACTCTTTACTATCAATCGCCATTTTCACCCGCCAAACACCATTTCCTTTCGAAGGCAAAACCTCAAACGCAGCGTTTTGATCCTTCCTGAAGCTCGTAGGCTCACTCGACAACCCTGTTTCGGATAAACTCTTGCTACTAGACACCCCAAATGGTAGTAGATAGTAAACTTGACCATTAATAAGAAGTTCATCTTCGAACAATGGCAATGTAAGGTGACCCTTTTGATAGATGCCGTAACCCGGGAAATCATCGAGAACTTCTTGAGCTAATTTCGGACCATCGATTTCGATAACCCGACCCGAATCCGTCAGTATTCGGACATTGGTGTGAGTTTTGTTACATGTTGATGATGAACTTCTTAAAGAACAATTACCCATTTTCTAATATTTTTTGGATTTATGGTTAAGTTGATAAATGGAAGAAAAAAGAGGGTGGCATTTATATAAAGGATGAAAAATAAGAAATTGCAAATTGAGAGTCACGAGAAAGAGAAAATTGAGGGCAGATGTTCAAGGATTAGGGAGTCAAAATTAATTTGAAAATTAGTGCGGCGCTAATTTAAAATTAAATTTTATGCAAGTATCGACCGTTGTAGGGGACAGATGAACAGAGGAAGGTAGTTTAACTTCACCTATGCTATAATTACAACTTTATTTTTGGGATGTGCAAGATATAACTTTATGCTTGGAACCTAGTACTTTCAATACTTAATTATGCTTATTTAGGTGCTTTATTTGTCCACGTAACTAATTTTTATAATCAAATATTAATTTTTTAGGTGTTGTAATGTAGGGTTTGTTTAATTTGTGAAAGTGAAAATAAAAATTAAGAAAGTGAAAGTGATTAGGAGACGATTGTGTATATGACTCTTAATAACAACAAAAATTAATCGATGACAAGTATAATATGGGTTAGACAAAGTGTTTTCGTTACAATCCCATATTTTATAAGGTATTGTCTAATTCGGTGTATATTGCGTAGTTACTTTAATTTATTGAAATGAAATTATGAGTAAAGAAGAAAAGCGATGTGTTTGGGAATAGATTATGAGTAAACGGTATTTTCATCGTACTAAGGTCTTATGTACTTGTCTATATATATATCGTCAACACTCTTTATTGAGGATGAGCCATATTTTCCCAAATACTCTTACTATGTTATAAATTAAAGGACTCTAGGATCCCAAAACCAATCTCTAAATATTACACCATATATATAAACTTTTTTTAATGAGATGGATGATTTAAATCATTTGTTGAAATTCAAAGTTCAATGATATTATATCAAATGAACTCTAATGTTTTGTTGATTGTATAATAGGAAGTATAATTTACATTATCGTGTTGATATTATTCATAAACAGTATTGCGTAAGATTAGCTTAGAATCTTCAAAAAAATAGTAATTTTTAAAATAAAATAAACAGGAAAAAGGGCCCAACCGGGTTCGAACCGGTGACCTCTTGATCTGCAGTCAAATGCTCTACCACTGAGCTATGGACCCTTTGTGTGAATAATTATTCCTCAAATTATTATATAAACGTATTAATGAGGTTGAACTTTACATCTGCCACTTACTATTATTTTACACCACATTTAAATGATTCCTTGAAAGCTGGGTCCTTCAAAATTTGATCTGTTCTCTTAATTTAATTTTTAAGAAAATACCAATAGCTGGGATTGTAGGAGGGGAAAAAAAAAACACTTATGCATAATTTTAAACTTTGTTTGTTTACATATATTAGAAATATGAATATTCCTAGTTTCCTTCACTAACATATTTACACCGTACATATTTGTGTTTGAGGACAAAAACTTCATTTGGCTTTTAGAAGCTCAATTGTCAAGACTTGCCAACTTAACATAATTAACATATACCGTGTAACAATTTGAATAATAAACGAACCGAAATCAAGCACATCAAAGTTTGGATAACTAAAACTCCATAGGAGATAATATGAGCTCGATCAAAATATTAAGTTCAACTAAACTTATTGAGTCTGAGTGTTTGACGTCTACAAAGATAACTTCAACTAAACTAATCTTCCTAAAAATGGATATAATACTCTTATTATGTGATTATGAAAATGCATATTGAAGGAAAGATTAATTAGTCCCATAGTTTTAAATAAACCAAGTTTGGCTAGTCGTTGCCCTAAGATTGCAATGGATTTTCTTTAATACAAGTATGTCATTTTTCGTAGACTATGATTAGTAGATATTTAGTAGAAAACAATAAATTCATGGATAATAGTCCAAATTATGAAATAATCAAAGTTTGAATATGACCCTCAAGATTTGAATAAGTTGCAGCGTATAAATGAAGAGTTCCATTTAATAAACAATTGATAGTTCAACATCAACCCAAATAGTGGTTAACAATTTAACATTGACTATTATGTTAAGTTATGCATTGGGTGGTAAACCCCTATCTTATCATAATTCCTAACTACTCTTTCAAATGCGTTAATACAACTTACTTCTTCACTTGGATATATTAGGTACAACAACAAACCTTTACTTTCAATTTACACAAAATAAATAGCAATGACTATAACTCATAACTCATAAGGAAAATAGAAGCATCTCTACATCACTTAACAGAGGGATAGATTATTTTGAAAATAAAGAGAACGATATAGTGGATTGAGGACTAAGGCGTCATATGCATGATGCCCATGTTCAAATTCAACCATTAAAAGCATACAAAGCAGGCGAAAGTATCTAGTTCGAATATGTGACATACAAAGGTAAGGTTGAACGATATGGATAAAAAACATTGTTTTGTGTTTTGAAATAAGGAATGGGGATAAAGGGAATAGGGATTAAAACCCCTCTTATTCAACCAAAGAAGGTCAGATTATCAAAAATAAAAAGAGTTTATAAGTTTATTAATTTAACTTTTATCTCAATCTTATTTTCAAGAAAAAAAGTCATTATACGCGTATGCCTAGTCAACTCGCCCTTTCCACCAGTATACCTATCAGTTGCCATCTCTAAATCCTTATTCTTTTGTCTTATCCCCATCTCATATATCAAACCTAGAGGAAGATGGAACTAAAGTATGTACAAAAGTACCTCTATAGCTTCAAAAAAAAAAGTACCTCTATAGCTTCAAATTCAATCACCAATTGTAAAAGTAGATCTACACAAGTACATATCCTCACGAAAAGAATCTCTCCTCTTTTCACCTGTACTCCAATTTTGTATTGAAAAACAATTAAAGATAAACTAATCACTTAGCTTTAAAACAGCATATACCATATATCACTCATTATGAGTAAAAACCATAAAATTCCACTTATAGATAGGTTAGTACAATAACAGCACCAGCACCAGCACCACCCGCTTTGTGGTAAGCCAGGCTCCATGAAAATCATTATTCGCAGCAGCTCGTATCATCATTCATATACGGAGTACTTCATACTTATTTCCATAAATAGGAAGACATACAGGGGGTAGTGACATATCTACGCCAATTTTACAAAACGTATGTCACAGTCATTAACCATATACTACAAGTATATATATGTATAAACAAACTTTCTGTCTCTGATAGTATGTGTCCTTCAGTCTTCATACTCACCACACTGTATTACTATCTGGCTACTTAGTTCGGTCACTAATACTTTGTAGAATTGTATGATGTGTGCTGTATAGACGCCCCTGAACAAGGGTTGTGTTTTCTCAAGCCTTAGTCTCGTCAAAAATATCCAGAAGGGAAAGAGCCTGCAAATACACAGCATAAGGATATCAGCTTAATAAGACCTCAATAGTTTTAGGTTACATAGCTAAGATAAGTGCTATGCAAATGCCTATCATGTTAGATAGGTATTTAGTATTTACCTCTGGCACGCTTAACTCAAGGCGGAACTTGGGACCGTCATAGTGATGAAGGATTGGCCTGAAAGCATCCTCATCCAAAGGTTCACAAAGTTTCCTAGATTGAACTCTCACCTACAAGTAAATTCAGACGATAAGTACACAAACAAAATCACAGAACACCAGTACTATCTTACTCTAAACTCATCAATACACACATACTCACACCTAACTGTCATGTTTCATAATATAATCTTTCATCTACACAATTGAATCTAGATAACAAGTAACCCACTATGCTACTAACTAACTTATGTAAGCGAAAATACAAACTGTAATCTACCTGAGCAGGAAACCGAGATTCGCCAGGGTTCTTTTTGTCCTCCCAGGCTGATGGATCAATGTTAGTCCCTCCAAAACTTGCAGCCTGTAACAATAAAATACATCATTAGCTCTCATTTTCCATTACCTAATCACACTCAAGTTGGTGAAAAACTGGTAAATCAAAAGTCATTTTCCTTCCTTAAAATAAGCTAATCTAAAGTTATGAGTAACATACAAGTCATAACTAACTACACCAACACTAAGTAAAGTAATTGAAAGTATGACTCACCTCATATATACCATGAAGCTGATGGGTAGAGTAGTTGTACAGAAAGAGGGGTAGCCCTGGAGTTATCTGCCTCACCGAATCGCGGTAACGTGGCGGCAAACCTGTAAAAGTATTCAAAACACATGGTCATCTCGCCCATTTCCAACCACTTCATAGATCATATACTACCACTTTCTAACCATAATCATGTTTTATATTATATGTATAACTAAAACTACACATAATTAATTGAAATCAACATATCAACATTTAAAATCAACCCTTCAACAACATATTTGGATTTTAAGTATGATCTTATCTGATTTGCAAGTATGAACTACTCTTAAAAATTGATTAATTGTAGAATTAAAACATCATATTTGTTGATTTATAAGCATAATCTTATCTCATAAAAACGATTAGGAATCGTCTATAATTAAAGACAATTCATCAAATTCATATAGCATCATCATACAAAAAGTTAGATGATAAATTCAAATTATAATATAGGAAGCATATAAACCGAAAGCGTTTCGTGTTACATACTCCGTAAATTATAAATATTGCATAAAAAAAACATGTCATGTACAATACAAGTCACATAATTCCAATCTCTGAAATATCACATGCTTCCAATATAAATTAACCTAATATATACCCCTTTTAACATTCTAAATCATATACCATGCAAAATACAGTTAAAATTAAATTAATTGAAATCAATAATCCCACCATTGACCGAACCTAAATCTTATTTTTCAAACTCGAGTAATAGGAATAACACCCAGACAACGCACGGACTTAACAACTACGGGATGTAATAACAATAACAATAAGACGGGATGAGATTAACATACCAAAAAGATGCCGCTTGAGATTCTCCTCCATAGTATCATTATTGCAAACAAAGATATAACCACCAACAGTTTCATTTCTCGGAAGTGCTTCAGAAGGAGGTAAAGTCTTAAACCTCTTATCAACCCCACTTTTACTGTCACCATTATTACTGTTACTATCCTTATTGTTATTCTCCTTTTTTACCTCTTTATTCTTCTTCCCTTTTCCTCCTCCAATAATATCATCCCCTTTCAACGCCACATTCTTGTGCCCCTTTAATCCAACATTATTATTATTATTATTATTATTATTATTAACATTATTGTTATTATTATTAACATTAACATTAAAATTCCTCAAAAATTGATCATTCTGATTACTGATATGTCCCATACTACCCTTTGAATAAATCCCTTTGTTGAACCCGCCGTTGAGATTGATACCCGACCCGAGCTTCCAGCCATTGTTGAAGGAGTTGAAATCGGAGTTGTTAGGAAGAGGGGTGTTGTTGTTATTGACGAAATTACCCTTGGGCTTGGGGTTGGGCTCGAGATTTCCGCCGACCCGAATATCGAAATTCCGGCGATCCTCTGTTTTCTTAGTGGGGTAAGAATTGACGCTCCAGATTGAATCGTTAAGAGAAAGATTGGCTAAATTTGAGGTGTGAACACGAAGTTCATCGCTGAATTGAAAGAATGATTGTTGATTATTGCTCTCCATGTGTTCGACGAAATGTCTCTGAGAAAATTAAAAAGGGGTTAATTAAAAAATTTCAAAGTAAAATTGTGGGTTTATTTTTTTGGTGTATGATTTAAGAGAGTTAAGAAATGGGGGAAAATGGAAAATGGGATTATATATATAGAGAGAAAAGGTTTTTTTTGAGGAAAGTTCAAGGAAAATCAGTGAGATAACGTGTTAAGTTGTCAAAGGTAATGTAACTGTACATTTTTTGTGTTTTAGAGTGAATTTACACGGTCAATTAGTCTTCCGAGAATAAGCATTAAATATATTGGATAAAGTAAATTTGTATATTTTATAAATAAAATTAATAACAATTTTACACATCACTATGTATAATTAATGCTAATTTAATTCCATTAGAAAAATGCTAATTTATTATGGTTTTATCTAAATAGTCTTTTGTCAAAATGTCATGGGTAAAAAACAGAAAAAAAAAAAATTTGTATAAAAATGACATTTCGTACTTTATAGATCACTAAAAGGCTACTCGTAATATTTAAGTTATTACAAGAAATTTTCTAGTCACATAAATTGATTTTCTTAAATAGAAAAAAAAAATAGAATACTCCATAATTAAATTTTAAAGAGTGGGTTTAGGTGAGCGAATAGGAGACTAGCGTCGGCAAATAAGACGCGTAAAATTAAGAAAGATAAGAAAATGAAAAGATAGCATCTAGAAGAACGGATTATTTAGAAAAAGTCATAGGAATGTCCTAATATTTCTAGGATGTTCGGTGAGTTCACATTTGGAGAAGATACTTTTAAATGTAAAATAAAAATGGATATTTTGCTTAGTTGCCAAGGAGAGCAAAGTGTTGTAAGTTGAGATAATAAATAAAAGGGGCAAATGACAAGTGTATGAGTGTGACAAATAATAAGGTTGTTGGTATTTGTTAATAAGTAGACTAATGGTGCAATTCTATTGGTTGAGTTGTGTCATGGGGTTTGGAATCATGGGGTACATATTACATAGATGGTGATTGTATTCATGTGATTTTGATAATGTGGGTGAATTTTAGTGAGTGATTTTGATGATGTGGGTGATTTTAAGTGAGCGATTAGGGATAAATATGTGGTGGGTAATTGTGATTAGTGATGGGCTTATGTTGTACATGAGTGGGTTGGTTTCAAAAGTTGGTTTTTGTTGAGTGGAGTGGATTAAGGGCTAGAATTTGAACATGAGTCTTACATGAGTACATGGTGATTTATGGCTTTATTTTTATGGATTACATTGGTTATGACTTTTTATAGTTAAAGACGTGTATTGTTTCGAATTTTTAGATATATCATAAAAAGTAAAAAATAATACTTATAATTTAAATAAATTTAATTCAGAGTATTGAGCAATAAATTTATACTACATAGTAATTTACTTTAATCGACAAAAGGGATATTCAATTCAAATCATAGTTGAAACAAGTATCATAAAGTTTATTTTTTAAAAAATTAAGCGCTAATATAAAAGAAATTAAATGAATTAAACTTGTTTGTATTAAGGATTTTTATTTTGTTTTTGAAAAATTAAGTTTTTTTTTTAGGTCTTTTTTTTTTAGGGAAAGGTAGCACGAGATTTTATTAAATTAAATCCAATTCCGCCTGAGTGATGATACTCTGCGGGAAAGGTCCAGTACAAATAAGTTCATCACAAGATCCGGTATACCACCTAGCAATGTGGTGGGCAACTGTATTACAAGCTCGTCTAACATGAGAAAAAACACAAGCATTGAAAAAAGCTCTATTAGGCCTTAAATCCTGGTACAGTAGGTGGATTGGGGTTAGACCCTTATCCTTTGTCTAGTTTGTTAAGGTGTGGAAACTTTTTTTTTTTTTTGAAATATTATTTTTTGCAAAAGTAGTGTAGTTGTTTATAGGGGAAAAAAAAATTCTCTTGCAAACTATAAATATGCCACATGTTCCATCATAGTTTATCTTTTAACTTATTTATATGAATATATAATATACTGTTAGGGTCTATTCTCATTGAGTGAGTTGAACTAAATATTTTATGAGAGAAGGAAATTAGGAGCTGAACTTATTAGAGCTGAACTGAACTGAATTGAACTTAACTGAAAATAAGCTGATGAGAACAGGGCCTTAGAGGTGATCAAATATAATCCAGACCGATTCAGCCCATAAAATGCTTGGGTTAGGACATAATTTTTAGACGGAATTCTAGTTTGGGTCAAACTAATCCGAAATTATAATATTTTTGTAAAAAATTGTGTAGCCTAAAAAGTGCTTTAATTTTCAACTGAAATTCAAGACGAAAATAGTCGTAAATTGGCTATTTTTGACCTCATAAAACAAGTTTAGCACAAACTTTTCGGTCAAGCCCATCTTAGAATGCACCTTTTAGCCTAGGCCCGACCTAGATCGGCCATGACCATGTATAATTTAGTTGAGCTTATTTATTTTACTAAGGTAGCTAAGATCGTGATGCACGTTCTAGCTAATCATTCACAAAGAGCTCTTTTAGTTGTTGGCAATATAAGAGAAAACTTTTTTTTTTTTTTTTTTTTTTTAGGACAAGCGAGCTAATGCATATTATTAATCAATGGACAAAGAGTCCGAGAGTACATAAGGAGCAACCATTTCAGGACAATGGTTAACCCAAATTTGTTCTATTCCAAAAGGCATTAGCTTAAATATTTTTAAAGAGGGAACATATGTAAACAAATATTTTTAAAGGTTTAAATTTGCAAACATTAGTGTTAAGATTTTGCATTTTTTTTTTAAAGACAATTAACATTTATGAAAGCAAATAAGTATATAAAGCATCTTAGAGTTGTCCAAATACTATTTCCTAAGAGTTAGATCATTGAATCACACAAAGAAGAGCCTACAGGCAATTAACATACTTATCAATATGGGCATAAAAGTTAACAAACATTTTAAATTATAAATTATCCTCACACTATTTATAAGTGGTTTCTCATATTTTTTAAAATGTATAGATAGAAAACTAAATAAAAACAAGTTTAAATAATATCATCAGATAGACACGTCAATTTAGATGTATTGATCGGATTCAAATTAGTTTTCGGATCCTTTAGTTTGGACCGTTGGAATTAGGGGTGTACAAAAATTGGCTCGAACCTAAAAACCGACCTGAACCGGACCTGTAGATTCAGGTCTGGTCCCGGTCCTTGAAATTCAAGGATTCCGGGTTTTCAGGTCCGGGCCGGGTAAAACCTCAGATTCGGACCTGAAATCGGTAAAGCTACTTTTTTTTATTCAACAAGACTAAACAGGTCCAAAAAGATCTAAAAATAGGTCTAAATAGGTCAGCAGTTTTATATTATTTTTTAAAAAAGGAAAAAAAAATCAATAAGCAGGTATATTCAGGTCCAACCCCGGACCGGACCTGATTTTTAGGCTAGACCGGAACCGGACCTGGTGAATCAGGTCCGGTCTCCAATCCTTAAAAATCAAGGATTTAGGTCCCGGCCCATGTCAGATCCGGTCCGGTTTTGGACCGGTATACAACCTTAGTTGGAATTATCCTCAACAGATGGGCCGACAAATCTAACTGTTTCAGATAGGTCTTTTGCATGCTTTTCAAAAATGAAAAGTAAAAAACACAGTATTTCAAAATCAAATCGTCAAGCTAGCAAAACCAAAAAGGCCTTTAAAAGCCGAATTATACTCTCTATGGATTTAGCCCCAAACATAACGAGTAGAGCGGAGCCCATCTAATCTTAACCTCCTCCATTTTCATTTCCAACAATTATTTATTTCATGCATTCATATTAAGAATAGCAAAACAAAGAAATCAGGCCCATCTTATTTGGCCCAATATAGCCTGACATTTTAGCAATTGCTCAAAGGATTGATATGGGACCAATAACCTTTCAGACTTAAAATACGTTTTTGGTCACCTGTCCCTTTGATCAATTGTAGTTAGTACTTCAATATAAGTAAAATTGTGTTCTTGCCTTTTGTTTTTTGCTTGCTTTTTTTTGTTTTTTGCTTGCTGTATTTGCTCCTTTGCCTGGCTTGATGCCTCATTTGAATCAAAAAAAAAGAAAAGAAAAAACACACATTTCATCTTATGAAGTTATGTGAGCTAATTATAACTTATTTCAATTGAAATTTGAGCAACTCTGATTAACCCATATCAAAGCTTATTTAGTTGATTTTCCCGATCCTATCTAATCTGAAGTTATCAACTCTTAGATGTTTATCACAAAAACAACGTACTTCCTCCGTTTTTCTTTTATTGCACCATAAGGACTTTTACACTACTCACTTAATCTTCTTTGACTATCATTTGTAATTTATCCATTAATAAAAACATAGTCATGTGAAATCTAATTAGATTCGTTTTGAAATTTACTTTTCAACTATCAAATTTTTATAACTATTACAAAAGTAAAATTGAAGATATTAATAGCTAAACTAATGCATTGGGAAGTGTGAAATCCCTCTTGGTGCAATGAAAAAAAAAAAGAGGAAGTATAATAAATAAGGCCCAAATAAAAGTGACCGCGTTCCTTAAGGCCCAATATTGCTATGTAATATCTTCGCCATTACAAAATGTTGCCATGTAGTAACATTCTGCATACTACGTATATTAAGTTAATTTTTCTATACATTACAAAATTATAACATCGTTATTTAATCATTCTAGTATATTTAATATGCATAAAATCTAATTAAGCATGTAATCATGATTTGTTCATGGGAATCCTAAATGAATATGCTTTACAGTATCTTCATCAAACTTGTGACTCGAGCAATCGATTTTATTTAATTATTGGGGACTAATTATATAAAGTTATGAACAAACTACGGATGTCAACATGTACAGAACACCTTATACACAAATCAACTTGCAATATATTTTAGCACTAAATTAATATTGAATCATTAGTAATTAATTAGATTCTTGGAAGTATGACAAAATCAGCTTAAATTGCTTCAATAATCCATAGGTTGTTAAAGTGAGGCAAAGAAAGAGAGTTTGATATAATTCTTATGGCTTTAGCACCTATCAAAATCAATGAATAGGTAAATTCCGTTTTTCACTTAAATTTCTTAACTTTTAAATTGACATATGACAAATTATGTTAGCTAAATTTTCTAGTCTTCACTTTACACATTGTGAAACCTAATACAAGTTTGGCAATTAAATACTCGATAAAGTATGAATTTTTTTAGAGGCGTGTACAAATTTTAGATTTGCAGTCGTCTGTATTTTGTATGTTAATTGTTTTTTAATATTCAGTCCCAATATTGCGTGTATTCAAGTTTTCTTGCAAAAATTAATGTGGCGTATGATTACACTTAATACTAAATGAAGTGATACCTTGGAGAAAAATATCACTACTTGTCTTATATATTTGTGAAATTTGTAGCCGGGTCAACCAACAATATTTAGATTTAAGGGTATCAATCAACTTTATAGTTTTATATTTGATTTCTTTGGCATTTATAAAGAATTTCACCATTGAAGTCGATTTTCTGATCTATAATATTTGTAGAAAATGTATATTTTAATCATGGAATATGCCACAAGTCAATTCATCTTACAAAATCCATTTGACAAGAGAAATTTTTAAGGTTGAAATTCTTCACTGTCCTCCAACCAGATCAATGGAACATGGTTTTGCAACTTGATTAATATGGTGAATTTATAGCTTGTGAATTGAAAAGAGTGAGATTCAATATATATGAGGACAATTAGATCAATGACCTCGGGAATTCCCCTTTTTTTTCCTATTATCTTTTTTTGCCTAAAGGACATAATTCGTATGTTACATGCCACGGTTATTGATTGAAGAATTTAATAATTTTGATGGTTAAAGATTGAGTGTGACTTGAATAAGGTGAATAAGGTGTATTGTCATTAAATTTTAAGGTGTTTGAAGATGTAATTAGGGTAATTAGATTGCAAAATCAGGTTCAATGGCAATCAAAGTGTGTAAAATGATAGAAGGGTACATAGGAGAACAAATAGCATATAAAATTTGTTTTAATGGTACGGTGAAAATATATTGATATAAACTATATGTACGAAGAACACACAAAAATTGTTAATTTAAACACAAGCTAGCATGCACCAAAGCACAAAAGTGCATGAATAGTCGATTGTTAAAAAAAATTGAGGAGAACATATTTGCAAACTTCTTCCAAGGGCCTGTTCACAAAAACTGAATTGAGCTGAACTGAACTGATTGGAGCTGAACTAAACTGGATTGAACTGATTGGAGATAAACTGAACTGAACTAAGCTGAAATAAATATTTTATGAAAGAGGGAAATTAAGAGCTGAACTGAACTGATTGGAGCTGAACTGAACTGAAGTTAAGTTAAGTAAATGTGAACAGACCCTAGAGCTTTTTTTTTCTAAACTTTGATGGAGATTGTTCCATGAAGCCCATTTTGTATATGATCATGAAATTTTCTATCTAATGCTTTGGCATTGCACCGCTTGATAACTAACTAGTTCTTTTTTTTTTTTTTTTAAGAACTACTTTATATACATTGTTAATACGAAATATATAATTTATAACATTATACATGATAACTAATTTTAAACAAAAAAAAAAAAAAAAAAAAAAAAAAAAAAAAAAAAACAATAATCAAGTTAATGTGTATATACAACAAAATTTAAATTGTTGTGATTTTTCTAATATAGAATAAAGCTACATTGTACAATTTACCTTTCAATTAAAAAGGTAACTGTTCGATAAACTAAATAAACACAAGGACTTTAATGTGTTCCTCTCCTCTTGCCAAGTTGGTTTTGTTCAAACTCTCAATAGTAACTAAGGGTGAGAGAAGCTAGAAAGGTGCTAATACTAGGGTATCAAGTTAAGTTTTGATACACCAAATCACATATATTAAGCAAAAGCGCAAGAAATTTACTAAATCAATTAATGATAGAGAAGGCTAAAAAGGTCTAAGGAAGAGAAAAAAAAAAAGGAAGTAAAAGCTTTGATTTGCACCATTGAATAAAACTCATCAAGAGGAACCAAATTCCCACTCACCTCCATTTATATTATTAAAAAAATATAATAATTTTAAAAAACACTTAAACAAATTGACATTAAAATATTAATATGAGATAATATGATGTAATTGAGAGGATTAGAGAGTCCACTAACAAACTTTCAAGAAATTGCCTAATTCCCATGATTGTCTTCACATGGATTATAATCTCATATGCTTTGATTTTATTTGCCTTTGTGCCGTACAAAGTTAGTTCATAAACAAATCAATAATTAGTTCACCATTATTTATACTTTATTTCACTTTGCCTTTTTGGAGTATATTTACTCGTATAAAATAATGAAATAAACTTATGAATTGGTGCCAACCTTAATAATGGTGAAACCTAGGAATGATTAATTAAATATATATGAGTAACTTTATTACAATAATATAATTAGTATTATTATTAGAGTAAAACGCTAACTCATAATTCAACTTGGAGTGTTTCTCATTCGCAAGCCAAAGACCAAGTGCAACAGAGATAGGAAACCAACACCAACCGTATTGGTCTCCACGTGAGTGTCCCTCCTTTATCGTTTTCAATTTTTCCTCTTATTTTGGAGTTTTTTTTACCCTCATTATTCCATACTCCCTAATTAATTTAGTCAACATTTTTTTTGGTGTTAAATATTGTCAATATTTCTTCCTTCTATCAAAAAGGTGTGATCAAGCAATAAATAATCATCAAGCAACATAATAATAATCATCATAATGATAACAATTATAAATATTAATAATTAAAATAATCGTGTTAAAGCATAATAATAGCAAGATCCTATGAGGTAAGCTAACAGAAATTAGTTACTTTGAAAATTTCCTAATGAACTAATCATATTGCCGGTTGAAGAACATCCCATCATCATAATTACGAGTATCATTTATCTAAACCTCCAATTAGATAATCTAGTCTTTTCAAATATCAAAATGATAACTAAAATATGCTTGATTTATAGATTATTTGGGTGGTTTGATAATTATCGCTGATGCCAAACTTGTTGATAGAAGAAAGAATTGGAAAATAATATCGTTGGTTCCTATTTATTATGTGAATATGAATTATAGAAGAAAAAAAAAAACATTTTGTCTCGCCCTTTTAAAAAGTTTTTAGTTAGAAAGGAATGTGACATATTTCGTATAAAAGGATGCTTAGCCTAAATATTACATTTCAATTTTATACGGGGTTTAAACTACACCTTCCTCGCAATTTGCTTCCTCATTGTTATAGTCAATCGAACTCCATCATCCTAGTCCTTGTTTCGTGGTCACAACTCTAGGTTCTCCGTTGCTCTTGTTGGTCTCCGTTGTTAATGTCCTTGTATCACTCTTTATGGTCTCAGTTGGCTTCCCACAAAACCTTGTTTTCTCTTCTATTTTCTATTATAATTTTATTTATTTATTTTGGTTTTTTGGTATTCTATTTCGTATAAACCACTAATATTTTTTTTTAAAAAAAAACCACTAATTATTGTAATTGGTCTTTTAATTTCTTTGTGATATAGAGACTATTAGCAGTTGTATACTCTTTGAAAACTCATAATATTCAATTTCAAAAACTTCTACTGATTGACCACTTATGTTATCATGCAGTCTATGCTCCAACACTGCAATACACCACCAATGACTTGGAGTAATTAATATTCTACTCTCTTTTTAAAAAATAAAAATAAAAATAAAAATAAATTATTATCGCAATAAATTACTGTTGGAGATTTGCCTACTTGCCTAAGAGAAGAGAAGAGGTAAACTACAAGTGACACAAATTGTACTAAAAATGACCAATAATTGTCACATGTCGGATAAACCATTTTAGATCTCAAAAAGTAAGTCACAATTAGTAAAAGCTCCGTCCTTTTTTCTGGGGGACTCATGTGATCTGTTTGGTCTATTTCAAGATTCTAATTACTAATTACTTAATTAGGGTATCCAACTCTCTATCTTTAAGAATCCCTCAAACACAAATATACAATCAATGAACGAACATTTTGTTACTTGGTCAATAGTTTCATCCGTAACTGAGTATGTTGGATTACTCATTGCCAATGTGTTGTCAATCACCAAGTACTATTATAGGCGATAAGTACTTTTGTTGATTACTTTAAAAGACGTATAGTCATGTAAACTTGGTCGTATACAACTCATAAGTGTAGCGGGTGATGTAACAACACACTTAAATCACACTAAAATATGTGTTATAAGAAATGCTTCATGAACTTTATTACTCCGTACCACTTTTGAGCTTAGCACTGAATGCTTTGAAAATTAGTGAAGGTTAGTAGATGATAAGATGGATAGACATTACCTTAATACATACTTCAATATATTGTTTCTGCTCTTTAGGGAAAGATTGATATGACCGGATCAACATCTTACACGTTGACTCATATCTATATTCGTCATATATAATATCGTTTCAAAATAAACTATTGTTAATATTTTGCTAATTTACTTGAGATGCTATTAATCGGTGAGTTTTCTACCACAATACTATTCATCATATTAGTATTAGGGATTTTTTTTTTCCTATTATCGTGGTTAATATTGCATTTTGAAATATATAATGATGACAATAAATAATTAGACCATACCTTTGAAAATTTTGTATCGAATACCTATTTATAGGAGAAGCTAATAATATAGCTAGCTATGGTATTACGTATTTAAATTAATACTAAATTCTTTCATAATATACTTTATTAGTTCTTTAATATTTGTTAATTTATATTCAGATGTTAATAAAATTATAATATACCTAGTATTAACATGCAAAATGTTATTGAACTCACTTAATACTCCGTACTTTATTCGTTCTTTTATACTAGCTAGAGTAAGACCCATTATATTTGAACTCACTTATTAGCTTTTGAGTTTATTTTTATTCATTAAGATTCATTAATTTTAAAATTAAAGCACAAGGTCTATCTACTAACTATAAAATTAGATTAAATTATGTCTAATATATTACAATCTGCATTCAATTATTAAAAGATCATCATTTTATAAGAATTTCTTAGTTACAAAATCCTTCATGGACCAGATTTTTTTTTTTACTTCTATTTTATTTAGAATGGACCACATTTAAAAACAAAGAAAAAAAATAATCTTTCTTTAGGTTCTACGTACTACATCGAACTGATCCCAATAATTAGGTGAGTTTATCTTGGGTAGAAGTACTTAGTTGGAGGAACTTGGAAGTGGTAAAGGAGAAGGACCACAAACAAAATATAATTACGTTATAATTTAATATAATCCATAAAGCTTTCATCATTGTCTTTAATGTAAAATTGAGAAATATTTTTGGAATATCTTCACTTAAGTAAGTTTTGTTCTTCATTAAAGTTAAATTAATTTCATAAATTCTAAATCACACTTGAAACTTTACCAAACTTTGTTTATTTTATTTTCTTGTCTAACATTAGTTGATAAGTATTATTATTAGAAGCATAAAGAGATTGACTCTTCCAAATTGGCAAAGGTCGCTATTAAAACCTTTATTATAAATTAATTATTAGTTAATTATACTTTATTATAGATTAAAGCATGGGATTAATTAAAATACAGTAACCAACAGGTGTCCATCGGTAAAGTGAATGATACCAAATCTACCTTCATGCCTAATTTTTGCTAAGACAGACAGACAATACACATAACATACAATTCATTGGTTTGTCTTCAACTATTTGTGTCTAATCCTTTATTAGTCTAGCAATAGGAGATACATTTATAGGGTTATTAGCATATAATGCTAGCTTAGTCGCGCTTATCCACTTGATTAAAAAGAGGTTCTTAACACGGAGTATTAGTTATTAATTATTAAACATAATTATTATTATGTAATTAAAAAGATGAAGGAAAATTATCAAAGCAATGATATAAGCTTGCACCCATGATCATTATTTCATTACTTGTGATTTTCATTGGTGATCATTTATAAGGTGGTTGCCTCTTCTAGTTTAAATTATATTGTATTATTTGCTTTTTGGTTACATACTAGGATGTCATTAGAGAGCTAATTAGTATTTGCCAGCTACATTTCCTTCGTACAATTTCTAAATTAATTTATATATAATTTACTTGTGTGACTTATATTAGTGTCTCACTGAGCTAAACTAATTGACTAATAGAAAATTCAAACTTATTGATGGTGATTCAATTATTGCTTGTATATACACTACTTATAAACTTGACTTTATTATTTTAAACTACAGTATCAAATTCAGTTGTTAATTAGCTAACTACTATTATGAGAGATTTTCCTGAGGGTTGCTAATTAACCTATTGAAGATACTTCCCCGTCCCTAATTACATTCCTACTTCTAGCATTTGTTCCTCACATAATAGAGAGAAATAGAAATGTAATTTAGAGACGGAGGGAGTACTCATTAATGATAGACATCGGTTTGTATTCTACAAGATTGCCAGATTTATTAAAAATAATAATAATAATAATAATATATAGAGTGGTAATTGGAAAATCTCCCCTCCAACAATTAATTTATCAAAGTTGAGGAAAAAGTCTAGAGTGAGGGCAAAATTTTAATTTTTATACTACGTATATATTAACCAATACATACGGTGTTTGTGTTTTGTGCTTTTCGGACTATATTATGAGAGTTTGTGCTTCAATGATATGACCTAATAGTAGAAATCCCTAGCTAACAACTGAGTTTGAATTGTGAACAAAATAACATGTGTGGCTTTAGGGTTTGTTCACATTTACTGAACTGAACTGATTGGAGCTGAACTGAACTGATTAGAGCTGAACTGATTAGAGCTGAACTGAACTGAATTGAGCTGAAATGAATATTTTACGAGAGAGGAAAATTAAGAGCTGAACTGAACTGGACTGATTGGAGCTGAACTGAACTGAACTGATTGGAGCTGAACTGAACTGAACTGATTAGAGCTGAACTGAACTATACTGAACTGAATTAAGTAAATGTGAACATGCCCTTAATTATAAGTTTTTTAACCCACCAAAGCATTCAGACATCTTGTCCGAACCATATATTATTTCACAAAACTTTCAATTTTGGACGATTTATTTGACTTATGTCACTCATCTATTGATTATCTGGGAACGAATATGAAGACAAATATCAAGTAATTATTGGTCAACACTAGATTATATTTTTATGCCCCAAAAACTGTTAGATTATGTAAATAATCAAGTATATAATTAGTTTGTAAATTACTAATGTAGCCTTAACCCTAACCTAGTATACGCTTGTATTATATATTGACTTTTGATCAATGAGAAAGCCACGGCAAATATTCTCTCATCTCTCACATTCTCTCATGGTATCACGAGTCTAGGTTTTTCAATCCGAAACCCTAACTCTTCTGCTCATTTCTTCTTCTCTTCTTCAATGGCCGATTCTAGCAAACTCCATCCGGCCACTACTGTTAACAACATCAAAGCATGTATTCCGGTGACTCTGGACTACAAGGGAACTCAATACAACCTATGCAAGACTCTTTTTCAACTCCACTGCCGTGCAAACATGGTAATTGATTTTATCATTCCTCCTCCGGTTGATCCCTCTGCCAAGAAACCCGACCAAACTGCTGCCGATTTGGCTTTCTTGCAACGCCTTGATGACATTGTTAGACAGTGGATTTATGGGACAATATCCTTTGACTTATTCAACACCATCGCCAACCCCGATGACAAGGCTGTCAACGCTTGGAAAAGGTTGGAGAATTTCTTCCATAATAACAAATCTGCTCGTGCTTTAACCCTTGATGCGCAATTCACAAACACCAAACTTGACCAATTTGATGGTGTTAAATCATATTGCTCACATCTCAAAGCCCTTGCGGATAGTATGAAAAACGTTGGTGACACAGTCTCCGACAATCGAATGGCTTTGCAACTTTTGAAGGGTCTCTCGGAGGAGTATAAACCCTTTCGAACGTCCGTTCGTCATCTCGATCCCCTTCCTTCCTTTGATGCGTTGCGTTCCATGCTCGAACTTGAGGAGCAAACCAATGCATCCGACATGTCCAGTGAAATCCATGAGGAGGCGCATCTATCTCATACCTCTTCCTCGGCTTCACAATCTGTTGGAGATTAATCTCAAAATTCAGCACAATCTCGTGGTGGAAATTCTCGCAACAGTGGTCGGAAAAATAAGGGAAAAGGCGGTGGTGGAAAGGGAAAAACTACCACTGCCGGGGGTGCTGGCCGGAACACCCAGCAGCAGCAGCAGCCCCCGCAGCAGCAGCAGCGCTGGGGTCCTGCTTCCCAACAGCAGCAACAGCCTGGGCAGGGGCGGATGATGCCCCCTCCTTGGCAGTACTGGAATGCAGGGCCTTGGGCGTCTCCTCCCTGACCTTACCCTACACAAGGGCCTGCTTCATATCAGTGGAAGCCACGGCTGGCCGCTTCCCAAGGTCAGCAGCCGGGTCTTCTTGGTTCCAAACCTCCGCAAGCTTATTTCATGGGAAATTCATCCTCCTCTTCGGGTTATGCTCCGACGAATATTGAACAAGATATGCATACCTTCTCCATTGCCTATCCGAACTACTACATGGACACCGGTGCTACATCGCATATGACTAATTCCCAAGGTAATTTGTCTTCATATGTCAATTTGAGCAATAACATTAATAATTCTATTATTGTTGGTGATGGTAGCAAAGTTCCGATTAAAGGTTATGGTCATGAATCTCTAAACCAAAACACACTTCAACTCAAAAATGTCCTTCACGTTCCTAATCTCATCAAAAATCTAATTTCTGTTAGAAAATTCACTACCGATAATAGTGTTTCAATTGAGTTTGATCCTTTTGGGTTTTCTGTGAAGGATTTGCAGACGGGGAGAAAAATAGTGAGATGTAATAGCAGTGGCGATCTATATCCCTTCTTCTCGGATCGTCAAGTCCTTTCATGTTCCACTCCGTCAGCTTTTGCAGTTATTTCTCCTAGTATGTGGCATTCCCGCTTAGGTCATCCGGGAAATGCAGTCTTAGGTTCTTTGCGTAGTAGTGAATTAATCAAATGTAATAAGGCTCGTCTTGATGTTTGTCACTCTTGTCCTTTGGGAAAATTAATAAAATTGCCTTTTTACAATTCGCATTCTCATACTACTATGCCATTTGACATTATTCATAGTGATTTATGGACATCTCCCGTATCTAGTTCTCTTGGGCACAAATATTATGTTCTTTTTCTTGATGATTACACGAATTTTTTATGGACTTTCCCGATTGCCTCTAAATCTCAAGTCTATGACTTATTTCTTCGTGTCCGAACCTATATTCACACCCAATTTGAACGGGAAGTGAAAGCTTTCCAATGTGACAATGGAACTGAATTTAAAAATGACCCTTTTATTAAATTTGGTCACCAACATGGAATGGTTTTCCGCTTGTCTTGTCCATATTCTTCACCTCAAAATGGTAAATCCGAATGAAAAATTAAGACCATTAATAATATCGTTCGTACCCTTCTTTGTCATGCTTCTATGCCTCCCACTTTTTGGCATCATGCTTTAGAGATGGCAACTTATCTTCACAATATCCTACCTACAAAACTTCTCGACTTCAAGTCCCCTACTCAAATTTTATATTAAAAACATCCTGATTATTCACATCTTAGGGTGTTCGGTTGCTTATGTTACCCCCTTTTTCCCTCCACTAAGGTAAACAAACTTCAACCACGTTCTACACCATGTGTTTTTCTTGGCTATCCAAGTAATCATCGGGGTTACAAATGTTATGATATTTCGAGTGAGCGTATAATCATTGCGAGACATGTATGGTTCGATGAGTCTGTCTTCCCTTTCTCTAAGGTTCATTCCCCTCAAGCTCATACTTATGACTTCTTAAGTGAAGATTTGAGTCCTCTTAATCATTCCTTGCTTCGGCAAACTTCCTCAAATCCTTTCCAAGCCACCTCCCCATTGATGTGCTTAATTCAGGCATTGACCCAAGTAACTTATATTGACTTTGTTTGTAACTTTCGATATGATAGAATTAAGTCAACTTCAACAAGAGATTTCAACAAAAAGCACATCATGCTATTGATTTTGCAGCTAGCTGATGTAAACTTCAAAAGATGAAACAAATGGTTGCTGGTCTACGGGACATAACACGTATACCAGCCAACTCTAAACCCAAATAATGTTAATAAATAATGATTAGATTGATATATTATCTGGAGATATAGTAAATAATTAAGTCTGTCTTTGCTCCTGATCAGTCTTGTATGAACATATATGTAGACGATACGTATTCATTTAATTATAATTAATCAATCTATGTCATTGTCGTCGTAAAATGTGAAGGCAAATTTAAAGTATTTTGCAATTTCTACTCTGTAATAATAAAGTATACACAAAATAAGATTTTCTATTTTCCCGTGTTTAACCAATCGACAATATGAAGGTTTGTAAGTAACTATAGAGGCAGGGGACAATCAGTTGCTTGATTTGAAGATTATTTGTTCTCATTATGCAATTTGACATTCGATGCTAAAAATAGCAATCAATTCTTTTATTTATTTACTTTATTTTGGTTAGTTAATATTTTCATTAATACGGAGTAATAGTAGTAAAAATCTACTCCATGATGTCCAAAAATAAATTTACTGTAGAAATTGACTCCGTACCAGTCTACCAGAGTATCTTCAACAGTGGATAAAAAAGGTAAGAGTAATATTTGTGAATTTTAAGAAAAAACTCAAAAAAAGTAAAACGACAGCCATACACGTGGAAAAGGATGTACGGTAAAACACAACAAATCACGTGGTAACAATAGGATGGTACAGTGTGCTGACATAGACCAATCAAGGGGGACCACCTGTAAACCTTTGAGTCTAAAATTACATATTTACAATTTTACCCCTGATTTTAACAGAGGTATCAGTCCACCAGGATATTTCCCCCACCACGTTTTAATAAGATCCCACCAATTGGTCAAGTAATCACTGCCTCTGTTGAATGCTTCTATACTTCGTTCTATCTCTCTCACTAAATATCTTGTGTTTTATTATGCTGCTCCTCTATGCCTCCAATAGTACATACTCCCTGTATTTTCTTTTATTTGCATCAGTTTCACCGGTACAATTGATGAGGCACAATTTTAATCATTAATGTCTTTAATTGTCTATTAATAAAAATTATAACAAAATTATATTATGAAACTAGCTACTCCGTAGACATTATGACTAATCTAATGATATATTATATAATAACATTTATTTATATTATAGAGGTGAAAAAATTAAGTCGATCATGGTATGCGAATAGTGCAAAAATCAAAGTGATGCATTTAAGGAAAAAAACAGAGAGAGAGAGAGAGAGAGTACTTTTCCGTTTCTTTATGGTTGCAACATACACTTTATCACGATACTTGAGATAAGTGGATCACACATGATATAATACACTTAAAATGGGGATAAAAGTTTAGACCGTTAGAACTTAGATTTATAATCAAGTGAGCCATGAGGTTTAAATAAAGGTAATAGTACAATTTTCACTATAAAAACTTTTCTTTTATAGCGTGTTGCAACTATTGTGAAATTTTTATTTTAGGAAAATGTTGCAATCATAAAATAATGGAGGAAATATTTTTTTAAGTGTTACTCCCTCTCTCTCTTTTTTTTTTTCTTTTTTTTTTAATGCATTTTACACTATTCACATACTATAGTTGACTTAATTTTTTCACCTCTATATTATATAACATATTATTATATTCATCATAATGTCTAGTTTCATAATATAATTTTGTTATAATTTTTACTAATTAATAATTAAAGATATTGATGGTCAAAGTTGCGTCTCTGTGTCGGTCAAACTGATGCGAATAAAAAAAAAAGGGAGTATAATTTTTTTTTTTTTATTGTAAATATATATATATATGCATGTTTTGATGATGACCATAGTCGGTTCAGAAAAGCACAACAATTTATATTGTAATACTCCCTTCGTCTCTAAAAAAGTTCTTCCCATTTAAATTGGTTGCCAACACCAAACTTTGATCATAAATATATTATTACTCGCTCATTAGTGAAAAACACAAGTATATAATTGAATAACTACTCCATACAATATATCCTTATGTGGCAAGATCCCCTAATACGTAGTATTTGAATGTTTCCCACTTCCTTTACATCATTAGATGCTTCATTATTTTGGGGGAAGTGTATGAAGTTAATATTGTATACTATAAAGATAAATTGTTCCTCTCCCATAAAATATAGTTGTATAATTTATTAACGTGTTAATTACATCAACGTTTACATTATGATATACTCCGTGTAAATTTTGCTAATAAAATAATAAATAAAAAAGCCAAATCTTAAGTCTTATGTTTTAAAACGAGGAGTGTAGGTAAAATTCTAAACGCACGTACAAGCCTACAAGGCAGTAGAATTTATTCCAGTTCAAAATTGACATTTAAAATAAACAATTGACACAATCTAGCTTAAAATTTTTAAAATTAACCAACTAATCATGTGTTGAAAACTTGAAACCTATACTTATTTCTATAAATAGAACATCTGAAGTGTATAACATTAACCCTGTGTATTTATTACTCGTATATAATTATATGCATTATTAAGATTTGATATTGATGAAGCATGTATTGACACGTACAAATCTAACAAAGTTTTACATATAATTAAATAAACAACTCTTAAAGTGATAATTGCAACAATTTATAATTTAAACATTATGAATCTGTTAAAATTATACATGATGCAATGATCATGATCATATATTTTAAAATCGGTCTACTGGAATAAAGGATAGATGTAAATTGATGAGAGATTCAACCTCAAACACTAAAGTAAACAATAATACTCCATCCTCAAATCATTTGCATGCATTGCTTCTACGTACACCATCTTCATGGAGTACAAGGAACTTAGGAACTCATGTGTAAAATGTGAGATAATAAAGTAGAGTATGTCAAAGGACATAGGCTAATAGGTATCAAGAGATGCCAACAAAAACCACCTAACAAGGAGAGTTAAGATAATTCATACTTCATATTCCCTCCGTTTTTTTTATATGCATCACTTGGGAATGCACATAATTTTAGGAGATAAATATAATATTGTGAGTGGGTGAATAAATTATTATAATAAAAGTATTATGGGGACCATGAAAGAGAAAGTATGTGAGAGAGAATAGATATTTTATTATTTAAGTGGGGACATAGAAGAGAGAGAAATGATAAAATAATTTGAATGGGGTTTAAAGTAAGAGAGAGAAATAATAAAATATAGTATAACTTTACCAAATATAAAAGTGATGCATCTAAAAAATACACCCATAAAAGAAAAGTGATGCATATAAAAAAACGGAGGGGGTATATAGCTGTGATTTTTGTGAAAGTGAAAACTCTAACACAACAACTAAAGCCCATATGCAATTTCTTTATTTGTTTCTTTCTAATGTTTCCACTAGAATACAAAGATTCCGTCTTAAATCATAAATTTGACCATAAGAATTCACAAAATCGTGTGGTATGTACCTTATTAATTTTGTTTCAAAATTTACTTTGAGATATTAATTCTTACAAAATTTATAGTATGATCATTTTCAAATTAAGGTAATATATGATGAGCGGTTTTCAAAAAAAAAAAAGGTAATATACGATGATGAAGAAGATTGATACACCTCACATTAAATGAGAGACTAGTTGTACGTTTGGTAGACGATATATCCTAACGATGTAGAGAGAGTGATGGTGAGGAAACTGAGAAGATATTCAACATTGCTTTTATTGTCTATTTTTTGCTTAAATGAAAAGATTTTCGTGGACAAAAGAGATTGTTAAAATAAAAGTAGTTACACTGAACACTTTTTAGACCCATTATTATATCAAATTTAGGTAACATTAACATAGATTAATAGTTTAATATCATTTTGGTGGTGACAATAATAATTTAATTTATACTTAATTTATCAATAACATGAGCATAAAATACATTAATAAACAGGGTTATATTTAAGTCGCATTATATTCTACTTCCGCAGTTCTTTTTACTTGACCTGTTTCTTTTATCACGCTTGCCAATGCACAATTTTAACCATCAATAATTTTAATACTCTATAAGTTAATATTATAAAAGTTATATATTGTGATAATACTTATTTAGACAATTCTAACAAGATCTTACATGAATATATTTTTTTTTACCTATAATTCTCAAAAGACGGTCAAAGGTGGGTTGGTAAATAATGTAAAAGTCAAAGCGGGTCAAGTAAAAAAGAACGGAGGAAGTATGTACTATCTAAATAAACTAAGTGAATTAATAATTGCCTCAAAAAAAAAAAAGTGAATTAATAATTTTTTTTTATTAATTATTAATAATGCTTATATGGTTGTCAATCTTGTCATTAAAAACTTGGAGGTGAAATTTCTTAGATAACTTAAGTGGATATATAAATATAAATATATAATTGTTTCCTTAGCAAGAACAAGGAAAAAAAAAACACTTTTAGAAAATCTTAATTGCTGTAAATAGAAAAAAATCACATTATTTTTTTAATTTTTTTTATCAATACACTATATAAATTTTTTTTATGTAAAGACTTCTTTTTCATGTTTAACTAAACAACATTTTTACAGTTCCTTATTTATAGATGGTAAAACTGCAGTTGTCTTGGACAATTATACCCCTAAACATAGTTGTTACATATCAACAACTAAATTTATGATTTAAGGTCAAACCAAAATAACTTCCGAATATGCTAGATATGGCGCTCGCATCGTGCGAGTTAGCTGCCCTAATTTTAGAAAGTAATTCATATAATAAAAAAAAACAAAGACAATATTAATTTTGAACATAATATTTTAGTAATGCGTTAAAAACAAATTTTATCAAAGTATTGTATATATAATGTTCCATATTTTTTTTATATCGATACTCTATTTATTATATTTCATTTCCTTTGTTCTTTCTAAATAGCATAGTTGAAGATTTCATGCTTTTGAATTTATAATTGTTATATACTACATCCATTTTTAATTAGTTGACACGTTTTGCCTTTAGCACTATATACACACGTCTCTTTGACCATGTATTGTGATTTATATATGACGAAAATATAGCCAAGTGGGATCTTGTTAGATTTGTCACAATATATATTTTCAAAATATCAAAAAAAAATTTATAATTTTTGTTTACAGGTAATTTAAGATATTAATAATTGAATTTGTGTATTGATGACAAACGTAACTCAAGAAACGTGTCAGCTAAAAAGAAATGGAGGAAGTACTATTTATTATTATTTGAAACATTTGCATTTTTAAACTCATAAATAATCTTCAAAAGTTGCAAATTATATGTAACAAAAGTATTTTATAAAGTCAAAATATTACATTAACAATTTAACATCGATGTTAAATTTGACTATGTCAATTATTATGATTTTTATGAATTCAAATAAAACACCCAACAGAAAACAGATAACACATGTAATTAGTGCATTGATTCATTGAACAATTCAAACTAATATTTTAGCATAATTTTTATTATTAAAGATTCTTCCCATGTCTTAAAATTGAAAAATACTACTCGTACAGTCGTACTCCTAGTACATGTAAAAAAAATTAATAAAATAATCATATTAAAAAAAAGGCCCAAAATTTTCTGCCGGGTTTCCTCTAGCCAACCGTGTTGCCTGCCGCGAAGCAGACAGTGATAGTGACGAGACTTAGCGGTAACGGCAGCTCTTCCGTCACTGTTGTTTCACTTTCCCGTTAAGTCACGCGCTCCTAAACGACGCCGTTTTACTTTTACCACTACTATTCAGTCAATATGTGTCAACCTACTTATTAACTAACGGCTCCGTTAATTGATTTTGTTGTCCCTTACCACAACATTACACCAACATCCTTTTGATCCCGTTTAAGAATCTAACCATGGTTAAAAAATAACTTAACCATGATTTTCTAAATTAAATTAGTTAAGTTTTGTCAATTTTTGCAATTTGCCGGCCTGCCCACATCATGAATGAAAAAGAAGGAAGGTCCCCCACATTATGAAGTACTAGTACTAATGTTTTTGTAATTATTGAAATATTTGTGTGTTCTAGATGTGACTATCTCTAACCACATTATACTATTTGAATTGCAATGTAATGTTATCTTGATTTACCTAGGATTATATAAAAAGGACATGTCCATAGCTTATAATTAAGCTAAGTATAGCAACAAATTTGCAACTCTTTTTCAAGTAATGATAATTTACTTTTTACGTGACTGTGGCAGATGAAAAAAAAAAGTAACAATTAACGTAAGTGATAATATAAAAAATAAAAACGCAAACCTAACTATTGAACTTTATCCATGGCTTGGTGCACATCAATAGACACATGTTGTATGGTGTAAGTAAAAATGTAAAGCCCAAATTTACTGAATTGTATGTACGGTTTTGGCGCACATCAATAGACACGTGTTGTATGTGATAGTGATAATGTGAAGCCCAGGTTTGCTGAATTATATGCATGGCTTAGTGCACATCTATAGACATGTGTGTTTTATGTGTGAGTGTTAATATAAAGTCCAAACTTATTGAACTCTATGCATAAATTGGCGCACATCAATAGACACGTGATGTTGTGGCATATCTAATTACGAGATACATGGTATGGATAGCATAAGTTTCCGCCAAAGGAAAATTTTCTCCAACGTAATCTTTTAGACAATTTGAAAGCATTGTGATTAACCTATGATTTTTTATTTCTTTACTGATGACCTAGTTATTAATCTAAAAAAACACATAAGTTAAATTCTATTTTAGAATTTGAATTTAAATATATGATGTTAACGAAAAAAGAAGTATAATATCTTTTAACAGAATTAGATATGATGTTAGCTAAGATTTTTTTATTTTATTATTTTATATATTTATTTTTTTTTTAAAAAAATGAGTTCATTATATTAAGCTTAATAATAAGATATCGTAAAGTCTATTTCAAATAATATATGATTATTTAATTTTAGACATGAATGTATGAAAATAATAGAAAGATATAGTGGCTAATTTAATTTATAACAAATGCAAACGCTAACATAATCTCAAATTTATTGACCGCTATGCCTGCCTAAGCGCAAAATTAATCATTAGGAACTTAGCATGATATATTAAATCAACATATTTGCCTTCATCTAGCTTAACATACAATTAATGAATGTGTACATACACCATTTGTTTCATATAGATCTTTTCAAAAGTGAGAATAATATCAATATGAAATGTATTGTAAGAATTGAAGTATATATGAAGCATTGTATTCATTTTCAAGCTTAAAAATAGTACTCAAATGAAATGAATTAAACATCACAATACAATTGTATTCACATCATCGATCTTGATATTTTGCTTAGCTAGGTTTTAGTAGGGGTGAGCATGGGACGGGTACCCATACCATTAGTACTAACGGTTCGGGTACCCGATAACCAATATCACTAAAAGTGATATCCATAACCCGAATCGATAAGTTCGGGTACCCGGACTTTGGGTACCCGGATTTTCGGAACGGTTATCGCATACCTAATAAAGTATCCAATAGTGATAATAAAACTTAAAAAATTAGTTATTATGATATTTTTTTAACACTAATTAACAACAATACCACATGATCTTGACCAAATTATTAATAACATTACTAATTATTGATATTATATAGTGATTACGAAGTAATGTAAGAGTTTAAATATTGAAAAGATAGATTTAAGTAGGAAAAAAAAAATTGCTTATCGGAACGGAACGGGAAACCGTTAATTTTAAAATGATACTCAAAAACCATACCTGATAACAAATTATCGGAACGGATACCCGAACCGTTATGGTTATCGGATCGGGTACCTTAATTTTCGGAACGGTAACGGAAGGGTTTTCGGGTTTTCGGTTTTTCGGGTATGTAGTTTTGCTCAGCCCTAGGTTTTAGCATTGTATATTCATTTTCTTCCAGGACAGCTTAAAATAATACTAATGAATTCAACATCACAATTCATAATACAATTGAATTCACAACCTCAATCTTGGTCTTTCGCTTAGGTTTTGATTTATATAATTAGCACGTTTGAAATCAACTAATCTAGTAGTGGAATTTAGCTCTATGATGTGATAAATTTTCTACTCTTAATTCGTTTGTTAATAAGAACTAAAGGGATAGTGCATGACCACTATTGTTGTTCAATAACAAAATCGTTGATTTACCCGTTCATTGAAACACCTTTGTTATCTTATCCAAACCTTTTAAACTTATTGCAAATTATTCATATACTATGTTAAATATTAAGGTATTTAGAAGTTAGAGGACAAATGCTATTGGTAAAACATTTTAGAGTACAACTCAATTTCTTACGTAAATAAGCCTTAGCTTAAAGTGGAACATATCAAAGGGCAATAATAGGTTATTACATCATAGGGTTTTTGCTTATTGACTTATCATGCAAAGTATATAACAAAAATTTATGTGTGTGGCATCACATAATTCACACATACAAATGTGACATCACTACCTCTTTACCGAATATACGTATCATTAACACCTTTAATTGGATATTATCTAAACCAGTTGGGCCCAATTCACTTCTATCGTTTATACGAGTAGTCTTTATAGATACCATCTCAAGTGATAGTAATTAAGTTTAATTTCCAAAATTTACATACAATAATGCATTTTTGTTTTTAAAAAAGGGTCCATGTGTAATAATGTGTGAATTATTAGCTGTGTAAATCATATTAAAAGGGAAATAAATGATTTATTAATGATACCATTTCTTATATGTATAGCAATTAGTTGTCCATAATCTCACATTACCTTCTATTAAGATTTACTAATATATCATCCAAATATAAAAGATTATTTCTATATCATTAAGATTTTTCAAGCTATAAATACAATGGTCTAAATCACTGTCAAATTCCATTCAATAAGTTACTCCACAAAACATATACAAAAATATTCTTGAAGAATTCCTCCATATAGCAAAGGTAAGTCATCACATATTCTCTTAGTATTTGAAAGTCTATCAATTATAATTATATATTCTCCATAGATGTCTTCCAATCTGTTACTTTGTCAAAATATAGCAATTCGAATAATACCATTACTAAATCTTACATTTATATAAATTCATTTGTATAAAATAAAAAGCACCCATGCTTCCCTACAAACAGTATGGAATCATTCTATTTATATACGTACTATAAAATTCTGTATTTTATTTTGTTTATCATCTTTGCTTATAATTAGTTGCATCATTTCTTTTTTGCACTATCTATATATAAAGTTTGTCATAAACTCATCTCTCAATCCTAAATAACTAAATCACATGATTAATCTGCATGAGCATATAGATTAAGAATAATTCAAAAATCGAAATGACCCGATCCAACCTTGCCCGATGACCTGAATTTACATTGGTTTTGATCCCATTTGTTTTACATACTTTTTGTAGTACGCTGTAGTTTTATAATTATGTATAAATTTATGCGATATCAGATTAAACCTAAAGTCATCAAAATGGTGTTACGGCTATGTTTAATTCACCTTTATTATTTCAGGAACTTATTAGTTGTAGTTGATCAGATCATCAGAAAAAAAATAAAAAAATCTAAGCATACTTTATAAATTTATGTGCGAATTTTTTTTATCACTAAATATATTTAATTATAAAAATTACACATTAATTAAATATACATTAATACAAGTCCAAAAAGAACCTATTTGATGTATATTTTTTCTTAAGAAATTTAAATCAAATTAGATAAAATCAATAAAGTGAAAAAACATATCCTACGAGTATATCGTGTAATTATTAGTACAAAAAATTGTCAAGAATAAATTTTGAGCGTCTTTCCATAATCCACTTTAGATAAATAGAATTAAAAAATCGGTAATCTAAGTTGTATGACTTGTATAACTATTTAATTAATTAATTAATTACGGAGTAATATTTATTCAATAAATTTATCAATATAATTATTAAAATTGACTCTTTTAAGATTCATATTAAAATTGAAATTAAATTTTTTACAAAATAAATTGAAAAAATTAATGCAGAGTATTTAATATAAAAAAATAATAATATAGAGTACTAATTATAGTATTGCAAAACATGTCACTTAACTTGCTAAAATCGGTTATCAACCGGTCTTATTCTATTTAAAACAAATGCCCTGGGGACAAAGGTGGTACTAATATTATTTTGGAATAATTCACGGAAGGGCCAGTTAGTTAGGGAAGATCGATCAAAAGTCATAGTATTTCTAAATTTTCTAATCAATATGAAGTAAGATTTTTACTTCATATTTTCTTTGGCCAATTGACCAGATTGGTAAATGAAAAAAAACTCACATTGACAAAAAAAATAAATTTGAGAGAATTTGGTTAAAAAAAGGCTAATCCCAAGTGGTAATTTGTTTATTTTCTTATATTTTTTTTACCAATTTGGTTCAAAAAGCTTGGAGTCAGTTTTTGTTTTTTTTTTTTTTTTTCATCAGTTAGAGGTCTTTTTTATTTACAAATCTAGTTAAGCATAGTTTTTTATAAATGAAAAACTTTACTTTATTTCCTTTAAAAAAAAAAAAATTACTCTTTTTTTTTTTTTTTTTTTGAAAACTTACTTTATTAGTCCTAAAATAAGGAGAGAGAAAGAAGTGATGTCCGTGTGAGTCATGACACGGTGAAAGGCAACAACAAACGGGGTTAGAGGATGCGTATAATAAGACGCGCGTAAAGCGGTTTTGGGATTCTCTAACGGCGTTCATTTCCCCATCAAATCAAACTAACCCAAAAAAAAATAAAATTAGAGAGAAAACTCCAACACCAACAACATTACAACAGCAGAAGAACAAAAACCTGGTTTTACTCGAATTCTTAAGCGGTTTTGTTTAGCTAAAGAGCGGTTTTCCGGGGAGTAGAGAAGTGGGTTTTGTGTGATTTTAATCTTTTGGGGTGGTATTTTTATTAGCAGTTACAAACGTTTCGAAACTCCAAAGGTTGGAGCTTTAATTGCAGACAATAATATTGGTGATAAATTGAGTATTTATTGATTGATTCAGAAGCTTTGTATTTTTTTTGTTACCCTTTTCAACTCATTTTAAGATTTTAAGATTTGAAGAAGCAGAAGATTATTTATGGCAAATAGTATGGCATTTGGGCAACCCAATTTATCTCCTGGTGTTCGAGATTCAGGTACATATTTTTTTAAAGAAAATTTTCCAAATTTATTAGTTTAATTCCTGTGAATTTCTTAATTTTTTTTGTTATTAAAGAAAATTTTCCAAATTTATTAGTTTAATTCCTGTGAATTTCTTCAATTAGTATAAATTGGGTTTATTTATTTTATAATTTTTGTGAAATTGTGAATAATTTAGCAGGGGGTGGTGATGTTCTGTATCCAGAGCTATGGAGGGCGTGTGCTGGTCCACTGGTGGAAATTCCGCGCGTTAATGAGAGAGTTTATTATTTTCCTCAAGGTCATATGGAACAAGTGAGTGTAATTTTTCATATAATTTTGGGTTTTTAATTTTTTGAAGGATTTTATTTTTGGGTAAATTTTGATGAATATTTGCAAAATTGTTTGTAGTTGGAAGCTTCGACAAATGAGGAATTAAATCAGAGAATTCACATGTTTAATCTAAATTCTAAGATCTTATGTCGTGTGTTGAACGTTCATTTGCTGGTAATTGTTCTTTCAATTTTGCTATTTTATTTATTTATTTTTTATATTATAATGTTTTAATTAATTATTTGGTTGTTTAATTGTAGGCTGAAAAAGATACAGATGAAGTGTATGCACAAATAACTTTACTGCCAGAAGTAGATGTAAGACTCTTTGAAAATGATTGTTAATTTGTTTGATTTTGACAAGGCCTTTGCATCTTTTGATTTTGATTTTATTACTTTTTGTGTTGAAATTTCTTTTTGGGGTGTTTGCTTTTTTTGATTTTCTCCTGAAATTGTGGTTTGTTTTGGAAATTTTGTTATTTTTGTGTGTAGCAAACTGAACCACTTACTCCTGATGAATATCCATCCGAGCCACCGAGGCCGGCGATTAGGTCCTTTTCTAAGGTCTTGACTGCCTCCGACACCAGCACCCATGGTGGATTCTCCGTTCTTCGCAAACACGCGAATGAATGCCTTCCTCCTTTGGTATATTCTTGTTTGTCTTAAATCTTTGCTCAATTTTTTAGTTTGTGGTTCTGCTGAATTTTGATGATTATTGCATTTACGGGATTAAGGCTTTGATTGATTGATTGATTGAATTCTCGTGTTTTTTTTCTTTCTTTCTTAGGACATGACACAACAAATTCCATCTCAAGAGTTGGCAGCCGAAGATCTTCATGGCTATCCGTGGCGCTTTAAGCATATCTTCAGAGGTATGATCATTTTGTAGTTCAATGTGATGTTCAATTCATTAATCAAACAATCCTCAATTTTCATAGGTTAGTAAATACACCAAATTGTTGAAAGTAAAGCTGCTTGCTACCTTGTTTTAATCACATGCATAAGGTTGCCTAGAAACCACCTAACGTTCTCACCAATCATTTCATACTCGTGTAGGCCAACCTCGGAGGCATTTGCTTACAACTGGATGGAGTCATTTTGTGACTTCAAAAAGATTAGTTGCTGGTGATTCTTTTGTTTTCCTCAGGTATATTGCTTGTTCCGAAATTACTAGTATTTTGTTTGCAAATTGTCTGTGGGTTTGTATTAATGTTCGTCATTTGGTTGTTTAGAGGAGAGAAGGGTGAATTACTAGTTGGGGTACGTCGTGTTGCCCGTCAACAGAGCAGCATGCCCTCCTCTGTGATCTCAAGTCAGAGCATGCACCTCGGAGTACTTGCTACTGCATCCCATGCTGTCACTACTAATACCTACTTTGTGGTTTATTATAAGCCAAGGTAAGCTTCACTACTAATTATGAACTGTAATTTAGTTGTAAGTCTGTTGCTGTCTTCCAATGATAGGAGTCGAGAACTATAGTATTTTTGTGACATCAGTTGGTTTTGGTTCATCTTAAAACAAGCAGGATGAGTCAGTTCATCGTAGGATTGAACAAATACTTGCAGTCGGTTGCCAATGATTATAAAGTGGGCATGAGGTTTAAGATGAGATTTGAAGGGGACGACACTCCAGAGAGAAGGTATTGGAACGTCACGTGTCAGTTAGATTTGTTTCCTAGATTAGAGTTGCCATTAAATATTCTAATCTATTCTTAAATTCGGTGATTTCAACAGGTTTACAGGTACAATTGTTGGTGTTGAGGAACTCTCACCCCAATGGAAGGATTCTAAATGGAGATCGTTGAAGGTTCATAAGCCCTCCTTTTCTGTGTCCAATTATGAAGTTGCTGCGCTTTGTAGTCAAATTTCTTATTATTTGACCTTCTTTTGTAGATTCAATGGGACGAACCCACATCCATTCCTAGACCAGATAGGGTGTCTCCATGGGAGATTGAACCCTTTGGTTATCCTGCTGCTTTAGATGTTGTAGATCCTGTTGTCAAGAACAAAAAGCCCCGGCCATCTGTTGAAATCCCTGGCCATGGTTAGAGAAGCATTTTCTGCATTACTCCTTATTTTGTCTTTCGAGCTCAAAATTTTTAATGTTGCTTAGATTCTTCTTCTCAACTTTCGTTCCTAATTTCCACCATTTTACTTGCAGCTTCCATGTCAGTTAATGATTCAACTTCTCGGAACCCCATTAATGACAACTCTCAGGTCAGTCTTGAGTCTTTGAATTTCATTAAACATATTTATTATCAAGAATCTCGACATTTGGATTTCTTTTGGATTACTGCTAGTCTGCTATACTTTCTCTATCTTACATGCAAGTTTGATTTCAGGGAGAAATCGAGGATTGTAAAACTGCAACTGCATGGTCCGTTTTCTCTGGATATGCAACCCCACAGTCTGCAAAACAAAGTGGTGACCTAACTGAAGTTGGGAAGAAAACTGAGACCACTTCAAGCTACAGGCTGTTTGGTATTGACCTAATGAAACCTTCCACACCGACAACTGTGGAGGAGAACTTTGTGCAAGAGCCGAATGTGAATGGAGTTTCCAAAGAGGAACAGGGGCGCAGCTTAGACTCAGCTGCTGAATCTGAACAAAAATCAGATTTTTTAAAGATTTCTCAAGAAAAGAAGCAAATGCTACCATTGGCTTCATCCAAAGATATGCCAAGCAAGCAGGGTTCCTCTACCAGAAGTCGTACAAAGGTATATACAAGTGATGCATAAGATAGTACCCTATGATCCTAATTCTTTTTTAGTTAATTAGTCTAATAAGAACATTTGTTGGAATAGGTGCAAATGCAAGGTGTTGCTGTTGGCCGGGCTGTTGATTTGACAACGCTGGAAAGCTATGATCAGCTTATTGACGAATTGGAAGAGCTTTTCGATATAAAAGGACAACTTCGGCCCAGAGTTAAATGGGAAATTGTATTCACAGATGATGAAGGCGATAGGATGCTTGTGGGCGATGATCCTTGGCTGTGAGTTTTCTTTCTCTCTCGGTCTCATTAAACTGAAACAAAAAACTGTCCATTTCCAAATTTGCTGATTCAGTTTTTATATTTGTTTTCATACAGTGAATTCTGTAGCATGGCCAAGAAACTTTACATATGTTCAAGCCAAGAAGTGAAGAAAATGAGTGCGGGATGCAAGTTGCCCTCCTCGTCGTCATTAGAAGGTGATGGCACTGTTGTAAGCATGGAATCTTCTGGGAATTGAAGGGCTGTTAATCAAAACTTTAGTACCTTGATTCTGGGTGATAATCCTTTTTTTTTTTTTTAGTCTTTTTAATTCATTTTGATGAAATGGAAACTGTTTCATAATTTGTTAGTGCTAATGTGGTGAGCTTAGAGAAAAAGGATTCTTTTCCTTTTTGTTGGCAACTCACTTTTTAGAGAGTTATTTTATAAAAACTTGGTAGGCTAAGTAGTAGTCTTAAAAGCCAACTACTAAAGTTGGGTTTTTTTCAAGTGTTAAAAATCAATTTCAAATCATCAGGGTGATTAGTGGGAAGAGAGAGAGGGATAGAAATGTTAGGACTTTTAGACTGTTGTGAATATATAAAATGTTAAGCCATTTTTAGTGGTTCTTTCTTTCTCTTTTCTATGTTTGGTTTGTAAATAACTGTACTTGGCTTGTGGCAATTTAGTCATTTATTTTGCCTTTACCAGTTTTATGGTATTATTGGTATATACAAACAAAGTAGAGTAATTTCTTGTTATATCTCTACCATATGTAGACCAACTAGTTTTAGTGGACTACATGGGATGATTCTTGCAACTTTGCAAGTATAAAAGATTCTGAAGTTGGTACATTTTCTTGCTTTAGCTGTGAAAGTGTGACTACATTATTACCTTCCTAAGCTGCCTATTAGGGTAAAGTTTCTGGGAAGAGAAAATACGTCGGGACGGAATGTATGTGTTTCTTTATGACCATTTGTAGTTCGGGGCAAATTCAAGCCTTCAAGGGGACTAATCAGATAGAAAGATGGGGCAAACTCGAAAGGACAAACTTTGTACCTTTCAAGTGATATAGGGAGTAGCTGAAGAATTCATTTCCAATTTTTGTGTATTACAAAGGAGAATGATAAGTTTTGGATAGTGAATTTGCAATTTCTTTGAAGTTAAGTCTAGCCGCTTTTATGCAGAATATGGAGATTTCCTTTCTACCATCCTTTTCTCCTTAGTATGCTATAGGTTATTTTTCACTTCTTCAACTGCATAAGTTGGAGCTTGGAGACATAGTTGTCGTTTGGAATGAAATCTTACTCTAGCCATTGCCTATTGATTTTGGAATGAAATCTAATTTGGGCTTATAAACGGCTTAATTTTGTTTATATATTTAATGTTAAAAATATTCATTGGGGAAATCTCTTTCTTTTCCGAGGAAGATCAAGTGTAAATTTATCCATATTTCGATCCCATATTACCTATCACTCCATAAACTAGCAGGATAAAGATTTATTAGAATTTGGATCTTCTATTTCTAGAATGGAAGAAGTCAAATCCAATTAATCTATCGTGAGGACGTACTAAAGGAGACACTTCAGGATATGGTTTATCCAATTCAGAAATCAGGATATGGTTTGTCAGAGATTCCTTCAAGCTAATGGTATGCAACATCAACACACACTAATGTATGCACTATGCTACTATGATAACAAGAATGCAAGTATTTGTGGTGTGTACAACTTATTGTTCAGCGTGAATGCAACATGTTTTATTCTAGGTGTAACCGTGTAAGTAATGTAATCCTTCATTCTGTACATTCTCCTCGATAGCAAATGAGTACCTGTAGCTTGGTACCACCATGTCATTTGTCGTCCTGACCAATAAGTGTTGATATTTTAGGTTTTCAGAATGAAGCTTAAGATTGTGTTATGGAATTGTAAATGAATGTTAAGCGGGTTAAATTGTCGTGATTGATAACTTGATAAGAAGTTAGACTAGAGGATAGAGATGATATGGTGGTCTTATTTCATCCAAGATAGAAGAAAAAGGCAGATAGCAGAATGTAACTTACAAAGACAATTAAGTTTTTGATGGGCCTATGCTATCAGAAAGTTCAATTTAGTTGTTCGCTTGATGGTAATTCACGAGTATTGTTAAAGTTGGAATTTAAAAGGGGCCTTGATTTGCAATATAATTAAAGGATAGTGATCCATTGCAAATCTACAATATAAAAGATTATAAGCTATATTAAGCTCACAATTATTTATTACACCTTTTACGACGAGGAATCAAAGATGAATGTTTCTTTAAATTTTGAAATGACTTGTATATCTTTTGCAAAAGACATGTATGTGGTATTTACAACATCATTAATACAGAGATGGATTTCGATCTATATAACTATGTTGTCTTTCACCGTTGCTTCTAAGATACTAAATGGCAAATTTAATGGTTAATAAAGGGCATTAAACTCCCTATTATTTCGTAATAGTTTGACTTATATTTTATATATCAAAGTATTTTCATTGATCATCCGCTTAAAGGTTAAGCATTTAAGTTAGGGCCTATTCTGATTTATTGAACTGAACTGAACTGATTGTAGTTGAACTGAACTGAATAGAGCTGAAATGAATTGTTTATGAGAGAAGAAAATTAGGAACTGTACTGAAATGATCTGATTAGAACTGAACTGAATTAAAATTAAGCTGAACAGAACATATCCTTAGTCCTTTTGTTGGGAGCTACCAGTAATTGCTAACATAATTTTCTTCTTCCATTAGAAATTAAAAAAGGGCTTCCCAACTCACGTAGAGGTTCTGACAGATAACCATGCGTCAATGACCATGCTATATGGCCAATATGGGTCATTGAATCAACAATCTCACTAAGGGATGCCTTGCACGGCTGCACCCCACTATAGAAGTCAAAATCATCACTAGCTATCTAAAACGTGTTCTAAAAAAACTATCATTTTTACAACGAAACAATGTGTACTCGGTCAACATAATATTTGCGGAGTACAATGAAACAAACTTGTTTAGACTTCGTCTGAATTAACCGTTGTAACAACTTTACGGTATTAAAGCACGAGTATGCAAAGTGACGCACTTTGCATTATTAAACACTAAACAGAGTAACATGAGTCGATTAGGAAGCCAATTAAAAAAAATATCTTCTTCATTAAATCTCTACACAATCCTATGAGATTTTGCTACCCATTTCCAGAAACCCCGCTTTTAATAACACTCGTCAGTCGTCAATGTTGTTATCATCATATGCAACTTATATGTTTTGCCAACTTCTATACTCAAAATAAATGTTACAATACAAAAAATGTGGCTTCTATAAAAGCATTTTTCCCTTGAGTTGAAAGCAATGAAAATCCAAGCTTAAGACGTCAAAGTCTTTTTTGCAATTAAATTACAATGCTTAAATTTACGGTTTTCCTCCTCTTGATTATCCTTGCTTCCATCTTTGGTACGGTGATTTGTTCTTCTCCTTCAATTTTTTTGAGTTATTTCTTCTTCTTCTTTGTTAAGGCAAAGATTTTAAGTTAAATCTAGCTAGCTTAGCTTATTAAACTAGTAACGAGTTGTACTTGTATTATTTTTAGACGCTTAAAATAGAAATATGACCTACTTTGCAGTAATTATAAAGAGATAATTTATTATTATTTTTTTTTCGAAAAAGGTGACATTTTTAGTCCAATTAATCAATATGTATATAAATTTATAATAGTATATGACGCATGTAACTATTATTTCTAGATGATTATGTGTTACATGCAATTTCACTTTCATCTTATTTGTCATTTTTATAGATTGGTGTTTATTTTTGTATGTAGGAATTACAAAAGGGGAAAGTTGCACATATTTTGCACAAGTACCTGGAGGGTGCCCTGACATTAAACAATGCACAGAAACATGCAGGCCTTGTTACCGTGGAGTAGGGCTTATACTACCAGAATGTGTGGCACCGGGCGGCGACGTACATTTCTGGGAGTGTAGGTGTTACTTCAGAAATGGGGCACCCTGCCCACCACCAGGCAGTGGCCCTACATGCCCTAAGCCGCCTGGTGCATACAGTGATCAAGCCCATTGAGCAGTCTTAAGCTAGATTCGACTTGCACCGCATTTTGTTGATCCTAAAGAATCCTTTCTAGTCCTTGGTTAATTGGTTATAGTCTTAATTAAAGGACAATAAAATTTGAGAGGTTCAAGTTTGAGCTTTGAAAGAGTTAAATCTTTAATTTGATTTATTTAGCCTACAATTAAATGTTGTAATTGATCATAAAAATCAAGTACACATAATGTTTTTGGTAATAGGAATACATTGAAAATAGTGGATGATCTATTCATACTTTTGAGAGGAGGTTAGACACATAAACACAGGGAGGAACTGTAACATACTTACATGCATGATGTTACCACCTTATAGTACAAATCAGGGTGAAAATTCTAATGAGGTTATATGACTTTTGGCTATCATAATTTTTTAAAAAAATAAATGGTTGAGATTATTTCTTTTTTGATTTATTTTTAAGTAGTAATTTTAATCAAAAATTCTTTTTTTTTAAAATTATTTTTTATACATATATATTTTTTATTTCTAGAATTTTGAAAATATTTTGAAATAATTTCAGGAAGATAAAATGTACGGAGTATTTAATATGATTAAAAAATTATTTTAATTAAAATTACTAATTAAAAATAAATAATAAAAAAAATAATCTCAGTCGTCCATTTTGGAAAATTGTGGTAGTAAAAAGTCATAAGACTACATTAGAATCATCTCAAATTAGGGACTATAAATTGCAATCATTAAATTGGTTTACCAAAAAAAAAAAAAATTGCAATCACTTAAACAGGAAAATATTATAATTTAATTTCGAATAACACACCCAAATTAGAGAATTCGATCTTGACTCAGTGACGCAGGGGCACTACTGCGTGAGTGCGTGCGACCGTGAGTGCGTGTATAATCAAACTTTACATATGCATATTGTTTGGGTCCAGTTAAGCCAATTGAGCCTAGTCATTAAATGATTCTATATTCCAAGGTCAAGGCCCAAGCCTCCATTAAGCCAAGTTAGCATAAAGTCAGCGGCCCAAATTGTCATGGTTAGCCCATGACTACGTCCGGCCCAGTCATCCTCCTCCTTTTGTCATGCTAAGGTATAAAAGCCTTCAATCTGACCATTTATGATTCATTCACATTTAAAGCCTCAAGAATTAACTCTCTTGCATAACTTTCTCTCTAAACACTGTTTGACTTCGGCATCGGAGGGGCCTTCCTCGGATCCACCCCCGAGGCCAGTTTACGTGTGTTTGTTGTGCAGGAAACCTTCGGACCAACATTATTTGGACCAGATTAGTCTTCATCCACTTCATTGGACCTTCGGCAAGGTCCCATTGTTTTCACCCGAAACAATTTGGCGCCGTCTGTGGGGAAGACTTTCAAAACATCTTTTAAGCCAACCAAAATCATCTTGCAAAAATCTTAGTAGCAATGGCTAAGAACCGCAAGAACAAGAGACTAAGTCAAGGAGCGGGCGAAAGGCCTAAAACTCCTACACCATCACCTTCTCCGGACCGAAACTCTTCCAAGGGTGCCAGTTCGGGGGGAGGATCATACCGGGAGGATTCCCTTTCTCCCATAATTCACCAATCTCATCATAGACCGAGTCCTCCTCGGTCTAACAGAAGTTAGTCCGACCATAGGACTCAATCAGTGCCTCAAAGCCAACCTTTGACCATCCTCTCTCACTCTCACTCTCACACTCAGCCGAGGACCCCTCTAACGAGGCCCAGCTCGGAAGAAGTGGCAAGAGCGCTGGCGGTGCTCATGGAAGCAATGAAGGCACAAAATATGCCTCCACCTCGTGACCGAACTCCTCCGCATACCAGGCATCAGCGGAGGAAGCTCAACCACGAGGGGGGGAAACCTCCCTCCTTCAGGGAGCTGGAAGAGTGGGAGGAGGATACCTGGAGGACCGAAAGAGAGAGGAAAAAGAACCCTCACTTTTTTAAAGGATCCTCTACCTCTCGGCCAGAAACTCATAAGAGCAGCAGCTCAGCCTCTCGGCCGGAAACTGCTCACCGAGAGCGACCTGAGACTGTTCGCCGAAGCGTCCTTGACCGACTCGGCGGCAGGGAGTCGAGTGTGCATAGCCGCCTCTCATTTCCTTTAGCCGAGGCCCAAACTTCCTAGCCAGGGACGAAAACCACTCCTACCTCTCCGAGAAAGCAGAGCGCGGTCCCTTCGGCCAGGAACAAGGGTAAGGCGGTGATGCTTCCTACCAGTTCTCCATTCGAGCAATGGATTCTGGAAGAGCATGTGCCGACGGTTAAAATCCGAAGGACCATATTGCCTCTTACGAGGGGCAATGCATCTTTGCCCAGGTCCGAAGCGACCTGGTGCAAATATTTTCCCACCACTCTCAAGGGGGTCGCGCAAGCGTGGATCTCCAAGGGAGTAAAGGAAGGCTCTATAACGGGGTGGGACGACCTGTCCACCAAGTTCAAGAGCAAATTCTCCACGGCAAACCGCCGAGAGAAGACCACTGCAGAGCTCATAGGCTTGCAGCAAGGGGAGACCGAGAGTCTTCGAGACTACTTGACTCGTTTCAGCAACGAGTCGTCCAGCGTTTCTCAGCTGGACCAGGGACTGGCCGTTTTTGCAATGCAGAATGGCCTTCAGCCCGGGAAGTTCCTTGAATTCATGGTCATGCACACCCCGCAAACCCTGGAGGAGGCTCTGAGCACCTCGGATAAATTCATCCGAGCCGAAGAGTGGAACAAAACAAAATCCCAACCCCAATCTGGGGGTGGGAAGCAAAAACAATCGTCTGAAGGCCAAGGCCAGAAGGGGAAAGGAAAGGCAAAAGCCTCGGAGCAATCTTCGGTAAATGAGCCGAAGAAAGAAAAATATGTCCCTTTCACAAGCAGATATGAATCCTATACTCCGCTGATCCTCCCGCGCGCTAAGATCTACAGCGTGACGAAGGAAGAGCAGAGTTATAGGAAGCCGAGATCACTCCCTGAGTGGTATCAGCACAAAAATAAAAATCAGTGGTGTGAGTTCCACGAATCACCAGGACACAACACTGAAGAGTGTATCCAGCTGAAGGACCAAATCGAAGATATGGTTCGGAAGGGATACTTGAAAAAATACATCGCGGATCACCGCGAGAAAAAAGAGGCTGAGAAATCCGAAAAGGACTCTTGGCAAGAACTCTACTTCCCCCGAAAGAACAACAAAAATGCGGAGGGAAAATTTCCTCCAATTAACGTTATCTCGGGAGGAGTATGTTCTCGGAGGGAGCACAAACGTCACCTTAGGGCTCTGACCCATCAGGTGAACAATGCCAGCATTCAGCCTCCCCAGTCGCCGGTGCCGAACATGACGTTCACATCCGCCGACTGCCGGGGGGTGACGTACCCTCACGAGGATCCGTTGGTGATTATCGCCACGGTGGCCAACCACGACGTCAGCAAGGTTCTTGTTGATGGTGGCAGCGGGGCAAACATTCTGTTCCGAAAGGCCTACAATCAAATTAAGCTGAAGCCCAAGCACCTCACGCCGGTACCCTACCCGGTATCCGGGTTTAATGGGGCTTCGACTTACCCAGACGGGAAGGTAACACTTCCTGTCACCATCGGCTGTGATGAAGCAGCCAGGAACGTCATGACCGAATTTCTAGTCATTAACGCTCCTTCAGTGTACAATGTGATCATGGGGAGACCCATTATTCACGAGATCCAAGGGGTAGTCTCAACATACCATCAGCTGATGATCTATGTCTTGGATGCCGGCTACCCTGAAAGGATCGAGGGCAGCCAAAAGGAGGCCCAAAGGTGCAACTACCTCAAGCCATCCACTAGTCATTCAAAAGATGACGACGAGGATGAGGAGGAGAAAGACAGGCAGCCAAGCGCGAAGAAGCCGAAAGGCCTAAGTGCTTCGGCTCAAGGAGACCTGGCCAAAGAAAAAGGGTCAGGAAAAGAAAAGGCTAGCTCATCGTCAGAGCCGAAAGACTCAGAGAGCCAGTCGAAGAAGAAAAAATCTGGGACCCCTGCTGACGTAGACATCAGGCCAGAAAACGAAGAGTCCAGCCCCACGGCAATGGAGCTGGACCAGCAGATCGAAACAGTCGAGTTGACCGAAGGAGACGCCGAAAATTGCGTTACAATCGGGTTGGATCTTGATCCAAAAGTCCGCGTTGAGCTCATCCAACTCCTTCGGGACAACCAAGATGTGTTTGCTTTCTCGGCAGCTGACATGCCCGGGATAAGTCGAGGCCTCATCTCCCATAAGCTTAACGTCGACCCAACGTGTCGGCCAGTTAAGCAAAAGAAGCGGAATTACTCCGCAAACAAGAACCGAGACATCGCAGCCGAGGTCAAAAAGTTACTGGATGCAGGCTTCATCGAACCCTGTCAGTATCCAGAATGGCTGGCCAATGTGGTGATGGTTCAGAAGGCAAATGACAACTGGAGAATGTGCGTTGACTTCACGGACCTAAATAAGGCATGTCCGAAGGATTTCTATCCCTTGCCGAGGATCGATCAGCTAGTCGACTTGACAAGTGGCCATGCCTTGCTTAGTTTCATGGACGCATTTTCTGGGTATCGTCAGATCTTCATGCACCCTGACGACCGAGCAAAGACGACATTCGTCACGAAAGCCGGGGTGTACAATTACAGAATGATGCTCTTCGGATTGAAAAATACGGGGGAAACATATCAAAGGCTGGTGGACCAAGTTTTCGCCGAGCAAAAGGGCCGAAACATGGAAGTTTACGTTGACGATTCAATCGTCAAAAGCATAAAAGACGAAGACCATGTTAAGGACTTGGCAGAAACTTTTGCCACCCTAAGAAAGCACCAGATGAAGCTGAATCCGAAGAAGTGTGTCTTCGGCGTGAAGTCAGGGAAATTCCTTGGGTTCATGGTCAGCAGAAGAGGGATTGATGCCAATCCCGCCAAGGTGCAGGCATCGCTCGATCTTCCCGAGCCGAAAACAAAGAGGGACGTTCAGTGGCTCACCGGAAGAATGGCATCCCTTTCGAGGTTCATCTTCAGGGCCTCGAATAAGGGGTTACCTTTCTTCAAAGCCTTGAAACTCCCGAAAACAAAAGAGCTCGTCTGGGAGGACGAGCAAAAAGGAACCTTCAAGCAGCTTCGGGAGCACCTGGCTCAGCTCCCAACGCTGTCTAGCCCAGTAGAGGGAGAGTCCCTGTACTTGTACGTGGCTGTCAGCCCAGCCACCATCAGTGCAGTGCTGCTAAGGGAGGAAAATAAGGTTCAGCAACCGATCTACTTCGTCAGTCACACTCTGACGGATGCCGAGACCCGCTACCCCTTACTCGAAAAAGTTGCTTATGCAGTGGTGGTAGTTGCTCGGAAGTTAAGACCCTATTTTGGTTGTCATCAGATAGTGGTTTTGACTTATCAGCCGCTGGAAAAGGTTCTCGGCAAAGTTGAAAAAACTGGTAGGCTGGCCAAATGGGCTTTCGAGCTCATAGAGTTCAGCATCAGCTACCAGCCGAGAGCAGCCATAAAAGCTCAAGCTCTGGCGGACTTCCTGGCCGAATGCTCGTACCAGGAAACGCTAGATGATGAAAAGAAAACCTGGACCGTGTTCACGGATGGATCCTCCACCGTGAATGGTTCGGGGGCAGGGGTGGTTATAACCTCTCCTGAAGGCAAGTCCTTCAAGTATGCACTAAAATTTTCATTCAAAGCTTCGAATAACGAGGCCGAATATGAGGCGGCAATTGCCGGCCTAGAATTGTGCATCTCGCTGGAAGCCGAACATGTTTGTCTGAAAACAGACTCTCAGCTAGTTGCATATCAGATTGGTGGCAGTTACGAGGCCAAAGAGCCCTCGATGATATCCTACCTTGCCAAGATCAAATCAGTTATTGCAAAGCTGAGAACTTTCGAAGTTCAGCTGATCCTAAGGGGTCAGAATGCTCAAGCCGATGCACTCTCCAAACTTGCTAGTTCAACTCTCACTGAGCTGAACCGATCAGTTTATGTGGAGGTGCGCCGAGAAAGAAGTGTCGACGAAGCACCTGAAGTGTGCTGCGTTGACCAGGAACCAAGCTGGATGGATCCCATCTTAGCTTTCAAGCTTCGGGGAGAAATTCCCGAAGACAAAATTTTGGCCTCCAAGTTGAAGCGAACCGGTTCAAGGTTCGTTGTCTTTAAGGGAGAGCTGCTGAAGAAATCCTTCTCAGCCCCGTTGCTGAAATGCGTGGGGCCCTTAGATGCAGATTATATCCTTCGGGAAATCCACCTTGGCATATGTGGGAACCACATTAGGGGAAGGACCTTAGCCCACAAAGCATTAAGCGCAGGGTACTACTGGCCCACCATGATCTCAGACGCTAAGGAGCTGGTAAGAAAATGTGAAAAATGTCAAAAGTTCGCACTAGTCATCCATCAGCCAGCCAGGAGCTTCAGCCTGTGCTGAGTCCACTTCCATTTGCTCAATGGGGGTTGGATATCCTTGGCCCATTTCCAGATGCCGCATACTAGAAAAAATGGCTGATAGTCGGTGTTGACTATTTCAGCAAATGGATTGAGGCCGAAGCAGCCTCGAACATTACAGAGCAAACTGTCAGGAAATTTATCTGGTAGAATATCATCACTCGTTTCGGCATCCCGAAAGTATTTGTCTTTGATCATGGAAGGCAATTCGATAATCTGCCGCTGAAGCGGTATACAGATTAGTTTGGCATCAAGCTGGCATATTCAGCGGTATGCCACCCGCAAAGTAATGGACAAGCCGAAGCTGCAAATAAACAGATCCTAAATGCCCTCAAAAAGAGGGTGGAGGATCAAAAGTTCAAGTGGCGGGAGGAGCTCCCAGGAACTCTCCGGTCCCTTCGGACAACCGAAAAAATAGGCAACGGGCCATTCACCCTTTGAATTGGTGTATGGCGCCAAAGCCGTTCTCCCAGTGGAAATTGGCACTGAAATCCTGCGGGTGCACCACTTCTCGGCCGAGAATGAGCAACTTATGAAGGAATCTCTCGATTTCCTTGACAAAGTAAGAGACTCGGCTCGAGTCAGAATGGCTGCATACAAGCAGAGAATCAGCAAATTTTACAACCGAAGAGTTCAGGCAAGGCCTCTCAAAATTGGAGACCTTGTCCTTCGGAATGCTACTGCAGTACAAAAAAACCGAATTCATGGGAAATTCTCAGCTGCTTGGGAGGGACCCTATGAAATCTATGATGAGCTTCAGCCAGGAACATACCGGCTTCGGCAATTGGATGGAACTGAGCTGAAAAATCACTGGAATACTGATGTACTTAAAAAATATCATGTGTAAACCCTTCGGGGCAGAACAATCTTTGTAAGTACATTTTGAATTATTAATGAAAGGCCTCAGAGCCACTATTTTCTACAAACATTTGCAATATTTACTTTCCCACTTTTTCTTTATGCTATCTACTCTTTAAGGGTTTCCTTCGGTCCTGTCCGAAACCTTCGCCCTCAGAGCACGAGGTTTTGGAATGCCGATAAACTCGCTTTTTTTAAAGAACTCTGGTCTTTCAGCTGGGGTGAAAACCTCAGTAAGACTTGTTCTACAAGGCAATGAGTCTATGGAAAAATCTAGGATATTGCCTTAACTGAGCCTTGTATCCCATATAGCCATTATTTGAAACACTGCCTTCGGTTAGCCCTGTGTTTGAGATATCCATTTTTAAGATAGACAGAAAATCAAGAGCAAAATCATAAACTGCTAGAAAATAGGCAAGGAAAGCAATAATGATCTCAGAAATCTGAAGAGCAAGTCTTCAAATCTCTAGGGGGGCAAGAAGCACAACAGGTGCAGACTGCCTCAGCTGAGACCTCTAAGCTGAAGCTTTGTACTTAACAAAAAAAATAAAAAATCAATCAATGCAAGTTCAAAGCAAGGCAATATGAGGGAAATATTTAATTTATAAATACGAAATCATGCTCGGATTACGAGCTACAAACATAAGTGTTTAATCAAACTAAAAGATAATATCGGCAGCTGCCCACAAGCGGAAAATAACAGCTGCCGAAATGCGTACAAGGCAAAAAGTAAATAAGTTTGTACACTGAGGCAAGCTGAAGCAAAAACAAAGGCAAAAAAACAGTCAGAAGCGGCATCCATCACTTTAAGAGCATGTTGATCCGCAAGATTCTGAAGACGACTGCTCGAGTCCCTAGGCTTCAGCTGGAGGATCAGGCATCCCAGCGAGGGTGGAGTCCAGCGCGGCATCAGCCCCAGCTGCAGAAGAGGCAGGTTGAACTGAAGCCTGGACTTCAGCTTCCTTCATCTCAGCTTCTTTCATCTCAGCCTCCTTGATCTCAGCATCCTCGGCCTAGAGGCGGGCCAGCAGATCAACCTCAGCCTGACTGGCTTGCTGCATATGAGGATCCTTGGGGTCTTCAGCCCAGATCTCGCGTTGATACCAGTCCAGATCAGGCGCAGCATGAAGAGCCAGTCTCCGAGCCACCCCATAGCCATTGAGGTAGGCAGTCGAATACTCCTCCTGGGTGTAAACCCTGAAGGCTAGCTAAGCCTCAGCATCGGCCAGCTTCTTCTGCACCTCTTCCAAGGCTTTCTGGGAGGACTCTCGCTGCTCCTTCAACTGAGTCTCGGCATCAGCAAGCCTCTGCTCAGCCTTGTCTCGGGCCTGGGAAATATCTTCCTCCTGGTTCTTCAGCTGAACCTCCAGGCTGGTGATGCTCTGCCGCTGAGACTCTAGCTGAATCCCAGCCTCGACCAGATCCTTCTCCCTCATTTCACAGACTTGGCGGTGTTGTTTGGCGTCAGCCTCCAAGATCTTGAGCTTCTGCCGAGATATCTCTTCTCAGGCCAGCACTTGAGATTTAACCTCAGTGTCGATTTTGTGCTAGATCTTGGCTTTGAGGCTGGGAACGTCAGCCGCGCCGAAAGCCTTGAGCAGGGCCTCACCCTCATCTATTTGAGGCAAGACATCCTTCTCCATTTCATCGCAGAAGGTGTTGAAGGAGTCGATCACGACCTTAGCCCTGTGCTCGGCTTTCTCCTGCTTCAGCTGGGCAAGCTTTGCCTCTGTCTTAGCAATGTCTACCCTTCCCTGGAGCGTGTCAATCATCTCACAGGTCAGGGTATGGTTGTAGACAACCTGCAAAACCAGAATCGAATTTAAGTTAATAAAAGTTACAAGCAAGTGGAGCAAACTAGAAATGCTGAAGGTGTAGAATCTTATTACATACCTGCATCAGCAGCCTCTGGTTGTCTCTAGCTGGATCTGGTACTGAGGGACCGGGTTCGGCAATTCCAGCGGTTGCCCGAACAGACCACTCTCGGACTTGCTCCATTTCAGATAATTCGGAGCAACCACCGAAGTAAGCTTCAGCACTTTCCCTGTGTCTCCCCCAGATTTCGGCCCTAACGCCATCTGGGATAGAACACTTCTTGGCTGAGAACCCCATGTCCCTATACTGAAAAGACTTGAAAGAGGGGAACGAAGTCGATAGAACTTCGTCCGCTTTCTCGGGCTCAGTCGTTGCCCCTCCTTCAGCACGGTCCCCTCCAGCCTGGACCCCTTCATCCTCGCCGAGAGGTTGACTTGTCAAGGCGTCAACCTTCCGCTGAATCTCAGCAGTGAAGCTCCTAGGGGCCTCGTCTTCAGCAGTAGCCGCCTCTTCGGCTACTTCAACAACTTCAACCTCAGGGAGCTCAGCAGCACTCCCCTTGTTGGAAACCGCTTCAGGAACCCCCTCCTTGGGATCAGGAGTCCGCTGGTCCACCTCCATGTCAGCAGTAGGAGGTGGTGGAGGGGTCCTCGGCGGTGGTGGCTGAGCCGAGGGCGGAGGACCCCTTGTACCTCTTGGAACCCTGCCTCGGCTAGCAGCAGGTTCCCTTATTACTACACCAAGCATCGGCCTCAGCGTGAAGTCTCCCGGACCCATAACAGCTGGGCCCGTCCTTCTTCTCTTCCCTGCTCCAGAGGCTGGTCGTCCATATCGTCAGAATCCGAAGAATCAAGTTCTGAAAAGTCGTCTGACGATATTGGAGCCTTCCCTTCTCTCCTTCTGCCCTCTTCCTCAGACTGCAGAAGTGGGGGGGCAAGGAGGGATCAGTAAAAAAAAAAGGAATAAGAAAAAGAAAAAGTAAGTGCTGAAAGCCTTACCAAAGTCCTCAGCCGAGCCTTGGCAGCACCAGAGGTCCCTTCACCCCTTTCTAGGGAGTTGATGGCTCTAGTCACTTCTGCAGCAGCCTGAGCGGCGAGTACTTCTTCGGCTAGCAGGGGCCTCAGAGGATCCTGCTTCTCCCACCAAGGCTTCTGCTTCAGATAATCTGCAGCAGCCTCCATCTGAAGGCCCGTCGAGTGTAGGTGCAGCGGACGATCCTTCGGAGCAGTAATTGCTGGAGCTCGGTCTAAGATGACCCTTTCAGCGTTTACTCCTAGCCGATCGTAGTCGATTTCAGAGGTAGCCTCGCTCAACTCTGAAAGGAGAAGTTGAAGGTTAGCCTTAAGATATAGACAAAGCAAATGAAGCAATAACAAAATAAAGTCCTCGGCCCCAGCCGAAGGTACTTACCGCCTCTGTGCTTTCGGCTGAGGCCGACAACTGCCAACATCTTCTCTTGGAAGACGTAGTGGTTATCTGGAAGCCATCGGGTGGGGATGAACTTCATTCGGCCAGTCCCACCAGGATTTTTCTGCTTCCCGAAGAAGTTCATCTGTTCGTAGCTGGGGTAGCTAGCGACATCAGAGTCTTCGGGACCCAGGTCCTGCATGTTCGGATTGGGGCTGGAGAGGTAACGGGGGAGGGGGGGCGAAAAAATGTGGGTGCTCCGGATCAGCAGGAGCCCTTACCCAGATCCACTAGCCTCTCCAGTCCTTATCCGAAGAGTCATTCGGCCACATTGTCAGGTATTGTGGATGGCTCTCGATTCGCCACCAGCCAGCCCCGTGGTGACCGTATACACTTTGGGTATTCTGCACCAGCTGATGCATCCTTCGGAAACAGTGCAAGTTCGGTTCAACAGCAAAGAACCGGCATACCCATAGATAGGTCATCACCCGCCGAATACTGACGGGTGTCAACTGGCACAGGGAGATCCTGTACTTTATCAAAATGTCCCTGAAGAAGGGATCTAAAGGGAACCGAAGCCCATACTGTAGTTGCCGAGTATATACCCCCACGTACCCAGGGGGAGGGCGATGAATTTTGTCAGTAGGTGAAGGCATTCGGCACCAATACCCGTCTTCCTCAAAGATGCCATAGTGCAACTCAATTTGTTCGGCAAACTGATAAGCTTCGGCGTGCCTAACCCACCAATAATAAGGGGTATTGTCCCTCATAGCTCTCTGGGCTTCGACATTTTGCCTTTCAACATGCCCAGGTAGCAAATCCCAAAGCACAGGAGGCAGATCTTCCTCCTATTCAGCAACCCCAGCCTCGGCACCCTGCTGAGGGGCAGCCGCGTTCAAGGGGACAGCCGGAATCCCCCTTTCCGAGTCTTACTCGATGCGCTCCCCGTTCCATACGTCGGCGCGGACCCTAGGGTCCCTGGCCTGACCTCGTCTTCCAGTCTGGCGACCTCTTAAGCGAGCCATTAATGAATTCGCGAGAAAGGAAATTGGGAAAAGAGGAATTCTTTGGAAAAACTAAGAAAATCAAGGGAAATTCGAAGAAAATTACCTTTAGGGAATCAAAACTCGCCGATTCAGTGGGTCGAAGCAACGGGTTGAGCGTCAAGCTTTGATTTCGGGTGTGGAGTGAAGTTTCGAAGCGGAAACAATGGACTTTTAAAGAGTTCGAAAGTGAATTGGTGTAGAAATGAGGAGAGAAATGGCGAATTTGGTTTTATATTTCCAGAAAATGGGAATTTCGAAAGTCAGAATGCTTAATTTCTCTTAAAAACCTCCTTAAGTAACCGTTAAACTCTCTCTTTCTTAATTAACCGCCCATTATCCACTCAACTTCCCCACTAATTATCCTAATTACAGTTATTTAGTTAATGACTGTTTAAAATTTAAATCTTTTGATTTAATTAAATCATTTACTTCCCTCCATTTTTATTGGATTCAAACTCGACCCGTCATCCTTCCAAATCGGGTCTGGGGGGCAAGTTGTTTGGGTCCAGTTAAGCCAATTGGGCCTAATCATTAAATGATTCTATATTCCAAGGTCAAGTCCTAAGCCTCCATTAAGCCAAGTCAGCATAAAGTCAGCGGCCCAAGTTGTCATGGTCAGCCCATAACTACGTCCGGCCCAGTCATCCTCCTCCTTTTGTCATGCTAAGGTATAAAAGCCTTCAATCTGACCATTTATGATTCATTCACATTTAAAGCCTCAAGCATTAACTCTCTTGCATAGCTTTCTCTCTAAACACTGTTTGACTTCGGCATCGGAGGGGCCTTCCTCGGATCCACCCCCGATGCCAGTTTACGTGTGTTTGTTGTGCAGGAAATCTTCGGCCCAACATCATTTGGACCGGATTAGTCTTCATCCACTTTATTGGACCTTCGGCAAGGTCCCATTGTTTTCACCCGAAACACATATTATTGCCTAGCTCGCATTGAATTGACATGTATATACATTATTATGCTCAAAATAATTTTCACATATATATATGGCTAATAGTTCCATGATTCAAGAACTTTACATATGCACATACATTTATTGCTCATAATTAATTGACATATTTATCTATTAACCTAGACTAAAAAAACAAATTCTTTTATGACACTTGTTATTAATTACCTTGTAAAAAAAAATTCGATTTTTTTTTGACAAAATCTTTAAGTAAACTATTTATACCTTATGATATTTTCTTTAATTTCCATATTGACAATCATATTATGTAAATACCCAAATGAAATATTTCTAAATATCTTTATATACTTTATATTTTGTAATATTATTTCAAAAATATTTAACAAGCGTGCATTGTATGAGATTTTAAACTAGTATGTACATTATGGCCATCCAAAATGATCAAAGCCGCCAACATTTAGTGTGAATGGGCAATCATGTCCTTAGTACTTCACTACTATCTCCCCTCTTGTCACAAATCACTAACACCTTGACACCACCACCCTAATTAATGACTAACACCACTACCACCACCAGACTGGCCGATGACGATCAGCGCCACTGCCACCCTGACCGATGACCCACCACCTTCTCTATCTCTTTTTACTTTATTTTTATTTAAGGCAACCGCGGTAACCAAAGCACAAAATCAATTACCGTGTGTGGTAACTGGAGCCCAAAATTGGTTACCGTACATGGTAACCGGAGCCCAAAACCGGTTACCGTGCGTGGTAACAGGTTTTGGGCTCCGATTATCATAGAATCGGTTAAGGTGCACGGTAACTGATAGGCTTATCGCGTACCTAACAAAAATAACCTAACTATTCCTTCTAACTGTGTAGTAGGGCAAGTAAGGATCGAATCCCAAGAGACTATGGTTCATTCAATTAATCAGACTCAATTAATCACTAAGCACGTCACCAATCAATAATGGATGATAATAATCAACTAATATATTAAATAACACAATTAACTAGAGGAAATATTAATCAATAAACTAAAGCATCCAAGATCAAGCATTACCACGATTATGATTGATAAACTAATAAATCTACCCCCAATATATAAATCAATTGACAAGAAGAAAAGCAATCCCTAATAATAATACCAAAGGTCTCTTCCGAGTTATCAATGGCTTCCCAAATTAACTATCAAGCCTACTTCCGTGGAATCAAGCGAATAAGGGACATTAAACACCATGCCTAGATTCCTAATTATTCAATCATCTACTTCCGTGATGATCTTCAAACCCTTAATTGGAATAACCTAATCCCGTTAATACCCAACTTCCGTTGCAATAAGAACAAAGGGATGATAACAATACTAATTATTCCTAATCTAGTATTGGCATAAACACAATCAATTAAGCATGTCAATTGGGATTATTATTGGGGAATTTAAAGTTTTAATTCATGCATCAATCATAATTGGGCTACCCTAGATCTTGGAATAGAAAATCTACTCACACATATTGAAAGAAACAATAACAATCATGAATATGGAAAACATAATTGAAAAGCAATTATAATTGAAAGAGAATGAAGTAGAAGTGAATACCAAGGATTCTTCAATTGAAAGGAATTAAATTGTTGAAAAACAATGCTCAAATCTAATGGAAAGAATTAAAATTGCTTCAAAGTAATAAACTAGAACTCTAGAGAGAGAAAGAGGAATAATGGAAAACTTAAAACTTCTTTCTAATGAAGATTACAAGGGGTATTTATACCCTTAATGACCTAAAAATAAGAAAATAATAATACGGAGTGTCGCATAACTGTGCCCGGTCCAACCGGGCAAGCACCTCCCGATCGGGCGGTGAGAGTACGGAGTTGCTTTCCTTCGTAGCACTTCTTCCACCACGTGCCCGGTCCAACCGGGCTGACCTTGCCCGATCGGGCGCGTGGGGCGGTCTTCATAAATTGCTTTCTACCTTCGAAAATACCAAAAATCATCTAACTCCTATGTGCCCGGTCCAACCGGGCGGACCATGCCCGATCGGGCACGTAGAGGCTGCAGCAAATAGTTTGTATTTAACTCATCTTAAATCAGTCATAACTTCATATCCGGAGCTCTGTTTGAGGCGTGTAATATATCGTTGGAAAGGTCTTCAAGTCTACTTTCCAATGCAATTTGAATCACTCCATTATCATTTGTATATCAGAAGTTATGAGCATAATAGTGAACAGGTGTCATATTTGTCAAGTATTTCATCAACGTTTTGCTTCATTTTCACTCAAGTTCGTCTCGAACACATGATTTGATATTCTTAAGCAATATGTTTTCATACTCCATGATTATTATACTCAATATTAGCCAACCATACTCCATTTGCATATAAATCACCTGAAATTCATCAAAACACACAAACGAAGAGTAGTAGAGCACAACTTAAGCAAATAATGCAAATATGCACCAAAGATCTCTAATTTTGTAATAAAATGAGCTTAGATACCCACCTAAAACATGTGCAAAATAGGACTTATCAAATTCCCCCAAGCTAAACTCTTGCTTGTCCTCAAGCAAGACAATTAACAATAATCAACAACAATCAACAACCAAACAACATGCTTCACCCCATAATGCAAAATCAAACAAGGATTCAAAATCGAAATCAAACGAGCATGCATCCTAATCAACCAATCAAATTACTCAAACCGTCGATCCACCTAATTAATCGTCAAATGAGACCAACCATTTATAATTCAAGAATCGAAGACTAGAGTATCTCACATCGGTGGTCACTCAACACACTTTTTATGTGGCGAGCTAAAAATGAGCTCGATCTCTCACCATCCCCACCAACAATGCAATCCCCCCATCTCACAACACTCGCGTGTTTAGAGGGTTATAATAACGCTCAACCTAGTCAATGTCGACTTGAAATGCAACATATACTCCAGCATTTTGACAAAAGACTCAATTCACATGAACGCAATGCTATGCACGAAGATCGGAAGGACTTTGTGAAGCTTGTAACGTAGGTCGGGAATAAGAATGGGTAGGACAATAATTTGGGGAATGAGAGCTATAATAGTCTAACCGGGGGGAACTATCAAATGCGATGAGTCACACCTCGATTCATCAACTTCGATCAATGAAACACAAACCCAATTACAATGAAAACACAACCATCATCTCATCCACCTACATTCTCAACTCTTCAACCTTCTTTTACTTGTTTGCTTCATTTCTTTATTTTTTTTTTTTTTATCTTTTTATTTTTTTTATTTCAATCCAACAATTTTTCATTTGAAACTTTTTCCAAATATTTTTCTTTCTTTTCTTTATTTCTCTCTTTCTTTTTCAAGAAATGTTACTTTTTTTTTTCAAGTAATTCAATCAAACCTCCTTTTCTCACTTTTTCTCTTCTTCTTCCTTTTCTTTTCAATATTTTCGCATCAATTGCAACTTGAAACAGAATCACGCAAAAATACCGCATAAAATAGCTCCCCCAAGCTAGACTTGGGAAAAGTAATCAAATTGGGGCCAAGGGGTAATTTTTGTGGAGTTAATGAAAAATATAGTCAAGCTACAACATGGGTAAGCAAGAAGGGAACTGATGTTCTAATTTTGTCTGGAGGCTACCTAATGAACATGGCCTTCGTCATTTCAATGTGCACGTGCAATGCATTACGACACACTACTAAGAGTCTAAAGTCAAAACTAAGATCAATGCTACACCAGGAACTAAACACACACAAGAATGAATATATAAGGCTCAAGCCTCACGGTTAACACAGTCAAGCTCCTGAATCATACATAGTTAAATAACCTTGACTCCTACTAGGGATCAACAAATTCAAGGTCAAATCATGATCTTTTAGTCCACTATGCAAGTCTTTCAATCGAAAATAAATCAAAACCTTTTGGCATAAAGGATAGGGGCACAGGGAAGTAGTTCAATGGCCGTTGGCCGTTCATTATCATGATTCTTTTATTTTTCATTTCTTTTTCCAGAAGAAAGCATTAAACCTTACTGCTAGTGAAAACACACTAAAGTAGAAAGAGAGAGTGAAAGATGTACCTTGTGTACACAAGAACTTCCCCCCAAGCTAAATCAGACAATGTCCTCATTGTCTTAAAGGGAAACTTGTAGTCAAACCTCATCTTCATCATCACCCAAAATAATGTCACCAAAGCCTCGAGGATTGCAATGCATCTCTTTGGAACAAAATTGAGCAAAAACGAAACAAAGTGTTAGTGGGAAAAAGAATAAAATTGAGTCATGTGCACTGTTTTGATCATAACTTTTGATGTATAAAATATAATGCAGTGATTCTAATTGCATTGGAAAGTATACTTAAAGATCTTTCCAACGATAGGTCACATAAAAAAAATCCGATAATTAACCAGAAAGTTATGGCCTGTCGAAATTGAGCAGTTTTGCTGATCCATACGCGCGCCCGATCGGGCGAGCTCTTCCTGATCGAACTCGAACGCAGTCCAGCGAATTCTTCTCCTTTTAAATCAGCCTTTTAGATCAAAATCTGCACCAAGAGAACTCCCACAAGCATAAGATGTACTCTCCTTACCTCTCTAAGAATCAAAGAAAAATGAAAACACACAAAAATTAGAAAAGACTAAAATAAAAATAATGAAATACGGGTTGCCTCCCGCAAAGCGCTAGTTTATCAAGGTCTTAAGCTTGACCATTCTCCTTCCATCAGAAGAATTTAACGCCTTGAGTAACTTATCATACGCTCCTGCAAACATTTCATTAAGCACTATATAGGGCTCAATTGCAAGCACAGTAATCCTTACATAGAAAAGATTAGGAGCACACAAAGATAACTCAAGGTAAAAAGAAAAATCAAAAGAAAAAGATGAAGATACACCACAACCTTCTGCTTCCTCCGCTAAAAATTTAGAATTAATAGAACGAACATGGAGGTAGTCTTGTTCTTTATCATCACCCAATAACGTCTCTATTATTTTACGCTCACGAATAAGTTCATTAGCAAAAGAAAAAGAATTTTCAACCATTGGTTCTACAACCAATGACTTTTCAACCAATGGTTCTACAACTAATGATTCTTCTTCTATTGGAACCAATGATACCTCAACCACTGATTCTATAACCAATGACTCTTTAACCATCGGTTTTTCAACAAATGATTCTTCCTCCGACGTATTATACAAATTATGATAATATTCATCATGAATCCTCCAATAAATTTCATTTAGAACAAACCGTTTTTTAGAATAATCATATATGAATGGAAAGATTCTAAAATCATCCGGAGCTCGAACAAAATACTCACTATAAGGGCAATCAGGGTTTTCATGATAAAGATAATAACAAGAACAATGGCCAGATGCAAGACGTGACAATAAATCATCCATCTCCAAGGCATGTATATCATCAACTCATAAGAGAAAAAGAAGTTAATAATAGCCAAAGCAACAAACCAAAATCTTAGCAAAAACGAATCACAAATAATTAGATGAAAACCGTTAGTCCCCGGCAACGGCGCCAAAATTTGATAGGCTTATCGCGTACCTAACAAAAATAACCTAACTATTCCTTCTAACTGTGTAGTAGGGCAAGTAAGGATCGAATCCCAAGAGACTATGGTTCATTCAATTAATCAGACTCAATTAATCACTAAGCACGTCACCAATCAATAATGGATGATAATAATCAACTAATATATTAAATAACACAATTAACTAGAGGAAATATTAATCAATAAACTAAAGCATCCAAGATCAAGCATTACCACGATTATGATTGATAAACTAATAAATCTACCCCCAATATATAAATCAATTGACAAGAAGAAAAGCAATCCCTAATAATAATACCAAAGGTCTCTTCCGAGTTATCAATGGCTTCCCAAATTAACTATCAAGCCTACTTCCGTGGAATCAAGCGAATAAGGGACATTAAACACCATGCCTAGATTCCTAATTATTCAATCATCTACTTCCGTGATGATCTTCAAACCCTTAATTGGAATAACCTAATCCCGTTAATACCCAACTTCCGTTGCAATAAGAACAAAGGGATGATAACAATACTAATTATTCCTAATCTAGTATTGGCATAAACACAATCAATTAAGCATGTCAATTGGGATTATTATTGGGGAATTTAAAGTTTTAATTCATGCATCAATCATAATTGGGCTACCCTAGATCTTGGAATAGAAAATCTACTCACACATATTGAAAGAAACAATAACAATCATGAATATGGAAAACATAATTGAAAAGCAATTATAATTGAAAGAGAATGAAGTAGAAGTGAATACCAAGGATTCTTCAATTGAAAGGAATTAAATTGTTGAAAAACAATGCTCAAATCTAATGGAAAGAATTAAAATTGCTTCAAAGTAATAAACTAGAACTCTAGAGAGAGAAAGAGGAATAATGGAAAACTTAAAACTTCTTTCTAATGAAGATTACAAGGGGTATTTATACCCTTAATGACCTAAAAATAAGAAAATAATAATACGGAGTGTCGCATAACTGTGCCCGGTCCAACCGGGCAAGCACCTCCCGATCGGGCGGTGAGAGTACGGAGTTGCTTTCCTTCGTAGCACTTCTTCCACCACGTGCCCGGTCCAACCGGGCTGACCTTGCCCGATCGGGCGCGTGGGGCGGTCTTCATAAATTGCTTTCTACCTTCGAAAATACCAAAAATCATCTAACTCCTATGTGCCCGGTCCAACCGGGCGGACCATGCCCGATCGGGCACGTAGAGGCTGCAGCAAATAGTTTGTATTTAACTCATCTTAAATCAGTCATAACTTCATATCCGGAGCTCTGTTTGAGGCGTGTAATATATCGTTGGAAAGGTCTTCAAGTCTACTTTCCAATGCAATTTGAATCACTCCATTATCATTTGTATATCAGAAGTTATGAGCATAATAGTGAACAGGTGTCATATTTGTCAAGTATTTCATCAACGTTTTGCTTCATTTTCACTCAAGTTCGTCTCGAACACATGATTTGATATTCTTAAGCAATATGTTTTCATACTCCATGATTATTATACTCAATATTAGCCAACCATACTCCATTTGCATATAAATCACCTGAAATTCATCAAAACACACAAACGAAGAGTAGTAGAGCACAACTTAAGCAAATAATGCAAATATGCACCAAAGATCTCTAATTTTGTAATAAAATGAGCTTAGATACCCACCTAAAACATGTGCAAAATAGGACTTATCAGTAACCGGAGCCCAAAATCGGTTGTCGTGCGTGGTAATCGGAGCCCGAAACCAGTTACCATCCACGGTAACCGATTTTAGGTTTCGGTTACTACGCACGATAACCGATTTTGGGTTTCGGTTACTACGCACGATAACCGGTTTTAGGCTCCGAATACCACGATTGCCTGAAATAAAATAAAATAAAAAAAAGAAAGAAAAACCACTACCTTCTCGCCGGCCAGCGAAGGTGGTGGGTTGTCATAGTGGGGGGGGGGGTGTGGTGGGTTGTCATAGAGGGGGTGTGTGTTGGGTCGTCGGTCAAAAGGGGTTGTGGGTTGCCGGGAGGATGAAGGGATAGTGAATTAGTAAGGATACGATTGTTCAGTCACACCAAATATTGGTGGTGGTGATCATTTTTGTTGGCGGTTTTTAGCAATCCACTTCAAGAACTTTAATACTTTACATATGTACATTATTCCTCATAATGAAACGACATATACATTATACTAAAAATAATCTCAGCGCATATAGCTAAGTTTACAGAACTTTACATAATTACTTATCCGCATGGACCGCATTGCTCATAATTAATTGGCATATACTACATAGTACATTCTTCGCTTATTATGATCTTAACATTTATAGCTAATCTTTCCAGGCCATAATACATTGTTTTATTTATTTTTGACGCTAGGAGTTTCATGGTTAAAAGTTGTAAAACTAACATTGTTATTTATTTATTTATTTATTTAATAACGATGTAAATTTAAATACGAGTGTAGGGAAAGCTCGAGGAGATGATTGTGATCGAGGAGATGATTGTGATAGAGTATAAAATAAATAAATTTACGGAAGCTAGATCGTAACCTAAAGTTCTGATACCATGTTAGTGGACCAACTCAACCAAAAGCTTAAGCTAATGGTTGAGGCCCACAAATATATTTTATACTCTATCAGATTGTGCTGCGGCCCCTTGGTAGTTTTATTCATCTTTGGGAATGTAGGTGTTATATCTTAAATGGAGCCCCGTGCCCGATTAGTCAACCGGGTTGTCCTCGTGCGAGCTTAGTACCTCCTAGTCCTCTTGGATTCACCCAAAACACAACCGCCCTTCTAAATTGATGTGCCGCGCACTTTCAATGATGAAAAATATTTTCCTATCTTTATATTATAATTACGTTAAATATTTGTTAGAATAATCCCTTAAAAAAAAATTATAGTTACTTTGGTATCTATCAGCCGTATCAGGAGTAATAACTTTATTTTGTTTGTTTGTTTTTTTTCTTTGAGGATACTTATTTGATATCGAGTCTGAAATATCATGTTTAATACTTGTATATTTGTATGCATGTTTTGAGATCAACAAAGGGTTATGCCTTTGTCAAATTACAAAATTGGCGTAGATACTTCCAATTGAGGTCCTCCGATTTTTAATATTGCACCACTTGCCTTTTAAGGAAGTTTTACAAATATTGCACCATATCCATTTTAGGAAAAGATTTATTTGTGTTCACACTATAAATACCTAATATACCCTTGCTTTTCAACACTTACATTTTATTTTGTGTATACTATTACATGGACAACTTTGTATTTCTACCTTTCTCTCTCATCCTTTTTTCCACTACCAAAAAATTTATGTCAATCTCTTATGATGCAATAATAAAAGAACGGAGGAGGTATCTAGTGATCTAGGGCAAAATTTTATAAACAGTGACTTTTAACTTTAGACAAAATACGGAGTATATTGATTGATTAGATATCCCAACGGATCTAAAAAAATCTTATGCTATCTATTAAATGCAGTACCTTCACTCCATTACCGCCCTTAGTTGCAATCATAAATGAATTGTTTGTATCAATTTCAGCCGCAATTATAGTGGTCCTCTACTAATTTTGTTATGGTACCAAATACCAATATAATGCTACGGCCTAGGACCAAGGTTGGGGTTTGCTCTAACTAGAAAAAAACGTTAGCCACTGCTGTTATCCAAAACTCCTACAATTCATGCATTTCACACCACATATTCAGTAAAATCGAGACATACTTGCTCTATTCCTTTTTTTGTCTCGTTTATAAATTTTAATGTCCTTGAAAATTGCTTCATTGTCTTATTAGGTAACTAAATTTTCTCTCTTGTAACTCTCTCTTAGCTTCTTCTCTCTTCTTATCAGTAACAAATAGCTTAGGAAATAAGAACATCAATATATGCATGGTTTCCTAATTCCTACTTTTCTTCTAGTCTAGCTAAAAGTCTACAACAAATGCAAGCGAATCGTTGTTTCACTTGGTTGTTCTCGCATAAAACATTATGTAGGGCGTATTATCAATTACTAGTATATAGTACAATAGTACCTCTTTAATTTCAGCCATACAATTGGTTTCACTAATTTTCTCTCATCAACTCTGGCCAGTCAAAAATGGAAAGAATGATTGATATTTATATTTATTTCAATGGAACAAATAAAAAAGATAACAAATTAAGGGTTCATAAACTGTTTTTACTTTGTACATATTGGAAGACTGGATGGGAATACAGCTAGCATAGGCTCCTGAAATGTCACATTTACTACAATTTTCCACACGTTGCTAAAATTGTCCCTTTTCCCAATGTAAGTTATGGTGTAATAACAAGTCCAAATGAAAAGAAAAAAAAGAGTCCAAATGAGAGGCAACTCTATGCTTGTCCATCTATATATCAAAATGCATACAATTTTGTACAAGTTAATGTCATTGTGTGTTGTATTCCTGTTGAGATAGAATTAGGAAACTAATTCTATCATATAATATATTGTGATAATATCTTTAGTGATATGATAATATTTCCTAATTTATGTGCTGTATAGAAATAGGAAATATTATTCTAGGGTTGTATTATATATATGCTGTGAAGTTGAATGAAGAGGTTAAGCGGAATTCCTTTCATATTATTTGTCAATTCCTCGTATGTAACAATGCTTAATGCTTGTTAGATTGTTGCACACATGAATCTTGTTCAGGCATCACATAGACAATATGCGCTGTCCTCTTTAGGGACATATAACAAACTTTTTTTCCATCTCAGATTTCTTATCATCACTACTTTCTCTCTCATAGTCCGTGTTAAATTATTAATTAGTAATCATTTTTGTATATAAACAATCAATGAGACAAATAACATGATTTGCTTTATGCTAAATCGTGCATCACATGTTGCCTAAGTAGTGGAACATGGTGGGGTTTGCAAATATATTAAAAATAGGTTAGGTCGTCCCATGCCATGCATGCACGGTATATATATTAATTTACATTATTAAATTATCAATATATTTAACTACAAAATTTCTAAAAACTATTGTGAACAAACTTTTACTAAAATATAGTTAATTTCTTCTTATTTATGCCTTTACAAAAATTTAAACATTGAATATCATGCAAAATAGTTGTGTACTTGTGTAGTACTTTAGTCAAATGAGTATTTTAAAATTATGTCGAATGACTGATTTTTAAAACGGTCAGTAATTAGCGACCATTTTTAAAATCATTTGCTAATATTTCATTTTACCGACCGATTTAACGTACGTTGGCAATATTAATTGCTAAAAACGCGTTTTCTTGTAGTGGACTTTGATCGTATGAGTAATTTTCAATTTTTAATTTAAGATAAAATTGATATATCATTTTTTATTTCTTACCATTAATCAAAGAAGTATTTACTTCATATAAATTATATATATAGGCTTTTTTCCCCCTAATCTAGTATTTATTCTTGTCAAGTATATGAAGATTATATTCTTAAAAAAAGATTCTCAAATATTGCTTTTTTTTTTTTAAGTAATTATATATGTTGCCAAAACACATACCTATAGTAGTTGCATATCCATCTATAGAATGTAAAAGATCTCAACTTATTTTATACAGTTAACTATGACAATTATTATTATTGTATGTAATAATTTCCTAAAATATAAATTTTTATAAAAGGATTTTTTTTTTAAATAAAAAAAAACTAAGAAAACATTAGATTTTGACATATGTCATTGCTGGTGTTTTTTTAGTATATAACTAATTTAAATCCCGTGCAATGCACGGTTATTATTAAATTTTATAAAGAGTTGTATTGAATTTTATAAAAAAAAATTAAACTCATAATACTAATTCAAAAATAAATATAAGTAACTCTATCAATGTCAAGATTAGTGACACTTAAACTTGATTAGAAAAAAAAAGAGGACTTTACAATTTTTATTTTTTGTAAAAAAATTCTAAGGATAGTACCCGCACATGCTGCGTTAGTATTTATACGAATTTTAAGAATAGAAAATAAAGTGTGTGTGTGTGTGTGTGTCTGTGTGTGTGTGTATATATATATATATTAACAAAATGATTTTATTTTTAATTGAATTAAACATTATTGCAAAAGTAACAAAATTGAAAGAAATAAAAAAAGTTAATAGTATTATTGAAGACTAAAATAATATATAGCAGTATTGTTTAATAATAATTACCTCATTTTTTTTTACAAAAATAATACCAAATTTAGAGACTACTTATATGTAAAAATATATTAGTTGGGTTTATATGGAGAATTATTATTGTTAAGAATTTTAATTGGAATAAAGATATTTTAAATTATTATAAAATGATTTCCTTAAAGATTCTGGGTAAAAACGGAAAATAAAATGGGCGGAAAAATTGTTAATGAGATTGTGACAAGTGTCATTTTAGATTCGCTTTTAGTATAGGTTAATTGATATTATTAAATTTTATAAAGACTTGTTGTATTGAATTTTATAAAAAAAAAATAAAATAAAAAAAATAAATTAAACTCATAATACTAATTCAAAAATAAATATAAGTAACTCTATCAATGTCAAGATTAGTGACACTTAAACTTGATTTTTTTAAAAAAAGGACTTTACAGTTTTTATTTTTTGTAAAAAAAATTCTAAGGATAGTACCCGCACATGCTGCATTAGTATTGATACGAATTTTAAGAGTAGAAAATAAAGTGTGTGTGTGTGTGTGTGTGTGTGTATATATATATATTAATAAAATGGGCGAAAAAATTGTTAATGAGATTGTGACAAGTGTCATTTTAGATTCGCTATTAGTATAGGTTAATTGATAATATAGTTATTGATGACTAGCTCTTTAATTTGGCATGTGCAACGTATAAGCTCTTTGTAATAAAAATAACTAGTGTTTGGCCCGGGCGATGCATCGGGTGTTTTTGTTTTATTTTAAAGAGCTTGAAAGATGTAGTTTGTTGTTTTTTATTTTTCAATAAATCATAATACCATGACAACAAAAATTAATTTTTATTATTTTCCCATTTACGATACATCTAATATGCACATTTTTTTAAAATTTTTGTAGATTTATAGAATATGAATTAATGTAATTAAGATGGTAATAAATGTTGTCTTTATTAAAAGAGGACTAGTGTTCAAACCTCTTTGCATGTATTTTTAATTTGGTTAATTATGACGTGAAACGGAGATTGTTAATGATGATGTGGCCGTTGATGTGGTGTGATTCTACTGCGAGAATAGATACACGTGACACATTGACATTCTTAGGAACGTTTTTGAAAATATAACTAGCTTTTGGGCCCGTTCTATGCACAGCTATGTATAAGTTATTATTTATGCTACAAAAATTATAAATTACTAAAATAACTTTTATGTAACATTCTCGTAGCACATATTTTGCACAACGTTTTTGAAGGTATTTTATGTCAATTTTATTAGGGGAATTTAGGTGATGTCAAAAATGTATAATTAAACATTTACAATGGGAGAGGAAATAAGGATGGATAATAAGGTCCAATGAATTAAATTAAATAACACATTCAATTAAATTGAAATTTTTGCAATACTGAAGTCGAAGATGAAAAGATTAATTAAATTAAAGAGGATGATACAATATTTTAAGAGCTATTGATAAATAAAAAGGGGGGGGGGATGCTGGAGAAGTTCTACAATAACTAATGAAAAATAAATTCATTAAAAAATATCAATAAAAAAAAAGGATCATAAAGAAATGTAAAAGGAAAGAAGAGCACGTGGAAAATATGGTTTGAAAAGGAGAACATGTGACAAATCGGTTTGTGTTTTTAATTACTAAGCAGAGTATAGATATAGATATTAATTTAGATTTTTTTTTTGTCATGTGCTAATTTCACTAGTAGAAAAATACAAAAAGGCACCGCTCTATGGCCACCGGTTTTTGAAAACCGGTGGCTTAAAAAATGGGCGGGATACACTAATTCACATTGCCACCGGTTCAAACCGAACTGGTGGCATATATGGTAAAGGCCACCGGTTTGAACCCGTGGCAATAATCAATTAAAAAAAAAACGCCCCCCTTATAAACCCCAAACCCTACCTCATTTCCCTCTCAGCCGCTCTTTCTCTCTCCTACTCTCCCCTCTCCTCTTTCTATCTCCTGCTCTCCCCTCTCTTCTTTCTCTTTCAATTCGTCTTCTCTGTTCTCATCTCCTTTTCTTCGATCTTCTCCTTCGATCTCCTCGTCTCCTTCTATCTCCTCGTCTCCTTCTCTTTCATTTCCACCATCACCAAGACCACCACCGAGGTTTATGTTTAATTAATCGATTTTTCTTGGTTAATTAATCGGATTTTGTTGTGTTTAATTGATTGATTTTCTGGGTTTAATTAATCGTTTTTGGAATTGTTTGAGTTTCTTAATCGATTTTAATTTGGTTTTTAATCGATTTTAATCAATTAATTCTGGGTTTTTGTTTTTTGAGTTCGTGAATCAATTTCTTGGTTTTTTTTTCCTCGGTTTTTTAACTTATTTCTGGGATTTTGTTTTTGTTTTTGTTTAATTTTTTTTTGGGTTTTCTTCTGGGTTTTTGTTTCATTACTAGTTATTGATTTTCCTGGGTTAATTAGTCGATTTTGGATTTTTTGAGTGTTTTCATCGATTTTAATTCGATTTTTAATTGATTTTAATCGATTCTAAGTCGATCTCGTTCTGGGTTCTATTCGATTTAATTCTGGGTTTTTTTTTTTAGTTCGTGAAAATCAATTTGTTTTTTTGAGTTCGATTTAATTCTCATTTTGTTTTTCATTCTCGTTTTGAAAATCAATTCGATTTTTTTTAGTTCGATTTAATTCTCGGGTTTTCACTAATTTCTGGGAATTTTGTTTAATTTTTTTTCTGGGTTTTTTTTTCTTTTTTATTTTTTGGGTTTTAGTTTTCTGGGTTATTTTCTGGGTTTTTGTTTAATTTTTGGGTTTTGTTTATATTTTTGTGTGTTTTTTCTGGGTTTATTTAACCGATTTAAATCGATTTATGGGTACCATGCATACTGTTCTGGTTTTTATTTTTTTCGCAGCTTATTTAATTTATTTAATCGATTTTTTTTGTTTGATGCAAGTATATTGATTTAGATGTAGATGTTAAATCGAAGAATAAAGATGCAGGATTATTGATTTAAGTGTTGATATACGTGTTTTATACAATGGTTTTCCCCGGTTTTACTTAGTAATTTTATATGGTTTTGAGCTCTACGGAGCCATTTCTTGCTAACAATCTCTTCTTTAGTGTATTCGATTGTTTTAGTAAGCTTTTCAGGAATATGAAGCGTTTCTAGGCAATTGGACGTGTTTTTAGTAGATTCGGAAGAGTTGATAGCCAAGAACTGCAATTTATGTGGAGTGCCCGACCGGGCATGGCTTGCCCGGGCAGACCGGGCAATGAAGAGTTCACAGGAAGAAGCCCAATTCTGAACGGTGCAACGCGCGCCCGATCGGGCAGGCTTCGCCCGGTCAGACCGGGCGATGAAGAAGTCAAGTTATGAAGATGCAATTCTGGAAACGTGTTACGCGCGCCCGACCGGGCGAGGTTCGCCCGGTCTGACCGGGCAAAGAAGGAAAACTGTCGTATTTTACGCAGCCTTCCTCCGCCCGATCGGGCGAGGTTTGCCCGGTCTGACCGGGCGATGTTCAAGATTGCGCGATTTCAGCTATTTCCGAATTTCTATCTTTTGAGGGTATAAATACCCTTTTGTAATTAACTTTTAAAGAGAGTTTTTCATTAGTTTTTCTCCTTAAGCCCTAGAAAACTCTCAAGAACCCTAGTTTTATTTCCTTTAAGCAATTTCAATCTTTTAATCCCAGATTAATCAATTGTTCATCAACAATTTGAGTTCTTTCAATTGGAGTAATTGGTATTTATCTTACTTCACTCTTTTCTGATATTCACTGTTCTCTAAATATGTTTTCTTTACTGTTTCTTGTTTTTGAACTTGATTTTGATTTTATTATGATGTGTGAGTAGTTTCCTTAATCCGGGATCTTGCTAAGCCCGATTATGATTGATGTATAAAGTAGATCTTTAAATTCCCCAATAATAATCCCAATTGACATGCTTAATTGATTGTGTTTATGCCAATACTAGATTAGGAATAATTAGTATTGTTATCATCCCTTTGTTCTTATTGCAACGGAAGTTGGGTATTAACGGGATTAGGTTATTCCAATTAAGGGTTTGAAGATCATCACGGAAGTAGATGATTGAATAATTAGGAATCTAGGCATGGTGTTTAATGTCCCTTATTCGCTTGATTCCACGGAAGTAGGCTTGATAGTTAATTTGGGAAGCCATTGATAACTTGGAAGAGACCTTTGGTATTATTATTAGGGATTGCTTTTCTTCTTGTCAATTGATTTATATATTGGGGGTAGATTTATTAGTTTATCAATCATAATCGTGGTAATGCTTGATCTTGGATGCTTTAGTTTATTGATTAATATTTCCTCTAGTTAATTGTGTTATTTAATATATTAGTTGATTATTATCATCCATTATTGATTGGTGACGTGCTTAGTGATTAATTGAGTCTGATTAATTGAATGAACCATAGTCTCTTGGGATTCGATCCTTACTTGCCCTACTACACAGTTAGAAGGAATAGTTAGGTTATTTTTGTTAGGTACGCGATAAGCCTATCAAATTTTGGCGCCGTTGCCGGGGAGCGAACCCGGGTCACCCGCGTGACAGGCGGGAATACTTACCACTATACTACAACATAAGGAGAGAGAGAGTACCACATGTACGAAGCAACTCCCCAAGCTAAATGCGGCAATGGCCTCATTGCAGCGTAAGGAGAGCATAGGAATCTCGACGGCTCCTCAAAAGGAACCGGAGGGGCCATCATCATCATCACCAACATCATCATCCTCGACATCATCATCATCACCAACAGCTGTGCCACTGCCACCTGCCATATCTCCCGCACCGGGAAAGTGATACCAAGAAGGATGGGGACCATCCCTCGGGATATTCCCTTGCCTGCAGAAGTAGTCATAAACAGGATACATAGCCAAGCGAAAATCCTGTTGGCCTGCGTTAAGCTCCCGAAGGCTAGTCTCTATGGTCTGGACTCGGGTAGAAAGGTCCAGCTGACCTACCCTAAGCTCCCTAATACCGGCCATAATGGCCTCGTTATCACTAGGAGGAGGCGGAGCAGGGGAGGAGGTAGACTCTCTCCTAAAATAGGTCCTAGTGGGGGCAGCTGGTACAGGGGTAGACGAATCACTAGGGAACTGGAGAAGGTAGGAGGGCTGGTGAGGCATAATCTTAGTTAGGGCAGGGGAAGGTAAAGGCACAGAAAACCTGTTGGTTCTCCCTATGATCCAACTAAATCTATTAAAATCTATGGATAACCAACCCGCAGTAGTGAGATAATGCTGATCTAAGGTAATGGGGCCAGGCACTGGGCATCGGCTGGCTTCATCAAAGCCTTCCCGAAGTGCTAGGTGAGTGACAAGGCCTCCTAAGACGATAGGAATGTTAGAGCGTTCACCATTCGATTTAATTGTCGTATATGTGGTGCCTTGCTTTTTAAGGTGAAGGGCAAACAAGTGTGCAATATTCATTGTAAAGTCTCCATCCTCATCCCCACGCCTTAAATAACTACCTAGGATCGAAATCTCGTCCGACCTAACATTATTAGGTTCGATTCTACCAAAAATAGTCCACCCAGTGAATCTAGTCCACAGCCTAAGGACTGGTTGGTGGATTTTGTGTGAAGGGGCGTGCTGGAAAACAGTTGGAAGACCTTCCCGTAAGGGAACCATCAACGATAGATATTGAGGGAATGAGTGAAAAACAGGGGATTTTGCAAAATTCTTCTTCGCCCGGTCAGACCGGGCAATGTCCGCCCGATCGGGCGCGAGAAGCAGTCGACGAAAAACAGGGGACTGTGCGAATTTCTTCTTCGCCCGGTCAGACCGGGCAAGGTCCGCCCGATCGGGCGCAAGAAGAAATTCCAGACAAACAGAAGAACATAAGCAGCTCTTCTTCGCCCGGTCAGACCGGGCAATCACTGCCCGACCGGGCGGGAGATCCAGACAGCCTAATTCCAAGGAATGATGTTCAAGAAAAGCCACGGGAACCGATCCCACCTCTCGCCCCATACATGCCAAGAGTCCCTTTCCCACAGAGGTTAGCCCAGGCTAAGTTAGAGAAAAAGTACGGTAAATTTCTAGACATCCTTAAGAAACTTCACATTAATATACCGTTCTTGGATGCAATTTCTGAAATGCCTTCTTATGCAAAGTTTTTGAAAGACATGCTATCTAACAAGAAGAAGCTTGCAGAGAATGCTACTGTTTCTCTAACTGCAGAATGTAGTGCCATTCTGCAAAACACTCTTCCTAAGAAACTAGGTGATCCAGGCAGCTATTCAATCCCAGTGAAGCTCGGAGATATAGAGATCAATAGAGCGCTATGCGATCTTGGTGCAAGTGTAAGCCTTATGCCGCTCTCCATCTGCGAAAAGCTTCAAATGGGTGAGCTAAAGCCTACAAGGATATCTCTGCAACTTGCAGACAGGTCAGTTAAATTTCCCCTCGGTATACTTGAAGATGTTCCATTGCGAGTTGGTAAATTCTTTATTCCATGTGATTTTGTTGTTATGGAAATGGAAGAAGATGCCCATGTCCCTATTATTCTTGGTAGACCATTCTTAGCTACTGCAGGTGCAATTATTGACATGAAGAATGGGAAAATAACATTTGAAGTAGGGGATGAGAAAATGGAGTATTCATTACTGAATGCTATGGGAAATCCGTCTATGGGTGAGACTATTTGTCAAGTGGATGTCCTCGATGATCTACAACAAGAACAACTTCCCCTGATCAAAAAGGAAGATGCTCTTGAAACGGTGTTGATAGGGAGTATCCATGATGAAGATTGGGAAGTAAGGGAGTACACGAGGCTACTAGAAGACGCAAAAGCTAATCCAATCATCGCTCCACTCAAGGAAGTCCTTAGTACATCGAGTGTTGGGGAGAGTTCGACGCCTCCCGAGGTAGAGTTGAAACCCCTTCCATCTAATCTTAAATATGCATATCTTGGTCCTAAAAATACATACCCTGTTATTGTTAATGCTGAGCTTAATAACATTGAATTAGAGAAACTTCTCGCTGTTTTAAGAAAATATAGAAATGTTATTGGGTATACCATTGATGATATCAAGGGTATTAATCCCTCTTTTTGTATGCATAAGATCATTCTTGAGGACGATCATGCCTCCTCTAGAGAACCTCAAAGAAGGCTAAATCCAACTATGATGGAGGTAGTCAAGAAAGAGGTTCTCAAATTGCTTGCTGCAGGAATAATCTACCCTATCTCAGATAGTAAGTGGGTTAGTCCTGTACAAGTAGTACCAAAGAAAGGAGGTATGACAGTTGTCAAGAATGACAAAGGCGAGCCTGTTGCCACAAGAACTGTTACAGGGTGGCGGATGTGCATTGATTACAGAAAATTAAATAAAGCCACCCGTAAAGATCATTTCCCCTTGCCTTTCATTGATCAAATGCTCGAACGATTGGCTAACCATTCCTTTTTCTGTTACTTGGATGGATATTCCGGTTTTTTTCAAATCCCCATCCGCCCTTGTGATCAGGAAAAGACTACATTCACATGTCCATATGGCACCTTCGCATATCGCAGAATGCCATTCGGACTGTGTAATGCCCCAGCCACGTTCCAACGGTGTATGATGGCTATTTTCTCAGGTCTCATAGAAAATTCTATGGAAGTTTTTATGGATGATTTTTCTGTTTATGGTTCATCTTTCGATATTTGCCTTGATAATCTAACAAAGGTGCTCCATAGATGCCAGGATGTCAATCTGATATTGAACTGGGAGAAGTGCCATTTTATGGTACAACAGGGAATCGTTTTAGGCCATGTAGTTTCAAACAAAGGGATTGAAGTGGACAAAGCCAAAGTAGAGGTAATAGAGAAACTTCCCCCTCCAAATTCTGTGAAAGGAGTACGAAGTTTTCTTGGCCATGCAGGTTTTTATCGCAGGTTTATCAAGGACTTTTCAAAAATTGCTCGACCCTTAACCGAACTGTTAGCTAAGGACGCCCAATTTGATTTTAATGATGCTTGTCTTGAAGCTTTTAACAGGTTGAAGGAAGCCTTAACCTCTGCTCCTGTTATGCAACCCCCGGATTGGGCCCTACCCTTTGAAATCATGTGCGATGCTAGTGATTATGCGATAGGGGCCGTCCTGGGGCAACGAAAGGATAAGAAATTGCATGCTATATATTACTCTAGTAAAACTCTTAGCCCTGCTCAAATGAATTATGCAACTACTGAAAAAGAGATGCTAGCTGTCATATATGCAATAGATAAGTTTCATTCTTATTTAGTTGGGTCAAAAGTGATTATCCATACAGATCATGCGGCATTGAAATATCTGATGAGCAAGAGCAATGCCAAGCCGCGGTTGTTTAGATGGATCCTCCAATTGCAGGATTATGATATAGAGATCAGAGATACGAAGGGGACAGAGAATGTCGTCGCAGACCATCTCTCTCGCCTCCTCCTTGATGAGGAGGATGAGGATAACCTCCCATTTGACGACTCTTTTCCCGCTGAGCGTTTGTTAGCTCTTTTACAGGTTGAATCTCCTTGGTATGCTGATTTAGCTAACTATCTTTCTACAGGTACACTGCCTCACGGGTACTCCTATCAACAAAGGAAGAAATTCCTTTATGAGGCACACCGACACTTTTGGGAAGACCCTTTCTTGTACAAACTATGTGCCGATGCAGTGATCAGACGGTGCATTCCCGAATGTGAGGTAAGCAATATAATTTCTCATTGCCATGACTTACCTTGTGGTGGACATGCAGGCCCCTCGAAAACAAGTGCGAAGATCCTACAATGCGGATTTTACTGGCCCACTATGTTTAAGGATGTGTACTCCTATGTCAAGGCCTGTGACCGTTGTCAACGAACGGGAAATATTTCCAAGAGGAACGAAATGCCACTCACCAACATACTCGAGGTCGAGTTGTTTGATGTGTGGGGGATAGATTTCATGGGCCCTTTCTCTTCCTCTAAGGGGAATCGATACATTTTGGTAGCCGTTGACTACGTGTCAAAATGGGTTGAGGCCATTGCTACACCAAGCAATGATGCCCGTGTGGTAAGTAAATTCTTCAAGAAAAACATTTTCAATAGATTTGGTATCCCACGTGTGTTGATTAGTGACAGGGGAACACACTTCATGGAGAGCCGATTCGAAGCAATGTTGAAGAAATATGGAGTGCAGCATAAACTTGGAATTGGCTATCACCCCCAAACCAGTGGCCAAGTAGAGGTATCAAATCGAGAGATAAAGTCCATCCTAGAGAAAACAGTTGCAAGAACGAGAAAGGATTGGGCTGACAAAATTGATGATGCACTTTGGGCCTACCGAACAGCTTACAAAACTCCAATAGGTACAACCCCGTACAGACTTGTATACGGAAAAGCTTGTCACTTACCCGTCGAGCTAGAACATCGAGCATTCTGGGCCATCAAAAGCCTAAACTTTGACGCTAAGGCCGCGGGAGAGAAGAGGCTATTGCAGTTGAATGAGCTAGATGAGCTCCGCCTCGAAGCCTATGAGAGTTCAAAGCTTTATAAGGAGAAAACAAAGAGGTGGCACGACAAGGGCCTCATAAGAAGAGAATTCAAAGAAGGAGAGCAAGTCCTTCTATTCAATTCAAGGTTGAAACTATTCCCAGGGAAACTCAGGTCAAGATGGTCGGGCCCTTTCACGGTCTACAAAGCATATCCTTATGGCACCATTGAATTATGGAACAACACCGGGGGCACCTTCAAAGTCAATGGACAAAGGGTGAAGCACTATCGAGCGGGAGATCCTATTGAAGAGAAGTCAGATATCACGTTCTCTTCCCCACCACAAACTCAATGAGGATGAATACGGTCAAGCTAATGACCTTCTAAACAAGCGCTTGCGGGAGGCAACCCGATTCTTTTTTTTTTTTTTTTTTTTTTTTTTTTTTTTTTCTTTTCCTTAGTATTTTATACTTTATCTTTCAGTTTATGTCTGTGTTATGCTGTTTTACAGAGAGTATCAAGCTAAGCACGAAGTGGGATGTCAAGAGAGCAGTCAAAGATCGAGTTACCGCGTTTTTGCTCTTCGCCCGGGCAGACCGGGCAAATTCCGCCCGATCGGGCGCGAGAAACAAAGAGCCAAAAAGAGAATATGAAGTTAAGCTTTTCTCCGCCCGATCAGACCGGGCAATGTCCGCCCGATCGGGCGCGAGAAACAAAGAGCCAGAAAGAGAATATGAAGCTAAGCTTTACTCCGCCCGATCAGACCGGGCAATGTCTGCCCGATCGGGCGCGAGTAGCAGAATCTGAAAAAAAAAAAAAAAAAAAAAAAAAAAAAAAAAAAGGTCCAGTCTCCTTCGCCCGGTCAGACCGGGCAAAGAGCGCCCGATCGGGCGCGACAGAATCCTGCGGGCTTAAATTAGAGATTTCAGCGTTTTCTTTTCTTCTCCATCCCTCAAACTCTCATACCCTCTACTCTTTCTCTCTCTAAAAATCCCCAATTCCACAACCCTAACTTCATCTCCCATCCAATTTCATCAAGATTCAACAATCAAATCCCTCAAATTCACCACGAAAACCCAATATTTTTGCAAAAATTTCTGCAATTCCGTCCCTCCTCCTTGTTTAACCTCAAGAAATCCCCAAGCTATCTCATCACTCACATAATTTCGGGCTCTTGATGATGTCTCAAAGGAAAAGAACGAGAAGCACACCACAACAACAACCACAATTGGACTTGGAAAGTGTACCCGGGTACCCACACGTGGTCTTCGTCCCGGAATTTCCAAACCAAAAGCAGCGGTTCATCGAGCTCTCGCGCCGAAAGGTAATCCCTACCCGATTTTTTTGACCGTTCATTGCTTTCTAAGCTAGGAATAGATTCGGAATGTAAGAATTTGTTTGCAAAATTAGGAATGTCTCAATTATTCAATATGAACTATAGAACTTATGAAGATTTAACTCTTGAATTTTTGAGCTCATTTGATATTGAAAAGGGTAGGAATGGTTTGGTGAAGCATGTTGTGTATAGGTTGCTGAATAGGTCTCATAGAATGTCCTTAGAAGGCTTTGCTAGGAAGTTTGGACTTCCTTGTACCGGCTTAACCGTGCAACCTAGTAGCTTCAATTCTGGGGAACTTTGGTTTGCCATGACTGGTGAAAACATTGAATCTTTCCAGCACGCCCCTTCACACAAAATCCACCAACCAGTCCTTAGGCTGTGGACTAGATTCACTGGGTGGACTATTTTTGGTAGAATCGAACCTAATAATGTTAGGTCGGACGAGATTTCGATCCTAGGTAGTTATTTAAGGCGTGGGGATGAGGATGGAGACTTTACAATGAATATTGCACACTTGTTTGCCCTTCACCTTAAAAAGCAAGGCACCACATATACGACAATTAAATCGAATGGTGAACGCTCTAACATTCCTATCGTCTTAGGAGGCCTTGTCACTCACCTAGCACTTCGGGAAGGCTTTGATGAAGCCAGCCGATGCCCAGTGCCTGGCCCCATTACCTTAGATCAGCATTATCTCACTACTGCGGGTTGGTTATCCATAGATTTTAATAGATTTAGTTGGATCATAGGGAGAACCAACAGGTTTTCTGTGCCTTTACCTTCCCCTGCCCTAACTAAGATTATGCCTCACCAGCCCTCCTACCTTCTCCAGTTCCCTAGTGATTCGTCTACCCCTGTACCAGCTGCCCCCACTAGGACCTATTTTAGGAGAGAGTCTACCTCCTCCCCTGCTCCGCCTCCTCCTAGTGATAACGAGGCCATTATGGCCGGTATTAGGGAGCTTAGGGTAGGTCAGCTGGACCTTTCTACCCGAGTCCAGACCATAGAGACTAGCCTTCGGGAGCTTAACGCAGGCCAGCAGGATTTTCGCTTGGCTATGTATCCTGTTTATGACTACTTCTGCAGGCAAGGGAATATCCCGAGGGATGGTCCCCATCCTTCTTGGTATCACTTTCCCGGTGCGGGAGATATGGCAGGTGGCAGTGGCACAGCTGTTGGTGATGATGATGATGTCGAGGATGATGATGTTGGTGATGATGATGATGGCCCCTCCGGTTCCTTTTGAGGAGCCGTCGAGATTCCTATGCTCTCCTTACGCTGCAATGAGGCCATTGCCGCATTTAGCTTGGGGGAGTTGCTTCGTACATGTGGTACTCTCTCTCTCCTTATCTCTCTTATCTTTCTTGTTTTATTTTAGTGTAGTTATTTTAGTTTTTTTTTTTTTTTAAAAAAAAAAAAAAAAAAAACATACAAAAAATACGATCCAATGAATAATAAATCATGCTTCCCTGTGCCCCATTCATGAAAATTGTTTTAATTCTTGGTATATGATGACGAGTATTGTGGATAGGTTAGCCATGATTTGATGTTTGATTACTTGGATGTCTTAACATGAGTCAATTTTGCCCAACTACTTGTGAATATAGTGCTTGACTAGTTGATTTGGTTAGGAATGTGTGTTAGTTCCTGGTATGTCAATGAAGTTGAGTATTGGTTTATAACTTTGAGTAATGTTTGCATGACTCATTAATATGCACATTGAGGAGGACGAAGGCATTTGTTCCTCTAGGTGGCTTTCAGACGATATTAGATACATTTGTTCCCTTCTTGCTACCCATGTTGTTGCTTGTGCCCTTTTATTGTTTATTTTGCCACATTACAAGCCTATTTAAGCCCCATTGGTTACTAGTCCCAAGCTTGGCTTGGGGGAGCTAATAGTGAGTGAGGTGAGGGAGTTGTAGTGTGCATGTAATCTGCACAATTTTGGGTGGATTTGAGAAGTTTTTATTTGTTCTTATTGTTGTGGATTGAAAAAATTGAAAATTTATTGTGCAAAGAAAAAATTCCAATGTGAGATGAAAAAAAGGGAAAAGAAAGAGCAAAAGAAAAAAATTGTTTCAATGTTCAAGTGTTCTAATTGAAGGCTGCTCAAGAAAAAAAAGGAGAGTTCAAAGTTTGTTTGTTCACTCAAGTTCTATAATTTTATATTTTGTATATATGAGTGAAATTTTAAGTGTTGGAAATTTTTAATATAATTGGATGTTTGGTGAATTTTTGGTAGAGTTGAGTTGTGTTGGAGATGATTTGGTCATTAATTCATTTTGACCTTGGTTTTATTTATTAGGATTTTGGCTCCCTTAAGCATAGCTTTACTCTTACATTTTCCCAAATATTTCCTACCTTTTATCCTAGCCTTACATTACAAGCTTTGAAGACCTTCTGACCTTTGTGCATAGAGTTGTGTGAATGTGAAATTAGTTGTTTTCCAATGCAAAGAATGATTTGATATATTTCGAGTCGACTGCTAGGTTGAGTGCTTGTTTTCTTTAAACACACGAGTGCGTGAGTTTGGGAGGGCATTGTTCACATTTAAAGGAGTTGGATGGAGAGCGATCGAGTATATCTTTTACTCGCCACATAAATGAGAGTTGAGTGTGTGAACACTAGTCTTGAATTCTATATGCTCTTGTGGTTTGCTCTATTTGACTATTGTCAGACAGGATGAGTAGTCAGATGGATTTGATTGGTTGACTTTGATGCATAACTGTCGAGTTTACCTTTAATCGTATTTATTGATTTGAATTGCTTTTGGGGTGAAGTATTGATTTATTTATTCATTGCTTTGCTTAGGGACAAGCAAAGGTTTAGCTTGGGGGAATTTGATATACGTGTTTTATACAATGGTTTTCCCCGGTTTTACTTAGTAATTTTATATGGTTTTGAGCTCTACGGAGCCATTTCTTGCTAACAATCTCTTCTTTAGTGTATTCGATTGTTTTAGTAAGCTTTTCAGGAATATGAAGCGTTTCTAGGCAATTGGACGTGTTTTTAGTAGATTCGGAAGAGTTGATAGCCAAGAACTGCAATTTATGTGGAGTGCCCGACCGGGCATGGCTTGCCCGGGCAGACCGGGCAATGAAGAGTTCACAGGAAGAAGCCCAATTCTGAACGGTGCAACGCGCGCCCGATCGGGCAGGCTTCGCCCGGTCAGACCGGGCGATGAAGAAGTCAAGTTATGAAGATGCAATTCTGGAAACGTGTTACGCGCGCCCGACCGGGCGAGGTTCGCCCGGTCTGACCGGGCAAAGAAGGAAAACTGTCGTATTTTACGCAGCCTTCCTCCGCCCGATCGGGCGAGGTTTGCCCGGTCTGACCGGGCGATGTTCAAGATTGCGCGATTTCAGCTATTTCCGAATTTCTATCTTTTGAGGGTATAAATACCCTTTTGTAATTAACTTTTAAAGAGAGTTTTTCATTAGTTTTTCTCCTTAAGCCCTAGAAAACTCTCAAGAACCCTAGTTTTATTTCCTTTAAGCAATTTCAATCTTTTAATCCCAGATTAATCAATTGTTCATCAACAATTTGAGTTCTTTCAATTGGAGTAATTGGTATTTATCTTACTTCACTCTTTTCTGATATTCACTGTTCTCTAAATATGTTTTCTTTACTGTTTCTTGTTTTTGAACTTGATTTTGATTTTATTATGATGTGTGAGTAGTTTCCTTAATCCGGGATCTTGCTAAGCCCGATTATGATTGATGTATAAAGTAGATCTTTAAATTCCCCAATAATAATCCCAATTGACATGCTTAATTGATTGTGTTTATGCCAATACTAGATTAGGAATAATTAGTATTGTTATCATCCCTTTGTTCTTATTGCAACGGAAGTTGGGTATTAACGGGATTAGGTTATTCCAATTAAGGGTTTGAAGATCATCACGGAAGTAGATGATTGAATAATTAGGAATCTAGGCATGGTGTTTAATGTCCCTTATTCGCTTGATTCCACGGAAGTAGGCTTGATAGTTAATTTGGGAAGCCATTGATAACTTGGAAGAGACCTTTGGTATTATTATTAGGGATTGCTTTTCTTCTTGTCAATTGATTTATATATTGGGGGTAGATTTATTAGTTTATCAATCATAATCGTGGTAATGCTTGATCTTGGATGCTTTAGTTTATTGATTAATATTTCCTCTAGTTAATTGTGTTATTTAATATATTAGTTGATTATTATCATCCATTATTGATTGGTGACGTGCTTAGTGATTAATTGAGTCTGATTAATTGAATGAACCATAGTCTCTTGGGATTCGATCCTTACTTGCCCTACTACACAGTTAGAAGGAATAGTTAGGTTATTTTTGTTAGGTACGCGATAAGCCTATCAAGTGTTATATGGGTTTTTTTTTAATTTTAATGTTGTAATTTTTTTTTGTTTTTTATTGTAATTTTTTTTTATTTTAATGTTGGAATTTTAGTTTTGCGTAATTTGATTAATTTAGTTCTTTTAAATTGGAATTGTTGTATGAGTAATTTATTTGTAGTTATTAATTTAGTTTTTTCACTCTTAAAAAGTGTACAATTACTAGATACTGATGAATATATATGTGTTTTTATGTATTTTACATATATATATATCATTTCTACTACAATTTAAGTGAAATAAATGCAATTTTTTTTTTTGTTTTTTGTGGGCATTATTGCCGCCGGTTAACAGGTGACTATACTTATTAATACCATTAAAAAAAAATTGCGGGAAGCATTATTGCCACCGGTTAACCGGTGGCAATATTTGTTTTGAACCGGTGGCTTTTTAATAAGATTATTGCCACCCCACAAATGGCCACCGGTTCAAAACCGGTGGCATAGGGGGGTTTTAAACCGGTGGCTAATTCATATTTTCGTCTAGTGTTTTATTCAACAAATATAGAGTTTGAAAGGGAAAGAAAGGGTTGAGAATTGATCACATTCATTACAAAATTAACTCATAGGGAATATGAAAGATATATGTAATACGAATTATATTGCATGTATGATTTAGTTTTAAAACTAATTATTTTTAGGAAAAATTGTAAACAATAATCCCAACTTTAATTTGCTCAATTTCTTTTAATAATAAGACTTGGATTATTCTAGAATAATCCTAACTTTGATAGATATTTACTTTCTTCAATCCTAAATTGTTCAACAAAAGCCAATAACCTATTATATCAAGTCACTTGACACGTGTCAAGCCCTAATCGGTCCAAAAAAATTATAAAAACAAAAAAAAACCACAAAATATTACCAACACTCATCCCTTCCTCCCACCGGCCCACCTAAACCCCACCATTACCCAGTCCGCTGGCCGCCGCTGCATTCCTCACTGGCGTCGCTGATTTCCCCTTTCCCCGAAACCCCCTTCCATTTAGCCATTCCCCCATGCATCACCAAACAAACCCCTCCCCCACTCCTAAAAACTCCAAATTGCCCCTCCTTCACCACGAAACCCTAGCAGGTATAGTGTTTTCGATAGTATGGGATGGGTGTTTGGATGGTTTTCGAAATTGGGGAAGGTGGTTTTAAGACTTTTTGAGTGTTTCAAGGGAGAATTGATGGTGGGGGAGAGTCGGGATACAAGGGAAGGGAGGCGGTGAATGGGTGGATCGAATCATCGGCGCGGTGGAAGAGGGGAAGCCAACGCGGAGGGACAGGGGAAATTAGCACATGGGAGGGGGAATAGAGGGGTAGGGGGCTGCCGGCTGTCGTCAAGGTTCTTAGCCTGTGGTTTACCGGCTTGAGGGAGAGAAGGGTAGTGACGGTCGTCCGGCGTCGAACGACAGGGGTTGGGTGGCCGACGTCGAGCGCTAGAAGTTAGGGTGGCCGGATTTTATGGAAGTGGGGTTTGGTTGGTAGGGCTACTAGGTGGTTAGGAAAGTGGTGGGGCCGGGTTTTCTAACTATTTTATTTTCATTTTTGTGTTTTTTTAATATTTTAGGCTAATTAGATCAACACGTGGCATTTATGAAGAAAAAGAAAAAAGAAAATAACCTCTTTAACCTGTAACCGGCAAAAGGGATTGAAGAAAGTAAACAACCCCCAAAGTTAGGATTATTAAAGAAAATGGAGCAAAGTTGGGATAGTTATTTACAAATTTTCCTTTTTTTTTAATTGCTCGTATAAATTATAGACGTTTATAAATACATATCGGTTACAATTAAATTGGCCAAAGCAATTTAAAAATATTGTAATTATTGTAATTATTCATTGTTCTAATTGAGCCCAAAATAAATACAATCGGTTACAAAACTTAATTTTGATGATGAAAATTAATGTAATTATTTTTTGTAACAATTGATTCAATTGAATTATTATACAATCAATACTATAATAAAATGAATTAATCATATAATTTAGGGCATGTTCACATTTATTAAACTAATAAACTGAAATGAACTGATTGGAGCTAAACTGAACAAAACTGATTGGAGCTGAACTAAACTGAACTGAACTAAGCTGAAATGAATATTTTATGAAGGAAGAAAATTAGGAGCTGAACTAAATTGAACTGAATTGAACTGATTGGAGCTGAACTGAACTGAACTGAACTAAAATTAAGCTGAAGTGAACAGGCTTATTGTACATATTTATCATGTACATGCAATGTGATCTCTTATGTGGCAAATTGATGATGTGGCTAAATAAGAAAAAGAAAGTGACAAGTGGAGATATAACATTCCTTGCCTTTGAGTTTTAATAATAAATAGTGTGTGGCCCGGGCGATGCCTCGGGTTTCCAGTTTGTACTTGTTTAATTTGCTAATCAAATCCGACAGTTTAGATAATAAGACTTGTTGGTTTCAAATTGAAATCTTGTTATCTAGAAACATTTTTTAGTTGTCAAACTCAATCATTACATATTGGAAATAAATAGTATAATATAGGACACAAATTAACTTATCAAAGTTAACTATAATAGTGATGGATGAAAAAACACGGTTAATAAATGGTTAATAGGGTAAGACTCTTAAGTTAAGACTTATTGGTCTTGAATTCAAGTCTTAGGGCATGTTCTCATTGACTGAACTCAGCTGAATTGAACTGAATTGAACTGAATTGAGCTGAACGGAACTGAATTGAACTGAGCTGAGCTAAACTGAACTGAACTGAACAGAACTAAAATGAATATTTTATAAGAGAAGGAAATTAGAAGCTGAACTGAACTGAGCTAAGCTAAACTGAACTGAACCGAACTAAAATGAATATTTTATAAGAGAAGGAAATTAGAAGCTGAACTGAACTGGACTGAATTGAGCTAAACTGAGCTGAACTGAACTGAACTGAATTTCAACGTAAGAGAACAAGCCCTTATTATAAGCATTTTTTAGATGCGAACTTAATAATTGTGAAAGTGACATGTCATGTTTTATAATGACATGTGGCACATATTGCTGACATGTTGAACTTGAAAAAGGTGACACGTGGAACATATTCTGTTTTAGGAACGATTTTTAATATATAAGTATAGATATAGATAGATAAGACTTCAATGGGGAAAACAAAAAGAAAAGATTAGAATACATTCTCTTTTAAATGTATATTTATAATTATTAAATGTTTATTTATAGCCTTAAAGACTACATATTAACATATATAATTGCCCTTTGATAGAGTATAAAACATATTCTTAGGCCTCAACCATAAGCTTAAGCTTTTGGTTGAGTTGGTCCTCTAACATATATGGTATCGGAGCCAATGTGACATAAAGGTCACGGGTTCGAATCTCATCCACCCTTCACTTTCAAGTGGAATATTAAGCGTTGGATATGAGGAGGGCCATGCCGTATCCACACTTCTAGCCCAAACGGGCTCTCGTGTGAGGGGGTGTGATAGAGTATAAAACATATTCTTAGGTCTCAACCATCAGCTTAAATTTTTGGTTGAGTTGGTCCACTAACACCCTTATTGTTACTATTATTATTAATTATAAAGGAAAAGCAGTATAAGCTGTATAGCCTTATTATGGTAAGAGTGGTGCACTGGCTAGCTTTGAAATTGAAAAAAATATAGGACCCCAGATGACAGTATCTATTTCTATTACTTCATAAGTTGATATTACAAGGCTTGCTACATTATCCAACGAGAGGCCAAGAGGGTTTGTGGGGTTTGTGTTGCGCCTTGAAAGACTCTAGAGAATTCATCAGGTAATCTCTTTAGATTTTATTTTCATCTTTTATTATGTTTCTACTTCATTCATCCATCTAAGCTATGGCTAATTATGCTCATAATCATCCTATCTTTTCATATAGAGTATTTGATTAGTTTGCTTTAGTGGTTGTAACTTATACTTCGTATCATTCATCTTAATCATGTCATAATTTATTTTTTTTGAGGAAAAATCATGTCATAATTACATCACTTACATGTATGAACGGCATATATAGGAGTAGTAATATATTTGCCCATTTTCATGACTAACTACATAAAAAATATTGGGGGTTTCAGTAATTTAATTTTTTCTTTATTTTTTTTCGGAAGAACTATTAAGTTTGGTGTAAATTTTCTTTTAATTTTCTCTCTTGAAGTTATATATGATAGATTGCATGTCTTTTATATATATGACTATCTATGGCCATTATGTTTGTTCAGTTTACTTGATCTGATTTTATATGAAATTTGTTTATATAATCTAAACTATTTTAGTTTGATGTGATATTTTCTTATCCAATTAGGATTTTTTTTTTGGTGTTTTAATTTTTTTATTTATTTTTTAAAAAAATGGATATGATATTATACTATAAATATTTATTATTGCATTTGATTTTCTTAGACGGAGTTCCTAATATATTTACCACCATTTGAAAGTAAGTGTTGAAATTTGAATTCTAATATCAAAATTTTAAGATTGAATATTAGAACTGTTTTTTGATTAATTTTAATTGGGTTGGGTAGTTTTGGATAGGTTTCGACTTACGCTTGACCATCTTGACCCAAAATATTTGGTTTCACACATAATATTTAATTTTTGAACTTTGTGTTCATGACCAATTATCGGGATATTATTGAACTATTGATGCCGACTCGAAAATTTCCATGTATATATATATTGTCCATTAGTTTAGATGCGATGGAAAGAATTTCAAATATTGTCCATATATAATTTAACTATTATTACACCAATAAAATTATGGGCATGTTCTGTTCAGCATAATTTCAATTCAATTTAGTTCAGTTTCTAATTTTCTTCTCTCATAAACAATTCATTTTATCTCGATTTATTCAATTCATCAGTTCACTTTAGCCCTAATCATTTCAGTTCAATTCAGTAAATCTGAACAACCCCTAAATGGGGAAATTCCGTGTTTCTGATGGTGAGAAACAAATTTGTTTCTTATAATGGCATTTTCGTGAATAAATCAACAACTTTTTCATTATTGTGGGCTCCACAATTGAATAAAGTTGTTGATTTATTTACGAAAATGTCATGTGAGAAACAAAAACCATGAGAAACTAGGACATCCTCCCCGACCCTAAATGTAGTCACTAGTTTAGTAAGGAAGCAAGTGTTCTATACTTTTATTTACTAGCTATACCTGATTTTTACTTATTTGAATTTATCTTAACTTATTTGAACTTATTTAAACTTGTTTTAGTTGTAAATTGAACTTGGGTAACCCTTATCAGAACTTTTTAATCCTGAACTGAATTTCTTATCTTAATCTAACTAGATTTATATGAACTTATATGCACTTATTAGACCTGACATAAGTGAAAATAAGAGGAATGGAACATGCCCTAATTATTGAGTAGGAGATGTTGATTTGATCTAATATGACTTTTCCTTGCCTTATTTGATGATACTATTTGAAATAAGTTCAATTAAGCGTAGCCTAAGATTCTCCATCCAACTAATTGATATTTCTTGTCGTTGTTACATGTCCTGTTGGGAAATTTGAATTGATGAAAGTGAATATTTTGAAGTAACATTTTTTTTGTTTGTAAATGAAACCTTCATTTTTATTTTTACTTTTGACAAAAAAAAAAAAAAACCTTTATTAAGGTGCTAGAGCAAGTTTCAACAATATGTCAATAAATAAAGGACCATATTTTATATATATATATTTTTTTTCCTATTTTTCAAATGTGAGTACAACAAGCCATTCCCAGAAATCAATCCACCAGAGATCAATGCTCAATTTGGTGATAATAATGTCCTAATCAGAATTACTTGTGTCATTCAAAAGGGAGTTTTCAGTAAATTAACCAGGAAGATTGAAGATTGTCATCTCTTTATTACAAACATGAATGTTGTGCCTATCAATGGTAATGTATCCCATTTAACAATTGTCGCTGAGGTATGTATTTTCATCTCTCTCTATCTTTTAAAGTTATCCTTTTCAATTTCAAATTATTTGCAACGATTTGATATTAATTTTTGCAAATATGTTAAAACAAAGATTTACAATATAGTATTATGTACAATGACTTTAAAATCTTTGTTATAAAACTAGTTCATATATATAAAGTTATAATCTTATGCAATCATATTTTGATACTTGTAGATGGAATCGGATTTCAGTAAGAGTCAAGAAGATTTGGTGAATGATCTTCATTCGATTTTCCTGTAGTCAACAAGATTATATACGTATATGATGCATTTATCCATAATTATGTACTTAATAAGTTAGCAATTTGGTCAATTTTCTTTCATTATTCTATCTCTCAAAAATCAAGTCCTCCCTATTTCTTTGTAACTCTAGAGACTATCAGTGTATCGTTGGTCTTCCAGGCTATTGATTGTAAATCGTAAGTATCTTTTCACTGTTATTAATTGCTTATTAGGAGGATAATGCTCAGAATAAAATTTCTCTCTTTTTATCAAGTTTGTGAGAGTTTAAGGGAGTATCTATGGTTTTTTATTCAACATCTACATTGTTCAATGGTAGTGATGTGATGGGAGTTTGGGTGATATTACGTGCGATAGATATTGCTTTTTGTCAAGGGAATTGCTAGAATGAGAAAATAATATCCTAACATATGTCATTGTCAAAATATGAGAAAGTTCAAAATAAAAAAGAAAGGAATTTGAATTTTAAACCAAGATAATGTGTCAAGGGATTAGTGATTTTCTTATTTTAAAGATGCTTATATGAAATAATAACATGAAGAATTATACATTTAAAACGTTAAATCTTATCTGCGATGATCATAATTTTTTTATTACACTTTGTTTGAATTAGAAGAAATGGAGGGAAAGGAAGGGAAGGGAAGTGGAAGAATACACTACGTAATATCTTTTATTTGGATAACAAATGATGAGAGAGGAATTGAAGGAAGTTGAAAAGGAGAGAAAGGGAGAGATTAATTTGTAAGATATTGATCTCTCTAACTAACCATGGAGAAATTTAAAGGAAAACTCATATGTTTTCCGTCCCCTCCAATAATCTATCCAAACACACTATATTATGCTATGTTTGCATAACAAATTAGAAGGGAAATGAAAGGGAGGGAAATAGGAGGAAGGGGAAGTGGAGGAAATGATGAGCACCATTTTCCTTCCAAATCTCTCCAATTTTGAAGGGTGCTCTTTATTAAAGGAGGAGGGAAAATGGACCCCTCCTTCCCCCTCCCCTTCCCTCCCCCAACATATTATCCAGACAAGGTACTTTGTCTCCCTCTCTTCCCCTTCCCTTCCTTTACTCCTATTTTTTGTTATCCAAACATAGCCTTAGGGAAGATTTTGATTCAATTTGGTATACGTAGCATTAGATTATTATGAATTATATATGTTACTTTCATTTGATAAAACTATTCTAAAATAAGAACTTAAGAAGAAAAAAAAAATAGAAAGTGAATTAAATTTAGTTTAATCTATTCCATCTATAATAAAAAGTGTTTAATAAGACTTTAATGTTTAATATTCAAGATTTTACATTTTTATGTAGTCATACACAACCCATGCATATTAAATTAGTAGTATATCCGGTATAATCTATTCCGTATACGATGTTAGAATTAGAAAAGGCATACAAAATATGTTAGATCCATGCAATACCGATGCCTTAATATGTATATACTTCGTATGATTAAATTTTACAATCAAACTCGTGTTATAATCCACTCTATTAGTATATATACAGTGGCGGAATAAGAAATTCTACATTAAAAATACCTTAAAAATCCCATATTAAGTCAACTTAGCTGAATATTTGTTTGAAAACATTTACAAAATTAAATTTTAAACATTATCAAGGGGTTGGCCATGGCCTACCCCAACCACCCCCTAATTCCGCCCCTGTATATATATGTGTGTCAATGAAAAGTTTCATTTAACTTATCTACGTATAAGAGGAAATTTTTTGGAATATTAGGCATGCAATGCAACCTATATAGGCTATAATTTTTTGGGAAATTCTCTTTGGTAGACCTCTAATTATAAACATTCTCATTGGTCAAATGCAAAAAAAGTTATTATTCTTGGTGAACCATGTTTTAAAAAGTTTAATCAATGGTAACATTAAGCAAGGTAATTAGACATTTCTTAACCATGGTAAACCATTCTAAGTAAAAAAAAAGTTGTGATGCCTAAAATACCCCCATTTTAAAATTAATTAAAAAAAATAAAAACCACCATCCTGCCACCACCTTCCCCACCATTCGCCACCATTCCCTCTCCCCCTCCCCCTCCTACACCCCCGCCGGCACTGGCGCCCAGCTCTACCTTCGCTGGTGCACCGGCCTCCCCTGTGACGCCCCGCCTCCCCCGCCCTCACCCCCTCTCTCTCTCCCCCCTTTTCGACCCTTCCTGTTTTCCCCACCCAATGCCCACCGCCGATCACTCTAACCACCACAAAACCGGCGCCCTTCCCCGACGACCCCCCTCCCTTGTTCGCCGGCCAAAAACCCTTAAAAACCCCAAAACACCAGAAAATACCCAAACCCGTTTAGGGTTTCGAAACCAAACCCAGGAAATGGGTTTCGGTTTTCTGGTGGTTTTGGATAGATTTCAAGGGTTTGTGGTGGTTTTTTCGGGGAGGGGGTTCGTCGGGGAGGGGTGTTGGTTTTCGTGGTGGTTTTGGGTGCGATAAGGGCCCACGAACGGTGGTGGGGGAACTGGGAAAGAGAGGAGGCGGGGCAGGTGGTGATTGATGGGGGAAATGGGAAAGAGAGGAGGAACGGGGCCGAAGTGGGGCGTCGCCGGCCGGAGGTGGGAGAGGTCAGGCGTCGCCGACCAGAGGTGGGAAGGAAAGCCGGCTGGGGGTTAGCCGCCGGTAGTGGTGCTAGTGGCTAGGTGATGGGTTTGGGTTTTTTTTTCCTTTAAAAAAAAATCTAAGAAGGGGTTAACCATAGGGTCAAATTAGTCATTATATCATTAGTTAACCATAGTTACGCTTAAAATGCCTAATTACCTCGCTTAATGTTACCATTGATAAAACTTTTTAAAACATGGTTCACCAAGGATAATAACTTTTTTTGCATTTGACCATTGAGAATGTTTATTATTAGAGATCTACCAAAGTGAATTTCCCTATTTTTTTTATTATTATTTTTAATTTACAGGAGCAAAGCAACCTATGTAGTTGGTTTTAAAATATAGGTTAGGATTAGAATTTGACATAATTTTTCCATATTTCATAAATTTTTTATATTTCATATTTTATAGATGTATAATAATGTTTAATTTTGGAATGCTAAGTTCTAAAAAAATATAGCATGTTGGGAGCTTAGGTAACGGATGTTGGGAGTATTCGTACATTAGCTTTGGATTTTTTCAAATCTCTTTATAAAGTTAACTCTGAGTCTCCTTCTGAGATTCGATCCTCGGTTTCTCAGTTTCCTTGGGAATCTCTTCACTTGCCTTCGTTGTCTGAGTCTCAGCGTCAGATGTTGCTAGTCCTTTTTTCTGATGAAGACATAAAACATGCTATGTTTAGTATTGGCGACGAGAAATCTCCAGGACCAGATGGGTTTCCTCCAGCTTTCTTTAAAACTCATTGGGATAGGGTGGGTGATCAGGTCATAAAGGCTGTTCAATTCTTTTTTGCTCATGGGTATTTGCTTAAGGACTGGAACCGTAACTTTTTGGTTTTACTCCCGAAAATTGATCATCCTGAACTTATTTCTCAATTTCGCCCTATTGGTTTATGTAATGTTGTTTACAAATGCATTGCAAAGTGTTTGTCTCATCGGTTGTGAGGGGTGCTTCCAGGCTTAATTTCCGAGTTCCAAAATGCTTTCGTTCCTGGTCGACTTATGTCTGATAATTGTTTGATGGTTCATGAGTTGAAATCGTTCATGAATGCTTCTAAAGCCAGGAAACGCTTTTATGCTGCTTTGAAACTGGATATGAACAAGGCCTATGACAGGGTGGCCTGGGATTTTTTAGCTCGTGTTCTTCAGGTGTTTGGTTTCCCTCCGTATTGGATTCAGCTGATTATGCAGTGTGTCTTGACTGTCTCTTACCAAGTCTTAGTTAATGGTGCTCCGACTGAGAGTTTCAAGCCTCATTGTGGATTACGTCAGGAGGATCCTCTTTCGTCTTATTTGTTTGTCCTCTGCATGGAAGTTCTTTCTGCTATGTTGCGCAAGGCAGAATCTGCAGGTTTTTTTTTCAAGGAATTAAAGTTGCAAGAGGAGCTCCGGCCATCTCTCACTTATTTTTTGCCGATGATTCCTTACTGTTTTTCCAGGTGTCGCCCTCTGCATGTGATCAGGTGATGCATGTGCTTTATGATTTCTGCGATATTTCAGGTCAAATGATTAATATGCAGAAATCGTTTGTTAAATTTAGTCCTAATACACCAGAGGATTATCGTGACCATCTATCTAACTGTTTGAGGTTGCGCTCTGTGTCCCGGCTTGGTTCTTATTTGGGACTCCCGGTTGATCTAGGGCGAAGTAAATGCTCGGAGTTTAATTTTCTTTTAGATTAGGTGGTTAAACGACTTGAGGGTTTTGCGTCTTTGCATCTCTCTTTTGCAGCAAAATTGGTTGTTATTAATTCTGTGTTAGTTGCTTCTTTAATCACATCTTATCGGTTTTTAAAATTCCTGAGACCATTTGCTCCAAGATAGATAACTTGTTAGCTAGGTTTGGTGGAAATCTTCTCATTCGAGTCGAGGAATGGTTATCAAGTCTCACGCTTTGCTGCATCTCCCAAAGGGATTGGGAGGTTTGGGAATTCAGAGTGTTGCTCCTTTCAACTCTGCTTTGCTAGCTAAGCAAAGCTGGCGTCTTATCCAGTCCCCTCAATTGCTGGTTTCTCGTCTTCTGTTCGCGAAATATCCTTCTTTGAGGAATAGGGAGGCTTCTTTGGTGTCTCGTCCGTCTTGGGGTTGTAGGGGTCTGCTCGCAGGTTTTTCGGTGTTATCTAGAGGTTTAGTTTGGAAGGTCGGTTCGGGTACCAAAGTTCGGATTATGGGTTCCAGGTGGGCCGGTCCAATTTAAGGATCGGTCGTCGGAGCCGGCTAGGCTGTCTCTTGTTTCTTCTCTACTTGATCCACGTTCTTACGCGTGAGATGTTTCGGTTGTTCACAACCTTTTTTATTCTCATTATGCGATGAGGATTCTTTCGTTGGATCGTCCGAAGTGGCTAATGGACGATTTTGTCTATTGGAAGTTCACTAGGGATGGTGTCTTTTCTACAAAATCGGCTTATGCTCTTCAATGTCAGTCTAGCATTTCTCGGGGTTTAGGATGTCAACTGTCTCCTTCTTGGTGGTGGAAATTTTGGAAGTTACCTTATCTGCCCCGTTGGAAATCTTTTGGTTGGAAGTTGCTACAGGACGCTCTTCCGATAGCCGCCCCCCGTTCTATTATTCCGTGCCTATTTATCTAAATACACGACAATTAAGGAGGATGGTGGAAGACTAGAAGTAGAATAATATTCTATTGGAATACAAAAAGTAGAGAATATTGTATGTGAAAGATAAAAAGTAAGTAATGATTATGAACTACTCCGTATTTTTAGAATATTTATAGATAGATTTTTGTAATCCAATTGTTAATTTGATAATGTTGTCCTAGGCTTCTTCAAGTTCCCAATTAGTCTTTCAAAAAAAAAAAAAAAAAAAAAAAATTCTCAATTAATGATGAAAAGATGAGCACATCTTGACCAAGTGTTTCGAAAGTAGAAACATTATCAACTGATAGTTGATAACTTGATATGCACAAAAATTAAAGAATTCATCAACATTTTGTAGGTGTTGTTAGGGCCCGGCGCTTGGGCAAGGTCTTCCTTGTCCTAAGCGAACTTCAGTTTTGGCCCATGATCATTGCCTAATTCATGCAAGTATATTTATAGTACAAGTCTTTCAATCTTCCAAGGATAAGTATACTTAACTTTTTAGCACGAGGAGAATTCCTATCAGAAAAAAGAATAGTAAACATGCTATAACTATTACAAACAACAATATCATATTATCAAATACTAAGTGACTTACATAGTTTAGCTACATCCAATTTGCTAATGATTTACCTTTTGACAGATACGCTAAATACTCTAATTGTGAAATTCAGTGATGAGAGAAACTAGTGTCTTCAATAATAAATGCTCGCTTCAGCAAGGAACTATCCAAACAAAACTTTAGTATTTATAGAATATTAGATTGAAATTGTTGTAACGGGATTTGACACAAATGAAACTTGGATTGGATTGGACATAACACCATACCAACCAAGTGTTGGCGGACCCTAGCTAGTGTAAGGAAAGGATTTTTAAACCTTGAAATTAGGGCTTTATACTTACTAGGGGCACTTCAACATTAAGAATCCCTTACTCTTCCTCCATTCACAGAGTGCATGTCTTTCCCACCTCTCCCTTCATTTTTAATAATGGATTTTTATTAAACGTGGGTCTGGGCCACACCCGCAAATCAATAGAGAGTTCACTTCACAAGTCCAAGAAGGTTCCATCCCAAAACCATATGGCAATAGGAGGAGTAGCCCTTTAATCTTATAAAGTGTTTAATTCTCTCTTCTTCAACCAATGTGGGACACTTACATGTGGTGACACTTGAGAGGTTTATTCTTCAACACTCCCCCTCACATGTAAGGTCCCTTTAACTCAAGGATCACTTGATCCAATTCAATTTGGCCCAGAATACTTAATGCCATTAAAGGTCCCAAACTTTGGGCCTAGCAATATACTCAAACCATTAGAGGTCCCATATCATGGGTCTGACTCTGATACCATATTAAACGCGGGTCTGGGCCACACCCGCAAATCAAGAGAGATAGTCCACTTCACAAGTCCAAGGAGGTTCCATCCCAAAACCATATAGCAATAGGAGGAGTAGCCCTTTAGCCTTATAAAGTGTTTAATTCTCTCTTCTTCAAACAATGTGGGACACTTACATGTGGTGACATTTGAGAGGTTTATTTTTCAACAATTTTGCTAACGGACGTCTATGGGGTGCAAGATAAGCATACATACATTTTCTAAAATGGTATTTGTTTCGGGTATTTTTTGGAATCCCTCGGGACACTAGTCACGCACTGCTGGCAGCAAGACTCAGACACCTACAAAACACAAATATTCCGGTGACAGAATATTTGCCTCCGACGGTCAAGTTAATAATATAACCAGAAATCGGTAAAGCTAGAAAGAGAAAGTAGAGTGAAACTGGAGCTATTTAAGAGCCTTCAAGGTAAGCAAATCTTATTTGTAGTGTATGTAATTTTAAATTTTATAATATCCCTTATATTAGCAAGAAAACAATATTTTGATTTTAAACTTACATGATTCCATCATAAATTCATGCTTGGTTGATGCATTTGCTTTAATTTGTTGTTAACTTTTAATCAAATGAGTTCATATAATTTTTTTGTTATCAACTTATCAATTTATCATTATTACTTCACTAGTCATGTAGTCATATATGGAGTGCGGCGCTCCTAACCGTAATGCTAATCCTTTTCTTAATATACAGTTATCATATATCTTCTGAAATTTTTTATTCCATTAAGACTTGGCTACAAACAAACATAAGAGACAGTGAAAGTGATGATGAGAAAATATCAACGAAACTTCCAATAATTGTTGTAGATCTACAACAAAGACTCAGTCGTGTGGGGAACAAGTTACTGAATAGTCGTACATAATCAAATTGCACCCAATAATCCAGAACTCCATTGTCAGTGAAGTCAAAAGAGTGTATGTACCTCTCAACAGGAAAACAATGATTTGATGAAACATCAATATCAACTAAGATATATAGGGATACAAATTCAAGACCATATATTTATATATCAATTCTCAAAGCTAGCTACAAATATATACTAATATTACATGCATTATTTAAGAAAAAAAAAGTGAACTATAACACTAAGGGTCTGTTCTGATTTACTTAACTGAACTGAACAGAGTTGATTAGAGTTAAATTGAACAGAGCTGAAATGAATTGTTTATGAGAGAAGGAAATTAGAAACTGAACTAAACTGAACTAATTGAAGCTATATATACTGAACTGAACTAAAATTAAGCTGAACATAACACATTAATTCTGAATGCGTCAAAGTAGACTTGTATTGTAATTGATTGGGGAGAAATAACAAAGTGCGAATAATAGTGACTAATGCATAAGTGAACATATGTACTATGTGTAAATTTAAGTACGTGTGTCACTAAACAGGGGCAGAAAAGTATATACGATACAAAATTAAATTTAATACGGAGTAATGAAAGTTATTTACATTATCTGTCCCATAATACTTGGATACGTAGTTTAAGAAAGCTATAAATAGGTCCATTTAAAATCGGAGTAGAATATGCTACTTTCTCCATCCCTTAATACAAAGTTTATTTTTAATATTTATTACTCACATAATAAAGATAAAGAGGCTTTGCATTAAGAGACGAAGGGAGTACTTCGTAAGTTCATATACTACCTCCGTTAACAGTTATCTGCAACAAAGGGGCTATGCGCGGACTCCTAGTGTAGACACCCATTTGTGTCTCCCCAAAACCAAACCCGGTGATGAGTACCTTTCGCGTCAAATCATAATCCAATGAAGTGAAAGTGTGAAAAGTCTGGTATTGCGGATAGTTTTAATTTCTTTTCTCTTCTCTCTGTTTTTGAAAACTTATTTTAATAAAACAGTCAATCCATTTTGGTTGGTCCATGATATGGGTCCAATAGTAGTGTAGTTGGATGGGGCTTGCAAAGAGCTTTCCAACGATATATTATAAGCTCAATTTCGATGAATATTGAGGAAGTTATGGCCAATTTACTAAATTGGGCTCGGTTTGAGTCTTATGTACGGCCCAATGATCTAGGGGAGGGCCTAATATGATTTATCATTCCTAATGCAATTAGGAATGGTTTTAGTATTCTAGATTCTTCTAGAAGGTTCTTTTCATTCCTAATTCAATTAGCATTGATAAATTGACTTTTGTTGACTTTTCAGAGTTTTAATTAAAATCAAATAGCATTTTCGAGGAAATTATATGATTTTATCCTCCAGTACGACAAACTTATCTGATTTTCGAAAACGCGTTAAAAACAGGCTTGGCGCCTGACTCCGGGCATTGGCGCCTGGAACCAGGCCTAGCGCCTGGTGCCAGCCATTGGCGCCTGGCGTTAGTGTTGGTGCCTGGCGCTAGTTAGCCAGGGTTTGCGCCAGCTCTGTTTTACGTGCGCCAAGTGCTCTGATTTGATATTTTATCTTTTTGGCTGATTTCTCTATAAATAACGTATTAAAAACTCCGTTTTCATTCACCAATTCTCACGAATTCTCACCTACAATCAGTTTTCATTCGCAATCATTAATTCTCTAATTCACTCTTAATCATTCACCAATTCTCATCAACAATCAGTTTTAATTAATATACACCTACAATCAGTTTTCATTCGCAATCATTAATTCATTCATTCATTCATCCATCTCTCTCCCTCTTCTTTTTCTAAACTAGTCTTTTACATACAAAATTCCGCATTCATTAGATCTAGAAACACCTAGCCATATTCGAAGTTGCCTTCGCCCTAGACGTGAAAGGTTTAATTTCTGAGGGTTTGGTCCCAAATCTCTCTTTCAATTATTTAATTTAATTGTTGTTTATTATTTTCCTTGAAGTTACTAACGTGTGTATTTTGTTATTAGAAAGAGGTACGAGGCATCCAAGTAAGTGCTTTAATGCTTTAGTTGATATTATGATGTAGAAATCATGTTTATATTGTTATTATGATATTCCTAGTATCATGTCTAGGGTAATTTTAAAATCAAATATGATTGTTACGATGCTTCCTATGTTCTTCCTAATATTTATGATTGTTAGTATCATGTTCGGGTTAAAGATTTGATTTTAATTGCTTAGTGACATGCTAGGGTTTGTTATTAATTTTATTAGTATCATGCCTAGGATCTTACTATTTTTATGCTTTAATATTAACATGAACATGATTATGATTATAATCATGAATATTATTATTATTATTATTATTATTATTATTATTATTATTATTATTATTTTGATATGATTATTTTATTTAAAATGATGATTATGATTATTTTATTATTATTGATATCATGATTATATTTATTATTTATTATTATTGTGTTGCTTGATTATTTTATTACTTGATCACACCTTTTATGCATGTTTAAAGGGAATTTGTATTTGTAATCACGCTTAATAAGATAATTAATAATCTTGTTAGGGTTAATTTGATTATAATTTCAAGTGATCGCCAGTAATAGTTTATTTGTGCATTAATATTCAACCAACATAGATTAAACAGGTTTAAGGGTTAATCCTATTGATTGCATGTTAATTAAAAAGCGCACATGAATACGATCAGAATAAAGTAGAGGCCTATTATTAGGGCAGATTCAATCTCTTTTAGGTTGGATTTGTACCTTCATCCCCGAACCCTTATTTGGTTCTAGACCTTATGGAGTTGACGATCTCTTGGATCGTTAAGGGGTGTAACCTTCACCCTGTGAACGGTTTACAAGTTCCTAAAACTTGTTGGCGACTCTTTTGCTCTATCTTCTTCCCTTTTGGACGCCACCGTACTTTAGTGTATGATCACAGTGGGGTTCAAGCTAGGGGTTTAACGCTTGAAATCTATTCCCTACACCTAGGCAAAACTTTTAAAGCATCATTATTGAAAAGTAATGGCACTTAATTAAGTATTAATCCTACTTTTTAAAAAAAAATAAATAAAAACCCATAACCACCTAAACCCAGAACCACCACCAACACCACCGACAACCACCAGAACCACCCAACCCACCGATACTTAGAACCCAAAACCACCCCCAAAACCACCGAAACCCAACCTCGAACCCAGCCAAAACCCCCGACACCCCACCACGAACCTAACAAACCACCCACAAACCCAACAAACCACCACAACCCACCCTAAACCACCACAAACCCAAAAAATTAACCAACACGAAACTCAGGCCACCCCCACACGAACCACCCCCATGAAACTCAGGCCACCCCCACAAACCAGATCTGAAACTCATCCCCACGAAACTCACGCAACCCCCATAAACCCATGACCACCACCTATACCCAAACCCACGAGCTCGGATCAATAACCAGACCCACGAACTCAAACCCAAACCCACGAACGTTAACCCACGACCAGACCCATGAACTCGGACCCACGACTAGACCCACGACCAGACCCACGAACTCGAACCCAAGGCCAGACGAATCCAAATCGCAAGTGGAGAGAGAAGGGGGAAGATGAACAAAATTGTAGAATTAGGGTTTGAATTCTGGAGATTTTTCAATTGAAGAAGAGTTAGGGAGATGAATGGTTTTGATGAAGATGTATGATTTTTGGTGAAATTGATTACAATAATCAGATTCATTAGGTAAAGAGTTAAATCATGTTACTTGTAGACACCCATTTGTGTCTCCCCAAAACCAAACCCAGTGATGAGTGCCTTTCGTGTCGAATCATAATCGAATGAAGCGAAAGTGTGGAAAGTGTAGTGTTGCAGATAAGTTTTAATTTCTTTTCTCTTCTCTCTGTTTTTGAAAACTTATTTTAAGAAAACAGTCAATCCAGTTTGGTTGGTCCGTGATATGGTTCCAATGGTAGTGTAGTTGGATGGGTCTTGACAAGACCTTTCCAATGATATTTTATAAGCCCAATTCCGATGAATATTGAGGAAGTTATGGCCAATTTACTAAACTGGGCCCGATTTGAGCCTTATATGCGGCCCAATGATCTAGGGGAGGGCCTAATATGATTTATCATTCCTAATGCAATTAGGAATGGTTTTAGTCTTCTAGATTCTTCTAGAAGGTTCTTTTCATTCCTAATTCAATTAGCATTGATAAATTGACTTTTGTTGACTTTTCAGAGTTTTAATTAAAATCAAATAGCATTTTCGAGGAAATTATACGATTTTATCCTCCAGTACGACAAACTTATCTGATTTTCGAAAACGCGTTCAAAACAGGCCTGGCGCCTGACTCAAGGCATTGGCGCCTGGAACCAGGCCTGGCGCCAGCCATTGGCGCCTGGTGCTAGCCATTGGCGCCTGGCGTCAATTAGCTGGTTATGGCGCCAACTTTGTTTTGCGTGCGCCAACCTCGTTTTGTGTGCGCCAAGGACTCTGTTTTGATATTTTATCTTTTTGGCTGATTTCTCTATAAATAATGTATTAAAAACTCCGTTTTCATTCACCTACAATCAGTTTTCATGCGCAATCATTAATTCTCTAATTCTCTCTTAATCATTCACCAATTCTCATCAAGTTTTCTTGATTATTTCATCTCTCTCTCTCTCTTTCTTTTTCTAAAACTAATCTTTCACATACAAAATTCCGCATTCATTAGATCTAGAAACACCTAGCCAAGTTCGAAGTTGCCTTCGCCCTAGACGTGAAAGGTTTAATTTCTGAGGGTTTGGTCCCAAATCTCTATTTCAATTATTTAATTTGATTGTTTTGTTTATTATTTTCCTTGAAGTTACTGACGTGTGTATTTTGTTATTAGAAAGAGGTACGAGGCATCCAAGTAAGTACTTTAATGGTTTTTATTGATGTTATTATATAGAAATCATGCTTAGATTGTTATTATGATTCCTAGTACATGTTAGGATGTTTCCCTTAATTTGATGTTTAGGGTGACAACAATAAATTCCTAGTATCATGTTTAGGGTAACTTTAATATCAAGTATGATTAAAAGTATGATGCTTCCTATGTTTTTCCTAATATTTATGGTTGTTAGTATCATGTTAGGGCTAAAGATTTGATTTTTATTGCTTAGAGACATGCTAGGGTTTGTTATTAATCTTGTTAGTATCATGCCTAAGATCTTGCTATTATTTTTATGCTTTAATATTAACGTGAACATGATTATGATTATAATTGTTGTAATTTATGATGATTTTATTGTTTTTATTATTCATGATATTGATTATTTATGTTGCTTGTTATTTATTGATATTGCTTGATCACACCTTTTTATGCATGTTTAAAGGGAATTTGGTATTTGTAATCACGCTTAATGAGATAATTAATAATCTTGTTAGGGTTAATTTGATTATAATTTCAAGTGATCGCCAGTAATAGTTTATTTGTGCATTAATATTCAACCAACATAGATTAAACAGGTTTAAGGGTTAATCCTATTGATTGCATGTTAATTAAAAAGCGCACATGAATACGATCAGAATAAAGTAGAGGCCTATTATTAGGGCAGATTCAATCTCTTTTAGGTTGGATTTGTACCTTCATCCCCGAACCCTTATTTGGTTCTAGACCTTATGGAGTTGACGATCTCTTGAATCGTTAAGGGGTGTAACCTTCACCCTGTGAACGGTTTACAAGTTCCTAAAACTTGTTGGCGACTCTTTTGCTCTATCTTCTTCCCTTTTGGACGCCACCGTACTTTAGTATATGATCACAGTGGGGTTCAAACTAGGGGTTAACGCTTGAAATTTATTCCCTACAGACTAATTTAATTACATGTCTAAGTTGTTTAAGTAAGGGTAATATGGTCATTTTGTTGGCAAAAAGTTACTAAAAATGGAAAGAAAAAAAATTGTTGCACATAATAGATAGCAACCGAAAATGGCAAATGTTGCAAATAACCGTTAACGGAGGTAGTATATTAGTACGTGTACTATATCTAGGCACCCCTACTTGCCTTCCATACAAAGTATTACACAAGTGAACAACCATGGAAGGTCCAAAAACGCCCACCACTACCACCAACCCTCCACTCCACACTCACAAGCTCCTCTGTCGAGCCAAGTTCAACCACCTTTACATGGCGGTTTACGCGACGGCTTTACTAACCCTTCTCTACCACCATATACACACACTCCTCAACTCATGTTTTACTCTCCCCCTTCTCCTCCTCATCATCTCTGACCTAGTCCTCGCCTTCTCATGGGTCTGCACCCAATCCTACCACGTCCTCCCTATTCGCCGCCAAGAACACCTCGAAAACCTCGAAACACTAACCTTAACCAAAGGAGATGAAGCATTCCCATCGGTTGACATATTCATTTGTACAGCGGACCCTGACAAGGAGCCACCCATGGGGACGGTGAACACGGCGTTGTCGGTCATGGCTTACGATTACCCATCAGAGAAGATATCGGTGTATGTGTCCGATGATGGTGGGTCCCAAGTTACTCTGTTTGCTTTCATGGAAGCTGCTAAGTTTGGCCGCCATTGGTTACCTTTCTGTAGGGAAAATAATGTGGTGGAGAGGTGTCCTGAAGCTTACTTTAATGGCGGTTTCTACGCTACTAGTTCAATTGAAGTTCACAAAATGAAGGTAATTAATTTACATTTTACTACTTTAATGGCGGTTTATACGCTACTAGTAATCTCTCTATATCGGTCTCTAACTAAATAAATATTGGTCATTGCCTTAAAAATAAAAAGTTCAATTTTAAACTTACAAACATAAAGTATAACAAATTTCTTATACAAAGTAGATCTTAAGAGAGTAGAAGTATCTTTTGGTTTAAATAAAATCTAAAAATCAAAGAAATTTCAAACAGACAAAATATGCATAATTTGAAACGGACAAAGTAGGCAATTTACTCCGGAAAAGGTGATGGATAGGTATTAAAAAAAATCCTTAGATACAATACTTATCAATTAATTTGTGATTTTATCAACACAATTTAAATCTGTAGTGCACATATAGGGGTGGTTCGAAGCATATAAAGAGTGATCGACTGTATAAAGCCTCTAAGTAATTAAAATTACTAGAGCCTTAATATATGAAATTTACTTAAACAAAGTAAAGAAAAAACTTGTTAATCAATCATCTATTCTTTAATTTTATCATAAAATTTATAATTTAGTAAAAGATTTTTCCTTAAAAAAATTATTTTAGAACTCAATTTAACAAAATTATTCTAAATTAGCTATTGTAGCGTGCACATAAAATAAAATTTGGAATTTAGTAAAGAAAAGGAAGTTCACGTGAGCTTGACCAATAATGGAAGCGGTAGAACCGCAATAATAACCAATATTATACGAAGTACAATTATATACTCCGTATTTGTTCAACTTCGACTCTTCAAGGTGATCTTGAGGCTATGGCCAGTGGCTTATGGATTGCTTTAAAATGTTTGTACCAGCCAACTTTGTCGGTATATTTTTCAATTTTAACTTGAACGAGGTTTGTCTACTTCGATAGTGTACATTGTACAATAATATGCCACTGCAAAATTTTCAGAATAAATTTACTTTTACTACGGAGTATTACCATATTTCCTATATTCTATCGTATATAAATAATAAATTCAAAGTTATAAGTAAGTTATGCGTTAATTAAAGTTAAATTATTGTACTTGTACACCTTCTTTGTACATCTTTTTTATTTGTACTTGTACACCTTGTAATTATTATTACTTTATTAGATAAGACACGAAAGTAAACTCTACTAATTTAAATTATACTCCGTAAATTTTTTTTTTTTTTGTTCAACTCGATTAGCCCTTTAGACTAATTCAAATTTGGAGTTCATTTATGAGTTAGATTTCAGTCCCTTATACAGTAAACTTTAACCTAAGTTATAATATGTAGATGTACACAGTACACAAGGATATCTAATTTTTTACGTAGTTTGAAGTAATCTCCTAGAGTCCTAGTTCCTAATTGTTATACAAGTAGTTATTTTATGTTTTTGTTTTACTATATATACGTCATACTACTACATATGTATTTACTTCCTAATAAATGTCCTTGTTTGGGAATTTCTCAAAAAAAAAAAAAAAAAAAAAAAAAAAAAAAAAAAAGAGAGGCTATTTTACTTACCTTAGTATTTCCATATGTTCAACCATGCATATTTAATGAACATATATTTAAATTTAATCTAGCTAACTCCACAACCCACATCGGCCACATGTTTATAAAATCGCAATTAATTACTCGGGTACTCCCTCCGTCCCTTATTACATTTGTAAATTATGATTTGTAGATTTTTTTTTCTCTAATAATTACGATTTGTAAATTGTGGTTGCAGACAATGTACGAAAGCATGAAGGTAAGAGTAGAAAATGCACTAGAAAGAGGGAAGGTTGAAGAGAGGCATATTGATGACGAAGAAATGTTAGACGCCTTTGCCAAATGGACCAACAACTTTACACGTCAAGTTCACCCTACCGTAATACAGGTCTGTTTCACCTTTCAAATCATAATTCCTTCATTTCTAATTTGATTTGATGCCACATCTTGAGTTTTGACACTATATACAAACTCTACTTTGACTAATATTTGTGATTTTTATAAAAAAAAATCAAATACAATCTTGTTGAAATTCTTTTAATGTGTGATTTTAGAATATCAATTTTAATTTTTTTATTTTTTTTTAATGATGATCAAATATGAAATGTGTCTAAAAGAAATGAATATTTTAATTAAAAGCATTTAACCAGATATTGCATTATACCTATGGAATATTTCATAAATTATAACAATGATGATTTAAGGCGTCATATTATTTGTATATCAGGTTTTACTATCTACTACGAAAGACAAAGACATAACTGGTAAATTGATGCCAAACTTGATTTATGTATCAAGAGAGAAAAGTAAGATCCATCACCATCGCTTCAAGGCAGGTGCCCTCAATGCTTTGGTAAGTGTAAATTGACATCTATGTTTCTACTAGAAATGAAGGGGTCAATAATTCGATATACTATTTTATGATTAAGAATCTGTTTTGTTTAGCTTAATTTCAGTTCAGCTTCAATCAGTTCAGTTCACTTTAGTTCCTAATTCCTTTATCTCATAAACAATTTATTTCTATTCAAAAAAAAAAAATAAACAAATTATTTTAGCTCTATTCTATTCAGTTAAGTTTTGTTCAGCTCTAATTAGTTCAGTTGTTTTCATAAATCGAAACAGGCCCTAAAACACATAAAATGAGATGAAAGGAGTTCTGAGTTACATGTAACCTTTTAAAGCCCTCTAACATTATTAAGAAAATTTCTCCGCCAGTCTAATAGGACCCAATGATCGTATAGAAAATTACACAATCAAGATTGTTGACCACAAAATTATGATTTATATATCTAATGATAAAAAAAAAAAAAAAAAACTTATCCTGCCTTTTTATACCACTAGGTTTCAGTTTGATTTGTCAGACACTTTCATTTTTTTTTTGTATCCATAATGGGATGATTTACAAAAATATAGCTTTTAAGAAACTTATTTACGGTTTTACATTGGAATGAAACTTATTTACGAAAATATAGTCCACGTAGGCTTGGAGATACATTTGGAGGTAATTTTTTTCTTTAGAGACAAACCGCTACCTTAAGTAGCGGTTATAGTCTAAAACCGCTACTTGAGGTAGCGGTTTGTCATTAGTACTCTAAGTAAAGATACATTTAATCAATTTATGAAGGGTAAAATCGCTACCTCAAGTAGCGGTTTTAGTACATAAACCGCTACTTGAGGTAGCGGTTTTACTTTGAAAAATAATAAATTAAAATAAAACCTTATCCGAGCCTACGTGGACAGTAATTTCGTAATTAAGTTTCATTCCAACGCAAAAGTGTAAATAAGTTTTAAAATAACCATACTTTCGTAAATCATCCTCCATAATGCATATGTTCTTATAGTCTTATACTCTTATAGACATATATTTGTATAATATATTAATGTCAATTGTCTGTATATTAATAAAGTATTTGAATTAATGCTGAATTTTCAGTTTCATATCAATATAGTGACTTTGTTGTTTATAGGTTTTTTTTTTGGTTCATGTTATTTATAGGTTCGTGTATCAGCAACAATGACAAATGCACCAATAGTACTAACATTGGACTGTGACACATACTCTAATGATCCACAAACCATCAAACGGGCTTTATGTTACTTTTTGGATCCTGAAACTCGGCCCACATTAGCATATCTTCAATTTCCACAAATCTTTCGTGGGCTCAATAAAGGTGACATCTATTTCAGTGAACATAAACGTCTTTTCCAAATTAACACATTGGGAATGGATGGGCTTTCTGGCCCAAATTATGTTGGAACTGGATGCTTCTTTCAACGTCGAGCCTTCTTTGGAAGTCCGTCATCTTTGATCCACCCTGAAGTCCCCGAACTTGGCCCCGATCATGTCGTAAATAAGCCCATTAGATCACAAGAGATTCTCAAATTGGCCCACTCCGTCGCTGCTTGCAATTATGAGAACGAAGAGGAGTGGGGCGAGATGGTGAGACTGTCTTACACTAATTTAATACTGTCTTCATTTCATGCTTTTTGAGAATTTTCAAGTCTTGGCAGCATACTTATCTCATACTATAATGTAATTTACTACTCCATGTTTGTATAGTTGGGCTTCCGGTATGGGTCATTAGTGGAGGACTATAATACAGGCTACCGGATGAAATGTGAGGGATGGAGGTCCATGTTTTGCAGCCCACAAAGGCCGGCTTTCTTGGGGGACTCACCAGTGACACTAATTGACTTGCTAAGCCAGTGTAAAAGATGGATGAATGGGCTTCTTGACGTTCTCTTCTCAAGATATAGTACTATGACTTATGGTATTCAGAAATTGGGCCTAGTCATGAGTTTCACTTATACACATTACACACTTTGGCCCATTATTTCCATTCCATTCACTATTTATGCTTTCATCCCTCAACTTGCTCTCATCAAAGGAATTTCTACCTTCCCAGAGGTAAGGAATACAAGTATATAATTTCTATTTCGTAAACGTAACAATTTTTTTACTTGTATATGTGTAACTATTATTTTTGAAGGGTAAAAATACATGACAAATTTTAATACAATGGTATGATACTCTTAAAATGACAAGGTACAATTATATAAGCTTACAAAACAAAAGCTTTGACCAAAATACATTCTAATACTATTTTCGCCCAAACATGCTTAATTGCGGAGTTCTAATGGGATCTGGTACCAATGTCTCTATTACATTAGCCAACTAGTGACAAGTTGGTGTCCAAAATTTTGAACTAAAAAAATTGTCCTTACTAAGTTGTCATTTGTGTTAGTTTTTCATAAAATTTATAAGCACGTGGTTGAATTTGGTATTCAAGTAACTAATCGCATGTGCTATGGTACAGATTTCAGACCCAAGGTTTATGTTGTACATATTTCTATTCATTGGGGCCAACGGAAAAGACCTAATAGACTTTCTTCTAGAGAAAGGAACATTTGAAAGGTGGTGGAATTCTCAAAGAATGTTGATGATATGTGGACTCTCAAGTTTCCTCTTTGGATGCATGGACTACACTCTTGGCTCATTAGGCATCGTGGTTCGTGGATTTGATGTGACTAGCAAACTACAAGACGATGAACTCAGCAAGAGGTACGATCAAGGGACTTTCGAGTTTGGTGTCGCGTCACCTATGTTTGTGCCTATGACAATGGCAGCCATAATCAACCTGATATCCTTTGTTATGGGACTTTTAGGGGTGTTTAGAAAGGGGATGGAAAATATGGAAGGGCTTATTTTGCAGATTTTGTTGTCTGGTTTTGTGGTGATTAATTGCTGGCCACTTTATCAGGCTTTGGTGTTTAGGAGTGACAAAGGGAGGATGCCCACTAAAATCACCTTAATTGCTGCATTTTTAGCTTCAATTTTGATTTTGGGAAGCTAAACTTATGGTTTTATAAACTCTTGTTTATACAACTTACATAATTATAATGAAATTCCCCTTCTAAATAAAATTTGAGTAGACCACATACATACGTCTCACGGTCTAATTCTGATTCTACTTGAAACATCCATGTACAAGTATGTTTCCTAGTTGGTTTACATTGGTTTCATATGCTATGTCCATCTTGTGTTTTTTCATCTGTTTTTATACTTCGTATTTTTAGTTCGTTGTATCATATTAAGTGACACACTTTATGACATATATTGAGACAAGTTTAACAAGGTCTGATTCTACCTTAAAACATGTATGTTTCTCCTTACGTATAACTAATTATAAATTGTTAAATATAAGTATGTGATTAGTATAAACACCTTAAACGTTCATTCTGGTATAGCACAGTAGCACATTCTCCATTTTGGTTCGTTTCTCCGTTTGATTCAAATTAAATGCAAAATTTTCCATTTTCCAATCCAATTTATTGTATAGCACATTAGTACATTCAAATTAAGACCAAAATCACACTACACTAGTACAAAATCGCACACATGTAGTGAATAGTGATACATAAAAGTGAAACAAAATATTTCATTGTTTCATTTGGCACTTATAATTAGAAACTGAAGAAATTGTTGCTCTCATATCTTGATGATTTAAGTATAAAAGACGTTACTAAATATATAAGCTACAAGTTTTATTCAATTCATATTCATCCTAAGCTACAAAATTTTGGGGCAACCTTAGCTTTTCCCCCTTAACTTATAGACCAACACCCAGAGCAATATAAGTTCCTTCTCTCTAGAGAATCAAATTTTGTACATGACACCCGGCGTGATAGATGCACCAAAATTTGGAATTTAGTAAAGAAAAGGAAGTTCACGTGAGCTTGACCAATAATGGAAGCGGTAGAACCGCAATAATAACCAATATTATACGAAGTACAATTATATACTCCGTATTTGTTCAACTTCGACTCTTCAAGGTGATCTTGAGGCTATGGCCAGTGGCTTATGGATTGCTTTAAAATGTTTGTACCAGCCAACTTTGTCGGTATATTTTTCAATTTTAACTTGAACGAGGTTTGTCTACTTCGATAGTGTACATTGTACAATAATATGCCACTGCAAAATTTTCAGAATAAATTTACTTTTACTACGGAGTATTACCATATTTCCTATATTCTATCGTATATAAATAATAAATTCAAAGTTATAAGTAAGTTATGCGTTAATTAAAGTTAAATTATTGTACTTGTACACCTTCTTTGTACATCTTTTTTATTTGTACTTGTACACCTTGTAATTATTATTACTTTATTAGATAAGACACGAAAGTAAACTCTACTAATTTAAATTATACTCCGTAAATTTTTTTTTTTTTTGTTCAACTCGATTAGCCCTTTAGACTAATTCAAATTTGGAGTTCATTTATGAGTTAGATTTCAGTCCCTTATACAGTAAACTTTAACCTAAGTTATAATATGTAGATGTACACAGTACACAAGGATATCTAATTTTTTACGTAGTTTGAAGTAATCTCCTAGAGTCCTAGTTCCTAATTGTTATACAAGTAGTTATTTTATGTTTTTGTTTTACTATATATACGTCATACTACTACATATGTATTTACTTCCTAATAAATGTCCTTGTTTGGGAATTTCTCAAAAAAAAAAAAAAAAAAAAAAAAAAAAAAAAAGAGAGGCTATTTTACTTACCTTAGTATTTCCATATGTTCAACCATGCATATTTAATGAACATATATTTAAATTTAATCTAGCTAACTCCACAACCCACATCGGCCACATGTTTATAAAATCGCAATTAATTACTCGGGTACTCCCTCCGTCCCTTATTACATTTGTAAATTATGATTTGTAGATTTTTTTTTCTCTAATAATTACGATTTGTAAATTGTGGTTGCAGACAATGTACGAAAGCATGAAGGTAAGAGTAGAAAATGCACTAGAAAGAGGGAAGGTTGAAGAGAGGCATATTGATGACGAAGAAATGTTAGACGCCTTTGCCAAATGGACCAACAACTTTACACGTCAAGTTCACCCTACCGTAATACAGGTCTGTTTCACCTTTCAAATCATAATTCCTTCATTTCTAATTTGATTTGATGCCACATCTTGAGTTTTGACACTATATACAAACTCTACTTTGACTAATATTTGTGATTTTTATAAAAAAAAATCAAATACAATCTTGTTGAAATTCTTTTAATGTGTGATTTTAGAATATCAATTTTAATTTTTTTATTTTTTTTTAATGATGATCAAATATGAAATGTGTCTAAAAGAAATGAATATTTTAATTAAAAGCATTTAACCAGATATTGCATTATACCTATGGAATATTTCATAAATTATAACAATGATGATTTAAGGCGTCATATTATTTGTATATCAGGTTTTACTATCTACTACGAAAGACAAAGACATAACTGGTAAATTGATGCCAAACTTGATTTATGTATCAAGAGAGAAAAGTAAGATCCATCACCATCGCTTCAAGGCAGGTGCCCTCAATGCTTTGGTAAGTGTAAATTGACATCTATGTTTCTACTAGAAATGAAGGGGTCAATAATTCGATATACTATTTTATGATTAAGAATCTGTTTTGTTTAGCTTAATTTCAGTTCAGCTTCAATCAGTTCAGTTCACTTTAGTTCCTAATTCCTTTATCTCATAAACAATTTATTTCTATTCAAAAAAAAAAAAATAAACAAATTATTTTAGCTCTATTCTATTCAGTTAAGTTTTGTTCAGCTCTAATTAGTTCAGTTGTTTTCATAAATCGAAACAGGCCCTAAAACACATAAAATGAGATGAAAGGAGTTCTGAGTTACATGTAACCTTTTAAAGCCCTCTAACATTATTAAGAAAATTTCTCCGCCAGTCTAATAGGACCCAATGATCGTATAGAAAATTACACAATCAAGATTGTTGACCACAAAATTATGATTTATATATCTAATGATAAAAAAAAAAAAAAAAAAAACTTATCCTGCCTTTTTATACCACTAGGTTTCAGTTTGATTTGTCAGACACTTTCATTTTTTTTTTTGTATCCATAATGGGATGATTTACAAAAATATAGCTTTTAAGAAACTTATTTACGGTTTTACATTGGAATGAAACTTATTTACGAAAATATAGTCCACGTAGGCTTGGAGATACATTTGGAGGTAATTTTTTTCTTTAGAGACAAACCGCTACCTTAAGTAGCGGTTATAGTCTAAAACCGCTACTTGAGGTAGCGGTTTGTCATTAGTACTCTAAGTAAAGATACATTTAATCAATTTATGAAGGGTAAAATCGCTACCTCAAGTAGCGGTTTTAGTACATAAACCGCTACTTGAGGTAGCGGTTTTACTTTGAAAAATAATAAATTAAAATAAAACCTTATCCGAGCCTACGTGGACAGTAATTTCGTAATTAAGTTTCATTCCAACGCAAAAGTGTAAATAAGTTTTAAAATAACCATACTTTCGTAAATCATCCTCCATAATGCATATGTTCTTATAGTCTTATACTCTTATAGACATATATTTGTATAATATATTAATGTCAATTGTCTGTATATTAATAAAGTATTTGAATTAATGCTGAATTTTCAGTTTCATATCAATATAGTGACTTTGTTGTTTATAGGTTTTTTTTTGGTTCATGTTATTTATAGGTTCGTGTATCAGCAACAATGACAAATGCACCAATAGTACTAACATTGGACTGTGACACATACTCTAATGATCCACAAACCATCAAACGGGCTTTATGTTACTTTTTGGATCCTGAAACTCGGCCCACATTAGCATATCTTCAATTTCCACAAATCTTTCGTGGGCTCAATAAAGGTGACATCTATTTCAGTGAACATAAACGTCTTTTCCAAATTAACACATTGGGAATGGATGGGCTTTCTGGCCCAAATTATGTTGGAACTGGATGCTTCTTTCAACGTCGAGCCTTCTTTGGAAGTCCGTCATCTTTGATCCACCCTGAAGTCCCCGAACTTGGCCCCGATCATGTCGTAAATAAGCCCATTAGATCACAAGAGATTCTCAAATTGGCCCACTCCGTCGCTGCTTGCAATTATGAGAACGAAGAGGAGTGGGGCGAGATGGTGAGACTGTCTTACACTAATTTAATACTGTCTTCATTTCATGCTTTTTGAGAATTTTCAAGTCTTGGCAGCATACTTATCTCATACTATAATGTAATTTACTACTCCATGTTTGTATAGTTGGGCTTCCGGTATGGGTCATTAGTGGAGGACTATAATACAGGCTACCGGATGAAATGTGAGGGATGGAGGTCCATGTTTTGCAGCCCACAAAGGCCGGCTTTCTTGGGGGACTCACCAGTGACACTAATTGACTTGCTAAGCCAGTGTAAAAGATGGATGAATGGGCTTCTTGACGTTCTCTTCTCAAGATATAGTACTATGACTTATGGTATTCAGAAATTGGGCCTAGTCATGAGTTTCACTTATACACATTACACACTTTGGCCCATTATTTCCATTCCATTCACTATTTATGCTTTCATCCCTCAACTTGCTCTCATCAAAGGAATTTCTACCTTCCCAGAGGTAAGGAATACAAGTATATAATTTCTATTTCGTAAACGTAACAATTTTTTTACTTGTATATGTGTAACTATTATTTTTGAAGGGTAAAAATACATGACAAATTTTAATACAATGGTATGATACTCTTAAAATGACAAGGTACAATTATATAAGCTTACAAAACAAAAGCTTTGACCAAAATACATTCTAATACTATTTTCGCCCAAACATGCTTAATTGCGGAGTTCTAATGGGATCTGGTACCAATGTCTCTATTACATTAGCCAACTAGTGACAAGTTGGTGTCCAAAATTTTGAACTAAAAAAATTGTCCTTACTAAGTTGTCATTTGTGTTAGTTTTTCATAAAATTTATAAGCACGTGGTTGAATTTGGTATTCAAGTAACTAATCGCATGTGCTATGGTACAGATTTCAGACCCAAGGTTTATGTTGTACATATTTCTATTCATTGGGGCCAACGGAAAAGACCTAATAGACTTTCTTCTAGAGAAAGGAACATTTGAAAGGTGGTGGAATTCTCAAAGAATGTTGATGATATGTGGACTCTCAAGTTTCCTCTTTGGATGCATGGACTACACTCTTGGCTCATTAGGCATCGTGGTTCGTGGATTTGATGTGACTAGCAAACTACAAGACGATGAACTCAGCAAGAGGTACGATCAAGGGACTTTCGAGTTTGGTGTCGCGTCACCTATGTTTGTGCCTATGACAATGGCAGCCATAATCAACCTGATATCCTTTGTTATGGGACTTTTAGGGGTGTTTAGAAAGGGGATGGAAAATATGGAAGGGCTTATTTTGCAGATTTTGTTGTCTGGTTTTGTGGTGATTAATTGCTGGCCACTTTATCAGGCTTTGGTGTTTAGGAGTGACAAAGGGAGGATGCCCACTAAAATCACCTTAATTGCTGCATTTTTAGCTTCAATTTTGATTTTGGGAAGCTAAACTTATGGTTTTATAAACTCTTGTTTATACAACTTACATAATTATAATGAAATTCCCCTTCTAAATAAAATTTGAGTAGACCACATACATACGTCTCACGGTCTAATTCTGATTCTACTTGAAACATCCATGTACAAGTATGTTTCCTAGTTGGTTTACATTGGTTTCATATGCTATGTCCATCTTGTGTTTTTTCATCTGTTTTTATACTTCGTATTTTTAGTTCGTTGTATCATATTAAGTGACACACTTTATGACATATATTGAGACAAGTTTAACAAGGTCTGATTCTACCTTAAAACATGTATGTTTCTCCTTACGTATAACTAATTATAAATTGTTAAATATAAGTATGTGATTAGTATAAACACCTTAAACGTTCATTCTGGTATAGCACAGTAGCACATTCTCCATTTTGGTTCGTTTCTCCGTTTGATTCAAATTAAATGCAAAATTTTCCATTTTCCAATCCAATTTATTGTATAGCACATTAGTACATTCAAATTAAGACCAAAATCACACTACACTAGTACAAAATCGCACACATGTAGTGAATAGTGATACATAAAAGTGAAACAAAATATTTCATTGTTTCATTTGGCACTTATAATTAGAAACTGAAGAAATTGTTGCTCTCATATCTTGATGATTTAAGTATAAAAGACGTTACTAAATATATAAGCTACAAGTTTTATTCAATTCATATTCATCCTAAGCTACAAAATTTTGGGGCAACCTTAGCTTTTCCCCCTTAACTTATAGACCAACACCCAGAGCAATATAAGTTCCTTCTCTCTAGAGAATCAAATTTTGTACATGACACCCGGCGTGATAGATGCACCAAAATTTGGAATTTAGTAAAGAAAAGGAAGTTCACGTGAGCTTGACCAATAATGGAAGCGGTAGAACCGCAATAATAACCAATATTATACGAAGTACAATTATATACTCCGTATTTGTTCAACTTCGACTCTTCAAGGTGATCTTGAGGCTATGGCCAGTGGCTTATGGATTGCTTTAAAATGTTTGTACCAGCCAACTTTGTCGGTATATTTTTCAATTTTAACTTGAACGAGGTTTGTCTACTTCGATAGTGTACATTGTACAATAATATGCCACTGCAAAATTTTCAGAATAAATTTACTTTTACTACGGAGTATTACCATATTTCCTATATTCTATCGTATATAAATAATAAATTCAAAGTTATAAGTAAGTTATGCGTTAATTAAAGTTAAATTATTGTACTTGTACACCTTCTTTGTACATCTTTTTTATTTGTACTTGTACACCTTGTAATTATTATTACTTTATTAGATAAGACACGAAAGTAAACTCTACTAATTTAAATTATACTCCGTAAATTTTTTTTTTTTTGTTCAACTCGATTAGCCCTTTAGACTAATTCAAATTTGGAGTTCATTTATGAGTTAGATTTCAGTCCCTTATACAGTAAACTTTAACCTAAGTTATAATATGTAGATGTACACAGTACACAAGGATATCTAATTTTTTACGTAGTTTGAAGTAATCTCCTAGAGTCCTAGTTCCTAATTGTTATACAAGTAGTTATTTTATGTTTTTGTTTTACTATATATACGTCATACTACTACATATGTATTTACTTCCTAATAAATGTCCTTGTTTGGGAATTTCTCAAAAAAAAAAAAAAAAAAAAAAAAAAAAAAAGAGAGGCTATTTTACTTACCTTAGTATTTCCATATGTTCAACCATGCATATTTAATGAACATATATTTAAATTTAATCTAGCTAACTCCACAACCCACATCGGCCACATGTTTATAAAATCGCAATTAATTACTCGGGTACTCCCTCCGTCCCTTATTACATTTGTAAATTATGATTTGTAGATTTTTTTTTCTCTAATAATTACGATTTGTAAATTGTGGTTGCAGACAATGTACGAAAGCATGAAGGTAAGAGTAGAAAATGCACTAGAAAGAGGGAAGGTTGAAGAGAGGCATATTGATGACGAAGAAATGTTAGACGCCTTTGCCAAATGGACCAACAACTTTACACGTCAAGTTCACCCTACCGTAATACAGGTCTGTTTCACCTTTCAAATCATAATTCCTTCATTTCTAATTTGATTTGATGCCACATCTTGAGTTTTGACACTATATACAAACTCTACTTTGACTAATATTTGTGATTTTTATAAAAAAAAATCAAATACAATCTTGTTGAAATTCTTTTAATGTGTGATTTTAGAATATCAATTTTAATTTTTTTATTTTTTTTTAATGATGATCAAATATGAAATGTGTCTAAAAGAAATGAATATTTTAATTAAAAGCATTTAACCAGATATTGCATTATACCTATGGAATATTTCATAAATTATAACAATGATGATTTAAGGCGTCATATTATTTGTATATCAGGTTTTACTATCTACTACGAAAGACAAAGACATAACTGGTAAATTGATGCCAAACTTGATTTATGTATCAAGAGAGAAAAGTAAGATCCATCACCATCGCTTCAAGGCAGGTGCCCTCAATGCTTTGGTAAGTGTAAATTGACATCTATGTTTCTACTAGAAATGAAGGGGTCAATAATTCGATATACTATTTTATGATTAAGAATCTGTTTTGTTTAGCTTAATTTCAGTTCAGCTTCAATCAGTTCAGTTCACTTTAGTTCCTAATTCCTTTATCTCATAAACAATTTATTTCTATTCAAAAAAAAAAAAATAAACAAATTATTTTAGCTCTATTCTATTCAGTTAAGTTTTGTTCAGCTCTAATTAGTTCAGTTGTTTTCATAAATCGAAACAGGCCCTAAAACACATAAAATGAGATGAAAGGAGTTCTGAGTTACATGTAACCTTTTAAAGCCCTCTAACATTATTAAGAAAATTTCTCCGCCAGTCTAATAGGACCCAATGATCGTATAGAAAATTACACAATCAAGATTGTTGACCACAAAATTATGATTTATATATCTAATGATAAAAAAAAAAAAAAAAAAAAACTTATCCTGCCTTTTTATACCACTAGGTTTCAGTTTGATTTGTCAGACACTTTCATTTTTTTTTTTGTATCCATAATGGGATGATTTACAAAAATATAGCTTTTAAGAAACTTATTTACGGTTTTACATTGGAATGAAACTTATTTACGAAAATATAGTCCACGTAGGCTTGGAGATACATTTGGAGGTAATTTTTTTCTTTAGAGACAAACCGCTACCTTAAGTAGCGGTTATAGTCTAAAACCGCTACTTGAGGTAGCGGTTTGTCATTAGTACTCTAAGTAAAGATACATTTAATCAATTTATGAAGGGTAAAATCGCTACCTCAAGTAGCGGTTTTAGTACATAAACCGCTACTTGAGGTAGCGGTTTTACTTTGAAAAATAATAAATTAAAATAAAACCTTATCCGAGCCTACGTGGACAGTAATTTCGTAATTAAGTTTCATTCCAACGCAAAAGTGTAAATAAGTTTTAAAATAACCATACTTTCGTAAATCATCCTCCATAATGCATATGTTCTTATAGTCTTATACTCTTATAGACATATATTTGTATAATATATTAATGTCAATTGTCTGTATATTAATAAAGTATTTGAATTAATGCTGAATTTTCAGTTTCATATCAATATAGTGACTTTGTTGTTTATAGGTTTTTTTTTGGTTCATGTTATTTATAGGTTCGTGTATCAGCAACAATGACAAATGCACCAATAGTACTAACATTGGACTGTGACACATACTCTAATGATCCACAAACCATCAAACGGGCTTTATGTTACTTTTTGGATCCTGAAACTCGGCCCACATTAGCATATCTTCAATTTCCACAAATCTTTCGTGGGCTCAATAAAGGTGACATCTATTTCAGTGAACATAAACGTCTTTTCCAAATTAACACATTGGGAATGGATGGGCTTTCTGGCCCAAATTATGTTGGAACTGGATGCTTCTTTCAACGTCGAGCCTTCTTTGGAAGTCCGTCATCTTTGATCCACCCTGAAGTCCCCGAACTTGGCCCCGATCATGTCGTAAATAAGCCCATTAGATCACAAGAGATTCTCAAATTGGCCCACTCCGTCGCTGCTTGCAATTATGAGAACGAAGAGGAGTGGGGCGAGATGGTGAGACTGTCTTACACTAATTTAATACTGTCTTCATTTCATGCTTTTTGAGAATTTTCAAGTCTTGGCAGCATACTTATCTCATACTATAATGTAATTTACTACTCCATGTTTGTATAGTTGGGCTTCCGGTATGGGTCATTAGTGGAGGACTATAATACAGGCTACCGGATGAAATGTGAGGGATGGAGGTCCATGTTTTGCAGCCCACAAAGGCCGGCTTTCTTGGGGGACTCACCAGTGACACTAATTGACTTGCTAAGCCAGTGTAAAAGATGGATGAATGGGCTTCTTGACGTTCTCTTCTCAAGATATAGTACTATGACTTATGGTATTCAGAAATTGGGCCTAGTCATGAGTTTCACTTATACACATTACACACTTTGGCCCATTATTTCCATTCCATTCACTATTTATGCTTTCATCCCTCAACTTGCTCTCATCAAAGGAATTTCTACCTTCCCAGAGGTAAGGAATACAAGTATATAATTTCTATTTCGTAAACGTAACAATTTTTTTACTTGTATATGTGTAACTATTATTTTTGAAGGGTAAAAATACATGACAAATTTTAATACAATGGTATGATACTCTTAAAATGACAAGGTACAATTATATAAGCTTACAAAACAAAAGCTTTGACCAAAATACATTCTAATACTATTTTCGCCCAAACATGCTTAATTGCGGAGTTCTAATGGGATCTGGTACCAATGTCTCTATTACATTAGCCAACTAGTGACAAGTTGGTGTCCAAAATTTTGAACTAAAAAAATTGTCCTTACTAAGTTGTCATTTGTGTTAGTTTTTCATAAAATTTATAAGCACGTGGTTGAATTTGGTATTCAAGTAACTAATCGCATGTGCTATGGTACAGATTTCAGACCCAAGGTTTATGTTGTACATATTTCTATTCATTGGGGCCAACGGAAAAGACCTAATAGACTTTCTTCTAGAGAAAGGAACATTTGAAAGGTGGTGGAATTCTCAAAGAATGTTGATGATATGTGGACTCTCAAGTTTCCTCTTTGGATGCATGGACTACACTCTTGGCTCATTAGGCATCGTGGTTCGTGGATTTGATGTGACTAGCAAACTACAAGACGATGAACTCAGCAAGAGGTACGATCAAGGGACTTTCGAGTTTGGTGTCGCGTCACCTATGTTTGTGCCTATGACAATGGCAGCCATAATCAACCTGATATCCTTTGTTATGGGACTTTTAGGGGTGTTTAGAAAGGGGATGGAAAATATGGAAGGGCTTATTTTGCAGATTTTGTTGTCTGGTTTTGTGGTGATTAATTGCTGGCCACTTTATCAGGCTTTGGTGTTTAGGAGTGACAAAGGGAGGATGCCCACTAAAATCACCTTAATTGCTGCATTTTTAGCTTCAATTTTGATTTTGGGAAGCTAAACTTATGGTTTTATAAACTCTTGTTTATACAACTTACATAATTATAATGAAATTCCCCTTCTAAATAAAATTTGAGTAGACCACATACATACGTCTCACGGTCTAATTCTGATTCTACTTGAAACATCCATGTACAAGTATGTTTCCTAGTTGGTTTACATTGGTTTCATATGCTATGTCCATCTTGTGTTTTTTCATCTGTTTTTATACTTCGTATTTTTAGTTCGTTGTATCATATTAAGTGACACACTTTATGACATATATTGAGACAAGTTTAACAAGGTCTGATTCTACCTTAAAACATGTATGTTTCTCCTTACGTATAACTAATTATAAATTGTTAAATATAAGTATGTGATTAGTATAAACACCTTAAACGTTCATTCTGGTATAGCACAGTAGCACATTCTCCATTTTGGTTCGTTTCTCCGTTTGATTCAAATTAAATGCAAAATTTTCCATTTTCCAATCCAATTTATTGTATAGCACATTAGTACATTCAAATTAAGACCAAAATCACACTACACTAGTACAAAATCGCACACATGTAGTGAATAGTGATACATAAAAGTGAAACAAAATATTTCATTGTTTCATTTGGCACTTATAATTAGAAACTGAAGAAATTGTTGCTCTCATATCTTGATGATTTAAGTATAAAAGACGTTACTAAATATATAAGCTACAAGTTTTATTCAATTCATATTCATCCTAAGCTACAAAATTTTGGGGCAACCTTAGCTTTTCCCCCTTAACTTATAGACCAACACCCAGAGCAATATAAGTTCCTTCTCTCTAGAGAATCAAATTTTGTACATGACACCCGGCGTGATAGATGCACCACCACAACGCTGGTCGTCGAGGTTATACGCCAGCACAAACATGTACACTATACTCCATAGTCGTCTCACGTATCATCACAACTATCCTAGGTACTACCACATGTACAATATTTAGAATTGGATTTTTTCATACCTCCTAACATAAACTTGGACGACGGATTTAATTTATTGGAATGTTACTTGGTTTAAATTAGAATTATATTTAAAGGTATTTTATGAAGCGTTGTTGCTACTTGAAGGTAACTCATCAGCAATTTCAATTACATGCTCTTCCGTTCTTGTTGAGTTGTGCACTTCTGAGGTACTACCACTTCCAACGTTTTCTAACTCAAGTTGTGAGATAGGGTTACCATTTCCTAGGTTTACAAGGTCTGGACCAAGCCCAACAGGCCGGCCCGTCTTTAGGGCAGGCATGACATGGCACCTGCAGAGTGGACACGTAGCGTTGGTTCGGAGCCAGAGGCGGATGCAATCGCCATGGAACACGTGTTTGCACAATGGCAGTTGTCTTAGCTCCTCCTTCAACTCAAACTCTCCCAAGCAAACACAACATCTAAGGAAGGGAAACAAATTAGAGTTAATAATTTTTAATTGAAGAAGCAAAAAGGTAAGCAAATTAAAAGAATATACGATATTATGGTAGACTTTTCAACATTTCGTTTCCCTTTGAATGCCTAACTATTAGGCAATTAGCTCACCATTGTCGTAATTCAAAACAAGCAAACAAAACTTGTATACCTACAAGTGGAAGTAGTGCATTATAACATTCTTCAATATAAGGCGAAAGACAAAATTAGGCAACAATTTACACTTTTTTTTCCATTTCTTTCTTACTTTGGCCATTTGCTACATCAAAGTTTTACAACAAAAATAGGGCGAATCTAACAAACGCATCTAAGTGTCAAAATTCTTCCTTATACGCATCAAAATTCAAAAGTATACTTTTAGTAGCCTAAAAAGTAAAAACTTTATATTATATGACTAAGTAATAAGTAAGCATGATAATGATGATGTGTGTTGTTATATATTCCTTTGATCTCTTTACCTTACAATAAAATTTATACGTGAAAAAAAATAATAATAAAAAAAATTCCTTATATCAAGCAATTTAGAGCCTACCAAACTTAGACTATTTTTTTTTTCAAGCTGGGTCGACCCCAATTGTGAGAAAAGCTTCTTAACAATATATTCTTTTAGAATTTCATTAGATTGAGAGGGCAGGAGATAAGAATATAATATATGCTTAAAAGGTTAATTAAAACCTCCACTAATTAAATCTCATTTTGGCCACCTAGAATTAACACATCAGCTAAAATAAAGAAGAAAATAAATAAAGCATGCACTTTTTTAGAAGGTAAAACTGTAAAAGAAGTGACACAATCACTAACTCATAAAGGATAGCATTATCTTTATTCTTTAGCATTTTAAAATAAACCAAATAAGCTTTGATAATGATTATAAGACTAAGCAGTAAGCACAGTAATTAATCATTTACTTACAGTGAATCTTTTGATCTTAATTCTTCATCAAACTGGATTACTTGTAACTTGTCCTTTATTTCTCCTTTGATCCCTATACTCCATGGCTATAACCCAAAAAAAAAATAAAAAAATCAGAAACTTTATTTCAAATAATAAAAATAAATATATGACTAATATGATCACTTAAAAATTTGGATTTCTAAAAGTGTTTTTTTCATTGCTCGATAATAATACTTCCTCCGCCCACAATTATGTGTACAACTATGAAGTACGAGAAGAAGTAAGTGTAAAGTACTAAAAATAGTAAGTGAAGAAAGCTTACAGGGGAAAGGAAAGAGACAGAGTGATGATGAACAGATTGCTGTAATCTTGGATGTGTTGACATATTATTGTTGGCTCTTCTCTTGAGATAAAAGAGATAAAATAAAAGAAATAAAATGATGGCAAATAATATTGGTATTGAAAATATAAATGCTTGATATAATTTAAGCTGTAATTCTTCTGGGTATAAATTTGGATTTGTAGGAATTTCATCTTCATGTCTCCCCATAATTTATAATATCAACTTAAACTAAGATTAATAATAATACCACACAAAATTTTTATTGTTTTTAGATATTTAGAGTTGAAAGAGAAAGGGAAGGAGGATTTTGGTGCTTCAATTCAGCTCTATTTATATAGTAGTACAAGGGATTCAATTTATCAATTGATTTAATAATTTAGAAAAACAGTTGAGGAAACGACAATAAAAAATAAGCAACTTTTGTACATAATATAGGAGGCTAGAAGGGTGTTTTTAAATGAACCACAAATGATGAAATATTATTATTCTCTGTGTTTATTTCATTTTTATTATTTTGATGGGACAAGCCCATAATTCTCCACTAAGAGAGGAAAAAGATAGGAAAGAGAAAAAAGTTTATAGAAAAAATATTTTATGGGCCCAATATAACATTAAGCGCAATTAGGGGCCTACTTGATGCTAATCTTTTAGCCCAAATGGAGCCCAATTATTATCCCACATTTTCAACTGAGGATGATAGGCAAGATAGTTAAAATGATTGGAGAATGCATAGTGGTAAAAATTAGAATTAATGAAATTTAATGCTACCTCCGTTAAATGTTATGTGTAACTTTGGAATATTTTATATCTCACAAATAATACCCTAAAGTTGCACATAATATTTAACGGAGGTATTACTAGTATTTAGTGATGCTAAAGTTCAAAATAAATTTTGTTTAATGTCAATTCTATTTTCTGCCATTTGAGAATGGAGTTCTTGTAAATTGTGGTTTTAAGTTATGGGTGTGACATTAAAGTACATGGAAGATGAGACAACATCATTTCTATCATGGGGTATGATGTCTTTTTATTTTTTTTAAAAATGGTTTGTAACGATAATCAATTACTCCATATGATTAATGTGTATGACAATTTGGTTGTGAATCTAATTTTTGAAAATTGTCTTAATTATATTATCAACTTTATGGAATGAATATGTAAAAGATATCTTCATATAAAAATATGTTTTTTTGACAAGATTGTCAACAATAAATATCGGTTTTTAGTTGGTCTGAGCTCAAATGTATAAAAGCTTTCTTTAAGTATATAGAAAGAATTTCATTTTATATTATCATCATTACAACTAACCATAAATTTTATAATGCCCCTTATCATAAATTTGTATACCAATTACAAAGTACCAGTATTATTTTAGTTTGTTTCTCTTTCTAACAACTAAGATAACTATTCTACTCCATTTTTATTACAACTAAGATAACTATTCTACTCCATTTTTATTACAAAATATCCCTACTAATTAGTCATATAATTATTTTTTTTATTCATTTTATAAAACATACTATATGTACAATGTATAAAGCAATTAAAAAAAGTCTTATATGAGACAATATCACAATTTGATCCGATTGATAAATTCTTTAACGGATAGCATCTGCATTAGATTTTTTTTTTTTTTTTTTGGGGGGGGGGGGGGTGGGGGGAGATCACATGTTATTTCGTAGCAATTGACTATTCTTTCTACAAATAAAATCACATATTTGATCTACCAATTTTGTTTGTTTTGACAAGGTTAGTTATAACTCTTAATAACAAGGTAAAATTGTCGGGAGACAAATAAATTAACCAATGTTATGAGCAAATGTTGTTGAAGACCTAGCATATAGCTAGACAAGAAGTTTGGTTTAACAGATCTTCAATTCAAGTGACGAATCACCACCACAACAACCCACCACCTTAAAATAAAATAGCTAGGTAAGTAAACACATTGTCTCTTTGAAGACCACATTTGAAAACCATGATTATGATTAGTGGTTGGTGGTGGTTCGGTTAAAACCTAACCACGAAAATTTTGCTACTTTGTCTTTTATCATGGAGTAAGTCTTAATTAATGAGAATTGATAATTTGATATAAATAGATATAGACGAAGTATAATTAATTTCGATTTTTCTTAATTAAAAGGAACATTAAGAATTTTCTTGGTTTTCATCTGCTGCATTATCAATTTTATCATATCAATAAGACAATATTGGAGTTGATCATATTCTTCCTATCACACTCTAATATATATGGATACTTTTCCAAATTGCGCTATATACTTTTATGATTTTTCAAACTGTATTCGAGTAATAGGCACAATACTACTTTCAAATATTACGGATTATATTATTTTTACAAACTAAATTATTAGACAATTTTATAATTACTAAAAATTATGTCTTTTGAATCTAAGAAATTGTATGTTACTTGTACGTATAATCGTGTATTTGATCACTTAACCCCTACGGCTCTGCATAAACTTTGTTTAATATTTCTTCATGACTTATAATTTATTACTTATTATAATATACGGAATATAAAATTTTATATGTGGGTGGGTTTACTTAATTATGGGTTACTTGATCTTGGATTACTCAATAGGTCATGGGTTACTTGGTAATCAAAGTTACCCGTGTATTAGCCGACCATACAGAAAAAGCATTTATTATAATAAAGTGATCCAAAAAAAACTATAGCCAAGGACCACAACCCTGTTTTACTCTATTAATTAATACAAAGCATACAAAACTTTTTCTTTTGCAATTAAATTAATGGAAGTAAGTTGTTACAAATCAAATAACAACATCTAGTTAAATGACTAGGATGTAATATATACTTAATTCAAGAGGTAAATCAACTTACAAAGATTTATAACTTTTAAATTTGACTAATTTGTCCTATATACATTTGGTTACACAAAATTGAGTTTGAGACAATATATTGTTGAATTAAACAGTAAAGTTTTAATTGTTTATACGAAAGTGTTGTCTAAAGTTCTTCATGTAGGAATTTGCGAAGACGGACTTAAAAAGTTAGTTGGAGTAGTTAAGATTATCAACTCTTAAAAAATAAAGTTTCACCAATTAACACCCTGCATACTTTCACATCATCAACTCTTAACATCAGAAGAATTCTGACGTGGCAGCCATTATCACCTTAAGACAAAATTGTAATCTTATATGTACTCCTAATTCACCTTATTAAGATCTTTAATTATCTCATGAACCATTAGTTATCGCATGAGTTTCAAAAAAAAAAAAAAAAAAAAAAAAAAAAAAGAGACAACTATAATATTGTATGCATCATTTCGCTCAAAGGTTTATCTAATTACGTAAGTAAAATTGCACTTATAAAGTAGTATTACGTAAGTAAAATTGCACTTATAAAGTAGGTGTTTCTGGTCAGGGTCAACGTCAGGGTCGGGTGGGTGTTTCTGGTCAGGGCCGAGGTTAAAGTCGGGTGGGTATTTCTAGTCAAGTCGAAGTGGGTGTTTGTGAGTTGGTGTCGAGGTGTGAGTTTCTAGGTTAAGATCGAGGTAGGCTGGCTACGGGAGATCGTGGTGGTGGCAGACTCACGATGAGTCCGTCTCACCCAAAACTTTACCACAAGGGAATATTGCTAGACAGTGGCAAATATATGTATCACCTTACATGACTTTATCAGACCAGCTACTTGCGCTAGTTGACATCCATACATAATAACCAATAACCTTAATTAGTGTACATTATTTAGTGTACAGAGTAAGTGCAAATAATTGGCATCCACCGGAGTGAGTGGATCAAAAAGTAAACAACCTCTAGTCTAAAATAAGATAAATGAGAAAGAAGTCATGTCTAGAACTATAAGATTATGGAACTACATCATCAAATCTGATTCTCTAATATGCCCAAAAATTGTATGAATCTTACACGTACAACTTTTATTCATTAAAATTGGGGATAAAGTGGAGGGTTAGCTTGTTCCTATTAGCAACCAAAGAGACTATGATTGAGCTGCGGAAAAACGTACATAAATTAATAGAATCGCATGTTTCCAATCAAATATGTTTAGTACTACTATTTATTTTTATTTTTTTGACAAAAAATACTATTAATGAAAGACAGTATTACAACCTAAGTAGAGTAAAGAAACTAAGAAAATGCTCAGTGCTACTTGTTAATAATTGTAATGGCTTTAATGCTTTTATGCGGCTCTTTGAAGTGCCAAGTGAACAAAATATCTTGCAACTCACTGAACAGCATCAATATACATGATTAGTGCTGTCTGATACAGATTAAGGAATACCTTTTCTTAATATAATACATGATCTTTTCTATAATATATTGTATGGCTTGAAATTTCTGAATATTTCATTATAAATAATACACCATGAAAATATAGTGTTTTCAAACTCGGAGTATTGGTAAGAGAATCATACATGAATGTAATTATAAGGTGTCGTTTGGTTGCTATGGGAATTTACTTCCCATAGGAATTTGTATTTTATGGGAATTAAATTCCTACATCAAATTCATGGGAATTGTTTAAAATTGTTTGGTTGACATGAAGGAAGTTGCAAATCATGAGAATTTTGACTTACCTAGGGGTGGTTGGGTAATCAACTTCCCATGTTTTGTGGGAAGTCACAATTCCCATGAATTTGCAATTTCCTCATTTTCACTTTTTAGTGTCAATCAAACAACTCACCCATTTTCAAATTCCCATAATTTTTGACTTCCTCCATTTTCTTTGTGTAACCAAACAACCCCTTAAGAAGAAAATCTCGAGTGAGCTTTACAAGATCGAATTGAAAATTATAACAGAGGAATGAAGGCCTCCTCTAGAATTTTTTTATTAGACGCGAGGTTCCAACAGTTTATACTTAATTGATCTAGGAGTTCTTCTCGGGCATTTTGAAAGAAAAAAAAATACGAAGCACTTCCTATAATCTTTAACTTCATCCCTTTGAAAGAAAGAGATAGAACCGAGGAAAGTTGGAAATACGGCCATAGTGGATCTATTCTATGTCGAATGAACAACACAGCAAGCAAATTAATTCCACGTTGGCAAGCCAACAGCGGTACAACTGTCCGCTTTTCGACTGGGAAGATCAGTTTATCATCAAGAATAACTTTCCCACCGGGGCTAGCTCTAGTGGATATTGACAAGATTGGTTGGTTCAAGTCTGCTAATTAGCCAAATCTGACATTAATCACCTATCTGAAGAACTTTCAATCCCGAATCAGAGAAATCTTCATTATAAGTAATCATAACTTGTGCTATTCAACCTCAGTCTAATCGAGGTAACAAACACAGCTAAAGCCATAATCAGATAATGGCTGTCATATTCAGCATGAGTACCTTACAATAAAGTTATTGCTGCACATGGAACATACCAACAGGAAAAAGAAATTTCGATCTGAGGCGAAGTTGTGTCATTTCAAGGGAATATGGAAAGAGAAACACTATAGTTCAAACATGACTTACAAATTGGTTCCAATTGAACTTACATGCCTTAAAATTTCCAAAAAATGATATGCTACAAATTAAAGTAATGACCAACTAAGGCAAGTAGGCAACAGTGTAAAAATGAGGGAATTAGGCCAGTAGGGTACACAACATCCAAATGAAATCTAAAAATTCTCCTCATTCACATTCGATAAGAACCTAGAGAGTAGAGACTACTGTTCGAAATAGACTTTTCAGTATTTTCTCTTACGGATCTTGAAGCTTGTTGACCTGATGACATCGTCGTCAGTTTGGAGTGTTGCCTCGAGAGCAGAAATGGATTCAGGCTTAGTGAAATAGGTGAAGAGGAGGTAGATGCCATCCAAGTAAGTGTTGGTTTCTCCTGCTTTGTTCTTCTTTTTGATGCTGTAGGCTAGTGGTATCACCCCTCTGTTGAAGACTTCAACATACATGGCTCCCCCAGCAACAAGCAACTGCAAAATTTAAACAGGCGACTATGATCAATAACACAACATGTTGATACTCCTTTAATGTGAGAGTGATCTAAGACCTGAATAACAACTACTCTCACCCTTCAAACCTACATAATACTCGCTTGTTCTCACATTAAAGACCACATTCTATTTATCATTGTCACGTTTCATTATAATGGTCTATAATCAGGTTCCCCAACTAAGCAGTGGCTGAGAGAATACAAAAGGCAGCTCTAGCAAAAGGCTTTTCGTAAAATCATGTAATCCATGTCATATCCTTAACCATGAGGAGTTGATCTCAATGGAGCAGGATTGTGATTCGTGAACATGTTGGTGAAGGCTTGATGATAATCTTTAAATCAAGTAGGACTAGATGTGAAACATCAGCAACAAAGAGATACAGCTTCATTTATAAATCAAACCTTTTGAGTAATTAATGTGAAGGAAAATGGATTAGGAACACAAAGCCATTGTAAGAAGAATTAAAACTATATGCAAATAGTCCACGTCCAACATATAATAAAACTAAAATTAGTTGATCTACAATGAAATTCCACCAGAAAGTCATTTCACATTATCTCTACATTCCTAATTCAATGTTTTGATCAGATTTAAGTCCTTCCGGTAAATAAATATAGCATCAACAGGAGAACTCACATCAACAGTGAGGTGCTACAAGATACATTCTTAGGCTTTCCTGTAAGTAATGTGTTTCAGTGGTTCTCCCACTCAATATTTAACAGTTGCTTTTTTCTTCTTTTTGACAACAAATATATAAACAATTCTTATGTTCTCATTACAGAGTATATTTTAAGGTGAGGTTCCAATTTTAGATGGCATAGCCAGTGTTTCCCACCACAGCAGTAACAGTGCAATTCCAAGCTTTAAAAATATCTAGTACTTCAGAGTATATTACATACAGCATAAGATATTTTCCTACATGCATCTAATATACCTTAATATCTCTACTACAATAAAGTATCTAATTTACTCAAATATCTAGCTTTCCATGAAATCCAACTAGCCTAACTTAAAGTACATCCAAGAAGCTTCAAATGCCCACACAACGACGAAGTCAGTACTTCAACATTACTCCCTCCCCTTCTCGAGTACCTCAAAAAGGCATGTTGGCCAAGATATAGAAAAGCCTAAATGCGCTACGCCTTTCCTCCACTACAAATCCCAAGAAGAAAGCCACATTGACATGTCAATACAGTTAACTAGCGGCATAGTTGGACAGCATAGATACATTCCCAAAGAATTGGAGCATTAGCATATTGGCCATGTATGGTAATTGGCTTTTTAATGGCTTTTTGGTTAGCTTTTAGCTTTTGGCTTTTTTAGGTGGTCAAACAGCCAATAAATGTGTTTGGTAATTTGCTTTTTAGTCAGCGAAAAAGCTGGCTTTTAAGCCAAAATGAAAAAGCTGCTTTTAGTAGCTTTTTTGTTGGCTTTTGGCTTGTTGGCCTACAAATTATCTAATAAACAGCCAACAACCAACAATTAAATTACCAAACACTTTTTTAAAGAGCCAGCTTAAACAGCCAATTTCAAAAGCCATTATAAACAGCCAAACATTCCAACTGGTCAAACAAGCAAAGTGAACAGCCAACCCGCCAACAGCCATTTTCCAAACAAGGCCATTGCCTTGCAGTAAATACATACATGTCTTGACAATGTATACCATAAAAAGTCTTCAGAGGGTGAATTTAGAGTAGTACACAAATGAACAGTGCTCTCATAGCACTCCTCCAGTAAAATTCATAGGGAAAAGAAAGCCGCATTCAAAACCCTCCTCCATCCTACCCCACCTCCTCCCAAGTCCCAATCAGTGGATGAATTTACAAGACCAAGGGAAGCCAAAGTCCCCTTTAAGCTTCCTAATGTACTAGTAAAAAAACATAGGTATGCTAATCTTTGTACTTATTAGTTATTATGCATACCCATCCCAGTCAGTGGATATGGTTATGAGGACAAGGGAAACCATAGTCCCCTTTGAAACCATAGCTCTTCCAATGTCTTTCCTTACGCAAATGTGGGCTCTGTGTGACTAGACCAATCAAGCCTATGATATATATTTATGTAGCATGCAATCAACTCAAAACAAAAGGGTAACACAAGCATTGAATTGGAAAAGCTAATATGAGAAGGCAAATAATACGCCAAAATCAGCTTTGATTAATCAGAGTCATTAAAAAGGAAATTGCATTTAGGAGTCATTTTTGTTACTTTTTGGGAAGTCATTTCTCAGAAAATTGACTTTATAAAAGGAAAATGCATTTAGGAGTCATTTTTGTTACTTTTCGGGAAGTCAATGACAAAAAGATCTAACAAGGACACAAGGTACTAGCTCACAAATTCAACCCAACCTACACTTTATGAGTTTCTGTCAATTTTGCCATTTTAATTTAGTTCTTCAGAACAAGATTTAAGTCTAAATTGTTACTCTATTTGAAAATCTTTGATCTGACTCTAATTCTTTTAACTAGTTTGCTAAATTTATCTGTTATTTTCATTTAGCCAAATTTGTGTCTGATTCTCTGGATGGTTCAATCCGCTTATAGAGGACAGGAGAGGGAGGTGTGTGCCCTTTGCTTCACTTCTGGTGACCCAAATACAATGCAAGGGAAGCCAAGATATCAAACGGAGGCAAGGACAAGCCTCTAATCTATGTGAGTATGTCCAATGTATCCGCAATTTCATACCATAATAACAATATCAAAAGTTACTTTTGGAAACATTTCACTAAGAACTCGTTTGGTGTAATGTACAACATTTTCAATGTAAAACATATTTTAGAAAGATTAAATTAATTAAGTTTTCCTTTGTTTGGTTCCATACGAGAGAAATTATAGAGAACTAATAATAAGAATGAAAATATGAAGATGGATGAGACAAAAGTAAAATGAACGTAAGGAGGAAGGTGGAAAATGAGGCTTCCCTTATCTTGCAAGGGAAAATATTTTCCACCGCTTTACAAATCAAACAAAGATAAAATGGGGAAAATCGTTTTCCATGAAAACATTTTACATCAAACCATAAAAATTGCCCCCATGCAGGATCGAACTACAGACCTTCAGTTTACAAGACTGACGCTCTACCACTGAGCTATAGGGGCAATGTTAATCCCCACTTTCATCATCAACTATTTCTACTAATCAACAATTAACCACACTAAACTCTACCCTAAAAACAATCCACAAAACTTCACCAAATTATCTATCCCCAAAATGCTCCAAACAAAATTCAAATAAAAATAAAAATTGTACCTCTTCATATTTCTGGGTAAGAGTAAGACGCTCATCTTCAGTCATATCAGGTCTAAGAACTGCCATGGTTTCATACTGTCGGAGCCCCGGCGGGCATTGGGGCTCCGGCTTATCTTCCACCGCTAACCCAGATGGCGGCGTTGACGGCGGGTCTTCGTCCAAACCACTGAACCCACCCTCGAAGAATGAGCCGGAGAAGTCCAAAGATAGGGCCTTAATACATGGGCCGTAGTTGGGCTGACGACCGGGTTTCGGGTTCGGGTTGAAAGTGTGGGTGAAATTGATGTTAGTGGATAAGAATTGGGTAGAGGGTTTGAGTTTGGAGACGGAGTGAAGGGAAGTGGGTGAAGAAGAAGGGAGAGTTGAGGTGAGAGAAAATGTCGCCATTGTTTTTGGGCTCTGGTTTTTTTTGCTCTCTTTGCGATGGTCTGATTCTGATAATAGATGTAGATAAGGAGCCTTTAATTTATTTACACTTTTTTTTTTTAATGAACTACTTTGACTCTTTGAGTAGGCTTGGGCGCTTGACTAGAAGTGTTAATTGGAGTAATCGGGTCGGATTTGGTAGTTTGGTACTAAATCATGTGTTCATACAAGTTGATTCAAATTAAATTTTATTCAAGTCAGTTTTAAGTAGGTTAATTTTTTAATCCTCTAGGCTGAACACATAGCTTATGAATTTTTTCGACGTAGGGCATGTTCTCTTACGTTCAAATTCAGTTCAATTCAGCTCAACTTCTAATTTCCTTCTCTTATAAAATATTCATTTCATTTCAGTTCAGTCAATGAGAACAAGTCCGTAGTGTTCAATATAGTGGTTGGCATTTGAGACTACGAGGGGTAGAAGTGTCATTTGGGGTTTTTTTTTTAACTATTTAGCGTTTAAGGCAGGTACTATTTATTAAGTTTTTGTTACTGTTTTTTTTTAAAAAAAAAAAAAACAATACATGTATGATGTTAGTATTTCAACCTGTAATTTGTCAAACACTTATACTTCGTATTAAGAATCATTAACCTTTATCCACTACTCCTTCCTTCTTTTTTTTTTTGCTACGTATTTTGTATTCGGCATTATATTTTATTGCAATACTCTTTAAATGAAAATACTCTACTAACATATTCTAGAGAAAATCACTAAATATTTCCTAATAAGTACTTAAGAAGTACCTAAGTAACCTAAGTTGTATTGCCTCAAAAAAAAAAAAAAAAAAAAAGTAACCTAAGTTGTATCAATATCGTGCATTATTACATGTAGAATTTTCCGTTATTACTATGGTTGGGTAGTTAATTCATTTCAAAAATAATTAACATACCACCTCTGTTAACTATTATTTGTAATAAAGAAATAATTTATATCTCACAAATAATACCCCTTTGTTGCAAATAATATTTAACGGAGGTAGTAATTTACTTACGCACATGTCAATGCATATGTTTAATCAGTATTATATTATGTATGCATTTTTATATTATAGGATAAATATATCGTCAAAGTTAATACTACTCCATAGTAGAAGAATAGTGTGAATAGTCAAACCGTTTTAATTATAGTGACTAGTGAGGGAGGGAGCAGTTTTGGTATAAATTACCCAAAAAAGAGCTAAAGTAGAGCAAAATAACTGGCTTGTTGGTAAAGAAAGGAAGAACTGAGTTAGAAATTGAAGAAAGAGCGAAACTCAGAAAAGAGGAGAGAGAAATTTGCAAATTCGTAACAATGGATCCCAAACTCACTGAGATTGCCCAGACCTTCGAACGATTCAAAGCTGCTTCCGTGCGCAATGATTTCGACACCTCTACTCGTCTCCTTTCTCAGCTTAAGGTTTTTTTCCTCTCCAATTCAAACCCTAGATCCTTCATTTCTTCAATGTTTTGTGATTTCATACAATTACTATGTTTTTTTTATCAATTGACGAGATTTTGTGGAATTTTTGTTCAATTTGCTACTTGTTTGCTCCATTTTATCGTTTTTTAGGGTTTTATTATGTTTTCATGCGCTATTAATGGCAGATTTCGTGTTGCTTTTGCTGTAACTGATGGTTTGTTGATTGTAATTAGTTGCGATGTTGAATTCGAACGCCGATTATCTCGATTTGTGATAATAGGAAGCTTTCATTTTGTAGTTAAGATCGAAGTATGGTTTTGAATTTTTGGTGTTTGTTGAAATAATTGATGTCGAATATTGATTACAGATGAAGGAATTGTAGGTTGATATAGATTGAAGCGAAGTGTATTTAATTGATTGGCTTCTTTTCACTTCATCTTTGCCAATCGGAGGCTCAATTATGTCATGCAAATTAAGAAAAAGAAAATGGACATTGCATTTTACTCATTCGATTATGGATGAGATGAACAATACATTATGTAATTTTATGAACCCTAATTCTTAGGGTAGATTAAGTCTTTCTTTTCTGCGAGGTGCTCTTTCCTAGAATGTTGTATTCCTCCACTATTATGTCATGCTGTTTTATGCGAACGAAAAAAAAGAGGATTTCTATGAGTAGTTAAAAATATTGTTAAGGTTGATGATAATATTCATGAATTATGAATTGCTTAACTTGATCAATTGTGGCAGTCCTTTCTACTGAATATAATTATTTACTTGATTGACACGTTAATTATTATTTTGGTTGGATAGCAAATCAGAAGAGAAAGGAAGGGAAGGGGGAAGGTGGATCTCCATTTTTTCTCCTAATCCTCCAATTGGAGGGATGGTTTTTATCAAAGGAGAGAGAATATATTCCTCCCTCTCCCTCCCTATCTTCCTTTTACGCCTTTTTGTCCCTCTCCCTCCCTATCTTCCACCAACGCCTTATCCAAACAAGGGAGCTTGTTCCCTTCAATCCCTTTCTCTCAATTCCTTCTCGTCCTAACAAAGTGTAAGTGTATGTATTTGTGTTGTAGTTAGGATCGAAGTATGGGGATTGAATTTTTGGTGTTTGTTGAAATTATTGATGTCGAACATTGATTACAGATGAAGGAATTGTAGGTTGATGTAGATTGAAGCGAAGTGTATTTAATTGATTGGCTTCTTTTCACTTCATCTTTGCCAATCAGAAGCTCAATTATGTCATGCAAATTAAGGAAAAGAAAATGGACATTGCATTTTATTCATTCGATTATGGATGAGATGAACAATACATTGTGTAATTTTATGAACCCTAATTCTTAAGGTAGACTAAGTCTTTCTTTTTCTGTGAGGTGCTGTTTCCTAGATTGTTGAAGTTATTCCTCCACTATTATGTCATGCTGTTTAATGCGAACGAAAAAAGAGGATTTCTATGAGTAGTTAAAAATATTGTTAAGGTTGATGATAATATTCCTGAATTATGGATTGCTTAACTTGATGATCAATTGTGGAAGTCCTTTCTACTAAATATAATTATTTACTTGATTGACGCGTTTATTATCATTTTGGTTGGATAGCAAATCAGAAGAGGAAGGAAAGGAAGGGAAAAGGTGGATCTCCATTTTTTCTCCAAATCCTCCAATTGGAGGGATGGTGTTTATTAAAGGAGAGAAAATATATTTCTCCCTCTCCCTCCATATCTTTCTATAACGCCTATTCCTCCCTCTCCCTCCCTTTCTTCCACCAACGCCTTATCCAAACAAGGGAGCTTGTTCCCTTCAATCCCTTTCTCTCAATTCCTTCTCGTCCTAACAAAGTGTAAGTGTATGTATTTGTGTTGTGTCAATTTTGCATATACTGTGTGGTACATTAGAGATTTTTATCTTTAGTGTAAGCTGAATGCTCAAGGATATCATTCACAGCTTGATAAAGAAAGTGAGTATTTTTACACTTTATTTTTCATGTACAAAAGAAGGCAGCACTGAAATTTATGAGAATCTTAGTTTTTAGTCTAGTTTTCTTATTTTCTATAGCGCAAGTACCTACATCACTGCATGGTATATGTTAAGGAAGGAAACGCACAAGAGATCTTTGAATCAAGTTATGGGAGGAAATCTGAAGATTCCATATACCATTAGAAAACAATTTTAAAGCATATTTTTGCTACATAGATTTTTCATTATCCGTGAATGTTGACTTTGTTCCTTAACCATTGTGGCATGCTCTTTTATGGCTGATTAGAGAGGAACGTGTGAGTTTTTAGATGAGCATATGTTTGATAGTGCTCTTGAAGTATGATTGCTGATCATGTAGATCAATTGTAGTAGTCCCTTCATCAAATAAGATTAGTTGCATGGTTGGCATGCTTGACCAATTTACTTGTGCTTTGCAGGTATCACTTACAGAATTCCGAAGCCTTCCTCCATTGTTTGAAGCAACACCAAATGCTGTTCATGAATTGAGCTTAGCAAGTAACTCTATTGACCTTATTGTGTCCAACTCTCTCCTTCAATATTTGATAGTTTATCACTTATGGTCATTTACCATCTTTTCCTGATTTATCTTTAGGGGACATCTATGAGCATGCTGTTGTTCTAAGTGTCAAGATGGAGGATCAGGAAGCATTTGAGAGGGATTTCTGCCAACTGAAACCTTATTACACTGATGCCAGGTAAATTCTCATCTAACTCGAGGCAAGGTTACTTCAAGTGGTAGTGTTAGGTATACCCTAGATATGCAACTAACTATGCAAGTGATGAAAACCCCTACTTTTTGAATTGGGTTACCGGGGAACTCCCCTTATGCTTTGACATGTAGGATTAATCCTCCTATTTGGTCTTCCAATTCTTTGATTGTCACCAAGTATAGAAATCCTTTTAACATGGTTGTGAGTAATCTATACTTGGGAATGTTGTTTCAAATTCTGAATTTTGCCAAATTATTGAGGCTCCAAAGAAATCCTAAATAGGTAAATCTGAAATGACAATTCAGATAATGTTTCTTTTAATTCCTTTGTAGCTCTCTCTCAAATTGTACAAAAGGTTCTTAAGCAATAGATGTTCAGTAGAAATTTGAGTTAATGACATATGCAAACTATCTCTGTGGATCTGAATATACCTTAATTGTACTCTGAAAACTGAAAATGAAGTAAATGGTGTTCAATTTTGTACTTTGTTCTGCTCAGTTACTAAGGAATACTATTGTGTTCATTAAGCCTTTGGAACAAACATAGTGTTCTTAATCTTCCCTATCCAATCCCTTTCTCTTCCAACTCCTCAGGTAAACTGCTGATTTTTCTCAAAAAAAAAAAAAAAAAAAAAGAAAAAAAAAAGGTAAACTGGTGATAAATTGTGTTCTTCGTTGTCATGCTGTCTTACCTGATAAAAAGTAAAGTTATGGGAAGTGGAAGAGGTAGCAATTCGTATTCAGTAGCATAATAGAAATATTTGAGGCCTTTGTATTGAGAAGTTGGTAGTTGTTGAAACTTGAGAGAGTTTACAATATTTCTCTGATGTACAGAGAAAAAGTGCAACTCCACCCCTTAGGTTGAGGTGTAATAAGGGCATAACTACTTTTTCCATTAACATGTGTTGTTGACTTGTCACTTTTGATACAGTTTGAGACAAACCCATCTGGTTCTTTTTGGCCTACAACTTTGCACTATCTGAGTGTCTGGTCACACTTGATTTGTGTTTTGTCCAGAAGGCTAAGAAAATATTGTAGGCTAGGAAATTCAGGCTGCATTGAGTCAATTTGCTTGGCATATTTTGAGAAATTTGTGCCTGCTTATCTTAACAAGTCTGCGGTGGAGTTCGTCACCCTACTTAGTGGTATTGCAACAGTCCCACAAACACAGGAGAATGTTTCTCCTTGAATAATTTTCATTGCTCCTGAAGTCTTATTCAAATGGTTTATCGCCCTGTCCAGGGAGAATAACTCATTGAATGAATCGACAAGGGAATCTACCCACCTTCAAAAGCAAACCTGAACAGTAGTTATGCAGAAATTAAACTACCTGGTAAATCTTGTGTGGGGAACACCAAGTCATTGTATGCAGCTGGGTTCTGATATAGTGGGTTAAGTTAGTAGGTCCCAAAATAGAACCTGAAGGTCATGTCTTTTGTTACACAAATTCTTTTGTACCAATATAATAATTTTTTCTTTAACTTTTACAGATAGGCGCTGACTTTTTTTTTTTTTTTTTTTTTGTGGGGCAGGGGTCATATACCGCAATCTCCACAGGAATACCCAATCTTGGGTCTGAACCTTTTGAGGCTGCTTGTCCAAAACAGAATAGCAGAGTTTCACACTGAATTGGAGTTGCTTTCATCTACTGCCTTGGATAATCCCTGCATTAAACATGCTGTAGAGCTGGAGCAGTCCTTCATGGAAGGAGCATACAACCGTGTTTTAAGTGCTAGACAGTCTGTACCTCATGAAACTTACGTGCACTTCATGGATTTGTTGGCGAAAACTGTGAGGTATTTCCTCTTGTATGACTGTGTGATTGTATATTTGTAACTTTGCCTCTATTTTTTTCTTGTATGGGGTGGCATTCTATGTCCGTGTTATGCTTCTTGGTTTTAATGCACTCTATGAATGCAGAGATGAAATTGCTGGGTGCAGTGAAAAGGCATATGATTCTCTTTCACTGAATGATGCTAAACAACTGTTGCTATTTTCATCTGACAAGGATTTGCTCGAGTATATCAATGAGGTAAGCATAACAGACTTGTGGTTGAGGGGTTTTCCATTTACTAGTTCAATAGATTGAGAAAGATCAGATCAGAGCTGATGCGTGATTTCTGCCACAATTACTCAAACTAAATGTTTAAAGAATTTGAATAAGCAACTTTTGTTGAGGGAAACTATTGTATGTAAGCTGTGTTCCATGAAAAGATTGGCTGTGATATTGTCTACTGCTAAAATTGGTTGAAACTTAAGCCACTTGAATGGCAGAAATTCTAATTTGTTTTAGTATGATTCTCCTGTTTGCTGAATGTTATTAAGTTGTTAGTCTGAATTTTATCCACTTGCATGCTCTTCCTAATTTGGCGCTGTCCTTTTTCGCACTTCCATGGTTTATCTGTTTGATTAAATACAACTCATTCTAACCAAAAAAATCTACATGTCGCTTCCAGGAACATCCTGACTGGGAAATCAAAGGTGGATGTGTTTATTTCCAGAAGGCAAAAGAATCTGCACCATGCAAGGAGATTCCATCTCTGCTACTTATCAACCAAACCCTCAGTTATGCTAGGGAACTCGAGAGGATCGTGTAGTGGATTAGCTTTAAACAGTTCTATATCCAGTGCAGCAATTGATGCAAGGTGTTTTAATGCACAGCCTACTACTTCCTGTAGACAGGATTAGTTGAGTCTGAGGAGGTGCATATGCACACATGCTTGCCGAAGTGATTTGTATTTTGATTTTAGCATTGCATTAAAGGTTTCATGCAGTAACAATTAAAATTGGCATTTAACCTTTTTGTTGTCTACTTTCTTAAGATTTCTTTGCTCTTTCAAATGTTATGTGATTTATCTCTTTTCTATTGTGTTGCCAATATTTAATCTGAAGATATTTACCAGTATTTATGTCAACATTAGTTTTCGTTTAACCATCCATGCCTATCTTTGAGTTTTAAATTGCCAGAACTTGCTTGCTGGACCAAGGAATAACTGAAATTATACTACGTAAATGCTTTTTGAAAAACACAATGCCCTGTGTTTTTAGAGTTGAGGAATTTTCTAAAATAATGCATTGGTATATAATCTAAAGATGGGTTTGAAACCCAGGTTTTGTGTACTGCAATTCAGATACTTTTCCTTCACTGATTATACTCTTTCTTTTTTCAACACCTACCTGTTCAATTATAAACATTGGTAAAACGAATAGCTAATAAATGACCAGTTATGCAAGACCAACTATAACAACTTGTTGCAAAAAATGGCAAGTTATGCAAGATTAGCTATAATTGCGCGTTGCAAACTCACATTAAATTCCCAAATCGAAACTTGGGCAGTCCATTGTAATATTTGACTTTTCAGTGTTCACAGATTTCGGTTTCTTCATGCCAACCAGATTACCAAACCATTTTGACATGTCTCTGGTGGAAGCTGTTTGCTCTTTACTTTTTGGGTCTGTCTTCGGCAACTTTGTAGATGGCTACATAAGAACATAAAATAGGTGAACTTTAGCAAATTATACTATAAATAACTAAATAAGACCTGAAATTTTAGAAAAGCTGAGGATTCCTGAGTAGTTTGCAGACCTGATAGGTTGTAGTTTCACTAACCACAGATAAATTACTGCCAATGAAGCTTGTTCCTGAAGAAGTTCTGTCAGATTTTGTTTAAAGTAAGGTGATATAGTGCTGATGATATCATAAACGCCGTAAATTGCATGCTAGTCAGGCTAAACTTGCCTTTAGAAGATTGTAGGACAGCTGGTATTTCATCAACACTTGATTCAGCAGCAGATTTGTGCTTGCAAGGAGATTCATATGCATTGGTTCTGATTATTTCGGTCCCTTCTGTGGAATCTGGCCTTTCAAGGTTATTACAATTGCCTTCAGAAAATGTGCTACTGCATCCGCCAGCTGCAGCCTTCTCATTGGTATGCTTCTCCACTGCCTGGTCTGCCTCTAGCACTTGACAGCGATCAACTGGAACTGAACTGTCAAATGTCTGACTTGGTTGAGTGTCATCATGTAACTGAACCAGCTCTGAAGCACTTGAAGGGCATTGTTGCACAGGAGCATCTTTGACAGTGGAAAGGGTTTCCCGAGTAATAGGTTTCCTCATAATTGATAAAATTTGATTGGCTGCAAAAGAAGAAACAAATCAGAAACTGGTGTAACTGCTAGTGCTAGAGAGCTATAATAATAAAGTAACTGCTCTTGAGATAGATCAGGACTCAGGTGATGTCTATAACAGGCTTAAAAAGCTGTTCAATCAGTTTCCAACTAGTCTACATGTATTGTTGAGTTGTTGACTGACACCCACAAGTTCATGCTCGGCAGCTCGGGCATGAGCGACCCAGACCAGATCCCAATGCTACGAAACCACAGGCACAAAAAAAAAATACAAGGCAAAGGCCAAAGCAGAGCACCTCTTTGCGGCATTCTACTTTAAAGAGGTTTAGAATCAAATACAGTAACAAAATTCCATTACTTAATTTCTCCCTTTTTTTTTTCTCAAAGCAAGATGTGCTATGAGGAGAAGTTTGAAGCCCGATTGCCTACAATGTGCAAAGAGGTAGAGCCTACATACCATCACATATAGGCGAGTGAGAAGCAGTGTTCTCTTTAATCGTATCAAATCCAATTCGTCTTGCAATAGAGTTAACATGTTTGGTATTATGAGGTTTCCCTGCAAGTGGTGATTGAGTAAACAATATAAGCTTGTAAACAAGCATAGATGTCACATGACTTATTCATCAGCAAAAGAAGTTCACACCAAAGATATGCATACTGGAAGCTTGATGATCTCTTCTAACTTGGTGAGAAACCAATGAACATAAAGAAAATATAATAGCATTATATCTTAGCACATGCCAAAAAGAAAACAAGGCTGGAATATGGAAATAATTTCTACTACTAATGCATAATTTATAGAAAGTAACTGCCAACAGACCTATCCCAACGGAATTGCCAGAACCAAATTGATCCATCAGTGTAGATTCTTTGCTTCTTTTTGCTTTTGAAGCCGAAAAATCTGCTATCAGAGAAAATAACCAATCCAGCCAATTGCTCTGGTATGGTCAAATTGAATGCAACACCGTAGCAACCTGAAAGCTTAGCTAAAAATGTTATATATCACATAAAATTGGGATTATATAAATCATTTGGCAGAAGGGTCCAACTGGGAGTGCAGATAGGCCAGATACCACTAAACGGCTTTTGCCATTAGCGACCAGAAAGTATCTCTGATTTTTCAGTAGAAGTGCTGTGTCTTTCATTTATCTTCACATCTGCGTCATCTCCGCTGGTCCCCACAGGATCTCCAATATCAACCAAATGAGCATCAAATGTCAATGATCCACCAGAATTGATAACTTCATCTTTCTTCAAAAATCTCTTATCTATTTGATTTTTGCTGGAGTCATACAGCATAATCTGAAAGGAGACGAGAAAGGGGTCTATGTAAACAGCAAAGAGACAAGGATTAACAAAGCAAAACAGAAAAATTGATTCAGTCTACCTAAGTGAAACCCACTAAAAATCAATTAAGATAATGCACGGGGGAAATATTTTTTCAGGATGGAAAGGATCGCTATCACCAGCAACAGGTTCATTCTCAATAGAAGGATCAGAGTCAAGACAGGTTGAAAAATGAATCAATCAATAACATAATACATCTTTTTTGATTGATTTTGAATTATTATTATAATTCATAGTAAAATTTTGTAAAAACCGTGCATGACACGGGGCTTGATCTAGTATCCATAAAACTGGAGTGACATAGATTGGAATCATTAAATTTGTTAATGTTATGTAGCACATTGCTCTAAAAGCTCTTCTAAACTATTCCACTCAACATCCACAGATCCGAAGGTTTATGTATAGGACTAGCAGCTTACTGATTAGCGGTAAGAATGCATACAAGTTGCTCTCCTCAACCAAGCCACACATTAGGTGGTGGTTGTGAGGTTGTAATGTCTAAAACTTTATATCAGTGTACTACTCACATAACAATTAACATTCCACTGACCATAAGAGATATGGTTCACGGAGCGTGTGAAAGTGTACTTTTGCATTAGAACATATATTTGAACAATATTTGTACACATGCTTTCTTTATCTATTCAATTTCATCAAGCTTTACTCACTAGTGTTTTTGCAGCAATTCAAATTCATTGTAGTAAAATAATACAGAGATGGAATATAATGGAACCTGTCTCCCATGTGAACCACAAAAGATCATGCGTATGAAGCCATCATGATACTTCTTGGCCTTTTGTGTAAGTTGCGTTGTATACAATGCTTCCCACTCTGCAATGCAAGACAGGGATTTTAGCTGGAGGAAAGAGGGGAAATGCATCAGCTTAACAGAGACTGGAAAGCATGAAGTCCCAGTTTGTGCCTCAGCAACTCAAAATTTTAACAGTATTGTGGAAGTCCAAGATTGCTGAGGGAAAAAGTGCACTTGTCTATCTGCTAGTGCTATGTTGTATCAGCAAAACTAGTGAACTGATACTAAATATAGAACAATAGTTTCAGAAAAAAAAAAAAAAAACTTGGATATTTAGACTTTATACTTGACAAAACAACATACAAAAATAAAGTAGCACATCCATGACAAAATTTACAAATTATAAGGTGGCTACATATGTACATGCAAACCTTTAGCAGATGGAGTCGCTGGACTTGTTGGGCTGTGTGCACCATACTTGAGAACTTCATTTTTCTTGAACTCTGTAATGTGCTGCCGTTAGTTAGCTATAAGTTGCTCTAAATATATATTAAGGACATTAATGCCAAATTGCAACAGAAGTTTAACATAACACTTCCTTGTCCCACACATCTCTAATGAAAGCATTCTCAAAATCATCCATTTTACATGACATATATATATATAACAACTTAACAAAATATCAAGCTTAGGTAGACATGAAAGCAACAGTGAAAACCTTTGATAATCTTCTGAGACGGACTTAAGCAGACTGTTGTGTTTTTTCTTCCTGCTGTATTAGGCTTCCTACCTTAGAAAATAGAAACAATAGCAAATGAGAATCATATAAGGTCTAGTAATTTAAAGCTGAAAATCCAAAGACAGGACAGAACTTCCTCCTTATTCCTAACCAGTAAAAGTATGTCTTAATTTCTCTCCTTGAGGCATTTGAGTTCTCTCGTGAGGCTTAACATCACGTTCGTATTTGGGCTTTGGATTGGAGATTGGATTGCAGTTATTTTCAGGATCACCAATATCAACAAGAAATGAAGCAAATGTTAATGACTCCCCTGATTTCACTGCTTCATCTTTCGTCAAGAATTTACTGTCTAATAGCTGCTCACCCTCATCATACAGCACCACCTGGTAAATGATTATGCCAGTAAATTTTTGTTCCACAGACATTCCACACTAAAAGTTAATGGCGGTATTACAGTAACCAGCTACTAAACTAACTAGTACTCGACTACTCGGTAGCTCACAATTGAAATTAGTCCACAATCCAACAGACTACAATGCAACAGTTCAGAACCAAATCAATTCTGAAATACTCTCTAAACCAATTGGACATTTGATAGAATAACTAAATTATTAAGAAAATACAAACTATTATTATCTGGTAACTTCAAATTGAATAATTTCCAGTATATGTAAGAGAAGATTAGCCAAAAATAGTCGAAAACCTAGTGGATTACAGTTAGATCGAGTCAATTTGACGCCAATTTATCAAAATTTAGGGAAAATTAGCCAAATCAGCTAATTGAAATTTGCGCGCCAATGATTTAGGGTTCTGCGATTTCGCTAAACAATAAAAAATCGAAATCGATCATATATCTGACAATTTTTATGCGCATTTTTTGCTCCGAAATTAAATTAATTCTACTAAAAATTAAACAATTGTAGTGCATCAGTAACTTCAAATTACATGATTTTTAGTCCATATGACACAGAAGATTAAGCTAATCATGCTCGCGAAACTAGTTGATCAGCTAAATCAAGTCAATTTGAAAATGATTTGTCAAAAATTAGGGAAAAATAACCTAATTTCTTCAATTTTGGGCGGGAAACAATCTAGGTATTGCAATTTCACTACCAAAAAAAATCGAATAATTGTAATCATTCAAAATTTAGATATACGCGCACATATTTTTTCTCCGAAAATCAAATTAAATTATGGAAAAAAAAAAAAACAAATCATTTGAATCGGAAAATTAGAGATTGTAAAACAGAAAAATGACGACGAAACCTTGTTGTTGGAAAGGAGATGAAGACTGCCATCTTGATAAACTTTTCTCTTTTGCTTCACATGCTTTGTTTACGTCACCGTCCATTTCTTCAAATCTCCCATTCTCTCTCCTCTCTCCTCTCTCCTCTCTCTTTCTCTCTCTAACTTGATAAAAAAACGTTAATGGCGGGAGCAGAGAAAATTTTGAAAAATCTCAGACAAATAAATACGTATCAGAATAATAAAGTATTTGGGCTTGGGCTGACTTTTTTTTCTTTCTCGATTGTATTGTATGGACTTAAAAACAAAATGCGGCCCAGTTCTATTTAGGAGGTTAGGTAATCTGTTAGGGGAGAGTGTTACCTAAAATACAAATTTTTATATGTGGTTGATTGGCTAACGACACTCAGTATAGGGGTACTTTGTTAGTATTATAGGGGCTACTTGGTCAGGGGTTGCTTGGTCGGTTAGGGGTTATTAAGTCGGTCGGGGGTACTTATTTGGTTATGGGTTACCAAGTCGGTCAGGGTTATTTATTCGGTCATGGGTTAAAAAGTTGACCAAGGGTTACTAAGTTGGTTAAGTATTACTCGGTCGATCAGGGATTGCTTGGTCAGAAGTTATCTGTCGATTAAGGGTTAGTTGGTGTGTGTCAGCTGGCCATACAATGTGGTCAATCGCACACAAAAGTTATTGTACTTAAAATAGAAATAAAATAAGAATACGTCGGTTAGAGATAAGTATTACTTCTAATAATAGTCTTTGTTAATGAATCTTTCAACTTGATTCATGAATCTTTCAATAATTAATTTATCATCTTGCCCGTTTAAGAAGGTTGAAAAAGCACCTCCCAATTAAATAAAATAATAAAAAAATGATAAGTTTTGGTTAGAAGAAAAGATCTAGGTTAATGTCATGAGGTGTAGCAAAGTGTGAGGTTGACATGGTGTGAAGTGTGACATTATAACCCAAGTTCTCATCATCAAAGATAGAGACAAAAGACGTGATTAGGGAAATTTCTTAGGGGTTTGCGTTTTGGAATTTTGCTCATATTATAAAGTTTTTAATGATATAAAATAACATTATATATATATATATATATATATATATATATATATATATATATATATATATATATATATATATAATGTGAGTTGTTTTATGAGAGATGTTAATAAATTAATAATATTAATAATCTATAATGGTTCTTTATTTGTTGGAGTAGAGTAGTAGACACAAGCATGAGACGCTTTCTAATTGGTAAGGTATTGAGTTATTCAAGTATTTCAGATAATCAAATATATGATGAAAATTTATTGAGTGTAAGTGTGTAACATATATTCCTATTTACAAAGCTGAAATTGTTTAATATACTCATCAGATCCCTTGGCAATTAAGCATTGTAAGTAATGCAAGTTCTAAATAGCTTGTACACTTTGAGCTCCTTTCATTACTCTTCTAGACATACTGTGTTGACAAACAATAAAATGCAAATTTTTGAAAGGTAAGGAAAAGCACCATAACGGCGATGCCCCCCAATTTGTTTTCGAAAGATAATTATACTACATCTGCTAAATATTAGTTGCAACTTTGAGGTATTATTTGTGAGATATAAAATATTCTAAAGTTGCAACTAATATTTACCGGGGTAGATATGATTAAGAGGAAGTAATTATTTTAAAATTATGGATATCTTGCAAGTTACAACCAACCTTGAAGCTATGCCAAGTTGCAAGGTATACTTGTTGGTGGCACCGTGCATGGTAGCTTTCCTACTTGTATGTAATTAGCTTTTGTAAAAAAGCCAAACTTAGCTTACGATGTAGTGAATAATGACCTCTACTTATTGACTCTTAATTCTTAAAAGATCCAATGGGATATGTTTGCCTCCATAAGACATTATACCCTTGAGAATCTCATGTATTTTTTACTAAAATATCTGTTTGATAGTGTGATACTCTCATTATTGCACCCTCCAATAGTTACAGGACACTATTCAGTGGATTGGAGTGACATAATTATAAAAAATCAAATTCAATTATAAATTTTTACTTTTTCTTTCCAAATTAATAGTCGAATAATTAATTAATTAATTAATTAGATGTGTGATGACCTTTTCAAATCAAAGTCATAACTTCTAAAATTTATTACGTACGTTTGTCTTATGTCATTAATCAGAAAAAAAAACATATAAAACTATAAGGAGTTATATAGCGATTCAACAATTGAAAACGGAAAAAATAATAATAATAAATGCTAGCATTATTTTGGAAACATGACTTCAATTGTAGCACTTGTATTAACAAGCTAGTTTATGTCATGTAGATTATACAAATGGTTTTTGAATAACAACCATATTGTATAATACAAATATATAAATTTGTAAGCATAAACTAATTTATAAGAAATTTGACTAAGAAAACCAGGTTGGTGGAAGCAGTTGAAAATATAAATGACGAAGGTGGGCAATGATATGATTAATGTATAGTAAGTGATTGGTTGGGGTTTAATGGAGAATTTATCTTTACTTTTTGATTTGATACATGTTATGGAACTAATTACGTGTGCCACTCATCATCGCTTTATGTTTTTTTTTGTCTTTCTCCCAATTTTTTGTATTCCTAACTTACACACTATTTGCTACTATTTCCACTTTCTTCCCCCTTTTTTTTATTTTTATTTTTGCTTTGTTTTCGGATTTTGATTCAACTCTTCTCTGTAGCTTTACAGGTTGGTCTTCCAACTAAGTTTGCTAATTGCCAAACAAAGATTATTAAAACGAAGTTAATTTTTCGAAGTACAAAAGGTTATGAAATTAATGAGTACAAAACACAAACATAACACCTAAAGCTCACATCATTAACAATAAGTCAATAACATATTAGCTAGGGAGGGATACTAACTAACTTGTTGATAAAGTTTTAGAGAGTGATGCACATTGTATCAATGAGTGAATTGAATATAATCTCATCTACATTGTTGTCGTTTACTCCTCTATGCATAATTGAAAGAAAAATGATAAAGAAATAATTTAGTGTTTGATAATGCATGCTAGATGTAAGAGGATTGTTGTGAAATACACTTTTTTTTTTTTTTTTTTTTTTTTGGAAAGAAAATACACGGTAATTTGATGTATTTTAGTTATGCATGGATCAAGAATGAATTTAGGCTGAGAAAGCAATAAAGAAGATAATAAAAAAACACGCAAGGATGTAGTGATGTACGTAGTTTGGTCAACTACTGATACTCAACATGCATGTGATGGGTATTTCGAGGGTTTCTCTCCACTTTTAGAGAAAACAAGAGTAATATACAAAAAGTAATCTTCCAATAGTCTAATAGTTTAAATGCTCAAGCTATGCTAAATGATCACCCACTTAAGTCTTAACGATCTCATTTACTATAATATAAGGAAAGCTTAAATAAACCTTAAATTTTTCTCCAAGAACAATCCTAGCTTTACAAGCAATCTTTTTCTTTTTCACAACACAAAATATTACTTAACTTAAAATTTTACAATAGTTATTTGAAATATGACTATCATAATGTTTTCATGATTATAGTGTTTATAATTGATACAGGTATATTTTTTTCCAGATAATTAATTATATTACTTTTTTTTTTGAAACCTTTTTTTTTTTTAAAACCACTTTACTTTAGTATTATCAACCTTTTTTTTATTTATCAATTTTTTAGTTTCATTTATGTAATTTTTTTTTCTTATTTTTATAGTTTCCCTTAAAAAATTATTTTATGTTGAATTGAAAATTTCAAAAAATATATTTGCATTATAGATATAATAAGATTAAGGGTCTGTTCACATTTACTGAACTAAGCTGGACTGATTGGAGCTGAAGTGAACTGAATTGAGCTAAAATGATTATTTTTTTTATGAGAGAGGGAAATTAGAAGCTAAACTGAACTGAACTGATTGGAGCTCAACTGAACTAAACTAAACTGATTGGAGCTGAATTAAACTGAATTGAAATCAAGTAAATGTGAACATGCCATTGTGATAATTTTATAAAGTGAAAAAAAAAATCAATCATATTATATATCACTAAAATAATGTAGTAGTCATTTTTCAAACGACTACTGTAAAATCCCATTACTTTTAACACTTTATTGGATGTATGTTTGAATGTGTGTAACATATGTGTGTTGGTCATTCAATTCAGACCATATAATATTGTACAATTGAAGGCCTCTTAAATTAGAATAAGAAATTTAATCAATTAAAAAGTAGTTAGTTTTATAAAGTACATAAGAGTCTACTTTGTATGTGGTGCGGCGAATTGTGAAAATTTGTATGAAAATATGATAATTATGCATTGGCTACTTGGCTAGGCATGGAATTAGCTTAAGATTATGTGAATCTTTTACGTTTGTTTTACTTGTACTACTAATCGAACACCAACCGTACAAAGATCTTTACGTGTCCTACCACAGAAAGTGATATGCATGTATACTAATATATAGTTTTGCTTAATATAATTTTAAGAATGGTCTTACAAAAATCCAATAAATTCATACAGATATTTCCCATGAAATTTTATAAAGCTGTAATAATTGAGAGATTGGTCTAATTTTTTTTTCTTTCTTAAATATAAGATATGAGATCTATCTGGTCCCCATCTTGGTTGCTGCGGGCTGCGGCATATTTATTAGTCTTTGTTATTTCTTTTTCATTAAAAAGGATAATTAATGAGCCACTATATTGTATTTTAATCCTAACAATTTGCTTTATTATTTTAGCGTGTCGATTTAATTGGGGTGTCAATTGTATATTAAAATAAAGGATAATTTACACAAAATATATATTTCCACTATTAGTAATCCTACAAAAATGTACTATACATTATCCATCCTAAGCTCCTAACTATTGATGAATGATAATAATAATGCTTTAGATTAGAATGTCCATAGTATATACTAATAAATAAATAAAAAATAACTATATAATAAGCATTAAAAATTGTAAGATAAATTTGAACAATTAATTTAAGCAACATCTTTCCAAAAAAATATATAAAAAAAAATATATAATTAAGCAACAACGTTTCAACGGGTTTAAATCCTGTTCCATTTTTCATGTTCCATTTGTGTTCCACTTAATAATTATTGGTTGTAATAATTACAAGGTCCCACTTCTCAAATTTTAAAAAGCAAATAAATATTTTAAGAACCAATCATATTTAGTGGAACACAAATTATGGGACAGATGATTTTCTCCCCATTTCAGGAGATCAGATATATACGTTACTTAGAAATTCTCATTGTTTCCATTTATTACGCAACAAAAAATATATTTTCTTTATTAGTGATATCACCTACAACATTTTTTTTAGCTTTATTATTTGCTTTATATTTTCATATATATTGGGAGATAATTTATTCAAATCGTCATTTTAGCTACACAATCACTAAGAAACAAAGAAATTCATCATGTAACTAGGTAAAAGTAAAGATGGACATACAATTATACAAAGTAGTAAAATAATTAAATTAGATAAACTTTGAGAGAGGGTCAAAGGATCCCACACCCGAAACAAAATCAATTACAGATAGAATATTGACAATTTGACATTCGAATATTAGCTGGAAATTTTATTTGAGGCTGGCATTACCAAATGACTGTCACGATGGAATATATATCGATCTAATACTTTTTTTTTTTTTTTTTATTTATATAATTTGTAGTATAACTTTATTCAGTCTTTTTGGAAGCTTATCCACTATCGATGGAAGGAGAAATTGAACATAATAATTTTAACGTTAGTGTTACCAACATATTACGTAATAAAAAGCAACAACATTACTTAGCTTATTGCTATGATTTTTTTTTTTTTTTAATTCATCTAAAGAATGTATGTCAGCTTATATATTACTCCGTATTGGTTTAATTTTGTGATAAATTAAAATCAGTTTTGATTGGATATATAAAATTGGATAGCAAACTAACCAACTAAATGACATCAAAAAAAGTAGGGAGGTGATTAAAATAAATAAATAAGCAGGCCAGGATAATAATCCTTTTGGAGGGAAAAAACAGTATCGCTTTAGTATTGAATATAGACTATTCTAGAAGAATATCCAATTGCGACGACATGTAGAATTATGCTAACAATGATATTGATGGTACTATGGTAGGGATTTTTTTTAATTATCCCTCAAAGTAATGGTGTATTAAAGACTACGTATATATGTAATCAAAATATACTTATACATTATTACCATGGTATACATATTCCTACAATATACTTAATACTCCATATATCTCTAATATTGTTTAGCTTATTCGCTAATTTGGCCAAGCTAATTTTTGAAGAGTTTGGATCTAATAGTCTCTTTCATTTTACCTTAATTAAATAGAATGGGAAAATAAGATTAAACGTATGCAATTATCAAATATTTAACATCTTCAGCTAGAAAGGTGGAAGATCCCATCCAGTTGTGATCGAGTTTGTGGCAAATAAAGCTCAGTTGGAAAATACACGTACTATATGAAGCTAGTTGATCAATTATAATAAGAGTTGACTTATATTTAATTTGTTGGGGTGACGAATTCAACCACTAGGTTATATAAATAATAACGACGTTATAATTTTATAATCATATAGTAATTATTTGCTAACATGAAATTATGTTTGTGTTTATGTACCTAGACTTATATCAGTACAAAAGGAAGCCTAGTCCAATGTGTACTTGTTCAATTTTTACACAATAAAAAAGGAGATTTTAAACAAATGGAAGAAGGTGATTGTCTACTCGTATTAAAAAAAGGCAAGTAGGTTATATATTTTCATTTATAATTATTTTTTCCTGTTTTGGAAAATACGATGTCGAGACACTCCAACTCCAACAACTAATTATTATTATTTCCTAAAAAAAAAAAAAATTATTATTATTATTTTTTTTTTGCTAAAACTAATTAAATTTTCAACCAAGCAAGTAAACTTGATTATTTTATTTTTTGTATCAATAATAAGAGTACAATTTGGTCTTCGTACAGCCTTAAATACTTGAATTTTATTAGTTGGTTCTTTTTCTTATTATAGTATTACGGAGTAGTAAATTTGTACTCGTATTATTAGCTGGCCTGGTTCTTTGATATGGTGTCAAAAATCATACGGATTAACAAATTGTATAAAAAGAGGACAATTGGACAAATACAATATATCTATCATCCACACTAGCTTGAAGGCTCATACTCCGTGTAAAATTGGTAGGATTTATGGATATACATTAATTTTGTAATTCAAAAACCTATTTAGCCTCTATTATTTTATACTTATAACACTTTTTTGACATAATATTTGATAGAGTGATCAAAATAGATCAACGGATGGATTAAGATAAAAGTATTTCAATAAATTTTTCACTTACCTACTATAATATCTTAATTAAAGTGACGTATCAAATAAAAAATAAAAATAAATAAATAAAAAAACGGTGGAAGTACGTGTAAATAGTTACAAAAATTAGTCACAATTATTGTAAGCATAAATGATCACCATAATTCCATAAGGAATGCAAGATTTACGTGGTAACTCATGAATTAAGAAGAAGAAAAAAACATGGGAATGATGCACCACGAGCCCACGAATCCATGACATGAGCTCATGATCAAAATGATCATTACAGAGTATAGCTTAAGATTTACGTGGTAACTTCTAAATGAAATCACACGAAAATTAAGCTTACTAGTTAGCCATATGCTAAGTATAGATTAAGGTGTGAAATAATACATATACTATTATTACTACTAAGTACTAACCTCAAACTAAAACTACAATAAATTAAAATAAAATAGGTTTAAAACATTAAACTCAAATTAAAATAGAAAATAATGACTAAGGGTCTGTTCACATTTACTGAACTAAGCTGAACTGAGCTGAAATGAATATTTTAATAGAGGGGGAAATTAGGAGCCGAATTGAACTAATAAGAGCTGAACTGAACTGGACTGAAATTAAGTAAAATGTGAACGAGCCTTAAGACGGCTAAAATCTATAAGAACTTAATTGATCAAAAACATATCGGCACAGAAGTGTGTATAGTAAACCAACTAGCATGATCGAAATATAGTAGTGGCATGGAAGAGTAACGAACTACTTACAAGTTTATAGAATCTTCTAAGGTATCTCAAAATCAATTGGTAAAAGAAAGAGTAACTTCTAGAGTTATAAAGTGACCTAATCATCGTCCTCTCCCTTCATAGCCCTACATCACTTGGTTATGCACAATTTCCCATCCTTTTTCTAACTTGAAAAAAAAAAAAAAAAAAAGGAAGGTCAATACACACTCCTTCTGCCCCTATCAAATAAAGCAAATAAAAACGAAGGGGTAGTAAAATGTATATTAGCAATAAAAGTCACTCGTATTTTGTAATTTGTGATCAATTCAAGACTTCATGTTATGTTTGTTAAGCCTATATAGTGTATAGGTTATGGGCCGATAATATGAGCCCTAATCTCTTTAGGTTGTATATATACTTGTACATACTCTAATACGAAATACACAATACTATTCTCTCTATTCTTGACATGGTACCATCATTTTCCTTTTTTCTAAGATTAACCCCCAAAGAAATAATTTCACCATCACCCGAAATTTCATTAATGAAGCAAAATATCTTATACCCTACTATACATGCATGCAAGATGGAACAGAGAATCTTACAAGTTTGCCCTTATTAAGAAACCTCGATAAGTCGATGATATTTCATATTTATAACTTACGCATTGTCAAGGAAAGTTTAGTAATTGTGTCAAAAAAAAAAAAAAAAAAAAAGGAAAGTTTAGTAATTAGTACTCCGTTACCTGTTATTAACAAAAAAGGAAAGACGTTCGTACATGTCCTTTGTAATTAGTCCTCCGATACCTTATGCAATGAAAAGCTAAAAAGAGTAGGGGGAAAAGAGGTGCGTGGAGCATATCTTGTCACCACTTGAAATTGTCTTATTCCTTGATTTCTTTCGAAAGGAAACTTTTATACGTAAAATTTAGGCCCGGATTTGTTTACTTATTTTAGGAAGAATGAACAATTAATTTATAAATTTATACTAGCAAAAAGAGTTAATAAAATAAAAAGGTTTAATTTATTTCAAAGTATATTTAAATTGATACAAGTTCAATTCACCTAATTTTATATATTTAATTATAATCGAATTTATAGAAGTTTAATTACTTGTTTCTCCGTATCTGTTTTATTCACCTAATTTTTACTTAAATATTTCAGAAAATTAAATTCATATTAAGATTAAAAAGTTCTAAAAAAAAATTTATATAAAAATATGAATCAATCTTGATATTTAACCGTTAAATTAAGTTTTAAATTAAATTAGTCCCCTAAAGATCAATAGTTGACGTGATAGACTACTATTCTACAATGGGACCAATAGTTAACGTGATAAAAGATCACAAGTTTAAAACATATTCACTCTTCTTCAAGTGAAATAATGTGACAGTATGACCCGCCACTTTTTCTTTTTACTACCCCTCCTTTTCTAATTCCCGCTACTAAAAGTTAGGATCGATCAGAGGTGGGAGTGAGAGGGAGTGGGGGTGGAACCACAGAATTCTTAGCTTTCCACTGATCGAGGGTGGAGCCCTAAACAATGATGTGAGGCAGATTATTTGATAGATGATGCTATATATGCTTTCTTTTATCTATTCAATAGATAGCATCTGAGATATGTTTTAAAGGTGTATACTTGTATAGTTGTATGGTGCCAATAGAAGTAGAAGTCTCCAGTTGAGGTTGACGTGGACTCAAATTAATTGCATGAGAGTCACACAGACAAAGAAACATGTACATATACGCTTGGTACCACCACCATCGACCATCATCACCAGTTAGCTAGTTTTCAATGGACCCATCATTTTGAGTGGTCGACGACTCCTATCCACTCTCTCACTTAGGAATTGGGGAAGTGCCTTGCATCCGAGGTCTTTAATTTTCAATTATAATAATACTCCCTCCGTTTCTTATTTCTTGCAACAAAGGGGGCGTGCATGGTTCCCAAGTTAAAAGTTTTTAAGGATGATTATTAAAAAGTAAGGGCATGTAAATAATGTAATTAAGGGGAGAGGGTGAATAATTAATTAAACAACTAAAACTCCAGCACCACCACCGATGAACGTGGCAAGCCACCCAGAACCACCAGCAACAAAACACTACCACCTGGAACCACCAACGAAACCACCCAGAACCACCCGGAAACCACCCAAAACCACCTAGAAACCACCCATAACCACCCGAAACCACCTAAAACCACCCGAAATCACCCAACGAAACCACTTAAGCTTCTACCAAAAACCACCCAGATCTAGAACCCACGCCACCAAGACCCCTCATCCACCCCTGCGAAACCACCAATACCCCTCCTCCACCCCTGCGAAACCACTAACACCACCGAACCCAGTTCTGATCCACAAACCACCAAAACCACCAACTTACCAAACCACCTACAAACCAAACCACCGACAAACCCCTGCGAAACCCATCGACACCACCAAACCTCCCCGATCTAGGCTGATGAACCGCCAAAACCACCCACAACACCACCAAAACCAACGAAAGCACCAATAAGCCAAATTTGATTATGAGAGGTGAAAAAGATGAAATGAGAGATAAGGAGGAGAGAGAAAGATAATGGGGAGCTGATTTAATTTGGGTGGGAAGGGTTAGAGATAATTAAATCTGATTAGGCCCGATTAGGGTTATAATGAATTGTAATTATGTGTAGTGTTATGTGTTAATTTTTTATAAATAAGGGTATATTGGTCTTTTTGGCAGAAAAAAGTTTCTAAATAAGGAAAAAAAGAAGTTTGTTGCAAGAAATGTGAAGCATCCAAAATGTTGCAAGAAATAAGAAACGGAGGGAGTATAAGTTATTGGATCAATTACAATGTTATATTTTCATAAAATATACAATTTGGAATCTATCAGTCCCCTTCAAACGATTATCATCTCATTATTCAATTTCATAAAAAAAAATTGATGAACGAACCAAGATCGGAAAAATTCTCTAGGAATTAGATAGGCTCTGATACCATGTTAAACTTAACAAATACTGGAGAAAACGGCTTAGCCTTTCGTATTGATATTATTAATTACATATATATACACACTACACAACAAGACCCAACTTGCCTATAACTCCTAATAAGATAAACTAGCCAAAGATACAATATTAACAAATATATAACCATACCGACTCTAATATTTTGGGTGCATTATATGAACTCTCTTAGGGTGTAACCTAGCCACATTATTTTGTAATTATATTGTATTATCCTCAATATGAATAAAACGTTCATCTTGCATGTCATGGACGTAGCTAGCTAACTCATTGTTAGTGATCGAATTGAACCATACGCGTGTAGAATTTGTAATTTAATTTGTTTGTTGATTTCTTTAATCTACAGATTTTATATTGCATCTATTACATGAACTCTCTTAGGGTGTAACCATATGCATGTAGTATTATTAATGTAAAACCTTAAGTAATTGTTCCAAACCGGTTAGTGATACGAGCATTAGTCTTAAACTTGGACCTTTACCATATCTATGTCCCCCAAAAAAATGGTGAAAAAGACAACAGAACTATAAAAACATGTGGTTTAGAAGTATGAAAATTTCGACCACGAAAATTTAGGGTGCTCAGATACATTTTATTTAGTGAGATCCTATTGTAACCCATATATTGATATATATATATGATCGTATGAGTGTATGACTTATTCAACACCTTAAAAAAAAATAAAAAAATAAAAAAAAAAAAAGTGAAGAGATGAATATATTATCTTCATTTTGGAATACAACATGCATGTACGGATGTACTCATTCAAGTTAGTGGCTTATTAGTGCCACATAAAATCATTGAATTTTAGAGGAAGGGAAAGTAGTAGAGACTCTCCGTTCTTGTATTTAGATACTTTTAGAAATGTAATAACGTGATTGTAGTATTGACATTAGAGATTAAAGGTAAATAATTAACTTCATTGTAGAAGAGGGTCAGTCGTCATAACTCGATCATAGTGTACTAGTAATAGACTTATAATGATCTTCGCTAACTTTGAAATTTAGCAAGGGACTAATACCGAAGATTCAAAGCTATTTTAGTATTATATTATTTTAGGCCCTTTTCACATTACTGAATTGAATTTAACTGAATTAAATTGATTTGAGCTAAACTGAACCGATTGGAACTGAAATGAATATTTTATGAGATAAAGAAATTAGGAGTTAAACTGAACTGAACGGATTGGAGCTGAGCTGAAATGAATTGAAGTGAAATGAAATTAAGCTGAAGAGAATAGGGTTAGCTTAATTTCTGTTCAATTCAACTCAGCTCCAATTACTTCATTTCAGTTCGACTCAGCTCCAATCAGTTCAGTTCAATTGAGGCTATATGAATAATGTAATTAAAGACTTGAATTTATTAAAACTTAAATTACAAAGTAATGAATGGTATATATACAGAGTAAATATATTCTTTATCTTAAAACAGTCAATATAAATGTAGGATAGTAGTCACTCCCATAGTCCAAATCCCATGTATCCAGAGTGAGATTTGTTTATGGAAAGCGGCAACTCTATCAAAGAATTATCGTCACTTAGTGATGGGTCCATTAAATCTAAAATGCTGTTAATAAAGAGATACTACCTAAGTAATTTTGTTTCTTTTTCTAAGTCTAATTAGTTAGTTGTCCTAATTCTTGTCAAAAAAAAATTATTGTCCTAATTCCATTATCTCAATTCCATATATTCGAGGGGGAAAGTGTACTTGCTTTTGTAGCATTGTTTGGAAAAACAATATATTGAGGGATAAAAAGGTCATTTCACTAATAGTGAAAGAATCATCAACACTAATTAATCAATATTATTAAAATCATAGTGGCTAATATAATTAATCTTGTAGCCGCAGTAATAGTTAACTCCGTAATTTTAATTGATGTGCCAGAAAGTTATGCATCTGATGCATGTGAATATACTAGACTATTGCTAATGGAAAACCGTATAAGAGTTGGTAGACGACCGCAATGTTATTACATGATTAATTAATCAATTAAGTGCACTTTATTTTTCCTGTTACATTGCCTTTTCTATTGGATATTTATATTATATAAAGTACAATTTTAATGTCACTAAATACAAAATAATTGTATTTAAAATATGAGAGCTATTTTTTATGTTACTAAGTTAACGTGTGCGATATGTGTTAGGGATGTCACTAGGGCGGGTCAAGTAGGAGACCCGTCTCATTGGGGCAGGTATGGGTCTTGGTTTGGCGGGTGGTGGGGCAGGGATGGGGATAAAACCCATACCCGCCATGGGTAATGAGGTGGGGGTGGATTTTAAGTTGTACCCGCCCCATCCCCGCCCCACCCCACCCGCCTGTTGGGCTCGTGTTACCAAGCAACCCAATGATCCTAGGGTACGGCCAAACACTCAAAAATACATCAAGAAGCAAGCAACGACTTGATCGGTACAAGTATAGCAAAGAAGATCAGAAAATTAATTAAGAAGATACTTGCCAAGAATACATCTGTTGAACAAGGAAAAAAGAATAAAATCAAGAAGATCTCCCACGATCGACCATAAAAGTTTCATATACGGCTGGCCGTACGGTACGGCAGCCATATATTTTTTTAAAAAAAAAAATCTTCTCTCTCCTCTTTTCTTCTTCCATCTTCTACTACATTTTTCTTCTGCCCCCAATTTTATTTTTCTCTCCTCTTTTCTTCTTCCATCTTCTACAACATTTTCCTTTTCCCCTAATTTTATTCCTCTCTCCTCTTTTTTCTTTAAACTTCATTAATAGTGTCATCTTCTTAGCCCAAATTTCTTCAAACTTCATTAATGGTTTACTTTTGGAAATTTATGTTCTATGAATTTTATGTTGAATTCAAGCTTATTCGGTGAAGATTTTGATTATATAACTTGTAAGTTGTTAAATTTTATTACTTAATTTTTTGTTTAATTGAAGAACGAAAAACAAATTGTTTTTGTGTATAGTGGTGGTTTCATGGGTGGGTAGTGGTGGTTTCGTGGCTGGGTAGTGGTGGTTTCGTGGTTCTGGGTTCTAGATCTGGTTTCGTTGGTGGTTTAGGTTGGTAGTGGTTCGTTGGTGGTGGTTGTTGGTGGTAGTTTTTTGTTGGTGGTGGGTAAGGGGTTACTAGATCCAGTCAGGGGTTACTAGGTCGGCGGTCAGGGGTTCCTAGGGGTTACTAGGTTGGGGGTTACTAGATTGGTTCGGGGTTACTTGGGGTTACTAAGTCAGGAGTTACTAGGTCGGCGGTCAGGGGTTACTTGGGGTTACTAGGTCCGTTAGGGGTTACTTGGGCTTACTAGGTCGGGAGTTACTTGGGGTTACTAGGTCAGGGTCTAGTCAAGGGTTACTAGGTCCGGTCAGGGGGTACTAGGTCGGCGGTCAGGGGTTACTAGGTTGGGGGTTACTAGATCAGTTAGGGGTTACTAGGTCGGCGGTCAGGGGTTACTTGGGGTTACTAGGGGTTACTAGGTCGGGGGTTACTTGGGGTTACTAGGGGTTACTAGGTCGGGGGTAACTAGGTCAGGGGTTACTAGGTCGGTCAGGGCCCTCAGGGGTTACTAGGTCAAGGGTTATTAAGTCAGTCAGGGGTTACTTTTGTCTTGGGGTTACTTTGTCTGGGGGGTTACTATGTCATTTGCTGATTTGGTACCCTGCCGCATGGTGCGGCAAGCCGCACCAGAAACGCACTGTTCTGTTATCTTTGTAACCATAGTTGTTCCTAGGTATAAATAGCATAATTAGACATTATAATACTCATGTACACACACTCATACATCAATAGAAACGGATTACTCTACTTATTCTCTCAGGACCGTGTCCTTGCTGAACAAGGAAGTCCGTCCTTTCTTAGTATTGTATCTCTAAACTTAATCTTCTTAATATAACCATTTACTCATTGCTTTATTGTTTCTCTTTGTTATTGTATTTGATATTTATGGTTTGATTGTTATTACCCCTAAATCCCCAAGCAAATTCCTAGATGCCTTTCCTAAAATTTTCCTAAACACCGCCCCACTTCATACCCGCCCCATCCCCACCTAATACCCACATCTATATATCCTTAAAGCAAAATTATATACTTCTATACTACTTTATAAAATAATTACGTGAAATAAAATATTAATTATAATACTTTGTACTATACTTATATTATAAACAAAAATGTATGTAATTTTAAGAATGTTTTTATTATTATTATTATTATTATTATTATTATTATTATTATTATTATTATTCGTATTAATTACGTAGGATTATGTATTTGAGAGACAGAGATTAGGTGGGGATTAGGTGGGTCTTTGGTGGGGATAAGGTAGGAATGAATATCCAAGTGGGGGGTGGGACGGGGATTGTTTTGGAGTTGTACCCGCGGGGACGGGGGTGTGGATGAATATTGGACCCGTCGCAGGGATGGGGATGGGTATGAAAATGTTAGGTGGGGATGGGGATGAGGATGGGAAGGATAACATCTGACCCGCCCCGCTCTATTGACATCCCTATGCGCCATATCTAGATATATATATATTCAAAAGTCTTTTTGGTTTGACCCTATGTTACAACTTTAATTGTTGGTAGGATTGTTGAGGGTAAATATATTAACAAATATTTTTATGAGCATTAATATTTGCACACTTATTTATACAATAGTTAAAAAAAAAAAAAAAAAAAAAAGAGGCAATTAACATTAATAAGGGAAAATAAGTAAAAAAACAGTTTAAATCATTATTCAAATACTATTCGTTAGCTAAAACTGTTTGAAAGGTAGAGACAATAATTATTTAAGTTTAAAACCAAAAAAATAGAGCAAATATATAAATGAAAGGTAAATGTGTACATATAGATTTTAAAGGCTTAATCGTCTCAACATTATTCATAAAAATTTAGTCATACTTTTAAAAAAGGATAAATATGTAAATAAACATTTTTAGGTGCATAATCATCTCAACAATGTTCATAAGAGTTTAGTACTTTTTAAAAGGTAAGAAAGGCTTGCTTGAAAATAACATTTATGAGCTAATTGAAGATGTAAATTAAAACAATTTCATTGAGACTACCAATAAAGACATTTTTTCATTGCCAAGAGTGAAGCTCTGATCTCTCTCTATATCATTAAAAAAAGAGAAAAAAAAAAATTAATCTCATAATTTTCTATCGTAGAATCGTACAATCATACAAGGTTACTTTAATCACTCAAAAGAGGAAATTACTAGTAATACATTGTGCAGCGGATAAATTCAAGTTCCTTGATTTTATTTTATTTTTTATATGACAAAATGAAAATAATAAAGTGACACAAAAAATTAATGCATGAAGTTGTGAGATCAGATAAAGTGAAATGTTAATCTCTGATATTAACTAGGGCTCCCAGCCGTCAATCATTAAATAAAGCATGCAAATTAAAAGCACCCTAATGTTTACAAAAGTTGTTATTATCTTAGAGAGCATTTGAGAATTAGTGAAAGAAAACATAGAAGATTTAGGTATGAATTTAAGTTGATAAAACTCTTCAACAACCATTGATTCTCTCACCCTTCAAAGCATCGATCTATATAAATAACAAGGTCAAAGACTGATAGTAACTAAAGTTGCAATCTCGCAACAATTTGTCTCAATTGTGATTCAATATTGAATTTGAATTGCTTGATGTTCAAAATTTTATCAATTTAGGAGGATGGAAGGCATAACTACCTATGGAGAGCTCAATGTAAGAACACCCAGAAAAAATAATAGAGTTTCTTTTTTTAAGAAATGGAGTTATTCTGTTGTACATACTCGTGTCAAAGTGGAGCTTGGTGATGGAAAAGTTTACAGTACGAGAATCGAAAATGTAAAATCTCCATAAAATTCAATTGTATTATTAGAGCATTCACTACTATGTACAAAAAAATGCTCATGAGTAAAAATATTGAGGAAAAAGCAAAATAAAGTTACATGTGCCATATTCTCCTATATTTACACCAATGAGCAATTTGAGAAATGCTCATGAGCAAAACCAAAAATGCTCCTAGGATGAGCAAAAAAATTGATGATGGAACTCTCATTAAAAACTAACTAAATCTTTTTTACTTTCCTCACCCCCAAAATGATGTGTTTTGAATGGGAAAGCACATAGAATACCCGCCCATCATAACGATGCGTTTAAATGGTGTGGAGAAAAAAAAAAAATTGTTTTAGAAATTTTTGGCATTTTTATGATAATAAAACCAATACTTTTGACAATAAAATCATAAAATATAACAATAATTTTCTTAAACAATATAATGACAATTTTACTAATTACATATTATTTACATTATCAATTTGATAAATTTAGATTTTAATGGCTCATAAAAGAATTTAAATTGGAATATGAGTACGGTGATGTGTTTAGAGAGAAAAATGTTGATGGGGTATTGAAAAATAGGGGTGTCCGTTCGGTTTTCGGTTTGGATTTAGTCTAAATCCGATCCAATCCGAAATATAATTCGGTTTTCAATTTTCCAATCCGATCCGATCCGAATTTCTCTCTTGATCCAATCCGATCCAATCCGAATTAAAATTCGGTTATTTGGATCCGATCCGAAAATCCGAATTATAATACATTATTTTTTTAGCGCCTAATACAATTATAAAAATAAAGCTTTACTATAAATAAAAGTCTTCAAAATCATGATTAAAATACACAGTTAAACGTTAAGTCATTAATTAATTAATACAAAGTCTCTCTAATTTATTTTATGTAGTATTATGTATTTGAGCTAAATTTCAAAATATACAAAATATACAAGCTTAATTTTACAATTCGGTTTTTGGTTTGGATTGGATCCAATTAGGGTCAATCCGATCCAATCCGAAAATCAGAATTTCCAAAAAATCTCAATCCGATCCGATCTGATTTAAAGTTCGGATCCGATCCGAATTGATAATTTGGTTTGGATTGGATTGGATTTCGGTTTTTATCCGAATTATGGACACCCCTATTGAAAAAGGTAGGAGAGAGGATGGAGAAGAATTTTTTTTTATTTTTATTTATCATTGTTGAGATAAAAATATGACCACAAAGTGGATAGAGAGAGAAAATAAAGGAAATGTTTTTATGCTCATTGTAGTGAATGCTCTTATTGTATAATGTTTTTTTTAAAAAATAAGAATGCTCAACTTTTAGTCTTCCTGTGTTCACTAATTAAATTTCATTATATTATTTCAAAAATCTTACCATTTTATAACCATTTTTTTTTTTACAAAAAAAGAAAAATTCTCCTTTAATGAAATGAAAGAAAAGGAATTTCCCAACGAGTAAAAGGAAAATGAAGAAAAGTCTTGGTTGTAGTCTTGTAAAACATATAAAAATCAAGAATCTAGTGCACCATGCAAATACATCCATTACTAGATGATTATAAGATTCCAGAATTCCACAAATTACGTACTCACCTTTACTATGCTTACTAAAGTACTACAGTAATAACTTAATTAATGTAATAATTCACCTAAAAAAGGACATTAGCATAAGATAGACGATTAGAAAATGAAGAAAAATGTACATATTCTCAATATTCAAATGAAGTTGTATTTTTACATTTAAGACAGTCCAAGAGTAAAAATAAATCATCCTTTTCAACCCAACAACTAGGCTGCGCACAAAATTGAGGAGAGAGAAAATGTGGGATTCCATTCTTATGGAATCACCATCAACCTCTGAAAAGAAATTTATTTATTATTCCCACCACAAAAATAACAATAGTACCCCATTAATATATTTTTCTACCCAGTATTAAATAAATTTTTTAACCCACATAAAAAATAAATATAAAAAACAAATCTTTTTTTTTATTATTTTAACTTTTTTGGGAGATTTATCTAATCAAAATCACATCTTTATCTCTCTCTCCTCTTCAATTGAAAGGAAGAGAATACAAGAAGAAGAAGAGGAGGAGAGAGAGAGAAAATAGTGTGTAAAGTTTATAGAAGTCATTGATTGATTATGTCCGAAGCAGCAGCAGCAACAGCAACATCAGTTGAAGAAGGTAATCAGACGGCTGGGATTAAGCCATCATATCATCATCATCATCATCAAATTCCAAGAACTCGGGAGCTACAATCTGGTGTGACGCAGCTACACCTTGACCCTTGTTCTTCAACTTTCATGGACCTTGATTTTGGGGATCTAGATGCTTCTTGGTCGTTTGATCAGATCCCTACTTCACCTGTTTTGATTTCTACTTCTGACCAGCCTTTTTCTCCTCTTTGGGCTTTTACCGACGGTTCTGCCGCCGCCGCCGTTAACTTTTCCGACGACCGGAATATTCCCGGAATTCGGATTCCGGCTGAGCTTGCTCGGTTTACTCCTTGTATGATACTTTACTCCTTTTCTTGTCTTGTATAACTGGAAACTTTTGATTGGATTGAATTGACTTTACCTAGTAATGTTTGTTGGGGTTTTTCTAGTAAATTGAAGAAATTATATATTAAATGAGGATAAAAATTTATGGGTTTTTTTGGGAATTTTTTTAACCTTTGACTTTATGTTAAATTGTTCAAATTTAGGAGTGTCAATGGTGGATGAGTTTATAAGAATACTGGGTTCATGCCTTTGACTTCTAGGGGATTGATTGATTAATTGATTGATTGCATATCTTGTAGTATCAAAGTTGAAAAGCATTGAATATTGGATTGATTTTGTAGGGTAGTTACTGAATATTGAAATTTTTGTTTGTGATATGTTAGTTTGGTTGATTGTGTAGGTAATCCAGAACCTGTGGTTGAGAATGGAGGGAATGAGGGTGGTGAGGAGGAAGATGATAAGAAGAAGATTCCGAGTCCGGGTTTAGGACATACTCCACTGGATAGCTTTGATGTATCATTTATAATCAAAGAGAGGATGACACAGGCACTTAGGCACTTCAAAGAATCAACTGAACAAAATCAGATTTTAGCTCAGATTTGGGCACCTGTAAAGAGTGGGAACCAATATGTGTTGACAACATCAGGGCAGCCCTTTGTGCTAGGGCCTCACAGTAATGGATTGAATCAATATAGGACCGTTTCTTTGATGTATATGTTCTCGATTGATGGTGAGAGCATAACGACTCTTGGGTTGCCTGGCCGTGTTTTTAGACAAAAGTTGCCAGAGTGGTCACCTAATGTGCAGTATTACACCAGCAAAGAGTATCCAAGGGTTAAACATGCCAAGCATTATAATGTTCGAGGGACGTTGGCTTTGCCCGTACTTGAACCTTCAGGGCAGTCTTGTGTTGGTGTGCTTGAGCTCATAATGACTTCGCAGAAGATTAACTATGCTCCTGAGGTTGATAAAGTCTGCAAAGCTCTTGAGGTTAGTTTATCTTTGTTCACGAAGGCAAAATGCCTAATGTCTTCTATCCCCTTTCGCTTGCTCTTTGCCTCATTTTCTATCCCCTATTTTGATCAAGATATGTCTGATTTGATTTTGGTTGAATACAGATTGTGTCATTGATCTTGAATAAAATATTTTAACGCATCTTGAGCCCAAATATCAGGCATTATGCTTGACTTAATACATTGTATGCTGCATTATACACATGGAATGAGATGTTAATAATGCTTCTTCCTGTAGCCAAAGAGATGGGAAGTCAATAGAAGTGTGTTATGGCTGAACTATGTTGCTTCCGTTTTGGCTGATTTCAAATTTTCAAATATGATTTATATTGAGCTCTTTCAAACCCTCAGGGGTAATGTTGGTCTGATGTTGAGGTATTGGAAAATTTATCATAGATTTTGTGTCGATGGTATGGAAATCTGTGTGCCCGAGTTCTATGGACTTGACAAGAAATATTCCAACAGAACTATGTTGGACTTGGGTAGAAATGTCCAACAGATGTTGGACTTGGCTGTTTTCAAAGACCTCTCGATTTTATTCGCCATTGAAGTATCTGCCACTCTGCCTCATATAAGGTGTAATTGACACCACTAATATAAATTAATCAAAAGGTGCTTGAACATAAAGCATGTCATGTTATTATGATTTTTCCAGCCACAACCCCTTCAGGATCCTGCTCCTAATTAGTTTATGGTTTTTGCAAAGCAGATTGAGGAACTAGAGTAAGAAGGATTCTCTGAGATATGGTTTATATATACCCTTCTTGCAATGTGTACTTATTTAGCAGAGATGGCCATTGGGCTCTTAATAGCCCTGAAAAAGTGGAAAGTTGTATATCTAGTTTACTCCCTCTATTTCTAATAAGTGCTTTGTTTCAACATAGGCACCATACTTTGTACTCAGTGTGAGATTTTGGTCAAAATTTCTTATTTCACTAAATTAGTCCATCTGTATAAGATCTTTCAAGTCAATCAATTTGAAAAAGGAAAAATGGAAGGGAAGGGTGTATGCTCTTCTTAAGCTGTCTTAAAATTTTAAAAATATTGCATGTAAACAACCTGTGTTTTCTGTCAGCAATTCAACATATGCTTAGACATTTATTTATTTTATTTTTTTGAAACAAGCATATGCTTAGACTTTATACTGTCTTTCTGCTTTCAAACTTCAACAAGGTCTAAATTGCGTAATTTCAATTCTTTTGCAGGCTGTAAATCTGAAGAGCTCAGAGATATTGGATCATCCTAATATCCAGGTAAATGATCTTGCAATGCTTAAGTTCCAGTGTCACCATAATCTCTGAAGACTAATATGACAATGATGTTTGTCCAGATCTGCAATGAAGGTCGCCAAAATGCACTTGCGGAAATATTGGAAGTATTGACTGAGGTATGTGAAACCTATAAATTGCCACTGGCGCAAACTTGGGTTCCATGCAGGCATAGGAGTGTTCTAGCCTATGGTGGTGGTGTGAAGAAAAGTTGTTCCAGCTTTGATGGAAGCTGTATGGGACAAGTATGCATGTCCACCACTGATGTCGCATTCTATGTTGTAGATGCTCATATGTGGGGCTTCCGAGAAGCCTGTGCCGAGCATCATCTTCAGAAAGGGCAGGGTGTTGCTGGGAGGTCATTTTCATCCCATGGTTTGAGTTTTTGTCGAGATATATCACAGTTTTGTAAAATTGAATACCCATTGGTGCACTATGCTCGTATGTTTGGGTTAACTGGAAGCTTTGCTATCTGTTTAAGGAGCAAACATACAGGAGATGATGATTATATTCTTGAATTTTTCCTCCCTCTTGACTTAAAAGACACTACAGAGCAGCTTAAATTGCTAGGCTCCATATTGGCTACAATGAAGCAGGATCTCCAGAATCTAATGGTAGCTTCTGGAAGAACTCTGGAAGAGGAAAGGAAATATATGGAAATCATTGAAGTGTCCGCAGATGAGAATCAGGACCTACAAGTTGAATCTAATTTGTCGACTAACCCTCAATCTGTGGCTGAAACAATAAATGGTGTACCACCGCCGCTAAATATATCCCAGCCCCAGTTGGTGGAACTTGATTCTAGAAATGCTGGAAAAAGTGTTGTTGGAGCTGGTCAATGCCACAATGGAATCTCTGTAGTTGAAAATAAAGAGCCCAAGAAAACCTCAGAAAGAAAACGTGGAAAAGCTGAAAAACAAATTAGCTTGGAGGTTCTTCAACAGTATTTTGCTGGGAGTCTTAAAGATGCAGCAAAAAGCCTTGGAGGTTAGTCTTTATTGCAATCTATTCATTATTTATTAACATGGTTAAGTGTCTTATCTTAACGGCATTTTTCTGTAAGGTTATGTCTGTTTATTACATTTGGATAACCAGTAATTAAGGGTTTTGCATTGTATTTGACAGTGTGTCCAACAACGATGAAGCGCATCTGTAGGCAGCATGGCATATCACGTTGGCCATCTCGCAAGATCAATAAGGTGAATCGCTCCCTTACAAAGCTTAAGCGTGTGATTGAATCTGTCCAGGGAACTGATGGAACATTTAGCTTGACTTCCTTAGGTCAACCTACTATCCCCGTTCCTGTTGGGTCTATTAGTTGGCCTGCTGGTGTGAATGGAACTTATCAACAACAATCACCAACTTCTAAATCTTATGATCTTCCAGATGAAAGGAGTGAGGTGCCACAGTTTAGCCAAAGAGTCGATAGGCAAACCAGCGGCAGGGAATCAAGTCATGAAGAAAGAACTCATGAGCAAAACGAGTTTGTGTCTAAAGCAGGGAGTGGATCCCGAGAAGTAAGTGCAGGGACATCAACTTCTCATGGATCATGTCATGGAAGTCCTGGAATTGAAAGCAACCCACCAAATGGCCATTTCATTCCCAACTTTCATGATCAAATAGGTAACTCTACTGGTATGATGGGTCAACTAAATGGAGAATCACATATGGTTTCCGGCTACTCAATGCCAGACGCCCTCCTTGCAGCACATCATCCTCGAGAAGCCTTTGGGGGCATGCCTCTTGAGGATGCAGGAAGCTCAAAGGATTTAAGAAATCTATGTCCTTCAGCCAATGACACCAATGTAGAAGAAGTCATTCCGGAACATGGGTGGACAAATCATCATTGTCCTATTCCATCTCCCAGAGTGTCTATGAGTCCTGCTGGTATGATGCCCAGATATTTAGCTCGGCAAGATATGAATGCTGTTACCATAAAGGCCACATTTAGAGAAGATATTATCAGATTTAGATTCTCTTTGAACTCCAATATTGTGGAGTTGAAGGAGGAGGTGGCAAAAAGGTTTAAACTCGAAGTGGGAACATTTGAGATAAAATATCTCGACGATGATCACGAGTGGGTTTTCATAGCTTGTGACTCTGACCTACAAGAGTGCTTAGATATTTCAAAATCATCAGGAAGCAATATGGTGAGACTGTTGATTCAAGACGTATTAGGTAATCCTGGAAGTTCGTGTGAAAGCTCGGGAGGTTGAAAACCATTTGAACAGTTAGATACTTGCATAGATTGTAATCCATTCTTGTAGTAGTATTAGGATGGTGGGCAAGTCAGAATTTGTAGATGGGTGTATCAGTTGGTTGTTTATGCAAGCTGTATATAGTTTGCTGGTAATATTTAGGGGTGAGCACAATGTGGATGTTGTTCTCTTTTGCCTTCAGTTTTGCTAAATTTTTGTTCTCTGTTCATTGTAATTGTAAACAGAACATTTTCAATTATAAGACATGTTTTTCTGGAAAGAAAACAATTGCTTTCCACTGGTTAGTCCTGTCATTTAACCAGCCATGAATTTGACTGTTCTGTTGTATAATACTTGTAAACTCGTAGTATATCAGTATATGGGTGTGTGGCTTGCATAGATATGTGGGTGACGTATAATAAAAAAATTTACCATTAATGGAAGAAGCTCTTTTTTTTTTTTTTTTTTTAATAGGCTGTTGTTAAGAGAGCCACAAAGAAGGTTGATGAGAATTGATCTCAAAATCGAACCACTTGAGCTACGGAGCATTAATTATTTTGAACTACGAAGCATTACAAAAAAATTTGAATGTATGGCTATTTAATGTTTTTGAGGCTCACAACCTTGCTGCTAAAGCAAGGTGGAAGTCTTAGCTCTCTTGTATGCTTTTTAGGTTTGTCCAAAATAATACATAAATAAATAAATAATAATAATAAATAAAATAAATAAATAAAAAAAAAAACATTTTAAACTTAAGTTCAAATACGCTATTTTTGTACAGGGATGCTATATTTTACTCCGTATTTATTTGTATAAAAGATTTTAACAGATAAAGTAGACTATTTACGAACTTATAGTTTCAAACTCTCAACCATCAACTTTGTCTATAGAATTGCAAGAAACCCAACCAAATGATTCGGACAAAATCTCACATAGCAGTTCAATTTCGTAGAGTTTTTTTTTGGTCTTTGAAGAGCCACAAGGGCGAATGAAGATAATCAATCTCTTAGAATTGGGAGGGACGCTTTAATCAACTTAGCTATCCCTCACTCTCAGTTAAATTTTGTAGAGTGCTTAGAAAGTGCAAGTATCTGTCTAAGCGCGATTGCATCTGAGTGTGATGTGCCATTGAGAAAACTCCCTGTGCAACAACGAAAATAGTGTGGCATTTCCTAACCCTGCAAATGCTCATCAACATCTCCCATAGCTTATGAATGGTGCATCTCGACCTATGTACATTATCAAGTTATGTACTTAGAAGAAATTATAAGTTCAGGCAGTTTTGTTGAGAAGGGCTGTAGGCTACTTATAACATTACAAGCAATATTCTTGGCTTGGGTAGTTTGTTATTGATTGTTAAAGTCATAATTGGAGAATGAACCAACTACTTCGTAAATTTTAATTTTCATTAGGGTGGGCACGTTAACCTTTTTGTATGTTAATGGTCGGAAGGTGCAGTTGAATTTTGACTTGCTCCTTGGGACTTGATCATTTTGCTGTATAGTTGAAAATGTTATTAGCACATACATCGGATCTCTACTAATCAAATTCTCTTCTAGCTCCACGTTCCTGCTCATAAACAAAATGTCAACGACCGGAGCTCGTGATCAATATGTGTGGTCACTTATGAGGAAGAAGTGGATCCTGGTATGCTCCCGCGGTATATCTCCTTCTGGTCAGCTCTGTTTGAAGGGGGATCCGGGGCCTTGGATTGAAAATAACCCTGCGTCTCTTTTGTTAGTTCAATGTTTGGAGTTGGATTTTGCGAATAATGATGTTGAAGGAGAGATAGCAGATTCAATAAGGGAACTGTCAAGGCTCACCCACCTTTATATCTGTTTTTGTACAATCTTGAAGTGCCTTCCTAACGCCATCACTAGGCTACACAACTTGAAAGTATTGCAAGTTGAATGTTGTATCAAACTGGAAGAATTGCCAGCAAATATAAGCCTCTTAGAGAGCCTAAGACATCTCTCTCTTTCGAGTTGTTTCCGGCTCAATTCTGTTTCTAGCATTACAGGACTTCACAACTTGCAAAAATTAGACCTCAGACATTGTTACAATCTCACAGAATTGCCTGCTGATTTGGGTGATGAGTTGCTAGAATTGTTTTACATTGATATTCAAGGTACTGCCATCAAGTGCCTACCTGGTAGCATTACAAAGCTATGGAATTTGCGATTCCTATTACTCCCCTGGTCTTTCAGACTTGAAACATTGCCATACGATTTAAACGAGTCCATCGTCGTAGCTTTTGCAGATATGCACATTCGAAAAACCTGGAATGCACTCAGAAAAGAGATTGCTCCTTTGTCATTTCCACTTCTTGGAGGTATAGCAAGTCTTTTCTTATTATGTTCAAAAAGAATTTGTCACATATTGTCAGTTTTTTTTCTCCAATTTTTGTAAGTACTATCTATTGAGCTTTTTTCTATTGCTGCTGTTGAAATTACAGCAGAAGCAGCTCATAATCAATGCAACTGCTCATATGAGAGAATTGCTTGTCCCTCCATTGTATTTCCTTGGGGATACCTCCAGTTGAAGGGAGACCCGGGGCCATGGATTCATTGTCACTATGATTCTCATTCGCTGGTGCGTTTTCTGGACTTAGACTTATCATGTGATACAGATCATATATCAGAGTCCATAGGGGAACTTGCAGAGCTCACTCATCTCTACATTTATAATAGTTCATACCTTGAGCACCTCCCTAAAAAAATCGCAATGCTACAGAAGTTGGAACTGTTGAGTGTTCAATATTGTGATGTTGAATTGCCACCAGACTTGAATCAGTTAGTCAGCCTTAGACACCTTTCTCTTGCAGCTAATGGCGTCGAACCCATCATTTATGGCTTAGAGAAGCTATCCAATTTGGAAACTCTAAATCTCCAAGGATCATTTAATTCCCTCACAGAATTGCCAATAAATTTTGATAAGTTGGTCAGTCTTAGGCATCTATCTCTTGGATATTGTGAGATCAAGTCGCTTCCTGTTAGCATCACAAAGCTGTCTAATTTGACAACTTTGTATCTCTACGAATGTCCTTCACTCAAAGCATTGCTGGAAAATTCAAGTTTCAGAAGGCTCAAACTTAAAAATTGCAGCATAATGACACTTCCAACAGGTCTCTGCCATCTTGAAATCTTACATTTTAAGGACTTTTGTGAGGAGAAAACTGCATGTGATATCCAGGAACAATTTCTGGACCATTTAATCAACCTGGAGACACTTTCTATTACATGCTACCGCATCAAGTTCCTTCCAAGCATTGCAAGACTACGAAACTTACAAGAATTACGACTCAAAGACTGTTTCAGCCTCAAGGAATTGCCAGCAAATTTGGATGAGTTGATCGGATTGTGTATACTTGATATTAGCGGTACCAGAATCAAGTCACTTCCTTATAGCATCACGAAGCTGAACAATTTACAATGCTTAATCCTTCCGAAGTGTTTCAGACTTGAAAGTTTGCCTAGTAATATGAATAGTTCTGTCAGGGTTTTTGTTGACAACACAGATGACACATATTATGAGAACCTGGGCTACTATGACTGTCTAACCTCTGCAAAAGCCTCAACTGAAGGTAATTAGATTCCAGCAGGTTCTTTGAGGGGTTGATGTAGTCAGTAATTTGAGAAAGCGATTACAGGACAAGAAATCATTGGCTAGCGGCTAGCACACATAACACTATAACAGCACAAAGAGCTGAATCTGTGTGACGCTGATCAAGGGCCAATTGTCATTCTCTGCGTCACAGCTCTTTTACATTCAAGATAGTGTGTCATGCTCAAGTTCTTGGAAACGTTGGAGATGTGCTTCCAATACTCCGTATAATAGCACTTTAGGTGATTATCAGCTTTTTTGTGCAAAATAGATTATCAGCTCTCCCATTTTCAATTTCTCTAATATCTCTTTTAGGAAACAAAGAAATACTAATTTGCTATTGTGGTTGTAGAACCTGAATTCAGACTAGCAGTATCTAATTGTAGAAATGCTTCATAATTAGGCCTGCGAGTAGTCAACTTCATACAGTATTACTTTTACAGATGTACACCTTCAACTTCAAACCCATCTCTATATCTACTGCTTCAGATGTTGCTTTTGAAAATCACTGATTGAATGAATGAACATGAAAACAGCTTAAAATCACTCTTTTGGATCATATCTATGTTTTTGATCAATAAACATCTAAATAGATGTTGCTTTTGAAAATCACAAGCTCTTACTCTGAAAAATTAATGAACTCAGTCAAATTGCTACCAATGAATAAATAGCATCAAATAAGTAAATAGAAATCAAAGAATCTAATACAAGTATCAATCCAAATTGCAATTTACAAAGAGCTAAAAAATGTAGTAAAAGACCAATTGAGCTGGTATAAGCAGAATACTATAATAACTTATACCCAGAAAGATCTTAAAACTGCTTTTGTCAAAAAAAAAAGCGTCAATTAATTTAGCATCAATTGAAACTGAGAACAAACATGTTAAAAAAGCAATATATATTTCATATATTCGATTCAAATTTCCAATTACATCAGAAAGTAATTAAAACTTCTTCAAACTACACTTAGATCTAAACACAAACCCTAAAAACAGTACAAAACCCTAACCACCAAAACCATAAAGAGTACGGCCTTGCCTCTTAAGAGCGTACACAACATCCATAGCAGTAACCGTCTTACGGCGAGCGTGCTCGGTGTAAGTAACAGCATCCCTGATGACATTCTCCAAAAATATCTTCAAAACACCACGAGTCTCTTCATAGATGAGGCCGCTGATCCTCTTAACACCGCCTCGACGAGCAAGACGACGAATGGCGGGCTTAGTGATACCCTGAATGTTGTCTCTCAACACCTTCCTGTGCCTCTTGGCACCTCCCTTTCCGAGACCCTTTCCTCCCTTTCCTCTTCCTGACATTTTCTCTCTCTGAAAATTTGTTGGTTTATTGAGATTTGGTTTTTCTGGGTTTTGGTTTTGGTTGTGATGGTAAATGGTAAGTGGGGAAAAGGGGTTTATATAGGGAAGGGGGAAAGGGTGTTTGAAATTTTTGAAATTTTGGTTTTGGAGGGGTTTGTTCCGCGCTTGTTTTTGATCGTTGGATGTGTTTTAATCGGACGGTGTATATTGGCGATCCGTGTCGATTGTTATTTTTACTTTTGGAGCGTTGATGCTTTATATCTGACGGTTGGATGTTGCTGGTGAATGCGTTTTGGATTTGCCTTGGGTATCTGAGAGTTCAGGAACCGAGACTATATACAGAGTACTACATACAAAAAAAATACTCCAATAATAATAATCTTCCCTAATACGGCAATTTTATTTCTTTTTCTTTTATTGTACTCAAATACACCAAATGGTCCATATTTAAATATTATGCTGCACTAGTTACTCGTACAAAATTATTGTTGTTAATGTAAAATTATCCTTCAATAGTTCAATTTATACTCAGTATTTTATATTCACATTTTCTTTCATAGTGTAATGAATTAATCTTCAATTCTTCATATTCTTAGGTCCTGTTCTTTTGAGCTTCTGGGCAGAGCAGATTGAAGCAGAGCAGGACAGAGCAAAGCAGATTGAAGTAGGGCAGAGCAGATTGAAGCAGCTATTTTTAAGTACTACACATTGAAAATAATTCAACAAAGGTCAAACATGACAATTTTATATTTTATAGAGTAATTTTTTTTTTTGAAGAGAAATATTTTATAGAGTATATAAGTAGCAATAGACAGTATTTTAACAAATACAAGTAATATAGCACGGGAGTTGGAAAAAAATGAAAAGGCGTACAAAGTAAACTCGACAATCTTTAAAACAATAAAAAATAAATAAATAAATAAATAAACTAGCCCAAGCTCATTATCCTCTTGAAATATTCAGGCTAAGACCTAATGTGGCTCCGAAACAATAACCCAAAACGCGAAGTGACTCGCCATATATATATATATATATATATATATAAAGGGGAGTTTTTCCCGAGTTTTTAAAGAGCCACGTAGGATTTAATTATCTTAACGCGCCATGTAGGATAATAAATTATAGTGGTAACCAATTAAATAAGAGATTATTAATTTCTTTTAGAATTAATTAAATCAAATGTCACGTAAGAAAAATTGACGAATCATATTTTTAAGTTTTTAATTATATCATATTTTTAAGTTTAAATTAATTAAATATAAAATATTATCTTTTGATTTTATGAATTTTATCTAAATATGTAACAAATTTTAGCACATAAATAAAAAATATATATATATTTTAGAAAATTCAAACAAATCGTGCATCACACGAGCTTCATCTAGTTTACCCAAATCGAAAGTAATTACCTAATACCCAAAGTGACCCAACCTTGATTTTAACTCAAATAACCCTAATATCTTGACACCTAAATTGATCTCAACCTGAATTAATTAACTCAAGTAGACCAGAAAATCGAAATTAAAAAAAAAAAAACCGAACAAACAAATTGAATCAACTTGTTTTTTTAAATCAAAATATTACCTCCGTTTTTTTTTTTTTTGTAACACCTTTCTTTATAACGTTTGTGGCGCTTGCTAATAAAATATTTTAATGATTAATATCTCTATCTCGATAATGTAAAATTATAAAAAGTGGTTATTAATAAAATATATATATATATATATTAAGACGATTTAGACAATATCTCACTTGATTATGTCTAATCACAGCTATTAATAACAAAAAATAGTCAAAGTGTAGTTTGTAAATAGTATAAAAGTCAAGTGATGTCAACTTAAAGGACACCGGAGGAAATATTTTTATTGTACAAATTGCATACTTTGAGTATTCCCTTTTAAGCCTTGAATTCACTTATCAAATTTGAAATTCAAAACAACCTATTTTCTTAATTATTCGAATTCTAAAATATTTTATTGTTCAAATGTTGACTTGATTTGAAATGACATGATTCAAACTTGACCTGGTCATGAAAATCTAAAATGGTTCTATCCGATCGAACTTGACCTGAAATCCAACTCAACCCAATCAACTATCACTCTGACACACCCAAAAAACAAACTGGACCAACCTGACCCGAAGTCATAGTGGACTTGAAATTATCCGACCCATATATATATATATATATATATATATATATATATATATATATATATATATATATATATATATATATATATATATATATATATATATATATATATATATTGAGGGAAACTCATCGAGTAATTCATTAATCAAGAGACAAATTGTCTGAAAGTACATATGGTGTTACATCCGAAGGACAATGACTAATCCACACTTGTTCCACTCCAAAAGGAATCATCTTGGCAAGATGATGAGCTACCCAATTGCCCCCCCTTTTGACATGAGACCAAGTAAAAGAATTAAAATTACAACTTAGAGATAAAATGTCCTCAATCACACCATCCAAATCCGAGAAGAAAACTGCAGCATTCGAGAGACGTTTAATCAATACTTCACAATCAGATTCAAGCACAACATCCTGCAGTCCATAACTTCGTGCAAGCTTCACTGCCATAAGAAGTGCTTTTGCTTCTGCTATCTCTGGTGGCCACCACGCACGCACTCTCCTGGTTGCTGAAAATAGGACTTCTCCCACATGATTTCGAGCAACCACACCCATCCCCACCCACCCCTCTGTCACCAAACAAGCATCTGCATTGAGCTTGATAATCGGATCAGATGGTGGCATCCATCTTGAAGGGCTTCGCCTGGGAATAGGCCTTGTCGTGCCATAAATCTTCTTAGCATATGCTCCATATTCCTCAACCAACCTCTTAACACGTTCCAGTAGTATTGTGTTAGGGGTGATTTTGCCCTCGAAGACAAAATAGTTGCGTTCAGACCAAATAGCCCACGCCAAATAGGCTGCGGTTTGCATTTTCTTCAAGTCTTTTGTACTCAAACTCGTAACCATGTCACAGAAGGTACCTGTTGTATCTTGGATTATCTCCTCGCAGCCACTCTCTTTCCACAACTCAGCCACTCGCACACAATCAAAAATAGCGTGACGTGCAGTTTCCTGCTCATCACACCACGGGCACTTAGCGCTCTCCATCAGGTGGCGCTGCTGTAACAGCACCTTAGTTGGTAGCGTGTTGGTGCAGAGGCGCCAAAAGAAATGACGAACCTTGGGGGAAGCATCCATTCCCCAGATTCCCACCCAATCTTGGTGAAAATCGTCGAGGTTACACCCTTTGCCAATCATATAAGCAGTTTTTGTAGAGTAAAGTCCATCATTCGAAAATGCCCAAGTGATTATATCCTTCGTAGCACACATGTTCAGAGGAATAGATAGGATGCATTTTTTTATCTCGTTCTTCGAATTTTGTTGAAATCAGGTCATAATTCCACTCCATTTCCCCGAAGTCTATCAAGTCACACACGTGGGTAATACCCTCAAGCCTCGGGCTCAAGACAAACCTACCATCAGAATCTGCCAGCCAGGGATCGTCCCAAATACGGACATTAGAGCCATTACCAATTCGCCAAATGATACCTTCCTTGAGGAGAGCCTTGCTGCTCCAAACACTCCTCCAAGAATAGCTTCCACCAACCCCCAAATATGCCTCCAAAAAGGAGGTTTTTGGATAATATTTCGCCTTCATAACCTGACTCAACAACGAATCTTCTTTATGCACTAGCCTCCATGCCTGTTTACCAAGTAGAGCCACATTAAAAATTTCAAGGTCTTTGAAACCCATACCTCCTAGGCATTTTGGAGTGCACATATCATCCCACGACTTCCAATGGATCTTTCGTTTCCCTCCTTGTTGACCCCAAAAGAATCGGGCCATATTGGATCGTATACTTTGAATAACAGAGGCTGGAAACTTGTATACCCCCATCAAGTATGTTGGTATCGCTTGTATCACTGATTTAAGCAAAATTTCCTTCCCGGCCCTTGAGAGGAGCTTTTCCTTCCATCCCATCAGTTTCTTCCAAATTCTATCAATTACAGCTTCAAAAATGGCCTTCTTTGATCTCCTGCAACTGTGGGGATCCCAAGATACTTCTCATGTCTATCAACCTGTCTCATCTGCAAACAACCCATTAGCTCACCCCTTTTCTCAACAGTGATACCTTTGCTAAAAGAAACCTCCGATTTTTTCATAATTAATTTTTTGCCCTGATGCTACTTCATATCTGTTGAGTAAATCAACTATAACTTCGCATTCTCTTCGGTTGGCTCTAGCAAATAATAAACTATCATCCGCGAACAAGAGGTGAGAAATAACCCGACCACTTCTGCTTGCCTTTGCTCCATGAATCTCCTTATCCTGCACTTTATTTCTTAGCATGTGAGAAAAAGCATCAGCTACCAAAATAAATAAATACGGGGATAGAGGGTCCCCTTGCCTGAGACCCCTAGAAGGGATCACTTCCCCACACACTCTCCCATTAACAATGAAAGAGTAGGACACAGTCGTCACACAGTCCATAACTAGATTCACCCATCGGCCATCAAAGCCCATAGTGAGAAGTAATTTTTTCAAAAATCCCCATTCTACTCGGTCATAAGCCTTGCTCATGTCCAATTTCAAAGCAATGGTACCCCTGCGACCCCCACTTCTTTTCTTCATTGAGTGGAACAACTCTAGTGCTACGAGGGAATTATCAGTAATCAAACGACCCGGGACAAAAGCGCTCTGATTCTCCGTAACCACATCAGGGAGAATATTTTGCAATCTGAGAACAATAACCTTCGAAACAAGTTTGTACAACACATTGCAAAGACTAATAGGCCGAAATTCAGTCATATTACTCGGTGATTTCACTTTCGGAATTAAAGCAATATTCGTATTATTGACAAGTCTAGGGGATAAAGAACCTTGTAAAATATTTCTCACAAATTTAGTCACATCATCACCAACAATATGCCAGAATTTCTGATAAAAAATTGCATGCATACCATCCGGCCCCGGTGCCTTACACGGGTGCATTTGCTGTAGTGCCGAGAATACTTCCTCCTTGGAATACGGACGAAGCAAATCAGCATTGTTTTCCTTCGATATAACTGACTTCACATGCTTGAGGACTTCCTACATGTCAGAATTACTCGGTTCATTTGAAGTGAACAAATCCGAGTAGTACGCACTTACTACACCCTCCAGTTTCTTCGCATCTGTCTGCCATATACCATTAGCATCATGAAGGCCTTTTATTCGATTTCGGGACTTCCTTTGAGAAGCTTTATGATGAAAATAGGAAGTGTTGCGATCCCCATCTCGTACCTCAATTACCCTTGATCTCAAAAACCAGTAGGCTTCGTGCTTTGAGTGTAAATCATCAAGCTTTGCCTCTAACTCCAAACTCTTCTCACAAGTTCTATGAGATACCCCTAGCTGCTGAACTTCCTTTAATTGCTGCTCCAGCTCCTCGATTTTTCCCCCCAAATTGTCAAATTTTTCCTTGCTCCATGCCATTAAAGCACGACCAAGAGCTCCTAATTTACTCGTTACATCCATTGCAGTCTCAGCCCAGGATTTTCGCACCAACTCCTCACAAGATCCATCTAAAAGCCAAGCCGTTTCGAACTTGAACTTCTTCTTTTGCTTGCGCCTCTTTTGGACATCCTGTTTTTCAGTTCGAACTACAATGGGTGTATGATCAGATCTGTAACGTAATAAATGTTCTACTCGAGCATGAGGATAAATTTGCAGCCAAGAAGAAGAGGCCAAAAACCGGTCTAGCCTCTCACGAACTAAAGTTTGCAACGTTTTGCCTTTCTCCCATGTCCACCATTGTCCCTCAAAGCCAAGATCTCGTAACTCACATGTATCCACAGTCTCTCTGAATTTTGCAATTTCTCCTCTTTCACGAACTGATCCACCCTCCCTCTCTTCGTGTGAAAGGAGCTCATTAAAGTCACCACCAAAAATGATAGGACCCGTAGTCTCCTCACACAAGTGCTCAATAAGTCGCCAAGTACAATGCTTATTTTCGGACTCCGTCCACCCATAGATTCCTACAAAGCGCCATTCCTCTCCATCCCTCTTTACATCGCCACAAATGTGGTGTTGCGAAAAAGATTTCAAATTAAAAGAACACACATCCTCGTTCCAAAAGACACACAATCCACCAGCTTTACCTCGACTTGCCACCCCAAATGCATTGGAAAAACCAATTCTGTTTTTAACATTCTCCGCCGCTTCCTTACTAATCATCGTCTCCGAGATAAAAACGAGATCAGGGGCAATCTTATTACTCCATTTTCGGAGTCGACGAACTGTCTCGAGGTTGCCCAAACCTCGGCAGTTCCAACATAGAAGACTCATAATGCTTGACGAGGTTGGTTCACACCAACCTCCGTCGTTGAAGTGGAATCTAGTAGGGCATGAGAGTCTTGCTTATACCTTTTCTCACCCCTCTCATCAGTCCCTTCTACACACCGCTCATTATGATCAGTAGTTCGCTTTTTACCTCCCCTCTCCACACCAACCTGCTCACCATCCACCTCCATCTTCTCAGCACACAAGGGCCTATTAATTCTTTTCCAAGACTTCACAGGTCCACTGCTCGAAAGGGCACCAAAGACAAAAGGGGCTTGATAATTGGTCTCCCCTCCATTGCTTCCATCAGTCACGATGTGTTTTGTAGCCCCTGCATTGTTCTCACTCGCCCTACACACTGCAGTGGGAGATTTAATCATCCCCACCTCTTCTCCACCATTCTCCAGAGGTCTCCCTGCATCATTTTTCAACACACGCTAAAGTGCCCTCTTCTAGAGATGTCGTAGCATTGAGTAATACAGGTTCTGGATCTTTCTTCTTCGTCACAAAAAGTTGTCTCCTTGAAGATGTTATTTGCGCCACTTCCTCAGATTCTTTTGTAAAACCCCTTCGAGGAGAAGCTCTCAAAAACATTCCCCAGCCCATCTTGCTCTGTTTTTCATCCTCCGAGACAGTGTCACAATCCTTTTCTGAATGTCCCATCACTCCACAAGCAAAACAAAAATAAGGCAGTCGCTCGTACTTGAATTCAACCTTCACCTTATTCCCACTTTTGTCCTTCATCCATTGATAACGGCGAATGGGTCTACGAACATCAATTAGCACCCTTACTCGTCTATAACGATCCAATCCAAGGGTATCATCCTCAATTTCCAACAATTCTCCCAAATTCAGAGTTAGGGCAGCAATATCATCATTCGATCTACAATTAAAGGGAAGTTTACAGACCCTAACCCAAAACGAAGAGAAATCAAGGCAGACTTTCTCCGGTTGTTCATCCCCTTTAACTTCCTTGAGAACTAGAAGATTATTCTCCCAGCACCAAGGTTGACCCTTTAAGACCTTCTCTTTGTCCTTCCAATGAAAGAATTGAAATGCATAAAGGTTCGGTCCTATCACCCTAATTAGCATATTGTTTGCCGGCGCCCAAACTTTCAACATCGTGCGCTTGAAAGCCTCTACATTATAGGGTCTTTTTGTTAACAATTTCCCTACCAACATCAAAGCCAATTTCTCCTTTGTTTCGGTATCCTCAGTGCCCTCTAAATTCACTAAATCATTCTCGTCATCCTCTAGATTCAACGCAGAGTATTGCTTCGCCAATTCGTCGACCATGGCCGGAGCAAAATCGTTCGCGACGGAGGTCGTCTTTTCTTTCGAAGGAGGCAGCCCTATCTTTCGAGGGAGAACTTATATACAAAATGATGCATCTATCCAACCCATATATGATTGTGAGGTCTTGTACAAAATATAAGATCATAGTATGGAGTAGTGTGCTTAAGGCTATTTAAACCACCACTTTAAGTTGCGTGTTTATAGGTAGTACCACTATTCAAAACTCTATGAGAGTGAGGGATAACTCAAGTGGTTAGAGCTTCCCTCCCAATTCCAAGAGATCTTTGGATCGATTCTCACCCCGCCGCTCTCTAAACACCAAAAAAAAAAAAAACAACTATTCAAAACTCTATAGGACTTTTTTTTCTTTTTATTAAAAAAATAATATGTTCAAAAATAGTTTTACTCCCTCCATATGTTTATTAAGTGTTACACTTTTCATTTCCGACCGTGTTTTTTTAAGTGTTACACTTCATTTTTTTGGCAAAAAAAGTTACATTAAGATATTATATCTCTCTTCTCATGGTCTCCACTTAAATCCACTAGTACTTTTTTGTTATATTTTTTCTCTCGCATTCATTACTTTTCAATAAACTATTAACCCCACTATCTTTCTTTTACAAATTTTTAATACTCCAACTACCCCACTAACCTCATAATTTATTTAAGTCAACTAAAGTGCCTAAAACTATGTGGCGGTCAAACTATAACATTTAAAAAAAAACACGGAAGGAGTAGCAATTTTCAAAAAAATTGTCCCTCACTACGGATATGTAAAAACTCAAAGTATTCCGTATTAATGTATTAGGAAAAATGGAATCTAAAAATCTAACCTTTGGCCGATTTGACAATAAAAATCCAACCTTTCAGTAATCTCAGAAAAATCCAACCTTTGCCCCTCTCCTTCTCCAACAGATCCATTACCTGTTGATGACCGTTTTTTGTAAGTTATATGTCACGTGTCAGTCGTTAATTGGTCAATAATTTTTTTAATCATTAAAAAACAAAAAAAAAAAAAAATTAAAACAGAAAAAAAAAATAAACAAAACAAAAACAAACAAACCACCAGCCACCTCCCCCACTCCCCTGCTATTTCCCCCCACCCCAACCAGCCCCACCATCGGGGTCGCCGGATTTTGGCGATCTCCCCCCACCCCACCCCTTGCCGCAACCTCCCCAACCACCAAACCCACCTACGATCTAAACCCTAACCACCCTAAGCCCGACCTGTTTCCACCACTCCCCTCCCCACCCTAAACCCGACCCCGGTTATCTAATACCCCTGATCCGTTTTTGGGGTTGTGGGTTCGATTTCGGGGTTGTGGGTTCTGGGTTTGAGTTCGGGGTTGTGGGTTTGAGTTTGGGTTGTGGGTTTAATTTGAGTTGGGGTTGTGGGTTTAATTTGAGTTGGGGTTGTGGGTTGTAGTGGTGGGTGGTGTCGTGGTACTAGGTGGTGGTGTTGGGTGGTTTCGTGGTGCTAGATGGTGGTGTTGGATGGTTTCGTGGTGATAGGAGGTGGTGGTGATAGGTGGTGGTGGTGTTGGGTGGTTTCGTGGTGCTAAGGTGGTGGCAGAAGTGGTGGTGGTGTAGAGAGGAGAGAGAAAGAAGAGGAGTGAAGGAAATTAAAAATAATTTTTTTTTGAACCTGTCAAAGAAGGTGGGGTGCAAAGGTTGGATTTTTTTTTGAGATTAATGAAAGATTGAATTTTTATTGTCAGACCGGCCAAAGGTTGGATTTTTAGATTCTATTTTTCCAATGTATTATCTTCATTTACAGTGTAATTTTTAAAACATGTTATGCAATTCAAGTATCCGACCCTTTTCCTGGATAAAAAGTGAACTGGCCACTGGAAACCTCATAAAACTCTTGTCTTTTGCCTCTTCAATTCATCAAATACCCATTTTTAATCTTTCATCACTCTTCTAAATTCAACAACAACTACTCAAGTCATTACAAATTTTATAATCCCTTTACCTCCAATTATAAAATCCAAACAGAACATGCAGAAAAGAATGGATTTGAAAAGGAGGGCTTTCATAACTCATACTAGTACTTCCACTAATTACTTTTCTGAATGGAAGCTCAACCCCAAAACCAGGGATTATGGAGGAGGAAAGAGGAGAGAGAAAAAGAAGAAGAAGATGAAGAAAGGGTATTTCTGGAATTTGAGTATCCCTCACCTGAAGCTCAGCTCATTCCTACTCTGTTAACTTTGCCTTTTTGCCACTCTCCTTCATCTAATTCCTCTTATCATGACGACTATGCTTCGGATTTGGATTCGGATGCAAATTCAGGTATATTTCTATCTGCATAATTCTGCTTATGTAAATGTAATGCTTGTTAATTGTGTAATTTTAATTTGGTTTGATAGAATTATTTGCTACTGATGCACTTGAAAGTAGGAACATAGCTTTTGGTTAAAAGAGATATAAAAGCTAATTAAAACAAGGATGATTGTGAATGTGGGGTTTTGTCTAATTTGTACCATGGGTTTGGAAGTGTAAAACTCCAATTGTTACAAATTTGCAATAAATAAAGAACGGAGTAAATTAGCATTAGCATGAGTGCATGACTTTTATTGAATGTGGGTTTTTTTTTTTTTTTCTAATTTGTACCATGAGTACCTTATATATTAGCGTTAGCATTATAGCATGAGTGCATGGCTTTTATTGAATAGTTCAAAAGTCAGTAAAATTTGAAGATCACAGAAGCTTTAGTGCTTTACACTAGCTGACTAGCAACTTAGCAAATACTAGTAGTAGTAAGTATGAATAAGTTCAGGAAAGTTAAAGGAATATATATATATATATATTCCGATGAAGTTATTAGGCTTTTGGCTAGTGTTACTATCTGCTTGCTGCTGCATCATTTATGACTTGAAATCACTAATTATGAGTCAAAACATTGAGGATGATCATCATAAAATCATGCTTTCAACTCGGTTTATGATGTATCATCTATCATCAAAGAGAGGATGAAACAGGCGCTAAGGTTCAATTGAACAAAACCAGATTTTAGCTCAGTTTTGGGCATCTGTAAAGAGTTGGAACCATTATGTGTTGACAACTTTAGGGCAGCCCTTTGTTCTAGGGAGGTATAGTAATGGGTTGCATCATTAAAGGAGTGTTTCTTTGATGTTTGTGTTCCCTACTGATGGCTAGAGTGTAACCACTCTCGGGTTACCTCTTGGGCGTGTTTAGACAAAAAAAATGTCAGATTGGACCACCAATTTTCAGTATTGCACCTGCAAAGAGTTCCTTAAAGTCAATCATGCGAAGCATTATAACATCAGAGGAACCATGGCTTTGCCTGTCTTCGATCCTTCAGGGAAGTCCTGTGTTGGTATGTTGGAGCTCATAATGACTTCCCAGAAGATCAACTATGCTCCTGAAGTTGATAAAATCTGTTAAGTTCTTAAGGTTGGTTTATCTTCATTTACAAAGGAGAGATGTCTAGTCTCTTACACCCCCTTTTATTAGCTCCATACCCCATGTTCTGATCTTGTTGTGATTTTGAGTTTGTCATTGACTATCTGGCATCAAGCTAATACAACTTGTGGGCCTTAATATTGTTAATTTGTTGTATACCATGTTTGATGGGATGATGTAAATATGTAGTAAAACAATTCTTCCTGTTGGGGGGTGGTGGGGAGAGGTCAATAGAGAACTGTTAAGAATGTTATGGTTGTACATGTTGCTTCTATATCAACTGTACCATTGAGGGCTTTCAACTGCTCTTTAGTAATGCTATGTATCTAGACCTCCCTAGATGCTGCGTACTTCTGGATAGATACTGAGCTGTTATTGCTCTCACATTGAGGTAGTGATGAATTGATGGGGAGTTCATTAGGGAGTTTGGTGTAGATGGTGCATGCAATGTAGCAAGGAAACATACAAGCCCTGTAATGCATGGACTTGGCCCTCGTATAAAAAGGTTAATCCTTGGAACATTCAAGAAGCCCGTGCTGAGCATCATCTTCAGAAAGGGCCCAGGGTGTTGCTGAAGGTCCTTTTCATCCCGTGGTTTGAATTTTTGCAGAGATATTTCACAATTCTTTAAATTTGAATATCCATTGGTGCACTATGCTTGTATGTTTGGGTTAACTGGCAGCTTTCCCATCTGATTAAGGAGCAAACATACAGCAGATGATGATTATATTCCTGAGTTCATTCTTCGTCTTGGCTTAAGTGAAAGTGCTGATCAGATTGGTAGACTCCAAATTGACAACAATGAAGCAGGATCTCCAGAATTTGATGGTTGCTTCTGGGAGGATACTGGAAGAGGAAAGGAAACATATAGAATTCGTTGAATGGGAATCTATCTGGACCTACAAGTTGAATCCAATTTGTTGACTAGACCTCTATCTAGCAACATCATTAAGGATAATAGCTCTGTTGCAAAGCTCAAGCATGTGAATAAATATTTCCAAGTTAATGATGAAGCAATCAGCTTGAATTCCCTAACTCAACATCCTGTCCCAGTTCCTGTTGGTACGGAAACTCTAGACGGACAGCTAACATCTGAAACATGTTCTTCAAATGATGAAATAAAACTTGTTGGTGATAAAAATCTCCCTCCTTTAGAATTCAAACAGATAAAAATGACTAGACATGCAAATGCAAAAGCTGAGAAAGATATACTGTAAGCATTAAGGATATTGTTCACTGTTTTCGCTGAAGCTAGTAGATGCAGCAAAAGAACTGAGGTATTTTGATCTTTACAGTTCAGAAGGAACAAAAATTTGAAGCAAACTTTGCTTTTACTACAGTTAGTGTTGCCTAGAGTCGTAGACAACTAGCTATTTTACTCATCTTGGTCATCATTACTACAATTCAAGCATTTGAGGAATTATTATTGGACTGTGGCTGTGGCCTGTAGGCATTTAACATTTTTTTTGGCTTTAATTTTTTTGTGCTTTAGGTAGTAGTTTTGTTGCATTACTAGTTTACTAAGAATTTAGTTGCTCTTTTGTAACAAGTTTACATTTTACATTTCAGTTAGCAGGTCCACATTGAAGCGCAAATGCAGAAAGTTTAATATTGATTGCTGGCCATCAAGCACAAGAAGGAATGCCAGGAATGTCAAAAGCAACTCTGGATCTGCTTCTACAAGTGAATATGCGCAGATGAATTCGAGCACCACTGCTAATCCAGTTGGTCATGAGCAGAATCCTGAGTTACTGCAGGCCTTGAATCATTGTCTGTCAACTGCAATAATAGATGGAACTTGTGTCATCTTCACAGTGAAGGTCTTTTATAAGGAAGATGTTATTATATTTGACTTATCATCAACATCCGGTTTCACTCAGCTGACGGAAGAAGTGGGCAGGAGACTAAATCTGGACTCAAGTAGTTTTAAGATCAAGTATCATGACGAAGATGATGATCTTGTGTTAATCACTTGTGACTCTGACCTGCAGTATTTTCTGTGTAATTCAGAGTTGTCCAAGACAGTGGAATTGTTGATTTATGACTCAATGTGAGAGAACCAACATGACTATTGAAATTCTATCTGCAATGTGCATTTGGGCTGCGCATAGATCCGAGTAGTCATCCGACTTTCAATGTACTTGGTAGAATATACTCATATTGCACTTCTGAAATCTATCATACTGGCAACAAACTCAAGTTTGTGCCTGCAGAATAATGTTGTATTTCTGATTTCTGAAATGTGTTCATTGAATCAATTAGTACTCATCCTCAAATGCATTAGAAAAAGCACCTTTCTTCTCTGCCTGATCGACATTTAATCTTTCATAGGCTTCTTTTGTTAAGTTCTGTAAGGTCTCTATTCAAGCACAAAGAAGTATGGAAATCAGAATTGGTAAATTGAATTGAGTCACTCTTCAATTGTTGATGATGAGGAGATATTGCATCAAAGTAAATATCTTTAACTACGCAATTATGGTTAATTACACTGCAAATCCTTTTTCCATAGAATTAATGGTTGAAACAAGGCCATTAACAGTTTAAACACACTAAACTTGTGTCGACTGACAACTCATCTATAGATCAGGTCCATAACTCAAAATCGTATTTTGCTTTTGAGAAACTTGTACAAATATGAATGAAAATGGGAATGTAAGTACATTATCATCTTCCAGCTTAACAATACAGAGTAATTCGTAATTTATTTTGCTTGTCTGATTAAACTCATTAGCATAAAACATCCTAAATAAGCTGTAAATTAGCCAAATCAAGAACTCAGGCTATCTGATTACTAAAACTAGAACAAATTGATAATTTACTTTTTATTTCTTTGAACTTCAACTCTGTTTTCTAAAGTCATTACTAACAATGAAGCAAGTTTATCCCAAACAGTTCTACAGTCAATAGGTCATAATCCGAATTGATTGATTAAAAACACCCAAATGCTTTATCAAATACATAATCTATTAACCCTAAAGTTAGTACAAAACCCAAATGTACTTATTCAATCACCAATTCAAAAAATTAAACACCATAAATCCAATAGAAAACCAGAGAAGAATATCACATTAAAGAGTAACTAATTTCATTTCATATAACAATACTTTCAGAATATTACATAACAGAGATCCACAAATCTCAATTTAAAAACCCCTAATCACAAAATACTTTCAATAATAATACTACCACTAAATAACCCACATAAACCCTAAAAACAGTAAAAACAACCTAACCACCAAAACCGTAAAGAGTGCGGCCCTGCCTCTTAAGAGCATAGACAACATCCATAGCAGTGACCGTCTTACGGCGAGCGTGCTCGGTGTAAGTAACAGCATCTCTGATGACATTCTCCAAAAATATCTTCAAAACACCGCGAGTCTCTTCATAGATGAGGCCGCTGATCCTCTTAACACCGCCTCGACGAGCAAGACGACGAATGGCGGGCTTAGTGATACCCTGAATGTTGTCTCTCAGCACCTTCCTGTGCCTCTTGGCACCTCCCTTTCCGAGCCCCTTTCCTCCCTTTCCTCTTCCTGACATTTTCTCTCTCTGAGAATTTTGAGGATTTTTGAGATTTGGTTTTGGATGTGAATGTGGTGAGAAATGAAGTGGGAAAAGGGGGTTTATATAGTGGTGGGTGAGTTGGAAAATTTGAGATTTGGTTTTGGAGGGAGTTTTTGCGCGTTGATTTGAGACTGTTGGATTGGATTGTATCGGACGGTTTTTGTTGGCGATCCGTGTCGAGTGTTATGAAGCTTTTTGGGTCGTGGATTAGTTTGATCTGACGGTTGGTTTTAGCGATTGTGTGAGTTGTGGATTGTAGGTTTGGAATATATTAGGGATGTGGGCCAGGGGCACGTGGTGGTTCTTGCTAAATATGGATGGTTTATTGGTTTTAGTCTAGAATCTCTTCCCCTGAAACACTGAATTTTTTACTCTTCTGATCTGAATTTTTTTTTGGGTTTTGCTATACATAGGGCTATGTATAAGAATCAACAATTTCATATCTTTAATTCTATTTTTCTTGTTCCAATGGAATCTTATAGTATTATTAATCCAAAATTAATCCATCCCAAAAATGTAACTAATATTTTTCTAGTTTTCTTACCTACACAATTAAATACCATGAAAATGTTTTTTCCAAAAAAAAAAAAAAAGTTCAATATCATCATCCTCTCTCTAGTCCAATCTATCCTAAGATGGATTCAACTGGTTGTTTGGGTGCCGAAGATATGCGAGGTCGTATGTGGCACTTCTAGTAAAATACCTTTATTTGATATGTATGAATGAAATATTTTGAACCAATGAAGATTGGCTAGGCATGGGAATAGTACTCCATAGTTTTGTTGGATGGGAGTACGTTAAAACAAATTAAAAGCTTGAAAAGGATGATAATAACTAAGTTTATCTTCTAATAAACCAAATCAGGCGTATAAACAATTTTTTTAAAAAAAAATTAAATATCTTAGCAGCACACTAATATATTGCAGTATTGTCCACTTAGTATTATCTAATACGGAGTAGATGGTTTGGTTGCTATATGTTGTTTCTTGGAAGAATGTGGGTAAAAGATTGACTTGTACGGTGTTTATTTTGGATTTTAATACTACTAAATTTTTTTCTTTTTTACAGTATATATAATATAATTTTCTATTGGTATGATGTTAGATTGTTAATGCTTAACTAACTAAATAAAATACAAAAGTTTAATCCTGAAAGGAAAAAAAAATAGCTTTAATGGGTTAATAAATGCATTTTGATAATAACTTATCCCATAAACAATATTACATTAAATTAATAATAACTTAAATTAATAATACTATAAGATTCCATTGGAACAAGAAAAATAGAGTTAATGATATGAAATTGTTGATTCTTATGCATGGCCCTTAGGGCTATGTATAGCAAAACCCATTTTTTTTTATCTGGTTTGGTGTGACCTCATTCAACTAGATTTTGAGTATATTTTAATACTCCCTCCGTTTTATAATGTTAGTCTCATATATTATATTTTAGGTGTTTCAAAATGATCTACCCATATTGAATCTATTCCTTTTTTAATTTTATTTTATTTTCCTAATTTGGTCTTATAATTTCTAATCCCATTAGTCGATTGATGACATGGTAATAATTAAATATTATGATTGGTCATCAATCCCATTAGTGGATTGATGACATGGCATTTAATTGTTATTACTCACGTTAAAAAGGCATTGTAATTGATGTTTTCCAAAGAAAAAAACAGAACATTTAATAAGATAAAATTAATTAAGCAATTTTTGTACTAAAATGTAAGATTCTAAATTTATTCATTCTCTTATTTTTTTGTGATTGATTCTATATGGTACTAACAAAGTGAAACGGATGGAGTACTAATTTATACAGGAAAAACATTACTCTGTATCAAAATGGATTTGTTAGATTCGTCTCATCATGCACTTTTTAAATATGTAATTTTTATGAAAATTTTAATTCGCAATTAACAATATTTAACAATGAGTATTGATAATAAAAAGTTATAATCTGATCTGGTTTGAATCTTTCTAATCTAATCAATTTATTAAGGAATAGGTAATAAGTAGAGGAAGTCCCAGTTAATCAATATGATAAACAAAATTTGTTTATCAAATGGCCAAAATGGTAAATAAAACAACATAAATGTCCAGTCATCATGGCATTTTCGTAAATGTATTAACAACAGTGGGACCCATATTTACTAAAAAGTGCTTTCAAAAAAAAATATTTACTAAAATGTTGTTGATTTATTTACAATTTTGTCATTTGATAAACAAATTTTGTTTATCATATTGATAAACTTGTATTTTCTCGTAAAAAGTTGAAGAGAACAAATCATGAGTACTTTTTTTATATATATACAATCAATTAAGTACTTGAGTTTGCCTTCTAATTTAGGAGTTTTTTTATTTTCTCATACAATGAATGTTTAAGTAGATTGACGAGCCTTATTTGGTTGGCTAAATATTTTGTGGACAGTCAAAATTTTCATAAATTTCGTTTACACCTTCTTGTTTGGTTGACACAAAAAAAGTGAAAAATGAGGGCAATGAAAGTTCAAGAGAATTTTGACTCCCACGAAACATGAAAATTCACTTACATTACCCCCTTGGTAAGTTGAAATTCCCATGGGAATTCACTTTCTCTATTCTTAACCAAACCAATTTGTTGAATTCCCATAATTTTGATGCTAATGAAATTTATTTCCCACAAATTGAAATTTTATTGGAAATTACATTTCCCTAATGAGTCACACGACCCCTGATTTTGTGGTTATATTACATTAGAATTATAATACAGTAAAAAGTGCTTTCAAAAAAAATAAAAAATGTCTGTAAAATAGTATAATTTGTTTATGTGTTTTTAACTTTTTATTACTTTATTTCTTACTTACCATAAGAGATTACTAAAATTTATATTAATTTTTATTTAGAAAAAATAAAAACCATTAATCAAACATTTGACATTTCTGCTCAAAACAATCTTACCTTTTGAAATATGGAAACAATCCAACATTTGACCTGTTCAAAACATTTCTTTTTACCTATATTTTTTAATTTGTTTTCCTTAATCTATCTCCTCACACTTCATTATCCTCTTCCATGACAACTCACCATAACTACCACCAGCCTTTCATAACTATCACCGCCTAACTATCACAGGCAAGGGAAAGCTACAAGCTCCTGTTAATGAAGGACTGACACCAGACCACCACCCTTTTCCATGGTCACCATCATTCCAGCCCTAACCCTGTCGTAAAAGATGCAACCTTTAGCAGCCATCAGTCTTACCCTTTGCCAACTTAACTACCCCTACCCGAAACCCTCACTAGTAGAAAAAAGCAAAAAGGCACCGCTCAATGGCCACCGGTTTTCAAAAACCGGTGGCAAAGATAGGGGAAGAAATGGGCGGGATTTTGAGGGATTAGTATTGCCACCGGTTCGGTTCAAACCGGTGGGAAAAATATTAATCCCACCGGTTCAAACCGGTGGCAAAAATATTAATCCCACCGGTTCAAACCGGTGGCTTTGTTAAAAAAAAAAAAACCCGGCCTTTTCTAAAACCCACCCCTTTTGTTCCTTCCTATATATTAAACCTTTTTACCAAACCCAGCCCCCTCATCTTCTCTCTCCTCCCCTTTTCTTTCTGAACTTATCTCTCCTCACTCCTCACAGCTCCTCCATACCCATTTTCTCATCTTTGTTCTCAGCTCAGTCCACCTTCATTCTTTTTTCTCTCGTCCCCTCATCCCCTCTGCTCTTCTTCTCTTATCTTCCTCGCCTCCTCCCTCCTCTTCACCTCTTTTGAAAACTGCCGCCGCCGCCAGTTACTTTCGCCGCCTAAGGTTTTCTGGTCAAATTCGACCATGAAAACTCTAGATCTAGAGTTTTCATGGTCGAATTTGACCTTTATAACCCAAATTCTAGATAATTTCGGGGGATTTTTGGTGAAATTCGAGGTAATTTCTCTTTTTTCTTACTTTTATTTTGTTTTTTGTTTTTTTTTGGTGGAATTCGTGGGTTGTGGTGGTGGTTGTGGTTACGGTGATTTAAGGTGAGTGGGTTTTGTTATTTATGGTGGAGTTCGAAATTGATTTTCTGGGTTTTAAAATTTAATTTATTTCGAAATTTTTTTGTAGTTAATTGATTTTCGAAATTTTTCTGAGTTTAAGTGATTTCGAAATTTTTCTGGGTTTAATTGATTTTCTAAATTTTTGGGGTTAATTGATTTTCAAAATATTTGGATCGTTTTTTGTCTAGGTGTATGCATGATTTCGTGAACTATTCTGGGTTTGTGAAATATTTGGGTTCGCGAATTTTTTTTTTTTTTTTATAATTTAGAATTCGTGAATTTTTTGGGTACTGTTTTTTTTTTCGCATTTTTTGGTAAGTTTTATTAATTCTGGGTTTAATTTATGCAGGTCTTAATTGATGCATCAAGATTCAAGACATGCAACAAGATTCAAGACTTTGATTTTGAAAAATTGTTTTAGACGTATTTTTTTTATTTATTATTTTTTATTGTACAATAATTTAAAGCTGAATTTCATTGTTTGATTATAATTCAATGTAATTTTTTTAATTTTTTTTAGTATTTTACAATAACAATTTACAATAACAATTCTTTTGCGCTCATGTGATGTTGTTTGCCTTACATTGATTGTTTTTATATTATAGTATTAGTATTATAATTGCAGCAGAAAAGAAAAAGGAAAAAAAATAAAATTATGTAGCTGTTATTGCCACCGGTTAACCGGTGGCAAAAATGTTTAATACCCAAAAAAAAAAAAAATCCGCCAACTGTAACCGGTGGCAATACTTGTTTTTGCCACCGGTTTTGAACTGGTGGCTTTTGCATCAGATTATTGCCACCCCCCAAATGACCACCGGTTCAAAACCGGTGGCATAGAGGGGTTTTAAACCGGTGGCTAATTGCTTTTTTCTACTAGTGCCCCCACCCCTAATGATCCCGACCACACCAACCACCCCTAAATTTAACCACCCTTTTCAACCTCGGCCACCCCAAAACCCCTACACTCAACCACCATAAGACCCTTGAATCCAACCATCCTATTTAACCCCAGCCACCCACGAAACCCCTAAACCTGACCATTCCATCCACCCTAAAACCCGGGGAAAAGGGTGGCTAGCTTCAATGGGGAAGGGGATATGGCTTCTCCGACAAGGAATGGGAGCAGACTTCTCCGGCATGGGTGGTGGTTTAAATTGCGTGGGGTCGAGAAGAAGGAAAAACAACGAGAAAGGGAAAATAAAGGGTTGTTAAAAAAAATATAAAATAAATATAAATATAAACCAATCAAATGTTACACATGGCAAGCAATAGCATTAGACTGACTTGATTCAGCAAGAGCAGATCCCAAAATACCAGAAACCTGATTAACTTGTGCAGCAACTTTTGGAGCAAATCTACCCTTAGGTTTGTTAGTCCACCACTCTAGATAACCAATCAACGTGAAACACCGATCCTTAGTATGACCTGTCCTCTTACAATGATCACAGACACCTCTCGTAGCATTCAAAGCATTAGGCTCAAAAGTATAAGCAATAGTAGTCAACTTATGTTGCTGTTCGACTTGCTGTAGAGTATAGTATGCCTTATTCACATTAAGCAAATTAAAGGATTTGAGCTCAATAGATTTGTCTTAACCTGATCATACAATATGTTAAGTCCTGACAAAAAACTGCATTAACTTCCTCCTTTCTTCAATATCAAAGATCTTCTTCAATAAACCACAACTGCAATTCTTCAATACACCACAAGAACAATATGGAAGTCCTTCCAGAATCTGTAGCTGATCCCAAATCTTTTTTCGGATTACCAAAATACTCAGTATTACTAGCATCATTCTGCTATATATGTCCTAAATTTCTATGTAACTCAACTATTTGAGGAACATTTGTATGACCAAATCTCTCTTTGATTTCACACCACAATTCATTAGAAGAATTAACAAATAGAAAACTCTCAGCAATAGTTTTCTCCATAGAATTCAAGATCCATGACATGACCATATAGTCATTCCTTAGCCATTTTTTATGATCATCAGAAGCAGAATCAGGAGGAATAAGAGTTCCATCAACAAAACAAATTTTGTTCCTAGCAATCAATGCCATTCTAACAATTCTACACCAATTAATGTAATTAGAGCCAGTAAGAATTTGGTTACCTAGTTGCATGCTCGGATTATCACCACTGGCCAAATAGTATGGATCATTGTAATTAATTCCAACATTCAGAGTAGAATTCACTAAATTCTCATAAAAAGCAACCACTGCTCAATTCAGAAGAAATCGACAAGAAAAATCTCCAGTAAAACGAAGATTAGCAAACAAAACTGATCCAAAAAATTCGTCCAGAGACTAGATAAATCTAAAAAGTAGAAGAAGATCAAAATTCCAATAGAATTCAAGAACAAATCAAAGAAAATAACCAAGAATCAAGCGTTGTGCTCTGATTAGGGGTGTTCAAACCCGGGTACTCGAGTTTCGGGTACTTGATAAGTTGTCCCATGTCCCGACCCGAATTTCTCGGGTACCCGGGTTATTCAGGTCGGGACATGGGTACCCGAATCTCTTTTTGTGTTTTTTTTTTTGTTTTTTTTAATAACTTTTACTTAATTTTATGTATTAATACCTACTGTAATTTGATTTATTTTAATAAAAAAACCTGCTGCATTAAATTATTTTTTTTTTTATAAAAAATCCAGATTTCCAGATTTATAGTGGCTGACTATTTATTTACCAAAAAAAAAAAAAAAAAAAAAAAAACATGTTCTGCTAGAAATCCTGTAAAACCTGTTCTGCTAGATGCATGTATTTCCAGAAATACTATTCTGTAAAATGTAGCCCTTGAGTACCTGCTACATTTTAGTAAAAACCTACTTTTTATAACCTGTTTTAACATATTAAAGTACTAGTAAAAGCTAAAGTTTAGGGGAAGTCTTTAGTTACATAATTAAAAACATACAAATTACAAAGTACAATAATATAACAAAGCCACAATGCAAATTAAAATGGGATTGGAGGTCGTGTTTCATTCACTTGTGAGATCCGAAACTTCAACTGTCTCATCAATAATAATCGTTGGTTGCTCCAAACAAAGTCTTTAATTCCTACAAAACCAAATAATGCGAAAAAATAATTACACATCAAATATATTATGTATAACAAAGTAGTAAAACAAACATATATACATCAATTCAAGACATATACTGTGAGACAAATAAGTCCATACATGCTAATATACATCAAAAAATTTACAGATTATACAATCAGTCCATACATGTTAATATTCAAGGAATATACTGCATATAGAAAGATTATAAGAGAAGCAAATAAAGACAATGAGACAAATCCTCAGGCCACACATGTTAATAACGATTATACAGCATATTAATCTGGTGAGTGGTGACAAATCCTCACGTACATATCAAATTCAAGACACATATCAACATTCAACAATCAATTTTCCATGAACAAACGCAATACCACGAATTTCGATAAATTGTTTCCACAATTAGCACAATTAGCACGAAATACATTATCAACTAGCACGAAATACACTATCAATTGGATTACCACAAATTACAACGAAATTAAACTCGCATGAGAATAGAAATTACCTGAGATTGAAGGCTGAAACTCCCTTGAACTCGCGTGAACAGGAGACTAAGGAAAGCAGATCTAAGAGAGAGAGAGAGAGAGGCGAATTTTTTTTAGAACCCTAATCCGTGAAGGCGTGAACTACTGAACTGGTAGAGTGGAATCAGTATGGGCTGGGCCTTTGAGGGAATGAGGGTGATTATTTTTTTTTTGCTTTTATTTATTATCGGGTAATCGGGTACTCGATAATAATAAAATCCGGCCCATGTCCCGACCCGGATAGAAGGCCATTTTCCCGGGTCGGGTACCCGACGCGAAAAAACAACTTTTACGCCTAAAATTCCCATTGGGTATTTACCGGGTCGGGTTTTTTTTAACACCCCTAGCTCTGATACTATATTGAAGCTTAAAACAGCTTCAATATATTCGAAGAATAGAGGAAATCAAAGAGAAAAGAGGAAAAAAAAATTAGAGAGAATTTGGGAAATTTTCTGTCATTGTATTATCAAAATGAATTAGTTGTATAAGAGGAATATCTAAGCTATATATAGATACATCATAACATAATCTAAGCTCCAATTAATTAATTCTAGAAAATTCTTTCATTGTTTATTGGGGTTTTTAAAATAATGCTAGTTGCTTGATCTGTAGTTGAAATTTGATGCTTTTTTTCTTCCTTCTAGTGTGGACTTGAAGAGCTTGGTGGAATTGAACAAGCATAATTTCATCCCGCCTTCATCGAGGATGACTAACTATGTTGTTTTGAAGTTTGGAAACCTTAAGCCTGAACCAAATGTGAGTTTAATTTTGTTCAAGTGCATTTTGTTTGTTTCATTGTTTCAGTGAGACTAATTTCTGTCCCTGTCCTACACACAATATTTGCTTGCATATTACTGTATCATGCACAATGCGTGTGTAATATGAAATAGCTTGAAGAAGAAACTTTATTCAACAAAACTAGTATACTCCGTGATTTTTAGTCGCAAGATGTTAAAATGATGAGCAAACATATTGTACTTTATAAAAATAAATAATTAGATAATGTAGTTTTTATTGTATCCACGTCATAATTTAAGTGGATTGAATTTTATTTGAAAAAACAAATAGTGTCACTAGGCGAAAATTGCTAACAGCCACCGGTTGAAAACCCCCCATTACCACCGGTTTTGAACCGGTGGTCATTATTTGGGGGGTGGCAATACTCAGTTGAAAAGCCATCGGTTTAAAACCGGTGGCAAAATTAAGTATTGCCACCGGTTAACCGGTGGCAAAAACAGTTGGCGCTTTATTTATTTTTTTTGTATTAAATATATATGCCACCGGTTAACCGGTGGCAATGTCCATTATGTAATTTTTTTTTTTGCCTTTTTCTTAAAGAAATATAATAGAACAATAAAAAAAAAAAAATAAGAACATCAAAATCGAAAGTATAACAATAGATAAATATAGTCGAAAAATTATAATATATAATCAAAAATAAATTACAATATAGATCAATAAAATCGAAAGTATTTCCTACAAAAAAAAAAAAAAAAAAAAAAAAAAAAAACGAACAATTACAACATATAAATAAAAAAAATTACAATATAAATCAAAAAAAAAATTTAAACATCAAAATCAAAATTCTTGCATCTTGATTCTTCGGCTTGATTCTTCGATTTAAATTAATTCAACATACCTGCACCAATTAAAACAAAAAAATAAATCTATTTAAATAAATAAACTGCAAAAAAAAAGGACGATCTGCATGTACCCTTTAATCGAATAAAATCAAACCCAGAAAAACAACCCACAAATTAGTTAAAAACCCAGAAAAAAAAACCCAGATATTGATGACCAAGAACTCAATAAAAAAAAACAGAATTTAAATCGAAATCAAATCGATTAAAATAAAAAAAAATCGACTTCAAATCGATTTCACCCCAGAAAATCCCAAAATAGATTAAAATAAATCGATTAAAATCAGTTTTAAACCCAGAAAAAACACACAAATTAAAACAAAACCCAGAAATTTAATAAAAACCCAGAAAAAAAAATAAATCAGAAAAAAAAAAAACAAAATCCCAGAAATCAGTGAAAAAACGAGAATTAAATGGAACTCAAAAAAACAAATCGAATTGATTTTCAAAACGAGAATTAAAAACAAATTGAGAATTAAATCGAACTCAAAAAAACAAAAAGAGTTGAAAACAGATTGATTTTCACGAACTCAAAAAAAAGGAAAAAAAAACCCCAGAATTAAATCGAATTAAAACCCTAACCTCGTGCATGTCTTCGCGGTGTTGGTCTTGGAAATGAAAGAGAAGGAGACGAGAAGGAGATCAAAAGATCGAAGAAAGATAGGGGACGAGAAGGAGAAGGAGATCGAAGATAGGGGATGAGAAGGAGATGAGAACAGAGAAAAGAGGTGAGAGCAGGAGAGAGAAAGAGGAGAGGGAAGAGGAGAGAGAGAGGAGCGGCTGATGAGAAGTAAAAGAGGTAGGGTTTGGGGTTTATAAGGGGGGGTTTTTTTTTTAACTGATTATTGCCACCGGTTCAAAACCGGTGGCCTTTATCATTATTGCCACGGGTTTCTTTGAACCGGTGGCAATTTGGTTTTGCCTCATCTCGCCCATTTATTAAGCCATCGGTTTTCAAAAATCGGTGGCCATTGAACGGTGCCTTTTTCAATTTTTCTACTAGTGTGTAGCTTGTTTGAGCAGGGTTGCTTAATCAAACTACATCAATGTTTCACTCCAACAATTAGCTACATGCTTGCATTTTTTAAAAATTTAGGTTTGATGAGTGTACACATCAAAGACAGATTGAAGAGGTAAAGAATGAGAAAATAATTATGGGATAGATATAAGTAGTAAAGAAATTGAAACACAATATTTTACGTAGGAAAAGTATCAAAAAAATCTTACTATTGACAAGCACTAAAATAATTCAATTCAATATACGAAAATAGGAGAATACAAGGACCATTAAAAAGGCGAGTAGTACAAGAAAACTTTCACTATATAAACTCATAATGGAGTAGTACAAAAAGGGAATATTGGATTCGTAGAGAAAAGGTGAATTGTTTGAGAATTATAAGAAGACAGAAGACTTATGTGTATGGTTTGGCATCTTGTGTATGTATGTTGATTGAATGGCCAGACATATATTTATAGTTGAAAATGAAGCTTGGAAGAAATGGATGAAAGATTTCAGTACTATCTTCATTACTCTTGTATCCATAATATTGTAGAATGTTCACGAACCATGCATTCTAGTTGCTTCCTATGTTCAGGAATTTTCTAAATCATCTTAGTGGTTTGTATGATACAAGTTAGTAAGAAAATACCAACCTTGCTACATGTATATAGAAACTTCTAGATTATTATCATTTTAGTGGTTTGTATGATACAATATAATAGTAAGAAAATATAGAGAAATGAGGAGCAATACCAACCACAAGCTTCTAGAACATGAACAAATAATCCATCAAAATAATGGCCTGGACTATTACAATTTGGGCTACACCCAACCACAAGCAAGTCCTTTTTATGCACCATTGGACTTTAAAGTTGTTAAAACTAAAAGTGCATTAAATTCACGTGAATTTCACATTTCCACTTATATAACCTTAAACCTAAAAATATTTAAACTTCTTTTATTCGTAAGTTGAACTTGAGCAAACTCATTAGCCTTCGCTTTTTTTATTTTTATAAATTGATTTTAATATAATTTTTCACTTCTTTTAGCTAGGAAAAGAAAACTTGGATTAAAGTAGTTAAGATAAGTAATTATCAGGTGAATAGATTACACTCTAATTCTCTAAATAGGTTTAGATAAGTTCATAGATGGTCAAATTATTATGCTCACTTTGTTTTCAATTATTTTTGAGATATATAAGTTCATTCAATGATAAGCTTATTTGAGAAAAATAAGTTATGAGGGATTAATAAGGGTAGACATAGACCAAGTTCAATTTATGGATAAATAAACTCCATTACTAATAATATCTAAATTGTTTTTGTTAAATAAGTTCACATATTAGTGGTTTTTTTTCCCTTCTTAAATTTAAATAAGATTATTAGTTCAAGAAAAATAAGGGACAATTGTCTTATCCACATTTCACTCATCTGATCTCGTATCATCTTATTTGAATTGATTATCCCTTGACCTTCATTTCATATCACTTGAGTAACTAGATTTACATTATATATTATCTTAGCTCAACTAATTATAAGGTATCATCCCAATAAATGGTAGTGTTTTTTTTTTAAAATTTTATTTTAAATTTTTAAAATTTAGAAAAATAAGATTCATAATTCTTGAACTAAATTAAATTATTGATTGAAGTCATATAACATTGACAATAAAATTTGAATAAGACATTTTATTATATGGATGCAACACAACATACATGGCTACTATATTATTCAAAAGAAAAAAAGTCCCATACTTAATTATTAAGATGGGTCCAATTACTGGCAAAAAATTGCATGGTTTTTCATACTTAAAAAAAAAAAAAAATTATGGTTGATCAGGTGGTCCAGCTTGTGCACCATCCTAGCTCCATTAACCCACAATGGGATTGGACTTTTATGGTTTTTGGGCCCGACCATTATGGGGTAATTGGGCCGCCTTTGCAGAGTCTTCGTTGTATATAACTTCAGTTAAGCCCACTGTACTTTTGAATTTCCTTGCTGCTATCTGCTCTTTCGTGGACTTGTAGTATGTTGCATACAATATCAGTTGAACCAATGCAAATATTGTACCCAGTCCATTTGGTGCCTGTGTTGGGAAGCAATGACCCTTTATTAAAAATTCAAAACTAATACTCGTACTAAAAATTAAATAATACGGAGTATATCTGTAATACTAATTTTTTTCCCGATAATTTTACAATGATTACAAGAATTATGTAGACATTGTAATAATGTATAAGACCTTATCAATAAAATTTAAGCCGATGGTTAGTATATTTGCCTTCATAATTGGTTTTATTTGTTAATTTTATACTCGTAGTAGGGAAAAAAAAAACTATATATTGGTTTATATATTGGACATTTGTTAAATTCTATATGAATGTTTCTGCAAACTTGCGGTTGTTATTGTCAGCATAGACTAAGGCCCTGTTTGATTCACCTTAATTTTGCTGAACTGAAATTATTTTTACTGAACTGAAATTATTTTTACTGAATTGAACTTAATTTTACTGAACTGAACTTAATTTTACTGAACTGAAATTATTTTTACTGAACTTAAATTATTTTTAATTTACTGAACTGAAATTATTTTTACTGATTTTCTATTATAATTCTTCTTTAAGAATTTTACTGAACTGAACTGAACTTATTACTGAACTGAAATTATTTTTACTGAACTGAAATTAATTTTACTGAACTGAACTTATTTTTACTGAACTGAAATTATTTTTACTTAATATTATTTTTTTAAGGTGAAGAGAACAGGGCCTAATTAAATGCTTGTTTAAAAATAATAATAATAATAATAATAAATTAAATGCTTAGCATATCTTGTAATCTTTACAGTGTTAAGATCAATGTTGTTGTATTCATGGCGGACAATTATATTGCAGACTGGCAGAGTGTTCTGTGATGTACATGTATTGATGTATAGTATAAAAATGGTTTCAAGCAACAATTTTTGATTGATTTTTGTTTTGTCTCTATTTTATTTTTTTTTTGGGAAAATTGTGTACACGTAGCTTTAAAACAAAATTGAAAGCCAAACATATTAATTGATAAAATTCTCTCTTACATGTTTAAAAATGAAAGTTCACTTTTTATACTATTACAAATTAGTACGTTTCCTCAAAAAAAAAAAAAAAGTACATATACTATACGAGTACAATATAACATATATACGGAGTACGAGATAAGTACCAAGCAACCCTTGACAAGTTAATGGGGTATCTCATAACATTAGGGGTTTAAAAAGAGACATAATCGCATTGTATTCATGAACTCTTATGGCAAAGTTTTCATGCTTGATTTTATCACAGAATATTTCACTAGCCTAAATTAGGCGTTATACCAAGTAATTGCTCTTAATTATATCTACTCCTCGTAATTAAATTTTCCATGCGTTGATGCATGCGAGATATATATAGAGAGAAGGTACTTACGGCAATGTAAGGGTCCAAGGGAAACAAAGCATAGACGGTCCATGCAATGCCATTAGTAAATGAAGCAATTGATAGAGAAAATGGCATGTACTCCACACTTTTCGTCGTTATCACCAATTTCTGTACAAATAAACATAAATTAGAAAATCTCTAACACGTATCAAAATGAGACTTAACCAATTTCTATAAATCGCACAAAAAACTTGTATAAAACAGGTGTATTTTGTACGAAGTACAAGTTATACTAATATATACTTTAGTTACGGAGTATTAATTAAGGAGTAATAATTACCATAACCGACAAAGGAGAAGCGTACATCATGATGTTGCAAACGATGGCAATCATACCAACAATTGAAGACCTACGCTTGGTAGTATGAGTTAAACCGAGGACCAAGGCAGTCATAATTCCCACAATTATAATCTCAACAATTGCAATTAACACAATCTTAAGCTTATTTTTCTTGTCAGAGTAAATCACAAAGAGTATCAAGTAGATTAGCTCAATAAAAAAGCCAGCCCCATTAATTGTCACCACCAAAATGCTATTTGGGTGAATAAATGGTAGACCATACACCACCCAAAGCATGCAATTCACAAATGTGGCTAAGTATGGCACTGATGAGTATTGTCCCACCGTCTTCTTCTTGTGTATTCCGATGAATGTTGGCCTGAAATTAGGGAAGCAATTTCAAATGAAAATCTCCTACAAGTTTAAGCATAACAATTTACGATACTTTTTATATGTATGTGGATGTCAGCTACCTTAGTTTATTAGCTGATTAAGATTTTAAAGGTCGTGACACTTAAGAATTAAATCCAATTTACATTTTTGCTATGTATGACTTTCTTCATACCAAAGATAACGAAGCCCTCAATTGCGTAATAATACTACTTCATATATAATCCTAGAAATTAACTATTATTACATTGGTATTTCAAACTGACAAGCATGAAGTATTACGATATTGAGCTACTAACATGTTTGCTACCCCGGCTATCCACGCACATTTTAGTTTATGCTCCGTATATGATTTATATGCACAATTGCATTAATACAAAAAAATCTATCATTGATAGAAACTTACAACGGAGACAAGAACAAGAACAAAGCTGTTATATTCCCTGAAAAAAGATTACAATGTAAATTAGTTTATAGAAGTAAAATTAACAAGGCCTAGGTAGATTAATCATTATAATTACCTATAATTCCGGCCGCAAAACGAATTGCACTAGGTGAAATCATGATTAAAATTGGATAAACAAAAAATTTTGACCAAGAAGGAGATTAATCAATAAATTTGTGTAGGAATAATGGTATTAAAAGAAAGAAAAGAGCTAGTTATATATCTATAGTTTGAATGTAAATAGGTTTTTTTAATTTTTGGGCTCTCCAATATATAATTTGACTTATCACAAGTATCTAAATGTAAGTTGAACACGTACCAAAATCCAAAATAAAGGGAAAATGTTAAAAAAGGAAAAGAAAATGGAAGCTAAAACTGGTTGTTCACTTGCATGACATGCTAAACAAAAACTAGGGAGATCACGAAAATGTGAAGGGCTAAATTGCACATGCAAGTGATAATTTGCTGAAATTTTTAGGAGTGATAATTTATAGAGAGAAAGTTGCAAAATTTGGCACTGCCTTCTAGAATATTAATGACATTAATTTGCAATTTGGTAGTATGTATGTACTTCTTATATATTATCATATCTTATTTTATTTTCATGAAATATATATAATAATGTTACTAATATATACTTGTCAAGCCATACCGATTTTATTCATATATAGACATAAAAATATAGAGACAAGCTCTAACTTATCCTCATAAATGTTTTATGTCCAGGCCACCTATATTTACATATGGCAATTTGATTGCATGCATGCCATATTGCTTGTTGCATGTAGGATTTGCCTTTGTTTATGGTAAGATCGTTTTAAGTTTAATATAGGATAATGGCGTAAACGAGATCAAGAACCTTATACGAAGTATTTTTGAGATAAGGCAGTCGACGAATAATAGATTAGTTAATTATAAGAATATATGCTAATAATCATGCAAAAGCTAGGGAGATTTCATCAATCACCTTATTGACTAAGCTAGCTACTTAGACAATCTACTTATTAGCTAGGAATCTCATGCTTCTTTTGATGTAGTGGAAAAGGAACGAAAATGGGATATTGTTTGCTTGTGTTACGTTCACACAAACATTTTTTCCCCTTGCTTTATAAGTAATCGTTAGAAGGTAAAATTGTTTAACTAGCGTTAATGTAAAACTAAGAAACTTGACCTTACCTTAACTTACCGTGTAACACAAAAAGCTAAGGAAAGAATGAGGTTTCAATTAGAAACAAAAATAGTAAAAAGGACTAATTGTTGATTATATATATAAAGACATTACTTGTTAAAAGACCTAAAATGAAAGCAAATTTCAAAGTCAAAGTGTAATTCCTCTTAAAATGAATATTGCTTTTTAATAGAAGAATGACAGCAACATAAATAAGATTGATTTTCCCTGCTAAATATCATGGGCCTCATCATAACATCAATATATCCATGTCATGCAAATATCAAAAGCTCCAAGAGTGGGGGTTCAACTTCAAGTAGTCTCCCAAGGTCACGTGAAATTAAGGTAGAGCCCATGTTGGCAATTTGGATACATCATGACACTTGCACCCAAAGTGGCACATAGAAAAACTCTTTATCAACATTACCCCCCTCCCAAAAAATTAAAAAATTGAAAATAAAAGGAAGTATAAAAAATAAATCCTACTACTTAAAAAAATTTGTTATCAATAAGACAAGTCTCATTAAGTTGTACGTCTAGTCAACCGTCGGTACATGAAACCAACATTAAACATCGACATATTATACCTAGGCACATAGTATTGGTGTTGAAACCCATTGTAGCCCACTTGTGAGTGTCCCACATTGGAGAAAGAGGAGATGTGGTTCCACGTTAACTCCTATTATTACCAATTGATTTTAGTATAGAAGTTCTTAAGTCTTGTTTGTGGACCAAACTCTCCTCCTTCTTGTTCGGATTGCTCAGACCCATTTCATATTGTTTCGAAATTTAACATGATAAGATTGCTAATAGCTGAGGATAACAATGATTAAGTCGATCATTATATAATATTATCCCTTCACTTTACACACAATTCATAATTAAATACTATATATATATATATATATATATATATATATATATATATATATATATATAGAAAGTGTAATTTTCTTTTCATTAAACATGTATATTTTTCTTTATCACTAGTTCAATTCGTTGTGTATTACATAGTTCTTGTAATCGTTTTATGATTTGCATGCATTGATGTATGTTTGTTCCTTACATGTGGAAATAATGTTTACATGCTTCATGTGAGGCTAATCTTGAGCACAAATGCGTTTTTATTTATCGTAAAGGGAAGTGTTGGGCCCTTGTCTTGGTTTGTCCAACTGACTTTGAGTCATGGAAACCTAGGTACGGCCCACGTACACTTTGTAGATCAAAATCAGTTGCAAAATTTGGAAATTCAAAGTTCAGAAAGGAGAGTAAGTAAATGGGCCTAACTGAGTAGGCCAATTAACATAAGTCGAATACATTGTTTTGTAAAATAGCTGAAAAACGGAGCCTTATCAAAGTCACAGTGTATTTTACATCCCTACCCACCAAAATATCAATGACCTTGTGTCCTTGTTTGTCCATTCATATTCTCAATTAACATCTAATTCAACCAACTAGTAAAATCAATTAATGCATCAATTCTTAATTACCAGTTATATCGCTAATTACCAAATAGGGCGTCCAATTACTCATTTGTAATACAAGCAAGGGAAGTTAAAAATAAACAATAAATAAATTCCTATTTATGAGTTATGATAACAAAGAAGTACTATTGTTACCATGTTGTCAATAACTTTTAAACCCTAGCCTCCTCTCTCCTAAACTTTAGCCTCCATTGTCAATTTTATAGGGGCTTTCATCGGATTTCACCAGTGGAAAGCCTCAATCTTTATTTTCTTTTAAGCTTTTTGTTCCTTAGGTTACAATAATAATGTCTCCCTCGAAAGAAAGGGTCTATCTTCTTCGAAAGACAGGGTTTTTTCGATCTTCTTTGAAAGACAAGGTTTTATTTATAGTTAATTTGGTCTTTGGTTGTGCACTAGAATTAACTTTCTCACAAAATTGCGAAGTGCGACGGATCCAATCAAAAAGTTGTATGAGACAACGAATTGAGAATGTGCTGAATTATTATATTTATGTATTTGGATTCTTATCCTTCCCCGATTAAGTCTGATTTGATTTTATTAAATTCGTTTTCATTATCGTTAATTGTCAATCATAGATGGCGCATGACTTTATTTAATAAAATTTAATATACGTTAGAACTTCTTTAAAAAAAATAATTACTATTACTATTGTTGATGTGGTTAGTCACTGGTAATTGATGTAATAAGATTCTAGAGCAAAGAGGCACGTGGACCGACCTAAGTGTTCCTGCATCATAGACTGAGTAGAGAGCATTGGAAGTGGACTTTTATCGAGAGATTCACGTGAGTACGTACACTAGTCTTATTATTACGTGTCAACACAATTTCTTGTATTGATCTCTATCTTTGAACTACTTTCCTTTGTTCATACATAAGCAGCAACCTAAACTATTACTTGTATGAAATATTCATGTCTTCTCATATCACCATCATCATTTGCTTCTTATCCGATCTCATTTCTTGTATCACATGAACTATGACGTTTATATTCTAACTACACTACAAACTACGGAGTACTACATAGTCATTCTCCACTTTTATTGTACAATTTGTAGATTTGGTATCTTATTGTTGTTAGTACGTTTAAAACGGAAGAAGTATTTATTTTAACTTTATTTTGACATATCAACCTACATACTACTACAAAACACGTACTAAGTATAGGTGTATGTTTTACTCGTACTTGAATCACTTTTTTTTCTATGATATTAAGCCAACATTATATCTCATGTAAATACCAATGATTCAAAGGTCTATATAATAATGTTAACAATAATTTACAAATAATTGGTTATATAAATTTGATTTGGAGGTAATGTGTCTTTTTCTAAATAATACTTCGTATTAACTTGTTCTATTGTTGACTCGGTCTTTCCATCTGTTATTTACACTTTTGCTTCTACATTGATGATCGATCAAATTGTACTTTAAAACTTTGACAATTGATTCTAGAAGAGGTAGATTACACTTACTGTAGTCTTAATTGGTCTCAAGATACACTACTTTTAACATTTGATTAAATTTGAGTTATCTGTGATTATAACTTTTCCTAATAGGCGACAAATTAATAAACATTTTCTCAAAAAAAAAAATAAAAAAAAATAAAATTAATAAACATTAATTAAAAAATATTTCCTCTTTATTAGTTTGCCCTAACTTTTTCCAATATTTTATTTCTTTGACTAGTCGGCTATAATTAATTTATTATATAATTTGCAAGCCGCAGGTTAGACCTTAGACTAGTGTGTTTACTCGCATTTGTTTGACCAGTATGCACGTAATTAAATCTTAGAGAATATATTCAGGTGAATTAAATGTTGCATAGTTGCATTTGCATGAATGTAACGCTTTATACTTTCGGACTTTCCTCCACTAGAGACTTCTTTCTTTATTTTTATAAGCATTGACTAGTTGATTAGTTTTTAAAGCATGGATTAATTAATTTAAAACTGTATAATTAATTAATTGATTAGTTTATAAAGCATGGTTTGATTAATATAAAACTATCTAAGACCTTGTTCAAGTGTTAGTTTAATATATAATTATGAATGTAGTCGAGCATAAATCACTTTTATTTGTATGGATCTTAGAATATCACATGATAATTTAAGACCATGCACAATAAATAATATAAACACTTGCTAGAAAAATAAAATATTTCAGAAAATCAGCAAAGTAGAAGCTTTGCTTGTGTAATGGTGTATAAATCTTTTAATAAAGCCAATTGGAATTTTCTATCAATAGAAAGGGATCGGATCAGCATAAGAAAAATTCATTATATTGTTTTAGAATACAATCTACTTACTTTCAAAAAAAAAAAAAAAAGAAAAAAAAAGAAAAAAAAAAAAGAATACAATCTACTTATCATGGACACGGATGGTGAGGATTAAAAGTATCGAATATCAAAAAGTTAAATGATAAGCGTTTCTTCATTATCATTTTTTTTGTTTTCGGTTTCTAATTTCTTAAAAACTAAAATATAAACCCGTATATGATAGCTAGTTGATAGAGTATAAAACATATTCCTAGGCCTCAACTATAAGTTTAAGCTTTTGGTTGAGATGGTCCTCTAATATGGTATCAGAGTCAATGTGACATAGAGGTCACGGGTTCGAATCTCATCCACCCCTCCTTTAAAGTGGAATTAATTTGCGCCGGGTATGAGAGGGCATGTGCTGCATCCATATTTCAAGCCCAAAGGGCCTTTCATGTGAGGGGGAGTGATATAGTATATAACATATTCCTGGGCCTCAACCATCAGCTTAAGCTTTTGGTTGAGTTGGTCCACTAACATGGTATCGGAGCCAGCGTGACACAAAGGTCACGGGTTCGAATCTCATCCACCCCCCACTTTTCAAATGGAATATTAAGCGCTGGGTATGAGGAGGGCCCATGCTGCATCCACACTTCTAGCCCAAACATGCTCTCGTGTGAAGGGACGTGATAGAGTATAAAACATATTTCTGGGCCTCAACTATAAATTTAAGCTTATGTTTGAGATGGTCCACTAACACTAGTCATTTAAAAAAAAGAAAAGAAAAAACTCTTTTATCATAATTTTTTTAATAATTAAAACATAATTAGTATAATTATCATTGGTTTTAATTCAATATACACACAACACACATTATTTGAATTGATTTTTCTTAAAAACAAAATCGAAAAAGTCGCAATGGAACTAAATGGTACAAGTGGTACTTAATTATCAATCTGAAGGGAATGAAAAAATGCTCTCTTGCCCCATGAAAGTATGAAACATCAGATGTGACATAATTAAATTAAAGGTACATTATATTGTTATAATATGTAATTAAACAACACATGTAAGTGTCCCACATTACTAAAAGTTAAGGAAGTTAAATTGCTTTATAAGATTAAGGGCTACATAGTACATACTCCTCTTATTGCCATCATGATTTTAAGCCGGTCTTGTGAAATGAACTCTAGCTCTTTTGCCGTTGATTGACTTTTTTGATACATATATATATATATATATATATATATATATATATATATATATATATATATATATATATATATATATATATATATATACTTTCTTTGTCTCTATATACTTGACACACATTAAGATAAATCAAACAGTAAAACAACTTACATACTTCTTAAATACGGAGTACGAACTAACATTTGCTTTAACACTAGCAAAAAACAATGGTCAAACAATGCTAAAAGTCAAAGAAAGTTAAGTAAATAAGATCTAGATAAGTATTCTAATTACAACAATGATCTTCTTCTCAGATCTTGATGCTATCTTAAATGATATTTTATCTTCTTGTTTTTTCTTTACTTCTGCTGTTTGGTGTCATGTTAAACGGGACGGTAATGTTGTGGCTCATAATTATTTCGCCCGTTTAACCCCTTGGTGTAGAACAAGTATGGGAAAACCATGCCCCTTGTGAGGTTTCTCCCTTCATTTTGATGGACAAACTATCAATATAAGACACCTACAACGTTTTCCTAAAAAAAAAAAGAAAAAAAAAGCTTTAACTTCTAAATAAATATTTATCTAAGTTATATACTACATACCATTATCCCTTTGATTCTATGCTATGAATATAAAGATCGCCCTATAGTTTTTTCATATGAGTCAAGAAAATTACGACAGAATCTAATACGCATGCAAATTGCAGAGGAAACATTAGTTATGTTCCACCACATTTTCAGCAACTTATTTACGTAACTTTGAAAAATGTTAACCAATGTTTGCTTCTCAACACTGCAACGCATCATACTCCATCAAATTGTACGCTAAAAAGGTTGCATGTGAGATTCCATGTAAATTATGAATATAGTTTTATTGTTTGTGATTCTTTATTTTGGGGTTGTATTGTAATCAGAAGAATTGATTGATTGAAGTTATGTTAAAAGCTAAAGATAATGTTATTTCTGGAAAGTGGATAATTGCTGGAGTATATGTTTTTGTAGACATTCTGATAGTTAAAATTTTAAAGTGGTTTGTCTTTAAAGATATTTTAATTTGAATGAAGGGAGTTGATGCAATATGGGACTGTGAATTTCGATCTCTTCGAATCTTAGTTACAACTTATAACCTATCTTATTGGTGCGAATTTGAATATTTTATGTACGACTTATAGTTTATGCGATTGATTTATTGTTTATGCGCCAGCGCCGTAATTGTTGTTACTTAGTTTTTGATAGTTAGTATGTGTTTCTTATTTCATTCAATTTGTATTAAAGTCATTATTATTAATCAAATGTCTATTTTATACTCACGAGAAGCACTTAAATGATCCTAAATATGGACTACAGAAAATTACACATATATTTTCTAATTATCAAAGATGATCAACAAATAGAAATCGAGTAAAACACAAAAGCCATAGCTACCATATTAACTAATTTTCAAAACATCGCAGCAAGACAATTTGCATTGCAAATATCTATTAACTAATACTAAAATGCTAACGTCACACTGCCCATGTGTCACTCTCTTAATAAAAAAAATTCCCGCCTAAAACCTATCATTTTATCGTAGGAAATTGAAATAATTTTTAATATATATCACACTAATAACTTACCTCCTACGTTGAACTATGAATTAGATGACGTCGAACAAATAGTATATCATAATTTTGATGGAAATAAAAGATTTTAAATTACAAAATGTACACAATTCTTATTTATATTCATGTATAATAGCGATTTATTATTAAAATGTACAAATTAAAAATATATTTATATAAACCGTGCATCGCATTGGTTCTAACCTAGTATACAACTAATGTCCAAGATAGACTATAAAAAATGGGGAAAACCCAAAATGTTTTATTACAATTGTGGAGGCCAGGGAACTCAAATTTATTAATGTCATGCAATTTGACTCAATTTCCACCTTAATTTATAAATATGTTACATTTTATGTAATTTTATACGGTTTATAATTTGTACACGTACAATCTAAATTCAACAATATCATCATACTAGCTAGCTAGGATATTAAGAATGCTTAATTATCCGAAATAGCTTAGAATAGTAAACATACAAATTAATAATTTGCATGACATACTATTTTGTAATATTCATGATAAAAATAGCCAAGCATGTAATAAGCATATATACTAGCTTATCTACTTGTATATTAGATTGAGAAAATTTTGTACCTATAAAATTAAATTGTGGTTTTCCAAATCTGAATTTGACATGAGCACATGCAAAATTCCACAACTAAGAACAATAACAAATCAAAATAAATAAAATCTATTCCAAGCTACAAAAATGCTACCTAGCTACTTTGCTTGAAAATTAGAAATGGAATTTTATTTTATGCAAATTAAAATTGAAAAAAAAAAATCCTAAATTATAAGACTCAAACTCATCACAAATTCACAATCTCATTCTCAGGTACAATTTAATTGTAAATTGTCAAAGACTTATCTTTTTTTTTGGGAAAGATCAAAGACGTATCTTATCCTTTTATTGTTTTGTTTTGTTTTATTTATTATTATTAACATTTATTTATTTTGTGGAAAAATCTTATCAAAATTATCTAAAGAACAAGTATATATGCACGAAGGATCAGAGGAAGGATCGACAGCTGATGAAAATATGAAATAACATGAGACAAGATAGAGTAGCATGAAATAGTGGCTAATATGTATCACTAATATAAATCGGACATATTCTTTATTTATTTTATGGTATGAAGTTGATTGATATTTATTGTCTCTTTTTATGAAGCTAGTTTAGCTTACCTTAGCTTAGCTTATAATTATTCTGACGGAAAGCTTAAATTTAGACTACTTCAATTTCTACACCCTTAGTTTTTATTTTTTGGAGAATTGAATAATTATGCTATAACTTTAAAGTATTTTCTACAAGTGGATTTTATCTTAATTTTCTAATCTCCATATTGTCATGTCAATTTTAATTTATGTGTCAATTTTGCAAATATCTCAATGTTAAATCCATTTTCAATAATGCTTAAATGGTTGAGAGGATTACCAGTAATTTTTCTAACTACTACTAGTAGTATTCATTTGTTGTGTCTTGAATCAAATTCTAGTTTAACCCTTTAGGCAGACATATTCTAGTTTAGATGCTAGATTTATATGTGTAGTTACTATAAGAATCCATTTATGTCCCGAAAGATATTATCTATTTTTATCGTTTCGTTCTTCTTTTTCATCCTAGCTTAAAAAATAGACACTAAATGAAACCTATAATAAAAGAGAATTAAATAAAATTCACCATTTTCACGAAAAAAGTTTGCTAATTAGTCATAAACCGCTCAATACTCAAACAATGGTATCGATCAAAAGTAAATAATAGGTAGAGCTTTAATTAGAGATAAAAGAAAAGTTGAGGAATATTTCGCCCGACACTTGGAACAATGGTTGCTTCATGTTAAAATTGAGAAAAATTAGTGTTTCGTAAGGTAGTTCTACCTTTCAAATGATAGTAGGGCAATTCATATGCATCCAATTTGACTTTATATTAAGCTTCTATTAGAAGAAACTTATAGAGTAGTAGATGGCACATATCCCATATGAATTGTAATAGTTGTGTTTTACCTAAAATTGTCCTAAAAGGATACAAAAAAGGGGCTTATCTAGTGATGCATTTCATGGTTTATTTTGTGTTGCGCTAATTTATCTTTTGATCAAGTAGTCACAACTCACAAGTTAAGATGATAGCATTTGTTTGTTCCCAATACTCCTCTAGCATCTTGCATGTGTTGTTGCTTTACACATTAATTAAGCACGTGATTAAACAACTTAGCTTCTTTACACATACTATACTTAAGTAACTTTTTTCATACCTTATCATTTATTGAGCTAGTATCAATTGGAATATCAAAGTACTATATCCTTCGATTATTATCAATGTACTGTCTTTTGATTTAAATTTTAAAGTAGTAGGCTTGTTCATCATCATTTTGTCATTTATACATTTATAATTTAATAACAGACTAATTTTACTAAAGAGTTGTTGAAGTGTCAATAACTCGTAAATATGTAAATTGTAAACCAACACAAGAGTGAATGAGAAATTATATATATAGTAGGAAATGGCAAAGAAAAATTTATTTCCAATAAGAATACTCCCACCAAATAAATGATTACAAGGCTTATAGATACATAGAGAAGAAGCAATGCATTTATAGTAGTCGAGAGCATAACTAATGCAAATAATACAAATTAAATATTAGTATCAAAATCATTTTCCTTCTGCTTGAGGGTAGGACAGTCATTTTCAGCCAGGGTAGGATAGTCATTCTCTTGAAGGGTAGGATAGTCATTTTCTGGCAGATTGTTGACCTTGTTGGGCTCCCTAGTAACCACAATAATTTCTTTAAGGCCCATTTCAACTTTCTCAATTTCAGCCACTTCCTTGGCTGCCATTTGTTGCTTAGTGGACTTGTAATAAAATGCATAAAGTATCAATTGGGCCAGCCCAAGAAAACACCCGATTGCATTTGGAGCCTGAATCACAAAACAATAATAAATAATGTTAATATAATAATCTCATATTCCCAATTATTATTAACAAGATAATCACCAAATTAATACATTTGTGGAGCATTACATAAGAGCAACAATTTTTACTTGACTTTTGTCTTTTCAACTTTTTTTTTTTTGAAAAATAATTTTTTATTAATTTATTGTTCAATGAGTGAAGTAGGTCCAAAATATACTTGTCATTTTGGTCCACGTCATCACTTGGGCAGAATCCCATACATTAAGTGGGCCATAATAAAATTTAAGGTTAGGTACAATAATAGAGACTCATCCCATACTTGTGGGAATTCTGAAAATTAATTAAATAGAAATAGAAATATTATACACCACTAGTCCCACTACTTTTGAGTCTTTGTGTTTGAAAATGACATTTCCACACTCCGTAGCATTGTAGTACTTGCTACTTGCTAGCTAGGTTGCACCAATGAGATCTCAACATTTATTTTTATTTATTCAATTAAATTCCAAAAGTGTCATTCTTCAAACTTAATTTTTTATCCAAATTTTTTTTATACCATTACTATATAAGGAAATATTAAAAATTTACTACGGAGTGTGTTTAAGAATTACGTGGAAAAATCTATGGGTAAATAGCTTCACGAAATATAAGAGTAGTGGTTTGATAGTCTGTCTTCACGGATACTAACTTATAATTCATATGAGAATATTTGATTATCTATCTCACAAAATTGGTGTAAGGCAATATGTTTTGTGAAAAAATTAGTAAGCCCGTCTTTTATTAAACCATGCATATTTATTCCGTTAATTAAATATGGTGTAAAAATCTAGAGAATCTTATTCCAAGTAAGACAAAGTAATTAGAAAGTAACACTGATTGTCTATGCATCTAATGTTACTGACGACTACTAACTTTTTACATGGGATATATGTTACCAAAATCTGGTGTCACTTGTACCCAACACTACCAAGGTAACTAACTAAGGTAAATGTATTTTCTTTTGGACAAATAATTTGGGACCATCTAGCCTGGGTAATTTTATTTATTTTTTTTTTTAAAAAAAACTAAACATTCTTTGTAATTGCTAAAAAATAATAGGTGGCTCATGCAAAATTCATGATCAATATATGAGAATGGTAAGGGTTAGTCGGGTTGGGTATTTTTGAACACCCCTAACAAATCAGCATGCGTGGACATAAGCGCGACGCAACAAGCGCGAGAGAGAGAAATGGAGAGAGAATACGTACCACAACATATGGATCGAATGGGCGGATGGCATATAGAGTCCATATAACAGCACTGCCGAAGCATGTCACCGAGACGGCCAACGGCATATATTCCACACTTTTTGTTTTAACCACTTGTTTCTGCACATTTGTAACCCAAAACAAATCGTTAGTCTAATAACCTTTACTATATTAATTATTATGTAGTGTGTATGACTAATCAACCAGAAACCAATAATTTCCATTTTTATCACAAATGATCGTGATATTTTTTTTGAAATAAAGTCAAGTCAGATAAAGGCAAAATTGTGTTTGTAATTATTAGTTGATGTGCTACTACTCGTAGTAGCACCACATCATCCATCTACTTGATGTTCGACCAACTTATTTACCATTATTCAAATGATAATTACAATACAAAAATCATATTGTTATGAACATCTAAAAAATAAAACAATATTTGTAAGAAAAAAACATACCATGACGGCTAATGGAGAGGCGTACATAAGAACACCGACCAACTTATTTACCATTATTCAAGATGATAATTAAAATACATACAAAAATCATATTGTTATGAACATCTAAAAGTTAAAACAATATTTGTAAAAAAAAAAAAAAACATACCATGACGGCTAATGGAGAGGCGTACATAAGAACACCACTAACATCACCAAGTAACCCAAAAATGCGAGTCCGATCTTTGCTGGTATGCATGAAGGTAAGCACCAAGGCCAAGGCGATACCGACGGCGAGTATCTCACCAAGCACAAGAATGATTAAAGTGATCTTCTTCTTCTTGTTCTCGGTGTTGATAATGAAGAGCATCAAATAAATGGACTCGATCAAGCACCCGCTCGCCGAAATCGTAGATAGCAAAATGTTGTTAGGTTGGATAAATGGCATCCCATAAATAGTCCATAACATGCAGTTTAAGAAGGTGAGCAAGTATGGAGTTGCCGAGTATTGTTCTACGGATCCCTTCTTGCATATCCGAATAAATGTTGGCCTGAAAGTATCATAATCGAAACACCATAAAAAACAATATTAGTTTACAAATCGTATATATATGTTACATGTACATATATATAATATGATCAAAAACCATATACTAAAAATATGTGTGTATGGTATAATTCTTAGGGGCCCACAAGCTAAACATGTATGAAGCATGAGTGAGAAGTACGTGTGTAGAAATAAATAAAAATAAGAGAAAAATGAAGGTGAAAAATGAAAAACTTACATTGGAGATAAGTAGAGGGAGAAAGAGATGATATTCCCTGGAATCAAAGTAAAATGACCTTACGTCAAAATTGATGTATCATAGTGAAAAATATAAGGAACATGCATAATCATGGTATTTAAGATTAATCACAATGTTTAATTAGCATGTTCCTATATATATGTACATACATAATTATTTCTTCATTTCATTCATTGAGTATAGTAGTACTACAAAATAGTAATACCTAGAATACCGACGGCGAAACGAGCAACGGCGGGAGAAACCATGACTGCTATTAAGATCAGCTTAGCTAAAAATTAAACAAAAGAAGCAAGGGGATGTAATGAAGATTACAAAAAAGAAGTTAGTGTTCTAAGCTAAGGTTAATATTATGAGCTAAATAAAAAAGAAAAAGGGAAAAAAAGAGAGAGGATTTAGAAGTTCTAATGTTAGGTGTTACTTGAAAATGAGTGAGAAGGGGAGAGCAATATATATAGATCCTACAAGGACACCTTTAGGGTGGAAATAACCAATAGACAAAAGTTTAAGGGCCCCTGAATATTATTTCAGAAAATAAAAAGAAGAAAAAAACAAAAAAAATAAAAATTATAAGAGTAGTCAATAATATTAATATTCATTTAGCAAATTGTTAGTGCTCTTTCAAAGTACGTATTAGTTGTATGTGCTGTCCCATATTCGTTTTTTAATAAAATCTTGGGTATAAGATTAGATGCCTGATTTTCCTTTGTAAATTGTTAATTTTGTATCTCCGCCTTTCATTTAACCCTTTTGTTTGTCGAATTATTCTAGGCCCATATTTAGGGAAGCTATATATTCTCGCATGCTAACTTTTTTTTTTCTTTAGAAATTTCACTTATGTAATCTTTCTGTTTCAATGTACATAAATATGAGTCTTTTAATGTTATACGTACAGTCTAAAGACGGTTTGTAAGCTATTATTGTATAATTCTTTTAATTCAAAAGCAATGATTTATTATCTAGACTGTTGTATTCTACATTACCAACACATCAAATTTTGAATGAATATGTTGATTAGCAAAGTGAGATAACATAAAGAGTAATTGTACAATGGCTTATCTATATACAACGTATTGATTCATAAACTAGCGTATATTATAACATCATCATTTATTCCGAAATTCCATTTCCGTTGAAATGTCCTATTATATTTCTCATCTAACATGGATTATATATGAATTACATCAACTCAAGAATATAGAATAAGAACTTAGAATTAATTGTGAATATTTGGGAAGGAAATCGAGTTTTAAGTCAATCTCTTTTGTTAATTTTTGTGAAAAAGTAGCAAACATAAACATATATCCGTACAATCCAATAAAATAAAAATCAAAATCAACCGAGATATTGTAGTAGTAGCATTGGAAATGGGCGGCAAGAGAGTAGGAGTAGTGGTAGTAATCTTATAATATGGGATCCAAGTCATATTAATTTATAATTTCATGCAATATTATTACAAAGTCTTAAGCTATGAAAAATATACAGTCTTTATAATACTATACTATAAATACAAGTAATAGTGACCTAGTCCTAGCATTATATTTGTAGTAGCCGCACCAAGTAAAAAAGAAAAATAAAAAAATATAGAAAAATAATTTTTATTTTTATTTTTTTACGAAAATTGATCGGTAGAAAATAAAAGTTGGACTGTTTTCATGATATTTTTGTCCCCTAGTTGCTTGCAAGTAGCTAAACAGTAAACTTAATCCTCTCTTTTTAATAAGAGCTTTTTCAAAAATTGCCTAAGAACTTTTTTCACCTGAAGTTTCCGCGTTTGGATACAGCTTATTACAAGTACTCAATGTATGACTCATGACTTTATAATATAACTAATTAATATAGATTAAATAATGTAACATAATTATCATAATCAAGAATTAGTAAGGTTGTACTTGGTAATAACATGGTACTTGAGAATTATTATTCAATAACTTTGGGCGCCAACATTTCCCAAATTGCAAAGTGCTATTGCAAGCCAATTGGAACCATATATGGTGCATGCACATACAAGGCCTAGTCAATGCCATCTCATGGTGAAAAAGATTAATTTTTTTTCTTCCATTATTTTCCTTTTTTAGTCTATTGTTTGGATTGTTTTTACTAAAGATAAAAGGGGTTTAAGATAGTCTCATAGTTTATGACATAAGATATTTTGTTTATATCTCATTTTCCTTAGCTTGTCAATCTAGCTAGGGATTTTAGTCCATATTTTAGATAGTTATTCAAATTTAACTTTTTTTACCATGTAAAGTTGACGAACCCTATTATGATTATTTTATACTTATGGAGTACATATGTAGTACATATTAAATAATGATACTTTGTATTATTATGCGAACTGTAATTGTTTTTGATTTATTGTATATTCATTCACAAAGTATGTGCATCAACTTTTTAAAAATTAACAAGTAAATACCTCGTATGTGGTAATTTTAATAATGAACAAATTAAAATAATCTGTGTGATAAAATATGAACATATGATCGATTGTTTGTGATTGTATTTCTTTTGTAAAATTGATTGATTATATTGGAAAAATTACATATTCCAAGAAATAAGTCCAATGGACATACAATGCACAAAAATAATTACTACGTACATCGGTACATATATACAATCTAATGTAGAGAGTACAAAAAAAAAAAAAAAAAAAAAAAAAAAAAAAAAACTAAATTTCTTCATTAGGTGAAATCTTTCCAAAACTTGTAGCTATAATATACAATCATCTCAAATTCAAATCAATACATAAGGTGCATGTTTCTGAATTTTTATAAAAAAATTATCGTGGTTTGATTCATAGTAGGTTGTATATCTACTATCTTTCAAAAAAAAAAAAAAAAAGGTTGTATATCTACTAGAGAAGAATTACTATGCAAGCATTATATTATAGTAGGTTTACATCTACTAGAAAAGAATTTGACAAAGGGCGTGGCAAAAGAAGATCACGGATACCAGCAAAGGGCCGTGACAAAAGACCACGGACACCAGCAAAGGTTCGTGACAGAAGACGATGGACACTAGCAAAGGGCCGTGGTAGCAAAAGTTCGTTTTTTTTTAAATAAAAAAATTGAAGGCGACATCAACAGAGTAGTGCAACTCGATCGACTTCAACAAAGTGCGAATTTCCAATCGTAACGTTCGTGTTACTGCCGTTACGATTGTGGGAGGGTGTTAGGAATATAGGAAAATATATTATTGTGATATATTTTCCATATAGATCTTATGATATTATATTTAAGATAATAATATATCTTAGTGATATTCTAAGATAGATTTATGAAAGTTTATATGATAGAGTTTATATTGTGTAGGTTATCTTTTGTAGGCTATAAATAATAGCCAAGATCACTAAGATATATTATTATCTTAAATATAATTTCATAAGATCTATATGGAAAATATATCACAATAATATATTTTCCTATATTCCTAACAGAATTACTATGCCAAATTAATAAATTAATTAATTAAATTATTAGAATAGAAGGTGGAATTTAAAAATTAAGACTGAATCTTGTTATACGTACACTATATAATTAAAGGAAAAATATATATATATAAATAAAGACCAGCCTTTGTTTGAGGTAGAGCAAGAAACTCAAGGTGGTTGTTGGCTATCTATGAATATTATGATGTATGATGATGATGCTAATCATGGTCGTTATCAAATTTTAATAACATATGTAGGATTTGACTTGAAAGCTTTCAAACAAATTTCAACAACTAACACAAATGATGCTCGTACTAATTAAACACTGAAGTTAGTATCATATAATTATGACATCGTTGAATAATAAATTCATGTAGTCATCATAAACTAATTTGATTAATTATGGCCTAGACAATAATTATTTAATTAATAGAATCAATCACGTCCCCTTTTAATTTATTTCTTGATAGCATGTGTTGTGAACTTGTGATTCATATATTAGGTGTATAATATGCTACTTAAATTCTTGTTTATGTATCACGTTTTCTTTTCTTTAAGAATGTAATTTAGTTGTTGCACACTTATAAGTTGAGTTCCAAATAGTTAATATTATTAAACTTTACAACGATATCTATTTATTCGTCAAAAAAAAAAAAAAAACGATATCTATTTAAAAACATTTTACATGATATTAATTACTTTTCATACATTACCCAAAACTCTAATACATAGTAGTCAAAGTTGAATTGTGAAATAAATTAAAGTATGTCAATTCTAACTAGTAGAAGGAAGGGAGCTACTATTTTTCAAAATTTATGTTGATAGGAAACTAATGATAAACGATCAAAGTTGTCCCATTGATGAATGCATAAAATACAAATAAAAGGTCTTACAGAAACACAAGATGTAAATTTTACATTTTTTATTTTTAGTTGGTATTAATATGTTTCAGTTAACCTATTATGTAGGTTTTATTTGAAAATGATATTTCTTTCATTTATTCTAACTATCAATAAAATTTTAGGTCATTTCACCTATATATATTTTCAATTGCTTATTTTTCACCTGATGGTTATTACTTACTGATGAATACGGGTTTGGGCCATACCTGCAAACCAAGAGAGAGAGTTCACTTCACAAGTCCAAAGGAAGGTCCATTCCAAAACCATATGGCTATAAGAGGTTAGTTGATCTAGGCTATCACTAAGCCTAATTTGAGTATCAGTTCCATTTTTCGTTTTGAAAGTAATGTACTATTATAAACTAATTTGTTCAATATATAATCCAATCTATTTAATTATTAATTAGTTAGTTTATGTGTCCGTTTTTATTATTCTTTTTCTATTTTTTTTTTAAAAAAAAAACTTTTCTATGTATCCGTACATTATAAGTTTATAACACAATGTTTATGTGAATGTAGCCAATACGTTGTTAGAGAACCATGCAAATAGTGCGTGTGCTCTTGATGGTTTTTCGTTAACATTCTTGCATCTATTACAACACAATGCATGAGATCATCATTATGCTTAACTTTATGGCATAGAATCAGCAAAAAAGCATAAAATATAAATCCATGAATTAGCATAAAAATTGGCCGATTATTCCCAACTTTGGCGTTTTAACTATGCGGAATAATTTTATATATTCAAGATCGATCTTGAATTGAGAAGTTATTCTGCTTCTGGAAACAAACACCTTGATAATGTATCATGTATTCATGTGGTAGTGAGACCAAAGTTGTTACTTTGTTACAGTGATGTAGAACTTACCTTCCCTCACATTTTCTTATTAATTGGTTGACAAGTTTACCAACTTTTTTTCATCTCATTGATACTTCACACATGGTTCTTGATTAATATTTAAGAATCTGTCAATAGTCATTTGTTCATCTATCCCCACAAAATATATGAAATTTGATTTCATTGTTATGATATGGTTCTTGATCTTTTAGAGAATCTCTCTATTATCGATTCCTAATTCATGTCTCGCCACAAACTAAGAATACTTTAGGTTAGTTACTTACCTTTCGAGGTGATTTATTTTTTTTCGCCAATCATATAGATTTATTTGATTACAGCCTTTCTATCAGAAGTTATTTTGTGGCTTTGAGTTTTCCGATCACACTTTTTAAGCATACTAATCGACAAACAGGTAAACTTTTTACCATAGGAATAAATATTATTAAGAAAGTGTTTGATTAGGAGGAATATATTATTGAAAATGAGTATTTCTTTATTTGGTTTACATAAATTAAAGTTTACCTAGTTTTTCCAAGGTGAATAATTCCTCTTTCTCTACTTTCATCCATCGTATACACTATTTTCAATTCTTTTCTGCTGTCTAATATAATTTCCGCTAACAAAGTTTCCATGCAACATTTTTCGAACATGTAGATATAACTTTGTAGGGAACATTTAAAGCATAGATAAAAGACACATTTGATGAGCATACATGTACAACTTTTGAATGTATAGAAGAAATTCTTACAAGCACTTCAACAACAACAAATTGGATTGATGAGAGCCTATGTTACATGGCCTGGAGTCTTCATTTCACCTCAATTACCATGTTGGATTTTCAACACTCGAATATGGGTATGAGTTGTACATATGCCATGTACTTAGACACTTCACTTTACTTTAAAATCATAATTTTTTCTAACAAAATAGTTAAGTTGGATGTTTGGATATGTACTCGTATCTGACACAGATACCCGATGAGCTAGTCCATGTAAGATAGATGAGAGTATAAGTAATCTTTAAAGCTTTTGAATGTAAAAAAGGTTATGTACATAAATACATCTGTATGTACAAAAAAAAAAAAAAAAATACACTTTTGTTCAAAAGTTTTTCCTACAATAATGTATGTACAAAGGTTTCTTTGCTTGTTAAACAATATAATATATGCGTTTAACATAATGATACTAGCTAGACCTCAATGCGACAATAACATTCAAGGAAGTTTATTAATATCAAGTTGACTAATTAAGTTGTTTTGCTCATTGCTTTAATTTCAGTATGAATGTTCTATTAACTTTTTGTTTCTTCTCAATAACTTAAAATAATAATAATAATTTTATTTTCCAGGTAGGATTGAATAAGTTAAGGAGCGATGTTGAAATTTTGTTGTTGTTGTTGTTATGAATAGTAAGTGTTGCTCCCTTATAATGTCGTACGGTATACTAGCTAGTCATGGAGCTTTCATCATCATCAAGGCAAGTCTTCTTCATGAAAAAGATCGAGCATGAACATAAAATAAGGCTAGAATTAATCTCTAAAATTTCAAGAAAATTATTTTGATATGATAGTTCATAAACTGTTCTTATGTCTAAGGTAGTATAGGATGATTGATACCTAATACAGAATTCTATCCTTGTGTGAGTCGAAATTAGTCGAATTTTGTATCTATTTGAACACGAACCACATAATATATGTCAAAGAGCTATGTATATCTTAAGGTAGGTTGTAATCAAAAGATTTCATCATCTCATCAAATTGGTCTTGATCCTACGGACCAATCACAATCTAGGTACATCAATGTGAATAAAACAATCACCATCGGATATAATTGTAAACAAATCCTCCATTCGTTGTTATACAAGTAGTACAACATTAGCTTTCACGTAGTCTCCAATTCACACATTAGTGTAACTAATCTTACAAGATTAGACATGATAATTTCTTAAATTTTCTTTTACGCGATGATAATAATAAAATATGGTCAAAATTGGTAAAAATGACCCACAAAAGGCAATGTTATACTAATTTGAGACGAGGATAATTAAGTAGTTAGGTGTGTGTATACTGCTATACACATAAGCAAACCTGAAAAACTTGCTCATGCCAACCAACAAACTAGGATTATAATCTACTCATAAACCACCAATTAAAACAACTAACCCTACCAAAAAAACTTAAAACAAATTAATGTGTTCTTCTTTTGACAAATTAATTCTTTCAGTTTGGGGGATTACCTTTGATAATAATAGATCACAATAAAAATTTAAGGGGCCCCAACTTTGTTACATTGTTTTAAGTTGATTAATTAAGCACAATCTAAGATATTGGCACACAACATTCTTGAAAAAAAAAATAATTATAGGAAACTTGTACCTTTTAAACTTATCTTTCAATAATTAAAAACATTATATTATACAAATAATTTTTTTGGCAGCAACTAAAATCTTCCACAACTTACTATTTAAGATTATGCGTTCCACCTCTTTTAGACATCAGATGGACAATCATTTGTGCTAAGATTAATTATTTTAATCAGAATTATTAAAACTATGATTACGTTTTATACATTAGTTCAGTGTGCGACATGTATACACTAATGTGGCAACGCAAGTAATTTTTCCTGTTTATTGATCATAAGCATAATATATTGGTTGCTAATGGAACCAATCATATAACTAATATATAAAGCTAAACTGTTAGCTAGGTCACGAAATAACGACACTTGACATTCCAACTTTTCGCCAAGTGTCACGCCATCTTGGATAGATTTGGCATTCCAATTTTTCGCCAAGTGTCACGCCACTTTAGATAGATTTTAATAGACTTCATACATAAAAATCACCAAGTGTCGCACCATCTTGGATATATTTGGATAGACTTCATAAGATAAAAAGTTAGTTTAGAATAAGATTGTTAGTTTAGAGTTTTATTTTCGCTAAAATACCAAATAATAAACTTATAATTAGGCCAACATCATTTAACGTTTTAATTTTTCACGCACCAAGTATCGTACCACGTTGGATAAATACAGATAGACTTTGTAGCAAAAAAAAAGTTAATTTTAGAATTCTATTTTCAATTAAATTGAATCATAATATAATTTTATCTTAAAAGTCCATAAACAACCCGGGTATCGCACGGGGCACAAAACTAGTTATAATATAAAGTTTTTAGTAATATTTTTATCTTATTATATAAATCTATTTATAACATAAATATTTGGCTTAATTGTTTGACTTTATGATAAATTTGATGGACCAACTTAAATGGAATACATACCTCCACTAATTAAGTATAAGAAATATAATTAAATTAACTGTAGAGCCGCCGAGGAATATGGTCTAAAAATCTGATTTGATGCGTCGTCAGATCCACCTTGACTTCTGACATGGCATTCATGAACTAATTAGAAGCAAGAATTATTCCAACGCCCCCCACTTAATCTTGTCAATAAGTGGTGAATAAGACTTTTTCACCTTTTTTTATTTCTCTAGATAATTAGCTTTTTTACTCTTTATTTGAGGGTTAATATGTCTAGGTATTTTGTTAGTTACTTATGTATAAGTATACGTAGGGATATAATTATTTTAGTTTTAATCAAGACAAATACGAATCGGTTTATCAACTATTCATCTAATATAGAAAGTCATTTGAACAGTGACTATTAAAGCGTGGATGATTTTGAGTCTTATATATTGGATGTGAATGTTTAACTATTGACTTATAGATCTAGAAGGAACGTAAATTGGATGAATAGAGTAACTCAATATCAATAATAATGGCAACATTTACAATTTCCTCAATTATTATAGACGGGTCCGCGTTTTACTACCAGTCACTAGTCACCAATAGTGGTTTATATCATTGATATGATAATTTTAAGATTAATGAGGATTGGATAAGGGATGAGAAAGATGATGAGATGATGTAGAAGGAGTTCATGGCTCAAAGAAGAAGATTGGTGGGTGGGGTTACATAAATTATATTTATGTGCTTAATTTGTCCAAATTATATATGATGGATGGTCTAAATAATCTTTGAAGATATTTCCACTAAATAGCTATTCAATATCTAGTTGTCTTATCCTCATTGCATTTAGAATTTTATAGAACTCAAATCTAACTAGTACGGAGTACGTGTAGTTAGTACTTCATATGAATACAAATTTATTTATTAATTTATGTTTTCTCATAAAATGTGTTAAAATCAATAATATAAGGATGAAACACTGCACCAAAACCAGGAAATTATGCAATTGAATACTCTTATACCTCGTACAACAATTACCGTACCATGTGTTATTATTTTCTCATTAACTCATTATCATTATATCATCTGACTGTATGAGTTAATTTACTTAAACTTCAAAATACAATTAATGTTTGTAGTTTTAAGTTTAAAATTCAAATATTATATACGGTATCTTATTTACCAATTGAACTACTTGACATTAAAATTTGAATTGTTTTTCTTTTTTTTATTTTTTTCAAAAATTTCTACTTTAGTATGGAGTAATTGCACATGATATATCCAATATGCAAATAATTATTTAAAGATAATTTTTGACATCAAAAGTGAAAATACTTCCAAAAAAGAATATTTTGACTTTCAATTTGTTTTATTTTTCGTTTGCACTATAAAGTATAAACAATCTAAACATGGGATAATAAATACAAGTAAGATGAACGTGAACCTTTTTTTAGACATGTATTTATCTAATTTTCTTTTTGTTTTTATTAGGAGTGATTATGAGGATCGAGTTTGATTTGTATGCATTCATCTGTTTGGGAGTGTTTCTTAGGAGCTTTTTGGAGATATAAGAGTTTTTTTCATTTTTTTTTTTAATTTTTTTTTTTACCGTTTTAAAAGCTCTTTGATGTGTTTGCTTAATTTTAGTTTGAAATAACTTTTTGGGTCCAAAAAACTCATTTTTTAAATTATGGCTCACATAAGGAGCTTTTTGAAAGAGCTTTAAGCCTTTTATTGTTTTATACACTAAAGCCGCATCTATTTAACAAACACTTTTACATAAATAAACTAACTATAATAAGCTAGTTAAAACAACTAATGTAAACAACTAATATCTAATAGCTGATCAGATTAAAGCAACTAACATCTAACAACTAAAATGTAATGAGTGCATTATTATATACAGAGTACTCCCTTTAGTCCCTCATTTCATAATGTTTTTCACTATTGTTGTTGCATGGTGTACTGTAATAAGAGTAATAACACATTTAATTTCTTTGACTATCAATAATATAACATATAACATATTGTATCCAATATTATGTGGATGCTAAAAAAAAAATCTATAAACTTTACATTGAAGCAAAACAACCAAAGATCCGAAAAGATAATTTTCTTAAAAAAATTATATTTAATATCTAAACTACTTGTACTCTTTATGATCAAAGTTTCTAAACTTTAATTACATGAAAGCAAATGTATAAAAACGAAAGAAAGTTGCAAAACGAAAAGTGGATTTATTTTTTCAAAAGAAATGCATTATTTTATAAAAAAAAGGAATGCATTATTTTATCCAAAAAAAAAAAGAATGCATTATTAAATACATAAGAGCAGAGTACGCCATACGATCCAGTATCAAAACACTCTATGTGATAATGCAAGAAGCATAAACCACACATTAATACACCCTTTCTGCCACTAAAAAAAGAATTGGACGGTCATTATAACACATTTCTATATAAAGACAAATATCATCAACTCTTATCTTTTCTCTCTTTGGTCAAAAATTTCTTTTAGCTAGTGTCCAAATTGAAAAAATCTACAAGTAGTAGCAAGTATACATTGATACATTATACAGTACGTTGTTGTTATTATTATTATTTTTTGTGATATTGTTGCATGCAATAAAATTTTTTTAAAAAAAATACCTACTGTTGTAAAATTTAATAAAGAAAAAAGTAAAAACATAAGATGAACAAGAACACCAAGTTAGAGTACGTTGTTCTAATGATTACAAATTTGAGTTTGCAACTTGAAAAGGACCAACAATGAACTATAGAATGTCCTTTCGATAATCTTTACTTGGTTGATTGTCCCCTTTTTTGCTTTCATCGATCTTTTACGCGTTTAATCTTGAAAAAAATATGTTCTTGGATAACCTTTTTAGGCTTTTTACCATATTGTAAAATTTATAGCTTAGATTAGCCACTATATATCTATATCAATTGGTACATCATTTTTTTTGTATTTTTGGATGTTCTTATATTGGTAGAGACGTTCTTACTTTTTTTGGTCAGCGGGTACCAACCCATTTATGGACAGGCTGTTTGCAATGTCTATAAATTAAATAGTTGCCATGCACCTTATATATATATTTTATACAATAATAAGATTGATGTGTATATCTAGCTATACTATATATATAAGTAATAAGTTATATTATGTAATCTCGAACTCTATAAAGTTAGAGGTATAATTAAAGAACTAATGATATATGACCATTATTGAACAGACAGAGGTAGCATTTTTAATGTGTGATTTACTGTAAATGATACTTGTATAGTTGTATATGTGTCTACAAAAGACATTCAAGTTCGACATATATACTGTGTTACATGAGGTGTAATACAATTTATTCGTCTTTGTAAATGTATCTTATTAATAACTTGTCCATTGTCATTAGATGAATGATTAGTCAAATGAGATTGAAAGCAAAACCTTAATTGTTCTGCGTATATCCTATTCATGATGTTGGATATTGGTTTTAGAATATATGTATGCATGCATTAGATTATTTTTCTTAAAAAGTGATTTAAAGAACAATGTCTAGATAGTGTACGTATAGATGTAACACATGCTGAAGCTAGATAATTGTTATAAAACCGTATATTATGCTGTGTATAAAACCGTATAAGTGATCAAGAGGATAATGTTGTAATTCTTGTAAATCTCACTGTATAGAGTGAAAATCGTTATCTTGTCACCTTTATATTAGTAGCTTAGAGACAAACTTCTATTCTTAACACTAAACTTGAAAAAAGAAAGCAAAGAGTGAATAAAATTAAAGTAATAAACACTTTAACTAAGGAGTAATTGATGTTGAAAGTGAACTCTCCCTTGTCTCAAATGATCAATTAGGGTACAGTGCATTAAATACATGATTGTGTGGTTTATGACCATCACATATCACATGTGGTCCTGACTAATAATAAAAAGTTCTCATATCGCAGATTCTCTAGCTCAATAGTAAATGAAAATTTCACCCCACAACTGTGTAACCCTATAATATCAACAAGTGTCTTGTAACGTATGATTGTGTGTCTAAAACAGACAACGACTAGTGTGACAAACCTAGAGCATGCACCTAATAATGTTTTATGGAGCTAAGATCAACCAAAAGCAAAACAAAAGTATAATTAAAACATAAAAATGGACGGAGTATAATGTTCCAAGAACTTTAACTAGGTTCGAGGAAAATGCTAAGTTCATTAAGATACTTTGCTTCCAAAAATGAATGATCTTCTCATGCTCCAACAAAACTGAATGACAGCTAGCTGTTACCAAGATTTCATATTTTTGGTAAAAAAGTGCGACCACCTCCTTTGTATCTGCAGCCACTGTAATCTGCATGCCAACAACACCAAATGCGTTTCAATTCCCTTTTTTTACTTGCTTATATGCATGCTGACTCTTGTCTGCGTCTTCCTCGATTGCTTAATTATTGTTTTTTTAGGCAAAAAGATGGATTGGTTTTAATTTAATCCCTTTTTGGTGCGTAATTAGCAAGTACTATAGCTAGCTAGCTGGTTGATAAGAGTCCGTTGTATAGACTTGTTTGACTGGCTGGTAGTACAAAAGTTATATATTGATAAAATTAATCGGTAATTTTAGTTATTTTGTTATTTGAACATGTGAAACGACAAATTAGTATTGTAACGATTTAGGATGGTAAGGATGAAACTTTTAGCAAGATTAGAATAAAAATGTCATTTGGCTATAATTTCACAACCAGCTTACCTAAAAATCCCATTTTCCCTACTTAGAAATTTGAGTTTGAATGTAATTGATTTATTTGATCATCTCTTTACTTAACACCTAAAATAATTGAAATATATTTTTCAAAAAAAAAATAAAAAATTAATAATAATAAAAATTTGAATTGTTGATTCACCCTCTAAATTGGTCAAATTAGTCAAACTTTGTTTAGCAGGCCAAACAAGACCTTGCTCTAATTACTAATAGCGTAAGGTCTTGTTTGGCATAATGACGTAAAAGAAAAGTGTGACAATATGATCACCAGTTACATTTATATCCTTCTACTACTTTATGTGCTTGATTACCTATATTGCATCGAGATTGGAGTGGGTGTTTGAACATCCAACATTATCTAAATCACCCAATATCGAGCATTACTAATGTTCATGAAATGTCAACCTAGTTTATCTAATTCATGGACACTTAATATTAAGCATTTACTAACATTGTATCAGAGCTCCTAAATCTCTTGTGAATTATTGTCCTCTGCATTAGGGCAATACGATTTATTGTGATAATTTCAGTGCCATATATTTGTACGTCCATTAATCTCTATTCAACACTAATGCGTGCACATAACATATAGAGATGAATATTCTTGTGAGAATGTTCCTATATATTCGGTATCACACAATTAGAACTATCGCGCATTGTAACCCTTATAGATAGATATTCCATATGATTGATTAACGGAATACCCTCCGAGAAATTTTACACCCTCACACCTATTACCAAAATCAATCCCTTTCTCCATAAGATTTTTATCATACTAGGTCAGAGAGCTATTCTAATAGGAGTGTGTTGAAATGGATACCTCACGCACCTTGAGCTTAATTCTGTTTCTGAAAAAGTGAAAAGGTTTAAGAGTCGTACCTTGATAATTTTGTGTATCTCTGTTGCTCACATGATTCCAATAAAAACATTAAACGTGGCTACTCGTATTAATGTTGTAATCAACGACTAAAACAGCGACATTTTGTTCAGGCAATTCAGCCTCGACTTTTGCATATTACATTCCATGTGATTAAGCCAGTATATGTTTCATATATTTATGGGATTTTTTTAACTACATTGTACAACATAAGACATCACATTATACATGAGTAAATGTTTTGATTCTTAAGTACTTGCGTAATATTGTATGTTGCAAATTTGCCTTTTTCTATATTGTGAGCATTTTGGACGAGCCATCTGTTGGAATTAGACTAACTCGAATTATTCAAACTTGTACTATGCTCGATATTAGATATATAGCTAGACTTTGACGTTAATGCACCAGTGGATTAATTAATGAGTGGTATGACTATGACTAATCTATTGTCGATTAGTTTTGTATATAATTTAATAATGTTTGACACATCTCATGAAGCTAACTGGAACCGAAAATAAATTAGATGATTCGTCCCAAGAATAAAACTACATAAAATCAATATCAAGTCTAAACTAAATGACTTGTTTTTCACCTACATAACAACAAATAGTACTTTAGATTATTCTCGCTCTTTGCTTAAACTTAATTACGTTTAGTTTTGCTAAACAAACATATTAGCATTTTATGGTCCTTGTATGTGATTGTTTCGATGTTTGATTAAGTTAATTTAATTATGCCAATAATGTAATTAGAATAATAAATATCTTATTTCTCCTGATACAGCTAGTTTACCACTGTCAAAAAAGTCAATGTACTCCATTCTCTCCCAATTGTTATTTGTTAATACTCAATTAGAAAATTTTATCAACACTTTAACAAAGATGCAAGATATGCATGCAACTTTTCCTTTTATCGGTTTTTAAGGGGTTGTTTGTTTGATGGAAATTGAAGGTGTGGTGGTATTATTGGGTGATTTTAACCTAACTCTACTATTTCGCATGTTTATTTTCATTCAAGGAATGTGAAAGAACCTTCTAATTCATCCTACTCCCACTAGCTTCTCACCATTGTATTACATAAGGTTATTTCGAGTTAAAGACGGAGTTAGGATGGGGTAAGGAAAAGTCTAAAATGCCATTAACGAGAAAGGATGAGGAAGAGAAACATCGTGTTAATGAGTGTATTTATGTAAATTGTTATTTAATCCCAACATACACCTTCTAAATTTATCAATTACCCGTCTCAATCCTACAAGTCCCAAAACCAACACCCGTTCCTACATTTTATGGCCCTTAATGATATATATCGAAGATTTTTATACTTATTACTTTTATAATATTTTTGTCGATGTTGAATATTATTATAGTACTATTCTATCGTAAGCCAATACGTGATACAAGCTAGTATTATATGTCAAACCTAAGCTAATCTATATATATATTTTTTATGATGCATGGTTTATGTGAATAAAGTGACACTATTGATAATCATAACAATTATATAGTAAAGTTGGCAAAGAATACAAAAGCTAGGGAAAACAATAGTAGCTACATAAAAATCTCCTGATGATGAAAAAAAGATTGTCAACGGAGATAGAGAAAAGAGGAGGACGTAGAATGTTATTGAGAGTTCCACTAATAAAGAAAATGATCATGGCATTTTTAGAATTGGTCTTGCACGATTGGCTATCTTGTAGAATGAACTTTTACTTTACAGCAATGATCCTAGTAGACAATAGATAAGCAAACCTCTAAAATAAAGTGTCTTCAATTCCCAAGTTTCGTCTATTCCAACTAGATGTCTTATAGGTTACACAATTATTTCTATTGGCATAATTTTATGGGATATATATCCTTGTACTTTTGCAACGTATATATGATGATAAAGCCTTTTTATATATATATTCTGAAAAAAGTTATGTACCTAAAATGCTTAAGTTTTAAAAACATTACTTAGTACGTGATAGAGATTTATCAAACCTACTAATTAACCCATTTGTTTTGTTGTTATCAATAAAACCTACGTAGTACAACATCATTTGATCCGAGTTAGGCTTTGTAATTGAATGGTCATGGGAATGAGAGAGTTTTCTTTTAACCTAGAGTTTGGTTTATGGGAGTTCAATCCATGCAATAAGGTACATTACCAATACAAAACACGAGTAATGTATGTTAAAAGAGCTAAACTAGTCCAATTCTATCATAAAAAAGCAAACTTTTTTATTGGGTTGTTCTTCATTTACCCCAGGATGGTTAAATAGATTGAGACATATAGGGGATTTTTTTTCTCAAAATTTATGTTATGTTGGATAATGGTTTTTAGAACTTTGTTGAGGATGATTTCTACTTTGGCTCTAAGACTTCTAGAGAGGTGACAATAAACATTGATGTTGCAAGTTCAAACTACAATATTACCACACAAATTAAATGTTTTAAATTGGTTCTAAAGTTTATCATTGTATCTTGACTTTGTCGACGATTGATAAAATTTTACAAGATTGTATTCTTTTACCTAATTTATAGACGATACCTTAAAGAGCATAATTACATTAATATTGTGTTACTCTTATGTAGTACAATAGTATTTACTCGATTCCAAGTAGAGTGTTAATCCCCCTAACATCCAAGCATCAAATAATATAAAATTTGGTCGTTATCTACACTATTAAACCATCCAATAATTTTGTAGAACAAACTAAAGTTGCCAAATGAATAGATTGGCAATCATAGAAAAGGTTAAAAACTAGATACTTTAATTTGTCATCTGACATCAAACTTTCAACCAGAATAGTTACAATGCAAAGATATCATTATTTTGATGCTTGATTATTTATAAATACAAGTGATCCAAGTGTATATTATTGTTTAAAGTTTGATGGTGCTTATTGTCTTTTTAAAGGAAGAAATTCACAAAGCATGTATAAGAATACTTTAGCTTCATAAGTTGGACCTTTTATATATGGATATCAATACTTGTCCAACACATTGTGGACACGTAGTTATATAAATAGAAATCATAGATTATTTCTATATATTAAAAGTTTATACTACGTATAATAAAGACAACCACACATAATATTGACTACTTGTTCTGAGACATGATATAAGGCTTGTATAATAGCGTTTTCAATTCCTAGTCTTCATCAATCTTATAATTTATATATTTGGGTTCACCTTGTACAGATTTATATGCTCTCCACTACAACCTTGTATTCTAATTTCTATGGCTCCTAGGAACCTAAGGAAAAAAAATTGTATAATATTTTTTTTTCTTCCAATTAATTAAACTAAAGGCGAAATTATGCTAGATAATATACTTAATCACTACTTGTATGGAGTATAAGAGATGACCAATATAGAATCTCGCATATGTTCAAAGTCTTCAAACCCTTATTTTATTTTATTTTATTTTATCGTTAGCTCAAATCCATTGCTATGTTTGTAAATGGCAATTGCTCCGTTAACTATTAATTGCTCGGTTAACTATTAATTGTTAAAATTAGTTGCATTGATATATTTGCCAAACACTGACTTATTCATTCTCTTTATCGATTATATTTCATAATTCGTAATTTTATTTTTTTCTTAAAAAAAAAATTACGAATTATGACCTATAGTCTTAACTAACAAGACGTCTTAAAATATTGTAATTCATATATACGACTCCTTTATAATTCGAGTATAAGTAAATGTTGTCTCCTAATCTAACACTCCGTTAGACCACTGAGTACATTCAAGTACAACAAAAAAATGCTCTAACTAGTTACTACCAAGAGTAGTCACGTTTGAGATCGAGGCATAATGTTTGTAAGATAAAAAATAAAGTGAACTTAAACAAGAACCCGAAAATTGTAAGGGGCGTTACCATTAAAAAAAGGACCATACAAATCATATAGGAGGCAAAGAATGCTTGACCTCACGGTTAGCGATAAGCCACCGGTAACCCTTTAGGCTTTAGCTTTGTAGAAAGCGGCCCAGCTTATTTATCAAGCAAAACAGTTTGCAACTGTTTTTGTTTAAATATCATGGGAATTCTTATTTATCTCATTTTTCAAATCTAGTACCTTATTATGGAAATCTATGACATTGGCATAAGCATATTTGCCCGACTTAAACAACAGCGTGTTGAATATTTTTGGAGTCAAAATTTTTTAGAATGGAGAATATTCTAGCTTTTATAAGTTTATTAAATCATTTAAATGTAGAATATATCATAAAAATAAAAATAAATAAAATAAAAATAAAGTCACGTTTTTGGGCTTTTTGGCCCATTACCATTTACAAAAATAGATGCCTTTAGTATACATAGTATCTAAAATCTAATCGCCCCAATAGGCCAGTATCATTCATATAAATAATGTATAGTTAATTAAGAAAATGAATATTTCTTAAAAACAAAACAAAAAAAAAATAGAAGATGAATGAATATGCTTCAATTTAGCATCGAATACGGAATACGTCCACTTAATTTTGAACTCAGGCGACTTTTGAACTCTTTTTCCCCTTGAAATGAAGAACATGTTCTTTGGAGCAATTTCTTTGATCCTTTGTGTCTGTTGTTTCATGATACTCTCTTGTTATAGGACAATTCAACTAATATGTTATTGACATTACCCCTCGTTTTTCTTTCGCCCACTGAATTCTATTCTATTCCTAGTACAACTATAAATCTATAATGTTACATGGGTTTGTATGTGTATCTTGCAAGCCCTACTCGTGTCATACATGCGCCAACACATAGATTATATGCCATGCGAATTATACACGTGGCATACACCATAGCATTTATTTTAAATGTTACTAGTTGCATTTAAATAATATGTAACCTCATTAGTTGCATATTAACGAATACTTCACTACATATAAAAAATGTATAATAGCATCATTGTTTACGAGTGATTAATCTTACATTTTATTCACCATTGTTTGCTACGAATACTTCACCACATAAAAATATTATCTAATATCACTAGTTGCATATTAAAGAGATCCCCAAATAGAAGTGACTAGCACCAAAACAAAACTTTACCAAAGTCCACAAATGAAGAAGCAAGGAGATTCGATCCACATTGTACTTGAAAATTAGCTAACATTAATGGTTGATGAAATCAAATAGTTAGCATATATTAAATTGAAAATTAGTCAAAAAGTTAAGTAAATCAAAAGATGGCACTAAACTAAAAGATATTAAAAGACCTTGGAAGTTACTAAGAAAATGTATATAAAACTCAATAAATGATAAGTTAGCTAGTTTAAACTAAGACACCGTTTTTTTTCACGGACTATATTTTTCGTAAAAAATGAATTACAATGGAAAATATTTTTCAAGGGAACACATATTTGTAAGAAAAAAATGGATGGGAGGAGAAATTTTCGGAGTAGAGAGGAAAATATAACATTTTTTTTTCTTTCGACAGGATATTGTTTTCTACTTTTCGGAGAACTACTCTTCATTACACCATTTAAAAGGAAAACAGTACAAATGAAAAAAGTCATGTTCGTAAATAACGTTTTCCTTCAAAACAAATAAAGCCTAACTATCCAACCCTCAGTCTCATAAACAAAATGTGTTTTTTTTTTTTTTTTTTTTTTTTTTTTTTTTTTTTTTTACTTTGTAAGACCCTGCAGTTAGGCATTGATGAGACTGACTGAGGGTTGGATAGGGCCATAGGGGGAGAACAACTGGATATTCGCGACGCGACAGTTAATCTTGAGATACAGGCCTTTCAAGAGTAATCCTAAACAATACCACAGCAAACGATTATCTGCCAATTGAATAAATTACGACATCCTTTTTTCTATAAAGGTCTTGCATATGGAGATTAGTCGGATACATTACAACACCAACAAATGATGCAGAATCAGTTGCTTTACTATTTGCTAAACTCTGCCTATCGAACTATTCCTATGTGTATATGTTTTCTATATTGTCGGTCTCATTCTAACAGGGGCCACTATAAAAGAACACTGATGTATAACTATAAGTATAAATTCCTGTCAGCTTGCAGTTTCATGGATGGTTATTTCGCTAGACATAGAGTTTATTTCACATGCTATGACAGCCCTTGAGGTGGCACGAGTTTTAAGTATCATTTCTTCATACTCATCCTCGGGTTTTGACAAAGCAACGATTGCACCTCCAGCACCAATCGAAGCTTCACCCTCATGGATAACAACTGTCCTTATCACAATGTTTAAGTCGAATGTCCCATTAACTGAGAAATAACCAATAGAACCAGAATAAATACCTCTAGAACAGCTCTCAAGAGAATCAAGAATCTCCATGGATCTCAACTTCGGAGCACCTGTCATGGATCCACCAGGAAACGCAGATCTGACACAATTGATAGGACTTGCATCTTCATGTTTCTTCCCTCTAATTGTACTCACCATTGTATGAACAGTAGCATAAGTCTCCACATCCATGAGATGGGGCACATGAACAGAACCAGGATCACAAACCTGTCCAAGGTCGTTTCTGAGCAGATCAACTATCATCAAATTTTCAGCCTGATCCTTCTCACTGTCATAGGTTATAAAAAGAGTTATAAACAGAGGAATACGAAGAACAGTATAGACTTTTTGGCTCAAGATCAGGGTCTTTTCTAAATTGTTCCTTTTTAATTTAGGTCAACAGAGTTGTTAAAGCACAGGAATATATTGTTTTTGAAGGAATGCAAAGATATACAAGCGTGTGGAAGCACTACATACTCACAAATACAGTAAAAAGGGAAGCCAATTTTAAATTTCATATAATCAGAGTAATGGTTCAAATATACCTGTACTGAAGCTGCAATTTAAGCTGTTCATCACTTTCTGGCGTTGAACCTCGAGCGACGGTACCTTTAATTGGCTTTGCTTCCAGGATACCATCTCTATCCAATTGCAGAAATCTTTCTGGAGAAGAACAGCAGATGCATAATTTCTCTTTTGGGAAGTTCAGCCATGCAGAATACGGTGCAGGATTCTGTTCTCTGAGTCTGAGGTATAGATTTAGAGGATCTACCTCTTCAACATTTTTCCTCAGCTGAGTTGTGAGACACAACTCATAGCTTTCGCCATCTTTGATGTACCTAAGGCACTTCTCAACATCTTGTATGTACTGATCTCTCGATTTTTCGGAGGTGAAGCCAGCTTTAAGTGGAGAGAACATCGGAGGCCAGGTTTGTTGCTCATTGTTAATATCTGCAACACTAAATTCCAAGCTAAGAAGCTTCAGCTGTATATCATCTAGCCATGACGATTCAGTTGAACTTTTGTCCCATAATGACACAGCATAAACATCACCATTGTGATGATCTATTGCCAAAAAGTTATCTACAAAGAAAAGGCAGGCATCTGGAGCAGAAGATTTGTGTGAATTAGATGCAGAACCACACTCAACTTTAAGATTATACCTGCAAATTGGTAACAGTTTGGGATACTTGAATAACAGATATAGAGGCATAATGTGATTAGAATGACTTAACGTTCATTTTTCAAGACTAATCTAACATACCCAATGTAACCAACATATCCACCGCAAAAGTTAAAAGGTAGCCCTTGATAATCTTCATCATCACAATGAATTGATAAGAGATCCTGTAGTTTGGAAACCAAACCCATATATCATATACAGCTGATACAGAAGATTAAATACTGCTACGAAATGGAAATATTAATTGTGTATTCAAGGTTCGATCAAAATAAACATTGCAGAAGAGGCAGTCCCATTACAATTATGTACTCCATATTACAAGTTCAAATATAGAGTGAACCTTATATGACACAGTGACATACCAATGTCAACTGACTCCGGAGCCAATATCTAATACATTAATGAGTTACGCACTTCTTTGATGTAATTGCAAACATTGGAAAATATAAGCTACAGTAAGCTTCTAAATTCTAAAGCAAAGTAGCTCAACAGCTTAACACCCAAAGAATAATAAGTAGAACATATTCCAGCATAAATTCAGGAGGAAAAAAAGCCACACACAGGACAAATACTGTTTTTTATTAAGATTTTTCATTTCCATCAAATCTCAGAGAATGAAGTCATTGGTATCACAGTTTTCATCTCAAAATCTTTATTATATGCACACAGGCATATTATCCTCATTTTTTCATTTAGTATATATTATCTTCTAAAAGTTTTCCACCTAAATCAAGTATGTAATATACCCACAGAAGTTCTGTATATATTATCTTCAACTTCTGATTCTCCAACTGTTGATAGACTCCTATTTTCTCTAACTTTTTCATTTTCCTCCATAAAATTATTATTTGCTGATCAGAAACTAACACCAACTGCTGGCACTCCTAGAGAAAGCAAAAACATGTATGTACCAACAGTTCATGAATTAAATTACGTAACTACTGGAAATATAATAACAGATATACTGAGCTGGATAGTCCAATTTACAAATAAAAGCTCACCTATACTGATCCATAATTTATATATATATACTGCATATTAATCACCATTATAACTAGAAAAATAAAATAAAATCACAATGGGAATTCTCCTTTATGTTGCTTTTACGTGTTTTAAAGAGAAAAAAGTTCATGACAATAGCACAATAAGTAATAAATAGTCTACTTGCTCCCAGCTGAATATATACAAACATTTCTTTCTCTTCTTTAAATGTTTTGTGGGGGGGAGTGGGTAAGGTGGTGAGGCAGGTGTTGGTAGTGGAATTTTCTACCAAAGGAGTCACTTTCCCCAGGAGTCACTACTAGTCTAAAATATATCATGATTCTACTATGCGCATTTAGTATATATCACTCTGTCTCCACTAATCCAGCAACAAGTAATTGGAAGCAGTTGTGCCTGTTTTCCATATCTAAATATCCAAACGGAAATCTTGTGTAGTTAGATAAAGACTGTTCAATAAGCTAGACTAGCACACATACCTTCTCCAAGAAATCAAGAAAACCATTTTCCAAATACATGTTTGTAACATTGCCATGAGCATTTGCAATTGAGAGATGACCTCCATTTCTGAACATACAATTACCACAAAAGAAAACCTTAGATTCTCCAAGAAAGTAAGAGGAAAAAGAAATGAAGAAACAATAAGCTTTAATCTGATAATGGACAATTTAAAACTTTTAATGCATCAGCTGCGATCTCAGAAGAGGAAAGGCAAGTAGAAATATAATTTCATGTCACTGAACAAAATTGCAAAGAGTACTCAAACAGTATTTCATAGACCACGTTTATCAAATAGCAAAGCCAAGACTCATTTCAGCACAAAGCTACAAATGGTGGCAAGTAGAAGATTTGGTACAAATAACATAATCATGAAAAGATACATAAGAAACATAGATTAGACCTTTCATCTGACAATTTGAAAGTAAGTTGCTTCCATAGAGATCCACCTTTTGTCCCCATAAAAGAAAAGCGAGCTCTTCCCTGACATAGATGCAACAAAATGTTTGTAAAAAAAAAACAAAAACCCAGCACCATACACTACAACGATGAACAGAAATTCAATAGTAAGCGAAGTCATGTAAATAAAGAGATGTGAACTGGGGAGGGAGGATAAAACATTATCAGAGAGCAAGTATAAAAAAATTTAAGCGCTGGTAAAATGTTTGGGGTACAAGAAAGATTTACAAAGAACAACAATATGGTTCACTAATAATGTGTTAAAACCTAGGAAGCTTAAACAGTACACCCAAAACAGAAATGGAATAGGCCTAAACAAAAAACCGTCAGACCATCAGTTTCAGGGGTGTTGCTCCGAACCCCCAATGGGGGCCACAATCTAACAATGTGGATAAAAAAAAATGGAAAACAAAAAAGGGATCTTCACTAAAAAGATTTCCTTTGAAAAATTATCTATAATACATATTTATTTTCATGGAGACTTTGATAGTGTGATATTTCAGAATGTGCACTGACAAATTGCTCATTGTCATTTGAGTATATTCCTTGTTTCTTGAACATTTTATCTGGAAACACCATCATGTAGCATTCTGATTTTGGGTTGCTAAATGACAAAAAATGATGAAATCAATCTTGTTAGTGTTAGTCCTATATTTTCAATTTAATAATTTTTAAATGAACTAATGGATGTTTTCATGAGATTAGGATTGGATCCAAATTTTAAATCAAACTTCGTTATTATATGGAGCAGGGAACCATAATTTAGAAATCTAGTAGGCCATCCATTGCTGAAACATTGTATTGATTTAATTTTCTGCAACTTGACAAGCTTTATATAATGGGAGGAATTATTTTGCATTAACAAGGAGTAAGACCTAAAGCAAATCCAATTAATTTATCAGCATATGCATCATACTAGGCTACTAGCACACACAAACTGACATGGATGCTTAAAAAGACAGAACAAAAAAGTTGTTTACTTTAAAATACAATGAAATATTATTAAAATTTATAATTCTTTTTCAACAAACTCCTCTGTTAACCTAATGATAAAACATATTTCTTCTCAAGTACTGCATATAATATCAACAAAGTGATCAAGTATAGGATCAGATAATCCAACATACCTTTTCTATTGATGAACTGTCAAGCCAAAAGGTTTCTTCAGCGTTGCAATTTCCAAATAGTTTGGAAAATATATTTTTCGAACCACCAACTTTGTTAGCAAGAGAATCAAGTTTATACCACCTTAATTTCAGGTGTTGAACTCTCAAACTCTTTCTCGAAAAACTTAAAAGATTGCTGATACTAGGATGGCTTATGTGATTCTCCTTATTGATAAATGGTCTCCTTGCCAATAACTGGACGGGCTGAACTGTCTGAGGTTTCTGCATGCATGCTAAATAAACTTTACTGCTCAGGTTACAAAGAGTATAAAATAAATTTTGCATAATCAGAAGTTTGCAATGGCTAAATGTGTGCAAGAATTCAACACTCAAGTGTCATTGTAGCCGATGAAATTTAAACGACCAAGCAATTACAGCACTATAGTATCTCATTAGACACTAAGATGGAATGGAAGCTTTAAAAGTTCCAAGGGAGCTACATATAATATCAGGAAAGCCACTATACCATTTAACTTTCTATTAGAAGATGATTGCCCCAATCCTTGCCAATAATCCACAGTTAAGTCTCTGAAATTCATAAACATCTGCCTCCCATAATTGGTTGCAACACTCTCAGGATGAAACTGGAAGTATATATAAGCTCTCATCAGGCAAAAAAGTCATTATCAAGTTATAAAAATGAAAGACATATTAGCATGTTAAGCACCTGCAAGCCATAATGAGGTCTGCTGATATGCCTAATACCCATGAGAACTTTTTCACTATCTACACAGTCTCCATGAAGAGAGGGTAAAGAACTTTCATTTCCAAGATAAGCAGGTGAATACTTTATGCTCATTTGCTGGATTCCCTTGTTAGTATAGGAATCAGGAATCAAGTAAGAAGTATCAAGGAAAGAAAGTGTGTTACTTGAACAGGTCCATGCTGTGGGAACAAGTTCTCTTGGTAATGTGTCCTCATCTATAACAAGAGAATGATAACGAACAACCTGCAGCACCACATCAAAGAGATCAATGATGAGCAACATCTTAGGTGGAAACACATCTTGGATAAGCTATAGCAGCCAAGTGTAATTTTTATGCTACGTTCCACCACTGACACTATTCTAGTTTCAAACCAATTTACATGGCTGTCCAAGTCAAACATATGTATGAAATAATAGAGGGAGTTTTTTTTTTTACTAAACATCAAATAAATGAGAACACAATCTTCATGTAAGATATACTAGATTACTATGCAAGGTAACAAAATCCAAAATTCATTAATAACTTAAGATGATGCAGTAGCATCCATGAAACCTATGGAATACATTGATATGACCCGATTGGTGGGCATGGTGGCTTTTTTGGCTCCAAATGACTATTTGGATGAGTATTCTATTTTGTGACGTGGATTAAATGAATAATGATGATCCTTGTGTCTTGAAATTACAGTTGATGGTTGGACATGGAAACAAAGAAATAAGGGTGAAAAATGAAAGGCTATAACTTGTTCAAAAATGGATTTACTCAACTTCAGCAATATTTTTGGATATGAAAGTAGAGTCTAAGAGTGTTACGTCAGTAGCTCATAAGCCCAATTTGAGCAAGAACGAATAGGTTACAAGCATTTGAAGTTAGGTTGTTCAGGCTAAGTTTACCCAAAGCCCCAAACCTACTTTGGAGTTCGTTCAAACTTTTTGTCAGAAGAAATGAGAAGTTGAGCTTCAGGAAGGTTTGCTCAAACCTCTACATGGTTCAACAGAAAATTTAGACAGGTTCTCCTGAACCTACCTACGGTTCACCCGAACAATTAAGCGGTCACATGTTACTTTTTAGTCTTTGTATTTTGCACTTTTGGACATTTTTATGTTAATTTTAAGCTTAAGATAGTAGGTTTTATAGACACCATATGGGCAATATATAAGGAGAAGAGAAACTTATGCCTCTTTTTAACTTTGGATGAGAATGTTCTCTCTCCTCTATAATCTTGGTGATTTTTACAAATCTAGTGATTTATATTCAATTTAGCCAAAATTGAATGAGAGGCCAAGATTGAGACCCTTGATTACATCAATCTTGGTGGTTAGTTTATCATATTAATACCCTTGTTGCTTTTCTTTTATTTTCCCACACAATTTCACAAATTCAAGCAAGTTTGGAGCATTGAGTTTGAAGAATTAATTGCGAGTTTATTGTTTGCTTATTATTTCAAATCATAAGTGGAAAAAACATGCATACAAGTTTTTTAAATGGCCCTACAATTCTCATTTCCTAAATGTTATTAGATGATAAGTAACTTTCTTAGGTAGGTTGAACCAAAATTGAACCCTGGAACAAGTTCTCAAATCCAATTTGAAATCCACAAAATTTTTAAAACCAATCGTCTCAAATTTTTAATAATACAAGTGTATGTGGGGGAGGTTAGATCCCAGTGACCAAATCTTACATCTGGAATATAGTTTGTTTCATAGCCTGACAAGACAGGATAATAATTTGCTCAGAATAACAAACTACACACAGAAAAAAAAAAAAAAAAAAAATAAATAAATAAAGAAAGAGTTATTGTTAATACTCTTCATCCGGCTACAACTTAATTTCGAAAACTTGGTAGCAATCTCTTTATGTAAATATTTAAGAAACACACCTGTGCATGAGCACACTCACACCCACACAACAAACGCATTTATAAGCTATGCCATTAATTCATATAAACCATTAAATCTCCCCATATCTTTGTCCAACTTCATGACAAGCGCAAATTTAGCTGTCAATTTCATCGCTAAGAAAAATTGGGGAAATTTCACAACGAAAAATTTGTCAGTAGATTCAGAACAATGTAATCATTTCCCTTCCAATCAACTAACCTTGAAACCAGAATTTCTCCCAGAAGGGATGTTGTCAAATTGTCTACTACCATCATGTTCAATCTCACTGCAAAGGGTAGAATCAATGGAAGAAAAAATACATATAAGAAAACATTTCATAACAAGACTTCGAGTTCATTTTTTATGCTTAAAAATAATCTTTACTAAATTACCACAAGCAGATGATATAGCAAGTACCTCAAGCGTCCATGAATAGGTTGACCTGCATGTACAATCTGAGCACCGTGAACGTATCCTAAGGCCTGCCAGAGCACAATGCAAGAGCTTGACACTTAGGATGAGAAATATACTAGCCATATGCATATTAATGGTTTAAAGCCATCTGCCCTTAATGTAGAGCGCTAAGATCAAACTCAGCCTTTCTATGGGCTAGGACTTATAAGGAATAGATCCACTATCTAAAGCATCCAAACTATCAGAACATGGGCTTCCTGGATAAGCCTCTTCAAAGGGTGGCTTCCTTGATTCGGCCTATTTTAAAACTACTTCATGTAAATTAACGAACCAAAAATCCCCTTTTTCACTTAAATAATTTCCTAAACCTTCTTTAGGTCCTCTTTAAATCCATCAAAATTTTGGTTCAATGATTAAATTTCATGCATAACAATCATAACTTGTCCTCTGTAGGTATAGAGATGCCTTAAATTTTCATGTATACCTAGAAACAAAAGAGTGTATGACAGGTAGTATTCAGAATTTTACATATACTAGTGGTTAACAACATTCAAGTAATAATGCAGTTATGTCAGCTGTGAAGTGCCAACGGCCAGAGATGTCAGAGATAAGCTGATGCATAGCAGACGCCATAACTTCACCTGTGTCATGGTATCTTGGTGTGTACACCAAAGAAAACACGAGGACTCTTGGAAGGGGAATGGAAGATTAGTGTTTAGACTTTATGGTTGGTAATATTTTACAGCAATTTCATGAGTTTTCCTCATTCCAGCCATCGTTTCTAATCCAGTAATCATATCATGATATATGTTATCTATTACTTTTAACCAACAAACCCCATTGGAGCCACTAGAAAATACAGGACTTATCTCAAATAAGAAAGGGCTCGCACAAAAAGATATAAGCAAACAACGGACACACACCATCAAACAGCCTAAGGGATGAAACTAAAACCTAAAAGAGGAAAGCCAAAAAAATTTCCCTGAATTATACTCTTTCTTCCATATGCTTTCCTAAATTTACTACTACCTCTGTTTTCAAAAGTTCTTCACTGTTACTATTTGCTCACAAATTAAGGCAATTGGAGAGAGAGTGTTGATGGTGTGCGGGAGTGAGAAAAGGTGGATATAGTGGGAGAGAGAATTTAAAAAGGTAGGTGGGTCAATGGGTGTAAGAAAAAGGTGGTAAAAGTAAGAGTGATGGGTGAGAAGGTGTAAACATTGTAAGGGGCATAGGCATAAAATGGGATTTACTAAAAATAAGATATAGCAAAAATGTAAAAAAACTTTCAGGAAATAACAAAAATGGAAAGCATAGAGAACTTTCAGGGACGGAGATAGTAGTTGTGACAAATTGAAGCAAATATAGGGCACCATGCACCATCGGATTGCTCTTAAAGATAATTTTTAACAGCATAGCAAGAAACTCAGGAACTTCCTGAATTTATTTCTTCCAAATGCTTTCTTGATCCTACTAGTGGCCAGTTCTCCCTCCATACTTTCCCTCTCCAGTCAATGCTTACCAGCAACAACCACAAAAGATAGACAACTTTACCCAAAAGCTTGCCACACGTTACTAAATCCTATATATTTGTGTTCTCTTGCACTGTCTTGCCAAGTGTGGAAATGCCAATAGGAGTACAGGACAAATTAACAGTGTGTTTGTATAGATTAGAAGGGAGGAAAAGAAGGGGAGGGAAGGGAAGAATGAAGAGTTTTCCTTCCAAATCTCTCCCTTGTTGGAGAGATCAATTTGTCGCAATTTGATCCCTCCATTTCTTTCCCCTCCAATTCTATCCCTTCCTCATTTGTTATCCAAATGAGAGATTATCTATCCCTTAATTTCTCTTCCCTTCCTTTCCCTCCATTTCCTTCAATCCAAACAAAGTGTAAAGGACCATCTCTGTTTCTCCCTCCCTCCCTTTCAATGTTATCTCCTTTTCTCTGATCTCTTCAAATCCAGCACATTTGCTGGCCTTCATTGTATCAACCTGTTGCATGAGCTAAGCTCTACTGCAATAATTCTCCCAAATAAGGGCTCAACAGAAGGGTAGACAGAGAGAGAGAGGAATGAATTATATTATGTTCGCTGAATGCCCTTACAAATTTATAATTCAACTCAACTTCAATCACCAAGCAACTTAACAGAAAAAATAAGGAAACATAACAGAAACAGTTACAAGGTAGTTATAACTGCTTTTCCTTTCTAAACAGAATTTATAAGAGTTGATTATAAATCAACTTCCAGCTTATACACTTATCACATCCCCAAACTAGATTCAAGGTAAAAAAAATCCTGATGTTATTGCTTAATCCTTAGTGTCTGCTAGAACTAAGATCTTATACACATCTGATCTGCTCCTCATTATACAAATATCAAATTTCACAACACTACACATCAATCCAATCCGGAAAAATGTTTTTCTTACATATTAGTGTATGCAATCAATGTTTTTACAAATCAAGAGATGCAATTAGACCAGATCAAACCTAAGTCAGTCTGCAGCTTATCAATTATAACATCTTTTTTTTTTACCTTCAATTTAAGGGGCTGACCAAAGAGTTTATATGTTGCATTGAGACAAATTACAAATAGTAAGTGGCAAAATGTGCAATTCTTTTATTAATTAGTACACTAAACTCTACCTGATGTCCAAGGCAAACACCCAAAATAGGTATATCACTACATTCAAGCAGCAGTCGAAGGCATAACCCTGAAAATGGAAATGCAAATCACATTCAGATACTGAAAATGTATTTTTGTTTACCAGTGTTAAACTGGCAACTATTTAAGATTGCAGCATTAATCAATTTTGGGCAGACATATCATTACTAAATTGTATAAATCGGCTCAATAATCTTGGAAACAAGCACAGTTCAAACACATGAAGAAGTAAAAAATTAAAGTGACTTTCATCACCTCTATTGAAAGCATGTTGAGCAAAATAGTCTCACAACTCTCACCTATATCAGCAGCACACATGGGAGAACCAGGGCCAGGTGATATGACGATATTATCAAAGGCTCTTTCCTCGTATAAGTAATAGTAAGCTTCTTCCCATGTCCATTCATCATTGCGCACAACAACAGGAGGAACTGATATAACAATTAACACATAGTGAAAGCTGTCAGCACAGTCATCTCCAAGTGGAGAATATTAAATCATAGTTGATCTCTAAGCCTCTAAGATCTAAAGTAAATCTAAGGATGCAGATGAATAAAGGGAGAAAAACATTTGCTAACATTAACAACAACCCAATAAATGCATGATCAATACTCAAAAGAATATTAATTCATCAGATCAACCAAAGAGCGAACAAGTGGCAGACAGTGATAAAACTATCTTCAATGTATACATTAACAAAAGTTACTAAGCATTTAAAGCAATCAAGGAATTCTAGCATTATCTTTAAAGATGAAGTCAATAGTATCTCATGTGAAGTATTACATTGTCAAACAGCTTAAACATAAAACCACACATTCTAAGAACTCGAAGATTTACCCACTGCAAAGCCCCAAAGCCACCATAAATGAGCTCCTCCATCCCACGAGAATAAAATTTGGAAGTTGTAAATCCAAGGGGAAATTCATGTTCCCACACAGTAATAGATGTCCTGAAATACATCTTTCCTACAAAGTATACACTACATTCATGACAAAGCACATGATTTTAATATATCGACCTAGAAGAGAATCAACAAGATAATTTACCATGAAAATATTTAAATCTTCGTCAACATGTTAGAGACAACACAAGCTCAAAGATCAATATACCAACAATAATCAAATGCAATGTAAGTCATAGAGAAACGGGCAATGATGATTCCATACCCTTATTGGTGACAGACAGCTCTTGATAAATGTTGTACGTGTAGCTATCGTAATTATCAATCAACAAAGTCCTAACACACTCCAAATTCCGATTCGCATTCATCTCTCCCCACTTCTTCTTAGTCTTGGACACCTCCTGCAATTTTTCAGCAGCCAAATGGCTCGACGAGGCTACAACAGCTCTCTGAGCATCATAACTACAATTATGAAACTTGTCCTTTTTAACCGGCAACACAGATGCCTTATGCAAAGGAACTTTTGTTCTGTTGGAACGAAAACCCTCTGGATGAGAATTTTTCGCCTCCAAAGATGACGAACACCACAAACTAAAGCTCATGTCTCCTTTTTACCAAATAAGCTGATCAATTCACCAAAAACCAATCACAGCATTAATCATCATTTAATTAATTCAAAATCAACCAATACATACTTATCAACCAACAACATCAAAATTAATTGGAAGCACATCAGCCAGCAGCACAATGAGTTATTTTTTAAAATAATCAGAGTTTGCAAAATCATCAATAGGACAATACACCAAGTTAAAAATTAGATTTCTTTCTCTGATAATCGAAATTGACTAAGAAATTATACGTAGAAATAAAGAAAAGCTAATTCTCCAAACAAACAATACTTAATCTTAAATAAATATCAAACACACGTACAAAAAACCAATTCCGCTATAACAAATTAATGAAGTAACTTTGTACTAAGTACAACAATCAATTACCTAATCATTCAATGACTTATTTTGACTAAATTTATTTCCAACTGATCATTTCTTTAATTAAATATCAACAAACAACATCTAATGTTTTAATTTAATGGGAAGCACATCAGCGATCAGCAAATTGATGTTTTTAAGAAAAATAGAACTTGTATTCGATTTAAGTTCGACTTTGCGATTTCAAAATCGACTGTTAGTATTAACACCAAATTGTTAATTTGAATTAATCAACTTTACTGAGAACTTAATATGTAGAAATTCAGACAAATTGGAAAATAAATTATAAAACAAGCGAACAAACAAATTTTATTCAAAAATCAATCACACAATTTTTTACCAAGATTTTTTACTACTACCTAACATTAATAATCTTTTTAATCAAAAAAACAACCAATACATACGTAATCAACATAAAACATCTGAATTAATGTCAGCACATTAAAAAAATAATAAAAATTAAAAATCGAACTTCAAGTTCGTTATTTCAAATTCAATCAGTGAAACTAAAATGTTAATCAGATTTCACAACAAACAAATCAAAATTCACAGAGAAATTCATACGTAATTCAGACAAATCGACGAAAAAAAAAATCAATCATTGAAATAAATTTAAACAAAACTGCAAAAATCAATCACGCAACAACAAATCAAAAACATTGAAGTGAGTAAAAAAGATGAGTAAGAAATGTACCGGAAAGAGAGTTAGGCGAAAGCAAAAGAACGGCGAGATATAGAGGAGGAGAGAGAAAGTAGAATGGCAAAGGTTGTGAAGGAGGAAGACGGCGGCGGCGGCGGAGGCGGCGGAGATGGCGGTGGAAGAGGGAGGAAGAAAGAGAGACGAAGAGCAAAAGCTAAAAACGTCTCTCTTTGTTTTTTCAATTGTAATTGTGCGAGTGATCTTTGGTGTGTGTGTGCGGCAACTCTACTAAGTAGTAACAACTCTTACCACACCAACACCATCCATGCAAAGCTAGTGGCCCGTGGCAGCCGTTACTCTCTTTTTTTGTTTTTCTTTTTTCAACACCAAAAATTTTATTTTAATGTCTCGTCTCACACTTTCTCTGTTTTTTTATTGTTGCTTTATCCGGATTTTTACGCTATTTAGTTACTCTTTTTAATTCTAAATGTTATTAGGGTCTGTTCACATTTACTTAATTCCAGTTTAGTTCAGTTTCAATCAGTTCAGTTCAGCTCCAATCAGTTCACTCCAGTTCAGTTCAGCTCTTAATTTCCCTCTCTCATAAAATATTCATTTCAGTTTAGTTCAATTCAGCTCCAATCAGTTCAGTTCAGTTCAGCCCAGTTCAGTAAATGTAAACATGCCCTTAGTCTTACTTCTTACTAACCACCAATAAAAATCAAAATTAATTGGTGGTTGGTACAGTGTTGATTTGGACTACACTTGATAAGGAGGACTTGTGTTTGATATCCCGCAATAATAATTGGGAGGGGGACTGGAACCTAACCACCCATTTCCGAATCCGAATTAGTACTAAAGGTGAATTGGGCGAAACACCAAAAACAAAACAAATACCAGTAAAATATAACATGAATATTTTATATTACTTGTATATATTAACAATAATTTTGAATGTTCTCTCAACTTATGAATAATGTGAAGATTTCAAATATGAAGAAAAACAAATAACGGAGGGACTAATTATTGTAAATTACATGTGATTAAAAAAAATATATGATTATATATATATGTATAAGATCTTATTAACTTGATATAATTTATAATTTATACTATTCTGTAAATTTCTGGATTTTAGTACCTGCTATGTATATAGATGCAAATTTTTATTTGTTAGTAAGAAATACTATAAACAATATTGTTATGTATCAATAGAACAATGTATATTTTGAATTATCAATAATCAACTTATTATAAATTTCACTAATAAGTGTCAAACAGTCACAGTGATACAAATATTAAAATTCATTTTTTTTAAAATCAAATAAAAAAAGAAAGGAATTTTTTTTAAATTTGAATCAAATACTCATTTATTGGTTGTTGTTCGAGTTCGTTTATTGGTTGTTTTTGGCAGTCAAATGTTTTCTTTATTTGCAATGCGTTCGGTGCACCATAAAATAAGCAATCGGTTAAGGTTGGTGGACCCAATTTTAAGATTTTCTTTTAATTTTGGACCATTTTTAACCGTTTATGAGATTGGCTTTGAACTATCTTCTCCAATTGGGAATTTTGGACCATCTTTTTACCTTTTTATTTTATTCTTTTTTGGGACAAAGGTTACTTGGGCCATCATGGTTCATTATGACACATTATTGTGAGCATTGATGCATAGGCCCTTGCGCCTTGGAAATGTAAGATGTACACTTCCTCCATTCCAAATAGATTGCCAACTTTTCATTTGTGGGTCTAGCTTTCAGAATAACCACTGAAATTTTTCATTTTAAAATGTATAATGATATATGATGAACAAAAATATCTACGGGTTTGCTAAAAAAAAAAGTATCTACGGTACTACTCCCTCCCTACTCCCTCCATCCCTTAACACAAAACTTCATTTCCTTTTTGGGTAAACTAAAATATAAAAGAAATGGTCTAAATGAATATTTTAAATCACAATTTATAAATAAATTCAAACAAATAATATACTTGTACTCTGTATTAGATTTTGCATATCAGTATATGACATATCAATCTAATTTTGACGGTATTAAATTATGCCTACCTTTTTTGGTCAGGAAAAGTTGAGATGAAATGTGGTAAAGTTCCCATCTGAAATTTTGGACAAGGGAGTAAAGGGGTGTAAAGAGAAAATAAATTCAGCGGAGGGTGTAAGACTTGAAATGGAACTTTTTTTAATGTAGGTAGAGGAGATTTGAGATTTTCTCAATTTATTTACTCATTTATAATTGACTTGCTTTAACTTATGAACTTATCTACATAAAGATTAGATTAACTATACTGAGAGCTTGTATCAATAATCTCAACTAATATGAACCATTTTTTTGTTGAAACTATTATTAAGTTGAGAAAAACACCATCCAATGAACATGTGAATAATAATTACTCCGTAATAGACTACGTAAGTGCAGGTGCGAAACCTAACAACAAACATCAAGCAAACTGAATCAAGAATCATACAGGCCACAATTCATCGACCAAAAGAATCAACTATAGAGTTATCCCAAGACAGCTTTCCTTTCATCGGCATGCATACTCTTTTCCGAGTACAATAACTTACAGTGTTACAGCTTACAGTGGCAAACACTACTAATAATAATCAGAAAATAAAAGATACTTTAGAGAGCTCATCCATGTACGCAACGCAGACCCTATGACATCAATTTCTTCCCATAGGAGAGCTCCAGGTCGAAAGACAGAAGAATAAAATTCGCTTTAAGCAATCAATTAAAAATAAATGAAATCAAGGGAAGAAACTAAGACCTTTTAAAGGAAAGGGCACACAAGCTTACATATTTAAAACTATACACTATATGTTACACAAGAGAGCAGCTAGAATTTCGGAGGAGCTGCTTCCTCAAATCCTAAAACCCAACCCTCCCCACCTCTTCGTCGACTCTTTCTTTGTTCTCTTCGTGTTTGGATCAATGAGGTTTTCCAGCGATTTTGCTTTCCTATTTCTGCTCTTGCCGGCTTCTTTTAATAGCTCGGCAAGCCTGCTCTTCTCATCGTCAAAGTCAGGATTGGCTGTACCTAGCTTCTCTTCCCTCAACTTGACAACATACTCCAGGATCTCAATAGAATCGTCTACTCTGTAATAACATGGCCAATACATCATTATCTATCCTCTATCAACAGTTGACAATATCATTCAGTAACAGGCTAGCATCTACTATGTCTATATCACTTATATCAGCGCCATTCTCTCACCCAATAAAATAATGAATTTATAAAGCATCATACTGAAAGAAAACAGCCTAACGTTGGAAGTTTCAAAAGGTGGCCCTTTTTCTTTTAAGACCAGTTCATAAGGAAAGAGTAAAACGCATAACTGTCAAAGAGCTACACTCATGTGACTCATCCCACGTCCATCCAACATATATACTGAGTATAATAAAGAATCATACATTAAAGAGTAAAATAAAAGCAGGTTAACTCGAATTAAAGCAAATTCTAGATACCTCAGACCAAGGCTGAAGGCTGCAAAAGAAGTGAAGAAAAATGGTACAAGATAATCCTCTACCCACCCTCACTGCAAAAGGTGTTGAAGAGTACCTGCTTTATAGTTGAAATTTACCATGGTTTTTGTAGCTTATCGAAAATCACATCCACTAAAACTTTCCCCATTCTTTCCTTTCCAAGTGTCAATAAGCATAATACAGTAGAAGTAAATTATACACTGATTGCGCTGACATGTCTTACTTAAAGCTCGCTATAATCAACCATTACCAGAAAATCTACCCCAAGGACCTCAAAAACATTGTACATTCTCTTTACTTTGCCAAAGTATGAGCTAAACACTACTTAATTTCTTAAGCAAACTACTATCACCTCTCAAATATAAAACCAAAGAGATATGTGCCCATAAATGTTCACGCATGTCTGTCCCCTCAAAAATTAAGGAAAATTAAATCTGAAACTGTTAACATAAATAAGCAATACTTGTATATTGGTAATGTAGCTAAGCCAAAGATTTTAAGCATGTCAGTAATATCAGTATATCACGTAGTCAAACAAGCACAGAACACCAACAAGAAAGCATGAGTACAAGTGAAAGAGAAATTGATACCTTCCCATAGCATCATAAGTAGCTGCAAGGTTGCTATATACTCCAAGAGTGTCTTGGTGACAAGGGCCACATTCTTGCTCCAAGACTGCTCTAGCCTCTTCAAACAATTCAGCGGCCTGGTCTATCTTAAACAACTGCACGCACGCCAATCCCATCTGATTCAACAATACACCAAAGAAAGCTGACTTTCTTTCTCCACTGCCCCTAAGCTTAGTAACTGCACTTTCAAAAGCAACCAAAGCTTCACCATATCTACCAATCAAGTAATACATCACACCCATGCGTGCTTCTAGCCCAGCAATAGTGTTCTGCTGACCTGCCTTATCATCCAACAATTTCATAGCCCTCTCCAAGAGCCTTAATGCCTCCTCAGGCTCATTAACTGATTCATAAACAGCTGCAATGTCACTCAATCCACTGGCAATCTCCTCTTGTGATGTTCCAGGAACAGGTTTGTTGTATATCCTCAATGCGTTCTCACAGTAAGATTTCGACTCCCTAAGTTTTCCGGTCTTGTAGTACAGATCAGCAAGGCGAACAAACACAGATGCAACAGAAGGGTGGTTCTCACCCTTGGATGATTTAAAGACAGTCAAGGCTTTCTGATAAGAAAAAACAGCCTCATCAAAACGGCAGAGGCACTGGTATATGTTGCCAATGCTAACATCAATAGCAGCAACCTCAGTTTCTTGTCCATTGGCAATCATTGCCATGCTAGCAAGAACAAGGTGCTCAAGGGCTGACTCATAGTCCGCCTTTGCCTCTAATATGAGAGCCATCAAACGGCGATCAGCTGCCTCCTCAAGAGACGCAGGAGCACTATGAACGCGGTGAATTTCTAGGGTTTGCTTACACAATCTTTCAGCTTCCTCAAATTGCATAGTCTGGACATGAGCTTCAGCCAAGTACCTAATAATGATACAACCACCAACAATTCAAATAAAGAAAAAATAAAGAAAGAAAAAATCCCTACCTAACAGCATGATTGTAAATTGTTAGAATATGACATGCTAGCTAATATCTGACACTAAAACTCAAACTTGTTTATCAAAAGTGACAAATTCTTACACTTTTAATCATTGTTTTAAGCAGCATTTAATTCAGCATCAAACCGCAATTAATCCACCAAACTAAAGCTGTAATCTGTCATATTACTTCCTAGATTAGTATATTCATCAGAGCAAAAACTGAAATCTTTTAATTTTATTTTGTATATGAAACTAAGAGCTAAATTAGTACATTCTCATAATCATAAGTCCAAGACTAATAAAAAAACCCATTTTCACAAACATAAACCTGGAAAAATGCTAAATTGGACTAATAAACATACACAATCCGCCTACAACATTAAAGATCATCACCACCCCAAAAAATATAAAATTAAACAATCTCTCTTCCCTTTTCAAGTAAATCACTGAGAAGTAGACGGGATTTGATCACAAGTCTTAAATATCGGGATTATAACCCGACCCCGAAATAAAATATAACAAGCAGATAAAATAAAGTAGTTAAAAAAGAACAGACCTACAAGTTTCGGCAACTCTGGGATCAGAATCCCCAAGAGTTTGAATCTGGATCTTCAACCCATCTTTATAACACTCAATCGATTTATCAAGCTGACCCAACATAGAATGAGTATCACCCAACTGCATAAACCCAGAAAACGCAGCTAAAGCATGATCAGCTCCTTTCGAAACATCTGGAACTTGAATCGCTCTTTCTAGAACTGGAATCGCTTCATCAAACCTCCCTAAACTGCAATAAATCGCTGCAACAACATGAAGACTCATCGCCAAATCCAAACTGGGTTCCCCTTCAACCGCACATCTCTCAAACGATTTCGACGCTCGAATCGCGTAATCTAGGGCCTTAACCGGGCCATCCCCAGAAGCAATAGTATCTCTAGCAAGCTTCAAAAGAAACGGGCCTAGATCCGGGTTATCAAGGGAAGATTCGTCTAGATTAAGAGGGGTTTTTTGCGGGTCGGGTTTTTTCTTCCCGGAGCTCCGATCAGGGGAGGGTTTAGCCCGGGAAGTTGAAGGTGAAGGAGAGGGAGTTCGTTTGGGTGCAGGAGAAGGGGAGTTGAGGCGGGACCCAGTTGAGGGGCGGATCTGGGAGGTGGGTTGTTCAGTGGAGGAGAGAGAAAGTGTTGGTGGGGGAGTTTTAGCAGAGACTAAGCCTGGCATTTTGGGGGTAGTAATGGAGGAGAGAGAAAGTGAGGATGAAATTGAAAGGGGGGTAGTTGAAGGAAGAAGATGAAGGTTGAAGAAGAAGAAGAAGAGATTAAGGAGAAAGTGAAGGAATGATTGTGTGTGTTTGTTGGTGGTGAAAGGTGAGTGAGGTGAGAAAGGATGGAAATGGAAGCAAAAGAAGGTTACAGGAGAAGATGAAGAAGAGAGAATAAGGGAAAGAAAGGAAAGGAATGAAATTGTGGGAAGTTATTTTTTGGTCGTTGGATTTTTGTTGGTTTTGGGGTTTTGGACAACTCCGTAAATTGTACTGGGGATTTTTATTTTAATTTTTCATCTTTCAATAAAAGCTTTTAAAATCGATTTTTTATATGCTCTTTCCGTTTTCAACTTTTCACCTGTTTTTTTTTATTTATTTAAATTTATTAACTCTTATTATAATTTATACGAAGTATTAGTTATAAATTGAATTTGACTAGTCTTGATTAACCCTTATCACAACTTATCTAAACTTATTCAGAGGTTTTTCAGTATGGCAGGCCACATGGTGCGGCAAGGGTTACTTGTATCTTAGGCTTACTTGTATTTTGGGGTTTGTATGGGTTACTTGTAAGGTGTTACCTGTATTATGAGGTTACTTGTATGAGTTACCTGTATCGTGGGGTTACTTGTATTCTGAGTAACTCCTACAAGTAACTCTAAACCAAAACCCCTATCAAACCAGTAACACCCTACAAGACCAAAACCAGTAACACCCATACAAGTAACCCCATAATACAAGTAACACCTATGACCAACCCATGACAAAACCAGTAACACTTTACAAGTAACCCCTAATCAAAACCAGTAACATCCATACAAGTAACTCCAGAATACAAGTAACACCTACAAGTAACCCCTGATAAAACCAGTAACACCCATACAAGTAACACCTACAAGTAACCCCTGACAAAACCAGTAACACCCTACAAGTAACCCCTGTCGCACCATGTGGCCGGCCACATACAAAAATTTGTAAAACTTATTGAACTTATTAAAACTTATTTGAACTTATTTTTCTTGAAATAAGTGGGAATAAGGTGAACAAAACAAGGCCTTAGACCCTGTTCTCAGCTTAATTTCAGTTTTGTTCTTAATTAGTTTCTCTTATAAACAATTCATTTCAACCCATTTCAATAAATCAAAACAAGCTCTTACTATATTATTCGCAAAAAATCTTAAAATGTGAATATAATAACTGTGAATGAATAAAAATGTGGAAATTATGTGGCCTGAGAACTAGCATTGTAAACGAAATACAATAAATTGTACAGTACAAAATTTTTATAAACAAAGTACTCGTAATAAACCAACATGGAAAATATGGGTATGAAGTGAACATATCTTATGAATATTGTATCTTCCATAAAACAGATAAGGGTTTAAACTTTCAAGCCTATTAACACATTTTAATAACGATTTAAGGAATACACGTTTTCAAAAGTCAATAATTCTTGAAATTATTCCGTACTAATTTGTGTTTAGTAATAATCCTATGATTTTTAATTTTATAATGACTTAGGAACTTAAACCATAATTGGGCATACCTAATACCAATTTGTTTTGATTTTCAAGTCTTTTTTTAGCTTTTCTTAATTATTAATTTTTTTGAGGAATAATTAATATTTCTTAATTCCTTTTATTTTTTTTGAAAAAATATTTCTTAATTCCTAATTTCCTATGCATGTGTTGATAATAATAATAATAATAATAATAATAATAATAATAATAATAATAATAATAATAATAATAATAATAATAATAATAATAATAACTTTGAATGTTTTTGAGTTTAATAATAATAATAATAATAATATTATTATTATTCGGGATATCAAATCTTGACAAGTCAGAAACTGAAGATAACAACCATGAAATTAGGTACGTGTTAAAAAATAATTAGTCTTATCAGGGCGCCAATTGACCAATTCGGACTAGAGTAATTTTTGGTTTTTGATTCAATCTAGGATTTAGAAATACATACGTATTCTTGAAGTTGGGGCATTAAGCATGTGAGTTTGGGCTTGCTTAGAAAGCTCAAGTACTACAGGATTTTGGGCCAGCTTAGTATAATGAAAAAGCTATCAGCATTAAGTTTATGGAATTATGCTGAACAAATAATACGAGTATTGGTTAAAAATAATCCCCCCAAAAGGTGGAAAGTTGCCATTAAACTCTGTACAATTGTGTGATTTAATATCATACAGAGTACTAACTTAATATTTGTAACATGCTGCCAACAACTTTTCTTTAATACTCGGTAACTTTCTGGTGCTCTAACGATGATGGGCTTGCTCCAAATAAACTAAAACAAATGTGTAACATTGTTTTCTTCTACACACCGGAGTCCAGATCATACTTCTAGGGTCTGAAGGAGTCATGATTCATGAATAACAATTTTCTCATCTTTGGTCACACCTCAATTTGCTAGTCAATCTTTAAGTTTATAGCCTTCCCAATAGCAATGACATGAGGATGTTTTCCATTCAGTCTCCTCGTCGTTGATATGAATAATTTGGATTCATATTGGCAAGTAGCTTTTAGCGATGCAATGATTAGTTCAATGTTAAGCCTGTCCTTAAATTATGAATTATTGAGGCCAAAAAATTAAAGTATAAAACACTGTGTTGTTTGATAGACTGCCTTATTTTAACTGCACAAATCCCCTATCCAAAAACACAAAAAATAAGAAAAATGCATAAACGGTGGCACCTTTGAAGTAGATGCCTTGACTTCAAAAAGAGCAAAGAATTTAACCTCACTCAACCTTCAGATTTATGCAAAAAGTTGAAAACAATCACGTTAGTCATTGTACATGTAAATGTATTGAACAAACAACAATGTGTCAATGTCTGACATCTGAGATAACTTCCCGTCTAAATCAAAGACATATATTTCATAGATCTATTGACCATTTAACTTTACATTTTTATCCAGTATACACTTATGGTCTAACTTATTAATTTTCTACTTCTATTGCCTTTGAGCACAAAGAAATCAACTAACCTGGTCTGGTGGATGAAATATGATGAAGTTCCTGATGTCCTTCAGGATATAAACGACATAATTATGGTGAATAAATTGAACAAGGTAATTATTAGCAGTGCAACTTGTAAAGATGTGCAAGTCGAGGGTGAAAACTTAAAATTATTCAACTTAATAATGAAATAGCAACTTGCATAGCTCATGCAATTTTGACTAAATCCCACGTTAAGGTTTCCAGATCCAGCGGTTGCAAATCTCGTGCCACTAGTATGACCCGATTCGAGTTATGATTTATCTTGGTCATTGGATTATGCCGGGAGAACTTTGTCACCGTTGATCTTCTTAACAAGCTTATCAATTTTGCGAAATTGAAATGGCCATCTCGAGTTGTACAAGAACTGACGTAGATCGAATCTATTGTCCTCCGGTGAATACCTCTTCATAAAAAAAAAAAAAAAAAAAAAAAAAAAAAAAAAGCAACCATACATAAGGATTTACAGCTTACAGCACACCTGTTTCCAGAAAACAATGTTCGGTAGATACCTCTGCATGGTAGGAAGGCGTAAGGAGAGTCATGTTGTGCCGATTGATGGAATAGTGCTCAAAGAAGTACTTAACCTTTTCAGCAATTTCTGATGGTGTCAATTTTGAACCCCATCTAAAGCTAAGATCCTGTAAGAAGTTGAAAATGTGATACAGCAAAAGCCAGCTCCTATTAGTTTCAAGCTAAGGATTCCTTGTTAAAGTCAAAACAGGTTTTTCTATCTAGCTGAGAATTATGCTTTAAATTACTATGTGTATTCTAGAAGGCCAAAGCTATGTTCAAACATCAACCAATGATAAGTTATACATCAACTAGAGTTTCTAAAGGCTCAACTTAAAAGGACAATATCATACTTCTTGTCCTTCTGGGGAGAGTTTGTGCTTTAAACATAGTAGATGATTGTCAATTTTTGTATTATCTGATCGTTAAAGAAAAACAAAGTTAATTTTAGCTATGCAAATTGCAGACTATTCAATACTTTTACATGTTTTCAGGTTCACAAGATTTCTCAGCCTAATTGCTTGCTCATTATTCGACGGAATATGTATTCATCAACATGAAGCAAAATAGTACATACCGTGAACATAGATACAGGACCACAACGGTAAATTTTACGCAGTCGACCATAAACTGAAAGGTCTTCATACGTCATTCCCATGTCCACTTCATCCAGCCGTTAGCAAAAGATAACATTAATGGTATAATTAATGGGTGTTTAACAAGTGGCAAATTAGCTAGAGGTATTTTAAGTCATAAGAGGAAAAGGAAAGGACCAATAAAAAAAATCAATGAGATACAAATCAACAAGTAACAACATTTACCGAACACAAGAATGTTTCGTGATGCATCTACCAAAGAGTCACCTGTGTGTAATCTGAGCGTATTGGCTCCAGTTCAGCAGTTGGTGGAGCAGCTTCAACCTCTGCCAAGGAAGAGTAGCCAAGATTGACAGCAGCCCATCGCAAGAATGCTCGAAGATCGGTCTTATTTATACTTCCAATAGGATTTATGTCGGCTGAGCTACAATCATACTAAAAATCATACGCAAAGTAATATAAAACAATCAATGGATGCGCAATAGCTAAAATGTCCACAAGATTCAACAGATAATCTAGATTACTCCATGAGGATGGAACAAAGACAATCAAGATAGTTCTACTATATACTTAAGACATGAGTTCAGAAAAGATCACCTTTGTCAAATAACCACGCAATGCCTCATCAACATTGGTGCAACCAAGCACAAGATAAAACCCCGATTTTCTATGAACCCAAGGCATAAGCAATGCCAGCATAAAAGCCAAAACCATTCTAATACGAGCTTGAATGTTCTGTAGCTCTAAGTTCTCAACATTGGACCCTCCATCAACCTACATAACAACCAAGACATAAAATTTCAATCATTGTTGTAAATATGTAATATTAGCTATCTACAAAAAGCAAAATACAATGATGCACTGAATCATTAATATCTTATATCAATAGTGAAATCCAAATAAACTACAGTCCATCCTGCTATTCTCATATAGTCTTTTTCTTTTACATTCATTCAAAGGGATCAATTACCTTATAGCGAGGGCGTTTTCCTGTTAGTGTCTGAAACAAAGTTAGTAGGGCTAAAATAACACCATCTATACAGACATCAAGATGCCATGACCCAATCTCATCCGCAAGCTTTTTGGCACGTGATTTTGTTGTTTCAGAACTGCAAAAGGATGATCTTGACAATCATTATCAAATCACATAATCTAAGTAGCAACAACCAAAAAAAAAAAAATTGTGGGCAGGGTATTAACATAACCCCTTACTCGGTCAAAAAATGATTACCATCTAAACTATGTAAGATGGAAAGTCATCATGCTCAATACTTTTTGAGCCTCTTCTCATTGCATAATTAGATAAGCAATGTTAATGCCAATGTTGATTGTATATATTGACACCAGAGTATCTTATATGGATTATATATAAACTAGCAACAGTTTTGCTCTTGCGTGAAGCAACGCTTCAGCAATGGAACTCATCGCCTTATATTTGTGACTGATGTGCTAATTGAGTAATGAGCAGACGTATTAGCAATTGTATGATGCACAAAAAGAAAAGACATTGCTTTGAGTTACATAGTTGTATACCTATTCTCAGTCCTCATGAACACAGTGTAAAATATGTGTTTTGCAAAGTCTTTGCTATTAGTTGGAAATTTGCCGTCAGGATATTGGCCAATCCTTACCGCGTCAAACTTTACTTGTTCATCCCCATTATGAATTTCTGGATACCAAACATCATAATTTTTATTTCAATAAGTCATAGCAAAAATAACAACATAATGGCATCTATGAATTCAAAGTACATGTCACTGTGAACTACTAGTATATATTAAAAAAGAACCTTCAACATTAAAATTATGACCATATTCCTATGAGGTAGGAAAGCTGCAAATATTTGGTCCAATTAAAGGCTTAATTACAACAAAAGATAGGTAGACTCATCATGAACTCACCTTTAACAACAAGCTGACACATGCAGCCAACAATTGCAGCAACAGAGGAGCTATCAGCGCCTCCAGAAAGTGGAAGCAAGAAACCAGAAGCTTCACTTCTTCTTAAATAGTCCCATAGCCAGCAAGCCGGCCCCAAAGCCATCTCTTCCTCTGGTTTGTGTTCACGGTACTTAGTCTACAAGTCACCATTATCTCCATCAGACAAATGCAGTAATGTACAAAATGATAACTATGTTGAAGGGAAAAATGCACATTTGTTTAGCAATGTAGAAAGAGGTTCAAACAAACATTTTTTATCTACCGGCTGTAAAGGACTGGACAGATATCTCAACAGAATGTTCTTTGCTTGTAAATTAGTAAAGTAGTAAGTATTTAATCACCTTTTGGATTAGTAGTTTATTGGAATTTGCCAATTGCAAACAATAGAATAGATGATAAAACGTTGAAAGGATCTTTCTCCCCTAATAAGCACAAGTTAAAATGCCAATCATATTTGAAAGTGATAACTTTTGACCACCATTTTACTTGAATAGATGGGGGCTAACCTTGGGTGGACATGAAATAGGTTCTTTTAAATGGAATGATTGGCAAAGCTTGTAAGGAGCTACAATAAATGGGACTGCTACTTTTTTGCTCGCCTGCTGCTGCTGAAAGCTACTTGAGGAGAGTCGTAGGCTAGCAATCTGTGATCAATATATACAATGATATATAAGATCAATCAAGCACAATATGTGACATATGCACATAACTGGAAGAAAATGAAAGGATAATACTATTATTATACTCACATGACCAACATTTATTTGCTTTAAAAAAAAAACAACAATGAAGGTCATAAAACTTCTATTGCGCTGCCTAAGAGGTCAATCGTCCTGATAACAAAAAAGACTAAAAATTTAATAATCAAACATTCAAACTTACTGCATCAAGATCCACATGAGCAACGACAACTTCCACATCCTTCAATGAGAATTGGGAGCCTTGAGCAACCAAATCTCTGTTAACAACAACACAACAACATCCATCTGCCACATTAATCAAGAGGGTAATAAGAATTAGATATGTAAAGATTGTAAACTATATAATCTCTACTAATATATACATACGATAGAATGTAGGTATAAAGTCAACTATAGAAATACCGTAATATAAGCGTCCACCGTCACAACCTTGCTGATTACTATACATGTAAAGTCCTCCACGAGCTTGTGTAGCGCCTATAAAAGCATCCATGCGAAGCTTTCTTAGTTGATGGTGACTTCCACTAGCATTCATAAAAATTTCAACACCATTTAATGCAAGCTGAGTATGAGGTAGATCTGGACAAAATAGCTCCTCACAAATTTCAGCAGCAACAATTCTGACAAAGAAATAAATGCCTGAGCAACTACTATACCAAATGCAATTTGGGCGAGGATATAACATGCAAGAACAACTTTGCATGTAAAAGGCAAAGAAATCTCAAGAATATGAAAGAAGCAACGAGGAGTGCTCGATAAGATTTTGTACAACAAAAGGCAAAATAAAAAAGTAACATACGCGTCCAAGAACTTTATGAACCCATAACCAAAGGGCACTATTGTTTGCGATATAGCGTCTGCGATGTCAGGAGGTAGCTGAAAGTCTACCATCTGGTCTGTATGCTTCCAAGAAGTGAACCAATGAAGCTCTCTATAATTACCATCATTGGCAAGCCACATCTTTGGTCGGATTATGATGATCTTTCTATTCATACAAAGAACTTGACAATTGTAACACGCTGATCCATTAATTATTGGCATCCCGAAGCTACATAGTATGCCATCAGTCCAATCCTCGAGCAAAATTTCTTTCAGACATTCCCATATGCAATTTTGTCATTAAGTGTTACAGTTACTTTCTGCTCACAACTCACACCCGTGGTATATAGATAATATCCAAATATCTTAAATACAAGCAGGTTCATGAATTTTTTTTTTTTTTTTTTTTTTTTTACGGGATTCATGAAATTATATCATGCGAACTAATTCTATTATTCTATATATACAAAAGTAAATGTTATGGACTTATATATGGTATACGTGTTACTTCCGTTATATATTATGTGCAACGATTAGACATTTTTTCCTCTCACTTTATGTTAACTCGTTGCAAATAATATGTAACGTAGGTAGTATAAGATCTTTATTGCTGCATAGATATATCATAGTACTTGTGTTGGCTAATTTGGTTTTTACTATTTTGCCAAAAGCTCTACTTAAAAACTAGTGGGTGCCAAGTTTGATTCTTGCTAGCAACATTTTTTTTTTGGTCTTTTCTTTTAATTTAATAAAGAAACTTATAGGGTACAGCCAGACCAATGAAATAATATCCGTCTTTCTATATACCCACATTGTGATATACTCCGTAATATGCTGATACATATCGATGATAGGATTGATAGCATAAACACATATCATAACTGATGATTCTATGGTATACTAAATTAATGTCAAAATTAATTATAAATCAATTATCTAATTTTTAAAATTCAAGGCTTGTTTGGCATTGTTTTTTGTTTTTAGTTTCCAGTTTTTTTGAAAACTAAAAACCAAAAACAGGAAACAAGAAAAAGGTGTTTTCACTTTTCTATTGTCAGTTTTTAAAATTATCATGATTTTAATAAGTTTGACTAATTTTTTATTCATTATATGATATAAATCATATGATATTAAAAAACAAAAAACCAAAAAACAGAAAACCACAGTGATGCCAAACGAACCCTCATTTATTAATTTTGAAAAAAAATCTGACTTATTTTGTAAATTTCCTAATTAATTTACAAACAAGAGTAATTAAACCTTTGCCCCATTATCCCAAAATAAAACCTTCTGATTAACCATAAATAATCCTAAGTTCACTACAAACTTAAATTACGGAGTAATCCATACTTATTTTCTCATAACGAGCCTATTTGACCGGTTACCTGAACTTAAGGTAACTTTTTTTTTTCTCCTTCTGTGACACCATTGATGTAAGCTCCAACCAATAACAATGGCTTCCTCTCTCTCCTCCTTCTTCGTTCTCTTTTCAACTCCTTTCACCTTACACCCTCCCTCACCAGTCACCACTTCACCTCCCCGTCAACCTAGCCCATTACCCCCATCAACCAGCCCGCCCCACAACCCTTCCTCTCCCTGTCAACCAGCCCGCAATATGCCCTCACCTTTCAATCAGCCCGCTACCACAATGTGACCCACACAGCCACACAGCCACACACACTACTTTAAATGATTTAGGACTAAATTGTGGACGTAATTGGTTGCCGTTGAGCGTGGTGTTGCTTGAATTGTTGATTGACCGGCTAGATTAAATGGTGGCAGAATAGATGCATGTGGGTGTTGCCGTGGGTTGTTGTTGCGGCGATGAGATGAGGATAGTGCAGGCGGCAAGCTAAGGAGAGTGTGGTTGGCTAATTGCTGATGAGGACGCCGCACTGTTGCGCAGGGGGGTGCGTGAAGTTGGTGGTGCGATGCGGTGGCGTGGCTTGGTTTGGTGGCTTCTGCCAGCGGTAATAGAAGGCCATGCTGTTGATTAATGTTGGGCGGCTAAAGTGGTGGTGGCCATGAAAGGGGAGAAGAGAGATAGCCATAGGAGCATTAACAAAGGTTAACCAGTTATTTCAAGCTTTTAATAAAGGTTAATCAAAAGGATGAATTATTTTGGGTTGAATTATTCTTATTAAATTTTCCTTAGAAAATCCAGTATTTATTATTACTAAAATTAAAATTAAAAAAAAAAAAATCAAATTCAATATGATATATAAAAATCAAAACACTTTCAAAATTAAGAAAATTTTTTATTATTAATTTTGACATGCAAAACAAATATAAAAATTAGCCAGTAAAAAATCAATATAATGATAGTCATTTTTAGAATGACTTTCATAGAATTTTCAACAACATCATACCCTACCAAAGTGTCCAAATTGTCCAAATTAAAGTTGAAGTTCAAAGTAACAATTTTATAGAATTAACAAAACCCAAAACTATTTTAGCAACCCAACAATCACTCAAAAAATGGAGTAATCATGTTGAAATTACAACGAACAATATATATGAATTAGAGGAAGAATCTTACGCATGAGAGACAGTATCAAGCTCTAAGAAGTGATCTTCGCATCCATAACCAGTTATTTCAAGCTCAGGACCTAAGCGAATAGTGGCGCCAGCATCTTTAGCCCTAGAAATCGATTCCTTTATATTCTTCAAATTGCAATCAATATCCATTGCCCATTGATTCAAATTGCATGTTGCAACTTTGATCAACCTCATTTTTTTTTACTAACTTCTGTTGAAATTTGATGTATATGTTGAAATTCAACACGATAATTCAACAATTTTGCAGGAGTAAGGAATTTGTATGTAAGTCTAAAGTAGTATTGGAATGTTGAGTGAGAATGAAATTTTAAGAGAGGGAAAGAGATTGAGAGAGATGGCTTATATGAGGTTCGCACTTTTCTCACCTTTATTTTTTAAGTTATTTCAAATCGATCAAAAGAGGAGCGTTAAAGATGAACATAGGTACTCAAAAATATTTTCAACATGTTTTAATAGATCAATCATATACATTAACTACTATACGGCCCTCTTATTAATTATTACTAGGTGTGAAGCCCGTGCGACGCACGGGTTTATTTTTAAAATTATTTAAAATTTGTGTCTTATTAAATACTAATACTAATAATAATAATAATATTAAAAGGATTTGAAGACATTAGGATAGTTGGTAAGTGTTGCGGTTTGTGTTCATTTTGGATTTGGATTGCAAAAGATGTAATTTGTTAAGAGGAAAGAATGCTTTAATTTACACGTGTGTTACAATTGATTTGAACTGTAGGAACATATTAGTTTCATGCATGCCAACGCAACTACACAAGTCACAACTCTATTACTTTCATTAATGGACCGATGACCAATTATACAGTATATTATATTATATAGTCCACAGAGCTACCAGAAATTATCAGCATATAATAATAATAATGTCAAAAATCAAAAAGAATAATAAAAATATTTCAATATTAAAAAATATTTATTATTATTATTATTATATTATCAAAAAAAAATTTTAAAAAAAACAATTTGTGATGTTCAAATAGAATGATCTCTTGTACACCTCTGTATAGAGTACTCTATTCTTTTTTTGTAGTTTTGATTTAGGTATCTTGGGTCTCCTGTGAATGACACTGACAGGATTATCCTATTCCCTTTTGTAGCCCTAAATATGTAGTGTGTAGAGTATATTGTTTCTTTGTAATTCTGGTACATATTTTTTGTGCCTCCGATCAATGACGGTGATAAGATTAATTTTTTTCCATCTTCATCTCCAAAAATAAAAATAAGATTAATATTTAATCAAATATAAATCTTAGTAAATTGTAATTGATAAAATAATAATAATATATACAAATATATTAAAATAATAATTACCATTTATCTTCTATTTCAATTGAATCTCCAATTTCGTTAACAACCATGCCAACCACATCTTGTAGGAAAAAGTGATGTACGAAACAAAAAAAAAATTATAAAAAATAGTTAAGCAAAAGATAACACTATAGAAATTTTTTAAAAATAAAAATAGAAAATCTGTAAAATATATACCAGGGAGTGTAGCATTACTATGGAACTTATCTAAATGTTGCAATTGAACAAAATCAAATCTATGCAACGGAATTTTATTATTATCTGCAACGCCCTTGACAGTTGTATTTTGAAAAAATTGTATCATTATCTTGTTATCGCTCACAACACAATATTCATTCTTGTTAGGTACAAGAGAAAAATATCGAATTGTGTAAACTTTGCCTTCAACCAATTTAGAACGAAATTGTTGGACAAATTTTCCTTTGATTGAAGCATGGACATAATCACCCTACATATGCAAAAAATATTGTAAGTTAAAATAATATGGTAAGTTACACAATAAATTTTCAAAAAAAGAATTATATATTATTATTAAAAAAAATAAAATAAAAGGCATACCTCTTCGTCAATTAAAACCATGTCCAAACTAATCAAACTATTATGTTTCCGAAAGTTCAATATATCAAAAAGCCTTGATACGCGTACTTTAATTTTCCAATCGTTTTTGGAAGAATTAAGTTCTCGAATCAACGAAATAGACTTAAGAAAACAATGCAATGAAAAAAATACGGAGTAGTTAAAAATAATATTATTTGTGAATACCTCATCATATTCATTGTTAATTCATAAAAAAATTTGAGTTTAAGGAATTAGACGTACATTTTCTTAAACCACAATATAAAGTCGTAAATTGCTTTGTATGAAGTATTGCGTGATTCTTTGGTGGCGCGTGGATTAAATTAATGCCTATTTATAATAATAACAAATCATAAGCTAATTAAAACAATTCATATCTTTTTCCTAACTTAAATTTTATCATTATTAAAATTGTAATCATTATTATCTTTTCCTAATTATTTTTTTTTTCCTAAATAATAATATTTGAAACATATTGACTAATAATATATCAACTATGAGCAAACTAACTTACGTTAAATTTGCTTATCATAATTAAAGGAACAAAGTCAGTAATGTTTGTTAAAAGATAATGCATGTAGGCGAAAAGGATTAATTTTTTAAGTTTTTTTTTTTTTTTTTTTTTTTTTTTTTTTTTTTTTTTTTTGAGTACATAAAGATAGATGATATATATTGTTATTTTTCACCTTGACTTTTATAATTTTATTAATATTTTCATATTTTTTAACCTATGTGGCACACATTAAATCCCAACCCTACATCGCACATTTATGTGGCGCTCTATAATTTTTTTAAATTAACAAAATCCTAGGCTCTCTACAAACGCGGGAAAAAACACCCCTTTATATATATATATTAGATTTATTGAGTATTAATTAATATTTATTATTTATTACTTATACTAATTATTATTTTTATTAAACTCTTTATTTATTAGAAATATTACTCCGATTATTTTTTTTATTATTAAGCTGAATAGAGTAGAGCAGTTCTAAAGAATATGGCATAAGCCGTACGAATATACGATTAGCCGAATATATTTTTGTGGTATAAAAAAATCGAATTTTTTATAAGGATAAAAAAAAAAGCCGGATAGATTTAGATAGATGTTAAACACTTTACTCCGTACTGTACAGACTACAAACTAACCTATTTTGCTACTTTTTTAAATGTTGTTTGGTTGGATCATTTGGAATGGGTTGGATTGACCTGTTTTGCTTCTCTTTAGGGGTTATTTGGTTGGATCATTTGGAATGGGTTAGATTGTTGAACTACAGTTATAATTCATTCAATCTAGTTTTTTATTTGGTTGAGGTTTTTTTTAGTAATGAAAATCTCATACCTAAGGGGTTCTAACCCCCTCATATTCATGGGATCCCATACCCATCTCTACCCCTAAGGGTGACATTTGGTTAGAATAATGAAAACGGCTTGAAAAAAAAACAAATAATAGGGGAGAAATGAATCATTTAACTATTACGTTTTCATTTATTTGGTTTAACTATGGAAATGAATTGCCTAGTGTTTGGGGGAAGGTAAGGGTATTTGTTACCTTAGGTTCTAGAGAAATAATAAATATATTAGTATAAAATCCTCATCCTTATGTAAAGGTAATTGTTACCAAACCTTATAAGTTATAAGCAAACATTTGGTAACGGGTAATGCTTTAGCTGAATCTGTTTCCAACCTAGAATATACACCAACCAAACATGCTATGAGAATATGAGATTCACAATCCATTTTATTACCGAGTAATTAAGTATAGATTCATTCTAACAATATAAGTATATAACAAACCAAATTAAATTAGTGTGAGTTTTAGATTCGTACCTTTCTAGTATAAGATTCTATACCAATTCATTTCAATTTGATGAATCAAACACTCCTAGTAAGTGTGGTACCATATACGGGGCGTTTGGATTGTGGGAATGGGAATTTAGGGATTAAAAGGTGGGAATGGGATTGAGAATAAATTGATGGGGATACATGAAAATATGTCAATACCTTGTTTGGATAGTGGGTGGGAATAAATAGGGAATAAATAACAATTTTACAAAAATACCCTTACTAAGATTATTATTTCATCCTTTTCATTAATGGCAAAACTGTCATTTTCCTCTATTCCCATTCCCATCCATTTATTACCTACCCTCCCTAGGTAATAAAATGATGGGAATTCACTCATAAATAATCCCATTCCCAAACTCCATTTTATTCCCATTCCCACCAAACAAACAAGACTTATGTTTTCAATTGGGATTAAAATTCCCAATCCCACCCTCAATTCCTACTTGCCAAACACCCCCATAGTGTAGTGTCATGTCGGGCCTTCGGCCTTCCTTCCCCATTCCCAAGGAATAATGCCAAGTACTGCTTCCCTGTCTGGTTGATTTAATCAACTACGAAGTACTTCTATAAGGTTAAAATCCAGTAACACTTTTGAAGCACAACATGGCAAATTCTTCATCATCACCAACATCAACCTCGACAACAGCAGTCGATAAAATGCCAGATATGGCGGCTCCTCCTTCAACTCCGTCGTCATCTGACGGTTGGATGGAGCGGATCTTCTATCCCACCCTTCTCGGAGGTCAATCTCTCTCTCTTTTCTTCCCTTTTCCCCAAACTCAAATCACCAAAACCCTAATTTTTCCGAATTTCTGTTTTCCTATTATACAGATGCTTAGTTTTAGCATTATTTCATTATTGTCAGATAAACTTGATTCTTAAGATTTATGAAGAGGAAAAATGGCTGATTTTAAATTCTCTTGCATTTTTAGGGATTGTTGGTGGAGCAGTTGGGGCGATGTCAAAGTATAGCAAAGTTCATGGCGTTGCAAATGTTTCAGCTACTTATGCTACTAATCTTGCCATTGTTGCCGGCTGTTATTGTGGTATTGTTCTTTAATATAAGTATCATTATATTCAATTCTTAATTTTGACTTGATTGATCACTTGATTATAGTAAATGGTAATCGTTTTCAGTATTAATTGATTTTGATCTGTTCTTTAAGTATTAAATTTCATGGCACTAATGACTATGCAGTGTCTCTTGGATTGTATGGATGGAATTCTTGTTGCTATATGTCTAATCTTGTTCTTGATATGCAAAAGATGTTCTTGGAGTTGCATAGTTATTTGGGGATTTTTATAGTAAACTATATCTAATTTGTGATTAAAGAGAAACGAACCGTACCAAATTTCTAGGGTAGACAATTTGAATCACAAGGACTTCTTTTGATCAAAATCTTGATCCTTACACCATTTGGACTATCAGCTTGCTTTTGACTAAAGTGTAATGGTCAATCCATTACTGTTGGGTAGTCCATTAAGCCTGCCAATATTTGCAGTCTGAGTGTAGCATTAGATCATTGAAGTTAAGATTCTTGGCTAGGGTTAAGTATCGCTTTCATCATAAGCCTTGTTTGCATTCGAACAAATCTACCTATGAGCTATAAGTGCCGGGTGGCAATATCTATCTAAAACGTAGGCCTAGGCTCTCCAAGTTTTGAGATTGATGAGATTGCGAAATCTATAGTAATATATTAAAAGGAGTTACTAACAAAGTTTATGTGCCACGTAGACCCTTTCACTTACGCCACGTCACTTATTCAATTTCTCATTATGCGTCACCTACCAAACATCTCATTATGTCATATCACCACTCAATCAACTTTAATCATTATGCCACTTTAGTACATCAGTATTACTCCCTATAAAAAATAAGGATAAAGAGATTCGAACACCCAATCCCTTATTAATAAGATGATAATTTAACCATCTAAGCAAATTAGCAACCATGTTATAAATATGAAAGTAAATTTATATAATTGCAAATCACAATGACTAATAATAAAAAGGTAAAAAAAAACTCCAAAAATATTAAAAACATATAATCACAAGGTTTAATTAAAGTGACAACCCAGTGCAACACCCGGGCTACACACTAGTTTGCCTTTGAAAGTCAACCTTTGCACTTGCCAAATACCCTTGGACCTTCTTTTAATGAGGTTTGACCCTTGCTTATTGTTTGCTCGTGTGAGGAGTTGAAGGTCAAATTGTTTGTGGTTTAGGAAATTAATAATTGCTTTTTGTTAAATAGAAGATTTTCCTGCTCCTAAGAAACTCGACTTAAGTTTTTGAGCATTTTAAGGCAAACACTAACCTGAGATAGTGAAGCCATAAAGGTTGGAGTTCAACGGGACTAATACTTGAGCCCGAGTCAAATACTTTCAATGTTACAATTCTTGAGGAAAGTCCTATGCCTTGCATAAATGCTGATGTAGATTGGAGAAGAGTTGTTGCTTAAAACTTTCAAGGGGGAGGGGCAAGCACAGAAGGGTTTGGTGTTTTAAGTTGCCCAAATTAGTTGGAGGATCTGTGGTTAACTGCTCAAGGTGATGAGGAGTCACTTTGCAAAAAAAAGTGTGGGGATATCAAAACTTTCAGGGTGGAGGGGCAAGGCTATAAGAGTTTGGTGTTTTAAGCTGGCCAAACTAGTTTGAGAATCTGTGGGCTGTGGCTAATTGTTCAAGATGATGATTCATTTTGTAAAAATATGAGGGAATATTATGTTCGTGCCCTTGGCGGCAGCGGTGGTGGTGGGGGGAGGGGGGTGTAAAGAAGACTCTTGGCATTTCAGTAACAGAATATAGGGCTTTAACATTCCTAAGTGTAAAATCTGACAAGGCTTATGACTTACGAGACTAACATTATAGGATTTAGTTTATGGCTTGGACTTGTTTTATCAAACGTGAGAAACGACATGTGCTTGCCCTTGTCTTCCTATTATGATAGTTTTATTTTGGTTAAACTCACGGGGAATTTCGCTCATATCATTTATTGGTTGTATGCTGTCTCTTTTCCATAGACATTAACCTAATTTTATTCTATTTGAAATCTTAAAACTGTCCTTAAGCTCCCCGAGTGCACATTGTGATGTTGAAATGCTATTTGCTGCCATACTGTGTGAAAATGACATTCTATGTACGGAGTATATAGTTTTAACTGAGCATTTTGATTTTTGACTTGCAGGAGCTCGTGAGTTTACGAGAGTAACTCGAAAATCTGAACCTGGTGATCTTATCGACTCTGCTATTGGAGGATTTTGTAGTGGAGCACTTCTTGGCCGCCTCCAAGGTTAGTATTTTTCTAGAGTAATTAAGGAATAGGGAAAGAAAGAGGAAGCATGTAACTGGAGGAAAATAAACTGTTGGAAGTTTTTAGTTTTTCCTGTTGTCTCAGCTCATAAGTGGTCTTAAGACTTAGCGTGTAAATTGAAAGCATAATCTGTGTGTATGTCTTTGTCCAAATGCTTTAAGGATCACGATGTTTTCCTTGTAAAGATTTTCAAACACTTAATTTCTGCCATGAAACAATAGATGCAACTTATGTTACTCAACACAGGTATGATTGTTGGATGTGGTTGTGTGCTTAATTTCTGCCATGAAACAATAGATGCAACTTATGTTACTTAAGTGTTGACGTGCCAATGATTACTATTTTGGACGTGGGAGGGCCTGTTCTAGAATTAGACAAACTTTGAAGATTTCAAATGTCTTTTACATTATAAGTACATATCCACAAATTTCGGGCTGATGTATTTGCTGTCTCTTATTGAATTATCATGTCATGCCCACTTTTGAGCATACACTACTCCACTTTCCTCCAATATAATAGTGTCGGGTAAGGATTGTTTACCCTTATAGTGGTGTTGAGTGTCCGATGCAAGTACTTTAGATAGATATATGAGTCGAAGTGACAGTGCAACCTATAAACATTTCGTGCAGACCAACTTAGCATCGTGGTCTCTCTATTCACCAGGTAACAATTTTCTTTTGCGTCAAACAAGTCAAATTGCAAATGGTGCATTGCAATTTATAGCCTTTCTTATCTGCCTGTGGCGTCATATTCAGAGAAGCATGCTTGGAAACCTCTAGTCCTACAAAGTATTTTATTAGGAGTATAAAGATGGCAATTGGTTTGCAGTTATCTCCGTTAACTTCCAAATGCAAAAATTCTGCACATAATTCAGTTTCTCTTGCTGTTGAAGGTAGGGGTGGCAATTCGGGTCAGCAGGTCGGGTTCGGGTCAGATTTCGGGTCGATTTCGGGTTATGCTTAGAAACTATTAAAAATAGTGTAAAACTTAATATTATTACGAAATATGAAATTTGGGTCAAATCGGGTCGAATTCGGGTTGTTCGGGTTCGGTTCAGGTCGGGTTCGGGTCTCTCTCAGTAACTTCGGGTCGGGTTCGGGTCGGGTTTTCGTGTCGGGTCAGGGTTTGCCAGCCCTAGTTGAAGGTTTATACATGGCATCCCTTGAGGATTATGTATTTACATCTTGTGGCATATGTATTTTTCGCTTATATTATAGACGGTGAATTAGTAATTACCATTAAAAAGTGAATTTCTAAATAGTTCCTGAAACCAAGCTTGCTCTGTTAGAGTGCATTGCTTTTTAGAAACAGGTGCAAGGGGTAGGGGTTGAGGGGGTGAATAACCATTATTTGTTTAACTACATACCTTTGTATTGTTTCCTTACAGGTGGCCAACGTGGGGCTGTTCGTTACTCTATCATGTTTGCTATTGCTGGAACGGCAGTTGACTACACTACACTTAAACTGCAACCACTGGTGAAGAGTTACTATGATTCATTGCTTGGTAGCGACTTGAAATTGCCTGAGTGGTCTCCCATCCGGATACTTGATGAAGAAGAACTGGCTGCTAAACGAGCTCGTGAAGAACAACTACATGCTCAAAGTGCCATAACTATGAAGGGCAAAGAATCTTAAATTAAGTTTTTTACTTCTAATTTTTGATAGTCATATTATAAATTTCCAATTTGAAGGGCATTAATGAAGTCTTACGACTTCATTTCAGCCAAAAAAGGAAGTACAGACTGTAAAATTGAGTTCTTTTTTGTTAGTGGTCTCCTGCAATTTTCCGCCTGTAATATATCTGGGTTAAAGATGTGATGGGTTGCATGTTCGATTGAATAACGCCAGAACCTGGAATCAGGAGATCTAGAGTCACTGATATGCGCCTTTTTGCTCATTGTATGAATGGTCTTGCACTAAATTTGTAGCTTCAGCTTGTATCAGCTCGGAATTGACTTGTTAAATTGGGTTTAGCCAACCCATATACCTCAGCAAAAGCTTGGAGTGTCCTCCTTTTTGAGTTTTTTTTTTTTTTTTTTTTTTTTTTTGAGGCAAGTTTATTAGTTACACAAGTATATATAAATGTAAACAATACCCTGAGTCCCTGAAGGCCTGAATTCCCCTTAAATGATTTTTTGGTTGAGCTGCTTTTGATTTCCCTCCTTCCTTCTCTTGAAGCTCCACAAAACCCTCTAGCATAAATAACGAGTTCCATCAATGTAGTAGTGTTTCACACAAAGTATATACTACGTATTTAACACGTACATCACTTACCGTGTGAAATTGTGATTGCAATGCAGGATGTTTTTTGCTATAAAAAATAAATAAATTAAACCGCAATTAAATATACAGCAATATGTGTTAAAACCTTAAAATTAATACATTGGTTCATTTTTTTAATGATTATCTAAGTGAATTAATAAGTACTACGTGCAAGGATAAATAAAGCTCACCATCAACTATGAAGAGTAAGTTCATTACAAGCATAGGTGCAATCCTATTTAACTTAACTGACTTGATTACTTGACCCATATATTCTTACCGTTTGCAAAAATAATCCCTAAAATTCATACGTATTAGACTATTAGTATATTACATTAAGCATTAGCCTTATATAATCACGTTTTTTTTTTAACGAATATCAATTATCAGCTTTGTGGCTCTCTAAACAAAAAAATAAAAAATAAATACCATTGTTATTTCGCTAAAAATATTTAGGTAATGACATATGTAGCCCTTAAGACTATATAAATAAGCATTAAATACACTTTTTAAAATGGAATTCAGTTGGAAATTCATGAAAAAAATTACCCGCATATCGGTATTATTAATGTTAATTTATCCTCAATATATCCTTATTTAGCTTAAAGCATCCACAATGGTTGTGCATAAAGCCTTGCTTGCTAGCTACATGTTAGCCATTGTAGAGCTACAACCATTTGTACCTAAGACTAGAGCTGTCAATTCGGGTAAATGGGTCGGGTTTGAGTCGGGTTAGTGTGGGTCGGGTCATCTCGGGTTGGGTCAGTACGGGTTAATGTCGGGACCTATGTGGGTCGGGTTCGGGTTGGGTCATGCTTGCGTCGGGTCACGTCGGGTCATACATCTTATTGGGTTTGGGTCGGGTTTAGGTCGGGTCAATAAAAGGTCGGGTTACATTCGGGTCAGGTGAAAAATAGGTCGGGTTACATTCGGGTTTTTACGGGTTTAAACGAGTTAGGGTCCTGTTTGGGTTCGAGTCGGGTTCGGTTCAAGTCAATTATTTGCGGGTTATAATCAGGTCGGGTCATTATCGGATTCGGTTCAAGTCAATAATTTGCGGGTTATAATCACGTCGGGTCATTTCCTAGTCGGGTCATTCTCGGGTTCGAGTCGGGTTCGGTTCAAGTCAATAATTTTTTTTTTAAAGCTCCAAATCAAATTGCATAATTTAAAACATTTTTAAAAATATTATAATAAACAAGTGAATACTAAAATTTGAAAAAACTGATCAATAAAAGGATTATAAATAGTTATATGGAAGTTTATTTTGAAGATAAATTTAGAAAAAAAAAAAAAAAAAAATTAGCTGATTTAATTAGACAAAATCACTATCATCGATTCACCTCACTCACCTCATATAGCCTCAAATACGTTTAAATTCAGGTTAGTAATAGGTCGAGTTTAATTTCGATCGGGGCAATAACAAGTCGGGTTGAATTTGGGTCGGATCAATAACAAGTCGGGTTGATTTCGGGTCGAGTTTGTAACAGGTCGGGTTTAAATTCGAGTCGGGTTAGGAACGGGTCGGGTTGACCTCGGGTCGGCTTAGTAACAGGTCGGGTTGAATTCTGGTTTTGACGGGTTAAATCGGGTTTGGGTCATTCTCGGGTTCGAGTCGGGTTCGGTTCAGGTCAATAATTTATGGGTCACATTCGGGTCGGGTCCTCTCTAGGTCGGGTTATGGTCGGGTTCGGGTTCGGGTCTCAAATACTCGGGTCAACTCGGGTCTAGGGTTGGTTTCAGCTCGGGTTAGGTCGGGTTCGGGTCACCATTTTTTTCGGGCTCAGACAGGTTAGGGTCGGTATTTCGGGTCGAGTCAGCTTTTGACAGCTCTACCTAAGACAAACTACATAGCTCACCCAACACACATATATTGATTACTTTAATATTTTTTAGGTATTTTTTTAAAAAATTTAATTCATTAAAAAAGAATGTAGCTTACAATTGTAGAGGTTGTAGCTTAAATCTTGTATTTTGGAGATTAATGATGTGACAACCCAAAACTACATGTACATATATGTAGATGTAGCTAGTCATTACTCGGTAACTCATTTATAGATACTTTTAAGGGTTATATTTATCATTTTTCAAAATACTTTGTCCAATTTTTATTTATTTATCTTTGTTTTTTTTTTTTTGGAATTAATTGTTCTACTCCGTAGTTCGTAGTAGATTTTTTTCCCAATACGCAGTCGCTCTATACGGCTGCACTCATCCTCCATCCAAAAACTCAAGACCTGCAGATCAACTAAAACGCCGTATCTCCACTTTCCCGCACCTTCTTCCAACCATCGAATAACAGAGTTTCAAACAATTGGCGAAGAAGGAGGAACACACCAAAGTTTTCTCTCCGCTCAACTCTCTCATTCTCGCTAGTGTTTGTTCCGCCATTAGAGGATGACGGAGGTGGCGAGCTCGGTAGTACACGAAGTGTTGGGAAGACGAGCCGAAGACATAGACCAACCTATTATTGATTACATCGTCAATGTCCTCGCCGACGAAGATTTCGATTTCGGCGCCGAAGGTGACGGCGTTTACGACGCACTCGGCGAGCTCCTTGTCGATTCTGGCGCCGTTACTGATTTCTCTGAGTGCCGCTCTGTAATTTTCTCTCTCTTTTATTCTATTGCTTTATTTGTTTGATTATTATGATGTTGATTATGACTTAATTTGACAGTTTGTATTGATAGTAATTGTTAGTTGATTATGATGTTAGGGTATTAGAGATTGGAGGTGGTTTGTTATTGGATTCTTGTGATTTTAATTATATTGGGACTAAAGTTTTGATTTTTCAGTATTATGTGATCTAGGATTAGGGTTTACTGTTAGGTTTATATTAATTCGGCTTAAGAGAATGTATGGACTACTCAAAATAAGCATAATAAAGTATCTAGGAGAGGACAATGAATTTGTTGATATGCAAAGGGATTTTTATAGTGAAGTCTTGTGTCTTGTAAGGCTTCCTGCTGTAATTTGCTGTTACCTTTCTTGCCTTTTGAATAACATTTGCATTCCAAGCTTCACTTTGCCATATTGCCATGTCATACCATTCAAATCCTTTTGTTGGGTAAGAGAGGGAAGGACAGGTGAGGTGAGCTTTTTGTTTTTTTTTCGATCAAACTTCCATAGGTGATAGGTTTACTTACTGCTAGCTGTTTTAGGTGAACGATATACATAATCCATTAAGGTTTAAAAGTGTTACTCTTATCAAATGCGACTATTTTTATAAGTTGTTACACTTTCATTTTTGGCAAACCCTTTGTATAACAAAGAGGCACTAGGCAATAAAGGTAGAGTGCCTTTTTTGCTCTAGGCGAGGCACATTTAAAGCGGCTCACCAGAGGTGCACATATGCAGTTTTCATTAACTTCTTTTTATATTGTGTGCCTCACTTCCAAGAGGCAAAGTGCACCAAAGCGCACTCAGGCGTAGCAGGATCTTCATCGCCTCATTGCCCTCGAACCTTTTTATACATTGGGCAAACCTTTACGTATTCATCTCTTTCCTCTCATGATCCCCACCCAAACCCGTTACTACTTTTTTATTATTATTTCTCCTTTTATATTCTTTACTTTTCAATAAACTATTACCTCCACTATGGAGGTATTTGGTAAAGAGCTTATGGGGCATTATTGGCTTATTTGACCAAATTGACCGCTAGATAAGTTAATTTGAAGTGTTTGGTGGAGAGCTGATTCAAAAAATTTATTTCATTAAATAAGCTCTTTTTCAATAAGTAATTTTAAAGAACCTTTTATTAGTTGTTTTAAATTTTTTAGGTGAAATTATACTTATACCCCCATTTAGTCTGAAACCCGAATTCAACTACCTACCCACAATTAGCTTATTAGCCATTTTGCATTCACAAATAGCTTTAAGCAATCAATTATTTACCAAATTCTTTATGTAAACGTTTAATACAATACGCTAGTCAAAATTAGCTAACATAATCAGTTCAACTTTTAGCTTTTTACCGTACACGACCTATAGTTTTCATGGTTTTGTAATACTCTAACTACCCCACTTACATTTAATTATGTTCAAGTCAATTAAATTTACTTAAACTATGTGCCGATCAAATTGTAACATTTTTTTTTTTAATTTTTTTAAAATAGAGGGAATATCGATATCTTAAATCTGTTGTGTTATGATGAAACCTATTTGATTTTTTTTTTTTTTTTTTTTTTTTTTGTATATTGGCAATCTTGACAGGTGTGTAGCATATTATGTGATAAATTTGGGAAACATGGATTAGTTAAGCCAAAGCCAACTGTAAGAAGTCTAGCAGCACCAGTAAGGATGTTTGATGGGATGGACGAAGATGTCATGCCAAAAAAAAAGGTCGAGGAGGTAGATGGCCCTCTATTGACTGAGCGTGACAAAATGAAGATTGAGAGGAAGAAGAGGAAGGACGAACGTCAAAGAGAGGTAAATTCAATGCTTTCTTACAAGGTTGTTTGTCACAAGTCTTAATTTGTTTATTTACTTGTGTCCCGCTTAAACAACTTCAAGCTTATTGGTTTGGAACAGCAAATTGGATGCTTCCTGGACTAGTATATATTTATTGTTTGACTGGTGTCAGATTGCTAGGAGTGTATGTAATATGCCATTCTGAGTTGCTTGGTGGGGGGTTATCTAATCATCGAGGCACAAATGAAAGCATCACAATATATTCAGTATTATAACTCTCCCTCTGTCCTCAAATATCTTCATATTAGGTTTCAACACACTTATTTAGGATTTAGTAGGGTGGGGTGAGAGTGTGAGAGAAAGTGAGTTAGTGGATGGGTTTACTTCGCATGATATGTGAAAACTTTTCCATCTTAAGTAGCATGAAGTTTTTTTGTAATGTAAGCAGGTTATCTGTAGACAGAGAGAGATATAATGGATCAAATCAAATAACATAACCTATTTCAACTTTTTGTTTGGAATGAACTAGGCATTTTACTTCTTTCCCAACCTATACTCAATAGGAAGACTAGGCTTGCTGTATGGGGGGGGGGGGTGGGAGGGGGGGGGGAGGGCATAATATGCAATGTGTTTCAACTTCCTTTGAACTCTATTTTGATTGAAGTAATGTGTAGAATTCCCAGGTCTCAGTGCGTAGTTAGTTTTGCTCTCCTGATGCCTATTAGTTGTCTATATCTATCTTGTATGCCCTTTACATTCGTTTTCTTATTGTTCAAAATTAAACAGGTTCAATACCTGAAGCATGTGGAAGAAATGGAAGCTGTCAGAGCAGGAATGCCTGTTGTATGCGTAAATCACGGGCAAGACACTGGTGGACCTACTATCAGGGATATCCATTTAGATAGCTTTACTGTATCTGTTGGAGGCCGGGATCTCATTGTAGATGGTTCCGTGACTCTTTCTTTTGGGAGACACTATGGTATGTTTTCCACAATCCGATATTCTGTGAGGCACCTCCTCCTCAAGTCTCTTGCTCATTAGAAATGGCAATGAGCAATCTAATCTTTAAAAATTCAGCAGTGTATTTCCGGTGACTTAGTTAATGCTATTGTTCTTCTTTGGCAGGACTTATTGGAAGAAATGGTACAGGAAAAACTACATTCCTCAGGCACCTGGCCTTGAAGGCTATTGATGGTATTCCAAAAAACTGCCAAATACTACATGTGGAGCAAGAAGTGGTGGGAGATGACACAACTGCCTTACAGTGTGTACTCAATTCAGACATTGAACGAAACCAGCTTTTGCAAGAAGAAGCTCGCTTATTAGCACTGCAGGTGAAACTTTACTTCTAAAACTTTCATCACATGCAGTTAGGTACATTACATTATTACAGTTATTTGGATATTAATTGCTCTCTATTTATCTTTTCAATAGAGAGAACATGAACTTCAGGGCTCAGATGAAAAAAGCAATGGTGCATTGAACGGAGATATTGGTAAAGATAACATTACGGAGAGGCTGCAAGAAATATACAAAAGACTTGAACTCATAGATGCTGATTCAGCAGAGGCACGAGCAGCCTCAATCCTTGCGGTCAGTATGAGCATATATTGATATTGCTTTCATTTGGCTGTGATCTTGGTTTAGCCAGATTATTTTCTAAATATATAGAATGTGCTCTACTCAACTCATTTTGGATTTTTTTTTTTGGGTAAAAGTAAGCTAAACATATTGCCAAAAAGGGAAAGTTACATGAGAGTGGCATACCACTTATTACAAGCACCAAAATCACCTCATCACATCATAACAAAAAATAGACCAAACACACTGTACTAGTGTACTGAGTTACAAATTGAAAGAAACCATTCTCCACTTATCACTAAGTCTAGCTTGTACAGTTGTACAGGGTGTCTGATGTATGTAGTCATACCCTTTCAATAACACAGTGGGCTGCATGATTAAAACTATGACTGAATAAATATCAATTTCATGTACGATGGCTACATGAGCTTTACACATTCAAACAGAAATGAATTGCCATGAAATAGCTTAGGGAGATCTGGGGTGTCCTTGATTCTTCTTGATTCTAAGTTGTTTTTTTTTGGAACAGGTCACTTGCTATTCAGTGTTGTTGATGCCTTTACTAAATACTGATAGTTTGTTGGCAATTGGAATATTTCCAGGGTCTTAGTTTCTCACCAGAGATGCAGCATAAGGCCACAAGAACCTTTTCTGGAGGATGGAGAATGCGTATAGCTCTTGCACGTGCGTTGTTTATAGAGCCTGATCTATTACTTCTTGATGAACCAACAGTAAGTATTATGCTCATTCGAACTCTTATTTTTTGATGGTATTGATGTAATGGTTGCCTCTGAATTTTATGTGCAGAACCATCTTGATCTACATGCTGTGCTATGGCTGGAGTCTTACTTATTGAAATGGCCCAAAACATTTATAGTTGTGTCTCATGCCAGAGAATTTTTGAATTCGGTAGAGTTTTAATTTGAAGCTGTTGGTTGGCAAGGATGTTTGACTAGTAATACCATATTCTGAACTTTGTCAAGTGGAATTATTAAAAATATCATTTCAATATATCCTTTCAGGTTGTCACTGATATCATTTATCTGCATGGGCAAAAATTGACTACATTCAAAGGAGATTATGACACATTTGAGAGGACAAGAGAGGAACAACTGAAGGTTCAACAGAGAGCAGTTGAGGCTAATGAAAAATCCAGGTCGCATATGCAGGTCTGTGGTCAAAAGTTGCTGCAATCGATTTAATTGTTGTAGCTTGTTTATATCATGTCAATGATTGCTTTCAGCATCCACCATTACACATTCAAGTAGTATTTTTCTTAAATTTATTTTATTGTGTTCTAGTCGATATTATTCCCTTCAAGGTCTCATAGCTTTTCATTGTGTATTTTCTGGCCTGCTCTCTATATTTATGCGTGCTAAGCTTTATTCTTCATTTCTTCCTATGTTGCAGGCTTTTATTGACAAATTTCGTTACAATGCGAAGCGTGCATCTCTTGTTCAATCTAGAATCAAGGTGCTAATTGATATTCTTCTAACTTTGTTGATTAAGGTTTTTGGTTTATGATGTCTTTGCTATTTGTTGGATGATCTAAGATTCTCCCGTTTTGGAACTTAATGTTCAAGTGAATAGCTCTTACCTAACTTTTCAATAAGAAAATATTCCATGTTATATTATAAATCTGCACTGTTGGTTTCTTTTTCCAGATGATTAGTATTTTAAATTTTCGCCATGTTGATTTTTTTTACTGAATGCTTCTCTTTCTATTAATTTTTATCTTAACAGGCACTAGACCGCTTGGGTGTTGTTGATGCAATTGTTAATGATCCTGAGTATGCTTACCATCTTCATAGCTTGCTTCTTTAACATTTTACGTGTCTTTGGCTTATGATTTGACGCTGTGTTTTCTTCAAGTTAATATTCAGCTTTCTACCTTGGCAGTTACAAATTTGAATTTCCAACACCAGATGACCGACCAGGTCCTCCTATCATAAGTTTCAGGTATGTTTATAGTTCTGATTTTCATTCTTTGCTTCTGATTTTGAATTTACGCACAGGTATAATTGTATTTATTATAGATAAACCTTAATCTCCTTAATTTCTTGGAAGCTTTGTGGAATCTGGCTCTTTATGCTTGATTTTTATGTCCGAATTCATCTTTGTAAATAACTGATTCTGGTTATGAAGCCAGGATTTATTCTGAAGTTGTTTATGTTTGAATGTTGTTTTAGTGATGCATCTTTTGCTTATCCTGGCGGACCGACGCTGTTCAAGAATTTGAATTTTGGGATTGATTTGGACAGTCGTATTGCTAGTAAGTTTTTCATCTTAGTTCTCCATGCTTTTTGTCTGCTTGACTGCTTGTAGGTGCTTATGGATTCTCCTCAGCAATTTGGGTTCTTCTATCTTTCTTTTGTTTTTGATTTGATTATCTGCAGTATGAGTGAACAACTGCATTTATTTGGAAATTCTGTTACTTTACATGTAAAAGGCAATAAGATCTGATGTGTTGCTTTTGGGTCTATGTTGAATGATCTCTTCTTGTTTGACTGATTTATTTGTTAATGAATCTTTTTTTTTTTTTTTTTTTTTTTCCCCCTGAAACAATTTGTTAATGAATCTTTGAAGTTTGCTGTCTCTATCATCCTTGCCATCTTGTGTAATTGTTTTGATTAAGCTCCCAACCATTACCAGTGGACATGATTCATGAATTAGTCTCTCTATATCTTACAGAATGTTTGCCAAGGAACATGATTCAGTTTAGGTGAGGAATTTAGGTGTATGCCTATATTCATAATTTCATAAGTGATGATATCTATATTTAGATAAGGCATTTTGTTTCCCATTAGAATGATTTTGGTTTGATTTGGACCAAGCATGTTGTCAAATTTTTAGGTGAAAAGTCTTGATTATTGGATGCTTTTGATCTAAATTTAATACTATTCTGCAGTGGTTGGTCCTAATGGTATCGGTAAGTCCACAATACTCAACTTGATTGCTGGGGAACTGCAACCAAGCTCAGGAACTGTATTCCGCTCAGCTAAGGTATACAGTATGTACATTGGTACACATTTTATCAAACTATTATCCTTGTTGCATTAAACTTTCTATTGCTGCCTGGAATTATATGGTTATTGTAATTAGCCTTGGTATTGTATTTTTTCTTTAATTTTGCAATTGTTAATGCTTGACATTTCTTTTTCAGAGCTTTAAAAAATTAGAAGTCTTCTTGTCTCAGTATTGTAATGTCATCATTTGTGATGTATTGCAGTTAGTATCTTTTCTACTTTTTATTTCTTTCCTCGTTGATTGCTGAGTGATGGCGTGGTGCTGTGTGTTCGTGCATCATTTCTACGGAAACTTCACAAGCATTAATGTCAGGGCAATACCTGTTTTCATACGCCACCTTTCAAGCCTATAGCTGGAGTTAAATTGGCTTCCTGAGCTACTTTATCTATGTGTGAATGCTAACACTGCTGTATCTTTCTGTGAATTATTTGATAGTCTTGGTCAGTTACTTGCTGATTGTTTTTCTTCCCTGCCTTGTCATTTGTTCAACTGCCTGTTTTTTTGCTTGCTTGGTTCACATGTCTTTTTGGTTGGGCTTTTTTTTTTTTTTTTTTTTTTTTTGAATAGTAGTATTATTCTTTAACTTAGACCAGACTCTTGGTGTTGTGGAACTGAAAGGAGCTTATGGCTTTATAAACAATTAAGTTCATGAAGAAAATCTTGAAGGCATGTTTTCTCATGTTTCTTTCAATCGCAGTCAACTTCTAATCTTTTACTTTATATATGCAGGTCCGTATTGCTGTATTTAGTCAGCACCATGTTGATGGATTGGACTTGTCTTCAAATCCTCTTCTATATTTGATGCGCTGCTTCCCGGTAGGTTTTCTGAGAATGTTGTTTTTTTTGTCGGTTACATGAAATTATTCCTTAGAATTAAATAACACCATTGCATTATGTAAAGACTGCTCCATTATGTAGGGCTGTTTTACACAGGATTTTACTTGCCATCCCTTGAAACATGTCACTTGTGGCAATAAATTCAGAGCTTGATGTTGGTTTATTATTGGCTATTTTCTTATGTCTTTAGTTGTAGCAATAAAGCTGCTATTCACATTGATAATATTAATTTCTACATGTCTAGATAATTGTTATTCATTTTGTGGTCACTATGAATGTTTTGCCCTCGGTTCTTAATAAATTAAGGTGCTCAAAAATACATGTTCATATACATCTATAAAAACTATCGAAAACCATGATTAAGTAAAAAAAAAATCAACTTTACAGATTATGCTACAACAGCTGTGACATACAGTGTAAAGGTTGTGAGAAGCCACTTATGCAACTATGCCACTGGTTCTTCCTCTGTTTTTTTACTTGCAATGTTTTGACTCTTACATTATTCACATATTGAACCTTAATTGTTTTTTTTGTTAATTTATACTGAAGCAAAAATGCAGTCACGTGGGATCTCTCTTTCGTTTTTTGATTAGGGATGTGGGATTTTGTTAGACTCGTCTTATTATTTTTTTTTTTTTGTAGTATTGACAAGTGTGATATTCATGACATTGCAAATTAAAATTTTTTGAAGTGTATGGAACAATGGAAAATTGGACCTCATCCAGTTTAGGAATAAAGTAGTCCAGCCAAAAGCTTCGCATAAGCGATTAGGAATAAAGTAGACTAGCCAAAAGCTTCACATAAGCTATTACATACCTTTAAAGCAAAAGCCTTCAGAAAAAACCCCGAGTTAGCTCGAGAAGTCTCAGTTAGGGCTGGAAAACCCTAACCCGACACGAAAACCCGACCCGAACCTGACCCGAAGTTACTGAGAGAGACCCGAACCCGACCTGAACCGAACCCGAACAACCCGAATTCGACCCGATTTGCCCCAAATTTCATATTTCGTAATAATATTAAGTTTTACACTATTTTTAATAGTTTCTTAGCATAACCCGAAATCGACCCGAAATCTGACCCGAACCCGACCTGCTGACCCGAATTGCCACCCCTAGTCTCAGTTTCAGGAAAATGTAGCAAAGATGTCCCAGCAGACTCTGTTAAGGCAGTACAGGTCAAGAGATTGTGAACTTGTAATAGTAGTAGCTGGTGTCTTTGCATTCTTGGCTTAAGCAGGAGAAGAAGGATTGGTCTATCTAGTTGAGTACTTTCATTAAGTTTTGTTGAAGAATCTGATTTGGCAGTTGCTGCTTCCATCAGAATCCCTCGGCCTAGGATGTTATGTTATCTATGTTTCCCACTATCCGATGAGAAAGAACCGATTTTTAAGGTGTCCACAGTTTCAGACTTTCAGTAGGACCCCAGGCAACATTTTTTGGCATTAAACTGTAGTTACTTTCCGATGCAGTTACCTACTTAGTCACTAATCAGTAGCTTTTATTAAATAATTTGACATAGAGAAATATGTGCAAAATTGGTGAACATGTTGAGTAGGGAATTTATGATGGAGAACTTTATTTAGTGACTTTCATTGTATACTTGAAAGATTTGACCGGACTATTCTGAAAACTTTATATATGTTAATATTTCAGGGTGTTCCTGAACAGAAGTTGAGAGGTCATTTGGGTTCATTTGGTATAACTGGAAATCTTGCACTTCAGCCAATGTACACCTTATCTGGTATGTTCCTTTTCAGCATATTGGTATGCTGGTCATAGTGGAAACTTTCTCGTAGCTTGCAGGATGGATGCGATCCAATTCTGATTCATTTTTTTTTACTTAATCTTGTCTGCTTCTCGGTGATCCTGCAATTTATGGTTGTTGAAATTTTGGGACTCCATTAATGGGATAGAATGGTTTTTTGTAACAGGTGGTCAAAAGAGCAGAGTAGCTTTTGCAAAGATTACTTTCAAGAAGCCACATTTATTATTGCTGGACGAGCCATCAAATCATCTTGTAAGTATTTTCATCGTTGTGATTATTGTTTACTTTGTATTTCGTATAACAGAGTGCTAAATTGCTGAACCATGGGTGAGGCAGCAGTGCCCTCAAAATCTTAAATGTATCAGGTGGATGAATTATTGAATTAACAAACTTTTATGAATTGAAAAGTCGAGTTCTTTGTTGCATAGTCCATTTCTGTATGTAGTTCGCGTCAAAAATAATGAAAAAATGTGGGCTTGACATTTTCTTTTTTCCAGTTTGTGTCTGACATGTCACAAAAATATGAAAATAATGTGGATTGACTTATTTGTTCATATTAAAGGTTAACAATTAGTAAATGTATTTGCTATATCAGCTTGATTTGTTTCTGCTATTTCCCAATATTGTTCTGTCATCATACATTTGTTCATAGTAGAAGATTGCCAACCTTTAAAAATAGCAGTTGGCAAGTTATGTGAAGAATCCTTCAATGTGGTTTGTGGGTTTACTGTTCTATGTAGGAGACGTTTCAATTAAAATTTCAAGACATTATTTGATTATGGTAATTTAAATTAACTGCAGGATTTGGATGCCGTAGAAGCTCTTATCCAGGGTCTTGTTATGTTCCAAGGAGGAATACTGATGGTATTATTTTCTTTCATTTGGCTGTAGCCTATAGCTACCATTTATTGATACTTTTTTTTTTTTTTTTATGGCTGTTTTGCCCCAATTGATAGTAATGGTAATGATGTTAAGTCCAACATTGTCCGTGATAATGCTTCCTCACCTCTAATTATGTGTTGAAATTTTCATCATAACTGTTTATTGCACTATCATGGACGTTGTTGCGAAACTTTCCTAACTCATTACCATTGCCTTTGAATGTTACTTATAACCTGTACCAAACCAACCATTGGAGCACAAACACAACAATCCCTAACTGGATAAGTGATGTCTATGTCTATGTCTATGCAGGTTAGTCACGATGAACACTTAATTTCCAACAGTGTTGATGAGCTGTGGGCAGTGTCTGATGGGATCGTGACACCTTTCCGTGGGACATTCCAAGATTATAAGAAGTTACTGCACTCATCTTGAGTTGAGTCAGTTGTCAAAACATGAGTTCTAAAGTTTTTATGTAGCGAACCCATAATATGTTTTTATGTGGTGGGCATAGAATATCACTAATGTGAAATGGCTGGAGTGTTTGAAACCATAGCAAACATGCTGCTGTATGTTGCCACTAATTAAGAGTTGGAGTGTTTGATTATGTTATTCTTACGAACAATTACTATACAGCAATCACTAATTGATTATATTCATATGCAACATGCAAAAAAGTTGAAAAATAACGAATATCAAATAGCTATATGGTTTTATTACTCCTATGATTATTTAGGGTCCATATTGATGGATTGAAATTTATAGAGTTGAACTAAAACAAAATGACCTGAAGTCCTGAACTATACTAAATTCAATAATACTCCGTAATAGTAATAACAGCCACATGGTGATATCTGATACTGTGTTTCTTCATGGTCATTTGTTTTTTTTTGAAACCACATGGTCATTTGGTTAGGTAAAGGAGAATGGAGGTTAAACAAATTTTGTAATAAGTTCACTTGCTTAGAGAAGTTTATTAAATAAACTTTTTACAATCCATGAGAATAATTTTTGATGAATTTGTTCTTCACGTTCATCATTATTAAAAAATAATTCAATGCCATATTAGTAAAAATTAATGAATTAGACATGGCAACTTAAATTCAATTACCACATAGGTAAAAATTTAAACAAAAACTTTTGTATACACCCGCTTTACACTAATATTACTGTACATCGAGCAGTATAAAGGTAACTTTTACTTAATTTTAGGGTAACTTTTTGCCTTTTTTTGGTTAACTTTAAACATAATACAATTTTTATAAATATTTATGGGTGTGTTCGGCGCTAGCTTTTGAGTAGCTTTTAGTGGTTTGACTACTACTTAACAAAAAATGTGAGTGTTTGGCAAAGTAGTGGTTAGGGTAGCTTTTAGGGCGTGTTCGGCAAAATATAGCAGTTGTAAATTGTGTAGGTAGCTTTTAGTTGTTAACAAGCTGTAGCTGTGAATATAGATAATTTAGATATGAGTGTTCGGTAAAGTAGCGGTCGACTAGCTGTTACATATAAAAATCAATATTTTATATTTAAAACTATATATTAAATTTTCAATAGCTACCTAAAAAGCTACCTCTACTTTCAAAAGCTAATATTTCTAACTTTTCAAAAAAGCTACCTCCACCACTAAAAGCTTCCCGAACCACTATGTCAAACACTCACATTTTTTTATTAAGTAGTGGTTTGACTTGAGCTACCTAAAAGCTACTCAAACGCTAGCGCCGAACACGCCCTTAGTGGTGGAGGTAGATTTTGTGAAAAGTTAGAAAGATTAGCTTTTGGAATTAGAGGTAGCTGTTGAAAATTTAATCTATATATAGTTTTAAAAATAAAATATTGTTTTTTATACATAATAGCTAGTCAACCGTTACTTTACCGAACACGCCCACAGACAATAAGAAATGTTTTATAATGGTAATTTAATTACATTCAATCACTAATAATTGATTTTTAGTCATTTAAAATGTGATTCTTTATTAATAATTTTTATTTGTATTGAATTACTTTTATGCATATTAGGGTAACTTTTATTTATTTCAGGGGTAACTTTTGATCAAATTAGTCTATCTTTATAGTGGATGTACAATAATTATTGTACACCCGATTTTTTTTAAAGTTTGTTAAATTTAAAATTACCTTTAGAAAACTTATCCGATTTTTTTTTTAAAGTTTGTGATATTTAAAATTACCCTTAGAAAACTTATCATATTAGAGTTTAAGTTATCCCAAAAATATTTAGAAGTTATCCCAAAAATAGCTAAAGGTTAAACTTTATCTATTTCATTATATAATACTACTTGCGTGTAAATTCTTTACCTTGCTTCTGCAATTATTATCTTCTAATTTCGCCAAAGCCCTACCTCCTCTTTGAGGAAACCCTACCCCTCTTTCTAAAAGTGTTCCTCACTCTCTTTTAAATTGATTCTCCTCTTGATTTTCGTATACTAGCAATTCATTCTTTACAGTATAATCTTGATAAAAATCTTTTGATATGGAACTCCCACGTGATGTGTTGATGGAGATACTTGCTAAATTACCGGTGAAATCGTTGATTCGGTTTACGAGTGTATGTAAGTATTGGCGGTCTCTCATAAAATCCTCAGAATTTGTATCAAAACATTATGCTACTCGTTCAAATCTTGGTTATGATTCTTTTTTGACCGAATTTTCCCGTGCTTGTTGGTTTTCTGTTTTCTCTTACGAAAATTTTACATTTGAAACTGCATTTAAGATTAGACCTGCTGTCCTCTCGTATAAACAACCCAAGTTGGGTATTGATCATCGCGACGTAATCAAATATATCAATATTTCCGGCCCTTGTAATGGCGTTTTCTTTGTCTATTTCCACAGAACAGGTCCTCCTGAGACAATGCTTTTGTTTTGGAACCCGGCTACTCTGACAAGTGTTTAAGCTGCCCAGTTTAGCAGATGATCTTATTCATCAAAATCTTGGTTTCGGGTTTGACTCCGAAACCAATGATTTCAAGGTTGTTTGTTTTTATGGTACTAAACCCTGTCTTGGAGTTGGAGTTGGAGTTAACATTAGGAAGGGGATACTGATATACTCCCTTGCTGCTAATTGCTGGAGGGAGCTCCATGTCGAAACAATGAACACAGTATGGGTTTCTCATAATAATGTTTTCTCTAAAGGTCGTATGTGCCATTGGATATGTCGCACATTTCTTCTCTCTTTTGACATGGTTGATGAGGTTTTTTTGCAGACCAGTCTGCCTTATTGTCCAAATGGGTTTTTGGATCGTGGCTCTGACTCTGATAACATGTATCCTGCCGTTTATATTTTGGACAGCAGCTGGTTACAGCCTACATCGACCATAGACTTATGGGTTTTACAAAAGTATGGCCGTGCAGGGTATTGGAGCAAACAACTATCTGTCACAATTCCTGAATTCGTCTTGTTTACTCCATCAATGCTGCTGCGGAACAACAGGTTAATTGTGTTTCACAACGGCAAAGACAAAGAGCTAAAATGCTATGATTTGGTCCCACTACAACAAGTGAAATCGCTCCCTCTTATTCTAGACTATCCTGTTCTTGCCTATACCGAGAGTCTTGTTTCTGTACAACCAAGTCATCAAAACAATTCATCATCTGATCAACAACAGGAGGTTAACATGGATTTATTGCAGGAAGAGTGTAGGGGATATCTGGGAAGGGAATATCGTGACAAAGAATTTGAACCTGATGGAGAACTAATACTAGAAAATGATGGTGATGGTGATGCTTCGTCCGTTGACAGCGCTTTCATGGAGCCTGCAGGACCACCATTTATAGACAATCCCGTCGATTACGATGATTATGAGACAAAAAAAAATTCAAGCTTATAGAGCTAAAGAGTGGTATAGCTTAGCAAAGCTGCCTTATTGTATTCGCGAAGTCAACCAACCAGTGATGTCCAACCCCTGCACGTTTTAAGCGGTGTAGTTCTTTTATTTTCCTTATGCTTTCATAGGTATTATCCCCTTTTTTTTTTATTATTGGAAACGAGGGGCAAGCCCCATAGTTATTATCCTCTTCAAGATGCTAAACTTTTTATATAAATCAAAGTCATAATTTCTAAATTTTTAGTAACATCTACCTTATGTCATTAATTGAAAATATCATACCCCTCCGTTTTTAAATATTTGTCCGTTGTCCCATTTTTTCATGTGCGGAGTTTTAGGAGATATTGGAGAAAATAATAAAATATGAAGGTAGTGGGGTAGTTGAGACAATAAAAAAATATAAAAAGTAAAAGTAGTGGAAGAATTGAAGGAGAGGGAATATTTTGTTGGGACTTGGGACTAGGGATGGGCAGATGGCAATATTAAGTGGATATCCACAAACCCGCTCCACCCGCTATAAATATATGGATGAAAACCCGAATTAAATGGATGAAAAGCGGGTGACGGATGAAGCGGGTGATGGATCGGATCGGATGTGGATGATACTTTTTTCATCCGCTAACCATCCCCCACCCATTTAACATATATTAGATTTTTTAATTTAAGAATTTTAATAATAAAATATTAAATGTGCAAGAAAATTACTTATTTTTTATGTTGCAACTTAATTTTTCAAACATATATTGTTATTGTTTCATTTTTAATTAATAAAATAAAAAAATTATTGTACAAATAACCGAATTTAGAGTTTATGTGAGTTTTTTTTTTCCATTTTAATATTTACCCATTAATCATCCGCTCCACCCGTTTCATCCGCAGATGATGAACGGACGGATATGGATGATGGGTGAAGCGGATGATGGATGGATATGGATGGAGCGATTAAAGTAATGGATGGATGCGGGTGAAGCTCCACCCGATCCGAATCCGATCCATTGTCATCTCTACTTGGGACCACTAAGTGTGAGAAATGAATTAAATATTGTAAAAGCTTTTTAAAAAAGAAAATAGAGCAAGTATTTAAAAACGGTGGAAGTATATATTTTTAATAATAAGCGATTTTAAACAACGATTTATTAATAATTGAGGACGGAAAATATACTAGCATTATTTGTGAAAGCATAAATGAAAGCAGTAAACCAGGAACAAAATCCAAGAATCAATTTTATGAAACCTCTTACACACTGTAAGTTAAGTTAAGTAGTAGTTTATTCTTAATGGTAGCTGACATTCCATGAAAGCAATTGAATATAATTAATAATATTAATGTTATGAACAATACATACTAGTAAAGCGGCTTACAATTATCTTAATTATTAAGAGTATGAGAACTATTTTTATACAAGAATTAATATCCCCATTGCATGCAATTGAATTTCAGATCTCAATATCAAAAAGAGCAATCTAATTCATGAAAGCAAATTATGCAAATCGGTTAATCTCAATATGAAGATTCAAATCTCAAATTATAAAATCAGCACGAATTTAAACAATTGCAATTCCAAATTACAATTTAAAAAAAAAACTATCAATAAGATTACCGACGATTGTATGAGAATTTTCAGGTGATAAAAGTACAGCCAAATGTATCACTCGAGTTGTTAGAACTTGCAACTGAGATAGAATTGTAAAAATTTCGGTTAAATCCCAATATCATCAATAATCAATCAATCAATAACTATATACTAAAAGACACACCAACAATGACACGTGTCATCTCTTGGTGTGTCCTTAAAGGTTTTTTTTTTTTTTTAAATTTATATATCACCAATAATTATATACTAAAAGACACACCAGCAATGAAACGTGTCATCTTTTGGTGTGTCCTTAAGTTAGTTTTTTTTTTTTTTTTTTTTTTTTTTTTTTTTTTTTTTTTTTTTTTTTAGAAACACCAATTAAGTAAAGTTGTAAGGAGGTAAAAAAAAAAGTTAACTAATATGTAATTTGCCTTAATTATTAAAAATTAATTATAGTCTAAATCTTTACTTTTTGAAAGAATAAAAAATTAATTATAGTCTAAGGGCCTGTTCACATTTACTTAATTTCAGTTCAGTTCAGCTCTAATCAGTTTAGTTCAGTTCCAATCAGTTCAGTTCAGTTCAGTTCACTTCAGCTCTTAATTTCCCTCTCACATAAAATATTCATTTCAGCTCAGTTCAGTTCAGTTCCAATCAGTTCAGTTCAATTCAATTCAACTCTAAGGGTCTGTTCTCATTGACTGAACTCAGCTGAACTGAACTGAACTGAACTGAATTGAACTGAACTAAACTAAACTAAACTGAAATGAATATTTTATAAGAGAAGGAAGTTAGGAGTTGAACTGAACTGAACTGAACTGAATTGAATTGAATTGAGCTGAACTGAACTGAACTGAACTCAGCTGAACTGAACTTCAACGTAAGAGAACATGCCCTAATCAGTTCAGTTCAGCTCATTTCAGTAAATGTGAACATGCCCTAAATCTTTACTTTTAGAGGTTTAAAAAAAAATCTTTACTTTTAGAAAGAATAAAAAAAAAAAAAAATCAATCACAACACTAGAAAAAATATCATATAGATTATAATAATTAATAATAAAAGATTATTAAAAATTATTTTTTCCAACCTAATATTACCTTAATAATGAACAAGTACAAGTAATAAACATCAACCAATAACTACATAATATATTGATTGATGACTTTTTTTTTTCTTTTTTTTTTGTATAAGATATTGGTAAAACATAATTTAAAACATACCAATATCCAATAACAAGAGAAAGGTTGAATAAAGAAATAATAGTACGTTATTTGAAAGATATGGATTAATATTGTAAATGGCTAGAGTTGAGATAAAATAAAAGCGTGATTTTATATATTAGCGAGTATAAAGAGAATTGAATTATTTGGTGAGGTAGATGTATAGCTTTAGAAATTAATTTAATTAACAAGAAAATAATGATATCACAGTGAAATACATGATATATAATTATATGATCAAATGCATAACTTTTAAATACAAAATTAGCTAATTGGATCTTCTATGCTTATTCCAATAAATATTTTTGTAGTTTAATTCATAATATTATTAGACAAGCAATTTTCTTACACTATTATTTTTTACACTAATTAAAATATTGTAAAATTGATAATAACACCAAAAATTACCGTGTATGGCACGGGACCTAACCTAGTTTAGAAAAAATCCTACCTCAGATTCCGCTTCAAAGGAGAACGTTGACTGCGCTTCAAAGGAAATTGAAGGAGAAAGAGGATACTTGTATGACGGTAAAGACTAAAGACTATACAATTTAGGTCATTTTATTTGTTTGAAATAAATAGGAACTATCTATATTTTTGGTTGATAGCTTTATTTTATTTTTAATTGTACTTTATTTTTATTTGTACTTTATGTTGATACCCATTTAGCCATAAATTTAACCATTTAACCATAATAAATTTTTCATTTTCAATTTCGTCATATATACAATTTCACTAATTCACTATTTTAATTTCCTTTTTACTTTCATCACTCACCCTGTTTCACCTTTAATAATTTAATTTTTAAAAAACTAAAGATAATAAGTAAAACAATTTTATTTCTTGACATACAAACATTAAAACAACATAATACAATGGATGTTTCTACTATGGTCCACTTTATTTGGACAATCACTATACTTAATTATCATTGGTCGAATTTTTAATTTTTTTTTAACCTTGGTCAAACACTATTTTTAGTATTTTCCTTTTTTAATCCAATTTTTATTTTCCAAAATATAATTATTGAATTTCTGAAAATAATTTTATGATTTTCAAAATTTATTTATTAAAATCAGTTTTTAATTAAATAAAAAAAAACATTAAATTAAAATAATCAAAATAAAAAAATTGTTCATCAATGTTCTTTATTATTCATCATTGTTCTTCAAGTTTGTTTATCCATGGATGAGATTAACCACCATTATGGTAATCTTTAATTTGTCCCATAAATACACTCGCACATCAATGAAAATTGAAAATATGCATCGATTTACATATTATATGTGAAGAGTTCATTCGAATTTGATTCATGTATGAATCTGGGAATGAATTTAATCCTAAAGCAATAAGTGTTAATTGGATAATCGCAAACAAGGGATGAAAAATCGGTCATTATATGTATGCGAAAATAAATAAAAAAAAATTAACAATTCATTAATTTTATTCATTAGGCTTAAATAGGCTTAAAATACATAATTTTTATCGAATGTAACCTGGAAACAAACAAAATGACTCTTCAAAACAGTTTGTTAACCTGCTCCCAAAAAAATTTGAATAATATACATCACAACTTATGGGAGTAGTAGCTGTATTTTCAACACAATAATACAACTCTGTTAACAAATAATTAAAACCATTTATCATTTCACATCTCACGAACGGCTTGGGAATTTGTAATTGATCATGTAGATACATGATATCTTTAACAAAGTAAGTATGCTTATAGCCGGCCGGAGGGAAGATTACATGAAAAAAAAATTATTAAAACATAATTAGCATTTCAAAAATAAATATGTGAGATTTAAAGAATATTAGATACTTACACTTTAATAAATAGTCGGCATTAATCATATGATTGAGGACGAGAGCTCTTCAAAAATATTCATATTGATTAAAAACACTACATTTCCCGTGTTTATCCCATTGATAATCCCAAAATTCATAATATTTAATGTTTTGGCCAAAGAATGAAATTTTTGGCCACGTTTCAAAAAGTTGATTATGCAATGGATTAACATTTGCTAATTGAAAGTTAGGACCTACACAGTCAACCATGTTTGAATATTTAAGAGGAGTGTTACCTATTGTGTTTGGCCAAAGGCCATGAATTGTAAAAGAAGAAACTGGAATTTTGTTACTACATGCATTAAGAATGCAAAAATTGACATTGTAAGTCAAAACAAAAAGATAATTCCATGGAAGAGGTTTTATATTTGTTTTAACAATACTGTTGTTTGTTGAGAAATTTGAAGAATTTGAAACTTTTGCGAAACGTGCGAAACTGATATTCAAATAAAATGTAAACAAATACAATTTTTTTTTAGTTAGTTAGTCATTTGTAAATGTAAACTGATATTGAAATGTAAACAAAACTGATATTGAAATAAAATGATAAGAGAAGTGTAATTATTTGTAGTTTTATACTGATCATTACTACGTTTTTGTCGTGTGATTAACTAAGTTGGTAAATCTCGCATTATGTGTAATAGTGTAGTTTTTGTGTGATTTAATTAAGCAGTTGGTGGTTCATGCTATGTGTAATAGAATTGTATCACTAGTTGGTTTATGATGGGATTATACATACCTTAAAGTAACCGAAACACTGCCACTTCTGCCGACAACGCCGGATTTCATGCAACTTATTAATCTGGGTTCCGAGGAAAAAAACCTTGACAACATCGTCATGTGAAAGTAAAGGAGAAGGGTGGTAAGAAGAAGAGTGATGAGATGGGGTTTTTTCGAGTTGATCAGTGTTGTTAAGTAGGAGAGAGAGATTAAAGATTCAATCAAAACTTTGAGAGGGTTTTAATTTTGAGGGAAATGAAAGAAATTTGAGAGGGTTTAGGGAGATTTAGCAGAAGAAGCTAACATGTAGCTAGAAGGATGGTGGTATTATGAATATGAGTTGAGTAGAGTAGTGAATTGATTATCTAATGTTAATTTTAAGAGGGATTATGTATGGGAGGTTATTAATGGAAAAGAGAGGTAATTGAGTGGAGACAAGTTCCTCTGAGAAAATTCTTGCGGCGAGCTTTCTCTCTCCTCACTCACAAATGGAATTGGAGGTGAAATGAGCAAGTGAGCAACATGTCACGGGTCATCTCCCACACCAAGGATGGGCGTCAAGAGAGTCACTAGGCAGCAAGGCAACAATCGGGGCTAGGGGGCTTGCCTTGGTGCTCAGGTAAGCACTTCCCCCTAAAGAGCTTTATATTGCACCTTGCTTAGAATCCTAGTGAACACGCACTTGACAGTAACACAATAATGGGTCGTTGGGAGACCCAAATGAAGTCCAAATGGGCCCAAATTTGGGGGTCCACCGTATTTTGGGCCAAGGAAGACGATGGTGGTGTCAGTTTTCTGAGACAAGGTCCCGAAATACAAGTTTGTGCAGCAGGTAGCCCGGGAAACGTGGGAAGCTTCTAGAAGGTTCCGGAGCTATCTACGGAGTTCTTTTGGAGGAGTATTCTAGAGAGGATGTCTCTAGAATATTCAAGGTTCATCCAGTGCATCTTAGAAGTCTCTAGGGCCTTCTATGTATGTACATTTTGAATGTAAAGTTCTAGAATGTTCTAGGTTAGTCCTTAGCATTCTAGGTAGGAAGCTTGTAGAAACCTCCATGTATGTAGTTCCTAAGGAGGTGGGAACACTCTAGATTGTTGTAGTCTAGAACCCTCCATTTGAGGAGGTTAGGAACGTTCTAGAGAAAGAGAGTAAGTAGGGTGGAGCACTATAAATAGGCTCCAAGGCATCATTTGTACATTCAAGTTGAGAGATCAACAAGTTAAGAGCTAGAAGTTGAAAGCAATACAAAAAGCCTTTCTTAAGCACTTGTGTTCTCTTGCAACTCAATCCTTTCCTTCCAACACTTAGAGAGTGTGAGGAAAACTAAGGCACGAGGGTGCCAAGTGAGTGATCGGGCATACCAGCAAGGGTGATAGCTTGGGTGCTCAATTGTCTACGACACTTAGTCGTAAATTCGGACTAAGGCACTAAGGGTGAGTGCTTAGTTCAACCAAAGGGGACTTGTTAGCACAAAGGGATCGTGCTAGCAAACTTATACTAGCAGCACAAGGAGTTGTGCTACGTGGGCACAAGGAGTAAGTGCCAAGGAGAAAGCCTGACTCGTCTTACGACGGACTGTAAGCGGGTGGCGCACGGTGCGTGACTAGGGCAAAGTAGTCGGCAAGTGACAGGTGGTATCAGAACCAGGTCTACGATTGTCGTGTGGGATCGGCATCGTAAATTCGAGGCGTTGCTGTTGGAGCTACGAAAGGACGGTAGCTAGGCAACAAGGTAAGTCGCTTCATTCTTATTGTGGAAATAAGTATGGCTGGCGACAAAGAAGTTCCGGCGAGCCAAGTTTTTCAAGGGGAAGAGGAGACAACAAGGAGGTCCAAGAAGAAGGGAACGAGGGAACCATCGAGGGACCCATCGGTGCCCAGAACCTTGACCTCTGAGTTGGAACCCCGCCTCATGAGGGTAGAGTGTACTGTGGCGGACATGCACGATGATATCACACAACTCTCGGACTCCGTGGAGGGGCTAGAAGGAAAAGTGGAGGCCGCACACACTGCTACCCAAGATTTGAGGGACGAGACTCTTGGGCTCGTCAATAGCGCGTTGGCAACAATTCGCGAAGAGGTCGCGAAACTCAAAGAAGAGTTGCTTGGGAGGAGAAATAACCAAATGATATGAAATAACCAAGGAAAAACAAGTAAAAGGGAGGAGAAATCAAGTAACAAAAAGTTCAAACCAACAAACCAAGATAACCTATCTCAAATTCACAAAGATAGATGAAATAGGGGTCTTAATCAAAGCCAACACCAAGTAAAGCTAAGATTAAGGTGTAACCACAAAGATTACAAGAGATGCAATCACAAATAAAGCAACATAATCACAAAGATTATGGTAGAGAGAGAAAGTCTCTTGATTACAAAGTTCAACAAAAATTAATTTAAAATGCAAAAACGTCTTAAAACAACTTAAATAATTCGCACAAACTGACAGAAAAACGGGAGAAGGTTCGGCCGAACTCTGGGTAAGTTCGGTTGAACTTGTGGGTAGGTTCGGTCGAACTTTTGGAGTTCAGCCACTCCTGCAAAGATGCAAAAATCAAGTCTGAAACTGCCTGGAAGGTTCGGGCGAACCACAGTGTAGGTTCGGCCGAACTCCCCTGCTCCTGGACAGCTCATTTTCAAACGTTCATAACTTCTTCGTTTCTTGCTCAAATTTAGCATGTGACAAGTCGTTGGAAAGCTCTTGGACTCTACTTTCACCTAAAACTTGAATCACCTTAAATTTCCTTATAACGAAGGAGATATGTATGAATGAATTAGTTGCATCCTATATTGATAAGCTTCTTCCCTCTCATCCTCGTTCCCATTGTTTATCTTCAACCATTAATTGACACAAGGATTGTTTTTATTCACCTAAGTCACGTCATAATATAGAGAAGTTATCCAAAAGTAGAATGGAGCCATAAATGCCACCAATTGGAACATATAGTCGCACAACTCGTAGTTTTCAATGACGCTCCCGCATCAAACCTTCTCTCTTGAAAAGGAATTGACCTCAATTCCTAGAGATGACATAAAACTCAAACCAAACCTTAGATAATGACTTCATTATTAAAAGCAATGAATCCTACTTTGCTTCATAAAACAAATTCAACCGATGTATCTACGCGGATCAAACACCAAGATTACGAACTTGAGCGAAATGAGGAGTAAAATCAAGTGAACCATTGTGTAGAGCAAGAGGAGAACAATAATATCACCATTCACATTATTTATTCTTTTACTCAAGCACCCACAACAAGCGCAATACGATAACCATGGGGGTTGACCAGCACATGATGACCCAACAAGTAGTGTAAAATCACATTGAAAAACATCATTGAAGAAAAATCCAACACCAAATGTGGAACCAATGCAAGATGTACCAATTAACACACCATAGAACAAAGAATTCCTTTCAAATTGTTTTCTTGCAATACTTTTACCAACACGAAAATATGGTAAACAAGAATCTAGCTCAAGATGTTCATAAGAATTCGAAATCATTGAATAACCACTATGCTCATTAAAAGACGCTTTCACAACATCCAACTTAAATTCTTCTTTCAATTCATGCTCTATATAGCAATCTTCACAACTCTCATTAACATGAATGTCAAAAACCTCACTAGAAGAACATAAGGAAGGAGTAGGATTATATAACTCACTTAAGAGATTCTCATAAGTCGGAGACAAATAATCATCAACATGAGATGTGGACTCCATGTTTACTTCATTCAAGATCATAATCGGTAATGCCTCTTTGCAATTTGTTGACTCGACTTCAAACACTACCTCTTCATCATAGATTGGTGGACCATAGTCTCTCTTATGATCAAGTGGAAAATGTGGTGTAGATATCTTTTCATCCATACTAGGAGCTTCAATCTTGCACATATCCTCTTCCATCATAATTGGCAAAGGCTTGTGTGTCTCACTCGTTGATGCACAAGGAATTTCGAAAGAAGGTTTAGAATACGCACTAGCACTATTCACTTTAGCAAGCTTCTCAAAGTTCAAAGCCTTTTGCACTACATGATCAATACTTCCATAGGCATAATCATCATCTTTTAGCCTTAGCATCTTCTCAAGACAACCAATGTTCCTAGCAATCTTATGTTTTGGGGCCTCTTCAATCCCACTCAAAATATAAAGATTTTCAAACTCCCTTGTATACTTCTCCGCCAACATAGGTCGTTGATTGAGAGCATTCAATTTAAGAGAAACCTCTTGCAAATAATCTCTAGGAACAAAAGCTCTACTCATGTGCTTCTTCAATTTATCCCAAGATGTGATTTTTTATTTTCCCTCAATCCTCCTACGATTCTTAAAATTCTTGTACCACAAAGTTGCATGTTTCTTAAGTTTAATTATGGCTAATTTACGATGTTTTTCATCATTATATCCTTTACAATAAAAAATTTTCTCCATAGTTCTAACCCAATCAAGAAATTCATTAGGATCAAGATTACCTTCGAAGTCCGGAAGTTCCAAAATGGTGACTCGGTCACGGTTGTCCTCATGGTGTTGTTGGTGGTGTTCCCTTCTCCGATGAGGAGAGTGAGAGTCATCTTCTTCACAAGGGCTCCTCCTCCTTCTAGGACTTCTTCTATTCTCCAAGACCTCAAGTAGTCTATCAAACTTCCTTTCTAGAGCATCCAATCTAGAGTTTTCATTGTAACCTTCATCATCTCCATAATAGTATCTATCACCCATGTTTCAAGATAGAAAACTTGTATTTTTGAGGGAAATTTCAAATTTTTGTGGGAAAAGATGAGATCTTTTTAGAGGGGGAAAGAGAAAATCATAAAGGTAGGATCTTTCTAGGCTATTAACCTAGGCTCTTGATACCAAATGATATGAAATAACCAAGGAAAAACAAGTAAAAGGGAGGAGAAATCAAGTAACAACAAGTTCAAACCAACAAACCAAGATAACCTATCTCAAATTCACAAAGATAGATGAAATAGGGGTCTTAATCAAAGCCAACACAAAGTAAAGCTAAGATTAAGGTGTAACCACAAAGATTACAAGAGATGCAATCACAAAGAAAGCAACATAATCACAAAGATTATGGTAGAGAGAGAAAGTCTCTTGATTACAAAGTTCAACAAAAATTAATTTAAAATGCAAAAACGTCTTAAAACAACTTAAATAATTCGCACAAACTGACAGAAAAACGGGAGAAGGTTCGGCCGAACTCTGGGTAAGTTCGGTCGAACTTGTGGGTAGGTTCGGTCGAACTTTTGGAGTTCAGCCACTCCTGCAAAGATGCAAAAATCAAGTCTGAAACTGCCTGGAAGGTTCGGGTGAACCACAGTGTAGGTTCGACCGAACTCCCCTGCTCCTGGACAGCTCAACTTCAAACGTTCATAACTTCTTCGTTTCTTGCTCAAATTTAGCATGTGACCAGTCGTTGGAAAGCTCTTGGCTCTACTTTCACCTCAAACTTGAATCACCTTAAATTTCCCTATAACGAAGGAGATATGTCTGAATGAAGTAGTTGCATCCTATATTGATAAGCTTCTTCCCTCTCATCCTCATTCCCATTGTTTATGTTCAACCATTAATTGACACAAGGATTGTTTTTATTCACCTAAGTCACGTCATAACATAGAGAAGTTATCCAAAATTAGAATGGAGCCATAAATGCCACCAATTGGAACATATAGTCGCACAACTCGTAGTTTTCAATGACTCTCCCCCATCATGTCCTACATACAATTATTATTTGAAAGAGTCGTTGAGTTAGATTAAGTTCCTTATAGATTTGTGCATGGACTTTGGCATAATTTAATCATGCAATAACTGGTGCATAAAGGGAAATTCTACATACTACGGAGTATTATGTTGTAGTGACACATCAATCGTAGTTGTGCATAACTATTCTTTTTGTAATTTAACTACATACACATCCAACTCGAATTCCCGATATGCTAGTTATATTACTTATATATACACGAAGTGCACACACATCATCTTTTATTTTATATGATTTTAAATACATTCCATATCAATTTCCGGCCTCAATCAACTTGTTCGAGAGTAAATTATACACAACAAATTAACAATATACCTAAAGTTAGGATTATTCTTAAGTTGGTGTTGGTAAAATACCTGTCGATTCCAATGACAAACAAAGATGATGAAAGGGAATAATACTTGACTGAAGATCTCAAACTCATAGTCGCGTCGTGGAACATAATCCACTGCCTTAGAAGCGAAATACGCCACCACCGGTACAAGTTTTCTGATGACGCACGCCCCCCAAGTTTAACAAGACTCTCCTTCGTAATTTGTGTACCCGAACCCGAAGCGTGGAATTGCTCAAGAACTGTTCAGATCTCAAAGGGTAGGTTTGTGTTTGTGTGTTTAGGGTATTTTCAATAATGAAATTAACGTATGAATGAATAATTTCCAAGGAGTAGTATTTATAGGAGTAATAAGGAAAAATAAATCACATCACAAGTCTCACGCACTCCTCATGCAAGGCCCATTACTTGGTGGGTTTGCGAGCTATCGCTCAGCCTTGCAGTGGGCGTCTTGAGCTGCGAGCTATAGCTCCCTCGCTGGAGAGCTATCGCTCGGGCTGCCGCAAGAGTCTGCCAGCAGCGAGCTATAGCTCTCTTGACGGCGAGCTATCGCTCAGATTGTCGCAAGGCACCTTCAGCAGCGAGCTATAGCTCACACATAGGCGAGCTCTCGCTCGGACCTGCTGCTAGCCATCACAAGGCATCCGAGCTCTAGCTCTCTTGCTAACTCAACCTTGCCGCGCCTCCCCACTTGTATGCTACATCTTCCTCTCGTTAACTCCTTGCACACTCACTTGGTAAACCTCCGATTTGCATTACTAGAATTGCAAATACTCTAACAATCCCCCACTAATGCAAAACGGACATGAGATCATGAAATCTGAACAGTTAAATGAAAGGTTAGGTACTTAAGCACTAGTATCCATAAGGTTTGAACTAACGCCTTAGTGACACAGGTATTCAACACTCTTCTGGTGAGTATCCAAAGGTTTGAACTCGCAGGAGCGAGGAAGGAACATGTATCACATACTTCACCTTTTGAACTTGAGTAATTCCGCCAATCTTGGCCAACACCTTGGGCTCTCATGAGTACTTCAGGAAACTACACCACATTTTCCCTTGAAGGAGGCCACCCCTCGTACTCACGTAGGTGTTCCATATGTGTATAAACACATTCCCAGCACATCTAGGGTATTTCCATGCAGGCTTAAAACACATTCAAGCACCTTGCAAACCCAAGATTTTTCTATGCAATAGAATAAGAACATTAAGAACGAAAAGTTCAACCCTATCAACTCGTCGGTGCATCTATCAATCCACTGCTCAACGAGCTCTTAGGCTAGATGCATTAAGGGATACTCCCAACCTCAGTCATTCGGTACCACTATCTGTAATACCCCGTATTTTTATATGTATTTTATTTAAAGTATGTATTTTATAAAGTATTTAAATAGTTGTAATTATTTTAATTAAAGTATTTTTATTAATATTATTAAAGGAAAGTTTATTTAATTATTTTATTTAAAGGTTGGGGTTTTATTTTAGGAAAGTTTGATTTTTCAACAAGTTTAGTAGGAAAGGGATTAGGAAAACCTGGGAGAGGGTTAGTAGAGAAGGGATATAAATATCCCACTTATGAGGCAAATCAAACTTTGCCCAGAGTGGAGAAAACCCAAGGTAAACTTCTCTCTCTCTCTTCCTTATTTTTTTTCCTTTTTCTTTTCCCCCCTTCCCCTTAAATTTTCGGCTGCCCTCCCTCACCACCGCTGCCAGCCACAGGCAGGCTGGTGGCCGCCGCTGCAGCAGGCGCAAGCCGCCGGCAGCAGGCAGCCGCCGCCGCAAGCAGCTGGCAGCCGGTGGTGGCTGCCGCCCTCCTTCCCCTTTTTCCCCTTCTTTTTTTCGAACCTTATATAAAAAAAAGTTGAAGCTTTCTTGTTTTAATTGAATCTATTCTTGGATCTAAATATAAATTATGAGTTTGGGGGTTTAATTTTGATGTTTGATAATTGTAATTGTGTGAATTAATTTTCAGATTTGATTTTTAATTAAAAAGCCCCAATTTTTGAAACCCTAGGTCCTTGATTTATGAAAATTATGAAAGCATATGAGATATTAACGTTTAGATCTTCAATTTAAGTGTTTTAAGACTAAATTACAACAAGTTTTAATTAGAAATAAAGTGCTGGAATTTTATGTAGAGCACTTAATATTATGTTTTTAAAGGAAATTTAAATTACCCATTAAGTGGGACTTAATTAGAGTATTTTAAATATAATTTCAGCTTATTCTAATTATTTTAAGAGGGGTTTTAGGATAGTATATATTGCTGGAAATTTGTTTAGAATGGGTTTTAATGCTCTATTATAATTTTAATGTGTAGGAGACTTCGAAATGAGCAATTTTTACTAGTCGTGACGATTTTAAGATCGTATTCAAGGTACGTTCGCGTACTTAGCATATTTTGATGATGTAGAATCATGCTAGGTTTACTTTCAATCAATTACAAGTAGTATCATGCTAAGGTTTATGTATTGAATCGTGAATTATTGGGGTTGGTGATTGAATTGTGAAGCATGAATTATTTGTGATGGTTTATGGATTGGAAAGTTATATGTTGGCATGATTATATGGACTACATATTTATTTATGGCATGATAGAGAGCATGTTTAATTAAAGTAATTGTTTAATTATGTTTGGAATATTGAAAAGAAATTTTATTATGGTTCATATAATTTTTATTGATGCTTTAAGCATGAGGAAGGAGCTATTTAAGTGTCTATGTACACAAGGAATAAATTGTATGTCGGTGCCTTTGTGCACTTAAGGTGTGTTTAACACCGAGGGATAGGATTTGTGGCGCATTATGCGTTTAAGGTGTCTTTGACACTGAGGTAGAATTAAAAAGGGTTCAACATTAAATAATATGTGGTCACTAATTATTCAAGAATTAAATTTGTATGTTTGCTTGATTGAATAATTATGGTTGATTGATTTACTATGCTTTGAGAGTCATCACCAAGTCTAATAATATGTAAATAACGTAAAGTGGAAGAGATTACGCACCAAAACTCTTGGAACGTATATACCTTGAGTATGAACAATGGGGGGGTTATGGGGTTTTATATTTAACCATAACTTCCAATGGAGTACAGGACGCTGTATATTCCTTTTTATTATTTATTATGCGCAGGAATTCCGCCACCTTTGTGTGGTTTGTCGCTGGCACGGTTAGCTCCCATGCCAGTTAACCTCAAATTTTATTTGGGGGAGGTTAATAGGTGGAAACCCGTTCGATGCGTAATCAATGCAAAATGAATTAATTATTGTCTAGTCATTGTGTCTTGTTGATTGTTGGGTGTGCTTGTAAACAGGTACAATGAGGTAAGTGTTTGTGATGATAGGAGAATGCATGTTAGTGTGTTAGTTACGCTTATGTACTCAGCTTTGCTGATTGTGCGTGTTGTTTGTGTCTAGACATGTCTTTATCTTGGCCCTACGATGATCCATTTTAATGGAGAGTAGTGGGGGCAAGTAGAGATACACTTTCAGGTATTGAAGCATGTTCATGACGGGGCATGAGTGAAAAGGGAATCATGCTAGCTTCCATTAGGATATGATTTGTTTCATTGAATATTTTATTATATTACTTTGTGGACTAACACAAAAAGTTTGGTTGTTTCGGTTTTGAATAAGGGCCTTAAATGGTTCCAAGTTGTGGTGGGTTTTAATTGACTTTGGTTTTGTTGATTTTCAACTTTATTTTCGTTGGTTTGGTTTTTAAATTGTGTTATTTAAATAGTTTTGGTTTTTAAGTCTTCCGCTGTGTATCTTTGGTATTTTCTTTAACCGTTCTCACGGTGGCGGTAATGTCTTAGATATTCATATTTAAAGTTTTATACAGGGCAAAACAGGTATTTTAAAATAAAGGAATTTCTTGGTTATTACACTATCGTTCCCTACTCGAGTAGTATCTGGGCTAGTGATTCTAATTCATTTAAGGATCATTATCGTTCCCTACTCTCAAGCAACTGGGCTAGTAGTATTAAGAGCAAGCAATGGTCAACCTTCCATCTTTGGTGTCATTATCAATCCTACTCTAAGAGCCACTGGGCTAATGGTCTTAAATCCACTTAAGAACCATTATCAATCCCTGCTCAAAGAATAATTGGACAAATGACATTAAGAGCCACGCTCAACCTTACTGATCTACCTGGTCAACAAACCACTAAAAAGAGTTATAGATTCAATAAACATAAATGGTGTAAATCCAACAATGAGTCAACCAAAACAAATCTCTAGACCTATTCAGAACAAAAGTTCAACAAATTAAAACACTTCGGTGTGTCCATGTAAGCTGTCTCAATTGACCACCCAACCTGGGTTATGGACATATTAAGAGCACTTAAAGCTCAACCTGTAAACATCAAGCAACAAGTCTACCAAAGCATCTCATAACCATATAAATTAGAGGGTTATCAAGCTAGATTACTTCCAAACGTAGACTCAACTTTTAAATTTTCGTCTCTGGAATAATTTAAAATACCCCACAAGATCTTAACCATATTCCCTTAGACAATCAAGCACTTACCTGTGCTTCATCCTTGTATAAGGACTTGCTTGATTCTTCTTTGCTTTCACATACTCTAACATGAGTATCACCTCCACAAGATCTGTCTAACTATGTCACTACATCTGTAGTTCCTGACAACATACATAGACACTTGTGAAAAACAATGTAGAGAACATGAGGATCAACTTACCCTCACAATGGACAAACTTCTAGAGATTATTTTTTGCAACAATCATCTTCTTGACACACGTCATCCAATCTTATGAACCTTTGCTTCATAATGGATAGTGTACAACAATTTGTTTTGCAACTCACTCGAAACAGAGCACCACCCTTCATCATGTAAAAACCATACACTGAAGAGGTTCAACTAATCATTGTTGTTCATTCAATCATTGTCCTTTTAGAACTTATTGGACAGGTACTTGAGAAACTTTAACACTTTAACCTTCATCCCTGTACTAACTGAAACTCAAACAATAATTGAGTAATTCTCTCTTGACAAACAGAATGAACAATATAGTTCACAACAAAACCACTTCACGTCAAGAATAATTTTGTTGATCATTTAGATTGCAAAAACATTAGCTCATTTGAATTAAACATCAAGGCCAAATCATAAAAATAACTCCGGCTTAAGCATGATAAATATAATTTACCAAAACACTTTCTCTATATCACAAAAATGAGATTAATGCGTACCCTTATTAGTTCATTGGCTTACTGCCTAGAACCATTCTGCTTATCTCATTATCTTGTATTTGTTTCTTGGCTTTGAGACACATATACATCTTTGTCTCAATAAACAACATGTATGTGAAGTTAACAACTTATGATCATTCTAGCATATGAACTCTATCAATGCGAACCATAGTAACATCACACATGCATCAAGAAATTCAACACACAAGCCAAGAAAAACTTAACATAACAAGTTAGGGTACTCAAATCTAACCCCCACTTACCATACATATCACAAAGGATATAACATCATGAGCAAAAATACCTCATCTTCTAAGTTGTCACCTGTGCATGCGTTTTAAATACACACCCTTGATTTACAATCAATCATGCTAGGAAGCTTAAGCAACCTTACTGCAATACAGACAAGCTTAGAACAAACCAGGTGAGTCATAAAGATGGGTCAGCACCAAACTTACAGAATAAATCCTGACATCACAGTATCTTACCTTCAGCTCATTTCCAATCAACCTCCTTTCAACTCACCTTGAAAGATACTTACAACAGATGGATTTCTAATAGCTAGGCAAGATATACTATTCTCAAGCATATAAACTCAAAGGAGCGCAAACTCGCATTAACATGCTTCTTTCCACAACTAGTTAATCAAGGCGTATTCATATGGTTTCAGGATTTTTTCATCCACCACTACATGAAAACATACCACACGACAAGCCATCTACATACAACTTTCGATCAAGAAAGTAAAACCAAGATGATACAAAACTAGTTCAAGCTTTAATCAAATACACCTTACTCATCAATTTCAGAATAAAGCTTAGGAAACAGGAACAAATTCTATGAACGTGCAAAACTAACATGCCATGTCATAGGAAATCATATACTTGAGACATTTCACAGGATTTAGCACATCAAGGTCATGCATGATAAACGTAGCAGATATTCAGTATACATATCACCCACAGTCCCACAAGCCTTCTTTCTTTACATGAAACATATATAGAAATCAATTCTTCATTATTGGAAACCCCCACATCACATATACCACATGAGAATAATCATGCATCGGGTAACAAATAAGGGAGTATCAACCAAATTCTTGGGTGAACTAGTTACTTAAACAAATAAACAACTGAAACATATCTGCAACCCCCCACAATACTAACATTCACAGAATATTAATAAATTTTAAAGACATATGGAATGTTGATTCCCATCCTTACCTCACGTGGGGCACTTACACTTCAAACTTGCATGACCATTCTAGCTTTTGCTAAGTCAAGCCTTTTTAATTCTGCTAATAAGCACGGAGATAAATCCGATCTCGACTAGACCATCAACAAGAAAATTAATTGCTACACCTCTAGCAATTATATACATTTCATGTTCGTGAACAAAGCTAATTAAGATCACAAAAATTAAAAATAAACAATAATTCTAAATCCCCTTTTTAATCTTAAAAAGGGACATTTACAAGCTTATTACATACTCCGTGCTCAGCAAAACATTGTCCATGATTAGGAATAAAGTCACCAAAACACTATCGTAAGATAGAACACATATCATCCCTAATCTACTAGGACAAAACACACTAAAGTCCATGAACATAAATAAATTACAATTGGACAAAACATACATTAGCAGAAATAAATTACTTGCAAACCAACAAGCAAAAAGCTATAGATAAACGTCTCTTACGGAGACCTTCCTCCTCAATACCACTCATCAACAAGAGTACAACTAACTTACTAGTTAGTCTCAAGATCTAACTCATCTCATCCCCACATTGCATTGCAATAGCTCATAATAATAAAATTATGCATATATAACAGGGGCACAAATATTATATAGAGTTAGAAATTACTTCAATAAATTGAGATAGATAACTTAGCTTATCTGATTACGAGCAATGGTCTGACCAACTATTGCTGCATATCTCGGCCCACTCGCTAGACAGATTTTACTGAGTTATAACTCGACTATCGACACCATTGCTGCCCCTCGATCCTCGCACTCCAACCGATGCATTACTCGCATATCTTGTTGGAGTCTTCTGTTAGTGAAGGATCAACCTTTTGATCATCTAACACTTTAATTAATATTTCAAATTAAAGACTTTTTGAATTGCATTGCTTCCACCGACAATCTTCAGTGGAAATTTCAGGTTTTTCTTCTCTAAATTCTTTAGATAACTATGGTTCAATATGAAACTATATTTGATAAACAAAAATTAGAAATTAACTTTCCTTCACCTTACTGACACAATGTCACTAGGAGCCATAAGTTAAATAAAGTGGGCTGCCATGATCAGACTTTCTTCAGGGAATTCGTCCAATTACAATTTGATCGTTAAATTAATATTCCCCGTCAACTAGGGCTCTTGAATTTTGGCACTATCGAAGAAATCGGACATGAATGTCCACAAATTTCCTTTTTCTTGATAAAAAATAATCGTCCAAATCATCATAATCTTTATCTTAGATTGATTAACTCAGGAATCAACAGTATAGTAATTAATACTATTTCGCTTTTAAATTTGTTGGTAAAATACCTGTCGATTCCAATGACAAACAAAGTTGATGAAAGGGAATAATACTTGACTGAAGATCTCAAACTCATAGTCGCGCCGTGGAATATAATCCACTGCCTTAAAAGCGAAATACGCCACCACCGGTACAAGTTTTCTGATGACGCACGCCCCCCAAGTTTAACACGACTCTCCTTCGTAATTCGTGTACCCGAACCCGAAGCGTGGAATTGCTCAAGAACTGTTCAGATCTCAAAGGGTAGGTTTGTGTTTGTGTGTTTAGGGTATTTTCAATAATGAAATTAACGTATGAATGAATAATTGCCAAGGAGTAGTATTTATAGGGGTAATAAGGAAAAAGAAATCACATCACAAGTCTCACGCACTCCTCACGCAAGGCCCATTACTTGGTGGGTTTGCGAGCTACCGCTCTCTAGCGAGAGAGCTATAGCTCAGCCTTGCAGTGGGCGTCTTGAGCTGCGAGCTATAGCTCCCTCGCTGGAGAGCTATCGCTCGGGCTGCCGCAAGAGTCTGCCAGCAGCGAGCTACAGCTCTCTTGCTGGCGAGCTATCGCTCGGATTGTCGCAAGGCACCTTCAGCAGCGAGCTATAGCTCACACATAGGCGAGCTCTCGCTCGGACCTGCTGCTAGCCATCGCAAGGCATCCGAGCTCTAGCTCAACCTTGCCGCGCCTCCCCACTTGTATGCTACATCTTCCTCTCGTTAACTCCTTGCACACTCACTTGGTAAACCTCCGATTTGCATTACTAGAATTGCAAATGCTCCAACAGTTGGTATGGAGTATTAGTTAAATACTCAAATATTTACACTTAGGCCTTGCCTGGATTAAGGGAGGTGTTAGGGGGTAATGATTATGACGGAAATTTTAAGGGTGGACTAATTGAAGGGGGTAACAATTAAGAGGGGCTAATTAGAAGCAGGTTTGGTAAAGGGTAACTTATTACTGGGTATTATTAATATTTAATTTTTATTGAACACTATTGATAATTTGATATGCTTCCATTCAAACCGTCAATTTTTTTTTTTTTTAACAAATCAAACAGTCAAATATCATACTTCGTATACAACAATTCAACAAGCATGAAATTTATTTTCAAGATTATGAAGCAATTCAGTTACAAGATGAAAAAATCAATAAATCTGGTAACCCAATATAATCATAAAATAAAAGTCTGATTAAAAAAATTTGAAATTGATCCTCATATTATTAACTCCTCTCAATCTCTCATAACAAACATCTTGCAATTTTTTTTTCACCATTTTTTTTTCATCAACGAATGAATAATTAAAAAAAAATATTATTTTTTTAAAAAATGGATCACAGTTATCGTATTATGAAGCATATATAAGTATATAACCATAATTTACTACTTTACTAGCTATTGAATAATATAGGTTACTACTAAAGTTTTTCAAAAAACAATCTGCAAAAAAAAAAAAAAATAAAAAATAAAATAAAAGCAATTAAATCTGCAAAGAATTGAAAAACATTAATTATTACCCAATCTAATGATAAAATCAGCAAATATTGCATGCACACAGCACACTTCATGAATGGATGAATTCCATAGATCTGCAATTACAAGAGGAGAGAGAATGAAGGTTGAAGGATGGGTAAGCTTTATGTTTTACCCCAGAAATCATTACACTAGGGGGGGCTAGAGTAATACATTACCCTCAATTTGAGAAAAAAATCGAGCCTAATTTTTCGGGAAGTGATACACATACAATCATTATATGTGTTCCCAACATACATTACCAATGAGATTGTGCCACATCAACGAGAGCCAAAAAAAGAAGAGGGAAAATTAGGGGGGAAATATTTTACCATTTTGCCGCCTAATACCATTTTAGGTGGGAATGTATAGTGCCAAGTAGAGCATTAAATACAAGTTTGATTTTTTTAATAAGAAATTTTTATGCATTTAGCTCAAATTCCAAACAATCAACCGTACATTTTACTGTTAAAAAAAGGTTTACCCATTAAAGGCACCAAATTTGAAGAAGATGAAAATTTTACCGTCTTACCGAAGAAAATGACTGAAGCCATTAAAGCCGCGGGCGAATTTTTTGGTGAAGTTTAAAAACTCTTAAAATTTAGGAGCTTGTTCCAGTTAATTCAGTTCAAACAAATTAGATTTTGTTCAACTATCCACCATGTTCGATTTAGTTAAAATACTTCTTTATATTTTAATTAATCTTACATCTTTTTTTTTATCAAATATTCAGATTTTGACAAAATTCGGAAGACATTATATTGATTCAGTTAAATATTTATTTAATTTTAATTAATGTTATGTCAATTATCTCAATTATTCAGATTTTGACGAACTTCTAATATCCCATAGATTTTGACAAAATCAATGTTAACCGGGCATGTCATGCTTTGTAGTTCTTGTAGCGTCCTGGCTCATCAAAAGCTTTATAATTGTTTGGTAACTATCACTATTGATTAATAATACCTATAAATAAAATAACGTCAATTATTTCGTTCATTTATAATTTGTAATATAGTTGTAATTGAATTAATTGACAAGGGTTACCAATTAAACATTTGTTGTTACTAGGGAAATATAAAACATATCAAATATATTGATGAATGGAGAATGAAATATATTGATGAATGTGATAAAAGAGGGAGATGGAGATTATAGAGAAATGATAACTTAAAAATAAAACAAAATATTTGTTGTACCAAATTTGTAGCTACAATTTTTAGTAAATTTTGCATATAATATGAAACGGATGATTTAAGGGTCTATTTTGTTCAGCTTAATTTCAGTTCAGTCCAGTTCAGCTCTAAAGCTTTCAATAAGTTCAGTTCAATTTAGTTCAGTTCCTAATTTCCTTCTCTCATAAACAATTCATTTCAGCTCAGTTCATTTCACTTGTTTTTAGTAAATCGAAACATGCCTAAGTTATAAACAAGTGCCAAACTTGTTTTTATTCTCTTTATTTTTACTATATAACACATTGTAAATTGTAAAATAAACAAGTTTTTCATAGTTGTTTTTGTTTCAAAATATTAAACTCAAGTACTTTTTTTTTTTTGAAACGTAGCATAACTTATACGATCTCTTTCTTGTTGATGTATGTGATTTATACTTAGCTCTAGTGTATGATGTTGTATGTGATTTATATTTTAGAGAAAAGATCACAAATTATGATCCTAATTACAAATCAAATGTATTAACTATATGATTGTCTCCAACATTAACAACTTATTATTGCTAAGTAATTTCATAGGTTTACACTTTATTTATTAATTAAAATCATGTTACTAGAAAAGTGGTTTATAATTATTGTTTATTTGACTCTTAACATATACACAGTTACTAAAGTATTCTTTTGTTACCAATTTATGTTAAAAATGCAAATCTATACTTACTAACATGAAATTTATATAGGGAGTAAGAAATATAGAGTGCCACTTATCGTTTTAAATTTTTAGAATTTTAGCTTAAAAAAAAGGAAAAAAAGAAGCTTTTGTTTTGGTATTTCTCAAATTACACATTGTCATTCTTTCAATCATTCATACGAAGTATTTAACCTAACAACTAATTAACATAGATTATTAAATAACTATATACCTTTCCAAAAACAGAAAATTCTCTCTAGAATGGAAGCGGAACGACTCTCCTTACACCCGCCGCCAAATCCACCGGAGGTCATAGACCAGGAGGCTAGATCCAATAAAAAGCCTAAACGCAAAATTACTCATGAAATTTTTAACAGGAACAACACTTCTGATGAGCCTGAGATGGAAATTGATTCAAACCCTCAACACCCATCTGGTGGTGCTAATGGAGGTTCTCATTTTAATGGGAATTTTCCTCTGTCTGGTCAATTAGGTTCTAAATCGCCTAAGTCTTTCAGGGATTTGTTAAGAGATACTCAATTGGAAACTATGGTGCAAAATAATATTCAATTATCTGACGATGATGATGAAGACAGGCGCCCTGTTATTTTGCTTACAAAGGAGGAAAAAAGAGCAATGCGCCGTCCGTGGAGAAACACTCTCATCATTCGTATGTTTGATGGAAGTTTGGGTTATATGGGCTTAATGAAAAGGTTGAAGAAGAAGTGGCAATTGAAGGGTGACTTGTCTCTCACGAACATAGGTTGCAAATATTTCATTGCTAGATTTAACAACCAGGATGATTACAACTTTGTGCTCACCCAAGGCCCTTGGTTGATTGATGATAAATATCTAACTATTCGAAAATGGACCCCTAACTTCATTCCTGAAGAAGCTTCGACTAAGGTTCTAACAGCTTGGGTGCGTATACCAAACTTGGCTGTGGAGTATTTCGACAAGGAATTCCTTAAGAAAATAGGAGCAAAGATTGGGAAGGTGATGAGAGTGGATAAGTCCACAGCGTATGCTGAACGTGGGCAATAGTGTTGAGATCGATTTATCAAAACCACTTCTATCAAAGTTTTGGCTCAAAGGCGAAATATGGAGGATACAGTATGAGGGGATCAAACTCATCTGTTATAAATGTGGTATGCTAGGACATGTGGAAGATCAATGCGCTCGAATGATAATATGGTTGTGGATCAGATTAATGAAACAATATCTAATCAGCATGTTCAAGTTCTTGACAGGGGATCAGAGAAAATTCAGAAGCCTGAGGAAGTGAATGATTTCGGCTCTTGGATGCTGGTTAAAAAACCGGTTTGAAAAAGGAATCCGAGAATTGATAAGCCACCGCTGGAAACCACCAAGGAGGGTGGTGCTTCAGCTCCGAGAAATCAAAGCAAGTCAGGGGCGCCAAACCAAAATTCAAAACAGAATATCTCAAAAGCTTCTGGATCAAGATATGCAGCGTTAAATGAGGAGAGTCATGCGCAAGGTGAGAACCAAAAAGATTTGGCTCTAGATGATTTACATACAAAAGATATGGAAATCTTATCCTCTCAGAATTTAAGTAAAGATAATATTCTTGAATCAGTTGTTAACCTTGGAGATAATTCCCGAAATATTCCAAGAAATATTAATTTCCAATTGGGAATTAATAAGGGAGGAAATATTAATATTCCAAAAATTAAAAAAGGCAGCCTAAACAAAAATATCCCTAAAAAAAATCCTGCTCATATTTCCAATCCCCTAAAAGCTATTGAAAACGAAATCCCTGCATCTATAGAAGTTCCTCACAAAAGCCAAAATAGCCACCTTGGAAAGGAAAATTTGCCTTTTGGAGTAGAGAGAACTAAATAAGTTACTGGAAAGAAGCAAACTCAAGAAGATTTAATAATAGTGGAAACAGAGGAGATAGAGGAAGTAGGACAACTAAGTGATCATGGAGTTTTACAGCAGAGAAGTGATTCCTTTATCAATCCCCCCAGAGAAAACCCTCTTTGTGGGGCAAACAATGGAGATGCCTTACCTGATCATAGCCGACCCCCTAACACATGTGATGGAGGTTCGTCTGGAGACATGGATAGAACCGATGCCGGAGCCGCCCGAGTTGGTGGCTTACCTCCAAATTCCAGTGGAAGTTAATCGGTTAATTCGATTAATTCAAGAAGCCTATTTAAGTAATCCTAACTTTTCAACTAACTCAATGAATGTTAATCTTGCAAATCTTGCCTCAAACTCACTGCCTATATCTTGTATGATCTGGAATGTACAAGGTGCGGGGAGTAGGGATTTCTTGTCTGCTTTAAAGGAAATTATTCGTGTCAATAAGCCAAATGTTGTTGCCTTGGTGGAAACTCACATGGGAGGGGCTCAAGCGGAAAAAATAGCTAACATTATTGGTTACAATGGACATACTAGAGTTGATGCACAAGGATTCAGTGGAGGTATATGGGTTTACTGGAAGAGGGAACTTGTTACGGTTGAGCCCATACATAAACACAATCAGTTCATTACAATGGAAATTAAAAGAATTGATGGCGTCCCCTGGTATTTTACTGCAGTGTACGGCAGCCCGGACCCCTCCAAAAGGCAAGAATTGTGGAGGGAATTAAAGGAATTTGCAGCTCTTAATAATGTCCCCTGGATGTTGGCGGGGGACTTCAATGACACGAGGTATAGATGGGAAAGGAGCTCTAGTTGTGCTGAAACAACTAGAAGGGCTGCACGTTTTAATGAGTGGGTTGAAGATGTTGGCCTACTCGAGATAGAATTTAGTGGTGCATCTCACACTTTGGCTAGAGGAAACTCGGTTGAGACTTGGAAAAGTGCAAGATTAGATCGAGCACTTTGTAATGGTGAATGGAGCCTTCGATTTCCTAATGCTTCGGTTAAACACCTTCCAGCTATTCAATCGGACCATTGTCCGATTATTATTGCCCCGAATGGTTTTGCTCCGTTAGCTGAGATTAATAGACCTTTTCGATTCCAAGCTGCGTGGATGACACATGAAAATTTTCGTGTTTCATTGAGAGCAAATGGAATAAAGAAACGCCCCTTGTACCTCAACTTAATCAATTAGCTGATGATTTAAAAAATTGGAATCATTCGACTTTCCATAATATTGTTAAAAAGAAACGCAATCTCTTGGCTAGAATTGCGGGTGTGCAACGTGCTCTGGCTCTACAGAAGGCAAGGGATTTAATAAAGCTTGAATCTAAGTTACGAGTGGAGTTGGATGAGGTGCTTGCCCAAGAGGAGCTCTTATGGTATCAAAAGTCTAGAGTTGAATGGATTAGAGATGGTGATCGTAACACCACATTTTTTCATCTGAGCATAATTGCTCGGCGTTGGAGAAATAAAATCTCGGCAATTAAAGATGGGGAAAACGACCAATGGTTGACAGAAAAACAGGATGTGCAAGACAATATTGTCAAATATTTCCAGAATTTATTTGACAGTGATTATGTCCAGCAGTTTGAGGACCTTCCTCGTGACATATTTCCTGAGTTTACTGCCCGTGACTGGAACAACTTAACTAGACCTTGGCTTCAATGTGAAATTGACAGAGTGGTGAAAGATATGGGCGCTCTAAAGGCACCGGGTCCAGATGGCTTTCAAGTTTTATTTTTTCAGAAGAATTGGGACCTAGTGGCAAAGAACGTTTACAAACTGGTTATTGATGTTTTGAATGGGAAGGGGATGCCGCAAAATTTGAATGACACATTCCTTGTTTTAATTCCAAAAGTAGACAATCCGGAGGTAGCTTCTCAGTTTCGCCCCATTAGCTTATGTAATGTAGCCTATAAAATCATTACAAAAGTTATTGTGAATCGTATTAAGCCTATGATGCCTCACCTCACTTCGAGTAAGCAGACAAGTTTTGTTCCGAGGCGCCAAATTACTGATAATATTGTCATAGTCCAGGAAGTAATTCACACTATGAAGTCAAAGCAAGGTGCTATGGGTTTCATGGCTATAAAAATCGATTTCAAAAAAGCATATGATCAATTGAGGTGGGATTTTATTCGGGATACCCTTATGGAAATTAGGTTCCCTAGTCTTATTATAGATGCTATAATGGAGTGTATCACCACTTCTTCAATGAAAGTCTTGTGGAATGGAGAGCCTACTCAAGCTTTTTCCCCTAAACGTGGTATTAGACAAGGAGATCCCTTATCACCCTACATATTTGTTCTTTGTATGGAAAGGCTAAACAAAATAATTGAAGAGTCAATCATTCTTAATAGGTGGAAGCCGATAAAAGCTAGTAGAAATGGTCCTCAACTCTCGAACCTAGCTTTTGCGGATGATATAATATTATTTGTCGAGGCTACTGTTGAACAAGCAGGATGGATTAAGCATTGCTTGGATAGATTTTGTGCGGCTCTGGACAGAAAGTGAGTTATCCTAAGTCAAGAGTATATTTCTCTGGAAATACTCTAGAATCGCACTGTCAAAGCATCACTAGTTTCTTGGGGATAGATCAAACTGATGACCTTGGCATGTACTTGGGAATGCCAACACTCACTAGTAGAGTGACAAAAGATACTTTTGGGTATTTATGTGAAAAAATTGATAGGAGGTTGTCGAGGTGGAAATCAAAATACATTTCTTTAGCAGGAAGAATTACTTTAGCAAAGTCAACAATCTCTACGATGGCTTCCTATGATATGCAAACCGCAAGAATACCAAGAACCATTTGTGATGATATTGATAAAAGAACTCATAGATTTATTTGGGGTGGTGATCAAGAGAAGCGTAAAGTTCATCTCCTTTCTTGAGAAAAAATTCAGAAGCCGAGGGGATTAGGTGGTTTGGGTATCCGTACTTCAAGGCAAGCCAACTCGGCCTTTTTGGCAAAACTTGGGTGGAGAGTGCTTACCGAACCCCATGCTCTTTGGGCTTGTGTTCTTAGGAGTAAGTATTGTAAGGAATAGTTTCAAGCCTTTAAAATCTCACTAGCTTGAACCCCACTGTGATCATACTAAAGTACGGTGGCTTCCAAAAGGGAAGAAGATAGAGCAAAAGAGTCGCCAACAAGTTTTTAAGGAACTTGTAAACCATTCACAAGGTGAAGGTTACACCCCTTAACGATCCAAGAGATCGTCAACTCCATAAGGTCATAAACCAAAATAGGGTTCGGGGATGATGGTACAAATCCAACCTAAAAGAGATTGAACCTGCCCTAATAATAAGCCTCTACTTTATTCTGCTCGTATTCATGTGCGCTTTCTGACTAACATACAATCAATAGGATTAACCCTAAACCTGTTTAATCTATGTTGGTTGAATATAATGCACAAACAAATCTATTATTGGCGATCACTTGAATTATAATCACATTAACCCTAACAAGATTATTAATTATCTTATTAAGCGTGATTACAAGTACCAAATTCCCTTTAAACATGCAATAAAAGGTGATCAAGCAATAACAATATAAAATATGATACATATCAAGCAACAATGATAAATAATCAACATCATTAATAATAATATTAATCAATCATAATCATGTTAAAAGCATAGCAAGATCCTAGGCATGATACTAACAAGATTAATAACAAACCCTAGCAGGTCACTAAGCAATAAAAATCAAATCTTTAACCCTAACATGATACTAACAATCATAAATATTAGGAAGAGAATAAAAGGTATCATAGCAATCATATTTAATATTAAAAAATATCCTAGACATGATACTAGGAATATCATAATAACAATATAAACATGATATCTACATCATAAAATCAATAAATCAATAAAGTACTTACTTGGATGCCTCGTACCTCTTTCTAATAACAAAATACACACGTTAGTAACTTCAAGGAAAATAATAAACAAACAATTAAATTAAATAATTGAAAGAGAGATTTGGGACCAAAACCTCAGAAATTAAAACCTTTCACGTCTAGGGCAAAGGCAACTTCGAATATGGATAGGTGTATCAAGATCTTGCGAATGCGGAATTTTGTATGAAAAAGTAAAGTTTAGAAAAGAATACTAAAGAATTAATGTTATTGAGAATTGATGAAAGAAAGAATGATGAATGAATGAATTGCGAAGAATTAGATGAATGATAATTGGTGAATGATGAAGATAGTTGATGAAGACTTAAGAATAAGGAGAATTGGTGAATGTTAGTGAACGATAGATGTAGATGATGATTGAAAACGGAGTTTTTGATACGATATTTATAGAGAAAATCATCCAAAAAAGATAATTTAACAAAACAGAGTCTGAAGATCACAAAAAAGCATTGGCGCCAACCCTGGCTAGTTAGCGCTAGGCACATGGCTAGCGCCAGGCGCCAATGGCTAGCGTCTGGCGCCAAGCCTGGTTCCAGACGCCAAGGCTTGGGGTTGGACGCCAAACTGGTTTTCAACACGTTTTTGAAAATCTGATAAATTTACCGTACTAGAAGATAAAATAATATAATTCCTTCGAAAATGCTATTTGATCTTGATTAAAACTCTGAAAAGTCCTAATTGAATTAGGAATGAAAAGAACCTTCTAGAAGACTAAAACCATTCCTAATTGCATTAGGAATGATAAATCATATTAGGCCCTCCCCTAGATCATTGGGCCGTACATAAAGCTCAAACCGGACCCAGTTTAGTAAATTGGCCATAATTTCCTCAATATTCATCGGAATTGGGCTTATAATATATCGTTGGAAAGGTCTTTGCAAGCCCCATCCAACTACACTACTATTGGACCCATATCATGGACCAACCAAACTGGATTGGCTGTTTTCTTAAAATAAAGTTTTCAAAATCAGGAGAAAAGAAAAGAAATAAAACTTTCTGCAACACTAGACCTTTCCACACTTTCGTTTCATTCGATTATGATTCGACGTGAAAGGCACTCATCACTGGGTTTGGTTTTGGGGAGACACAAATGGGTGTCTACAATGATATAATTGGTGTTTTAATTAGTAGTATAAAAATGAACTTTTAACTATATGCACATGTTCATTTTAAAATTAATGCATTTACTTGTTAAAAATGAAATAATCATGAATAAGAATGAAAATGAACATTTATCAATACGTAAACTAACATTTATATATAATGAAAATAAACATTTATCAATATGTAAATTAACATTTATCATTTATTAAAATGTGAATGACATTATACTAGCCTATAAATGAACGTTTAACAAAATGAAAATGAACATTTGTAAAAATAAAAAAAAAAATTAAAGAAATAATAATAATAAAAAAAACTACAAACTATAATCTTTGTTTCTCTTCTCTGAAACGGTTTCCTTCGCTCTGCAAACAAAACTGAAGAATGTACTGATATAATTTACTAGTTTTTCAATAAAAATTACTAAGATTATAGTATACTACTTACATTGATATACATTTTTCATGGTTGAAGTTTCGATTAAATTTTTGAAATACATCGCAACAAAAAAATTAGTAAAACCTACGGTTTAATACTCTTTTTCATTCCAAATTTAAACAAAATAACTTACTTTTTCAGATTTTGCGCCTTATTTTATTGAATTTCATAGTGCTTGAAGATTTTTTTGTGATAATTTAAAAACAATTTTGCAATTAAAGCTTTTGATGAGAGAGAAACTTGCAGAGAAATGGGTTTGGAGAGAAAAAAATGTAAAAAAGGGTGAGGAGAGAGAAAATGAAAGTTAGTGGAGGGTGCGGGGGTAGTAATCTAAATGACGCGTTTAGAGGGGGTGTAGGGTGTCCTACCTACACTAGGGTCTAGTGTTCACTAAAGTCGGATTTTTCATTAATTGCTAGATTTCCTTTTCTTTAATTATTTTGACTCAATTGAGGGCTTTCATTGACTGAACTCAGCTGAACTGAACTGAAATGAGCTGAACTGAACTGAACTAAAATGAATATTTTATAAGAGAAGGAAATTAGGAGCTGAACTGAACTGAACTAAATTGAGCTGAACTGAACTGCACTGAACTTAATTTTAACGTAAGAGAACAGACCTTAACTTATGACTTTCTCTTTTCCCCATTTAATTAAAGTATCATAAATTATAATTCCTAAAATCACGTGCAATTATAATTCCCAATTTCCCAAATCAATTCGTCTTAATTTCTTAGTTCAACAAATTCTTCATTCTTTAAATCTCTTAGTTTCAGTGTCTACCTTAAATTTAACATACATTTTAAATTATTTTTTTCTATGTAAAGATGTCAATTTTGGGAATAAAAAGGTTTTCTCTTTATTATGACTAATCTACATTAGTATTTGCATAAAAAACTAATCTACATTAATATCGTGTATGAATGATTAAATTTCAATTTCAAAACTATTATGTGATAACAATTAAAATTCCAATTATTTGTATCAGGAAAAAGAAATTGGTACATGAAAATTCAATTGCATGAAACATGAAATTGGCAAATCAAATAAATTCTATCATCTTGATTTAATGTTGTTACTGAAATCATTTTGCATCAAATTAAAGAGCCTTTTTTTTTTTTTTTTTTTTTGACAAATGCAATTAATGAGCTTTAGGGGAACAACAAATTTTAAATAGAATATTGATGAATCTATAATTTAAGTTGTATTGGCTATTGAGTTACTATTACAATTTGTGAATATCAATACGAAGTATAATAGCATGATTGAAATATACTCCATACTTGGTATATCGTTTATCAAATTGCACTTGCAAAATGTAGCTTACAAAATTTTTAACTTGTTGAAGAAGGGCCTAAATTATTATTTTGCTTAGGGCCTCTAAAATTTTCGAGATATCCTTGTTTATTAGTGAGAAAAGGGGTCTTTTTTAAAAAAAAAATGAAGAAAAGGGATATTTTAAGATATGAATTTGATTGGATTTTTGGAAATGAAATTTCATTAGAAATTCATATAAATATTAGTTAACATCTATACTATATATTAAAAGGAACGGTGCCACGTGGCCGTGTGTGTGCCTATGTCATGTCATCATCCAACGTATATGTGCAACGTAAGCTAGCCAATTCATTTAACAAAATAAAATATGTTTTCAACAAGATTCGAACCCATAACCTCAAGTATATATAGGTAATACTTTTACCATCTCAATCAACTATTAATAATGTTTCAAGTTTCATATAATATTATAATATTTCTTTCATTTATTAAGTAAATTAGAGGTAATATAATTCATTTATTTTTCACAAGATTAAAATATAAATACATATGATGTAAAAAAAAAAAGGTGACATTCAAGGCAATACCCGAACCACTACACACACTAACTACACAAATAGTCCAACATAATTGTTAAATTAAAGCAAGAAGTACACAAATTAGTAACCTGGGGCATCATCCGGAATACACACAAGTTTCCACATGAAAAGGAAGATAGATTGATGGACCTAAAGCCTATAATTTTAAACATATGCAATAATTGAATAATTTACGTGAATGTGGTATTGTGGTTGCAACTTGTAAAAGTAGTAATGTAATACCGTCATACCGAGTAAGATAGATAGCCAGGGGAATTCCAACAGAGCCTTACAAAAGCCATATAGCCAATGAATGTGCAATTATGTGGGTGGTTAGGTGGAACGTGAGTTATTGAACCATGTTCTGATGTTCATCTCATCATCCATAAATAATGGAAAAGTTTTTAATATTATTATTAAGGAGTATTTTAACAAAAATCACCCATAAGAGCATGGTCATGAGGAGAGAGAGTACTTTTTATATTAAAAACTAGTGTTTAGGCCCGGGCGATCTCCCGGGTAATTTCATAGATTAATTATTAATATATATTTTGAATTATGACTCAATTTTTTTTTTGTAATTAAAGTTTTAATTCATATTATCATTCGCTATATTAATATTTTGTAATGCTTTCAAAAAAATATTAATATTTTGTAATATAAAGATAACATCAAAGTATTGTATAGCTTGGTGATAAGACATAAGGTTGCAGGAATATAAAGTTGCGTGTTCGAAGATATTAATGGACAAGTGGCAATATATTATTGGAAGAAGAATATGGCTACTTGCATGTATTGAGCAACAAATGAAAAGCACTTCCACAGTTCCACACATGCAATCCCTCAACAGCTATTCTTGAATTATTATCGTTGTAAATTTTTGCAACGGTAATAATTTGAAAAATACAAATGATAAAAAAAAAAAAAAAATTATCACCAACGTCTTTCTGTTTTTTTTTTCTCTATAAAAAGAGATCAATATTGAGATATTTTTGAACAACTTCTCATTAAGCTCAATTCCTTCAATTAGCTCAATTCCCTTTATTTAGCTCAATTCTTTCCTTTAAATTAATTTATTTCTTATCTACAAAATCCAAAAACTATTGAATATTGATAAATCCAATCGGAAAAAAAATCCTTCAAAATCGAAAAAAAATTTAAATACTCAACCTTTATTTTCTAATTATCAAATAGACCTCAACTCTCAAGTGGAACCAAACTCACAAATTTTTCCACAGTTTCCAAATTATGGAATGAATAATATCCTTTATTATAATTAGTGTATAATTACAATACATTTGATTATAGCAAGAAATATAAAGGTAGGTCCGTTATTCAAGTTGATAATAATCACAATTATTAAGGATAAAGTAAGAAGCTGTAATTTCATAATCAATACGGAGTAACTTATTTCGATCATTCAATATATTTACCATTTTTAAGCATTATAAATTTTATGTGTAACAACTATAGGAATTATTATTTTTTAATAATTAATTTAAATTATATGGTGGGATAGAAGAGAGAGAATATATGGTGGGGTGTTGTGCTAGAATTTTCATCCCAAAATTCCTATGTTCTACAGGTAGTCAGGTTACAGGTTAGCGAAATACAGGTTGAAGGTAGCTGCATAGCTAGCACTCGGAAACCAAGCAGGTTGAGCATATCTTCGAGGAATATTCCCAAGAATCTTCGAGTGGAAAAAGATATAAAATCCCATCCGTGGAAATAGGAACCACTCCTTGCAGTTCAGCCATTGAGGAAGACTGATTCAAACTCGGGAGCAACGGACCTAGAGACGTGGAGAAGAAATAGGAGCAGCTTATGCCCTCAACTCCGGATTTGTAGGGATTGAGGGAGAGAGCCGTTGAAGATCTTTTGAATGCTTTCCTAGTATATAAAGATAGGCACGTTCATTGTAAAGGGCATCACAAATATAAGAGCCTTACTACTAACCGTAATTATCGAGTTCTAGTCGCATTATTATCGTTCAATTAACAATCTGTAACCTACATTGTAATCTGTTCAACCGAAATACTTAGTAGATTGGTGGACTCATAGCCACCTGCAGTTTTTACCCTTGTTCTTGGGGTTTTCTGCGTCATCATCTCGTGTGTCTTCTTCCTCTTTTCCCTTTGTTCATTTCTTAGATCTCCATTTAGTAATTTCCTTCGCCTCAATCTAGCTGTAGTTATCGCAACCTAGGTCGAACACCCAGGACGAACCTGGTATTCAGTTTTTTGACCAAAACATGGGGTATTGGTAAAAGTAGGAGAGAGAAAATCATGACCAAAGTTATTTTGGGCAACCATTGGGAGTCTTTGGTTATGGTTGGTCATGTGACTTGGTCATGGATGATTGGTCAAAACTTAAATTAAGTATATTAACATAGCATTTTCTACACTCTGCATATATTTTTCATTAGCTTTGATCATATTTTTACTAATTTTAGGTACCAATTAAGTCAATTAGAAAATATAGGATTTTTTTTTTTTGGTGTGAAGGATAAATTAATTAAGAAATACTGTGGCAGAGATAAAAGAAGCATTAAAAAAAAACTAACAAAAAAAAAGATTGGAATAATAAAAAAACTAACAAAAAAAAGATTGGAATAATAAAAAATAGTACTTCATCCATTAACTATTATTTGCAACATATACTATAAATGAATGCTAACTATTATGTGCAACAAATGTTTTCTTTTCTCACATACACCCAAATAATAATTAACGGAGGAAGTATAAAAAAATAATAAACAAAGAAGAATCGAACCAAGAACCTACTCACTCTATTAGTGCACATAGATGTCACACAGCTTCTACTACTAACCTACAGATTACACACTTTAATATATTTACGAATTTAATTTTTATCATAAAACTTAGAGGGGCCCAGCTATAACAATAAGGGAATTAGTGTTTGGGCCACGGGCCCGGGCCTCCACCAGCAACCGTGGCTCCACCCTTGAGGCCTTGACTACCGTAGTAACTTTTTTGTTTTTTTTTTTAACCTTAAGATAGAAACTATCTTGGAATTAACAAACAAAGTAACAAAAAGCAACATTAATTGTTATGTTCAAGATCTCCCGTCACAACAATAATAGGAATATCAAACCTTATAACTCATCATATATCAAGATACATACAGAAAATTCCACCTACATTATTGCTTTAACATTAACACTAAACTGCCATAATAATCAAAGTTGCCTTGCTAGTTTTTCTGTTCTTGATCTACACCTTAAAGGCGTGTCCCTTCGTCTATTCAGGAGATTTCGGCGAGTAAATAGGAGATGAAGGGGTATATTCGGGTGACTTATGTGTGTATTCAGGAGATAACGGGGTGTACTCGGGTGATTTAGGTGTATACTCAGGAGATGATGCCCATGATGGTGTATACTCGGGTGTCTTGGAAGGATATTTAGGAGACGACGGGGTGTATTCAGGTGACTTTGGTGTGTATTCAGGGGACGACGGAGTGTATTCAGGAGATTTCTTGGAAGAATATTTAGGGGACGACGGGGTGTATTCAGGTGACTTCGGTGTGTATTCCGGAGACGACGGAGTGTATTCTGGTGACTTAGGTGTATATTCAGGAGATAATGGTGTATATTCGGGTGCCTTGAGAGTGTATCTAGGAGACGACGGAGTGTATTCAGGTGACTCCGGTGTGTATTTAGGAGACGACGGAGTGTATTCAGGTGACTTAGGTGTGTATTCAGGAGATGATGGAGTGTATACAGGTGACTAAGGTGTGTATACAGGAGACGACGGGGTGTATATAGGTGACTCTGGTGTGTATACAGGAGGCGATGGGGTGTATTCAGGTGACTCCGGTGTGTATACAGGAGACAACGGGGTGTACTCCGGTGAGTACGATGAGAATCTTGAATATGGGGAGTATGAAGGAGAAGAATTGGAAGCTGTTGACTCCATTATTGTTGAAAAGTAATTAACCAAGGTTGTTGAAATAAAGGGGACTAATTTGTAGAGAATAACAAGGGTTGAATTTCTAGTTTCAGGAATAACAACAAATCGATCGCAATAATTTGTGGAGTATATATAGAATTTGCATACTTGTGAAAGATTGGGGAAAAAAATTGTACAGTAATAGGTAAATAAAACTTTTGTATACACCCGGTTTACACTAATATTACTGTACATCGAGCAGTATAAGGGTAACTTTTACCTAATTTTAAGCTAACTTTTTGTCTTTTTTTGGGTAACTTTAAACATAATACAATTTTTATATAAATAGACAACAAGAAAAGTTTTATAATGGTAATTTAATTACATCCAATCACTAATAATTGATTTTTAGTCATTTAAAATGTGATTTTTTTACTAATAATTTTTATTTGTATTGGATTACTTTTATGCATATTATGGTAACTTTTATTCATTTCAGGGGTAACTTTGATCACTTTAGGCTCTGTTCTTTTGAGCTTCTGGGCTGGGCAGAGCATAGCAGAGCTGGGGTCAGCAGAGCAGAGCAGATTAAATTTCAGCAAAGCCGAGCAGAGCAGAGCAGATTTCAACATTATTATTAATACTATTATTATTATTATTATTATTATTATTATTATTATTATTATTATTATTATTATTATTATTATTATTATATCAAAAACAAAACCTACAGAGTCAATCAATTTACAAGAAATTGGTGGGGAGCCGAGATATAATCTGGGCCCCCACCCCTCTAGTTATAGCGAACCCAATCCTGCTGAAGATGTGAGCAGCTGCACGAGCACCAATATCTTGAGTCTTAGCGAACGCCTGGACCCGCTTCAGCAACGCAATAGCATCCTTTTCTAATTTCCCCAACGAAGAAAAGGAGAAAGGAAGAAAATCATAGCCAATAGCCCTGCAACGCGCCCCATACTTGTCCCGCTTTCGCTGAGCTGCCGCCGACACAACACGACCAGGAACGAAGTCAGACAACCCCGATTGTGTCAAAGGTGAATACCCCGTCAAATCAACACATACATCAAGGCCTCTATCCCAGGAATAAAGCAGCACATCTGCTGGTCATAGAGCCCCGTCGTTTCCTCCAATCAACCCAATGTTAACCTCCTTTCGAGCAGAGATTCCAGACCGAAAACAAATATCAACAAGGGTGTCACGAACAACATTGTGCCGATGTTTAATACCCACCATCCCAGCACAAGACACTGCATGATCCCCATAAATATCCCCGTCAAAAACCCTAGAGCAAGCAAAACACGGTGTTGAAACGAAGAACAAAGGAACACCTAACTGGTAGCAAAGAACACTACGGTAAGTCTTACCATTCATAGTCTGACCCAAACCCGATATCGGGACCGTCCGCAACCAGGCCGAAGAGTGATCCCCCTGCTGGGACTTCCATAAGGCTACCTGACGCGGAGTTATGGAGAAAGTGGAATCCGCAGATGCAGTGACCTTCGTGAAATATATATCTGCCAACTTTTTCATGAGTTTGGAGGCAGCGATCTCACTAGGGTTACTCATAAGGTCGGTCTCCACATCGCTGTTAAAAAGACTAAGAGCACCATCGAAGGCCGGTCCCGGACCAACAATACCAGAATGGCGAAGAAGCGTAGCCTGAAGACCAGAAGACTGCAGACGCGATGCAAGGAAAGCATAAAGTCGAACATCACCCACCAAATAGACACCCAAACCACCATAAGAAAAAGGTAAGGTGGCAAGTCGCCATTGCCAATCACAAAAACCAGGCCCCGAAGCTGTTACAATGCGCTCCAATGAAGCCCGAAAGGCCAAGTCAAAAGAAACCTGTGTTGTTTCAAAAAGACGAGGAGGACAAGTGCACATAGCAAAGTAGAGTTTTGAAACCCCAGTACACGCACGAAGAAGCAACAACTCGCATTGGGGATCATCGAGCTTAGCAACAACATCCATTAGCACAACAGTCTTCGACACTCTCTGTGAAACAAGCTCACCACAGAAAGAGGAATCAGCACTGACAGGGCCACCCAGTAACTTAACACCATGCACAAGACGACCAATATCCGGAGGAAAGACACCGACGAGACGACTACGAGGGTCCTCCGAGGGACAAAATACTTCTGTTTTCTCAACGTTGACATGGAGTCCGAGACGAGGTCCTTCCGCCAAAATCAACTCCAAAACCTTTCCTACCAATAAGGTGTCACCAATAATAGTGACGTCATCTAAATACCAAGCTTGCAAACATAAGTCAAAAGAATCCCTGATTTGGCACACTAAAGGATGAAGAACCAAAGCAAAAAGCAAAGGGCCTAGAGGATCACCCTATTGCACTCCCTAACATGACCATAAGGTATGCTCCCCATAAAACAGCCTGGCTGGAGTAGAGTAACAGAATTCAACCCAACGCGAGAGAGCTAGACAACGGAGACGAACCTCACGCAACATAGCCGAATGGTCTACCAAATTAAAAGCATTCTTAAAATCCACCAACAACATATAGAGATCAACATCACCACCACGCGCCTCAACCAAACGATTAACAACATGAAGAATAGCCTCACCACCCGCCGGCACCCCAACACCAAACTGAAGACCTCCTAGATAGCTTTCCAGACGCGGAAAAATTAAAGCAGCCCCAATCTTTGAAACTAGACGCCTCCAAACTGTACCTACAACAATAGGCCGAATACCACCTCCAGGAATAACAAGTGGTGTGAGAGGAGCACTAGCAATATACTCTCCTAACTCAGCAGGACATTTCCTGGCGAGAAAAAGATTAACCACTTGCGTAACAGAGTCCACCAACTCATCTGAAATAGCAAGTGCAGCACCACTCAAACAATCCATAAGGTGTTGAGCATGCAGACCGTCTCTACCGCATGACGTACCTCGCGGAAAACCCCTAATCTGATCCAAAACAACAGCAGGAGTAGCAATAAGGTGATGATCAACTAGAATATCTGGTAAGATAGGAGCCGGAAAGGAAGGGTGCTTAGCTTGCAAATCTGCAAGAGTAGCATCATTGTAAGGGGCAAGACCAGAAGACGAAAGAACCCTAACCACAGCAGTGTAATGCCCGTCTGAAATCTTTCTCTTACACTGCTTAATATTACGCTCGGACAAATCATGGTCCTCATCAGCGTCCAACAAAGGTGGAGACACATCAGCCAACGTGTCTCGTACAAGCTGCACAGAACCACCAGGCTCACACCAAGAACGAATAGCGCCGGTGATACTCTCTTCCTGCCGCAGTCGCCTGACACCCGAAGAACACTCTCGACTACTCCTCGGAGAAAAGGTTTTAAGGACACATAGAGGCAACACAAGCAATTGAACCCAAAAAGAGATGTCATCAGGCTTGCCAATCACCTTATCAAGGGCCCCTTTGAGAACCCCAGAAAAACCCAAGCGACACTTAGGAGGGATAGATTTTACCGAACGAAACCGCTTAGATAGAAAACTATCTATTAAAGCAACATCAAAAGCAAAATGAGGCTCACTAGGCACCCTAGGAACAGTACCAGATACAGGTTGACCCTGCGGTTTAGGGAAACCATAAAGAACAAACCGAACAACACCATCCCCAGAATCAGGAGGGGCCACGAAGTCATTAGAACCCGTACCATGCCGACACTTCGTACGAAGAGAATGTGTCTTGAAACACTCCCCACAAAGCCAAATGCCCATACGACGAAAAGTTGACTCCGCCTCTAAGAAAATTGCTAAATCAGAAGTAAGTGTATTTCGGGTCAAATCCCGCGCATTCGAACAACAATGGCGGTCACGGAGATGAGTGATCAAAGAAGTTTTAGTGAGCCCATTACCCCTACCATCTTGACACCCATTAAGTCCCACGAACCGGCAATGAAAGTGAACACTAGGAGGCATAACACCCACCACAACTTGCCACAAGAGAACCGCAATACACCATACACAAACTGCACAAAAAATGTCCCAAAAACGCAGCAAAGCAGCACCAAAGAGACCAGAAACTTGCACCCAAAAAGCACCCAAAACAGCACCCAAACTAACCAGAAAAGCACACCAAAAACATACCAGAAACTGCAGCAAATTTCGACCAAAACACGCTTGAAAACTGACCTTAAACATGCCAGAAAATGCACTAGATACAGATAGAAAACTGCACCCAAGAGCTGCCAAAACTGCACCAGGAACTTCCGCAAAACACAACCAAAAACACATGCAGAAACAGCCTGAATTTCGCCTCAGAATCGACCAGAATTTAGCCTGAAAACAGCCCACAAATAGCCCCAAAAACCTGCCTCAAAAATGCCCGGAAACAACCCCGAAAATGCCGCCCGGAAACTGCCTGAAACACTCCTAGAAACTGCCAGAAACCAACCAGAAACTCGACCAAAAACAGCCCGTAAAACCACCAGCCAACTGCACCGAAACAACCCCTAATACTGCCTTAAAAATCGTCGGCGGAAAACACCTTAAAGCCACTTTAATTCCGCCGGAAAGCCCCCTTGAAAACCACCTTAGAAAGGCAGCAGAAATCCAAGAACAACCTGATGCTTCGCAACAAAATGTTGGCTTGGTGGCGCAGGAGCAACAACAACCCGAGCCAAATCAGAGAAGAGAATCAGATGAGGAAGAGGAAGAGGAAAGTGAAGAGGAGCAGCCTGAAAACGATGATGATTCATGGTATAACGATGAATCAGAGGAAGATATTGGTTATCCATACCATTATCACTCCCCTGAAATGTCTCGCTCTGACAGTAGTGCTTATGGTTTTGATTCTGACTAAATAGTATGTCTAAGCTTATCATATTATTATTGCAGTATATATGAATTTAGAAGCCATGCAGTTGTTTAATATTATGCTAGACTTGGTTTTTATCTATTTTGATTGCGTTTTTGTAAGCAAACAATGCAGTTTTTTTATTAAGCAGGGTCTTTGGTAATCCCTGGTTTGGACTTAATTATGCTCATCAACATTTTGTATGGAATTTTTAAAAGTGATATGATATCAATGGCTTGGGTTATTTACTCGCCTATCTAATATTGTGCTTTTGTGGATTTTTTGATTACCTTAATTGCAAAAAAGTATTGTTAGCAATACAAATTGTGAGTACTTTATTTGAATAATGAGGCAAGTCACCAAGGCCCTTATGTATACTTTACTTGAATGTGTAGGTATAAGTTACAACTATATACTAAGAGTACCATACTTGTAGTTATGGTCATTGTCATGCTTATATATTGGCATTTTAAACAAAACTTTGTTTGGATGTTATTTATGGCCTGAGTTGTGCTAATGTATTGTATAATTAAGCATCAATATGTTACATGTCAAGAACTCTGTTAGCTGGAAAAAGATATGCCTAAAATGTAGGGTATAAAGCTACAAAGCTAAGATAGTAGTTCTGATATGTGGTGTAATAAGATGATTTAGTTATGATTCTTTCTATCTTGGAAACTTATGTAGATATCACTTAAATTGTATGTTACTAAGTTATAAAGTAATCTGATCGGACTATATTAGCAGTGGTTTTGCAGCTGAAAATATGTACCCTGTTTCCTAGATAATGAGCTTATGTATTTATTTCTATAGCCAAACTTATTATTATGTTACGCTGCATTTTTAGCAGCCTAGCTCATCAAGATTTAGGTCTATCTAACTATAACTTACCTTCTTTATTTAAGAGTATATAAAATATCTTGTTAGCTATCCTAATCATGCTAATTAAGGCTGCATGAGAAGCTGAATTCCCAGGCCATATGCTATGAAGTACCTTAGAAGCTCATAAGCATGACATATAAACTTAGCTTATATACAAGACTCTGTCTCACTCATGAGTTCTTTTGTTACATTTTAGGGATTATTAAAAAGCTTATAGAACACTGCTATAATTAACATTGAAAATAAGTCACATGAAATGAAGATTTCCAAAAAAACCAAGAATTAGCCTCATAAAAATAATGAGCATCTTAAAAAGTTCTCTTTTCATATAGCATAATTTAAGTTTGTTTCTATTACAAAGTATGATTGTTTTGTCTTCAATGAGGTCTAGATATCTATGTTGATATTTGCTATTATCTGAGTGGTGATTTTTCTTAATATCCAATATATAATGTTGTGCTTTTCTGCAGCAACACAGAGTATTATGTGACCTAAGAACTGCTTTTGAGCTAAAACCAACTTTATTGAAACTTGGATATAAAAATTGCATAGTTAGAATGCTTCTACTTATCCTCCAGATAATAGATTGTCACTTTAAATTGGCAGAAGACAACAATTATATAATACCCTTAGAGTTAGGAATATGTTTAATATATAAAAACCCTTTTAGCTGAATGTAATTTGTATTTCTGCCTCAAATAATTTTCTTGCTATGGCAGAAAGGTCCTTGCCTTTACTGTGTTACCAAAATTCTGCTAGTCCAAAACGCAATCTAGAAGCTAAGATTGAAGAACTTCTATATGCAGAAGTTCACTTACAGGGTCAGTTATCAGATGCAAGGATCACTTACTTAGATGCTGGGAAAAGAATATCTAATATAGAAATGCAATTGCATGAGGTGAGAAATGAGATTACTGAACTCAAAATGCTTAAAAAAAAAAAGAAAAGGATTAAGCAAATAGCTGAAGGTGTTTCTCAGAATGCTGCATTATTGGTTGAGTCAAGTCAAGATCCAACATGCACAGCAGAAACAACTGAAGGGCGGTGCTAGCTAGAGTCTCTGAAAGCCAACCAACAATCGAACAAGATGAAAGTTCAAAATTTGGTGAAGGACAAGATTCAAAAGGAAATGAAATAGTAACCCCTCCTTACTGGTTCTGGTAATGTCCTAAGGTTAGTATAAGGCGGCAGCATGTAAGCATATTTCCCATATGTAATCCAATTAGGTGTAATAATAAGCACTGGCAAATTATGTGGAAGATTATGCTGTAATAAATACTTGCTTAGACATTCATGTAGCCAAGTTTGAGATCATCAATTGTTTAAAAAGGTTATCTATTTGTTATCTTATAGGCATCCATTTAGATCTGGCAAATTTGAAAATAAGGGGGTTAATAAACATAATGAAGCTTCATTTTTAAAAGCTGGCTTAATAATTAACCACGATGCATTGATAAATTTAAACATTGCATACAACCATCAGATAAGGATAATATTAGCATAAGTCAGGAAGAGCTTTTCTAGCATAAGTTAAGGTACTTACAAACATGGACATTTAACCTAGAAGAATCCAAAAGGCAACCAAATAGCAACATCAGAGTAACTCAAAGTCACAAAAAGTTTTGGAGTTAGGCAGGGACATGAAATAATGGCTGAGAATTTAGAATTTTTGCAAAAGGTGTCAAGTATGAACACACCCAAAATGACTAAATAGTCGATCCTAAAGGACCATGTTCCTACCGGAAGCCCAATGTCTACCTAGCTGGAACTTCACTCCAGTTCAACAGATTTCACTATCCATTTAAGATAGCCAACCCTCTTGATTGCACCAGTCGGACCTACCTCAAGCTTAAGGGGCTTCTCTTTTAAGCCAGCAGCTATGTCTTTAAACTCAGGCCACTCTGTCATCTACATATAACACCACAGTCGTTATTTAGTATAGCAATTACATACAATGCTAATAAATACAACAATGCAATGTAGTAATTTCAACTTCAAAAGTTAACAGTAATTTCTAACCTTTTTCTGTATAAGTTCTGCATCTTAAGGCCAAGAAATGCCTCACATTGCTTTCCATATGCAGTCAAGCGGATACTACCAGTGTCATCCATTGCAGTAAAAGTAAACTAACCCTAAGAAAAAAATATTAGTTACTTACATATATGAAGCACAACAGATTAAATGTTTTATAATTGAAATCATATACCTCTTCTTTGCAGTGCATTGAGCACTGCATACATCACAGTAGAATTTGACAGTATCCACATTATCACAGCGTTTTCTGCATCCACTGCAGCCAATATAGGCATTTACGTCTTCTTGCTTAACATCTGGAATTGTAACCTTAATCCAGTGGCGCTCATATGCAGTAGCTGTACCTGACTGCAAGCAACAATGACATATGAAAATGTCCTGTAAAGAATTAGACCTACAAAATTTATAAGGCAAGGTATAGTTACTGTTTTTTTGGTGACATCTTTAACAGCCATAATAACATTAGAACTGCTCCCATCTCTTTGTGATAGATGATGCCCCATATGATCAGTAACACGATCCTGATTCTCCAGTACCCTGAATTAGATAAAGCACAAACTAAGTAGTGGTAATTCTAAACATAACACACTGCATCTACACAATGTATAACCTTACCAAGCTCTTAATGCATTCACTTCTGGACCAGTGGGGTTACGATCAATAGTGGTTGACATAGACGATGACAATGAGAACCCTAAAGCAGAAAGTATGAGCAAAGAAAGACTGATAGTCTGTGGAACATAAGGACAACAGTAAGAGAGAACCAAACCAGCGTGGGATGTTGGCTGCAAATGCCGAAAGCTAACTATCATGAAGGATTCACACCAAGCTGATAGTTGAGCACAGTCTTTAGTAGCAAGGTCTCCATACAAAGAAATAACAAGACCATCACCAATCCTGCAGTTGCAGTGAGTTATTGCTAGCACAAATAACAAACCAAAAAGATATGTAATATGCATATATATATATATATGTAAGGAATAACACTAACTTTTGCACACTGTCATCGACTACAATGACATCGCGCACATCAAACTCATAACCACCAGAAGATTTCTTCTTTTTCGTGTCTTCCAAGTAGACAACAACTCCAAGTATGTCTGTAATAAAAACACCAAGCTAATGAAATTTCCAAAACATAACTGCATGAGATAAAGAAATACACAAAGCAAAGTTTACCAAAGCGATCATCAGGACTACTTGTGGCTGGAACTTCAGCAATAGGAGTGTATTTTGGCAAAACAGGACCAGTGTTAGGAGTCAATGATGTAATTGCAGTTGAACCTCCAAATGACAAGTAGTAGTCACCTTATTTGTGGCGATACAATGCATTAGTGTTCCTAACTGGTGCATCTGCTATGATGTACTCCTTCTCATGCTCTAAAATATGTTCAAAATTTTCTATCTCATCATCAAATAATGTGTCCCTGATTTTGTTACCCTATACATACAGCAACAATAAAATCCGATAGAATTTAATTATAATCCTTAATTTGGAAACCGTATCATTATATCATTATACCTCGTCATCTTCAAAGACAAGTTTCTGGAAAGCCTTTTTGGTGCCTGGGTATTTCGCAGGTGACTTTTCCTTGACTTTAACCTTGATCTTATATTTATTAGTCTTGGGAGTTAATTTGTCCAAAGGAACATATTGAGGTTTCATCTAATATAGAGTCATGTTTAAAAAACACTATTATTAGCTATCTGTTATAGTTGATCATTAATCCAAAAATTCATGTTGTTTGCAAAAGTCTAAGACAATAGCACTCTAATTTCAGTCGACATGCTGTTACAATAAGCGCTAAATAACTAAGTTTGTAACACACTTGTCATAGTATACACAACCAGCAGTACAAACACTATATAATAGCCAACAAAATATAAGCCATACTAAAGCACATTAAAGATTGCAAGTTATACAGGTTAGTTAATTTTTAACCATGGAAATTAGCATGCTTTCTACGAAAGATCCTAACTAAAATCTAGCAGAGGGATATACTAAAACCAGTATTTAACACCAACTATCATGTCATCCCTGTACAGAAAACATGGATGCAATGTTAATAAGTATCAGATAGTAACATTTGATGTCCAAGAGAGCCTTGCTAGAGGAAGTATTTTTTTAAAAAAATGCATAGCATATTTAACATAATAAATAGAGGAAATCATAAGTGTATGCACTCTACAATAGACAAGATATCAGGCAATACTCAAACTTTTTAACTATACTAAAGCACATTAAATATGACATGCTATTTGATAGAATTTAATATTAAAAGTCAAGGTAAAACCTATTATTCTCAAAATCTAACAATGACATCCACATTTACAATAGGCAGACCAACAACAATATAGATTAAGACATGACAGCAAATGAAATCTAACACAGCATTCCAATAAATGCATATTAACAATAAATAAGAAATTATAGAGCATAAGAATTCAACCATTAATGCACTGACCTTAGCAGCTGTATATCAGAGGGAAGAATCTGCAAAGAAGCTTAACTATAAAGAAGATTTCAGGGGCACGTTCTAAATGAAAGAAGTAATCTTTAAATAGAACAAGTAAAACCTTAAAATTAGCTCAATATTATAGCTGTAGCATTTTCATTGGCCAAAAGAATAGAGCTATGCAATGTCCACTGGATATAAAAGTAGGTTTCTTATACTTCGAGTTGTGCAGTAGCATAATTACTTAGCTGTAAAAAATGTATTGAGACATATGCTTAGCATGACTTTGACTTTTATGTAGACATATGAAGTGACAACTTTTATTTAAGATGTGACCTTTTTTTATGCACCTTTTTTTACTTGTTGTTGTATGATTTCTAAATTAAACACACTTAAAATGTAACTCAAACCGGTTATTTTAATTATATAACACGCTATTTATATGTAAATTGTACCAACAAATAGTAATGTATTAAAGCAAGGTAGTTAGATATACCATTGATCACTTTATTTAAATTAAACTCCAACACAACAAGCATTTGTACAAAAAACTGCCTACCACCTTCTTCCTTTCCTGCCTTTATCTAAATAGCTTACTCTTCCTATTATATTGAGGAAGTCTTAAATACTTTACATATTCTCAATAGAACACTGAGCATGGCAAATATAACTTGCACAGAATGGATGTCTTAGAAAACAAGGACACCTTTGCAAAATGGCCTTCATTGTAGCTGCAAAATAACAATGTTAGTTTAAGCTAGTTCTTAAAACATAATAACAAAAAACGTAATAAACTGACTTCATCTAAATGTTCGACAGTAACAACAATGCAAATAGGTTACCTGGAAAACGAACTTCATATAATATTTGCCAGCCGCAAAACATCATACGACACAATATTCTTAACACTTGACTTAAGAATAGCAGCTGATGGTTGAGGCATGTAAACAGTAACCTTAGCAGATCGTTTAGCACGTGAAAGAGCAACATATAATTGGCCATGTGAGAAACATGGGCATGGAAGATACACCAACACTCGATTCAAGGTTTGGCCTTGAGACTTGTTTACTGTCATTGCAAAACTTAATTTTAATGGGAACTGCTTACGCTCAAACTGAAATGGATACTTAGAAGAAGCCGAAGGTCTCAAATTCACTCGAGGTACAAAATAAAACGTGCCTTTATAATGGCCTGATGATATTTCACATACAATAGAATTAGGAAGAAACCCTCTACAAATAAGACGAGTTCCATTGCACATGCCCTTAGATGGTGCTAAATTGCGCAATAATATAACAGGACTGCCTATTTTCAGCTCAAGCTTGTGAGGACTCATTTCCCCCGGACAGAGTGAATTTAGAAACTCAGTAGGATATATTGTGCAGTTATCATCAAGAACTGAGTCAAAACTCACATATGTAGTAGGTACACCAGGAAACATGCCAATCATGTGTTCATTTATGGCATCTACATCTTCATTCATGGGTGTGATGATTGCTCTTTCATTAAATATGCTGCTATCAACCCCTGGGACATTAATTTCAGGGAATATTGTTGCAGCCAATGTAGAAACAGGGTTTTCATCAGGAGCACAGTATTTGATAATATGCTCTGGGAGCTGAACATAAGAATTTTCAGGTGACTGTAACTGTCCATTGCCAAGAGACAGCAAGAATGATGCATACATAGGGTCTTCTTTGGCTCGAATGTTTTCTGTTAATCGAAACTTAATCAAAAGGGGCCATATGTGAGAACTGACCACACTCACCCCTACAGCTTCTCTTTGAGTTTTACGAGGCAAAATAGGTAAAACCTGTCTAAAATCCCCCCCAAAAACCAACCACTTTTCCACCAAAAGGCATATCAGGATTACAAAGATCACGCAACAACAAATCTAAAGACTCAATATTTTCTCTACGCACCATAGAAGCTTCATCCCAAATGATAAGAGCAGCTTCTTTGATTAAAGCAGCTAAGCTCCCTTGTTTGGAACATCACAGGCAATAGATAAGTCAGAATCTAAAGGTATTTTAAATCTAGAGTGTGCTGTCCTCCCAGAAGGAATGTTAGAAGCTGCTATTCCTGATGTTTCTGTTGGCAGCACTATTTTCCCTGACAAACGAACCTCAGCATACATAGAATTATACAAAAACGTTTTTCCAGTCCCACCTGGGCCATCCACAAAAAAACATCCAGGTTTGCCATCTTCAATATGACTCAGAATGCTGTTAAATGCACTTGCCTGAGCCTCATTTAACTTGCTTCGACAATCAAGGCACTCTGGAGGGATTGGTGCATCTAAAGCATCTTCAATATCTTTTGTTACACGGATTCTATCATCTGTTTCCTCTATCAAATGACCTAGCCCAAAGTTCTCCAATGACTTGCCCATGGCTACTAAACCACTTTCAACCTCCCTCACAGTTAAATTCTTGACCTTAGATTGACAGTTTGGATACTTATAGTTGAAACCTTCAGACAAAGAACTATAAAAGCGATCCCAAAGTGCAACTGGATTACTTGGCTGGCAAAATATAAGCAGTGTTGCAAATAGCTGGCGCATTGCTGAAGGCATTTGTGCTTCTGCTGCTTCTTCCAAGCAAGCAGTAGTGGCATTGTCCTCTTGAAATAAACCGTGTCTAATTGCAGCATCTTGAAAAGTAGGATACAAAACTCCACTAATAGTTCTCAAATGCTCAAACGACGTAGGACTAATAATCTTACTAAGCAACAACCGCAAGAAGAACCGTTCCCCTTCTCCAGGAACCACAAAAGCCATTCTCCCAACATTTTTTTTTTGTAACTTCTTTTAATCCATGTCTTTTTGCTGCCATCCCACCTATAATCTGAAACAACTTCAGTATATCGCAGACCTGTGCCCCCATTAATGTGCGCATTTAGCCTAAAAAATTCTGTCAGAGCAGTTTGGCTCCTTTTCTCATTCTGAACCACTGATTCAAGATCTTCATTAGATCTGAGGTAAATTGTCTGCATATTAGGTAAGTGTACCGGTAATACCATAACAGATGGAGTCATCTCAAACAGGTCAAAACCAAATATTCTCCAAGCTGCTTCACATGGAGAAACCCATCTGCCAGCCTGAAAATTATCAATCTCATCAATACCCTGATTGTTTCCTTCACCAATATTAAAAGAGACCCTGTCATGACCCTTGTAAACATATTTATAAAGGTACTTCACTGCTTGAATAGTGGAACACACTTCAACATTCAAATGACAGTAAAACAACATTGATAAATACGGATTATAAGGAATAACCCATCTGTTGTCAAGAGTAGCACCACGTATCCGTACATGTTCTCCTGTATTCCTTCTTTTATACAATGGGAAACCATATTCATTGGTTGTGGTTTCTTTGATATAAGATCTAGGGTAATTGTATTTGCAGACAACATCATCTCCAACCTGTTTTTTCATGCACCCACAGTTAGGGTGTAAATTACCACAAGGGCCATGCATCATGTGCTTTAGAACAATTTTGCGCAATTCTGGAGAATCAGTTGCAGGGATTTCTGCACTCACAAACCGATCATAATCCGAAGGACCAGTAAGTTTATATCCATGATCTAAGATAATAAGAAAGTGAGCATGTGGTAAGCCTCTTTTCTGGAACTCAACAACATATACCATGGCTGCCACCTTCCCAAAGACCCTTTCCTCTGTTATTTGTTTTTTCAAAGCAATTAACTTTGATCTAAAAACACGGGCAATAACATCTGGACGATCAGCTGCAACTTCTCCCTCGGAAAGCTCAGCCGTTATCTCTGGCCATTTAGCATTACATGTCATTGTGACAAAGAGATCTGGCTTACCAAATCGCTGCACAAGAGCCATAGCATTTAAGTATCGCTTCTTCAGATCGCGAGGTCCACCAATAAAAGTTGGTGGTAGAATAACACGCCGCCCAACATTGCTAGCATTTTTCTCACCATCCTCAACAGTATCCAGAATACCCTGATACAGATCTGCTCGAATTGCTTGCTGATTTCTTCTGAAAAAATCAAGCCTAGTGTTTTCAATCTTTACATACATATCAACAATGTATTGCTGAAAGCATCTACCTCCACGAAGAAGCATGTTGCCTGGCCTAATCTGCAGCTTGTATGCATAATATTCCCTTGGAGAAATATGCCTCTTAGATGTTCCTGATGAGTTTGTAGCACCTGTATATTCCAACAAACTTTCAAATTAAACTCCATATATAGCATTTACAACTAAAAACCAGGCATTTAAAGGAGAAAGATGCCTGCAACTAACAACTCACGTTTAGCCTCTTCTTCTATAAAACTCTCTGCTGAATGCACAGCACAAGAATCAATAGGATCAATGTCCATCAAGGCTTCTTGCTGTGAATTCTTATAAATCTTCCGCATACCTTGAGTCCACCCACACTCACCATATGGGAACAGGAGAGGATATTGCAACGGGTCATAGCATCCATAATAATGATATATCCTATGAGGATCATTGGACCTGCCTGTCACAACAATATATGGACTGTTGTAATCACTGGAAGACGTACTGTCTGGCCATATAGCTGCTACTTCGTCAGTTGATGGTGCATTATACACTCGCTGATCTAACACAGTGCTCTGATTAATGGCTATTTGTGTAGAATGAGTTATGGTGAGCTCTCTTAATGACCTGAAGAAGCGAGCATATGGGTTTGCATTTGTGACACGCATCAAAATCTCAACAATGTCTCTTCTAACCTCAGGAAAAGTCTTTGTCCTATGTTTAGCCTCAAACTGTGCATCATAAAAATATAATTGCAAGTATTTAGGCTTCTCATCTTCTGGTAACAAATCAGGCAAGTTGTGATAAATCTGACCATGCAGTAAGAAAACATAGATTCCTTTCTCAATCTTTGCATTATATTTGCCACCAAGAGAGCAAAATGCAAATAAATTATTATACATGCGAGAATACTTCCTAAAATGTATTGCATCCTCATCCTGCGATGTAAAGAGCCGATACAGTTCAATAGGCAAGGCATTCACAGCAATCTGAATACTTCCATTTCCACAACAAAAATGGAGCCATTCATACTAGAACTTTTTAGCCCTGCACTTTATACAATAATGTGCATTCTCCAATTGTAAAGGAGCCAGTGGCAAGGGCTGACCAATAACAGCAGCTGGTTCTTCTGCAAAAATATTGTGTTAGCATTCAGAACTGTGCAATATACATATACAAGCAAAAACAATAAGCAACCAATGCAAGCTTACTCTTCTTCTTTTGAACAGGAGCTGTAGGCACTTTTGGCTTGGGCTGAGTTTTTTTTTTTGCTATTCCTTCGTGCACCTTGTGCACTACTTTCGCCAACTTCACTAAACACAAAAAACACGTATAAAGTGGAAAACTCATAACTGCATCCCATAACATATTTTTTAAAAAAAAGAAAAAGAGGATATAGAGCTATCCCAACCTAATCGAATTGTCTTTTGAAAGTCCATCTATCCGCTCTAAATAAGTGACAGCTATTATCACTCCCTCTGTTTTCAAAATTACGTTAAACACAACAAAGAGTTCATGGCAAATTCAAAACTATTACAAGAACATCATGCTTACTGTCTTTTTGAGGATGCTTTGGTTTATGAGCTTTACTTGGCTCTCTCTTATTCTGTTTGCTGAGCACTTGTGATTGCTTAGCATGGCTTTTAATAACAGCACGTTATTTACAAAATAAGCTATTATCATGTACACAACCAACACAAAAACTGTACTATAACAAACCTAAATCAACCTGATTTTATCCGCAGCCTGAAGAGGCCCAAAAGCACGTGAACGTTTAGTAGAACGCTGCCTCACATAATCCCCACTGGTTCCAAATGATTCTGTAAGTAACCCTAACAAAGCATTAAGATCAACATTTCACAGTGCAGTGAAATCTCCTAGACAATAATCTATTAGTTCCTGCAAACAAACCTCTCTTCTAATATGTAAAGTCCTTTTCTTGGCTCCTCACATACTGAGCATATGCTTTCCAGTTTACTAAGCAACTATAAACATACTTTCTTTCAAAAAGAAAAAACATACTTACCATCCAACTCCACAGAAGTGTAGTTAGACTTTGCCCCTGACCCTCCATTAGCTTGACCACCAATGTTACATGTTCTTTTTGCATTGGTGCCAACCCTTATGCCTTAGTCCCACCACTGCCCCTACCTGCCTGTCTTGCACCACCACCAGCTACCTCACTAAATTCACAAGCATAACCCATGAATATACAAACAAATGACAGCAATAGGCACATTACTAATAACCAAACCCAACCTGTTTTTATCTGGCTCTAAAAGTGCACTAATAGCACGTGATCGTTTGCTAGAACGCTGCCTCATACTATTTCGACCATCTTTAAAAGCATCTGTAATGTGCCCGTGCATTACATTAGGACCAACAATATACATTGCAATGGTTGCTTCCAAAAAATCATCCTATCTTCTAAACAAAAGTACAGCTCCCTATCAAACTATTTCAAAATAATTATCTACCTTAAAACATGCTAAGCACATACCCATATATTAGAAGTGATTAAGCCAGTAACTTGGAACGATACAAACTAACTGAATCCTGTATGCTGCACCACATGATAGGCTGAAGTTATGAAAATAAATACACATACTGTAAAATAACAAACAAATGGAGGCTAATAATATTGAGTAGCAAACACAAAAATATAACCAGAAAGAGGGCCATTTCATAATTCATTCCATTCAGACCAGCAAAAGTACACACCATTAAATGGTTATGTCTAAAGTTAAACATTACATATCATGGCACAACACTACAAGAAAGACAATAACAACTCCAACCTAAATCAGCAACAATAAGCTATAAGCCAAAATAATACACAAGAAGCTGATACTGATAAACCAAAAGACCACTAAGCCCCAACCAAGTTACCCAAAACTTGCTAAATCAAACTACATCTTCCTACGCTTAAATACAGCTTCTAGGTTCTCAGGTACTGAAACAAACAGACCATCCAGAACTGGAACAGAACGTTGAACAGCATGCTCACCAAACGAAGATGATGCCTTAGGCTTACGAGGAGCTGCTGGAGGTAATGCAGGAGTTGGGATCTTATGATAACCAGAACGGGGGGTTAAGCAATTATCCCCACAATGTACGGAGCTAAATGCAGATCTCCTTGCTTCCCAATGATACGCTCCCTAACAGACATGTAGCTTTCCCTAGACAATGCACACTTTATACCAGAATACACTCCCTTTCCATGGTTCAAATCAATTATGTCTACATTGTAACAGATGCGCAAGAACTGAATAGCTCGTTTTGCAGCATCTTGCTTTGCAGCCTTGCAACTACTCATCACCTGGCTGTAAATACACTCCATATCAATGCTACCAGGAGGATAAACTGTCAACCAAGCAACCCACTTTGTTGTAGCAAGTTCAGCCACTTCAATTACAGAAACCCTTGCCTTAGTTGCAACAACAACTACACGCAGCACATCAATGTAGTCAATGCATATGTATTTGTCACCATGTGGCCTAACTGGTGGGACAGGCCACCTGTTCTTCTCCGGAGGCTTAGGCTTGTTCAATGAATCAATAGCTATACGCTTCATCTCATAAAGGAAAGCACATAGATCAAGCCTATACTTGGCTTCTGAACTTAGATCATGTATCTGCAATCCATACTCTGCTCGCAAAAACCGGGTAGCTTGTTCAGCAGCAAATTCCCGAGAGGCATCAAGGGTGACAGCAGGCCCACCCTCAAAAATATAAGGGGAAAGATCACAGTCAGTAACCAGAGTAAGGGTAACAGCATTCCCAGTGATGCCAGTCAAGCTATAAGTAGGAGCTGCCAGCTTCAGGAATCCAATAACCTGGTTCAGCAAGCACTGAAACGAAATGGTCACTTTCAACGTTTCTGGCCTCATTACCTGTGTGCATAACCAATTTAGACCATCAGAACCTAAGCAGCTACAGCGCACAACGACAGCTGGTCACGGAACCAGCCTACCACTCATAACACCCTACCAAACCCTACAAATGTAATTAATCCATGACCAAAGCTATTGCTAATGTCACCACACCACAACTTTAAAGCTAGCTAAAATATAATCTAAACCAACAACAGACAGAAAACACCCTTAAAGCACCAAATAGCACAGTTCCACCATACAACAAACTCTGAAAGGCAAACACACATACGAAGCAAGCATAATAGCAGCGCAAAACAATAACATACAGCAGCAGCACACTCGATCATGGCAACACATGCATAAACCAAACAATAGCATACCAAACAGACATCTCCCAATAACATTAAAACTTTAAAACTAACATATGAAAATGAGCACTCACAACAAATTTTACAGCTAGCACAGCAATCAGCAACACTTGTTTACAACCTGCATCAGAAATCAGAACAAAATCATCAGAACCAAAATTAACAGATCAATAAAAATACCAGCACCAGTAATCACTATCCATGGGCATTAACACGAAACCATCAACAAACATCCATTACTCTAAAGCCAAAAATCTATTATATCCATTGTTAGTCACAATAATAACACTTTATCCTAAACATCTGCCAAACCAAGCTAATTAGATAAAGACACAATAAATCCTAACACAAACACTCAAACTTATTAGATCATAATACTACGTTATCTAATCCAGGCCTCATCTTGATTATATTCTTTTTAGCAACCCATGATCATCAATACTTGTTTACACCTCACAACAGAAATCAACACAAAACCATCAAAACTAAAATAAACTAACCACTCAAAATACCATCATTATTAATCACCATCCGCAGGCATTAACAGCAAAGCATCAACAAACAACCAATTAATCTAGAGCCAAAATTTTATTTTATCCATATTCAACCACAAACGTAGCATTTTATCCTAAACACCCAATCAACCAACCTAATAATATTAAACCACACTAAATCCCAACACAAACACTTAAACTAATTAGCTCATAATACCACACTATCTAACCTCGTCTTCCCTTTCATTTCCCCTTCACTGTATTATGACCATGAGTAAACAAAATTTTGTTTTTTTAGCAACCACTCTCTTCAAATGATAGAACTAAAACTGTTAATAACACTATTTCAACATCAAAACATGAAAAACAATCTAAAAGTGTCACTGCAATAAGTTCAGCCTCAAAATTACTCCCATCAGGCTAACCAAGGAACAATGTTATAAATCCACATAGTACAATCTATGAATTATCAACAGCTTTGTCATGATCTTTATGTATAATGTCCAATGTTATTTTCCCAAGGTTTAGTACAATATTTTGGTAATACAATCAACTGCAATCATGCATACAAATGAAGACGATCATATATTAATTCATGTAGATTTCATGGAATTTACACCAGAAAGCTACCTAATTAAGATAAGCTAATTAAGTTCCTCACCTATTCCTATTCAACTCTTTCTGTGTTTCAAGCTCAACTGCCTCTATTTTGCTGATTAAAAATAACACTACAAGACCATTTATATAGTCCTGAGTTAAACACCTAAACCTGAGAGCCAAAGAATGCTTTAAGAGGTGTTAGGCATCATTACCCACACCGTCAAACACAGCTTTGAGCAGCATGCGCACACACCCTTAAATCCCCTGAGCAATAGAGTGAGCTAAGATGATCACTGTAATATCCAAGTAACAACCTTTTAACCAACAGGCAATACACTGCAACCCACGTAGTTCAGCAAAGTTCACACTAACAATCACCATAAATCCACCATCTACTTTCAAACCATATTCCAATCACATTTTAAATAAAACTTAAGTAAATAATTTCCTGACTAATTCATAAAATAACCACTGTAAACAAAAGTTACCGCTAATTGAAAGTCCTGCAAATTACCACAACTAATTCAAGGCTCAAGTCTTGCAAAATACCCAAATTAACAACATAACAACATCATTAATCAAAACTACTATGAATTCAAAACCAAAAGAATTTATTTTATACCAGTCATTATTTCTCATTGCAATGTGATATAATAATTCAAAATTAACAAGCACAACAACAAATAATTAGATTAACAACCCAACACAACCTGAAAGTTTAGCACAACAATATTTAAACTGCGAATTCAAAACCACCAGAGTTCATTAGCAATCAGCCACAATTTCTCATTACAAGGTGTTATAATAATCCAAAATTAGCAAATTAACAACCTAACACAATCTGAAATTTTAAAGTAACAGTATTCAAAGTACGAATTCAAAACCACCAAAGTTCATTAACAATCAGCTACAAATTTCTTATTACAAGGTGCTATAATAATCCAAAATTAAGAAGTACAATAACAAATAACTACATTAACTATAACAATTAGATCCCCTCCATAACAATCCACTTAATGTATCCCCTCTCCATAACAATCCACTTAACGCCTCTCTGTTTAGGATTAGGATTTAGGATGATGTGTACAGCTCATCGCATACATGAACAAACAGCTCCACGTGCAACCTGTTTTCTGCTTTTAAACAAAAAATAACGAAAAACATATTATCAGATAATCAGAAACAAAAAAATCAAAACACTGTTCATAAGGGAATTCAGCAAAAAAAATAGGCAGTAAGTAAGGGCAGAACCGTCACTACACTGTTCCTAAGGAAAAAGCAAAAAATCGGCTACCTTCACCCTTGAATTTGGCTTTTAAAGGTTACGGATACATATAAAATAAAAGAAAAAAAAAAAACCCTTAAAGTCGATATAAGTAAAAAATATATTCTCGTATTATTTAGTTTATAAATGTAATTCTTTTTCAGCATATAATTGTTTTTTTTCCTCTTTTTTTTCCTTACGGGCTTTACTCTAAAGTGTTACGATGTTTAGGCTTAATTTGACATATGATTGTATTAAGATATGTTTGGGAAATATCCTAAGATTTGGTGAATATTTAGATTTACTAGGATAATATATATTTCTGCCAGTGGCGATTCTATAGAATCCAGAAGCTTATCGTCGTCTCGTGGGACGGTTATATATCTCGCGGTCACTCGACCAGATCTTGCCTACTCAATTCACATTCTATCACAGTTCATGCAAGAACCACACATAAAACAATGGGAGGCAACCTTGAAAGTTGTTCGCTATCTCAAAGGATCTCTCGGCAAAGGCATATTGTTGCGCTCAGATAGTGAGCTCAGTTTTGAGGGGTGGTGTGACTAAGATTGGGCGGCATGTCCCCTCACTTGACGCTCGTTGACAGTACATGTGTCTACTAAAGATCAATTGGCGGATATATTCACTAAGTTCTCGGCAAGGCTCAGTTTGACTATCTTCTTTCCAAGTTGGGCATTTACGAATCTCATGCTCCAACTTGAGGGGGTATTAAGATATGTTTAGGAAATATTCTAAGATTTGGTGAATATTTAGATTTACTAGGATAATATTTATTTTCTTGATTATCTTTTTTTTCCCTAAGCTAGCAGTACATGATTTTGTGTAGGCTTAGGAATCTAATAGACTTGTACTATAAATATTCAGCTTATGAGATCAATGAAAGCAAGCCAAAGTTTACGGTTTTATAGATTGGCCTAAAAGCAACAATATTTGTACAATTACTTAGCCCCACAACAAAGGCATAACCTTTGTTCCTTTTAATTATCACGCATCAGGTTCCACACCAAAGGCGCAGTCTTTGTTCATATACATTAAAAAAAAGGTTATTGTACTAGGGAATCCAACTTTTTGCCATAAATTTACTTCTTTTCATCATCTTCTCAACTCAAATTAGATCTTATAGGCCAATAATTTTCAAAGTGTTTCTTGAGGGAGTTTTTAATCAATTGTTTCTGTGTTGACTTTTAATTCTCCATCCCCACTTTGTTTGACTTGCTTGGTAGTCTTCGGTCTGAAAAATGCCATCTTTAATTTCAATTAGTTTTAAACCATCCAATCAATTTTTCATTCTCCCCCAAATCCCAAATTTTCTATCTCAAAATGACTAAAATTTGTGTTAAAAATTGCAATTTTACAATCATATTTTCATTATTTCTATTAATTTTGTCAATCATGTCACACCCACAAACAAAAAAATGCACTGTTCTTGATTCAGGGCCAGTAACTTCAACAATTCCTCTCATTTCATTCCTAGAACAAGTTCAAGAAACTGCCCTCAATACATTTGGACCCAACAATTTTGATCCTAAGCTCTATATTGATTTCTCATTGAAATCTAATCTTTCTGTTACTCAACAAGCCTTTGCTAAACTACCAAGAACACAAAACGGTGCCGTTTCATCCGATGTATTGCGAAAATTCATACAAGATTACTTTAATGGTGCAGGGGATGATTTGATTTATGTTAAACCAGCTGATTTTGTGGCTGAGCCAAATGGGTTTTTACCAAAAGTGAAGAATCCTGAGGTTAGAGCTTGGGCTTTGCAAGTTCATGCTTTATGGAAGAATTTGAGTAGAGAGGCTTCACCTGATGTTAAAAAGCACCCTGAATTGCATACTTTGCTTCCTATTCCTGAACCTTGTGTTATTCCTGGTTCAAGGTTTAGGGAGGTTTACTACTGGGATTCCTATTGGGTTATCAGGTTTGATTCTTGATACAATACTCCCTTCGTTTCTAAATAATGAACACAAGTGCAACCATTATTTCAAAATCGTTTGGAAATAATGGTATAAAGTGTAACCATTGTATTGAAATGTTTGAGAATATTAATTTAATTATTGTGGATTGCATATTTTCTTGGTTTTTGGTTGGTTTAGTGGTTCTTGGACACATGTTGTGTGGTTTGATGTTGATGTTTACTGACCAATATCCTTTAGTTTGGTGTTGAAAGTGATAAATGCTTTTATATTTTTCATGTATTAATTTATCATTTATATTGAAAGAATTGTACTACATGCTATTTTTCAAGATTTAAAAAACAGCTAGAAGGTTGACTACATTAGTCTTTGATTTAACTTAGTTTTCACCAATTTGAAAAGCTATTGTTGATGCTGAAGCATTGAACAACTGATTTATTATTATAATTATATATGTGTAGATTGGATCATGGACACTTGTTTGAAGTCATATAGCTTTGAATATTAAGCATGATTTCGTCATCTTGAAAATGATCATGTCATTTCTGTTTTTGTTTTGATACAAGGATGATTAAAGATAGCGTACCATGGTTAAGCTACCTATAATAAATTCAAAAAATAATATTATATATATATAAAAAAAAAATAGGTTGTGCAGTCTGTCTGTAGTTATGCTATATTTTGTTCAGCTACAACTGGGCTGATCTGATTCTAATAGTTTGAATCTTGCACCTGGATTACTGAATTGGCAGAAGCAATATGTGGAAGAATTACCAGAATATTGAATGTTATGTTTGGATGTAGTAGACCTTATATCTCTCATTCTCCATATCGTTGAAGGGTAGACTTATCAGGACTTAAATTATATGTGCCCCCGATCTCTCCTTTTTTTTACCAACCTGCTTGAGGTCCTTCAGTTCTCAATTCTAATCAGAAAAATAGAGAATTATACTGTAAAAGAGTCTGCATGACATTTTGACATGTTAGTTTACAATAATGATTTGCTGCTGGCAAAACTTCTTATGGTATTTATATCTTCATTGTGCAGGGGTTTGCTAGCTAGTCACATGCACAAGACTGCAACTGCTATTGTGACTAACCTCATATATTTTGTTGAGAAGTATGGCTATGTGCTTAATGGTGCTAGAGCATATTACACAAATCGAAGGTGACTGTGACTTACTTATGCATTATATATCTGTTAAATCATTATTGCATCTGACATTAGTGAAATCACGATTAAGAGGTTGTATTAAATATTAATGTGGCTGTGAGTGATAGTGTCTTTCTCTATGGTCGTTTGGTTATGTATAGAAACTAGGAATTCACACTTGCCATAATTTCCAAGGATTATATTGGAGTTTCACTTCCATGGAATTGTGAGAGATTAAGTTGTTGACATATAGTTTAAGGTTTAGAAGTAACAAATTTTGAAAGAAGTTTCACTTGCCTAGAGGAGATTATTAAGCAGCTATAATCTTTTATTGAGATTTGAAGCATCTGATGAAGTTGTCCTTCCACATCATTAGGAAGCAGTTACACAAGCCTACAATGGAACAAAACTCATGCCTTTGTGCTTATATTGACTTTTGTTGTTTCTCATTGTAATTTTTCTTAATATATTTTTCTCTGTACATGGCATCTTGAATATTTTTGAACACTCTCATTGAAATTTGGGCTTCATTGGACTATACATTAGTATCTGATAACACGCTTATTGAAATTCACCCAAAGAATTTTGTCCTGGCTAACTTTTGTAAATGATATGAGTTGGAATACAAAAAGTGTGTATGATTAAGTGAATATGCATTTGCTAAAGAAATTGGACATTGTAATCAGATAAACCAAAATAATATTGAGGACAGTTTCGTGGATGGAGGGAATGTGATTCTAGATCTTTAGTAACTGTTTATGATAGTTTAGAGAAGGTGAGATGGGTGCAGAGATTCATCTGGTTAAACTCTTAATTGTTGACCTTCAATCTTAGGCAGCCAAATATGTAATTCAAGCTATGCAGGCAGCTGCTAATTAACTGTGAAGCATCTAAAGTTGTTTTTTTTTCTACAGTCAACCTCCTCTATTGAGTTCGATGATACATGCGATCTACCAAAGAACTGGGGACAAAAACTTGATTAAGAAGGCTCTTCCTGCTCTAATCAAAGAACACGAATTTTGGAATTCAGGTGTCATTTTTTGCACCTTTCTGTGTCTTTTATCCTCAGCATTTCCGATAACTTCATTTATACTGATTTTACTGTTGTATCATTAAATCAAAATTTGTTTTGATAGGAATACATAAGGTCACAATTCATGATTCTAAAGGTTGCAGTCACAATTTGAGTAGATATTATGCCACGTGGAATAAACCAAGGCCAGAATCTTCAACTACGGTATGTTCATTTTTCACTTTGCAACCCAAGAGTAAGAGCTGCAGTGCTGCACAGCAAACATACATATTACTCTGTTGCTTTTGCAGGACAAGGAAACTGCTTCAACACTGTCTGATGCAGCTGACAAACAAAAGCTTTATCGTGAGGTGGCTTCAACTGCTGAATCTGGATGGGATTTTAGTACAAGGTGGATGAGGTAAAATTAGCTTGCTTGGGTTCAAGTTTAAGAACAATCATCTTCAGTTTGCAATGTTGTATATGCCATGGTTATCAATCTATTATCTGCTTAATCATCCAGCTTCTCATGGATATTCAAGGCTCAAAATCTCAAATTGATAACTTTATCTACCTTTTTAGATGTCATATAAGTAATGGCTCCTGGTTTTCTTGTTCCCTGTACCTCCAGAGTTTGTATTAGATAGGAGTCATAGAGCAATGGCTGATAAGCAGCATTCAGGGGAAATCACACTTTGTTCAAGCATATTTGAGTTCTGAGATAGAGTGTTCTCTTTTCCAATGTGTATTTGAGTGAAATCACACCTTTTTTTTTTCATAAAAAGAAAGGTGTATATCACTAATGGGACTTGCTTTGGTCTGTAATATTGGAAAGTATCAAAGCATAATCTGCTTTCTGGAGTTCATGTTCTTTTTTGATTTACAAGTGCATTTTTTTTTTTGTCATGTGGGTGCATGAAGAAATTATTTTATTTTGCAGGAATTCTTCTGATCTAACAACACTGACCACAACCACGATACTGCCTGTTGATTTGAATGCATACATACTCAAGGTATGTAATAAGCCCATATCTTGAGAATCACTTGGTGGTTCATCTCATGGAATGAAAAATTTTACTTTACTTTTTGGCCTCAGATGGAGCTTGATATAGCATACTTTGCAAAAGTCACTGGACAAAACAACATAGCTGCACAATTTCTCGAAGCTTCTCAATCAAGAGAGAAAGCGTTCAACTCTATCTTCTGGAATGAAAAAATGAGCCAATGGCTTGACTGCTGGATCACTTGCAAGGTGATATGTGCTTGTAAATCTAAGTTTCATCCTCTGGTCACAATTACTATCAGTCTTGTAACCTGTTAACTTTTTTGTTACACTTACAGGATGATCAAACATGGGAAGCTTCTCACCAGAATCAGCATTTATTTGCTTCAAACTTTATTCCCTTATGGATCAAGCCGTTTGATTCAGGTATTTAATTTTGCTCCATGTTACTTGTATAACTTTTGCTTGTTCTGGCAACTTTACTTGGGTGTATCTTTGCTATAAGCAAAAAAGACGTGAAAATTAGTTTTTTACATGAGCCAAACTCTGCTGAGTGATGCACCATGCATTTTTTATTTATGTTACGGAATTAAGATCACCTAAGAAAATAATGTGATGCTGTTTTGTATTGCCGTTATTGCTGTTCGTAACATCTGATACTCTGTCCTGGTCAGACTGTTTTTATTAATATATCCTTAGGGTTTCAAAAAAAAAAAAAAAAAAAAAATTATAAATCTTTTGGTTTAATCAAGGTGCTATTGAATGCCTTTGAAAAAAAAAGGATACGAGCTGCAATATCTAATCATGGAATTACATCTTAAGTCAACTTATAGTAGTGTTATATTTGATGAATGAATTACAATTTCAATAATATAATTTAAATAACATTTGTATTTTCAAGCTTTCTTGGCAGAAAAGGTTATGAAAAGTCTTGCAAGTTCAGGCATGGTTCGTCCTTATGGAATTGCCACTTCTTTGACAAATTCTGGACAACAATGGTTATTTGCCTCTCACCCTCCTTCATACTCTCATTTCTATGGAAATGTTTGCATGTTTAAGAAATATACTGATTTTATAGAGATTGCATAACTAGGGATTATCCTAATGGATGGGCTCCTATGCAACATATCATTATTGAAGCTCTTGCAAAGTCTGGCTCCAAGGAAGCGTATTTGATGGCAGAAGATATAGCAATCAAGTGGATTAAGACCAACTATGCAAGCTACAAGACAACTGGGGAAATGCATGAAAAATATGATGTAGATAAATGCGGAGACATTGGAGGCGGTGGTGAATACATACCACAGGTATATGTTTATATAAGAATTTGTAACTCATTAATAATATCATGTAAAGACAATATTAGGCAACAACCAAGACAGTATATGTTTAATGTAATAGGTTCAATTGACCCTATTATAATAGGTTATTTAACACATAATTATATACTATGAGGAAAGTGATGTAAAATTTGATTAATCTATTAATATACATAATTATATATGTCAAAATATATACAATGTATTTAATTTTAACTTAATTTGAGCCCACTTATATAAAATGATAGATTCGCTACTGGAAACTGATATTACAATTTTTGATGAAATTTTCTTAAATTTTTTGGAATGAAAAAAAAGAGCAGATTATAGAGCAATTTATTGGTTTCACACTAATATATATTAATTTTACTTGCAGACTGGATTTGGCTGGACAAATGGAGTCGTATTGGCTTTATTAGAAGAATTTGGATGGCCTCAAGATAGAAAACTTGATTGTTAACTGGGAGCTGAAGAATTTAAGTTGCTTCTGCTTTAGCAACAATCAAAGACGATGGCACCACGGATTTAAGAGATTATATAGTAATTGAAATAACGCTTTTGATTTTCCTTGTCAGGTAAAGATTAAGCTTCACAATATATTGATTGGATAATTGACCGACCTGTTTCCCATCATTCAGGTCTTTCATAATATTAATGATTGTATTTTGTTCAACTGAGATTGTGTCACACGGTCACACCTATGACAACATTGTGTATGTGTTTAATTGGAAGCAAACTACTGATGAAATAATATATCAACTGATTTTCGTGAATGTTCTTTTTCATTGTCTTCATTTTAACTGCTGTTTACTCTGGTCTGGAAGTAGTTTATTGATGCTGAGTTTCACTGGTTTTTTTCTTTATTGTTTCGTAATCCAACTGTTTCAGCTCATGTAGCATGAACTAATATGTCTGCTGTGGCTATTAGACGAGTAAATTCTTGTAAGCTTTTGTTGGTCACATATATGATATACTTTCCACTTTATTCAATGGCTCTTTTTTTCTAGCATTCCACCCCCTTTGAATATTTGTTTAATGCCATTTACGCATATGTTAAAAGTTTTTGTTCCTGCTCGGCCATCAATCCTTATCTGACATGTATATCTGCCACTCTGCCAGTATGTGGTATAGAAACACCATCTGCTATCATTCAGCACCAGAAAGTCAGAATTTCTCTTCCATGAAATACCCTGAATTGGTAGGTTTAGTTTTTTCATCTAGCGCTTTGAATGACTATGAGAAGGGTCTTGCACTCTTGCAGACCAATCTGCATGCTGATGCTCCCTCACACAGTCACGCCAATTAAGATCTTTCTCTGTTATCTATGGATGTTGGTAGCTATCGAATGGCTGGTGAAACTAATAATTGGGTGTCAATACATGATATTTATAATCTTTTTATCGCATCCTTTATAACAACTAACTAGTCGTAGATCATCTAATGCTCCAGCCGCTAGGTGCGCATATTTCTGCTGCAGTATTACAACTTGTTCTAGGTCTCTAGCTAACACTCTTGTCCTTTTAATGATAAATACTCGTGGCCATCGTGCTTTATGCATTCCTGCAGTTATAAACATGCCTGATTTATGAGACCTTGCAATACTTTGTTAGGTGTTACGTCAGTTGAGGAAATTGTGGGAAGAATATGTCAGTATATGCTGCAACACCTTTGCAGATGCAACCAAAGTGGAGAAGTAATTAAGCCATACAATGAACCTTAAAATCATCAAAAATGCAAGTTTATATATACTTTAATTCCTTGTCTTCTTCCTAACCAACGTCATTGAGTACGCTATATTTTTCTGTCAACATTAAATGGTATGTGACTGTGTTTTGTCCAGACAGTGCGCATCAATTTCTGGTTTTTTTTAACTTAACAGCTTAAAATAGTTCTCCTAGCTCAGAGGAGCTTCTGTCTTCTTCATCGTCTTCTTTGTTTTAATCGACGGGAGCTGTTCTCTTTGTCTACTAAACTTAGATCAATGTTTTAAGAGCTGCTACCTTTGAATTTAGATTGTTTCTGTTGGCACCATGACAGGGCAAATACCCGAGTATGGATCATGACATTATATTGGCTTAAGGCAAACAATAGATAAAGATCCCTCTAATATCATTATTTCAGAATCTTATAGTATATTGTAGGAAATAAAATCATTACTGGTTGCTGATAGAGTTTAGTATAGGACTTTTCTGTGTGTCAATAACTATATCGTTTATGTATGAAGTGGTAAAATCAGCCCAAGAATTTTCATGTATGCATTTTAGGCCTTTGAAATGACTTAATGCTTTAGTACAAATATATCTACCTATTGTATACAAAATATGCCGGACTGCTGGTTGCTGTTAACGCTGAGCATAGGTCTCGAGTGTTGGCTAAATATGGTAGAAACAACACCAGCAACTACGTACTGGAACAGAGCTACTGCGTACATACACCCAAACTACTTGAATCTCTTATCAGAAAGAATTAGTCTAACCAAGATTTTAACAAGACAATTAATTTTACATGATCTGTCTGTGCACTTAAGGTCATTTCCTTTGCTTAACCTTAGTTGCTCGAAGTGCTTCTGTCTTTCTGATCAATATGCAGGGACAAATTACCATGGATCATCTACTTCCTCAGCTATCAGATATGCTAACCCATGCTACTGTAGGTTTGTAGCTTCTCTAGGTACTTGTATAACATTAATTTTTTGTCTTCCTTGATTATTGCATGACAACAAAAGGCTTAAAAAACTCGTATATTACATCGAATAAAGTATATTTATGCTAATCCTGCATTCCTACTACCTTAAACAAATCTGATAATCACTTTTGTTACGTCAGTTGATATGAGGAAATTCTGGGAAGAACTTACTGGACCATATGTGCACTAATACACCAATTATATGTTACCAAAAAGAAGAAGCATTATAATTTAAAGCGCTATCAACTAACCTCCATTTCATAGTTTGTCACATTAACAAGGAGTATATTCTTTGCATCAATGTAATTATATAATCTGTCAACATCAGATTAGTGAGCATAATTATCTAGACAGGTTGCTGCTGTTTCTGTTTTCTTCCAACAGGAGCCCTTATAACTGTACAATAATGCTCCAAGCTTAGTGGAATTAATCTCTTTGGTTGGTTTAATTAAGTATAATTTCATGTCAACTTCAAAATCATATTATTAAATTTTCCGGATTTGCATATCAGCCAATCCCAAGTGGAATAGGTGATTTTATGACAAAGACTACATCATTTTACCAATATTTCAGAATTGCTCAACAGTTTTATACTTAAAATTAATTAGATTAGTGGGTTTTGGTGGGTGTTTTGTAAGCATGGCTGGTAAACAAGTCTGAATGTTTTATGCTTGTTTATTTTTTTAAAACTCGAAATGATCCGAGTTTTACCCGAGCGCTTGATTTCTTTGTTCAAGCTTTCTTCATTTATAAAAAAACTTGCAGAGTTTTAACTGGATCCTGAATTCTTGATACAGGTTTTGATTGAAGTTATATCGCTAGTAAAATTGAGAGTTGGACTAGTAATTGTGTTTTCATACATTAGAATAATATTAAGTGTATACAACTTGAATATTGAACGAGCTGTGCCCAGTTAATTCCCCAGATATCTGGGGGTAATCGTTTTTTCAAGGACTAGTGGAGGGGTACATGTGTAATTTCCTCACCAAACCGTAAATGCAAATTGCAAACAATAATTGGACAGCTCGCCAAAAGTACTGAATAAATGACCACGTTTTTTCAATATATTTACACAAATGCCACATATTAACAAAAATTTGTTTATATGGCACATAAAATTGTATTTGCCGATATTGAACAACTAATATTAAAACCGTGTAAATTGTAAAAGTTAACATATGTTACAAGAAATGCGTTATACTATAGTAATTAAACCATGATATGGTCTAGTTGTTCACAAACATCAACTAGATGAATCTAAATGAATTAAATCTTTTATCTATCACATTCAAAAAAAATTGTTTGCGTTTGCTTATTTACTTGTTGAATAAGCTTTAGATCGAGTTTATTCACAAGCTCTTCACAAACGAATTGATTGTACCTTGATGAGCAAATTTCGGATAAATCTAAACCTTAACTCGAGGAAGCTTTGTTCACTTCTAAGTCAATCACTGGACGTGCCCAATTCAAGCAGTACAACAGTACAAGTTTACAGCCAATCCACTGAACTAGAGAAGGATGTATCAACTATCAATATCGCATGAGGATTGTTTAAACAACAATATAGATAAGACTAAGGGAGTACTAAATCAAACATTTATTAAAAATATTGCACTATATAAAAAAAATATTATACAAATTATATGGATGAATTTGGTAACGAACATGGATGAGTCAAGAATGATGGTCATCATATCCATCTTATAACTTATGTATGAATTTCAAATGTAGGCGTGTGTATTCCTAGTTGTAACAACTAACAAGTGATAAGAATCCTTCATAGAGTATATAACCAATCATAGGACTCTGATCATAAGCGTTAATTTTCTTTAACACGATATCAGTGTGAGAAGAAGGTGGTCACAAGGATGTCTATATCGCATCCATACATCAAGCCTATAGGGCTCACACGTATGTTTCCGATAAGTGTTTAACTGTTTATTATTTTCAAATGTAATTAATTAAGATGTTAATTCTACCACATAATTACATAACAAAGGAGACTTAACTAAGCTTGTTTGTGATTTTTTTTTTTTTTTAAATTATGATTTATGGGTTGATTTACATCTCTATCATCATATCTTCTTTATTTAATACTACGTAATTAATTAGTGAAAGAAGTAGGACTACGAATATAAAGCCAAATGGGGGCCTTATGCATGTAGGAATATAATCGAAGAATAGTGTGACAAATTTGCTTCTTCTAATTTTCTAAACAAATTCTAAAGGTGGAAAGATTTGGAGATCAGCTAATCCCATCACAATACACCAACTTTTAATTTGGTGATCTTATGACATCAACAAGATTCACCACAAAAACTATAAAATTGTGTACGTTTTAAGTTGCATGTTAATTACTACATATAAAATTTATAATTTTACATTAGTGGGTTTTGGTGGGTCAATTTACAAGATCTTATTGGTTTAATTTTGAAAATAGAAATAATAGCATGACATTTGTTGCTTCATGAGGATACAACCAAGGCCTGAGATCAGGAAATCACCATATGTACACCTGCTCAAATCTTCTTGCACAATTCTTTTTTGTTTTAGTCTAACAATTGATTTTATTTTATAATATATCCACGAAAAATAAGTGCCATTTGCACACTTATTTAAATATCGTTAATTACGACAAAGTCACCACCACAAATACAACATTCCCCTGCCACTAATTAAAATGTTACCAGCCTTACTACGTACGTACTACTCTAGAGATGTCACACTTGTGCTCCGTATGATTTTCACTCCTTTTGTTAAGATGATTAATTCCTTTTCAAAATGCATATAATTGACTTTGGACTATACCATGTAGGCGTATAGTATTGTTATAAATTAAAAATTTTGTGATAAATAATAATGTGATTTTTAATTTACAATTATGTTAATTGTCAAAAAGAGTTATGTTCATTTCAAATAAAGTGCATATTCATATGGAGCATCATATACATGATACTCGATCTTAAAAGCACTTTAAAACGACTATCCTTATAAATGATTATTACTCTCACTGTATGAACAACGAACACTTATTTTCAAAATCATTAAAAGCTTAGTGTTGTGAATCTTAATTAGTATGCAATGGTAAAAGCATCCCTCATATTGAGGAGATAGAGGGCCCAAGAGAATCAACCCCCTTAGAAGAAAGTTACAAATCATTAAGCTATGTATAGTATCTTGTTTTTCATGCTAAAACTAAACTTTGAATTAAGATATAAGTGGAAAAGTATGAGCACCAAGAAACAAACTTCAAAGATGCTAAAGAATCTCAAGCATAGATTGGGACCATTAAATGATTCCTTCCTTTACAAAATTGACCAAATTAATTACTATTATAAATACATAGTATAATCAAAATGTATATAGTAGGTTAACAAAAACATCTAGTTTATTATATACCATTGAAATAATGTACACAATATGTGCATGTAGCAATCAGCATGCGCCAAAGCTACAGTAATATTTTGATGTGGAGATGTTATTAAAAACCTAAAGTTAGATTAGGTGGACTTCATATGTACTTAATTAAACCCCTAGACAATTTGTTGGATAATTGATTAATTGATATACTAAGGTAGGTGTATCTTCGAAGGGAGGCCCATTCAGATTTTATTAACTACCAAAACATTATTAACTACGAAAATTTAATTTGAAAAATAGTAAATTATCAAGTTGTAGGGTATATAACTTTATATTGCCAATTGAAATTTCTAACAATTTCTAATAACCAAATATGTTATAATTATATATAAGATGAACGATACATCATACATGTATACGTTCAGAGGTTCTAGGAAAGTCAAATTTGACTGTTACATTTATAAATCAAATTCTTGTAAAGTAAAGTAAGGATATATATATATATATTTATTTATTTTTATTTATTTATTTTTTTTTTGAACGGAAGTAAGGAAATATATGATCGGATCATTAAATAAGGTTGGTCCTTGAGGTAAAATTGTATATATATGCAGCTATTATTTTCGAACATATATAATTTGCAATACAGGTTTGTCGACTTTGCAGATCAAGAGAACGTTAAAGCCAATCAAAGAAGTAGAAGTATAGTATAGATCAAGATTAAAAATTCAAATGATTAGTTAGAAGAACAGAAATAATAATCAAAATGCATGTGGTGTGAACGAGTAAGCTAGGTTGTATTGATCGAAATGGCAAAAGAAATAATGAAATTGAATTATTGTTGGATTCATTAAGAAATCGATCGATCAGTAGGTTGCACAGCTTCATGGCAACAGAAATCAGACTTGTAACGCGCATAAATTATAATGGACCTCACTTATTGCTTGAATATTCTCCAAAGCTGCTGATTACCAATAACGTTTTTTTTTTCTTAATTAATAACTTTTTATGTTTTTAAAATTTTATTTTTTTGTCATTGAATGATCACAACTTCCTCTGCATTGCATGTGTGTGTCCTTTGTTTTTAGGGGAGTTTGCCAGTTTTATCATTTGGATTATATTTTAAGATAATTATAAGAAGATTCTTTTCCCCTCAAAATATATTTAAATTTAATTTAAAAATTAAAGAATTAAAATAAAGAAGATTCTTCTTCTTTGGATTCATGTTTAGTTGACCCACTTAAAGGATGACTAATTTCTTTTCCAATGGGTTTTAGATGGCATTGAATATTCATTTTGAGTTTGAATAATCGTAACTTAGGTATAATGCTAATTTGTTGTTTACTTGTGGTTAAACAAAGGTCCTGTCTACTTTATCTGATGATTAGTCTTAATAATACAATTCATTCAACCAGTTCTCGTACAAGCTGATTGAGGTAATTGATAAGGAATGTAATTTAAAATCGTATACAACAAGGTAATGAATGCGTAGTTATATTACACAATGAATAATTATGCGCGATTGAGGTGTTGCTTCAACTCAACATACATATGTTTCATTACAATTTACCTTTATGCACCAGATATTGCATGATTAAACTATACCTAAGTCCATGCACAAATCTATAAGGAACTTAATCTAACTCAACTTCATCCCTCAAATAATAATTGTATTTGTATGTAGGACATGTGTGAAATGGTAGCTTAGACATGAATTTGTGAATCGCATAACTCTATAAAAAGAACACTAAAAAGTGATTTTAAGGGAATAAAAAGGTGAATAGGGCACGTGAAAGATAAGGTGGGACGACTTTGCAATTTCATGGCCTTAACCATGCTTTTTGTGGCCAAGTGGATATGGATGCCATTACTAAATTAAACATTATATTATAATTATTATATAAAATATATTGATAATTATTTAAACTAGATTGAAGGGGATGATGTTGATGTAGGGCTTTTTAATTTTGATGATATTTTTTTAGTAAATATGCTTGACAGATGTTTTCGATTCTGATATTGTGAGGATCCTCATCCATCCTTGTACATTTTTGCAATTGTTTCCCACCACCAATTTGTGTATTATATTATGTAGATATAAAGAAAAGAAAAGAAAAGCGAAGGATATGAATACATTCCTCAAAAGAACCAAAAAAATACACATCTTTTTGAGGTGGAGAATTTTTTTTTTTTTTTTTTGAATATGATGGTTGAGTTTTTATCTAACCATGATTGAGTAATTACTAGCCTACGCTATTAGTTGAATCAATGCATGTGTGCTACTTATATGTGATTTTGACGTGCTCTTTATATATATATTGTAAATTCTTAATGCATCACCTTTTTTTAAAAAATATATCACGTATTTTATTACCACATCTACGAAACATGTATGATTTTTTACATTAAATTTGAATTTTTTAAAAAATGTTTGATTTTTTTTGTATACTTTCAGTGATACTCTGATGGTTAGAGGCGTATGGTTTCAAAATTGAAAGATAGAGATTTTTATGAAAACTTATTTAACTTTTGCCCTAAAATGGAAATTTAGGAAAACAAAAAAGGAAAGAAATAGTGAATATGATGTCATGCGGGCCATTGCATATGGGCCTCAATGAAGTCCAAGTAAAAAAGCTTCTTTTTTTTTTTTTTTTTGGGGGCTCAACTTTTACTTTTTCAAAACTCCTTTAGGCTAATAATAAATCATAAATTGGGCCCACTAAAAACCTTTAGCTTAGTCAAGCTAAACCTTGCCATCCAGAAATCTCCTCATCTTTGCTCTGAAACTGCTTGCATGTTGATGATCAAATTCAATTTGATGATTATCTTGCTAACCCTTTAATTATTAATAATAGTAGTATAGTTTTATGATTATATCATAGTATTATTACTTAGATTAGTTTATAAGAATATAGTAATTATATTAATAATTGAGATGGAAAGAGTACAAATAACTTTTAAAAATCTTTTCAACTAAGATCGGTTACATACATGATTGGCATGTAGCAAAGTGATATCTAACTTCTAATCATCATCAGTGGCTGGCACCACATACAATTGATTCCCATACCTTCTTTTCTTTTTATTTTTATTTTTTTTTGCTACCAAAATAATTATTATAATAAATAAATAAATAAATAACTATATAATAACATACAAGTGGTTCAAACTGCCTTTTTAATATGAAGAATATACTGTTAATTAATTAAAGGAATTAGTATAAGAAACTACATGATTTTTAAAGAAAAAAGGACGGTGGAATGAGGGTAAAAAGTGGTACCTTTAATTTTAAGCTGGGATTTGAGTATCTATCTTTTTTTCAGGTGAGTATCTATCTTTAGTTGGTACGGAATTAGTTGTATTCTTAAAATTGTTTGTTTATAAAATTTAGTGTGTATTAGTGTATTTGACGAGATTTTTTCACCTATTAGAAAATTCAATTGTAGCACTTCCTTGGCCTCCAAATCACATGTTAAAGTTTTAAGCTGTAATTTCTTTGTCTGATTTTTATTTACCTGAACTAATTTAATCTTTACGATTATGAAAGCTAGATACACTTTGTACTTTATTATTTGAGTTTAAAAAGTGTTGTTTAAGCATGTATAAATTATCATTATATGTTATTTGTTATTTGAATTTCGAATAAAGATATATGCTCTAAATCACTAAATTGGAGGTGAATTCTGTCTAAATAAAAATTAAATTAAACATGAACCAAACTAGCTAGACATAGCAATTTTAGTAAGTATAAGGGATTATTTAATTCACCTTATTTTTTATCTGAACTTATTATTTTTTAAAATTAATACGTAAATATAAGTTGAATTTAACAAAGCCTAACTCATGTCCTTGAAAATTAATTCCAAGTTCAAATTGCATGGTTTGGTTCAAATATGAAAAGATTATTCAGACAGACAATTCAATCCTTTTTATATTTATTTTTTTGTGAATATTTTTCAATCTATATGTACTTATATATTATTTAGTTAATATATATACAGATATGTTTTCTAGGTCATTGGCTATTTGTATGATTACAATACATAAAATGCAAATACTAGGTAGTAGTAGTGTCCACAGTTTCTGTAGAGTGTTATTCTTGAGTAAAATAATTATTCAGATATATATGATATTATTAATTAATTGGGCACATAAACTATGGACTTTCATGTTTCAACTATAAGCATGCTCAGCTCATTGATTAGTATTTTTGTTTTCATATAAATCTATTTTAAAATATATTTTTTTTCCAATAATAAACTTAACTTAAACTCTAAAAGTTTAAAGCACCTTTTTTTTTGGGTAATGCTATACATAGCCCTTAGGGCTGTATATAAGCATTGAATTTACTCTTGGAAAATGTATGTTAGGAATTCATGACAAAAACATGCGCAAATCGGTGTAATTAGTGTGTTTTTGTCATGATTTTCTAAATTTAAACAATTTTCAAGAGTAAATTAAATGCTTATATGTAGCCCTTAGATTTAACTTAAATGATTTTCCAATAAACAATTTTCAAGAGTAAATTAAATGCTTATATATTTCCCTCCATGCTACGTAATTTTAATATACAAAATAAATATATACTACCTAAATAAATAAAAGGTCTACATATTTATATGTAACACTATTATGTCTCGATGCTGATCACCAATTGGCCACCAATAATGGGTAGTAGGGATAACAAAAAATACATTTAGGCACATTTAGTCAATGTTGAGAGCTAATTATGCAAAAGAAATAAAGAGATCGAAAGAAAAAAGTTGGAAAAATAAAGCTATAAATTGGATTCATGCATGTGGCTTCCATGTGTCAGTGAATTTTTTAATTGATAATTAGATGATTTTCGCCATTGTTTTGACGTTAATATACTTTTTTTATTTGTTCTTTTTGTGTATGTTTGAGTGTTTGACCAAGACTAAAAATTACTAGCCCCTAAGAATATAAAGTAGATTTGGTCGATCCTTACCACTTAGAAAAGAGGGGAGAGGAAGGAAAGAGGAGTTCAAATTTCATAACATATTTATTTCATATACACTATAAAACTAAGTCATTTTTATTGTAAGAATATCATCCTTAATTAGCTTGGATCTCGTTTAGAAAATAAAAATAAAAAAATCATCCTTAGAGTTTTAATTTATTTAAAATTTATTATTTAGAATTTATTATTTACTTATTTGTTGATTGAATAAACAAATGACCCCGGGTGTACATAATAGGCTCTGTTTAGAGAAGTAAAAGAGATAAATAGTTTTATGATTGAATAAACAAATGACCCCGGATGTACATAATGGCTCTGTTTAGAGAAGTAAAAGAGATAAATAGTTTTATGTATTTATTAGCATTATTGAATAGTGATGACATGAATCATCTATCTTATAAAACTATTTCATGGTGATATTTATTTTCTCCATTTATGTATGCTTCACCTAATATTGACTTGGAGCTTCATCTTGTCGTACTTCATGATAACAAAAAAATTAAAAAAATGCTACGTAAATTAAAGTTGATAGTTTCTTCATGTATGCTTACTAAGTTACTACGAGTATTAACCAAAATATATACTTCGTATGATATTCCAGGTTTAATTTATCAAATATTCATACTTAGCTTGGATACAAGTAGCAAATTTGGTGATGCTCTCGCGCCATATTAACATTATAAGTCATTCTATATAGGTAGGGTTATATCTTCATAACCCTATACTAAATCAGACTTGAAGATTAGGCTGATTATACTTGGACCAACACCAAATTAAATAACTTTGGGATTTATTTATATATTGGTACAAACCGATTGTTAAACACATATATATAGGTGTATGTTGGTTTGATCGACCATTTTGTAGTACTTCTTAGCTTGCTTTGGGTGGTTTTATTTATCTAGTTTATTTTTCATATAAATGATCGAGTTTTAAGGACATTTATAAATTACAAATAATGAATTGGGGTAGGAAGATTTAAACTTATGACATACTATAAACTCTCGGTCTAGCAAGACTAACAATACCTAATTGTTTAATGTTATACGGTGTACAATTTAGAGTTATATGCAATCATACATATATGTTTGGCAAAATATTTTTTTTTTTATTGTTTTTAGCTACTTAAGTATACACTACTTTATGCAACCCAAGCCAATCAATCCTTAAAATTGTGAAAAAAAAAATATATAAATAAAGGGACAAACATTAAAAAGCAAAAAGAAGTTAACAAACAATCTAATATATATATATATATATATATATATAAAGGGGAGTTTTTTCCCGAGTTTTTAGAGAGCCACGTATGATCTAATTTTCTCAGCGCGCCATGTAGGATTATAAATCTTAGTAGTAGCCAATTAAATAAGATATTATTAATTTCTTTTAGAATTAAATAATTTAAATGCCATGTAAGCAAAATTGGCGAATGAGATTTTTAAGTTTAAATTAATTAAATATTATATATTATCTTTTAATATTAGGAATTTTATCTAAATATATAACAAATTTTAGGCTCATAAATAAAAAAATATATATATTTTAAAAAAATCAAACAAACCGTGTATCGCACGGGCTTCATCTAGTAACTATTAATTATTGACATTTATCAAACTATACTAGCTCCATCTATTTAATTTAGTTATCATGTTTATACATTTTTTAAATATAAAATATTTGTTCTTACATATGGTTATATAGTACAATAATTATACAAATTTGAGTATAAATAGTTTGTTTTTGATTGAAAGTACAAAAAAAAATACGACTATACCGTTCATACTTCATAGACGGCGTCGTATGTAGTAAACTAATTACTAATGTACTACGTACATTAAGTAATTGCATGATTATGTAATGTAACGTAATGTCAAGCCCCCAACATGAAGAGTGAAACAAGGAGAAATGTAAAAGAAAAAAGAAAGAAGAAGTAGGTTGAAGTTTGAACATCTATCAAAAACTAATGTATGATTGACCATCATATAAATATTGACATTTAATCCCAAGAAATACTTTTACATTTACATCTTTAAAGATTCGAGGCCTTCGTTTTGACTGATCACTGCCTCAATATTGAGCCCTCACGTGCAATCCCACTTGACCATCTTATTCCCTCTTTTTATTTTTATTTTTTTATTTTATTTAATACTACTTCATTTGTGTTTTAATACTGGATTTAAAAGTGTAACACTTATTAAAACACACAGGAAGTACTCTGTAAGAGCTTGTAAAGAATATTACAAGCTTTTGCACTTTGAAAGGAGGGGTGGATGTTATTTGAATATGTGATCTCCTCAACCCAATGTTTAATATTCCATTTTAAAAGGAGGGGTGGATGTAATTCAAATCTGTAATCTTTTTGCCATGCTAGCTTTGATATTAAAGGGTCAACCCAATTAAAAGCTTTGAATGGTTGGGGTCTAAAATTATGTTTTATACTCTATCAGTTTTTTTATGATCAATTTTAATTATAAAGATCTCTGACTATAAAAATTCAAAAAAAATCCACTAATATAACCACAATTTATAAACATTCAAATCATACCTTAATAACTTGTGGATCTTGTTATACTCTTTTGACATATATTTTCAAAATTAACATTTTTTTTTAGACAAAAGCTAATGAGCGCCCCCGGGGCGTTAAATAAGAGAATTAAAGTGCAAATATTAGAGTATAATTAACATTAATTACACCGAACGACTCATGATTTTGTCATGAATTCCTAACTTAATATCATTTTAACCAATATAATTTATTCTTATCTAAGGCCCCGAGCAAGATCCTTTATATATATATATATATATATATATATATATATATATATATATATATATATATATATATATATATATATATAATATGTATTCATATCATACTTTGTATTAAATACTCACAGTTAGGGCTGTACAGAGTTTGGTCTGGACCGTAACCAAACCAGACCAAACCGCATTTTATTGGTTTGGTTTACGATTTGGAACACTACAAGAAAATAACCTTTTCGTAACGATTATTTTAACCTTTAGTATCGATTGTAATTGCAACAAAAAGCTTTCCCAACGAATGGTCATTCGATACAATATCCCCCGTTGTCTTAGCCTTTAGTAGTGGTTTTCAATATCGCTGGGGTTGGCCTCAATAATTGATACGAAAAACTACATCCAATCGTGGTGATTATTGTAGCGATTACAATGGCTATAAATGCTTAACTCATTTTCTTCAAAAAACAAAAAAACTTGCGTATGATCTTTACAAGATTCGAACATGCAACCTCAAATTCTTATATTAAATGTTTCACCAATAAGTTATGGCATATTTTATGTACTCTTTGTCAAACAATATTTATATATCTAGTGTTGAAAAGGTTTTTCGTATCGATTTTTAGGATTTAGTGACGATTGTAAATGATACGATTTCTCAAAATTATATAAATGTGTAAAAATAGTGTGGATATGTATTATTATGTTTTCCGTATCGATTTTATATGGGAAAACCATGGCGATTGTAAAAATGATACGACATCCTTAGTTATTTCACAAACATACTTGCATATTGTAGCGAATGTACAATCGCTACGAAATAATCGCTACGAAAAGTGATTTTTCTTGTAGTGGAAAAATACGGTTTGGTTTCGATTCTTTGGGAAATACGGTTTGCGGTTTGGTTTGGTTTTTCAAAAATTATAAACCAAACCAAACCGTAAACCAGTAAACCGCATTTTAATATTTATATAATATTTATAAAAATTAAAATAGTTATTATATATTTTTAAAAAGAAAAAAAAAATAAAAAAAAAACATGGAAAATCATTAGAAGACAACCAGTAATTCAGTATACTACTATACTCCAAGATCAGTTTAGCTCCGGCAATCATTAATATCGCATAATGTATGTAGCCCCTGATGTTGTCAAGTTGCTGCCAATTATTAAAAACTATAATGTAGTATGATTTTTTTTTTGACAAATGTATTATGTTTTTTCCACTGTTAATTTGTTATGTATTATTTTTATTATGTGTTATTGTGTTAGCACTTGATTAGTTGGTTGTTATTTTTATTAAAATATTGTAGTATAGTTTAATCCGTTTGGGCTAATTATTTGAACTTTATTATAAATTTAGTAATATTTGACAATTTTTAGGAAAAAATGTCATCTCATCATAAACCGCAAACCAAACCGCACCAAACCGCATTATTACGGTTTGGTTTGGTTTGGTTTGGTTTCAATATTAATATGGTTTGGTTTGGTTTGGAAAATTGACCAAACCGTATTTTGCGGTTTGGTTTGGTTTATACTCAAACCACACCAGGCCTAACCAAACCATGTTCACCCCTACTCACTGTAGTATATTCATGGTTAAAGATAAAATATTAAAAATTATAAATTTGAAATGTAAAGAAAAAAAGGGTAATAAATTAATAAGAAAAAAGGGTAATAAATTAATAATTAATTGATTTAACCCTCCTTTATCAATATAGAATTAAAATTCCCCCTTTTAATTTCACCTAGTCAATCGGGACCTGTTCACTGTTCTGATTTCAACTAACAATCTTAATTCTTGTTTGGGAGTATATATAATACCAAAGTCATCGTATAATAAAGTAACATTAAATAAAAAGGAGATGGAGCAATTAATTCTGTGAGTAGTCATCTTCCAAAGTTTCCTAGGAGTATGTTATGGCGGTTCATTTATGGATGGGATTACTTTTGCAATTTGGTTGTCTACTTGTCTTCACCATTTCATGCAACAAACCGCCTTATACAGTTATTGCTTGTTGGTTACTTTGATTAATTTATATGCATAATTTCCCATTAATTGTCGGATATTTGTGTACAAACAGGGACTAGTGTTACTCACTGTTACTGCTGTGTGTACGTACCCCTTTTACTATATGTTGTCTCAATTTTACAAAGTATACATTGAACGAGTAATCTTGCAACTTTGCAAGGAGTAGAATCTATTATCATTATTACTCAACTTATTTCACTTTTTCACTTGTTTCTTTGGTTTGCGAAACACTTTATTTAATGAAAAAACTTTTGTATACACCTGGTTTACACTAATATTAGTGTACATTGAGCAGTATAATGGTAATTTTTAGCTAATTTTAGAGTAATTTTTTGCCTTTTTTTTTATAACTTTAAACATAATACAATTTTTGTATAAATCGACAACAAATTTTTTTTTATAAAGGTAATTTAATTACACTCAATCACTAATAATGTACAAACAAAATGTTAATTTGAGTAATTTAATTTCTTTTTATATTCTATTAGTCCGTTTAGTCCTTATAGTTACTACCTAACAATTGATGCGGAGTATTATATATATAATGTCGTTAATCCTTGTTAAACACACTTTAAAATTACTTAACTATAACTTGTGTGTAATTACAATAAAAAAAAGGTAATTACATATATATATCAAAGATTTTATATATATCATTATATCTCCAAAATCAAGGGCTTGGATTAAAACAATAATAGTGATCAATTATTTTCATTGTTGAGAAATCATTCTGGATATTTTCACATCAATAAGATATAGTGAAGGATTTTTTTTATTTATTGGAAAAAAACTGAGAATAATCAAATTAAGAATCGTAAGGGATTTTTCTTTTTATCATCGGAAAAGATACGATCATGTATAAATATGATTATATGAAGTAGTAGTATAAAATTAAAACCTATACATACCACTATACCAGCATTGTATGACAGCATCCCAACCAAAAACATAACACACGAGGGCCGGATCCAACAGTGAGCTAGTACTAAAAAGTATATTATCATCATGCAAAATTTCGGATCAACGGTCAGTAAATTCATAGAACCTGTGTAATTAGTTTCTTTGATTAGTTTGATTGTACTAGTTATTAGTTACGTAAACATTCCATTATTTTATATGAGTACATTGTATCAGAACCTTCTAAACAAAACATTATTCCCAGAGGTGTACAACATAATTGTACATACAGTTACTTAGCTTAGTTTTATACACATATTGTATTCACTAGTTGACCACTTTATAATTGATACACGTCTGTATAATTATATCTCGTCAGTCGTCACCTTAAGATTAGATTTGTAGATGAATTAACTTTAAGTGCGGAAATTTCTTGTACCTCTACAGATAAGAATAGTATTTACAGATAAAACTTAATCTCAACTCTAAAGAAGATAAGGTGTCTTATGTCTACCCAATTAAATTGAGTTGGATTGACCTATTCAAAATTTCGGTCTACTATAAGTATATACACCTAATCCTTAATTAATTACATTCTATATTTGAAAATTATTCCCTAGTAGACAAGAAACTGACATCAAATTAATTGGTAAAGTAAAAATCGAAAATTCCTCTGTGGATATAGTTAAAAAAAAAAAAATAGTAAAAGCTAAATAATTAGTTTTAATAATCTAGTAATCAAACAATAATAACCAATCATGCAATAATTTTTATCCTAATCAATCCATGACAAATATGTAATCCCCTTTCTTAAATTTTTTTTATTTTTCTTCTTCTTACTTTCTCTCTCCTAAAAATTTGATTCCCCCGCACCACCAACAGCAAAGTACCATTATAAAATCCCTCCTTCCACTCCTCAACTTTTCCATTCCCATCATCAATATCATCCCTCTATCTTTAACCACTCACTACTTTCTCTCTCCTAAACTTTCTCTCTATTCTCTGGTTTTCATTTCCGGTTATATCACTTCAAGAATTCGCTTATTTACCGACGGAAAATAAATTAGACAAGGCCTACTATTACAACTTTGTAGCTATACTCTATTTACCTTATCTACGTCAAAGAATTAACGCAAGTAGTTGGCGGATAGAACCAACTTTAATTTTATCTTTTTGTCAAAAAAAATAAATAAAAAGATACGAGGAAAAATGTTGGAGGCTTTGAAGTACTTGATTGGCGCAGCTGGGGCGAGCGGGTACGGGTCGAAATCAACGGCGGAGGATGTCACCGAGAACCGTCGTGATCTCAGCCACATCACCGCCATCATCACTGGTAATAATTTAATTTAATTTGTTTTTTTAGTTAATACAAAAGTAACATGCACAACAAGGATGATTCATCATTGACGCATGATTATATTATATATAGTACATATGATACAACTAATATATATAGTAGGAAATTTTTTTATGATTAGGCAATGATTAAAGCTTCGATTTCACGCTAATTCATTTTTGTTTTTGTTATATTTTGTTTGGCTTCTTATCATTTTGGTGTTGTGGTCCATGAATTTTGAATTATAGGTGCAACGTCGGGGATAGGGGCTGAAACGGCTCGAGTGTTGGCTAAAAGAGGGGCTCGGCTTGTACTTCCGGCTCGAAGCTATAAGACGGCTGAGGATACCAAGTCTCGGATTTTAGCCGAGTGTCCTGAAGCTAAGGTGGTCGTTATGTCACTTGATCTTAGCTCTCAATCATCCGTTAGAAAGTTTGTTCGTGAGTTCGAATCCCTCCAACTACCTCTTAACCTCCTCATGTAAGATCCGCTATTAATTGTCACGTTGATAGTGTAATACGTGCATATATTATATAACCCGACAAATGAGTGTTATACTAACGTATGTATATATGAATGAAAATAGAAATAATGCGGGGAAGTTTTCGCATGGGCATGGAATCTCAGAAGATGGAATAGAGATGACCTTTGCAACTAATTATTTAGGTAAGTAACAGAAAACTATAGTATTGCATGTGATGTATGTAGTTATTATGTACAGAGTTATATTAAGAAAATGTCATGTTTATATAATTAATCAAAGTGGTATTTTTTTTTTTTTTTTTAAAAAAAAACAGGTCATTTTCTGTTAACAAAACTGTTGGTGAAAAAAATGATGGAAACGGCGGAAGAAACAGGAATCCAAGGGAGAATAGTAAACGTGTCATCAAGTATTCACAGCTGGTTTACCGGCGATATGATTCCTTACCTCGACCTCATAACTAAAAACAAAAAGTATGTACTCTCATCTTCATTTTTCCTTAATCTTTGATTATTTTTTGTTTTGACTATATTAATTTCATAAATTTATAGGGATTAACTAGCTTTGACCAAATTTTAATTGGTTGGAGACAATTAATTTTTAATTTTTTTTGACACCTGGAGACAATTAATTTGTTTGTTTAAGTATTTCTGAGTGTGGGTAATTAAGAGTTTGTCTTTATTTTAAAAAATTAATTTGTTTATTTGGGTTGAATTGCAGTGAGTATGATGCGACACGTGCGTATGCTCTCTCTAAGCTTGCCAACGTACTTCATACCAAAGAGCTTGCTCATAAACTCAAGGTATATAGATTATTTTCATTTGCCTTTTAATTTTTTATTTTACAGTATAGCGTATTTGGTTGGCAGTAATAATCAATTAACACGATAACTTATTTCATTACGACTTATACACCAGTACATCTATCTCTATGTTCCCGGCCCTAATTTTTTTAGGGAAGAATTTGGGTGAGGGGGATTGCGTTAAAATGTTTTTCCGCTAGCCAAACATAACATTTAGCCCTACCAATTAAGCTTAACATGTTTTGGTTTATTTTTTTATTATTAGATTAAGTGTTAATAAGTTTCTAATTAAAGTGCAATTTTTATGCAGCAAATGAAGGCAAATGTTACAGTGAATTGTGTTCATCCTGGAATCGTGAGGACTAGACTCACTAGAGACCGTGAAGGCGTTATAACAGGTAACTTCACTTATAATTACTGTATTTTTTTTACATAAATATATTAATACTTCATTTGTTTATCATAATATGACGTGAATATAAAGTCAAGGTCAATATATACAAATATATTCAACTTAATTAATGATATACATCAATACATGTATGTATTACTTGCAGATTTGGTGTTTTTCTTGGCTTCTAAGCTCCTAAAAACTATTCCTCAGGTACTTCTTCACCTTCTAACTTATAATTACGAGTAATATCCGCTAAAATTGTTTATATATTATTAGAAAATATACTTAACAATATTTTACGTGTATGTTTATAGGCCGCGGCAACCACATGTTACGTTGCAACACACCCCAGACTTGAAAACATATCAGGGAAATACTTTGCAGATTGTAACGAAGCGTCCCCGTCAAAGCTCGGGTCGAACTCGTTCGAAGCCGAAAGACTATGGAACATGTCTGAAACCATGGCGGCATCTGAAAATCCTAAATTAGTTTTTCATCTATAAATATCATTATCATTATGAATTAATTAGCAAATTAGTCTTGTATATTATATATACTTCTACATGTATAATTAATATAAATATCACTAGGAATATTAGAAAAAAGTTTGAGTAGTTTACGATATATGATACTTATATATACGTATGTTAGTGTACTTGTATCAAAAAAAGTATTTATAAATATTTACTAGAATTAGTAGTAGTTAGAAGTGGAGTTGCAAGGATATAAATCTTTGTTTATGGGAGATCATAGTTTTGATGATTATAAAAAGTTGTACCTTAGCTTGTAATTATAAAGCAATCTTAATGCTTCTTCAATCCAGCTTCATATATACAAAGTAGTTTTAGTACATAATAAAATTATTATTGTACTATAAAGTTCTTTTTTTGAGATTTATATTGTTTAATAATACTATGTATAATTGTATATTATATATATATATGTATATAACCATCATATATTTTGTGGGGCTTGGCTTTCTTTTAAGTCGATGTACTGTATTTTGCCTTTCTATGTTGTTTATGTGCTCAAATCATGTGTAATCCGTCCCTTTTGAGAGTAATTATATACAACTTGGATTTAAATATTATAATAAAGCTATAGGTGATTGAATTGGTCAATGTCCTCGCTTGTTATCATCAAACTTAATACTCCATACTCCGTACTTGGTATATGTCATCGATAAATAGAGTATTTAAGAAAATAATAATAATAATAATGATAAATAGCTCGTATTTAAATTAAGTTGTCTATAAGTAGTTCTAAGCACACTATCACTATCCACCAATACGTACATTGACTAAAGATCCTAAGTGCATAATTTCTTTTTTACCAAATTCAAGTAATAATTGTGAATTGTGTGATGAATAAGGAAGAAAATGGGATTAAGAGCTTGTTAGGAAAAATTGATTATATATATCTAGCTAGAAAAATAAGATGATATAAATAAAATTGATTATAATAATAATTGCAACAATAATTATAATAATACAGGTAATTAGCGGGAATTAGTCAATGGCCAATGGCATGTGGGTGTTACATTTTAAATATTTTCGGTTCTGTATATGGTGTGCAATAATAGGAGGTCCAAAAAGGATATATTTAACAAGAAGACGAAGAGGACAAATTGGTTAGTTGATTGATCGATGATAACTGTATACAGTTGTTTGAGATAATCGGAGATCTTTCTCAAATTCTGCTACAAATAAATCATGCGAGATCGCTCAAGAGCAAGACAAGCAAATGAGTTATGCCGACTCATTGGTAGAGTATGTGCCGTGAGCAACAATGATTCTACACAAATTATCACATGTTTAATTTGTAACGGTTAACACACTTTTAATAATACTACAAAAAAGAAAAAGGTTTTTTTTTTTTTTAAATTTTAAAAAAAGGAGATATGTGCGATGTATTCGCTCTATTCGGACCCATAGTAGTCAATTATCACTTGATTGCTAAACGTTTTGGATCAATGCACAACATTCAACTATTTGAGCTAAAATGGAGTTTTTACTTGTACATATGTTTTTAAGCAACTTTGCAATTTTGCATGAGGACCTCATAATCGTAATTTTTCTAGAAGATTTTAACAACAATAATCCTCATAATAATTAAATGAGATTTAAGGCCACATTTACAACTAACACAATTCAATTCCTTACCTCATAAGTCATACACTCATATGAGGAAACGGAACAAAAATTATACTTGGTAGCCTCTAGCTAGCTAGGCGCGTAAAAGAGACACCACACACAAACAAATCTCACATTATTCGAAATAATGGAGAAAAAAGTACCATATAAATGACATTGAATGTATTAATTAATAACATGTTTATTAATAAGTTGTCACTATCAAAGGCTAACTAGCAATAAAATCGTGGTTCTCTACTCTCTAGGTATACTACTATCTTGCTCCTCAAGTCATATTCACAACTTGAAATTGTACCAAGTACTAGCTACCTATATATATATATCTAGCTTGCACTATACGTAGTAAATGAACAACTTAGGTCATATATATAGGTTATGGACCAATTTAATTTTACCAAAGCGCATCTTTTAATTATTTGTTCTTTACTTTTAGAAAAAGACATGCAAACCAAGCAAATGTTTTTTTGTCGTTTGCTATAATTTGGTGATCATTTTTCCACACGTATTATCTTTGACTTATGAAGCATATTTACGATTTTTGATACAATTTATATTAATTTTTTGTAATTAGATATCTATAGGTCCAATAATATGATGAGATTAATGATCAATTAATGAGTTGTGGTGCCAACTAATTGTATTATATAGAAGTAGTAGTCTAGTTTAGTAGAGTATTATTCTTATATAATTTGATAGGGTTAGCAACAAAATCAAATCTTTGAATGTAATGTTTGACCTTAATGCAATTATTCTACTATCTTAGTTTAAAATACGATCAATTTGTTGGGTTTATTAGTTTCTTCCTTTATTTTGGTTTTATGTGGTCAATGTTTTTTCACCGACAAGATGAGATTGACAAATGAGTAAAGCTACATTCTCCAAGGGTTAATGTCATTCAAAGCGCCTATGCATGTCTAGTTGCCTACTATTGATTTTGACCTTATTTAATGGTCTATATGTATATCCATTCTCTTAAATTAGATGTCTTGTCACATTATATTGTCTTTGTTCATATCTTATTAACAAATTAAATATCTTAAATTATTATAGTGTATTATAGTTGGATCATGTATACAATCTTTCAACTTGTACTCCATCCATTTCATAATATATAATGTATGTAAATGTATTTTTATTTCGAATGTCTCAAGATGTTCCTAGTTGCTCATCTCATAGCATTGCTATTCCTTTTCTAATATGATTGCACATCAACATCTACATGCACACGATAATATCATTTTCTAATATCCTTAATATGATATGATAATATACTTCATTCATATAATAAACTCGGAACTAAGTACAACCGGGTGCATATATAAGTAATATAAATGGGATGATGTCGTCCCAAACTTCAAGGCAATACAATTACCATATCTTTTAGACCTTGTGGTGTGAGCTAGGTAGCAAATTTGCAATAGCTAACCGATAACCAATTGTCACTTGTCAAAAGTACGAAGCATAAGAAGTACCTACTCCATAATTAGAAACGCAAGCCAAATGGCAATTGGCAAAGCATGATCAATGCTGGAAAAAAGACTAAAGCATGGTCTTAAAAAAGAAAGGGTTCGAAACAGTCCAAATAATTAGACCCCTTAAGTTGAGGAACTTATTACTGATCGAATTTGTCGTGGAATACTTTAATTTGTTGCCTTTTAGCAAGATTTGACATCTCCACTATAAACTAACTTTTTTTTTTTTTTTTTTTTTTTTTTTTTGAAAGATCCACTATGAAGTATGAACTAACCTTATACTACCTTAACAAATTAGTTAAGCTTGCTTTTTTTTTTGCTTTTGTGTTTACAAACTAACCTCTATCTTTGAGTCTGAGTAATGTAACAGGCTACCTTCCACCTTAGTAGTCGTCCACTTAGGTTTGTCTTAGGAGATAAAGTGGCAGTTATCTAATGATGATGGGGGTGAGCCCTGTTTCACAGACATGTCCATCTTCAGACCCATCTTCATGTGTTAAATGTTGGATGGGCCCAAAACTTAGTGGACTAAATAGCACTTGGATCACTTATTTGATTGATTTATTAATTTATAAATATTTAGGATAAACGAAATTGATCTTTAATCTTATATGTTGGATATAATTTTAAAACTTTAACAACTAAAGCAATTGACATTTATAATATTTCGAATTTTAGTATCAATCCTAATTAGATTTTTTCTACCTTCATAATTACTTGTTTTAGTGTGCTTTTTGTGTTAAGTCATGTCGTACCTAGTCATGCTTTTTCGAAAAACCATCGCGTAGCCTAGGCACACACAAAAACATTTTATGCAATGTCTTCTCAAAGTCCAAGCCGTAGTGTGTGTTTTTTTGGTGCCATGGACTAAGGACCTGTTCTGATTTACTGAACAAAATTGAATTGTTTATGAGATAAGAAAATTAAGAAATGAACTGAAATTAAGCCGAAGAGAATATGACTATAAGGAGACCAATCCAGCAACCTATTGATCTTAAATAAGCATACTTCTTGCACCATATATGTTTTGGGCCAGGCTTTATTCATTATGGAACAAACCTCAAATCATATCCTAAAATCAATAGGCCGGCCCAAATTCAGATCGAGACATATCTTCAACCTCATTTCACCAACTGTTTGTAAGAACCAAGCTAAAACCCTTCACTCTTTCTTCTAAAACCCTTCTCCGGCGATAAACATGTCGGCGTTGATACCGGAAACTTCCCGGCGAATAATTACGCCGGAAAGCATCCGTTCGGCGGCGAAACAATCGTCGAAATGCCTCGTAATCCCCGTTCGTCTTCGCCGCGCCATTGAAAAATATCTTCAAGGTTTGTCCTTAATTTCTCTCTCCTTCAATTTCTGGGAAAAAAATTTCAAATTCGAGCTGAAATTAATTTAATTTAATGTTTAATTGATTAATTAGAGCAAGAAATGGGGCATATGAAGAAGAAAGTACTGAGATTATCAGCATCATTTGCGGAAATTAAGGATGTAAATCGGTTGCTTCCTATGTCGATTTCAAAGGAACTTGTTGAGGATCCATTGAAGTCGATGGAACAATCAAAGAGGTGGAAAATCAAGAGTGAATATGGTGATATTGGATTAACTTATACTGATGATGAAACTGTTGCTTATGTTGCCACTCGAATGCCTGCTGTTTATTCTGCTTGTTATAGAATCTTACGTGAGGTGATTATTTCTTTTCACAAATTAATTGCAATTGTTTGATTGTTGATGTTATACTTGGAGATGCTCTTAATGTTTAGGTCAGTGTAATACCATTCGCGGTAAGAAAGTGGACATAGGAATGTATTATTATTGTATTTCACTACCTAGTTTTGTTGAATTCGGCGAAAAGTAACAAGTACTAAATTTATCTTGTGAATTTAGCAACACTGGTTTAGTTTTAAGGTTATGGATAGGGTTTGCATTTGTGTCAAATCTTAATTTAGGTGTTTATGACAAATGGGACTTGTTGATGTTTGTAGATTAAAAGAAGGGTGCCTGAATTTTCTCCTGTTAATGTGTTGGACTTTGGGTCTGGTACTGGCTCGGCTTTTTGGTGAGAATCTATTTCGTTGATTTTGCAATCTTGGTGGAGTAGTTGTTTGTTGGTGTTGAGATTGTTTTGTGGATGATATTGTGCAGGGCGTTGAGAGAGGTTTGGCCAAAGTCATTAGAACGGATCAATTTGATTGAGCCCTCTCAATCAATGCAACGTGCTGGCGTTAGTCTTGTACGAGGTAATTACCAAACTTAATTGCCTATTGGATGCATTGCACTAAGTTTTATTCTTGATTCAAACAAATTTACTTCCTTAGATATCAAGGACCTGCCACTTGTTCACAGCTACAATAAGATTCAATCCTTAACTCAGGATATCAAGAAGGCTGAAAGGGCACATGACCTTGTCATTGCTGTAAGTTATTACATAGTGTAGTTGATCTCAAATGCTGCATTGTAATGTTTGTTTGTTGTTTTATATTTTTATCACTATAAACTACAATTTGTGCTTGCTATTCATATTTGTTTCTTTTGTTATTGCATGGCCCTTTACTTTGAAGTCCTATGTTCTTGGAGAGATTCCATCACTGAAGGATAGGATTGCTATTGCACGTCAACTGTGGGGTCTAACTCGAGATATTCTGGTATTTTGAAATATTCCTTGCTTTCATGCCAATATTTAGTGAGAATGAGTATGCTATTTCTCTTGTTGAGGGAGATGCTTCAAAGTCATTAAATTTACTTTGTCTAGCTACCTTGGTATTTTGTTTGTATGTTAGACTAAAAAAATTGGAATTCTATTTACGCTAATTACATTCCTGTTTCTTCACTGCATGTTAGGTACTTGTTGAACCAGGCACCCCCGAAGGGTTTAATATTATATCTCAAATGCGATCACATATTTTATGGATGGAGAAGAGGGTAAGTTGTGTGTTATGGTGCATGACTTGTGTCAGTACCCTCTAGGATATGTTGAGGGCCTTGAGGCTATGTTACTCAGACTCAACCACTCAGGCCAGACATAGATATGTGTTGTGGTGGAAATTTTTAAAAACCTTCCATATTTTGGTTTCATAATGATGTGCTTGTTTAAAAATCAATGTCTGACACGAGCTCTTAGTGAACTTAAAAGTATGAGCAAGCAGAGCTATCTGGTTATAGGGCGATTCTCATCCTTCTGCACATACTTATAGAGTTATAGTAATCATCTTTATATGTCTATATATTATGCTCTCTTTGACTTATTCTTTCATCGGTTTGTATAACATTAATTGTGTGGTTTTATTTCTAGAAACGGCGTAAACTTGAAGCTAAAATGCGTAAAACTGATGGTGCTGCAGAAAACCTAGAAGCTTCCAATGTCGGAGCATTTGTGATTGCTCCTGTGAGTATATGACTATATAACTTTGCATTTTTCTCTCTTCCTTGCTCCCATCCCAAAACATGCCAAGAAGAGATCACTTACCTTTGTTACATATTTTTGTCACAGTGTCCACACGATGGGCCTTGTCCTCTGGCAAAGAGTGGAAAATATTGTCATTTTGTTCAGCGACTAGAGAGAACAGAGTCGCAACGTGCATTTAAGGTTCTTATCTCTTGTAAAAGTTCTTTTGCCTCTGTAGTCTGTCCCTATAACACCGTCCACCAGACGATGCACTCAATATTGAAGATACATTTTAAACTGTTCTTGTATCAATAATGTATGGGTAGACAATCTACTGCATATGTATAATTATGGGAATTTATCCCTTAAATACAAATAAAAAAAGAAAAAAAATGAACAGATATACTTATCCCTTCTCAAGTATCTATAGAAATCAAATGATTTGTATTGGAATTCAGCCAATCCATCCTTTGGGATTAAGGCTTCAATTGTTGTTGTCGTCGTTGTATTTGAATTGATTTTTGAATTGGGATTTCAAATTATTTTTTTATTTTTTATAGAAGATATATTTCTCATTAAATATCTAGTTCCCAAGTTGGCTTTTCAAAATGCTGCTTAGCATATATCTTAAGCTTGGAGAATTTTCATTTTAGTTGGTTGACATCAAGTCGGGACTAAACCACTGTAATAATCTTTATGCAGTTCACATTTGATTGGGTATACTTGGTTTAATAGGTTGACACCAAGTCAGGATTAAACCACTGTACTACCTCCGTTTCACATCATGTGCAACAACCAACAATTAGGTATTTTTTGTGAGATATAAAAAATTCAACTGTTGCACATAATGTGAAACGGAGGTAGTAGTATTATTTATACAAATCATATATGATTGGGTTTGGGTATGCTAGGAGTCATCCTGGGTTAAGATTCTGATATGGTTGAGGGTTCAAGGAAAGACCATTAAGTACCTACTTTTTTTGGCCTATGTGGTTGTCTTTGAGATGGAAAGAGTAGGGCAGTGTGTCTAATGGAAACCAAATCAGTGTATTAGAGGTGTGAAATTACTGAAATATACTAAAGTGAGCTATGTTGTGACCAAGCTTTTGTGTTTGTTTTGTCTTGCAGAGATCAAACGGTTCACCTTTACGTGGGTTTGAGGATGAGAAGTTTTCCTACGTCGTATTGAGACGAGGAAAAAGACCGCAGTGAGTATTTTATGCTCAAGCTTTACACTTGCAATTAAATTTCATTATCATATAGTAATATAGTACCATTGTTATTTTTGCTCTACTCATTATAGATTTGTTGTTTAAGAAAACTTTGAAAAATATGATTGGGTGCAAGATAAAGTAGCCATATTTATATGAAGCTTTGCTATTCTACGTTTTCCTATAACTTGCAAAGTGCATACCCAGTAACCATATCTATTTGAGGTGTCTGATATCTTGATCTGTGCCAAGACACGGATATTATGTGGAATTCAGGATGTTGGGGTAACAATGGTAGGAAGAAAGGCAAATGTGAGCTTTTCATGGAAGACAAGCTGCATAATTTGCTTGTGACTGCTGCAAGACATTCTGTTGATTTGTTTCCAATAATTCAATGCGAGCCATTTTTTCCACTTCTTCCTTGCTATTGATTGTTCTTGATGTATAGGTTTGAATTCCATGGTGAATGAGGATTTTTTCTGTTCTTTTCTTATTATTTATTTTTATTACTGAACAGGGATCCTTGGCCTCTTGACGGAATTAAGTTTGATACCTTAAAAGAATTGCGTGCCAAAAGAAATCCCGAGGAACTTGAAATTGATTATGGTACGCACCTCTTATACGCTCCTTTATCTGCATAATTATTTTATTTTCCTAGAGATCCAGACCATTGCTCCTACCCTTCACAACTATTATTCAGTTTATTGGTATCTACTTTATTGTGAGAGGAAGGTGCAACAAATATGCAATGATTACTTCCCTAAGGCCCCAAAGGTCCCATCTTCCCAGCTAGCTTTTTAGTTGGCCAAAAATGTTATTTTTGGAAATTTGTGCTAAATAATGCTTAATCTGGTAAAAGCAAAGTCCAAGCTTCCTGATAATTTAATTGTTGTGAATGCGAGAGCCTCTGGAAAGTCTAAGCTTCCTGATAATCTAGTGGTTGTGCATGCGAGAACCTCTGCGATGTCTTAGCTTTCTGATAATCTAATGGTTGTGAATGCAAGAGCCTCCAGGCTCAAGCTTACCTTTTAGCTTAACATGAGATGCCTATGCCTGTCAGAGTCGAATTCTCTTTCCTATTGGTTATTACCTCTTGTTTTTCTGAACTACAAGCATGTGGGGTAGGGTAGAGATTTGTATACAGTGTTCATCTCCGAACTTGTTCTATTTTACTGCTTTTTATGTATACTTGGTCAATTTATAAATAGATCATGGTTGTTGTAATATTGTTAAGATTTGGTACTAATTCTCTATTGGTTCATGTACTTCAAGATGGATAAGGCCACTGACTGAAACCCATGGCTTTAATGTCTTGAGGGCTTGCTGATAGATACACCCCTAACAAATAAGTACATCATAGCTTGCAATTCTTGGAAGCTTTCATTCCATTGGTCACATTAGTGGCTGATCTAGTAATGAAATTGAAATCCGTTGGGTAGGGTAGACCATATTATTGACAACATAGTGAATTAGGAAACCTAATTTATATGTTCTATACTGAGGTCTTTTACTTGCGTTGTCATCAACATTCCAGGCTTTCTAAGGACTTTTTCCTTGTGAATTAGACTGATGATTCTCTTTTTTCGAATACTTTATGCTTCTGATCCTTCACTAAATGCTCTAGTTGAAATATTTTCTTAACCAATACTAGCAAACTAGCAATGAGTCAATGAGAGTAATGTTGCTAGCAGTTTATATGAGGCAATCACATTTTGAAAAGGAAGCAATGGCTATTGCTGAAGGATGAAATTTAAAAGCAATGACAATTGCTGAAGGATGAAATTTAATAAGCATAAGGGTAATTTTGCTTCAAACAATCTATAATTCACAGAAAGCTGAAAAAGATTTTAGGATGATGTTGATTCAAACAATATATAACTCTCAAAAAGTTGAAAAGGCATTAATACTGTTTATATATATTAAAATCAGTAAGAATTTTAACAGTACAAACAACAATGAAAGATTAAGAAGACCATCATCAGTCCCCAAGACTACACTTATATAGAGTATATAAGATGATCACCTTAGAGGCAGGAGGTGGGATTACATTCCTAGAATGACTAGATTGACAAATCCTTGTCTTTGTGAGCTCATTTAACACACGTTTAATTTCCCCTTTTGTTGCTAATTAGGAACCAAAAATTACAAAATAGCAGGAATTATTTTCTTTTAGCTTTCCATATAGAGTGTTTAAATCAAACCTTCCAAGAAGGAACAATCATATTGATGCTTTTCAGGCTTGTAATTGGTCTGGTTTTACTTACTCTTTAAACTCTGGTTTGGCATTTTGGCAAGTAATAAAATTTAACTGCCAAAAAGGGAAAAAAAAAATTATTAGGGATGAAAACATCATGAGCAATATGGGAAGTTTCTTTGAATTTGACAAAAGTATTATTGCTTTCTCAAGTTCTAGTGCTCAGGTTGTCTTCTTGACTCTTGAGGCCCCTAAAAGAAATCTATAGCTGATTGTAGTCTTGTACAATATTGCACCTTTCTGTCTGGATTTGGTAAGCTTTGTAACAGGCTTGCTTTTTGCTGGTTTATCAATACTTACACTATGTTTGGATTGAAGTAAGTGGAGGGAAAAGAAGGGAAGGGAAATGGAGGGATGGAATATCTTTCATTTGGATTAACAAATGAGGAAGGAAGAGAATTGGAGGGGAGAAAAATGGAGGGATTTAATTATAAGAAATTGATCCTCTCTCCAACAATGGAGAGATTTGGAAGGAAAACTCATCTTTCTTCCCTCCCCTCCTCTGCCTTTCCCTTCCTACCCCTTCCCTTCCCTTCCCTTCCCTCCCCTCCCCTTCTTTTCGTTCCCCTTTCTCTATCCAAACACACTCTTAAGGATTTCTTTAGTGAAATAGGTAGTCTTCTTGTAACAAGGCTTAGCTATTAGAGCATGAAAGAGGAATTTCTACTTCCTAAGACTAAAGCTGGTAAATTTTGTGTCATGAACAAGGAACTACGTCTCTAAACCAGGTGCTCAAGTCTTGTGTTCATGCTCTTAGTTAGTTTATGTCTTATAACTATACAATTTATTGTCTATAACATTGCTTGGATATTACCTATTCCAAAGTTTTTTTTGTTCCTAATGGAATCATTATCTAGCACAATTTAAAACTTTTGTCCAATTTTGAGGGCCTTTAAGTTGTGTTTGAGGATTTGTGTAGCCTGGTTGCTTTGTTGGCATTTAGCCCAACAGGTGAAGGAAAGGTTGATCTTTTCTGGTTAGTGCAGCTTGTCTTAACTCTTAAGTGATCACTGATAAATTCTGATGCTGTTGAACTCTTCTGTTGCCACAGAGGACCAATCTGAGCTAGAACCTGATGAGATTGTTCTCTCTGAGGCTCCTCCTTCATATGATTCTGATGCAACAGAATCTGGTACGGATATTGATCATGAAGATGAAGAGGAAGGAGAGCAATTAAGCCGTGCAGATCTGGGAAGTGGTTGGGGTAGAATCATCTTCATGCCTCAAAAGAGGGGTAGACGTGTTGAAATGGATGTATGTAGGGCTACCAAGCATGATGGTTCAGAAGGCTCATTTGATCATTTGGTCGTTACTCGGGCTAAAAATCCAACCTTACATCATCAAGCACGGAAGTCTTTATGGGGGGATTTGTGGCCTTTGTAGGTGAAGCCTATAGTCTATACTCAGTGCTCAATTTGGATCAATAATGGAGTGTAGCATCTTTCTTGAATTCAATCTGATTCAAGATTGCAGTACATTGATTCATGTTAGATGCTTACATTTTATCCTTTGCAAAATACAAGTAGCCACTATTGCGACTGGAGTCTTATATTGTGACTCCATGGCTCAATTTGGGTATCAAAGTGGAGGATTTTTTTTGGGGGAAAAGAAAGATTGTGTGTCCCAAATTAACTATGAAGACCTTTATGGGACAAAAATCTCAGTTGTGACTTTTGGCCTTGGATTTGCTTGATCCTCTGTCAAGCTACTGGAGAGTGCAACTTCAGATTGACTGTATTTAAAGATGCGGGCTAACATGGTCTCCTTGGATGGACCAAGGTGTGCCTTTACCTTCGTGATTCTCAGGTGCATCAGGCTTCCAGCAATCTAGCGGACTATCCAGAAGAGCTGCTCCAGGTGATTGCAAAATCTTTACATCTCCTTTCACTTCATGTATCATGTATATAAGTTTACCACCATATTTTACCTTGTCTTTTTCCCATCACATTTTAGATTTTACCTGATCTTTTTCCCATCACTGCAGTCATGCTATACGAAGAATCCTTTTTTGAACTTGTTAGTTGTTACATGTATAAACATGAGTCATGGTTTATTTCCACTTTACAGTATTTTTTTTCTTCAGTAACTTAGGGTAGAGCTGTCATTTTGGGTGAATTGTTGCACTTAATGAGTCGGTATCATGGTATGTTTACATGTCAAATTACAGGCTTAAAAAAAAAAAAATTATAAATTGTAAGATAAATGCATAATATGACAGATATTGTATTAAGCTGGATTTTCAAAAATATATTCCATATGAAAGTGTATATAAAAATATAGGAAGAAACAGAAGGGTTTGCTTTGCCTAGGTAATTTCCAAAAGGTTCCCTTGTCCACTCTCCTGGCCTCTGATCCTTGACCGCCTTGACCCCTTCATTGTTAGGTCACCACAACTATCCAGTATCCACCAATATACATGAGAGCAGACTCGAGAATTGTGTTTGCTCCTATTTTTGATTTCTAACATAAAAGAGTATGAAAAGAATCTCAAATAAGATATTCAAATCACCCAGTTGCCCGGCAAAATCGTATACTATGGTCACTAGACAAAGTAATCAAATCTGAGCAGGAGTAAATTCTTTAAATATATAATTTACTAATGTAATATACAGCAAACCTACTAATGCTTAATCCTACCTTCTGCTGTCTAAACTATTAATCAAAACTAGTTGAACTTCCTAAGCTACTGCAGTTATCTATGCATCGATATCTAAAATTAGATAAAGAGCATGAGGATTTGAGGGATTTCTTTGTCGAACATCGAATAGGTAGTCCATAATTGTGATATGTTCTTATAAAACCATCTTTACCTCCAGTTACTATCACAAGCCCCCACATGTGTGAGCCACTCAATATTCTTTCACATACATTCCTCAAGAACTCGTAATCAATGTCTCCTATGGCAGGTGTTGATGACCCTTTATCCTTCTTTACAGAACAGTAGTTGGCTCTTGAAACAGAAGATTTCTGATTATGTCTTGGTGTACTAGGTTGTCTAGTCGTCGGGGATGATATATCTGAGTTTGATGTAAAACCATGCCAAGGTACTGCGATCAGAGCATTAGGTGATGAGAAACTTTCAGAAGACCAAATGTTTTTTGGTTTGCTGTTTGCAGTTCTCTCATCGCTAATGTGATTCCAGATATAAGCATTTGCATCATCAGTAGCTGAGATAACATGTTTCCCATCTGCAGTGAAAGATGCAAATACTTTGCTTCTTCGATCCATTAGTGGAACACAACCTAAAAAGAACAAAATTGATACAAGAGAAAGTCCTATAATTGCTCGGCAATTATTTTCGTAATAGCTGTCAAATGAACTACTGTATGAAATCGGAGTTACCTCTAAGCTTACAGATGGTATCAGCTCCCCTGAGAATTCGGACTAGAGAGTCATTCGAACTGACTACTACTTCGCTTGGGTCAGTTGGAGAGAACTGTGATAAGAAAAGACAAATTCAACATGAAATTCAAAAATAAATGCAGAAAGAAATAAAAGAAACATATGCAGAAAGAAAAATGAAACCTGGAAACCAGTTATCCTCTTGCAAGTTATCTTCTTCTTGTCTTGCAAGTACATAACAGATGCTCGATGCATAATATCATCTGGTGCATGCAATTTTGTATCAGCAATTTTCTGAATTCCAGCTTACAAATTAAAATCAAATAGAATGGAAGGAATGAAGAGTGAATTACTAGCGAAAACATAATAACCAAAAAAACCAATCTTGTAGAATGTAGACACACACTAGGTAAAGTACTCAAACAAGCATGAAAATTATGCTAAATTGTATAAAAAGAGGACATAAAATGTCTGTTTTATCTAAAAACAAGCTTATATGAAGTTTCATGCTAATTGCCGATTCAAAAGAAATTTAGCATCAGACGACTTAGCACAGGTGTAAGAATCATAACCTGCGATTTCAAAAAACAAGCAGTTTCCCACCATTGATCCAACAATACCACCCTGTAATTTGGCAAAAAATCTCATAAAAATTCCAATATAACTTAGAAAGAGGGCTAAGATAGAAGCTAGCTGCTATGTATGACCTTTCCATCAGGACGATAGCAAACAGCAGTGACGATTTCCTTCATATCAATCCAGTCAACCACTTGACATCTTAGGACATCCCAGATGCGGACTTTTCCGTCTATGGAACCGCTGATGAAGTAATTATTATTTGCGGGATTGAACTGTGCACATGTTACTACATCAATAAAATGACAGTCAAAATGTTATGTCAAGACAATGACGGAGAAAAACTTTTAGTTTATGATAGGAAAAAATCGCGTCTAGCAGAAACATGAACTTCATATTACCAAAGTCATTGTGATGAAAAACTTTTAAACATCGGCTATATCCCATTTTCCATAGGCGCACTGTCTTATCAACCGAGGATGACAGCAAATGCTGCATTGAAGGTAAACAAGGAATTCATAGAGATCCACACACAGATTATTCATAGCAACACTGCAGTTAATTATTGCGAACAATTAGAATTTTAAAGAGCGGATTTAAAGGCAGAGGGATGAGATCGAAAAAGAGGGGATATTGGAAAGATTGGGAAGAAAACGCAAGCTCACTCCACCACTTAACACCTTTCCCTCCCTAAGAGTTCATAACAGAATTTTCTGAATTACTAACATACTAACCCCATTCTTAGACCATGAAATATCCGGGATCTCACCCTCATGTCCGCGGAACTCATGCCAAGGCTTCTCTAAAATACGAAACACTTTGCGGGGGACCATAATACCATTGCTAGCTGAGTCTGCACATTTCTTCAGCTTATTCTTCACATTCCCATCCTCTTTGCACTTCATAAAGCAAGCCAATTTTGGAATACCATTTACAGAAAATTTCAAACCTGCAGATGCAATACTGAAGTTCAAATGGTCAGAAACAGTCATCCATCCCTCTTCAACTATCTTCCATACGTTCAAAGCTCCGTATTCCCCACCAGTGGCAAGATATTGGCCGTCAAGACTGAACTTCATACACAGTATTGAGCCCTTGTGAGCAGAAAATTCTTGCATATGATACATGGAAGACAACTCCTTTGACCACTTTTTGTGAGAATGAACATGAATTCTCTGGCTTCTAGACCCAAAGAGTTCGCGGTTGTGAAACACCTCATTCTTTTCCTTATCTTTGTTAAACATATTTGCAGCTTTGAAGCTAAATCTCTTCAAACAGCCTTCTTTACACTGCAATTTCCTCTTAAACACCTTATTACACCCTTTTGATGATTCTGCTGTCATGAAGTCTTCAACAAGATTAGATGATCCATATGTCTCCTGAAACTCATCAGTTGTATAACAAGAACTCGAACCAACTTCATGAAGTTTCCTAGGCATTCCTTCATCATCTGTCTCCTCTGATTCAAACTCTCTCCCATCTTCTAAGCACCGAATTCTGCACAACACATCCTGATCTTCTTCATTTACTGCTTCATGATTCCGACAAGCCAAACCCTTCCCTTTGTCATGCTTGTTAGCTCCTGCCGTCCTATCAGTTTTCGCTGTGATCACACAAGTATCATCAGGCCCTTCTCTTGCAGTTTGGCACCGATCCAAAACAAAACCCGTTGTTCTTATAAAATCATCACGCCGTTCATCAATACTTTTGGGGTTTCCACTCCAAAAATCATAGTGCAGACTACTAAATGAATTATTACTAGCTTGGTGAATTTCAGAAGCACAGCTCTCAGAACAATCTGATCCACTAACACAACTAGATTCTGAAGAAATCTCTTCAAGGGCGTCAAAAAAATCATCATGTTCTACGCATGCATTTACCATAATTTCCTTTACAATATCTGTTAATTCTACTCCTTCCGACTAACACGAATTCAACGTCAAAATATATGACATTGACATTGATTAGCCTTCTAACTAATTAGAAATAACCACGCTACCAATCAATGTAGCACATCATAAGAACATGGAATATAAACCACCTCAAATTTGTACAACGTCTGCATTTTTACGTGGACTACAACATAACTTCTGCATATACGAATCGTTAAACTTCTGAAACATGATCAAGAACTACCAGTTCATATCATGTATGTTTGATATAATGCATTAAAATCAACATGCACAAAGTTGCCTTAAAGATGCAATTTGATCAACGCCTGGAAAAATTTAAAAAGGCCAAGGTATTTGCTGATTTGCTCACCAACAATTTCTTATGTAAATTTTATTAACCCGATTCTTGGTTCACCTATTTGATGTGGATTAAGCAATGTTCAAACTATTTTCAAATAGCAATTCAACAAATTAGGATTAAGAAAAAAAATGTAAAAACCTTGGGACAATAATATGTGAATGACTATAATTGATATTCCTCCAGTTTGGACGTTGGTTTTCTGTAACGGTTGCCTTGATTTATTTTTCCCCAATTAGCCTGTGTTTTTATAATTTTGTTCTTGCAATGAGGTAGATAGAACATCTCATATTTTCTAGAAAAACTAACTAAATAAAGCCATAGGATAGTTTTAAAGAATTTTTTTTCCCACCCAACCCCCACCCCCCACAAAATAAAAATAAAAAAATTGTCTACTTTAATCGAAGCTTACAGTATTTTAGAAACTTTCGCAAGCACAAGTTGATTGAATGTATTTTTTCTAAGAAAAAAAACCTTGGGCGTAATTGAAGATGGATGTGGGTCATGCCTCGTGGTTAATGAATGTGCTTTAGAGTTATATAGTGCTGGTCTACGTGATATGTACGATGTCGGAACAGGTTAAAATTATCAAAAAGTCGCTCCTAGCCCACATGTCATCATGTCAGGCCAGGTTGTGCTTGTGTGCCTAAGCCACACGTTTCATTAATTTTAGCGTGTGTTGTTGTGCTTCTCTTAAATAAAGGTGGTTCAACATGCACAGTATCGTGTCACCACTAATATATGTCTATGTCGTGCTTTTTCGGTGCCATCTTTAGGCATGACCCAAAACTGAGTCCACTTGCTATCTCTTGTGCAATGTCAAAACTTTCTAAAGGGCGAACTAGGCATGGCCAAAACCATGCGCATACATTGTAATAACAAATCTAAGAAAATACTAGTTTTTTTTGAAGCAATAAAATACTAGTTTTGTTGTTCAATTCTTTGGCAAAATACGAAGAAAAAAAAATGTATGATTTTTTATAAGTAACTAAAATTAATGGTCAAAATTTATAAACTTTAACTCCTTCAATGGGGCAAATCAATAGAATTTAGGCTTGATTACAGTTGACACGCCTTAAATTTGACCGGATTTTGCAAGCATTGAATTAAATTTGGATTTTAAGCAAGTAAAAATTAAGCCTAACCCAAACCTTACTCTTTTTTATTTGGCTAAAGTCTAATCGGACTTGACCCATGATTACCTCTAAGCTCTAATAGATATCGGGGGCAAGAGTAATTGAAAACACGTTATTTCAAAAATGAAAAAAAATGTAGTCCGTAGAATATAATGGTACGTAGCCGCAGCAAATAGTCCGCATGCGCAGTAGAGTAAAAGGGGGGACCCACTCACCGTCGGAAGCCCACTAAATAGTGAAGACCGCCCTCTTCTACCGGACTCAATTGCTTTGCTTAATTTACATGTTTTTTTCAAGTATTTTGTCAAACACTCTTTATTCTCTTTTGTTACACTTTCTTCCCCGCGAATATATTCCCTTTTCCATCTTTTCTTCATCCGTGTTATTCACATGTACTACCATTACACGTTCAAGGTCAGTTTACTATATATATATATATATATATATATATATATATATATATATATATATATATATATATATATATATATATATATATGATAATTATACATTAATTCTTATGGAGTAACCTTTACCGAAATATTAGATGAAGCCCGTGCGATGCACGGTTTGTTTGAATTTTTTTAAAATAATTTTTTTAATCAATTCGAATAGCAAAACACAGTACACTTAGGGCCTGTTCTCTTACGTTCAAATTCAGTTCAGTTCAGTTCAGCTCCTAATTTCTTTCTCTTATAAAATATTCATTTCATTTCAGTTCGTTTCAGCTCAGTTTAGTTCAGCTCAATTCAGTTCAGTTTAGTTCAGTTCAACTGAGTTCAGTCAATAAAAACAGGCCCTTAATCACTTATACACATAAATTTATGTGTTTTTATTAATCATATGTTAGCTATGTTTATTGGCAATAAAAGTTTTACTATCTTACCAATAAAACATACATCGTATTACAAGTTGAGTTAGGTTAATAATCTAAGATACTGTAGTTCAAAATCTAAGGAATAATAAGTCTAGGCTAAAATCTAAAGAATAATAAGTCTAGGCTAAACGTAGCATTTATGGTCATTTCATGGGTTAACAAATTCAAATCATATCGTAATATAAGAAAATTTGTCTTTGTTAGTGAAAGTTGTCTCAATTAACAAAGAACTCCAGCCAAACAACTCATTGAGATGAAATGTACCTTAATGACAAGAATTACAATATTTTTAAAAGTTAACATCGCCAACATTTTCTCATACTTGATAAGTTTTATGCTCATACTTGGACAACTTGCTTTAGTAAGGAAACTGTTTTTGTTTAACCCGTGATTTATATGCAATTATTATGTGTTATAACCTACAATGAATAAACATTAAACAGTGCAAATTGTTTCATTTCAATTTTAACGTATTACTACGTACTTCATATCTTGTAAATGAGGCAAAAGTCAGAGAACAGTACTCCGTTGAAGAAAGTAGCGTCTAGATTTGACATGCAATCGATCTAACAAGAATACTTTGTAGTATCAATTAAAAACTTCCTAAAATATTCAGAAAGGGTTTCTTTCTTGTAATTTTTGCATTCCTTTTTAATTGCCTCATTTTCTTTTATGAAGTCAAAATACATCATTGAATATGAATTTTAATTTATTAATAAAAGGGAAAAAAAAAACTTGCTGGTGTAAGAATCTTGTAATATTGGTTACTAAAAATTTATACTGATTTTCTATTATATTTCTTATTTAAGAGCAAGATTAGCCATATGTCTTAAAACTCTAGTTATGTGACATCATCAATTTCTAATTTTATGGTCTTAATACAAGACTCTATTTATTTATTTTATGCATTTATGAAAGCTTGGTCTTAACAAATTTAAAGTGGAGTCTTGAAAATTAAAGACTCTTAACACTTACACACAGTTAATTTGAAAATTCAAAACTCAACTTAAAGCTTATACACTGTGATTATTATAAATATTGATAAAGAAGAGATCAGATGCGTGTTCTCTTTACTAATTTATTAGGCTACCGAGTAGCTCCCCTTAATCCCATACGATGATACGGAGTATGTACTATATTTTAAGCTAGTGAAACCATCTTTTGTGTGAAGTGGACACTTCCTCCTCATGATGGGTGTGGCTCAATCTCATATTCGACACAGTTCGTCCATAAACATTTTCTTTATTTAGAACATAAATAGTTCAAGCATTTACAAACCCCCCCCCCCCCCCTCAAATAGAAAATCTAGTTTCACAGTTTGAATGATGCAAAAAAATTGAAGTAATCGTATCCATAAAACGACTACCTCTCAATTAAGTACTCCATACTAGGAAAGATTTGAGTTGAATTTCAATTCAAGAGAGTGTGAAATAGGGTCGCTAGTAGATATCTGATAATAGGAGCATCTCGGGATAGCCTCCATTTCAACAAAACATTAAAGGTAGAAGAATTATGAAGACGTAAACAACTGCTTCTGAAAGCAAGGACAAGAGTCAAGATGTATACAAAAAGCATTTAATAAAGTTTTTATATATTATAGTTTTGTAGTTATTTTATTTCCTATTTACGCAAAAGTTGAATAGAAATTGAACATGAACATGTAACATAATAGACAAACTATTTTTTCAGTCAAAAAGAAAAATCTTTTATGTTCCAAAAAAGCTAACCTCATTGTCTAGTTAATTACTTTGATCTTGACAGGTTGCTATGAATGTAACCATCTAAAATAGTCCTTAGTATTATTTCTTCAATTTTATGATATTCTTTTCTAACTGTACCTTCACAACAAAGATACACCACTAACTAAGATATCTTCCTACTTATTATTACATGTGAATTGAAGTGTGAACTGTCTAGAGATAATATAGTTTAGTTAATAATTATGTTAATTAGTATGCAATAGAAGAAAATTATGTGTGTTGATTTTGATTAATTATTTCGCCCATGCTAGCTAGTGACAACTGACAAGTCATACTTCAAATCTTCTTGTATATACAAGGAGAGTGGGTACATATTTTATTTGTTGTTTAAGATTATCAACATATACATTAAAAATTCTCTAGGATATTAGGCTTCTTTGGTTCGATTTATTTGCGTGAATTAGATATATTATAGTAAGAACTTATATTATTAATATTTATAATCATTATAATAAAATTTATATGCGAGTGTGTCAAACTGAATTACGGAGTATTTTGTTTGAACTTAATTAAGTTAGTTTATTTGAACTCATCATTTGGTTACACTAAGATAAAATGGGTTAGGACTTGGGATAAACAAACCCTTATTACTTTATACATTTATCAAAATTTTATGTAGTGAACAACAAATAATATTAAGTCATCGTTGTATTAACATTAAATTTTCTATTAGGTTTCCACATAGGTTTGCAGATTCTCTTTTATGCATGTAGTGTACGAAAATTTTAATTCAACACAGGGTATATAATTAACCTCAAACAACCAACATCAAACCACTAACATATTTAATATATAGCTACCCCTTGTTTCTTTAAATATAATTTATTGTTACAAAAAGTTGTCCATGCACCACATACAATTCATCTTCTCTAATTTATTCACCACTACCCCATACACAGAGTACAAAAACAAGTTTATCCAATACAATTCTTATCAAAGTAACTCAAATGATGAGATGAAACAAACTCAAACTAACGGCAAAGTGAGTATTACATCAAATAACTACTAAAAATACATACAATTTTACGCCACGCACACATGTTCCATGACGAACCATCAAAGAAAAACGAGTTTGAAATAAAATGACTATAATGTTGGAAAGAAGTAATAATCAAAAGAGGCGTGTATTACAATAGATGAATCCAAGCATATCATCATAATTCATAAGTAATGGAACACATAGTTTGCTGGGCTGTGTTAATCAAGGTGTCAATTACTAGTGACTCACTTTGCCAAGGTCTAACTATCATAAGATAATTGTTACTCTTTACTTGATGATTTCACATGATCGATCTACTCATATTTATATATGTGTTCAATCATAAACATCACAACATAAGATATAATATATGGTGCAATATTTTTCAAAGCTAAGGGAAAGGGACCATTTCAATATTTTCTCAATCGTTTAAGAAACGTACAAAAGAAGAGATAAAAAGAGAAGAAGGACAAATTATGAATTTATGGTCTTGTCTTCAAGGCCACGTTTTCTGCTTGGTCAAATTAACTTTATTTATTTACTACTCGTACTTATTTCTCTTGTTTTATTTTACGTATAATATGGATTTTGCTGCCTAGAGAATGAATTAATGGATGTTTTTTTTTGTACAATTCAAGTTGGTATTGCATTTAAGAAGTGAAAAGAGTGACACATTTATGTTTTTGTCCTCTATTGTCCTATGATACTCATCCTGTGTTGAATTTATTGTATTTTACCTTTTTTGTTAAGTTAAAATTATTTTTTGATTAAAAAAGGCATGCTTCCTTTGTTTCTTTTTAGTTGCTACACTTTTCAATGTTGAAAATTTTTAATTAGTTGCAACACATTTCATTTTTGATATTCTTTTCTCTCTATCTCTTTCCTGCCCACATGGGTTCATCTTTTTTTTTCTCTCTATTTCTCCTCTCTTAAAAAATTGTGTAGGAGACCGTGAAAATAAAAGTGTAGCAACTAAAAAAACGGAGGAAGTACAATACTTACAAAAGGAACTTGAATGATCATTAGTTGAATCAAATAAAACATTATATTGTGACAATAATTGCACTATGGGATATCTGTTGCTAAAATATACATAGTACAGTTTTTTTTAATAATGATTTGTGTTAGCTGCAAGCATTTTTTTTTCATAACAAATTAATATAACCAAAAACAATTAGTTAATTCAGTATATTCCTTTAATTTATAAAATAATTTATACTATTGTATTATTAATGCAGATCATAGTTGAGCTTTATCCTACTCAACCTTGCTCCATTTAAAAGTTTTAAGGCTTACATTCGTGGTTTGAGTGGTTGAAGTTCAAGGAGTGGCCGCATTGTTAGTTTGCTATAATGATTATACAATTAATTAAAATCTTGTATAAAAGTAACATTTAGGTGATGCAAAAATTTTATTGATATATCTCTCCATTAGTGGCATAAAATCTACATATATACATAAACACGTAGACACGTAGTCATGGCTTACTACATTTATACTTCCTTCGTTCGTTTTTTAATAGGTGTAACAATTTGACTTTTACACTATAGTTATGTATTTTACTTTGACTAGCTTTGACGGTTTATACTTAAGTAAAAATATAGTCATGTGAAATCTTGTTGGATTCGTTTCGACTTATACAATTTTACTGTCAAATGTTTATAATTTTTACATGTTGAAATTAAAGATATTAACGATTGAAAACATACATCGGCAGGCATGCAAAGTAAAGTGTGTCTGTGTGTGTGTATATATATATATATATATATATATAGGGGAGGGATCATGTGAGAACCAAGGCTTATATAAGAACCCCCTTAAAATAAGAACCAATCTTGCACCATCAATTATAAGATTATGGATGGCTAAGATTAATTATCACTTTCCCATGCATTTTCTTGGGAACACGCATTTCAGTCATTGGTACATGCTTTTTAATTTTTTTTTCCTTATTTTCTGCATTGAAACAACGATTTATGTACTATAAAACCAAGAGATTCAGCCATTGAAGAGAGAGAAAATGGAAAATCTGGTTTCATTTTAATTTAGCCATTGAAGAGAAAGAAATGAAGCCAGATTTCAAATGAAGATTTCTCTCTCATAAAGAAAGCTTTTGAAGCATTTTTTTTTAATTTGATTATTTTTTTGTGTAGAATAAGCATACAAAATTTTATAATTTTTGTAGTTCGTTTGATATTTTTGTGGGTAGAATTTTCGAAGTAGTGCAAAAAAGGAGCAAATCTGGAAAGACAGATTTCAAATGAAGATTTCTCTCTCATAAAAAACCCTTTTGAAGCGATTCTTTTTTTGAATCTGCTTATTTTTTTGTGTAGAATAAGCATACAAAATTTCAGAATTTTTGGAGTTCGTTAGATTTTTTTTGGTAGAATTTTCGAAGCAGTGCAAAAAAAGAGCAAATCTGTATGTGGAATATCATTCAATTCTGGAACAAAATAAATAATATTTATGGGACAATAGTTCATATTTCTGGAACAAAATAAATAATATTCGAATAAATATTATATGAAACATCAATGATTTTTATGTATTAAACAATATCATTAGTATATGAAACAATACATATATTTTATGGAACATTAGTAGTATAAAATGAAACATAAGGTATGTTTTTTGAAACATCAATAAGGTATAAGAAATCACAGTAAACCTAGTTCATATAGAGCCCAACTATATGAAACAAGCAATAATATATATGAAACATTAATATTATAAATTGAAACACTTGATATATTTTACAAAACATCATTAACGTACACCAACTACACATAATGGATGGTTGAGATTAATTATCACTTTCCCATGCATTTTCTTGGGAACACGCATTTCAGTCATTGGTACATGCTTTTTAATTTTCTTGGGAACACGCATTTCAGTCATTGGTACATGCTTTTTAATTTTCTTGGGAACACGCATTTCAGTCATTGGTATATTTCACACATATGGTGTAGAACAATGTATAATATTTATGGGACAATAGTTCTTATTTCTGGAACAATATAAATAATATTCGAATGAAATATTATATGAAACATCAATGATTTTTACGTATAAAACAATATCATTAGTATATGAAACAATACATATATTTTATGGAACATAAATAGTATGAAATGAAACATAAGGTATGTTTTTTGAAACATCAATAAGGTATAAGAAATCACAGTAAACCTAGTTCATATAGAGCCCAACTATATGAAACAAGCAATAATATATATGAAACAATAATATTATAAATTGAAACACTTGATATATTTTACGAAACATCATTAACGTACACCAACTACACATAATGGATGGCTGAGATTAATTATCACTTTCCCATGCATTTTCTTGGGAACACGCATTTCATTCATTGGTACATGCTTTTTTAATTTTCTTGGGAACATGCATTTCAGTCATTGGTATATTTCACACATATGGTATAGAACAATGTATAATATTTATGGGACAATAGTTCTTATTTCTGGAACAATATAAATAATATTCGAATGAAATATTATATGAAACATCAATGATTTTTATGTATAAAACAATATCATTAGTATATGAAACAATACATATATTTTATGGAACATAAATAGTATAAAATGAAACATAAGGTATGTGTTTTGAAACATCAATAAGGTATAAGAAATCACAGTAAACCTAGTTTATATAGAGTCCAACTATATGAAACAAAATATAATATATATGAAACATTAATATTATAAATTGAAACACTTGATATATTTTACGAAACATCATTAACGTACACCAACTACACATAATGGATGGCTGAGATTAATTATCACTTTCCCATGCATTTTCTTGGGAACACGCATTTCAGTCATTTGTACATGCTTTTTAATTTTCTTGGGAACATGCATTTCAGTCATTGGTACATTTCACACATATGGTATGGAACAATGTATAATATTTATGGGACAATAGTTCTTATTTCTGGAACAATATAAATAATATTCGAATGAAATATTATATGAAACATCAATGATTTTTATGTATAAAACAATATCATTAGTATATGAAACAACACATATATTTTATGGAACATAAGCACTATAAAATGAAACATAAGGTATATTTTTTGAAACATCAGATAAGGTATAAGAAATCACAGTACACCTAGTTCATATAGAGCCCAACTGTATGAAACAAGCAATAATATATATGAAACATTAATATTATAAATTGAAACACTTGATATATTTTACGAAACATCATTAACGACGTACACTTCAACTATTATTTTAACGTAACGTGTTTCAATGCAATAAATAATAAAAAGCATGTAATAATGACAGCTTTTGTCAGATTTTGTGTCCCAATGCACAAAAATTTAAAAAAAAAAATACAAACAATCATTATAATTAATGAAGGTGGCCCACGTGAATTCCCACTAATGAAACAATAAATCTGAACCATTCATCTAATAAAAATGAATGGTGTTAGATGAGTTCTCATTTTAAAATGGTTCTCACCTAAGCCATGGGTTTTCACATGATCTCATTTCTCTCTCTCTCTCTCTCTCTCTCTCTCTCTCTCTCTCTCTCTCTCTCTCTCTCTCTCTCTCTCTCTCTCTCTCTCTCTCTCTCTCTCTCTCTCTCTCTCTCTCTCTCTCTCTCTCTCTCTCTCTCTCTCTCTCTCTCTCTCTCTCTCTCTCTCTCTCTCTCTCTCTCTCTCTCTCTCTCTCTCTCTCTCTCTCTATATATATATATATATATATATATATATAACAGAGAGAGCAAGTACATTTTTTAGGTACACTCTTAGTTAACCCATCCATGTCATTTTAATTACTTCATAGATTTTTGTATTATTGTATACTTATATAAAATTATAAATTGCACTATAATGAAGAATATATAAATGTTGAGTACATTTATACTTCCACCATTTGTTATAAGTTGCTTAATTTTAGTTTGTTACATTTGTCAACACACCACTTTAATCATATTATTCAAATATTTAATTACTACTTGTATGTTCTTTTGAAAAAAAAAATTAATATATAAATTTTAATTTAACTTATCTAGTCTTTTTTTTTCTTTTTCTTTTATCTTTTAATAATGAACTTGATTTTCTTATAATTAGTAAACACACTACATACATGGTCAATTTTGTTAGGAAACAGTGTAAAAAAGTTAAAATGATACAAAATGGAGCAAGAATGGAGTAATGACCAACTAATTATGCATGTACTTATGGATACAAATATAAAAATGTGTAATCTGATTTTAAAAAAAAATGAGAAAGAAGAAATAAACCCTACTTTATTCTGCAAGAATATTTTAAATTGTTATATGTTCTATGTTTCAAATTCTACAGTATTAAGGAGTACCTTTTATTCTAAAATTGAATGTTACAAGTCATCCATGGAATGTTTTTATAATAAAAAATGGAGGAGCTGTATTACGGTAAACATTAAGTTAAATTGAATAAACTCAAGTTGAGAGCAACTTTTTGAAAGTGGGATAGTGTGAGAGAGTTGATTAATTCTGACTAATTTTGGTCAGCAAAATGGAGAAACAATGCCCACCACCACATAATATACATACGTACACACAACATCCCACAAACACACCCACCCACCCACCCACCATCGCATAAGATAATCCTTGTACATAAGTTGAGGTGATGGGATACCGGCATCGTTCCCATCATCTCATGTCTATGAATTCTAAGGATCAAATCTCATGAGACTCATTTGAAGAGGGATTACAAAAGATAATCCTTATACTCTCTCTGTTATTTTAAGTACTCCATCTGCCCTAAAATACTTAATACTTTTTATGTATCTAAATATTAGACACACTTTTTTCAAATACTGTAGAGTACTATTTATTATCAACTTTTATTTTCACTAATAATCTACTTTGTACAATGTTATTTGCTTCACTTTAAATCCAAATCAAACATGTAAAGAAAACCATAAAATTGTACTATCTTGGCTTCTGAATAGGCACTCAGTTTCTCCATTTAAAAAAAAAAGAAAAAAAAAAATTAAAAGCCTTGTTCTAAGGACATTTATAAGTTATTTGCTGAACGTAAATAATTTTTAGAAATTCATTACATTGTTCTTCCTTAGTTATAAATTTGATTAAAATTTATAAGAGCACATACTAAACTTAAGTTAGGACATGTTCTCTTTGACTTAATTTCAATTCTTAATTTCCTTCTTGAATAAACAATTCAGCTCAGTTTAGTTTAATACAGCTCAGTTCATCAAATCAGAACAGACCCTTGGTACTAAAATTTTCCTCCATTTCATTTTACTTGCAACAGTTTTATTGACATTCATATCTGTTGATGCATAGTGTCAACAATACATATCTTTAATTATAATTCAGAATTGATATTATGAAATTATATATTGAGACGGATCTAATATTCCGTAAAACATCTCTTATCTATAGAGTACTTTTGCCTTACATATCAATAACTAAACAAAGTCAAACAATTAGACATTTTTCCTCTCAACTTTATGTTAAATCGTTACAATAAATATGTAATTAGGGTAGTATATGAAAATACCAATCTCATACTAGTGATACAACTCCCCTTCTCAATTCCTCTCATAACTCCTAAACAAAGGAGAGAAAGAAAAAAGTACAATTAAATTAAACAAAATCAAATTGGCAGAGACAAATATTCTTGCTGTGCGGCTTGTAATAAATTTAATCCACCACCAAAAAAAAACCAAAAAAAAAAAAAAAAAAGTATTTATTTGCCTCTTCTTCCATTCAATTCTCTCTCATCACTTTAATTTCTCTCACACAAAAACACACACACACACTACACTCATCCATCCATCCATCCAACACATAAAAAGCAAACAAACGCAGACAAACAACTTCTAGTCATAGAGAGAGAAACCTAACTCATTTCAGACATTCCTTTTTCTCTCCTTTTTCAAAAAAACAAACAATTTCACCTCTACTTTTAATCTTAATTTAAACACCACTTTTTTTTTTTTTTTTTTTGGGTCTTCTGCTTCTTCTTCATCTGTTCATGGACACCGCTCAATGGCCTCAGGTATATATTCCACTTTATTGGTAGATAATAAAGATTAGATCTTTATTACCTTTTTGTTTTTCTTGTGTTTTTTTCTTTTGTAATATACAAGTAATTTGTTTGAGATTTTATACTTGTATAAATTATATAAAGGAAATAAATAAAGTTTTCATCTTTTGAGTTTTGGCTAGGAAAAAAGGATTAATTTGTTATTATTATCATATCATCTGCTGCTACTGCTGCTATAATCCTGCAAAAGTGAATTTTCTTTTCTTTTGTTTTTTCAAAAAAAAAAAAAGTTTTTTTTTTGTTGGGGTTTGTTGTTTTGGTTGTATGTCACCTGTCTTCATCTTAATTTGTTTTTGCTTTGACTAACTTTGTTGGATCTTGAAGCTAAACAATCTTTACCTTTTATTTTCTTTCTTTTTTGTTCACTTTAATTTTAATTTTTTGGCACCTTTTTATTTTTTGTGTGTTATTATAGGAGATATTAGTGAAACCAATGGAAGAAATGATCCCCAATACATGCTCATCCTCAGCAACAGCCCAAATTACAAACATAAACACCAATATCAGTAATAGTAACAACAATAGCAATAACAACAACAATTCAAAACCAAGTTCTACTTCTTTAGAGAGGAAAGTAAGGCCTCAAAAAGATCATGCCGTAAATTGTCCGAGGTGCAATTCAACCAACACCAAATTTTGCTACTACAATAATTACAGCCTTACTCAACCAAGGTACTTCTGCAAGACTTGTAGAAGGTATTGGACCGAAGGCGGTTCTTTGAGAAACATTCCTGTTGGTGGTGGTTCTAGAAAGAACAAGAGATCATCAACCTCATCTTCATCGCCGTTGTCGTCGAAAAAGATATCTTCTCATGATTTGGTTGCTGCTCAACAGCAATCACATCATTTTGTTCATCAAAACCCTAATAACAAGATCCACCCTCATCATCATCATCATCAACAGCTTCATAATATGCATCATCAAGGTCAAGATTTAAACTTGGGGTTTCCACCAAATCAGCAAGAATTCAGAAGTCTTTCTGAATTCATGCAATTGCCTACTATTGAAACTGCAAAACCCCAAATGCCAAATTCTGCCAATACTAATACTAGTACTAATGGTAGTAGTGCTACTACTAATCATCATCTTTCGGCTTTGGAGCTTTTGAATGGTCTTACATCCTCTAGGGGGCTAACCCCTTTCATGCCGATGCCGGTCCCGGCTCCGGATCATCCCAATGGCAACGGTGTTGGTGGCGGTGTCTATCCATCCGGGTTTCCCTTACAAGATTACAAGCCGAGTTTGAATTTTTCGCTTGTAGAAGGTCTTGGAGATGGGTATGGGAGTATACAACAAGGAGAAGTGCAGCAACATCAACAAGTAGTATCTGATCATCAACAACAAAATCAACAAACAGCTAATGGAAGGCTTTTGTTTCCTTTTGAAGATTTAAAGCAATCAACTAGTGGTGATCATAATAATACTAATAGTAATACTAACAATAATAGTGGTGATAATCATCATGAACAACAAAATGGTAAACAAGGAGATGTTTCAACACCTGGGTATTGGAGTGGCATGTTGGGTTCTAGAGGATCTTGGTAGCTTTACTCAATATTTGCACAAATTATGGAGTAATTAATATGGTTTTTTCCTTTTTCTTTTTCTCTTTTTTTACTTAATTTTCTTGTTTTAAATCTCTTAAATCTGATCCATCTCCTTTGTTCTTTTAGATTTTCTTAATGGGGTGATATCTGATATGACTTGTTTTGAGGGTTTTTTTTTTCTTTTCAAAAAAAAAAAAAAAAAAAAGAGCTAACAGATAATAGGGATACAATATGGGTTTATGATTTCTCTTAATTTCTGATTAGCTTGTTAATTAATTTCTGATGATTGTGTGATTTTGAAGTGGGAAAAAATTTAGTTTTTTACTTTACAAAAAAAAAAAAAAAAGGAAAAGCCCATAATTTTTGAGGGGCTTTGCCCATATACCATGTTAAGCAAAGTTAATTAGCTTAGCTTATGGTGTTTGTCTTGTATTGGAAGAGGAATTTTCCAAGATGATGTTGCATCAGTGTCTTAGTGTCATTGGTTGGCTTGCTATATATGGAGGAAAATAGTTTAATTATCATTGTATTTAATTACTATAATTTGGTAGTTTTTGTATTGAGAGCACTTGTTTTTATCAAAGGGTTTGTATGTTGATACTAATTAATTAATGAATTAATTACTATTACTCATAATTAATGATGAAATTCTATGCTTTTGTTTTATTCACCGTTTTTATTGATTTGTTTTAAAAATTTTAAAGATGATATATGATTATCTAAATAAGCATGTACAGATCTCCAAAATGATTTTTCTTTGAAAAACAAAAAATCAAAAAACAAAAAGAGAAAAAAAAAAAATGAATAAAAGTGGAGGTCAGATGATGTGTGCTCAACAATATGATTGTATTTGTATTCTCTTTCCCTTGTTTTATGAGTTCATGCTAGGAGGTTTAATAACAAGGAGGCCCCATTTTTAAGGTCAAGTGTGAGATTTTTTGCAGCTATTAATTAAAGCATATTTTGTCCATGATAATGAAAGGAGCTTAAATAAAGCAATTAAAGCCCATAAAAAACAAAAATAAATAAGAGTAAAATTAAAATCCCAGGTATGATTTCTCATGACTTCACATGGGGCTTTCCAATAAAGTGTTAAGTGTCTTTGATGTTAGACAGCTCTTCTATCTTTCAAGTTATATAATTAAGTGTAAGTCTTATTTTGTTGTGCATTTTTAGATTTGGGGATGATATATCTTTCCGGAGAAGGCCGTATAATTTAGTGATGAACGCTATATCTATCTGGTGGGTACGGAGTATTAATTACATAGTCGAACCACCACTGTTAGTACTTGCTCCACTATCATCAAATTTCAAGTTCAAATATGTACAAATGTAAATATATAATGCTGGTTTCACCTACTAAATTTCTATATCCAAACACTAGTCATTTTCCTTCCTCCCTTGGCTCAACAAGTACCACTAACCATAATACTATTCCTATTGAGTGTGGATTTTGAGTAATTAATATCAACATTTTTTTTTTTTGGCTTTAAAAATTTTCATATTTGTATATTTTAGAGATTGTGTGAAAGATCTGACAAAGACCCTCCTGTTTTTTGGTCTAACAGGTGGGAAGGGGGTGCTTACTGGGACCCACAAACATTCTCCTAGGGTAGTGTGCCTAAAGGAATAATCTTGCCCACTTAATGGATCCATCTAGATCTAGACCTTCTAATGTGATAATTTTTTAATTATATCCTAATTATATAATTAATACTTAAATTATACAACATACAATCAATATTAATATACTAGTATATACTCAGTTATTAGTCACTAGTATATTTTATTAAAGAAAAACGTTTGATCATCAGATAGTTTCATTATACAGGTCAATCTAACTCGAGTTAGCGGAGAAGGCGGTCCCTTACTATACTGTGGGTATTAATGTAGAAAGTGTGTATTTGTTTGCTGTTATCCACCAGATAATGTTGAGCGTAACAAGTGGGTAATTGTTGAGAGAGAGAGAGAGAGAGAAAGAGAGGCATGCAACATGATATGCAGTTCCCCACCTCATGATGATGATGAATTCATAGGGAGTTGCTTTTTCTTGTTTCTTACTCCTTGGGTTTGTCTTGTCATTTCCACTGCATTGCATTTTCATTTTCATTTTTCAGGAATTTTTGTTTACAAATTAAATATGGAGGATTATATGATATTATCTGAAAACAAGAATTTTTATATTTGTGGTAAAAAAGACAGCTTCAACATGCAATTTTATAGAATGTGTTTAGCTATTTTCTGAAAAATGGTTGTTTTTTAGAGGTTTTGTGACCTAAGGTCGAATATCTGTTCGATCAAATGGAGACAAATGTTTATAGTACGTACATTTCAAGTTTAGCACCCCAGTCTCCTATCGTCCTATGAATCGTACGTACTAAAGAAAAAGAATAGAGAGAAGGGCCAGAAGGCTGATTTTGGTTTGTTGTATTGGGAATCAACATTTATTTGTCTACCATTTAGAACTACTCTCTCCGTCTATTCAAAAAAAAAAAAAAAAAAAAAAAACTACTCTCTCCGTCCCTCTGTATTTTCCCTATATTCAAAATATACACTACAGCGTAATTATAAGAGTTGTTACTCTAAAATTTCACCTTTATGAGTTTAAAGTTGTGGTAAATGTTATATGTAGGACTTGTTTTCTTTAACTAATTGTTTAAGATACTTATTATTTATTCTTTAATAGATTCATATTAAATTAGACTAGATAAAAAACATTCAAATCAAAACTTTTAATCATCATTTACTTATTGTTAAATATTGTTAATTGCACGTTAAAAAATCATGAAAATTATTTATATATTTGAAAAGTTCATAATGAGAGGACTCTAATAAGATCCATTTAATAATACGAGTATTTATCTATATAGATTAATACTATTAAAATGTGGTTAAATCAAATCAAACCAAATAAAAAAATTCAGATCAGACCTTATTAAAATCAAACCGAGTCTCTTTGTTTAGGTGAAGAGAACAAGTTTAAATAGGACACATTTTTAGGGGAAACTCAAAATTGAATATGAGGCAAATAAATAAAGACGGGTGAAGTAGTCAGGGACTTGGGAATAGAAAGTAATTTAACAACTCCTAAGATGGGCAAAATAGTCATTTCCAAACCCATGACCGCTCATACTGTCATACACCATGATAACCACCACAATGTTGAAAGCCGACCTGATACTTAGAGGTGACAATTCAGATACTAAGCTGGGTTTGTTGAGGTCGGGTTAGATTTATATTAAAGTTGGGTCAAAATATGAATCGTTTTTTTTTTTTCAAGTCAAATTGAATCGTGAAATTCTTGACATCTCTACCTAGTAGCTAGATGAAGTAGGTCTTTTTAAGTCGATATATGTCTCCTTTTTTTCCTTTTTTGAAGAAGCTACGTGATACCACGATAGGTTGATAGAAATGAGCAATGAGCGGGAACTGTATATAACCCATAGAGTTGGAAATACTTCATATAATTGGTATGAATAAAGTCCTTTTAGAATACATTTTATAGATAGTAAAAAAGATGCTTGACCTTTCGAAGGGATAAGATTGCACACATTTGAACAATTGAACTTGTTAAAGACTTAAAACTCTATCGATCAGCTCTTATGATTAAGAGAGTCAGCCAATTGGGGGAATGATTAAGAGATCATAGACTTTAGTGTGGATGTCAATGAAGAGAATTAGTATGGAAAAAGGTTAATTCCATTGAAGAATACTCAAGTATTTCTCGTATAATAATTGAACTTAAGTTTAAACGAAATCAAGAAAAAAAAGTTACGGTAAGATAAAGGTGGTATGCCAATAATCGTTCTAGAACTCATTGTAACATTATATTAATTTCTAAATTGCACCTTTTCTGTTAATTTTTACTCTTTGTAACTGCCAAAGGGCAAACACTCTTTACGACTTTACATAATCATCTATTAATCTATACATAAGACTTTGACTTAATTATATTAAGTGAAAAATTAATACTCGTACCAAGTATGATACTATATGTAACAAGTGGGTTTATATATTTTATGATAAAGTATATGATTATAACATTTGAAGATCGATTATATTTGATAATTAATCACGTATTGAAAAAAAATAATATTTATTGAAAGATTATTACCGAATATAGATATTAGTAATGATATATAAAGTGAGACAAAATAATCAAAGTAGAAAAAAGCTGTGATTTTACATATCAATGAAGTTGGATTCCTTATGCTTTAATTTATATGCTCTACAGTCTACGCTGATGCTTTCAGCTTTCGAACTACGGAGATAGGGCGATAAGATTTTGTAGAGATATCTAGCTTTTTATCAATTAAATTAGGTCCCCCTACACTCAATTGATTCGTATATAATTATTGATGCAAACTTGACAATAATATGGAGTATGATTTAAACAACACGAACAGAACAGATTTCGACAGAGTAGAATAGGTGTCAGTGAAATAGAGCTCAGCAGAGTAGAACATACCAAAATAGTCAACAGTTTAAAAGAACAAGGTCTAAAACGGTTACAAGTTTTTAATTGATTTTCACCGAATAAAACTTATATTATTGATTTTTATTTTACTAATTAACCGGGGAAGAATAAAATGCATATTTTAAAATCAATTTCATTTTAATGTTTCCCTATCAAAAACCTTATACGTATATATTGTCTTTATTACCGCCAGAAAAATTGATCTCCCTGAATTACTCTGACCTTAAAAAAGAGTGTAGTGGTTCTGTGAAAGGGATGTATGAGAAAAAAATTATCTTATGATGATAGATGGGGAAATAATTTTGGGGCCTAAGAGCCAAAGATTCACAACAATATTTTATTTTTGTAAAACATGATGTACGGAGTTAGCCTATAGAGAAACTTATAGCATCACTATGAAACGGATAGAGTAAATTAATGTATACTCCCTCCGTTTTATAATAATTGTCACGATTAAAAGTGTACATATCTTAATAAAAATATAGAGTAGACTTGTGGGCTTTAATAATATAATATATAGTAGTTCGTATGAGAAATAATACTCGTAGAAAAGTAGAGAGAGAGAAAAATTAATAAGAGAGATAACAAAAAGTGTTGTAATTATTATGAAGCAGATATAAAAGAAAAATGTTGCGAATAATACAAAACGAAAGGAGTATGAATCTTATGTTTATACTGTTTGTTTTTTTTGTTTTTTTTTTGTTTTTTTTTTTTTTTTTTACATCAATAAAACACATAAATGGAAAATCAAGTAGTAAAGAGAACCCAAAATACATAATTAATAATCACCATAAAGCATTAAAAGTGTGTGTATGTCCATACTTAGCTTAAGCAACTTTAGTTTAAACACTAAAGAAAGACTAATTTAATGGTGAGATGGTGGGGAAGTTAAACTTTCATACTTGTTTAGATTATTATTTGACATACTTGTATAGATTATAGAAGTATATACTCACATCAAATAGTGAAAATGTGGCATGCTTAATCGGGACAAAGGTGAGATTATCTTATTGTATAATAAATAAAATTAAATTAATAGATTCTTCATTCTCTAATTTCAAAGGTTTTAATAAGATGACAAAAGATGAAGCTCTTCTCTTATGGAAAAAAATTCAATGCACTTTTTATATCTGTATATACTCGATTAATAGTACTGTATCATGGTTGATCGAGGAAGATGAGCAACTCTCAACTTATTACTTAATTTAAAATGTGAAAGGATCATTTCTATTTTGGATCAACTAGTGAGCTCTCAAGTCTTGAGCACCTTCTAGCTCAAGTTCAAGCTTTCCGAGGTGGTGCGTATCGAGTTCTACTATGGCCCTTTTACACCCTAAGTTCCATACAGCAAAGAACATTGGCAAGCCTAAAATAATCAAAAGCTAAATTTACCGATTGCCTGTGACAATGGTAAACACTTTTACATATGGATATTGCCTCACCTATTCTATCCTTTGATGCTGACATTAATAGACAAACATGTTTATTTCATGAGTAACTAGTTCATGCAATCAGCAGACAGGCAGTCCAAAAACGCGTATAAGCTAGACATATCAGCTCAGGTACTTGATATTGCCATTGACCACTAAGCCAAAATTTTGGTTATACACCCTTTCCATTATAAAAATGACACCATTATATGCAAAACAATTAAGAATCATACAATAGCAGATTATGGAAGTGAGAAATTTTTAATCAGTTTTCTCCATTAATTCCAAATATACGAACCCTGTGCATATGAGGGAACTTGGCAACCACAAGCACAAAAACAGCAAGAGTGTTGAAGAAAAGCATTGGGTTCTGATAGTCAGTTGTGTGCGATGCAATCAAGTACCTGTGAGAAAATAGACATCCGTAGTAAATACTTGGTTCTACAAGCAAAGTTACGCAAGAGATACCACTTTGGAATCAACAAATACAAGTATGAAGTACTATGATAAAAATGTCTGGAAAAGGCCGTCACTTGTGCTGTAATTAGTAATGAATAATGAATGGATTTTCTCATACTTTGCATATCCTCACTTCAAATTACTCTAGGATTAGAATTTCTAACATACGATTACTTGAATCACGTGATGGAAGAAGGATAGAAATAACACAGCTTGTATTAAAGGTTACGTTTTATAAAATCACACCATATTGTTGAATAAGAGAGGCAGGGCAAATATGTAAGACAACTAATTTCACACATAAGAAATAGTTCAACAATAGTAACTTCTAACAACTACAAAGTGTTCCATTACCAAGCAACATATAAATGACATATTATAACCACCCAATCCTCTTGCTTTAACTAGGGAAAAGAAAAACTTTTTGTTAGTCACTCAGTTAGATGGCAAATGGTGAGAACCAAACAATTGCACCCGTCAACCAAGTGTTCACAAATATTATCAAATCATAATGCTGTATGATATCTTACTATTATCTGTAACCATTAAAATGACCAATCACAAAAGAAATTTTATCACTTTTAAGGAAATAAACTATAGGCTTCATATCATAAATGACAGACAAAGTCAAACGAATCTTCAATAAATTGAGAACTGCTGAATAGATAGCTTAGAAAACGCTTCTCGAATTACACTGCCCAAATCATTAACACTTGAAGTTAATTAACCTTTCTATGTTGCTTGGATAGTCCAACTCAGTAGTTCACCTTAAGCATCTGTGTCAAGCATTTAATACTCTAACATGGAATGGAGAACTGGAGGCTTGACACTTCATTTTGGACCCCAAACATGGAAAATTTTCATATGACAGCCAAGTCCGAGTATCATAGATTGTTAAAATGTCAATTAGGACTTATTTTCTACTCCGGTATGACTAATGTAGCAACAGGTTAAACACCAGCCTAAGCTTTTAAAGGCGCATCATTCATGAGTTTTTGGTAATTGATGTAGTATATAAATATATACTTCGTAATATATTGTGGGATTTTCTGCTCACAAGTACAATCACTAGAAAATTGACATAAAACTATCCTGCCACATTAATAAATAATCAGTGCAACTTGAAGTACTGTGTCTAGGTCTCTAGGACTCTAGGTGAATCGAATGACTCAGAGGGGGCAACCAATGCTACCACACCTGACAAAGGCTTAAAGGCTTACATTTCCCAGATATCTGCCTTCAGTCACAACCAGATAAGCAGCAGATTGCCAGAATCTTCTAATAAAGTTGACAAACAATTGTTCCTTCCTATGAGTAAGGTCGAAAAGTTTGAATGTGCACAGAGCAAGGAAGAATCTACGGAGGGATTAACAGGGGCCTCCCTGCGAGTTTGTGTAATACATATATAAAATGTCAGCTCGAGATTGCAACCTGGGTTCTGGCATAATGGTTCTTGGATGGAAGTCAATCATATCCTAAACTACCTAAAAGACATGTTCTAGCCTCCTCAACCTTGTGTTTTCTTCTCTCAATGGCTAACAGCTGAACACTACCCTTTTGTGCTCCAGCATCACCCCCTCCCCCCGCCCCCTAAAAAGTAAATCAGTTGGCTTCACCCCTAGCACAAGAATACAACTTACAGAACAAACAAGGCGAAAACTTGAAATAGACTCATTCCTACATATGTCTGTTCTATATTTCTGACATTTAGAGTTTATATGATTTTAAAGATACTCACAATACCACAGGAATAACGGTGAGAAATTTCCTATTCCGAGTAAGCTGCTGGCCATTTTCAATCTGCTCCCACCAAGTCAACCCATTGTAGATACCTTGATCATCAGAAAATGGTGTGCCTTTCTTCCAATGAAAGCAGTGATAAGTGACCTGAGTGAAAGAGCAAAAGCGGAATGCATTAATAAAACATGTTCAAGAAATATGTAAACATTTTTCTTCTACCAACCAACAGTTAATTACCATCCAAATATCTTCCCACTCTTTACAACTGAACAAAAAATCAACCAGCATAGAGCAAACAGTATAAAAACTACAAATGCATCTAATAGTCATCTCAGAAATCAAGAAGACGCGAGCCAGAGGAGCCACAGAAGAGATATGCTCAATTGCAGAATTCAGTATAACTGTTGGTAGTTGAGTTGAGTTTAAATAAAGAAGAACAATTGAACAAATGATTAGTCAGGCTCATGAACCTCAGGATAATTGAACTTGCAAGGCAATCTGATCATGATTACCCAAAGTCAAAATAAAACAACAATCACCGCGATCACCAAAACCCGCAAAATTCAGTTAATCAGTCACCTCTATGGCACAGTTTACTTGACCAATATACAATTTTCAGATCAAGTAATTAGATTTATTGGGTATTGTTTACTCAGCAAATTGAATTCCACATAATCTCAACAAGCGAGCATAATCATTCATCAAACAATATTAATCCAATCTACTTTTCCAAGGCAGAATTTTTTTAGGGTTTATACCATTCTAAAACTAAATCTTCCACATAAATAAACAAATCTTCCCTAATCCCCATACATTCAAAACAACCAAATTTCCAATTTTGCGCCCCTTTTCTTTATCATCAAATACACCCAAATATACCCATTAATCCTTGATTAATCAGAACCCCAGAAAACAGAGATCCAAACCCAGAAAAACAAAACAAAAATACAATCAAAGAAAAAGGGGATTAAATTAAACCCTAAAAAATAATGGGAGGAGAGAGAAACTTACGAGAAAATGAGAAAGATGAACAATGGTCCAAGCCATACCAGCAGAACAACCAAGGAGAGAGAGAGCAAGAAGCCATGAGAAGAAGAGAATGAGAATGTAGGTAGTCCATACACCTGGATACGTCATCCACTCTGTATTCTTATTCACTTCTTTCGATGCTTCTGCTCTCACATACATCAATTTCTTCTCCATTTTTCTTGTTCAATTTTTCTGGGTTTTTTGTTTCAGATTTTGTATAAACTATAAATATCAAATAAAGGGTATAAGAAGATTTTGATTTCTAAGTTTAGGGTAGGATATATTTGAAGGTCGATTTCCAGGATTAATCTTATTCAGTCTTCTACGAAAATACAAGTATATTAATTGTAGATTGGCTCAACAAACTGTACTAAAAATCTAAAATAAGAATTGAGGTGCAAATGTGCAATTAACTTCAAAGTCCACACGGTGTAGCCGTATAAGAATGAATAATTTTGGTGTCGGTTATCAACTTATCAACCCGATTGGGCAATTTTTAGTTAAATAGTTTGTCAAATAATCCATAATTCTTATATATAAAAAAAAAAAAAAAAAAGAGTAGAAGCGTGTATTATAACTAAACAAAGATAGATGTAGCCGTAACATACTAAAATTAGCGATAGGATTGGGGTTAAGTAAAATACAAGAGTTAGCAAAATGTCAAAATTTTGTGTATAGAGTTGTTTTGTTTTGACAAACTGTTATAATTGTTGTAGATGAGATTTGACAAATTCCGTTGCCTTTAATTTTATTGCATTATTATACAATTTTCTAGGAGTAAGTCGAGAATCTCTTTTTTTTTTGTAAGCTATGTTTATTTTGAATTGATTTAAGTGTATAAATGAATTGTGTTTGCTTCTCTCCCTCATAAACATAGCTCTAAAGGTTACCAATAGTGATTTGGCCAATAGTAGCCCCAATTTTCCTTTTTTTTTTAGTTAGTTCTTAAGTTTATGTCCATAACAAAGTTCATTCTCTCTATCAAAAGAAGTTTCAATCCATATATCGAGTTTTATCTCTAACTTTCTTTTATAAAGGGTTGAGGGTCATTATTCTTTATGTTCCACTACAAAATATAAATTAGTTCATTGATAGATACTTGACTGTTCAATTTTTTCATCTGCATTGAATCAAATCAAGGCCAATTAAAAATGCAACTAATCATGTATTCCTTGTGAAATGAAGTATGAAACAACAAATTAAAGAACGAGAAAAATTGTAGGACCTTATCTACAACAATCATCATAACTTCTACATATTGTGTTTCTCTTAAAACTTTAATCCACTATAAATATAAACATTTGCATTAGTTTTTGAATTACACAAACTCAAGCATAATCGGGTTTCATTCATCTTCACATCCCAGTCTTCTGCTTTCTTCATGGTATAGAGCGATTGAGATGCTCATAGGAGCACAATTCAGTCTCATATGCTTTCATAGAAGTAAAATTAGAGGGTTAGAGCACTAAAAACTCCAAACTAAATTGGAAAAGTTGGTGATTAGAGCCAATATACACTAAAGTAACTCCAAACTGAACACACATAGCTTCACTTTTGAGCGTTGCTACTAGAGTGGACCATGTTCACCTAACACGTACAACCACAACAATCATAAGTAACTACAAGTATTATTAGAAGAAGCCATGCATTTTGCGAAAAATCATACGAATTTCTTATTGTTGAAGGAAATCAGTTAGAAGAAACACAACTACATGTTGGGGATTTTGTGTTTAACAAGGGTCACAAAGAAAGCAAACAAAATAAACTGGTAAAATCTTCGAGGCGTGAACGGAATCGCTTTCCCAAAAGTATAATTCCGACCCTATACTACAAACGAGTTTCACGGAAATTTACTTAGGAGATACAACGAAGAACAATTGCAATCACAAGTAGGATGATTACAATACAATGTAGATAAGTGTATGTGATTTGTGATGATGATAAATATAGAGTTTGCAAAAGACCTTCAAGAGAAAAACTAAGTTTCGGATCTTTTTTTCTTGAAGTATCTCCAACATATGTTCACTGAACATATTTATATATAAAGCAAAAGAAACCAACAGTCACAAAGTAACTGTCAAACAACCAAGCAAAACTAACGAGAAAACCGTCAGTTTCTAAACTCCTCTGACACGCGCCCGATCGGGCCGGCCACTGTCCGACCGGGCGGCAGAGACGATTTCTAGAACTGATCCTCGCGCCCGATGGGGCGAGCACCACCCAGATCGGGCGGTAAACCGGGCCAGCTACTATTACTTCTCTAAACCGTGAAGTGTTCTGCCTTCTTTCAACCTTTTTACCAAGGTTAATTAATCTTGTTATTTGCTTTAATAATCTTGTTTAATTAATCTACAACACCATATCCTAAGTAAATTAATTAATTACATGAATTTTGTCTCCAATTCTCAAATTAATTCAACACTACACAATTCAATTTGTGGGGTCTAGTTTAATACTATAATACAACAAACAATTTAGAGTAATGACATCGTTCCCCACTTCAGATCCCTCTAGTCTATTGATCAAATGTCATGGGGGCTCTTTGGGAGATTTCCCTTTAACTCCTCCCCTTACATGACTCCCCTTTACCTTACAAAAAAAAACGAGGCTTTTAAGAGAGATATCAAACCAAACTTTTGATGAACAAGCCGAGCTTGATCTCACAAAGCCTAACCAGCTTCCAGCTGAAGTTCAAGCTTGCCTAGCTGACTAGCTGTGCCTTCAAGTTTCACTCGGCTCATATACACCAAAGTGCATACCGCATACGTCAAAGATATATTAGCAAGCCCAAAATAAACAAAGCTGAATCTCACAACTGTGTAATGTGCAAAACGTCTACAACTGGCTATTGCTTTACCTATCTGTTAAGCCGACATGAATTGAAAAAGGTATGTCTTTCACAAGAATTCATTTCATGTAATCAGCAAATAAAATCAGAATGTTAATACGAACATCCACTAAAGAAAGTAAATATAAACACTTCGCCAAAATTTTGTTGAAAATACACCTTTCCACTATAAAACAATCAATATGTGCATAACAATCAAGGATCCTACAGGGTTACAGGCTTACAGCAGCTGAGACTGGAAGTTGATACTTAGAGAACTTTTAATCATTGTTCACCGTTAATCCCAAAAATTCGCACCCTATGCATACGAGGGAACTTGGCAACCACTAGCACAAAAACGGCAAGAGTGTTCAAGAAAAGCATTGGATTCTGGTAGTCTGTTGTGTGAGATGCAATTAGGTACCTGCAAGGCACAGGACATAAGAACTTTTTTCTACAAGCAAAGGGTACAAAAGAGAGTTCATAGTTATAAGACTTAAAACTTCCGACAACTAAAATAACAGTTTTCAGTCTCCTTTAGTGACACAGCAGGTAAGTGATAAGCCTATAAACACCAAAAACATCTTACCTCCAACAAGGGAAAGCATAAATCACAGTGAGGCAGATGGCAATGGTGATTGATGACACAATCAAACATTTGTCCAAATCACCAAAGTGTTCACTAAAAGCTATTCGTTCATAATAAAAGTTACCGGGTACCAATAACACAACCAAGCTTGAGCGATTCAATGTTTAGAGAGGTCAAGACAGACAAAATCATTAAGAGTTTGACTGAAAAAGGATGAGCAAAACTAATCATATAAAATTCCTCAAATTACAACACAGACAATTAGAATCGAAAAGCTCCACATCAGGGATCTTTAGAGTAGCTTGACAAAGGCAATTATCTGTGTCACAATGAGACAACCGATACTCTAACATGGGCATGGACACTTGACTATTCATTTTGGACCAAAAATCATGCAAAATTTTTCATAGAAAAACAAAGTGAGAAACATAAATCTATTTATTCACATGTCAATCTTGTCGTAATTCTGTATATTGCAGTACTTGTCTTAAAGATAAGCTTTCTGCTTACAAAGATAGGCTGAAAGAACTGAGATAAAGAGAGAAGTCACCTGGTCAAATTTATGCACAAAGAACAGTGTCCAGACTGAAGCGAAATCTAACTAAGATGGGGTAACCAATACGGAAAAATACTACAACACTTTATAGGTAAAAAAAATATATAATGCCACATAAAACAGATGATCAGAGGCTCAGGTTTCATAGTTTCTTCATTCTGTCACAACCTGAAAATAAACAGATAACTGCCAGAACCTCATATCTAACAAAGTTGTAAACATTTTGTTCCTGCCTTATAGTAAGATGGAAAATTAATAGAAAAAACAAGTCAAACACTTAATTAAAGAGTAAACACATTCTTAAGGTAACTATGATGGCCTATATACTCACAACAACACAGGGACAACGGTGAAAAATTTCCTATTGCGGGTAAGTTGCTGGCCATTTTCAATCTGCTCCCACCAGGTCAATCCATTATAGATGCCCTGGTCTTCAGAGAATGGTGTGCCTTTCTTCCAATGAAAGAAATGATAAGTGACCTGAGCAAAAGTGGAATGCATTACTTCGAAATTTGATCAACAGATAATGAGATATGTAGGAAACAAAACAGTGGGGAAAAAACGGTAAGGAAAATATGCTAGTAGCCAAAGCATCCAACGTAATGAAAATGAATATGTTAGCTAGTAGCCTAGCAATCATCATAAAACAAACAGTTCTAGTACCCTAAGATAACAACCCAACTACATAAGCTTCTACACTATACCTCCCAGAAAGCATGCAGACATGAGCAGAGGTGCCACATGAATAATATGCTCCATGGAAGAGTATATGTTATCCAGAGTAAACATACATACTGCTCTAGACAACTGAGTCTATAAGAAGAGCAATATGATGTTTGATTTTGCTAGGCTGATCTACAAGATGGGAATTCATCATGATAAGTGAAGCGATATGAAATCAACAATTCTTCATCTGACACTGAGATCAACAACTGATGATGCTTTTGATATTCATCATGAGATTATTATCTTCAAAAGCAATATTTCTCCCATGAATACACAAATTCCTTCCTTATTGCACTAATGCTCATACACCAATAGATTGATTCCCATTCTTGCGATATTTTGTCTTAATTAGTGAAGATCATTAGAAAATGATTCGTCCTTAATTAGTTAAGTACTTAAGAAACCCCTTGTTACATCAAATTTTTCATAAGAAATGCTACTATGCTAGCAACTGCATATAGAGCAGTATCAGTACCCCACCAACACTAACTTCTCAAAAACTGTAACTCCAAATTATTGAATTAATACCTCCTCTACTTAATAATTGCAACACTTTGACTTGTATACTATTCAAACACACTTTGGTAATTAAATCTAATATAACATAATCATTAAAGTTAATAAATCACAATCATGTACGATCTTGGTAGATTCATCTCAAAGTACAATATTGCAATCTTGAGAAAGAAACTAAGTAAGAATCAAAGCCCAATTTATGCCTTATTTTATTGGTGACTCAATAAAAAGTGATAAATTTCTTCCTATATTAATCAAGAGACCCTTTTAAATATCCAAAAAGGAAGTTCCAAGTACCCCACTAACATAAATTTTTTAAAACAAAGCTAAAGTGTCCAGATTTATTTAACAAGAAACAAAACCCAATTTCTAAATTCTTATACTACTTGTATTATGATTTTTCTTAAAACAAAGCTAAAGTGTCCAGATTTATTTAACAAGAAACAAACCCAATTTCTAAATTCTTATGATTGGGTGATTATCAATTACAGTGAACCCTAAAGATCCAGCCTATGAATGAATAACAACTTTCACAATATCAACGATTAATGAAACATCGAAACAATCAAGAAAATGAGGTAAAATAATTTCAAAAAAGGAGAGAAAAAGAAGCTTACGATGAAATGAGAAAGATGAACAATGGTCCAAGCCAAACCAGAAGAACAACCGAGAAGAGAAAGAATAAGAAGCCAAGAAAAGAAGAGAATGAAAATGTAAATACTCCATAAACCTGGATAATCTACCCATTCTGTATTCTTATTCATTTCTTTTGCTGCTTCTCTTGTAACATACATTTTCTTCTCTATTTTCTTCTAGTTTTACCACTTTAAAGATTGAAAACTTATGAATTTTATGAAATTAATTTGATCCACTGTAATAGTGGGTGTTATTAATTTCGATTGATTTGGAAAATTGATGTTGCTTTTATTTTGTTTGCTAAAAAGATTGAAATGGGTGTTAACAATATAATATGGCCTATTTGGGAAAGAAGACAAGAAAAAGATTGATTTTTTTTCTAAATATATTAAGGATGAAGGATTTGGATTAATACTCCGTATTGTTTTCTAAAGGGGTTGATGGCAGGAAACTTCCTATTGTTAACTTATTAATGTGGGTGTCATGGAATGCACTTTATTTGACTACAAGATTAGATATTTAGAAGAATAACTAAATTCTCTTATATAAATACCCTCAATGAAGATTATTCAATGATATATCCAATTATTCAAAGAGAATTATTCGACTTTAAACTCAATTTGTGTTTGAATTAGATTACTACTTGATTGATGTATCATACTAATATGCAATATATTCAATGACTTAAATTACAAGTATTCTAAACCATCCATTGTATACATCACCCAACTTGAAACATTTGATCAAATTTTTAAATGGAGATAGACTCGATAAAATCAACTGCACGAGGGTGTGAAGGCTTGACCATTTATTTGAGCACTCATGAGCAATCCAAAAAAATACTTAGCTAAGAAAATTCAAGAAGTATACTCCTATAAGGAGAAGAAAGTTATTCTTAGTTTGTATACTTGTATGAAGTTTTAAGCTTAATACAACATATTTTGAGCTTTGGGCTAAAGGTTAGCAGCATCCTCGTGCGCGATGTGCCACCATAGTTTTGGTCAGCTTGGTTTGGAACATGTGAGCACCATGGATACTGTGGTCATGTGGTGTGCCTTCTTATATTGGGCCATTCCGGGATGAGAGTATGAGATCTAAATACTAATACTTCTCAATTCTCATGGTTCGTGACTATCAAATTGCCTAGTGACAAAAAAGAATAAGATGTAGGGCTGTAGGCGATTTTGTTCTTGGTTGTTATCTTGAATGATGTACAAAGACAGTTCAAAGACTTAATAGGGCTGGCTCCCTACGAACCTTCTGAAGAAAGGTCATTCTCATTCATAACTATATGGAAAAAAATTAAAGAGTTAGATCGTATCATCGATCTACTGGTAAGATACAAATTAATTACTATATATGTACAAAATTTGTCAACATTGTGACAAATTCTGTACATTCATGGTTCCAGTAATTCTACTATAGCTTGTGCACCATGAATTGTGAATTCGTCATCTCAATAGAAACCTTAAGCTATATTAAGGCTCAAGCATGAAATATTTCTAAAAAGAACAATAGGTCCAGATAAATGTGATTAACATCAAACATTTTCATTGCGCATGAACTGAAGCATGTCACCATAGGCTTAAATCAATACATGAAAATGCAATATACAGTAATACAGCTAACAGCAAGCATAGGAGGAGTGAGTAGAAAACCAGGTCAAGGACAGCTTGTAAAAATTAGGTTAATGCTCACGACTTGAATCCATTGATTTACAATTCTCAATTGTGCTGAAATTGGATTGTAAGTAGAAAATGATCAAATTACATACTCTTCTGACAGATTAGGGCCAAAAGGAATGATCAGGAAGATAAATCAGAGCTCACCGAGTCATTACTTACTGTATCCAACCCCTCTACTAACCTTCTCTTAGAAGACTTTGTTCTGTAACACCATATCTCAAAAGCTTCAGTTAAGTCAGGATAGCCTAACTGTTCAGATTCCATCCAATCACCCAGTATATCAGCCTGGTCATTTGATGGCAATGCTACTATAACCGAAACGATAGCTCCCTGGATGCCCTGGCATAGGTCTTCATCCATCCTGTAGGGGAAGCCTGTCTCGTCATTGCCCACAGAATCCAGAAGAGGCTTCATTTTCTGAATATAAGGAAGCCATGTCTTCAACAATTGCATCCTACATGCAGAAGGCAAAATTACAACGCCATAGCCCACCGCATCCAAAACCTTTGCAGTAATCTCGATAAGCTTAAACTTTAAACTCCACATGACAGATTCCAGCTTTGGGTGTTCAGCCATGCTTAGTATGAAGCTTGATAAATCAACCCACTTCAAGACAAAATCTCCCATTAAATTTATCTTTGGAAGCAAATTGCATAACCATTCAAGACCACTTAGATTGTGCAACATATTATTCTCAGAATTTTCAAAGGAAATGTCAGAGTGTGATAGGAGTGATGAAAATTCCTTTTGGAACATCATAAACATCTGAGAAAGACCCTTTCTTATCTCAGATCTTACTTCATCATCAGCAGTAACTAGTGGGGTTTCTTCATCTTCCCCTAGCATATACTCTATCTGCTCTTGAGCGGAGATCCTAATTTCATCCCCAAATGGAGGGCAAGGGGGAGAGATGGACATGGCATATCGAACTGCAGCAAGAAATACATTTTTGGTAGAATTTGGATCTAGAGGCTTAAGCCGGGCCAAAATAGGCAAGGCTATATCACCGAGTTTAGGCACAATTCTTAATATCTCCTCCTCTTCCTTGTCTTCCCAAGGAACAGCTTCTAAGTAATCAACACAGGTTTTCGCAATTTCTTCACATTGTAAAGACACTGCTACCTGGAGAACACCAAGGGCTGAATTTACGCTTTTCCATGAGTCAATAAGTGAGCTGGCAGGAAGGTGAAGGTGGTTCAAGAGATGAACATAGTGATCATAGTCAACAACTGAGCAATGAACTTCAATGCAAGAACCAAAAGTAGGGGACAAGAGCTGATCCGCAAAAAATTTGCTCTTTCCTTTCAAGACGGAAGGTTTAAAAAAGAAAATTCGTTGGGTTCCTTGCTCACTAGTTCTCAAGCAAACGGCAATGTCTTTGATATTATGATCATCTCTGGGTTCACAGCTCTTTTCTACTGCAGTTTCATCCATATGTTGTGAGAAAAGTCAAAATGACTCATACTTGTGCAGCTGAAATGAAGTACGGGTGCCATTGACATCAGAAAACTACATAAATCATGCAAATCAATGTCCGGAAATAGTGTCATATTTACAGCTATGATATTCAAGTCCCTAGCTAATTCGCTATACCAGAAATGGAATCCAGGGTTTCATAAATGGAGATACAGCAAAAGTAAAAAAGACATACTACACGTTACATGTCTTATCTTTTCAAGTAATGCAAATAGTGTAACCCAATATTGTACTAAGGAGAAAGTGTTCCATAAGTTATGAATCTTAAGATCATTATTTTTAGTTGTTTGTAGATAGTTTGCAGATTAAATTGATTTAAGTACATCTTTCATCAATTCCTAATTAAATTAAGTTCATAACAACGAGAAACACAATTCACAATACAGATAACACGATCAACCAATTATCAAACCTTTCAACAGCAATCATTACTTCAATTCCATACAAAAATACACAATGGTAACAATATATCAAGTTTCTCCACCATTATTGATTCATACTAGCATAATAACTTTACCAAATTAACATAAAATCAGTCACATACACAATATCAATCAGTCAATCAATTAATTCATAAGCATATAAATCAAACAACTGAACCCATTATATCAACCTGATTGATTAATAAACAAATTCAAAGTTCAGAAAGTCGATCAATAAAATAATAAAACAATCGAACGACTTAACAGACAGAGTAAATAAATCACGAATTCACCTAAATATGTTCAAACTTTTATTCAGCCAAACCCTAATTCCTAAATAAATCCAAAGTTGATACCCAAATTTTACAAAAATTGTATTCAATTAATAAAGTACAAAAGCTCTGAAACAAATCTCGAAAAAATGAAAATGAAATGTAAGAGAGAGAAAAGTACTAACATAGAAATGGCGCGGCGATTTTGCGAATTAGCGGTATTGCTGGTGGCTGTTGGCTGTTGCGGTAGAGCGGTCTTTACGGTAGTTTACTGTAGTGAAGAGAGTATGTGTATAGACTATACACTATAGACTTGAGGAGAGTCGTGGGGCTTGACGCTTTTTCAGCTCAATTGAATTAAACTAAACTAAATTGATTTAAGGTACATAAGGTCTGTTCTGATACGATTATTTTCAGTTCAGTTAAGCTCAATTCTAATAAGTTTAATTCAGTTCAGTTCAGCTCTAATAAGTTCACTTCAGCTCAACTCATTTCAGCCAATCAGAACAGGCTCGTAGTATAAAAAAAAAAGCTACTCTTTCTCGAAACAAACTCCTCCTAACTTCCTAAACGTGTTAGGGTATGTCAAGAAATCCTAAAGTTAATGTACAAATGTCTCTTAGCTCCACCTTGCAAATAAAGGTTTGTCTAAGGGCTTCACCTTGATGTCCGATAACTCGTCCTGCCAAAAAAAAAGAAGGTTAGCTGCCTTGGGGATGCGATCCAGAAAAATCCCTCCAATGCTTAAATCAACGAATTATCCTTTTTAGAAAGAAAAAGAAGAGAGAGCCGGAGAGAGAAAGAGAAAGATTCGAAAAAAGTCTCAGTCAATGAATGATGGGCTAGAGATAGGTGTACTTTTCTGGTGACATACTTGTGCTTGAGTGGACAAATTATGGGCAAATCCGTACTTTGTAATGATTAATGATGGGCTAGATCATGAAAGGGTATTTTCATCGTTTCGGATGCAATAGGCTTAAGATATGGACTAGGCCCATACAGCAAACAAAATTGAATTGAATTAAAAATAAGTTTCCATAATTATAATTAAGGAATAAGACCTTATTATATTAAGTCCTATTTTTTTGAACTACTTTGTTTTGCTGAAATTTGCTCTACTCATTAAATCCCACACTACTGACTCAATCTGCTCTGTTCGGCTCTGTTGAAATCTATTTTGCTTTATTTTCCCAGAATCTCAAAGAAACACAACCTTAGTGTATTACAAATACCTATTAAGAGTAGTACTTTTTGTCTATTTATAACACGTATTTTGATTATTAAAAAAATTACTTTAATGGAGTAAAAACATAAGGGTCATGAACAGATAAGGGATAACTTTACTAATAATTGAACATATACACCTAAAATTTTTAATACGTATTGACTTTTAATGGAGTAAAAAATAAGGGTCATAAACGGATAAGAGATAACTTTACTAATAATTAAAAATATACACCTAAAATTTTTAATACGTATTGACTTATTGCATATTTATAGGGTTTTATTTGTAGACTTTTTACTCCATAAAGAATTACACTCAATTTTTTGGAGGAGAAAACAGCTTGTTAGAGATTATAGATGTTAAGATGTATAGTTCAATCCACTCTTAGTTTGTTACTAGTCAATATTGCCAGTTTAAGGGTACCTGCAGGCTACTGAGCTAGTCAAGTACTCAAGTATGATGTTATCAAAGTTAACAAGGTCCAAACATTCTTGGTCTTCTAGCATTTGATAAACAAATTAATACTCCAAGTCCTCTTTAATCATTATCTAAGGTTATAGCCTCATCAAATTGAATTATGATGTTTGATAGGCAATAAGAAATCTATGTGATAAAGAAGATGTTCGAAACTAGCTACCAATAGTAAAAAGTCTTCTGCTTTTTTCCAACTCGATTGTAATAAAATGATAATTATGTGAAAATGAATTATTTTTGATTTCTTATATGATAACCGCTAATTAAACGTTCAAATCCACAATAAAAATGTATTTTTCTTTTGACACTCCATTATTTCTTTCCTTTATCGACTTATTGTTTAGCCATGTTGAATTAAACATACGCTACTAACTAGACTGAATCATAAGCTTTCAAAAAAACCAATATAACAACTAATTTGAGATGGAGTCACAAGAACGTCCACGTTTTTGTTTTAGACTTTTCTTTCACTGTGCCTTTTTAGATTTTACCCTTTTATTTGTTACCTTTCTCAAGAATTAAAAAAATTACCCCAATAACTTGGTTATTTGTAGTACTAAAAACGGTAGGTGGGTCAAAAAAATGGACCGGGCTGTAGTGTAAGTAAAGCTAGCTTAGACATTCTCTGGCAATGACAGGTCTGCTAAATGTGAAGGATGAAAAATTAAGTGTCGGGCTGTCTTTGGGCTTTTTTTAAGTGGGTGGGGTCCACCTCGTTTGGACCCATAACATTCCTTTGGAATTTGGGAGTTTGGGACACTACACTGACCCCTTCTATCATTGGATCATTGGCGCCTCTTATTTTGTTCACCTAATTATACCAATCCATTATTAATCTCAATTAAATACTCCCTTTTTTATATTTTTATTACTCAGTACTCCCTATTGTTTTTGTTTTTGTTTTTGGATTAAAAGAGAGCCGAATGAATAAGTGATGTAAGCAAGATTTTATCTCAAATCTTAAATAATTTAATCAATTTTGACCAACTTTTAGGGCTTGTTTGACATCGTTTTTTGTTTTCAGTTTTCAGTTTTTTTTTTTTTTTGAAAATTAAAAATCAAAAACAGGAAACAAGAAAAAGGTGTTTCCACTTTTTTGTTGCCAGTTTTCAAAATTATCATGATTTTAATAAGTTTGAATAATTTTTGACTCGTTATGTGACATATTTTATATGGTTTTAAAAAACAAAAAACAAAAAAAAACACAGTGATGCCAAACTAACCCTAATCTAGTTGATCAAATAGTGAGGGAATAACTCAAGTGCTTAACGTTGCTTTCTTACATGTCTTTGTGGCTCTTTACTACCCTCTACACACAAACAAAAGAAAAAAAAAAAAAAAAACTAGTTAATCATCCATATATTTTTTTTGTAATGTTATATTTTAAAACCATGAACCTTAGCTTCACCTTAGTAGGGATCAAACAAATTGGAAACTACATCTTGGTTCAACATTTTATCCATAAATATCACTTAAAGCGTGACTCAAAATACATTAGGTTGTAGTTGTAGCCTAACATGCAAGAAATGGTTTTAAATCTCTATAAAGTAGGCAGCAAGTCTTTGTATATATGTACAAGTAGAATTAGAGATTTAAATTGATTAAATGCTTTAATCTATTCGATTAATCAATTCTTCATCTTCCTAATCATAAAAAAACATTTAACCACTATTGTTTTATTTGTGTCAATTTTTTAGTAAAATTATCTATAATTTTTAGTAAAATTACCTCCTTTTTTCTTCTTCTTTTTTATATATTTTTTATTTATTTTTTATTTTTTACAAAATTTGGCTTCATGAAACCTAGACCTTAACATAGGAGGAAAATAGATTTGGCCTTTGTATCCTATTATTGCCAACTTTAACTTGTTTTCATTAAGTTAACTTAATTTTACTACACAATTTTAATTGGTTATTGCCTATTGGTGGTAATAGGAGAATGAAGATGCCCTTTTTTTTTGGGAGCTTAAAGTTTTAAAAAATAAAATAAACATTAACTTATTTTTGCTACAATTCAGTTAAGGAGCATAAAGGCACGATTAAAAATATAAGTATCAAATTGGTACTAAGTTCAAATTTTATACAAAATAACAACCGGCTTTTAAGTGAACAATTGTAAAACAATTGTAATAATTGTACATTTTAGCCTTACTTGATAGCTTTTATCCAAGATTTCATAATCATAGTTTTGTTCCCTTAATTAAAGATTTAATTTTGTTTATTGTCAACATTGACCCAAACGATGGTAGTGGTGGCAACTGGCAAGGAGGGAAGGATGATTTTCTGAGCAAAAAGGGAATGACGTAAAGTAGACACTTGTAATAAGTTTTCTTTAATTTATTAATAATAAGTTTTTTCAAAAAAAAAAAGGTTCGAATTTCTTTAGAACTAGTATAACTGTAATAATATTATTTCTAACAAATCACTAATGCTTTGGATTTTCTTTAGCTAATTTGATTATTATTATTGTTGTTATTGATTGAGTGACCAAATATGGAGCAGTAAATTAACTAGGTTAAGTCGCATGTTTATTTGATCATTGATCTAGGATTAAAAGGGATTGTAAGAAACAAGGATAGTTGATATGTAACTTAATATTCAATGGTCCACAACATAAATAAACTTGGCCAATGGCTATAGTATATTCTTTTCAAACTAATGAAATCATCCTTTTCTTTCCAATAGCATTTCCATATTCTTTTCCCCAAATAAAAATCACATCATTTATGATAACAAAAAAAAAATATTAAAAAAAAAGGTAAAATACATACTCCATATTTTGTTGTTAAAATTAACAATTACAAACTAGTCTATGGAAAAGGGTCAACTGATACACTCATTATATACATGCGCTACCTCATTAGATTATGATCGAGCCGTGAATATACACATGGTCAATTTAGAGTGCAGTATGTGCACATGTAATGAATTGTATACAATACTACATTAATACATTATTAAAATTGAAGATTTTTTTATAAAATGGTTGTAGTAATAAGAACACAGTAGTTCTTAAGGAAGAAGAAGAAGAGAAATAGAAGAGAGAATTCTAGAGAGAGAAGAAGATTGTAAGAGGAATTTTATTAATTTGTGATCTGATCCCTCATACATTACAGGAGAAACAATTTATATCAAATAAACAAAATAGAAGAATAATAAAAGAGCTGGCAGAGCATTAACCACCTCTAACAAACTCACTGACGTGGCATAACAAACCCAAAACATGACAAAAGCATGATCTATGCTCAATACCCCCCCCCCTCAAGAATGAATGTCTGAACATTGAGATTGTAAGACAGGCCATTCTTGAGATACAAAATTCTGAGCCAAACCAATCCTTGAAGCAAGGAACCGATGCTGATCAGCACCCAATGGTTTCGTCATAATATCTGCAAGCTGCAAAGCAGATCTAACATGCTTCAGAACAATCAAGCCACTCTGCACTTTCTCCCTAACATAATGAACATCAAGTTTTTGATGTTTACTTCGAAGCTGCTTAGTCTTCTCATGAAACACTGGATTTTCTGCTAAATGAATAGCAGAAATGTTATCACAAAACAATGTAATAGGAGTTGGAATAAAGACATGTAGCTCAGCCAACAATTGCTCCAACCATACAACTTCATCTGTTGTCTGACTTAAGCTCCTATATTCAGCTTTTGTGGAGCTCTTAGAAACCACTTTCTGTTTCTTGGTTTTCCAAGAAATCAAGGAATTCCCAAGGAAAACACAATAACCAGTGAGAGATCTTCCTGTATATGAACACATACCCCAATCAGCATCACTATATGGAGTCAGAATCAACTCAGAATTAACAGGGTAAAATAATCCAAGATTTAATGTTCCCTTCAAATACTTGAGCACATGAACAACTGCTTTAAAATGAGGAACTCTTGGAGCAGATAAAAATTGACTTAATTGCTGAACAGCAAAAGAAATATCTGGCCTTGATAAATTGAGATAAAGAAACTTCCCAATTAATCTTCTGTAAACCTCAGCATCTGGCAATAATTCACCATCATGAATACTAAGCTTCAATCCTTTCTAAAGAGGAAAAGCAACTGAAGAACAGTTCTCCATATTCTGGTCCCTCAATAAATCCAAAATATATTTTCTCTAATTTAACAGGACACCAGAAGTAGATCTAGATACCTCAATACCTAGGAAATATTTCAAACTGCCTAAATCTTTGATTGTAAAAGCAGTGTGCAAAGCAGCCTTCAAAGTAGTAATAAGGACAAAATCACTACCAATAACCAGCAAATCATCAACATATGCAACCACAACAGTAAAAGAAACTGAATTGGACATGAAGAATAAGGAATAATCCTGCTGTGACTGAGTAAAACCTCATTGAACCAGAAACTTACTCAATTCCTTATTCCAGCATCTAGAGGCTTGTTTCAAACCATATAATGACCTCTTTAGCCTACATACTTGCCCAGGCTGAGCTTTTGAATATCCAGGAGGAGGAGACATATATACCTCTTCATCCAGAAAACCATGGAAGAAAGCATTATTGATGTCTAACTGTTGTATATCCCAACCTTTCACAGTTGCCAAAGCAAGCACAACCCTGACTGTAGTTAACTTTGCCACAGGACTAAAAGTGTGTTTATAATTCTTGCCTGAAATTTGTTTGTCACCCCTAGCAACAAGCCTAGCTTTGCACCTTTCAACTTCACCATCAGGTTTGAACTTAGTCTTATAAACCCATTTACATCCTATGGGTTTTTTATCTGGAGGCAAAGATGTTAACTCCCAGGTATCATAAAGTTCAAGAGCCTGTAATTCTTGTTCCATTGCAACCACCCATTCAGGATGATCTTTAGCTTGAAATAAGAAGAAGGCTCATAAGCTGTCAAGACCAAAGACAGACTATGCAGATTTTATGAACTCAAATTAGCCAAAGATGGTTCCCCAAAAACATTGAAAGATAATGACTGAGCACTGTCCTATTCCTGAACACTTCTGTGAGAAGGAGGAGCTAGAACAAAATCCTTAAACTTACTAGGAAGTTTACAAGGTCTTGAAGAAACCCTTGGCTGAATAGCATCATGGATTACAGGTGAATGAACAGAAGAAACAGAATCAGAAGAAATATGATCAGAAGAATTGGCAGAATCAGAATGTTGAGAAAAAATTGGAGAAATAGGAGAATTAGAAGAAGGAGAAGAAATTTCTGGAAACAGAAAATCAGAAGAATCTAGAGCAGGGTTAACCAAATCCACTGCGACAGAAGGAATAGGAACAGGAGAAGGAGAAGGCTTAAAAGGAAAAATATCTTCAAAAAAATAAGCATCTCTGTTTAAAACAACCTTATGTGACTCCAAATCATAAAATTTATAACCCTTTGCCCAAAAGGATAACCTATGAACACACATTTGCTTGACCTAGGAGCAAACTTGTCTGAAGTCTTTTGTAAAGGATAGGCCAAACAACCCAAAACTCTCAAATGATCATAAGAGGGAGAAATATTCATCAAAACTTCATAAGGAGTCTTCCAATGCAACACAGAATTTGGAAGCAAATTGATCAAATAAGTGGCAGTGAGTAAACAATCTCCCCAAAATTTGAAAGGCAAACCAGAGTACAATCTCAAAGTTCTTGCTGTCTCTAATAAATGCATGTGTTTCCTTTCTACCCTTCCATTTTGTTCAGGAACCCCAGGTAAAATTCTCTGATGAATCACCCCATTTGCAGCAAAAAACAAAGCACAAGAATCCTTAATGATTTCAGTTCCATTATCACTTCTGATCATCTTAATACTCTTCCCAAACTGAGTTTTAACATACTCAAAGAAATTAGAAATAACTGGAAAAACTTGAGTCTTATCATGAATCAAGTAAGTCCAAGTTACCCTAGAATGATCATCCAAAATGGTCAAGAAATAGGTAGCACCAGTCAAACTAGGTCTCCTATACTTACCCCATAAATCAATATGCACAAGATCAAAAGAAGCTAAAGCATGAGAATCAGAAAGTTCAAAAGGCAACTTATGATGTTTTCCAAGAACACAGGCCTCACAAGAAAAATCTGTTTTATTATTAATATTCCCAAAGCAAGGATCAGATACATGTCTTAATTTTCCAATAGAAGCATGTCCTAATCTAGCATGCAACAACTCAATGCTAGGATTTATAGACTTAATAATAGTATTCTGAACAAAAGAAACACTATTATCAACATCAATAACAGAAGCAAAATTGTTATTGAGAGAAACAGAGGAAGAAAATTTGTATAAACCTGCAACCCTTGTGCCAGCAGCCTGAATTTTCTTAGTAGTGAGGTCTTGAAAGACACATGAATCTTGCTCAAAGATTGCAACCAGATTACTATGATCAAGTAGTCTACCCACAGATAAAAGGTTGTGCTTAAACTCAGGAATGTACAACACATTGTACAGACTAACTAAAGGAGTCAAAGCAACAATTCCACAATATTCAACAGATTTAATTGTTCCATCAGGCAGAGTGACTTTAACAGGATTCTTAAGATGCTTTATAGAAGCAAACAATGCTAAATTAGCAACCATATGATCAGTTGCTCCAGTGTCTATAATCCAACTAGAATGATCAAAATATTTAACCAAACTAGAAGCATTAGAGACAGAAATCATACCAGCAAAATTAACAGCAGCACTAAGAGGATTATCCTCCACAGAAGAAGAACCAGAAGCTACATGACCTCCACCACCTTGCTGCATCATCTTAATAACCCGATTGTATATTGCAGAAGCCATAACAGGATCTACTGCAGACTGTGAAGCAAAATCGACTGCAGGAGCTTTGCCAAGAATACCAGCAGAATCATTTTCTTGAAACACATTATGAACAAACTTTGCACCTGAAGCATTCTGAACTCCAGATTTAGGTTTCTCCATGTTCCACCAATCAGGAAAACCATTGAGCTTAAAACACTAATCAATAGGATGTCCCTTCTTTTTGTAATATTGACAAACAATATCACTTTTTTGCTTCTTGAAATCCTTCTTGACAGTGTAAGCAGGCTTAGGAAACACCTTAACAGCAGCATGCAAAGCATTCATTTCAGGAGAAACAGAAGAATTCAACCTATGCTGATTTTCAACTTGTTGCAAAGTATAATATGCCTTATGTACATGAGGCAAAGGATCTGATCCTAACAGATTCGTTTTAACTTGATCATAATTGCTATTGAAACCAGAAAGTAATTACATCAATTTGTTCCTTTGATCATTTTCCAGAATTTTCTTTAAAATACCACAAGTACATTGTTGCATAGCTCCACAAGTACAAGCAGGAAAACCTTCAAGAATCTTATCCATGGAGTTAAGGATCCATGACATCACCATATAATCGTTGCGAAGCCATTTCTGATAATCAACATAATCAGTTGCTGGCATTGACAACGATCCATCAACAAACTGGAGCTTATTCCGAGCGATCAACGCCATTTTCACTGATCGACTCCAATTAAGGTAATTAGATCTAGTAAGAATATGAGTTCCTAATTGCATACCAGGATGATCTCCATTGCTCAAAAAATAAGGATCATTGAGATTAATCGGAGAATTAAGCGATTGATTAGCCACCATTACTGAAACAATCAAAGAAAAAATAAGAACAAATTGATCCAGAAATCAACCAGAAATAACAATCGAATTTCAAGAAAAAATCGATTCAAGAAGAAATTCGATTGAAAAACAAAGAAATTCAAAATAAATCGAAGATAAAAACACCAGAATCACTGATGCTCTGATACCATAATAAGAACACAGTAGTTCTTAAGGAAGAAGAAGAAGAGAAATAGAAGAGAGAATTCTAGAGAGAGAAGAAGATTGTAAGAGGAATTTTATTAATTTGTGATCTGATCCCTCATACATTACAGGAGAAACAATTTATATCAAATAAACAAAATAGAAGAATAATAAAAGAGCTGGCAGAGCATTAACCACCTCTAACAAACTCACTGACGTGGCATAACAAACCCAAAACATGACAAAAGCATGATCTATGCTCAATATGTAGACTTAGCTTACATAGGATATATGCGATTGGAGAAGAATGGAGAAACTAGACCTGGTATAATAATTTGAGAGATTACTCTTCTATAGCCAACAATTCTTAGTGCACAATTTTACTTAGACTTAGCTTTCCAAATTCCAACTCTTACTTTCCTTTTATAGGTATGTCTAAACTAACACGATTTCATATTCTCCCCCAAAATCATCCAACATCCATTACAATTAGTATTAGTTAACTTTCAACATTGGAGAGGAATTTTTGCTGAATGGACTTTATATATACAAACTGTAAAGTATCTATCTTTGACTTGATGAGAAACTATATATTATGCTTAACCAATGAGAAATTGACTTCTTTTCCAATCATGCAAATTTAATTAAAAATATTTTGACATGGAAAGATAAAACACAATAAAAGTAGAAGCATTCTAGGCAAACCATATCTTTGTAATGGGATTTAATTTGGCTTTTAACCAACAAAATAAAGTGAAAAAGGAAACTTTGCCTAGCTTGTTAAATTCATTTTTTTTTTTTTAATTTTAGTGTAATTTTTTTAATTATTTTAATTTTGGTTTTTTTTGTAAGTGATGACATTGCTAAATCTTTGATGCCGTTGACCTCATTCTCAACGGCCATGATGAGGCGTGTGGTGTTATAGGGAGACAGAATTATAAGCTTTTTTGCAAGCTGAAAAAAAAAAATTAGAATCTTTTTTCCTTTTTTCATCTTTTTTTTTTCCAAGAATAATGGGCCAACTTTTTTTTTTTTTGAAGTGAAAAAATGGGCCAACTTTGGAACTACAGTATAAAAATGATGATTAAAAGTCATCTTTTTTTTCACCCTATGATCATTTATATTATGGCGTTTTTAATTTATTTTTCTTCCACCTTAGGAAAAAAAAAATTAAAAATCGAAATTAACATGGGGTTTCTTAGGTTTTGGATAGGCAGACATTCATAATAATTGTATACAGCAAAATTTATAACAAGCATAATCTAATAAAATTAAAAATGCCGGTTTCAAAGGTCCTTCAATCATTTATCTGTTTTAAAGTATGCTTCATTTTTCAACATCTTAATCATGGAAAATATAATAACATTCAATTAAAATGGGCCTTTTTGTGCATAAAATTATTGGACAGTTTCAAATCTCAATTGGTCAAGTTGATAAGATTGATAATACTTGTATATTGTTTATATGCTGGAAGGCCAAATTCTTTTAAAAGGAGAGGGGGGTGAAAATGTGAAATAAAGGGTGTGTTTATAATGTTAAGATATGATTTGAGAGAGGGAGAGGTGCTTAAGTCAATATTCTCATACATGGAAAAGGAGATTATGTTTTTGGGGACCATTTTTTATACATAAATGATGAATGTAACTTATTTATGAATTTCAATGATCAAAAGCACATACAAGTAATAAAACTTCCTCATACATGACACCTAGATACAATCTATCAAACATTGATAGACTCCCAAGCTGATAAAAAATAAGCCGTGGAATATAATAAACTCATTCCTTCCAACTCCTAATGAGACGTGATTCCATGAGATCAGTGTAAACTCCTAAAACATGACTATGTAAAGTAGTTGGCTACTAAATTGACAATAATTCACATTTGATTTCAATTAAACTATACACCAAGTGAACGAACTTTCATTCGTGCATCATACATCGTATAATATTGCGAATGCAAAATTAGAATATATTGAGAAATGAAAACATATACACAACATGAACACGAGCATGTTCCTTTAGCCAATGCGTTTTCACCCGTACGTAGGAACTATGCATGCTCTATCTCCTTTTAGAGGAAGTGCCTCGGATGCCCTTGACTCTTCTATAATCCTATGCACACATTATTGATTATTATAGCGAAATATGCTCCTAGTTTTTCTTTAGTGGACTTGTAATTGTTAGTGTTTGTATTTTATATATCATTAATAATTCCCTTTATTTTTACCTTTTACTATTATTGGACTAGCATGGACCAATAACCTGTTTGCTACATATTAATCTTCTGGTAAAAATCCTGTACAAATTGGAATATTTCATACTGTACAAAACAAAATATATACAGCAGTATTGCTAATAAAGGGGAGTCAAATAAAAATATAATAATTAATAACATATACGAAAATAAAGTACAATAATTCAATTTTGTCTATATGAAAACACTTTGACTGATTTAGGTGCATTATAATAATTACAGTTTAAGATGAAAATGAAGATGAAATTATAATATTTCTGGAAGGTTTTATTTTTATTTATTTATTTATTTAATTTTTTTTTTTTTTTTTTTTTTTTTGTAGGAGTGGCGGTCTACATCTCCTAGCTAGCTTGAAAATTAAGAATTGACTTTGTTTTTGCCAATGTTTTTCGGTTGATTCAACTGTCTTCTTGTTCTAGCTAGCACATTTCTAAATTAATGTATGATTTATATTAGTGCTTTCATTAAATTGAATTAGTAGCTTTCTTCTTATCTTCTAGAAGAAAGTAGATTCATCACAATCTAGCCTCCAATTAAAGTGATTACAAGACAATACCACTTTGCTTCTAATATTTTTTTTTTTTGACAGATTCTAATATTATTTATTTGTACTACATACATAATACGGAGTAGCTAGTTAAACTCGTTTTAGTAATACTACTCGAGCGTATTATATTAATTTGCTTAATATTTCCTCCATTTTATTATATATGCATCCCGTATAATGTATGCTTAATTTATTTAGTAATACAAAATAAAAATTAAAGATTGATTTATTCAAAATAAATAATTACCAAGTACTGTGGAGTTTTTACCGTCACGAGTAACATTCTGTTCGTTAATGCTCCAAAATGACATGATTTAGAAAACCTAATTAAGAAATTATGGAAAAGCTAATCAAGCAAGGCTGTAAAATAAAGGGAGCAATATCTACAAATTGTGAGTTGTTGAAGTTACAAATTTTAATATATCTAATAATGATGTTTACTCTCAAATTTGTCTTGAAGAAACAACTTTAGTGTACAAAATCAATGGACGTCTAATCTATATGGGGCCAAACAAGCAAACAAAATTAATCAATTTAGTAAAAACAAAAAGAATCCTAGATCTCTTCTTATCCAAATTATATAAATCCTAAAACTTTATATTATCACATTTAATTAATCATATCTCAAATATACGTCCATAAAAATTATATTTGCTTTTATATGGTGCAGATTACGATCCATAATTATTCCATGTCCATTCTTTTTTTATTATTTGATACGGAGCCATATAATATACGGAGTATCTCATCATTATCTCTATATACATTCATGCAAATCAGATTTGTATTTTTAATGGTGAATTGAAATACTGGAGAAGTGGAGATTAATGATCCCTGCCAATATATATCTTTCTACTAGTTTTTGATCCGAAAAAAAAAAAATTACGAAAGAGTAGAAATTTGACTGTGAGCTTGACCGGTGAACAACCATAACTATGACAGTACAAAATGAACATGTACTCCGATCCCTCCGTCCCACAAAGGTTCTATACATCATGCTATGTAAACCTTATTTTCTACTCCGTAATATATTCCGTACATGCTTATTCTTAAATAAATTAGGTGCTATAACAAGTTGTACAATTTTTTCTAAAAGTAGTGGAAAAAGTACAGGAAACAAAAAATGTGAGTAGGCAAATTCAAATATATTACTACCTCCAATTCGTTAAATGTTATGTGCAAATTTAAAATATTTCATATCTCATAAATAATATAAATCCCAAAATTGTATATAATATTTAAGAGAGGAAGTATTAGGTTTGATTAATATGTAGTTGTGACATGTCAAATACATTGATAATAGATTAAAAGTAGGTAATACTACGGAGTAAAAAAAACATTACTACGTATTTGAAATGAAGGTGGCAATAGTAAATTCGGACAAAATGCATAGTAGTCACTAGTCACCTAATTAAGACAATGAGCCCTCGATCTTGTTCACGGTACGTAGCAAACATGAGAAAAAGGACGAAGAAAAGAACAAAAGTGTGATATATATTAAAGGACCATATTAGCTAGACAAGTCCAAAACTGCGGTCAATAGTGGCCAATAAATGGCAGAGGCTTGGTCATATTAGGAATTATAGAATATTTATCCTATTATTGAAGTGTACCTACATTACATAATATTTAATACGTGTCCAAATATCAAAAACATCGTACAATATAATTTTGCAAAAATAAAATAAAATTAAGAGAGGCCAAAAAGAGGATCAGCAAGAATATAAAGAAGTGGTTATGAACCGTTGTAAACAAACAAGAAGAAGTGATTAAAATTAGGTTTGGTCCCTCAATTGAAAGCATAGAATTAGCATAGGGTATACCTCTATCACTATATTCTCCCTTTGCTTGCCCTTTAAACTTAAGAGGTCCCTTATTTTCAAGGTCATTTTCACTATTAATTTGCTTGTCCTTAAATCTTAATAGGTCCCTTATATATTTAGGTCATTTTCACTATTATGAAAGGTATGTAGGAAAGGAACAAAACAAAATAGATACGACCTACCCATATAATTATATAAGTATTTTTATGAATTTTATGTTTGATATCTAGTACTAATCCATTATTGAGATAATGGAATGGATCATGTAACTTTGAAGAGTTTTTTTCAATAAAGATCAAAGATATAGCTAGGCATTGATGAGAAATTAAATACATACATATGCATTGTAATCAAAGGACCCATTTCCTCTATATTATTCATTTTCATACCTATATCTTGTTACATTGAAGAGTTTGTTTTGTATTTTTCCTCCTACATGTAGAAGTGTTATCTAACACTACATAAGGCTAAAATAATCTTACAAAATCGGTTGCTATCAAATATATATATTAGAAATTCAATAATTATTGACTTAATTGTTAACAGCTTCCATCAGACTCATATATGTACAGATTTTAAATGTGATGGGGATGACCTTTTGTTAGAATATATATAAATCCACTTTATAATATAAGAATGACTTTTGCGTTAATTACAAATCCATTTTAACTCAATCTTATGTTGAAGTTTAATTAAGACATTGATATCGATTATTCGGATATGAAGCATATAACAACACCATAAAATTACCAACTAGTTTTTAGGTCCGGGTGATGCATGCCCCGAGTGGCCGAGTTACTGCATTAATTACATGATTGAAATCCTTATTTATATTATATTTTGGTAAAATGACATGTAATATGGTGATAAATTAGTGGCTAACACTTTAGTTTTAAACTTAAGGTTGTGAGTTCAAATCTTGTACAGTTCATATTTGTAAGGACGTGAAATTAAAAACTCGATTAATTGAGGAGGGAGCTACGTAGCATGTAGGCTTGTTTAATATAATAACACCTTTTAATACATAGCATAGATTCAATGCCTTGACATGTTGTGCAATCGTGCATGCTCCTGATCCTTTTGACAATAATGTTAGGCGGCACTGTTTTTTTTTGAGCTTTCGAGCAGAGCAAGTATAAACAGATTATTAATGATAAAGATAATATCGTATAATATCTCTCATTACAATCCCTTAATTCTAGTTGACAATATTCTTGTATCTTATTAATTTATCCTGTTAATATTTTAGGTGATTTAATTGGTTGTAAATATCCTTAGGCAATATTTTGTTACCTTCATTAGATAAAATCATATCAAGGATATGATACTCTTGTATGTATATATAGTGCTCCTTGTAATTCAATTTTAATACACAAAAATATATTCCTCTCATTCTCTTCTCATCAATTAATACTAAGCAGAATATAGTAGATGATAGCAACTCAAATGAATAGGGCCTTAGTGTATGTGCTTGTAAAAAAGGGTTTTTAAGGAGGGCTAATGCATAAACTCACTTTGAACAAGCCTTGCTTGTTTGGCCACCATATTTTTGAGTTTGCTTCACAAGAAATCGAGAATAGGTGGTGTAGGTATTTTGTGGCCATATTTCGGGAGTACAAATATTTTTAAAGTTAAATATACTTGATTTAAACATATACACTTTTCTTAGTTTTCTATGAATATAAAATTGTTAACAATTTACGCAACAACCAAGAAGATTATTTAAATATCATGTGATCATTCTCATAACTACACAGATTAAACATAGTAACAACAACATTATTATAATTCCTAAGATTACAATAACCTATGAGATGGCCTTATTTAATCTGTTGATTCTTTTCTTGTAGATGCTCTCTTGTATCTTTGACCAAGACACTAATACATGACTTATCTTAATAGTGATCACAAATTCACAATCCTCTTGCTCGAACTAACAAATTTGATTTACCCACTTCTTGTAGAGATCAATTAGTGGTAGGATTCAATTCAATACTTTCAAATTTGGTTTACTCATTATAAAATTATTGTAAGGGTTATAAATTACGAGTTGAAAATGAAGATATATTAAACCTGATCTTACATTATTCCTGAAATCAATCAATTTCAGATTTTATAAATTAATATCATATCAGGAATATATTGAATATTCATTAACAATCTTATAGGTCGAATTATATAGATTATTATCTTTAAAAACAACCTATTAGCTTATTAGCGAGTTACCTAATTTAAATGTATATAGATGTAGCAAGGTCGGTTTCTAATAGGGTCAATAATACAGAGTAAACAAGATGGTACTAGTTTGAGGAAATTCAAGACTTCCGAAAAAAGAATGAGTAATAGTTAGGAATAGGATGGGGGAATAATGGCAAGTAAATCCTCTAATTACACTATACTTTGTATGTAGGTTAACTGTAAAATAAAATGATGACTCTACTCTACTCTATTATTTAACCACCCAAAGTTACCACAAATCGAAAATTCCTTGGGTAAAATTCCCAAGACAATGGCGCCCCTCAGTGGTCACCTTGACTGAAGCAACTTTATTTGTATTCCTAAGAAACATCAAATTAATATGGTGGGTGTGATTTTCATGGTCCTTTATTTTCATGGATCCCAATTTCATTGAGAATCCTACACTGTCGTATTTGTTTTTTTCTTCTTAATTGGGATTATGACGTAAATGTGTGTCATTTATCATATTCACTTCAATACTAAACCATTATAAGGCACTCTATTCTTTTGAGCAATTGTGGTCTGCTTTGCTCTACTTTGCTAAGCTTTGCTCTGATCTGTTCTACCTAGTACTATTAATAAGGTGTTTTATTCCACTCTACTCGGCTTATTAGTATAAATATGTTGTTCTGATCTATTCTACTAACATCTGCTCTATTCTGCTCAAAAGATTAGAACCTTACTCTTTCCAACTTAAAATACGCTATATATACTAGAATGCATGTGTTTTAGATATATTTGCCCTTTACGAATGACCAACAACTAAGTCGATACTCCCTCCGTTTTAAATACTTGCTCCATTTCTCCATGAGCGGAGTTTTAGGAGAAATTGGATAAAGTAACAAAATATAGAGGTAGTGGGGTAGTTGACAGAATAAAAAATTATAAAAAAAACACAAGTAGTGGAAGAATAGGAGGAGAGAGAGTATTCTATTAGGGTCCACCGAGTGTGAGAAATGAATTTAATATTGTAAAAACTTTCCAAAAAAGGAAATGGAGCAAGTATTTAAAAATGGTCGGAAAAGAAAAGTGGAGCAAGTATTTAAAAACGGAGGGAGTATTTCACAACCTATCTTATTGTGTAATTAGTATTAATACGATTTATAAAATATATTATCATGCAATGTGTACATGAGGATAGATATATCTAAGTTACTCACTGATATTTAAACTCGTAAATTTGTGAATGTTACATTGTTCTTCATTTGTCCTTCTTGGTTCCGTCGCAATAATATATACTTGTATAAATTTCTTTGGAATAATTTAGATGAGCAAAATACAGAGTAGTAGGTCGGTCCAAATGATCGAGGTTGGAAGAATGAGTTAAGGTGGGTGGGGATTGGGGAGGAACCAAGACAAAGAATTCTTGAGACTCGTTGTTTTACTCTAAGAATTTGTTTGAATTTATATATATTTTTTATTTTATTTTGATGTTTAGAGAGCCACAAGGACGGATTATAAGAATCGATCCCATTATCACCTGGAATCGGTAAGAGAGCTCTAACCATTTGAGCTATCCCTCACTCTCTGAATTTATATTATATCATACTTCCTCTGTTTTTTTTTAATTGACCTGTTTCTTTTATCACGCTTGCCAATGCAAAACTTTAACGATCAATAACTTAAATTCTCCAAAAGTAAAAATTATAAAAGTTATATATTATGATAGTACTTATTGAGACGAATCCAAAAAGATCATACATGAATATATTTTTCCTTACATATTATTCACAAAAGACGGTCAAAGAAGGGGTGATGAATAGTGTAAAAGTCAAAGCGGGTCAAGTAATAAAAAACGGAGGAAGTATGAACTTATACTTCGTATTATGTTATCTAATTTATCTTCAACCTCAAATATAACGCGCATGTATAGGAACATACAGTATTGTTTAAGATGTTCTAAACTTCTAATACGGAGTAATAATTAGACGGAATATAATCAAGCTCAAGATGTACTAATACTTCCCAATAAACGTTTAATTTAACTTGAGTATTGGCTAATCACCATTTGAGGTAAAACTTAAAATTAGTTGGGATGTGAGTGGATCGAGAGAAGAGGCAAAAATGACAGAAGATGATATCAGAAAATGATCCCTACAAACCCCACAATTGTTACAGTATACTTTATGTTTATGTTATTGAGGGGGTCCACTTGTAATTCCCATTTTATTCCCTATTTTAATTTATAATTAAATAAATAAATTATACAGTCACTTCCCGAGGCATAGCTCTGGACCAAACCGAAAACCCTTTCTCTCTAATCGCTACTTCATACTACTCTCCGCCGCTTAATGATAGTCCCTTTTAATTAAATTTTAGTCCTAAAATATTTATCCAATTTAGGGTCTGTTCTGATTCACTAAACAGAATTGATTGGAGCTGAATTGAACTGAATATTTTATGAAAGAAAAAAATTAAGAAATGAAATGAATGAACTTATTGGAACTGAAGTGAAAATAATCTAAATAGTTTATACCCTTACTTTTTCCAACAACAACTAAGGGCCTGATCCGATTGACTGCTGAATTGAACTGAATATTTTATGAAAGAAAAAAAATTAAGAAATGAACTGAATTGAACTTATTGGAACTGAACTGAAAATAATCTAAATAGTTTATACCCTTACTTTTTCCAACAACAACTAAGGGCCTGTTCCGATTGTCTGAACTGGACTGAACTGAACTGAACTGAACTGAACTAAACTGAGCTCAACTGAACTGAACTTATTAATAAGTGATTTTTAACTATGGATTAGTGATCTTTGATTATTTATTACTATACATATGTGTATATACAAATGACATATTAAAATATTTACGAAAAATATACTATATAATTATAAATTTATGGAAAATATATTAAAAACTTGAAACCTCTAAACATTTTAAACACATATTGATTATTATTATTATTATTATTATTATTATTATTATTATTATTATTTATTGATTATTATTATTAGTATTAGTATTATTATTATTGTTATTATTATTATTATTATTTCAATTATTATTGTTATTATTATTATTATTATTATTATTTATTGATTATTATTATTATTATTATTATTATTTATTACTTATTGATTATTATTATTGTTGTTGTTGTTGTTGTTGTTGTTGTTGTTGTTGTTGTTGTTGTTGTTGTTGTTGTTGTTGTTGTCGTCGTCGTTGTAATAAGAGCTTAAAAGAATGAAATTTGGCTTTATATCATTAGCAATATCATTAGACATAAATTAAGAGCTGAACTGAACTGAATTTCAACGGAAGAGACCATGCCCTAATACCAAGTATTAATTTTTCTTTTCTTTTTACCTAAATTCTATCTAATTTGCAATAGTATTTGTGTAAATTTAGTTTTTCAATATAAAATTTGTCTTTTTATATACTTTTACTCCGTATTACTTCATCTCCTTATTTTTCTATATACCCTATATAAATTTACCTTTTCAATACTCTGTACATTTTTACTACTTTTTATCTATATATATTAATTTATGTGAAAATTGCTCATAAAAAGCAAGCATTACTCCCTCCATCCCTTAATTAAATTTTTAATTCTAGTCTAGAAATCTAATTAAGGAATGAAGGGAGTATCTTAATACCCTACTCCTTTTGTATGAGTATTGTCATCAAATGTTTCTTTACGTGTACATTGTTTTTAATTTCACCTTGATTCAATCTAAATTACAGCTGGCTGCTGATTATTTACAAGATAATCGATAAAAACATAAACCTAGATTTTGATGCATGCATTATTATTTAACTTCTTGTTTGTTGTGTTGCTAATTACGACTACTCTATGTATAGCCTATTGATTACATTTTAATTTTGTAGGATTATATTCTTTTTGCGTACATGTATCGATAAATCATTGTAACCATTAAAATACTCATTTTGCTTCTTTGTAATTGTCACATCTTAATTTATGCACTATTCATCCTAGAATGTACATGTGCTTATAAACACAATACATTTGCTTATGTTGAAAATTAATTTAGGTATTAGGGCTTTTTTTAAAAAAAATTATTGGTTATTTAGGGTCTGTTCTCATACGTTGAAATTCAGTTCAGTTCAGTTTATTTCAGTGCAGTTCAGTTCAGCTCTCAATTTCCTTCTCTTATAAAATATGCATTTCAGTTCAGTTCAGTTCAGCTCATTTCAGTTCAGCTGAGTTCAGTCAATGAGAACAAACCCTTAGTATTAATGGCTTGAACCATACCATTTTGTGCCTCGTGTCGGTCAAATCAATGTGCTTTCGATTAGCTAGGTCTAGAATGTCGCATGAGTTTTTAAAGGACGGTCCAAGTAAAGCTTGAGGAATGTTGATCATAAATACTAGACCATGCATGTCATTGCCAGGCCATCTAAGCAAAATATATATACTTCATATAATTCTTTCTATAGGGGGCCTTTCATTGGGGCCAATCAAATCTTGCACCTCTCGCTAAATTATTTATTACTCTGTAATTAGTTATGAAACTTAAATAACCCTATTTTACTATAAAATTTTGTGGGATAGTGATTAGTTATGAGCAGATGGTTTAAGACTCAAGTTTTGTCCCCTCCATACCAATATATTTAGCCAAGATCCATCATTGGTTCTTCCGTTTTTTACACTGATAAAATTTAAACTCAGAGATATAAAATAAGGAGCGATATGATTATTTTACCACCTAAACTTCATACAGTAAATGAATAGAAAAAATATTAAAAAAAATTAAATAATTAATCATGTTTTTAACATTTTACGAGGCATTGGTTAGGCGGTGGTCCCTCACAGGGTGTGGCAGTAATATGAGCTCCATGGTCGAAGCAGTTGGATGCTGAGCAACACCAAGTTAGAGTTTACCTTTTGGCAATTAATGCAATTTTTATACATACGATATTACTGTTCTTTCAATTATACACCTCTGTATTATCTAGAATTATTCTGGTATAATTGTAAAAAAAAGAATCATTCTGGTATAATTATACTAGTATTTTATATACTGTCATTATTCCCTAATCCCTCGAATTTAGTTATTATTCACCCGTATCTTGTCAATTAATTTCTTATACTTTTGCTCATGCACTCAACTAATTTAACCAATATTTAAAAAAAAATAAAATTACATAATGTATTTGCACCAGAAAAGGCTAAGGGTGGGCTAACTTTGAATTGTGGATAGTGACTTAAGATCTCTGTGATCTTTGCTTTACTATTTGGACTATGACTATAACCGACTCATCGTTACTTTAGACGGTGAAGATGGGTCGGGTCTTAAAGAGAGCAATCATAGACCAGGGGAGAAACCAGTTACAGGATCAGGAAGGTCAGAGTGCCTACAAATATTATCCTATTGCAAAGTACTCCATACTTAATTGTTATTACCTTAAACATGCATGTATTACAACCCTTAATTTTTTTTATACAATTATTCACCTAATGCTTAATCCTTAATTAAATTAACTATTGTGTAAAAAAAAAAAGCACTATCAAGTATCAACTAGATAATCAAGTGCAAATAATTAAATACAAGAAGTCTTTAAATATTTCTATGACGATAATAAAATTAGGAAAAGTTTAATCAAATGACTTAAGAGAAGGATTGGTAGGTAAGCAAAGTGAAACTTTTAAGGGTTGTTGGTTAAACATTGTGTAATTAATTTTTAAAAATTAATGTACTACTCCATAGTTAATGTTTAGGGGTAGTTGGTTAACCATTGATCGCCTAATTATCTTCTACTACGCATCTTTCTTTTCTTTACCGTCCTATTATTTTCATCAACATTTGATTAACTTGAGATAGCTACGGTGTTTATTAAAAAAAAATACGAAATACAATAAAATTAAAATCCTTATGGTAATTAAACTTAATACACATATTTCACAAAAAATTCAAAAAAAAAAATTACCCACAAAATTACAACTGGTAGCAATGAAATAGACAATACCAAGAGCAAGATATGACACAAGCATTATTAATAAGGGAAGGATCTCCTCGATCCCTTTCATAGCATCTGATTTTGTATTTAGGAGAGAGACAAAAACAATAGCTAAATTACAAAAAAAGAAAAATCATAATCCACTTTTGGTCCCTTTTTCCCCTCTCCTCCTTTACTCATTTCTTTCCTTTCTTCTTTTTTATAAAACCCCTTCTTTCTTTCTTTTTTGCATTTCAATCTTCAATTCTTTGCTCTTCTGCTTCACTTAGCTCAAACAACACTCTTTTTTCTAATTAACACTGTGAAATCAGCTATACCCAGTTTCCATTTTCGTCTCTCAATTTGCAGGAAAATTATTTAATTTGTCTTTGAGGAAATTTAGAAATTTTGCTTTTTCTGAGTTCAGAAAAGCTCTGAAATCAGAAATTACTACTTGGGTGTTTCTTCTGTTCCTAAATTTGTTGGGTGAAAAAAAGTTTCCTTTTTTGGGTTTTTACTGGCAAGTTTTGATCTTTAAGTGGGTAAATTTATAGCAGTAAAATGATTGATTTATAGCAGGAGAAAGATTGAGATTTGAGAAAGAAGGTAAAATCTTTGAAAAACAAGATTTCTTTGATTTATTTTTTGGAGAAGGTAAAAATAAAAAATGGGGTTGGAAATTGGTGAATCATATGTTAAGAAGACACTCAGGAACTTATGCTTGAACCATGGTTGGTCTTATGGTGTTTTTTGGCGTTTTGATCCGCAGAATCACATGTAAGTTCAATTTTTTTTTAATTTTTTTTAAATTATAATTGCTGCAAAATTTTTTAAAAAAATGAGGGTTAGTGTTAAATTTCATTTGATTTTCAAGGGTGACAATTAGTTAAACAAATTTGATTTTCTAGAATAAATAATTATATTACAATTTTGGGTCATTGTTGTTACCTAAAAACACATCCAAACACAGAAAAGGAAAAAAGAAGTTAATTATACTGCATCAGTACTCCTGAACTGAGGAAATTTCAGTTATTATAAAATTCATTTATGCTAATGAAGTGGGGTTGGTTACTTTGGACCATTTCTTTAAAATGTAGATGTATGCAACTTTTCCTTTAATTTCACTATAATAGTAAGACAAATTTATTAAATAACTGACAACATGTTACTAAAATTTGTGATTTGAGTAATGTGCAAGTGCAAGTAGTCTAAATTAATTTGTAATAAAGATTAATGAGGGTGGTTGATTTGATCTGAATGACTGAAGCCTAATTTGGAAAATTTGTGTTTATCAGGTTGTTAACTGTGGAAGATGCTTACTATGAGAATCATGTTGCAAGTTTAATGGATAATGTGCTTGTGCAAGTCCACATGTTTGGTGAAGGGTAAGCTGTTCATAACTTGTGGCTTAATTTTTCGAGTTTTCGGGTTTTATAGTGTATTTGATTTAATGGCTGGTCTAATCTTGGTAAAATTGTTTCTTCAGTATAATTGGTGAAGCTGCATTTGACGGGAAACATAGATGGATGTTTGTAAATGGATCAACAGATGATTGCAAACTAAATCTGCAGTTTTCTGCTGGAATTAAGGTACTTTCTTTTGGGTTCAATGTGTCCTGCATAATGCAACTCATATAAGCATTCTGTAATTGAATTAGCTATATTTATACATTGTTTTCATTGGTTTCGCAGACAGTTGCAGTTATTCCTGTGGAGATGCGAGGCGTGGTACAATTTGGGTCTACGAAAGAGGTTAGTACTGGTGCTGCAGAGGAACTTGCTTGTGCCTTTTTTACATGGTATATATTTTCTGTTAGTCTGTGGTAGTGTGGTTGCTAAATGTATGTACTGTTTTCTGTCGTAGATTTTCGAAACACCAGAGATCTTGGATCAAGCAAGGAAGTGTCTTAGAGGTGGTGATTATTTTAATGGGGTAGCAGGAAGTAATACTTTGTTGTCTAATTCTGATGCCAATGGCCAAAATGGGCTATTAGCTTCGGTCATCTCATCCCAAAGTTCCTTTTGTGATGATATGTCTACGCCTTGGGCAAATAGCATTGAAGGTTGTTCGTTGTTCGATTCCTTACCATTTTCTGGAGAGGTGTTTGGAGAGCAATTTGAGCCTGCTCTTCTTCCAGCTTCTGCACTCGATACATGCCAAGCGGATGATCTTTCTCAGTGGCTTGCTGATACATCAAAGCTGTGTGTAACTGGATTTGATCTAGAAGCTATGCTTGCTGATGATATGTCATCAGATCTGGGTGGAAGCAACCTATTCTCTAACATTCAAGGAAAACAACTAACTTCCCCTTCGCAAAGTTCTTTGACTAACACGTTAGATTTTGGCTGTGGAGAGTTGGGTGATGTTGTCAATGCTGTTGAAGATAAGGCTAATACCTTGCCTATTGATGACGCTATGAGTTTCTTAGAATGCATCTCAGGGGTCGGAGGCAATTCGACTGCTGCACCAAGAAAAGGGTTGTTCACTGAGCTAGGTTTGGAGCATCTTTTAAAAGATGGTTCTAGCAATAGTTCTACCCCTAGATCTTGCATAGAAGATCAATGGCCGTCATCCAAAAAGAGGAAAACCGAAGCCTATCAACAAGTCAATAACCAATTGCAGCAAACTTACCATTCTTGGGGAGTAAAAATGATGCAACCTACAAGTACTAGTGGCCATAAAATGCAGGATTTTGGATCCTTAAAAGACTGCATGGATAAAGCACAGGGAAGGTTGTGGATTGATGAAAGCTATAGCATGGATGCCAAGAGCTGCATCAGTGCTGTTAATACACAAAGTAAGAGGACTGAAGAACCTCCAAAGGCCACCAAGAAAAGAGCGAGGCCAGGAGAAAGTACGCGTCCAAGGCCCAAAGACAGACAGTTAATTGCTGATCGAATCAAAGACTTGAGAGACCTTATCCCTAATGGTGCAAAGGTATACTACTTTTTGTTTGTGTCATCTCTTGTTATTCATAAGATACTCCCCTGAATATTGCTGAATGCTGATGGTTATGTTGTTATTGCAGCTAAGCATTGATTCTTTGCTGAACCGCACCATTAAACACATGCTTTTCTTGCAAAATTTGAACAAGCATGCAGGCAAACTCAAGCAAGTCGATGAATCAAAGGTTAGTGATATTTTTGCTGAAAAGATGTACATTTTTGACAGACTGATTAAGACATGTTCTGACAAATTATTGCTGGTTTTGAATTTTCAGTTGATTGGCCAGGATAACGGCCTAGTAGGAAGTTCAGCCTCAGTTTCTTCGGGTGGTAGTGGTAGGCGTAATGCTACTTGGGCATACGAAGTTGGAGGTTCAAACCTCCTTTGCCCAATTATTGTAGAGGATCTTAATGAACCTGGTCAAATGCTCATTGAGGTATGATCTTGTCGTCAATGCTGATTATTTCTCTTCCATTTCATTGTATTTAAACGAACTTTAGGCTAAACAATTTTAATTGCATTATGTAGATGCTATGTGAAGAACGTGGATACTTCCTAGAGATAGCTGATGCAGTTCGGGGTTTTGGCTTAACCATACTCAAGGGAGTCATGGAAATGAGAAACGACAAAATATGGGCACATTTCATTGTTGAGGTACATCTTTTAATCTAATTTAATCATTGTACAACTTCAAGTAATTAGTAACCAGTCAGTAATTTTCATTAATCTTATTAAGGGACTAATGTATATTTAATTGTGCAGGGAAACAAGCATGTAACGAGGATGGATGTGTTCGTGTCTCTTATGCAGCTTTTGCAAGGCACAAACACAAGTGAAGTTCTAAACACAACCTGTGAGGCCGCTAACATTGTCACCAATGCAGCTCCATTTTGGGGTGACTTCCAGCAGCATGTTGTGCCACTTCCAATTTAATCATAACTAGACTTTAACAGAATTTGCTTGGATTTGGTTTATGTATAGAGATCTAGGAATTTAACCAAAGTTCACGCTAGCTCAAAGAAGAGCATCACAAAGTGTATTGCTTCTCCTCCCCCACGAGTTTACTGCTCGCTCTCACTACAAGTATCATGGCGAATCAGGCAAAGTAGAACTGAAAAAATAGCTTCAGCAAGAACGGCATCACATCTGTGAACTCAGCTAGTTATTTTTCCTGTTCAATTTTGTTGGGGTCTTGTGGGTAATTTGTTATTAGTGATTAACCTGTTCATATCTTGGGCTTATTGCAGATGTAGATTACTATATAGTAGTGTGTTAGAAAACTGTTACTTGGTATACTTAGGGCTGACCTTTGAGGCTCTTGCTTGTTTTGCCTCTCATTATTTTTGTAGTTAATTTGGCACTTGAATGGAAGATCAATCTCTTTCCCTCATCTCTCGATTTCTCGCTTTTCGTTGTTTGTTTACATGCATGTTTTTTGTATAAACTTTGTTATTTGTCTGAACATGAAGCTGTACTCAGATTTCACAGCAAACCACTAGTTCAGTATTACACAAGTCTTAGCTTAAACTTTCAGGATATTTGATTACTTTCAATGGTATGAACGACAGAAATAAAGGCTCAGCAGTGGAATCAATAGTTGAATTGTGTTAGCATTTATGATTTCTATTTATCATTTGGTTGGGAGTGAGGTTGGTAAGGACTAGGGAGTGTTCTCACTTCATTGCATTATTTAATGTAGAAACTCAGATGTCAAATGAAGAATGGACGGATTTGACTTAAACTAGTGTGTGACCTGAGCAATATAGGTTGGGTCAATATCTCGAGTTGATTCCATTTACATAACTACATGGTTTCATTATCTAGAAGGTTAGAATAATCTTGATTAGAGTATAATTTTTCAATTTTTTTTATAACTAGTTTTAGGTTGAATTTTCCTCTTTTTTTTTTTTTTTTTTTCTTTAAAAAAAAAAAAACGGGTCGGATCGGATCAATATTTGATAGGTAACATCATACATTGAAATTACCATATTCGTCCAAGATAAAAAATTTGAAGAGGTGAGTATGGTTTAGACAATAGGAGTATATAATTGATGACCTAGAAGCAGTGCAGAAATTGGTTTCCATATCGGATGAAACCAAACTACTCTATGGGCTGTAGCATTGTTGATGTGCTTGGACAATGTATGGACACTATTATTTGTAGGGCATTACCATTTATTAGCCACTATGCACATTATCATTGGACGTTGGTGTTCTCAATTGTTGTACGTTACCTTAGCCTCAAAATTTGAATCATCAACTACTAAAAAAAATAAAATAAAATTACATTTGCTCATTTCTAAATTACTTAGCTTTTAAGGGCTTTACCACCAAAAAAAAAAAAAATTAAATACTTTTTTTTTCACAAATTTTAAAACACGCATTTGATCATATTAATATTTGTTACTTACGTTTATAAACCAACATTATACGAAGAATATATTATCAATTGAATTAATTAATAAACTTTATTTTTTTAGCTCCATAGTATTGTGTGTGAGGGGTGTGACCATTTTTTTTAACTCCTCAACTGGAACAATAAATTTCTTTTCCCTATTTTTCTTATAGCTCATAGTTGTTTAGACCCAAAGTGGTGAATTAGAGAGCTTAAGTTCATATATCTTAAAGTGCAACACTTCATGTTATTCTCAATTTTTTTTTTGAAGCAAAGTTAATCTCATTTTTATTTCTCTACAATCTCGAGTTTAATTGTATTAATTAATTTACCTATTTTCACACAATCTTGCATGATTAATTTTTTCTTTATTATTATTAATCAAAAGATAATCGACGGAGTATATGTTTATAGGAAAGATCTTGATTGAAAGATATAAGCGAGCATAAACAATTATTAGAGCATTAAATATTTGTTATATTGTGTGTATCTCGTTAATAATTAAGCTACTAGTACCAAATTACAATTAAAATGTAAAAATTCTTAGATACTCGTATTGTTCTTGAAATTAAGATAAACAATTTAACTTTGGGTAATAGTAATAATATTACAATAGTAGTCCTAGTAGTTATCTACATATCTTTATTTCTAGTTACTGCATGCAAGCATAATGAAAATGTTGGGTAATAATTAAAATGGTCGGACCAAAAATTAAAAAGAAAATAAAAAATGGTAATGGCCGACTTAAAAGCAGCTTTAATTTGTAGTAATGGCCTGTGTTCTAGCCGACTGTGGGTGACCTGTATAAATTGTGTGGGCATTGTTTTGTTTGTAGGTCAATGCGTTATCATTTTGCCTTCAAACTCAAGTTTCATTTTTATTGCATTTCATTTCTTCACCTTTTTTTCCCATTTTCTCAGTACACCTATCCAATTTAGAAACTAGACTTCATAATCCACCAAACGCTCTAGCTCAATTATTTGACATTTAGGGCCTTTTCTCATTGGCTGAACTCAGCTGAATTGAACTGAACTGAACCTGAATATTTTATAAGAGAATGAAATTAGGAGCTGAACTGAACTGAACTAAACTGAATTTCAACGTATGAGAACAGGCCCTTAGGGTACTTAAAGCGTAAATGAACTGAATACCTGCTTTGTTTACTTTATTTTCACTTGTTTCAAGTCTATTAAGTTTAGATAAGTTCAGTATAGGAAAAATATAATCTAATAAGAGTTCTCAAGTTTAAATTACAACTAAAATAAGTTTTGATAAGGTCAGATAGCTCAATAAGCTCATGTAAGTTCTGATTAATTAAATGAGTAAAATACTTTAGATAAGTGAAAATAAGCCAATCAGGTGAATAGAGCTATAGAACACACCCCTAAATCACATAACTCGTTTGGGTTTGATTATTTTTATCATATTTGAACGATCTTTAAAATGCCAATTAGAGTTTGAATTAAAAAAATCGTTTTGAGTCTGAGCCAAACCGTAAGCAACTGAGCTCTCCTCACGATGAGAATTCTTAATGTATATTTTTCAAGTCATAATTTTTTTTTCATAAAGGTAAGAAAATTTATACATTAAATTAGGAAGCTCTCCTAAAGATGAGGATTCCTGATGTATATTTTTCAAGTCGTTATTGGCTTGAGCACTCCTACTCAATACAAAATTACACTTAAATCCACTACTACATTATCAGTCTATAGTATCACGTACAAAAACAACTGAGTTAGGGATTTAGACTTATAAGCAGAGTTTATGGAGTGGGAAGGTGTTTGCATAATTGGAGCATACTTTACGTGGGTGCTAAATTTTGACATCTCATTGTAAGGTCGGTTCTTTATGTCTAAATCAGCTTCTGAGTAAAGGTTTCGGACTTCGGTTATAATCTGTAAAAATTTGCCAAGTCTACTAGTCTATTAGTACTAGATCAACTGACTTTTCACCAAGCTAAGTGTGGTTTTCTGATTTATTTACAAATTGTCACCTCTTTTCATGATATACTAGATTCTTTGGTGTTGATATATGATGGACACTCAAGTTTTGGTTTTTAAAAAGTGTTACTTTTTTCTTTTCTTCTCCCATGATTCTAGAGGTTTAGATCAAGTTGACTAGATCATCTTGAATTCTTGATTTTTGGGATCTTATGCTGTAAAAAGTAGGTCAAATTTGATTACAACTAAATTGTGTTAAGGTTATTTAGCTACCATCATCAATGTCAATTTCTTTCTTTTTCCCTTTTTTTACCCCTCATTTGACACAAGGGTAGAAGGGGTGAGTGACAAATTAGAATACTTCAAATGTAAATGTAACTAAAGTCAGAATTAGTGATCTGATGCATAAAATTTCGAGTTTTATCATTTTTAGATATTAAGGGTGTGTTCTATTCATCTGATTTTCATTGATCTGAACTTATCTTTACTTATCTGATCTTATATGAACTCATTAGACTTTATTAAAACTTTTTTTAGTTGTAATTTGTAATTGGGTAACCCTTATTGGAATTTATTCAACCTGAACTGAACTTATCTAAACTTAATTGAATTTATCTGAACTTATTACATTTGAAATAAGTAATAATAAGGTGAACATAACAGAATACAGAGTAATTTCTAATATTTAACCCTTGATTATAAAAATAATTTAAGCTATAAAAAGGTGTTAATCCTTGATTATGAAGTAAATATGTTTGTGACATCTAGATTTTCTTAAAAAACAAATTTGTGTAGTTATAACAAAAAAAAAAAAAAAAAAGGACAAGTTACTCCCTACTTAGAACCAAAACCAATATCCAATGGTTCTGTTTCTCATTTTAAAGGTGTTAATTACTTAATTGCAACAAGTAGGATCATCCAACTTCAGGTTAACCCTTAGCGAATAGCTGCTATTTATTAGCAAACACTTTTTTCTACTTTCTTGTTTGGTTTTTTGTTTTTAAATAAAAATAAAATACAATTACCAACATGCCCTCAATGTGGAGAAGAAAGAAAGAAAATACTGAATAGTACTGTGCAAAGGTCCATTGGGCTATTCATTCCAGTCCTGTAAAGCCCAATAATTAACTCTTAGCCCAATATACAAACCCAAAAATAATCAAATGAAGAACAACAGAGAGACATACACATACTTCGCAGGCTCGCACTTTCCAGTTTTATCTGGGATTCCAAATAAACTTCTTCTCAAAGTGTTCTTCGTCTTCTTCCTCATTTTCAAATTTCCTGATTGAATTAAAAAATAAAATTAAAAAATGGAGGAAAGTATTGCTTTATCTGAAACTTTACAGGTTAACTCCGCCTCTTCTCGCGTTATCTGCCGTGTGTAAGCTTCTTCTTTCTCCAATTTAATCAATCAAGCTTTATGAAATTTGTTATATTTTCAGTAAATTATTTGATCATTAACAAATTCTAATTGAAAAATGATAAATTTGAGTTGTTTTATTTGATAATTTGTTGAGTATTTGTTTGATTTTGAATTTGGGAAATGTAGATGTCAAAAGCAATTTTCGCAGTATACTTGTCCTCGTTGTAATACCAGGTACTGCTCCCTCCATTGTTACAAGGTATGCCTTTTCTTTTCAGCTCTTACCAACTATTTTCGCTTTCGTTGTTCGATTTTCGAGGTTTATTGATATGCCAACTGTTGTGGACAAGTTAGGAGAAAGGGTGCTTATATGTTGTTGTTAATGCTAATTAATACTCCATCCGTCTTCAAATAATCGTGTTGTTCGAGTCAAATTGATTTTAAGATATGTACTAAAGAGTTACTACTATTTGGTGAATGGTTGATAAACTTCCTACAATTGGGGAAAGTTGTTTATTACAAAATAGTGAGTAATTAGGTTTCTAGAACTTAATAGGGATTGTGGAATTGTAACGAGTAAGGAGCTGTATATACTATGTAAAATGACTAAAAGAAGTTTTGAGGTTGAGGCATCTCTTTTTTGGATGCAAAAGGATAGACTACATAATGTGATTGAGGCGACTTTGGAGTTATGTAAAGAGAAGAGTGAGGTTTGCTATGAAGAAGAAAATCATAATTGCACTCGTTGATGTATACTGATATTGTGTGGGATGACTTCTCTGCTCTTGTCTATAGGAATGTTTCAACAAGAGTAATAAGTATTGCTACTCTTATTAAACTAAATAAATAAGTAAATAAAGTCATGTTAGGATTTGATATATATTTTTCGTGAATGCTAAAGATGTTGCTGGTCTTTTTAAGAATGCTCAATGTAGAATAATATGCGTTTCCAGTAATAATCTGTAAGCAGTTTGGTATAAAATTAATCATTGTTATTTTAATTATCATCTTTTGCTTCACTTGCCTGCTTGCACTACTACTAGCCATAGCCATAGCCATTTATTAGCTGTAATTATCTAAAGCCTAATTTCCTTGGCCCTCCTATAAGTTTAGACTCATGATCTAAGTGATGCTATGATTGTATTTGATTCATTATGTGGTTGTTTTGGCAGTCTCACAGCCTCCGATGCACTGAATCTTTTATGCGGGAGAATGTTGTGGATGAGATGAAACAGCTACGCCCTGATGATGAGAGCAAGAAAAAAATGCTGGAGATTCTCAAAAGATTTCATGCTGAAGATGAGGAGGACGGCATGGATGAAGATGGTATGTTTCCTCAGGGGACATCTATTTAATTTGAAGTATTTAGTAAGATAGCTACCAATATCCCAAGAGGGCCGAGACAGTGTTTGTGCATTATCAGTTTTATCACTAGCTAAGAGTAATAAATTAATCCAAAAACTCTGCATAAACTGATACAACTTATGGTCTGAAATAAGATGGCAGAAATCTAGTTAAAAAAGCACAATGGAATGTCTGAGCTCATGCAAATTAGTTCTTAGATCAGTTTTATCATGACTTCTGAGCTTTCCTTATAGTTATCAAATATGTTAACTTATGCCATTTCCTTATATTGCAGACTCAACTCTCTCTGAGGAGACTATTCAAAAGGCTCTATCAGGTATGTCCCTTATAATTTCATCCTTCCAAGTGTCATTAGTTGCACGTAACTCGCTGTTTGTCGGTCCCCCCTATAGGCTATAGCTGTGTGATATCTTTTTTTAGTTATAGTGTTGTCTTTTCCTGTTTCCTTGCTGCATTGTCTCTTAGACAATTTTTTTCACTGCTGTTGTATTCTTAATTCCTTGTACAGTATCCAATTTGAAGGCTTACTGTGAAAGGTCTGATTAGGAGCTAGGCATGTATATTGTTTAGGGAGAGTATATACAAGTATGTAATATGCTCTGACGCATAATTTCTGTTTTCAGGAGGTGAAATAAATTATGACGACTTAAGTGCTGAAGAAAAGAAACTTTTCCAACGAGCTATAACAACTGGAGAATTGAGCAAGATGATCGAGCCATGGGAGCCATGGTGGTTGAAGCCTTCTGCTCGAACAATATCTCTGAGTCATGGAGGAACTCGGCTTATCCAGCCTTTAGCAAGCGAGGAAGCATCAGGATCTCATTCTGTTGAAAACCTTGAGAGTGAAATTCCTCCTGGACCTGAGACACCTTTGCCATCGCCTAAGAATCTTACTTCTGCTGAGCCTTCTCCACTTCTCCCCTTTCATCTGGTTGACATCCTGTACAGCTATTGTTTCACACTTCGCCTTTATAATGGGGATTGGTCGTCAGATTCTATCGGAGCTTCCATGGTGGTCTTAAATGTATCCGCTGTTTTAAGCCAGGGAGCACAGCCAGAATCCTTATTAGAAGCTGTTTCATATTGCTTAGAGCAGACTTGTTCACCAGACTTTAGACACATGGGTGGTTTACAGTTCGGTTTTGGTGTTCTTGATGATGTAGTGTCTTTAATATCCTTGGGCAGGGCTGCTGTAGTATGTGCACTATGTGACCTGCAGAGGATGATTGCGGCAGGAGAGATGGAGCTGAAATCCGAGAAACCAAGAAAAGCAAAGAGTTCAGAGGTCACGAGCAAGCTCAAGTCTGCTGGAAGGAAGATCTACTTTATATTGTGCTGGGTGAACGAGCAGCCAGAAGAAGTTTGGTCTTCTCTGTCAGTTCTTGTTCAGGCTGAAAAGGCTTCGCAATTGGAATACCAAGGCAATGGAAAGAGGAGAACCTTAAAGACAGAGAAGACAAACGATGATAGCAAAGCTCTAATAAAAGAAATTTAGTTATTTGAATGTTCCATGTTCCATCTTATGTTATGAAGAGTTACTTTTTTGATAGGTGTGGTAGCGAGAATTGTTTTTTGATAGGTATGTTATCGAGAGTCAATTAGGATAGTAAAAAGTAATGTATAACTCTAGCAAAGCAGAGCATGTACAAAAGCTTTTCTTGTGCAAGGATATTGGATAGCTTTTTTGCAGGATACGGAGTATATACGAGTTAGTTTGGTATGCATGCAGTTGATGCTGATATCTGTTTCGTTACAGTATTCTTAGACTCATACTCCCTGAGACCCTGACTAAGTTATAGACAGGCAGGAATCCCTGGTTGCTGCGTGTGCTACCCCGTATACCACTGCTATTGTTAAATTTGTTATACAACTGGGTAGCTGGTACAACTGTACAATGTACGGCTTTGGCAGCCAATCTGGTGCATTTAAATGCACTTCTAAACTTGTTATACTCGTGTTAGTGATATGATCATGCTGCTGTCATGACTCCTAGGTGCAGAAAACTGTCATCTGTCAGCCGATAAATGGGCATTACAGACGACAATTCGATAAAAAAAAAAGGCTCATTAATCAATGACGGAGCAACGTACAATCACATTACATAGATTAGCCCTAAAATTCAATAGACGAATGGGACAAACTGCTAAAAACTTTATTGAATTATGATCACCCCATAACATAACATGTAAATCAGAACAAACACAGATATAGAAATGATGATTAATAATGCCATAAAAACATCACAAATTCCTAATAATTACTTCTCCCATCATGCATGAAACTAACCCTAGTAGTGACATCTTAATTTCCGTAGAGACGAACATGGAACATCCACGTGACATGAAGGCGAAACTCGTTAGAAACCATACTAATCAACCTTTCGGCGAAAGGAGCAACCCTCGGTAAGCCTAGCCTTGCCACCAGTAGGCTGACAAATAACAGTCTGACAATTAGGGCACATGATCACAGTTTGAGAGTGGCTGAATACAGTCGTAATAGCGAAGCAACCTTGACACTTAACGTCCATGAAATACGAGTTTGGGGTCTGCACCAACCTTTTCAGCTTATGCTTCTTCTTCTCTAGCTCCGCCGGCGGGTTCAGAAAATCTGTGTCGTTCTGCAACACCATGATTGTTGTTTAGGGTAAATTTATGATCAATATATAATGAATATGATTAAGAATTTTGAGTTTCTGATCTTAAAAAAGAAGTGGCAGCAAGGGTTTAGGTTTCATGAAATCATGCGTTTATATAAGTTTTAGGTGTGTGGGTTATGTAGGTTTTAAGGATTTAAGAAAGTAGGGTTTTGACTTTTGAGGATGAAAATTTGTTGATATTCTAGTAGAGCTGTCAATTCGGGTAAACAGGTCGGGTTTGGGTCGAGTAAGTGTGGGTCGGGTCAACTCGGGTCGGGTCATTTCGGGTTAATTTCATAATCTTTACGGGCGGGTTCGGGTTGGGTCAAGCTTGAGTCGGGTAACGTCGGGTCATACATCTTTTCGGGTTTGGGTCAGGTTTAGGTTGGGTTAATAACAGGTCGGGTTACATTCGGGTCGGGTGAATAATAGGTCGGGTTTAATTCGGGTTTTCACGGGTTAAAACGGGTTAGGGTCATTCTCGGGTTCGAGTCGGGTTCGGTTCAAGTCAATAATTTGCGGGTTATAATCAGGTTGGCTCATTTCCAAGTCGGGTCATTCTCGGGTTCAAGTCGGGTTCGGTTTAAGTCGATTATTTGCGGGTTACAATCAGGTCGGGTCATGTTCGGGTTCAAGTCGGGTTCTGTTCAAGTCTATTATTTGCGGGTTATAATCAGGTCAGATCATTTCCAAGTCAGGTCATGTTTGGGTTCGAATCTCAAATATTGGGTTAATCTGGGTATCGGGTTGATTTCAGGTCGGGTCATATCAAGTTCGGTTACATTTTTTGGGTTGGTTTGTTAACAGTTCATGTAATGACATTCACGTTGACTCATCATCAATTACTTCGCTTATTATAAGAGAAATAATTTCAGATAAGTTAAATTCTAATAAGTTTAGATAAGATAGGTTTAGTTTAGAATTTTAGAAGATAAGTTCAAACCCTATTCTAATCTATTCACATTGATTCCACTCATTTTAGGGATAATAATTTAAGTTCATATTCGAGATGACTTGTTTAGATAAAATATAGTCAATTCATACAAATTCGGATAAAATAGGTTTAGTTTAGATAAGTTAAAATACAACAATTTTTTTTTTCTAAACTTATTTTATTTGAAATTATCTAAACTTGTTTATTTTTTATAAGTTCATATCCGTGTTCACGTTTTTTTTTAATGGCATTATTCATAACATTTTAAGATTAATTAGGCAAATGAATAATAAAATTAGAAAAATAAAAGACCAATAAAAACCTTTTAACAGCTCTTGTTCGGGTCACCACTTTCTCGAGTACAAACAAATCAAGTCATGATTGAGTACAGGTAAATTATGTGGGTCGAATTATCATCGCATTCAATCATTATTCGAAATTATTATTTTTTTAACTTTTTTTTTATGTGGGTCTCCCTACATCCAAGACAAAATACTTTGATCAATATTAACATAGAGTAATTTTAGCCTTACGAAGTTTCGACATAACGAGTAGCTTAGAATATATATAGCATATATCTTTATTCACTATCTGATCTACAATATTAAGGATGTATAAAATAACAAGTCGAGTTGATTTTAGGTCAGGTCAATAACAAGTCGGGTTGAATTTGGGACGGGTCCATAACAAGTCGGGTTGATTTCGGGTCGGGTTAGTGACAGATCGGGTCTGGTTAGTGATAGATCGGGTTGAAGTTCGGGTCGGGTTAGTAATAGGTCGGGTTAAATACGGATCGGGTTAGGAATAGGTCGGGTTGAATTCAGGTTGGGTTAAATTCGGGTTTTCACGGGTTAAAACGGGTTTGGGTCAATTTCGGTTCGGGTCGGGTTCAGTTCAAGTCAATATTTTACGGGTCATCTTCGGGTCGGGTCATCTCCGGGTCGGGTCATGTTCGGGTTCGGGTCTCAAATACTCGGGTTAACTCGGGTCTCGGGTTGGTTTCAGGTCCGGTCATATCGGGTTCGGGTCATCATTTTTCCGGGTTTAGACGGGTCGGTTAATAATCGGGTACGGGTTGGTATTTCGGGTCGGGTCAGCTTTTGACAGCTCTATATTCTAGTGTGTTGTGTTGTTTTGCTTTCTTGGGGTTTTCTAGTAGTGTCTCAGTTTTTTTTATGGGCCCGAAGGAAAATGCGTAACTTCTCTACCCAAAAGAAAATTAGGAAAATTTGCAAATTACAGCCATTTAAAGTTCGTATTTTGCAAATTGCAGCCATTTAAAAAAAAAATTGCAAATTGCAGCCTAAAAATTCATATAAATTGTAAATTGCAATCCGATTCAACTTTTTCATCGGTTTACAAGTTGAAAAATCTTCGATTAAGGTTTTAGGGGTGCGGCCATTTTAGGCCTTAGGGATCCGAATTGAGCTCGAATGAGAAAAAAAATAATACAAGTATCTCGTTTTGCGTAACAAAAATGTATCGATTTGTGGGAAACTGTAAATATGAGACACTTATGTTATTTTTTTGCTAATTCCGAGCTCAATTCAGGTTCTTAAGGGCTAAAATGACCCCTGAAATCTTAACCGATAATTTTTCAACATGTAAACCGATGAAAAAATTGAATCGGGCTACAATTTACAATTTATACGAACTTTTGGGCTGCAATTTGCAAAAAAAAAAATTTAAATGGCTGCAATTTGCAAAATACGAACTTTAAATGGTTGCAATTTGCAATTTTTCCAGAAAATTACAATAATTTCATTAATTAACTAGTGTTTAGGCTCGAATGATTGATACCCTATCGCTAATACTATATATTTAAAACTTAAAGTTGTGAGTGTAAATCTTGTACAATCACTCCACACCACAAAGACATTGTTTATTTTTTTACTAAAAAGACATTGTATTAAAAAGAAAAGTATGTCTTGAAAAAAAAAAAAAAAGTCTTCAAACACTCTACCAACTAGAATTTGGTGTAGAGACTAGACTAGAGAGCAACATGGTTTATATCGTGTGCCCTCTAGATCGCATATTATGTTGCTAGCTTAGGTCACTAAAAAATTTGAGCTCTAGAATCTCACATTTGACATAAAAATCTTTCACTATATGTTTTTAATAGAACGATACATTTAATTTTCGATAGAATGATACTCCTTTTGTTCCTAACTAGGACGATTTCCATCTGGTACGTGGTTAATACTACGGAGTATTAATTTGTATATTTTGGTAGTTATGTGTCGTGTTATAAAGTAATCTGATGTTTTGGAGATCAATTGTTGTTTCTGATTGTTACTCGGATTGTTATGGGCAATTTGAGTACAGAGGTCGCAGGAGGAAGAAGATGCAGATCCACGATATATTTTTTATATTTTTTTGGAGGATGGGGAAGGACGTTAGTTTAGAATTAGACGACGTTACTAACGATCTTTTTAACGATGCAAAATTTGCCGTCAACATAGCCATGTCACCATCAGTACAATTCAATATAAAAATATTACTTTTGCTAAGGAGGGCCCACAAATGCAGCTGATTAACAAGGTTTCGTTAATCAGGCTGATCAACTGGGTCGGCCTAGAATTTTAATGGGCTCGATTCGCGTGGTATGATTAGTCCTTTGGAAAATATTACTATGTACTACTGAGCATCCTGAACTTTGCGTAATAGCCAAAACGTACACTACCAACACGTGCCTAAAATGAAAAATTCTAGTCGCTTATTTCATTGGAGGAGGTGAATCCACGCGTGCCAAATGGATGCATAGGAACAATTCACCATTTTTTAAAAATTGTTCTAGAGAGTGACAATTCACTTCCTTCGATGAAATAAATGTCTGGAAATTTCCATTTAAGGCACGCATCGCACCTAACACTATAGTTGGTGGTGTTTTGACTATTACGCAAAGTTTAGGTGCTCAGTATACCTAGGCCATATTTCAGGGTGTTTCGACCAATATAGGGTTTGAGCATTATCAATGCAAAATAGATATTAATTGTTGGTTATTAAATGTTTCGATGCATATTTCAACACGTTAAAATTTCAAATTAGTACTTCATTTCTTTTTTTTTTTTTTTCTTTTTTTGAAGCAAATTAGTACTTCGTTTCTATATGTACTTTCTCTATTAATCTTGAATTTAATTACAAGAGTTCATATGATACAATTATTAATGCATAACTTTAACCATATGCTATATAACATTTGTAAATGTCAGATTGTCAGTAAATATTATAATTAACATTAGTACTGAATAATTATAATGAATAATGACTATAATTTGCAAAACAAACATGAACGAATCCATGGACATACCATATTACACAATAATATTTGACTTTTACATATTAGCAAAAAATATATGATCAAGTTTAATGTATGAACAGTGTAGAAGTAAATACTCTTGCAAGTATTCATAAAGTATGAGGGAGTAATGAAAGATATCAATAGTTAAATAATATGTATACATGTTTGCCACCAGTAGATGAGAATATGAGATTACTGACTTGAGAATTTAGAGGTAGGACTATTTCATATTTCATGGTTGACCACCTAACCATCATATCCCTTAAAAAACGCACCAAATTACCAATCCTTCATTTCCCCAGAATTTAAATACCAGGTGTGAACAAATCAACATTATACACATACGGTACCTTGACAAATACTTATTTATTTAAAGGTAAGATGAAGGATCTATTGAACCGATACCTTTTCCATCTTCGTAAATCAACGAGATTACGAGGTAAGAAAATTATTCTTTTCTCAAACAAATATAATTGATGAGGCTCAAACTTATGACTTTAAGGTGAGTATCCCACCAATTCTACCGAGCTTTACTTGGCACCTCGACAAATATCTGGTGAGAATTAAATTAAGAGAGAGTTAAAATGCTGTGTTTCAATTCACAGTAGTAGACTAGTAGCTCAGCTAAACTCAACTCCCAATGGCATTTTCGTTATTATATCCTTCTTTCTGCCAACATTTCGGTACCCTCAAATCTTCAACCGTCGCTTTCCTCTTCATCATCAAAATAATAATGTCTGATCATCTTTTCTCTCTACCATAAACCTCTCTCACATTCTTCAAAAATATCCCATTTTTTCACAGAGGAGAGAGAAAATCTACCTTCTCCGGCACCGGCGAAATTCGAGGAGAGAGAAAATTAGAGTTTCACAAAAATGGTAGATGCGAGCGATAAATTGGCGTATTTTCAAGCAATTACAGGTTTAGAAGACATTGATTTATGCACTGAGATTCTTGCTGCTCATAATTGGGATCTTGAGCTTGCAATCGCTGCTTTTACTGGTAATCCCAATGTTCCAGAACCTTCTGATGATGTCGGAAGTAGTGGGCAACAACAGCAATCACAATCTCAATCACAATCACAACCTCTGAATAATTCGTTTCCAAACGACGTCGTTTTAAGGTCTGATGTTGATATTAACCCTGGAAATGGAAATGGAAACCCTAGTTTGGCATGGAGGGTAATCACTTTACCGATTTCGGTTGTTTCCGGTAGTTTAGGGTTGATTTCTGGTGCGGTTGGGTTAGGGTTATGGGCTGCTGGTGGAGTGTTATCGTATTCATTTGGGATGCTGGGGTTAGGGGGTCGTCGAGGTGGTGATTCGTCGGCTAGTCCATTGGTTCAGGTACCGTCTTCGGCTTCCGAAGCGATGGAGTTTGTGGCAGCATTGGAGAGGGAGTATGGGTCTGGTGTGAGGGTCAATTTTGTTTCAGAAGGGTTTATGGATGCGCTTCAGAGGTCTAGACATGCTTATAAGCTGTTGTTTGTGTACTTGCATTCGCCGGATCACCCTGATACGCCTTTGTTTGTGGAGAGGACATTGGGGAGTGAGGTGTTTGCTGATTTTGTGAATGAGAATTTCGTGGCGTGGGGCGGTAGCATTCGTGCTTCCGAGGGATTTAAGATGAGTAATAGTTTGAAAGCCTCGCGGTTTCCGTTTTGTGCTGTTGTTATGGCTGCTACTAATCAACGTATTGCTTTGCTTCAGCAGGTGAGACTGCTGTTTTTTTAGCTAATGTTTAGTTCATTTTCTTGGTTAAGTCGTTGATTATAGTTTTAAATGTAATTGTCTAGTAGTTTTGTGATCACTGCTAATTGATAATTTGGAATGTTCAATTTGTGGTTGGTGTTAATCTAGGTTGGGATATCATGGGAGGTTTAATTTGGGTTTTTGGGGTGATTATTAGGTGTGTTTTATGATAATTGATTGTCTTATAATGTAGGTGCTTAGTTAGGCTAACTTATTGTCACTAGAATATGTAGTGATGATACCTGTAAATCAGCTGGTTATCCATGTGAAAACTGTGTGTGTGTGTAACTAGAGATATCTGCAAGTGTATGTTGCACTGTTTTGAACTTTGATGGCTGTGGATTAGGGGCATTGCCTGTATTAGAAAGGTAGAATGTACTAAGTATTAGGGGCATTGACTGTGCAATTTTAGCATAAGAATGAGAAATTTGATCGTAAGGGACGGAGGAGGAAGATTTTGTGGATGACTATACGGTTAATCACTTTTGGTTCATGTAGCCGACTCCATTTATGGGATTAAGGCTTTGATTGATTGATTGATATAGATTGTGGTTGGACATGTAGATCTTGCATCAATGAAAGGCATTTTGGATATTAGATGGAATAGGGACCAACTAGTACAATGCAAGCTCTTCAGTGGAACTAATTTCTGCATATTAACTTTCTGGTTTATCTTATGCTAAGTATATCTTTGAAAGACCTTACAGTTTTGTTATTAGTAGGAGGTTGAGTGCACTTTTTGGACTTAGGCCCGTTTTGGTTGAAGGGATTAGGCTGGAAAAGAAGAGAAAGGAATATGTTTGGTTAGATAAATGAAGAATTCATAGGAATGGAAGGGATGTGGGAGGAAAGCCTCTTTACAAAATTTCACTTCCCTTTCCTCCCAAAATTGGACGATTTTGATAAGAAAATCGAAATTATAAGTTAAATCATAATTTTTTTTCCCTCTTTCCTTCAATTCCTTTCATTTAATCAATTATTGAAAAATAAAATCACTTTCTTTTCCCCGCCCATCCTTTATTTTTTTTTCCTGTACTAATATTAAACCAAATTAACCTAGGCTAAGGATTTTGAAAATAGGTTCACATAAATGAAAGCTTGTGTCATCGGAAACATGGTTTTAAATTACGGATGTGGTTGCGGTCTTGGTGAAGTTTTGCGGGCAATGTGGGTGGTTTGCAGCATAATATATTTATCACCTTAAGAATAAAATCTTTACACTGCGGTTGCGATGCATTTATACAGCCAAGAATTAATACCATGATTGGAAGTGACGAATGAGCAATTTCACCTAGACTGAATGAGTTAAACCATGTCTTTCTGTTAGAGATAATTCAAGGTAGGTCTTCTACTAAGAATTTGGTTTGTTCTGGATCCTATTTAATCCAAGTGAGAACCTATTTACCGACCAACCTATTTTGATTTAGAAATTACAGTCCTAAGAGCTACTGTTTTCGGATAACCTATGCATATTCCACAAGGTTTTCTGCTGATTGTTGGCTTTTTGTCATCCTTCAATGAAACAACAGATTAATCTATTATTAGTCATTTTGTGGGCATCATATGATAACTTGGTGGATGTTTTTTTTGTAATATATGGAATTTACTTATAAACGAATTTTGAGAAGTTAAGGAAAGGTTGTAAAGGAGGGAGTGAGAGACAACTGTTGCTTTCAGGATGCTATATTTTGACAATTATGTAAATCCATTATATAGAGGCATAAAGGTGTTTGTTTTTTAGTATTAAGGTTTATAGTAGCATTGAGAAACAAATGAAGGATCTTTGTTGATGCTGATTTGGCTTGTTGCTAACTCCTAAATTGGGTTGGAGGTTAGGCAGACATCTTTTTGGTGTGAGAAGGATTTTTTGCAAAAAATCAAAATGAGACATGGTTATTTAATGGGAAGTGGATGTTGTTGCTGTTGTCAGTTGAGATACTATGGTATGTTTTATTAGGGTTTTGGGAAAAGTGAATTGATTTTCTTATTTCGACCTTAAGATGTTGGTGCTTATTTGCACTTTATTTTACAAGAACAGTTCATGATCTCACATGTGAATCAACTAATAGCCATTGTGTTGGATTATCTTTGCAGATACTTTGAAGTTCCTCTGCCATTAATTGTTCTTTTGTCTTCTCTAGGATAAACAATTGATGGATCAATCATTAGTTATTCCTTGCGGATCTATAATTCGGTGATAGGTAGCCTGATATTTGTTGAATAAGAATCAAGATACATGTCAGAAAAGAACACTAGAATAAAGTCTAGTCTCTATTCCGCAATTCCATAATTATCTTGTATTTTGAGATTGAAGAGTAATTTTGTTCTTGCAACCTTCCTTCAAAGTGGAACTAATAGTGAGTCAAGGAATATGAATAATCTTCTTATTTCCAGAGTGAGAGAGAGGGGGGGGGGGGGGGTTGAGGTTGTTTGGGCTAGAGTTGGATACAAATATACGGAGTTCAGATTTTGTATTGTATTTGGTCAAATAAAATATGTGCTAGAAAGTGTGGAGTACAATTGGGGGGGGGGGATATTTTTATACGGTCAGGAAGTTTGTTGTTTGTTATCTATTGTCACTCCAGGTTTCAAATGGTTGCTTATAAGAACCTATTTGGCTAACTAAGTTTATGGTTTTCAAATGTCTTGACGTGGCTTTTTAATGACTTCTTAAGTTTTTTTGTTTATTTTGGTTTCTTGCTCCCTTTCTTTTCTCTACCTGTCTCCAATTTCCATCTTGCTTGGAGATAGATTTTTGATATGTAAAGCTACATAGCATATTTGTAGATATCATATTTTAGTCTGTTGGTGTGGCACAATAGAAGTGTCTTGATCTTTTTAGGCCATCTCTGTGTCTGTGGGTGCCTTTGGTGTTTATGCCTTTTTGTTGGGCTGAGCAATTTGCAATTGGTTGGTGTGAACTTTATGGTTCTCTGGTTTGGTCTGTTGTTGTGAAATGATGGATGGAAGGCAATAGAATGGGAGCTGGAATGTTTTTGGTTTTGATTTTCATAACTTAAACCTTGAAACAAAATCCTTTTTGATCTATCTGGACCTCTTAATTTTTTCACATTGTTGACTGGGGATAGATGAACTTTAGATAATGATGGTGTTGTCTAATTAAGCTCTGAGGTCTGTATGAACTTTTCTTCTGAGCATGAGGCTTTTGATTGTTGTGGAGTTTCTGAGGCTGATCTGTCGCCAGGGTAGGTTTGCCAATGCTTAGGGCTGATGTGAATGGTGGATATGAAATGGCAGGTAGGGAGTTCTATGGGTGGCAATTGAAATCAGATATTAGAAATCAATCAATCAATCACACACAGCCTTAACCCCATAAGTGGGGTCAGCTACATGAACCAAAAGTGTTTATTCTGTATAGTCATCCACAAAAATCTTCCTCCTCCATCCCTTGATAGGAAAAAAAAAAACAAATAAAAGAATTACCAATATTTTGATAGTGTAAAGATGTGATCTCTGATCTATGAGCAGAGTAAAATGAATTTGAAACTCGAGTAAAAGCTGCATATCTTTAAAGATTTTTAGGTGGGTCTCCAAAAGTATTATCTGTAGTCATCTACACTGGCTGGCATAAGGCTGCAGACATTTGATTCTCAATTATAAGATGCTTATATTGTTATTGCTGCATGGCCTGCATCTTGTTAGGATTTGCGAATTGCAATTGTTGATGTCATGCTGTTGTATATAAAGAGTAATATTAGATTTTGCCAAAAAAGTAATACTTCATACTAAAATTGATTCATATTATTGATAGTAAAGATTACTTTAAAGCGTCAGTTCTATTCGATAGATATAATTATTTTTCTTAAGAAAAAATTACTTATTGTGCCTTGGCACGGGGCCTAAGCTAGTTACATACATATACCTGTGTCTCATTATTGTCAGCATTCATTGTAGGTAATTCTAATCTGGCTGTAAGTATATTTTCTGTGTGCACTCTGGTGTTCATCAGTCAAAATTGTGCTGTTTTATTGGTATTCAGTGATCTGATTCAGGGATCTTTTTTCCTTTTCTAAACTGTCCTATTAACTTCTTGTTCTGTTGCAGATTGAGGGACCAAGATCCCCTGAAGATATGCTTTCCATACTACAGAGAGTTTTGGAAGAAAGTGGACCTGTACTTGTCTCAGCCAGGCTTGAAGCAGAGGAGAGGAGGAACAACATGCGCTTGAGGGAAGAACAAGATGCTGCTTACAGAGCTGCCTTAGAAGCTGACCAGGTATCAAAAAAATTCTGCCTCTGTTGTATTTATTTGCCTACTGTTGCTGGTGTTGTTGCCTTTGAGCCGTCAATTTTTTTACGGAGTACTTCGTATTTCTTGAGTTCCTAATCTTTTTATCTGTTACAACTGGGTCTATGTGAGTGCTTGGAGAGTGTTTTAGGGAGTTTTACATAAAATGGGTGCTCAAATCTTGCTTTGGAGGTGTCTTGTAAAGTTTCTGGAGACAGCTTAATAACGGTTTGTGGCAATTTTTCCGAACTTTTGGATGTAAATTAGAAAATAATTGATAGTCCGGTTAGTATGAAGCCGTTGCACTAAAGCAATTTCTTTAATAGTTTTGAGTGCAAGGTTTGTCTATGAGAGGCAATTAGAGCAAATCATGGAACTACATTATTTATGCTATGATGCTTTTGATCAACTGTTGTCATTTGAACACTGTATACAAAGAAGTATATTAATTTGGTTGCCAATATGTAGTTTTAAAAAGGCTTCAATACACATAGGAGGAACATTAACTATTCCAGCTGTCTGAGATGGTTGTAACTTGCTAGTAGAATTTAGTGCTTTAATATTCCATACATTGGCTATGGTGGAGCCAAGAAAAAAAAATCTATTAAGTTTCCAAACATATAGGAGAATATGCATTGATTAGAAAGAATATGCAACTCCGTTAATGTGTCCCTCCCCACCCTCGGGTTCAGAATTGCTGTGAGGTTATAGCAGCTCTTCTAGATATGACAATTCTACAAAAACTCTATAATTGTTGGGTCATTGGCTTCATTCTTCATTACTTAATGCAAGATCGTATTGGAAGACTTAAGCATGAACATGTGTAGTACTTCGTCTGGAAAGGTGACAATTTATTGAAACAATATAATTTAGTATTCGTGACTATAAATTTGGATGGAAGGAATAATAAGATAAGTACTAAAGAAATTAATATTCAACCCCTGCATGCTTCTATATGCATTTGGCATTGCTGTCTAATTCTTCAGCATATATGCTCCTCTCAGGCTAGAGAACAGCAGAGGAGAGAAGAACAAGAGAGGCTAGAGAGGGAAAGGGCTGAAGAGGAGCGAAAACGTCGTGAGGAAGAAGAGGCACGTGAAAGAGAAGCACGTGAAGCAGCTGAAAGAGAAGCTGCCTTGGCTCGTAGAAAGCAGGAAAAAGCTTTGTCTCTTGGTGCTGAACCTGAGAAAGGACCTGATGTTACTCAAGTAATATTCCATTTTTACCTTAAAACTATTTTTTGTCCTTCTAAAATACCAATACAGTTATGATTCATTCAGTTTCAGGATGACTTGCATATGATGGCCTCTGTCTTTTAGTTCTAGTCTCATGCTTTTTGTTCAATTTTAATACGTATTCTATTTCCTGCATTGATTATGTTTGACATTTAAGTATGGAATCTTTTACTTTTAGAGCTTCAATATAATTGCTTCATACTTAATCAGGTATTGGTACGATTTCCAACTGGAGAGCGTAAAGACAGGAGATTCCACAGCAGTGCAACCATCCAGTCTTTATATGACTATGTTGATTCTTTAGATTGCTCAAACTTCGAAAGCTACAATCTAGTCTCCAATTTTCCAAGAACAGTATACAGTCCAGAAAAGCATTCTTTGACCCTGAAAGAAGCAGGCTTGCATCCGCAGGCAAGTCTTTTCGTGGAACTAAACTTGTAGGGAAGATTTTCTCTGTGATCAACATTGTTTAGAACTATGATCGCGAGTAACACTTTAGTCTCTCTTGTTTAGTGCTGGTCTATCAAATATTCTGATGAGTATAATCCCCATGTATTTCTCTTTCCCCTTGTATTTTCTCTTCCAAATTCTCACCAATTTGGCTCAAGTAGGTGGATTCAGAATAAGGAATGTTAGCTGTTGTACTTATTCCATCTGTCTCATGCTTCTGGAGAAGTGTTTAGAGAATGCATAATGATTCTTCGCCTTTTCCAAACAGAAATAGCCATCTCCTCTTTGTGAAGGAAGGTGTCTCTAGTAGCGCGTTACAGTCCTTACAGAGGATTTGCAACGCTGCGCTGTTGCCCACTGCAGCTAAATGTTATGTCATCCATATCCATACAGTTTTAATTTCATGTTAAATGATTAGACAAGTATACTCCACATATGACTTTAGAACGATGTTGTATGTGGCAATCAAAATGATGGCTGGATTTGAGTCATTTGACTTTTGAGTTGATACCAAATGATGCATTGGATAACGAACGCACATGTGAGCCACATGCACTGGATTTGTGGCTAAATTCAATTCAGATGTTTGGAATTCTATCCATGTAACCAACACTAAAGCTACTTAGCGTTGACAATTTGAGAGTAATGCTTTTAGTTGAACGTGGAGTGATATGGAAAGTTGCTGAAATGTCAAATAGCACAAATACTCTATTTTCGTTATATTGAAATTTGAAAATTACTACATAGCTTATTACTTCTTCTATTTAATTTTTTTTTTTTTTGTTTTTTTGTAACATTCTTTTTATTCTTATCAATGCATTATTTTAATGGTTAATATCTTTAATTACCAATACACGTAAAAACTGTAATCATTTGATATCAAAATAATACGAGTATAAATCAAGACCAATCTAACAAGTTCTTATTTGATTTGATTTGTTACTTAATTAAAAAACATGAAAGCTAGTTTAAGAGGAGCATATAAATTTGAGTAGTGTAGAAGTCAATTTGTTACCCAAAAACAAAAAAAAAAAAAAAAAAAAATATTGTGACAGAATAATGGTCAAATAGTTACATTGAGAATACTTTTGTTCTTTTCGCTATTGGTTTTTTTTTTTTTATTTTTTATTTTTAAGTTTGCTCCATATCTCAAATAGTTGAATGTTTGTAACCGATCACTACAGTATTTTTATAAAAACTTGATCACTATTGACATGTATAGAAGTTTTGGCTACAAATAAGCATTTAAAAAAATTTAAATATCGCTCTGTATTTATTGACATAAAACAAGGGTATAGACGAGAGAATATACCCCGTAGCCGTAGTCCGTATTCAAGTAGACAAATACTTTATTGACAGAAAAGTAGACAAATACTGAAATACGAAATCTTTTTAAAAGTGCGTGGGTCCAAAGAATGTTATGACTCAATTAAAATAAAAAAGCCCTGAGTACAGACTACACACACCTGACTCCTGACGCCTTCCTGCTACTATAAAAATATAACGGGATTGCTTTTTTTCCGGAAAAAACATGCTACAATTTCTCATCCTTTTTTTACGCTCCTTATATTTTTCCCAATTTCTAGGGTTTGTTTAATTGTTTTTCCACATTTCCTTCAAAAAAAAAAATTCAGATGATCTCCAATTCAATCGTTCTTCTCCAATTCTAGGGTTAGCAAATTCTTACAATTCATTTGAATTTTGATCGTGATATGGTGATTTTAGGTTTGGTATGACTGAGTTACGAATTACACCATTAATGGAGATCCGAGCTTTGAAATTACGAATCGATTCTTCGAATATGGATTTACTCGCTTGTCGACTCGGCTTCAAATCGTCGTTTGATTCCTATTTGATCGCTTGCGAAGCGTTTTCTGAACCTGCTACATTGCTTTCGATTCCAGTTGAAGAAGTTATTTGATCCTTTGTGTTTTTCTGCTTTCTCTCTCCTCTCAATTTTCTTCTTCTCCTCTTTTCTGTAATGGAATCACTAAAAATTTCTTTGACATCGTCAATTTCTGATCAAATTGACGACATTGTTGAGAGGGACCCCTCCGGCCGATACATTAAGGTATAATTCCTTCATTTCGATTATTTCCTTAATTGATTAGGATAGTAATTTCTGATGTATTCTTTTTGTAATTGTAACCCAAATTGCTTTCATTGATCCAAATTACGTTTTTTGATTTAGATTTATTTGTTTGATTTAAATTAAATTTGCTAAATAAGTTTAATTTAATGCATTTTATGCCATAATTACTCATATTGTTTAATTATTTCGATTGTAATTGCCTATTAGTAGTGAATTTGCAGTTGATATATATATATATATATATATATATATATATATATATATATATATATATATATATATATATATATTAAAATTGTTTTGTTTTGTTTTGGATTATTACACTATTACACGTTTAATCCTTTTCTATTTATTTGTGATGATGTTTTTTTTTTTTTTCTTGTTGTCTCTTGCTCTTCAGTATTCTGAAATCCTGGGGAGGGGAGCATTCAAGACTGTGTATGATTCCTTGCTCAGTCTTTTGATTTTATGTTTTATTCCCGTTCGCTTTCGAATTTTTATTAGTTGAAGTTATACCTAATAGTGATCACTTTCTTTGCTTCGGGTGAAGGGTCGAAAATGTCTTTACTTTTTCCCTAATATTTGTATGTATGTTCGTTGTTATAATAGTTACAAGGCATTTGATGAGGTCAATGGAATGGAGGTTGCTTGGAATCAAGTGGACATTGATGATTTGCTGCAGTTGCCACAACACTTGGAGATGTTGTATTCAGAGGTTCATTTGTTGAGGACTTTGAAACATGTAAATATCATAAAGTTCTACCATTCTTGGGTTGATGATGGTAGTAAGACTATCAACATAATTACCGAGCTATTCACCTCCGGAAACCTTAGACAGTGAGTATTTTTCTGTTGATTCTTTGTTGCGTAGAAATTGTCAACATGGGTGTCCTTTTTTATGCCGTTACTTTAACATCTTGTATTGTTTAGGTATCGTAAAAAACATAAGTCTGTTGATCTGAAAGCTATCAAAAACTGGGCAAGGCAGATCCTCCGGGGTTTACAGTATCTTCACAGTCAGAGTCCTTGCATCATACACAGAGATTTGAAATGTGACAATATCTTTATCAATGGGAACACTGGGGAAGTTAAGATTGGCGATCTGGGTTTGGCAACTGTTATGCAGCAACCTACTGCTCGAAGTTGTATTGGTACCGCCAAGTCCTGCTGTATTTTAAGCTTTTTGTTTCTTGAACAATTCATATAGTTAAAAGTATGTAACCTGTGGGGTCTTTTTGGTGCAGGTACACCTGAATTTATGGCCCCTGAGTTATATGAGGAGGAATACAATGAACTTGTCGACATATATTCTTTTGGTTTGTGTATGCTGGAAATGGTGACTTGTGAATACCCTTATTCTGAATGCAAAATTACAGCTCAAATATTCAAGAAGGTTATCTCGGTAGGTCATCAATTACTTCATACAGCTTGTAAGTGATGGTAATTGCTGATAAATTACCCACGCTGTAACCCCCTCTTTTTTTTCTACATGATTTTTTAGGGTGTTAAGCCAGCAAGCCTTAGCAGAGTGACTAATCTGGAGATTAAGCAGTTCATTGAGAAATGTCTGGTTCCAGCTTCCATGAGACCATCAGCCGAGGATTTGTTGAAGGACCCATTTCTTGTATCCAAAATTCCTGAAGGGCCAAGTCCTCATTCTGTGATGACGAACATGGTTGAACCGGCTTGTTTGACCAGACCTCAAACAGCTCATTCTATGGATATAGACGGTGATGGCAAGAAGAGTGATTTTAGCTGGGAAGCTCCTCGCCATTTGACTTTAATTTTAAATTTCAATGATGTGAAAACCCTCAAGTTAATTGGAGAGGTGGTGGATAACAATTCAATCTCAATGACCCTCGTGTTTACTGGTACAAATGGTACGCTAAAATTCTAGCTTGACCTTTTGTGAGAAGTCTAGTATCTCTTGATGGAAACTGAGTTTATGTTATTTGGATCAGGTCGTTTGAAGAATATTCATTTTATATTCAACCTTCAGAAAGATACCATCATCTCCATTGTGCATGAGATGGTTGAAGAGATTGAAGACTTATCTAGGGAAGATTTGGTTCCCGTAGTGCAATTGATGGAGCAGCTGATTGCAGAACTGGTGCCTCACTCTAGGCAGCCTTCTAATTTCTCACTTACTGATCTCACCAGTTCACTAGAGGAATTATCTGGCTCAAGCAGTGCCCTGGACTCACTAAAGTATCTATCAAAATCTGGAATGCTCAAGGTCTCTACAGAGGTGACTGGAAATGGAGAAGGCCGTGGTGCTGGAGAATCTCTTGTTTCGGGGATATCGGTTGATGAACAATATTCCATGATATGCTCTCATGATCCTGGCTTAAATAGCTGTAAACACTCGAACAGGTATTGGTGGTTGTATTTGTTAGACTTGTTGAATGGCTATGGTGTTTGTGATTTAATTTGTTTTAACTTTATCCTTAAACTTATTCATTGTGATCTGATGCAGTATTGCTTTTGATGGTTTGAGCCCATCAAGTACGGCTTCTTTAACACTGCTAGAGAAAGAGCTATGCAACGAGGAACTGAAGCAGGAGCTTGATGCAATTGAATCCCAATACAGTGAATGCATACGTGAACTCTCGAGGAAAAGGGAGGAGGCAATAGAATATGCCAAGAAGAGGTGGGCTTCTAAGAAGGATGTAGTTGTCTAACTGAAATTGTAGTTTAGGGTTCCTCCATATCTATCTATTGATAGAAAGATAGATCTTTGTCAAATACTGGATTGCCTTTCTTTTTTTTTTTGGAATTCTTCATATCCAAGGCAGCTTACTACAAGCACTCTGCCCCCCATACGACTATATATATATATATATATTCATTCATTCTAGTGTATTGGAAATTTTGATTGCAGATTTATATATGTCCATTTAAAAATTCTGCTAAGCAGTGATTACTTAAATTCATTTAAGTGGTAATGAATTATTATTATTATTATTATTAATTTTTTTTTCCTGGCAGGCTATATAACTTTCTTGTATGCACTTGATCCAGTGAGGCATTCAGAACACTAAATTTTCACCTCACAAATATTGAATAATTGTATATAATGCTGTATTTATTTCTTTATAAAGCTGCTCAGCAAGTAAAAAAGATCTCTGTTTCCTGAAACCTGAACTGAGATCGTCTGGGCAGTTCTGCATGTTCAGATACATATTTTCCAACATGGTAAAAACGTTCAGGATGATATAAAGGCCACAAATACAAAAAGAGGCATGCTTTTTATTTATTTATTTTTTTTTTTTGAAAATTATGCACATCATGCATTATCAACATTAATAGAATCACTGAAAGACACATTGAGGAATGAGGATTAACATTGAATTATTTTAAATCAATTGGTGAAGATGAACATGAAAATTGAGAAGAATCTACAAACTACAACGATTTACTTGTCCCCTCCCCACACAAAATTACACTGAAATGCAGAGAAGAGAGCAATGTAACTTCACAACAAATTGCCAATAAATCTTGACAATTTTACACGTTATAATTATGCGGTTGTCTCCACTATTTTTCTGAACTGATAACTTCATAACCATCAGGATAGTAGACATTGATTCCACAGACTTACATCAACACGCTGGCAGGCAAAGGTAATTTCACAACTACCAATTATCCTTGATAATTTTAGACTTTTCAAGTATGTATTTGCCTTCCTTGTACTTCTGCGATTCTTCATAAGCTCGTTCATACTTCCAACCAAGAACTTCACGGCAATCAGAACAAGAGACATCCGCAACTGTGTGGAGACCTGTCATGAGATGTCTGTCTTCTTTTGGCCCCACATCAACGTTCATAGCATGGGAAAAGAGAAAAGCCCTACTGTTTCTTCCCTGAATTATGATTCAGATAGAGCAGTCAGCACAAAAAACATAGCTGCATCTTGTTATATACAGTATCTGATGTAAAGAACTACAGAGGCATTAAAATTCTTGAAATACATAGTGGAACATGAAACCATGCCCTATTTTATCCTATCCTATCCCCTTGCCAAATTGTCCCATAACAGAGGTGTATTCAGCAGAAGTTAGAACATACTGATGAACTACATAATGAAAATAATATGATGCCAACAGCAACTCTCGAAGGAATTATAAATTTTCATCGCAAATGCACATCTTACTATAGATGGGGAAGTTTGTGAAATTGTAATCAGATGAGGTATTTCCATGCTCAACCATTTACAATATAAATTCATTTTTTAAAATCAATTTCTGAGCAAGAACTTGAACTGTGTTTGCTAGCAGAGGAACCAGGAAGGGAAATTTTTTTTCCCAATTTCCCTGTTCGGATGAGTGAACAATTTTATTGGGTGAGAAAAGAATTCCAAAGGGGTGTTAAGGATTTACCTCAACATGAATGCCACAACTTCCTCTCATACTTACCTACTTCCTAATGCCCTCCCTTCTTTCCCCTTCCTTTCTCATTATTAGCAACCAAACAAAGGAAAATCCTTCCATGGAAGAAATTATTCACGGCAGAAAACTTACCTCGAAACGAAACACGTCCTTAAAATGATTTAAGGCCATAAAAAAAAGCTCAACAGAGATTCTACTAAATAAAAAAAAAATGATGGCAAATACTTATACAACCTTCCAAACAACTTTATGGCCGACAAGGCAGAATAAAATCTCAAACTACACAATGATGTTTAAGGAACATAACAAATACAAATATTATGACATTTTTGGTTCATATCCCTGATTATAGTTGTACTATATAACACACCAATATTAATCAAACAAAGAAAGCAGCTAAGAGCATATAATAATCTATCAATTTCTTCACCTGAAAAGCTTTGGAAATAATATCATCATGAAGTGCAACATTGTTTCGACAATTGCTGCAACAGTAAATCCTCGGACCGATCAATTCCGCCATCAAACCTACAAGAGACCCTCAAATTTCCCATAATTTGGATTATGCACACAACCATGACAATGAGAATCATAAAAATATCCTAAATTATAGATGATCATTCCTAAATCCTTAGGAAAATGCACATGAATTCGCTTACTTTTCGAGTTTTCGAGGGCGGTAAGGCCTAAAGATTGCTTTTGATTAAACTTTCTTTGATCAATGGATTCAATGGCAACTATTGTAGACAGAGCAAGAAATGATCATACATCAGTATTAATATAAAAAGGCTTAATTAATTAAAATGGGACAAAATTATACATTTCAGACATCTCCAATCAACAGAAATAGTACTAATTAAACATCGAATTCCCAATTATGATGAACAAATTCCAAGATTAAAAACCCAATTTTGCAGCTGATCAATTTAATGTTGAGTTTTATGATCGAGAATTAAGTTAAGCTTGATAAAATTGGGATAGTGTGCAATGAAATTTGAAGGGAAAATAAAGACAAACCTTGACAAAAGGAGTTGATCTATGCGAGAAATGAGGGAGAAAATTAGGGTTTAAGATTATATCAATTGTGTTGGGGATAAACACCCAGGAGAAATATAGGGAATGGAAAATTAGTGAATCATCAGAAGATCATAATTTGCCGACAGACGCCTCTTCTACCTCAATGATGCTATGGCCCGACCCATATACAATTAAAATAATATTGGAAATTCAAATGATTTTTGACACTAAGATTGGATTTCAAGATTTAAAAAAATAAAATAAAATAAAATTCAATCTGACTTTAAAAAAGCTTGACAAACCTATAAATTTTTTTTTTTCGGAATTTGGACATGAGATTTGATGTTTAATCCGACCCGACCCAAATTGTTTATCACCTCTAATTTATATGTGGAATTATAAAATAAAATAAAATATTATCACTTGACATGTTAATTGATTTGTCTCAATATTAACTTTCTATTATTAATAAATAAATATTAGCTTTTATTTGTTCAAAAAAAAAAAAATTAGCTTTTATAAATGTGCAAGTCAAGGTAAAACAACTAAGAATATATTAGCGTCTATTCAAAAAAAAAAAAGAGAATATATTAGCGTTTTGCATTTTTATTATTATATGAAGTAATCTGTTAGAAAAAACAACTAAACAAGGTCATATTTTTGTACACGCACATATGCTCTATTTGTATTTCTATGGTACGGAGTACTTTACTTGATAAACATGAAGAAGAAAATTAGGTATCATATACTCATATAGTAGTACTTAGTCTAGTGTTACGGATTGAATCTCACAAGTCACAACCACTATCAGATCAATCCTCTGCATAAAGATAACTTCAGTTGGGAATTCCCTTGCCCTCAATCCACTCGACTCCTATATATTGGCTTGATTTTCTGATTAGGTCAAATTTAAGTATACAAGCTAGGTATGGTCATCTCCTTTTTTATATGTTAATATGAAATATAAAAGAAAAAAAATATATTATCAAATCAAATATGAAGTTTATTTTAATGTGAATGTGTAATATTTATTATTTTTAATATTACACAAGTGAAAATGTGTAGTATTGTGTGATAGTACTAAATTATGTACAATGTCTTATTTGCGTTAAAATTAATATTTAATTATGGCAGTACTAAATAATGTACTTGTGTTTTCACAAAAAAAAATAATAATAAAATAAAATAAAATAAAATAAATGTACTTGTGTTATTAATATTATTGTTGAATATAGTGCTAGCAACTCAGATTCTAGAAGCAAGCTCGTTCCAGAAACTTCCTCCAAAAGATCAGTAGCTGGCAGGTTGTTACAACAACCTGAATTCTATTATGATGTAATAATTAGAGCTAAGATATTATGTTCTAAATATCTATGCTATAAATACTTGTATTCTTCCCATTAATCATTATACAGAAATAAGATCAAAAATTCCCAAAATTCTCTCTCTCTTTGTTCTTCATTTTTCTCTGCTTAGTTCCTCATTTTCTCTGTTTGTAACATGGTATCAGAGCAATACGATACCTGAATTTGTTTCAGAAATTCTTCTTCAACGCATTTTTGATCTTGTTCTTCGATTGAAGTTTCGTTGAAAGATCGACTGATTTTTTCTGCAATTCTCACCTCAGTTTGTAAGTAATTCATTGCTCGTTTTTCGGCATTATTCTCTTCTATTGGAGTTCTTTTATGTTTAAATTGGAGAATATAGATTCATTTGATTTGAGGATTTATTGATTGAATTTGAGGAATATTTCTTGAGGATTTTTTGCTTGTTTACGTGATATTGTTGAAGAAATTTGTTGAGGTATTTTTTGATTCGATTGTGATATTGTTGATATTGAATCTGCAAATTATGGTTGGTAATTCTACACAAAATTTTGATATGTCTTCAGATCCTGCTTCACCATATTATCTTCATCCTAGTGATTCTCAATATAAGCTTGTTCCGATGAAATTTGATGGGAATGCTTACAATGATTGGAAGAGATTTGTTATGATAGGTTTATCTGCGAAAAATAAACTAGGTTTCATTGATGGAACAATTGCTAAACCTGCTGCAACCTCAAGTTTATTCAAAGCCTGGGAGAGGTGCAATTGCACTCTTATTTCCTGGTTTATTCAGGTCCTTGATACTCATATTGCTAGGAGTATTTTGTACTTTGACACTGCTAGAGATATATGGCTTAATCTTGAAGAGCGCTTGGGTCAGTCATCTGGAGCACAGCTCTATTCCATTCAGCAACAACTTGCTGAGATTCATCAAGAAGAAACTGAGAATATTTCTACATTCTACACCAGGATCAAAATGCTTTGGGATGAATTTGATGCTAATGATCCGCTGCCTACTTGTCAATGTACTCAGTGCAACTGCAACATTACCAGAAAAATCCTCAAATCACAGCAAGACCAAAGACTAACTCAATTTCTGATGAAGTTGAAGGAAGAATACAGTCAAGTCAGGGCTAATATTCTGATGCAATATCCTCTTTCTACTATTTCTCATGCTTATCGATTGCTTATGCAAGATGAAAGACACAGAGATGTCTATAATTCTACTCATTCTTCTAACACTGAGGATGCAATGGCTCTTGCTGCATCACATAAAAGAAGATTTTATGAACAGAATATTTCTAGCAGGATTCATAATTCTACTGCAATCACACCTTAGAACAGTCTCAATAGAACTGGTAATTCTATTGGTTATTCTACATCTGGTAATTCTGGATCTAGTGGTGCTAGAGGTCCTTGGAATCAGTATAATCGGAGACCTTCTCCATATTTTTGTGATCATTGTAAGATTACTGGTCATACAATTGACAGATGCTGGAAAGTTCATGGCTATCCTAATTCTTTTCCTTCAAGAGATAATTGGAGGAACAAGAGTGCTGCTGCTCTAGCTCATTCTGATGATCAAACAGCAAAAGTTTCAGAACAAAAGAGTCCTGTGATTACAGCAGAGCAGTATAACAAGCTTTTGTCTCTTTTGGACAAACATATGACTGATGATGCTCCAGATGCCAATACTGGTGCTACAGCTCTTGTTTCAGGTACTCTCTGTTTATTATCTTTTAATAATCAACATTGGATTATAGATAGTGGAGCAACTGATCACATGACACATAATTTGAGTCTATTTGATGAATATTTTCCTACTTCAGGGACAATCACTCTTGGTCATTTTGGGGTCCACATAGAGTAGTTACTCATCATGGTTGTACTTACTTCCTTACTATTGTAGATGACTTCTCAAGATTCACTTGGGTTTTTCTTTTAAAGAATAAATCTGATGTTTCTAAAGTTTTCAGAGAATTTTCTACCTTCATTTTCAATCAGTTTAGTTGCACTATCAAATCTGTCAGAACTGATAACGCTCCTGAGCTTTGTGAAGGAGACATGAAACAGTTTTATATTTCCCATGGCATTTCTCATCAGTTTAGCTGCACTTACACACCACAGCAAAATGGTGTTGTTGAACGCAAACACAAACATCTCTTAGAGACTGCTAGAGCTTTGTATTTTCATTCTAAAGTTTCTAAGAAATTCTGGGGTGATAGTGTTCTCACAGCCACACATTTGATAAATCGTATGCCATTACAGTGTCTCAACTTTTCGTCTCCTTTTGAGATTCTTTTTGGTCACACTCCTAAGCTGGATTACCTCAGAGTCTTTGGGTGTTTATGTTACGTTTCTACTTTGAAACAAGGCAAATCAAAGTTTGAACCCAGGTCAGATCCTTGTGTCTTTTTAGGTTATCCTAGCTCTCAAAAAGGTTATAGGGTACTCAATCTAACCACCAATAAAATCACAGTTTCAAGAGATGTTCTATTCTATGAGAAACATTTCCCTTTTCTTTCTGATTCTCTTTCACCATCTCTCATTTCAAAACAAATTTTCTTACCTCTAAACACACCTCTTCCTGATATTTTCTTTGATGATTTTCCACCATCTCAGATCCTACATGACCCACCTCCACATATTCCTTCTTCTCCTACTCCATCTTCTCATTCTCTTCCTTCTATTTCTACACTTCCTGTCATTTCAGAACCTGATTCTGGTTCTACTTCTGTCAGAAAATCTGATAGAGTCAGATATCCTCCCAAACATCACAAAGATTACATACTCACTGCTCCTAAGAGACATTGGTGCAACATGGTTCTGTTCAGTTCTCTTCCTGCTCCTCACTTGGCTTTCATAGCAGCTCTTGATGATATGATTGAATCTTCTTCTTATGCTGAAGCTTCACAGAGCAATGACTGGATTTTGGCTATGCAAAAGGAGCTTGCAGCCTTAGATTCCAATCACACTTGGGATTTAGTTGACTTACCTAAGGATAAAAAAGCCATTGGTTGCAAATGGGTGTTCAAAATCAAGCTTAAAGCTGATGGTAGTATTGAGAGGTACAAGGCTCGTCTTGTTGCTAAGGGTTACACACAGAAGTTTGGAATTGATTACTCAGAGACTTTCTCTCCGGTGATTAAAATGGCAACCATCAGATGCATTATTGCTCTTGCTGCTTTTCATGGTTGGAATCTTTTTCAACTCGATGTCAATAATGCGTTTTTGCATGGAACTCTTGATGAGGTGGTGTACATGAAAGTACCTGAGGGTGTTCCTAATCCTGCGGGTAAAGTTTGCTTGCTCAGAAAATCTTTGTATGGTCTTAAGCAAGCTTCTCGTCAGTGGTTTGCTAAGCTTCTTACTGAACTTAAGTTCCTTGGTTATTGTCAGTCTCAATGGGATAGCAGCCTTTTCATCAAAAAATCTGGTATTCACACCACTTTGGTTGCTGTTTATGTCGATGATATTATTGTTACAGGGAGTGATTTGGGTGCCATTGATTATTTGAAGATTCATTTACACCAAACTTTCACTATCAAGGACTTAGGAAAGTTAAACTACTTCCTTGGCTTGGAAGTTAGTTATTTGGATTCTGGTATCTCTCTTACTTAGAAGAAGTTTACCAAAGAATTAATTGAAGCTTTTGGTATTTTTGACTTCAAGAAAGCTGTCACTCCCTTACCTATTCATTTGAAGCTTTCAGCAGATGATGGTGTTCTATTATCTGATCCTGAGTACTACAGAAGAATGGTGGGAAAGCTTAATTTTTTGACCAACACCAGGCCTGATTTGGCTTACAGTGTTCAGACTCTGTGTCAGTTTCTTCGGGCACCCAGAACTTCACATTTACATGCTCTGACTCATACATTGCATTATGTTGCTGCAACTGCAGGCAAAGGCATTTTGCTTAATGGTATTGCTACCCCAGTTCTACAGGCATACTCTGATTCTGACTGGGGGTCTTGCCCTGACAGTACACGATCCATTACTGGTTGGGTTGTCATGCTTGGTAGCTCTCCAATTTCTTGGAAATCCAAGAAACAAAGTACTGTCTCTAAGTCTTCAAGTGAAGTTGAATATCGTGCAATGGTTGCTGCATCAAGTGAGGTCACTTGGTTGGTACATTTACTTGAAGAACTTGATGTTGATCATTTGAGACCTGTTATTTTGCACTGTGACAATTAGAGTGCAATCCACATTGCTAGGAATCCTGTGTTCCATGAACGGACTAAGCATATCGAAATTGATTGCCACTTCACTCGTGACAAGGTCCTTGAGGGGTTATTACAGTTGACTTATGTCCCAACTTCAGCTCAGCTGGCTGATGTCTTCACTAAGGTTCTGCCTTCTGCTCAACAGGACCTTTTGCTGTCCAAACTTGGCATGATTTCACCATTTCCAAGTTTGCGGGGGGATGTTGAATATAGTGCTAGCAACTCAGATTCTAGAAGCAAGCTCGTTCCAGAAACTTCCTCCAAAAGATCAGTGTACTAGCTGGCAGGTTGTTACAACAACCTGAATTCTATTATGATGTAATAATTAGAGCTAAGATATTATGTTCTAAATATCTGTGCTATAAATACTTGTATTCTTCCCATTAATCATTATTCAGAAATAAGATCAAAAATTCCCAAAATTCTCTCTCTCTTTGTTCTTCATTTTTCTCTGTTTAGTTCCTCATTTTCTCTGTTTGTAACAATTATTATTGTGGAAGAGAGGACTTACACGTTATTTAGCTTATTCTAGCCTTGAAATATGTTTGTTTGAGTAACATGCAATGTTTCTTACAAATATGAGTGACACATTTCGAGTAGCTAATATAGGTTATACAAACTTTTTAAAAAATCGGTTGTACAATAATTATTGTACATCCATTATAAAGATAGCTTAAATTGATTAAAAGTTACCTCTGAAATGAATAAAAAGTTACCCCAATATGCGTAAAAGTAACCCAATTCAAATAAAAACTACCTACACTTAATTAGTAACGAATCACATTTTAAATGTCTAAAAATCAATTATTAGTGATTGAATGTAATTAAATTACCTTTATAAAACTTTTCTTGTTGTCTATTTATGTAAAAATTGTATTATGTTTAAAGTTACCCAAAAATAGGCAAAAAGTTACCCTAAAATTAGCTAAAAGTTACCCTTATACTGCTCGATGTACACTAATATTAGTGTAAATCGGATGTATACAAAAGTTTTTGGTTATGTTATTGGCTTGTTTATCAAAATCGTAATCCATACATTCAAAATTTTAAATGATTCTATCCTAAACAATTTACCATGAGTCCATGAGATATTATTTTACTAAAATCTAAGCCATAAAATTTGATTTTGTGAAAACTACCTATTATAGTCCAGAATTTGCGAGAAACTACCTATTAAAAAAAATGTTGTAATTAACTACCTAATTTTCAAAAATTGTTGTAATTTACTACCTTATGCCGAATTATGAAGGAGTTTGACCAAAGTTCTCCGGCGTTGACTTGGCCATGTGACCATCACGTGACACTTATTGACCCTTTTCTTTCACCAAGTGTCACATGACCAAGCCAACGTCGGAGAATTTTGGTCAAACTCCTTCATAATCCGGCGTAAAAGTAGTAAATTACAACATTTTTAAAAAATTGGGTAGTCAATTACAACATATTTTTTAATAGGTAGTTTCTCGCAAATTCTGGAATATAATAGGTAGTTTTTCACAAAATTGTTTACGATGTTAGCTTACTCCTAGGTCGGTGCATAATAACGGCAAGTTTTCCTTTGCTGCTGTAAAAAAAATAAGGATATTTTGGATTTTAACACCTGACAAAAGGCTGAAAATGGTTTTTAACACCCCCCAAAAAAAAACTTTTATTTTAACACCTCCCAAAAATATAAAAGTTGGAAGTTAACACCAGTTAACGATTTCCGTCACGGAAATTTAACGTGGGTCCCACAAATTGGCTTCAACTTCAATTTTCACCCAGCAAAACACGAAACTTCCTCTCTGAACCTTCATTTCATTGATTTTATCCATTACAGATTTTTGGTGCTCATAATTTACAGATTTACAGATTTTTGGTGCTCATAAATCAAACCATACAAAAAATAAATAAAAATTCAACACCGGTTCATCTTCTCCTTCGTTGGAGAACAAAGCGACTGAGAACTTCCATTTTTTTTACCACCAATTCCGCCGCCCATAAAGGGCCCTGTACGGCTACTGACCAAGCCTTCGCAGCCAGCAAACATGTTAACTGGGGACCGGCCACCAAAATTAAATCAACCACCCAAGAAACCAACCTTGCCCCATCCCGTTAGCCACCCAGCTCCCTCCCCCGACCGACGACCGGCGAACCCATCCCACCCCTTTTCCCCACAAACGCAACCCAACCCTCTCCCTTTTCCCCTGCTGCCCCGACCCAAGCCACCACACCGAAACCACAATCAAAGATCTGAATCGCCGCAACCACCACCACTACCACCACTCTTCTGCAACACTTTGCTCCAAACCCTAACGAATCGACCCGCCTTAACCTTTTCGGCCACCCTAACCCCTAAACCACCACACCGTAACTTTTTTCGGCAAACTTAAATTGATTTCTAGACGAGGTTCGATGGATCTGCGATTTGCTCTGATTTCGGGAATTGATGTTGGGAATTGATTTTTTGCGGTTTGAGTGAGGAGGTGGCTGCAGGGGTTGCGATTGTGGGCTGGTATTTGGAGAGGAGCTGATTTGGTTGCGAGAACGGGGAAAGGGAAGGGGGGTGGGTTCGGTTGGCAGCGTAGGGGTGGGGGAAAGGGAGGGGGGAGGGAAGGGGTGGCAGTTGAGGGGAGGGTGGGCAAGAACGAAGGAAAGAGTTTGGGATGGCAGCCATGAAGATGAAGGGAGGAAGAAGACGAAGAAAAGATGAAGGGAGGAATAAGAAGAAAAAATGGGATGGCAGCCACGAAGGTGGGTTTCGTAAAAAATTGAAAACGAAGGAGAGTTGAAGCCAATTTATGGGACCCACGTTAAATTTCCGTGACGGAAATCGTTAACTGGTGTTAACTTCCAACTTTTATATTTTTGGGAGGTGTTAAAATAAAAGTTTTTTTTTGGGGGGTGTTAAAAACCATTTTCAGCCTTTAAAATAATAATAAAAAAAACATCATCATGATGGCCATTCTTAATATTTCATCAAGTTCTCATCAACACTTTCTTGAATTTTTCTTCCATATGATATGCTTGATAATTCTTACACAGTCAACTTATTTCTTTTACTTTCCAAAAATATGTTAGAGTTAATTAGGATCATAATCCATACATTTTAAATGATTATTACGGAGTATATCCTAAATAATCTACCATGAGATAATCAACCAATCAACAATGATCAATAATCATCAATAACTATATACTAAAAGACACACCAGCAATGACACGTGTCATCTCCTGGTGTGTCCTTAGATTGTTTTTTTTTTTTTGGAAAAAGAATTTAAACATTTATGACTATTATAAATAATATTAACATAATTTGCGACATATTTTAATGTACTTCAAGGAAGTATTCATATTTTTTTCCTAATAAAAATAGTTGTTCATTTATTGATTAGAATTCACATCAAAGTAGTGTATATATTTAATGATTTTTTTTAGATTTTTAAATTTTTTTGTAAAATAACCAATGGTATTTAAATTTGATAGGGGTATTATTTTTTAAAAATTATCGTGCGTGGTACGGGACCTAAACTAGTATTTGACTAAAATATATATAATCCATAAAAGCTGTTTTACAAACTACATAACCCCCATTACACAACAATTTATATTTTCCTCTTGTTATAAATACTCTTTAAACCCTTTATTAACTATCTACATATTATTAGTGAGAAGTCTCAGAGAGAAAACTATTCCTTGATTCTTGTTATATCTTTGTGGTGAAATTACCTTCTTAAATTTTATGTGACATAGCCATGGAATTGAAGAAACGACTATAGACCTAGCCGCTATATGGGAAGATACGTTGAGGAAATTCGATGGTCTAGAGGAAACATGGGAAGTTCTTAGTAGTGTTTCAATGAAGCAAATAATAAACAAAGTTGTTAGTTTGGGTGAGAAGACGGCAATAAATTAAATAGTGTTCTTGATCGAGAAGTATCACGACATCATCAACAACGTCCACCACAAGAAAATAACCTTTTCGTAGCGATTATTTTAACCTTTAGTATCGATTATTTTAACCTTTAGTATTGTTTGTAATTGCAACAAAAAGCTTTCCCAATGAATGGTCATTCAATACAATATCCGTCGTTGCCTTAGCCTTTAGTAGTGGTTTTCAATATTGCTGGGGTTGACCTCAATAATCGATACGAAAAACTACATCCAATCGTGGTGATTATTGTAGCGATTATAATTGCTATAAATGTTGAACTCATTTTCTTCAAAAAAAAAAAAAAAAAAAAAAAACGTACATTTGATCTTTACAAGATTCGAACATGCAACCTCAAACTCTTATATTAAGAGTTTCACTAATAAGCTATGACATATTTTATCTACTCTTTGTTAAACAATATTTATATATTTAGTGTAGAAAAAACTTTTATCGATTTTTGGGATTTAGTGGTGATTGTAAATGATACGATTTCTAATAATTTTATAAATGTGCAAAAATATATTGTGGATATGTATTATTATGTTTTCCGTATTGATTTTATATGGGAAAACCATGGTGATTGTAAAATGATACGATTTCCTTAATTATTTCACAAACATACTTGCATATTGTAGGAAACTACGAAAAGTCAACTTTCTTGTAGTGGTCGTCATGGAAAAGGAAAAGAGATGAAAATTCTCCTAGACAATTTGGGTGTGAAAGGGGTTAATAGGGTTCACGTTAAAGAGTTACCAAAGTCATCACCGCAACCTAAACCTAATTCCTTGTATGACACGTCATATTATGAAAATGGAAGAAAGAAAATATGTTTGATTGGTTTGAATGATCTTCCTACACAACCTACAATAATAAGAAGTCAAAGAAATCAAAAGGGGAAAGCTTAATAAAGATTTTAGAGGAGTGAAGAATCAAGTAGTTGGTTGCATAAATTGTTGAAACAGCCATTGGCGAGGACGACCGGTTGCTAATAACAAGTTGAAGTGAAAAGGGTGATGAAGTTGCGGCATGCATAAGAAGGTGTTTGATCATTGATGAGGTTAAATTGAAGGTGCAAATTAATGGATGCAATCGATTTTCGTAGTCTTAATTGATGTATGTTGTACTATATTACTATAATGAAAGATTGAATGATCGTCCCCGTCCGTGGAGTAGGTCACATTGACTGAACAACGTAAAAGCACGTGTTTTGTATGTGCTATTTTTTCTTATTTTTATTCTCTAATTTCTTACTTAATATTTCACACAAATTACTCTAATTTTATACTCATATGACATGATAATTCAGATAACTAATTTTAAATTCATTTAGATAGCTAATAAATAATTCAGACAATAAATAATGAAAATCATGAATTTTACTAAAGTACTTTAACAATTGATAAACTATCAAAAAATAAAAAAAGGATATATATATATGGTAAGTATTATACATGTACTATTGCAATTATTAACCACAAGTACACAAATTAAAAACTATACGAGGTCACAATTGCAATGACACAATATAATCACTATTTTCATAAATATTTTTCATTAAGACAGACTATTTTAATTATATTTTGATGAATAATTTTTCTTTCAGTTATAAGTACCAAATTAACTCTGAAAATTGATAGAAGTGTCAACTCATGTAGTCACGACTCATGAGTCAAAGAGATGGATTGTTTTCGTTTGCAATCTTTATCATCACCAACCTGATAAAGACTTTCAATAGTGGAGTACTATAAGGGTGCATTATATATACGCGATTTTTACTTGTCAAAACTTACTAGATACTCCATATTATTAGAACCGGTTTTAAATACATTGGCGTACTACCTCACTTACATTTTACCACGTTTTGATGATGATTGACAGACAAAATACGTTTCGCTATCCATCCTGCTTTGATGCTTTCTCTTGGGGTGTTGCTTAAATTACCATTTCGAAAAATCGAAACGTTTCTGGTACACAGAAACGGAGTGGAGAACGTTTCCATGCTAAAACTTCATAATAGTAGTAAAATAATCTAGGCTGACAATTCAAATTATAGATCGACATTGTCAATTGCTAGCCTAAAAAATTGATCTTTATTATTTTTATTATTTTTTTTCTTTAATGTATAATAAGTAGTTAATCCATATCAATTTTCTGAATTCAGAATTACATACTTCTGAGCTAAAGATGGATGATAAAATTGAAAATTTAAATACACCCTTAAGTATGAATCCTCTATTTAAAATTCATTTTATAAATTATTAATTTCCTTTTTTTTCAGGTTTCTATAATCTCTTATTCTCATATTTACATGTTTCAGACATTGACTTTATGCAGTTCAGAAAGATCAAGAAAATGCAGAAAGTCAAAGCCTTGATCATCAAGTCAGATCAACAGCACCGGACCTGCAGGAGGATTCTCCGGTGAAACAGGTTGCGATGACGGTCCCTACGACAGACGACCCTGACCTACCAGTCCTGACATTCAGGACATGGGTGCTTGGGATAATCTCCTGTGTGGTGCTGTCATTTCTGAACCAGTTTTTCTGGTACAGGACAGAACCTCTCAGCATCACTGGCATTGCTGCTCAGATTGCGGTTGTCCCACTCGGGCATTGGATGGCTTCTAAGCTCCCCAACCGCGTCTTCCTGCAGGGGACGCGGTTGGAGTTTACCCTGAACCCGGGACCTTTTAATGTGAAGGAACATGTACTTATTACCATCTTAGCTAATGCAGGGGCAGGAAATGTTTATGCAATTCATGTTGTTACCGCGGTTAAGGTCTTTTACAAGAAGCACATTACTTTCTTTGTGTCCTTGCTTGTTGTTCTTACTAGTCAGGTTTTGGGGTTTGGATGGGCTGGTGTTTTTCGACGTTACCTTGTGGAGCCGGCTCAAATGTGGTGGCCGGCTAATCTTGTACAAGTTTCCCTCTTCAGGTAAATATTTTCTTGTTATAAACTTGTTCACTTATCTGAAAAAAATCAAACTTGGAAAAAGGCAAAATATAATACAGAGTATAATGTTGCATATAGTCTATAACATTGTACCTAGGCATTGTATGATTTGTATAGATTTCCTAAGTGCTAGGAACTTGATGTTGTCCCTAAACAAATCTTACATGTGTACACTTACACGAGCATGTGCACATACACGCGCACACACACAAAAGAAAAACAAAGATTGAAGTTGATTGATTAACTAATATTCATTAAAATGAACAGGGCATTGCACGAGAAAGAAGAACGGCCCAAAGGCGGTCTTACTCGTACTCAATTCTTCCTTATCGCCTTCATTTGCAGCTTTGCATATTACATCTTCCCTGGCTACCTATTCCAAATGCTAACTTCCCTTTCTTGGGTATGTTGGCTCTGGCCAAAATCCATACTAGCCCAACAGCTTGGTTCGGGGTTACACGGGCTTGGAATAGGTGCATTGGGTTTGGACTGGTCCACCATATCATCTTATCTCGGAAGCCCCCTAGCAAGCCCATGGTTTGCCACAGCTAATGTGGCTGTTGGATATGTACTTCTCATGTATGTGCTTGTCCCAATTACCTACTGGTTGAATGTTTACAAGGCTAAGACCTTTCCCATATTTTCGAACCATCTCTTCACATCATCAGGCTCCATTTACAATGTCTCAGCTATCGTGGACTCCAATTTCCATTTCAATCAGGAGGCTTATGGGAAACAAGGTCCTCTTTACCTTAGCACCTTCTTTGCCATGACTTATGGGGTTGGGTTCGCCGCTCTAAGTGCCACCATTGTGCATGTAGCACTCTTTCACGGCAGGTAATTTTAAATTTGAATTAGTAATGTGACAACTACTGTCATATATCATTATATGAATTCTATTGAATTGAATATTAATATTTATCAATTAATATTTTCCTAGACCATCTAATTTAAGTTAAAGAAAACATGATCAAAATAATTGATGTGATCATCCCATTCCCCATTTTCCATCAAAAAATACATAGGGAAATATGGGAGCAAAGCAGGGCAAGTTTTAAGGAAAAGAAAATGGACATATATTTAAAGCTTATGAGAAGGTACAAGGAAGTTCCCGATTGGTGGTTTTGGACCATCTTAGTGGTAAACATCGCGGCAGCTATCTTTGCCTGTGAGTATTACAAAGAACAACTTCAGCTACCATGGTGGGGTGTTTTGCTAGCTTGTGCTATTGCCTTCATTTTCACACTTCCAATTGGAGTTATAACCGCTATTGCAAATCAAGTAAGAATGCTTTTTACACAAATTTTGTGGTATGCATTATCATATGGTTGTATACTTTTATGTATCATTGTATTATATATACATTGATCCTTTGATTTATAATTATATTACTCTGTATTTGTAGTCACCACATTTGAATATCATCACTGAGTACATAATTGGATACATCTACCCTGGATATCCTGTTGCAAATATGTGTTTCAAGGTGTATGGAAACATTAGTATGAAGCAAGCTGTTACCTTCTTGCAAGATTTCAAACTTGGACATTACATGAAAATTCCACCTAGAACAATGTTTATAGCACAGGTATTTATATTTCATCCTATGACTTGTCCTGTCCTACACTTGTAAGACAAAAACGACTTTTTTTTTCTTTTTTACTCCCTCCGTTTCATAAAGTTCTTCCAATTTACTACTTGTACATATGCAGGTAGTAGGAACAATGGTCTCGAGTTTAGTGTACCTTTGCACAGCCTGGTGGCTAATGGAAACCATTCCAGATATATGTGATAGAAATACCTCATCAAACAGCGTGTGGACTTGTCCCGGCGACACAGTGTTCTATGATGCTTCAGTCATATGGGGGTTAGTCGGACCAAGAAAGATATTCGGAGATGAAGGCATATATGGAGCTATAAATTGGTTTTTCCTAGGAGGAGCAATAGCTCCAATCATAGTATGGTTGGCAACAAAGGCATTTCCTAACCAAGAATGGATTAGGCTTATCAACATGCCTATCTTAATCGGCGCCACGGCTTCCATGCCACCAGCAACTGCAGTGAATTACAGTACATGGATACTTGTAGGATTCCTGTCAGGATATGTAGCATTCAGGTATGCTCCTGAATGGTGGAAGCGCCACAATTATTTGCTTTCGGGCGCGCTTGATGCCGGCTTAGCCTTCATGGGTGTAGCATTGTATCTTTGCTTAGGGTCTGAAGATCATAGTCTTAATTGGTGGGGAAATGACCTTGATGGATGTCCTTATGCTTCTTGTCCTACACAAAAAGGAGTTGTTGTTTTAGGTTGTCCTGTTGTAAGCTAAGATATTATATACACATTTTTTTTTTGCTAAACAATTGTACACCATAATTTCGTTAAGTAAAATACATTTAATGTCATACGGACACACGAGTATATTGATGCGGAGCAACGTTAGGGCCAATAACTGATTGGATTATTAGAAACAACAAATCATTAAGAAGCAAATTACAAGAAGGCACTCTATACAGTGATAAGAAAGAAGGTGAAAGAGACGTATAAAGAAAATTAAGACTACAAGAGATGCTACTGTACTATACTAGGTTCTTGATACTGATGAGTCACGATGATATGCAATGTGTGATTTGGAATCCAGATTAATTTAGATTCTTTTGGGCCGTAATTGTGGGGTACGGTTAATTAAGATTCAAAATTTAATGTATCATTCATTTTATTCATGTCAAATCTTATCAAAATATCTACTCCAATTATAATCGAATGGTCTTCAACAAATTCATTGATATAGTCGTTCTCATTGATGGGAAACCTTACCTCATGGCCACGTACTGCCAATTTTATTTTGTATTTTTTTTAAAAAATTGTGTTAGGTAGTGTAAATTTTACATGTTTGGACCATTTTCTACGGATCCAATAATAATGTCAACAAGTCAACTATTCCAGTTGATACTTGAAAAATAGATACTAGTAGGAGTTTTTAAAAATTTCCTTATTTATATTCATCTAATCTATAGTTTTCATATTAGTTTTTCCTCTTTAGAGATGGAGTGGGCTGTTGTTGAGTGTACTTATTCTAAGCTTAGTTGGATACACGATTCATTCATTAATAAAATTAATTTCTATTGAAATGAAATTATATCGTGTTACTTTAACTACCAAATTAGTTTAATTTAGTTAATATCAAGCATAATAGAAGTATTAGAAGCAAACCCTTAGTTCATTGAAATCTTTATTGACCTTAATATTAGATCTGGGCCAAAGTAGATTAAATCAATGTAAAGTGAAATTTACATTGTAGCCTCAAGATTATCACATGTGGCTGAATTAAAATGAAAAAAAAAAAAAAACACATATATATGAGAATAATACAATTTGAATGATATCATCATATCAAGAGTAACAAAAAGGCCTTGAGACAATGACCCCAATTAACCAACACAAAAATATACCAGTATCATGCACAGGAAGTAAAAATTCCCAATAAATTGTAAAACAAAAGGATGCAAAGTTTAAGGGCATGATCTCTTCAGATTATCTTCAGTTCAGGTCAGTTCAGCTCCAATAAATTCGATTTAGTTCAGTATTTAATTGCTTTCTCTCATAAAATATTCAGTCTAGTTAATTAAAATAGACTCTAAATATACAATCAGATTAAACTACTGTATATTTTACCATAAAATCAAAAATAATTTTCACACTTTATACGAGTACATTTTTACCAAATGAAACAAACCCCTGAAAGATCTACAGTAGTTAAATATGAAAGTCGTCAATCTTTTAATGTCACGTGGTACAACATGCACACTGAAGAACAACCCTCATCTAACCTCTTTCCATCATTTATGTCAAGTTACTAGCAATAATTATTCTCCTGCTCTTTCAAGTTTCAATAATAATAGTAATGGCATCAATTTTGGCATTTCTCTGATAACAAAAAATAATAAAATATCCAAAACTACTCCAATAATAATATCTCTACCACATCTCTACTCTATCAACAACCAAGCAAACAAATTAAGAAAAAAACTGCAAGCTACCAAGTTAGCTTGCCACACATATGGAAGATCCAAATATTCACACCCCCTTAAGTAATAATTACCATCTTTTTCTCGTCTTTATACTTGTTGGTTTATTTATACGATCCTAATATTTGACTTTGTTTTTTCCATTTGTAGTTTCATCAGAAGAAGATAAGATACAAGAAGATGATAATGGAGAAGAAAGTCAAAGGGGAGTACAAGATCCATTACTACCATCAAAGGAAGAGAATTCTCCGGTGGAACAGGTGGCGATGACGGTCCCAACCACAGACGATCCGGACCTTCCGGTGTTAACATTTAGAATGTGGGCCCTAGGGACGTTGTCTTGTGTTGTACTCTCGTTTTTAAACCAGTTTTTTTTGGTACCGTAAGGAGCCTCTAAGTATAACCGCCATCTCGGCTCAAATAGCCGTTGTCCCTCTCGGTCAGTGGATGGCGGCTAGGTTGCCTAGCCGCCTGATGCTGCGAGGGACGCGGTGGGAGTTCTCATTAAATCCGGGCCCTTTTAATGTCAAGGAACATGTGCTTATAACAATCTTTGCTAATGCTGGTGCTGGAAGTGTTTATGCCATTCATGTTGTTACGGTTGTTAAGATATTTTACAAGAAACAAATTACCTTTTTTGTTTCCTTGATTGTTATTCTTACAACTCAGGTAAATACATTTAGTCCGTAATTTGTACTAGATACATTAAAGTGACACCTAACTATTTCTTATTAATTACAACATGATTATACAGAGTAATACGTAACTTGTTATTATTAAATAATGAAGAAATTAATTGATAGTATGAATGATTAATTAGTAAGGTTGTGGTTTTTTGATATACTTATCATTTTGATGGATTGGTAGGTGTTGGGATTTGGATGGGCTGGAATTTTCCGGCGTTACTTGGTTGAGCCGGCTGAAATGTGGTGGCCTGCCAATCTTGTCCAAGTTTCCCTATTCAGGTAAATTATTTGCCCAACTACTTGCTTTGAATTTAAAATGTCACACGCTATAATTAGTCATGGATTTTGACATATACTGTATATGTATAAATGTTTTTAGTATTTTGCCATTAGTGCCAGTGTCACCATTTATATTCTATTGAAAATATGATATACTGTATATGTATAAATGTTTTTAGTATTTTGCCATTAGTGCCAGTGTCACCATTTATATTCTATTGAAAATATGATACACAAAATATTAAGGGTCTGTTCTCATACGTTGAAATTCAATTCAGTTATGTTCAGTTTAGCTCAGCTCAGCTCAGTTTAGTTCAGTTCAGTTCAGTTTGACTGAATTCAGTCAATGAGAACATGCCCTAAATATGTATCACAATATATGTAATGTGTTGACTTTTGTCTTTGTTAAACTATAATTTTGATCATTTGAAGAAAAAAAAAAGTGGTCAAAGTTAATAATAAATAATTAACGTTAAAAGTATAATATTACATATATTATTAATCAGGGTTAGTACAAAGTACTGGAGTTAAGGGTAGCTTAATACGGAGTATGTAAATCTTGTAAATTGTACAAGAACTATAAGACTAATACTATTTCATGTGATTACTATCTCTGTTAATTATTATTTGTAATATTGAAATATTTTATATCTCACAAATAATACCTCAAACTTACAGATAACAATTGAAAGAGGTAGTATATTTAATGGTACTGGTATTTTTTTATGAAGTACTCCGTACAAAGTAGTCTAACTTATGTAGTGTAGACGTGTAGTCCATATTTGGCCCAAACAAGTTTGGCCAGTGCATGTCTATGAGAATCACGTGTATGGGCCCTTGCGAGTTAAAAAATTCTGACAATCATGCAGGTTAAGCCACTTTTACTACTTCACAACAAAGTGATGTCTAATCTTGTTAGAGTGCTAGTTTTACATTACCACCATTTTTTTTTTTTTTTTTTTTGAGGAAAGATTATATTGTTGCTTTAACATGATCAAAGTTAAGTAAGTTAGATTATTTTTCATATGAATGTTAACTAAATTAACTGCTTGACACTTTAACAATATGAGCATGTTGAAAACAATATGATCCAAATTCACAGGGGTATACATTTCCAAATTTTTATTAGTAAGTACATATATTGAGATTATACCTGAATTTGCAAACCTTTCACATTTTATGTATTTTATCAGCTAATATACACAAAGTTGTGCAACAGGGCATTACATGAGAAAGAAGTACGGTCCAAAGGCGGTCTTACTCGAACCCAATTCTTCCTAATAGCCTTCACTTGCAGCTTTGCATACTATGTCTTCCCAGGCTACCTCTTCCAAATGTTAACCTCCCTTTCTTGGATATGCTGGTTTTGGCCCAAATCCATTCTAGCCCAACAGCTAGGATCCGGTCTATATGGGCTTGGAATCACAGCATTTGGGCTAGACTGGTCCACTATCTCATCCTACCTTGGAAGCCCACTTGCAAGCCCATGGTTTGCCACTGCCAATGTGGCAGCTGGATTTGTGCTTGTAATGTATGTGCTCACTCCAATTAGCTACTGGTTTAACTTTTACAAAGCAAAAACTTTCCCTATATTTTCAGATAGTCTTTTCACAGCATCAGGTTCAATATACAATATTTCGGCTATTGTAGACTCCAATTTTCATATCAACCATGAGGCTTATGCCAAACAAGGTCCTCTTTACCTTAGCACCTTCTTTGCTATGACTTATGGAGTTGGTTTCGCCGCATTAAGTGCTACTATTGTACATGTCGCGCTCTTCCATGGCAGGTATGTACATATTTTGTAAATTTTTGCTACATTATTACAAACATTTAATTTTTCTAAAGTTAATAGTCATGTATGATGATGTTCGAAACAAGTTGCCAGTCTTGTCACATTTCCTAAGAGAATTAGCTCATAAATGATTTTTATTGGTATGCAACTACTACAAATGGTAGAGTTTCATAATTATATTAAGGTGTGTATTATAAGAGGTTGAGATATAGTGAGTTTGTGACATATTTCGACGAAGAGAGTACTAAAGTGAAACAATATATGCTCACTTATACACAAAATATAGGGAAATATGGGATCAAAGCAGAGCAAGTTTTAAAGACAAGAAAAGGGACATACATACAAAGTTGATGGCACGATACAGGGAAGCTCCCGAATGGTGGTTTTGGGTTATCTTGGTGGTTAACATTGCAGCTACCATATTTGCCTGTGAGTATTATAAAGATCAGCTCCAACTTCCATGGTGGGGTGTCTTGCTTGCTTGCGGCATTGCCTTCATCTTCACACTTCCTATTGGAATTTTAACTGCCATCACAAATCAGGTATACATTGATATTATGAGATGTAATAATGCATTACGACCTTATGCTATTCTCCAATATAATGTATCTGAAATAGTACACAAACACAACAATTACTTATTTAGAATTTAGAAATGCTTGCTTTTAAGAGTCATAACAGCATGATATATTGTACATAGTAACTCCATTAGGAATTAGTTGTCACATTGTCCTTTATAATAGTTGTATGTGTTACGGTTATCAATATCCTACCCATTAAGGCATTACTTACATATTTCGGGGTCATTCTAAAGTTGTAAATGTGATGTGCATGTTCTGGATGTAAGAAGTAATAATGTTGTTCTAGTCTTGATTTTTAATGATTAACGTACAGAGTCCTGGTTTGAACATCATCACGGAGTATATTATCGGATACATCTACCCTGGATACCCGGTAGCAAATATGTGCTTCAAGGTTTATGGCTACATTAGTATGACACAAGCTATTGCCTTCCTGCAAGACTTCAAACTTGGCCATTATATGAAAATTCCTCCTAGAACAATGTTCATGGCACAGGTAAATTTTCTTCCTATGTCATAACAATATTTAATCTCTACTAGGTAGTGATTATATATTAAGCACTGTATTCTGTACTTGTATTCTTAATTCAGGTAGTCATAACTAGTGATTATTTAAGTACTCTAACCCGTGCTTGCTTTTTTATTACAGATAGTCGGAACTCTCATCTCTGCCCTTGTCTATCTTGGCACGGCCTGGTGGCTAATGGAAACTATCCCGGATATTTGTGAAAAAACTGCCACAAATACCGTGTGGACATGCCCTAGTGACACAGTGTTCTACGATGCCTCAGTCATATGGGGTTTGGTTGGACCTCGCAGGATCTTTGGAGATGAAGGCATCTATGAGGCAATTAATTGGTTTTTCTTAGGAGGAGCCATTGCTCCAGTCTTTGTTTGGTTGGCTACTAAGGCCTTTCCCAACCAAAATTGGATTAGGCTTATCAACATGCCTGTCTTAATCGCTGCAACAGGGATGATGCCACCTGCAACTGCAGTGAACTACACTACATGGATTCTTGTAGGTTTCCTCTCAGGATATGTCGCGTTTAGGTATGCTCCTGACTGGTGGCAGCGCCATAACTATTTGCTATCGGGTGCTCTAGATGCCGGTCTAGCTTTCATGGGGGTGGCATTGTACCTTTGCTTGGGGTTGGAGGAGGTGAGTCTTAGCTGGTGGGGAAATGATCTTGATGGGTGCCCTTATGCATCTTGTCCAACTGAAAAAGGTGTTATGGTTCAAGGTTGTCCTGTTGTATACCGCTAGTGTCATGCACATTGTAAATTGTAAAAAAATATTGATTCTTTGTAATTTTATTAGTGAAGCAATATTCATGTTGTACATTGAAATTTACTTGGTTTTACAACATTTTAAATAAATGTAGATAAAAGAGTTTGTTTTTTTTAAAGAGAATTGGCATCTCATATTCATATTTGGTGTAACTAACTGTAGTAGGACTGTAGGATGCTATAAAAATAGTATTGTAATTTGTACCTGAGTATGTGACCAATGCAAGGGTTAAGTTGTAGCTAGAGAAAACCATATGGCTGTGTGTTTTTATAAAAGCATATCCGGTAATCTAGAGCCTATTAGACTCCGACTAATCTAAATTTGAGTTAGACCAGACTCCAGTTAGGAGAAAAACTCTCCCAATAAGCATTGTCAGGTTCCATAATTTCAAACCTGAATCTTAATCAACGCAGAACAATTCCTTACTAGCTAATCTAAACACTTGTTGGTTAACGATATCGTGTTCCGTGGTAGAAACACAAAGTGTACCCTCCCACACAAAATTCAAAACATAACTAAAAATAGTGGGTTTATGTTCGATTGTTCATCCTTTAAAGAAAGGAAGCAAAACCTCTCATCCAGTTTACTGTGAAACAACAATGGAAACGCAAGCAGAGAGCACTTCCAGCGACGACATATCCGCCATTAAAGAGATGCGTCAACAGCTCGAAGCTCGCATCGAAACTCGTCACAAAGAGCAACAAGATCTCATTGCTTCACTCCAAACCCTAGTTCCTGACCTCGTTTCTTCCCTCAATCTCTCTCTTCAAGTAATCTCCACCTTCAATCACCGCCCTTTCACCCCTCTCTCTCCTGCACCAAACCCTAACCCTACAACTCCTCGCCCCCTTCACCTCAAAAAACACCCACTTGATAATCGGGCCAAACCACCGCCTAAACGGGTCTTGAAATCGGACCCTCCAGCTCGCCGGGAAGATGATGCTTCTGGAAGTCCGTTGTCCGTGGTTCGGTCGATGGTTGCGCGGTGTTTGTTGGAGAGGAAGCCGTGGGATGCGATTGACTCGTCGACGGTGCTTCGGAAGTTGGAGAATTGTCCGAAAGTGACGGCGGTTGAGAAGGCGGCGTTACGCGATGTTGGCGGTGAGTCGGGTGCGATTTGCGCGGTAGAAGTGGCGTTGAGGTCATTGGCGGAGGATAATAGAGGTGTTGAATTGGATGAATTTGGGGTGAGTGGGAAATCTGGGGTTATGGTTATGAATATTGATAGTGTTAGGCTTGCTAGAGAGTTGCCTGAGGGTGATGACATTGTTGAAGCTAATAAAGTTGTGGTTAGTGATGGTCCTGGTGATGGCGGCGAGGAGGGTGCAGCGATGTTTAGGGGAATGCCGAGGTCTGGGATGCCGGAAATGTGGCCGGGTGATCCTCATATGCAGGGTATGCCGCCGATGTTTCCGGGGCAGATGATGGGTCATAGAGGTGGTGGTGGTCCTAGGGGGATGGGAATGATGGGGATGCATAGAGGGATGGGTGTGCCACCCCAGCATAGGCCGCCTTTCGGGCCGAATGCGGCGATGGGTGGTGGTAATTCTGGTGTGCCTGTCAAGCAGGTTTCGGAGGAGGAAGTAATGAAGGATCTTGAAGCATTATTGAATAAAAAATCTTTTAAGGAAATGCAGAAGTCTAAGACTGGAGAGGAGCTCTTGGACCTCATTCACCGCCCTACTGCTAAAGAAACCGCAGTTGCTGCCAAGGTATATTTGATATTTACTTGTTCTGTGTGTATATATTTACTTTTGGATTTATGGTTTAGATTGTTCTTATTGCTTACATGCTTGATTATGGATCATTTCATCACATCATTTTGAAGCCTAGACTATAGGGTTGATGAAAGTGAGTTTATTGTACACTCGAAGCTGCAATGCACTTAAAAAGTATAGAATGTATCAAGATGTGAAATTCTAAACTACATGATCTGAATTGTTAGAATTGCTAATTGATTACATATGTGAGTGGTGAAATCTCATACCCCTATTGCCTATGCAGCCACCCTGGGCATTCATCCAACAATTTAGCGCTTAAATGTTAGACAATTTGGGTTGTTTGCCCGCAGTATGCACAATATTGCATATCACTTGATTAAGGGCTTGTTCTAATACGATTATTTTCAGTTCAGTTCAGCTCTAATAAGATAAGTTCAGTTCAGTCCAGCTCTAATAAGTTCAGTTCAGTTCAGCTCCTAATTTCCTTCTCTTATAAAATATTCAGTTCAGTTCAGCTCTAATAAGTTAAGTTCAGTTCAGCTCAGTTCAATCAATCAGAAACAGGCCCTAATAGTGTAGTAGCTTGTAAGCATGGATGGTATTGTCATGCACCACTGGCCTTTATGATGTATTATTCAGGTATTGCAATGTAGACACAGAAACATCTAGTCTAGTGCTATGATGCTCAATACACCATAACAATTGTAAATTTCTGTAACATATTGTTTCACTATGAGATTATAAGTTGGTGGCAATGGAATTCTATGAAGTAAAACACTTTTTGGGGATATGAAGACCATTGCCATGAACATTGGTAGACAATTTTCTTGTAATTTATTACCTAACTGAACTTTCCTTTATTGTAAGGTTCGGCTAAACATTGCTATCTATTTTACTACTTTCTTTTTTTTCCTATGTCTCTTAGGTGAAAACCCCCCCTTTTTTAAAGCATATTGTAATGCTTGTATGTCATGCCTTACTGTGCTGCACTAGGGATCTGATACCAGACCTATTTCTAAGCCTTAAGGTCTATGTTCTCTATGTTAGTGTGACTTCTGTGCAATTTTTTTTTTTTCCTGATTGTTTTTTCTTTGTCAATACTCCTGACTTCTAACTACAAAGTTTTCTTGTTGGTTAACTCATAAATCTGTGGTTATTGATGTCTTGTTTCAGTTTAAGACTAAAGGTGGGCCTCAACTTAAGGAGTACTGTGCATCTTTGACAAAAGAGGACTGTCGACAAAAATCTGGATCATACATTGCATGTGAAAAGGTACATGTAGTTTCATGCTTTGTGTCCAATTTATTTGATTGCTGTGCAGCCTGTGCTGCACTGCTTCTGTATAGTTTGTGTCACAAGCCCCTTGAGATGTATAGCCGACCCAAGCTAGTGTTTATGTTTCTTATGAATCTATTGCTAGCTATCCCAAGGTTGAACAACCCCCTCCCTCCCTTCTCCTCCTATTGTGTAACTCAACACATGTTGCTGCTTGAGGCTTGGCCAACTAAATCAATGCCCAATGAAGTACTGAACCCCTTCTAGTTGCGTAACTCAACACATGTTGCAGTTGTTTATAACATCTCTCCTTTAGGCTAGGCCAACTCCCAAAGAACTATGACACACACGCATATTCACACATAGGCGTAGGTTGGAACATTATAGCTGTGGTCTAAGTTAATGCACCTTATCGCTTTGTTTTTCATTTTAAAAATGTTGAGTTTTAGGTCTGGTGATTTCTTAATAGAATTTAGTGTTTTGAGTAATTCAGTTCAGGTTAATGAGTTCCTTTTACAGCTGGATACAAGATAGATCAGTTTAAATAAGTTCGGTTGAGGCTAATGAATTCAGTTCTGATGTTCTTAGCTGAGATAATTGAGGAGGTTTAAAACAAAAAGAGTGCACCCTAACTGCTGTGTGGCTGTTTCTAAAAAAACCATACACAAATTTTATTATAAGAGGTGTAAAAGGATTAGTGAAAGTAGAACAATGCTAGTGACACATTATAGTTTTATTTAATGTTCCTCAAGAATATATTGATTTCCTATCTGCACAAAAATAATAAAAAATACTATCCTCATGTATTGTGGTTGTATGTTATCTTTGACGAATTTGTGACTTTTGTTTGCCATGTGATATGTTATTAACCTATACATCAACAGTTTGTAACCCTCTATCTTATTTGAGTGTTTCTCAGGTTCATTTTAGGCGAATAATTGCTCCACACACAGATATCAATTTGGGAGATTGCTCTTTCCTTGATACATGCCGACACATGAAGGTAAATCTCTTCACTCCTCGAATCTCCCTGACCTTCCAAGTTTTTATAGTTTAGACTTTAGAGCTCATGTTAACTGTACCTGGTTTTTGTTCCAGACGTGCAAATATGTTCACTATGAGCTCGACCCAACTCCAGATGTGTCACCAATGATGATGGGGACTGCAGCTCTTCCTCCATCCAAGCCATTAAAGGCTCAGCGAGCACATTATTGTTCAGCAGTAGAACTTGGTGAACCACAGTGGATCAATTGTGATATCCGGAATTTTAGAATGGACATTTTGGGACAATTTGGAGTTATCATGGCTGATCCCCCGTGGGATATTCATATGGAGTTGCCATACGGGACAATGGCTGATGATGAAATGCGTACTCTTAATGTTCCTGCACTGCAGACTGATGGTTTGATATTCTTATGGGTCACCGGACGTGCAATGGAACTTGGTCGTGAATGGTATGTACCTGTTTTTTTCCCCACTATATTGATGGATTGAGGTTGCTTCATGTGGTCAACTTGCTCGTATTATTTGATTTGGACTTCAGCTTTTCTATTCATATCAGAAGGTTTAGTTTATGCTAGAGGGTATTTTGTTACTCATAATGTGATTGGATTAGTTCTGTGGATTTTATCTTTTGTTGGCTAGGATGGAAACAATGATGGCCAACATCATCCATTTGACCGCTTTTCTTTTCTGAGTTGTAGCTGTGTCATGTATGCACTTGAATTAGTTTAAACAAATAAGATACTGTGAGTGGATAATATATATGTGTAGACTTCTTATTCATTGTGGAGTAATAGACAATTGTACCCCATGGGACTATAGGTCAATCAATAACAACCTCCCTGTTATCAGTGTAGCAGAGTTAAGGCTGGGAGAAAATTTATGCATTTGAAAAAAAAAAAAAAAAATGAAAGAGTAACACTCTTTTCAGCTAGTGCAACCGTTTTCATTTAGCAAAAGTTTGGATACATTTTCAGCTTCCAGCTTTCCATCTAGATTTGTTAAATAGAGCCTTGGAAGAGCAAGTCTTTCCATATGGGTGGAGTTATAGTTGAAATCTTGATTGTAATGCAGTATAAAAGGATCTATGAGAACACCAGGGATATTATTTTTTGTTTGTATTAATCCTTAAATCAGTCTAATTATTGGAATCTTTGTCCAAAGACTCTTGATATTTACATGTTATCTTGCACTGCTCACTGCAAACAGCTGATCCTTTAAATCTTCTTGCAGCTTGGACCTGTGGGGCTATAGACGTGTTGAAGAGATAATTTGGGTGAAGACTAATCAACTTCAGAGAATTATTAGAACGGGCCGGACAGGTCATTGGCTTAATCACAGCAAAGAACATTGCCTCGTTGGAATAAAAGGAAATCCCGAGGTCAATAGGAACATTGACACTGATGTACTTGTAGCGGAGGTTCGGGAGACTAGTCGTAAACCAGATGAGGTGATTTTGATGTGATTTGTGACCAACTTGTCAGATTCATATTATTTTTGTGCTTCCATGTTTTAATATGTGATATATATGCAGATGTATCCATTGCTTGAGAGGATAAGTCCAAGGACAAGAAAACTGGAACTCTTTGCTCGGATGCATAATACTCATGCTGGGTAAACTTCTTAGTCTACTGAGCTTTAGTTATATGTGATGAAAAGTGCATCTTGTTTATTGTGAATTTGTGATGTGTATATGCAATGGTCTGTTGATCACCAGTCAACAGAGTTTTCTTGAAGCACATCTATGGATCACATATCTATTGGAGTACTGGGGAATAGGCTTAGTTTGGTAGATAATTATGAGGTCTTTTCGATTTCAATAATAGAAGGAAAAACAATTCAGTCTGTACATTTGTCATGTTAGTATTCTCAATATTCCAAAAAAAAAGAAAAAAATAAATTATTAGTGATGTTCTAGATCAGCATTTTCATATTTAGTGAATTTGTACAGTCTATGAAGACTAGATTCGGTGACATGATCCAATTCCATGTATCCTCTCTGACCATAGGACCTCAATCCCAAAAACAGTGTAGAACATGATTCCATATGAACATTCAGCTGCCTGATCTCAGTCAATGAATTGCTGGCTTGATGGTTTTAACACTTTTCAGCTTACAGCATTATTGCCTGCTATCTTTGGTTGACAAATAGTTTCAATTTTGAATATAGGTGGTTGTCACTTGGAAATCAGCTCAGTGGAAATCGCTTGGTAGATGAAGGACTAAGAGCTAGGTTTAAAGCTGCATATCCAGATGTTGAAATCGAACCGCTATCACCTCCAAGGATTTCCACTTTGGATGTAGACCCTAGTGGTACCCAACCAAGAACACCCTTTTCAGGGGCTGAAACTACACCCGCACCACAGTCGTTCACTCAGGCTGCAGCTACAGAAATAAATTATGTTTCAGAAGAAAAGCCTCTGGTCAATCAAGATGTTGAGATGGTAAAAGCTGATTAATCTATCTCAATTTTTAGTAGTTTGTATTCTGTGAAAGCATCCTATATCCTATTGAGTTTTTAGGGAAGGAGTAGAATTTGGTAGAATTTAGACAGGAGATGGTTGTGTGAGCAATACCAGAAAGAGCTCCTTCGGCTCTAAACAGCTACTGACACTAAGGTTAGGAGAAACATGATGATGCTTCGAAATACAGAAAATTGATAATTTTATATCTATTTAGGATCCTTGCCCAAGTGGTGTTTTGAGTTATTATGTTGAGCAGCTGAGGCTATACACACATTATCCTTGACCAAGGATGGTTTTTCAGTAGATCAGTTATAATGAATTAAGGATGTTCCAAAGTACCGATTATTGAGATATTGGAGTAAAAGCCGATAGTGTATAACCTGTATTTATAAGGTTAAATTTTTTTTGGTACAACCTATAACTAATACTTGCTGGCATATTTTCGAGTATAACCATGGTCATGTTAAGCTCATTTAATATAATCAAATGAGATCAAGTTCAAATTAATTAGTAAACTCGCTTCAATTATGAATTACTTGTAGTTACTTGGCTAAAAACTCATAAATGAGATTTAGTCTGGTGATTTAAAGTTGAGGAGCATTGAAGAATTTGTATAAGATCTTTACCCTCATTAAATATAACCTACAAAGTGGTCAAAATTTTTCTGTACATCATGTTTAGTTACTATTTTATTGTTATGTATGGAATTACTTTCTTTTTTTTCATCTTTATAATCCATAATCAAGTTTAAAATTATGTCCTTTGTAAGCTTAATGAATCAAATGACTTTCATGTACTCATCTAAAACACCTGAATTTGGAAATCAGAATGTCTCATACTCTCATACATACACGTATAATAAAATAAACGGATATTTCACTAAATGCCACTGATAAATTTAAAAATTCATCAAATGTCATCGTATTTTTCAGAATTCACCAAATGTCACTCAGTTTTTTAAAAATTCACCGAGAGCCATTAATGACCAACGACTGTTAACTCCGTTAGTCATTAGGAGTTATCATGACACATGTCATGATATTATTGGTCCATTTATCTTTATTAATAAAAATTAAAAAAAAGCTGAAAATAATTAGAAAATAATTAAAAAAAAAACAGAAAATTAAAATAAAAATAAAAAACCTCCAAAATTTTCCAAGCCACCTCTACCACGCCAAACCCTAGCCTCTCCCCTTATATCGCCGGAAAACGGCCGGCCACCACCTTAACCACCGAAAATCGACCGGTCGGCCCTTTTGTGCCCCACCTGACCCACCGTCGACCCCAAAAACCACCCACACAAACTTCCCCGACCCTGTAAAACCTAAAATTAACCCCAGACCCTAGCCCCACCGTGACCTCAACCACCTCGCCACCCCTACCACCAGCCAGACGAGGCCCAGAGCAGCCAGATTTGCCGCGCTATTCTCCAACTCGGAGCTGCTTTCCAACCCTCCCCTATCCGTTTACCCACCACAACCATTAACGAAATCAAAGTTGTAAAGAGGAGGAGGGCCAAAATCGCCAAGTTAGAAGGGGATAAGGGTCGAAATCGGAGCGTGGGGAAGGGGAGGTAGCCGGAAAAGGGATTGGGGAAGGGAAGGGGGCTGGGATCGGGACAGAGAAAGGATTTTGAGGGTTGAGGACTGGGTTTCGTGGCGGTGGGGAGGGAGTTTCGTGCTGGTGGGGAGGGAGTTTCGTCGGAGGGGGAGGAACGACGTCGGCGCTGCGAGGGATCTTCTAGGTGGTTGGCGCTGCAGGAGAGCTTCTTGGGCGGCGTCGGTGCTGTGGGACAACAGAATCCGGTAGCTGGGACGGCGGGAACGGCGGCGGGGAGGGTGGTGGTGGCTGATGGGGGTTTTGGCTGGACGGGGTTTTTGAAATAATTTTGGGTTTTTTTTTTTAATTTTCTGATTTTTTTATTTTATTTTATATTTTCAGCTTTTTTTTAATTTTTATTAATAAAGATAAATGGACCAATAATATCATGACATGTGTCATGATAACCCCTAATGACTAACGGAGTTAACGGCCGTTGGTCATTAATGGCACTCGGTGAATTTTTAAAAAACTGAGTGGCATTTGGTGAATTCTGAAAAGTGCGATGGCATTTGATGAATTTTTAAATTTGTCAGTGGCATTTGGTGAAATATCCGTAAAATAAAATCCAGTCTTTATGTTTTCTTCATTCTCAAATTTGCCGGTTCTAATTGACTGAACTGAAAATAACCTGAAGAGAACAGATCGTAAGTTTTAATTTTTATCGAGTTTGAAAACTAGCCATTAGTATTTACACATACATCTAAACCAGACATTACACGGACAAACTCACATACAAAGCATGATTATGCACTATAACAATTTTATTAAAAGAATCAATACAAATCAAAAGTAGGACCCTAAGTCCAATAATATATAATTAAAAAAAATAAAAAATCGACCGACAAAAAATTGAAGAATATGCCTCATTGTATTTGGTAACATGAATTAAACAAGAACCCAGATTGCAAAAACAATCAAAGAACCAAAAACTGTAGAAAATCTGATAGAAGAAGCAGCTGCAGTTGGAATAGACCCAAAATTTTGTTGGTAAGAAGGTCCATCAGCTGCAGTTTCTGCCTCTGATGGTGCATAAGCGATAGCGCCTTTTCCATCAAGAAAGATGTGAAGTTTCTGGCCTTTTTGGCAATGTCCTGCTTCTCCACTTGTGAAGTAGAAATCTCCAGGTTGTGTTATGTTGAATAGTGAGTTTCCATCATTCATGAACAAGATTGGATCTTTTATGTTGCATGTTTTGTATGATTGTGGTGTTACCTGTATTACTGAATCTTGGCTTGGTGGGTACAAAAACACTGCATTTCCACAACATTATATTGTTATTATTAGTCACATTAGCATTGCGAGGATTCTCTTCAATTACTAGACCATCATAGATTGACATAAGTCACAACATACAATGAGATCATTTTTGGAACAAGTTAATAGTACCACATAAAAAAAATGTTCCATTTAACATAAATATCACAATAAATAAATCAAAAGTACGAAATAATATTTAGAGACGGAGGGAGTAGTATAGGGACTTACTAAGAGAATCGCCGACTCTGAAACTGGTTTTATTGGACCATTTGATGTAGACATCTGGATTAGCAGCAGTAGGGATGTTCCAAGCGCTCAAGTCTCCAACTTTGTGCTGAAAACAGAACACTTTGGCTTGCAATAAAATTAGAAGCTGCAAAGTGTAGAAGAATAAGCACTTTGGACTCATAACACTCGACATTTTTTCTTTCTCCTATCAAGTTTCAAACTCTCTAGTTTGTACAAAAATAAAGGACAGTTGCTTAATATTCTTTCACTCGATCCTCTCGTGTTTATAACACTTGCATTTTTATATTAAGGGATTTAGGAGGCAGAAATGCCAGCGATTGGCCAGATTGGTTTCTCAAAAGAAGACACTACTCGTGAGCTGTTTGACATAAATACCCTTCATCTTCTATTGGATTAATAATGATTACTATTGTTACTATGCTTCAATAATGTTGGCATGGATCCATTGAATATGTAACAAGTCTAGAATGATCGTGACCAACTCGAGCTCAACTTGGTTAGAGTTGAGTTTGACTCAATGTTGAGCTGACTCTAAACTTTAAAACCATCTTATTCGGCAAAAGGTTAGTTTAAGACATTGTGAAAGGAATCAAAGTCGAGCTAAGTTAAAAGCCATGCCTAAGTATTTTACATTCGTCAAGCTCAACCTCGGCTCCTTATTTCCCTAGTATGCATTAGGGAAGTCTGCTAATGGAGTGATAGTAAATTAGTAATCCTTACTCAGCTTTGACTTTTTACAAAAAAAAACTTCACAAGATTAGATCAAGTGAAAGACATTAGGGAGTGCTAGGATAGAAAAAGACTTTCTTGAATTGAAAAGGCTAAGAATTGAAATTAATCAATAATAAGCTAGATAGTTGCACATGTGCCAGTTGGGTTAGCATGCTTTGAAGACAACAAACTAACATGGGAAGTGATTCATCAAACAAGGGATGCTCAAGTAGTCAAGTAGGAAAGTTTTAACAATTGAGTCAAGTTTAACTAGAATATATGGTAGTATGGCACAACACTAGATCTTTATACTGCACCATTTCACCAAGGCAACCTCATTGCAAATGGCATTGGAGCTGGATGGTCCATAGCAAGAATGCCCGTGTATCCTTCTAGCCTCAATACACTAGAGTTTAAGCGCGAGCTGAATGTTAGATGTCATCTTCGAGAATCTTGTACTTGACAATACATAAACGTCTAAAAAGAATTTTACCAGGCTCATCACATTAGATGCAAAATCATTTTGACCGGTCTAGGATATACTCGAGTCTCTGGAAACTTATCAATGTTGAAAGATACATTATGGCAGTTGCCGCTAGTCAGGTAGTTTTCTAAGTTACCAAAGAGAAGTAACCCCTTAAGGTTGGCTAGTTCCAATCTTGCATTATGTTTCATTGTATTATCCAAAACAAATGCAAATTGCATATTTCATGTGCCAAATCACATGGCTTCTCACAATTGACTCAAAAAACAACACTGCTGTTCAATAATATTCTAGCATCATCCAACTTGTCCCTTCGTTATTAAATATATCTTCCATTAACTTTTCAATTAGGAAGGGAATATGACTATTATTTCTAGGTGAATCGCTAAACATCGCCCGCAAATTACCATATAAAGCCCACAAATATGACTTGGTGTGACCATTATGCCCATTTTCTAAAATTGAAATAATCTCGGTTTAAAAAATGTGGAGCCGTACTGGCTCGCCGGGGGAGACCGGAGGGCAGGCCGGAGATGCGGGGGACGCCGGAGGTACGTCGTCGTCGACGGAAAACGAGGTAAGTCACCGTTAAAATTCACGGTTTACCGTCGGAGTGGCTCCGGCGCCTAGGATAGACGCCCAAACCGTAGCCTGGACGTCCAAGCCAGACGCCAGAACCACCACAGTGGCGTCCAGCCCAGACGCCCAGACCACCAGACTGGCGTCTTGGCCAGGCGCCACTCTACTGGTTGAGGCGGCCCTGCCAGGCGTCAGTCCAGTGGTTGTGGCAGCCCTGGCAGACGCCACCTTTATATATTATTTTTTTTTTTCTTTTTTGATTTTGTTGTTGTTTTTTATTTATTTATTTATTTTTTAAAAAAAAAATCGAAAATGATTTTTTAAAAAAAATTCGAAATGGGTTTTTTTAAAATTAATTTTGAAAATTCGAAATAGGTTTTTTTAAAATTAAGTTTGAAAATTCGAAATGGTATATTTTTAAATTTAGTTTGAAAATTCGAATTGGGTTTTTATAAAAATTAAGTTTGATTATACATAATTATGCTTTTTTTGTGTTAATTCGGTGTAAATATAGAAATTAAATGTATTATCCGTTAAATGTATTTATTATAATATATAATTGATGCAGGATTATGGTGGAGACGGAAATGATTACAGTGGGATATTTGGACATGATGGTCCATTCGAAGAAGCTCAACAGGCGATTGATTGGGCAAAACAGGTTGCAATTGCAGCTGGATTTTGCTTGGTAGTAGTAACTCATAAATCTCAACGGGATGGTAGAATGGATCGCATTTTGAGATGTGATCGTTATCGCAAAAGAGAAGAAAGAGATTTTCGTACAGCCACTCGGTTTGATACAAAGCGGAAAGGTTGTGGGTGTGAGTTCAGAGTAAAGGTTCGACAACTACGGAGTCGTGACGGTTGGGAAGTGATTGGTTACTCTAAATGGGGGTATCACAACCATGAGATGATAGTATATGAAGAGGGTCATCGACAGCTGAGCGGCTTAAGTCCTGCTGCGAAACTAGTTGTGAAAGAAATGAGTGATGCTCAAGTCAAGCCTGCTAAAATATTAGCATCTTTGTTAGAGAAATTTCCAGAAGACCATCCAAACCGAAGACACATCTACAACGTCAGACAGCAACTCAGGTTTGAACGGTCAGAGGAAAGGAACCCTATACAGCAGCTGCTACACCAGGCACAATCACGTGGTTACCTGTTCTGGTTTGATTCTGATGAAGATACAGCGGAGGTGACTCATCTTTTCCTTGTGCATCCTGATTGTGCTGATATGATCAAGTCTTGGCCATTTGTGATTTTGATCGACTCAACGTACAAGACAAACAAGTACAAGTTCCCACTGGTTGAGATCATGGGGATGACTCCAACGAACCAGAACTTTCTGATTGGTCATGCAATCATCAAGGATGAGACGGCTCCAAGTTATTATTGGGTGTTGGAGAAGCTGAGAAACTACATCGGGCCTAATGTTCATCCAGCAGCCATCGTCAGCGACTGTGAGAGAGGTCTCTTTTCCCCCATAGCAGAGCTGTTTCTAGAATCGAACCACTTATTGTGCACATGGCACATCAACAACTGCGTGAAAGTGAAAGCCTACAACCTTTTCAACAAGAATTTGGAAATGGCAGAGAGATTGGTGAATGGTAAGTGGCGGAAGATCCTACAGGGTACCACAGAGGAAGCGTATGAGCGAGCATTGGCTAACTTCAGGGATTCGTACCAGTGGTGTCCGGCACTGGTGGACTATGTGATGCAGCAATAGGTCCCTCACAGGGAAAAGCTTGTCAAATATTGGTACTTCATTTCGGGAACACTACAACATGTAGAGTTGAGAGCGCTCATAGAGCTACCAAGGACTGGATTGATTCATCGACCGCTTCTTTGGATACACTGTTCGATAGACTTAACAAGTCAATTGAAACTCAGAAGAACGGCATCAGGAACTCTCTAGAGGACTCCAGACGACGACATGGTACGATGTATAACCATTTTATATTTAAGATTCTCCATGGTCGTGTGTCGCACTACTGCTTGGGGTTGATTCTCACTGAGCTGAACAGGATGAGGGACTTGGCTGACGAAGTGTATGCTCGGTGTGGGTGTGCTATTTCAGTAACTCATGGATTACCTTGCGCATGCACCATTCACCGCGTTATTACAGAAGAAAGGGCGTCATTACATGTTGATCAGGTCCATTCATTCTGGAGGACGCTCGTTATTGGTGAGCATGCAGACACTCAAACGGCCGACCGTGAACAGGAGGAGTTGGAGCAGTTTCGTTCGATGTACGACCGAGTGTCCTCCAGCCATCCTTCTATTATTCGTGACGCTACTCATGTACTTCATGACATGTTCCACACGTCTACCTTAGATTATGAGGAACCCGAAGGAGTTGACCGTCCTCGAGGTCGACAACGGCGGAACAGGAGTGTGTTTGAGTATATCCGTGGTCTTGGTCGTGGTCGTGCTCGTGGTCGGACATCGTCATCTAGTCGTAGTCAATCTTCATCGTCTGTGAATATGCCCCTAAGAACTGGTACGTTTTGGTTGTTTACATTGCACATAGTTTTAAATTGTTACTCTTGCCTTCTTAACTGTCTATAATTATATGGTGAATAGGAAGAAACGATGTTGATCAGTTTCCGTACAAGGAAAGGATACCTGCGATCATCATGCCGTACTTGGAAGGGTGGAATGATCTAGTCGGAGATGGTAACTGCGGATTCCGGGTCGTGGCTGATGTTTTTCAAATGGGCGAAGGCAACTACGGTTTGGTGCGTCAGTTGATGTACGGCGAAATTGCCTCTAACCGAAATGTTTATCGTCATGTGTACCAGGATGACTTGGATGGCGCTCTGCGGCGTATTCGGTTGGGAGGTGGACCTTGCGGCCAAAATCATTATTTTGACGCGCCCCTAGATCTGTTTGCCGTTGCAAACATTTACAAATGCGCAGTCATGCATTTCGGCCTGGGAGTGCATAGTCAAGCTTATTATCCTTGTACCACGGTTCTCCCTTGACGGTCGCGTGAGACTGTCACCACACCGGTCAGAGAGGTAGCTATTGCGTTTCTTGGGTCGTCATACAGACATTTCATCCGACTAAACATGTCATCCGATTTTCCAGTGCCACCGATTATACCTCGGTGGTACACCATTCGCACAGCGAGCGTAGAGGGTTGGGATGCGCTATATCATGACCGGATCCACGAATGGAACACCCTAGCTGCATTTTAGTTTTTCATGTTTACATTCTTCCTATGTAATCTTATTTGTACGTTGCTCTTTTAATGAGAACATTCATCTTTTATATTGTATTGCTTACTGCATTCTATATGTTGCATGGGTAAGTTGCGCGGATCCACGAACGGTTATATCAAAATTTAAAAACAGCAATGATAATATGTTTAAGTTGGAAGCTAAAAGAACAATCTAAAATGTTACAAACTTACAACATAATGTCCAATTTAATAAATTAAAACGATAATATTTAAAGTGCTCTATAAATAAAATGACAAAACCATCAGTAATCCCTCCTCGACGACGACTCCCACTGCGCAAGGGTCTGTTCCAGACTATCAACAACAGCTCTCACTGTTGCACTCATGCTATCCTTCTCAAGAGAGAGTTTATGTACGTCCTGCATTATTTTTCTCATCCACTGCATACAACAAAAAATAAAAGATGAAATACAATAACAACATATAAAACTTAATTAAAAGACAACGATAAATATAATATGAGACATACCGCTTCCATGGCAGTAGGCGGTGGCACATAATCATCATCGTCGTGGTCGAGATCTGCGATCAACCTCGGGTGCGAATACCGGTTAAACCATTCCATGTAGTAATGGTCACACATGGGAGGAACCCCAGAGGGCAGCCGCTGCAACTCCGCAGTCCATAAGCGGGCCACCATCGGAAACTGGTCCCACGTCCCGGTCATGATATCCGGCCATTGCACGACGTAGTCCCTCGACGATGCAGGTCGGACCGCCTTCATCTGGCATGACGAAGACAACGCTGGGGCATGTGCGCCTCGACGATCTCACGATACTGAATGAGTCCCGTGTACAGGGTCCTGGGTACCCTAACACTAGGGTTCGGGCCGAAAGGCATCCAGTTCACGTGCACATAGTTTTAAAATTTAATAACATGAATATAATATGTTACCTCTAAGGGGGATAGCCTGTCCAGCAATAACCGTATCGATCGGAGGCGGTCAACGGACTTCTTCTCCGAGCGCGGACTCCACGCACAAGCACGCGGCATCCCCTCATCAATAGGAACCGGGTCACGATGTGGTCGCAATGCAGGAAAGTACTCGTATATCCAGGTCTGCAATAGAGTCAGACACCCAGTGATACCTGCCGCGTCAGCCCGACTCGCAAATCCTAGTTGGCGATACAAATACGCCAACGTAGCCGATCCCCAAGAAAACTGGCCTACACTGTCGGGGTCACACGTCTCTACTATGTCTCGTGGCCTGAGCTTGTTTCTGCCGCTCTTATCCGGAAACAAGGTACATCCGAGGAGTAGAAAAACATAAGCACTCAGCTGTGCGTCGTGCGTCCTACGTGCACTGGGGTACAAACACCGCTGCAACACGGATGCGATCTTCACACCGCCGTGTTCCCAAACACCAAGCGCCTCGGTGTACAGTGCAGCCCTGTCCACCGCCAACAACTCCGCCAGCAAATCTGTCTGATCCGCATCAGCCACAGCACAAAGTCGTTTACCCTCAACACGAATCCCCAGAATGGCCTCGACGTCATGTAACATGATCGTCATCTCAGCGAACGGAAGGTGGAAAGAGTTTGTATCCGGCTGCCATCGCTCAATGAAAGCCGTGATCAGCGTACTGTCAATCTTATCGTGCATGGTGGCAGGAACGTGATTCACCCCAGTGCCCTCCAGTCGCTCGAACATCTCGCTCTCCGCCGGCCAAGCCTCAGCCCATGTACGCAAAAAGCTACAAGTATTTTCCCGGGTATGACATTTCAACAACCCCGTAACTGAAGGCCTCTCCTGGTCCTCCCAAATACGGGCAGCTATGTGTCCTAGAAAGCTAGAAATCACACTCCCGTCAACAGGCCCACCGGGCACCTCACTCCTAACAACCCAAGAATCATTAACGACCCTCGACCGTTTCCTGCTTGACCCAGATACAGTGGACGCAGATGATGTGCCAGATCTACTAACAAACCTACCACCCCTACCCTTACGCACCTCCACCATATGTGTCTCGTACATGTCATCAACCCTCTGACTGAATGGACCGTAATCATCATACGGTCCACTGCCATCGTCCACATCCTCATCCTCATCCGCGCCCTCCTCCTGCTCCTCCTCTTGGTCACCCTCCTCAGCATCATCATCGTCATCCTCATCCCGACGGTGGATCCGTTCTCTACGAGCCGAGGCCGAAATAGCACGGGATCTAACATGTTTATGCCCCGACCTCTCCACTGAATAGCTTCTACTAAGAAGCTCTACATTCTTCCCTGCACCATGACGACGCAGTGAATTCTACAAAAAATTTAAAAATATATAAACATACAAAAAATTATACGAAAAATAGCTACCACTACCCAAATCAAATAAACTAAAAACATACTAACAAATTAACATAATAAAGAAATTAACAAAACACTTAAATAAAAATAATAGAATAAAAAATACACTAAGAAAGGAAATAAAACCAACACATAAGAATATATATAAACATAAATAATTCATTCCCAATTAAAATAAATTAACTAACCAAAAACAATATCAATAATAAAAATTAAAATAAATTAACTAACCAAAAACAATATCAAATGAACAAAAAAATGTACTAACAAATTGAAATTGAGAATAAAAATAAAAATGTACAAATAAAACAAACAAATAATTGTAAACAAAATATAAACATAGAAAAAATAGTTGTATTTTTAAAATGTACAAATAAAACAAACAAATAATTGTAAACAAAATATAAACATAGAAAAAATACAACAAAATTGATAAAATTTATAAAAATAAACAACAAAATATAAAAACAATAGAAAACGATATTACACAAAAAAAAAAACAATATTTTAATACAAATTAAAAAAAAAGGGGGGGCGCCTTGGCTGGACGCCCAACGGTGGTGGCGCCAGCTACAGACGCCGCAACCAGTGGGCTGGACGCCATAGCCACGGCTGCGGCGCTTTGAATAAACGCCACAACCGTGGCTATGGCGTCCAGCCCAGGCGCCAATCTACTGGTTGCGGCGTCTGCAGCTGGCGCCACCACCGCTGGCTGGGCGTCCGGCCAAGGCGCCCCTCCTCCGTCACGGCGGTTTTCCCTTTTTTTTTTTAAAACAAATTGTACCTTGCCTCCTTGAGGCCTCCTTTCCTCCGCCGCCACCGCCAATTCCTTGCCTTGCCGCCTCGACATTGCCGTTGTTTGAATATTTTTTTTTTTTGAGATGTTGAAAGAAGATGAGCGATGACAGTGTGAGTGATGAGAGTGTGAGTGTTTTTTTTTTAGGTCAAGGGCAATATTGTCAAATCAAGTGAATTTTGTGGGCTTTATGTGGAGATTTGCGGGCGATGTTTAACAAATCCCATTTCTAGACTTTGGGGGCAAAGTTTTCCAAAGACCTGCATTTGGAGACAGACAGTAAGCAACAATGGCTAGATATGATGATTAGCCACGACAAATAAAAAGGTTCCACAATAGTCACATTAATGTACCAGTTCAGCGATCATACATTATGTCAATAATCATATAATAAAGTGACGGCGTGATGCAACCTCAGAAGACAATAGACATGCTTGTATATATTAATTGTAAGAAAGTATAAAATATGGAAAAGGGTTCCATCAACATTTTAATTCTATGAATACATATGAGCATATACTAGTAAACAAATAACTGCCATAAAGCACACTTTGGACTACTAGGTATACAATATGGGACATATAAGAGAAGAATTGGAGACCTATTACTACTCAACATGCTCAATCATTTTATGCTACTCAAAAATAAGAGCAGATTCTTGCCCAGTTACCAGCTCTACCAACTATATCTCTGACGGGGTCTGCAGCAGCAACACGGGAAAGAATCCAGCCTTGTCCACAGTATACCAGTAAGTTACCATGATGACCATCAAGTTTTTGTCATTGACTCACCTCGTTAGTCATCTTTGAAGAATTACTCCGTATAATTTAATCTTATTTCTTAACAAAAAGTAAGTACACTGAACATTGAATCACTTGAAGTGAAATGTGCCCAATCTTCAAACTTTACCCGTAAATCAAGCATTTAATGGCTCGTCTTCTGGATCCCTCTCCTTCATATCTGTCCATTCTTGTGGCTCTGCAGCAATATACATTCTTCATTAATAAAGCTCTAAGCACAAAATTCAATTTGAAAAATACCACTTCAAGATTGCACTAAATTCAGTATGTAAAGTAACCAGTGACTACCACCATCAAGCATTGTGAGCAAAGACGGGAATATCTGGGGGAAAAAAAATTCAATCTAAATTACAACTCACTTGGTCTTTGACTATCAGCAATGACACAAAGCCGCCTCTGCAATATGGATGCCACAAAGAGGAAAATGGAACACATGCCAAACATGACTGTTATGGGGAATGCCTCAACCTGACAAAACAAAACAAATTTGTTAGCACTCATTCTTCCATTAAAATAAGTGAAAACTAGGGAAACAAGACCCAACTTACATTGTACAGCACAATGCACACGAAGATATTCAGAGGTATGCGGAAGAAGTTCATGATTGTGCTTCGTGCCTCTTCCGGAATATACTGTGACCTCATCTTCATGATTGATGGCCAGAAGATCCCCACACAAGCCTCAAATACACAGAAACCAAGCATCTGGATGTAGCCGGCAAATGACATACCTCCACCTTTCACATTGGATGGTGCTACCAGGAACTTTTTTCATGAACAGATTAATCACCAAGGTTAGATACATGCAAAAAGGGCTATCACAGAAATACAAGACAAGAAATCAGAAATCTAGATAGAGTACATAACATTTTAAAAACAACATACACTTGTCACAATTGGGAGCGTGAGTGAGGCAGAAGATATGGTAAAGACAATCTGCATATAGCTCTCAACTTTGGCAGAACGGGCCAGCAATCGTGATGCAAGGGAGCTTCCCAACATCGAGGCCAACATGAATGTTGCAAAAATGAAACCGTGAGGAATTTCTTCATCATTTGGGCTCAAAGCAGGAGTCCATAGAAACACAAATGTATACATGGAACCTTCAAACAAGGACTGTATTGCACCCAGCAACGCAATTTTCTCATCTGTTACCAAATTAGCAGAATTTAGAAGTCACTTCCAAGTTGTACATGGGGGAGTGGGGGCAAAATGAACAAATGATGATCCGGCAACTCAGGTAGCTGAGGGAAAAGCAAAGAGGAGCAGAACAGTAAAAACAAGTATTCCAAATTTTCATACTTCTTTTTATACATGTCAAACTCATATCAGAAACAACTCCTTTGATTTGTGAATGAAAATGCATGGGCGGAAAATATGATTTATTCACCTTAATCCCTTCGCGAATCAGAATGAAAAAGATATGAATGCCATGATCATATAAACAACAATACATCATAACAAGGCACGATATGAAGAATGCCCTTTGGTAATCTTATCCAGGAACAGTATTTGGGTTTTTGAAGGAATCAATCGATATTAAACTAATACAGAGAGATTCCTGTCAATAATGGAATCTCAGTGACTATGTACACAACAGTATTTTGAATAGCAGAAAGGTCCTTTAAAAATACTTGGTAACTGTGTTGTCCTCCACATAAAAAGTTGGGTAAAACTAGTAGAAGAACTAACAGCACGTTTGGTAATTGCTAATAAACGATGTTAATGGGAATGTATTTGTATTTGTATTTTTTTTTTAAACATGAAAGTCCTGCCAATGCCCATGGTAATCGTACATCACCCCGACTACCTCTCTTCTTTATCAATTTAATTAAAATTCACTACCACTTGATAGGAGGTGTTGAGTGATATTGAAAATTTAATAAGGGCAGTAGAAGTTTGGAGAAGGGGTTGCCCGGTTGCATTACACATTGAGATGATACTTACCATGCAACATTATTACTATCTACCAAACAGGCTAGAGTGAAGATAAATCACAAGCAGAATACATCCCTGGTACAGAAGTCAAAATTCAAATTAATTTTGACAATGTGATGAAAACAGCGAAAGAAAAAACATTTCTCTAATACTGTCAAGTGTCATGACATTAGTTTAGTTTATTCCATAATGGTGTTGCTGATGTCAGGAGATTCAGAACTAATATGCACAGTTTAAGGCTTCATTACTGGGATATAAATTGCATTCAAATAGATAAAAGAATACTTTCTTCCTCTCCTAACAAATAATAGAGGCCATACATGAATAAAGCATCTTCCATCATTGACTACTATGACACATGAAGACCCAAAATAAGAAACTGCTCACACACCAGTCACGGAAATAAATAGCAACTTGAGGTGCATAGCAATATCAATAATATGTCTCTTATACGCAAGAATCCTTCACATTGACTGATTGAATCGACCATAATTGATCATGATGCATCATAAAGTAGAGGACTAGATTGAGGAAAAGAAAATAGCACTTTACCAGAAGCAATAGCAACAGCAGCACCCTTGAATTGTGTGAGCAAGTCTTTACTTTCTGAAGAATCCCCAAAGTTTTCACCCCATGAAGTTATTATGATTACCATACCAATGATAAGGAAGCAGGATGCAGCATCAAACGGAGCAACAGCACCCAACCCAAGAGTATCAACAAGCAGATTGCCCAATAATCCAGCCAAAATGGCAACTAGGCCATTACCGAAGAAAATGGCCTTGGAGAACGTCAGAGAAAGCCACTGCTGTTCAAATCCTTTCTGCATAAACCCAGAAGAATTTAGATTAACAATCAAAGAAATCAAACACATTATAAGATATAAGCATGTAGCTCATTGGTTCACAACAGTTTGTTCATAGTTTATAGTTCTATACTAACCATGTCAAATACAAATACACAATTACAATCACACTCGTCTCTAGAAAACAGCTAAACACACATGATTACCACTTTTCCTCCAAAAACTAATACTTTTTAAGTTTGAAGAAACTGCAAGTTTTGAGTTGACTACAAAGAAAAATGATAGTACAATTCACACCTTATTGTGCTCAGCAACAAGCCACGACTCAAAGGCCGAAAACAGAAGTGAAGTGGCAATGCCTCCCAAAATACGCCCGACCATCAGAATTCTGTATTGTGGGGAGTGCTTGGTCATGCAACTCAAGATATAAGTAATACAGTAAGTAACACATGCCCTCTTACGACCCCTGAAAACAAAAACCCGACGATAATCAGTCAAACCATCAACAAAGCTTAAGATAACTTAAACACCGTCAATGGGGGTATGAAAATCATACTGTTTATCAGCAAGGGATCCGACAATCGTCCCGAACAACATGGATGATCCGAACCCGGCAATGAAAAGCTGCCCAATGTCTCCCTTACTAAAACCATAGGTAGTGTATAGATAATACACATATGGGCCTTGTAGCCAATCCCCAGCTGTTGCCAATAATTTAAAATCAGCTCAATTATTTCACTCCAAATTAAATCAACCCTTAATAATAATATACATTCTACAATATATAATATACCCCTAAATGACAATCACCAAATCTAATCAGAGAATGTCTTACTATAATTTATTTAAAAATTAGCATACAAACACACAATAATAGATCCATTACAAATATCAAAAGACACAATCTATAAACCCCATTTCATATAATCATTCAGAATTAAAAAATTGAACAATTCTATACCCAAGATCTGAAATTCAGAATATAAAATGATCATTCAAAAATACTAAAGAAAAATTAAATGGGGGTGAAGGGAAAGAGAGGCAGATCTGAGGAGAAAGAAAGATACCCATCATAAGAGAGTAAACGAGCAAGTAATTGTTCTTGAAAGTGTTGAAAGCAGAGGAAGTATTGATGCGATCTTTGCTGTTTTTGCTGAGCTCTAATGCTGCAACAACAGCAGCCATGGCACCGAACACCAGAATGTAGAAAATCTCCATTGTTAATGCTAAGCTTTTCTTGATCTGATTTCTGCAATACACTCACTGTTGAAGGAGAGAAAGAGGAGAGAGAAAGTAGAAGAGGGAATGAGAATGAGATTGGGAATTTATTGTGAGAGTGCCAAAATGAAAGGAGAGATGGAGTGTAAAAGGCAAAAAGATGAACAGAAATTGGTGTGTAACTAGTTTATAAGGATTTTAATTTATAAAAATTAGAATTAAAGTGATATTGGCTTCATAAATACTTTATCTCATGCAAATTTTTTTTTTTTTTTTCTTCTTTGGCTTGAATAGAAAGCATTAATTAGCATTGTTAATTTTGTTGTTGATCAAGAGAGGGAAGGAGCCATGTAAGATGTAACATTGTAACTAGGTTAGAGCATAGTGTTCATAAAGTATAATAATTTTAAAACAAACTAGTCGATAGGTTATTATATTAGAGAAAATAAACAAAACCGGTGTGGTAAATAAATGATAAGTATAAACGTAAATACATGGATGCAATTTTAATTATGGACTTATATTTGTATTTTTGTCAAAAATAAAGTTAGCTAAAAAAATCAAACTATTAATTTATTGTACGGAGTAAATATCAATTACACATGCTATTACAAAAATATTACTTTTAGTTTGAAAGCTTATGTACATTTTCTACTCATATATTCAAACTTAAATAACTCCTACTTAAATAATAAATTCTTGTTTATTTTTTAAAAAATATTAAATTGTTATATACATTAAATTGATATAAATTTAACTTTGGAAGCAACAATACAAATTAAAGAACTTGTATAAATTTGTTCCAATATAATTAAAGAACTTAAATAATTATTGCTTTTGTTTGAACTAATTATTGTTTGCTTAAATTTTGTTTGCATTCTTTTTTTGGTCAATAACTTATTTATAAAGAAAACAGTAAAAATCCACTAAAAAATACTCGTAATAAATATATGATTAACAATATGGTTATGGTTTCCTCAAAAAAAAAAAAAAAAAAAAAAAAAAAAAAGGTTTTGGTTTATAAAGGCCAAAGTGAAACATTCAATTATAGAACTAAGACATATTAAGTTTTGGTATGATACCACGATTTTATTTTTTCATTTTTTTTGGTATTTCACCTAGGTCCTCCTTTAGGCAAATCCAAATTCGAAAATCAGTTCTAATTGATTAAATTCCAGTCCCCTCACAATTCAATTATTGGTGTAGGGGATCGAACACGCAGTCCTCCCTACCAAGTGTAGTCCTAATTACCACTACACCACCAACTAATATTACTATTAGTATAAACACCCATGATTATCCCTTAGTAATCAATATATCAAACTCACTAAATTGGTACTAAAAGGGAAGAAATTAATTTAAAATTTCCTAATTTGTTATTAGTTGGTGGTGTCATCAACCGCGTGAATTGATTTTGTAATTAAATGCGTGTATACCAAAGCACATTGCTTAAAGATCCTTTCTCTTAATTTTAGCAGTCTTCGCACGAGTTATGCTTATGGGAGATATTTGTTCAATAATTTTGTATACTGTACACCGACGCTGTGCTATTGATTGCTCCTGCTTGATGTGCCAGTATTCCTTTTAGGCATTCACATTTAGGACTTTTTTGCACCTATATGTTAATCATAAACAAATTTTTACAAAAGTAAAGTAATTTATGTACGGAGTATGTTACAACCAGTGAACCAGCAGTCCAGCATTGGTCATACTGTACAAAGTATGGACTAGTAATGGAAAAAAAATAAATAAAAATCTCGGTTGTATCTTGTAAAGTGTAACCGATTGTAGGGTGAAAATCCTCTTAATAGTATATTGATTTTCGAAATTATTGTACATTTTAGCAAGGTACAAGGAAATTCCAAGGTTTCTTTTTCTCATGGCAAGCTATAAAGCGTAATGAATAATATAAGGAAATTGTTAAAATAGCTCTTACATTCGAATCAAATTATTACGAGAGCCTATTAAAAGTCTATTATGACCACTTCTTTGCATACAGAAGGGCTACTAAATACTTATTGAATTGTCATATCAATCTCAGGTATATAATCACATTACTCTTGACACTAATCTAAGTGTTGACGAGGGTTTCACTGAGGCAGCTCACTTAGTCACTTTGTTGATTGTGCATGTTCATTTCAAACTCAGCCTCAACTGGATCCATACTTTTTCAATTGTAAATATATTCGCGAGAACAATCGGTAAGGGATCTTGATGAATTATCTCCTCTGGCATGTCAATTCAATTCAGATTTGCAGGTGGTGTGTAAAACATTTATATTACACCTTACTACAATTAACTTTTACATACTTCCAATGAACATAAGCAATAACTGTAAAATTGGCTCCACTTGAACAAAGGCTTCCTGGTAGTTCATTAGTTTTATTAGCAATTACAGTACATACTCGGACTGGTATTCACTTAGACTGCAGTTTTGAACTTGAGTACATCATTTACAGCAGCATCCCTATAGAGTAAGATATCAACCACGCCACAAACCATATGATACCCACGCTTCTTGAGCTCAATAGGTTCATCATGTGGCATTGCAAACCCAGCTAGATAAACCCTTTTGTCACCCTTAGGCTTCATGCCTAACACTGCATTCTCCACTGTCTGAACCATCTTCACAGCATTTTCGTTACCAGGGTCTTGAATGTAACCCATGTTAGCACCCAGATCAGTTGGCCCAAGCATGATGCAATCCATCCCATCAATGGCCGCGATCTCCTGGATTTTATTCACAGCCTCCTCTGACTCAACCTGGCACATGATGAGCAGCTCCTCTTCGCACCAGTCCAGGTATGTTGGGTCAAGACCATACTTGGAAGCTCGAGTGATGGGATGTGCCACTCCTCGGATACCAGCCCGTGGATAACGACAGTAAGAGACTGCCTCTTGGGCCAACTCTGGGGTGTGAATCATAGGAAACATTAGCCCTTGAGGACCTAAATCAAGAGCCTTCTTAGCCCACATGACGGAGCACTCAGGCAATCTGAGGATAGCTGGAGTTTGAGAAGCAGCAAGGGCGTTGAGGCAAGAAAGAGCCTCCGATATCCCACCATAGCCGTGCTCCATGTCGATGACAACAAAATCATAACCGGCATGGCCAGAAATTTGAGCAATAGTCGGAGAGAAGCTATCAAAGAAGAGACCATACAGGCAATCCCCCTTTCTAAGACGCGATTTGATGGAGGGAATTTGTGGAGAAACTGAAGTAGCCATTCTTACTACAAGTTATTTTGTGGACAGAATTCTGGAAGTAATCCTACCAATATCACTCAATGAGCTTGAAAGTGATGTTAATTTCAAAGCATGCATTATGTTATTGTGAAAATTGAGGATACAAGTAAGCACTGAAAAATATACATTGTATGTCATATGCAACTAATAAAAAAATTATGGTACTGGCACTTGGCAAAACTTGGTTATATCAATTAGGAAAATTTTGTTTGATAATAACCTTCACTCTAAAACAACTGAATAGGACTATTTTTCAGTTTTTAAACTCCATTAACATCAAATTACAAATGAGCATAAAAAGTATCCTTAACAAAGATGAAATTCATGTTTATTATTTGGAATCATAGTAACCCGTCTCAAAGATGGGTTTATAATCTAATCTCAACAGTTTTTCTTCCAAATCACATTGTGTCATCCAAAATAACCTTAAAATGTCCTAAGCATATTATAAACAATACATACGATAACAAATAGAGACAACCCAAAATATCGAACTTTATTTCGCCATGTTCCAATTACTAACAACTTGTCCAATTAAGCTAAAGCTAACTACTCCACTAATCCAATACAATGACATTTTAACTCATTATTTAACTCCCTAAATCAAAAACAATTGACAATCAAGAAAAATAACAGTGTCATTTAATAAATAAAACTAAAATCACTCACTCCAATACTTATCATCAGCATCAACACCCTCAGCCGTTGGATCATCATCATCAGACGAAGCATCACCAATCTCCAAACTAATCTTAAACTTCCTAACATCTTCCACCGCAGCTTTCCTAAACAACAGTATATCCACCGCACCCGATACCATGTGATACCCACGTGACTTCAACTCCATTGGACTATCATGCGGCATAGCAAACCCTGCCAAGTAGGCCCCACCATTTTTCTCATTTCCAATTTTACCCTCCAACACTTCCTTCTCAGCCTTCCTCAACTTCTCTCTCACCTTCTTATTCCCTGGGTCCCACAAATACCCCATACTCGCACTCAAATCCAACGGTCCCATTTGAATGCAATCCACCCCTTCAACGGCTGCGATCTTCGAGATTTTCTCAATCGCATCCTCGCATTCCACCTGGCACATGATCAACAACTCATCTTCACAATTACCTAAATACCCCGCGTCGATTCCGTACCCGGATGCCCGGACTATTGAATGGGCCGCCCCACGGACTCCATTGGGCGGGTACCTGCAGTATGATACGGCCTTTTGGGCCTCTTTTGGGGATTCAATCATTGGGAACATTATACCTTGTGGGCCCAAATCAAGGGCCTTTTTGGCCCAAGCTGCGGTGGATTCCGGTAACCGGAGAATTGCCGGAGTTCCGGTGGCGGCGAGGGAACGGAGACATGTCAATGCCTCGGGGATGCCGCCGTAGCCGTGTTCCATGTCGACGACGACGAAGTCGTACCCGGCGAGGCCTGCGATTTCGGCGAGGGTGGGGGAGAAGGAGCAGAGGAAGAGACCGTAGAGAGTTTCGCCATTTTTGAGGCGGGTTTTTAGGGTTTCGGTGGGTTTAGCGGCGTCGTTTGCGGTGGCATTGATGGCGGAGAGTCGGGGTTTTGGGGGTTGAGTTAGGGTTAGGGTTTTTGGAAATGGGGTGAATTGGGGATGATTTTGGGATGTGATTGAAGGGGACAAATTGGAGGGATTGTTGAAAGAGAAGGATTGAAATTGGGGTTGGGATTTGGATTTGGAAAATGGGTTGAGAATTAGGAGAGAGGAATTGGGGGAAATGATAGTTGACATTGTTTCAGAGAGGAGCTCACTAACTCACTCACCGTGCAGTGTGAAATCAAGTGTGACCGTGTGAGAATGATTAAATTAGTGAGTCAGATAGGGAAAACTAACCTTTTTTTTTCCTCTTAATATGGCCTTGAAAGGATAAAATCTAAGGGTATGTTAAACTAAATTGAGATGAAGTGAAATTAAGTTGTGTAGATTAGACTCTAAGTTTATCTTTAAGAATAGAATTTGATTCAATTCATTTTACTAAATTTAGTATTACTTTTGGATGATTAATTTAATTGCAATGCTCTTTTTTCTCATTAATTGCAAATTTGAGACAAGGAGCCTAATTGTGATTTATAGGCCTACATTATTGTACTTAGGGTTAATTTTTCACATGAGTATAATAAATCATAATTTGTATTTATAAATTGATGCATAATGATTGATCTCACTCATATGTTAGGTATTGATCTCACACGATGTGACCAACCATAATAATGGTTATTTTGTTAGTTTTTAAGGGTTATGTGTAGAGCTGTCAAAAGTTGACCCGACCCGAAATACCGAATCAAACCCGATTATTAACCGACCCATTTGAACCCGAAAAAATGGTGACCCAAACCCGATCTGACCCGATCTGAAACCAACCCTAGACCCGAGTTGACCCGAATATGTGAGACCCGAACCCTAACATGAATTGACCTGGAGATGACATGACCAGAATGTAACCCGTAAATTATTGACCTGAACCGAACCCAAATTGAATCGAAATTGATCCTAACCCGTCAAAACCCGAATTTAACCCGACTTGTTACTAACCTGACCTGAATTCAACCCGACCCGAATTTAACCCAACCTGTTACAAACCCGACCCGAAATCAACCCGACTTGTTATTGACCTGACCCAAATTCAACCCGACTTGTTATTGACCCGACCCGAATTTTACCAAACCTATTACTAACCCGACCAAAAAATTCAACCTGATCTGTTACTAACCCGACTCGAAATCAACACGACTTGTTATTCACCCGACCTAAATTCAACCCAAATTGTTCCTGACCCGATTTCAAATCACCTTAAATGCAATTTAGATCACCTTATTATTGTTGATCAAAGCATTTTGTCTAGGGAGACCAAGTTGGTCCAGGCCATCAGAAGAAAGAAGCATTATCCTCAAATTTAAGAGTTAAATATAATATATATTTGTTGTATGGTCAAAGGAGATAATTATCTTCCTAAATTATAAACTATAGTTCCCTATTATATTTTCATATATATTACTTATAGTCAAAGGAAATAATTAACTTGATAAAAATTATAATTATCAATTTCTAGTTAGTTGAACCCGAACATGACCTGAATTGGAAATGACCCGACCTGATTGTAACCTGCAAATTATTGACTTGGACATAACCTGACTTGACTCCGAAAATGACCCGACTTGAAAATGACCCAACCTGATTATAACATGCAAATTATTGACTTGAACCCGAGAATGACCCGATTTGAAAATGACCCGACCTGATTATAACTCGCAAATTATTGACTTGAACCGAACCCGACTCAAACCCGAGAATGACCCGACCTGATTCTAACCCGCAAATTATTGACTTGAACCGAATCCGACTCGAACCCGAGAATCACCCTAACCCGTTTTAACCCGTGAAAACCCGAATTAAACCCGACCTATTGTTCACCTGACCCGAATGTAACCTGACCTGTTATTGACCCAACCCAAACCCAATAAGAAGTATGACCCGACTTAAGCATGACCCAACCCAAACCCGACCGGTATAAGTTATGGAATTAATCCGAATTGAACCGACCCGAAACCTAAACTCGATCTGTTTACCCGAATTGATAGCTCTACCCGAAACCTCCAAAATTTCTCAAAAAACGTGGATAATTAGCCTTCAATTTTTGAATTTTTAGATTTTTTTTTAACTGAAAATAAAAATTACTGAAATGTTTACCATGGTCCTTAATATCCTCGGGGAGTCCAATTGGATGGGTGAAACCATCCAATTTGCCTTTAAATGACCAATTTACCGGTTTACAACTTCCAACCATTTCATTTACTCAAGCTTACCATGAAAATTTATAAAATTTATGACAACATATAATGATCAATTTGGATCCAAACGGAAATATATGACCCCAAGATGTATCCCCATCAATTTTGGAATTTTTGACTTCTTTTCGCCCGGACATAAAAATTTCAGAAATTTTTACCATGGTCCCAAATATGAAGAAGTTATGTCTTCGATAAGTGCAATTACTAGATATATCAAGGATCAATATTATGGAGATAATAAGTTCATTCTATAGGGTCGTCAATGTTTGGTGCTAGATATGACAATTGATCTTTGGGCTAGCTTAATGGCCCAAAGCCTTATAGAATGGATCCTACAAGGTCACACATAAGATATTGGGTTAAACAAGTTAGAGGCCCATTATTGGGCCTCATGAGTACATGACATACCATGTTGATGATTGGGCTTGCATAGTTATAAGAGTCTAATGGGTTTTGGACTTGACATGGTTTTATTTCTAGATATGATCTATAAATATAAACCATGCCTAGGGTTGCATGACACAACAATTGACATACAATGAATTGTCACACAAGCAACCAGGTTTCCCAAAAACCCTAACTCTCTCTTTCTCTACTCAGCCCTCCCTCTCTCCTCCCTGTCCATACGGCCCTCCTCCCCGGGTGGCGCGTGTGGTGGTGCGTGGGTGGTGTTGTGGTGTGTTCATGGCTCAAATCTCCGTTGAAGGTTGATTGAAGTGTTCAGCCACAACTAACTAGCATTAGTGGAGGTTTAATCCATGCTCGTGGACTAAGTAGAGGAATCACGCTTGGGGTTCTTTATCTCCCATTAATCTTACTCGATCGCACGTGGAATTACGCTTCAAAGGTACGATTATATGTTCTTTATGTGTTATGCATTAGATCTTGGGATAAGGTACTGTATGAATATGATTCATGTTTTTCCGCTGCGTAGTACCTATAAACTCCTACAGTGGTATCAGTTAGCCTATTGCATTTACGCATATTGACTATAATTCTTTGATAGTCCACAATTTTAATTCAATTAAGAGGGAGATTAATTTAATTATGGTTCAATTATTATTTTTAATGTGATTAAACTTTTGGAATCGATTAAATGCGATTTAATTATGCTCAAATAGCCATGAAGATGACCGTTTTTAGCCCTAATATGTTCGAAAATTTCGAACCCCCTAACCCTAAATTTCGAAAATCCTAGCCCTAAAATATGATTTTTTGTGCTTGATTTTGATTTAATTCGGTTTATTTTATGATTCATAATTTTAATCGGATTGATTTATGCATAAAAGTGTTTTATGTATGATGACCAATTTAATTTTAAAAGTTAGAATTAAATTGGGATTAAAATTCATGAAGAACCCTAATTTTGAAATTGAATATGATTTAATTTTAAAATTAGATGGACCACATTAATTTTAATTTTAATAAAAATGTTTTGTTTTAAATTAAATCACCAAAAACCAAAAAAAAAATTAAAGGGAAATTGAGGTGCGGCAGCCGCGGCTAGGTGGCGCAGCCACGGCGACTGCCGCACCGGTGGTGGTCCAAGAGGGAGGGTGGGGTGGGCTCGGGTTAGTCAAGGGGCAGCGCAACAGTGCATCACCCCGTTGTGTGTGCTGCTGGTGCCGTCCTTGCGTCGCTGCAGGGGCAGCGTTCACCGCAAGGTGTACGGCCATCGTGGCCGGCTTCGGCTGGCCACACCACGGTGGCTGACGCGGCTTTTTCAAAAAAAAAAACTGTTTTGAAAAATTATTTCAAGATAATTATGAATTATTTTGGGATAAAATCAGTTTTATTTTTGGATAAGATAAAATATTTTGAAAATATGATCTTTTATTTTAAAAGATAAAATTGGTTTTATTTGGATAAAATCTTTTATTTTAGGATAAAATCAAATATTCAAAAGTTGTTATATTTGATATTATCCATATTTAAAGTTGTTAAATTGGTAATTATCCATAATTAAAGTGGTTAATTTTGGATAAGATTTGTTAGGATATTCTGAGCATCTTCCAAAAGGATAATAATTGATTTAAATAATGTGATTATCCCATAATTAATATTGGATATAATTGATTTAAAATTTTGTGATTGGCTAGTAATTAGGATAGAATTTCCTAACTTTGTTAAGATAATCTTTGAGGATAAATATGATTTATCTTTTAAAGATTAAATAAAGATTTGATTCTATCTCATGACTAATTTAGAATATATGATATTTTATTTATGGTCATGAATAATATATGATATTATCTAATTGCATTAATTAAAATACGAGATATTTTGGTGCCATGTTTCCTTAATTGTGAACATTCGATGTTGTAGTTTAGGAAAGCATGATGAGTGATTTATTATGTGACAATTTTATAATACTACCTCCGTTAATTGTTACTTGCAACTTTGGTGAACACGGACCCCAAGGCAAAATTTCCAAATTGTGTTTAGTAAAAAGTTATGCATGTGCTAATGTGGAGAGAGAAAGTGGGGGGACCATCTTAACCCCTAAAAAAGGAGGGAGTGAGTCCCGAATTTTTTTGGGTGGGGTTACTTTTCCCTTCTTTTTGCTTCCTAAATTTTGGCCTCCTTTAAAAATTTCTTATTTTTCAGACATTTTGGGATATAAAGTTTCCCTCCATTACAAAAGCATGGGTTCAATAATAAAGGGGCATATAAATACATCCACTCATTTCAGTTTATCTCCCTCTTTTTCTTTCTAATGTTCACCAAAAATTTACACACCATGTTTCCTCACTAATTTAAGTCACCAAAATTTACACACCCATATTTTTCAACTACTAAGAAAAAAAAAAAGGCCTTCATTGTTCCATCTGAGCTTTGGCAGCATTCTTCTACTACAGCACATCATCCAAAAAAAAACTCTTTCTTCTACTCCTGTATTCTGTAGAATAAAAAAAAAACAAAAAAACAAAAAACCAGAAATTTGGCAGAGGAAATTGATGATGGGTTTTTCAGCATAGACCAACTACTAAATGAAGAAATGCAAGAAGATTCAGATTCTGATGCAGAGTTAGAATTTATGGCACAAGGCTAACATGAGCCTATTGTACGAACAAAAAGGCCTGAACTTGGAATTGCAAAGAAAAGACAGATTGTGGATGAAATGCTAGCACTTATGCACAATTGCACATTACCAAGAGGTGCTTTATCCAGATTTGCAAGGCACTTTGGGATTCACAAGTCAACAACAACAAGATTATTTCAAGAAATATGCAAGCAATTGAGTGAAGGGACTGTTATTGACGTCAGGAGCAAAAAATTAGGCAGGTGTGGACCAAAAGCAAGGCAGTACACAGAAGAATGGTTACAGTCAGTACCATTATACCATTAACTTTGGTTATGTGTACTTTTGTATGTTGCAATTTTTTGTCTATGGCAGTCATGTTAGAAGACATTTTGTGAAGGGACTCAAGGTGTAGCTACTTTGAAATTGGTATGAAGTCTTCTTAGTAGTATTTGTATGATATAAGCCATGTTTTTTTTATGCACATTTACAAAACAAAGGGGGCATTATCCATCAGAGGGTGTCATTTTTCTCAAAAAAAGAAGCCCAAACCATGTTACCTCAACAGTTAGTGCACAACACAAAAACTGGAGCAACCCATAGTTTGGACCACTTTTAATCAATTGAGTCCCTTCATCACGTGGATTACTAATGAGCATAATAATCTGAATTAGGGACTCATTCCACTAGGGACAAATACACATAAAAGGGACTGAATAGACAACAAGGAGGGACAAAAATAGGAGCAGTTGAGGGACTCAATGCACAGCATACTGACTTGCTAACAGAGTGTTCTCTCAAATATTGTCATCGAGAACAACATGTAAATTTGCTCATACACATCATTCATCAATAAAAGTCCCTTATATGCAACACATTAGGCATGAGGCAACATGCATTCAAGTGTAAGCAAATTTTAAATAGCATTAGCAACAATAGCAGGGACTCATAATCACATCGTAACAACAACAACACTTCAAAAATCATAATCACATCATCACAGCAACAACACCTCACCAATCATAATCACACCATAACAACAACAATGGCAGGGACTCATTCACTAACAACACTTCACCAATCACCTATCAACCAAACCAACCAACAATAGCAACATCAGCATAATCACATCATAACAGCAGCAACAACAACATAATCTACCACCCTGGCCAGCAACACAAGTTGCTGGCATCCATTGTCATTCACACAAATAACACTTCACCAATCATCAAGTACATTAAAACTTTTAAATAGAAATTAAAAAAAAAACGAAAATTTATGGATCAGAAGTTTTTACCGAAAGCTTGTCAATCAGTAGGAAGGCCAAATTTCATTCGCTTACTCTCAGGGGCATCATTAGATTCACCAACAATTTGGCGGGACTCATGTTTATCATCGTCATCGTCTTCAATTGGTTGTATCTTAGCACCAAGCTTATACATTCTTCTCATTCGTCTACGAGAGAAGACATGAACCATATTAGGGTAGTTAGAAGGTCTGGTTCTGCTAGCACGACCCAAACCAGTGTTTGCCCCTAATTGAGAAACAGATCCAACTATTTTTGAATCATCCGAAGTCGAACCAGCTTTGTTCTCACAAATAGAACTGAGTTGCTTTGAAGAACAACCCAACCCAGACAATCCGGCAACCTCAAAAGGTTCGGATTCCACCTCCCCTTCCCCAATATTCGAGCCAACCGGAGTTATTTTCTGAGCGGCTTCCTCATCTTCAATAGATCTAATTACTAACCCAATCGCAGCGAAGGTTCGTTGGCTGAAAATTTTGCCACCTTTACCCGACATAAAGAAAAAATTAGGCCAGGTAGCCCGTTCTTCAAAAGCGTCGATGAGAGCCATTATGAAACCCTGCTCAATTTCATCATTACTCGCGAAAAGGGCTTGGTGCAGAGGAGATAGATCCATTCAAGAAGGAGGAAGAGAGGAGAAACAAGGATGCAAGATCTATTCAAGAGGAGAGAGAAAAAGAATTAGAGGAGAGAGAATGAGAGTGGGGGGCGTTGTTCAAGGAGGAAGAGAAGAGAGAGAAAAACTTAGTTGATGAAGATGAACATTCAAGAACTAGGGTATCAATTCATCATATCTGATGAATTGTTGATTTAATCAAACGCATTTAATTTGGTAGGTGGGGCAATGATTTAATTTTTGGTGGGAGTGGTTATATGAGTGGAATCAGATTAGCATTCTAATGTGATTTAACTATTTCTCTAAGTGAATGTTTAATTTTTTAAGTAAGGGTAATATTGACATTTTACCATAAAACACTTACTATAAGTGGAAATATTTGGAAAGGTTGCAACTAATAGGAAGCAACCAAAAATAGTAAAAGTTGCAAGTAATAATAAACGGAGGTAGTATATGATGTTATTTATTGCTATATAATGACTAGTATGGCCCAGTAGATTGCTAAATACGATCTGCGCATCGTGATGTATTTTTGTAATCTTAGTACGGTCTACGTACCGATAAAGTATTTTTGTAATTTTATTTCATTTTATTTAAGTAAGTAGATAGAATAGAGTAAAATTACAGGTTACAGTTAATCCAAGAAGCCCATGAAGTGAAGGCCCAAAGGAGCAAGGTGGATGAGATCCATGAAGGTTCAAGTGGGAGTTTTTTGCTTTATTAGTTTCTTAGGATTAGGGGCCATGCTATGTCTTGTTTATACATTCAGTTTATTATGCATGTTAGATTTTATTGATGTTTTGTGATGATGCTCTAGAGTTCACTATTTAATCACAACATAATAAATCTAGGTCCCAATAATTTTGAGGTTGCTTTTCCAATTAAAAACCCGATGAAACCTTCGATATTTATGATAGGTCATGCCTCAGCTGGGTGTCATATTATATCTTAGGGGAGTGGGGGTAAATCACGTTTTACAATTTTAATTGGTTATACTCAACAAGGTTACCTAAAGAGTTTAGAACCTTGAAGCTAAGGGTAATAATTAAACATGTGATGGTTAATTATTCAACCAAGAGTTACAAAGAGTTGTAATCAGTAAAGAGTTTACTCACCTTGAAAATGAAATACTTGATGGTAGGGCCTCAGTCCGGTCAATTATTGCACAAATAAAGGATCTTGGAATCATTTTATTCAATAGGGATCAAATTAAAATTGAATAAATGCTTTAAAGTTGCCAATTTAATTCGCTTATGGCACTTTAAATTTTATTAAACATAATTGAATTTTGCGTTTACTTTTAAGTAACATGTCGTTCTAATTTTATTATTATATATAATCTCCTCGATTGAAAATAAAGTTGAGAAACGTTCTCAAAAGGTTAAAAAATAATCCATAAAACTATATTCCAATTTTGCTAAGATGGTTCTAAAAGGCAAGTTTTAGAAATCCATGTCACATGTCTAAGGTTGGTTTGATTCAAAATGTTTGAGTAAAATGCCAACACATCTTCATTTTGAAAAGTGTTTCAAGGGATATAATGAGATGGGAGGTACAAACCCTCTAAAAGACAAGTATAGAAGTCCAATAAAATCTCTTATCTTCAATATGATTGAATATAAGAAAGTGATTGGAAATTTCTATGATCAAAAGTTGATCAAATGACGCTATTCTTCATCCACTTTATATAAGATTTAAATAGTTGATTAAACTCTAATATGAATGATGATTGAATAAACTTAGCAAAGTCATGAAATGTGCTTAAAGTAGTTAAGCAAAGCATCATTTTGAACCTAAGAGAAGTGTTCTAAGTGGCTCAAATGGGAAAGGTTTAGGAATATATGATGATTGCATTAAGAAGTTATGGGCCAAGAAATGCAAACAAGTTGCTACTTTTCAAACCTAGAACTACTTACATGCTAAAAGTTGTTATGAACAACAAATGTTTCAAATTAAATGGACCAATTCCAATTGATTAGAAACTACCTCATATAGTTGGAAGGTAAAAGAATGGAAATGTTCAAATTTAAGAAGTGTATTATAGAAATTGATTTAGCATATTGCTACTTCTTGGACATATGATGTCTTGTTTAGATCACTCATTGCACAATGTGGTTGAACTAAAGGAAGAAGTTATGGCTAAAAGAGAAATGAATCTACAATTTTAGAAGCAAATGTTGCTACTTCACAAGTAGAATCTACAAGTCTGTAAGCAAAAGTTGCAACTTTACAAGTAGAACCTATATTTCACCTTACCTTGTTATTGGCTAGAATTAAATAAATGTTATTCATTCTTGCCATCATCAAAACACCATTCAATGTTAGTATTGACTAAGCATCGAAGATTCAAAAACGTGGAATAAATGTTATTCTATGCTTCATTGAGTCATAATGTGTTTTGTGTTGCTAAATAGGTTCAAAGTTCTATATGATAGAAATAATTGAACCATTTCTATAAATGGATTGTCTCTAAAATGTCAAATAATTCGAACAAAAATGAACATTGCATGCGAAAGATCCAAAGGGATGGACTTTCAATATCATTAGATTATGAATCCATTGATATATGTAATTATCATTCTAATTTGAAATTTTGACAAAAATCACCATTTAGAGAAATGATGATGTGAACTCAAGGTCGAATACATATTGATGTAAGAAAACCAAAGGTTCAAAGACTAGAGACGCACAATGAAACTTCATTTGTGATATGATCACATGTGCTTAGTTGAAGCATAAGTGTGAAAATTTTGAAAATGTTCAAAATGTTCAGTATGAAGTTCAGTATCAACTTGACAAGATAATAATTACATTACAATATGATTGTAATTGTGAAAATTTAAGTCAAGACATATACTTGGCAACACATTCAAAGTATTGCGATATGATCGTAATAATGAGAATTTTAAGTCAAGACCTTGATGAACATCCAAGAGTTGTGAAATCGTTTTACAACAAACTCCGAAAGAAAACCTTGTGAAGTGTTTATGAAGGGAGCTATCAATCTATATAAGATATATTTTGACAATGGATGAAAATTACCTATCTTCCAACCATTGTTCGAGGGATATAAATTTAAGATAAGCTACAAAACTAAACAAAGCTACATAGGTAAAATCAAAATGTAGCAAAGGCTTCATATGTGATATGGATAAGAAAAGTTCTTATTATGTCTTTCTACAAAGCAAGGAATAAAAGTTGTATTAAATCGTTTAATGCACGATCAATTCCTATACAGAGCACAGGGTACTACTACACAAATCATACTTAGCACAAAATGTTTGTTTCTCAAGTAGGTGCCCTTATGGAAATTGTTCCAAAAGGTCAAGTGGGAGTAGTATAAATCTCGAAAGAGTTCGAGAAAAGCAACAAACAAACATGGTTCAAACCATGGTTGGATCACCCTGTGCTAAAAGTGCCTCCTCAAAAAGTCAAGTGGTAGTATAAGAATCTCGAAAAAGTCGAGAGCCTTGAAAGAGTTCAAGAAAAGTGATTACGAAAATCTTGAAGAAATTTGAGAAATAATCGAATCAAAGCAACAATATGAGCATGATTCACCTCATGTTACAAATGACAACGCGTGGTCTCATTAAGTGTAATGGGAATAATAACCATGTGTCGAAAGTAGTACATTCCAAGTGCAAATCCTCTATTGTCGTTTCTGATTGAAAACTAAACAAAGTTGTTGTATGAGTTTCAATTGTTGCATAAAAACCCACAGTGATGACTAGCATATGTAAAACTTAGCCAAAGAAATATGATTTCATATTGACTAAGAGTTCTAAAATATTCATTTTGGAACATGATGATAATGCAAGTAATAAATATGATTTGACAAGTTATGACTCCAAGTGGTTTAAAAACCAGAAAATCTGAAATAGATTCTCTAAGTCTGTAAGCAAGTGTATGACACTTGAATAATTTGCCTAATTGGGTGAGACCCATTACAAGCAAAGCAGACAAGAAAGAAAAATGTTTTCTAACTAAAGCAAAGACTTATTAAAGGACTCAACTAATTCATAGTATGACTATGATTACGATGAAACCTTTACATTAGTCACGTTGCAAAGATCTATTAAAGATGTTTCAGTGATTTCTACCTTATAAGATTTGGTAGATGGATTTCAAAACACTTTCTTGAAATTGTTCATGAAAGAAGATTAGTATATGATACAATCAAAAGTTTGAAGATCCAATAATCCTAGGGATGCATAGTGTAGGGAATATTTTCAAGCCTTTAAATCCCACTAGCTTGAACCCCATTGTGATCATACACTAAAGTATGGTAGCGTCCAAAAGGGAAGAAGATAGAGCAAAAGAGTCGCCAACAAGTTTTTAAGGAACTTGTAAACCGTTCACAGGATGAAGGTTACACCCCTTAATGATCCAAGAGATCGTCAACTCCATAAGGTCATGAACCAAATAAGGGTTCGGGGATGATGGTACAAATCCAACCTAAAAGAGATTAAACCTGCCCTAATAATAGGCCTCTACTTTATTCTGCTCGTATTCATGTGCGCTTTCTGATTAACATGCAATCAATAGGTTAACCCTAAACCTGTTTAATCTATGTTGGTTGAATTTAATGCACAAATAAACTATTATTGGCGATCACTTGAAATTATAATCACAATTAACCCTAAACAAGATTATTAATATCTTATTAAGCGTGATTGCAAATACCAATTACCTTTAAGCATGCAATAAAAGGTGTGATCAAGCAATAAAGAATAAATAATAATATACATATCAAGCAACATAATAAATAATCATAATAAATCATAATCATAATCATAAATATTAGAAAGAACATAGGAAGCATCATATTCTTAATCACGCTTAATATTAAAAACACCCTATACATGATACTAGGAATCATAATAATTTAAACATGATGTCTACATCATGAAATCAATTAATCAATAAAGTACTTACTTGGATGCCTCATACCTCTTTCTAATTACAAAATACACACGTTAGTAACTTCAAGGAAAATAATAAACAAAGCAATTAAATTAAATAATAGAGAGAAAGATTTGGGACCAAACCCTCAGAAATTAAAACCTTTCACGTCTAGGGCGAAGGCAACTTCGAATATGGCTAGGTGTATCAAGATCTTGTGAATGCGGAATTTTGTATGAAAAAGCAAGAAAGAAAGAATGCTAACAGATTAATGTTATCGAGAATTGATGAAAGAAAGATGATGAATGAATGAATTGCGAAGAATTAGATGAATGATAATTGGTGAATGATGAAGACTTAAGAATAAGGAGAATTGGTGAATGTTGGTGATTGTTGATGATAGATGATGAAGACTTAAGAATAAAGAGAATTGGTGAATGATAGATGTAAATCTGTCCTCCAAAACGAAGTTTTTAATACGATATTTATAGAGAAAATCAGCCAAAAAAAGATAATTTATCAAAACAGAGTCTGAAGATCGCAGAAACAACTTGGCGCCAGCCCTGGCTTATTGGCGCCAGGACCAGTGGCTAGCGCCAGGCGCCAATGGCTGGCGTCTGGCGCCAATCCTGGTTCCAGGCGCCAAGGCCTGGGGTTGGACGCCAAACCGGCTTTTAACACGTTTTTGAAAATCTGATAATTTTACCGTACTGGAAGATAAAATAATATAATTTCAGTCGAAAATGCTATTTGATCTAATTAAAACTCTAAAGAATCCTAATTGAATTAAGAATGATAAGACCTTCTAGAATGTTCTAGAAGACCAAAACCATTCCTAATTACATTAGGAATGATAAATCATATTAGGCCCTCCCCTAGATCATTGGGCCGTACTTAAAACTCAAACCGGGTCCAGTTTAGTAAATTGGCCAAAAATTCCTCAATATTCATCGGAATTGGGCTTATAATATATCGTTGGAAAGGTCTTTGCAAGCCCCATCCAACTACACCACTATTGTACCCATGTCATGGACCAATCAAACTGGATTGGCTGTTTTCCTTAAAATAAAGTTTTCAAAAACAGAGAGAAGAGAAAAGAAATAAAACTTTCCGCAACACTAGACCCTTCCAAACTTTCGTTTCATTCGATTATGATTTGACGTGAAAGGTAATCATCACTGGGTTTGGTTTTGGGGAGACATAAATGGGTTTCTACAGAAGCCCCCACTTTGACTGAGTTTGGAGAAACGCAAGTTTCGAAAACGAAAGTCAAAGTATCGATAGGGACGGAGAATGACTCAGAACGTTCTGCGATCCTAAATCAATCTTATAACGCCGATACCTGCAAAACTAGCATTAGTTAAACAGATAAAAGAGTTAAGAAACGCGTATCTTGCACCGTCGAGCACACGTCTCTGAAAGTAACCGATTGCTGCTGCTACTGCTGTTTTGATGACCTCCTGCAAGCTAGAGAATGCCATCTCGCTTGAAAACCGCTACGCCCGTAACTGCTTCCAATTAGAAGATTGCTTCGCCCGAAACTATCCTCCTCTGCATTGATAATATTCCACGTCCAAGGGAATACCACCAAAGATTATTTCTCTTGAAACAATCCTCATCCGCATTGATAATATTCCATGTCCAAGGGAATACTATCGAAAATTGCTTCCCTTGAAACAATCCTCAGTTGTTTGTGAAAACTCTCCACAATCTAGAGAACGCCATCTTGCTGTTTGTTTTGACGATCTTCCGTAATCTAGGGAAAGCAGACGATCAATGTTGCTACATCTTGAGCCTTTTCTTGAATCATAGTGACAACCTTTCCAATCATAGCAAAAGTCGTCGAAGACTGCCCATCTCGTGCTATCTTCTCAAATCTTGGGTGACAACCTTCACAATCTTAGTGAATGCCGTCGAAGACCGCCCATCTCGTGCTATCTTCTCAAATCTTGGGTGACAACCTCCACAATCTTAGCGAACGCTGTTGAAGACCGCCCATCTCGTGCTATCTTCTCAAATCTTGGGTGACAACCTCCACAATCTTAGCGAACGCTGTCGAAGACCGCCCATCTCGTGCTATCTTCTCAAATCTTGGGTGACAACCTCCACAATCTTAGCGAATGCTATCGAAGACCGGTCATCTCGTGCTATCTTCTCAAATCTTTGGTGACAACCTCCACAATCTTAGCGAATGCTGTCGAAAATAACTTTACTTGAAGTCATCCTCAGTTGTTGCGATAATTTTCCCAAAGGAAAAATACCGAAGACCCACGCCTGTCGATCTTTAAAAGTTCGCCTGAACTTTGCTTTTGCTATGCCTGTACGTCGGCACTTTCGTTGCTCTTGAACCTGTATGTCGGTGTTTTTTCTGCTTTTGAGCCAATGCCTAGGCGCTTTAAGCTAAGTGAGACGATCTTTCATCAGGTCGATCACTTATTGCAATTGTAATCAATCTGACTACTTAATCATGTCAAATCGCTTAGAGGGGCTAACTGGCGTACCAAGGAACCCAAAAAATATATTGCAGAAGGCTAGCACAACCCCAACAGGTGGTTGGCTGATTTGTCGTCGCTGAAAATCAATCAGCGCCAAACATATGGAATTAGCGCCAGGCGCTGGAATTGGCGTCTGGCGCCAAGCACAGAAAGTGACGCCAATGCCTAGGGACTGGCGCCAGCACAGATTCTCCTTTAAATTCAATTTTCTGTTTTATTTCTTGCTTTGTTCGTCACGAACGCTGCGATAGGGTCTTCCCTGTTCTGCTGCACCTGTATTTATTTTGACTATAGAACTTTGCCAATCTCTTTAATCATCTTAGGGTTGACCTAAGGTTTAGCATTGCTTGACTCATCGACTTGACACGACTCAAGGTATAAACTTGACTCGCTGTGATTGACTCGAGGTTGACTCGACTCGAAGTGTAATGACACATGTGTTAGACTCAAATCAAAATGATATGACACGACATGACTCAATGTGTACATGACTCGTGTGTGCATTGTAATGTGATCGTACGACTCGAAAAAAAGCAAAAAAGCCAAAATTTCCCGTCAATTTTGTGGGGGTTTTCCGTCATTTTTGTGGAGGGTACCGACTTTCTCCCGAAAAAGAAAGACACGAAAAAGAAAATCAAAAGTTTGAAGATGCATGTTCAATGAGCTTAGTCAAATGTTGTTTGATACTATCTCTCAAGGTGCAAGGATTAATTCATCCTAGGCTATCTCAACTATTGACTCAATGATGAAAGAATTTGGGTAACTTAGGCACGGAGGCTAAGCACTTCGTATTTCGTGATGCAATGATGAATTATGAGTGATTTTGATGAAGCATGCTTCAGCGTTAAGATTTCATGACAATGGGTTCCTAAGGGAAATATATTTGGTCATGTATGCGTGATGTGTGTGATAGTGACACTAAAGCTAGGTCGCAAGAGCTAAATGTGTGGAAAAATATATTATTGAAAAGAGTCAAATGGTGGTGACTCTTAGGCTAGGTAAGCTAATAATGTAGGGATCAAGTCCCCAAGTCTAGCTCTAAGTGAATAGGGATGAGCATTGGAGATCCCTTGATATGATCATGGTGTAAGTGTGTGAATGTGAATATGAATGCATTTTTATTACGGCCGCACCTCGATGTGAGGTTGCCTACGTATCCATTAGGAATCAGGCCGAACGTAGCTCTAGCCAAACCTCGCACAAGTGAGTGTATACCTTAAAAAGGTCTTTTAAGGGTTGTAACGTGGTTAGGCTAAAGGCTGAAGAAGAAGGGGATAAAGGCTCAAGACCCTAGATAAGCCCTCAAGGTGTACAACTTCGCTTTGTATTTTATGCTTTAGGTTTTCTACTCTTTTTTTAACTCTTTCTTTTGCTTTAGCATTTATTTTATTTTTATAAGTGTGGGCAATCCCGATCATGCGGTCTATCACTCACTTGGCATTCATGTTTCTCAGGCACGGTACCGAGCACTCGATAAGAGACGCAATCTGAGACGTGTTCTTATCGAAGATATTTTCATATCAAAGACATTGGAACACTTACCCTTTTGTACACTTGTTTTCGTTTTTTATTATTGCTTATTTTTTGCTATTTCTTCCTTTTGAATTTGCTCAAGCTCTTTTAGAATTGCATAAGTTGCACGCCATCCCATCCCAAGGTTAGGTAGATGTAGGTTGAAAAAAAGAAGGGTTTATCATTAGACGAGGCTCAAAGTGGTTTATGAAGAAAGGATTGTATAATTGAAGGCAAAAGGAGATATGATGTGGCTACAAGGGGTGCCTCAAATCATTGGTATACCTTGTGCTTAGCTCGAAATGGTTTTTTTTTTTTTTGAATGCAATGTAATGAAATGATCATATATAAGGAAATAAGTGCTCATTTTATTAAAGGAAAAGAAAGAAAATAATCTACAAAATTAATCTAAAGGAAAAGAAAAGGTGCTATGCTAGACTTATTGGGGAAAGAAAAGATGAAAAAGAAATAGAAAAAAAAAGGTCACGAAATCTTGTCGTTGAAGCTCGCCTCTTGTCTTGTGTTGTTTGCTTTATCATCACTCGCTCTTCTTGTTAACTGGAGGCATGGGAAGCTTGTTATTATCAATCAAATGTTGGATAGCCTCCTTTAGCTTCCAACAGCTCTCAGTAGTATGACCCCTACCTTGATGGTACTTGCAGTGTTCGTTTGGATTCCAACTAGGCAATCTTTTTTCAGGTGTGGGATCTTGAATAGGTCCAATGGGAGTAATGAGTCCTTTGGCATGGAGTCGATCGAAGGCAGTATCGTAGCTCATCCCAATGGGAGTGAAGTTTTTCCTTAGTTGCATCTTAGATCCTTGGTTATCCATGGCTAAAACTTCACTGAGATCAAAGGTACTAACATTGTTACTAGAGTGGGCGTTTTCAGAAGAAGAAGGGTTGTCGTTCTTCTTTCCTTTCCAGCCACCGTGGTTACTATTGTTAGTAGCTTTTTGCTTTACAAGGTCATCTTCGATTTCAATTCCGATGTCATAAACGGCCTTGAAAGTATTCAAATTGTGTTGATATTTTAGGTGCTTCGAATACTTTTCTTGGAGATTCTTGATAAACATCCTCACAGATTCCTTTTCGGTGGGGACTTCAATCATCTTGGCGGAAGTTTCCCTCCATTTATTAAAGAAAGAAGTAAAGCCTTCATTCTCTTTTTGTCTTAGCATCTCAAGTTTTCTATGATCGGTTTCAACTTGGATATTGCACTTGTACCTATCAACGAAAGCGTTTGCTATTGATTCCCAGGTAGAGGTTTTCTCCTTGTCAAGGGAGAAAAACCATTGTTGGCAAACGGTTTCAAGAGATAGTGGGAACAGAGAGGGGAAAACCTTCTTATCGATATCCTTAATGGTCATTATAGTTTCAAAAGCTCTTAGATGGAAGTAAGGGTTATCTGTTGCCTTGAATTTTGGGATGTCGTTGGCATTGAATTTCTGTGGAAGAAGATCTTTGTCCACCGAGACCCCTTGTGATGTAAGCTCTTGAAACTTGTAATCACTAGACAACTTGCTTAGGCTCTCTTGCATGATGTCCATCTGTTGTTGCTTCACGGGATCATTAACCTTGAGGGTGAGTAGCTTCAGTGTTTCAGTCATGGTAACCAATTGGTTCTTAAGCTCATTGACTTCTTCTTGAGTTGCCATTATCTTCTTAGCCTTCCTCTTTTGACGAATCAGTTTATCAAAAAGCGAGACTTGAATAAAGAAGTTGTCCTTGATTAATCGCCCTTCTCTCCTCGACCAAGTACTATGGAAAAGGAATTTGGGGATACTTATTGTTAATTATTTGACTCAAACTTTATTCAACATGCAATGGATGGAGGAGGTGAAGAAAAAATGGGAATAGAATGTGAAGAGGATTTAGATGGAGGGATATGAAGGATTAGGAGTAGAATGTACCCCAACTCAAATGACGGAAAAGACCGACTCATACATGAACCTAAGATATGGCCATGGTGACGTGTACTCAAAGTGTGTGCTAAGACTAGTGAGTGTAGGTGACATGTTAAGACTAGTGTCATGACCATGTGACTAGACTATGTGACCAAGACTCGATTAATGACCTGACAAGGTGTTATTGACATCGGGAATTGACCGAATTAATTAGCAAACTGGTTAATTAGACCCTAGGTGATGACTCGACCAATAATCCGAACTGTCGGCCAAGCGACAGGATTGGCGTCACAATATGGTGGTTGGCGCCAGACTTTTTAGTAAATGTCTGGCGCTACACACCATACAGTGGCGCTACAGCCCAGATTTTGGCACCAACATTGGAGCCTCGGTCTGGGACTGTTTTCGATATTATTAGTCAACTTGGGTATGCCTAAAGTCGTACTAGGTCAACGATTAAAAGAAGAAAAACTTTATTGACTCGAATTAATTAATTAATTAGGCAAAGTTCTTTAAGTCATTAATTATAATCTCGACTCAAATCAACAAACGGTTAGGAGGAGCATAGAATATACATGCACAACAAATAATGCACAATTAGGCAAGTAAGCACAATATGATGCAATGAGTTCGCAACCTAACCATGGCTCTAGTTCTCTAAAGTTCGGGATATGGTTTAGTCCAATAGGGTCCATGGTTAATTGTCCAGATGCACCGCGTAGAAGCCTAACCGTGAAGGGTTAACGCGTGTGGATAGAACACCGCGAGTTTTTTAGAAAAAACTCACTTCCATGGTTTGGTGAATTCAACCTCTAAGATGTACCCTTTGTTGCCAGGAGCGTTCAATCGGGTAGATAGAGCATGAATTCCTAGAGGGTTATGTCCATATGTAGAACACATATGGGTTTCAGAAAAATGAGAAAAAATTCAATCAGGAAGTAGGATCGAGCAAACAATACGAAAAACCGTTCGAAATTAGAACGCATATTTCTGGCTCGGTATTGGGGGAAATTGGTGCCAGCAAACAGAGACTGGCGCCAACTTTTAGCTGTAGCACCTGGCGCCAATACTGGCGTCTGGCGTTACGGCAAAAAGTGTGGAGCCAAGCTCTGGCCCCTGACGCTACTTCCCACATGCCTCAGCAGCTTTCTGTGCTCAATAAAATCATCCAGTTTTGCGCGGTGTTATTTCAGTCCTAGTTGTGAAAGACATTTCTCAAATTTCCTACGTGTAAAATCCTATGTTTTTGACTCATTACGGATGGTCTTTCCAATGAGAACCTTTTTATGCATATGACAATAATGTTAATCAAAATTACGCACATGAAATACTTAGAACTTTTCGAGTCTCATCCACTCATTCTAAATCATTGTCGAAACAAATTCAGGAATTAAAATAGAAATCCTCCCCAGTGGAGTCGCCAAAAACTGTAGGGAATATTTTCAAGCCTTTAAATCCCACTAGCTTGAACCCCACTGTGATCATACACTAAAGTACGGTGGCGTCCAAAAGGGAAGAAGATAGAGCAAAAGAGTCACCAACAAGTTTTTAAGGAACTTGTAAACCGTTCACAGGATGAAGGTTACACCCCTTAACGATCCAAGAGATCGTCAACTCCATAAGGTCATGAACCAAATAAGGGTTTGGGGATGATGGTACAAATCCAACCTAAAAGAGATTAAACCTGCCCTAATAATAGACCTCTACTTTATTCTGCTCGTATTCATGTGCGCTTTCTGATTAACATGCAATCAATAGGTTAACCCTAAACCTGTTTAATCTATGTTGGTTGAATTTAATGCACAAATAAACTATTATTGGCGATCACTTGAAATTATAATCACAATTAACCCTAAACAAGATTATTAATATCTTATTAAGCGTGATTGCAAATACCAATTCCCTTTAAACATGCAATAAAAGGTGTGATCAAGCAATAAAGAATAAATAATAATATGCATATCAAGCAACATAATAAATAATCATAATAAATCATAATCATAATCATAAATATTAGAAAGAACATAGGAAGCATCATATTCTTAATCACGCTTAATATTAAAAACACCCTATACATGATACTAGGAATCATAATAATATAAACATGATGTCTACATCATGAAATCAATTAATCAATAAAGTACTTACTTGGATGCCTCATACCTCTTTCTAATTACAAAATACACACGTTAGTAACTTCAAGGAAAATAATAAACAAAGCAATTAAATTAAATAATAGAGAGAGAGATTTGGGACCAAACCCTCAGAAATTAAAACCTTTCACGTCTAGGGCGAAGGCAACTTCGAATATGGCTAGGTGTATCAAGATCTTGTGAATGCGGAATTTTGTATGAAAAAGCAAGAAAGAAAGAATGCTAACAGATTAATGTTATCGAGAATTGATGAAAGAAAGATGATGAATGAATGAATTGCGAAGAATTAGATGAATGATAATTAGTGAATGATGAAGACTTAAGAATAAGGAGAATTGGTGAATGTTGGTGATTGTTGATGATAGATGATGAAGACTTAAGAATAAAGAGAATTGGTGAATGATAGATGTAAATCTGTCCTCCAAAACGAAGTTTTTAATACGATATTTATAGAGAAAATCAGCCAAAAAAAGATAATTTATCAAAACAGAGTCTGAAGATCGCAGAAACAACTTGGCGCCAGCCCTGGCTTATTGGCGCCAGGACCAGTGGCTAGCGCCAGGCGCCAATGGCTGGCGTCTGGCGCCAATCCTGGTTCCAGGTGCCAAGGCCTGGGGTTGGACGCCAAACCGGCTTTTAACACGTTTTTGAAAATCTGATAATTTTACCGTACTGGAAGATAAAATAATATAATTTCAGTCGAAAATGCTATTTGATCTAATTAAAACTCTAAAGAATCCTAATTGAATTAAGAATGATAAGACCTTCTAGAATGTTCTAGAAGACCAAAACCATTCCTAATTACATTAGGAATGATAAATCATATTAGGCCCTCCCCTAGATCATTGGGCCGTACTTAAAACTCAAACCGGGCCCAGTTTAGTAAATTGGCCATAAATTCCTCAATATTCATCGGAATTGGGCTTATAATATATCGTTGGAAAGGTCTTTGCAAGCCCCATCCAACTACACCACTATTGTACCCATGTCATGGACCAATCAAACTGGATTGGCTGTTTTCCTTAAAATAAAGTTTTCAAAAACAGAGAGAAGAGAAAAGAAATAAAACTTTCCGTAACACTAGACCCTTCCAAACTTTCGTTTTATTCGATTATGATTTGACGTGAAAGGTACTCATCACTGGGTTTGGTTTTGGGGAGACACAAATGGGTTTCTACACATAGCATCATGGAGTTCGTGTTCTTAATTTTGTGAGTAAATCAAATCGTTTGATGTTCTCGTAAAATGATGAAAAGGTCTTGTGTGTACAGATGTTTAGTGGGAGCTATGAAGTCTTCTTGGTCTAGTATAAAGAGAAAATTATTCATTGCTTGAAGAGTCAAGTGGTGGGTAGTGCATTTTGTATGAAAAACCTTGAAGAGAATGATGAGTACATTTGGGATTCAAAATCTATAGAGATAGGTTTTGATTGATGTTTGAGTTTGGTTAAGAAGCTTATATTAATAAGATTCGTATAAGGTTCAACATTATATTGAAAGGAGTTTCAATCCCATGTAACATGGCACATTGCTTAATGATTCAATACTTTTAGAGAGATTGATGAAATTAAGGTGTTAGGTGATGATCCTCATGCAATATGCAAAGGATGCATCATGCATGTCGTGGACTATACTCGTCTATTTGATTCACACGTTTTAGAACAAGTGATGATAGGTTTTAATCAAAATCCAATGTGATGTTGGAATACAAATTAGAAATTCCGAAATTCCTAGTAAAGGGATGAAAGAAGATTCTTTATGTATGGAGATGAATATGATTATAAAATTTAGAAATTGCAAAATTCATGTTTATGAGAATGTCTCATGAACTCTACTTACTAAACCCCTTCCATTTCCAAAGCATGAGAAACATGCTAATGAAATTGGATTGAGGCAAATGATGTAATTAGAAGTTGTATTTGTTTTTGGGAAAAAACAAGTTACATGTGTAATACATTCATTTCCAGAATTATGTTTATCAATTGAAATAAAGTTTCAATCTTATTTAATCATGGTTTCAAGATTAAATAAAATGTCCAAAATAATTATGAATTGATGGGCTCATCAGGTTGATGACCTGGTGAATGAAACCCCACAGGTGAACTAAATTCATATATTATTTAAGTTCCTAGTTCGGAATTATTAAACTGGACATAAATGATTTCAATTCATGGACTAGCATGTAAGATTGATTGGATAACGCAGTTTCATGGGCTATAGGAGCGTAGTGAAGCTCGGTCAATCACATGGATATGCATGAATGATGCATGATCGAACTATAGACCTACTTTGAAGTTCAAGTATAGAACTTCCGGATATATTAGTGAATTTCTTTGGCATGAGTGGAACATTGATTTCATTCAATGGATATTATGGTTGTGGTACACTCAAACGTCTGCCCGTAACTGGAGATTATAAAGGGTGTTTCTTGGTTATTTCAAAAGTTGAGTGGGAGCTTTGGTTGCCACAAGATTGGATTGAGTCTACCTATTTAAGTAGGAATGTGTCTTGGCCCCTTGAAGAGGGAGAATTCATAAAAGGCATGGCCGTGCTCAAATGCATTACATAGTAATCATTTGCTCTGTGAATCTCACTCAATATTTCAAGAAAATATTTGTAGACTAATATGATCACGACATGAGATGCAATCATATTATCAAATCGACACACATTGACTTAAGGAATTTGAATATTGCGCACTTGTCTCAGACAAGTGGGAGATTGAAGGAGTTATGTCTTCGATAAGTGCAATTACTAGACATATCAAGGATCACTATTATGGAGATAATAAGTTCATTCTATAGGGTCGTCAATGTTTGGTGCTAGATATGACAATTGATCTTTGGGCTAGCTTAATGGCCCAAAGCCTTATAGAATGGATCCTACAAGGTCACAACATAAGATATTGGGTTAAACAAGTTAGAGGCCCATTATTGGGCCTCATGAGTACATGACATACCATGTTGATGATTGGGCTTGCATAGTTATAAGAGTCTAATGGGTTTTGGACTTGACATGGTTTTATTTCTAGATATGATCTATAAATATAAACCATGCCTAGGGTTGCATGACACAACAATTGACATACAGTGAATTGTCACACAAGCAACCATGTTTCCCAAAAACCCTAACTCTCTCTCTCTACTCAGCCCTCTCTCTTTCCTCCCTGTCCATACGGCCCTCCTCCCCGGGTGGCGCGTGTGGTGGTGCGTGGGTGGTGTTGTGGTGTGTTCGTGGCTCAAATCTCCGTTGAAGGTTGATTGAAGTGTTCAGTCACAACTAACTAGCATTAGTGGAGGTTTAATCCATGCTCGTGGACTAAGTAGAGGAATCACGCTTGGGGTTCTTTATCTCCCATTGTTCTTGCTCGATCGCACGTGGAATCACGCTTCAAAGGTACGATTATATGTTCTTTATGTGTTATGCATTAGATCTTGGGATTAGGTACTGTATGAATATGATTCATGTTTTTCCGCTGCGTAGTACCTATAAACTCCTATAAAATACCCTCCGGGTGTCCAATTGGGTGGGTGGAACCATCCAATTTGTCGTTAAACAACCAATTTACCGGTTTACAACTTACACCGATTTCATTAATCAAGCCTACCAAGAACATTTATGACAACAAATAATGATCATATATGGTTCCAAACGACATTATATGACCCCGAGATGTATTCCCTAGAATTTCAAAACTTTTCGACACCGGGCCCCGAATATTCCAAAAATTCTCAAAAAGCGTGGATATTAGCCTTCAATTTTTGATTTTTTTGTCTTTTTTTTTTTGCCCAGAAATAAAAATTTCCGAAATGTTTACCATGGTCTCTAATACCCTCCGGGATTCCAATTGGGTGGGTGGAACCATCCAATTTGCCTTTAAACGACCAATTTACCGGTTTACAATTTGCGCCGATTTCATTAACTCAAGCCTACCACAAACATTTATGACAACATATAATGATCATTTATGGTTTCAAACGGAATTATATGACCTCTAGATGTATCCCCTAAAATCTCATTTCTTTACGACACTAGCCCCGAAACCTTCGAAATTTCTCAAAAAGCATGGATATTAGCCTTCAATTTTGGAAATTTTTTTACTTTTTTTAGCCCGAAAATAAAAATTACCGAAACGTTTACCATGATCCCTAATATCCTCTAGGATACCAATTGGGTGGGTGGAACTATCCTATTTACCTTTAAATGACCAATTTACCGGTTTACAACTTGCACCAATTTAATTAACTCAAGTCTACTACGAACATTTATGACAACATATAATAACCATATATGGTTCCAAACGACATTATATGACCCCGATATGTAACCCCTACAATCTCAAAACTTTTCGACGCCGGACTTTGAAACATTTTAAATTTCTCAAAAAACATGGATTTCAATTTTGGAATATTTTTACTTTTTTCGCCCGGAAAAAAAAATTGTCGAAATGTTTACCATGGTCCTTAATACCCGCCGGGAGTCCAATTAGGAGGGTGAAACCATCCAAATTGCTATTAAACGGTCAATTTACCGATTTACAACTTACACCGATTTCATTAAATCAAGCCTACCACGAACATTTATGAAAACATATAATGATCATATACGGTTCCAAACCGCATTATATGACCCCGAGATGTATCCCCTTATTCTTAAGGATTTTCGACAAAGGGCCCCGAAACCTCCAAAATTACTCAAAAGCGTATATATTAGCCTTTAATTTTGGAATTTTTTGACTTATTTTCGCCCGAAAATAAATTTTTTTTGAAATATTTACCATGATCCTTAATACCCTACGGGCGTCCGATTGGGTGGGTGGAACCATCCAATTTGCCTTTAAACGACCAATTTACCGGTTTACAACTTGCACCGATTTAATTAACTCAAGCCTAGCTACCATTAACATCTATGACAACATATAATGATCATATATGGTTCCAAACAACATTATATGACCCCGAGATGTATTCCCTAAATTCTCAAGACTTTGAGACATCGAGCCCTGAAACCTCCAAAATTTCTCAAAAAAGTGGACATTAGCCTTCAATTTTAAAATTTTTTTACTTTTTTCGCCAGAAAAAAAAATTGTTGAAATGTTTACCACGATTTCTAATATCCTCCGGTAGTCCAATTGGGTAGGTGGAACCATCCAAATTGCCTTTAAACGACCAATTTACCGGTTTACAACTTGCACCGATTTCATTAACTCAAGCTTACCACGAAGACTTATGACAACAAATAATGATCATATATGGTTCCAAACAACATTATATGACCACAATATGTATTCCCTAGAATCTTAATACTTTTCGATACCGGGCCCCGAAAGCTCTTAAATTTCCCAAAAAGCGTGGATATTAGCCTTCAATTTTGGAATTTTTTTACTTTTTTTCGCCCGAAAATAAAAATTACCGAGATGTTTACCATAGTCCCTAATACCCTTCGGGGGTCCAATTGGGGTGGTGTAACATCCAATTTGCCTTTAAACGACCTATTTACCGGTTTATAACTTGCACCGATTTCATTAACTCAAGCCTACCACGAACATTTATGACAACAAATAATGATCATATATGGTTCCAAACAACATTATATGACCCCAATATTTATTTTCTAGAATCTTAAAGCTTTTCGATACCGGTCCCTGAATCCTCCAAAATTTCTCAAAAAGCGTGGATTAATCAATTTTGAAATTTTTGACTTTTTTTCGTTCTGAAATAAAATTTGCCGAAATGTTTACCATGGTCCCTAATACCGTTCGGGAGTCCCATTGGGTGGGTGGAACCATTCAATTGGCCTTTACGACCAATTTACCGGTTCACAACTTGCACCGATTTCATTAATTCAAGCCTACCACAAACATTTATGACAACAAATAATAATCATATATGGTTCCAAAATGCATTATATGACCCCAAGATGTATCCCCTGAATTTTCAAAACTTTTAGACACCGGGCTCCGAAACTTCCAAAATTTCTCATAAAGCGTGGTTATTAGTCTTCAATTTTGGAATTTTTTAACTTTTTTCCCCCGGAAATAAAAATTGCCGAAATGTTTACCATGGTTCTTAATACCCTCCGGGAGTCTTATTGGGTTGGAGGAACCATCCAATTTGCCTTTAAACGGCTAATTTATTTACCGGTTTACAACTTGCACGGATTTCATTAATTCAAGTCTACTACGAACATTTATGACAACATATAATGATCATATATTATTCCAAACCGTATTATATGACCCCGAGATGTATGCCCTAAAATATTAATACTTTTCTACACTGGGTCTTGAAACCTCCAAAATTTCTCAGAAAAGCGTGGATATTAGCCTTCCATTTTGCAATTTTTTAATTTTTTTTGGCCCAAAAATAAAAATGGCCGAAATGTTTACCATGGTCCCTAATATCCTTCGGGAGTCCAATTGGGCGGGTGGAACCATCCTATTTGCCTTTAAACGACCAATTTACCGGTTTGCAACTTGCACCGATTTTATTAATTCAAGCTTACCAAGAGCATTTATGACAACAAATAATGATCATATATGATTTCAAACGACATTATATGACCCCCGAGATGTTCCCATAGAATTTCAAGACTTTTCGACATCGGGCCCGAAACTTCCGACATTTCTCAAAAAGCGTGGATATTAGCCTTCAATTTTGAAATTTTTTGACTTTTTTTCGCTCGGAAATAAAAATTTCCGAAATATTTACCATGGTCACCAATACCCTCCAGGAGTCCAACTGGGTGTGTGGAACCATTCAATTTGCTTTTAAACGGCCAATTTACCGGTTTACAACTTGCACCGATTTACCGGTTTACAACTTGCACCGATTTACCGGTTTACAACAGCCAATTTAATTAACTTCCACCGAACCCGACTTGAACCGAAATTGACCCAAACCCGTTTTAACCCGTCAAAACCCGAATTTAACTCGACATGTTGCTAACCTGACCTGAATTCAACCCGACCCATTCCTAACCTAACCCGAATTTAACCCAACCTGTTACAAACCCGGCCCAAAATCAACCAGATTTGTTATTGACCTGACCCAAATTAAAACCGACTTGATATTGACCCAACCCGAATTTTACCATACCTATTACTTACCCAATCCAAAAATTCAACCCCATCGTTTACTAACCCGACTCGAAATAAACACGACTTGTTATTGTCTTGACCTAAATTCAACCCAAATTGTTTCTGACTCAATTTCAAATCACCTTAAATGCAATTAGATCACCTTATTATTCTTGATCAAAGCATTTTGTCTTGGGAGACCAAGTCGGTCCTGGCCAGCAAAAGAAAGGAGCGTCATCCTCAAAGTTAAATATAGTATACATTTGTTGTATGGTCAAAGAAGATAATTAGCTTGATAAAAATGATAATTATCTATTTATAGTTAGTTGAACCCGAATATGACCTGACTTGAAAATGACTTGACTTGATTGTAACATGCAAATTATTGACTTGAACATAACCCGACTTGAATCCGAGAATGACCCGACTTGGAAATGACCCAACCTGATTATAACCCGCAAATAATTGACTTGAATCGAACCCGACTTGAACCCGAGAATGACCCGACTTGATTATAACCCGCAAATTATTGACTTGAACCAAACCCGACTCAAACCCGAGAATGACCCGACCTAATTTTAACCCGCAAATTATTGACTTGAATTGAACCGACTCAAACTCGAGAATTACCCTAACCCGTTTTGACCTGTGAAAACCTGAATTAAACTCAACTTATTGTTCACCCGACCTGAATGTAACTCGACCTGTTATTAACCGACCAAAAATCGACCCAAACTCGATAAGAAGTATGACCCGACATGACCTGACTCAAGTAGGACCCAACCCAAACCCGATCCGCATAGGTTATTGAATTTATCTGAATTGACTCGACTCGAGTTGACTCGACTCGAGTTGACTCGATCCACTCTTACCCGACCCGTTTGTCCGAATCGACAGCTTTACTTATGTGATCAATATTCAAGGGTTAATTTATTACAAGGGTTGCTCCGTTAGGAGTCCGTTAGGAGGTTATTCGGTCAGCGTTACAGGAATTACTTGATCAATAATTTAAGGGTTACTTTGTTATTTTACAAGAGGTCACACGACGAGGTAAGTCACATACCAGAAAAGCTAATAGGAAAATTTGATGAGATGTGAAATATTAAAATAGAAATTAAAAAGTTGGAAGATATTTTGAAACCCACAAAATGAAAAGTGAGAATATCATTTTGAACTAAGGAAGTAAAATTAAGTAAATTAATGGAGTAAAAATGTGAAATTCAAGGAATGAAATATTGAAATTTGACCTCTTTTTTATTTTAAAAACTAGTGTGTAGCTCGAGCATTGCACCGGTTGCTACTTTAATTAGATCTTAAGATTATCAATTATATACGTTTATTTTCATATTTATAACCTAGTTTATGATTGACTTAGATGATTAAGTAACTATCTTTCTCATTAAAGGTTGGGTGTTGAATCCCCTTATTTATAACTTAGGGTTTGTTTGACATTGTTGTGGTTTACTGTTTTTTGGTTTTTTGATTTTTAAAAATATATGATATATGTCTCATAATAAATCAAAATTTATTTAAACTTATTAAAATCATGATAATTTTGAAAACTGACAACAAAAAAGTGAACACCTTTTTCTTGTTTCCTGTTTTTGATTTTTGGTTTTAAAAAAAAAATAGAAAATGAAAACAAAAAATGATGTCAAACAAGCCCTGTTTATGGTTTCTTTATGGTTATGTAATTTTGTAAAAAAAAAAAAAAAAAAAAAGTTATGTATTTGTAGCAATTATTTTAGATAAGAAAGTAGACCACAATCACCACATCTTCATTTCAAACCCAAACGCCGGAAACAAATTGGAGAAACAATTAATCAATCATTCAATCCACACAAGATAAGTTTCCGCTCATTTGGCGTCAAAAATCAAAGATCACTGGGATGGCTTTGCCAGGTGCTCTACACCCAAAGCTCAGTTTCTCTCTTTCTAAAGCTTCATTGCATAGTTTCCGGCGAAACAATCCGAGTTTTATAAGCTTAAGCAGACAATTTACCGGTGGCAGTACGACATTTAAGTCCAACATTACGGTGGTTAAATGCGGCTCCACCCCAGGAAACGAGGAGGATGGTGGTGGCAACTGTAGCAGCAGCGGCGGCAGCTTGAAGAATGCCTTATCTAATATAGTGGACAAAAGAGTTGAAGAATTGCTTGATAAAGAAGAGAACAAGGAAATGTTGGATAAACTTAATAAGGCTACTGAAAGAGTACAGCTTGCTAGAAAAGAACTTGCTGATATTGAAAGGCAAGAGCTTGAAGCTCAACAAATGAGGAAATACATTGATCAACTCGAAACTCGAGCAGCTGAGGTCTCACTCTTTTATATTTAGTGCTACATTGGTTTGATTATTTATTAATTGAAAATTTTATCAGGAAAGAATCTGTCAATATGAATGAATATAACTGTTATAAACCTGAGTTACCTGACATTTCTGAGACTGTAATGCTTGGGAAATTTTGCTGTACTCTTTTGTGACAGTGTAACTGATTTAAGATTGCAGAGTGTCAGAAGGAGGTATTAGAAGCAAAAGCAATGGTTGAAGAAGCGGAACGAGCTTTGGGGGAGAAGGGTGAGATCACCCGAAATGAGGAGAGGTTGGAATCAGTGAAAGCAGCTGCAGTATGTGCCTTGGTTGGAACCCTTGCTGCTGTCCCAATTTATCTCTCAAGGGTGACAGACAGTCCTCAGTTGTTGCTTCAATTAGGAGTCACCTTTGTTAGTTGTGCATTGTTTGGTGTCACTTTCCGGTATGCAGTGAGAAGAGATATTGATGATTCTCATCTTAAAACCGGAGCAGCTGGAGCTTTTGCTGTAGTCAAAGGTACTTACTTGATATGTTTGGTAATTACTAGTGTGGATGATAAGATATTCAAGGAATTCTCAGAATTTTGTTCCTCTTATGCCAGGTCTTGCTACATTGAGTGGAGGATCCCCTTTAGAGTTCAACTCGGCAAGTTTCCTATCACATGCTGTGGATGGCGCGTTCTTTGTGTTCCAGGATCTGTTTATTTTCACTTTTGCTGCTGTTAGTTTGGATTTCTGCTTTAAATCCAGGTTTGTAAGTCCATTTCCTCTTAAGAAAGATTAGGTCCGAGGAACAAATCAAATGACTTGACAATGTTATACTTCATGTCACCCGCAACAGCACATTATTTTCAGAGGCTGTAAATTCTTTAGCATTGAGAATATTTGATTATTAATGTCCAAACCATCAAAACTTGTACTATAGGAGCAGAAATCATGAATGGCAAAAGAAATTTTGAATTCACATTCATCTGCATTTGTGTTGTTGCACATAAGCCAGATAGCAGATGGATGTTGTCAATATTCGACAGCAGCCAATTATTATTTTGCTTTGGAATCTAATCATTTTCCACAAGCACAGCAAGAAGCAATTCAAGGTGCTTGCACCTGCATAATCCATCTTTAGGTCCTGCAATTAGGCCATATTTTAGACTGACTTCTATCTGCTATAATAAAATTGTTATTTACAGTTAAGAGTTAATAATAAAAGATCATGTCAAAGCCCAGAAAGCAAGGACCAAATTTATCTTTCAGTAAACATGTTATTGATACAATGATATGACAGCAGAAAACTATCACAGGAAGAAACTAGAGCCATATTCATGAAAATACGTATTTTCCTACAGAAATGTGACTTAAATATACAAGAAAATAGCATCCACATTATTTCTCCGATAATGCCTGCACATAAAAAGCACATGCCTGTTACCACTACTCAATATCGGCAACCTACTCTCTTAGTCTTATGTCTTGATGTACATGAGATTGCACCTACCCAGTTGGACAGTCTTCAGGTCACCTGCTTATATTTATTTATGGAAGAAGTTTGTGTGTTATCCCTAATCATCCATTTTTTCTTAGTGTTGCATTTTATCATCTTGATCACCAGCATCATCACCCACATGTTCGATATCTTGGGAAGGCTTTCTAGTGACTCTCCATTTTCTAATCTCATCCCTAGACTGCTGACCCAATGGCAACTTCATGTTTCCTTTTCCTCTTGCCTAAAATAAATGTCAGAACTCAGAAGTAAGAATAGCCATTAAGAATTATAAGAAACACTTTGGAGACACCCAACATAATTAAAAAAAAAAAAAAAAAAAAAAAAAAAAAACACCATTAATAGAGCTTCAGGGTTGGAGAAAGTGAGAATATCAGTAGCTACCTCCTCTTGCATTTCTTCGGGATGCTTAATATGATCATGTTTCTTGGCCAAACCACGACTCTTTGCTGCCTTATTAAAGAAGTTGAAACCATCAAGATCACCACTTCTGATACTTGCTTCTAACTGTGAATGGAGACATTGGTCGATTAAGTAAAGAAATTTAAAAATTAGAACCTTGCTAGTACTGCAATAACCAAAGCATTCTTACTCAAGGTAAGTGACTAAATATGGGCACACTCCTGTTCCCACTCAATATACCAGCAATGAAATCAGAAAATATAAATTACAAAACAGAACTTTGCAAAATGGAAAAAGTGGGAAGGGCTGTGGAAGGGTGATGTTATTGTGGATTCTAACTTTTTAAGCATAAAAACAGATATGCCAGAATTGTTGACATAGGTCAACAGGAGAAAGCAACTGTTACTAACTACACTTGACAGTCACAAAATCTAATATATATATATATAAAGGGGAGTTTTTTCCCGAGTTTTTAGAGAGCCACGTAGGATCTAATTTTCTCAGCGCGCCATGTAGGATTATAAATCTTAGTAGTAGCCAATTAAATAAGAGATTATTAATTTCTTTCTTGGCGTGCCATGTAGGATTATAAATCTTAGTAGTAGCCAATTAAATAAGAGATTATTAATTTCTTTTAGAATTAAATAATTCAAATGCCATGTAAGCAAAATTGGCGAATGAGATTTTTAAGTTTAAATTAATTAAATATTATATATTATCTTTTAATATCAGGAATATAAAGGGGAGTTTTTTCCAGAGTTTTTAGAGAGCCGCGCCATGTAGGATTATAAATCTTAGTAGTAGCCAATTAAATAAGAGATTATTAATTTCTTTCTTAGCGCGCCATGTAGGATTATAAATCTTAGTAGTAGCCAATAAAATAAGAGATTATTAATTTCTTATAGAATTAAATAATTTAAATGCCATGTAAGCAAAATTGGCGAATGAGATTTTTAAGTTTAAATTAATTAAATATTATATATTGTCTTTTAATATTAGAAATTTTATCTAAATATATAACAAATTTTAGGCTCATAAATACAAAAAAAAACATTATTTAAAAAAAATAAAACAAACCGTGCATCGCTCGGACTTCATATAAAGGGGAGTTTTTTCCCGAGTTTTTAGAGAGCCACATAGGATCTAATTTTCATAGTGTGCCATGTAGGATTATAAATTTTAGTAGTAACCAATTAAATAGGATATTATTAAAATCTTTTATAATTAAATAATTCAAATGCCACGTAAGTAAAATTGGCGAATGAGATTTTTCAATTTAAATTAATTAAATATAAAATATTATCTTTTCATATTAGGAATTTTATCTAAATATATAACAAATTTTAGCACATAAATCATATAACTAATATATAAATCTAAACTTTTAGCCAGACGACGAGATAACGACACTTGGCATTCCAACTTTTTGCCGAGTGTCGCGCCACGTAGGGTAGAGTTATAAAAAAGTTAATTTAGAATTGTATTTTCAATCAAATTTGGATAGAATTTTAGGATAAAATTATTAATTTAGAGTTTTATTTTCGATAAAGTAACAATATTTCAAATGTACAAATTAAATTATAATTTATTAAAAAAAATTATAACACTCATAAATTATCATATAAATTTATTTTTTGTATCATATTATTTTTTTGGAGCGAAGGAATTAGCTCAAAATGCACCACATCCATTATTTATAATATATTCTAATCAATTAAAACAATATACTTTATTATTTAAGGTTACGGGTCAAGAAATGTTTTTCACCAATATTATTATTAGTCATTACATGCCTATTATATAGTTTAAATCATCACAAAAACACATCAATTCCCAACTAATTTTGTATCAATGATATGTTTTAAAATTTGACATATTTAAAAATTTATCTTAAAATTCAATAAACAACCTGGGCATCGCACGGGCACAAAACTAGTATATGTATAAAAAAATTATTTTTAAAAATTCAAACAAACCGTGCATCGCACGGGCTTCATCTAGTACCTGTATATGTATAACACAGAGAACAATGCTTGCAATTGGCAGCCAACTCTCCTCTGGAGATAGTGAGAGGTTGGTCCTGTTAAGTTGCAAAGAGAAAATTTATGTACATAAGAACACATGCCCTTATGATTGTAAGAATGTACGAAGTATCAAATACAACAAAGGCTACAAAGCTAACAGTTTTCATATATTTACAGTCAAGGTCTAGAATATAAGGAAATGCATAAACAATCATGGCCACAATATTTACTATATTGTGATATTTGGTCTTCAAAAGATTAGAATCAGTCACAAGAATCACAACTCGACTGACAGAGATACTTACTAGGTATATAAACATGTTCAGGAATTAGTCTGATACTCTGATTATATGAGAGAAATCACAATTAATCCCAGAATTACCAAAAAATGCTGAATACAATCAGTACTATATTAGTCAATGATACTAGATAGTCTACTTTATAGCATGAGAGCACATAGGTTCTGTAGCACAAATTCTGGACACTTGTGAGACACTATTCCCATTTAATACAAAGTACATATTTACATCGGCTACAAACCCTGAAGTAATCATCAGATTAGAACATTCACAATTTTTCATCACTTGACCTTGATGAAAATAAGCCAATATAACCTCAACTCATTCATGGAGCAAGAGGTCGGTTTAAGAAAATTGCACCACATAATTCTTTTAGCCTATTGTTTTCAGAGCAAAATTTCAGAGAGGCTAGTGTAACCTTGGAGAACATAGTTATAACCGGGTGTATCACTCTTAATGAGATTCTAAGTTAACTGGCCAACTAACATAGTTTAACACCATTGCTACTACTACTCATTAGTAAACTAGAAAACTATGATGAAAAAACCATTTCTTACAAAGTTAATTTAGCAATAACACAATAAGCTCATAAAAATGTTGGGAAAATGATTTCGAAAAGCCAAGCCAAACATGAAATATCAAATACTTCTATTATTCCATCCATCCATAATGTTGATAAATAGTGTTATCCAAAATATGAACTAGTAATATGACAACTAAATTCGGAACAAGCAACTTAAAAGCGAACGAGCTGCACTAATTCAAAATCAATTGAGGAAACAAACCTGAAGTAAGGGGCTAAATATACAAGTGCATAAACAGCATAGCGCCGCTTTCCCGTATCCATCAACGCAAAAATCCAACTCTATCAACATTCAATTTCACATTATCAGCCATTAAAATGAACTATAAAGCTCCCAAAATTGGCAGAAAATTACACAAAAAAATTAAAGAAAAAAAGAGCTTACCAACCAATTGAAGTAAGGGATGAAACCAATGATAGTCATAACAGTAAACCTAGCATCGGTGGAGCTGACGGCGGCGTCTTCATCCTCCGGCGAAGAAACGGCGGTGTCAGAAAATAGCAATGAATTCAACACACACGCGCCGATAGCAATTGCAAAAGGCGCATCTTGCTGAAGTTCAGCCCTACACATTCCGCTTCTTCTCAGCTTCAACAACTGCTTCTTCTGGAAGAAAATTCAGAAAATCGATTTTCAAAAGTTGGTGATATTTCTGTAAAAAGTGTTAATGGAGAATGAAGAGATAAATACCTGAGTGAGCAAAAGTCCGCCATTGTTGAGTTTAGGAAGAGAGGAAGGAGGAAGAAAGGAAGAGGAGAGAGAAACTGAAGGAGGAGGAGAGAGTGTGAGGATGAGAGGGACCATTTGTTTGGAGTTTGGAGCTGCCTAGGATGGTCAAGAGGGTTCTGAATCCATATTTCATTTTCGACGGTTGCCGGAGAAATTGATTACTTTGAGTTTTTTTAATATTTTTTTTTTCTTTTTTGGAAAACAAAATAATTTCCGCTATATAGCGGACAATTAGGTGATATATTTGACTTAACATTTCTCATTACCAATGAATTATAAGAAATATAGTCCAGTAAGATATTGATTAAGCGACTTGAATATATTAAAATCAAATCAATAATTGTCATGCTATCAAATTGCTGTTTTGAAAAATTTATTATATTTTGTGACATCCAATAAAGGAAATTTGTCAATTAAAATGCGACAAAGAAAATGAAATAGAATTTAAGTGATTCAATAATAACGTAACACCGTATATGGCATGTGACTAGTATTTTGACATAAACTAGTTTTGAAGTCGAGCAATGCCTCAAGTTATTACTGTAGAAATTATAATTATTAAAAAAATGTTCTTGTACATGCATAAAATTCATACTAAATTTATCTTTACCTTTAGCAAAAAAAAAAAAATTATACATATATATATATATATATATATATATATATATATATATATATATATATATATATATATATATAGGCATGTTACGGTTCCAAACAAACTTTCACCATCACAGTGGACAATCCTGTATTCACTTAAACTTTGAAAAAAAATTCAAAATTGGCTCGAATGTGTGGATTATACCCTTTAGTTTTGGTAAATTTTCGATTTTTCCAAGCACTAACACTAAAAGAAAAGAGAATGAGGTGCTTTTCAATTCTCATAGACCCCACGAGAACCTTTAAAAGTATAATATCATTTGGGTTGTTGAAAACATCATTTTACCTTATTAATTAATCAAGTTAGGAATATATTAGAGTATTATTTTTCCTTTAATTTATTAGGTTATTTTTATTTGAACACGCCTCCTTTCATTAAGTTAAAACTACTCCAAGCCGTATGTAACCAATTGCTGACTACATATGGTTTCAAATAACATTTAATGACCCTGAAATGTATGACCTACTATCCATTAAGTCTCTAACCCTTAGTTTGAAATCTTCAAAAATGATCCAATTATTTATCACAACCTTCAAACTTTACATTTAAAGACCATGTTTAGACTAATCAAAATTAGGCATCGAGCTACTTTCTAAGGTTCCTCAAGGACCCCAAGAACCATCTCATTCATGCTTTAACTTCACCCCTCATCATCATGTACTAAGATGTTATGCCTTGGCTTGACCTTTCTTGCAAACCAAGAGGCTACTTTTAATTGCCAAATTTATGTAGTTTTTGGCTTTTTGCAAACGAGGTGCTGAATGTGCAAGATTAATGTCTTACAGATGAGGAACATAGAAGTTGATAACCATGGAAGCGGTCAAAAAGTCACCTCAAAGTATAATAACATTGATCATGTAGAAAGTCAAGACCATTACACAACTCCCAAAAGACCAATCTCAAAAGCTTATACCTATATACCAGGAAGCCAACAAGCATCAATGGAAGAACTGAAGGAGCCACCGGCACCCACCATAAACATACAGAACCTGCTTCTTAGGATTGAGTAGAGGGGAAATTTGTTACAATAGGGAGGCTATGCAGTGTTAATTTGGAAAATGGATTTGCAAGGAAATATCGACTGGTGTTCAGGTAGAGTTGAACAATGGTGGAAGAAAAAGGGTTTTGCAGAGCTTTTTGAGGTGAGGGTAAATCTATAAGGGAGTAGCGAAAAGCGGTATGGTGGCTACCAGCCTGCCACTGAGGGTGGTGGTGGCGGTTCGTCATTCCAACTTTGCACTTATTTGAAAAGTTACTGGAATGTTAAATTGGAAGGGGGTATCTGTCTCTCTCTCTCTCTCTCTCTCGTACCATATAGAATTGTCAAAAAAGCTACAATGTTGTAGGTAGAATTTCCATATAAAATAAAGATACACATAAACTTATTCTAATTTCCTATGCATTCGATATGGTGCTCTACTCAAACCATTGAAGAAAAAATAAATAGAATTTTAATAAAATACAAATCAATGCCAACCCCCGAGTATTTGAAACAGCCTATACACACTCCTCTCAGACTGAGACTCAACAGAATCAGCTTCTTGTAGATCCCTTGAACAAATAAATCAAGAATACAATTTTAGTTATCATCATTTGTCGTCGTCATCATTCCTTTTCCAAGAAGCCAAGGGATCTGTGAAAAAGCAGCTCGGATACAATACTTAAGCTAAGGATGGAAACCAGACCCAGATAGGAGGACCGGCAGCTATTTTCTCTTTATATTCACCAAAACAAGGCACCAGCTTGAGTTACTCTTGTAGCATGCCAAAGGATAGGTTTGTGAGCTCAAGACCTATTACCTGAATATACACTATACTCGCACTGTACAAGAAACTAACGTTGCTTCCTCAAGTATCCACTTCGATACTGTCTTCGTCTTCTTGACTGGAGACTGCAGATAGCTGTTGTTGCAACTGACATGTAAACAAGCATACACCATTAATTAATAAGATTAGGATGTTCCATGGAGCAATGAATTACATTCAGTCAAAGAAGTACTCTGCATTATATATACCTTTCACTATAATTACAACTACAATAGAGCAAATGAGCTGAAAGATACAGATAGCGATTCAACAGCTGTTTCCCAAGGTACTTAAATAAATATTAGCAGAAATTGCATGACAATTCCGCCACTCAGTTTAATCATCACAATCTAGGGACTTCTCACTCAGTTACTGCCCAGGCCAGAGCAATGAGCCAAATATGAGATTCGGCTATTTCATCAGGTAACAAATTAAACAATAGGAGAAATTGAGTTGTAACCAATTCAGAATGATTAGACCAGCAAGAATAAAACTCCATGATTCTGGAGAAGAAGCAATATGGAGAGTCAAGGGGGCACATTTTCATTATTCAGTAGAGCCTAGGACTTCTCAGTTCTCACGCAGTCACAGACCAGAGACCATGGACCAGAGGAAATAGACAATGCCAAAAATAAGTAATGCAAACACTGAAAAATAGTTGTCACTTTCCAACTTTCTGGTTTCTCCAGCATGATAATTTTTACAACCATAAAAACTCATATTTTCAACAAACAGTGTACAACCCTTTCTGCACACTCTTTAACCAAACATAATCTGTTCCAAAGTAACCAAAGAGGCAATCATCATTAATGAGGGCAAATAAGCCAATAATCATTTTAGGAGGTATAAATTATCCCAACACTATTCATAAGAGTTAGATCAAACTTTTTAAAAGTATACGGGATACATATCATCATCTTAGATTCTTTGTTAGGGTATTTTTTTGGTAGTAAAGCTTGCTATTGATCATGCCAAAATAAAAATAAAAAATAAATAAAAACTCACGCACACATTGCATTTGTAAAGGCCTATATTCAATAATTATAGGCTTTGATGCTCAAAGCCTTGATGAGCTTTTATTCTCTATGTTGGAAGTGGAAGAAACAACAGCGGTGGCAGAGGTAGAGAACACAAAGATGAGTCACTTAAGTCCCAAGTTTTGGAAAAGATTGGGTGCTTTCAGTCTTCTTGATCTAAATTTTCGCCCTAACCACCAGAAAATGCTTCTTCAAAGAAGAGAGAGAATAACAGTGATGAGGGGAAGAGGGAAGTCAGGTGCAGAGAGAATAGACAGAAATTTAGTGGAAATGGAAGGACATAGAAAATGGGTAATTTTGTCTATGAGGGAAGAGAAAGGAAATAAGCCATGATAATGGCTGTAAGAAAAAGGAATCAAGGAGTGAGGGTGATATTGAAATTTTACCATACAAAACTTGCTGAAAATACCATATCAGCTAAAAAGAAACCTCCCAAAAAAGGAAAACATGTCAATTAATTTGGAGCAGAGGAAGTAAAAAACACTGAGTGCGAGCAAATTACATGGCCTCATGCATACTATGCGTTCCCTTTTGGGTGTCACTGATGTTCCACAAAGATCTTCTTCCATTCCATGAAGCCTCTGACTGTAATCGCACCAGTATTTGGTAGCTTTACTCCCCTTAACTCTTGCTTGCCTCACTACTTGAAACCTAATTTGGACTATCAATTCTAATTCACTTTCACTATCCTATCCCAAAAACCAAAAGGTACAAGGAGTCACCATACTCCCTCCGTAGTCCGTACCTTGGTATCTTATCTACAATATCTACTATCTAAGAAGATCTTGAAGGAATAGAGTGAGGGTAATTTTAAAATACTACTCCCTCTGTGTTTAAATAAATAAAACGTTTTGACTTTTACCAGTTTTAGGAGAGTTAGTTGAACTTATTAAAATAATAGGTAGTAGGGTAAAAGTTTGAGGAGAGAGAGAGAAGTAAGGGGTTTTGTGGGGACCATTAGTTAGTAGAAAATTATTAGAAAGTAAAGAGAATATTATTTAAAAAAAAATAGAGAGAAGTTACTAAAAAAGGAAACGTTTCATTTATTTATATACGGCCGCAAAAAGAAAACATTTATTTAAACGCGGAGGCAGTAGTTATATACTAATATCCACACCCAGCTAATCCCAAATTTGGCAAACAAAATTGAAGGGTAAAATACAAATAAAATATAACTTACCAGCACATATTTGTGTTTTTCGGCATTTAATTCTTCAGACAAACTAGCCATCCTGCACAACATGTCAAATAAGGCGGATACAAAAAAGCCTTCTGAAAATATATATATTAGAGGAGGACAATGACATTTATAAACAATAAAATTCGTAAGAGGTCACTCAACCTGGCTTGAAGGTCCGATATCTTATTAAGAAGTAATCGTTCCCTTTCTGAAGCGACTGTCTCAGCCTGTAAACAATCTGATATTAGAAACTAACAATGATAACACAAGCCAAAGAAATTTTTTGTTTAGATATCGAAGAGCCTTGTAATTTATGCTGCACATAGATAATTAAATAACATAACAGCTTCATAATTGCTAGATACATACTGTCCCAGGTAGAGGGAGAGAGGCAACATCTCACTCTAGTCAACAAATTTCATATCAGAGTGGCTACTTGATCTCCAGACATACAAATATACGTAAGGAAGCAGCATGAGATTGCTCTTAAGAGATTTGTGCAACATCTTATGGAAAAACATCACTACTTGACATCATGCCAAATACAACAAAATTACTCAAATGAAGGCTGAGTAAAACTATCTCAGTTGCCTTTTAATAGATACAGTTATTTTAGATACACATAAAAAGAAGATTATGACAGAGGATTAGGTGAGGGGGCATGTGTAGTATAAAGTGGGGAAGAGAGTGTTGTAAGTGGGCTTAATGCAAGAAAAGTAGGAAATAAATAGGAAAGAGAATGTTGCAGGAGAGGTAAGGGGGAAAACTTTGCAAAAATAGGGATGTACATAAGTACCAAACAAAAACGAATGGATGCAAACAGAAAGCGTAACATTAAAAAAGGAACATATGTATTTGTAACAGCATGAAAAGGATATGAAAGCAAACTATAAAGCACAGGTTACATTACTTGTAATTAACATATGTTCAAACATAATTAAATTAAAGCTGCTCCACAAAAAGTCTGGAAGTTTGGGTAACAATAGAATAGCTCTCAAAACTTACACTTCCATTTTCTGGACTTCCTGATAGTGGCACTGTTGGAGGCCTTCCATTTTGAGAACCTACAAGAAAACAGATTAAGAGGGCTTCACATAATAGCCAATATGTAGATATACAAGAAGCATCTGGCATAATTTGCACTCACCTTCAACTTCAGTTGATTGCAAGCTATTTAACAAGCTTGATATCAGATCCTGATCATTATTCAAAAAACAAGTTTCAGTGCCTTTTCAGCTTTCAAGTACAAATAAATAGATCTACCATGGTTGAGCTCTTACTACAGAGTAGATTTTATGATGATTCTACCCCCAAAGCAAGAAAAAAGAAAGAGAGATTTACTTTCTTTTATATATATATATATATATACAAAGAATATTCTATAAGAGTGCTTTGATTAAAAATATACAAGGTAATGAGCGTTACACAAAATTAACTATCCTCCATTCTTTTTTGTTTGTCCCAATTAATATATTCCACTTATACAGAAAGAAGGTTAGACCATGGGTTTTCTTCGAAGAATTACAGAAATGACAGATTCATGTGGGATATTGATAGATTCAGCTAGATTTGTAGTTTCAAAAAATCAACTTTGTATAATATTTTATAAGATATGCAAATGCTTGAAATAGAAACTGTAGAACAAGTCAAATGGAACAAACAAATAAAAAACGGAGGCAATACCAATGTACAATAAGTCTTAGGAAAAAAAAAAAAAAAAACCATTACAAAGACTTGAGATGTAGTGGTAACTGTGGTAATCATCACATGCATCCAAAATTATAGAATGGAGGTAATACTAATGATAGATTAAAAATCAGGGCACTTTCATCCTCTACCTGCTGGATTGCAGTCTGTTGAAAGAGATTTTGAAGGTGAGGCAAGAGAAGAGATGCAGACACATTAGCACTGCTTATGTCTCCAGAAGGTTGACGGGTTATCTGACAATAGTTCAACAAAAACAAATGATTAATAATGGAAAACAGAACAGAAAACAACAGATCTAGGTCATCATGTTTAAAAATCTAGAATTAAGCTTCAGATACAGCTTATACTGAGAATGACTGTTATTTCTAAGGTCCATCAAAATTAAGCTTAAGTGTTTACTAAGCCATATAATTGTAAAATAATTCAAAACAAATATCATCTAAAAAAGCAATATTAATAGAACTCTACCTCCGATTATTTTGTTCATATATTTGTGTTTTTTAAACAAAAATAGTCAGCAATGGACAAGAAAATGTATACTACAGTATTCATAAAAGCACGCATAGCTAATACATATTTTCTTGAAAAACTCGAAAGCAATAGAAAAAATATCATAAAAAATCAGGATACAAATATATGAGACTTACGGTCTGCTTTGATTCAGAAATCCAATCGCCAACACTTGCTGACTTTCTCAAAGGCGATCCCTGGAAAGAACGGGTAAAAATTAGGTAGGCATCCCATCAGTGTCATAAAAATTGTCATACAATGGAGTTAACTTACCTGTGATGATCTCCGAGCAGAAGAAGATGATGTCATATCCTAACAAATAATAAGTGTCAGAAGCAAACACATTTAAAAAGAGACCATGCATCATTGTGGATCCTAACCTTAACAACATCTAAACTTTCTGATGTTACGGAGAAGCGGCCCTTTATTTGAACCAAATTCGCCTTCGATTTTTCTTCTAAAGATTCTCTGTATCCTGGAGCCACAAATATTTCAAACTTGCAGGAAAATAAATGCAGATATTGATTACAGCACAAAAATGCCAGCAAAACATTTCCTTAACAAAAAAAATGCAAGCTTATAAGATATGTGTCACCTCCTGAAGGTTTAATCGGTGCTGACAAGCTATTTGCTGAAGCTCGTGTTGGTAACATAAGTGGGCCACTAAAGCTTGGTGCCCTGCGTGAACCACGGTTACTTTTCTCCGCTATATATTGACTTTCATTCTCAGGCCTGTTGATCAAAACCAATATTCCAGAGTTTCAAATCTGCAAAACTTAAAATAAAAAAAATGGAATATGAACTAACATGCAGCACAATTACATTGCTGAAACATTTTTGAAACGTACAAAGGTTGTATGAACCTACAGCTCATAGGAGGGAAAAGATGGATACAATTTGTGCATTAGCAAAAGGATAAATTAAAGGGGAATTTCCCATTTGTACCCTATAGATTTTACAAAAAAAAGTCAAAATGCCCCTGCAAAATTGAATACATTCAGGTACCCTGAAGGTGGTTGTTTAACAGACAAATTACCCACACTAATAGAAAAAACTCAATGCCATTGAGAAACAAACCCCTGAAACTCGTTTCTCTATATCTTTGATCTCTCAATCATAATCATCTCCATCATCAAATAAAATTCTCTTTTCATTCCTTTACCTCTCTATCTTAAGAAGCCTATAAAGTAGTTAACGGCACTGATGGGATGCAGTACTGGTCTTCCGATCATAATGGGGAAGGTAGGGGAAGTGATAAGAGGTGCCTTAGGCAGGAAGAAGTGACGGTAGGGAAATTTATTTTTATTTTTTTCGTCTTTAAATAGATATTGACCCTTTAATACTCAAATGCTGTTTTACTGTTATATACAAGTAAATGAAATGTTAATAGTCAAGTATTTTTGGCAATGAAACATTTATGTTCACAGATGATGTGTTGATGGAGTTTGCCTGGTAAGATATAAGGCCCCAGTCTTTCAGAGAAAAAGATCAAACCCCTTCTAAATGAAAAGTTAAAAACTTCAAAAAAAAAGTTGCTTCAGCATTAACGTAATAGTACGACTACACAAAACAAATACATGTAAGTCGATGCACATATTTGCCTATCTACATCTCAAAGATTAGTAAAAAAACAAATAATTTATAATAATAAAAAAAATTAATTAAAAAAGAAGATATTTTTAAAGCACACATTGAGAGAAATCAAACAAGACCCTACATGACTATTTTTTATTCTTATAATACATATCAAGAATAATTTAAAATATTCCCTCAAATTGTAAATAGCCGGAATAAAAGAATTAAAGCAAAACATCAAAACGAAATGGAGGGAATAAAATATTAGATCCACGATTAAACCTAGCATGCATAATATTTCCTCTATGTTTTTTTTTTATTGCAACATTGGGAATATCACGCTCGCCAATGCACATTTTAAACCTTTAATATTGTAAAAGTTAAAAAAACTTGACATTTTGAAATCTTATAACGAGACAAATCTAGCAAGATCCTACATGACTATATTTTTCTCAACATATAAATCACAAAAGATGATCAAAATAGTAAGTGTGAATTGTGTAAAATTTTAAATGTTGCACTGAAAAAGAATGGAGGAAATACATCAAGATAAGTATTTACGCTTTATGCTTCATGTTAAACTATTTACATGTTTCTCCTTTCCCTTTCTTTATGAAAGGCATCATCATCAATATTTTAGAAGAAATTGAAACCAACCTTTCACAAAAACGACCCCTTTCTATGGATGTCTGTCCTACCACATTTCCAGGCACGAGTGGCCCACTCTGACTTTGACGACCTTTCACTAATTGAGAATTAGCCTTTACTTGTACTGAGTCTATCTCACACGCAGGTGCTCCCGACCCATGATCTGCTCCATCTTTCTCTAGAATATTTTTACCATGACTACCAACATCAAACTCGGTTCCAGTTCCGGTTTTACACATGGCATCTTCAGTTAGCATAACAGCGGCCTCATCAGCATAACCTTGATTTCTGCAATATGAGGTGTTAATCACACAAAAAATATCCACCTCAAAACTAACTTTAGTATTCCAAAGTACAAAATTCCATCACCCCATGTCCCCCTGGCCTATCAAGGTTTGTTTGGCTCCAGCCTCGTTATGATCTGACTTCAAAAAGAAATGCTTTAAAGCCCTCACAGATAATCTGCCCTCTATTTTGAACAATGTTATTGATGCGGGTATGTATGGTGTTAGACTCACCATGACCCATAAACATTGGGACACGGTAGAGGACTAGGGGTTTGAATAAATTTGGATTTTTGGACACAGATTGGGACATGGTACTTGTAATATAATTTCTATGTTAGTAAGAACAGAGTTATGTTACAACTTCAACATATAGGCAGCATGCATATTCAAAATGCATCTAAAAATTAATGATTGTGACAGACTGACAGCTCAGGTAGATAGATAAAAAAAAGTAGATAACATAAAAAAACTATAAAGCCCAAACTAGTATCAAAGAGCAGCCTTAATTATTTTCAGGCTACTAGCAAATAAACGCAACTTCTATATTTTACTAGGATTTCAATCCTTTCTTATCCCTTCTACTTTCCCCTTCTTTCTTGCACAATCTACCTTTTCTAATCATCTTTCACTTCCCTCTTTCATGCCCAAGATTTCATATTTGATTACCTCAGCTGATCTCAATATTAGTCACGATAGCAATCATATTAGGGCACATGGTATATTTCTCCTAGTTCCAATTACCCCAGATTCAGAATATGATATTACAATTTAGGATTCCCTCATTAAAATCAACCAATTGCCTAAATCCCTCTATTGGGTTATATAATGTATTATCCTGATACCTCAAGATCAGTTGCCTGCATTCACTCATCACATTAAAATATTATCTTTTAGAAGTTAAAATTTTCTCACAGCAGTTAACAGAATCAATTTTGCAACACACCCTTGGATATCGGAGGGGCAATAATGACAACATTAACAGCACAACAGTTAACATAATCTACAATCATTATCACAGATCTGACAAATTCCCACCTGCAAAAATAAAGAGTACTACATTTCTGTAGTTTTCTACATAACTAAACCATTGAAATTCATATTCTGAATACCCAATCTAAATCCTTGAATAGTAAAAGTGCAATACAGGTTAACTTAACAGGTTAAAAATAGTATGGCAGAAATCTTCAGTTTTGAACAAATCAAAGAAATGGATGCAAATACTTTGTACTTCGTACTTCTAATTCTAGGTTCTTCATTCAAATCCCGAATTATTCATTCACAGACAATATTCAATCCTTCAAACTTAATACCTGCGAACAAAATTGTTTGATGGAATACATTTTCCTGAAACAGATCCTAAGTCTGATGCGTCCTGACAAAAAATACAATCACAAAGATAAGCATAACGATTTCTTTCAAAAATAGTTAAAAATCTCACATGACTAATACCTTACTGTTATGAGCATATTTTACACTTTCATCAGCTTCCTTAATTTCTGACAGATCCTCATCATCTTGCACCTAAAAGACAAGCATGAAAGCTTAGATCAAGGCGAAAGATGTCCAACTGTCCAAGTTTAGTGACAAACAGGTCCAGAATATCAGTTTCAAGCCAAAGTTTCAGTGCGGGGATATGCTAATATATATAATTTCTAACTAAGGATGTGCTACCTGAAATCGAGAAGTAACTCACCTTGTCCTTTAATTAATATAGTTGTTATTACTTATTATGGCGAATCAACAAAACAAAGATATTGCTTCCTCTATCCTTTTAGATTGCCCCAAATGATTTTTTAAAAAAAACTTTTTAAAGATATCAGCATAATAGAAGCAGGTAGGGTATATCGTCTTTTTTCTACTTAAATTTAATGAGAGAGCATAGTGAGACTGGAGAGACAAGCAGAGACAAAAAATGAAAATTGGGGCAATTTTTATGGGGCGGGGGTCATAGGGAGTACTCACCAGCGCAGCCTGTGCTTTCAAGTCCTCAATATCAAAGTTCCATGCACTTACACCTCTCTTGTATTCATTCTGGCGTAAAAGAGCACAAAACAGTTAACGCTATTGACAACATGACAAACTTTTGAAAATTAATTTAAGTGAAAGAGTAACATATTATTATAACTCATATAAAGCTAGATGCAACAAAAATTCACAGACTACAGATGATGTACCTGTGATATAGCCTCTTGCTCTGCTGAGGGCATTCTCTTCAAAGCAAGCTGAGCAGCATCTCTAAGCTGCAGAATTAACAAACCAAAATAAACTCCTGCACCATCAAAACAACTACCAAACACAACAAAACAAAAATCTAACAGATTGACCTGCAGGGCTTTCACACGATCCCATAATGGTGGCAAGTCTGCTAACAGTTTCTTCACAGAAAGCTCAGGTGGCTTGGCATGCTTAAAGAAAGAATGCTTGAGTAGCTTCTCAGCAGTTGGTCGCTTTGCTTGATCTTTCACCAGGCACATTGCAACCATTTCTTTAAAAGACTGATCAACAACTAGAAATACTCTAATTAGAAAAATGTCAGCATTGAACAAAAGATTAGTAATACAGGTTAATAAAGGAGCCCAGCAACACCTATGTTGGTTGATTAAGAAAACTTAAAAATGACTGTAAACAGTACAAGCCACAACCTAATTTACATTACTGATTTGTTAAGATAAACCAGACGTGTGCAGTTAGTGCCAATAAAATAAAAATATTAAATAAAAAAGAGTGAGGCCACTATTCAGATTTCAAATGAAGGAAATCCAATAAGAATTAAGAAGGCTGTTACAATTTACAAGGAAAGAACAAAGAGGGAAAACAGCAAATAGGTGCACAAAAAGACAGGAAATCATGTTGGACAGACATATTTTAACCACAAAGCAACATTACTGAAAGAAACACAATAGATAAAATTACTGACATGAAGAAACAATTAACCTTTGAGAATTTTTTATCACGATCGTAATCAAGTCCTGGTGGAGCGTTCTGTATAGTCATAAGCAAAACCTAAAATTGACACGCAAGGGAAAATTTCAGAATCAAGCATCACTCAAGTGCAGTTATTCCAAATGCCATAAATTGTTGAGAGTAATAGAACTAAAGTAATCACATAAGAAACCTTCATTGGAGGATATTTTGAGAAGGGTGCATGACCATGAGCTAACTCAAGTGCAGTTATTCCAAATGACCATATGTCAGCCCTGAACAAGCAGAATGCACTCAGTAACATGTTCAATCAATCATCAAAGCAGTAACTTTTGCACCCTAAAAAGAAAATTCCTCTTTTAAAAACTTGATTCTGTTTCTAAATTAATCCCTCATGCTGACTTCAAAGCTCAATGAAAGAAAAGATAATTCCCTTCTGATCCAGAGAATGGTACTTAGAGGCTTTACAATTGAGCAGATTGAAGTAACTTCTGTCATACATAAGGAGGGTAAAAGATTTCACTTTTACCATCAGTCATATTGTACTCTTAGTTGAGACATCAAGCAATCATTCTTGTGAATTTATTGTAGTAATCTTAGTAGAAATTCAAAACAATTGCTTTATGGTCCAGAGAATGGTACTTAGAGGCTTTACAATTGAGCAGATTGAAGTAACTTCTGTCATACATAAGGAGGGTAAAAGATTTCACTTTTACCATCAGTCATATTGTACTCTTAGTTGAGACATCAAGCAATCATTCTTGTGAATTTATTGTAGTAATCTTAGTAGAAATTCAAAACAATTGCTTTATGGTCCAGAGAATGGTACTTAGAGGCTTTACAATTGAGCAGATTGAAGTAACTTCTGTCATACATAAGGAGGGTAAAAGATTTCACTTTTACCATCAGTCATATAGTACTCTTAGTTGAGACATCAAGCAATCATTCTTGTGAATTTATTGTAGTAATCTTAGTAGAAATTCAAAACAATTGCTTTATGGCATCTTTGGTATCTCTGGCAACTTTCAGCTATTGGTTGTGAAACTTTGACGGTTGCGAGTTATTGCATAATGAGCATAGATTGGTCATAAGAACATTTTTGTTTCAAATATAAGTAAACCAGTCCTATTTTCTGAGGCTACTTCAACAGATGTCTTACTTACATGTCTGATCTAGTGATCTTCAATTTATATTACTTTGTTTCATAGATATTTGCACCATTCAAATGTCTTACTACGGCCATATTTTCCTATTAATACTACCCATTTATTAGTATAACTCAGTATATATGTAGATTAATAATATTTTTAAAAAGTAGAGTGGGTGAAAAAGATAGTAGGTAAAGTAAGAGAGGTGGAGTGAAAAGGCTGGCGGGTGTAAGAAAAAGGAAGAGAGAGAGGAATATTACATCCTCCATATTTTTATAAGAGCAACATCTCCCCTTCCTAGAAGTTACATAATGAGGTGCAACACCAGTACTTTTGGCAATGATTTCTCTCAACCTCTCACTGTCACATGAGACCACATTTTTATCTCTCTGTCTTTCCTCTCCAAAAATATCATACTTCCCCTACAAGTTGCACTTAAAAATGGAGTGATTGTTGGACTTGTCTCAATGAATGGATAATTCGATTTGATAAATTAATAGTCAAAGTTGTGCATCAACAAATGTGAAAGTCAATAGGGAAATGTTAAAACAATTAGAAGGGGTATCTAGAATACTCTTCACATTGGCCAAACTTGGGGAGTGTCGTGGGTGTTACAGTTTAACTCAGTTAGGAATTAGTTATAGGAGAAGGCAGACACAAAGAGGATCTTGTAAAAGATAGGGGTGGGGAATGGAGAAATAAAAATATAAATCAAAGGAAAAGGAGGCCATGAATTCAATTATAATGCTTTAGCTTGCTTTGGGAGAGTTCATACTTCTTGAAACTTGGGAAAGAGTTCTCTGATCAATCATAATATACTCTATAGACTAAAACCTGAGGTGACTTCGCATTGATTTTTTTTTTTTTTGGTTGTGTGTGCGCGTGTATGTGTGTAGGGTGCGGGGTGGAGTTGCACAATTATCCATACATACTAATTCAAGCACCATAAGTATCTTCGATGGGGTGAGCTGGCGGCTTCAATTTTGAACCCTCCTATCATTTTCCTATATTTATGCATAGAAGTGTAGCTGGACAGCGGAAGAGTACCAGAAAAACCTTTCTCTTCTTATCAATACTTGAATGAAAATTGGGCTCCCAACTCACCAAGTGCATAAACTTGAAAAAATAATAAAGAAGGCCCATGTGATATGAGATGAAAAGAGAGCATTTATCATCTAAAAAGGAAAGTGATGCATCTAAATTGAAACTTCCATTTATATAAAGTGATGCATCTAAAAAACAGAGGAAGTACAAAAAAGACGTACTTGAAGTTATATCCACTTCCTGGTTGCAACACCTCAGGGGCCATCCTGAAAACAGAATATACATTAAGTACTTATACTGGCATAGCACACTAGTGCCAATTGAATAATTAATAAAATGAGCAGATGGAAAACTTTCACAAACTAGAACAAATAGTAATTATAAAAAAATTTGAGCAAACAGTTCCCACCAGCATGGAGTTCCAACAAATGTATTTCTTGACCGCTGCCTATCACCACTATCGAACATGCAAGCAGAAACGCCAAAATCAGCAAGCTTCACAAGTCCATTAGTATCAAGTAGAATGTTTCCAGCCTGGAAAAAGTAGAATTACAGAAATAAAGTCAATATCTTCTTATATTATACATGCACTGCATACTCATCAACGCAGCATTAGTAAATAACCTTAACATCACGATGAATATGTCCATGTTGATGGAGATACTCCAAAGCCTTCAAAGTTTCTTTCAATATAGAGCAAATCACAGGTTCCTCAAAGCCATCTGGGTAAGCTGTCTTCATCAGGTGTAGACAAGAACCTTCGGCCATGAATGGCATAACAACCCACAGATTTCGATCCACAACAAATGAACAAAAAGCTCTGACTACATTTGGATGATCAATCAGACTCATCATTTGTGCCTCCCTTCTAATGTCATCCTGCATAAGATCGACTGTATTTAAGATGAAATGGGTAATGACATATGCAAACTGTTTGCTTTAATTTGCCTGAATAAAGATGCTGTTGGCACTACCATTGTTCCTTATAGATGTTCAATCACCAACAGATGTAAAGGACTCTATTCTGTAAAAAAGATGGACTAGGGTTGTTTTTTTTTTGGTAGTTTTCAATAAATAGGCCAGACTATTAATTATTACTAGGATTATATTCATTAAAATAATAAATCGTTCCAACTTTGAAATTTCGATTAAAATGGACTAAATCAAATGTCTTGCCAAATTAATCTTTCACTTCTTTTCCTATGAAGTTGTAGGACAGATGGTTTCCCTTTTGGATCAAGGCTCAAGGGAACCTACGATTTGCATGCAAAAAGTAAAGACAGAAGCTTCTGTGCACTCGAAGGGGTAAGCAGGTTTTATGATCATTTCATGGTATGACACAAGGATGATGATACAGTATGCTATAAGTTCGCGTGTCAAATCATAAACATTAGGAGTTAACATATCATTATAGTTAGCCCTTAAACCCTACTGAATCAGTTTAACTTTGTCTCTGACCCACACAAAACATCTTACAGATAATTGAATAACCTACAGAAAGAGGAGGGGGTTAAATTAATAGAATTTACAAATGGTTTATGAGAAAAGGAAAGTGTCCCTCCCTCACTCTGTCCTCGCCTAAAACGCCATCACACCACTCCCTTCTTCCGGAAATAACAGTAACATACACTACTTTTCGATGTTTACGAAAACATTGTCACCTTTCCTTAATACTGCTAATGTTAGAAACTTCCAAAACATAGCTTGAATGATATAGAGTGCGCGAGAACGATTCAACTAGTATAAAAAGGTCATTTCATACTAACAATTAAACCTCTTGATTGCAAGGAATTAACAAATAAGCACAAAAAAGGTTAAAAAAAATGTTGATTTTAACTAACATAGCTTAAACCGTTAATTTATACTGCAAAACAAATTCAATTTCCATGCATGCAACCAAAATTCAAGCATTTACAACCACAATTTTCAAACTTACAATACATCAGACCAAAATTAAATCCAAAACAATGCAGAAAAGGAAAAACAGATCATTGCAAAACAATAAAACGACAAATTAATTTAATATTGAAGTAATTACACTATAAACTAAGCTAAAAACCACAAAATTAATAAAAAAAAAATCCCAAAATAATTATAAAAAAATAACGATCGATCAAAAATCAGTAGTCAACTGAAATTAAAGAGAAAACGAACCAAATTACTATTGCATCGATCAAGATCCAAACACTTGATAGCAACGACCTCATTATACGGAAGATAGATCGCTCGGAAAACCGTCGCACTTGCACCAAATCCAATTTCTTCTAGAAGCTTATAGTCATTAGAGTTAACCGAATAACTCCGTATACCATGGCCGGACCTCCCCATGCCCTAAAACCGCTCGGAAAACCACTCAATTTCCAGCTCCAAAACCACTTACTGGATTTCAATACCACCAAAAACTAAAACCTCTTTTCAGAATTTCACGGGGTATTTATATACTCTTTCTCCTCCCCTTTCTCCTCCTTCAAATTGAATATCTCAAACCCAAAAATTAACAAAAATAAAATAAAAATAAAAATCAAAGATTCTGGGATTTCTTTTACTAGCAGGAGCACCACCTACTTTTTTAATTTAATTTTGATTTTTTTTTTTTTTGGGAGTTCTTCAAACAAAATGCGATATTTGGGAATTTTGCAGCTATTATTATTTATGATTTTTTATTTATTTATTTGGGTGTGTATGTAAATTAGCTAAGGAAAACGGACCCCGTTGACTGATATTTAAACAGATCCAAGGGCTAGGGAAGAAGTACTTTTGACGTGTCAAAAGAAAGGTCGTTGATTTCTTCTTTTACACGTGAATGCCGATTTTTGGCCGACTGGCGTGGCAAATTCTAGGCATTTTTAAAATAAAAAATAAAAACTAGTAATTTAGGGTGTAATCTTGACAATTATGGAAATTATTTTTTGGGTGATTTTGGGCCATTAAAAGGCTTTTTTATGTTTTTATTTTTTATTTAATGTGAATTAGGACTTGTTAATTGAGTTGCTTAAAAGGGTAATGATGTTGTATTGTTGTGTTTTGTGTTATAAGGGTGTGTGTCTGTTTCACGCCACTATAATGATTTCAATGTTTTGATAATTGTATTGTTTGATATCTTCTAATAGTGAGATGTATATATTAAATAACATTATAGAAGAAATATTATTGGACTTTTGAGAGGTTGTAGTTTAAAATGTCTAGCATGATCTTTGCAAGAAATTTAAGCATTTTTAATGATAGAATTTCTTAGTCTGTTATGATTATTGCTATTTTTAGAGTTGATAAGGTTCACCATAATAAATAGTCTTTGTACAGTAGTTGGAATTTACCTTTACCAATAATCACGGAATCTGATTAAAAAACCTCACGTGTGTCATTAATGTCTATTGGCAAGATTCACACATTAATAAAAGATCAAGCACAACTATGATAGTTTGACTATTTATAATTTGCCCGTAATCGCTGTCGTCATTTCGATTACAAGGAGAATACATATATTTTGAATTTCTCATTAAAGGATGTAATCAACTTAACATCATGCATTATTACTCTGCATTTATAACTAAAATTGTCATATATGCTTTTAATTTATTTCAATTTAACCTTCCATTTTATATTTTTAATTGTTGTTTGCTTACTCATCAGAGTCATCACTAGTTTATTTTAGGATAATGTGTTTAATTAACAAGGTATCACAGGTTCATTTCAAGCTAATGTGTTTACATTAACAAGGTAGCTACTTATTTGAAAGAGTAAGGGAAAAGGGGGTTGAAAACATACTCTCGGAAATCTACTTAATTTTTTAAATGTTTGAAAGGGATATTAAAGAAAAGTGTATGATATTGTGGTGTGTATGTTTGTTTGTGACCGTATTAATTGTGTTGCAAAGCCTAACATAAATGAGATGATATATACACAAAAATATACTAGTATATTCTAAACTTTACTTAGATTCTTTATTCAACCACCTCAACTGTTGTAAAAGGAAGTTGTACCATGAGACTGTATTTGATCTCCTAAAACAACTGCAAGAATTAGAAGCAATTGAACTTCGCTCGGTGCAAAAATTTCTCGGCGAAAAAGGGTATTATGTATCCATTGACACATGCTCCATAAGCTTGTGTTGACAATTTTGAAACTTAATATCCATCAGGGTTTAGTTGACCGAATAGGGGTTACTCGTTGATCAAGGGTTACTTGATGGGTCTCAGCTGGCCACACGGTGTGGTCAATCGCGCATAAAAATTGCTAAATTTAATTATATCTATAGTGAAAAAGGTTGATCATCTTTGAAGTAGGATGATAGTTATTCCAATTTCTATCTACTAATGGTCTGTACTGTATTTGCTTATAAGCTCAACTGTACCTTTTTTGTGTGTGTGTGTGTGTTTACAGAAGGTATATGAGATCATTCATTCTTATATCATGGAAGACGCCTCCCAACTTCTTCAAGCTCAACTTCCACGGTTCAGTCGTAACAACTCAGCAGCAACAGGTGTTATCATCAGAGATAGCAGCAGAGCACTCATCGAGACATCTACATTCAACCTCGGCAACGCTAATGTTTTTATAATGGAAGCTACAGCTCTACATAAAGGAGTTTAACTAGCTCTTCAATGTGGCATTCAAGACATTGAAATTGAAGGTGGTAATCTATTAGTCATCAACTCAATAAAAGGAATTTGGGCAGTACATTGGCAGATTAAACATATTATCGAAAACACTCGTTCTATTCTTTCTCATTTCACAATAGGAGTATCCATCACATCTACCGAGAGGCAAATCGCACAACGGATTGGATAGCTAATGTTGGCCAGTTAGTGTGTAGTACTATGGATATAAATGTTTGTAATAACTCTAATTTGTTTTCTATTCTTTCTTCTGATACATTAGGAATTCGCCTCATGAAGAGGGTTCCTAATGTTTATTTCTTCTTAGCTTCTCAAAAAAAATAAAATAATAATAATAAGGCAAAAGCTAATGAGCGCCCCTGGGGCGTTAGATAAGAGAATTAAAGTGCAAATATTAGAGTAAAATTAACATTAATTACACCGAACGACGCGTAATTTTGTCATGAATTCTTAATTTAATATCATTTCAACCAATATAATTTATCCTTATCTAACGTCCCGGGGCGTTCGTTAGCAAGATCCTAATAATAATAATAATAATAATAATAATAATAATAATAATCCGTATGACATTAATTGACCTTCACTAAAGAAGTGAAGGGTCACTACTTCACTTGTTTGTGCTCTGTAGTTCATACAAAGTACAAGTATTTTTTTTTTTAAAAGTCAACTGTTTGTATTGAGTATTAACAAAAAGTATTTGATCGAATCCATTTGTTTGCGGTATTAATGTAATTTATGACCATATTAAAATAAAGCGAGTAAACAAATAAATTTATAAAATTAAAATTTAAAAAAAAACAAAAAACAAAAATAGCCATTGAGATAATGCTAGTACATAAATCAGTTAAATTTTTACCCATTTTGACATCTGAAAAGCCGTTTTCCAACCATATATTTTTCATTCAAAAAAAAAAATCCCATGTTATTAAAAAATATGCCGATACAAATATACAATATACAACCGAATAACCGAATAACCGAACTAAAATTATTTTTACTGAATTGAAATTAATTTTACTAAATTTTTTTTTTTTTTTTAAGGTGAACTGAACATAAAACACATACAAGAATACTACAGTATACAAACAGTCAAGTTTGCAACTTTACATTGTCGAGACACTCAAGCCCCAATACCACTACAGTACATGTCTTCAGCCTTTCTGTACAGAAGTTCATGTCTTCAGCGTTCCATTTATGTTCATCTTTGGGCCGCAAACAACCATTACAAGTTTACAAGACTTAAAAATACTATAACTGAATGATAAACTTTGAAAATACAGAGTAATAACTTAACCAGCCTGCAGGCCTTGCACTGTGAATCTTACAGCTTTGAAAAAACTGGAAATTTATAATTAGAGGACCAGCCAAAGATGAATGCCTTATACTCACGTTTGAAATCCCAAATACAATTATACCCAATCAGGACCTAAAAATAGTTTACAGAGTACAACTATGATCTACAATTTAGAGTAATATGTAGTTCGTACCACGGATAGAATGTCTGACACACAAGTTTTCTTTAGTTTAAGCACAACTAGGATCATTAAATAGAACACTACGGAGTAATATTAAGTCATCGAAGATAACATCTATTTACTCTACCACCTGCAGAGTATATAAATGGACGAATTTACTCTACGGTAACCCTAATCGGGTTACAACTCAGGCATCACCAAAATGCTTAAAAATGACCTATATTTAAGTACTAAACAAAGGAATTGAGTCTAAGAGACATGACTAAGAAATTTCATATTGACATTTAATTTGATACCCAAATTAATGAGCCCTCATAAAAACACATGGGGGCTTTCTGCAAGATCACTCCAACTGTAAGTTTATTCCCAATGACCAAAGTATCAGTTCAGCATCTAATACAGTACTTCATAACAATACTCTCCAGAATAATAATGACTTGATACTAGCACAAGCAATTTGAATCGAAGTTGGACATGATAAATAAACTAGGCTCTATGGCACAACACAATTATCAACAGAGCATATAGAGAGCATTTTTCAATCATAATATCTAAAAAACCAAATCAAGGTACAATCCACATAAATTACACCCAGTTGAATCAAAAGGAACTGAGGAGGGTAACTTAAAGAAGTGGTTCTCCAATAAAGCCAACTAGGTGATAGGAAAATCCAGCATAGTGCATAGGAAACAGATCTTAAAAACCAGCATTACTAAACATACCATAACTTACTAGAGGGTAATGTGGATCTCCAACAGCAGTCTTCTTCAAGAATGCAACCCACCATAAAGAAGAGTAAACAGAGATCAAGTTGAAAGAGGAACGTCTTAAAGCTCCATAAGCAGGATCAATTTTGTTAGGGTAATGAAAGATTGAAATTCATTCCCTCTATGTTTATTACTCGAACTGAATATTGCAACACTTAAACATGGCCATCTTGCTGGTTTTCAGCAAGACATTTGTAACAAGCAATAATAGACCTATAATTCAAGTTTAAGCTTTTGGGCACTATGACATGGATGTAAAGCTAGAAAATAGCAAAGGATTAGATGAGATCTTGAACATTGGTGAGATTGGAAGAGAAAGACAGATGAATTGAGAGCAGACGGCGTATCACGACATTACAATTAGAGTTGTCTAAGGCTTCACAACCTAAAGCTTTCAAACTGAGTACAAGTCATATGAAACGCAATCAACATATTGTTCAGGCATTAAAAATAACAATACATAGATCTTGCTACAAGATTTGAGTGTTTATAGAAAATTAAGGATGCTCAAACTATACATAAGGTTAATCCATGATGTCAAACAAAGAAACAAGATTACTTAACATACATACATTATTCACCCGAATCATAGACCTAAGAATTCATGTATATCACCATCACTCAATGTAATTATGTAATATGTAAGGACTATTACAATATACAAAGCATGTTGATACACAAATTTTGCATTGCTGCAATTGCTCCAATCATAAACTACAATTTTACAAAGAGAAAACTTCTAATTGAGACAAAATATACAAAAAAAAAAAAAAAAACCATACAACACATAAATCAATACATGCTAACTATGATTCTATAAATACAATGTACAAAAGAGGAAATGCAACTTACTACAACTGTTTAATAAGCTGCAATCTCATCCTTAGCAACCGAACATTGAATTCGCCATCACTAACCTTCAGCATATCCCTAAGTGGCATTGAAAACCCATGCTCCACCAACAACCGATGCCGCGGCTTTATCTTCCCTTCCAAACTAAACGAAAAATACTGCGGAAACTGCTTAATTTCCTTCAAATCCCTCTTCATTTCCTTCACAAAGTACTCAACTTTCGGCTTAAAATTATTCTCAATACTATAAGTTAGCAACCCAGGTGACCTGAGCACCATATTAACCACCTCAAATTCCAAAAACCCTAAACTTTCCAGAAACTCCATTTTAGGAATTAGGGTATTTTCAACACTGGAAACCAACAAAACAGAGGTATGACAATCGATTTTATCCTCACCCACAAACCCTAATTTCTTCAAAAACAAAAAAGTGGGACGCAATTGAAGATCAACGCTAGAAACGAGCAATCTAGGGCACCGAATAATGGCTTTGCTGACGTCAGGAAAGGGTAATTGAAGCTCGTTAATGAGAAAATCGAAAATTGGGTAAAGATGGAGGTGGGGATCGAAGGTGAGGAGTTGAGGGTACATGTCAAGAATCCGGCCAAGAGAACAACGAGGAATTCCGAAAGAAAGGAGGCAATTTTCGACGGATTTTAGGGTTTCAAGAGAAGAAGAACGAAATTGGGGGTTTTGGCGGAGGGCTTTGAGGGAATTGACGTTTAGGGATTCGAGGTAGATGAGTTTCCGGCGGAATTGGAGGCCGGAGTCGGCGGTTGGGGCGGAGGAGAGAGAATGTGCAGGGGTTTGCGAGGGTTTAGGGGGAGGAGAAAGGGGGATGAACAAGGGTTGAGGGTGGGAGAGGGAGGTGATGGTGAGACGTGGTATCATCTTTGGAGTAGCATTAGGAGTGACTCGAGTGAGTGTCCGATACCCCAAGTGATAACACTACAAGTTGATGTAGTTCAAGTGATCAAGTCTAAAGTGTTGAGTGCTCTCTTTAGTCTTCCAACATCGACCCTCCTCGTATACATAAGTTCCTGTTGGGAGACTCACTGATCATAAGTCATGAGTAATACTCCTTGGATGTAGTTGGAGTTAAGTTTCGGTGTATTAAGTGAACTTCCTTGAAATAAAATACTCCGTAATAAAATTAAGTGCTCTCTCCTCGGCTCCTCGCATGAGGATGAGGGAAAACATGAAAAGTGATTAGTGTAATTTGATCAAAATGTAACATGAGAATCATTTGCAATTTTATCTTTTGATCCAACATGAAATGAGAAGTATATTTGGAGGATACTCCAATAACTTTAATTCTCTCCCGATCCCTTGGTTGACCATATTAGTCTTTATTGGCTTGAAGTGTGCTTTTTAATCCGATCTGTACTTATTGTGAGAATTTATGAGATCCAGACATGGTTAATAGTAATTTATGCTTGTATATTTAATTTCCATCATTTTTTCAAAGTTTAATTAGTTTCTTTTCCGCCATTAAGCCTATCTACTTTGTATTTTATAATTGATCATATACCTCAGCTCCTTTCCAAAACTCTATTAATACTTCTTACAAAGTATTATCCAAATCTATTATCTCTCTAATAATTTAATAAATTGAGAATAAACTTAAGACACAAACCTTCCCAATTCAAAGGAGAATGCTATATGTATATCACCATTATAATGGAATCCATGCTAGTTGCATTGGTTGTTTACAAAGTTGAAAGTAATAGTATTCGAATTCCCTTTTTTACTTGTTGAATAACCATCTAATCATCAATCAAAAAATACTTTTACAAAATAATGCAGAGAAGCCGTGAAATGCTATACCTTTCTTTTTCCCCAGACTATAAATTCAAAGAATCCAGCAGTAGCATAAGTTCTATGCATACAAATTCTTACCAACTTAAATCTTTAGCTTGTGAGGTTGCAACTTGTAAGAATAATACTTCAGTCTTCACTTTATTTGAGAGACTATTTTTGTTACAAGTGTGTGAATGTTATGCGTCTTATATTGAAATTAAAAGATAAAAGTAAAAAACTTTCACTTCATAGTTTAAGCGGGGTACTCTTCCTAGGGCTAATTGGATTTAAGATGAAACCTCGTTATATGCTTTGTTAGTGAATTTATCTCCTTTTCATTGCCGATTTGTCGTCCCAAAATAAGGGTATATAGTGTATGGAATAATAGTCTCATATATTAACATTACGAATAGTGTAGAATTGAGTTGATTATTTCAAAATGGCTCAAAATTAAATCAAGGGGAGTGAGTTTTTTTTTTTTTTTTTTCAATCAACAATATAATCCTTGAAATCGGGAGTATGTGACAGCGTATAACAAAATAAGAAATTAAATTTTTTTTATAAAATTTTGAAATTTACGTAGCATGAAAGATGAGTAATAAATTTATCCATTAATCCATTATTATTCCGTAGTGATAATATAGAAAATATAATTATCCAATTGTCTAAACAATAATACAACTTGTATGTCATTATCTCCTGTCATCTACCAAATTAATTGACGAAAAATTATTTTATGCAAGTATACTTATAATCCCGTGACAAATTTTCAGATCATAGCTCTCTATAATGGTACTTAGGTTTCAAATGTTAAGTAAAAAATCACTTTTAAAAGCTTATAATCGGCCACATCTTTCGCTCCTATATTGGCATAACCAAACCAACTTGAATTGGTAGTACACTAGTACTTAATTTATCCCCTTGACAAACCTCAATTATTTTAACTTGACATTGATGTACTCCGTAATTTATGTATCCAAAATTCAAGGAATAAAGAGATTATTAGCACATTAACACGTACATGTCAATTGAAATTATTAAGATTTTTAATCCAGGGAGGCAGGGATGTCATCTACTATATTACAAAGTTACAAGTTGTTCCATTGTCTTACAACTTTACAATTTATTCGTAGTGTAAATAAAGAAGGGTGGGCCTCCATTGCTGTTGGATCCAATTGTAGCAATTGGCTTTTCCTATCCAATTGCTGTGATTAGATCGGTTCATGTTAACGCTCTTGAAAACCAATCATATATTTTTATAACACAAAGGGTATGTTCTCTTCACCTTATTTTCAGTCCAGTTCCTAATTTTCTTCTCTCGTAAAATATTCAATTCAGTTCAGCTCCAATCCAGTCAGTTTAGTTCAGTTCAGTTCATTTTAATTTAGTTCAGCTCAGTTCAGTAAATCAGATTAAGCCCAAAGTAAAGGTAACTATGGTCTTCCAAGTGTAGAAAAATCTTAATCAATAATGGAGCACTCCTAAAGATCAAGCTAAAGAAAATTCAGAAAATATGGAAAGGATACAAAAATCATCTAGAATGAGTACTTGTCTTATCAACAATCAAAAATTATCTACAATCAAGACAACATTGAAATTTTTTCTTTGAGAATTTATGTGTTGATTGCAAAGTTGCCAAAAGAATATGGAATACAATGTAACTTTTAAATTTGGTCCATATATATGAGTATATGATTGATATCTAGCAATAAATACGAATAACGCCTAATGGCCTATACAAAAAGGCCAAGAAAATGTAGCATTGTAAAAAATAAAATAAAAAAACTAAAAAAAAAAAAAGGAAAAAAACACCAAGAGTTTGTCCAAGCCATTGATAGTGGAAGGGTGTTCATTTGAAGAAACAAAAAGGTCTAGTACATGTGAAAATGTATTATTCAGAATCTTGATTAATTTAAAAATTATTGACAACCACAAAAGATACATGACATGTAACTTACTTAGTTATAGTGTGTATGCTTATCTTTGAGACATCACTTTCATCTTTTGTTACATTACATGATTATTGATCCTATGCTTTCAGTTCAAGATGAACCTAATTCTTGATTCTTCACGGTATTAGACAAAGATCGTTCATTACTACTCCATATTGAATAACCATTAAGGGTAATTTAGAAAAGTAAAAAGTTCGATACTCAAAATTAAAAAAACAAACCTTAACTTAAGATGTTTATACCTTGACTTGATACGTATCAACGCAGTGATATTTTAAAGAGGCGTATACTCCATAAGTCATGACTCACCCTATATAATTATTCCACATTTCCACAATATCTGTGGAGATGTGATGACCTCTAGTATACAGTTTGATTTGAAGAATTTGACTAAAAATTGTGTAAGTTGATGAGTATGAGTGTGCTACATTTGTTCGATTATTCTCATCCAGCCTTATCTCGTGCTGGCCACACTCCTTTGTAACCACACGACAAAATATCCCTATTAAGCATATAATTCCAACGTCAAGTCTATACATCATGAGTTTCCTAGGCAACTCTCTTCTTCAACCAAGAATATTGCTATAATTACAATGAAATCTTATGCCAACTAATCTAAAATTTATCTATAACTTAATATAATCGTCAAAGATCTATAGATTCACATAAAGATATATTTTTTTTAGGACAGACAAAAGGAACATTATTCATGTTTGCTTAGTCTTAGCTTGCTGATTCAAGAACTTAATAACTTTATAAAGTGGGAAGGTTAGTTGGTATTTCTTGTAGTGATCTTACCTTCTTTAGCTGCATTAGTGGTTAGATTTGATCGACGAAGAGGAAAAAGCCGAACCATTAATGATTGAGTACTTAGGACGTGCCTAATTTGTCATCCTGATTCTGTTAAGGTATGTAAGAATTGTTTACATCATTTAACTTCAGGGGATTTCTGACATGCTCTGAAGTTTGATATATATACTGCTGTATTGTATATTAGCAGTAGTTTTAAGTAGTGTTGTATTTGAAGTGTTTTTTTTGTTTCTTCAGTGAATTGTGTACTGTTGAGAGGAAAATGATACATCAAATGGGAGAGGAGAAAGATGAGAGAGAGATCGCGAGGGAAGAGGAGATTGAAGGTGGATTATCAGATGATGCAGTAACACTAACAAGACTGCAACCATGGAATAAGCAGATTACAGTGAGAGGAGTAGTGACAAGTGCAATCATTGGCGCGATTTATAGCATCATTGCAATGAAGCTCAACCTTACTACTGGTCTTAGTCCCAATCTCAATGTCTCTGCTGCTCTTCTGGCCTTTGTTTTCGTTAGGAGTTGGAACAAAGTCCTTAAGAAATTCGGGTTTTCTCCTGTACCTTTCACTAAGCAGGAAAACACCATGATTCAGACCTGTGCAGTTGCTTGCTATAGCATAGCCATTGGAGGTTCAGAAACCCCCCACTTTCTGTCTCTATTATCTATATTTATTGCTGTAACTCGAATTCAGATATATATATATGATCATTCTGTTGTGTTTTCCTCCTTTCTTTGCTGAACAGGTGGATTCGGGTCTTACCTTTTGGGATTGAACAAGAAGACCTATGAGCTAGCTGGTGTTAACATGGAAGGGAATTCTCCAGAAAGTTACAAGGAACTAAAAGTTGGCTGGATGACAGCTTATCTTTTCCTCGTCTGTTTCGTAGGTCTCTTTGTGTTGATCCCCCTAAGAAAGGTATGAAAAAGGTTCATTTGTTTTGGTGCTTCCATAAAAATTGTTAGCTTTATATATTGTATTATTTGTACATGACAACGCGTGCTTATGAAAGCTAAACTTCTTATCTGCAGATACTCATAATCGATTACAATTTAGTATTTCCAAGTGGTATGGCAACTGCTGTGCTCATCAATGGATTCCATACAAGAGGAGATAAAATGGCAAAGTATGCACATAACTCATATATAACTCAAGCGGCAAGTTGCTTTATGCTTTAATAATCTTAGTAGTTATCCTTTCTGTAGTCTAGTGGAATTGCAGAAGTAGATTGAGCTGTGCTTGATTCCTAAGGGAAGAATACTCACAGCATAGGTTCTAATTTGGTTCAGGAAACAAGTACGCGGATTTTTGAAGTACTTTTCGCTGAGCTTCTTTTGGGGGTTTTTCCAATGGTTTTATACTGCTAAAGAGAACTGTGGGTTCATTCAATTCCCTACCTTCGGACTGAAAGCTTGGAAGCAAACGTAACCTTCCTGCATCATATCTTTCAGCTCAATAATCATATATACTAACTACTAGGAAAAAAATGTTGATTATGTTGCGATTTTGTGCAGATTTTACTTTGATTTTAGCATGACTTATGTGGGAACTGGGATGATTTGTTCTCATCTTGTTAGCTTGTCTTTGTTGTTTGGAGCCGTTCTTTCGTGGGGACTGATGTGGCCTCTCATAAACAAGCAAAAAGGAAATTGGTTCCCTGAAAGTGTATCAGATGAAAGCATGCAGGGTTTGAATGGCTACAAGGTTATTAAGCTCTCATTTCTTACCTGAACATCTTCTCTTTACTTTCAACTGATCACTAATTAATCAAAGAAACATGTTTTTGACAGGTCTTTATTTCCATTGCTCTCATATTTGGAGACGGGTTTTATAACTTCTTCAAAGTGATGGTTATCATCCTTGTAAATGTTCGTGGTAGAATGAGACAAAAGGCGGTCCTGAATGCAGGTGACTTTTCCGCTTTTCTGTTGTAAATTACAGACATGTCTTTATAGATTATACTCCCATCTGATAGAGATGAAAGTGCATTGTTTTTTATTTGTTGCAGAAACAATTGGTCAAAGCAAAGCTCCTAACATCGAAAGGCAGAACGAGGTGTTTATCAGGGAAAGCATACCAATGTGGGTAGCAGCCAGTGGCTACCTCTTCTTCTCCACTGTAACTGTCATTGCCCTCCCAATGTTGTTCCCTGAAATAAAATGGTATTATGTTATCGTAGCCTACATTCTTGCACCAGCATTGGCCTTCTGCAACGCCTATGGAGCTGGACTAACAGACATGAACATGGCATACAACTATGGCAAAGTAGCCCTATTTGTGCTAGCTAGCTTAGCAGGGAAAAAATATGGTGTAGTCGCAGGACTTGTAGGTGCAGGGGTCATCAAATCGATGGGCCTAGTTTCTTGTACATTGATGCAGGACATTAAGACAGGCCATCTGACATTATCATCACCGCGATCAATGCTGATCAGTCAGGCCATTGGGACAGTCATTGGATGTATTGTCACCCCTCCTAGTTTCTTCCTGTTTTACAAAGCATTTGATGTGGGAAACCCCAACGGCGAATATAAAGCTCCTTATGCTTTGATATATAGGAACATGGCAATCTTAGGGGTTGAAGGCTTCTCTGCTTTACCACAGCATTGTCTGCAGCTTTGCTGTGGTTTTTTCGCGTTTGCAATATTTGCTGACTTAATTAGAGATCTATGTCCTACAAAGATTGGAAGATGGATGCCACTTCCAATGGTTATGGCAGTGCCATTTCTAGTAGGTGGATACTTTGCCATCGACATGTGTGTAGGGAGCTTAGTGGTGTACGTGTGGCATCGGATTAATCCGAATCAGGCTGATCTGATGGTTCCGGCTGTGGCTTCTGGTTTGATCTGTGGTGAAGGACTCTGGTCTCTTCCTGCTTCATTTCTTGCTTTGGCCAATATTAATCCTCCAATTTGCATGACATTTTTGTCTTCCAAGAAATAGGACATTCTGTAATAGGAACACACATAATTTTGTTTTTGTTTTTGTTTCTTTTTTAACACTCTCAATAATGTATACATTTTCTATTCAGAATTTTAGATGCAGCACAAAATGCATTTCATCATCCTTAATTCAGCAATTTTCTAGAATTTCTAGTGTCTTATGCATTGATGATTTCTTTATGCTAGCTAAAGGATATGTTTAAATTCAACGGATTTATCCTTCATGATAATTTTTAAAAAAATAAACTCCGTAGTAAACTGTTCATCCCTTTGTCCATAGATTAAATTTTGACAAGGAGCATAACAGGGAAGAGCAGGACGACTACCGTCCTGACCATAATGATTAGAGTGATATACATATCGCTATGTTACTTGGACTCGAAAGAAGTGTGAAGCATCAAACTCACCCATTTTCTTGAAAAAAGTTATGTTTTTAGTTAAAAATGAAGTGTCCAAGTGTCGGTGTCAGTGTCCGACACATGTCGTGTCGACACGGACACGTGAGGTAAATGAAAGAGTCCGAGTAATAACATATGGACCTTCATAATCCATATTTAAATCTGACATAAAATAAAATTCAATATGAAAAGTTTGTAATTTGATCTATGTATGCATGAAGCCAATATATATAAAGAAAGAAAATACAACATAAATTTGTCTATGTCTATGAATAAGATAGGTCGATGATAAATAGTCAATGTATATCCCATGCATATCTCCTACTATCACTCTTTGTAGTACTACTGACTACTCTTACGATCTAATCTGTAACAATAGTGTACACATATAAAGTAAAATCTCAAGAATCATATACTTACTCCATTCCACAAATATTGTAAAATCTGCACTTATACACTACTTCGTATTTATCATGCTTGTTTGACCACGTATTATAATTGATATATTAAGTAAAAATATATTCATGTGATCCTGCTAGATTTGTCTCGTAAAATACTTATATAATATCAACTTTTTATAAATTTTACTCTTATATAATTATAAATATTTGACATATAAAATGTGCCTTGAGATGCGTAATTTCATCATCCTTGTTGCGTAATTATTAGAACGGAGGAAGTATTTTATCCAATCATTAAAGATGCTGTACAAATGAAAAAAAAAAGCAAAAAAAAAAAATAAAATTGAGAAGACAAACTTACAAAAATTAACCACACAAAATATTAAAAATGATCTATTTTATAAAGAGATTGAGTTTTTCCCCATATGCCTAATACTTCTCCATTTTTTTTCCCGACCAATTTTAAATACTTGCTTCATTTCTTTATTTGAAATTTTTTTACAATATTTAATTCATTTCTCTCAACAACTTTTACTTTTTTTATTCTTCTACCTACTCCACATCCTTTATATTTTATTACTTTTTCCTAAAACTCCGATTATGAATAAATAGAAAAGTATTTAAAAATAGAGGGAGTATTAAACGAACGGGGAACGACTCCATCAAAATAATCTAAACACAGGACATAGAGATGGATTAGGTATCATGCATAAATTATATCGATAAATACGGAGTATCCATTCATTCCTCAAAGTGTGTACCATGAGATAAGAAGCCGGAATTATGTAGGAATTGCAGAGTCAAATAATTTTTCAGTGTCACCCGAAAATTGCTTTGAGAGAATTACGTACATAGGAATACTCCGTAGCAAGTTGCAGAATTATCAATCCCGCTAATACAGCACACAGTTGAGTCAACTATACAACAATACTTGACATGTGGATTTGAATTTTGATTCCATCCTTTTTTTTTTTTTTTTTTTTTTTGATATTTTCCCAATTTTACAATTTTATAGAGTTGAAAAGTCACCAAATCTCACATCACAGTCTTTTTGTAACAAAGTTGTTATACATATACTCCATATTAGTAGGGAAGAGTTATTATTGCACAAAACAAAGTCCAAAAACTCCCACTCTTTTATCACTCATATTTTCTGATCTGACCAACATCACTCAGAAAACATGGGGGATGAGAGGAGGGCAGAAACCGAGATACAGCGGTTGGAGGTGGAGGAGGCTCAACATGAGGAGTCCGAATTCGACTCGAGGAAGAAAATCCCACCATGGAATAAACAGATTACGATACGAGGTTTGGTTGCAAGTACAATCATAGGTGTTCTCTACTGCATCATTATAATGAGGATAAGCCTCACTACTGGTCTGAGTCCTAACCTGAATGTCTCGGTTGCTCTTCTCGCGTTCATTTTTATACAATCATGGACTAAGATCCTTCAGAAGACATCGTTTTCGTCTGTGCCTTTTACTAGACAGGAAAATACCATGATTCAGACTTGTGCTGTTGCCTGCTACAGCATATCCATTTCAGGTCTGAAAATGCAATGCTGTCATTTTTGTTCTCAACAACGAAGTCACTTAGCTCAACGATTATTCTTTGTTCAACATTTGATTGCTTTGCAGGTGGATATGGGGCTTATCTGTTGGCACTTAACAAGAAAACATACGAGCTTGCCGGAGTAAACACACCAGGGAACCACCCAGGAAGTTATATGGAGCTAAAACTCGGTTGGGTGATTGGTTATAACCTGATTGTCTGTTTTGTTGGACTGTTTGTGTTGATCCCACTTCGGAAGGTAAATTAAGTTTCTTCCTTTCACACTTAGTTAATTGACTATATAGCGTGGCGAAAATGATCCCTTCACTAATGTTCAATCTTGATGTCTTGAAGATATTGATAGTTGACTACAAATTGCCCTTCCCAAGTGGCTTGGCAACTGCTGTTCTAATTAATGGATTTCATTCAAAGGGAGATAAACTGTCAAGGTATATCATCCACCATCTCTTTATGTTTGGCAAAATTGAAGGTGTTATTTTGGTGAAATTGTTAGGTGTTCATAAAAATGTTTTAAAAGTTTGAAGTAGCTCAATCATTTTCATGATTGATACATCAAACCGCCAAAAATAAAAAAACAAGAAAGTTCTTGTCAGTTGTTGTCACTGCTTGTATTTATTAGTTGGCACAAGAAGTACCAATGTACTTATGCTTATCTCAATAAACATGAGGCATAGTGTAGGTAAGGAAATATGGTCAAGTGGTGACCCTCAACAAGGTAGAAGGGGAAGGTAAATCTCGGTTATTAACTACTCCGTAAGATTATGGGCACAACCTCTATAAGATGCAGAGGGGAGATCACAAGGGGACCGAACCTTAACAATTTGCCCTTACCCCTCCCGGAGAAGTAGAAGCCATCCACATATAGTAGAACCCTTCTCTCCGGCAAAATCTCTTCATCTTGGCCAGATAATACTTATTTTGTAACTTAACAAGCTTCGAACTTAACTTAAAAAAGAATGCAATGTGGATGGACTTCAGAGTCCACCCCCTATGCATGATGAATCATCCCTCAATGTAGAAAGCATTGTCCCAGATTTCATCAGATTGTGAACCTCTTGAGCATAATGGAGAAAATGTTATTTTAAATGTTTTTAAAGTCCTCTTCACCCATTGACACGCCTAATTATGAATACATAAGTTAAAGCTGTTCAAGGTTACAACTCTGTTATACCAAGATTATGCTCATGAAGCAGGATCTATTAGTATAAATTTCGCTGAACAAAGAAATCAATCTAAAAATTTCCGAACATTTTATTAGTTCAAATCAATGCTATAGCCTAGACTATATCAAAACTTTGCACGTTGTTCCCAGGAAGCAGGTGCGAGGATTCATGAAGTACTTTTCATTCAGTTTCCTTTGGGGTTTTTTCCAGTGGTTTTTCACTGGGAAAGCAGGAAACTGTGGATTCAGCCAGTTCCCCACTTTTGGCCTTCAAGCTTGGAAACAATCGTAATTTCTTTCTTCCCTCGTCAAACTAGAAATCCTACTCGCAATACAACCACATTCCTGCTTGACTTGCCTGATTTACTTTCTGCGCATATTACTGCAGATTTTACTTCGACTTCAGCTTGACTTATATTGGCACAGGGATGATTTGTTCTCATCTTGTTAATCTGTCTTTGCTTCTGGGAGCCGTGATCTCATGGGGCATTATGTGGCCACTCATCAGTAAACTTGAAGGAAATTGGTTCCCTGCAGGTTTACCAGGTTACAGCATGCAGGGACTCAGTGGCTACAAGGTAACTGTCTCTGCCACAGCTCCGCCCTAAAAACTAAGTGACCTCAAATATCATTAACCTTTAAAGCATATGAATCCTCAATTCAAATCCTGAATATTTAGTAGGGAAACATATTTCCATAACTGATCTCTAACAGGATAACTTCTGCAGGTATTCATTTCCATCGCCCTCATTTTTGGCGATGGGTTATATATCTTCCTCAAAGTAATTTATATTATAATCAGAAACATTCATGATAGAACAAAAATCCAGACCCCCAATAAAGGTAAATTTTATCTTAAGAAGTTCATACTTCAAATACAAGTCCCTTAATTTTGTGTTAGTAGTAGAAAATCATCTGTACCAAGCTGTAAAATAACCACATTTTAATGCACAGAAGATTTGTTTTTGTTGCAGATGATAATAATCAAAACATAAATCCTGATCTCCATAAACAAAATGAACTTTTTGTAAGGGAAAGGATTCCAATGTGGATTTCAGGCGCTGGATACATCCCCCTCTCCATCGTCTCCACCATCGTGATTCCTTTTATGTTTCCCCAGATTAAATGGTACTATGTCATTGTAGCATATATTCTCTCTCCAATTATATCTTTTGCCAATGCATATGGAGCTGGTTTAACTGATCAGAACATGGCATACAATTATGGGAAAGTTGCTATTTTCATCCTGGCTGCCCTTGCTGGGAAAGACAATGGATTGGTAGCAGGGCTTGTAGGCTGTGGCGTCATCAAGTCAGTTGCCTTTGTTTCTTGCACTCTAATGCAAGATTTCAAAACAGGCCACATGACCCTATCATCCCCTCGCTCAATGCTCATCAGCCAAGCGGTGGGCACCGCAATTGGATGCATTGCAGCTTCTCTAAGCTTCTTCTTGTTCTACCAAGCATTCGATGTGGGAAATCCTACCGGAGAATACAAAGCACCTTATGCCCTAATTTACAGGAACATGGCAATTTTGGGGGTTCAGGGATTCTCGGCACTTCCTCAACATTGTTTGCAGCTCTGCTACGGGTTTTTTTGCAATAGCAGTAGGACTAAACCTGCTGCGAGACCTACTACCATCCAGGATTGGAAAATTGATGCCACTTCCAATGGTTATGGCAGTGCCATTTTTGGTGGGAGGATATTTTGCAATTGATATGTGTGTGGGAAGTTTGATAGTCTTTACATGGCAAAAACTTAACCCAAAGAAGGCTAACTTTATGATTCCGGTTGTTGCATCAGGTTTCATTTGTGGGGAAGGGATTTGGAGCCTCCCCGCTGCTCTTCTGGCTTTAGCCAAAGTTAAAGCTCCAATATGTATGAAATTTTTGGCTTCCTCGGCCTCCTAGATGAATTTTTATAGGCTTTTTTATAATTTTATTTATACATATAGACATATAGTTTGTGACAATGGAGTGAATTAACTCCAAACATTAGATAATTCTGATTTTTACACTAATGTTATATTTGTTGAGTCTCAACTCAGAATTCTAAGACATTCCATTTCACCAAAGCACATTGAAATTAATTTGGGGATGATACCATGAAAAAAAAAAAAAAAAACAAACAAACAAACTAGAAGAATGTCACAACTCAAAAGTGAGCACCAAAAATTATTCCTTTATAAACTAGAAAATCAAAGGAAAATTCTGCCCATCACAGGCTACACGAGAGACATATATTTGGCGAAATTCTAAGTGCCAATTGCTACACAAGTAAAATTGATTTCCCCTGGAAATTCTTCATAATATACATTAATGTGTGTGACCAACATAGCTATGCTACACAACCCAATTAGAGGGGAAAATAAAGCATCCTGATAATACAATCGATACATTTAACATAAATTAATCATCCAGTGATTACACCAGCCAAAACATCACTCTTACCTCGAGCAAAAATTGTGTATACTAAACGAATTGCATCCAGCCAACCATCCAAAGATTCCCATGAGTCAGCTACCTAAGATGTCCAATGACAAAATAGTAGTCAGTACCGTGTTATGATCATAGTTAAATGAGCAACTCGACTCGTGGAGAGGGAAAAAGAACTGAGAGATGCATGGAAATATCAAATATAAAAGATGAAGGAAGTTGCTAACCAAGTAAACAGGTCCATGTACAGTATCAATAGAGAGTCCAGCTCCGGGTGGCAAAGTAAGATCAGCACATGCTGACACTGAAACAATATCAGGAATGTCAACTTTGACAGCTTTATTTTTAGAATTTGCTGCATCTACTGGCTTGCCAGAAAGACTTTGTCGTGATGTCTTCGGTTCAGGTACAAGCTGCATAAGAAAATGATGGTTCAGTGAGAACTATTACTCTCAGCAAACCATAAAATGGCACAATGGTTAAAACTCTCATCATAATGAGGCATTCTGTTTCAGGAAATCCCAACGTAATCCCACAGCCTGGGGTGAAGTGCCGAAGAGTATGTCATACATCTCCTCACATAATGAAAAAAAATTCTCAGGGAACAACAACAATCAACTTTAGGTATGTATGTTTACAGCAAAAGAAAAAACTTAGGAAATATTTAGAGACTAATGGGCATTCTGTTTCAGGAAATCCCAACGTCAAATATAAACAAGTTTTACAAAGCAGACAGCATTTGGCTATATAATGCTCTAAACACAATGTGACTGAGACATCAGATATGTTCAAGCAGAAAGCATGGAACCTTATTTTTTTATGAGCTACTAATTCAACATTATTGCCAGTCCAAATTCCAGAAATGGCAAGGCAAACATTCACTTTACTTCCCTCAACCAAGAGACATTGAAATTACCTGATAAAGGCCCTCATGGTTAAGGACAAATTGAGTTCGCTTCCAATCACTGTGTGGGGCAATTGGATTGCCTGGTGGAGGTGCTGTCAGATATCCCACTTTAAGATAGGGCAAAGGAAGCTGTAAAAAAGGAAAATAGGCTTGGATCATATTATGACAGAAGATAAACACACCGAAAAAAGTGAAGCTAGTGTTAATATCAGGGAGTAAAACAAACAGGTGAGTAGCCCAGCAATTCAACTTATCCCTAACACATATCTCAAATTCTCAGGTCATTAGCTTCAGCTCTCACACTCCTTTTTATCACAGCCAATCTTATGTTACTGCATAGAAATGCATTTTTATTAAATCTGTCTAAAACGACTCCCCATCCTTGATATACTACATATCTCATAAAAGAAAGAAGTGAAAATAAATCTATCAACAAGCCATAACCCAATTGTCCTTAAAAGGTTGCGATTTTCAAGAAACAAAATTTTCAAGAAACGTCTCTGCTTTTCCCTATTTTGTTTCTCTTGACATCCAAGAGAGATACTCTGGGGATTTCCCCTAACATAGAGTATTTGGTAACTTGCTTCAAATATAGGGAATATCTATTGAGGGGAGGACATAGAGTCAGAGTAGCATGGAAAGTGAATGGAATTTCAACAAAATGGAGTATGAACTCTGATAACTCTCACAGTCAACTTAAATGGTGAATGTAACTAGAATCCTTAACACTTTCAATTATGTTTATGCAAAACAAAACCTCTTACCATAGAACGAACCAGCCTCAGTGCACTGCGGTAAACCTACAAACAGAAGTGAAAAAAACTGTCACAATTACAATTCAACAACGAATTATGCCAAAGAATACATAATTATAGTGTCACTGGTTGCAACAGGGATACATGCTACTATGCTAGCTTAGCATAGCAATTGTGCGAAATAATTCTTTCTAACATTTCTCCATAAACAAAGAATATAATTTAGCATCCTGATTATACGAAATACCAGGATGAAAAAGATGAAGTCAAGAGCCCAATAGGTACAACAGATAATAACGTACTCAGAAATCCTGCTAAAGCAAATCCAGGAAGGATAAGGTATATGCAGCCATAAGCCATCATAAAGAACAGGAACCTCTCAAGGTGATAAATCATGAGAACCCTTAAAGAAAAAGGAAAAAAAGAACAAATCAAAATTGCAGAGGGCTTACCGAGTAATTTGGCTTCAATGCATGAGCAGCTGCAATATAGACAGCACACTGACTATACAAATCATTAGGTGAAACATCATTATGGCTGACTGATCCCCCTATTCTTAGCAAGTCCTCAGCTAAACCATACTGCAAAATCATAAAATACATAACTTGCCCATTCATACAGTAGGCTCACTGACCGTGTTCCTTTTTTATGCAAATTGAGATAATAATAAGAGAGATGAAAGCAGCATTAGACATGCAAAAGTTGTTAAATCAAATAAGATTTTTCAAGGGACAAACCAAAACAGTCCCAAGGTTGTAAATAGCCCTATGAAAGTCAAACTGCAATTGAATTGCTGCCCGGAACTGCATTAGGTGTAAAACAGGGAATCAATATAGTGACAAAGATTCAGTAATATTCATAAATCACACAACTAAAATCACTAGGATATCTTGGGTTCATCCAAGCAGTATGTTTGCACCTTACTAATTGCTGTCTTTACAATATTATGTTTTTCCTTAGCAGGAACTATTGCACTGAGCTCCTGTATCACAAAAATAACGAATAGTAAATACCAAGGTCTGTGAGCATCATATTGCCAATACCATTATACGGTATAATAATATACAATGTTCCAAAAGGCCACTCCTTTAGTTACTTCTCACTGCTCATATAGAGAGATGAAATACATTACCTGCAATGCTAGTCCCCAGTTGTTAAGTGCCTGAAAAGGGAGAATGAAATTATCACACTAATGAGTGCTGATAAATAATAAATAGAAGATAACCTAGAAACAAATAATTCAATGTTACACACAGCTAAAAAAATACTTTTCTTGGCTGAATATAAACCAAAACAAAAAGGCAATTTACCTGGGGACTATTCCAATTCAACTGGACGGCTTTTCCATAGTACTCTGTGGCCTGAAAAGCAGAAAATGTTGTCAGCAGGTTACTAAATTAATCAGTGATGCAAAGAAGAAGCCCCCCACTGCTTCAGAAATTTATGGCTGAGACGGCCTCTGGAAACAGTATGACACATTGACGGGCTAAAGGACAATCACAAAAACACAAGAAGAATTTTAACGTGAAAGCATGACCAGAAATAAGCACTACAGAGTCCAGACCTTTCTCCAAAAATTAAGTCTTTGAACTTAATACTAAACTAGCTCAAGAGAGAAAAAGGATTTGGAAGTTGCAAAAAATAGACAGAAGAGAAATTTTGCAAGAGTGTGTAAATCTTCAGGAAAACCACTTAAATATGAACAGAGTAAGAGTATAAGGATGTTGCTGTAGGGTGGAATGCAGATTATGATACAAATAAATTGTACAGAGCAAATCTGCATATTTCTTAGTCCACCAGTAACAGAGTTGAATTAAATATCCATAACAAGTCTATCAGTGTATAGAGCTAGGGTTCAACTTAATTGCATCTTCAAAAATTGGAGATTAATGAAAGCCAAATGCCATGACAGGCAGGGTGTTGTTTTCTTAACCATCAGACGATCAAGATTACATCAACCATGGCCAAATAATAGTATTAGATAGAACAGACATTCACATATACAGATGACAAAGCAACAAAAGACATTCACATATACAGATGACAAAGCAAGTCTATCAGTGTATAGAGGAATCAGACTGTACAACAGGCATTCACATATACAGATGACATAGCAACTACTGTAAAGATAGAAAGCTAGTGCACCTGCTTCCACAAGTCTTCAGCCTCCTTTGTACGACCACGCATTCTTGCTCGATCAGATATAGCAATGGCCCAATTATAGTATGCCTGCATGACATATTGATAGATTAATCAGCATGGTAATACGTTGCTCTAAAATAATATGATTGGTACAGAAGCTGCATAGCACAAGCCACTATCAGATCCAAAATTAGGGTGAAAGGATACATAATACCACATTATCACCAGTCCAACACCACCACCCCCAGTGCAGAGCACGTTAAGTTTGAAAAGGTGGAATCAAAACCTAGTGACCTAGTAATCACAGCTAAATATCACTTAATAGAATATGCAAACATACATCATGAAGGGTGGGACAAAGACGAGTAGCTTCCTCGTACTTTTTGCAAGCCTCCTCGAGCAGTGCATCTTTAGAAGGTGAAGCAGAGTCAGGATCAACATTATCTGCACTTTCCTGAACACAAATTCACAGAGATCATCAGAAAAGTAACTCGGATCTAATGCATCCCACTCTTGACTTAAAAGACATTATGCTTGCAGTTTCAACTCATGGTACCATAGCCTTTGACTCCTTGTCAGTCAAATATTATAAAGAGGAAACAAATACAACTCAAAATATATATTGACTCACTATCATGAATTGAAATGCTCAAAAAGAAAACAATGAAGAAGAAACCAAGAGAAGAGAGAGTGATTTAAGGATCAAATTACAACCTGAAGTACCAAAGCCCAGTTGTAAAGGGCATCGTAATCTCCTGAATTTTTCTCTATCGCACTAGCATACCTGCAGTGCAGTCAGAATAAGATTACTATACTCGGGAGCATGGAATTAAAACTCAGCCGTTCTGTTATATAACAGCCGTTATGTAACGGATTTTGGATTTGTTGTTCCACAAAACCCCGTTATATAACACCGCGACAAAAATCACATCTTTCAACCGCATCATCCGTTTCCGTAACGATGCCTCGCCGCATAAGAACGTTTTTAACCCGTTACACCCGTTAAATATTTTAGTAATTGATTATATACATATAGTCCATAAAACATGCTATTTAGTAAATTTTTGTTCACAAAATATGTTACCTGCTTTTATTTTAATAAATATGGTTATGTTATGTTCAAAGTATACTTATTTAGCTTGAAAACTATAAACATCACTTAAACACATTAATGTGAATCCGCATTTGCCGCGATCCGTTTTATTCATCTGTTACAAGCCGTTCCCGCGGCAACACAACCGTTGCCGCGGTCACATCCGCAATTTTTTTCATGCTCAGAAGTACAAATTATAGAGATGAGAAAAGGTTCAAATTCGTCCTAAACCTATCTACATCACCGCATAAAATGCCTTTACATGGTACAAGAGATAAAAATATATTCATCATATCTATAGTAGCTCTAAGTAATCTACAAGAAGAGCATAGCTTACCTCCTGGCAGCATAAGTAAGAATCTTTTGGCGAGATCGACCTTCCTCATCAACACCCGTTACGCTATTGATAAGTTCCATAGCAGCATGGTTCTGGTATAAACTATCTTCACTGATGAAAACAAATATTTGAAAATTCTCAGCTCCATAGCTATCAATACTTTGCATGCTTAATCTTATAGAATGAGTATGTAGCCATGATATGCCTATTAATCTAACTCATGCAAAGGCCTTAAGGGTTTAGGAATAATTTGTTTAATATTGTGTGCATGAAATAGGAAGAAGGTGAAAGAAGATACGAGGCCAGATGAGTTTTGAGACAGTGTTTATTGTAAGAAAATACTTCATTAGGTGATAAAAAAGAAACAAAAAGGCAGTAAACCGGTAACTACAGGTCTTTCAACTGACAATATTAGGCCTAATATATGGTGCAAATCTTAAAAGTTGCATCCTTCATGGTATGCAAATGTGCTTCCTAGTTAGCAATCAATACAAGAAAATAATCCCTTCTATTTTATATCCTTGCACGCAGAATTCTTTGCTATACGTAAAAGAAGCACCAAACGTTAAATTAATCCCCCATATCCATAAAGCACCAACGATGGAAGTCAGTCCATAAGGCCCAATCCCATCACAAACGTCTGTTGCACACCGACATTTTGTCTCCATTGACTGTTTTGGTAACTGTGGCACCAAACCAAAACAGTCGACCAAGCAAAGCAACCCCCCCCCCCAAACACAAATCGAAAATGTCATCTACTGCCCCGCAAAAATACCTTGATAAAAAATCCTTGAGGAGGCAGAACACTTCCTCCATCCTACAATAATATGCTAACCCTGCTTTTCATCAAGGTCTAAACTATGTTGTGAACTTCGACCTTTAAATGCTCAAAAGGACACACTCTTACTACTCCATATTCATCTAAACATATATGTTTTCTCAAAAAATTAATCATCCTCTTTCCAAATAGGTAACACCAATGATAAAAGTTCACAAGGTTCAATCATGAAAGTTAATTGCAACCAATTATTTCAGAACCGAAGGACATATATATCCTAAATTCAACTACTGTTACAATGCAGATATCAGAGATATGATCAATAACCTGAGTTCTAAGATACCCTAGCAAGATTACAATTTCCAAGTTAATTGATGAATAACCCAAAACTAAGACAAATTCCCAATATTCCCAGCAAATCAATTACAATTCCACTATGAATTACATTCCGAAACCAACCATATAATATAATCGAAATTAAACCAGCATAACACTGAAAAATCATAGAAAGAGAAAGAAGAAAACCTAAGAGGAGAGGCAGAATCAGCAGCAACAGGAGTAGAATTGTTAGAAGTTCCTTGATCTCCCTTCAAACCACTCAACAATTCTCTCATCGTAAAGGTTCGACTACCTTCATCCTTCTTCAATTCGGGTTGACCCGATGATTCGTCGTTTGATCCGGAAGGAAGAGACTCGGGTTCGGGCACCTCGTGTTTCGGATCCTTGTCGGAAGCAACAGGCTCAAGTATGGCTTCAACTGCGTCGTTTGATTGCTGAATGGCGCCATTTTCCTGCGGATCTGTAGCAGGTTCTAATGCAGTGGGATGGTGTTCGGGGGATTCTTCTGAAGGTACCGCCATTGTTGAAAGCTTCGAGATTTGATGGAGTTTGGTGATTGATGGGGAAGAGAGAGAAAGATGGAAGGAGAAGAGAGGTAATGGTGAAGTTTATATATGGTGATGTGTTTGATTTGTATCAAAATTTTACAAGGTGTAGGAAAAGGAACGAGATCTGGAGTAGACTGTTTTTTTGGCTTTTGCACTCACAAAATTAACATTGCAAGAATGTGCTTCAAAAAAAAAAAAAAATTTCTTAATGATGGATCTTAGTTAGAAGATGGGTTGCAGCAGGAGGTTTGGTTAGACACGACATGAAAATTAATCGATCCGTCGCTAATCTTTCACAAGTATTATATTTTGATAGGAGAGTCATATTGGTGGGTCATGAGTCGTGCATGAACATCATTTTAAAATTTTAATACGAACCTGACATGAGCACAATCGGTTGGCTCACTTATCTTTAGCCTATATTGAGGTTTATTGGCATGACATAGCAAGGTACATACACTACATTTATGAAAGATTGGCACAAGTGGCCCATTATTATGACTATTTCTTGGCCCTAACTAAGCACGACTCGCTTGAGCACGAGATACGCTGGCATGACATGTAGGCATACAGGACAATATCATGCTCATCTTTAGGGTTTAACTATTGAGCTTTCGAATTCTTCTCTCTAGTAGATATAGGTAAATAGGTAATAAAGGGAAAATTCCTATAGATTCAAGCCAGATAATTTAAACAAAATAAGTTTAGAAAAAATAGTTTCAAATACAAAATAATACAAGTATGAAAAGTTTAAACAGCGTAACATAAGTTCAAAATAAATTTGAACATAATAAAATAAATTACTCATACAATTATACATATTCAATATATATATATATATATATATATATATATATATATATTGGAGGGAAGTGAAGATAAACATTTGTTAGCCATAGCTAATTTTCTCGGTTAAAAAAAAACGATTTCCACCAAGAAAATGACTACATAACCCTGACCTCCATCCCCACCAGGCCACCACCACTGTAACTCCATCAGGCCCCATCACCACCTTCACAACCAGTCAGGAAGGTCAACGCTTCATTAGTTGATCATTGATGGGAAAGTGACTCAAGGTCAAGAGAATTCTAACATTAATCCACTTGCAATGTGATTCACCATATTTGGAATTGGGATAAGAGAATAGGTGGTGATGATAGAAGTGGTTGATGAGCATATCAAATCATGTAGGAAGCTCATAGTTTAACGAATATATCGTATCGTATGATCGAATAAGAAAGATGCTACTCTATAATCACATTGAAATTATTAGTTTAATTCGAAATACAAGGAAAATTACACAAAAATTACATGATACTATTTTTCTCACGACATAAAATTAGTGCATTAGTTGATTGTATAAAAATATGCGGAGATCTTTAGCTATAAACACATGACAACCTGACAGATTTTGATTATGTGGTGAATGTGATGAGATTCTTCGACAACTACTCTTATTTTGCAATGAGACATAATTCAATTGTTTATTCACGTCCTTTTCTATTTTTTTGGACAAGATTTTTCTATAACTTTGACTCTTTGAGCATCAAAAAAAAAAGGTAGGCAGTCCGTCATTTTTATTCATAAAAACAAACTACTCTATCCTTATCTGTTTACCAAGCCACAAAAATCATCTTCCAAAGTATTTTTTATTTAATTTATATTGTTCGACTTTACCTCAGCTTATTACTTTATTAGCATGAAGCATCATGGTATTGCTAGTTCAAACTATAATACTATATTTTGGTAAGAGTATAAAACGATCGTCCTAAAAATATTATGCAATAGAGATTATTGACTACTGAGTAGATAGTTAGATATAAAAATGATAACTATTTTACTTGTAAGTGAATGCTGTAGACGGATAGCTGCTTAAGTTCATCCACAAAAAAAAAAGGTAAAAGTAAAACTAATGGATCAAAGAATGTGGAAAGACTACAAAGCTTACCAGTTTCATGGATTTTGGAATTCCGCCTCCATCGCTCAGTTGAGCGCGGGCAGTATAACATTGACATATTCCATACTTAAGGGAGCATACAGAGGTGTATCAGTTATGAAGTGCTTTTCTTTCCAAAGCAGCATCTAATGGATACATAAGTCTACATTGGTTAAGGGGAGATCCCCTAACCAAAATAGTAAAATACAACAAATAAATCAGGAAAAGAAAAAATAAAAAGAAACAAAAACAGTGTCCCAAACCCAAATTAGGGTGTAGTTATATTTTGTCATGCAAAGTCACCACCAAGTCATGAGCATCATCCAACAGCTTCCAGACATCCAAATTCCCGGCCATGTTATTACATTCCCTTATTATTTCATCCATGCTGTCGTATTTCTCTAGTATTAGCTTCCTTCTCTGCAGCACACATGCTGCTACAGCGTAGAGAAGTAGATCGTCAGTGGGAGGGGCTCTCAGCCGCATTTTCCCCCATGCTGACTTGCTGATCCCGGCCCTGATTGCAGTCTGATCAGCCCACATGACCTCCCAGAGACAAAGTGTCTGCTCAAAAGTCAACTCTCTCCGAAAGAGGACCACTACCATTCTGTACAAAAAGAAACAGTCTTCTGCTTGAAGCTTCTCTAAATGTCTATAAAGATGTGAGTCTTTACACTTGATGATCTTGGATATAAGACCCAGCTGCCTTCTAATCCCTACCTCATCAAGCCGGAAGTTGTGCCTTGCTTTTTTCATGAAACCAACAAAGCACCAAAACGCCTCATGATCCTCCTCTATGACTGATATGATTGGAGAGAGAAGATCGCTCATCCCTTGGCAGTAGCCAGTCTCAGGATCATAAAGTGCGTAAGCTTCAAGTATAGAAACGAGACGAGTAGCATGGTATATCATGCATGGCTCTAAGTGATCATATTCCTTCAAGCCAACTTTCTCAGCTTGTTGCATAGCCTTGGCTTCTGAGACTGCAGCCTGAGAGGGGCTGTATACGATCCATTCAGGATTTGCTCGAAGAGCATCAACACGGATAATCCTCTGCCATGTGGCAAAATCTTCAGATGAGCAAAAATTCAACCCAGCCCCGGTTTTCGAAGGAGAAGAAATTGTATTTTCATTCAGATCGTTTCCTTCAAATTCTTCAGCGCTAAGAAAAGGTACACTATCAACTTCAGATGACTCAGAATCAGATGTTTCCGAACTGGCGCCAGAAGCCTCTTCACAGGTCAGCACAATCTTTTCAGCTTCTTCAAATGAAGTGGCGGAAGGTAAAATCTCAGGATCCCAGATAGGTCCATCAGAGTCTGATGGGTTATCCCCGCCATTTGAAGATCTTGCACTGCTTAGGTCATCCGAATCAGGAGTGTCCGAAACTTGGCTAAAAAAACCACCACTACCACCATTGCTATTTCCACCAGTATCATTCCCCTTAAAGCTTGCGGCACTGCGTCTTAGAATTCGACGACATTGTTTTCGCAAGTTTTCATATTCTTTCCTGATCAGAGGCAATAAACATCAAGCAATGAATCCATGAGCAATGTGAGGATAAAGGAGAATATCACAAATACAAAGGATGCAAAGTACCTTTTCTGGTTTCTAGCAGAGTCTCTTTCCTCCTTCGTGCTGTTCAAGTCATAACTGCTCCAATAAAAAGGAACTCAGTGTTATTAAACTTCAAACAAAAACCAGCATAAAAAATTAAAGCCACAAATTTGAAACACGTAGCATAGCACCAAATCTCTACAACCAACTTCAAAGGAAAAAAAAAAAAAAATTAGATAGCTATGCCAAAACAATGGAATCACAAGAACAGCCTCTTTGCAGTTGCTTTAATTTGATTAAGGGAGCCTCTTTACAATTGTGCACTTAAGGAGTCTTTGTAGAGGCATATAGGTCAAGGTATGGTGTAATAAAGATACAGCTAAAAAAAGTAACTTATTAGTGAACCCACCTAACGCATAGAAACTATAGCTAAACTGTAGCCTTGAGCACCACTTGTACAACAAAAGATTTTAAGAAGCACAATTATTACAAAATAATTTCTAAAAATACAGGGGAAAAAAAAAAAGAGAGAGAGACATACTACTTCTGCAGTATCAAAATACTTGCCAAATTTAATTATTACACTCACTATAGTAGTAAGTAAAATTATAAGAAATTTATTTTTGACATTAACCTAGCACTGTTGTTTTCATACCATAACCACAAAAACATTTTTGATTTGACTAATTAACAGTCAAAATTAGCGAGCTTTAACCAGCAGACTCAGATATCAGGGAACAATAGGATTAAACATGACAATATGAACATGCGGGAATCTATAGAAATAATCATGAGAAGCACAAGGGTAAGAGTTGCTTGAAGACACAGTAAAGTGCTTGTTGGTGGAGACATAATTAACATAGACATTGATACAGCTTTTTTTGCTTTGTGGGGACATAAATCAGATACAGTAATTAGTTATGAAATCAAATCAGGTAAAAGGAAGCAATCCTGAGGTTAATACAAAAAAGTGAAGACTAAACAATTGACTTCTAGTCTTTCTATACTTACACTCCAAGAAGAAAGGGCCAAACTTCTGCTCTGATATTGGGATCTACACCCTGCAACAATGACATGAAACATGAGCATTCCGAACAGCATTTCGAAAATAGCTCTGAAATTAGCACCACAAGTACAACCACTGACTAGGCAAACGACTTACTCCGCTTCTCACTCTCTTCAAAAGCTTCACTCCACCATTGATCAATTTACCATCGGATCCAAATAGATGTTTCCATTGCTTGGATAGAAGAGCGCGTTTTCTCCTCCGCCTAGACCAAGGAGATTTAAGACTTAACCTGTACATAAAACAGACACAAAAGGATTGAACTTAGCTTCAGAACACAAACAATTACAGAAGAAAACAATCACTCAAGTCTCATCATATCTTACCCTAGAATAAAATGATTATACATTTCCATACTAAATCCAAAGCAGAAGTCTTTCATAGGAAAATCTTAAAACTTGAGATACACAATGATAAATTTGGTGAAGTTTGTTTGTCAAACATTGTTTGACCTTCTAAGAGTGATAGTTCCAACTTCCAACATCTTTGAATTAGTCTTGTGTAGATGTTCTCATCCACAGAATGGGTCAACAACGAAAGATTAGATCTTAATCACACTAAACTGATTATACTAGGTTAAATATCAAAGCACATTAACAAAATTTGCAAATCATCCCACATTCCCACTCAAATACTACACAATATAACCCCAGAAATCTTTAATTTCGTGAATATTTATGAAAATAATAAAAATCTATAAATAGAAAATACACAAAGGTGGGAATTAAAATGGTCAAAATTTGGCAGCGTAATTGAAACTAATATCTAATAATACTAAGCTCATTTCCAGAAATTAAACGGGTCAACACGAAATGAATTAAAAACAAAAAAAAAAAAAATTGAAGTAAGCAATTCAACTGTAAAGCAAACTAGCAAAGCAATTAAGTAACAAAATTCCAGATCTCGATCTCAAATCAGTAAAGTAAAAATAAACAAACTCACCGATCACTGGAAACTGGGGAAGAAGAAGATGAAGAAGAATTAGTAACTACGAAAAGCACCGATCTCAAGTGTATCCACGAAGAAGAAGAAGGCGACGGCGAAGACGACGACGAAGAAGACGACGGCGTAGAAGTATGACTTCGCCGGAGAGATCTCAACAAATGTTTTTGTTCCGAAATCATATCTTAATCTTAATTACTACTAAATTAAACTCCTAATTGAATAATTATACTCTCTGATTAACTTCCAAATCTGGTTTATCTCCCAATAATCGATGATCAATTCAAGAGTGAAAATGGAGGCGGCCACGGCGTTGCAAGCCGTGGCCGTCACAGGAGGAAGCTAAGCCAACATCATACCAAACTGTAACACTTGCGCCGCCGCCGTTGTCGCCGGAAAAGTTGTAAGGTTGAATAAAGGAAGGAGTAACAGCATGTGAGATGGAGAAGGGTAAAATTGTCAAATTGTTGATGGAATTAGCATAGTGGGATAGAATCACCACCATCACCAACTGAAAAAACCCAACCTTGTTGTTGTTGTTCTTCTTCTTCTTCCTTCCAAAGTACCCCAACTACCCTTTACTCACTTTCTCTCTTTCTTCGCTTTTTCTCTTTATTTCAATTATACTGTTATTTCTTTCTCTCTCTAACCACTATTTTTTGTTTTTTCTCTCTCTATTTCCTCCCCTGTTAGTTACTACCGTCACGGCGTTACTACATATTTATATGCGGTTTGCCCGCTTGGAGAAGCGTAGAATAAGACCGATATGTCTTGTATAAGACGAGTGTATTTGAATGTCTGTGTATAAACACACGATAAATGTATTTGTATGTAAATCTTACGCGTTATAAAATTGTAATAAAAAAAGATTATATATGTTGTACGAGTATATTGTAATATGGGTAATGTTATATATAGCCCTTATGTAGCCATAAGGGCTATATATAAGCATTAAATATATCTTGGAAATTGTATAAAATTAGGAATTCATGACATAAACACGCGTAAATCAGTGTTATTAGTGTTTATATTTTAATGATTTCTTAACTTTTTATGATTTTCAAATGTAAATTTAATGCTTATATGTAGCCTTAAGGGCTATGTATAACATTTCCCTTGTAATATTCATTTCAGGTAAAATATAATTATGTGCAATCTCATTAAATTTATTTGGCTTTGTAATATTCCATATCAATTTTTTCAATTTGCAAATTGGTGATTGATAATATTAGTTATTTTAAATATCATGTCTCTTATTACAACTTAAAACTATGTTCCCTTCACTTTTTTTTTTAAATAGATGTTCCCTTCACTTCATTTGTACTTAACATATAACCTTTTTTTTTCTTAACTAAATTTATTGTCGTTGAATTTTAATAAGCCAATTTCATTATTCTTCCTTTTCACTCCAAAAATTCTTTTTCACAGTCTTCGAGACATATTTTTATATCATTAATATATCCAATTTAATTATAATATTTCAAATCACCCATCATGAATTAGCGATTACACGTATTGTTTTAAGTTGTTGTGGTCTGCTCTGCTGAGTGTAAATAAGATGCTCTACTGACACCTGTTTTGCTCTGTTGAAATCTATTTTGCTCTACTCAAAAACTTTAAAAAAGGGGTAGAAAACCTAATTATAACATTATATATTTTGTAAATTTGTATCACCTTTTCAACTTTATTTATTTATTTATTATTTCAGAATATATGAGTTAAATACTTGGAAGTAGGGAAAATTTAAAATTTAGGATTTAGAATTTAAATGTAATATCAAAGAAGCCTCTTAGGCTCTTACCAAGTGAACCAAACTTTATCTTAGGGGCTAAATTTAATTGTTTTCCGAAGAAATGATTAAGGGTTAGCACAAGTGGAGCAAGTAGTGGAGATAATGAATTAAATTAGAATGAGACTATGTCATGATCGTAAGTATTACACACATTGAAACACATAAATTATAAGTATTTAGAAAGAACTAAAGTACAATTATAAAATACGCAATAAGACAACACGATCCCTCGCATATGCAGTAAATATAAAGTCCGTATACAGAGTACAAGTTATCATTGAAAGAAAAAAAAGGGCGGAATAGAAGCATGGTAGTGATTAGAAGGAAAATAAGTTCCGGCAATTAGCGCATATATTGGGGAATTCATCCCTTTCACACACTTCACTTTTATCATGCGCAGTTCCAAAACACCAAGTGGATCAAGTTTCCCCTTTCTTTCTTTTTCTTTCTTTTTTAAGCTTTATTTTTAATTTTTTAATTCAAAATAAGCATACGTAAAAATTTGTGCTTGATAAGGAAATCTAATGATGAAAGATGATGAGGATAAAGGGGCCCAACAACTCCATCCATATTTGACTTCAATGTCGACGTTTTTTTTTTGGTTTTTGATCGCCGAAGCCCTATAATCTATGGTTGTAGTAGTACAAGGATGCCCTTTTATTACTTTCGCTTTGTGCGTCTTTTTGCTTAAATTCTCCTTCTATGTCTTTTCTTTAGCCCATTTTTTCAGGCCCATTTCCCCCCCTTTGTGTTCAACATTTGAATAGTACATTGACTCGAGGCCTCCAGGGTGAGCTAGTTGAATTGAATGTTAAACAAAAATCTAACCGAATACTCGGTAGAAGAATAGAATTGACAACTTGACATGATGCTTCCGACTTCTAACTTCTGACTTGACCTCTTTTTATCATAGTTGTTTTTCTTGTAGCCCTTTTATTATGTATTTTCGCTAAAAAGACTTTAAATTAACGAGAATTAAGAATGACAAATAAGTAAAAGAAAGATTTATATTAAGATTTATATTTATTTATTTATTGGTAGGGAGGACCCTGACCAGGCCTCAACTCTCACGGTTTTGTTGGTCTAGTATTTGCGGCATAGGCACTTGGGAGTAGAAAAGAGGGTAAAGGGGATCCCTACCCCAACTATCCTTACTTTATAGGATTTGAACTCTAAATCGCTATGATTTGAGATGAGAAGTGAGCCAAAACTTTGCTGATAATTTATATTTAGACAAAAGACTTTAATTTAAGATAAAATGGGATTTTTACTCAAGGATGGCAGGAAGAAGTATAATTTTCACAATGTGATCTTTTTTTTTTTCAATTATACTTACAATTTGTTTAAATTTGGTTCATTTGTTGACCAAACAGAAGTCATGATCCGAGCTCAAAATTTGACCGATTCCCCTAATGTTTCGATTCTATAACATCCTTGTGACTAGAGAGGCTATAGAGTTTAAAGGCTATTAACAAGTAACAAAGACAATGAAGATATGTTTTGATACAATTATTGTCTTAAAAAGTAGGTACAACCCTTTTGGGGGTGTTTATTCACATAAGCCAACTTAATTCCCATGGATAGCACAACTATCATCACAAGTTAAGTTATGGATGGAACTTTGTAGAAACTTGTGTACATAACATAAAACTAAATTTAATAAAGAAGGAAGATGAACTTCATGATTTTTCAAGACAGCTAGATATCATATTAACAATCACTTGTATATTATACCATAATCAATGAGATAAATGATGATCACTAAACCATAAGTCAAAATTTTGAGATTCATTAGTATCTTTTAAATGAGACGCATCTTAATTAATACTTTTTCTTATATCTATAACTTTATAATCGCGTAAAAAACTTTATATCAAGCTCTATTGCTGTAAAGATCTTGATTAGTGCGTAAACCTTCAAGGTATCGATACAAGTCATTGAAGTACGCTTCAACATGTTGGAACTTCAAGTCTCCAACTTCAAGATCCTGATCTACTGAACATCTAAAAGCCATCATGAAATTCATGATTAATGAATTTAGTTCTGGATTGCTAGCTTAATGTAGCCCAATTCACGTCCAGCCCAAATTAATGACATCTTCTTACAGTCCAGATTTACAGTAAAGGCCCAACAAAAGCCCAACAAATTATTAGTTTGTTGGGACATCTCAATCGCAAGTTGCTATTAAATTCCCTCCATACAAGTTTTCAATCGGGAGTTGGTATTAATATCCCTCCATACTTTAGTTTTCAATTCTTTCACAATCATATCCATATCGTAATGCGTAATCCTGATCATAAGCTATTAAACTAATCAAAAATTCCATTTTCAGTTTCATAATTGTTGAAGAATTACACGCTTTGATTTTAACATGTGTACAACAATTCAAATTATATTTAACAACAATAACAAACCCCTATCTTTAAAGGAATATAAATAATTATGTGTGATATCTATAAATTTAACTAAAATAGCAACCGCTGACATTATATAGTCCACATGGCAGCTTTACAATAAAAAAGTTCCCGCCTAAATGAAATATGATGTCATTATGTTTAAAAATTAAATTTCACCTCCTTTCAGTTAATCTACACTCTTTAATTTATTTAATTTTCTTTTTCACCAACTATTTGTATCCAATGCATACTCTATGTTTCTTATATGAGTAATTAATTAATATGAGTACATACAATATAAACTCCATGTTTCAAAGAAATTTCTAAAATCATGCATTGCACAAGAGTAATCTAGTTTACAATATAGTGATATACCAAGACTACCAACTTTTAATACTCGTCATTAACTAAAATTTAAAGATATTATTGATTAATTAAAATAAGATACTTCCTCCCTTTTTTTTTTGTCTTATTTGAAATCTTGAGAAATGAAATTTATGTAATCTGTAATTAAATGGATTTAATTGGATTTTGGAGTTTGTGGTCCCAAATAGAGTATAGATTTTTTTTTTATTAGTGGTCTCATTCTATATGTATTAATGTGCATGTCAAATATTTTAAGACGGACAAATATAAGAGCAAGTTTAGCCCCAAGTCTTAAGACTTGGATATGACATCATTTTTTGTGGTCCCCATTGAAAATGATGTCATCGAATTCTTATTAGGATTCACTAAGATTTACACAAATTTATCACTTTAGCTCTAAGACTTAAATATTTGACATATTATATGTAGAAAAGTGTAAAAATAAAAAAAAAAGGATAATAAAAATAAAAGTGAGGTGGGTGAAGTGGGTCCCATCTCAAGTCTTAAGTTGAGTCTTGAAATTTCAAGACTCAACTTGAGACTTGCTTGAGATTTTTGAAGAAAAATCGGAAAAGTCTTAAGTATAAATCTTAAGACTCAAAATGATGATGTCACCCAGTCTTAAGACTTGGGGCTAAACTTGCTCTAATAACTATGTCAAGTATTATGGGACGGAAAGAGTATTAACGGAGAATATATGCACACTTTGGGAAGCAAATCAAGCTAATTAATCTAGACATGTAACTTGAATTTACGTCTAAAATTTTGAATATTAGGTGAGCTACCATTTAATTTAATGAGTCGACACATTTTAATTTGTTCAACCTCCCCCTACCCAACTAAATATCTCACCTTGATGCAATATTAGTAGAAATACCCCTCTTCCATCCCACTTCTCTTTCACACATCATCTTTCTTCCATATTATCCCTCAAAAACAAACACATACATACATACCCAAAAATGGCAAGCACAACCCTACAAGTGAAAGACGAGCGAGCCGGGGCCGAGATCGTGTACGGGGCAGAAGAGTGCCAAAAGCAATCCCATGAGCTCCTACAAGAAATGGGATTCCCTAAGGGTGTAATGCCCTTAAAGGATCTTGTAGAGTGTGGAAGAGTACGCGAAACCGGGTTCGTGTGGATGAAGCAAAAGGCTCCCTCCGAACATTACTTCGAAGAGAGCAAGACACTAACTAGCTACGCTACGGAAGTAACGTCGTATGTAGAGAAAGGAAAGATGAAGAAGATGACAGGGGTTAAGAGTAAGCAATTGTTAATGTGGATTACCATTACTGAGATGAGTGTAGATGATCCTTGTTCCGGTAAGATTCACTTCAAGACTGCTGTTGGTATTGGCAAGTCTTTTCCTATTACTGCTTTTATGGATCCTGAAGAGAAGGTTAAGTATTTAGAGAATAAGAAATCTGATCAAAACAAGAAGTGATTGATAATTTCTCTATTTGTTTTGATAAAATTCGACTATATATATGTTTGAATTCTATCTCCCGTTTTAGTTAATTTATGTTACGAGTATCATTTTCTATGTTTTTATGTATGTAATATGGTATTGGCTTCTTGAAAATTGAAGGTTGAATGAAGCCTTTATTTATTCAAAAATAAAATGACTATTTGAACTTTAATGGAAGCCGAGTATCGAGTATAAATATATGTCATTACTTATCTTATTTTTGTTGTTCCAATCTCTATGTTATGCTAGAAATAATGTTTTGTTGCACCAATACAAGAATACAAGATTAGTCATTAAGCAAAGAATTTGAATTGAACAGTGGAGTACGGAGTACCAATTACCAAACAAGCACATTTGGTAAGGGTGTTACAAAGAATAAAAATCGATCATTAATTAAGTTGGCTATTCAAGTGGGGAAATGTATGGGCTTGGCTGGTGGGACTTGATGGCTAGATAATGCCATAATGGGACAAGAGTATGTACCCAATGCTTCCCAAAATAGTAATACCATTCGAGCATTATTGAGACGATTTATTTATTTATTATTATTATAGCAATCCAATATTAATAACTATTAATTGAGATGATACTAATTTGTACTCACAAAACAATTACAAAGTATATTTTATCTTATAGCCAATCATCAACATAAGTCAAAGTAAATTAAGTAAATAATGCATAAAGCCAAAGCGTTTCACTATTTTTTTTTTAAAAGAAAATATATTAACTTGATAGATAAAGGGTTTGTTATCTTCAGCTTAATTTCAATTCAATTCAATTTAGTTTTAAATTTCCTTCTCTCATTAACAATTCAATTCATTTCAATTCAGTTCAGCTACAATCAATTCAGCAAATCAAAACATGTCCAAAATCAATTTTATAGTCTCCATCACCGACTAGTTAGCATTGTCACCTTTCCTCAAAAAAAAAAGTTAGCATTGTCACCTTGCCACTCCTTTATTAAAGCTTAGCATACTTTTTATATCAATCAACGCGTTTTAATTTTGATATTACTCTCATTTAGTCATTTGTACTCCGTAGTATTTTCTTGTGACTTACTCCCTCCGTTTTTTTTTCTTAATACTTGTTTCATTTTTTCATGCACATAGTTTTAAAAAAAATTTGAAGAAACTAATAAATTATGGAAGTAGTGGGGTAGGTGGAAAAATAAAATATTGTAAAAAGTAAAGGTAATTGAGAGAATTGGATGAGAGGGAATATAAATATAAAATTAATAAACATGATTTATGTTGGGTCTACTAGCTGATAGAAAGGAATTAAATATTGTTAAAGGAATCGGAATATAAAAAAGTAGAGCAAGTATTCAAAAGCGGAGTCAGTATAAAAAAAAACCATGATTATATGAAGTTCTATTAGATATAAAGTTCATTTTCATCTTCAAAATAATCAAAGAGATTGATATTTGATTATAAATTTTAAAAACGTTTTGAAATGTGTCATGAAAATGAAATTTTGTAAAACAATACTCCCTCCATTTTTAAATACTTGCTCCACTTTTCTTTTTCGGCCGTTTTTAAATACTTGCTCCATTTCCTTATTTGGAAAGCTTTTACAATATTTAATTAATTTCTCCCACCAAGTGGATTCAACAATATTAATTCCATATTCTCTCTCCTTCAATTCTCTGTACTACTTTTGATTTTTTACAATTTTTTATTCTTCCACCAACCCCACTACCTCCATATTTCATTATTTATCTAATTTCTCCTAAAACACCGCACATGAAGAAATGGAGCAAGTATTTAAAAACGGAGGGAGTAAATTACTCCGTATTTATAACTTTAAAATATTTTATATCTTACAAATAATACCCAAAGTTCCAACTAATATTTAAAGGAGTAGAAAAACGAACCAATGCATAACGTGGACAATCCAAACCCGCTAATTCGTCAATGATTTTTAAAATTAGTTTGATACTTTGACCACATTATACTTTAACTAATCCCCCACAAAACCAACCACTCAAGTCCATGGCCCGTCTAGACGCTCATTCACTCTTCCGTTTCCGACACTTTCCTTCCACCTTCACCACCACCTCAACCCACCGTTACCTCCGCCTCCACGTCACCAAATCCGACGTGTCATCTTCAACCCAAATGTCAGATAATGGGGCCCCACATACAGTTCAAGTCCACCCATCTCTCGAAGTCATCGGAGGAGGTCGTGACAAGTATTTACCCGCTTTGAAGAAGAATCTGGAGCACCCATATAACCCGTTTCCGTTAATCGGGTCAAACCGACACGTGGAGACTATTTTTGCAGCGTTTTACCGGTCGTTACCGGATGTTAAGTTCCGGCGTGAGTGTTTAAGGACTAAAGATGATGGTGCTGTTGCTCTTGATTGGGTTGCCGGTGATCATAAAAAGCTTCCTCCTCTTTCTCCGATTCTCATTTTGCTAGTAAGTTGATTTCTAAATTTTAGTTTATAATTCTAATCTTTAATTTAATTCAGTCTAATTTGTTGATTCTATTAAATTATTTGATAGTATAAGTTTAAGGGAAATAATTGGAGGTTGTCGAGTTTTATTATACACCCGGGAGTACCAATCATCATAGAAACTAAAAATTAAGTTTAGTAATTTACAGGACATTCCTGTACACCCGATTGTATAATAAATTAATATGGTAGTTGGGACTTGGAACTAAGGTGGAATTTAGTCTTAGTTACTTTCAATTGTGACTTTCTAGAATAATGAATTGTGTTGAAAATGGAAGTTTATGTGCCCAAATTTCAAATGCCATCTTTGCTAAGTGGGTGAAAACATCTAAAAGAGAGTGTTTTCTTACTCCATAATTAATGACCTCTTTATTAGCTAGGAATTTCTATTTTTCTCTATATTTAGATTGCTCTTACATTGGTTGAGAGAATGAGAGCAAAGTCAGCAAACTGACCAAATGAGAATGGTAAGTAAGAACTACGGTGTTTCTTGTTCATAAAGAAGGAAAACTAATGCACGTATCTGTGTTAATTGTCGCATTGTTCCAACCCATTAGGATATGACACAGTGTTACTGAAAGTCACATATATATGAATTGGTTTATTTTCAAATTCTCAATACTCAACCTTAGTACGTACTATTCTAGCTCATGACAACCTTTTCCGGTCACAAGTCATTGATAATTGTCATATGGAAACATTATAGGTTATTTAGAATGTAAGCTAAAGTGTGCAACCAAAACAAACTCTGCTACATATTAACTTGAACTCTGGTTGCTGGTTTCTGACTTTGATGTGCTTCTGATGAGAATATCTTTCGTCATAAGGGGATCATAAATTCATAATGTATAACAAGCAAGGTGTAGTAGAAATTTCTAGCTGACAAAAATTGAAGGAGAGCATTAATAAAAGATATTAATGAAAATGTGTAAATTGGCAAAGGAAGTGATCTTACTGATAAATTGAGGGAAAGTTTGTGACTGAAGTAGTTCCTAAACATTAGATCCCACTCTTGCTCCAATTGTTTGATTTCTTTTTTCAAACAAATTTCATACCCATGAATGGAACGCCGTGTCAAAGACTATTGCTTAAGTAGGTTGGAGAAGAGTGTTGAGAATGATGAAGCATGGTAATAGAGATTAATGAATAATGAACATATTGTGCAGCCAGGTCTTACAGGAGGAAGTGGTGATACTTATGTGAGACACATGTTGATTAGAGCCAGGAAGCTGGGTTGGCGAGTGGTTGTCTTTAACAGCCGTGGTTGTGGTAATAGCCCCGTTACTACTCCTCAGGTAATTTCTTCCTTACTCATCGTGTTCACTCTCCCCTCCCCCTCTCCAAAAACAGAAGGAACTATAGATAGAGAAAGAAAAAGATTGATACTACAGATTTTGAAAGGATATAAGTGTTGATATGGGCAGTTTTATTCAGCATCATTCACTGGGGATCTTACTGAAGTGATTGCACACGTCAGTGGTAGATATCCGGAAGCCAAGTTATATGCTGTCGGCTGGTCTCTTGGAGCTAATATACTTGTGCGATACTTGGGTCAGGTATGTTCTATTTCATTTTATGCTTTTAGATTGCTGACATGATGTAGTTACTCTATTAGCTCCTTTAATAACTGTTATTGTGTTATTTGTGAATTGTTTACTTTAATTTAACACTCATCAGACTTGTATTTCCTCAAGGTGATGTGTACAGTGCATCCAATGTATAATGTAGATTCCTTGATCAGGTTAAGGAAATCGTAGCCATAACCTAGATAAATCAATTCATCAATACGTAGGACTGGCATATCGTTCTTCAATTGTATACAGTAATAGCTTCAACACCGTCTTTTAAGGAAATTTCACAGTTATTGCAACATTATTGGATTTTGCTAGTAGGTCTCTCTATCCCTCCCCCCCCCCTCCTTTTGTAGTATATATTGAATAGAGGAAGACCATATTTTCTTCACCTTATTTTAGAAACTTATGAATTAATCTTGTTAGAATTAGATACACCAAACTAAAAGATTCAAACCACATCAACATTAAACTTCATATTTCCATTTACTTATTATTAAATATCTCTAATTGGGTATTAATAATATTTATGAACATGAAATATACAGAAATTATACTTTGAGATTGTTTATACTAGATTCTACTTGACAATGTTTTTCTTAGATAGTAGTGTAAACATACAATAGAAAGATTCAGACCAACCCTTAGCAAAACAGACCTTATTAATCATGCAGATTTGTCATCAAAAGTTGTCAATTTGCCATGCTGATGAGAATAATAGGTGTATCTCTTTTACATTCTTTAGTCTTTACTTACCTCCATCAACTGTAAGATTTTAAATGAGTATTATGTGTGTTTGTTGTGAATCGGTTTTGACTGTAGCTCATGTTCATTTGCAAAGGCACCTAAAGATTGCTGCTTACCGTTCTGTGTTTTTCAGCTCATGTTCATTTGCAAAGGCACCTAAAGGCACCTAAATATTTGTTTTAAATATTCTCAGTTTCTCTCTAATTACTGTGTTTATCCTTTTGTAGGAATCTCATAAATGCACCCTTGCTGGAGCTGTGAGCCTGTGTAACCCTTTCAATCTACCAATTGCGGATGAGGACTTCCACAAAGGCTTTAATAATATTTACGACAAAGCATTAGCAAATAGCCTTAGAAGAATATTTAAGAAGTAATGACAATCTGCGACTTTTAGCTGTCTCTTTATTGTTATATATATATATACACTCTCTTCTCCCGGGAATAATAGTTACTTATACTATTTGAGGTGTTCGATTATGTTGAGCAACTTTTGTTAGTTTTTTTTTCAGAATTATTTTTTATAAGACCAGTTTGCTTGCTTCTCAGGCATGCAGCTCTTTTTGAAGACATTGGTGGAGAGTATAACATACCAATGGTTGCAAATGCAAAGACTGTAAGGGAGTTTGATGAAGGGCTGACTCGAGGTCAGTACGATTCTCATCTGTAGAAGAAAAAATTTCTTAATGCAATGTGTTATTCATCTCTAATTTGATTGCCTAATCTAATAATATCTTGCAGTATCTTTTGGGTTCAAGTCAGCTGATGACTACTACTTGCATTCGAGCAGTGCAGACTCAATTAAGGATGTCTGTACACCGTTGCTATGTATTCAGGTAGTGTTTTGTTGACATGTATGCATCTGTATATGTCAAACATTTGTGTGAGAATGACAGAAAAGTGTAGGGCATCATTTTTACAAGCACTTAAATAAGCTGCCAATAATGGGTATAAAAAAAACTGAATGTAAATAGCTTGCTTTGCTGCAATTGCAAGTACAGTATGTTACAATAAAGAAGAGTGGAAAGTACTTGAATTAGTGATGAGGGAGATATAGCCGTATACTGTATATATTCTCTGTATACTGTATATATTCTATGTCAAGAATATGAAGCCTGAGTGTGAAAATTGAGATGTGGACTGCATAGATTAGTGGATTACTACTTACAGGAGTCGATAAACAATATGAATTTTCATAATTTGCAGGCTGCAAATGATCCCATTGCTCCAGCCAGGGGTATTCCTCGCAAAGACATCGAGGTTTGTGTTATTTTGCTAATTTTGTTCATTATTTTACTCCAAAATTTTTTATTTTTTATTTAAAAACTATATAAGGTTGGTGTGTTTTTGCACATTTTCTCATCTCTCACACTGAGAGTTGATGAATCACTTGTCTTTGATTGCTTATATTTTGGACGTTAATTTTGGATCCTTGTGAATGGTTATTATATACTGCATCTTAAGAAGTGTGTATTTTGAAGTAGCTTGCCACAAAATTTCATACTTTGTTAGATTTTGAATGTTCCATGCAGTTAGTTGGGATAGCTGGGTGTGGTCTCTTTGTTTTCTATGAAATACAAGTATATTCATACTACCTAGTACTCTCGTAGGCTAGTAGCAGGTCTACTATGTGCTGGGATGGCGCCTATTATTATGAATATTGCTATTTGCTACTCGTAATTATTTATTGCAGCCCCTTGATATAACCCAGTATTGAACATACTATTGAGCTAATATTGTTGATTTCACTGTTCTGGTGGTCTGATCTGCGCGGGAAATGAGTTTGCTGTTTGCTTTTTTCTAGAACATGTGATTATTTAGCTCTGAAAGGTGGGTGTTTGTCTGTACAATGGTGATCAAACTGTCCTTTATCTAACTTTGTTCTCTTCTATCAGGAAAATCAGAATTGTTTGTTGATTGTTACACCGAATGGTGGTCATTTGGGGTGGGTTGCTGGTAATGAAGCTCCATTTGGAGCACCATGGACTGATCCATGTGTGATAGATTTTTTGCAACATCTTGATAGGAGATTGTCCGAAACCTCGTCGTCACATAGCCAATTGAATGAGGCACCAATGTGTACCGAGGGTGGTTTGGTAGCAGCCGAGGTATAGCTGGCGATTAAATGATTGCTGTTTCTGTGTAGATTGTTAGCATTTAGCAATACATAGCTTCTGAAAAACAAATTGCTCAATTCTTTCTGATGCACCCAAGATTCTGTAGATAGTTCGATTCCTTCACTAGACTTCCTTTTAGGAAGCTCGAGGCATGATTTATTGGCTGATACGATTCCAGCAACCATTGTGTAATTGCTAATGACACAAATGTAATATTATTTTGGAAATGTATTGAAGTTTGCATTAAAATTAGTTACCCTCTTACTGTGTTGTACTGTATAGAGGTGAACCAATGCACACACAATTAAAAGCATGCTAAATTGCTAATACTTTCCTAGCCACTGCTTTCTGTAATTTTTAAAGTGAACACTATTTTAGTAATTTATTTATTTTTTAATACCAATTTGGGGCAAATCATTCCTGCTTTCTGTAAAAAAATTTTCTCACTTTATATTAGTTTTTTTTTTTTTTTGAAAAGATAAATTGGGCACACTGTATGAATAGTAAGCTGTAAAGAACAGAACAGTACATCAGAAAGTATAAATTCCCAAATTTTCCCTCCATTAAAGAGAGTGTTTCCAAAAATGGAAAAAATGGGTTAAGCTAAGTTTTGCAATTGCTTTTACCAAAAATAATTAGTTTCTCTTCCTGATTGATTTACTTATACAGAGATTAACGCTTTGTTTGGATAGCAAAGAAGGAAGGAAAAGAAGGGGAGGGAAAATGGAGGAAGGGAAGGGAAAAGAAAGGGAGGGGGAGGTGAGCTCCATTTTCCCTTCAAATCTCTCCAATTTTGGATCCCTCCCTCTCCTTCCCCTTCCTTCCCCCAATCTTTTACTCAAACAAGAGATTTTGTCCCCCTCCATTTTTCTTCTCTTCTTTTCCTTCCATTTCTTCCTATCCAAACAAAGTGTAAATGAATTCCATTATCTTCTTCACTATCACTCTTTCAGCTCTGATCCTCCACTTTTCTCCTTCTAATTTCAAAAAAAAAAAAAAAAAAAAAAAAAAAAAAAAAAAAAAAAAACAGTTTCAAAACAGAGTAACATAAACAATGGCATCAATCACCCTTTTTTCTACTATCATCATTGTAATGATCTTGGCAAACTGTAAGTCCTCTTTAACAAATTCTATGCCCTTTTGTTTTCATTAAATTTCTGTAATTCTAGTAATTTTTTTAAAGCTTAAATGTTCTTGCATTAGGTGGACCCGCGAATTCGGCTGTAAATGACAGCAACGGTGGTGAGCAACCGCCGAGATTTTGTGGAAAAGTATGGTTGAATCCAAAGTATGTATGCCGTTCATGCCGTACTGGAAGAACTTGCTGGTGTTTTCTAGAATTCGATTGCGGGTATAACTGTAAAGAAGAATGCATGAAGATGTTCAACACTACATGCACACTTAATCCTCCTGCTAAAAAGACTAATAGGTTTAACCAATTTGGTTTGATCTTGGTTATTACTTTAGCTATTTTCGTGTTTTTTGGTGGTTTCTTATCTTTTTGTCATTTTCGGTTGTCAAAACCAACTCTTTAAGCCTTAACAACTTACTAATTGTAACCTCGGTTAACAGTTAATCTATCTACTTAGATGTTGCAAACTTTTTATTTTTTTCTTTTGTAAAATTCAGTAATGTAAGTATGTAACTATGTAAGGCTATTAAAGCAAGAAGAGATGTAAAGAGTTGAGAAACATTGCTTGTAATTGGTTTTGATCATCCTTCCAAAACTAGGCTCTGCAAGTAAAGATGACAGTTTGTGTTAGATTTTGGGAAAACTCCTTAGCCTGGAGTGTGTACCAATGAATAATATATATAGTGTTACAATACTAGTGCTAAACTTGTTAGGAAACCTAATACGATAAGAATATAATATTTAGCAGATTGAAATATGGATACAATTTTGCAATTCCGCAATGCACTTGGCCAATGCCAATTAAAACAAGCAATTGCTTGTTCCTTCGTTTTGATGGATCGTTGACAAATATGGAAAATAGTTTGGAAAAGATTTTTTTGGATAACTTTTACCTTATTGGGCATTTGGGCTTAGAGATTTGACCATTGTAAAAAAAAGCTCATTTAAGAATTTGGTAAACATTCAATTTCCAAAATTGATGAGAAGGAGGCTTGGCTCAGTTGACCAAGTCTCTTGAATTCCTGATTTTCAAGTGAGAGACATGGGTTCCATTCTCATCAAACTTATCTTGGGAGGATTTGCCTTATTCCCCTCTCAAGGTGAGTGTTCACCTTACCAATTAAAATATAATAATAATAATAAAAAAAAACCCAACAATTTCCAAATACTTACTTTAATTTGTATTTCAGTAACAATTTATGATAGCAAAAATTCTTAATTTGTTTTTTTTCATTTACCCCATATCAAGTGTTTAAAGCTACTTCGATCATATTTAAAACTATAAATGGGTAACTAAAAAATTACAGTAAAAAGATACTCGTATCATATGTAATTGAAACTATATGATGCCTTTGGAACACAATGTTCAATTATTAGTTTAAATTTTTTTTCAAAAGTCAATTTATATACAAATTAAATCAAATTTATTGGTTTTACTAAGTAATTTTATTCTGAAAGTACATATATTAATTTAATATGTAATTGAAATATTATAAAATAGTTTCAAGTTATATGCAATGACTTGGGGATCCAGTTTGGACCAGTAACTAGCTAGTTAAGAACTTAATTAATAATACCATACATCTTATTAATTGCTAATTGCCAGACAAGGTAAACCATTCCTTATATATGCTACAACAAGCCAACATGTTATTTTATATTTTAATTTTGATGATGTAAGTATAATTTTATGTTAATTGGTCATCTTCTACATAGTATCACAAATTAATAAACAAAACAAAAAACAATACTCATCAGTCTTTGTATCACATGCTTACATTTGTTTTTCTATAATGAAATATTTCTTAATTAATCTTGTCACGTAGCTAATTCAAATTATACGGTCAACCCTAATTATCAAATACAAGGGGCAAAATAAAATTTTCATAGTTTGCAATACACACAATGAAGCTTTAATATCTTTAAAAAATACATATTACACGAGCTACATGTTAATTTTTTTATATACAATTATTAATTTATTATAATTAGAGTCTATTAAACATTCAACTTTTTGGATATTGCAAGTACGAATTTTTTTATAGTAAGAACAATAACAACTTCTCTTTGTAAAATGTTCATAAATTAATTAGATTCAAGTCAAAATGTTCATAAATTTGATTGTACTTCTTGGACTATGTTGTGGCGGCCACGTCAATGTTCCTATCAAATGTGGTGCTAACATGACGCATAGGAAGTTAGCAACCAATATTACTACAATGACAACAACGTATGTTCATCGTGCATGTGCTGTGTGAATATTTTGAGCTTTAATTGAGTATAATCTTGTCTAAGCTTAGTAAACACTAAGGTCACAAAAACGTTTCGTTCTAGCTTGATGAGCTTGTTTAGATTGTGAAGTGTGTACATTCTTCTTATAAATTAAGTAGCTTGTTTAGTGTCGTGTGTACATGTAATTGATGTAAAGTCAAATGTCAAATAATCATTTCGTAATACGGAGTATTCACTAATATTTAGATGTCATACACGCCCTAGATATAACCATCACACAAAGCAAGACTACTATGTTTATAATCAGAAAATGTTAGGATTCAACTCTTGCATTTTTCATGCTACCCCTTTAATAAAAGCCTAATGTTTAAATTTATGTTAAACTTATAGACGACTAATAATACTAGTGAAAGAGATTCAAAGAGTAGAGGCCAGGAAAAAAATTGGACAGCTTGTATTAGGGGAAAAGGACATTAATTAATAAATTCACATTTACAAAGAACCATATTAAAAATAAATTAAGGATACATCGACGATTAGTAGTACTTGTACTAGTACATAACTACACTTGATTACAAGAACCACAAAAAAAAAAAAAAAAAAAAAAAAAGGAAAAGAGAATGAAAGAATTACAAAACTAATTACTGTATTAAGTTTATTTGTTTGGAAATGTGAAATGTCCCATCTATATGGTTGTATCCCATATGAAATACAAAGTATTACTCGTATTAACTTATATACATAGGATACTACTAAATTAAACAAAACTCATTTGGCCAATTACCCTCGTTTATAATACGGAGTACTACTAAACATAAAGCGTAATAAGCAATGAATATGATGTAAATAAATTAAAAGTTCATGTTGGTTTAGATTTCATATGAAGTAAACAATTACAGAGTCATAAACATTAAACACAGAATTGTAAGTAGTACTATAAACGAGGGTAATTGGCCAAATGCTTAGAAAATAATTTATTATTATTTTTTTTTTCAATTAAAATGGTACGGAGTTTTATAGTTGAAAAATTATTTTATTTGAGAAAGTCAACATTTGTTTCATATTGCAATTTAATTATTTTATTGATAATTATCTACTAGTATATGTTTCAACTTTAAGATTGAATTGTTTCATCTTTTATGTATTTTTTTTTATTTTTTTTTACGTATGTTAATATGTGTCTCAAAAATTTGTTATATACACTCAGATGTACACCTAATTTATTCAAAGTAATTAGTTTTTTGCTGTTCATTTGATGAATAATTGAAAAACAATCATCAAAATGTGAACAAATACTCATGTCTTGTAAAAAAAAAAAAAAAAAAAAAACAAATACTCATGGAAGTACGATGCAGAGGGTGTTTATAACAATCTCTTGTACACCCTCTACACCCTCCGTTTTAAAATACTTGCTCCATTTCTCCATGCGCGGAGTTTTAGGAGAAATTGGAGAAACTGAGAAAGTAATAAAATATAAAGGTAGTAGGGTTGGTGGAAGAATAAATTTAAAAAAAAAAAAAAGCAAAAGTAAGAGAATTGGAGGAGAGATTATGAAATTAATAAAATATAATTTATGTTGGATTCACTTGAATTAAAATATTGTACAAGCTTTTTATATAAGGAAATGGAGCAAATATTTAAATATGCCAAAATTAAAAAATAGAGCAAGTATTTTAAAAACGGAAGAAATATGTCTTTGTGTTTGAGACTTCTACCGTTCTACGACAACGTCATATTGCAATACCATTTATGTGAAAACATAATACAAATTGCTACTCAATATTGTTTATGGAGGTCTGTACAAATTACGAAAAAGTACATGTATAGCTATTAATCTTAAAAGAAATATATATTTGAAAGGTGACCATGGTGAAAGGGGTTTCTTTTATATATATATATATATATATATGTATATGTATATGTATATGTATATGTATATGTATATGTATATGTATATGTATATGTATATGTATATGTATATGTATATGTATATGTATATGTATGTATGTATATGGAGTTATAAATATTTGGCCGATCTTTCATGACTTTGTTATTATTATTATGATAAATTTTAAAGTAAAAACTTTTTAATTGAAAATATATGCATATATTTTTTACACACATATTTTAAGTGCTAGATAAGGAATAGTTGCAAGTAACCTATTCTTCCATAAGTATTCACTTAAAAATATATGCATTTCTTAATTGAAATTTAAATAACCAAATTTACCTTTAAAAGGAATTTTATTAGGAAAAGATATATGTAGCCCTTATTAAAAATGGAAAGAATTGACAATAAATAAACATTTATTACACCGATTTACTGTGAATTGTTGATAAATTTCCTTCTTACTATTAAAAATTGAAGTATATTAAATGCTTATATGCAACCTTTAGCTGCATATAAGATTACCCATATTATTATTACTCCGTATTATTTTTTTATTATATTTTCTTTTGGGAAGAACTAAGTCACATGTGTAGATTTCTTTGTGTGCATTGTGCAAAGAAGAAAAAACAAAAATCTGGTTTGGATGCAGTTCATAGGGAAGTAGGGAGAAATGGAGAGAATGGGCCGAATTCCTCTTTAACATCGATGACAAGGACTTATGATAAACCCCCTAACGATCCTAACTGGCTAGCTTATCTTTAAACACCTTTATGCTATTCTTCCTCCTTTTAAAATTAAGTTATTAATTACATACTACATCCGTCCCCGAAAGAACGACCCATTTAGATTGATTTCGCGGATATTAAGAAAGTTAAATAAAAAGAAGTAAATGTATATTGGAAAGATAAATTTACATGGAATTTATAAAAAAGTAGAGAGAGAAAGTAATAAAAGTACATAGAAACAAAACTTTATATGGAGAAACTAAATTTGCACAAATATTATTGCAAATTGGTGGAAATTTTAATGCAAATGAGTCATTCTTTTTAAGACTAAAATTAGGCCAAATGGATCGTTCTTTCGAGGACGGATGTAGTAGTAAATTAATAACAAGTTTTGATTTGTGATCTGACACTATAAAAAAAAAAACAATAATATAATTATAAATAAAGTGTCAACTCACTTGATATTTCCTAAAAGCATAGACTCAACTACTGCTAAGTGAGGATATTCAGATGTATAAATTCTCTTACCTTGCCCCCCTTATTTTCAAACATCTCACCAATAAAACATAACTGAACCAAAATAATTGTGAAAATTAAAATCTAACCTTAAAAAATTAAATTGTCATTTTTATTCTTCTTATTTAGAATCTGGACACTAAATTATCCTAATATATATCTGATGTCAGCACAACAAATATAATCCAATTAAAAGTTTTAGATCTTACTTTTAGCCCCCTTGAAATTTGTGGAATGATGATGGCCAATGTTAATTTGTTATAACTTATAGTTCGTCCAATGATAATTAAAATGTATTTATATCATTAGCCACCTACATATCGGCTAATTCTTATAACAATCTTAACAAGTAATAAATACTAAGATAGTACCTAATAATCACTCCATTCGAGTATGTCGTGTGCCTTAATTATACACTAGAGCCCACAACAAAACCTATCGCCTAAATGCATGTGTATTATATGTATTTATGCGATAAGATGTTCATCACTATTCACTATTACTAGATAAGTTATGAAAGTCGTCCCTACTTTCATGGATGATTGAATCTTTAGCACGCAAAAATCAATGAAACAAATGTGTATAATGTATTGAATTTGATAAGTGCAAGTACTATCTCACTTTGTCTAGTGATGTAGGAAAGGGACCATAACAAATTCCCTAGTTCCCACTCAATTGGAATAATGTTTGAGTTGAATTTCGTCATGAACTAACAAGAACATTTTACATACGTGTGCCTTAGCTCTAATTTGTTACATATTGTCTATCTATAAATGTATAATACAACTTCATTACGACACTCCAAATTAAACATCCCTTATGTTAGTTCATTCAACTCATTCCAAAATAATTCTAACATTTTCTATATTTTCCATTATTGTCTTCTATTTTTTTTCAACATTTTTTTATTGAAAATTCTACAATGTCATTCTTAAATAATGACACCACAATATGTTGATGTGGCAAAATATAATAGCCTATATTTTGTATTTTTATTTTCATTTTGAATTATTTTTAATGTCAACAATGTATCAAAATTGTATTCTTTTTTGTATTATTTAAAATATTTGTATTATTTAAAATACATGTAATTTTTTAGAAATACATAATTATATATTATGAAAATGTATTTTATAATATAAATTAATTTTGAAATTTATAATTATAATTAGAAATAATCGTGATAAAAATTGTTCATCATCATCATTCATCATCATTGTTCGATCATCATCGTTCGATCATATGGTTCATGATTGTTCAACCATATATTTTTTATCATATATTTTCCATAAAAAAAAAACCATACATAAATACCCATATAACTCATACAAGTATTACTTATCAATTATCAATAATACAACTCTATGTTATGAAAGGCATTATATATTCAAACTTATACAGGATAAAGATATTAAAATGAAGAATTTTTATAAGTTGCTATATATTTTCTTTGCGGGTATGTTAAGTTGATACTTCTTGAAGAATGAAGAAAACAAAAAATTTAAATGGATAACATTTTCGAGATGTAGATACTTGAGAGTTGAGAGAGCATATCTAAGCGAATATTTTTTTCCTCAGCAAAATTTGTTCAATAGATAATATATATACATTCATGGTTATTCCTCTTTGTAATGGTCTTTAATTTTAATGATGAGTGTAGTATTACTACTCACTAGTCACTACTGCAGAGTACTCCCTCTATCCCTATTTTTTTTTGCCCCATTTAACTTTTTACAGTCTCCAAAATGCATCTTAGAATGCTCATATCTTTATTTTTATACACGTAAAAATTATAAAAGTGTGATATATATTAGTAAAATATACAATGAGTCGAATCTAACAAGATCATATCACTCATTACCATATTATCTCTTATAGATTAACGGTAATTAAGGTAAAACTTTACAAAGTTTAATCTAAAAAATACAGAGTAACAATGGGGGTAAAGATAAAGAGAGAGAGGGGAGTAATAGACAAAAGTGAGCATTGAATATCAAAGTATGGAGCTCCCACAAATCATCAATTCTCCACTGTCCACTTAGCATTTCGTTATTTCACGTGCACATGCATAAACACAGACATATACCAGTTACTTAAACTAGTTGATAGGGCGATATATTAGAGAAAGCTTCATAATTTGGTAACCTCAACCATGGTAATTTGAGCAGGCAACTTTCTGTGTACAATATACCATATAACTTGTATATGCATGGTAGAATTGTTGATTTAATGTTATTTTTTCCATCCATGTAGTTAAACTTAGTGAACACATGGGCCAAAAATTAGCCTTGTAAGGTGAAAATTAGACGAGAAATGGTCCTCTTCATACCCAACGTGAAATATTCCACTTAAAAATAAAGGTAGATGATTTTAATTAAACTCGTGATTTTATATCATGTTAGCTCCAATGCCAGGTTAAAAAATCAATTCAATTGAAAAGTTAAAACTTAAAACTTTCTGCAATAAAATTAGTAAATACATGCAACTATATACGCAAGTATAAGACTTTCTAAAAACACGATAATAGTACAAAAAAACTACTAAACCAATAGTAGTTACAAAGCAGTTCATGTCCACACCAGTCTTTTTTAAAAGAACCGTCAAAATTTAGGTCATTTTCAGGAATAATTGAACATTACAAAGCCATATGTAAACCAAAGATCCTAAGCTACCTTGACTTGTATTATTAGTCCTTATATTAATTGGGCTCCAACTAAATATGATATGTATGCTACAATTTATCGATTACGATTTACCTTTCCATATCATCTAGTCGGATCATCCATCTATCAATTATCAACAATTACTTCCAAATCTCCAACACTAGACCACGTGGCATATACCTTATCCTTATTAACTGCACAAGGTTGATCATTGGATAATTATGTCTATTATTAATATACCTTTTGCGTCATTGCATCCACTAAAATAGTAAAATCACTATGTTTTGACCACTCACTTATATGTAAAATTAAAGTTTAAGCAGTTCTGTGATTCTGTCAAAAAAATAAATAAATTATATAATCTGTTAATGCTTTCATATGATTATGAACAAAATTGAATCTTGGATTGCTTTTAAAAATGTTTTACCAATACCGAAAGTTGATTATTAGTAGAATTGTGCAATCGATATTCCTTTTCAATGTATGAAATACTTCTATGAAATAGTCTAGATATTATATTGGTTGCGCCTATTATCTTTAGGACTATGCACCCAAAAAAAAAAAAAAAAAAATAAAAAAAAAATAATCTTTAGGACTTTCCTAATATTACCCACATAAATAGATTTCCAACTCTTACTTCTTGTCTTGGTAAAAATCTCACAATAGTCTTTATTTATCTTAATTTTATTTCCTCATAGTAATCTCCCAAGTCTTAACATCAATCCCTGAGAATAATATCATATGTGATACTCTAGTATCATATTCTCATTATATTGCAATACTTGAGTAATCTTTTTTTGATCTCATCATTGTAGTTCAGTAAAAATAAATTATGGAATAAAATTTTAATGCACACTCTCTTCTCTTCTAACAAACCCAAGATTTCACTTTCGTTCCCCTATCCAATTTTGTTACAAAGAGTAGAAATAATTTTGCGGAACAAATTAAAAAAAGTAGTGTAAGTGATGGATTAGCTAGTCCTATAAAATGCACAAGTATATTTTTTCCTCTTTTCAAGGAAATAAAATTGTGTAAATTACAAAGAGATAAAATCGTGTAATGAGAAAAATAACAATTCACGTCCAAGTACCTAATGTATTTGGACATTATAACAATCATTATTACAATCCCTTTCATATATTAATATGGTAGTCTAAATTTTGCACGGAAAAAATGATCATCAATATTATATTGATATTTATCCCAACCAAATAACGTGTTTAAATTTAGTGATTAGCTTAGAATTAAAGCACAAGAGATAAAATTTCTTTCTAATGACTGACGTAAGTATGGTAACATATCAATAACTTTCCTAACCCAACTTCAATACAATTCCCCTTTGATATTTTCTACTCCGATCCTCTATATAAACACTCGAACTTCATTACATTTACAAACACAAAACAACCCAAAAAAAAAAAAAAAAAAAAAAAAAAAAAAAAAACACGCTTGAATTTTTAACAACTCAATGGCAACCGGAGTTCCCCCAACCACTTCAATTAACAACACAATCTTAAACCATAATAATAAAAAACGTTCAAGTGACAATGAAGATTATGGTTACAACTCAATGATCATAACAAAGAAGGCCGCAATCGCGGCCAAGGAAGATCCCGTGGCAGCGCTAGCAAGCGCACGCCACGAGTTCGGAGAACACGGAGGGGTAAATATGTCAATAGAAGCATCCGCAACCTTTACGGTTATGGAGCCAGAAACTATGAGGCGGTTATTTTCAGGTGAATTAGGACCTGACCGTGACTATTTCATATATAGTCGTCATTTTAACCCTACGGTCCTAAACCTCGGACGCCTTATGGCAGCCTTGGAGGGGACGGAGGCCGCTTATTGCACGGCTAGCGGTATGTCCGCTATCTCCTCCGTCCTCCTCCAGCTCGTAGGCGCTGGCGGCCATATCGTAGCGTCTCAAACTCTATATGGCGGTACTCACGCTTTGTTGACGCATTTTCTCCCGCGTACTAGCGGGATTAATACTACGTTTGTTGATATATGTGATCATGCCGCCATTAAGGCGGCGATCGTAGAGGGAATGACTAAAGTTGTTTATTTCGAGTCGGTGTCGAACCCGACTCTTACGGTGGCGGATATACCTGAGGTGTGCAAAATTGCACGCGAAAAAGGGGTGATTGTGGTGGTGGATAATACTTTTGCGCCGGTTGTGATATCGCCCGCTAGGCTTGGTGCGGACGTGGTTGTGCATAGTATTTCCAAGTATATTAGTGGTGGGGCCGATATTATCGCAGGTAATGTCATCTTTAATTTGTCATTTGATCGTATAATTTTTTTTTTTTAATTTACCTATTATACATGTGTCTTGTTGTTTCTGCCTATTTTTGTCGCAATTTTGGTGCATGATTTTTGATTGGAATTTACTGCATGATTTTTTATTGGAATTTGTTATCTGTCTTTTGTTAATGTGTAATTGTGGTTAATTGGTATGACATGCACTGGTTAAACGGGGGACATTATTGATTGGAAATTTGCTAAGAAAATACCAGTGAAACATGCATGCACAATTATTCGTGTTAATATGCTACTCAATGTTCCATTAAGGATACTTAAAGTGGTTAGAGTATCCCGTTAATATTCGTGATAAAAATTGATGTTCCCAATGCACTTATGTCACCTTTTTTGCCTAAACACGTACATATGAGTTTTTATGAGAAGGGTGCATATAAATATTGTAAATAATCCAGTTAAAAAAAAAAATACTATTGTAAATAATGAACCACCCAACAAAAGTTAAAGTCGCAAAAGCCTAAATTCCACTTGATATAGGCTGAATTAAACTCTTCATACACAACTAATTTATGAACTCTTATGTATAATATACGAACAAAAAAAGTGTAAAAACTAATTGGAGAACAAGACTACAAGAGTACACAAAGTGTAATTTGAAACATAGGGAAAACCTTGGTGACAATTTAACATGTTAAAGATGCCAAATGACATTTTCGACCTCCATCATAAGATGCCTCTAGTAGACTAGTAACCTCAATTGTGGTGTGTGTCATAGAAATTGCCATCTGGCCCATCTTTGGGTTGTACCTATCAGGCCCACAAAAAAAACTTCCAACACTTTGGGTATAGGATAAGCTTCAACTCACATAGTCACGTTTCCCTCATTTCATTCACTCTTTACTTATGACTTTTGTAAGTTACGACAAATATGTCAACATTGTACTACTCTGAACTTTAAATTTCACCTTTCATCAATTGTAAAAATCCACTACTAGTCCCCTTGTAAAAAGACGACAATATCTACTCCGCAAAATTTTAAGAGGGAGCCTCAATTAATCTCCTATCACAACTTTATGCATTTGTTGTTTGTGCCACTTTACTATTTTATTTTTATTTAAAAAATAAAAGTAAAACAATATATTGTGAGAGGAGATTAACTTTTTATGTCAACAAATGTCAATCTCAGAGATTAACTTGAATTCTCTGATTTTTTTTATTTAACACTTTTCAAGTTTCCATATCGCACATTGTTTATAGTTATTTAAAGTTTTTCATCGATAAATGGAGTACTCCGTACCAATTTAGAAAAATAAATAGACATACTTATATTTTGCTTGACTTGATGTAGGTGCTGTCTGTGGGCCAGCAAGCCTATTGAATTCAATGATGGACTTACATCAAGGGGCCTTAATGCTACTAGGCCCAACAATGAACGCCAAAGTGGCATTTGAACTATCTGAAAGGCTTCCTCATTTGGGCCTCAGAATGAAAGAGCATTGTGCACGGGCCTTGGAGTTTGCCAAAAGGATGAAAAAATTGGGCCTAAAAGTCATATATCCTGGGCTAGAAGATCATCCACAACACGAGCTTTTGAAGTCCATTTGCAGCCAAGAATATGGGTATGGTGGCATCCTTTGTGTGGATATGGAGACCGAAGAGCGCGCCAACCGGTTGATGTACCAGCTCCAAAACTGCACCCAGTTCGGGTTCATGGCGGTTAGCTTGGGCTACTATGAGACCCTTATGTCATGCTCCGGTAGCAGCACTAGTAGTGAGATGAGTGAGGAGGAAAAGGCTCGCGCAGGCATCTCACCGGGCCTTGTTAGGATGTCCATTGGCTATACTGGCACGCTCGAGCAGAAGTGGGCCCAATTTGAGAAGGCTTTGGGTAAATTGCAGGATGTCAAGTTTAGTGTTCGCCATAAATGAACCAAGAGAAAAGGTCTTGTTGCACTCTTGAATCTTGATTAGCTCTGCCTTAAAATAAACTTTCATCAATTAGTATGATGCTGCAAGTAACTTTGGTTTCATACTATATTGTCTATATAAATGGCATTTTCAACTGTGGCAATGCCATATTTCGTTACATGTTCTGTCTTTATTATCCTTGTGATTGTCTATTCGTATTTTTATAGTCCTAGATAGACTTGACAATCAAGTCTTGCTTCGCCTCTAAGCCTCTTGGACTAAGAGTAAAGTACATGTAATTATATGTACGATTATATTGTATGTAGTGGGACTTACATGGGTACAGGGGAATTGCATTACCAAATAGTGAACATTTAGGAAGAACGAAAGTGAGTAGTCCGTACTCACACGAACATGACTGATTGCTTAGCACCATTGCATAATGCACTGTGGTGGAGCACGCTTAAGGCTGATAAGACATCAGAAGTTTATGCTTAATAACATGAAGTCCATTCGATAATGATTAAAACTACGATTTACTGATGATTTGGCAGCAGTGGAATTTGACAGTGTATCCTAAGGAGATGTTGCCCATATACAACCATCACAAATCAAATTATGAGTAAACATCCCCTGCCATTAGTCCAAATATTATGGAAAACACATGTGAAATCGAGCTATCTTAGGTATTGAAAGGCTTTCCCTTAGGACACCTTCGAGGAATTGCGGAACCAAACACACAAGCTTTGAGATCGAATCATTTCTTAATATCCGAATTTTTTGGCAAACATTGAGGATGTATACGGACAAATTGTAATGTGCATTCAAGGTATCCGAAATTAATGAACGTCCTACCACCATTGTCTAGTACCTCTTGTAAATGTAATTGCTCCAATTAATTTTCAGGTCATTCTCATTGCCGGTGCAAAAAGAGTTGAAGGCGAAAGCTACAAGATAACAACATTACACATTAAAACCAATATTTTTGTTGTTTTTCTGTTTTACCAACTCGAACATAGATTTAAAGTCCCTCTTTGCAAGGCAGAGTATGGATTAAAGACCCTCTTTCTTAGGCAATTCATCTATAATTAACTTGTCATTTGTCATTCCTTTGGTTTTCTAGTTCTTGCCGACATAGATTGAAAGAATGATCACTACTTACTTAGTATTATGCCCTTTTTTGGTCTATATCAGTACCCTACAAATATTTGGCCACAATTATTTGTCTATTGCAGTATTCATCATTTTCAATCATTCAGCAATTCACTTAGCAATGAGGCTAACCAACAGTCACTTTCTTACAAAGTTATGCTACTTAAAAGAGTTTAGACAAGCTAATTAGCCTCTTCTGTGTTCATACGACTCGTTCGGCCTATGTTCACATAGTCAGTCCTCCATGAGATGCTCGGAACTTCAGACCATATTATGATGCCACATTGTACTTAATCGCGGTCCAATAATGCTGTAGTACTAGACAAATGCATAGTCCGATTGATAGTCCTTTGTTATAGTCTCTAATTGTTTAACTAAGTTATTACAAATCAGAGTAATCATGTGACAAATTAAGATGAACTAGGTTAGCACGTATTGAACAAGTTTATTATTATAGTTAAGTACAGTACAAAAATTTTAACACGTTTTGTATATTATCTATCAAGGAAAATACATTTCATACGGAGAAAATATACAAATTCACACTTTATATTTGATCACATCGATTGTGTGAATTCAAACATACGGAGAGTGTACAACAAACTTTTATTCACGATCTAACTTCTATGTCCCCTTATGAAACTTACATCTTACCTTACACGGCAAACTTTGTTCTTAGTTAGTTAAGGTCTCAAAGAGTATATTTACACATTACACCCGAACTAGTAGGTTTTTTTTTTTTTTTTTTTTTTTTTTCGGGGATCTAGTAGTATAATTTGGTTTTACTCACTTTTGTACAATATCAACCAAACAAACTAATTAAACTCTCACGTCTTAGTCGTACACTCAATTACGCCTAGAGTGGACCATAACTTTAAGGGGATTTGCCATTTCACATGACAACTTCATGACTTCATTAAGAGTAACAGGATTTTGGTCACATTGTGTCCACACAAACTCATGAAGCAAAGTCCCAACCCAATAAGTAACGGTAGTTAACCCAAGCGCCTTTCCGGGGCAAGACCGCCTCCCGGACCCAAACGGAGCAAGCCTAAGATCCGATCCCAACACCGAGAAATCATCCATTTTACCAATAAACCTCTCGGGATAAAACCTAAGCGGGTCAGCCCATATATCGGGGTCCCGAGCTATGGCCCACATGTTAACCATAGCAGTTGTACCTGCTGGGATATGATACCCGTCAAGGGTTGTATCAGTTATTGATAAACGGGCCCATGATAGAAGTGGGCCGGGTGGATGTAATCTCAGAACTTCTTTGATCATGGCCTGTAAGTAGCCCAATGAAGGAATATCAGATTCCATCAACGGTCTAGATTTGCCAATGACTTTGTCTAATTCAATCTGGACCTTTGATTGGATATCAGGGTGTAGGACCATTCTTGCTAGTATCCACTCTATTAAGACTGCTACTGTATCAGTTCCTCTGAATATCATCTCCTGCCATTCGTAAACAAATTCGTTCAAAATTACAATACATAAAAAATATTTCCAAGACATAATTTATCGATGATTTGATATTACATATGAAGTATTATAGAGTACGGAGTAATATTTGTCACTTGTTTTTTTTTTTTTTTAACATTGTGAATATTGTTTTGGATATTTGTCACTTGTTTTTTTTTTAACATTGTGAATATTTGTCACTTGTTTTTTTTTTTTTTTTTTTTTTTTAACCCTAGAAAAAAAGGTGGTCTAAAGCTTTATGTGTTACTGTCACATATATCAATAATCATTACATCAATTATCAATAATGACGTTCAACTTATTAATTATTAGTGTTACTAAAAGAGTATGATTAGCTTATCCTAATTTTCTTTAGTACTAGCATCAAAACTGTCCTACTAATACGCAACCTCTTATGAGTCAATCTAGCGCGGATTAGCTGGTTAGACATTATGAGAGTGGGGAAGGAAGCTTGTTCTAAATAGAGATAGATGGAAGTAGTGTTACTATATGAAGAATGTTTATTCTCAATGTAAACGTCATTATACATGATAATAGCTACAAAAATGTTACTGTTAGATTTGTTTATTTGGTAGCACATCTTTATTCTTGCATTATTATAAGGAGATCGGATTTGTTGTCCCCACATCCCAAAAAAAGAAAAATACCACCAACAAGTTTATTTATTCATTTTAAGACAAAAATAGTGTATGATTTAAAATGAGATGATCGACCCTCCAATTGCATATACTATAATTATGAAATATCATTGGTTGCAACTGTCGTGATTACTTCATTCATGTATGCCTAGGTATATTAGGTTGAGATAAAGCCCCTATTTTATATACTACCTCCGTTACATATTATGGCAACGATTAGACATTTTTCCTCTCTACTTTATGTCAAATCGTTGCAAATAATATGTAACGGAGGTGGTATGTTCTTAACAAAATTCAAGTGGCACAACTTTACTACTAAATTAAATATTATTGTTGTGTACTCGACTACTCGTGTTGATAGTATAATTTAAATTAATAATTATAACGAAGTATAGAAGTATGAAATTAAAAATACTTACCCAAAGAACAGCCACCATATCAGAATCTGACAATTTATCAGGTCCATTTAAGGACAGTAAAACATCAACAAAATCATGGCTAGTCTCGTCACCTGTCTCGTGCTTATGGTCCCGAACCCGGTGCTCGGAAATAATCCGGTTAACAAACCGATTAACCCGAGGAACGAGCTGAGAACATCTCTCTCGGATCCTTTGAGGATCAAAGGAACCAAGCCAAGAAAAATGGTCAGACAAGTTGAGCTTCCCTAGCAAGTCATACCCTTCTTGTACGAGCTGACTAAGTTCTGCTGCCTTGCTATTATGCGAGGCAGTGGACAACTCGTACCGCCTTCCGAACACTGATTCCATCATGTTGGTCAGAGATGCTAGCTTCAGCATTTCCCTGACAGAAAATGCTGATGCTGCTGTATTTTTACCAACATTATTATTAATCATGTTCACCATTTGTGACGCGATTTCAGCTCTTTGTCTTACGCCGAGATTAATCTGTTTCGGACAGAACATATGGGTGGAAGCAATCCTCCGTAACGTCCTCCAGTAAACACCGTACGGAGCGAACCCCATCGCACGGTTAAACATCAAGCTGTAAGCAGACTCCTTAATCGGACGGTCAGCAAACACAGAATTACATAGGATATCTTTAGCTACGTCAGGATTGCATGTGATCACGACACGTGTGTCACCCATACTAAAGGCCATAAGCCTCCTAGCTCCTAGGAGGTTAGCCATGGAGGTTAACTTATGGTGGGCTAAGCCCACCATTAAGTCCATGCTTCCTATGATGGGATAACCCCGGGGTCCAGGGGGTAGTACCGGGGTGTTTCGTGGGGTGAATTTGTGGCGGTAGTTACCCCAAGCTGGCCCCTCGGGTTCAACCCAGTGGAACAAAACCATGGTTAATGAAGCTAAGCATAAGAGGGTGAAAAGGAAGAGGATAGTTTGTGGTGAAAAGGCGGTGCATTTGGAAGCGAGGGCTATTAACCATAAACTCTCAGTTTGGGATTCCATGGAAAAGAGGAGTTTTGTTTAATGGAGGTATTAGAGAGCTGAGTAGTGTACGGGTGTTGAGTATTTTGTGCGGCTTTCTATTTATGGTTTAGTTCAAAGGTAAGGACTAAGGAGGTGGGTTTATATAGAGAGGAGTGGCAGGCAATTAACATTGATACATGCGTTATTATTTGTGGTTTGATAAATGATAGCTGTAAAATGACACTTGTATTTTTAAAAAAAAATTAAGATAAAAACCCATATGTTGTATATAATGTGCGTGAGTTAAGACAAGTTGCTTGTTCTCAAGAATGAGAGGAATTTGGCCAAGTTATAAATAGGGGTGAGCAAACCGGGTACCCAGTCAAAATTTTAGGACCCAGATTTGAAATTGATTGAAATCGGATCCTAAAATTCGGATCTGGAATTGGAATTGGTTCAATTGGGTCCTAAAATTTAGGAATTTGTATTGGAACCACTGGATACCGGTTCCGGTTCCGGGTACCCACTTATGTTTGTAATTGTTAAAATATAATACAAATTATAATTCTTATTTTAGTTAGGTTCATTTTTAGCGTTTTTAATACTTATATTTTTATATGCATTAAGCTATTTGTATTTATGTTAGGTATTAATAATACTTTTTTAATTTACAAATTAGATACATTTAACATATTTTTATCATTTAAAATATATTTAGTTTAGCATATATTAGGTAACCGGCACTACAACATAAACGAGCAAAAGTGACGGTCAAATGCAATAGTTAAATCTAGTGCAATGGTTTGATGCAACGGTCATAGCTAGTGCAATGGTCTAATGCAACAGGTGAAGCTAATGCAACGGAATTTTTGCCTAATGTAATGGTTTTAAAATAACCGTTGCAGTAGCTCTTCAAATACAACGAATTTCCAGCCTATTGCCACGGTTTTATAATGACTGTTGCACTAGTTACTCGGTATTATTATCACGCATGTGCGCGGTGAACTACTGATGATATGTTAACTTTTCCAACTTTCTCGAAAATTCTAAATCTCAAAAATAGACAACCCTCGTCTCTTTTTTTTGGGGCTCTCCTCCATTGAAGCTCGCATCTTTCCTCATTGAAGCCCGCAACTCTCTCTCGGTCTCTCCTCTAGTGAAAATCTCACACTCTCTATTCTTCTATGAACCTTTCACTCGTTGCATTCTCTCTCCTCCATTGAAGTGTGAATTCTCCATGGTACCGTTCGTAGTCTAAATCCTCCATTGAAGTGACTTCTGGGCTTTTTCGTTCATTAAAGCAGCTTTACGAGCTTTTTTTTTCATTTGAAGCAACATTTGAGGTAATATTTTCAAACAATGAATATCAATTTCGTCATCTAGGATTTATCGCTAATTACTTGCATCATTATATTCAATCTAGGGTTTAAAGTTTGATTTGAAGCACGATTAATTTACTGCTCTTGTTTAGCTTGTTTCAATTCTAAATTTGTTTCTTTGTTTGATTTGTTCATTTTTGCTCAAGAAATTGAGAAAAATGGTGATAATTTTGGAAATTTGAAATATTGACCTTAATTAGTTTAATTCTAATTTTGTGGGGTTTATTGGATTTTTTCTGGGTTTACGATATTTGTTCAATTGTTGATTACAAAACATTTGATGGGTAGGGATTGGTAATTGATACTCTCATCAATTGGGCCATTCATTGTCATCATTTCTACAAGATGTAATCTCATTTTTTCTCCTACCTCAAATCAATTTTGATCTGAATTCTTGTAAACTATGTAGGCACTGATTTTTTTGAAATAAAGTACTCATTTCATAAAGTACAGTAGGAAGGGGAAGCCTAAGTTTTGCCCATTAAGACTTTCCACGGTGCCTATTCTTCTTTCCCCCCCCCCCCCAGTTTTTCTCTATTTTGATTAGTGACTCATGTTTGGTTTTTAATATTTGGTTATATTTCTTGAATCATATTTATCTAAATTTTACTTATTGTAGTATAATTTTTACTAGAAATACTTATATTACTAATGGTATGACCACAACGTCATCTTACAGTGGGATTAATTTCTCAAATCATCAAGGTATGCATCTACCATACTATCTTCTAGTGTGGGAGATCGGATATTTATTATTTACAATCATGTTATAAATGCTTGTTGTCTGTTATGTACTCTGTCTTTCCACTTCAATTGATAATTATTACCAGATAGTCATTAGTTTATGCATAATGTACAAACATTACATCTATAAAAAAAAAAAAAGACAAATTTTAATAATCTTTGCATTGTTTACCTGATGAAGCAAACTTTTTGCAGATCTTAACTTAAAGAAAACACCTCAATTGGTTGAGCCAATGAACATCAGTGAGGTGAGTATCTTCAGGCCCGTTTCTGATATTTTGATGGCCTAGGGGCAAATAAAAAAACGGGGCCCTAATAGGTTAATGTTTGAATTTACTAATGAATAAGGAAAAAAATTTGGGTGTGCAAAATGGAAAAAATTATATAACACTTTATTCAATGTAATACAGTATGTGCGTGTTTTTTATGAGTAGTACATCAATATGCTCTAACGTAATAAAAATTAAAGAATTATATCACCTTATCCCGCTTGTTAAAGCCAAAAACTATCAAAGATTATAAAATCAATCATGAATTCCCGATTACAATACTCAATTCAACAATGTACAATGATTAATACCTACAATTTCGTATAAGCAAGTAATTTAATGACACATATTAGAAATTAAATGTAATTTTTTATTTATTTTAAGAAAAGACATTAAGTATAATTGAGTATTACATATTTAATTTATAAAATAAAAAACACAAATAATTAAAAAAAAATTAAAACAGATATTAGTATTATAGAAAATAGAACAAATTCTTATAATAAATTGAACTTTTTCATAATAAAAATCGAAATAATCATCAATATCAACAATAGCAAAATTGAAAATTGACAAGCAAAATAGCTGAATAATTCGAACAAAATTAAAATAATATTGAAGACCTTCAAACAGTGAAATGAAAATTTGAGATGTAAAGAACATTTGATAGAGTATAAATATACAGAAAATTTGTAAGTATTAAATCTTTTAATCCCATTGAAATTTGTTTAATTAATTTATAGTGGAAAATATGTAAGGATATTTTTTTTTTGGTGCACAAATTATGTAAGTATATGGGATAGATATTCCATTTTCTGAAAAATAAATTTGGGAAGGAAGATGAATCAGAAACAACAAAGGTAAGGATAAATTAAATTGATTTCATAAATAAAAAAGATAATACGTGTAACATTAAATTGAATGGGAGAATTTATTTGGAATTATCTACTTCCCAAAATTGAAGGAGCTATTTTCTAGGAGATGATTAAATGTGATTGAAGTTTCAAAGGAATTGCTCCGTAATTAATCCATGCGCTTACAATGTACAATATATAATTAAATTGTTTAATTTTTTTTAGACTTGCATTAGTAGAAGCGGGCTTCAAAATTTGGGGCCCTGGGCGGGCGCCCCACCTGCCCTGGTCCAAATACGGCCCTGAGTATCTTCCACAAACATTAGACAGATTTACATCCTATTGAAATCCAATCCAATCTCAATGCTTTATTCATTAGTTTCTCAAACTTTTACGATGCTAAGTTTGTTTATTACCTTACGCTCCTTACCACCTAAAATAATTCATAAAAGAAATTTCTTTCTATTTGCTTAGATAGATGAATGGGCAGAGCTTGAACATAACACATCAATTCCTAGATGAGCAAAGATTTAATAGTATTAAAAGAAAAACCCCAAGCAAAACAATACTCTGTTAAATATTGCATGCTTATGGAATTTTGTTTGTATTTTGCGTAGTATAAAGAGTTCTATTTATATTTGCGTATACTTTGTTATTCCTGATTTATATGCAAATTGTTTTCAGGTACACTCCCATATTCGTTCTTGATTCCAAAGGATACTTTGATTTACTGATCAAGGCCCGTCAACTTTTATTGTAGACTTATTTCCACATTTTATACTTTAGTTGTTAGCTAGCCACTATGTTTGGTTAAAAACAGATATATCCAGAAAGTAGGATGAGCTAGCATTTTGCAAAAATCAAACCTGGTGATGTTGTAGAAGTGAAAGGGTAAGCTCCTCCGCCATATTTTTTTAGTGACGGTTAGGATTTTAGTGCAGTTATTGATCAAGTTGCTTATTTGAATTCTTGTACAGACCCATTGAGAAGCTTAGTTTACTCCCATTATGAAGAAACACATCGGCATGGTAAGAAACAAGACCTCTTACCTTTTAATTAGTTCCTATTTTTATATGAATTATTCTTATGAGATGAAAAGAACAAGGCCTCTGTCATACCTTTTAATTTGCCTATTGAACTTATTAATAGGGTGAGCAAGCCAGGCCAAATCTCAAAGGGTAGTGAATGAGATCTTTATACATAAGAATAATGCAAGATCATGTGTTTGTTCCTTGGAAAGTTCTATCTAATTACTTATACCGCTTGGCGGCTTGGATGTTTAGGTGGGACTAGTGTCACTCCAATGCTTCAAGTAGCTAGTTAGTTGAGGCTATTCTGAATCCCTTAAGATTAGTTCTCTAATAGCCTAATATATATGTTCTTGGTGCATAGGAGGATTGAATAAATTGTGTTTAGGTGATAACGTATTTACAATCTATGTTTAAAGAGAAGCTTCATGCTATTTGTCTATCAGAGTTAGTTTGATTGTTGTGTTGGGATAAAGAATTTTGTTTAGCCATATAGTATGGTTATTATTTCCTCTCTATTTTAATTTAATGTTGCTATAAATATTATTTAGTATTTGTTTTATTTATTATGTAGTCTATGATGATAATATTCCTATTTTTTTTTTTAAGAAATGAAAATATTCCTAATGTCATTTTTTTTTTTTTTTGTATAGGTACACGATGAACCACAATGAGTAGAACAGGAAAATTGACATGATTGTTGTGACACTCTTGATCGAGGATTGTCAGACTCGTACTTCTTAGTTTTGAGTTACTTTTGTTTACGGTAGTTTTAAATTACTTAATGACCTTGTTTAGGTAGATATATTAGGAGAATATATGATGCATTGTAAAGAAATGTATTTTGGCTTAGGAGTTATTTCAATGTAGCATTAATTGCATAATTATACAATATAATTAAATTAAATACTATACTTTTTTAATCAAAATTAAATGATTGTTATTCAATTTTGTTTACCTCATTTGTATATTGAAGAAGAAGAAGAAGAAGAAGAAGAATTTGATCTAAATATGCATTGCATCAAATCTACTGCAACGGTCTATGAGATTTATGATGATCGTTGCATTAGCTATATAAGACTGTTGCATTAGGACATAATGCAACGGTTCATGATAGATAGTATATGACCGTTGCATTAGGTCAAAAGACTGTAGCATTAAACCTAGTGCAACGGCCGCAAATGCTACGGTCCACCAACCGTTGCAGTATAGTAAAGGTTTTTTGCCCTATTGCAACGGTTTTTAGGGGTTGCATTTGCTCGTTTATGTAGTAGTGCGGGTACCCAACCGGTTTCAGTTCCAAAAAGTTGAGAATTGGAATTGGTTATAACTGGGTCCTTAATTTATTACTCGGAATTGGAACCACTGGGTCCAATTTCGGTTTCGGACCCGCCGGTTCCGGTTCCAATACCGGGTACCCGGAATTTTTGCTCACCCCTAATAAATATAGTGTGCTACTCCATCCTATCACGTACTCATTGATTTTAGGATGAAATCTTATTACGTTTGGTGATGAAATCTTATTTGACGTAATTAACTTGTTAGTCTTAACATTTTTGGTACCATATAATGTTGTAAAAAAAATAATTATAGAAAATTAAAACCGTCAATAACGTTCTAATAAAAAGATAAAAGGTTTTTCATGTTCATAATATAATTAAGAGACTATTAAAAAAAAAGAAGAAGAAGAAGTTATTCCTTATGGATAATAGCTTGATTATCTTAGCTTGATCCGTCAAATTGTACTATGAGTGTGACTTTGATTTGTCAAAAATTAAAATGACCATTTTCTTCACATAGTTGATGATTTTAAATAGATGCTACCCTATAAATCATACTAGTAGTACATAATTAACATAAAGTCAAGAAAACCATAAGCAACAAAAAAGAAGAAACAAATGTAAATAACGTAAGCAACTAATAAACGGATTAGTTGTTGATACTCATAAATAATACAAAGTACTTGTTAGGCCATAAAAAGTACGAGTCAAGTTGAAACAATTAGTTATGTAGTTGAAGTTGTGCATTGTGAATTTGTGATATAGAATTAATTAGAGAAATCGTATAACGGTAACTCGGTAAGTTAGTTTAATTTAGAGGTGTTCTAAGCGCCGCCATTGACAATAGTAAGATCGACATACGGAAAGTGATTAGCTAAATTTACGTTGATATGAATGTCATGCAAAATGCATGCAAAGGTTATTAATTTTATTATAATTATTTTATGTTATCTTAATTAACCATTAAGGTCATGTAACACATATGAAGCTGTTAGTTTTGCTGATTCACCGCAACTTCCGTAGACTACCTTCATTTCCATTTTTATTTACTGACGTAATATCTAAAAGTCCAACCAGCTAACCAGCACAAGAAAGTTAGAAGGTCATAATATTCCAATAAAACAATATGAAAATACTTAGAGACCTTTAAAAACTCGGGTTTTTGCTTCAAATGCACCTTATAATTAGCTAACCATCTAGCTGCTCAATTAGCTTTCCTTTAACAATATTCTATCGTAATTAATCTCCTTATTCTTTGGGACATAAGAGATTTGCATCTTCATATCACGTGTATATATACAAAGGAGAGCTAGGAGGAGTCTCGTCCACCAACATACTCAATACTACCTACTTACGTAGTATAAAATTATAATCCTTCATTCTTTTGGGGATAGATACATAGGGTGGTTTTTTAAAAGACTTAATTATTGTAATACTTTTTGTCATTTTAATTAATTGGAGATCTCCAAATAAAAAGCCCATAATTTAACTTTTCTAGATATTAGATTTTTATAGAACATGAAATCAATTTAGAATTTTGTTTAACTTGGTCCTTTGTTATGGTGAGCCATTGTGATAATAATCTTACAATTTGAATCTCATCTAGCTTCCTTTCCAAAAAAAAAAAAAACAAAGGTAGAGATCGAAATCTCAAACATGATGCTCACGAGGTGTAAATCCTGTTACTCTTTTTAGTTATAAAGAACATCAAGTGCAATTGAAAGTTATCAAAGATGATCATTGAAAATCATATGTAAAAGTATATTTGTACCATTTTATAAAAGAGGCCAAGTTCGAGCAAGAATATATACGATACAATCGATTCTGCACCATAAAAACTACTAGATGAATCATTGCTATGTTGAAGCTATAACCTTGGTATAACAGAATGATTATGGCTTTCTAGACTTATTGGCAATATTATTGCTAAAGCCACCATTATTAACACAGAAAGTGACCTAACCTTATTGATTCGTCTCCGTCGCACTACCCCCATTCATCAATTACACTTTAGTCTAAATTTTAACCTAAAGTTGGACACATAATTTTAAATTTCATTATATTTCATTGACTACACTACCGCACTAACTACTTGATCGAGTAACTACAACTAGTACAGTAGAACTTCCCTTTACTTTTTCTTTCTACCTGCAAATTAAAAAGTGCAAATAAATTAAACATAGCCTAATGCTGTGAGTCCAACACACACAATATGTTAGGAAATATGATTATATGAAAAATGACTATATATGTTAGTTGCTATCGCTTGTTCATCATGTGGTGGTCAATTCAAACTTTCACTGTGCTCTGATTCTGTTCTTAACTATTGATTATCACTTGTACATTTAGTGGTCAATGGAGAAATCAAGTCAATGGACATGTTTGTTGAATATTATTGATCTATTTTAACGTGGTCGTTGTAGGCTCGCTTGTAGCTTGGCATCCCATAATTCGATTTGATCTGGCCTAAAAATTAATTACTTTTTGAGCAAAATTTGTGGTGGGTATTTCATCTGTCCCTTTAAATTTGCTTTGAATTCTATTTTAAGTGTCTCTTTTATGTTTGTCCTATTCTATATATGATCACAATGAGCTATCACTTCATATGTAAACATGACATTCTCAACAGTTGATACTATCACTATTTTTTTCTCTTATCAACACAGCATAACACCACAAAATAGAAAATTTAAAAGTTAATGTTAGAATATGTTTTAAATTAGTTAACCTTCTTTTTGAACGGCTATGAATTGAAAAGGGCTTCGCTACACTAGCTAGTTTAGGAGACTATATATACCATTTAGATTTTGGGCAGGGTTTAGCCTAGCTACTATTCTTTTGTCAAGATCAACAAAAACTCACATCTCGTTTGTTCACTAACGACCTAACTGTTAGTGAACCACATAAAATATGTGTTGTTTGTTCGTTGATTTCTATAATCTTTCTTGCATTTGTTATAACAACTATTATAAACATGAATAACTAGTTTAATATAAAAATTTGACGATTTAACATTACCCTATATTTGAATATTTTTATCTTTTGATTGTCCATGGTATTTTTTTTTTGGGGGGGGGGGGTAATTACATACTAATTAGTAGCTAAACTGGATTAGAATTTAAAAGCTTGACTACCCTTTATAATTAACGAAGGGACTTAGGGGCACCCATAGTTTTTATGAATGTTTCAAAATTAATTTATGGAGTTGAAGTAATATTTTATGGTATCAGTAGACTAGTTCCCATTATACATGCCATTAGCCTACTAGCCTTAATAAAATAACAAAGATGTATGAAGAGTTGACCCCAAGTCTCCAACTTGCACTTGTTTCAAAATTTGATGCAACATATAATGACTTCGATTAAAACCTAGGTTTCCTCGTATTTGCCTCTCGGTCGATCGATGGGTGACCGTTATTTTTTGGTTTTTATTACCTAGTTATTAGCAAGTTGTTGTTTGGTTTGACTCCTTATGATTAGGATTAGCTTAGCGTTTTCTTTTCCCCTTAAGCTATGAAAAGGGACGATGTTTTAGTATAATAGAATCCAATATGAACTATGAGCCTCACCAAAGGGCAAATGGCCAACATATAATGCCTTAATTCTTTTTATTTAAGAGAATTAAGGCATTACCTTAGCCAGCAACAAGGTGTCTAGCTATATTCAGGATAATACAATGCACACACATAAGTAGGTGTGAGTGCGTGTGTGTACATGCGTGTGGATGTACCAATGAGGTCCTGAATTAGTTGTTGAGATTAAGGGTATGCCACAAAATTTTATTCCCCATCTTTATCTATAAACTATAATATGTATTGCTAATTGTAATTTGTTCTAATAAAAATAAGTGTACGTGTGAATGCATGTATAAGCATACCCGTGTGCATAGTGTTACAAATATATTGTTATCTTCTTGTACTATCTACATGACAAGCTCATGTGATCATGTTTATAAATTCTAATATTGAATATTGCATTGTGATCACGTTTGTATGTAGTCAAATCTCTCATTTGACAAGGACTGGTGGCCTGGTGCTTGTTACTCGTGAAATTAATCTAAAACCCATATTGAAGGGTAACCATTCTAAACAATACAGGTAATGTCCTACATTGATAAAATATGAGAGAGCTAAACACTTTGTAGTAAGAGGCTATTTTTCCTGCTATTGTTATATGTTTTTGAAATGAAACTTCCTTAAATTTATGAAGTGGACTATCTCATTCAAAGTGTGATAGAGTCATCAACTAAAATACTAATTTGTACTTATTTTTCATTTTTCTCTTGGCAAACAAGTGGGATTTTTAACTAGTGGCAATATCTTAGTGCTCATCATTACATTATGATTCGTTATTGAAGGAGATACTAATCTATTTTTTGTATTAAAACAAGTGAATCTGATTTAGAAATTTAGAAATATAGCATATTGCTCTAGTTGTATGATAGAATAACATAAAAGAAGAAGAAACTGATTGGGAAATAAACCTCGTCTAGTTATACTCTAATAATCGACTAATTTTTCTTGCTTGGAGCTAAAAGTTTTCAACAACAAAGGATCAGTCAAAGTCGTCGTTTGAAGAAATAATTAAATCTGTTTTTGGAATTGGATTCAAACAATTATACGAGTTCTCTTTTTGTACGAAAAGATTGATGATGCTAAATTGCTAATAAAGACAATGACTGTCAATTATCTATATGCCAAGTTGAAAGCAATGCTACCAACTATAAAATCTTCCTAGTTTATTTTTATGTAGCAATGTTATAATATACTTAATCAAATGTATGTTTGATGCTAAATTGCTAATTAAAACTCAATTCTAGGAGAGTTGCACATTTTGGTTGACGGCATCAAATGTTGTCTAATGAAGTCTTGTAACATCATTGATTGCCACACGATATTTTAGAGAATTTGATATAGTTGCAACGAACCTTAGCTAATTAAGCTAGCGTGGTACGTACAACTTTGACTCGACAAATTCTATAGCAATATGGAGATCAACTTATTATTAGATTAACATAAAATCTTAATTTGATGGATGATTATATTATATTTGATACAGTATATATAAAACATATATCTGAGTCTCAACTATCAGCTTAAGCCTTAAGCTTTTGGTTGGGTTGATCAGGAATATGTTTTATACCATGATAGAGTATAAAACATATTTCCGGGCCTCAATCATCAGCTTAAGTTTTTTATTGAGTTGGTCCTCTAACATGGTATAAGAGTCAGCGTGACACAAAGGTCACCGGTTCAAATCTCATCCGTCCCCCTTTAGTTCGCAGCAAGTATATGGGTGGACGTGTATTGTATCCACATTTCAATGTGAGGAAGGGTGATACTCCCTCCGTTTTTAAATACTTGTTCCACTTTCCTTTTCCAGTCGTTTTTAAATCCTTGCTCCATTTCCTTTTTTGGAAAGCATTTACAATATTTAATTCATTACTCACACTTAGTGGACCCAACATAATATTCTCTCTCCTCCTATTCTTCCACTACTTTTGTTTTTGTACAATTTTTTTATTTTCTCAACTATCCCACTACCTTCATATTTTATTACTTTCTCCAATTTCTCCCAAAACTCCCCGCATGGAAAAATGGAGCAAGTATTGAAAAACAGAGGGAGTAGATTAGTGATAGAGTATAAAACATATTGTTAGGCCTCAACTATTTGGTTCTCTAGCAATATTTTTATTTTTATGTTTCAAAGTAAACTAGGATAACATAGGATCAATGTAGGCATAATGTTTCCTAGCTCCTTAAATTCTGAAAATTAATAAGTCCATTCAAGGAAAGATTAAATCGTATTAAAGAAGTAAGCCATATAGCCATAAAGGCATATAGCCGATATAGGTCAAGTTACTAAAAGAACAAAACAAAATTCTGTTACGAGACTAAAACAAATTAAATCTTCTTGCTCATCAAAGAGATTCTTTGACTAATAATCAAGCTTTTTCTGAAATGCAATTGAGGTTTTTTTTTTAATAATAAATTATGTTAGTTGATCTTTGGGTTTAAGAGAGCTTTTATATCTTCTATTGCAAATATCATCAGTATAATATCTATTTTTTTATTAATTTTTTTTTTTTTATATATAGATCAACTTAATCTAATTTAATTACTGTATATTCGAGGATTAATGATTAACACATATAGGCTTTAATAGGATTATATATAGGATTTTTAACAATTGTGAACCTATAATTATCATATGAGAAGACGACCTTGTATCCTAAATTACTAGGTAATAGGTATGTTAATTCCACTTATATAAAATTCAGCTTAGCATAGGATAGGATTTGCGTGAGGATAATTGGTCAATGAGGCACACAACTAGCTAGTAATCAATGTAATCGAAGGCCTTTGCTTGGTCCCTTGCATGCTAGCTAGCTACTCTGCTAGAAGCTAGCTAGAGTTTACAATCAAAATCATTATTAGATGCATATATACTTCCTCATGAAGATGCTAGGTAGAGAGTGGGAGATAGAGGTGGTTAGAGATTCCCTCCTGATTTTAGGAGATTCTAGGAGGCTAGGATTGATTCTCATCACCTGCCCTTGTGGATCTCTAAACACTAAAAAAATAAATAAAAAATAAAGAGGTCATGTAGGCAGGCATCAAATTCTGCAGAAAGTTTTATCGTAGTAATATTCTCGGGTATTACTTTTTACTATCTACCATCATTAGTTTATACAAGAGTGAGGGATAGCTGAAGCGGTTAGAACTTCCTCTCGCTTTCACAAGATCGTGGATCAATTCTCACCCCTGCCCTTGTAATAAAATAAAAATAATAATTACAAAAAATTTCTACTTTTGTGAGTTAAGTGTTGGTTTATCACAAGCCACAACATATTGTACTTGTAAATAAAAAGACACCAAGTTGTCTGAATAGAAAAGGAACAAATGGAACATTTGTAATGTGCTTGATACAAGCATTTATTTTAAAATTGTGATATAAAAACGAGCATCAGATTGACTATAAATCAAAGGCTTTTATTTTTATTGTATATTTTAAACCATAGTATCTTTAACAATCTGAACACACAAATTGAGCTATTCTCTTTGTGTTTAGGGCATGTATTCAGTTGAAGTGTTTAACAATACAACCAAAATGGTTAAATTTCTCATCAAATACCATTGGCAATGAGTCAATCATCAAGCATTTATGAATTCTAAGCTTAATATATTATATATATATATATAACTAATAATAATAATAGTTCCTTTATTACGTTCTATATACTTGTTTAATGTGCATAACCTAAAATAATAGCAATTCCTCTATTATTGACAATTTAATCAAAAATTTCTCATTTTATCAAAATGTTCCAACTAACAAAGAATTAATAGAAAAAAGTAGTGATGATTGAACATTATTATTAACCATTTAGAATAGAAAAAAAGACGGATAAACTTTATTTTCGTAAATATTATCCACAAGATTTAAATTTGAGTAAATTTAATCAATAAAAAAGTGTTTAATACTTATATGATAAAAAAATATTGGAGGTTATAAACGAAATATCAAAAAAAAAAAAAAAAGGTTGATAGTAGTTGTATGATTGATTTTATTTAATAGGAATAGATACAATGGTTTATTGGTTCTAATCTATTTATAACTAGATGAAACCGTTTGATTTTTTTTAATATTTTTTTTTTGTATTTATGAGTCTAAAATTTGTTATATATTTAGATAAAATTCCTAATATTAAAAGATAATATATAATATTTAATTAATTTAAACTTAAAAATCTCATTCGCCAATTTTGCTTACATGGCATTTAAATTATTTAATTCTAAAAGAAATTAATAATCTCTTATTTAATTGGCTACTACTAAGATTTATAATCCTACATGGCGCGCTGAGAAAATTAGATCCTACGTGGCTCTCTAAAAACTCGGGAAAAAACTCCCTTTATATATATATATATAAATATATATATATATATATATATATATATATATATATATATATATATACTAGTTTTGTGCCCCGTGCGATGCCCGAGTTGTTTATAGACTTTTAAGATAAAAAGTATATTATGATTCAATTTAATTGAAAATAGAATTCTAAATTAACTTCTTTTTTTTTTTGCTACAAAGTGAAAAATTAAAACACTAAATGATGTTGCCTTATGGCCTAATTATAAGTTTATTATTTGGTATTTTATCGAAAATAAAATTCTAAACTAACAATCTTATTCTAAATTAATTTTTTTATCTTATGAAGTCTATCCAAATATATCCAAGGTGGTGCGACATTTGGCGATTTTTATGTATGAAGTCTATTAAAATCTATCCAAGGTGGCGTGACAGTTGGTGAAAATTTGGAATGCCAAGTGTTGCTATTTCGTGACCTGGCTAAAAGTTTAGCTTTATATATATATATATATATATATATATATATATATATATATATATATATATATATATATATATATATATATATATATATTAGATTATTTAAATTATTTAAAATAAAAAATCTTTAAATCTTTTTAGATTTTTTTGAATGAAAGAGTATTGCTATATTAAATTAAGAAAAGGATAGAGTATCCGAGAATACATACGGTGAAATCTCGTATGGAACATGATTCACCCATACTTGTTCGACCCCAAACGACACTAATCTAGTAAGGTGGTGGGCAACAAAGTTCCCATCCCTTTTAACATGATACCAAGTTACAAAGTAAAAATTGCTACAAATAGCTAAAACATCACCTAAAATATTATTTAGGTCGGTGAAGAACGTAGCAGCTTTATCCAAACGATCCACCACAACTTGGGAGTCAGACTCCATCACCACGCACTTAAACCCAAAGTGTTTGCTAAGCAAAGAACCGAAACGAATTGCCATACATTCTGCAATATCTGGTGGAAAGCAGCCCCTCACTCTTCTTGTTCCTGCAACCAGAACTTCACCTTGCCCATTCATGACTATGACACCAGTGGCGGATCCAGGATTTCCGACTTGATGAGTCACTATCAATTATTGATTACTTGTGAAAGTACAAATAATTTTTTCAAATCTTGTTCATAATTAATTTCATTCCAAAAATTATATATATATATATATATATATATATATATATAATTATATTTCACCACATCGATTTCAATCTAAAATAGGACACAAAAATCCATAATACAACCAAATACTCCATACTACTTAAAAATTCAATCTTACAAGTTGAAAATATTACAAATAACATGTTACAAACAAATAGTAATATAAAACTATTACATTAAGTTTATGATTTTTTATTTAGATTTGTGGGAAAATATTAAAATTGGTTGCATAAATATAGGATATAAAATTATAAATAGAAGCAAAAATTATCAAGTAAAAAAATGAAATAACTTAAGAGACCTGTTATTAAGTATAACCGGTCTCTTTAATGAAGAAAGAAAGCAGCTCTAAAATGTGAAATGTAATAGCAGCATCAAAGAGACCACTTACCTTAATAGCTGGTCTCTTTGATATTATTTTTATAAAAGGAAACCTGCGTCAGCTTGACTAAAGCGGTCTCTTTGATATTTTTATTAAAAAAAAAAAAAAAAAATTTTGGTGCTGCTGAGTCACGTGACTCAGTGTGCACCAACACAGATCCGCCCCTGTATGACACCAAGGCTAACCCAGCCACCATCAATAATCGCAGCATCACAATTTATCTTGACCATCTCAGGCTTCCAGGTATTCAGGCTTTTGCTTCTCTGAACACATCTTCCACCATAAATTTTTGTGGTTTAGTAGTCATAATCAAGGACTAGCCTCGACACTCGATCAAGTAGTAATTTACAATATGCTTGTTGTTAAATTCGGTTTATAATTTATTTTCTAAAAATATCAATTTTTAATAATTTATATTTTTTTAACAAAATTTTGTAGGCGTTCTTAAAATGTATATGTGACACATAGAACCTTTTAATACGACACATCACCTACTCGACCTCTCATTATATCATAATCATCATTCACAACCATGTTGTAAAGATGAAAATAAATGGACTAATTAAAAAAAGAAAAAAAATACACTATAAACACTAAATACATATAAAATACTACGTATTTATTTTCATTAAAAAAAATTGATTTATAACTTTTTCATATTTTCAAAAGTACAAGAAATGTAAAAATATGTAATGGGACCATTTTTGTCGTTAAATATTAATTTACTTCCCATATACTTCATTCCTTATTTCTCAAAAAAAAAAATCCACCTCTTTTTATTTCTCGCTTGTCAATAGAATACTTCAATCACTAATACTCCCTCCATCACAAATTACTCGAAACAAAGGAGGGAATTGCGGACTCCTAGGCAAAAGACCAGCTTGATTAATGAAAAATAAGGGTATACTTAAGTATTAACAAACCAAAAAAAAATCAAGTTTAACAAACCACCACAACCCAACAATTCACGAACCACCACCTATCACCACCACCTAGCACAGTAGCACCACGAAACCACTCGCAGTAGCGCAAACCCACGAAACACCGAACCCACCACAACCCATTAGCAGGAACACCCACAACCTCAAAACCCATCCCACAAATCCATAACCACAAATCGCAATCAACGAACCCAAAATCCAAAACCAGAAACCCAAAACCCACGACCCAGAATTCAAACCCCGCACCCCTAAACCCACAACCACGAACCCACAATCTACTAATGCCTTCTCCATCTCGAATTAAAGCTATAAATGGTCAAATTTAACGATCAAAACTCTAGATTTAGAGTTTTCATGGTTAAATTTGACCATAAAACCTTCAAATTTGAGCTACAGTGGCAACGACGAGACAATAAGAAAAGGAAGAGAGAGAAAACGAAGGCGGTAACAAGAAAGGGGATGGATGGCGTAACTGAATTCTGACAACGGTGGCAGTCTCCATGGAAAATTGCGGTCGAATTGAGGGGAGATGAACAAAGATAGGGAATTTTTTGGGTTGATGAATAGAGAATAAAGATTGGTGGTGGAGGAGGATACCAATGAAGGTGATGGTGAATTTAGATGGAAGGTGAATGATTTAGGTGGAAATGGTTAAGTTAATCAATGTTAGGGTTGAAGTTTAAGATAAAATCAATAGTTTAATAAGGGTGTTTAAAAAAAAGTAAAGGTGATTTTGTAAAATTCACACAAAAAACTTACTAAAAAAGGAAAGAAAAAAGTTTGTTGCAAGTAATGTGTACCAACCATTTTTAGTAATTGTTGCGAGTAATTCGTAACGGAGAGAGTATATTTAGTTATCACCATATGGATATGATGTTGGAGCACTTGATAGGGGGAACCGTGTGTGTTCAATTATCCACAACAAGCAATTGAAGGAGATTAGAACCTTGATAAGTGTTTTATTTGTCCACTTATCATGACATTTTTAACACAATTTTTGTACTCTTTCCCCTACTTTAATCCCTTTTTCTAACTTCTTTTGCGCTAAATTGCATCTTTTGGCTTCCCCGTTTCTTTTTATGTGTGTGCTCGTGTTTGTAGGTGTAATGAGAATGTGGGTAAGTAGCATGAGCTTGAGGACTTTCTTGAGGAAGCATACACCAGGAAGGAGTGGGCGTGCACCTTGAAAGGAGCGGTTGCTCCTATTCCCAGCACCATATTCTGCCTCCCCTGCTCCAAGCAGGAACGGGCGTGCATATATACTCAGAGGAGCGAGCGCTCCTAACCGTGTTCCAATATTCTGCCTTCTATGCTGCAGCAAGGAGCGGGCACACAGAGAGACCAGGAGCGGCGCTCCAGCCTGAGAAGTGGGCGCTCCTATCAGAAGGAGCGGGAGCTCCTAATGTTTTGAACCCGATTTTTGACGGATTTTATGATGTAATTTTTGGGCGTATAAATACGACCCTTAGTTTTTTTTTTTTGGATCTTCTTCCCTTTAATCTTCTTAGGCCCTTTATCTCTTAGATCTTCTCATTAATTGTTGTTGCATGTTCAATTTACCTTGTTCTTATTACTTTTCTCAACTTGTTAGATTAATGCTAGAATTAGAATTTGTTGTTATGATGTTCTTCACCATGACTAGTGAGTAGTTAATTAGCTAGGGGTTGGGTGAAGACCCACCCAACTAAGCCATGGGTTGATTGATGTTTGTGCTTACATGTTCATTTTGGGTTGATGATTGATTGTTGAAGAATTGGTTAATTACATGTGTAATTGGATGACCACTTATTGCTCATGTAGTCACTCCTATGCTTGCATTGAGAGATGGAGTCTAGTTGTGAGTCTTTTCTTATATGATTATGCTAAATTCCTCTTGATTATGGTGTAATCTTTAGTGTTGTGGCTTTCGAAAAAGGTAATAATTACTCGTATGAAATAAGGGGAGTATAATATCACATAAGTAGGACGGGGATGAGAATCGATCTCAGAATTTTCTGAAATCGGGAGGGAAGCTTTAATCACTTGAACTAATTCCTCACTCTCATAACTCATAATTGTAAAAGTTTTTTTTTAAAAAAAGTATAATTTCAAAGATTAATCAGATTAGATTAAATTGGAAAATTATAATCTAATTAAGCAAATTGTATTGATCTCTTGTCTACCAGATTACCGTAAAACCCTTTGACGGCCTTTGAATCCAAAGTCCAAAACAATAGTAAGCCCCAAAAAAACCCGAAATCAAAACCAGAATTCCAGAAGAAGTTGTGCAAAAATTGTACTGTAACAACTTTCTGAAATCGAAACCATCCATGGATTCCGCCCAAAACGCAGCAGCAGCAGCAGCTGGAAACAACAACAACAACAACAACAACAACAATGAAGGAACAACCTCGGATGATGCGAAGCAAAACCTTAGTGACGTCACCAACTCCATTGACAAAACTTTGGGCCTTCTTCATCAGCTTTACCTCACTGTATCTTCCTTCAATGTTACCTCTCAGCCTCTTCTCCTTCAACGCATGTACTTTCTCTCTCCTCTAAACCCTAATTTTCCAATTTTGACGATTTTTCTAAAGAATTAGGGTTTTCTGTTTTGTTAGAAATTCTTTGGTGATGGAGCTTGATAATATGATGAAATTGTCTGGAAATTGCAATATTCAGATTCCCATGGAGGTTCTCAAGTCAGTATTTTTTCCTAATTTTGTAATTGTTTTCAATTATTTTAGATTTATTTGTTTGTATTTAATTATTACTATTTTCGTTCTGTATTAGTTACTTGAATCTATTTTGTGTTGTTAGTTTAATTGATGATGGGAAGAATCCTGATGATTTCACCAAGGATGTTCTTAATAGCTGTATTGCCAAAAACCAGATCACTAAAGGCAAAACTGATGCTTTTAAGGTAATCAAATTGATCCCTTTTCTGTATGATTACATTTTTTAACTTTTTGCACATTTCACCATGGATGTTCTTAATAGCCAGTTCGAAATCGCTTCGTTGAAATTTGATTTATAATAAGGTTGGATGTTGGTGGGTAATCCTTCAGTCATTTATACCCTTAATAGCCAGTTCGAAATCGCTTTGTTGAAATTTGATTTATAATAAGGTTGGATGTTGGTGGGTAATCCTTCAGTCATTTATACCCTTAATAGCCAGTTTGAAATCGCTTCGTTGAAACTTGATTTATAATAAGGTTGGATGTTGGTGGGTAATCCTTCAGTCATTTACACTGAATGAAAGACTTGTGCAATTCTCCGGCAAGACCACTTGATAGTTTCTCAGGAAAAGTGCATTGTTGTGCTGATTCATGGTGGCTGTTGCAACTTGACAATTTTACTATAAATGAAATATGTAGCTTTCTTCTTGCAGAGAAGATGAATGAAGGTTTACGCTTAACTTATATTTGTCAAATTTTACTTAAATTTGCTAAAACTTATTTTAACAAGTCGGGGAGAACATATTGTAAGTTAGCCTTAGGTTATTATTTCTTGGTTTGTTCTTGAAATCTATTTCTTTAAATGGTTGGCTACATGGCCATAGAAAAATTATGGCATCAATGACTCAATGAGTGTGGTTTTGATGCGTTAACATCTAGACTTTATTTTCTTCCCTCTTTGTGTCCGTTTCTCTCTTACTTATTGAATCACGTTTGTTTAATGGTTAATGAGATTAAGTGATGAATAATAATGTTTTTATTTGCTTCACAGAGTTTGCGAAAGCATATGCTTGAGGAACTTGAACAAGCTTTTCCCGCTGAAGTGGAGGAATATAGAGATATACGTGCCTCGGCTGCTGCTGTAAGTTTGTACACTGTTATTTATATGCAAATCCCCCCTCCTCTTAATCCAGAGAAACAATGTAACTGAGTCTGATTGTACAAACTATATTGTTATGCCTGTCTTTAAATCTGATAAGCTCTTTTGGAGGGATTATGTGTGTCTTATTCTATTAGGATCTAACTGATAGGTTTTATACAGGATATGAAAAGGATGGCACAAAACCAGAATGCACTGCCTAATGGAGATGTGAAGGTCAAGGGTGAGCTATAGGTTCTGATATCCGAGAAAAATCAGGTTTTTTGACTGTTCTTACAATACGTGTAGCTTCAAGGTGTGTCTATGAGTATTATATTCGCTTAAATGTTAGTATAGGTGGCCATTTATACGGTGGAGGTTTTTGTAACCTAATAGTCTCAAGACTCTCAACTTATCTGTTATTTAACATGTGAATATGCGATTACCTGTATGTTGTATCTTTTGGTGTCAAATTGTCAATGATGTTATATAATCTTCAAATATGCTCTTTTGTGCATAATGGCTTATATACTTGTTTGGACTTGTCAATGTAATTATGAATGCCATCTGTAAGCCTGAAACAAGATGAAGAATTATCAGTGCACTTGGTTACTCATGATTTATACACAAGATGAGACGGTCTTGTGAGAGCTTTTGATTTTTGATGTCTTGTTGGTTTGCTGATGTTGTTGCTGCTGTTGTCGTTCTAAGTTGTAACAAGCTTTAGGTCTGTTGATACTCATAAACTGCAGCTGCTCTGTAATTATAAGATAAGCATGTGATGTCTGGCAGGTTGGCTAGGTTAGCATCTTGTAGTTAGTCTTTAAACTTAGTAGTTGTGAACATAGCACTTACATGGGGTTTGAAGCATAAATTTGGGCATCCCTAAATGCTGTCCATGGTTGAGCCAAAAGATATACGTAGTATGTGATGGCAAGTTTTCTTGAAGTAATTTGAGGTGTGTTTGAGATTGTAACGACAAATTTGTTTGCCGCATGTGTACAAATGCGTAATTTTGAACACTGTGTGAAGAGTTAAAAATTCAATTTGCTACATGCTTGTGAGGTTGAATATTGTACAGATCACTCAGTGAGATTAGCTTGAGGACAGGCTATGCAGTAATTTTCATTTTAACTTACTTAATTGATGCCCTTGTTATCTGTATGAGAATGTGGCAAATCGGGTCACTCAATACAAATTTTGTAACTTGATTTCTTTCAGTTGGGTTTAGAGTAGGCTGGTTTGGATACTTAAACGATTTATTCTTTGGGCATTAAGAGTTGAAGGCATAGGGTGCTGCTGTTGGCATTGAGATTATTTTGAAGTTTGCTGTGAACAATGCAGCTGAGATGGGGATTTTAATGCTGCTTTAGCTGTTGGAATTAGAGATCTTTTATGAGGATGTTTGAGGACTGATAGCAACTAGTCAATAGAAAATTGTCTGGGCCCTCAGGGCTTTGCATGGTGGAGCAGATGGAGTCTCTTTGTATTTGGATTACATACTTGATTACCGACTGTCTCCGGAAATAATCTGTTTTCCTAGAGGTTAAGCAATAATAAGTGTGGAAAATCTAGGAACTGAGGAAGCTTGTAGATTATTGCTGAAGTTGATGGATATACAGTAAGAAGAAAAAGTGAAATTCTTTAAACAATAAAGTGCTGGACACCCTTACTGACTGATTCATACAAATTAATAACATGGCATCCAGTGACGTATGCAGCTTGTGGACATGGATTAAATTTGCTAGGTCATCAGTGAGTGTGATCAGACCTATTATGTCAACATCCTGCCCCTAGTTGAATTGGTGGAATTTTCAACAAGAAATAATTTGCATGTATTATTTCTTTAGTTTTGACATGAGAGCTGTTATGTACCAGATTTTGCACAATTGGATAATATGAAAATCAACACAATTAAGGAAAAAGCTTGAGTACTTCTATTAATTAGCAAATCGAATTACAGATTAAGGAGGATAAGCATAACTTTAGGCTATGAGTCTCACAGTGACTTTAGGCCACAAATCTCACCAAGGTTTCACTCAATTTTCTGGATACCTTTTTCTAATGCTAGACTGCAATACTTATACTCAAGACTTAGATAATACATGTGACATAATTAGCTAAAATAGAAAAACCATCAATGGACATTGTTGAAGTGAATTGCTTTCTTTCTGTAATTTCTCTTTAATTGGCTTTGTCTTGTTGCTCATTGTTCCTTGCTACCTTTGACCCTTGCTGCCCCATCTTTGTGCGCCTCGTGTACACCAAAAGTGGTGGTTGACTTGAGGTGTTGACTCCATTGACCCAGTCCATAACAAGAGCTGACAAATCTTCTGAGCGAACTTAGCCCATGTATGAAGCCAATCATATGTACTAATGTGTTCATGTCTCTCTTGAATGGACGTTAATCTTTTTGTCTTGAGCTCTTTTGTTGTGAGATAACATATTGCAAATTAAAAAGTTAACCTTTATCTTTGATAAGTTGATTGATTGAAACAACTTAAAAAAAATTTGTCTAATTGTCCATATCTTGTGGTTGTTGCTGCTGTTCTTTTAGCTTGTGGTACGATAATATACAGTTTCATCATCTTCAAAGGAACTAATTTCCTTTTACTTGGCCTCAATGCACTGAAAATTCTGCTGTGTTTTTTTTATATGGTCTTAGTACTGGGATAGTAAAAGCATTGTTTCAAGAAGAAATATGATACGTAGAAAGGCACAATTAACCTCGTGGCTTGTCGTGTATACACTTTTTACTTTTTTAGTTAGTTTTTTTAGGTTGTGGTAAGATAATATGTAGGCAAATTCATTATATTCAAAGGCAATAACTGCCTTAACGCACAGAAAATTTTATTGTATATTTGATTTGAGCTTAGTAAAGGGATAGATAAATAAAACACTAGTTCAAGAAGGGATGTGATCTGTAGTTAGGTACATATAACCTTGTGGCTGTAAAAGGGGAATTGTCAGGATTGGCCATGTGACTGCCCTGGAGGGTGGGGGTGGGGGTGCTGTTAATGGACAGATGACAAATTCAAATCAGATGGTGTTTTCCTCTGTTGCTCTGGGAATCTTACAAGAATAGCCTCCTTGGTCCAAGAGATAGTATCTTTTGCTTCCAAGAGAATTAGGAATGTGATTAATGTTAGCGAGAAGAAAAGAGAAATCTGTATATTTAGAATTCAAGCAAGAAATGAGGCTGTAAGGATACTAAGAAATTATTGCTGCTAGTGATGTAGGTACAGTGAGCAGTATAGAAGAGTTATATTACATAGTTGTTGGAGATAACACTGTGGCTGTTGAGAAATTTTCCAATCCTATAACTAGCTTCTTAGCTGTAGTCCTGCTTACATCATGAAGTAATTAAGACTAATTGGATTCAATAAGTTTGATGCCTTTATCAATCTTGTTACTTTGGGAAATTTATGAAGTATATTAGGTTTGCTGGGCTAGCTGCTGTTGATCAATCCTCACATTGTGATAGTATCTGGCTTTTTTGGAGGGTTATTTTTTTGCATAGCTTTGAGTGAATGTAGTGTTGGAGATTTGTGGTAGCTTAACATCTATGTAGAACGTAATTCAGGATTTTAATAACCTCCTCAACGCCCCCTTCCCAAAGAGAAATGGTAATTAGTATTAAGTAGCTGACATGCCAATGCAAATGGAATCAGCAGTTTTTATTGTGGAATGTAGGATTTAGTCTTCATCTTCAGTTTTTGTGCTTGACTGCTCGTTGCTTGAGATTTATGTGCTATGGTGTAGAATGAGTTCTAGGATTTATGCCCTAGACTAAAAAGTGTGTATCACCTCAATAAAAAGGTTAATAGTTGTGGTATGAGGTGGTGTAGCTCACCTGCTATTGTAGAGCATTTGCCAGACCATTTTGTGAGTTTGGAAAGGGAATATCCATTTTCTGTCTTGTTGGTGATTTGGTGGGAAAGGAATGATAGGATCGTTTGGGAGTCAAGCTTCTTTGTAGGAGTAGGTTGTGATCTCAGCTTCACTTTAGACCTATGCTTTTGGTAGCTTCATGCCGTGTCTCTTTTATAGGGAACTTGTAATTGAACTCTATCTCCCGTTTTTGCTTGATTTTGGAGCTGGTGCATAGTCATTCATTGTAGACTTGTTGAGGAAGAGATTTTAAAATAGTTTTATAAATGGCAGGAAGATATGGATGACAGGTTGAATTTTATCACAAGCAGAAGAGGACCTGGTTTGGCTGGTTACTTGAATATTCTGTCCTGTCTGGACTATTTATACAGTTTTTGTTGTCTGTGTGTGTGTAGAGCGAGATCTATGTTTTGTGCATTAAATGCTTGTGTTGTATGTGTAGCATTGTAGCAAACCATAAAATTTGAATTTTCTTGTCGAATTTATAGGTGTTTGATGAGAAGAGTTATTTCTTGTGTATTTTTGCAATAGTGCAGTGTATTTTGATGTTGTGTTATTTGGTTTTAGGTGCATTATATATATATATATATATATATATATATATATATATATATATATATATATATATATATATACACACACCCGGCACTTAGATTATGTCACAAATACTTCAATTGTATTTGTAGTTTTGTACCCAGGTAATTGTTGAGGAGAAATGAAAGAGGAGAAGTTTATTTGATTGAACACAAATGGACTTGATATCATTTTAATAAGTAGTATAAGACAAGTAATGTGAAATACATGTACAAGTATTTGTAGCGTGAAAACTATGTAACTGGTCTTTTCTTATCAGGAATATATATATAAATGCCGTGTCAGTAACTGTGTCCAATGGTAGGGCTGCTTCCATGTCTGAAATATTGAGCACTTACGTATGTCTTGACACTTGGATATGTTCCTCGTACCCGGCACTCATTCCTGTGTCTAACATGGAGTTGATGGTCCTTTACTGAGGTTTCTGTTTTGGGGCTGGGGGTTTGCATGGTAGATGAATGGGATATATATATAGAGAGAGCATTTTCAAGTTTGTTACTGTGGTAGAGTTCCTACCGCTACTTATATTGGCTCAAAGCCGCTGGAAGTAAACCCAGCATTTGGAAGAATAACTTGGCTAAAAATATATGCTAATGGATTGTATCATGTCCAGAAGTCCCACCAGTCTGAGATACAATTATGCTCCATAAGATAGGCTGATTCTAGACCGTCGTGGTTTCTAAATGAAGCTAATGAATCATCTGCAGATTCTATCATGTTAAATTGACTGTCTGTCTCCTGCTCAAAACTCATAAACCCCTCGGATTTATCCTTGGATAATATGCTGTCCTGAATGTAATCTTCTGGTTGAGCTTTGTGCTTTTCCGGTGAGCTTAAAGATATAGATTCTCCATTACTGCTGCATGTAACAGGAGCTAAATCACTTGTGCAGTCTTTAGGACCTTCTTTTAAATTCCTTAATCGTTTAATCTGTTTTAACAGAGAGATGAAAAGGGTGCAAACTGGATGTTAGAGCGTGAATTCTTTTGTTTCTTGTCAAAAAAAAAAAAAAAAAAAAAAAAGTTAAGCTGATTGGTTAGTATCATACCTCAATGGTTAAGCTCTGGTTTTCTTTCTTAAGAACCTCGAACTTAGAGGCGAGGTTGTCATAGCAAGCTTTTAGGATACTGTAATCACGCTCTGTCTGCTTTGACTTGCTTCGAGCCCTCCTATTCTGAAACCATATAGAAACCTGACGAGGATGAAGTCCAAGTTGGTCTGCTATCTGCTGCTTTGTTTTTGACCCCGGTCTTGATTCGGAGCTAAACATTGATTCCAAAGATTTAATTTGCGTGTCACTAAATCTTTTCTTGCTGCTGTTTGTTTGTGTTATTGCTACAGGATCAATGTCCATACCTGTGGCTCATGTGAGAATTTTTAAAATTTCTTTTTTTGCTTTGGCTTTTCTATTGCAGATAAAATTCTGTTGTTGATATCAATTTATAGGCTGTTGGGGATGGGTGTTACTTTTGGATAAAAAAGAGTGCAGGTTCGAGGAAATTCTGGCTCTGATGGATATAGCTGTATTTTACAGAAACAGTGAGTTTGTGATTGTGTGTGAATATATGAAAATCAAGGGATTTAAGTATATATATTATGCCAAATGGATTTATCACTAAGGTCTTGGGCCCTGAGTTAGATTACGATGTTAGTGCCGTGTCATAGGAGATTCTGGTGGAGTGGGAGATTCTTGTCTGGGACTCCATTTATACACTGTTGTTCGCAATCAATTGGGTTTGATCTTGCTACATTAAAACTACCCTCCCCAGCCCCATTCCTCCGTGTCCTTTGATGCTATTAATTTATCTACTAATCGGGTCGTTATATAGGTTGAACAATGGGAAGGGAATTGCGGTTAGATCCAGAAACAAGTTATGCTTATTAATTAACTATCATTCATATGTGTTTCCCTGCCTTTTTTTGGAAAGGACTTTGTTAATTTATAAATGGTTTTAATGTCGGGATTAGTTATGTCGTTATGACTTGGTTCCAAGTTGTGAATCACTTATATATAGTATCAATTCAGTTATGGTTGGTTGCTGGCGGAATTGGAGTTATGGAGCTCTTCTGATTTTTTATTTTTTTTAATCATCTCCAATTTAAACCCGGAATTTAGATATAGGCTTGATTTTTATTAGATCATGCTTAGGAGAAACTAGTGTCATATAAACTAGTTCCTATTGTTTAAGGGTGCATGATTATGAACCCTAATTTCAGTTTTTAGGTAGAAGTGTGTCTCTATCTGTTAAATAGAAGCGGTCAAGAAAAAGTCATGTCAAGTCTTAATAACAATTACACATCGTGTTATCTCTAGAAAGCAGCGGCAGATGAAGCAAGAGGGGTCATTATAAACTATTTAGTGAATTGACAGATTTGATAAAGACCTTATCTGGTTGAGCTGTCAGGTTATCTGTCATCTGGGTGAGTGACACGTGTTCGTGGTGACCCAGCAAGAATTTTGGCTTATGCCTTAACCTTCATCTTCATGGTCCTGCCTCTGTGTTTTTAGCTTGTGATGAATTGGTAATATACCATTTGACAATTTGGCAAGTCATTTTTGTGCTTACGTTTTTACGTCTTTAGGTTACAAGGACACATAGGCGTTTTGATTATGATGCTTTGTTTGTCTATTCATACAACGTTCATGGAATAATCATGTTTAATACGCTTTGTATGTAGTTGAGACTCTTAAGAGGGCTGATCCTGATAAACATAAGGGCAATAAGGTTGATTCTAATTAATATGTTGCGTGATATAACTACCCCTGATAACATATAGAATCAGGTGAACGTTATTCAGTGTCTATGGTGGTTGTAGTCTAACATTCATCGCCTGTCGTGGCTCGTTTACGGTGATGGATGAGAAGATGTATTTTACACCCGTACAGTAAGTTTATCAACAATGAGTTCAGATGATTTATAATTGACACCAGCATGAATTTAGATTGAAGATGTGGATATCTATGACGTTACTCGTTGGAGTAAGATAGGTTTAGACTTTCTTCACTCGTAACAATTATTTGGAAGAAATATTCACGGTTCACACTTCACAGTATAGTACTTAGATTATGAGTGGACAAGTTTAGAAAAGCTTTATGGAAAATAAACACTTGTTTAAAAGCAATTTGATGGACAATGTGTGCATAGAAAAGATGATTCTTTCTTCTAATTTTCTCCGTCGTGAGCTACAAGATTACATACTAGTTTTTCTTTCCGTGGGGCTTAATAAATCCTACTTTCTTGACTTAACCTTGACTTGTGTCAATAAAGGTTTTGGACACATTGGTTTTACTTACTTTTTTTTTTTTTTTTTTAATTTTTTTTAAATGCATTTTTTTAAATTTAAATAATGTATTACCCAATGATTCTTATCCAAATGATTTTTCTTAGAAACATGGATCTTTTTGGTTACATTTACTTGCCAAGAGGGGCAAATGGAAAGAAGAATGTGATAATTGGGACAAAGGGAGTAAGTAACATAAAAGTGGGAAACCAATCAAAACACAAAATCAAATCCTCAATTTACATGTACGTAATCTAAATAAAAGCCTAGCTATTTAGATAATACTCCATATGCTAGGTCTCGTGAGTAGCCATGACACGTTTTTGAATAATTATCAATGAAAGACGTCTTCATGACTTCAAACACCAAATCTTTTTCCTTCCGTCAATGATTAAAAACAAGAAAAATTTATATTGGTCTTTTTTTAACGATTTCTCTTAATATTATTGAAATAAAAATAAATTGTTATAATGCACTGATTCAAATAAAATTAAATTTTCAAAATACTGTTCACATAGGATTGGTCTTTTGTTAAACTTAAAACCATTAACAATATTAGAAGCTTTATCTTTTTGTTAATAAAAAAAAAGGCAAAAAGATCAGTCATTATTGAAATATGATCTTTTTAAACTTATCAAAGGAGGCAAATGACGGAGTATTACTAAAATGTGGTCTTTTTTATTAGACCGCTAATTGTAGTAGTGGTTTTGAAACTAAAACTTCTACTGCCATTAGCGGATTTAAGCTTAAATGAAAAAAAATAAAAATAAAAAATTGACGTGCAACACCGATACTACTTGGACGATATTTGTGGAAAATTTATTTTTAAACCAATACACAAAGGGAATTTTATTTAGTTTTGTTTTAACAATATTGTGAAAATTCGCTGTAGTATTTGGACCAATTCCTCAATCCCTAATGCTATGCATAAAATCTTTAAGTGTTAGATGTCTACTCCCTTTACATGTCTCATTATCCTACTCACCCCATTCCAAAAAGCTTGCATTGTTTCATATATACTAAATTAATATATATGGATGTCCCTTAATTGGTAATATTTTCAACTTACTACACCATTATCTATTTATCTCCTCAACAACAATTGTGCTACCAAGGTGCACAAATTTAATTATTTGGACTTTAAAAAGTGAAATTGAGATTACATACAGTATAGGGATGGAGGGGGTGTTTAGGTTGTGCTCTATGTATTCACAAGAATATTACTTATCTAAGCATGTTAAAATTTATTCTTATTGTTATTTTAGTGATTTAATATGTAAATTTGTGCAATTGGGTGACCACGTGGTTCACTTTTACCCTGAAAAAAAATATAGTAATAAAAATACTTCTTACTTTTTATTTAACATATTACATGAACACACAATTTAAGGAAGAGATTCGAGAGGGGTAAATAAACATATTAATATTAAATAAACTAATTCAAACAAAGATGCTGAACTAGTAAATTTGAAAAGTTGCTTCTAACTTTGAAATTATCTAAAATAAAATTTGCCCCATAATCTACGTACACTTATATGTGCATCACAGCATCAGTGCATGCATGATTCTGGCATTCTGCTCATATAAACATGTTGAATTGGGTGTCAGGGTGCACATTGCACCATACTTGTAGTAAATTTACTGAATAGTATATTTTGTATCTTGTTGGTTTAGTTTTGTCTAATAGGGCTAGACCGATTAAACTTGAAAATTATTCTCAATGGTTTATATTTGTATAGTTGTATACAATTTGCACGCTGCACCGTACGTCTCTCGGAGGAATTTGTTTCCTTTAGGTTTGTCAAGTACTGATTTGTTCATTATTATGAGTCCTCAATTATGGTAGTGGCAGCTTGCTCTTATCGTTATGCATGATTCATCTTAGTTTAATTTCCTGTTGTAACTTATCGAGTAATTAATTAATAGCCTTGGAATGTCACCATATTAAAGAATATTATGTAAGTAGTTTTGGTCTAGTGGTAAGAATAGATTAATCAATCATATCTCAGAATTCCGTAGTTGTGGGATCAATTCCTATTAAAGGAACTTATTAAAGGCACTTTAGGGATGCTCTCACTCCTAAGGTGTATACATATGTCCATAAAAATGGCATTAGTAGTATGTTATGGTATAATTTTTGAAAATTTAACAATATTACGAGTAAATCAATATAATTAGTTGCTTATAACTTTTTATGTATGTATGCAAATAATTGTAATAAGATGACAAAACACTAATTGATGCACAAACATTAGGTATAGGTTTTTGGGTTGTTTGTGTTTGTGCAGAGAATCTTCTTTTATATCATCAAAGAAAAAGCTGAATTTTGGGTGGAGCAAAAGCTCGCGTAAAAAAGGTGGCTTTACGTTTCCACTTTACAACTGCTCTTCCTTCTCTTACTACGTTTATTAAGATCATTAATACCAAGTACTCCGTATTACTCTATACTCTTCCTTTCTGAATAAAGGATCGACACCTTAATGTTACTACTAGTATATAATTAATTTTGTATATTAACTTTGACTAATATACATTATGTTGTATGATTTGACGTCAAAATTGTGCATTATATTGCACGTATTTTAAGTCAAACATATACTGTTAGTATTATGCAGTAGCGTATATTACTAACATGTATGTTGTTTTTTGAAAATTAGACATTGAAAGAAATCTAATGAGATCTAACATGACTTTAGTTTATTTTTTTTTTTATTATTTTTTTTAGTAACCAATAATAATCAAAATAAAATGTGTAAATAATATCGAAACTCAAATATAATTCAGCTAAAAAAAAAAAGAATGAAGTAGTATATTTCATACTTAAGCTAGCCTTTACAATTAATTAATAAAGACAATTGTTTAATGTTTAATTACAGCCTTACAATGGAATTAAAACAACTTATAACGAATCTAAACTGCTGCAATTGGAAATTTAATATGTATAAACGGTTGTTTGGGGAAAAAAAAACATTCACGTTTAAAGCCTGAGAAAATTCAATTTGGGAGCCAATTTAGTTGGTAAACTTAATTAAGAACAACCTAATAATTATTATTCATTATTGTGCCTAGTAGTCGTTGTTATGTTTACTTTTTTCCACGTAATTAAGAATTTAAGGAGCAAAGAAGTATTGTACGTCTGTACATACTGTATGCCTTAATTCGAAATATATGTTTTCAAGTACCAATTGTTTATCGATCTGTCAATGGTCTGATATCTTTACTTTCATTCCCCAATTTTAAAGCATAATATCTAAGCAAAGTTTTCTCAACTACAAGGATGTTCAAATCACTTAGAGTGGTCAGAAAACTTAAATTAAATTTAATTCATGCTATGTTATTGTGGTATATAACTTATTGTCGTCTGTCAAGTTGGTTTAAAATTTAAAGGCTTTGTTACTCACACTAGGTATTAATTACATAATAAGTAATTAAAGGAATACCATTTGTTTTGTGTATATTTTGAGTAAAACTTTGAAGTAGCACATTATTTGTGGATCAATACAAGTTATACAACACAACATATATTCATTTTCTTGTTGATATTTCAAACTTTAACATTATTTGTGGATCAATACAAGTTATACAAGTATTTTTTATTTTATTATTTTTATTTTTTTACTTCTCAAAACATATGCTTAGGGCCTATTCTTTTCAACTTATTTTCAGTTCAGCTCAACTCAACTCCAATCAGTTAAGTTCCTAGTTTCTTTTTCTCATAAAATATTCAGTTCAGATCAGCTTAATTCAATCAGTAAATCAGAACAAACTCTTATACGTATGAAATATATGAAGCGTTTGCAATAATTAGTCACTCATCCAAAAAAATAACCAATCGAGCTATAAAAACACCCTGTCTTATTATATTGCATAATAATGTCTATACAATATTACATATGCAACAGATAATTTATTTGATTATGAAGGCTTCAGCTTGTGTGTATATATGCATTACAACATTAAATTCCAACTTAACATGAAAGGGAGAGATTAAATTTGTATTTTACATGGTATGATTAGGTATCAATTTAATAATCGACTAGATTAGCTAGATCATATGATAATGGATCGATAAAGTTTACCCTAGACAGGATAATTTAGCCTTTACATACCTACTCTTTAGTCTTACTAACTAAACTCACTATATAGTATATACGCATCCCATGTATGTCTTTCCTTAAATTTTGTCTTTTTTTTTTTTCCTGCAACCTCTTCCATTATTGAACCCTCACTAGTCACTAGTGTGACTAACTTCCTTTATTTATTTGCTCACTTTTCTTCTTGTCTTTTATTTGTCTTTTTATTATTCATTTCAAATATTCTCATATTCATATACAGGAGAATAAATGTAGCATATCTTATCTATATTCTGAACGAAGGATCGGAAGATGATCCATCTAAGGTGGTTGTTATGTTGAGGGGAATGTTGTCTGGCTCGTCGACACCAATCCATTACTCATTCCAGCCATATATATATATATATGTATAACACTTACATTAACATGAATACTATCTATCATCTATCATTATTACATAATAATCTAAATGGAACGTATGAGATAGATGATGATTTCGTGTTGTCGGACCAGGCTTCATTCCCCCCAACTACTAGTTCGTTGTTTTCTTTCTTTGAATCACCAACTCATCTTACTGTATTACTTAATTGGGTAAGTGCCTCAATTTATTCATACTTGATACTTTATATAGCAATGTTTAATGTAATTGTAATTGTATTTTTGCTCTCTTTTTCAGTTGCTACGTTATGTTTATGTGGAATCGTGGATCGAATCTTGTTTATTTTTACACCAACCAACATTTATTTTTTAAAAAAATGAAAAATAAATAAATTATACTAAGTATTTTACATTTCATGATTGCTCCATCATTTTGCTTTGAAAATTTAAAAAAGCACAAAGTTGAGAGTAAAGGAACCAAATCTGAGCGTTGTCAGTTTCATTCAATCATATACATACATTTTCAGCTTTTTTTTGGCCAATAATGTTTTGGGTTGATCAGATCCAGATCAAAATTTCTACTGTCTATCTTCAACTGCTGCTTATAATGAACACTTTTTATTTGTCCTTTATATATGGACTCATTCTAATTCATTTTCACCACACTTGATTACAATTTTCTACTCTGTAAAATTGTTGTGCTGAGTGATTCACAAAAGATAAATGATGTAAACGATATTAGACTTTGTATCACCTTTTAAGACTTTAATGATCAACTGAGTCACATTAGATGAAATCCACCACTCTGTATTATAATTTTGTTTATTTTTACTTAATTGATCAATCCCTTCTTCTAATCTTGACTTAGCTTTATTAGGGTTTCACAATAAGATCAATAAATTTCTAATTTCTTTACATAACGCCAAATTACAATCACATCTTGCTCATCTAATAGGTCACCATATTTTATTTTTTCCTATATGTTTGTCAATGATTTTTAATGTTTATTATGGCTTGATTGATTTGAGAACATGATTTGTAGATCTAGGTTGATTCGTCTTTCGTTGTCCATTGATCCATTGCATAAATGTTTGGAATGCATGGAACATCATCAAGGCTTGTATTTCTCTTTTTTTTTCACAAACTGTTTGATTCTAGCTAATTCCTACTAGCATATACATGATGAATAAATCATAAACTATCTAAACATTTAATAAATGGCGAGTGCAATAATCCAATTCAACATTAATGCATAGTTGTGTTACACATGAACGACTCTAGCATAATTCATCGTTTTTCTGCAATGTTAAATAAATAAATGACTACGACGTGAATTAAAGTGTTGATACTTGATAGGAAAAAGCAACGGACAAAAATAATAGGGGGGTAAGAAAAATAAATAGATTAGGACCTAAATTTTGTGGGCGCATAACTAATAACGGGAGTATCATTAATCATATATTCATAGGTAACATTTGTTTTGTTGGTAAGGCAAAGAAGTGCAATATTTCAATTGTACATTTTTAGGTTTAATTGGTTTCCTTCAAATTGAGCAAATTTAGAAAAAAGACAAGAAATGTAAATAAATTACCATGTAGGGTTGGTGTGGAGCAAATTTAAGGCTGATCTAATTTAATGCCATTTTTCCAGCATTTATCATTTACTTAAAAAATTGGTGAGAGATTTGAATGATTATATGAACATATGAAACATTGGCATTGTTTTTCCACGGAGGTTCGAATATACAGGGTAATTTGTTACTTCGTACCATGGTAATTGGCTAACTGCAAATGACTGTATAAGGTAAAAAGGAGGAAGGTAAAAGTGACTACTTGATTTCATGTAAAAATTAAAATGACAATTGTTTGGTTATATTGAAAGAATGAGACCAAGGGCCTGTTCACATTTATTTAATTTCAGTTCAGTCCAGTTCAGTTCAGCTCAGCTCTAATCAATTCAGTTCAGCTCCTAATTTCCCTCTCTAATAAAATATTCATTTCAGCTCAGCTCAGTTCAGTTCAGTTAAGCTCCAATCAGTTCAATTCAGTTCAATTTCAATCATCAGTTCAATTCGATTCAGTAAATGTGAACAAACCCTAAATAATGGGAGATCTGGAGATGGTTAATTATGGCACATCTATTGTGAGAACAAATTCTTTATGCTATTTTTAAAAGTGATATGTCTATTGACTACCTAAATCAAGTTTCCTGAAAGGTTTATAGTTACGTTCAATGTTTTGACATCGAATCGTGAAACACTCTTGTCTATTTGATGACAAAGATGGAAGTCAAGTGCAAAAAAATGGCATTTAAATATGTGGCAACACATATTTATTTCAAATTAGAGAATGGGCAAAAAAAGCATAGACAAGAGGCAATCAATGCTTGCGACAAGTTAACACTTGTTTTGGTGAGAGTGAGAGATTAGCTCAAGTGGTTAGAGCTTCCCTTCTGAAGTATCCAAGATCGTTAATTTTAACCTTATTCGATTAATAAGTATTAAAGCAACTGATTTTAAATAGAAAGTAAATAATTAAAATTAATTAATTGTGATGGGACATGAATTTGACTTATAACTTTGATCAATCAAGGACTAGTGTTTTGGGTAATTTTACCATGCCACGTGGGCCAACCAGATCGTGACACGTGTTATGCCCCGATTAGTCCGGATTAGACCAATCCCCATTTGACACGTGTCATCTCCAGAAGCTGGGAGAAAAGGCGGCCTTCAAGGGCCCAAAATCCCGAGAAAGTCGTAATTTGACGCAGTCCAACAGGGACACATTTCCCAATGAACCTATAAATAGGGAGATTACCCCTATTTTGGGGACATCTACAATTTATTACAAGATACCTTACATTCTCTTAAATCAGAGAAAACACCTAATCTCAGAATCCGAAATGATCCTCTTTACTTTCCTCACCTTTTTCACATTCTCCTACACGTTCTAACTTGATCGTCAAAGTCTCCGCTGTTTTGCAGGTACAGGCGCAGTCGGATCAGTCTTGAAGCTGTAACTCTCTCGAGGGACAAAAACACCCAAAACAACTAGCAAGGTTGATCTCAGACAAGTTTGAATGATGTAGAGCTTAATTAAAGACCATACGAATTTAGTTACTTTTGGTGCCTTCGATCAAATGTTTGATTCCTTTGATAGCGCAATTTAGGCAACAATTTGATATCGAACCACTTGCTCAGTTGCTCTGAACGAATGACATTACTACTTTTTTTATGGGCCAAATATATTAATTCATCCTCTTTTTGGGCTTATTAGTGAATTTTTATGGGCCAAATATATTAATTGTATATCCTCCTTTTGGGCTTATTAGTAAATTTTTATGGGCCAAATATATTAAATGTATATCCTCTTTTTGGGCTTATTAGTGAATTTCTTTGGGTCAAATATATTAATTGGACTCGAAGTTCATGGACCACATCCAAATGGAATATATGGCGCTACAATTATTTTTCGCCAAACATTCGATTCGACCTAACTTTAACAATCCAAATTTGATGTTTGAACCTCTTGTTTATTTTGATAGGTTGTTGTGTCATTTATTTGAGCACTTCAACTGTCGCACAATAAATAACACAGTCAGCTGTACACATATGTCAATCTACTAATTTGTTTTTGTTTTATATAATTAAATATTAATAAAAATTAATTTATAAATAGTACGTAAAAAAAAATTAAACATTAAATTAAGGGTAATGGTATAATTAAAAATACTCTTGGAAATTGTATAAAATTAGAAATTCATGACAAAAACACTTGTAGATCAGTGTATTAGTGTAAATTTGTCATGATTTTCTAAATTTAAACAGTTATCAAGAGTATTTAGCCTTTTTTAGCTAAGCTATCTTTCTTCTTTCCCGGAGTCTTTTTAAAGGGATACGCAGGAGTCCAAATGTTTGAATTGCCTACGAGCCTGTTCTATCTAGGAGGGGAAGAAATTTTTAATGCTTATACATAGCCCTAAGGGTTATGTATAAAATTTTCCTTAAAGTAATACCTATGTGACAATATATGTATGTTTTTATTATATTAGTAAAAATTTATGGTCAAATCTAATACATAAATAGTGAAAAAGTCCAACGTCCTACTTATTCTGGGACGGATAAAGTATAATTATACAGTCGGTTCTTATTTATTTGAAAAATGTTTTGTTCATATTTACTCGATATAGGTAATTTACTCACCATAAATTGTGTGAAATCTACAAGTCCAATGACAAGCTAATTTGACAATTAGCTTAGCATGCCATATAAATTTTTTAGCTAATTTTCATTGTAGTTAATTTGAACTCTAATGGCTAGCTATTAGCATACAATTTAAATGAATCACGCCTCCTTAATTAACGTTTTATATTTCATTTTATTGATTTTTTTTTTTTGGGTAATTTTTTCTCCAAGCAATTTTTTTGGTAAGTTTTCTCCAAGCAAATTTGCTTAAGCAACCTAATTGTATTTTCTAGCTCCAATGGTTAAACTAGGGGAACCCAAATTGATAGTTCTTAGTTACTTAGTTGATGATGATTGAGTTGTCCATATTTTATATGTGGGCTCCAGACTTGTGCTTGAATAACCTTCCTAGTTCCTACTCGCTTGCAAAAGAAAGAAGAGGCAAATTGGAATTTAATAAAGCTTTAATATATTTGTCTTTTCTTAAAACTATCATAAATAATTGCAATGTTTAATTAATTCAGTTTGTCTAACACGTGGTTATGGTCCATAATCTGTACATGAGGTTTATATTTAAGTAATCCTATTAACTAGGCATAACTTTTTTCTAGCCTATTCTAGCTAAGCACGACTCACTTGCGCATAAACCACATTGATATGACAAGTGCATACAACTATACAACGGTGCATGTCCAAGTTAATTCGTAAGCATCTTTTGATTATTTTGACTTAATTGAAAGAAAACAGGAAATTGGAAATTGAAAATTAGCACAAAGCTTCTGATTTTCCCTGTCGTTCATGATAATACATGCTGCCATCAAATAGAAACACGGACTTGTCACAAAATTTGGCCCCTAATTTCAAGTTTTCTAAGTGTCATTGTTTCAAGTCTTTCAACAATCAACAATAACAGCCTATGTATTTCACGTTTTAAACATTCAATGATAATTACTTCCTATGTATTTCCTACATTATATGTGTGCTGACGTGTACTTGCTTCGTCACAACATAGGTCACATAGCTTGGCCGGAAGCCATTGACATTGGCCAATCTTCTATGGAGTACTATTAAACGCACCACTTTCTCGATCTGATCCCTAAAAGATTACCCATACATGTATTATATTGATCACTTACAAATATAGTTATTACGGAGTATCAATTAAGCATAAATGTAGACATATTTATAATAGCCACGTAATTTTTGTAGCCGTTACCTATCATGTTTAAATCAAAGCCTTACATTTTTTTTTACTACCTTCGTTTCATATTTTTGCAATTTTAGAATATTTTTATATCTTACAAATAATACTCATCTACGGTGTTTATTGAAGTATAAGTATTTGATTTTATACTGCTATTAGAAAATAGTTCAGTTACTATTCTACCCTTCACTTCCTTTGATCTCTGTAGTTTTTATGAAGCTGCTGCTTTGTAAATGGTTGAAAACTTAACCAAATATCAAAGCTTTTTATTTGGGTGGAATTATAAATTAGGATAGTTTTCAAAATGGCTACAATAAAATTATTGTAGTGATCAAATCTCAACCATTCATTAATTTTTGACTAATCCAAACCTTAAATTGGATGACTTTGTGGTTTAAACCAAAAAAAAATAGTTTGACTAAAAAAAAAAACTGCTGCACGTTCTTTTAGTTTCCAATTCTCCATCAGTCTATCTTACTCTGTAGTCTGTACATTGCTTTGCTCCCTTCTTCTTAGCAATTGCTTTTTTTTTTTTTCAAGATTTTCCCAGAAAAAACAAATAGAGCTAAGATCTAGTTTGTTGGCTTTATCATTCATTCATTTGCGATTACTATCTTATGACAATAGATTACCGTTCCTCACATAGTCACATGTACTGCATGGGATGATGGGAGTTGGGTGGTTTATTTTTTAAGGCAGGATGATCCTTGATGACGATGAATGTTCAATTTGGGTGGGGAAAAATCCAATTATACTTTATTAATTCTAATTACATAATCATCTGTGTTTATGCATATTTGATCGATGGAGATGTCCAGGAGGTAGAGAAACTATAAATGGCAGAAAACCATATTTTTGAGTAACAAATACAAATAGTTTTTTTCCGGTTATATTTTTTATGTCAAAGAATTAAATGGACGAACTAGATTTATCTGTAAAATTCTAAGGTTCAAGATTTAAAATAGTTACAATGACTACATTTTCATTGTAGCCATTGAAAAGTCTTCCTATAAATTTAAGGATGAAATTACGTTTTCATAATTCAACGGTTATATAATCTATATGATTATAACAACTACAATGGGGACAATTTTTGTGAAAAAATTTTGGATCTCACGTTTGATAATAGTACATAATTCTAATTCTTTATTTCTCTAATAATAGTATGTGAAAATATAAACTAACAAGATATCACAGGATTATGTTTCAAATTTTGTCAATTTATCCTAATCTTATTGTATTTTAGACAAAATTGTGAAAAAAGATCTTTTAAATGATCAACTTTTTTGAAAAATGACCTTTTAAATTATATTTTACTTAATACTACTCGTAATTAAGTATTGACCACCTCACAAGCTCACGTACAAGTCAACAATATGAATACTACTCGTAATTAAGTAAAATCAAAGTGTGAAGACGAGAAAATTATTCACATATTTTTTGGTGCATGCATGATGCATCCATATAAATAGATACGAAGTATGAACTATCTATTTCATCCCTTCCTCATCATATCATTTAAGAGTTCTATTTGATTTACAATTCTATATCTATCTATCTAGCTATATGTAAGTAATCAAATTTCCTTAATTAATACCATCATTAATTCATTATATATTAGATCTATTTTTATTTGATCATAATATTATTAAAATTCTTATTATGGCACCACGCACTACATCTCCTTCCAATTCATCCTCACCTGATTGCCTAAATTTTAATCCACAAATAAACTTCTCATCAATGTCCTTTAAACAACGCCTCCAAACTATAGTAGAGAGCAGGCAAGGGTTGTTATATGCAATGTTATGGCAAACAACACCCGGTGTCGAGAACATGATGACAACACCGGCGGCTAGCAACATCAGTAGCCGCCGTGTGTTAGCATGTTCCGACGGTTACTTGAGAAGCTGCTCCATAAGGAGCAGCCTAGACGAGGAGATTGTTATGACGTCAGATGCAGAATGGTTTTATGCAAATTCAATAGGAAAACACCTAATTATTGAGGACAATTACAATCTTGTAATTGGGGAAGCCATGACTTCAGGGTCTTATCTGTGGCTGATCAATAACTCGGGTTGTGAGAGGGCGAGGGAGGCTTTGCAGCACTATGTTCGGACCCTGGTGTTTGTACCTGTTGCTTCAGGTGGAGTCATTGAAATCGGATCCATGGATGAGATCAAAGAAGATAGGAGCTTAATTGAGCTCGCCTTCTCAATTTTTACCAGATCTCACAGCAAAGCTGTGACGCCACCTGTAATGCATGCGCATCGTACCAATCATGTAGAGGCAGAGAGGCAAAGGAGGAACAAGCTCAACCAATGTTTCTACACGCTACGCTCAGTGGTTCCCTACGTCTCAAAGATGGATAAAGCATCTCTGCTATCAGATGCAGTCACTTACATCAACGAGCTGAAATCTGCTGTAAGAAATCTGGAAGAGAAACTTCAAGAACGGCCATCTGTAAGTACTATTAATAGTAGTTTTTCCCCACATTTACAAGATCTGCTTCCTCATCATCCTACTACTAAGGGATGGCCAATAGAGGTTGAAGTTGAAGTGAAATCGATAGGAAAGGAAGTGGTAATTCGAGCTCGAACGATGGGTTTGGATCATCCGGAAGCAAGAGTTATGAATGTGTTGAAAGACCTACGTTTGGAAATTTGTTATGCAACAATATCACATGTGAATGAGGTTGTATTTCAGAATATTATTGCTAAGATGCCATTGTATCCTGATGAATTAACTAGTACTCAAGATAGCTTAACTAATGCTATTCGTCAGAGGCTGCAGTATTCATAAGTTTTGTAACCATTTTTATGACGTATGCATGGTTTCTTGAATCGATCCTTCAATCAATCTATATACAGAGTACTGTATTATAATTTTATGTAATGATATTATGTTTATGCATGTTTTTATTCTATTTTAATTTTTTATATGTAGCTAGCCACACCATGTTACAGGGGTCACTCGTTTGGTCAGAGATTACTTGTAGAGGGTAATTATTCATGGGTTATTCGTTTGGTCAAAGATTATCTATGAGTAAGTAACCCCTAAATACTGAATAAGTAATTCATACAAATAAAATAAAATTGCCTTTTTAATAAAATTCAGTGATATTTATCATCCCTAAATATTTATATAAATAGGGCTTACCAAGATTTACTGTGAAATCATTGTATTTACGTTTTTATGGTTTTTTATTTTTTGTTTTTCTTTCCAATCCTAGCTAGCTTATGCTCCTGTTTAATTATGAAACTATTAAAAGGATTGTTTTTTGTTGATCGTTCAATTTCTAGCTAGATGGATTTAGTATGAAGAGTATTCAACATTTCAACCTATAAATAATTATTGAGATAATAATATTTCCATGATTAAAGAAAAACTAACCATCTTCATATATGGAAGAAAACCGACATAATTCGTTATTTTGGATGATAAGAGAGAGTGTTATCTTTGGTGATTTAAACTAAGAACAAGACGGTTCTCAAAAAAAAAAAAAAGATGGACAAAGATGAGAGTAGTTCATCATTGATTTTACCCATCTTAATTGTGCTCTATTAGGTAACTTCCTAGGAAATGTTATAGAAATTACAATTATAGGAAATTTTTTGTGAATTAGCAAGGTTACAATTTTTGTTTCCTTTTGTTCTTTCATTGAAATTACACCTTCCTCCCTCCGTTTTTAAATACATGCTCTATTTTTCATTTCCGGCCGTTTTTAAATACTTGCTCCATTTCTTTATTTGAAAAACTTTTACAATATTTAATTAATTTCTCTCACATATTGAACCCAACAATATTAATTCTATATTCTCTCTCCTTCTATTCTCTCCACTACTTTTGATTTTTACAATTTTATTTTTCCACCTACCCCACTATCTCCATATTTTATTAATTTATCCAATTTTTTCTTAAAACTCCGTGATGAAAAAATGGAACAACTATTTAAAAACAGAGGGAGTATTTATCAAGCTTAGTAGTCCCAATCCAGATACGGAGTATATTCTAAGTTATAACTGGACATTATTATTGAGTATCTTCGTCAAGGTTTATTGGCTTTCACCTAAATTTTAATTTTTCTACTCTAAAAATTATTGATAAGGTGAAATGAAGAAGGTTTTCCATTTATGATCCACCTAACCTAACGCGTGCACAATCTTTTAAAACTCACTTCCTCCGAGAATGACATAAAATTAAGATCCAAATGATGAAATTTTCAAAAATTATAATGATGAACGAACCATCGACACCCCACGTCACTAAGATTCTTAATCAATTATTGTGGTAGAGACTAGAGAGGTCCAACTGCTCTTTATATTCATCTAATTAGACAAACAAAAAAGCAATCTTTAAATTACTGTAAATCTGTAATACATATTATTAATCATATACTCCAATAATGATGGCAATAATGATCTGCTCTTGTATTTCCTGTTGCCAATTCCTTTCAACAATTCTTTCGATTTATGCCATAACGCTGTTTTAAATTTTTAATAACTGGCATAATTTTTGTTTTTGACGTCAAATAAACGTATAATCTACGTGGTTTATGGTAGCGACTAGAGTTGTCAATTTCGGTAAACGGGTCGGGTAAGAGTGGGTCGGGTCAACTCGGTTCGGGTCGAATTGGATTTATTTCATAAACTATGCGGGTCGAGTTTGTGTTGGGTCATGCTTGAGTCGGATCACGTTGGGTCATACTTCTTATCGAGTTCGGGTCGGGTTATATTCGGGTCGGGTGAACAATAGGTCGGGTTTAATTCGGGTTTTCACGCATTAAAACGGGTAGGGTAATTCTGGGGTTCGAGTCGGATTCGGTTCAAGTCAATAATTTGCGGGTTAGAATCAGGTCGGGTCATTCTCGAGTTTGAGTCGGGTTCGATTCAAGTCAATAGTTTGCGGATTATAATCAGGTCGGGTCATTCTCGGGTTCAAGTCAGGTTATGTTCAAGTCAATAATTTGCAGGTTACAATCAGGTCGGGTCATTTCCAAGTCAAGTCATATTCGGGTTCAACTAAGTATAAATAGATAATTATCATTTTTATCAAGCTAGTTATTTCCTTTGACTATAATATAGTATGGCAATATAATAGGGAATTATAGTCTTTAATTTAGGAAGATAATTATCTCCTTTGACCATACAACAAATATATACTATATTTAACTCTTAAATTTTAAATTTGAGGATGATACTCCTTTTTTTTGCTGGCTTGAACTAACTTGGTCTCCCTAAACAAAATGATTTGATCAACAATAATAAGGTGGTCTACATTGCATTTAAGGTGATTTGAAATCGGGTCGGGAATAATTTGGGTTGAATTTAAGTCGGGTCAATAACAAGTCGTGTTAATTTCGAGTACAGTTAGTAACAGATCGGGTTAAATTTTTGGGTCGGGTAAGTAATAGGTCGGGTAAAATTTGAGTCGGGTCAATAAAAAGTCGGGTTTAATTTGGGTCAGGTCAATAACAAGTCAGGTTGATTTCGGGTCGGGTTTGTAACAGGTTGTGTTAAATTCGGGTCGGGTTAGGAACTAGTCAGGTTGAATTCATGCCAGGTTAGTAACAAGTATGGTTAAATACAAGTTTTGACGAGTTAAAACGAGTTTGGGTTAATTTCGGTTCAAGTCAGGTTCGGTGCAAGTTAATTAAATTGGTCGTTGTAAACCGGTAATTCGTTGCAAGTTGTAAACCGATAAATTGGCCGTCTAAAGGCAAATTGGATAGTTCCACCCACCCAATTGAAATCTCGGAGGGTTTTAGGGACCATGACAAACATTTCGGCAATTTTTATTCTAGACGAAAAAAAGTCAAAAATTTCCAAAATTAAAGGCTAACATGTCCACGTTTTTTGAGAAATTTTGGAGGTTTTGGGGCCTGGTGTTGCAAAGTCTTTAGATTTTAGAGAATACATTTGGGGGTCATATATTGCCGATTGGAAACATATATGATCAGTATATGTTGTCATAGATGTTCGTGGTAGGCTTGATTTAATGAAATTGATGCAAGTTGCAAATCGGTAAATTGGTTGTTTAAAGGCAAATTGGATGGATATACCCACCCAATTGGACTCCCAGAGGGTATTAGGGACCATAGTAAAAATTTCGGCAATTTTTATTTCCGGGCTAAAAAATGTAAAAAAATTCCAAAATTGAAGGCTTATATCCACGCTTTTTAAGAAATTTTGGAGGTTTCGGGGCACGGTGTCGAAAAGCCTTGAGATTTTAGGGAATACATCTCGGGGTCATATAATGTCGTTTGGATCCACATATGATCATTATATATTGTCATAAATGTTCGTGGTAGGCTTGATTTAATGAAATCGGTGCAAGTTGTAAAATGGTAAATTGACCGTTTAAAGGCAAATTGGATGGTTCCACCCACCCAATTGGATTCCCGGAAGGTATTAGTGACCATGGAAAATATTTCGGAAATTTTTATTTTTAAGGCGAAAAAAAGTTAAAAAAAATTCCAAAATTGAAGTCTTATATCCATGCTTTTTGATAAATTTTGGAGGTTTCGAGGCCCCGGTGTCGAAAAGTCTTTTAATTTTATGGAATACATTTCTGAGTCTTATAATTAGGGGCGAGCAAAATGGGTACCCGGTCAAAATTTTAGGAACCGGACTTGGAATTGGTTGCTACTGGGTCCTAAAATCTAGAATTGGAATTCTAACCACTTCAACTGGGTCCTAAAATTTAGGATCGGAATTGGTATTGGAACCACCGGGAACCGGTCCGGTTACCCACTAATGTACAAAATTGTTAAATTTCACTACTAAAATTCGGCCAATTTGCGACTGTTACGACCGTCATCAAAACGGTCGCAAAATATGAAATTTGCGACCGTTTTGAAAGAGGTCGCAGATTTGCTGTTGCGAGCGTTAGTAGCGGTCGTAAATTTCTACAATTGCGACCGTTTGAGAGTCGTTCGCAAATTTCCACAATTGCGGCCGTTTAAGAGTCGGTCGCAAATTTACAACTGATAATGCCGGTCGCAAAAGATCTATTTTTTTTTAAAAAAAAGGGTAATATATAAGAGGAGCACACCCTAACCCTAATCAGTGTACAGCCGCTCCTCTTCCCCTCTCTCATGTTTTTCATTTCTCTTTCTTCTCACGCCTCTCTCCTCTCCCCTTCTCTCTCTTTCCTCTTTTTCCTACCCTGATTTGTTTCCCCTTCTACTTCTGTTTCCTCTTATCCCCGATCTCTTTCCTCTTCCAGATCTGGAATTTTTGTGGTCGAATGCGACCACATGAACCATTAGAGGAAAAATATTAATAAAGGTGGGTTAAATTTATGTTTGTTTCCGATTTATGAGGGTTTTATTTCGTTTTTGTTGGATTTTTTTGTTCCAATTTGTTGGTTTGATTGTTGTGGGTTTATTGTTTTTGGATATAATTGTTGGGTTGAATTTTTGAGCGATTTTTTTTGTTTGATTTTTGTTAATATTACTAAGTATGTTTGATTTTCGTTTCAAATTTTGGGTTGATTATTGTTAATTTTATTTTAGGTTTGATTTTTTTTTGTTGATTTTGGGTTTGATAATTGTTTTATTTTCGATTTTGTGGTTTATTACTTTTATTAATTCGAATTTCCATGTTTTATTCATTCAAATTTTGTCTTTTTTTTAAAAAAAAATTCATTTGAATTTTTGTTAGGATTTTTTGGGTTTAATCTTATCCGTGTTTGGTTGATTTTTCCTGGTTCGTTTGGTTTTTGTTATTTTTGGGTTTCATTTTCGTTAATTTTAATTTGGTTAATTTTGTTTGATTTTTTGTTTTAATATTTCGTTCTTTTGGGGTTTATGTTTGATAATTTTGTTTAATTTCAATTTGGGTTTGATTTTATCTGTGTTTTATTTTCGTTAATTTCAATTTGGTTAATTTTGTGTATTAATATATGTGGTGGATGGGGTTTTCGTGGTGGTTGGTTGGGGTTTTCGTGGTGGCTGGGTGGTGTTTTCGAGGTGTGTAGTGTGGTGGGTAAAGGTGGTTGGCCGGGAAGGGGCAGTGGGTGGAGTTGGCTTGGGTGGTGGTGGGGGGGGAGGCGTGGTTGTGAAGAGCAGGGATGGGGACGAATTTTCTTTTTTTCTTTTTTTTTTTATTTTAGCGACGGCCAAAAGCGGTTGCTAATTTTCAAAATTGCGATTGCTTCTTTTACCGGTCGCGACTGTTTCCCTTACGGTCGTTGAAATTAATAAAAACGGTCGCAATAAATCTACGACCGTCAAACAGTCGTAATTATTTTTTTTTCGACCAAGTAAATAATGACCACCCCTTTACGACCGTTGACGGTCGTAATTATAAATTGCGACCGTTTTTGCTATTTTCTGCGACCGCTAGAGGCTGTCGCAAAAACCTTAATTTTTAGTAGTGTTTTAATACAATATTTTGATCCATTTTCATTTTTAGCGTTTAATAATTATATTTATATATACATAAATCTATTTTATTTATGTTTATTATTAATATAATATTTTTTAACTTTAATAACTAAATACATTCTAACATATGTTTGTTTTTAAAATACAATTAGTTTAATAATTATTGGGTAACCGGGTACCCAACCGGTTCAGGGTCCAAAAAATTTAGAATTGGAATTGGAACCGGTTGTAACCGGTTCCTTCATTTAATACCTGAAATTGGAACCACCAGGTCCAATTCCGATTCTAGATCCGCAGGTTCCTTACTGGTTCCAATTCCAATGCCGGGTACCCGGAATTTATGCTCACCCCTACTTATAATGTCATTTGGAACCATATATGATCATTATTTGTTGTCATAAATATTCGTGGTAGGCTTGAGTTAATGAAATCGGTGCAAGTTGTAAATCGGTAAATCGGCTGTTTAAAGGCACGTTGGATGGTAGCACCCATCCAGGTGGACTCTCGGAGGGTATTAGAGACCATTGGATACATTACGGCAATTTTTATTTGCGGGCGAAAAAAAGTAAAAAAAATTGCAAGATTGAAGTCTAATATCCATGCATTTTGCGAAATTTTGGATTCAGGGCCTGTAGACACCCATTTGTGTCTCCCCAAAACCAAACCCAGTGATGAGTACCTTTCACGTCAAATCATAATCGAATGAAGCGAAAGTGTGGAAAGTCTAGTGTTGCGGATAGTTTTAATTTCTTTTCTCTTCTCTCTGTTTTTGAAAACTTATTTTAAGAAAACAGCCAACCCAATTTGGTTGGTCCATGATATGAATCCAATAGTAGTGTAGTTGGATGGGGCTTGACAAGACCTTTCCAACGATATATTATAAGCTCAATTCCGATGAATATTGAGGAAGTTATGACCAATTTACTAAACTGGGCCCGGTTTGAGCCTTATATGCGGCCCAATGATCTAGAGGAGGGCCTAATATGATTTATCATTCTTAATGCAATTAGGAATGGTTTTATTCTTCTAGATTCTTCTAGAAGTTTCTTTTCATTCCTAATTTAGTTAGCATTGATAAATTGACTTTTGTTAACTTTTCAGAGTTTTAATTAAAATCAAAAAGCATTTTCGAGGAAAAGATACGATTTTATCCTCCAGTACGGCAAACTTATCTGATTTTCGAAAACGCGTAAAAAATAGGCCTAGCGCCTGACTCCAGGCATTGGCGCCTGGAACCAGGCCTGGCGCCAGCCATTGGCGTCTTGTGCTAGCCATTGGCGCCTGGCGCCAATTAGCTGGTGATGGCGCCAGCTCTGTTTTGTGTGCGCCAATCTCGTTTTGCGTGCGCCAAGTGCTCTGTTTTGATATTTTATCTTTTTGGCTGATTTCTTTATAAATAATGTATTAAAAACTCCGTTTTCATTCACCAATTCTCACCAACAATCAGTTTTCATTCGCAATCTTTAATTCTCTAATTCTCTCTTAATTCATATATCTTTCTTCTCTAAACTTTGTTTTCATATACAAAATTCCGCATTCGCAAGATTTAGAAACACCTAGCCATATTCGAAGTTGCCTTCGCCCTAGACGTGAAAGGTTTAATTTCTGAGGGTTTGGTCCCAAATCTCTATTTTAATTATTTAATTTAATTGTTTGTTTATTATTTTCCTTGAAGTTACTAGCGTGTGTATTTTGTTATTAGAAAGAGGTACGAGGAATCAAAGTAAGTGCTTTAATGATTTAATTGATATTATGATGTAGAAATCATGTTTAGATTGTTATTATGATATTCCTAGTATCATGTCAAGGGTAATTTTAATATTAAATATGATTGTTACGATGCTTCCTATGTTCTTCCTAATATTTATGATTGTTAGTATCATGTTAGGGTTAAAGATTTGATCTTGATTGCTTAGTGACATGCTAGGGTTTGTTATTAATCTTTTTAGTATCATGCCTAGGATCTTGCTATTATTATGCTTTAATATTAACATGATTATGATTATGTTTATAATTGTTGTAATTTATGATTATTAAGAATATTATTATTATTATTATTATTATTATTATTATTATTTTGATGATGATTATTTTATTTATAATGATATTATTGCTATAATTATTGTTATTATGATTATTATTATTATGATTATTATAATGATTGATTATTATTATTATGTTGCTTGATATTTGTTGTTATTGCTTGATCATGCCTTTTATTGCATGTTTAAAGGGAATTTGGTACTTGTAATCACGCTTAATAAGATAATTAATAATCTTGTTTAGGGTTAATATGATTATAATTTCAAGTGATCGCCAATAATAGTTTTATTTGTGCATTTCAACCAACATAAATAAACAGGTTTAGGGTTAATCCTATTGATTGCATGTTAATTAAAAAGCGCACATGAATACGATCAGAATAAAGTAGAGGCCTATTATTAGGGCAGGTTCAATCTCTTTTACGTTGGATTTGTACCTTCATCCCCGAACCTTTATTTGGTTCTAGACCTTATGGAGTTGAAGATCTCTTGGATCGTTAAGGGGTTTAACCTTCACCCTGTGAACGGTTTTCAAGTTCCTAAAACTTGTTGGCGAATCTTTTGCTCTATCTTCTTCCCTTTTGGACGCCACCGTACTTTAGTGTATGATCACAGTGGGGTTCAAGCTAGGGGTTAACGCTTGAAATTTATTCCCTACAGGGCCAGATGTCAAAAATCTTGAAATTCTAGGGGATACATCTCGCGGTCATATAATGCGATTAAGAACCATATATATATGATCATTATATGTAGTCATAAATGTTCGTGGTAGCTTAGGCTTGATTTAATGAATCAATGCAAGTTGTAAACCGATAAATTGGTCGTTTAAAGACAAATTAGATAGTTCCACCCACCAAATTGGACTCCCGTAGGGTATTATTTACCATGGTAAACATTTAGTCAATTTTTATTTCCAGGCGAAAAAAAGTTGAAAAATTCAAAAATTGAAGGTTAATATCCACGCTTTTTGAGAAATTTTGGAGTCTTCGGGCCCGGTGTAAAAGCTTTGAAAATTTAGGAGATACATCTTGGGGTTATATAATGTCGTTTGAAACCATATTTGATCATTAAATATTGTCATAAATGTTCGTGATAGGCTTGATTTAATGAAATCGGTACAAGTTGTAAACCAGTAAATTGGTCGTTTAAAGACGAATTGGATGGTTCCACCCATCCAATTAGACTCCTTGAAGGTATTAGTAACCATGGTAAACATTTTTCCAATTTTGATTTCCGGGCAAAAAACAGTCAAAATTTTCCAAAATAATTGAAGGTTTATATCCACGCTTTTTAAAAAATTTCGAATGTTTCGGGTCTAGGTGTCGAAAATCAATGAGATTTTAAAGGATATATCTCGGGGTCATTTTATGTTGTTTGAAACCATATATGATATTTATATAATGTCATAAGTGTTGGTGGTAGGTTTGAATAAATGAAATCGGTGCAAGTTGTTAACCGGTAAATTGACCGTTTAAAGGCAAAATTAGATGGTTCCACCTAGCGAATTGGACTCCCGGAGGGTATTAGAGAACATTATAAACATTTCAAAAAAATTTATTTTCGGGGGAAAAAAGTCAAAATATTCTAAAACTGAAGGCTAAGATATATGCTTTTTGAGAAATTTTGGAGATTTCGAGGCTAGGTGTCGAAAATCCTTGGAAATTGAAAGGATTATCTCGGGGTCATATAATGCCTTTTGGAATTATATCATTATATGTTGTCATAAATGTTCATCGTAGGGTTGATTTAATAAAATCGGTGCAAGTTGTAAAATGGTAAATTGGTCGTTTAAAGGCAAATTGGATGGTTCCACCCATCCAATTAGACTCTCAGAGGATATTAGGGACCATGGTAAACATTTCGGCAATTTTTATTTTAGGTGAAGAAGTAAAAAAATTCAAAAATTGAAGGCTAATATTCACCTTTTTGAGAAATTTTGGAGTCTTCGGGGTCATATAATGCGTTTGGAATCATATATAATCATCATATGTTGTCATAAATATTCGTGGTACGCTTGAATTTATGAAATCGGTGCAAGTTGTAAACCGGTAATTTGGACGTTAATGACAAATTGGATGGTTCCACCCACTCAATTAGACTCCCGGAGGGTATTAAGGAACATGGTAAACATTTCGGAAATTTTATATCCGGGCATAAAAAAGTCAAAAAATACAAAAATTGAAGGCCTGTTGTCGAGGCCTGTTGTCGAAACGCCTTTAGATTTTAGAGAATGCATCTTTGGGTCATATAATGCCTTTTGGAACCATATATGATCATTATATGTTGTTAGAAATGTTTTTGGTGGGCTTGATTTAATTAATAAAATCGGTGCAAGTGGTAAACCGGTAAATTGGTCGTTTAAAGGCAAACTGGATGGTTTCACCCATCCAATTTGACTCATAGTGGGTATTAGGGACCATGGTAAATTTTAGGCAATTTTTATTTCCGGGAAAAAAATTTAAATAATTCCAAAATTAAAGTTTAATATATCCACGCTTTTTGAGAAATTTTGGAGGTTTCGGGACTTGATGTCGAAAAGTTTTGAAATTTTAGGGAATACATTTCGGGGTCATATAATGTCGTTTGAAACCATATATGATCATTATTTTTTGTCTTAAACGTTCGTTGTTGTAGGTTTCAGTTAATGAAATCATTGCAAGTTGTAAACTGGTAACTCGACTATTTAAAGGCAAATTGGATGGTTGCACCTAGCAAGGTGGACTCCCGAAGGGTATTAGGGACCATTATTGTAAACATTCGGCAATTTTTTTTTGTTCGGGCGAAAAAAAGTCAAAAAACTCCAAAATTGAAGTCTAATATCCATGCTTTTTAAGAACTTTTAGAGGTTTTGGGGCCCGGTGTTGAAAAGTTTTGAAATTTTAGGAAATACATCTTTGGGTCAAATAATGTCATTCGGAACATGTATAATCATTATTTGTTGTCATAAGTGTTCGTGATAGGCTTGAATTAATGAAATCGGTGCAAGTTCTAAACTAGTAAATTGGTCGTTTTGAGGCGAATTGGATGGTTCCGCCCATCCAATTGTACCCCCGGAGGGTATTAGAGACAATTGTAAACATTTCATAATTTATTTTTTTCTAGACGAAAAAGGTCAAAAAATTCCAAAATTAAATCCACGCATTTTGCGAAATTTTGGAAGTTTGGGGACCCGATGTCAAAAAGTCTTAAAATTCTAAGGGATGCATCTCATGGTCATATAATACCATTTGGAACCATTTATAATCAATATATGTTGTCATAAATATTCATGGTAGGATTGAGTTAATGAAATCAGTGCAAGTTGTAAACCGGTAACTTGGCCGTTTAAAGGCAGATTGGATAATTCAACCCACCCAATTGGACTCCTGTAGGGTATTACGGACCATGGTAAAAATTTCGGCAATTTTTATTGTCGGGCAAAAATAAGTCTAAAAATTCCAAAATTAAAGGCTAATATCCACGTTTTTTTGAGAAATTTTTTAGGTTTGGGGGCCTGGTGTCGAAAACCCTTGAGATTTTAGGAAATACATCTCGGGGTTATATAATATCGTTTGGAACCATATATGATCATTATGTTGTCATAAATGTTCGTGGTAGGCTTGATTTAATAAAATCAATGCAGGTTGTAAACCGGTAAATTGGTCATTTAAAGACGAATTGGATGGTTCCACCCACCCAATTTGACTCCGAGAGGGTATTAAGGATCATGGTAAAAATTTCGGCGATTTTTATTTTCGGGCGAAATGAAGTCAAAAAATTCCAAAATTGAAGGTTAATATCCACGTTTTTTTAGACATTTCGAAGATTTCAGGGCCTGGTGTCGAAAAAAAAAGAGACTTTAGGGAAAATATATATCTCGGGGTCATTTAATGTCGTTTAGAACCATATATGATCGTTATATGTTGTCATAAATGTTCGTGGTAGGCTTGAATTAATGATATCGGTGCAAGTTGTAAACCGGTACATTGGTCGTTTAAAGGCAAATTTGATGGTTCCACCCATCCAATTAGACTCTCGGTGGGTATTAGGGACCATGGTAAACATTTCAACAATTTTTATTTAAGGGCGAAAAAAAGTCAAAAAATCCCAAAATTAAAGGCTTAGGTCCAAGATTTTTTAGAAATTTTGGAGATTTCTAGGCCCGGTGTCGAAAAGCCTTGAAAATTTAAGGGATACATCTTGGGATCATATAATGCCGTTTGAAATCATATATAATCATAATATGATGTCATAAATGTTTGTGGTAGGCTTGAACTAATGTAATTGGTGCAAGTTGTAAACCGGTAAATTGGCTATTTAAAGGCAAATAAATTGGATAGTTTCACCCACCCAATTGGAAACGGCAATTTATATTTACGAGCGAAAAAAGTCAAAAAATTAAAAAATTGAATGCCAATATCCACCGTTTTGAGAAATTTTAAAGTCTTCCGGGCCCGGTGTCTAAAAGTCTTGAAATTCTAACTTAGCGAATACATTTCGAGGTCATATAATATAATGTCGTTTGGAACCTATGTGAACATTATTTTTTTCATAAATGTTCGTGGTAGGCTTCAGTTAATGAAATCTGTGCATGTTGTAAAGTGGTAAATTGGTTGTTTAAATGGAAATTGGATGGTTCCACCCTCCCAATTGGACTCCCAGAGTCCCATGGGGTATTAAGAACCATGGTAAATATTTCGTCATTTTTTTATTTCCGAGAGAAAAAAAAGTCAAAAAAGTTTCAAAATTGAAGAAATATCTACGTATTTTTAAGAAAATTTCGAAGGTTTCGGGGCCCGGTGTCGAAAAGAAATGAGATTTTAGGGGAAATATCTCAGGGTCATATAATGTCGTTTAAAACCATAAATGACCATTATATGTTGTCATCATAAATGTTCGTGGTAGGCTTGAGTTAATAAATCAGTGCAAGTTGTAAACCGGTAAATTGATCGTCTAAAGGAAAATTTGATGGTTTCACCCAACCAATTGGACTACCGGAGGGTATTAAGGACCATGGTAAACATTTCGGCAATTTTTATTTGCGAGGGAAAAAAGTCAAAAAATTCCAAAAATGAAGGCTAATATCCACGTTTTTTGAAAATTTTTGAAGGTTTCTGGATTCGGTGTCGAAAAGAATTAAGATTTTGGGGAATACATCTCAGGACCATATAATGCCATTTGAAACAATATATGATAGTTATTTGTTGTCATAAATGTTCGGTGTAGGCTTGAGTTAATGAAATCGGTGAAAATTGTAAATTGGTAAATTGGCCGTTTAAAGAAAAATTGAATGGTTCCACCCACCCAATTGGACTATCGGAGGGTACTAGGGACCATGGTAAACATTTCGACAATTTTTACATTCGAGTGAAAAAAAGTCAAAAAATTCCAAAACTGAAGAATTTTTGAGAATTTTTGGAGGTTTCGGACTGGAGTCAAAAAGTCTTGAGATTTTAGGGGATACATTTCAGGGTCATATAACACCATTTGGAACTAGACATGATCATTATATGTTTTTATCAATGTTTGTGGAAGGCTTGAGCTAATGAAATCGATGAAGTTGTAAATTGGTAAATTGGTTGTTTAAAGGCAAATTGGATGATTCCACCCACCCAATTGGACTCCCTGGGAGTATTAGGGAACATGGTAAACATTCGGCAATTTTTATTTTCGTGCGAAAAAAATTAAAAAAAATTCCAAAAATAAAGGCTAATATCCATGCTTTTTGAGAAATTTCGAAGGTTTAGGGGCCCGGTGTCGACAAGAATTGAGATTTTAGGGTGTGCATCTCGGGGTCATATAATTCCGTTTGGAACCATAAATGATCATAATGTGTTGTCATAAATGTTCGTGGTAGGCTTGAGTTAATTAAATCGGTGCAAGTTGTAAAATGGTAAATTGCCCATTTAAAGGCAAATTGGTTGGTTCCACCCACCCAATTGGACTCCCGGAGGGTATTAGGGAAGATGGTAAAAATTTCGGCAATTTTTATTTCTAGGCGATAAAAAAGTCAAAAAAATTTCAAAATTGAAGGCTAATATCCACGGTTTTTGAGAAATTTTGGAGGTTTCGGAATCCGGTGTCGAAAAGAATTAAGATTTTGGGGAATTCATCTCAGGGTCATATAATGCCATTTGAAACAATATATTATAGTTATTTGTTGTCATAAATGTTCGGGGTAGGCTTGAGTTAATGAAATCGGTGAACGTTGTAAACTAATAAATTGGCCGTTTAAAGGCAAATTGAATGGTTCCTCCCACCCAATTGGACTCCAAGAGGGTATTAGGGACCATGGTAAACATTTTGACAATTTTTATTTTCGGGCGAAAAAAAGTCAAAAATTCCAAAATCGAAGGCTATATTCACACTTTTTGAGTAATTTTGGAGGTTTCGGAACCTGTGTCGAAAATTATTGAAATTCTAGGGGATATATCTTGGGATCTTATAATTGCGTTTGGAACCATATTTGGTCATTATTTGTTGTCATAAATGTTCGTGGTAGGCTTGAGTTAATGAACTCGGTGCAAGTTGTAAACCGGTAAATTAGTCGTTAAAAGGCAAATTGGATGGTTGATAATTCAACCCAACCAATTGGACTTCCGGGGGGTATTAGAAATCATGGTAAATATTTTGGCAAATTTTATTTTCGGGTAAAAAAAAAAGTCAAAAATTACAAAATTGAAGGTTAATATCCATGCTTTTTATGAAATTTTGGAGTCTCAGGGACCTTTGTTGAAAAGCCTTGAGATTTTAGAGGATATATCTCGGACTCATATAATGTCGTTTGGAACCATATATGATCTTTATATGTTGTCGTAAATGTTCGTAGTAGGCTTGAGTTAATTAAATCAGTGCAAGTTGTAAACCAGTAAATTGGTCGTTTAAAGGCAAATAGGATGGTTCCACCCACCCAATTGGACTACCTTGGGGTATTAGGAAACATGGTAAACCTTTCGGAAATTTATATTTCTGTGCAAAAAAAAAGAGTCAAAAAATATTCCAAAAATAAAGGCTAATATCCATGTTTTTTGAGAAATTTCGAAGGTTTCGGGCCCCGGTGTCGACAAGAAATTAGATTTTAGGGTATACATCTCAGGGTCATATAATGGCGTTTGGAACCATAAATGATCATTATATGTTGTCATAAATGTTCGTGGTAGGCTTGAGTTAATTAAATCGGTAAAAGTTGTAAAATGGTAAATTGGCCATTTAAAGTCAAATTGGATGGTTCCACCCACCCAATTGGACTCCCGGAGGATATTAGGCAACATGGTAAGCATTTCGGCAATTTTTATTTCCAGGCTAGAAAAAGGTCCAAAAATTCCAAATTCCAACATATAATTGAAGGTTTTTGATATATCCACGCTTTTTGAGAAATTTTGAAGGTTTCGGGGCCCGGTGTCGTATAAGTTTGAGATTTTAGGGGATACATCTCGGGGTCATATAATGTCGTTTGGAACCATATATGATCATTATATGTTGACATAAATGTTCGTGATATAGGCTTGAATTAATTAAATCGATACAAGTTGTGAATCGGTAAATTGGATGTTTAAAGGCAAATTGGATGGTTCCACCCACCCAATTGGACTCCAAGAGGGTATTATAGATCATGGTAAACATTTCGACAATTTTTATTTTCGGGCGAAAAAAGTCAAAAAATTCCAAAATTGAAGGCTAATATCCACATTTTTTGAGTAATTTTGGAGGTTTCGGGACCCGGTGTCGAAAAGTATTGAAATTCTAGGAGATATGTCTCGGGGTCATATAATGCCGTTTGGAACAATATATGGTCAATATTTTGTTGTCATAAATGTTTGTGGTAGGCTTGAGTTAATGAAATCGGTGCAAGTTGTAAAATAGTAAATTGGTCATTAAAAGGCAAATTGGATGGTTGATGGTTCCACCCACCCAATTGGACTTCCGGAGGGTAATAGTAACCATGGTAAATATTTTGGAAAATTTTATTTCCGGGTAAAAAAAAGTCAAAAATTCCAAAATTAAAGGCTAATATCCATGCTTTTTATGAAATTTAGGAGGTTTTGGTGCCCGTTGTCAAAAAGCGTTGAGATTTTAGGGGATACATCTCGGGGTCAAATAATGTTGTATAGAATCATTATATGTTGTCGTAAATGTTTGTAGTAGGCTTGAGTTAATTAAATCGGTGCAAGTTGTAAACCGGTAAATTGGTCATTTAAAGGCAAATAGGATGGTTCCACCCACTCATATGGACTCTCGGAGGGTATTAGGGACCATGGTAAACATTTCGACAATTTTTATTTCCGGGCGAAAACAGTAAAAAAAATTTAAAATTTAAGGCTAATATCCATGCTTTTTGAGAAATTTTGGACGTTTCAGAGCCCAGGGTCGAAAAACCTTTAGATTTTATGATCATTCTATGTTGTCATAAAGGTTTGTGGTAGGTTTGAGTTAATGAAATCGACGCTTGTTGTAAACCGGTAAATTAGCCGTTTAAAGGCAAATTGGATGGTTCCACCCACCCGATTCGACACCCGGAGGGTTTTAGAGACCATGGTAAACATTTCAGCAATTTTTATTTTCAGGTGAAAAAGTCAAAAAAATTCAAAATTTAAAGGTTATATCCACGCTTTTTGAGAATTTTTGGAGTATTCAGGGCTCGGTGTTGAAAAGTCTTTAAATTAAAGGGAATACATCTCGGGGTCCTATAATGTCGTTTTGAATAATTATGATCATTATTTGTTATCATAATGTTCGTGGTAGGCTTGAATTAATGAAATCGATGCAAGTTGCAAACCGGTAAATTGGTCGTTTAAAGGCAAATTGGACTGTTGCACTCACCCAATTGGAATCCCGGAGGGTATTAGGGACCATGGTAAACATTTCGGCAATGTTTATTTCCGGGTGACAAAAAGTCAAAAAATTCCAAAATTGAAGGCTAATATTCACGTTTTTTTAGAAATTTCGAATGTTTTGGGGCCCGGTGTCGAAAACATTGATATTTTAGGGGATACATCTCGGGGTCATATAAAGCCGTTTGGAACCATATATGATCATTATATGTTGTCATAAATGTTTGTGGTAGACTTGAGTTAATGAAATCGGTGCAAGTTGTAAATCGGTAAATTGGTCGTTTAAAGGCAAATTGGATGGTTCCACTCACCCAATTGGACTCCCGGAGGGTATTAGTGACCATGGTAAACATTTCGGCAATTTTTATTTTCGGGCGAAAAAAAGTTAAAAAAAATTCCAAAATTGAAGTCTAATATCCACGCTTTTTGAGAAATTTTGGAGGTTTCGGGGCCCAATGTCGAAAAGTTTTTTTATTTTACAGAATACATTTCAGGGTCATATAATGTCGTTTGGAACGATATATGTTCATTATTTATTGTCATAAATGTTCGGGTAATGTAGACACCCATTTGTGTCTCCCCAAAACCAAACCCAGTGATGAGTACCTTTCACGTCGAATCATAATCGAATGAAGTCAAAGTGTGGAAAGTTTAGTGTTGCGGAAAGTTTTAATTTCTTTTCTCTTCTCTCTGTTTTTTGAAAACCTATTTTAATAAAACAGTCAATCCATTTTGGTTGGTCCATGATATGAGTCCAATAATAGTGTAGTTGGATAGGGCTTGAAAAGAGCTTTCCAACGATATATTATAAGCCCAATTCCGATGAATATTGAGGAAGTTATGGCCAAATTACTGAACTGGGCCCGGTTTGAACCTTATATGCGGCCCAATGATCTAGAGAAGGGCCTAATATGGATTTATCATTCCTAATGCAATTAGGAATGGTTTTAGTCTTCTAGATTCTTCTAGAAGGTTCTTTTCATTCCTAATTCAATTAGCATTGATAAATTGACTTTTGTTGACTTTTTAGAGTTTTAATTAGAATCAAAGAACACTTTTGAGGAAAATACGATTTTATCCTCCTGTACGGAAGTTTCTATTTGATTTTAGAAAACGCGTCAAAAAAAGGGATTAGCGCCTAACGCCAGACATTAGCGCCTGGCACTAGCGTTAGCGCCTGGCGCTAATGTTGACGTCTGACGCCAACGACCGATCAATTTTTATCCGCGTCAGAACTCTGTTTTGATGTTTTATCTTTTTGGTTGATTTTCTTTATAAATAGCGTTCTAAAAACTCCGTTTTCAATCATCAATTCTCATCAATTCTCACCAATTCTCACCAACTCTCATCAAGAAATTCTTGATTACTCTCTCTCTCTCTATCTCTCTCTTTTCTAAGCTAGCCTTTTCTCAAATACAAAATTCCGCATTCATTAGACTTAGATACACCTAGCATAATTCGAATTTGCCTTCGCCCTAGACGTGAAAGGTTTTAATTTATGAGGGTTTGGTCCCAAATCTCTCTTTCAATTATTTAATTTAATTGTTTAATTTTATTATTTTCCTTGAAGTTACTAACGTGTGTATTTTGTTATTAGAAAGAGGTACGAGGCATCAAAGTAAGTTCGTTAATGGTTTTTATTGATGTTATGATATAGAGTTCATGCTTAGGTTGTTATTATGAAATTCCTAGTATCATGTCTAGGGTAACTTTAATATTAAATATGATTGTTATGATGCCTTTTATATTCTTCCTAATATTTATTCATGTTAGTATCATGTTAGGGTTAAACCTTTGATTTTTATTGTTTAGTGACATGCTAGGGTTTGTTTTTAATATTATTAGTATCATGCCTAGGATCTTGCTATTATTATGCTTTAACATGATTATTTTAATTATTATGATTGTTAACATGATTATGATTATTATTTATGATGATTATTATGTTGCTTGATATATATTTTATTGTTATTGCTTGATCACACCTTTTTATGCATGTTTAAAGGGAATTAGTACTTGTAATCATGCTTAATAAGATAATTAATAATCTTGTTTAGGATTAATTTGATTAAAGTTCAAGTGATCGCCAATAATAGATTTATTTGTGCATTAAATTCAACCAACATAGATAAACAGGTTTAGGGTTAATCCTATTGATTGCATGTTAGTCAGAAAGCGCACATGAATACGATTAGAATAAAGTAGAGGCTTATTATTAGGGCAGGTTAAATCTCTTTTAGGTTGGATTTGTACCTTCATCCCCGAACCCTATTTGGTTCAAGACCTTATGGAGTTGACGAACTCTTGGATCGTTAAGGGGTATAACCTTCACCTCGTGAACGGTTTACAAGTTCCTAAAAAACTTGTTGGCGACTCTTTTGCTCTATCTTCTTTCCCTTTGGACGCCACCGTACTTTAGTGTATGATCACAGTGGGGTTCAAGCTAGGGGATTAATGCTTGAAATATTCCCTACATGTAGGCTTAAGTTAATGAAATTGGTGCAAGTTGTAAACTGGTAAATTGGTAGTTTAAAGGCAAATTGGATGTTTCCACCCAACCAATTGGACTCCCGGAGGGTATTAGGGACATTGGTCAAATTTTTGGCAATTTTTATTTTCGGGTGAAAAAAAGTCAAAAAAAAATCCAAAATTGAAGGCTAATATTCACGCTTTTTGAAACTTTTTGGAGGTTTCGAGTAGAGTTGTCAATTTGGGTAAACGGGTCGGGTTTGGATCAGGAAGAGTGGGTCGGGTCAATTTGGATTAATTACATAACCTATGCGGGTTGGATTTGGGTTGGGTCATGCTTGAGTCGGTCACGTCGGGTCCTACTTCTTATCGGGTTTGGGTCGGCTTTAGGTCGGGTTAATAACAGGTTGGGTTACATTCGGGTTGTATGAACAATAGGTCGGGTTTAATTCGGGTTTTCACTGGTTAAGGTTATTCTCGGGTTCGATTCGGGTTCCGTTCAAGTCAATAATTTACGGGTTAGAATCAGGTCGGGTCATTCTCGGGTTTAAGTCGGGTTCTGTTCAAGTCAATAATTTCCGGGTTATAATCAGGTCAGGCCATTTTCAAGTCGGGTCATTCTCGGGTTCAAGTCGGGTTCGGTTCAAGTCAATAATTTGCGAGTTATAATCAGGTTGAGTCATTTCCAAGTCGGGTCATTCTCATATTCAAGTCGGTTTATGTTCAAGTCAATAATTTGCAGGTTGCAATCAGGTCGGGTCATTTCCAAGTCAGGTCATATTCGGGTTCAACTAATTATAAATAGATAATTATCATTTTATCAAGCTAATTATTTCCTTTGACTATAATATATATGGCAATATATTAGGGAATTATAGTCTATAATTTAGGAAGATAATTATCTCCTTTGACCATACACCAAATATATACTATATTTAACTTTTAAATTTGAGGATGATGCTCCTTTCTTTTACTTGCCTGGACCGCTTCTCCCTAGACAAAATGCTTTGATTAACAATAATTAGGTGGTCTAAATTGCATTTAACGTGATTTAAAATCGGGTTAGGAACAATTTGAGTTGAATTTAGGTCGGGTCAATAACAAGTCGTGTTGATTTCGAGTCGGGTTAGTAACAGATCGGTTTGAATTTTTTGGTCGGGTTAGTAATAGGTCTGGTAAAATTTGAGTCGGGTCAATAACAAGTCGGGTTGAATTTGGGTCAGGTTAATAACAAGTCAGGTTGATTTCGGGTCGGGTTTGTAACAAGTTAGGTTAAATTCGGGTCAGGTTAGGAACGAGTCGGGTTGAATTCAGGCTAGGTTAGTAATAAGTCGGGTTAAATTCGATTTTTGACGGGTTAAAACGGGTTTGAGTCAATTTCGGTTCCAGTTGGGTTCGGTTTAGGTCAATAATTTACAAGTTACATTCGGGTCGGGTCATCTCCAGGTCAGTTCATGTTCGGGTCCGGGTCTCACATACACGGGTCAATTCGGGTCTAGGGTTGGTTTCAGGTCGTGTTTGGGTCACCATTTTTTCGGGTTCAGATGGTTCGGTTAATAATCGGGTTTAAGTCGATATTTTGGGTCGGGCCAACTTTTGACAGTTCTAGTAGCGACTAGCGAGTTTAGCGACCAAAGAAGAGAAAATGTCCTTAGTTATGTAAGGAACAAAAAACTATCCCTAGGGATTATGTTAGTGGAACAATCTCAACTAAAAGCTTATATTAATGGTTGAGCTTCAGGAATATATTTTAGAGTAATGTTATATATAGCCCTATAGCCCTAAGGGCTATATATAAGCATTAAATACACTCTTGGAAATCGTATAAAATTAGGAATTCATGACAAAAACACACGTAAATAAGTGTAATTAGTGTTTATATTTTTATGATATCTTCACTTTTTACGATTTTCAAGTGTAAATTTAATGCTTATATGTAGCCCTAAGGGTTATATATAACATTTTCCTATATTTTATACTCTCTTAGATAATCTGGGGAAGTAGGATTCTCTTACATTCCGGGTTGACCTGTGAGGGTTATGGCTCGGTAGGGCCCTTCATGTTATAAAAAAAAAAAATATTGAACAAAAATGTTTAATATCTTTCATAAATTAGTTAATTTCAGTAATTTCAATCTGATGTTTGAAAACCATAAAAATGGAAGGAGGCAAATCTACTAATTAACAACAAGCCAAATCAACTGAGAGATACTCCCTCCGTCCCTATTTGACAGTCACTTATTACATTTTTGGTGCCTTAAAATGTTAATCACATTTATGTTTTTTTCTTAAGTACCATTAATATTAATTTTTTTTACCAAAATTCTCTCTAATTTGCAAAAATATTTGTGCAAATTTAACTTTCCCATGTAATTTTTGCTTTTCCGTGTACTTTAATTAGTTTTTCTCTTTACTTTTTTGCATACCCAATGTAAATTTACCTTTTCAATGTACTTTTGCTACTTATTATTCATGTTTATTAATTCTCGTGAAAATTGTATGCCCAAAAGTGACTATTAAATAGGGACAAAGGAAGTAATATATAAGCATAATCAACTATAACAACAGTCCACAAGAAGATTAACATATATACATGTAGTTAGTACTATCTAGTTTCAATTCCGAATTAATAATATTTCGTTGACAAATTCTTATATGTGGCAGGTCGCACCGTATGACCAGCTATTATAAAGGGTTATCTCGTTAGTATTATAGGGATTACCTAATCAGTGATCACGGGTTATATATTTCGTCAGTGTTATAGGGTTATTTTTAAAAGTCTTAAAATTTTTAAGACTTTTGAAAATTGCAAGCAAGTCCCTACCAAGTCTCTAGCTACTAGCTTGACCATTGAAGCACAAAAAATACAATTAGCTAAGCCAAGCAAATTAATTTGGGTAAGCTAATTTGCTTGTGAAAAAAGTTTTTAAAATTTTGGAGATTGATATATTAACATAATTAAATTTATAAGGCTAATTGAGAAAGTCAAGCTTATTAAATTAGCAAGGTAGTACTATTCAAAAAAAAATAATAATAATAATAATTAACAAGCTAGTAGCTAACCATTGGGGCACAAAATAGCTACAAAGAGAGTTAGTTTGAAATCATATGTGGCATGACAACCAGTTTAACAATTAATTTACCATTGGAGTTGCTCTTAGGCCTTACATAAACATTAAATTTACTCTCTTAAATGATATTAAATTGAAATTTTTTGATAAAATCACGCACAAAACAATATAATTAATAATCTATTCTCGATATTCTCCTTTTTAGCTTCTTATATAATTTTCCCTATTTGTATGTGACTTGCTATCCTATATTCGAATATTCCGCTATAACAATAATAATAACATGCAAAAAGGGCATTAGCATGTTACTCAATCAAGGCATTTTTTCCACAGTACAGAGTGGTAAAATAAGTAGGGTTTACAAAGTGATGAAATTGTTCAACAATATCAGGCGATGAAATTGACTTTAATATTTGTTCAATTAGATTATTGCCTAGACTTTACTTGGGGTAAGACTGACATAGAATCAACTCAACAGCGAAACAACCTGGTTTAAGGGTCAAGACCTTACTGGTGGCTTACAGTGCTCGTACTAATCTACATTTCGACCGTTCCAACTATAATTCTTAATAAAGTAGGAGTTTTTGCTTAAATATCTAAATATCAAGTATATTTTAATTATTTTAACATCAGGTTTTTTTTTTTTTTTTTTTTTTTTTTTGGGGTCAAATTATTCGAATCCAAAAGTTTTAAGGAGTTTCGCTCCCTTAAACAAAGATTTAAAGAGTATAACACTTTCGTTCCAGTGTGGATAGATGTCAATTGGCTTGATTGTTAAAGGATTGAAGATTTTTGTGAGATAATATAAACTCCTTGATTAGAGTGATTTCCATTGATCAATATTTATAGGGTTACAATGAGAAACCTAATCATATTAGGTAACATAAGATATGTATAGATATCAAAGATAATCTTATACAAAATATATCCTAAACCTAGGATGAGAATATTCTATGGATATTCTCTATCACACCCCCGCAGTCAGAGCGGGAGAAAATCGGATGCTCATACTGGATCTGAATCACGCATCGAACGGTAAGGATAGTATAGTAACCCATGATCAAAAGAGAAGTAGTAGACGTGTGCGGGTGATGACAATGAGAAGCAACAACCACAACCTACGTATTGTAGAGATATGCGCTTTTAGGCCGAAGGAGAAGAGTCACGCATATACTTGGGCCAAGTTGCAGATCCAGAGAATAATAAGTTAAGGGATCAAACCATCATTGGGGAGAAGACACTACACTACTACGTGAAATCACAGTTGAAGAAAAACAAATATAATTGCGCAAGAAAAGATTAAATCCCATCGCTTGAAATTAATCAATTCTCAAAAGAGAAACCAGGTAGCAAGAAGTAATACTCCACAAAGATTCCAAGTGCTGCAACAATAAAAGGAGCTAACTTGATAGCAAAAGAGATGTGCAAAAGTTGACCTTATTGTGATATACCACCACCAAAACAAAATCTATGTGATTATGTGTTAAAAAAACCAATGAGGCAATGTAAGAATCATTATTGGTCATGGGGAGGTGGAAATAGAGTGCGGCACATGGAGTAGATTGGCAGATGTGGTTACTGCCAGTAGTGGGAGGCGGTAGTGTATGCGATTGCCACCAATGATGGAGGCAGCTTTCGCAGTTGCTACTATCGGTGGGAAGCGCAAGGCTACATAAAGATTTTAAAAAAAAAACTTTGAGAAAAGAAAAAAAAAATCTATGTGTGTGTTTGCGAAAGCATAAAAAATTTGTGTATATCCAGCTGGTGGGTTTAATTTTCTAACCCACCGGCAGGGTGAGAATTTTTGTATATGATCCCAAGATCTAACCTAAGTTGTTATACCATGTGAGATAATATAAACTCCTTGATTAGAGTGATTTCCATTGATCAATATTTATAGGGTTACAATGAGAAACCTAATCATATTAGGTAACATAAGATATGTATAGATATCAAAGATAATCTTATACAAAATATATCCTAAACCTAGGATGAGAATATTCTATGGATATTCTCTATCAATTTTGTTCACCTATTCAATTATTTCAAGAAAGTAAATAAGTTTTGATAATTTCACTACGTGAAAAAATGAATTTGGCACCGGTTCAAACCCGGCCTAAGGCACCGGTTTGAACCGGTGCCAATGTAGGGGGTGCCAAAAAGGGGTATAAAAAGGCACCGGTTCAAACCGGTGCCAAAAATTGAAATTGGCACCGGTTAACCGGTGCCAAAAAGTACCAAAAATTTTTAATTCACCACTTTTAGCACCGGTTAACCGGTGCCAAAAGTGCCTTTTTTTTCTTATAAATTAAATAAACTAAAGTTAAATGAGAATACAAAATATAAATCAAACATCACAACATATAAATCAAATCTGTTCAATATATATATAATCAAAAAAAATTTACAGTATAGATCAATAAAAAAAATTACAACATATAAATCAAAATAAAAAAATTACAAAATATGAATAAAAAAAAATACAATATAAATCAAAATAAAAATTTACAACTTTACAATAAAAAAAAAACCCATACAACATCTAAATCAATATACTTACATCTTGATTCTTCAATATAAGATCTAAGTACTTGCACCAATTAAAACAACCAAAATAAATTGATTAAAATGATTTAATTAAGCTGCGAAAAAATTTAAAAAAAAAATCCAGAAAATCGAAAAAATAAAAAAGAAAATTAGTTGAAAAGAAAAAAAAAAACCCAGAACATCAGTTAAAAAGAAAATCGAAAAATAAAAATATAAAAATAAAACCCAGAAAAAAAATCGAATAAAATAAAAATCAAAATCGAAAATCATAAAAAAAAAACCCTGAAAATAAATAAAATTAAATTCGATTAAAAAAAACCCGGAAAATAAATATAAAAAAATTAAAATCCAAAAAATAAATTAAAAAACCCAGTATTCGAAAAAAACCCAGAAAACAAAAAAAATTAAAATCGAAAAAAAACCCAGAGATCGAAAAACAAAAATGAAATCGAAAATAAAATAAACCCAGAGATCCAAAATCAAAAATGAAAATCGAAAAAAAAACCCAATTAGAAGAGAATTGAAATGGGAAAAAAAACCCAGGAAAAAAATCTAAAAATCACAAAAATAAAAACCCCAAAACCGCATGCATTAACCCAAAATAATCAATTATTTTAACAGAAAATTAACCCAGAAATCGAAATTGAAATCGAAAAACAAAATCAAAATCGAAAAAAACACAATAAAAAAAGAAATCGAAAAAAAAACCGAGAAATAGAAAAAAAAATAACAAAATCTAAAAAAGAAATCCAGAAATCAAAATTAAAAAATCAAAATCGAAAAAAAAAACTATTAAATTCGAATTATAAATAACCAGAAATCGGAATAAACAATCAAAATCGAAAAAATTGAAAATAAAAAAAAAATTGAAATCGAAAAACCCAGAAATCGATTGAAATGGTAAAAAAAAAAAACCAAGAAATCGATTGAAAAACCTCAAAATCAGTGTTGCATGTTGTTGTCTTCGAATTGTTGGTTCTTTTCGAATTGTTGGAGGAGGAGATCCAGAAAGATAAAGAATGAAGGAGGTAGATCGGCGAAAGAGGAGGAGAGGAGAGAGAAAGAGGAGGAGGAGGAGAGAGAAAGAGGAGAGGAGAGGAGAGAGACAGCCGAGAAAATTAGGGTTAGGGGGGAGTTATAAGGGCGGTTATTTTTTTATATTTAAATGGACCGGTTCGTAAAGGCACCGGTTCAAACTGGTGCTCTTTTTATTTTTGGCACCGGTTTGGGCTGAACCGGTGCCTTTTCTATTTGTGTAAAATTGCGCCCAATTTTGGGCCGGTTTAGGGCACCGGTTTGGCCTGAACCGGTGCCTTTATGGGGGTGCCTTATTGTATTTTTCTACTAGTGTTTCAGATAAGATTAATTTAGGAAAAATTAGCCATCATGAGGATTAGTTGATAATGATTACCCAAGTTCATATTACAACATACAACATATTGAAATTCAAGCCCGTAAATATAAACACTTGACGTTAATTTTATGTATGAGAATTTATTCATTCAACTTTAGCAATAAACTAAAGGAAAATTTGTCTCAATGGTATTTATATTTTCACTTGTTTGTGAAGAAAGACCTTATATATATATGTTCAAAGTGGTGAAAAAGATAATCACTTTTGTCGTGAAGAAAGACCTTCACATCGGAAAATGGTTGATGACTTCACTTTTCCGACGTTGACAATTATATGAAATGCACATGGTGTTTAAAAAGTGTTTTTCCTTTTTTTTCCATGATTTTAAAGATTGAGAAGAAATTTTGAGAGAAAATTTGGAGATAGGAAGATAGAGAAAGTGAAAACGCGTGGGGAAAAAAAAAGAACGAATGGGCCTTTTTAAAACATCATGTGCCACGTGGGTGATGGTCAACACTGAAAAAGTCATATTTCGATGTCAAGGTTCTTCCTTACAACGAAAGATATTTTTAAGGACTTTTTTCACCACGTTGAACTTATAAGGTCCTCATTAAAGTGAACATATGAGTATCTTTTGGACAAATTTTCCTAAACTAAATTTAGTTATAAATTGAATTTTGATTTAGGCTTTTTTTTTTTTTGACTAGTGATTTAGGCTTATAGCCTTATAGTAAACTAGTATCTCCTAAACTTAATAAACTTTACAAGAATTTAAGTGAGTTTTTTAATTTCCTTAATTAACACTAGTAGACTCTTAATTTACTTCATTTGAAGTATCGCAAAAAGTTGTTTAGCTTAGCCCAGCTTCTTATGTGGGCACAAATAATCTAACTGCTCTTGCTGTAGCAATTAAATTAGTCGGATAAAGATGGAACCGAAATTAACTTTAACATCACGTAAACAAAGAAAGTGGCACGTTCCTAACAATGAAAATTCTGTTGAATAGGAATGTACAAGGAAATTAAATATTCTTAATTAAGACAAGATGTCATGTTGACAAAGACCTATCTTTCTTCTTTTTTTTTTTTTTTTTTTTTTTTTTTTTTTTTTTTTTGAAATCATGTTGACGAAGACTTAAACAAACTAGTTCAATTTTGACTGTTGCTAAAACCGCAGCCGCCCCCTGTTCTGTACCCGTTCCCTACCATTATTCAGGAAGTCATTATGGTCCTATTTCTTCAGGAGTTCGTGTGATCTAAGATCGAGTTTTTATTACTACTAGCTAGCTTACTAGAGGTTGTTCATTAATTTCTTTATCATTAAGCTAATATAGGCAATGGAAGACGCGATTTCACCATTTCAATCTCTAAGCCTGAATTTACAGCCCAAGATTTCATCAACATCACACCAACACTGCCTTCAAATTATTGTGAAGAGTAAGCCAGGGTGGTTGTACGCGATATATTGGCAATTGTCATCTATCAGCAATGACTCTGCCTACAACAATCGCCGTGTGTTGGCATGTTCGGATGGTTATCTGATGCACAGCAGTAAACCAGGAAATCTGCAGCAGCAGGAGGTTTCACATATTCAAGAAGTGGATGAGATGGTAATGTCAGAAAGATTTTACACAGCTTCGTTACACAAGTTCCTAGACATAGAAGACACCAATTCTGTTATTGGGCGACTCATGAGTTCAGGGACACACTTGTGGCTTGTTGATGTGGATGGGAAGCTAAATTACTCGAGGTGCGAAAGGGCTAGGGAAGCCAGACTGAACAACATTCAGACCCTGGTTTTCTTACCAATTAGTCCAAATGGTGTCATTGAAGTCGGATCTTTGGATGTGATCAAGGAGGATAGGAGCTTAATTGACCTCACTTATTCCATGTTTGGTGCTAGAGGTGATGGCAACATGAACATTACCTCTCGCAATAGCAAAAGAAGAACAGCACCTGCGACTGCAGTGCCGCAGAGCAGCCCTGTTGAGGCAGAAAGGAAAAGGCGAGAGAGACTAAACCAGCGTTTCTGTACATTACGCGCTGTAGTTCCTAATGTCTCAAAGATGGACAGAGCATCTCTGCTTTCTGATGCCGTCGTTTACATAAACAAGCTTAAGTCGCGAGTAAGTTTATTGGAGGACAATTTACGAGTGCTGCAGAACAGAAATCCTACAGCTGCTCACTTTACAGGATCAGAATCTTCACCAATCTGAACGCCAAAATAATCCTGCAGTCGATTTCTTACTTTGTGATCAGCATCTTCAACAGCCTGATGATCAAAATCCTACTGTTACAGTTCCTCAGTTGGCTGCAATGATGAATACCAATGTGCAAGTGCAGGTTGAGGTGAAACTGCTTGGAGCAGAAATGATAGTCCATGCTCAATCGTCGGGTTTGGACTATCCAACAGCAAAATTGATGAATGTTTTAAGAGATCTGAATCTTGTAATTTCCAACGCTACAATATCTAATATGGATGAGTTTGTGCTTCAGAATGTTGTTGTTAAGCGGCAGCCTGAAGGCAATGGATTCATTGGTACTAAAGAAGGCTTAACCAATGCTATACTTCAAAGGCTACAAATCTAACTTCAGAGTTGTATGATATGTATATTAAGTGAACTTTTATTTCTTTTCCTATTTTATGTTTTTCAGCTCTAAGTTTAAGCTGATTTCTTGTAACAATGTTTATAAGAATTTTATAGCTAGTGGCTCTCCGTCTCCGAGCAGGATTCCCGGCCGGCCACTAGCTTAGGTTTGTTGTATCGGAGAAAAATGTAGTGAATTGAATGAAGTGTTTAAATTATTAAAAAGAAAAAAAAATCCTTTTAATTTCACTACAAAGCGCGCGCAATGACTAACCCCGTTATGTTTTATTGACAAGTGACCAATAATGAACAAATAATGTGATAGTTGTAAGAATTAGTGACTAATATGGTAAAATAATCCATAATCCATAATACATCACTAACCCACATATTATTGAATAATATGGAGTATGATTTAGTGTGTTTTGCATCTCAACTTTTTTTTTTTTTTAATTTACTTGATTAAAAGTCTGTTCTATTTGTTTTATTTTTACTTATTTCAGATTTAATAAACTCTGATAAGTTTATCAGCTAAGAATAAATAAGTTCTTATAATGGGAGAAAATCGTAGTTCAAACATACCCTTAAAGGGGCCATGCATGTTAACTAAACATGGATATTTTCTGACTAAACGTAACCGCAATGCACATTTTCATACCATTTTTCAAAGTTATTAAAGGCCAATGTGTATAAAATAGGATGGTAGGGGACCGATTTACCCAGGGACATAATATGTAGGTGATATACTGATATATGAAGCAATATTATATATTAGTGGACCACTAAAACATTATTTATCATACAAATAATATTCCCCAAAAATCATAATCCGTAAAGAAAATGACGATCAATAATTTTAATCAAGTTTCCTAAATCATAGCAGCCTTATTATTAGTCGTTATAAATGAACAAATCTATAGTACAGAGTCTTGACTAATTTCTCTGTCCCATAAGGCCATAATAACTGATACAGTCAAACTTTACATACATGTTGATACACTAGTTTGATCTTATTTATAAATAATAAAATATTAGTAAAAATTGTTTAAAAAAAATTTATGAAACTTTATGTTAATACCTATTTTAAAATATATTTTATGACAAAGTATATTTTAATTTGATTAATAAAAACCTAATAGTCAAAGTGAATATATGAACAGTGAAAAAAAGTCTAACATGTCAATTATTCTGGTACGGAGGGAGTATATATTACTAGAGAATATTTGAAAATTTTCTATTAAAATCAATTTTATTTGGTAAAAAAAACCTCTAAAATTACTTCTAACAATAAAAATCACTAATAAGTTAATAAAAAAAATTATTCCCCCTTTTTCAATAATAAAAATCTCACTGCCTTTTGCTCAAGTGTTTCGGGTGTAAATTGATAAGATATTGAGGTTTGGATAGTTGGATTGAATTATAGGAACGAATTGAATATAAAATAAAATAGTGGAGTATGATTAATTAAAAGTAAATAAAGAAATATATAAGGGCAAAATGACTTTTTTTTAAAGGAAAATTAGCCCTAAAAGAACAATTGGACGAGATTTGTGGATGTAATTAGACTTTTATTTAGAGAGATAGAAGTCGTACATATATAAAGTCTTACTTAATGTATCTATTCAATGTTATGTAAAATGAGATAAACTACCAATAACAAAGGGACATTTTGCTTATTTAATTTGTTAACAATATAGTTTGCTTATTATTTGTGTTTTGCTCTTGTAAAAAAAGAAATACAAGTAACATTATTGTCTATATATGAAGATAATTTTTTCCACAATAATGAGTTTAAGTTTACATATATTTCGACTTCTTCATAATAAAAAAAAATATATACTGTAATAATTTTTTAAAAAATGCACACAAACATACATACATGATGTTTGAATGCAATGCTAATTTCAAAGAACATAATAAATGCAAAACCGTAATTTCCTATAAACTTAACCAATGAACCATAAATTTAAATCATAGTGAAACCAAGCACTGTGTTCTTCCTTGGCAGAAATTTTTAGTAAACGGAAGTTGAAAGTGTAGTGTAGTGGATTGACCAGACAAAAACAAGTACTACAACAAAAAAAAAAAAAAAAAAAAAAAAAAAAAAAAAAAAAAAAAAGGAATGGACCAATCGTTAGGAGTTGCTTTCAGTATTGTGTTAGCGTATGAGTTGGGTAGTCCTGATTCTTAATTCCACAAGTTAGCCAACAGCCCAGTATGAATCGAATCCATACTATTATGGCCCAATTACATCTTTCCTATCCTTTTCCATCTCTTGCCTCTTTTTTTTCTTTTGGCGTCATTCTAGTCAATGTTTGGTGACATAGTCCATAACCAACTCCATTTTCAATCTTCTTAAAACAAACAAATCCCAAAATATTACTATCAATTTTATTAGCATAACAATTTTTATTTGAACGTCTACTTGGTTGATAGACCTCTTTTTTGTTTTTCCAAATGTATTTGTCAATAGAGAAATTAATATTAAATATGTGCCCGACATTTTCAGCAAAATTATTGATATGTGTTAATTTTTATCATTATCGAAATAATAAATACGAGTAGTAGTCAATTAGTAACTCATAAAGGTTAACGAATGATGAAGTACCTTTTTATCAAATTAATTGTTCTTTGTACAAAATAGACTCGGTATATATCTTTAGTGAATTGCTATGTACCACAAAAAAATTACTCAAATTACACTTCATCATATTGACACTTTTACCCTTTCCTTTACTTAGTTTTCCCCTCTTATCTATTTGGCGCTTTATGTGCCCTAATTTGAGCTAAAATATTACTAATATACTCTCTTTATCTCTTAATATTTGCCATATTTTTCTTTTTAGTTTGTCCCGTTGAATTTCATACTACTTCTAGTTTTAGTAAACTACTGACAATACATTTACTCTTACAACCATTACATCAATCCACCACTTATTCTCTCATCAATTCCTTTCAACCAAAATAAAAAATGTAACCCTCTTTCAATGGAGCAAATAAAGGGGAGCGGAGGGGTCGGAGTAAATTAATGATTTGAATAGTTTAACACAATTCACGTCAAGTGAAAATAATTGTCCGACACCAAAGAAGAATAGGAAGGATGACTTGGCATATATTTGAAATTATTAATCTTTTTATCAATTAGTTTAACTATAAGTCTTATAAGAAAAATAACAATGAATCTTTGATACCAATTGCTTCAAATTTTTTCTAGAAAAAAAAGCCGCATTTGGTACGCATGTATCTCATGATGAACCTTGTGCATGCATAGTCCACTTCTTTCGCTCAAATAAATTTGTCGCCTTTATTTCGATATATGTATATATTATGTAAACGTTTCTATTCAACTTAAAGTAACACTTTATCAAAACATCACACACCTAAAAAATCGACATCAAACAAGATTAAATTTACAGGAAACCATATAATATATTTGGAAAAGCTTTTTAAAAAGCATCATCATGCCATAAGAGGCATGAAAACGTCATACTATAAGGAGCAATGAGGATTAAAATTATTCAAAATGGCGTGAGATTACCCTTTGAACAACAATTTGGTCATTGTCATAGGCCAGACTTTTGTTACATGCCCAAAACTTAGACTTAGTAAAATATTATTATAAATTTGCATGCATTTATAATTTTTTATACAATACACATGTAACTACTATGGGCTAACCAAGCAGTTTAAGGACACACCAAAACTTGAGCAAATGTTTCTCACTGGCTAATTTGGTAAGAAATTGCAATTTGTTTTTCTAGTTGTTTTGTACATACATTCGGTTATTTTTTATTTCACCATCAAATAAAGAAACTTCCCGTGATATATTATCTTTTATGCACATGGTATGACATAAATATATGTTGTACTATGTTGTTTATAGCTAGATTTGTTATTTATAGACATGGACCGTACCCTATGATCTATGTATGTCGTCCTTGATCATAATTAATTTCATTTTAATTCGTATGTTTAATTTTAAATAAGTTTTCTCTTGTTCTATCACTATTTGATTTTAAGTATTATATTACTATATTTGTCTTTAAAGAGTAAGACATAATTCACTTTTAATTTTGTAGTCAAATTAAAGGTATCAAAATTAACTTTACTCGAAGTATTATAATTTCTTGTGAGCGCATATATATATACATCATACACTAACGTGTGTGTTGTCCACATGTCAGCAGAAAAATCATAATGGATGTTCTCGGATGCATCGGATAATCTGTCTATTTAAATATAGTACGTTGATAGAAATTAATGATGCATGAATTAAGCATTGACAAAATCTCATAAAGATATGACATATAAACCAATCAATTATAATAAGATTGGTTAACATTATAAGTATTCCATTCCAAAAGAAATTTTGCAACAGAGGGTATATAAGAAATAGTAGTAAAAAATAGTGGGACAAATAATAGAAGAATAAAAGCACAACAATAGAAATGGTACATAATTAGAAAGAAGGGGGCTGAGCATTGAATAGAATTGAATAGAAAGAGTTTAAAAAAGAAGGTAAAATGGACAAGAGACAAAGTGAGGAGTTAGTCCTGAAAAACAGCTAAGAAGAGAGGGTGAGGGAGGGTAGTGGTAGTGGTAGTGAGTTGAGTACATTTATTACCCTCCATTAGATAGATTATTGATACTACCCACCACCCAGTAACCACCCTTGGCAGTGTATTTTACATCACCTTCATTTCTCATTTATTGCTTACACCATTTAGCCTTTTCTATGTTTATATTTATATTTATATTGTCCCACATGCTTAGATACTACTTGGATTCCTCCTAGCTCCTCCCATCTCTTTTTGATCATGGGTTGAGTCGAGTTGATAGAGTATAAAACCAATTTCGAGCTTCAACCATCTGGTTAATCTTTTAGGTTATTAATTAGTCTTTTGTCGATGTGTAATCAATTAAGATTCAATGTGACAAAAAGGTCAAGGGTTTAAATCTCATTTACCCCTCATTTTAAATGATTATGATAATACTCATGTTGCATTTGCATGTACTCTCATGTGAGAAGGCGTGGTAAAATAAATTTTAAGTTTCAAACATCAAATTAGTTTACATATGCCAATGCACTAATTTTATCTTATTTTTATATAGTTAAATATTAATTAAAATTACTTTTAAAATTAGATTATGAAACTTTATATTAATACCTATCTAACAAAATATTTTATGACAAAATATATGTTTTTATTACGTTAGTAAAATATTAAAATTACGGTCAGAGCTATTATATGAATAGTGAAAAAAGTCCAACATCTCATATATTCTAGGGTGGAGGGAGTAATAATGGATTGATATTTTTCATGATATGACTGCCGATAGTAATTTAGAAAGAGTTTAGTTAGCTTAGTGTTTGTTCCATTGTAGTAGACGATGATTAATTAGCTTACTAACTAGGAGATGTCGCAAATAATTTGTATTTAGTTATGGCATTATAGTAGTAATGGAGGAATCAGCTAAGAAGGAAATGTCAATGTCTCACTACTCATTTTCACAAAATTATATTGAGTGAAATAAATACAAATAACCTGTTGCTACATTTATTGCCTACCACACTCGGAAGGATATAAAGGTTGTACACAAGTGTAAGTTTAACAAGTAAATGGAGTATTCAAATAATAACTGAATAGTTTTTTCTAATGAAATTTTACCTTAAACTAATATATAAAATCAATCTTTCCTTCTCTTATAAAAAAAAAAATAAATAAATAAAAAAAAAAAAAAAAATCAATATTTCCTTCAAAAGTGGGCTTGTATATATATAGATCCAAGTTTGCTAGAAGTAACAAAAAATTGGACAACGTAAAATTGGAAACAGGTAGGAAATATTACAATTTTATATGTATATATGTAGGAAATTGCACTAAAATAATAAGGATTCACATTTTCTCTTATCAAATAAACAAGCTACGATTTTGAGTAATGAGCTTAATTATGGCTTAAAACTAGGCAATTAATTAACAATGCACACCCAAATTGTGAATGGGCAATAATTTAATTTGACACCTCCTACCTTAATAGGAGTTGGCACTCTTTTTTTTGTTTTTCTAATTTTTGGGAGGAAAATAAAAAAATAAAAAAAAAAAAAAGAAGAAGAAAAGGAAGAAAACCCTAAAAATGAAGGGCAATTCTTATAAAATGTGGAATAGTTAAATGATGATGATTTCTCCCTTTCCCCTCCTACTAGAAAAGGAGTTGAGAAAAAACTTGTAGGAACTTATATATATGTATGTGCTGTTCAAACTTCAAGAGTAGTCCTTAATCTTTGCTTAATTAAGCACTTGAAGATGATGAATTAGACCATATTTCTTCTAGCTCCCGTGCAAAAGCCTTTTGACGTCCTACAACAATGGTGATGTGATCCTTATTATCGAACACCTTAACTTGAGCTCTAGGAATTTTAGTTTGGACATTGTAGCTGCACTCGACTGGAAGAAGCTCGTCGTCTCTACCGTGAAATACGTTCACGTTACATTTAAGCCGGTCCCTAACCACGTCAAGGTATTTATCAAGCTTGCTGGCTGATCCACAGATTATATTGTGCAAGGTGTGCCAAGCAGCATTATGAGTGTGGAGGAAAAAACCTTCCATTAGATACGTTCGTACCCTGCATTCATACATATATACTTAACTTTATTAGTAAATCAATAGATATTCGGTGAGTCTTTGTCACAATATATAGCTTTTCCAACAATAAAAGAAAAAACAACTCATCCGGATACTTACTTATAAAAAAAAGATTTTGCTGTTAAGAATGAGATCGTCACATATAAGACTTTAAATTGATTTTAGAGTTTATTGATTTTACAGTTTATGTTTCCCACACCAATATGTAATTATGTACACGCATTAATTAGGATTAGACAAGCTAGAGCAACATCATATAGTAAGTCTTTATCTTTGTTTAATTAAACTAAAAGCAGAACAAAAACAACGGACCACTATTAGTGTGCCCCCGATGTTTTTTTATTTCTTTGTGTACTTTTAGTTAAATTAGGCATCATTTTCAATTATAGAGGCTCTTAAATTGACCGTAATGTTTGTTAGAAATCATAATCACATAATATTTTTTTTTTCCAATCAAATCTACAAATAAAATTCGAACAATTGTTATTCATACATACTTTTCCCTCTCGTTTAATTTATTATATATCTACATCCATCATTATAATTTAATTTGTCCATTCTATTTTAGACAATGTTGTGTGTATGAAACCAAAAACAAAGGCTTATAAAGAATTTCCTTATCAATTGTATAAAAATGTTGTGAAATATGCCAAAATGAGCTAAACTTTAGAATACTTATTAGTAAAGGGTGGGTGATTGTTGAACCAGAAATTGGAGTAGTCAATTATCAAGCTATCATAAAGCATATATCATGAAAGAGAAAGAAAATAAGATTGACAATCAACTATTGAGTAGGAACGTCTCTGGGGCAACTGGGCTAGTAATCACATGTGCTTTGAGATTACTTTCCCAGTTAATTGTGGCACAAAATTTTTAGGGTATAGACGTTTTTATGCTCAAACTACTATTAATATTTTTAATGCGTCATTTATAGTTTTATACTCTGTATAAACAAGGATATTATATAGCAATTTATATTATTATACAAGTGTAGCAGGCCTTTTTTATTATTATTTATTTTTTGGAAAAAATGTGGACACCTTGTATGAGAACATTTTGTAAGATGAATTTAGAATTGTCAAATTTAGTGCAGTATACTAGTATTATATAAGACAAATTACAGGTTTTTGTTAAACAAATTTATGATAACCAAATTAAATGCAGCCTGTTATTTAAAAATAGAGGTACTTTTTATTTCTGAAGATATAAGATTCACAAGCCATGTGATACGCGTAATGAAATGAAGTAGCTTTGACTTTTGATTTAAAACAAAATAGTCCTATTAAATACACCTAAATGCAATGCAAAAATGTTAAATGCACCCAGGTGATGTACTACCCCAAAATTATTGATTTTTTTTTTTTTGAAAATAATTAAAAAGAAAAAAATTGAAAAAAATTTTAAAAAAAAATTAAAAAAAAGGATGGCCTATCCTGTGATCTCGAGGTACCAAAGTAATTACTTTGTTGGGACAACTTTACTACCCAATCACAATCACCCTTTAAGTGGTGAAAAGAGGGTGAAGGGCTTTATGGGAATGTTATATTGTTTCCAAATTTTAGGCTATTTTAAACACACACGTTCCGTTGTAAAGACTAAGAAAAATAAAAAAGGCAGTCAATATTGGAAATAATTAAAATATATGCGTGAAGTTGTGTTTTGGGTTACCTATTTCTGGTGACAAGTTTGGTGAGAAATTCCCACACTCGGTGGTTTTTGCAGATGAGCAAGCAAACTGTCCGAGAAATATGCTCATACCAACATGCTATGGATGCCCCCATTGCTATCGGTGGCCATACGCGTCGTGGTGCTACTCGTCTTAGCACGTATTGTGTCGCTTGCTCCCCTTTTGGCACTGGGAAATACGGCTGTAACCAAAAATTTCGACTTCTATATTAGTAATAATACTCGTATTTTTGTTTTATTGTTTTCGCAATTAATTGTCATATTAATAGTATAATTTGAATTTTCGAGACTAATTCAGACACGATAATCTTAAGATCTAACCTACCAATGAATGTAGGTATCCTCAAGTAACCAAATTTTTTAATTAAAAAGTACTACTAGGAGTATTATTATACAAATAAAATCCAAATATTATAATAATGTTTTGTAAAGTCATACCTGTCAAATTAAAAGTAACGGGGAGATCATTGGGATCACCCAACTGTCATTATTGGTATTTTAATAAACACACTCTACAGTCCTTAATACTACGTATATAATACACCTATTAATTAAGACCCTATTTTAATCATCTTATTTCTTTGAAATTCACTAATTATAAAAAAAATTAAGAAAAAAGATATATGCTGCCCTAAGGGCTGCATATAAGAAGCTAAAAGTGAAAATAATTGACAATAAATATACAATTATTACACCGATTTATTCGTAAATTGTTGATAAATTCCCAATTTAATACTAAAAAAAGAAAATATAAGGGCTGCATATAGCATTACCCAAAAATTAATAATATCTCACATAATAAAAATGTTTAAAATATAATAAAAATGTTTACAAAATAATCCATATAAAATTTACATTGAGTCAAAGCTGATAGAAAATGTAAAATCATTATGAAACAGAGGGAGTACTGAGAACAACTTACAGGAGCGATCAAGGTGAGCGATTTGATCTTGGAGGGGTGGCGAACGGCGAGGGCGAGAGCCAAAATGCAGCCAAGAGAATGGGCAACAATGTGGAAGGATTTAACTCTGTTAGTTTCCAATACAGAACGTTCAATCATTTCCACATGTTCTCTTAAAGTGTACAATGAATCAGTAGGCTTTGGACTCCTACCAAACCCTAGCAAATCCACCGCAAATAACCGGTACTTAGATTTTGTTGCTGCCGTAAAATTTGGGAAAACAGTTTCCGTCCAAAATTTGGATGACGATATAAACCCGTGAATAAATAACACATCCTCTGTTGAAGTCTTATCTCCTACAATATAATACTTGTTTGTTATTATTACCATATGTTAAAAATGTTTAATCACATAATTAATTACATAGTTTAATTAGATAATGTAGCATATAATATAATACTATAATAAAATGAGAGTGAAGTACCAGGTTTAGCACCATCAGAATGTACAAAGAGAGCATCCTTAGAGGAGGTAGTCCAAGAGCAACAAGTCGAGCAATCGCAATCCGACCACCGTGGAATCGGAAAAGATTGCATACCTCCGATTTTACCTTGAAGCATTTCAACAATGGTTGAGTTGACAGTAAATGTGGTGGATCCATTTTTTTTAGTATTATTCGCGGTAGTTTTCGTGGTCATCTTCTCGCAGATGAGCGAGGAAGTGTGGTGTTGGTGGTGGTGGTGGTGTTTGGTGATGATATTCGTAGTGTCAACCTTGTTAAGGCGTCTGAGTTCGTTGACGGTAGTCTTGGAGATCTCTGACACTAGAGAAGGACGAGTGTAAAGAGTGTCGGAAACGTCTTCGAGTTGAAGTTTGGTGGATGTAAGGCGGACGATCTTGGTGGACTCGCCTTTTTCGGACACCAAGATCGTCTTGCCCGTACTCGTAACGGCCATCGCTTGTTTGGCGGAGGAGGAGCAGCAGTAGCACGGCTTCCACTCCGCCTCGACAACGAAATCTGCAATCTTGTACACCAAACATAAGATGAAATCTAGAAGGTCTAGCAATATAAACACTAAGAAACTTATTCCTTCATTAAGGGCTCTTCCTGTAACTAGTATAGCTGATTTAGCTTTGCCCATATTATTCTTTACACTCATTGTTAAAACAATCACGACACGACACAACACGACACAGGGGCGGCTTGCTCGCTAGGCTCAACCTTTGATGATGGAAAAAATAAAACACACATACACATACACATACACATACACAAACTCACACACAAAAATGTGCAAGGATATATGATGTGGTTGAGCTAATTTAGCTGGAATAAGTATAATAATGTGTATATATATAATGTAGGCTTTAATAGAGTAATGATGTTGAAATAATGTAGAATTTAGAGCAAGATAATAATAAGCCAACCCAGATTAATTGGCCCCTCAAAAAAGACGGTACAAAATATACATTTGACAGTGGGAAAATATAAATATATATATAAATAATTTTTGAAAGAAAAAAATAATAATAATAAGACAGCCACAAAGTATTGGGGTTAAATGAGAGCGTGTGAGAAGGAGAGAAAGAAGAAGAAGAAGAGGAGAAAAAAAGAGAAGAAAAGGGGTCGTAAGGGACACGTAGTAAGATGGGGTGGGGGAAGGAAAGAAGATAAATGAATAAAATTCATTGTTTCATTTAAATTTGTTCGTTGGGCAAGAGACTCTGGTAGGTGGTGGTTGAACCCCCCTCCTCCTTCCCACATATACACTTTCAAGGGTTAAACACCTCCCTTTTTTTTATTCTCCTTTTTTAGTAAACATATATCAGTTTTAATGTTATTTCACTTCCGTCTACTATTTTACATCCGGATGTACCATGCACGTGATATATAATTATTTTTTTCTTTTTACACATCTGAAGTAGTTTTCTTTTTTTTTGTATAGAAAACAATCTTGGATTTACCGTATACTAGATGTGTAGAATAATGGAAACCGTCAAAAAAGTCTTCTTAGTTACCAAATTTTTATTTGCAAATTATTCATAATTAGATTATGAAATCAAGGTTTTGATTAATAATGTTATACAAGCTAAGTAAGATATTTAAGGTTTAGAATATAGGTTTTTTTTTTTTTTTTTTTTTTGGGTAAAGTTAAATATTATGCCTACAATATATTTGAGTGTATCATGACGAATTACTCTTATTGAGTTAGTGAGATACGGTCTTACACATCAGTTTGGATATTTTACAAAGATAAAATCATTTTGGATTTACGGTGGTAAATTTAGAACGAATTATATAATGAAAATCGACGAAAAAGTCTTACTGCTAAAATTAGATTTTTATTAATAAATTTATTGTGGTTTGGATTATAAATGTAATTAATTCGAAATTCAAAGTGTGGTGTATCTTTTTCCTGTCAATCCTATAGTACAAGTGTTGGTCCTTCCACTCATTCCTTCCAGAAATTTACACTTCATACTCATAATACTTGTATATAATAATCAAACTATTTGCTGCTGGTCATCACATTACTTAATTAAATAATGTGGTGGTTAAGCTCTTTATTTGTCGCTTAACTTGCATAATCTTCTCATATTACTAACAAGAAGAAAGGAGGCATTCCTAGGAAAGAAGCTAAGAAAGAGAAAATATTTGTTTAGTTGTTTGAACAAAAAATAGGGTCTATATGTTTTGCGTAATACAATTGCTCATTCCGTTCTTCACTAACTTATCGTAGTCTACTTTGTATAGAAGAAAATCTAAGCTTAGATCCGGCTATCCGCTTATAAGCTAAGTGTTAAAGGCATTGCATTACTCTTTCAATAAGAAGGAAATTATATTACTTCGTTATTGAAAATTGTATAGTACACTAGGGTGTACCATGCTCATGGTATATCTCGTGTTAAATGATGCGTTTTTAACATTTTATTTGCAAGCTGTCAATTTTTTATTTTAAAAAAAAATAAAAAAATTCTCTTCCACAATTCATGGGATTCAACGTGATATTCTCCATTTTTACATAACTTTCAAAATTAAATTTCACCATATTTCAATTTCGAATTAAGAGAGAATAAAGTTTATAATTTTTTAGAGAGAAAAATACAGAGCAAATTATGAGAACATTGTAATCGATGGATCGGAGAAGCTAAGGTAATTTGATTTTATTTGTTATGATTTTAATTTCAGGATTTCGCTTATTAGGTTGATTTTAATTCGTTATTATTTTGCACGATTATTGTAAAATATCATTGTTCTTTTTTTCAATTTTGATATTTATGAATTTGAGATCCATATGACAAAGGTTGAAGATAGGTTCTTTTATTTTGTCAAAGGTTGAAGATGATGTTCTTTATATTTTGTCAAATGATGAAGATGGTGTTCTCTATAAATTGTACTTATGTTCATTATTATAGTTATTGAACAATTATATGAATGTTCTTTATTTTTATCCTTTATGTTCTTTGATTTATTCTGTATGTTCTTCGAATTATTATAATTTTTTTAAAATAATATATCATTTATTAATTCTATATATATATATATATATATATATATATATTAATTATCACTAACTACGTATATTTTTTTTTAAATCAGGATCGTGAAGGTTGATGACGATATTCTTTTGAGATCTCCTCTATTGATGATTGTTTTTCAGATCTAAAGAACATCCGTAATATTATTAAAGAACATGATAATATTATAAAATGAACATAACTTATATATATACCTACCACGATCCAAAGACAAAATTCAAAGAACATTTCACAATAAGCAATGAACATTATGTGACGATAAAAGTACATTGCAATTACAATAAAAAAAACATGGACAATTAAAATAAACTATCAAAAAATCTGATTAATAAAAATCATTATATGATATAATTATGGACATAAGGAAAAAGATATAGTTTTAAAAAATAATTGTACATTACAAACTACTATAAAGTACATCATGTTTTCTAATAGAGAACATTATTAAATCACATATAGAACATCACAAAAAAAAATTATATTTACCAACTCTAAAATGAATATTGTAACTATATATATTAAAGGTGAAAAATATGAATGAAATAAAAAATAAAAATAAATAAAAAAATTGAAAACTAAAATTTTGAAAACGAAATTTATAAATTTAAATTTTGAAATTTAAAAACGAAATCTTAAGTTATTTTTAGGTCAAATAATTTTAGAGGATAAAAATTATTTTTTTTTATAAAAAACATTATATAGTCATATAAAGAGCCTCATTTAAAATTTGAAATTCAAAATTCAGGTGTACCATGTGCATGATACACCTGGGTGTAGGAACCACGTATTGCTTCATTATAGATATATGATGTAAATGGAAATTGAACTCTAGGAAAACATTTTCAATGTTTAACCAAATAAGCTACTTCGTAGTTGATATCTATTAAGTGGACATTATTATGAGAATTCTGCTCTGTTAGGCTAGAAGGTGCGATACATTGATTATACTAGGTAATATGATCTTGCTATAAATCAATAAATACAAGTATTTGTTAATTAAAAAGATTAAATAAGATGGAATCAACGTTTGAACAAATTTCTTTAGTGGAGTCTAAACGAGTTTAGTACTTTACATCGAATATGTAGAAATTGAAACTAAATGCACGCTACACATATGTTGGTTAATTGATTCAAACTAAGTTAAAGTAATTTTAGAAATACTATATTTGGTCTTTCCGTTAAAAACTTAGTGGTCAATTGGTCATAAGAGAAGTATTTGAATTGTTAGTGGGCTAGTTAGTGGATTAGTATTGGTTTCCTAATATTTAGCTTTGGAGTTTTTTTTTTTTTTTTTTTAAATGTTTGACTAGGTTAATGTGTTGAGATTGATTGAAAAGGGTGTGTCGAGTTCAAGTCAAAGTCCATGGCAGTATAGATCATTAAAGACAAAGAAGGTTTAGCAATTGTGGTGAGTTTGAGTCATGAGGCCATGAGGGTGTGTTGATTGATTGATTCAAACTAAGTTAAGAGTAATTTTAGGAATACTGTTTTTAGTCTTTCCATTAAAGACTTAGTGGAGATAGGATAAATAGTTGAATTGTTAGTGGGCTAGTTAGCAGCCATAGTGGGTTAGTAGTGGCTTCATACTACCTCCATTTCTTATTATTGCAACTTATAAATAAATGTTTTATGTTTTACAAATAATACCTCTTTGCTGCACATAATAAGAAATAAAATAGTATTTAACTTTGGTAGTTTTTGTCGTTAGCTTATTTAAGGGAATGGATGTATCTCATTTTATCAAGTAAATAAACGTTCATTACTTTTGCTTCTTTATTTTATTTAATTTTTTTTGTTTAGTTTTAAAATTTAATCTTTTTCTCTTATTATAATTTCGACACAATAAATATAAACAAAACATGCACGACAACTCATATTACTTTAAATATCGAAAATGTATTATTAAACTCTAAGAGATTAATTAACATAGCAAAAATTAAACTTTGTTGATGAAGCATATCCTTCTCGTACAATATATGTAAATGTCCTACACTAATAAAAGTTGAAAAGTTAAAACACTTTATAAGGTTAAGGGACTACTTCTCCTACCTACATGTTTTTGAGACGAAACCTCCTTGAACTTTTAATGTTGCTAACTCTTATTAATCATTTTTTCGGTGCAATTCCTAATCTTAGTAACACACTTATTGTATAGGAGACAAAACCTACTGATAATTGACATATTACTTCTCAAAATTAATTGAAACACTAGCTAGATTCTACTATCATCATTATATAAACAATTTTCTTCTTTGAAAGGAATAATTCAAAGTTAAATCATTAAATTATTGGTGTGTATACAATTATTCCATTGAAATTACGCACAAATTACTATCCTAATATGCTATACTTTGCTAAGATAAGATGGTTATCATAAACTTCTCTATTGGCTGAAACTGTGTTCTTCCATCGAATAAAGGGAAAGGTGAATACATACCTCAAGATTGCAAAGTAATTAACAAGTCAACTAATACACCTTACCCCACACCTGATTAAATGGTTAAATACAATAATTGATAATATATGCCACAATATCTTAACATCAATTTGTTTTTTTTTTTCTGAAGAGAGATAATAATTTTGACCTCTTAGGTTATCTTTCTTCACCTTATTTAAGGTATTATGGTCTTTTTAAAATTAGTCTGAATTTTTTTATATGATTTGTAGGTATAGTCCGAGTAGTTTAGTTTGTAACATTAGTGATCTTGTCTAAAATATATAATTACTCTGTAGGTTTGATAACAAGTTATAAGAATAAGGTGAAGAAAATTAACCGGGGATGAAAATTTATTAATGTTTATAAAATCCGGGAAATTTGTGGCTTGAAATTTGTTAGAGAAGTGAAGTGAACAAGAGCCTAACCTTCCAAGAAGGGGTAGAGAAAAGAAAAAGAAAGGTAAAAAGAAGGCTCAATAAATTCTGAAACATTTATGGCAGGTTTTCTGGACACATGACTCCATCACATCCCATATTAAGAGTAGAGCCAACCCTTGACAAATTGTGACACCGCCCTAAACATTGCATTTGCATTGCAATGCCCTTTTTTATTTAGGAAGTATTAGTATTGAAATTCAATTTTATTTATTCACTATATTACTTTTGTGGGGGACACTTCATCATATTTCAGCCTTATAATATGTCATCTTGGACTTAATATAATTAATGTTCATCATAGGTACAAGAATTGATTAACCACAAATATATGTTATCTTATGGCATAAACTCTTGGATGTAAAAAAAAAAAAAAAAAAAAAAAGAAAAAAGAAAAGAAAAAATTGTGTGGTTTTCCATCCCTTTAGTTTCCCTTTCTTGTATTTGTAGTTTTGTACATTTTGATAGCATTCATACTCCTAGATGTACTTTAGATCGGAAACAAGTGCTTTGGATTAAATTCGTTTTGAGTGCTATTCATTATGAGTGATTAGTCATTTCAGTTTGGTTCGAGTTGTTTCTTGACATTTTATTTTCCTTTGTCAATTTTGTTATTAATAATTGATCAACATTATCAACCGAACTTAACAATTATAGGGTTGGTTGGATTTCAATTTGTATCTCAAGCCTTAGTTCAGATTAAATCGATATAGATTTCGCCAAGTGTTAGTACTAATAAGGCTAATAAGACGTACTTGCTCTAGTTTTTCAATCAGTGATAGTACAATGTATGAAATTTTGAACTCTGTGGACTGTGACAATAGCACACAAAGATGAAGCTTATTGAATTTTCTTACAAACTTTACTTCTGCAACAAAATTAGGAAAACTAAATTTCATTGCCTAGAAATATGCCGTAATTCATTAATTATAAGATATACTAGTTGCTACAAGATTTTTAGAACTTGTTGTACAATATAATGTTATCAGCTTATTTGTTCCGGAGAGTGAGGAAAATGTCCCAAGTAACCCATGAATGTAGATATCAAAGTATTTGGTATACGTTGCAAAATAAACTTGTTAATAACGAATCATAAACGGTAATAGATGCAACCTAGATACAAAGTAGAGTAAGAGTAAAAAAGACGGCATTCACATAATCAAATAAAATAGGAATGTAAAATTGTAAACATTTTCCATTACTTGATTACTCCATACAATAGTTGATGTATTGTCCCAAGTGGCTCCCAACACTTCAGCATTTAAATAAGGTTGGCCAATTAAAATATTCAAAATAATACATAATATGAATTACGATTTTGAACAAACTCAAAATATTAAGCTTTGTGCGGCCTAATCCTCTACACATTTTTTAGTTTATTTTGAAAATGCATCTCACTATAAAAGAAGTCTAAAAATAAATTTCTTTCCTTTTTTTCGAGTGATTGTTATATACATCCGCGTGCACGATGCACCTAAGAGTACTGCTAACTCATTTTGATGGTTATTGCTCATTTAATCACTATATGAGTAAAAAAAATACCCTTATGTGCACCAAACACCTAGATGTATATGATTGTTTTCACTTTTATGTAGAATTATTAGTTTTAAACGGAGGTAAAGAATAGTAATATGCACCTCCTTTTTATTAATTAAGTCTATTATTTTCCTTGTTTATTGCAAGTATTATTTAGAAGCCCGTTTCCAACTTCACAAATTTTTATATGTGACCAAGATTATTAGAGTTTCTCGAACATGGGTTACTTGAAAGGTTCGGTCAGGAGTTACTCGGTTAGGGGTTACTTGAGAGGTTCGATCAAGGGTTGCTTGATGGGTTACTCGATTAGAGGTTCAAAGGGTTTACTCGGTTAGGAGTTACTCGAGGGGTTACTCGGTCAGGAGTAACTCAAGTAACCCCGGCCACACAGAAAAATCCCCCTTTTATCTTGACAATAAGGGAAGTTTTATCCTCACAAACTGAAAGGTTTAATAAGATTGTGTAATTTTTAAATTCCATTTGCCCTAATCTTCCTTTTACAATTTTGTTTGTACTCACTAATAAGCTTTAGTAGAGGTTTATAATACGAAGTACTTTCGTATTCATTTCTCATTGGTCTTAGCCCAGCCACTTGCCTGCATTTTGGGTTCCATGTTTGCCCTTTTCATATTAAACCAAACAAATTTTTTGATGATTTGTATTGCAATTTCTTCTTGTATTTGAGATTTTTTATTTTTTTTTCACTAAATCCTTGCATTCTTTTCTTCAAACTTGATGTGATTTTCTAACCACGAAATTTTTTCAACAATTGCTTACCTTTGCTTTTTAATTTTCTATATAGTATATATATTTTGAAATAAATTTTATCTTAACTGGCAGGAATGCAGGATGATGTACAAGTATGTAACTAATGGGTGGTTTATACACACGGTTGTACGATGTGCATCGTACACACGCCCCAAAACGACACCCTTTAATAAGTGAAACGCAAAATAGTAGTTCATGGTTAAAAAGGCGGAAAGAACATCAGTAACAATGCAAAGAACATGTGGATTTTAAAGAACATTACGATGAAAACAAAGAACGCGTGAAATAAGGAGGTAATTTTGGGTAGTTACGGCCCACGTGTTACTGCCCACAGTAATTGTAAAAAAATCATTTAGTAAAAATAATTTCCCAAAAAATCTTTCTCTCTCTAGAATCTCTCTCTATATTCTCTCTAAAATTCTCAAAATTTCAAAACCCTAAGATTTTTCACCCATCAAATTCACAAGAATTAACCTCTAAAAATTCAAAAATTGTGCAATCAACTAAAGAATTTTGATATAATGGCTGATTCTAAGGAGTTGTAAGTGGCATGCAATTGTTTTTAATTTTTTTTTCCCTTTTTTGTTGAGTTTGGCGAGGAACTATCATCTTCGTAGTTCTTGATTTGTAAGTGACTGATTCTACTGCTTATTTGTTTAATTTGTTTGATTATAATTTATTTTTTTTTGGGTTTTTGAAACAATAGTATTGAACAAGAGAAGGGAAGTAAGCATGAAATTGGAGCTACGAATGAACCTCAAAACGCAGACGCAAGGGTCGAGGTTGAAGACGATGCTACTCTAAATCAGTTTCTGCAAGGTAGTGGTAAAAAACCGTACACTCCATCTGTAATTGGTCCAATTGTAGATCCCGCGCTTCTAAATGAGATTGCAAAAGAAGATGATGCTTCAAAGTGAGTTAAAAAAGTTCTCTTTTTGGATTTATAATATGTCCTTGTTTTGTTTTTTTTATGTTTTTATTTTTTAGTACTTCAATGTACTGTCAACTTCATTAAAAATGGTAGATCTGTATGGTAGGGTCAATTTTTAAAGTATTATTTAAGTGTATGTTCTCTATATGAAGGTGTTATGTTCTTTTGTTAAATCGTTGTGTATTTTTAATTTGAAAACAATTAGTATTGTTCAATTCACTTTTGATGTTCCCTAAAATTCAGCATTCTATTCTTTTTAGTAGGCATATATGTTCTTTTATATACATAACATGTTCTTTATATGTAACTGTAATGTTTTTTAGAATAATTATCTGTTACTTATTATATATTGTATACTATGTTCTATTTTATAAAACTATATGTTCTTTTGTTAATTCTGACATGTTCTTTAGTATTATATATGATGTTCTTTCTTATATTTTGTTATTTTATTGGCTAGATTCATGCACACAGCTGTTGACACAAGTCAAATTTCAAGTTTTGATTGGTGTTCTTACACAATACAAAGCTTGATTGACAATTCTATTTACTATCAAGGAGATGTGAAGAGATACTTTCCTGGTCCACTACCATTCCTTATGGTAGTTTCCACTTTTATTTATTCTTTTATTTAAATATTTTGTATACAGATATATATATATATATGTGTTTATCGTACTGGGTTTTTTGTTAACAGGTTTGTTACTTTGATCGACTACAAAGGAAAAATATCATTATGCCTAGACAAATTCCTTTAATCAAAGAATGGGATAGTGATAAAATAGCAAAAAGAATTGCTATTGAGAGGAAGCTTGGCTTTGGGCTTGGCACACTGTTGGATAGAATTGAGATCCAAGATGGTTGTGGCCAGCCTTTAGCTATTGAAGGTGTAGTGGACCAACAACAGCAACCGCAGCAGCAACAACAGCAGCAGCAGCAACAACAACAACGACAACAACAGCAGGAGGAACAACAGCAACAACAACAACAACAGCAGCAACAACAAGTTCAGGAGGAACAACAACAACAACCTCAAGAACCTTCTAATTTACAGGTAAGCATTTTTATAATTAAATATATAAAGTATGTTCTTTAATGGTTAAATATTATGTTCTGTAATGGTTAAACTTGTGTTCTGTAATGGTTAGACTTATGTTCTTTTCCAACTAATTACATGTTATTTTGCTTTCTAATTAAGCGTGTATTTTTTTTAATTTTCAGTGTTCTCTAATGACTATGGTTATGTTCTTTTTTATTCCTTACATGTTCTTTTATTTTCTAATTCAGCATGTGTTATAATTTTTAGTGTTCTTTCATGATTATACTTATGTACTTTTTTATTAATTACATGTTCTTTTTTTTTCTGTACTTTGTTCTTTTGTAGGAATACACCCATTTGCTACGCCAAGCAACGGAAACAATTGCTTCTGGCTTTGTGAACCTCTCCAAAATTCTTAAGATGGGAGAGAGGTTCCATAATAGACCTATTGATGGGGATGCCACACTGTACAATGTAGCTGCAATGTGGTCCAGACTTTCTGGCATTAAATTGTCGGAAAATGTAATAAACAATGTACCTTCTCAAAGGGTTGAGGGGAGTTCCATCCTGAGCCAAGATACAGACTTCTTTGCATCTGACTGGTTTGGTGAGATGGTTGACAATGTTGTCAACAATTCTGGAGTGGAAGGAATCACTGTGGAGAAAGAGAAAGAAGGAGGTGAAGAGGAGGATTCTCAACCCACTGATTTGGAGCCATTGGTATTCAGTGTGGTTACCCCTTTGACTCCACCAACACAATATACAGGAGATCTAGACCTGAAACTGGCATTGAGCACAGGAAGTCCCCTCAATCTGGGAAACCAACAATTTTCTGACATCGGTGAATTTGATTCAGCATTCACTGACCAACAGTTGGAACCAAGTGTACCAGAGGAAATGTTAGATGGTCAAAAGACAGGGTAACTAATAATCTCAAAATGTGATTTCAGGTTTGTGTGGTATATTTATTTAGATTTGAATGATTTAGAATACAAATCTGTAATATTTATGTATTATTTAGATGAATGTTGTAATGTTCTTTATGATTTCCTAACTTGTTCTTTACAATTTCATATGTTGTTCTATGTGTTGTCATATAATATTCTATAAAGTGTAATGTTCTATTTGATTTTATATAATGTTCTCTGAGATTTTATGTGATGTTCTTTGATTTTTTATTTGATGTTCTTTATGGTATCATATCATTTAATGTATGTTTTTTTTTTTTTTTATTAATGATGTATAATATAACTACCTTTGAGTGTAAAAAGGATGCCAGATGAAAACAAGGATCAAGGTAAATTTGAGAAGGTGGTAGAAGAAAATGTAGCTGAAAATCAAAGGTATATACATATATACATAGACTTTATAATTATTATGGGTTATTGTTGTTACTTCATAAATATTTTTTGCTTACAATTATTGATTAATACAGTGATGCAACCGAAAAAGAGATGGTATATGTTAGAGCAAAAAGACAGAAAGGAAAGGAGGAAAATAAGGAAAAAAGGTATATGTTCTTTTATAAAAACTGTATGTTCTTTACGTTTTGTTCTTTGTTCTTTTTATAAAAATTTTATAAAAAAATCTATAAAAGATAATTATTATACTGAATAGTATGATTAATTATATATGTGTGCCTTTTTAGTGATACAACTACAAAAAAGGAAGATTGCAAAAAAAATAAACAGAAAGGAAAGGAGAAAGTGGAAGAACAAAGGTATATGTTCTTTTTTTTAGAAATATATGTTCTTTTTAAAAGTATTGTTTGTTATTTCAAATGATATGTATGTTCTTTTACATAAAATTTTATTTGCAGTGTTGGTCCAACACCTACAAAGAGAGCTAGGAAGTTGGGAAAGGTATACATGTCTCCTTTCCTAGTGCAATATTCTCATTTGATAGAGGGCACAGATGAGTTCAAAGAAGCTATACTGGAATATGCTTTTTCAGATGTACTTGATGAAGAGTATGATTTTATTCCTTGTACTAAACTATGCTTTTTCATATGAAATTGATGAAAAATAAGCTTTATTACCCTTATTTAATATTTTTATATTTTTTTGTTTTTATATTTTTTTTCTTTTTATGTAGTGAGTTATTTTATGACGATGGATTTGCACATTTGTCAAGAAAATTGATCAAAACAATGGGCGACAATGTATACATCTACAGCGATATAGTTGACGCTTTTTGTCTCATACTTAATGCAAAAAATTCTGCTGATGACAAAAAGAGGATTTTCTTCCCAAATGCAGCCATTGTAAGTGTAATTCAATTGGTTTTGATCCCTATTTTTTTTTAGGATATATTATTAATTTGATTCTAATCCTTTTGTTTTTATAAAACATAGAACTTGTTATGCGTGAGCGATGCGTATGTTGATGACAGTCAAGAAGCTACATATGGTATCAAATATGTTAAATTCGAAGAGACAATCAGATATTGGCTAATTGATTGCAATATAGAATCAGTTAAAGGATATCAGTTGGTAAGTCATATAATGTTCTTTTATTTTAAAGTAGTGTTCTTCTGAATTTAGTATATGTTCTTTAATTTTTAAGTAGTGTTCTTCTGATTTTAGTATATTTTCTTTTCATGGATTAGTTACACATTTTCTGTGACTTCCTTCACTATGTTCTTTTTATTTCTTTGATTTTTATTTTATATACGTGTGTTGTTCTTTCATGATTATATCATGTTCTTTATAGTATATTCAATGTTTTTTTTTTTTAAATTACATGTTTTTTTATCTGCCTGTTTCAGTTGTTTTTCCCTGTGTATGCGCACGACCACTTTTATGTGATGGTCATAAATACAAAATCAAAGGCTGTGGAAATTTTGGATAACAGACCACTTGTAGAGGGTGTTCCTTTTTCAGAAAAGTACCATGACTATCTAGAGAAGTTGGTAAGGATGTTATTTAACTTTTATAAAATAATGTATGTTTTTAATTAAAATATATAGTGTTCTTTTTGTCTAACTTTTATATTCTTTCGTTGTGTATGGTAGAGGCATGCCTTCTCAATGTACCTGAAACAACATGGGATGAAGTTATGGGAAAAAGTCCTCAACTATGAAATAAAATTGGTAGACATGCCATGGAGAACATTGGACAACAATGTTGATTGCGGAATATACGCAATGCGTCACATGGAGACATACTTCGGGAAGCGTAAATGGAATTGTGGCTTGAGGGCTGATAATGTAATATTATCATATTTTGTATTTTTTTTATTTAAGAAAATAACAAACATTAATGTTTTTTTTTTCTTTTTTGTGGGTGAACAGTTTGATGCATTGAAGGCACTTAGAATGCAGTACGCATATGAGATTCTTGTGGATCAAGTGAATAAGCGCCATGCAGATTTTAGCATGAAGGCCAAGAAATATTTCAAGGAAATTAGGAATGATTAGAGACACTTGTGTTAGTTTTTGAACAAGTATGTCTTTTTGAAAATTTGGTGGATGTTGAACAATTAGCACTGTTGAACAATTAGGAATGATTAGAGACACTTGTGTTAGTTTTTAAACAAGGAAATTAGGAATGATTAGAGACACTTGTGTTAGTTTTTGAACAAGCATATTGATTTGGAAGAAAGAATAGAATGAACATGTACAATGTTCTTTATACAACATGTGTTCTTCTGATTTTATGCAATGTTCTTTTGATTACAAACAATGTTCTTTTATTAACATATAATGTTCTATTGATTACATATAATAGAGTGTTCTTTTATTAACATATAATGTTCTTTTATTAACATATAATGTTCTATTGATTACAAACAATGTTCTTTTATTAACATATAATGTTCTATTGATTACATATAATAGAGTGTTCTTTTATTAACATATAATGTTCTTTTATTAACATATAATGTTCTATTAATTACAAACAATGTTCTTTTATTAACATATAATGTTCTTTTATTAACATATAATGTTCTATTGATTACAGTAACCACCATTAATATGCAAAATATGTCTTGTTAAAAAAAAAAAAACTGAAATAGAGTGTTCTGATTTATAAGATCTTATTAAAAAAAAATTAAAAAAATATAAGGACAAATATGAAATAAAAAAAATTGTTAACATAGACTAAATAGTACATATCATTTATAATTCTCTAATATTCACTCCAAAATAGTCATCAGGCTCAAAAAACTCCAAAGATCCTCCAAATTCGTTGGAATGTGCCAGAACATTTCCATCAGGTACAGGGAGGAAATCCTTTCAAAAAAAAATAACAAATTATTTAAGTAAAAGAACAATATGTATAAAATGAAAGAACAAGTTGTAACCATAAAAGAATGTAATATAATATAATTAAGAACAATATATACCTTAGTCGTAGTCTGTGCTTTTTGTTTCATCTTTGAAACACCCTTTGCGCTTTTCTTTCTCCATGACTTTATCTTTTGACCTTTGAGCTTGTTGGAAACCTTTTCCTGTGTGCTTTTCCACCTAGTATTCTTTTGACCCTTTTTCCTTTTTTTGATAGGATCCTTGACATCTACCTGAACTGTGTGTTCTTTAACAATGCCTCCATATTCTCTTTCAAAACCTCCATGTTCTTTTTCAAGTCCTCCATGTTCTTCAGCCAATTCCTCAAATATTACTGCTGGTTCTAATAGACTGCCATCACCTTTTTCTGGAGTAACATCTTGTTCATTCGTTTTTGATAACTCAGGTGGCACATCTTTATCTTCTCCCATCAAGAGATTAATCCTAGCAGTGCATTCTTCAATTGCTTCCTCAATGACAGCTCGAGCACTCAAGTCATTTTGTGCTCGATCTACAAGTGTGATAAATGTACGAATATGATACAATCTCCATACACTACAAGGAGTGACACCCATTTCAGCAACATCATTGTCATCAACTCTAGTGCACATAGCAGCTTTTGTCCATCTCTTGCAAATGTATCTCTTTGGGATATAAGTAATGTTGTTTAAATGTAAGACACGAAGTGAGTGCTTGCACAACAAACCTACCTCACCAAAATATTTGCAAGTACAATCAACTGTAACTGTTGATTCATCAAATGCAACAGTATGCATGATCAAATCCTTTTTTGGATGCCCAACATGATATTCATAAAGTGAAGGTTGAAATCCTATTACCTTTGCCGTGCAGGGAACACCATTGACAAAATTGTCTTCAAAATGTAAATAGATTTGAATAGTATAAATCTTCCTTGCATGCTCCAACAATCCAATATCTGCCCAAACTAAATGACGATTTCCAGTCATACTATCATAATCATTACTACCTTCTCTACTCCTCCACTCATCAACAACCTCAATAAAAGTAGTGTAGAAATCACATAGACCATGAGTGGCATGTAGTCGACGGGAAACTGATTTGTTAGTAGTTTCACTCCTCTGAGATGACATAACACCGCCACTAAAATAATCTTTGGAATATGCAGGACACCACATCTCTTTGATATTATACAGTTTTTGCAGCCATTTATTATCTATGCATTTGTACGTTTTCTGCATGCTGTAAAATAAAAGAACATCATACTAAGTGAAAAGAATGTCAAATATAATAGAAAAGAACATTTGTATACTTAATTCCAGCACATTAAGTTCACTTCAGAAGAACATCAAATATATGATAAAAGAACATTAAACGAACAACACAAGGAACATTATTTTAAGTAAAAAGAATGTCACACGTAATAAAAAAGAACATCTCTCTATATTAATCCAGCATATTGGGTGTACTTGAGAAGTACATCAAATAAATTACAAAAGAACATTAAACATGAAAATAAAGAACATCGTCTAGCAACTTAAAGAACATTGAATAAGTAAAATATTTAAATAACATAATTTTAAAATTATTAATTCATAGCGTTACCTTGACCAATAGTGCTCGAATTCTTGAATAGTATCGGTATACTTCAAAACAATATCAAACAAATCATTAAAACCTTCCTTTGCTCTAAGTGCTTTGATATTTTTCTTTGCATTCTCCCCAATATGCCACGTACATAGTCGATGTCTGGAATTTGGGAAGACAACCTTAATTGCTTTGGCCATTGCTTGAGCTTGGTCAGTCATTATTGTCACAGGATGTTTGCCACCCATGGATTTCAAAAAAGTATTGAACAACCACTCAAAAGATTCCCATTTTTCATTGATCAAGAAGCCAATACCAAACATGACATTATTGTTATGATGATTCATACCAACAAAAGGTCCACAAATTATACCATATTTGTTTGTACGGTACGTTGTATCATGGACTAATAAATCACCAAAAGCATCATAATCTACCTTCATTCTATTATCACGAAAGAAGAAAGATTGCAAATGACCTTTTTCATCAACATCAAAGTCATAAAAAAAGTCATACTCACTAGATTTCCTCTCCTTAAAATAGCTAAGCAAGCGCTTTGCATCACAACCGTCAAACATCATTTTCTTATGTTGGGATAAAGCACCATACGCATCCCTACAAAGAAATGAAAGATTTGCCTCTCCACCAGCTTGATGTTTTAAAACACGCACTGCATCAGCAACAGGTATACTACTCTCAGTCAAGCTACTCATCATCACAACTTGTTCATTAGTAACCTGTGTACATACAAAAAAACACATTGTTTCAAAAAAAAAGAACATCATGTATTTGTTAAAGAATATATATTGCGCATTTAAGAACATGATTTAAAATAATTTTAAAAATTGTACCATTACCTTCCTATGAGACCTAATCAAATGTCTCTTTGAAACAACAACCCTACTATGATTATGAACCATAGTGTGATTGACCACGACATACAAACCAGACACCTTATCAATATCAAACTGTATATGAGCCTTGCAACCTGTGCGGAAATTCCTCTTTTGGTAAACTTTTGATTGTTCACCATGCTTCTTCTCATGCTTAAAGCCAGCAAAAGAACACACCAAAAAGCGTTGCCTAGGTGTCCTATCTTTGTCATCTCTACGATTCAACCTATCTTTACGTATACCAAAACCATGTTTAAATGCATAACTATTATACAAATCATAAGCCTCTTCATCAGACTTAACTTTTCTGTCAAATAATTCTGATTCAGTTGCCTCGGTAAAACCTGAAATAGGATATCAAAACACATATATATTAAGCTGATGTTCTTACATAATAACATGATGTTCTTTTAAAGGTATAAAATGTTATTTAATATATTTGTAATGTTCTTTATTAAATGCACATTGATAACGGCACATTAATTACAGAAAATACAAAACAGAGTACAACAAAAGTACACGACTCTTTCAGGAAAGTACATTACATTACAATAAAAGTATATAAAGAGTACTACAAAGTACCTATATAATTAACAATTGCACATGCACTAATAAATAAAATCAACATTGATTTCAAATTACATATAATAACAAATAAAAAAGAACATATGTAAATAATAAAAGAACTTCATCTTCAACCTCATGAAAATCACTGTGAAATTAAAAATATAAAGTAATTCGATAATAAAATTAAAATTATTAGTAATAACTAAATCTAATAATCAAAATTAATGATTAACAAATGAAAAATATAATGAATTAAACAATTCACCTTCATTGAGGTTTACGATACCCTCGACTTCACCTTCATCGTTGATATCATAATCATTTGCATCATCGACAAATCTAGCATTAGAATCATGGCGAAATTCAGATTGATAAACCATTATTAACTTCTTCTACAATGAATTCAAATGATTGATCCTCAAAATTTTCTCTGTAATTCTCTCTCACTAAAAAGTTTGAAATCTCTATGATTTTCCCTCTCTAAATCTTTTTTGAAAATATCAGTTAACAAAAATTAGCAAAAACTGAAAGCTATAAAATCGGCAACAATTTAGCAAAATTCACGTGATGTTAAACTATCTCCTTTTTTTTTTTTTTTAAATTACCGTAATTAGAAATTAATGGAATTAATCCTGCCAACTCAGCAGGTGTACCATGAGCATGGTACACCCTTGTGTACTATCAAATTTTTCGTATGTAACAAAGTAATGACGAAGAATAAGTCTTATCTTGATTTTCTAGCCGTATTTTACTAAAGTTATAAATTACGAGTTCTTAGTAATTAGTATGAACTTATGTAACAACCAATGACTACAACAAGAATCGAAAGCAAGTACTACTATCAATTGTAATGTCTTACTCAAGTTGTTTCTTTCTTACTCGTTTTGATTCTTCCACTAATTTACAAGTGTCATATTTGACAAATAACACTTACGCGATCCCTAAGAGTCTCCTTCCATGCAACAGATATTTTGGGCACCCAATAATACGGCTAATTAATCTTAAGAAAACGTCAAGAGTAGAATATTCTTAGTTTAAGTGTATCGTCGTCATCATAAATATTATGAAGGCCGTCAACTTTAGTGCCACTATTATATTATGATATTATATACTTCGTATTAGCTAACAATCGGCAGGAATAGGGTTGAGCGTCATATCCAACTCAATTATTTTGATTTGATTCGTGATTATTAGTATTTATATAAATAGTTATGAATATGATTGTTACATTTTAGGAATTGCTTTATTTTTTATAATGTATATATATTTTTTTGGTAGGGTTTTGAAAGAGAGAGGCAATTGAGAAAAGGTCTTACTTCACTTTAAACGATTCAACAAATATTACGATAAACTGATATATCTTTATGAGTTTAATTTCAATAAATGGCTAACCTTAATTGGTGAGATAATCTAAGTTTTTATTTGTCTTTTCATTTATTTAATTTTTTGTTACAAGGACAGTTAAGTTAAATGAAAGCCTGATTTTATTTGTCTTTGAAGTTTTAAATAAGTGTTGTTTAGTTAATGCTAATCAAGAATTAGATATGCAACATGTTTGGTTCACTCCAACTAAGTGTTACCAAACCCTTGTGAAAAGGGGATAAGAGTTTATTACAAGTTTAGACTTTGATGCTTTTCTTAATGAAGAGGCACGGTTGGCTTGTTTGGTGATGGGTATTTCACGACCACCCCATTGATGTAAGGCTTGTGATACCATGAAAAATTAGACGACATTGTTATTATTGTTTTTATAATTATTATTGTCGTTGTTGACAAAATGTGTATTTAGATTACAGAGTACAACAATTTAGAGATCAATACAATAAGACTCACATAAACGAGCCAATGAAAACTTAAAAAACGTGGATCAATTTTCATGGATTGTTAGATTAATTAATTACTCATTTAGCTTTACTAATTTTTGTTTTCTATGATCGGGATTTATAGATTTATAATATAGAAATATTTTTAAAAATAAAATAAAAAATCAGACCAAGTCAAGGATGAATCTATTTAAGTATCTAAAACCCCCCAGCATAAATAAGGTGGGTATCAATAGTTTTGTTCGCCCTCTTTCTGACAACTACTCTTTAAAATCAATGGACCAACGACTAATACTTCTTTTTCTTAGAACAACTCTTGATGTATCATGTATGTACTATGTAGTCGGCAAAATTGTACAGTACTTCATATTTCTAAACTTCTTTTTTTTTTTGAGAAATCATATTTTCTAAACTTATACACCCTAAATATAATTTTTGAAGTGTATAATATTCTATTCAACTAAATTTCACTTATTTAAATTAATTGTTATACTTTCAATTAATTTGAATTTATAATTATTTTTCCAGTTCATATTTTATAAACCTGTTGCAATTGCAAATTGACCATAGATAGTTATTATTGTTCTAAACTTAATTTATTAGAACATAATAGCCTTAACTTATCCAAACTTATAATAGCTCAAGACTTTACTTTTCTCTAAATTGAGATGAGAAGTACAATTGCACAATGTTTCAAAAAAAAAAAAAATGTTCTTATTTCGTAAACTTGTTATGTATTTATTCTAATATACATACGTTGCTTTCTATATTAATGACATTCGACTATTCGGCCATCAAACCAAGCATCATCAAGGTCAAAAAGAGGGTTATTAACATAATGTTAATATTAATGACATCGAAGAAATTGATATACAAAGACCAGGTAAATAATCACGTACAAATCGGTGTAGACGGCCCATTGAAGTTAAACATGTAGACAATGTGGTTCATAATTAATTTTGCTTCCCTAATTAAGGCTAAATAACAGAAAAAAAATGATTTTATTCTTTTATTGACTTACTTATTAAAAGAACTAGGACAGAATTTGGTAAAATGTTACCATCATACATGTATGTACGTAAAACTAACCTGAGAAAATACACCACTGCCAATAATTTGCTATTAGACTACTTCAAATTCGACGTAAGTCATTCGAAATAAAGACCTATTCAACTCTCACCTGCTGTAAACTCATGACATTTTGTTACAAGTCATGCATAAATCAAAGTACAATGTGTGTAATAGTGTATACTAGCTAGCTAAAAGTCGTAGCTAGTTAAGTTAGAAAGTATGAACTTTTATTACAAGATATTTTCTTTATGTAAAAGAGCATGATGAGTAACCCTTTGAGCTACTCTTCATTAATTATACGGTTGCTAGTTTTTTCTAATACGCTTTTCTTGCTGTTTTTACCTAGTCTTTCCCTAACCACATTCTTGTTTGGTGACTCTTTAGTTGATGCTGGTAACAACGACTATCTCTTCACTCTTTCGAAGGCTGACACACCGCCATATGGTATAGATTTCTCGCCTTCTGGCGGCCAGCCTACCGGGAGATTCACCAATGGCCGGACTGTTTCTGACATTATAGGTAAACTGATTAACCTCTTTGATGATAAAATTAGGGTTCAATATGGGAAAAACACAAAAAATTATGTTCTATTTTTTTCAACATTGTAATTATGGTTTGATTTTCAAATAGTTTTAGACTTTAGGTCAGTTTTGCCAATTAATAAACCGTACTTGACTTTTTATTTGCGTTCATGAACTAATAACTTGTTCATCTCAATTTCCTACTAGCTTATTAGTGAGCCAAATTAATGGATGGGTCCAATGCATGGACTTGAACCTTAGCTTCACGATAAAAATAATTTCTCTCACTTTTTGTACATAGTATATAAAATAAATGTGTATAAAATCAACTAATTAATTAATAAACATAATATAAAAGCACTACATATCCTAAAGAGCTACACTTGCCACCTCACCCTTCCTTTAGATATTAAGAGCCTCATTAAGAGTAACATCCTAGAGGGGTACGCCATTAACAATAACTCAATATACTTTGACTATTATAAAAGAAATTCTTAGTGTATGAACTAATTATATAAGCACTACAAAACAAAATCCCTCGCTAAAATCTCTTTCTTCATTCTCTATGATAAAGAGTAATTATTGTATTAAATAAATCAACTCCCAAGCTTAAAAGATATGGGCATTTTCTTATATATTTAAAATACATAAAAGTCTCAAAAAAGAACATTAAAAAAAAACATAATATTTCGGATTATTTTAGGAAAATACCTATATAAGATGGGACTATTCAAGAATAATCAAAAGGTGTGATTATTAAAAAATAATCAGTCAAACTTGGGATTATTAAAACCAAAATTTCCAAAGATATATACATTACAAAGCAAAAGTTCAACTGTGTGTGGCTTGGCCTTGTAAAAAAAAGTTACTTTTTTTTTTTCTAACAGTTAAAATGGTTACAGGACAGTCTTTAGGAGACAAATTTTTTCCACCACCATTCCTAGCTCCAAACACACAAAATAATGCAATTCATGCTGGAATAAATTATGCCTCGGGATCAGCCGGAATACTGGTTCAAACTGGGTCCTTGTTTGTACGTTATTACTCCCTTTGTCCCAAAATATATTCCGTATTTCATTCAATATAATTAGTTAGAAGTAAACATCTAAGACATTTTTGGTTTGATGCAGGTAGGAAGAATTCCACTACAGGAACAAGTGCAAAATTTTGAGCAAACTAGAGCTCAAATAGTTGCCAAAATGGGAGAAAAAGCTACAAAAAAATTTCTAAAGAATGCAATTTTTTCAATAACAATAGGGTCTAATGATATCCTCAACTACATTCAACCATCTATACCATTTATTGGGCAAGATAAGGTTCAACCTGCCATTTTTCAAGACCAAATGCTCTCCAACTTGACTATGCAACTCAAGGTAAAAATTAAGCCACCTCTTCTCAATATTTTAAAAACAAGAAAAAAAAAAAAGAATGAAATCGTACGTGAAATTGTGAAAAGAATTCGTCTCTAAATAATAGATCGACTAGCTTAATGGTGTATGATTTATGTACTACTCGTAGTTAATTTTACAAAATCAAAATCCCATCACAGATTTCATTTAAAAACATGTAGTATGTCTTTGGAATATTCAATTTGAGAAGCTATCATTAAGGAATATATATCAACTTTAAATAATGTTAACTTACTACCCGTAAAAAGTGACTTATAGTCTATGCCCTATGGAATACTACATATTATTATGAGACAACCTGAAACATAAATGTGATACATTATTTAAGGACAAATCAAATCAATCAATCAATCTAAGTTTTAATCCCATAAGAGTCCGTTCTGTACACTCGAGTGTACGGTACACCCGGGTAATTTACTCATTAATTTTTGTTCATTTAATTAATGAGCTGAATATTTTTGCTCATTTATTAAATGAGCAAAAATTAATGAGCAAATTACCCGGGTGTACCGTACACTCGGGTGTATATAACAAATTTTACCATAAGTAGAGTCAACTACATAAACCAAATTTGGATTGATTGATTTAGGGACAAAGGACATACTAATTTTTGTTCACATTTGAAGCGATTACACAAGTTGGGAGCAAGCAAGTTTATTGTAGTAGGGATCGGACCTTTGGGATGCATACCATTTGTTCGAGCTATGAAGCTAGATTGGTTCGAGAAGTGCTCGAATGAGGTGAATGAATTAATTCAAGACTACAACAGAAAATTAATCAGAGAGTTAAGTTTACTAAATGAAGAATTGGGACAAAAAGCTGTCTTTGTTTATGCAAACTCCTATGACATCTTCATGGACATCATATCTAATTATCAACACTATGGTAAGCTAGCTAGGTCAATATTATTTCATAAAGTTTTAGAAGAACTTAAATTGAATTACTTATGTGTTACATACAGGGTTCGAAAACGCGAAGGACCCGTGTTGTGGTGGATATTTTCCCCCATTTTTGTGCTTCAAAGGGAAAAACATAAACACAAGCTCCGAATTGTGTGAAGATAGGTCTAAATATGTGTTTTGGGATGCATATCATCCTACTGAAGCAGCCAACTTAATCATGGCCAAGAAATTGCTTGATGGTGATAAAAGAGTCACTTCCCCATACAATCTTCGAAAGCTTTATAAAAATCAAAATTAGGTTATCTTTAAATAAGTGTTGAACGTAACTATGCTCAAAAACTAATGTTGTAATTTTAATCTTCTCAAAATCTAATGATTGTATGATATGATACTACTCTATCATGCATAGTATCATCAATAATTACTCAACTATTCATTTATTTCAATTCCTAATGAATAATTGTCTACACATGTATTTAGTAAAATCTATTTATTATCGACCTTTAGCTACAACTATTGTGTTTTGGCCGAGAGTGGTAATATGAATGATTTAATTGGATATGAACCTCACAAGTCTCCTTTTCTATAATTAGCCAAGTTCAGATCCTTATACATGAAAAAGAACGTTGCCACATACGTAGTACAATCTATTAACATTTATTCATAATACAAATAGAGTTGTAATAAGTCTTTACAAGATTTATCTAACTCAATCTTTTGGTCTACTATAACTTTTTAACTTTTGTTTATTCCAAAGATAGAATTATAGAAATATGTTTTAATAACAAGAGTAGTAGCTAAGGTATTGTCATGTTTGACGGATGGATACAACAGCCCTTCAATCGCATAAATATAAATATTTAACGGTAAAGGTTTGACCAAATTGCATCATTAACTTCGATTTGCCAAATGGCAATATTTGTTTGACAACCGCCAACTACACCAATATTAGTAAACGCTAGGCGTTGACTAATGAAAGTTATTGACTTAATTTCTACAAAAATTCAAAGCCACCTCCAAATTTCTCAGAAATCAGACCAATCCTTTATTCATTAAATTATGTGTTTTGGGTTCCCAAAGTTGTAAGTTTAATAAGTGTATATATTATACAAGTATTTTACAAGAGAAAGTCAATACTTTTGCTGCACTAACTTGGCTTGGTATGAGTTATTATGGTTCTTGTTAGCGGCTGTATTTCATTGCGCGCTTAAGATATTCTCTCAAAGTCAGCAGATCTAATACTTTATATTATTCTCTCGGCTGTTTGTGATGGATCATGTATGTAGCATGGAAACGGCTTGAGTTTCGAAAATAGATCGGATAAACCTCAAATTCTATTTATTTTTAGGATTTGTTAACATGGAGATGTTGGGATTTAGAATATGTTTGTACGTGTTCAAATGTAAATTTAACTAGCTTTTTAGTTATTTTTTTTAAAAAAACAAAACTCGGATTGAAGTATAAAACAAGTTGAGCTAGGCTGAACTAGACTAAGCTAGATTGAAATTAATTCCAAAAGAGCTTGGCTTTAGGCTTAAACCGGATTACACTCTTCATTTCCTCCTCAATGGGTGTGGCTCATGCCCATTTGACAGGCTAAGTTATAAATGATCAAAGTTGTGTGTTAACAATTTGAATAGTCAACCCTTTGCAAATTTTATGTAACAATTCGAAAAAGGTTAACTCAAGCTCCTATACACATGAAGAATCTGATGAGTAACATTCTATACGATACTTCATATTTATTACGACTGTACGAGTATTCCAAATTTGAATAAAACAAAGGAAAGGGGGAACATGATGGGGTGAGGGGTCCAATGAACAGAACTTAGAGTGGTGAGTTGAGGGTATGGGCTACTATACTCAGGTCCTGGCTGTCAAGGGGAGTTATATAAGTTGGTCTAGACGACAGAGTACAAATAATGCAAGGCACGCAGCTCATAAGTGGTAAGAATAGACCAGGGGGTGCTGATCATACACTTTGATTTCATCAATACTCTCCCTACTATCATTTAACCATGTGCATTGTGTCTTCTCTAATTCTCATGACATAAAAACCATGCATTATTATTGATTGACTTACGACTTGCGGCCTCTTTTTCTGGCATATATACATACTTCTCAAACTAATATACACTGTGAATTTAACATTACATGTATTGCACTGACATACCACAATTACTACGTACAATACTGCATTAACTACTACTATTTCTGTGGTGGGATGTTTTTTGGAGGAAAAGTTGGCAGTTTATCCACCCTCAACCACAGGGCTTTTCTGTTACTTGCTATAGGCCTATAGCTTCCCACCATCCTTATAATAACGCCGTTTTCTTAATATCGAGTACTTTCTTTGTTTCTAAAAAGTATTTACAGTCTTTTCTTCTTAAGGGGTAAATTCTGTAAATTTTTAGTAGCACGTATACAAAGGAAAATATATTCATGTCACATTTGAAAAGAAAAAAAAAAATTATAAGAGGCTATAAATAGATCAAAGCAATTTTTAGTAACTTTAGACCGTTAACATGACTAAATTAAACTCCATAGTCTTGTTTAATCTGCTCACCCTATATTCACTAATTTAAAGAAGAAAAAAAATTCAGATAATATAAGTTCGAACAAAATAAGGGTTTGTTCTCTTACGTTGAAATTCAGTTCAACTCAGCTCAGTACTGTTCAGTTCAGTTCAGCTCCTAATTTCCTTCTCTTATAAAATATTCATTTCAGTTCAGTTCAGTTCAATTCAATTCAGCTTAGCTTAGCTTAGCTCAGCTTAGCTCAGCTCAGCTCAGCTCAGTTCAGTCAATGAGAACAGGCCCTAAGTTTTAATTTGGCTCAATTACGATTACCCAAGTTACTTACAGCAAGTTTAGAAACAGGTGGATAAAAAAAAATAAAAAAAATAAAAAAAAAAACAACCTAATCAATAGAAAATAAGCAGTGATTCTATTGTAATAGTAAAAGTTACTCTGTGCTCCATAAAACCATAACTTAACATATAAAATTTATTTTAAACCATTACATTATAAATCTAAAAATATTTATATATATGCCACTTCACTAGATTTAAAATATTACTAAAAAAAATAGTTATTAATCATAATTATACCAAGGTACGTAATAGTCTCCTTAAAATTGAGAAGATCTTCTTCAAAAAGTGTTAGCTAAATCTCAAAGGTTTGTTTGGTGATGTTTCTCTAAGGATAACAAAGCCCTTAGCTTGTCGTGCATGAGAGACAATCATCCTCTTGGAGATATGCATGCACGCAAAGGTAGTTACTCTCTCATGGAGCATGTAGTGTATTTATGATCCAAGACACGGCTTTTATCACACAATTTTTGTACTCCTTATTAGGGATGTCCTCCCATGCATATTGGTGGGGCTCTAGCTAATGAGATGTATTGAACCCACACACCACAAATTAGGTCAAGATACCATAAAGATTGCTTTCGTTATCTAATCTCTTGATCAACTAGTTCATCATCATCTACATTCAAGACAGTTATATCATTCCTTTATTTTTTGCAATAAATGTCTACTCGTATTCACATTCATATGTCCGATATTGTTCAAGAAAAGGTTAAAGTACGAAGTATTAGACTATGAATTGTGTTAGGACGTGGGTCAAGGCCCACAACAGGTGGTAGCACATAAATTAAAGGATTTTTCATTCAAAAACTATATGGTAATAGGAGGTGTAGCTCACATGCCTTATATTCAAGTCATCTTTCTTACCAATCTTTGATGTGAGATAATATTCCTTCAAAAAAAACACATGAGAAATTTGCAACACCAAGGAAAAAAAAAAAAATTTGATTTCCAATATTTAACTTATTAGGCATGTTACTATACTTGGCAGTTATTCCCCTTGGCTTCCAAATTGAATTACTTTTTTCAATCATTTAATCTTCACACAAAAATTAAAAAATATTGCATTCCCAAATAATTGTCTTACTCTATATCTTAATACTTGATTCTCAAATAAATGTCTTATTTGACATTTTTCTACCAATTTATTAATTTTGTATCAGCCAAACTTTACTATTTTCCTTTATTTCACTTTTAATCAATCAATCAATAAATCCACTATCTTGCTTTTCATATTGACCTTTAACAAATCAAACTTCACTCGTGATTTTATATTATAATTATACACTACAGAATAATGAAAATTGAAAATAAACAAAGGTATGGGATAGTCTCTTCAAATTAATTGGGATTATCCAAAGGTTGTTTGTATGTATACCATATAAAATCAACTTCTTAAAGACATGCATGCATACATGCACGCAAAGGTATTACTCTCATATTTTGTATTTATGATCAAAGACTCGGCTTTTTGGTCTCACATATTTAGCACAACTCTAAGTAATGTCCTCCCTTGCGGCCATGCGTCTTGGTGGGGCTTTCATTAGATTCATCCCACAATTAGGTCAAGTATTCCATAAAGATTAATTTATCATAAAAAAATATCTTGATCCCTTAGTTCATCGATCTCTATCTACATTCAAGATATTGCAAAACCTATTCTAGCAATAAATGTAGATTCATTTTCATATATATTCATATATTCGATATCATCGATGAATGATTCAATTATCAATCTACCTGCGACATTTTGATTTAAAATAAGTGATAGCGACAAATATACCTAAATGTTTACTTGAAAAGATGAATTACTATGATTGGTGATTTTTTATTTTTAAATATTTTTCAATCATCTTATGCTTATTAACATAAACTACCTAGTAGGTAAAAAAAAAATGAAAACTACCTAAATCAAAAGTAAACCTATGGAAGGATTTTCAAAAGTGGAGTAATCAAATGATTATATAGTTAAGAATTCCATATTATGATATTTTAAGAAAATGTAATTCATTTATATAGCAAAAAATAGTCTACTAAAAATTGCTAAGCACAATACATGAGATAATTATGTTTCTTTTAATTTAAGTTAATTAATCACCTCTACTTAATAGGATTAAATGTATGTAGTAATGCAAAATGTATCTAGGAATTAACTAAGCTCCTTTACTTAATAGGACTAATTCAGTAATTCATCAGCCATCAATTGATTTCTAAATATTATTCAAGCTTCCATAAAATATAAAATGGATAATCTATAATGTCCGTTACATGCAAATGTATCATGCACACAATACATTCACAATCAATATTTGTTCGATTCGAGTCTCAAATGAATTAATATACAAAATAATAATCTTGAATGTGAAGTTCATGCAGGTATACCTACAATAGTAATTAACCTAGACCTTAAAGTTTATAGGATATGAGATCGTCTCTTAAAATTTATGGGGTACATCTTTATTGGTGGATATATTTTGGGAAATTATTAGCAATCTTGAATCTTAAGGGTTTGTTTGTATATACAACAATTAACTTGTTAAAGATATGCATGCATGCATGCAAAGGTAGTAGTCTCTCATACTTCGAATTTATGATCAAAGACTCGGCTCTTTATTAACTCCCTAAGTGATGTCCTCCATTGCGACCATGCATTGTGGTGGGGCTCCAATTAGATTCAACCCGCATAGCTCAAATTAGGTCAAGTATTCCATAAAGATTACTTTCTTCATAAAAAAATATCTTGATCTCTTAGTTCATCAATCTCTATCTACATTCAAGATATGTAAAACCAATTCTAGCAATAAATGTCTATTCATATTCATATTTTCGACATCATTCGATGAACGATTGAATTATCAATCTACCTGCGACATTTTAATTTTTAAATAAGTGATGGCGACTGATATACCTAAGTGTTAACTTGAAAAGGGGTGTTACTATGATTGATCAGTTTTCCCTCTCCCAATCATCTTATAGTCTACAAAAACTACCTATTCGGTCATTTAAAAAAAAAAAAAAAAAAAAAAAAAAAAAAAAACCTATAGCAATACATAAACCTTTGGATGGATTTTCAAAAGTGGAGAAATTTAAAGATAATGTAGTTATTTATTCCTTATTTTGATTGTAAGAAACTATAAGTACATTTTTGCACCAAAAAAAAATCGTCAACAATAAATGCAATTGTAAGAAACTATAAGTACATTTTTGCACCCAAAAAAAATCGTCAACAATAAATGCAAAATGTCTCTAGAAAATAAACTCCTTTAATTAATTTTACAAATTTGGTAATTTAGCCATCAATGATTTCTTGTTACTCTCCCTGTTTCATAATATTGGTTTCATTTAGAATTTTTTGTCTATTAAAAATGAGAGAAAATCTGCGACATTTCTCTCTAGTGTCTATATATATAAGAACAAACATAAATAGTCTTATGAAATCAAATTTAATTTGTCTTGAAAAATAGATTATTATATCTAATTTTTACGAATTTTTCTATCACGAAATTAAAATATTTGCAATTGAAGATTTTCATCGATATATTTGAATGAAATTAACATTATAAAACGGAAGGAGCACCGATCAAACTCTATTGAAACTACCTTTGAAGAATTTAATCAAAAATTTTGTGGATACACAATTGCATTTGTTATAGGATCTTAATCAGCCTGTATAAGGAAATTGGGCCGAAATGACCCATCACATAAAAAGGACAGTGACACTGTGTAACTCTATGAATGTGAAGGAATTGGGCCCAAAGCGAATGCTAATTTTCAATAAAGTAAAAAGCCCAAAGTCCCAATGAATTAAAGCCATAACCAAACTTTCAAATGGGTGCAAAATGTGGCATTTGCGTGGCATCATTTTGACCTCATAAAACAAGATATCCCATTTCTTTCTTCATTTTCTTTTCTCTTTAATATTTTTCTAAACTTGTTGGAACCTCCAATTTCTTTTACTCATCTACTTCTTCATACTCCAATGGTAATAACACACCTAAACGACTAAATGTGTGTGTGTATAGCTTTTGAAATAGTAGTGTTCAACAAAATAGTACAAAGCTACAACTTTTACCAACAAAATTAGCTCTTAGGTAATTGCTTTACTTATCTACTATAATACGTAGCAATTAATTGTACCAAACACCTTTATAAAAAACTTTATTGATAACTTCTAACACGAATTATACCCAATTTCACTAGCGGAATCCTAAATTGTACACCTATTTTTTATTTCCTACTAACTAATCATAAGCTTCAGAAAAGAATTTTACTAAGAAAAGCAAAATCAGAACACCAACAAAAGACTAAAAAAAAAAAGATGCATTTAAATTATCAGCCACACATTACACATCTAAGCTATAGTGTTTACAAGTCTATTGTGTAATGTTATTGTTCCTCACTTAGGGAGAAAATCATTAGCCACGTTCAGATAAAAAAATACACACAAACACAATCTTGTGTTTAACACACGATTCAAGAAAATACCATCATCCATATTTTCCTGCTAAAACACAGTACAATTATCCATACCTAAAAGAGTTGCACACTAGCTTATTAGAGGGGATAAACATATTCATGGTGGTACTGAGTTTCCAACCAGTTCAGTTTCGACCCAATATTGCTCACAGCAGTGTGCAGAGACATGGGAATGGCGGCAGGAATAATCGAATGGCGATTCGTTGGCCTCGGTGTGGGATAGCAGAACCAGCAGGACAGCCTGCTCCTATGGGACAGAAGACAAAGTACAAGGATGGGTTCTTTGAGAGGGTTTTCATGAATCTTTTTGCTAGGAAGATGGAGAAGTTTGCATCATCAAAGCGAAAACAGGAGACAGATGGATGGTTTAAGTATGATTACGAGAGTTTTGTGGATGTGTCGAAAAGAGTAATGCAGGGAAGGTCACGGCCGCAGCAGCAGGAAGTTGTTAGGGAAGTGTTGTTGTCTATGCTCCCTCCTGGTGCCCCTGCTCAGGTTTGTCTGTTCAGTTCCTTATCTTTTTCGTAATTTGGTTAGTTTGTGCTTATGATTGTGTTAGAAGTGTCATTTCTTCCTGGTGATCCTAGAGGACGGAACTCCTAAGTGATATAGAGGATTAATTTAATTAAACAGTTCAATCTCCTAATCGACCCTATGGAAAAAGTTACCCCTTAAATTCCCTTTAGCATTAGCTGAAATATGTACTGGAATCAAGACTAAGGAACTTCTGTATAATGTTTGCAGTTCAGAAAATTATTTCCACCAACAAAATGGGCAGCTGAGTTCAATGCAGCCCTAACAGTGCCTTTCTTCCATTGGCTTGTTGGACCTTCTGAGGTAATATGGTCCCTTATCTTGCTTGGCACTTGCCTCCCCTTCCCCTTCCCCCACCCCCGTCCCAAAAGATGGGAAATTTTAATGCTTGATAAGTTGATAGTCATGACATTCATATCATATGTTCTACTATAAACTAAGTTAGTAACACAAAATGCAATCCATACTATCAAGGTCAGGCAAGCAGTAAACATGTTATATCTAAAATTGCAGCTAAATTAAATAAATAGTTCAGAAATGAACCTGGCTTAGCAGAGAAGCATTTCTTCATTATCGAACTTGTAGTTGTTCATTGGACCATTGTCTAAATCAGCCACTGACAAATTTAGTCCACAAAACTGAAAAAAGAGACAACTAAATGCAGGATATAGGAATACTTGTAAAATAAACTAGTTAGTTCATGATCAATACTGTTGTTGCCTGTTTGGTCTTAGTAGGTAGTTCATGATCGAATAAAGTGGACTACTACGTTAATTGTTAAAACAACATGAATTCTTTGCTCTAGAGCTTAAAAGCATGTATGAATGTAGGTTATTGAAGTTGAAGTAAATGGAGTGAAACAAAGAAGCGGCGTGCTTATTAAAAAATGCAGGTAAGATGTATTAGATGTTGGTTATCTATCAGTAATATCTAAAGCGACCCCCAATTCATTTGGAGGAGATTTAACTACTCAGGCAGCCAGGCATTGCAACTGAATATCTTTCTCCATGTCTCACCAGGTACTTAGAGAACAGTGGCTGTGTTGGAATGTGTGTGAATATGTGCAAAATTCCAACTCAAGACTTCTTCACCAACGAATTCGGACTCCCTCTTACAATGAACCCAAGTATGTTTCTGCACTCTCTCAGGTTCTACACAACTGAAAAGTGAAAGGGGTTGATTTTCATTAATTAAGTGGTGGTTTGGTTGACATAAATATAAACCTAGTTCACGAGTTGTGAAAATCTCTATATTCATTTATTCAAAAAAAAGTATAAAACTTAAAATAAACTGTGACGAAAGTTGCTTACCTAGTCAACTAATCTCCCCTGAATAAGATTGTTCAAGTGTACAATTGTTGGCACTCCACCAATAAAAACTCTTTAGGAATTACAGCTCAGCTCCATGGGATGTCATACTTCTTCTTTTAACCAAACGACCACTAAGTGGTGGTCTAAACTATCTAATCTATCTTAATTTCACTAAACTGATAATCTCTCATCCAAAAGAAATACTCGGTTAAACTAGTTTGTGTACATGGTTTATAGTTCCTCAAGAATTCAAGATTGCCCTAGTAACATTATTAATGCTTAATTTTGATCAGAATTCGAAGATATGAGCTGTGAAATGGTTTATGGGCAAGTCCCACCACCATTCGAAGAAGATGAAGTCTCCAAACAGCCTTGTTATAATGATCTATGTAAGCACAGAGAATTTCGACTAAATATTCAATTGAACTAGAAATGCAGTTCTCTGTTTTCTAACTATTGGCTTATGAACACAGGCTCCATGGCGAATCCTAGCGCCAGCCTTTGTCCTAAATTGCTATCATAAGAGATGCCTACGCGATATCAGTGATTGTCTACTCACTGCTAGCCGGAACCAGAGCTATGTAACTATATACTGAGATGACACCAAACATTTATACATGTATAGATACAAATAAGTTCACTCTATATTGTCCACAAATTTTGTTCCTATGTGAACAATATTCATCCAATCTTAAGATCAACTTAAAGCGATGCTCGATATGTTTTACATAAATTTACTAGATAATAGGCATTAAGTTTCCCAAATTTGTAAACATATCATGTACAGACTGCAGAACATAGCTGCTCTAGGGAGCTGATTTTTCTGCATCAACTAAACAGCAGTATCTCTGGCTTCTGTAATCTAAGGCCAATTGAATCATGTTTTCGAGTTTTCAAGACATTAAGTGACAGCTTGTATCTGTATAATTCACAGAGTATGAATGAAATAAACTCTACTGAACTTGACAAGGCTCATAACATGAGGTTAACAGGTATAACTCCCATTGTCAACTTTATCCACAAATCATAGTATTTAAAAGTATAAAAGTATCTAATCAACTTTGAATTTTTAGTCATTTACTTGTACTTTACATCTTTGTAATGTACTTGAACATTATGCACATTAAAATGATCTTTCACATATATCTTCTTCATTGTGTCAAAATTAGCGGCCCGTATGCACAATTAGCGCAATGATGTGTAATTAAAAGGTAATTAAAGGAAAAGGTCAGTCAAGCATGTAAGAGGATGATGGTACCTGGTACGGAAATTCCTCAAATTGTTAACCAAATCTCCCTGGTAGCCTTCAAGAGCTGTAGTCCTATAGAGTTGTAGCTAAGTTTCATAACTAACCTACCCAAAGCTCTCATAAATCGCGAAATTCTTTTAAGGCCATCTTTTAGATGATCAAGGAAAGCTGATGGTTGAAATTGTCCAAAACCAAAACTACAAGTCTAGGATTATTTTTATTTACTAGAATTTCACAATCATCTTAAAGAAGACAAAATCACAAAAGGTGTCTTCGATCACAATTGATAGAACAATAATGTGCAATGCTATGCACCTTGCCCTATGTGCATAACACATACCACTGAATGTGATGAAAATAATTGGCGCTTCCATGTTTGAATGATGCACATACCGTGTGGCCCCTTATAAAAAAACAAAGTAATCCCTATAACACTAACCGAGTAACTCTTATACTACTAACGGAGTAACTCCTATAAACACTGACCAAGTAACCCTTTTTAAGTTATTATACTAACAAAGTAACTCTTATAATGACTGGCCACACGGTGTGGCCAACCACACATAAGAATTTGTGTCAATCTATATTTAGACATGTGAAATTTCTCTTCCAAAATAGCTTGATACTACATGTGACCACTACAAATTCAAGACAAAGGGTGTAATAGATAAAACCTAATAAAATTACATCTTATAACATCCATTTTAGCAAAAGGATCAATCTAAAACCACAAATCCAAACAGCAACATGATTAATTATCGTCCCGATAAATGAGACTAATGATTTATGTGATTCTTTAGTAGTGCATGGCTATGTTATGGTACAGTACAAATAGTTAAAATTTCATTAATTTTCCTATGCTAAGTCCTTTTCCTTAATTAAAGCCGTAAGTTAATGCTATTGGTACGCTATATATCAATTATCATGCCTAATTTGATACCCTTTTTAGGAATTAAGATGGTAATAGAGCAAAAACCCTTTTGACCCACATAACACCACAGTCAACGAATCAGCCTAACCCATATGCACCAATATTATGATTATCAGACAAAAATCTCCAAATTTGCAACAGACTCCAAATTATTTTTTAAACAAGTATAGAAAAATTGGTCACGTGAAATTTCAGTCCTCAACTGATACAAGTATAAAGTCCATGATCCAAAAGTTGAAACTAAACCTGGATCATTCTACCTTCTCCAATTGTACTAGCTTGTACTCCAACATAGCTAACATGTGATAAGAGTCTTTTAGTCCGTGACCAATTTCCTCAATTTAGGCACCTAACTATGCCTTAAATTCCTTGATTTGCCTCTTGTTACCTCTAATACTTAAAACATGGCCCATTGTAGCTTTCTTAACGTGCAAATATTGTCTAATTAACTTCCCCTCGTGCACAAGTAAGATAATCAGGTGACTGTTTGTAAATACATACTAATCATGTACACTAGATTTGAAATATTCAAAATAATTCTACACATATAAAACTTGTCCGTTTTGTAACATGACAACGTACGAGAATGAAATAGAGGGTATAAAGGGCCAAATTACAAAGGTATTACATACAGTCCATTTTGTGTTAGCTTACATAAACGTATTTATTTACCCTATTATTATACATTACTTATAAAGTGTGATATGATCTATCATAACACCGCCTACTTTATAAACTTCACAAAAAAAATTTAAATACGCTATGTGTTCATTTTTGAGCTACCAATACATAATTACTAGTACATTTCAAAAATTAATACAATATCTAAGTGGTTGTGTAACACCTTATTAAAAACATTCATAATCTAAAGAGATTGAATAGAAAAGGAAAGAGTATTTATGATGAAAACAAGGTGAAATCCAAGAAAGACAAGAAATTAAACAGTATCCAAAGACCTATTTGTCCTATTACTCCTATACTCATGTTCATTGGCCAACATTATTCTCCTTCTTTCTTCCTTGACCGTTATAATAAGGTGCAAATGGACCCCACATTAGACCATTCTATACCATATTGCGCAGTTGATCCCGTGACACCTTTGCAACCTTCTCTCTTAACGACCAACGAACTCTGCCTCACTGATTATAATTCCAGAACTTAAATTAATTACAGTAGTACCCCGTGATTCCTAATTATCCACTATAAATATTCAACCTTTTATACTAACCTTTCAACATATCTTCTCCTATCTTTTTCAACTAGTCTAAATCTCCTAAGTCCTAATGGCTAGAATTTCCTCCTTAACAGCCTTATTCCTCATTACAATTTGTTACATTAGTGTAACAACTAGTGCCTTCGCCCCTCGGGATTACTACGATGCACTCCAGAAATCGATCCTCTTTTTCGAGGGCCAGCGGTCAGGGCCGCTGCCACGTAGCCAGCGGCTTAATTGGAGGGGTGACTCTGGGTTGTCTGATGGATCTTCTTACCATGTAACTAATTTACTAGCATGATATTTTATCTACTGAGAAATGTTGGCATGGACCTATTAGTAACATTTTACGTTACTAATTATATTTCTTTTGTTCTGCATTTCAGGTGGACCTAGTAGGAGGTTATTATGATGCAGGGGATAATGTCAAGTTTGGCTTGCCTATGGCCTTCACTACGACAATGTTGGCGTGGAGTGTTATCGAGTTTGGAAGCTCGATGCATGACCAGGTTTCGAATGCTAAAGCTGCCGTTCGTTGGGGTTCTGATTATCTACTTAAGGCAGCAGCAACCCCTGGCACCTTATATGTTCAAGTGAGCAAAAATAATGAATTCTCTAGCTATTGTTGCTACATGTGTGAACATCATTAGAAGAAACTAATAAACGCAAAATCAAGCATGATAAATTGTTTTTTAAAACACGTTTACTTAACGTTAATCACGTTTTATCTCACATAAATGTCATTTTCATTAGTCACAATTCACAAACTAATGTTTGGAGCTGTTTTACTAAAAGAGGATAGCAACAGAAAAAGTTTGATGATAATTAATGCTAAAGACATGTTTAATAAGGCGTGTTTAAAAGTAGGAAACATAATTTCTCACCTAAAAGAACACTTTTCTAACACATAATTTGTAGGTGGGAGAACCAAACCTGGACCATCAGTGTTGGGAAAGGCCAGAGGACATGGACACGCCACGGAACGTATACAAGGTGTCCACACAAAATCCAGGATCTGATGTAGCAGCTGAAACTGCAGCTGCCCTGGCTGCAGCTTCGATTGTTTTCAAAGATTCCGATCCTTCGTACTCGAGCAAACTACTTCACACGGCTATTCAGGTAAACAGGCAAACTCAGAATGAACAACTTTCTGCTGAAACATAAAAATTGATCATTAGTTAAGAAGGCTAATTGAAAATCTTCAATGCTGCTGCAGGTGTTTGATTTTGCAGACAAGCATAGAGGCTCTTACAGTGATTCTCTGAACTCTGTAGTCTGCCCATTTTACTGCTCCTACTCAGGTTATCAGGTAAGTCATTCAACCATCTCTGCGCTTCATAGTCCTCAAAACACAGTCTGAAATTCTCATTTCTTGTCTACAGGATGAGCTCCTGTGGGGTGCAGCATGGATTCATAAGGCTTCCGGCGACTCCTCGTACTTGTCATACATTCAGTCCAATGGTCACATATTAGGTGCTGAAGAGGATGATTTCTCCTTTAGTTGGGATGATAAGAAAGCTGGCACCAAAGTCCTTCTTGCCAAGGTATATCTTAAACACATTTCACCTGTTTGAACCCAATTTAGAGGTGATATTATTACTCACTTAACATTGCTTCTTTTGACAGGACTTTCTGCAGGATAGAGTAGCAGATTTTCAGGTGTACAAAGCACACGCCGATAACTTCATATGCTCCTTTATACCAGGAGCAAATGATTATCAGGCCCAATACACCCCCGGTAAGCCACTAAGGAAGTGAATACGAATCCTGAATAATTCACATACTACGTTAATTACTTGGACTCACAATTTCACCTCAAGTGTTCTTGTCAAATCTTCGCCAATATGACATAGATATAGACATTTGACACTACATTTTGAACCAAACTCGTGTCTGACACTAGTACACGAGTCCAGTTCAAGTAACATAGTTAACACTTATTGATCTCATAGATGTCTCATACAATAAAATATTTGCAGGAGGGCTCTTGTTCAAACAAAGTGACAGCAATCTCCAATATGTCACAACAACATCATTCCTCTTATTAGCATATGCAAAGTACCTTGGCAAAAACGGAGACATAACCTCGTGTGGCTCCTCAATAATCACATCAAAGAAGCTAATCTCCGTAGCCAGGCAGCAAGTTGACTACATCTTGGGTGATAATCCGGCAAAAATGTCATACATGGTAGGATTTGGCAACAAATACCCACAACGTATCCATCATAGAGGTTCGTCCCTACCATCTGTACACACACACCCTAGTCGCATTGGTTGCAAGGACGGGTTCCAATACCTCAACTCCGGATCACCAAATCCAAATGTACTAGTCGGAGCTATATTAGGCGGTCCAGATTCCGGAGACCAGTTTTCAGACGACAGAAACAATTATAGACAATCTGAACCAGCAACTTATATCAATGCACCATTTGTTGGAGCTGCTGCTTTCTTCTCAGCATATAATGAAAGATACTAACATTAATACATTAACATAGATAATATAAGATTGGAATTAGTATGTATTTATGAACAAGATTGACCATTCCTTTAAAGAAAATGCAAGAAAATTGGTCATTCTTCCTATTCCTATTAAACTAATAGAATCAATTTCAAATTTCATCAAGTTTGAAACAAAAATCACTCTTTGTCCATCCTTCGGCTTATGTTCTGTACAAATTTGAATTACTTGACATATGTTACATAAATTCAATTAGTAAAATATCATTGGATTATTTAGGCAAAAACTAAATTATGTTGCGGAAAACTAATTAAGGTGTAGTACGTGTTACAGAAGCTATACAATTGTCAAACCTAAATTATGAGAACAGAAAAATAAAGAAGTGAAGAATAGCAAAATTAAATCGGCCAAAAAAAAACCCTGAAAATAAACTAATCCAAAATCAAGAATCTGGAAAATAAGATTAGACAGTGATCGTTAATGTACCTTGTTCAAAGAGCCAAAGGCGCGATTTTTAAACCAACGCAAACCCGTCACCATGAAATTCCCAATTTCAATTTGTTACAAACTTTTGACAGAGTCAGGTCAAATGCCCCTTTGTGCTTTCTCATTGATTCCATAGTTTTTTTTTATGAAGTAATTGCTGATAAAATACAAATTTTATTACCCATAAATTTTATTTTTTAAAAAAAAATATATATATATTCATTATATAGTTTATATAATTGCAAAAACACAAAATTTCACATGTTGAAAATGTGGCTAATCACACTGTGTAGTAAGAGTTACTTGGTCAGATTACACGATTGTTAGGGGTTACTCGGTCATAGACTACTCAATCAATCAGGGGTTTTCTCGGTCAGTTAATGTTTTGATATGTGTTAGTCAGGTCACCGTGTGGTCAGCCAACAAAAAATGCATTGCTAAGGGTTATAGATTGTGCACAACTAGATACAAGTCATACAACCCATGGCTAATCCCGCTTGCTCATATCGTGTCAAAATTTTCAAATAGTCTGTGTGCTACCATCTTTTATTGTTTCATTCATGTTGGCATGTCTAAATCATTATTTTTTTATTTTATTTTTTTGGCTTGATTTGTTATGTCAAGCCATGCACATCATCGTTCTGGTTGTTTCTTTTCAAACAAAAAAAAAGTGGCTCATGACCCCGTATACATAGTATTACACATATCTGTTTTCATGTTGGATCGTGTCATGTCACGGATTTGCTTAGCCCAATGCCATACATAATACTCCTAAACCATAATTAGTTAGGCAGAATTATATAGAGAAAATTGATAGTGCTGCGCCTGCCCTTATAACCAACAAGGATAACCATTAGTAGTGTAAAAATGAGACGATAAAAATGAAGGATTCTTTTAACCATTACTAGTGTAGGCAACCAAAATTGAAAATTGGACAAATAAAAGGGGACAAGGGGATTATCATACGAGTTATTGAAAACTATCCAATTTATTAATCAATGTGTCGTAGTTAGGGTTGTTATTTGGTGGTCGTTTCAATTCGACAACATGTCAAATTTGTGTGTTATAAGTTAGAACTAGTGATCTAGTCATAAATGATGAACGTACTTCAAGCAACGAAAATAGCATGGAATTTGAAACCTCATTTTGTTTAAGATTCGTATTGTTCTACACTTCTACTCCGTATATTTGAAGTGGAAGAGGACACAAATGGAGCTGCAAATTGATGGGATGATGAGCGAGTACCTGGTAAACGGATCGTTCGGATCGGGTACGGGTCGGGTCAATTCGGGTTTCAGGTCAATGGTAATTCGGGTCGGGTATCGGTTCAACACTCCGGGTCAGGTTATTTGGGGTCAGGTCGGGTCAATATTCGAGTCAAGTTCGGGTCGGGTCAAATTCTGATCGGGTTGAGTGTGGGTCAGGTCAATCTTACCTAAATATATTATAATTATCAATAAGTACTACGTAAATATAACAATTGAATATTAATAATATATTCATTAGACAATTCCAACTGTACTATATACGGAGTACATAAGAATGTATTGTTTTATGTATCACTATCATTATTAAATTGGTCAAATTCAAATTAAATAAAGTGAATAGTGGAAAAAAAAAATCAAGGTAACACTTAAAAGAAGTTAAGAGTAATAGTAAGGGTTTGTTCATATTTACTTATTTTCAGTTCAGTTCAGTTCAGTTCAGCTCTTAATTTCCCTCTCTCATAAAATATTCATTTCAGCTTAGTTCAGTTCAGTTCAACTCCAATCAGTTCACTTCAGTTCACTTCAGTTCAGTTCAGCTCAGTTCAGTAAATATGAACAGGTCCTAATAATAACAATAACTAGTGTTCTTGATTAATCAAATGGAACTCTTTTATGAATTACGAGTACTAAATTACACGCACATTTCAACAGTATTATACACATAATACTATACTGTTTAATTTAGGTTAATTTCTATGTGTGTTTATTTGGGTAAAGTAATTAAGCCCTAAATCAGTTAGGTCATTTTAAGTATTTTTTTATTTTGGATCGGGTCATTTCGAGTATAGTTCCGGTCGCTTTGGGTTTCAGGTCCGTTTGAGTCAATCATTTCGAGTATCGGGTCAATTTCGGGTCGGGTCAATTCGGGTATTAGTTTAATTTCGGGTCGGGTTAATTCGGGCTGAGTTAATTCGGATATCGGGTCAAGTTTGGGTCAAACTCCACTTTGGGTTGGTCAACTCTACTTCGAGTCGGGTATAGGTCGGGTCGGGTCAGTTTTGTGTTTGGGTCAACTTCGGATCTACGTTTTCGGGTCAATTTTGAGTTAGGATCGGGTCATTCAATTCGAGTCAGGTCAGGATTGCCAGCTCTAGAGCGATCAAGCAAACATGTCAAAACCAAAAAATACCTATCTATATTTATATCTATATCTATACTTAGTATTTAAAAACTATAACCAAGAAACTAAGAAAGACACATGTCCTCATCCATTCTATTACAATTCTCTAATCATAGTGCCACATGTCATGTAACACTATTAATTTTTTATTACACCATTTTTTTAAATTCTTTCATTAAACTTATAATTCATCTTTCATACATACTTCATCTTCATCTCTTCCCTTTAATTCAACCTTTTCCTATTCTCTCTTTAATTTTAGCCCTTCCACCTTCTATTTAAGTTTTTATTTTTTTATTTTATTAAAGTCCAAAATTTTAATTTTCTTAATCATGTTTCCAATTACATATTATACCCTATAATGACTTATTGATATTTCTTCACTTATCTATCAATACAATTTTATATGAATAACCCGTGTATCGCACGGGCCAAAAGGCTAGTTTGAACTAAATAATCACTACAGGACACTCTACAGTATGGATCTAATGTAACGTAGAAATGTGGAATGGAGAGTTTATTAAAGTCTACGAAAAAAGTCAAAGTCTTGGTATACCATACGAAGCTCAAATAAAAAAACAAATGGCATGAAAATTGTGGTGTAAATTCCAAAGCTCAGAATTTCCTACTCCTTTAATTTCCTATTCCTTTTTCTATTAGAAAATTCCTCCTCATCATCAAATCAAAGCTAAAACGTGAAAACTCCCCTTCCTTTTCATTTCCTTCCTTCTAAATCACACCAACATCTGTTAATCACACCATTAATTGCATTATTAATTCATCTTCCTCTGCATTTCTCCCACTATCAAATCTAGGTTTTTCCCCCTTTTTCTGATCCGGTCTCCTCTAATCGGATCTCATTCTACCCAGAATTCATCAATGGCGCGCCACCGCATCACCACCCTAACCATCTTCTTCTTCTTGACCCTGTTTTCTCTCTCCTCCGCAGAAATCCGATCAACCAAGATCAAATCCGACAATCGACCCATAATACCCATCGACGAATTCGGGTTTACTCATACGGGTCGCCTCGAACTCAACGTCACCGGAATCACCCTCTCCAACAACAACAACAACCTCGATTTCTCCAAAGTAGGGTTCTTCCTTTGTACTCGCGATTCATGGCTTCATGTTCTCGAACAGCTCGAAGAATCCGAAATCTCTTGTGCCCTTGATTCAGCTCTTGTTAAAAAGGTTTACACCTTCAATTCTCTTACCCATAATTCTAACTCTTTTGGGTCGCTTTTTGTTGAAACTGATTCTGATCAATATACCCTAGTTTTCGCAAATTGTTACCCAGAAAATCTGTTTCTTTCGATGAATATTAGGTCTGCAATGTATAATCTTGATGGGAAAACCCGAACCCGGGATTATCTTTCTGCGGGTCGGACTCTTTTGCCCCGGATTTACTTCTTCTTCTCAATCATTTACTTTGGTATGGCTGTGTTCTGGATCTATGTTCTTTACAGGAAGAGATTGACTGTGTTTGGAATTCATTTCTTTATGCTTGGTGTTGTGATCATGAAAGCTTTGAATCTTCTTTGTGAAGCTGAGGATAAATCGTATATTAAACGCACGGGTAGTGCGCACGGTTGGGACGTGTTGTTCTATATCTTTAGTTTTTTGAAGGGTATCACTTTGTTTACTTTGATTGTTTTGATTGGAACTGGGTGGTCGTTTTTGAAACCCTATTTACAAGATCGTGAGAAGAAGGTTTTGATGATTGTGATCCCATTGCAAGTCGTGGCGAATATTGCTCAAGTTGTGATTGATGAGACTAGTCCTTTTAATCAAGATTGGGTTACTTGGAAGCAGGTGTTTTTGTTGGTGGATGTGATTTGTTGTTGTGCTGTCCTGTTTCCGATTGTTTGGTCGATAAAGAATCTACGGGAGGCGGCTAGGACCGATGGGAAGGCGGCCGTGAATCTAATGAAGTTGACCTTGTTTAGGCACTACTACATTGTGGTTATCTGTTACATATACTTCACTAGGGTGGTTGTCTATGCACTTGAGACTATTACTTCTTACAGGTATTTGTGGACTAGTGTTGTGGCTGCTGAATTGGCCACACTTGCTTTCTATGTGTTTACTGGGTACAAGTTTAAGCCTGAGGCTCATAATCCTTACTTTGCAATCGATGATGATGAGGAGGAAGCTGCTGTTGAGCAATTGAAGCTTGAGGATGAGTTTGAACTCTAATGGATTCGTGTCGTAGTTGTAAACATGTTTGCATTCATAGTACAAGGTATAGTGATCCAATTCGATTGCAGCTCTAGACTTGGTTACTGATGTGAATGTTTGTTCCTTCAGTGTAGATGATAGTTAAGCATAGTGATTTTTCCCCCAGCCCCTTATAGTTGAATATGTTTAGGTATTATTACGCATTGTCCATTCATATTGTCATGTTGTTATGGACGATGGTGACTTTGCTTTGATCTGCTTAAAGGATACTATTTTACATAAATGTCATAAGCATACAATGACTTGTATCTCTTATGCACAATGCTGTGTTAGTTTTGATTGTATACACTTCTCTACTCTGGTGCTATTGTGGTAAAGTTTTGTTAGTCTTGTTTATCATATGCCAGTTGCAGAATATCTTTATTGAGTTCACATATTCTGATAATTATTGACGTGATTGAAGTTAATTTATTTGGTAAATACTAAACTTTCATCATCCCCTGCCTATCTCTGTTATTTCTCTTATGTATTTTCTGGTTCATAATTGCTCTGTATCTTGTTTACCTATGTACTTGTATTAGTTTGGATTCTGATGTTGCTGGGGCGTGATTGTGGGTGAATTACGTACTGAAGGTTGTTTGGCTGGGGAAGTTGGTCCTTGTCTGATTTGATCGCATTATGGCTTAATTTAGTCAGCTAGTCTAGTTTCCAATGGTGTAGAATGTGTTAATCTTGTGAATCCTCTATACTTAATGGCTTGAGGATGTGATAAAATATATGAAGTATATTATTTGCAACCATTCATTGCCAAAAATTCAACTTTACTGTTGAAGGACGCACTAGTTGCACTCCTAGCTTGTTTAGATGTGGCTCGTAAAGAACTAATCTTGTTGCATGATGTTCATATTCGTACAGGATGTCATGTCCCATACTGCTTAGATTTGTACACTTCCCTCTTTTCCCCCTAGGCTTGTGTGTTTTTGTGGGAAAGACTTGGTGACATCTTGGAATGGTTTGTACCAACAAAGCCAGTTTATGACCTGACCAGATAGCTATTGGTTCTTATTTGCTCCTGTAGCTTGTCTAAAGTAAAGGTCTTAAAGTGTGAGCATTAGCTTGCAGTGCTTGATTTTAGGTTCTTTTGAGCCCGCTTATTCAACTTATTGCCATTAAGTGTGTGCGGCATTCAACTTTACTGGGATGGAGTTTGTCTTAATATTCTCATTGTGACAGGGAAAATTTAGTGTAGCTAGTTGCTGACTCGATACAGGGCATTGAGTATTGAATGTGTCAATTTAGTTACTTGGTGTGATAATCAATTAAGAATATGTAGAGGGAGGTTTTTGAGGTAAGATCCTTTTAGTTTGGTGTCACCAGAGTATTAGCAGCATCTTATTAGGTCATGTACTCAATAATGATTTTACATGTATTGGATCCCTGTTCTTCATCCCGGGTTTTCTGTTGAAGATTTTGGCAGGAAGCAAAGGTTTCAAGATTTGAGTGGTCAAAGCAAATTGTTTCAAAACTATATTATGTTCCATTGTATAATTCATGTGAAAGCAATACGCGATACAAGGCAGTGTGCATGGCTTGTCTGAATTATGCTATCAAAACCATCGTTTCTGCTAAATGTTGCAGTTTTGTTATTGGCTCCTTGTGAACAGGAAGCCTTAGATCATTTTCTATAAGTTTTGGTTTCACAAAATTAAGACTATGTTGAAGGTTATACAGTAACATGTTGCTGTTGAGATTCTACAAAAGGAGGGCAGCTTGTGCCTTGTATTGATGAAAATGGCTCCAAGGCAGTTTTTGTCCATTATCTTAAGAAGTTAAGATTCAAAACAGATGGTTTAATGTTATTTGCACATTTAGTTATGCAGATTGCCTTTGTGTAAATCAAGTTGTCACATTTACAAATTAGACTATCAACATCACAATTGCGCTCGAACACATAGAGTAATATAAGCCCCTAATTTTGTAAGTCCCTAAATTAAACATCACGCACATGTCTAAAAATCGTATGTAGTCCGTTCAAAAAAAAAAAAAAAAAAGAATCGTATGTAGCTGAACACCGTACATGTACATGAGGATTGATGTCATCGGGGTTTTGCAACTAGTGTGCTGTTCACCCGATTGCCGATTGTATCAAATAACTTCTATTCAAAGTAGAAGGAAAAGCAAGAATTTCATAAATTCTACATTTCTTTGTTATATTGGGTAACAAGGTTTTCCAAGGAATTAACTCTTTGGAAGAAAATTCATTGGATGATTAATGAAGTTAGATTATAAATCTATGTAGGTCGAATTAATCACAAAAACGTAAGGATGATGATTACACAATAAAGATATATAGGTCATGTTATTTTTATTTAAAGTATTCTAAAACATAATTACCTGTAGAAAGAAATATGGTTACTTTTAATTTCCACATAGCTATCCAAGAAGGATTTGTACCAAACCCAATTTTGACTTGACAACGGTTTTACGGGTCTTCCATTCACTACAATTATTTTTTAAAAATAATGTTCACTATTTTAAGGTATAATTGATTATTCAACATAGGTGGCGTGGTTTGAAATCGGGATTGAATGCAAGATGGTATGGCTTCTTTGTGAGATTATAAGCCCCCATACTTTGTGTGTTTTGTGTTGAAAACGGTTCTGGACCACACCCGTAATCAAGAGAGAGAGAGAGTCCAATTTACAAGTATAATGAGGCTCCATACCAAAATTATATGACAAAAAGAGAAATAGCCTCTTAACCTTATAAAGTGAACACGACTTTCGTGTTACTTCAATGTGAGGTACATTTTTCAATGCTTTTTACAGTCTTTTAATATAGACAACACTTTCATTCGCATGTGGCTTGTTCATGGACTCAACTAACACTCTTCTTCACATTTGAGTTGTCTATTATATTGGCTCAGATTATTATTATTTATTAAGTTCAACACAGACTCTTATAATATAATAATTAGGTCTAAACCGCAACTGCCACAACCCACAAGTGAGTCTGGATCACAAGGAGTTTTAGGAAATTGATTTTGGCACACCCTTTATTGATTTTGGCACACCTCTATATATGAGAAGAACATAGAAAACTGTGCTCTCGCATAGGGATGTGCCAAAATCATTTTCTGGAGTTTTACTATTATTTGTCAAGTAAAAGTCAATAAGAAATTAGGAAAATTTGCAAATTGCAGCCATTTAAAGTTCGTATTTTGCAAATTGCAGCCATTTTAAAAAAAATTGCAAATTGCAGCCCAAAAGTTCATATAAATTGTAAATTGCAGCCTGATTCATCTTTTTCATCGGTTTACAAGTTGAAAAATCTTCGATTAAAGTTTCAGGGGCTATTTTAGCCCTTAAGGATCCGATTTGAGCTCGGAATAAGCAAAAAAAATACCGCAAGTATCTCGTTTTGTGAAACAAAAATATATCGATTTGTGGGAAACTGTAAATATGAAACACTTACGTTATTTTTTTGCTAATTCTGAGCTCAATTCGGGGTCCTAAGGAATATAATGACCCCTACAACATTAATCAAAGATTTTTCAACATGTAAACCGGTGAAAAAATTGAATCGGACTGCAATTTACAATTTATACGAACTTTTGGGTTGCAATTTGCAAAAAAAAAAAATTTAAATGGCTGCAATTTGCAAATTTTCCAAAAAATTATCTAGAGATTTTTTATTCCCATGTGTCCTAATCTCCTAACTCAGTTGTGACAAAACTGAGTGCTTGACTGCTAGAAAAAATAAAAAGTGATGTACTTGTTTAATTGATTAATGTAGGAGTCTAGGACTATCTTAGCATTTTCTTTAACTATATTGATAAGCCTAAGTGCACTGAAAAGTAATACATTAAAATAAACTTAGCAAAGGTACTTTAAATGTAATTAGCGATCGGTTCATTGTTAAACTGTACATAGTCTCTAAAGACTACTACAATAGTGAAAGTCAAATTTTTTACAATTTTCATTTTTTAAAATTAATCTTTTATTTTATTTTTTTGTTTCTATGAAAAGTTATGTGCTATATATATCTAGAATTTCTTGCTTAATTCATTTCTCACCATTTCTTCCACTATCTTTTTATATTAGCTTCTTACATTCTTAGCTTGTTGTCTTTTCATTTCTAATATTCCTTAAAAAAAAATGGGGTTTAGCCTAAATTACAAAGCTATCATACTTCCTTTGATAATGATGTTGTTATTTGTAATTGGCTATGGTCAAAAAATCAACTCTAGAGCAACCTATTTTGGTCAAGCAAATCCAAGTATGCCTTCTTGTTTGAGTTGTTTCTCTATGTTTTAGTAGCATGCATGGTATCTTAACTTGCATATTGAGTGATGTACGTTTCTTCTTCTTCTTCTTCTTCTTCTTCTTCTTCTTCTTCTTCTTCTTCTTCTTCTTCTTCTTCGACCTCTACTGTAGTTATGCTTATGTATATATGTGTTACGTAGTGACTAACTATTTCAATGCATGTATGCTAAATTAAAGGGCAATTATATGGGTAGCTTTATTTGATGGTTACATTTAATAAGCATTATATGCATATTCTGAAACGATGTATATTTGCAATTCTTCATAAAAACACGGAAGAACCGACGTAATTAATATTTTATTTTGTACTTCGTATATTAGCTTCTTAATTTTTTATTTAAGGCATGTTCACTTCAGCTTAATTTCAGTTCAATTCAGCTCTGAAATGTATAGTTCAGCTCCAATCAGTTCAGTTCATCTCCTAATTTCCTTCTCTTACAAAATATTCATTTCAGCTCTATTCAGTTCACTTCAACTCTAATCAGTTTAGTTCACTTCAGATCCAATCAGTTCAGTTCAGTAAATATGAACAGACCCTTAGTAAGTAGCCCTTACTGCTATACTATAAGTTTATTAATTCTTACGATATCCTATAGGCTAATCTAAAATCTTAATTATCACTCTTTGAAGTCCATATCAATTACTTAATAATCTTCAAACTAATGCTTTTGTAGGATTAATTAAAATATTAAATTTTCTTTTCTTTAGTAAATAAAGCATAAACTTTATGCTTATGTTTAACTGTTCATTTGATAATTGTATACTTAATTATGACATGACTGGTTATTGACTACGTGAGTGGCTGAAAACATAATTGATATTATGGACTTAATTGCATCTATCAGATGGAGCATGTGGATATGGAGATTATGGGAGAACTGCTAATAATGGTGATGTAGCTGGTGTGTACAGACCTTACCAAAACGGCATTGGATGCGGTGCTTGCTACCAGGTACTCCTTCCAATTTATAATATATTAATAATGTTCGTCAATTTGACTTTTTTTTTTAGCGAATTTTAATTTATATATTTGATCATTAATGATAGAGTATAAAACATAATCTTGTGCTCAACCATCCGCTTAGATAGTTAAGAGTCTTGAGATCTAGGAGTATGTTTTGCATGCAAGAATATGTTTTATACTCTATCAATAAATTAATATTTTTTAATAATTACTAGGTAAAGTGCAAGACAGGAGAATGCACACAAGATGGGGTGGTGGTGGTGGCAACAGATTTTGGGATGGGCGATAGGACAGATTTCCTATTTCCGGCCAAGACCTACGCTAAGATGGCCCAACCCGGGTTAGAAGCCGAGCTGCTCTCATACGGCGTCGTTAACATCGATTACCACCGAGTCCCTTGCACCTTCGGTGGTTCAAACTTCATTGTTAACATACATGAAGCCTCCAGATACCCTAACTACTTTGCCATTATTATCACCTATAATCCTTCTCTCTATGACATTGTTAGAATTGAAGTTTGGCAGGTTTGTTTATTCCTTCCTTTTATCTATCACCTATAATGTAGTCTCTATGACGCATACACACCACATGTGTGGAATAACATATCATGATAAAGTTATGAGAAAGAGAATATTAAAAGCTTTGAGAGTAAAAGAGAAAGCTTAATTATATTGATGCAATTCTTTAAGTATATATAGTACATTATTATTAATAATCAATAAAATACGACTAAATACATTTAACCAAGTATATTGTTAACTAAGAGTTAGCTTAGGAATATACTTTGATTATAAGCTTAAGGGAATAAATCAGGGGATTACACATATTATAAACCGTACTCCCTTTATTTTTTTTATTATTACTTGTTTCATTTCTCTATGTGCGACTTGGTAGGTACACTTACCACACAATACACTCATACAAAGTTACAAATAATTTGTTTATTGGGCTAAATTGGGCTTCATATTATTTGAAATGCAGGAGGAAACCCAAGAATGGAAACCCATGAGAAAGCCATTTGGAGCAGTTTGGGACCTGGAAAATCCACCAACAGTAAATGGAGGTTATAGAGTAAGATACTTGCTTCGAGCTAGCAACACTAATGCTGCCACGTGGGTGGAATCACCTACTCTTATTCCTGCTAATAATTCGCAGAAAGGAGCTGATTTTCAGCTTGCCATTAAACTATAATTGTAACTATTAGCCTTTTTTATTGGTCATCACCACTCTCATTTCTCTTTACTTATCTCATAAATTAGTCATTAAATAAGATTAACTCTCATTTCTCTTTACTTATCTCATAAATTAGTGATTAAATAAGATTATGGACCGTTACTTGAATTACAATTGTGTTGATTAATACTACTAGCTAGTACGTATTATTAAATTATTTATGCGTTAATAATGAATCCATATATTGGTTTTTTTTACTAAAAGTGAATTAATACGTTTACAAATTGTATACTTGTGATTTTGTGAAAAAACTAAATCAAAACTGGTTTGTTAAGAATCCGTTGCATTACTATTATTTTCAATTTTTTAAATAATATTTTCTCCGTTTTTTTAGTTGGCACCGTTTGACTTTTACACTATCCATACAACACACTTTGACTCGCTTTTGTGGTTTATAGATATGATAAAACATATTCATGTGAGATCTTGTTTGAATAGCTTCAATGTATATATTTTATTCATATCCAATTTTTATAATTTTACGATGTTGATAGTTAAAGAATATTAATCGTTAAAAATATGCGTTGGCAAGCGTGATAATAGAAAGGTGTCAACTAAAAAAAAAATAGAGAACGTATATAAATAAAGATTTTTTTGAAAAAAAGTAGGGTTTTATTATTTTTTTTTTTTTGAAAATTGAAAAAGTAGTTAAACTTATTAAAATGATTATTGTTCTGAAAACTGACAACAAAAAAGTCAAAATTTTAAAAATATACATCGAAGACAAATGCATACTAGGGCTACAAGCCTACAACTATATACCCTAGTAGATTGTGTTTTAAACTCTAATTTGCAAGAGAGGGATGTTGCACCATTACTAAATCATTTTTATGATTAGTGGTCAAGCGTTAAATACTACCACGTTCAGTTTAAGGTGAACCGTATAGAATTTCTGATCACTTTCCTTGGTTTATCATTATTTTCTCGATTTAATTAACCATCTTTTAAAATATCGAAAGATCATATAGTAATCATTATTCTCTAATTCTAGTCAAATACTTCGTAGTAATTTAATTAATCATTGTATGGATTTAGCTAGGGAAGGGTGAGTAGCATTGAAGTGGTAATTTCTGCCAATTGAGGGACACCCTGTATGTCACCTTGGTCAGGAATATGGTAGGCCTTTCGAATTTGGTCCCATTATGACCCCTGCTCACTACACACCAAGCTTTGACTGTTTTAAGTCTCAAGCATCTGAAAATCCTTGGTACATATTTTTGGTATGAATTTAAGAAAACAAATAAGATGAAGAAAGGGTAATGAATCTATTGTATCATCATAAGAATATATCACAAAAACTAGGGCTGGTAATTTCCGGACACTAACTTTACACCAAAATACTGCTCTCCTGATCAATTGAATTTTAAGGTGTGCGGTTATCAAATAAAGTTGTGCAAAAATCACTTCCCTAATATTAGTCATAATAAAGATTGTGAATAATGTCAAAAGTTAATTTATATCAATAAATAACAGTAGATTTATGTATTATTTTTTAAACTTTTGGCAAATAGTGATGAAACTTTTGTTATTAGTATTATTATAGCAGGAAGAGAGGCAATAATATTAGTGATTCCATTTTAAAGGTAATTGAATTTCATCAATTGAATTTGAAGTAGGAGTATAGGTGATTCAACCAAGATGATTCTAGTTTCAATATTTTACTTGAAGGATTGATTGATTAGTTGAGAGTTGGTGTATTTTATTTCAATCAATTAATACATGAAAGACTAAAATCACTAAAAGGGTGCCATATTTGAGTGCGTTATAGTCCGGACTAAGAGTATTAATTAGTAATTCAACAGATACCAATACACGTTACAGAATCATTTTTCTCATGTTTTTTTTTTTTTATACAAGTAGTATAATATAGCCTACATTAATTGGGTGTAGAACTCTAAATAGCAGGAAAGGAAAATGGCAGCGTCTATTTGAAGTTTATGTGCCCTTTTTTATTGGTTGGGACCACTTTTCTTCATAAGAAGGAGAGTAGGGAGGATGATGATGACTCATTGTATTCGATTGAAAATTGAGATTGGGAACAATCTTTCCCTTCAAAAGATTAGAAAATGGTAAATTCTTTTCTTAAAGAACAATGAAACTCTTAAGAATAATAGTAAGAGGTGGATCTAGGATTAAGCGGGGCACTATTAATTTTTTGAAAATGATAGGACATGTGTCACCCATGTCCTTATTAGATCAACCTATGATTATGCCATTATGAGAAGGAGACTGATTTCAATAGGGATGACAATCCAGTCCGGATCCGACCCTACTCCGCCTCGATCCGAGGTAAAAAATCTGCTGAGTCCGAGAAAAAAGTAATCTGAGTTCGATTCCGTCAAAATAATCCGACTTCAAGTCGGAGGAGGGTCGGAGTTGGATCGTACAAAAAATCCGAGAAAAAAATCCGATTCCGACAAATGTCCGACTACGACGGATTATCCGACTCTCCAATAGATCGTTGATTTTGGTGTGGGTCATGGCCTGGTGGCATTGGGTGTGGGTTATAAAGGCCCAAATAGCCCAATTTCTCAAAGTATATTGAATAATGGAAAAAACTCGGAGTCGGGTCGGATTGAAGTCGGAGTTGATGGTCGGATATTGAAGTCGGAATCGGAGTCTCGAAGTCGGATATCGGAGTCGGATTAGCCTCCGACTTCCTATAGGGTCGGATTCTGATTTAGCACAATCCACTCTGAGTCCGTTGCCATCCCTAGATTTCATAATTCATACATATACTAGGAACTAGGAAGTGCTTAATATATGTTTTTTGAAGGATGCTTGATACATATGTGTTTTATCTATGAGATGGAGTTAACAAATAACCACTATACTGTGAAAAGTACTTGACATCTATAACTTTGTCATGTACCGTGAAAATTAGTACCAAATTCATTTTCTTAATCAAATTTTGTAATTGGTTTATGCTCATAATGCATTGTAATTATTTGCCAATCCAATCTTATGCGAATGAATACAAAGAAAACAACGTTAGCTGAAAAACTGAACATGTTTAAATGTTTTTGCGGTACCTTAATTATACTCACGCACATGGATTGTCCTCACATTGAGTCTTACATTGTTTCAATCCTACTGTCTTACACTCTTACTAATGTGTGATGTCCATATAGATACACTTTGGTCAAACACCTAACATACTTGCAATAACGATGGTTTTAAAAATATAAGCATTGGACATCTTGCTACTCGAAATACCCTTATTCATCGAGGAGAATTCTGTTTCTAGAAACAAGATATAAACCAATTAAAGGTTTCAACCATGCATCAACTTAAATTTTAGTTTATATAAACTGTAAGATAAAATGAAGTACATTTAAGCATCAATTGCAAAATATATAAGCTTAGCTTAGGGCTTAAGTTTATTAAACATTATAGTTAGGATTATGAGGCATATTAATGAGACTTTGTCGTTTTGATGTTGTGGGTAATTAGAAGTTAGGCTCAAAACCTGTTTGTCAACAACTGCATGTCTGCATATAACTGCACAGTATATGGTCCAACCTCAAAGAAATCCAAAGTCTTGACTTAGATATGATGTTACATGGCATGCTATGTGACCAAGAAGACTATTAAGACATTATTATTCCCCACAATTTCGCCCAAGTGGAACCTAATCACAATTCACAATCAAGCGAATAATATGGTTTTACAGTATACCATAAATACTTTCGGCCATCTGATTTGGCTCGATAAATTTTATTACATCAATCACTATTATGAAAATGTTTTAATGAATTTCAGTCAAACCTAAATCATATTGGATAAGGATTAATAAGGAATATATTTAACTAATCTTTGTCAAAGAAATTGTACTCTGTATTAAATACTTCTTTTGTTCTTTATAAATTGCATAATGGAGTTTTTTTGTTTGTTAATGCACAATTGACATCATTAATATTTTTGAATTATCTTTTACAGAGTAGTAAAACTTAGATTGCCAATGAAGTACTTGTTAAAAGAACTAAATGGGTCTTGAACTACCCTAACTATTTTTGGGGTCTTTGCCCTCCTTGGTCAAGGCAGGTTTGAGGTTATAAAAAGAAACGATTGACTAACTCAAACCTCTAATAAAAATGTTTAATTGATCGAGAATAGAAAGCTCAAAAAACTAACTTGACAAAAAAAAAATCAAAATTCGAATAAATACTCCGTAATTTTTACTTTTCTATCCTAGAATCCGTCACATTTATTACTCCGTACCTTTTATCAAATTAAAACTCAGAAGAGGCCTCTTTCCAATTACTCTAATGAGTCTAACCTCTTATCATTTGCCATAAGTAAATTAGATTGTGGAATCATAGGTGTAAGTAATGAAAGAAAATAATCAAATAGCGGTGGCCTCTCTTTCTTTTGTCCACCTTGTTTATTATGAAGAAAAGGAGATATCAATACACTACCATGTGAGATGTGACCTTATTTTCTTTACCTTTTCTTCTTTTTATTTTATTTTATTTTCTAATTTTTTTTTATTTTTTAAAATTTTTCAATCACCCACCTTCTTAAATTCCTTGCTGTTCACAATTAATTCATGTCCCTACTTGTACAGAACTACTTCATGCCTTGCTTCCTTTTTTGTCAATACAATACATTTCCACATAAATGCAAAAAAAAAAGTTCCCTCTTTTACATAAATAAATACCCAACCAGAAAATATTTCTCCTCTTCCAAAAACAACAAAATTTAATACTCGATTAAATTATAAAATCAAATGTTATGTTGATGGCGATGATGCATAGCACGAGTGCCAACCTAGATGATCTTGATACTGATTTCCCCAGAAATCACATCATCAAATCTACCTGTCCAATTAGCTGGAAACTTTACCAAAATCCCTTTTTTATTCCCACTAATCCCATTATTACTAATTTTACCAGTAATAATAATACTGATATTAATCATATTATTAATAATGATTGCAATATTAGTCCCTTTACACTTAAACCCAAGCAACTTCAGCGCAAATACAGTGCTTCAGCAAAGTTCCTGCATCAGTCAGATCTCAAGATGAGTAATACTAAAACCCAGATTGCGGAATTGAAGGCAGAATTGGAGATGGAAAGAACACTCAGAAAGCGAATGCAGGGTTTGAACAAGAAGCTATCGAAAGAGCTTATTGATCAATCTCAGAGGAACAAAGTGTGTGTTGTTTGCGATGATCTAATGAAGGAGATTACGCGGCTGAAGGAAGAGATGCAGAAGATGAAGGCGGAAATGAACGAAGAGAGAAAAATGTTGAGAATGGCGGAAGTTTTAAGGGAGGAAAGAGTTCAGATGAAGCTTGCTGATGCACAGCTCTTTTGCCATCAGGAGTTTCTCAACGGTTTTTTACTGCAGCAACAGCAACAGCAGATCAAACCATGTTCGACAGATTCTGTTATACTTTCAAAGGAAATGGGGTCGTCTTTTGAGCATAATGGCTGTAGCAAGAATGGGAGTAATGTACAAAGGAAGGCGGCAGTGTCGTGTTTGTCGTCGTCGCCGGAAACTGAGAATCCGCATATTAAGCAAGGGATTAAAGGGTTTGTGGAGTTTCAAAGGGCGATTAAGGCGAAAAGCAATGGATGTAATGCTAATAACAATGGTACAAATAATGCTAATTATTATTGCAATAAACAGTTGAGAGATTTGGGTGGTTTCAGTAATAAGGTGGAGTGTCAGAAAGCACAACTTAGAGTTTTGTTCAAGCATAAGTTTTCAGTTCCATATTCTTCTCACCATGATCATAGTTTAATCCTCAGTTAAATTGAAAAGATTTTTGGGGTTGAAGATGAATGATGAATTTAAGGTCACTTTATTTTTCTTTTTCTTTTTCTTTTTTATGAGAAATTAGAGTTCTATTTTGTTTAATTTTTATAAAATTTTGTATGGAAGTAAGTGATAGAGTATATAATAATAATAATATGGTAAGTTGATTGTGTCCCTCTTTTTATTTTAGATTTGAATTTCAGAGATTTGTAGTTGTACCTGGGTCAAGTATTGACAAAATTTTCTGAAAACTAAGTTGCTTCAAAGTGTCGGTAAGTGAATTTATATGATCCAAATAGTGAGGGTTTCAAGTTTTAGTATAATGTTCGTATGATTGAATCTATTTGGCATTTGGCACATTTTAGCCTGGTGTATTTCATGCTCTGTCTCTTTGTTTGCACGCTTTCGAATTCCGATACATATAATCAGGACAATCGACACCAAGTAACAATAGTTTAGTTTACCTTGATTTATCAAATAAGCTTGACAAATTAAGTTAACTTTAGTATATAATTAAATAGATCATGTTTAGCAAAAATAGACTCATAAAGAGGTGTAACGTGTCATGACCAAAAATGTGGTTACTCGATTGACAAGGTGCCGAGTTTTGACACTCCTTAGTCCTTAGTTATTTGGTGCTCTACTTGTGAGGAAAATTAATTTTTGAGGTGTAAACATTACAATTTACACCCCTTTAACTTGTAGATAGACATTTCTTATACTACAAAAAAAAACAGTTTAGCTTGAATTTTGTAAACCCTTGCGTGAGAAATACGGAGTATCAATTTAGCAAAGGTAATGAACCTTTTTATCAATTACAAAAGACAAATCTTTCTTCAAAGTGTAGATTTTATTGTAAAATTAAGTGTTTCATTCAAAGGCTACAAAAATATCCTCCATAATGATAATGTGTTCGTATGATCGAAGTGAGATGGTGTGGTGTGACTTTTGTCACTGACTTTGGAAAGAATTCCAGCACAACCGAAATTATGCCTAAAAGAAGAAGAATGTGTTTAGCTCTTTTTAGATATATATAATGTGTATGTCATATACTCCTGATTTTCTCCACCGGGGGATGTACATGAATCACAAGGCAATATGAAAGGATGGAGAAAATGGAAGACGAATGTTCTTTTGAGCTTTTGGGCAGAGCAGATTTCAGTAGACCAGAGCAGAGTAGGACTAAGCTTCCACACACTGCGAAGCAGATTATAGCACATTTTAGCAAAGCAGAGCAGGGCAGAGCTTAGTAGAGCAGATTAGATTTTAGCTGAGTAGAACAGAACAAAGCATGACAAATAAGAGCAGAGTAGCTCTAATGAACATGGCCGGAGAGATTAATCAGAAATTAAGAGAATTAACCAACCCCTAAACATCTCATTAAGAAAAGAGTGAAGTGAAGGTTACAAAGGCCCGAATAAAAACAACAAGAATGCCAAGGGAATAAACGTGGAAAAAGTCTACTCCACAACTCATCCATGGACAAACACAACCTACTTGTACAATAAACTGATCATATTCTTGAAAAGCCATAAACCAACCGACTTTTACTCTCTCTTTAGTTTAACAAATTTGGCAGAAGAAAAATAAAAAATAAAAAAAATAGATTTGGCTTATTATAAAAGAAAATTGATGTTTTCTAAATAAATTTAAGTTAGCGTTTATCAAGTAAAATTTTGATAAAATATTACTGTATTTTAAAATCCTACGAGTTTGTATTGCTCAATTTACAAATAAAGAATAAAAACATCCAGGTGGGCACATGTGTGGGAGTTGTGAACTTGTGATAGTTGGGTCAGCAAAAAAATGGGCCAAAAACACCGTGATCCAACTAAGTAGCCCATGAGAAGGACGAGGACACTTGAATGTTGTTGATTCATTCGTTTTTATAATGTTGAGCACGTGTAAAAAGTTTTCGAGTTGAGTCGAGCATCTCTTCACTCGTAATCGACTCGTTCGATAAGCACCCTACTCTGCAATGTGTTATCGGCCTTTATACCCTTACGCTAGAATTAAGGTCTCAATATCAGTTAGAAAATGTTGTTAAAATACTTCTCTTTGTTAAATTTAGCCCTTGCTCCTAAACACAATGGCGACAATGCCCTCAAATTAGTCAAATAGCCACATTTTCACTTCTTTCTCCCAACGAAATTACTCACCCCATTTCAAATTTAACAAGTACGTACTAGCCAAGTGGACATACAAATCACTATAATTACTATGATGTAAGCCTTTAATCTTATGTCCTTAGAGCCCCATTATTGGTGAACAAAAAAAAATGGTTCATGGGTCACTATCACCATTTCTCTCTCATCCACATCAACCCAACAAACCATTTACAATATTCACTCTTAACAATAAACACTAAACAATGGTTCATCATCAATACTCCCTACCCCACCTTATTTTATTTTTGTAAATATAATCTTTTTGTTTCATAATTATAATTTATTAACCGATGTCAATGTAATTAATTGACGTATTTAATATTTTAATCGTGATTACTAAATAAGAAATTATCGCGTTTTTTTATCAGCTTTTTAAAAAATTAATTCTTGTGATTAATATTTTTTTAACAACAACGCGGCTAATTTTAATTAACATAAAAAAAAAGGAGGTACAAATCGTGATTACAGTTCTACAACTATAATCTAGTACATTTTATTTAAAAAAAAAAACACAACTACACATCGTTTTGTAAGATGTCCTTAGGGATAACCATTTGTTGTAAACCTAGTTGCCTAAGTTTTCGTTGTTACCAAATTTATTCCATATATGTTCGACCAAGTCGTTTTTTAGCTGCAAATGAGTCTGTTGATCCTCAATCTCTGTTCTACGAGACAAGTATAAGCCGATATCCACAATACGATCAGTACGGTACTCGGTAGTGTCCTCATTAGCGTTCCCTCCAGCATTCATAAACTCATTGGTATTAACGTTATTTTGATACGTCTCTCGTTTATCTTCAACGATCATATTATGTATTATGATGCAGGCGAGCATGATATTGTGGAGTATGTCGGTATCCCACGCCAAAGACGGCTTTTTAATAATGGCAAAACGAGCTTTTTAATAATAATAATAATAATAATAATAATAACAATAACAACGATGATAATAATAATAATAATAACAACGATAATAATAATAATAATAATAACGATAATAATAATAATAATAATAACGATAATAATAAAAATAATAATAATAATAATAATAACGATAATAATAAAAACAATAATAATAATAATAATAATATTAATAATAATATTAATGATAATAATTAAAAATAATAATAACAATAATAATATTAATATTGGTATAAATAATAATAATAATATTGGTAATTATAGAGGGGATTTTTGAAGAGAAAAATATAGTAGAAAAAAATGAATTTTGAAAGTTGAAAAAAATATATCAATATGGGTGTCTATTTATAGAGGGGAAAAAAATAGAGTCGTTGGTAATTTTTTTTTTTTTTTATTTGTATTTTGTAAAATATATCCGTTGCAAAATTACAACGGATATATTTAAAACAGTGCACACGTGTCAAGCAGCGGCTGGGCCAAGTGGCGCGCTCCCAGCCGCTGATTTCTATTTTTTTTTCTGAGCTTCAACAGCAAAACGACGTCGTTTTGCTATAATACCAGTCCAAAATATTGGTGGGGCCCACAGCGAATTAATTCATGGAAATGCTTGCTCCTGCAATCGAACCCATGACCACTCAACATGAACCATTAAAGGTTTGCCATTAAGCCACCACTTTATTTGTTTATTCATTGTGAACAATTAAATAATTCACCCTTAAAGATGCCCTTAGTTCCTTACATAAAGTATATACATGCTATATATTGCTGCGAGATAATTAACAAATGACCTAAGGGCTAAGGCTATCCATAAGTTAGCTAGGCTATACGCCTATACTTGCATAGTTGCATGTACCTTATTTCACGCAATTATTAATTATTCTTGTTAGAGTCGTAATTCGTAAACATCAAGATTATCGTGATTATGTGACATAATTTCTGCCACTAGACTAAAACTATTCAGTAAAATGGTTAGAAACTTAGAGGTAGAGGCGTAGAGCCGTAGAGTGCATTGTAACGTAGTAGTACACTAGTACTCCTTAGTACGTAGTACGAGTACATTACTAGGGTGGTTTTGCCTTTTGGGCATGTGCATGATGGGCAATCGTATAGTGCCTCCAAGTGAAAGGGTCCTAAGACTTGATATTTTTATTACTCCCTCCGCCCACGATTATCTGCACCAAACGTCCTTTTTGCGGATTCCTAGGCAAAACTTTTAGTGGAGTTTAATTAAGTTTAGGTGGATTTAATTAAGTTGTAAAAATGAAAGAAATAGGAGAGAGAAAGTGGGCCTATATGTTTAAGTTTGTTAGTGGGTAAAGTGAGTGGGAAATAGGAGAGAGAAAGTGGTCTCATATGTTTAAGATGGTTTTTTTTACACTTTAAAATTTACTAAAAGAGGAAAGATAAAAAAATTATTACACATGATAGAGAGCACCCATTTATGACAAATGTTGCAGATAATTGCGGGCGGAGGAAGTATATGAAGTATCTTATAAAACTATATACGTATGAAGTACATAAATTGTTGATGATCAATGATTTAATATCAAATAAATTTTATTTGAAAGATTATAATATCAATTTTATCATAACATGAATTTAGTAATGTAGTAAAATAATTTTGTTACTCTGTAATAAATATCATAAGCGTATCTTTAGAACAATGATTTAGGGTCCAAAAATTACAAACTGGTCCTTTGTTATTGTAAGCTAGTAGTATTGGTATCCCCAATAGTCTGTTCTCTTTAAATTATTTTCAATTAAGTTTAGCTCATTTCAATCAATCAGATATACCCCAACTCTATACATTCCATACGATGGAGTATGGACGTGTGGACTATGAAGTACTCCGTATATAACATTAATCCTTTAAAGGTTGCTCCATAACTCTCTTAATAAGATTATTAATGAATTGAGCTGAGCAGAACTTATTGGAGCTGAACTGAATTAAATATTTAATGAGAGAAGAAAATTAAAAAATAAAATGAACTAAACTTATTAGAGTTGAACAGAATTGAAAATAAGTTGAAGAGAACAAGTTCGAAGTACTTAGCACCGAGTATTTTTTTACTCGTATTTATGGCACAAGATAAATTAAATGAAAGTGATGTCGAAAAGAGTAAAGCTAGATAGATAAATAATGCTAGTGCCTAATGTCAAATGCCTAGGAAGCAATGTAGCATACATGCACTAGCAACTTAACGGCGTAACTCAAGTGGTGGCAGTGGCGACGACTGACGATACAATGAGACGGTGACCGTTAGTCAATATATAATAGAGATACATAGATAGATGTGACTTTAGACTTTTTTAGTAGGGTACGGTTATTTTTAGACTTTGCTTTTCAACCCTGCCTACTCTTTTATTACTGTCTTTTTGTCAGAATTTCAATGCTTTACAGTTTTACTCCACCAATTATATATTCAAAGTCGAAGTCAGCCTCATACGAGTAGTGATCAAGTGAGTATGTTACTAAGTACGGAGTATTTTAATTTAATACGACTTGTATTTGACCTTTCATGCATTCTACTCGTAGAGTCGTAGCATCTCCTCCACAGGGCGTAATTCTTGCTTGCTCACCTGCCTACGTGGCCGGATACCAGCTCATTGCTGCCATGGCACCATCATTATTCACCCTCGACTCATGGTCTTATTACAACACGACTTGCACGAGTCCGACATGACATAAAATTTATAAAATTATAATAACATGATTAAGAAATTATAGAGGCTTTAACTTAACAACATTGTACGTGAGTTGTACCATATTGTAGGATACATTCTTGAATATAAGTATTTAGCTCGTGGGAATTATGTATAAGCTATGCTTGATACTTGATAGTGGTTAATTTGACATTTATATTGCTCAAAAGTTGTTAATTACCCTAAAATTGATAAATGGATTTCCAAATGGATTTTTTTTTTTTTTAGTTTCTCTAAAGCACATGCATGATCTTTATTATTTTATTTTTATTTACAGTATAGTATATTATTTTAGCAAATAACTTTTATTGCATCATTATGGGAATTAATGAAATTCCTCTTAAAACATTATGTAACATTCAATTAATTGAGTTATTGAGATTATAATGCAAAACCATGTTCTCAAATAAGTACACTGGTTGGCAGTATAATTTATGTAATTTGTTAAAAATTTGACATTCCATCTTTAGATGGACAATATCATAAATTCCCTTGACAAAGGATATCATAATAGGCTCATAGATAGCCTATTGTCTTTAATTAACATCACTTTTCCTTAACTCCTAAGCCTATGTGGGCTAAACATTAAACCTCATACTTCCTTTGATTTTTACTCCATTGTTTCACACTTTTATATCATATTTATAAAAGAATTCAATCGCCAACACAGATACTGATCTAATTAATAATTATATATATATATATAAAAAAAAATAGTTAATCATTTGATAAAATACAATTAAATGAATCTCACAAGACAAGATTTTTCCTACATTATGAATCATAGGAGTCAAAATAAATCATGTGACTAAAAAAAGAACAAAAAAGTACTCCATATCATATATGATATACCCTATGAAACTAATACGGAATAATAAAAGAGTTAGGGCCTGCTATGTTCAGTTTAACTTTAGTTCAATCAGTTCAACTCCAATCAGTTCAATTTCTAATTTTCTTCTCGCATAAACAATTCATTTTAGCTCTTTTTAGTTTAGTTTAGTTTAATTCACTTCAGCCCCAATCATTTTATTCAATTATTTTCAGTAAATCAGAACAGACCCTTAAAGAGTAGTACTAGTATCAAAATAAATGTAATTAATTATGATGGATACTCATATATAGAACATAGAAGGGAGTAAGAAATGACGTTAGAAAAAACCAAAGAGTAGTACTCCGTAATAGTATTGTCGAGGGGAAGAAAACAAAAGAGAAATAAAGGGGTTTGTCTTGAGGTGAAAAATATCAAGAGCATAAAAAAATAAATAAAAGTGTTAATAGGAAGTAATTAAATGAGGAGATAAGAGAAAGGCAAAAAGTAGGAAAGTGATGTGAAATGCTTGGTTAATGCAAACATCCAATAATATTAAGCGGCTATTGAGAGAGTATAGAGAAGATGAGGTATAAAGGACATCTTTAAACGGTGAGTTTTGGCCCTTTCGAGTTTTAACCAACGACGTAATTACCTAAGCCGTGAACAAGGACGACTACTACTTCAAGACTTCAAGTGGTGCCAAGTTTTGACTCCTTCTTACAAATTAGCTTTCCTCCAAACAAAGGTAAAAACAACCATTTATTATTGAGTACTTGGTATGTTTTTGTCCTATTCAAAGTATGAGTAGTATAGGTTATACAAATTGATTTCAGCATAGATAAGTAGGGTTATTTAAAGCCTGTTGTTTTTAGCTTATTTTCAGTTTATTTCAGCTTCAATAACTTCAATTTTGTTCAGTTTTTATTTTAATTTCCTTCTCTCATAGAATATTCACTTTACTTTAGATTAGTTCAGTTTTAATAAGTTCAATTCAGTCAATCAGAGCAGACTCTTAAACTAATAAAGTTTGATTTAAGTTTTTAATCGGTCTATTATAAGGAGTGATGAGTAAAGACAAGAAATAATAAAATTTACTTCATTAAGCAGTACTCATAGTAAATTAGAATTTATATATAGACAAAAGAATACATTACTAGTAGACATTAATCACATTATTACTTTTGAATTATATGACAGTGAATCGTGATCAATTATGATAGATTTCAACATCACTCCAAATGTCATATTCATTAATGAACACTAAATTGAAGGCATATTTTTTAAAAAAATCAAGAAAATAAAACAAGTAAATAATGATTTAGACTCATTAAATAAAATTCCGTTTAAATATATAAAGTATTCAAAATAACTCAAATTAAATGAACAACCGATTACACATATTCGACTAAAGTGACACCGATCATTATATTCATAGGAGTAGCAATTCTTAATTTAGTGAATGTATGATCATCCCCAAGGCCCCCAACCTCAAATTAAAAATTGAGAATGTGTTCATCAAGTCCAACTCCAAAGCTAAAACTCAAAATTGACACAATTGACTACGGGTCTATTTAGTTTAGCCTCAATTAATTCACTTTACTTCACTTCCTAATTTCCTTTTCTCATAAACAATTCATTTCACCTCTACTTAGTTCAGCTCCAATTAGGGGTCGTTTGGTTCGCACGGGGTAATGGGAAAGGGAATAGAATAAAACCCTTTCTACGTAGTATGTTGTTTGTTTTACAAAACAAAGGAATCACCATCATTCCACCACCTGCACCACCACCACCACACAACCCCTCTTCCCCAGCCATTCCACCAGCCACCACCTCACTGACCCTCGCCGCCCAATTTCGCACCTCCCCCACCCTCTCGCCGCCCATTTTCGCATCTTCCCACCCCTCGCCGCCCCATATCACACCTCCCCCACCCACTGTCGCCAGATATCGTACCTCCCCCACCACTCGTCGCTCAATTTCGCATCTCCCCCACCCCCTCGCCGCCCGATTTCGCATCTTCCCACCATCGTCGCTCGATTTTGCTGGCTTGTTTGGGTTTGTGTGGCTGGGTTTGCGTGTCGGAATCTTGGGCGGCGGATTGGTTGGGTTTGCGTGGCTGACTTGGGTGGGAGGATGATTTTCAAGGGTTTTGGCGAGGGGAGGGGGAGGTGCAACTGATTCCGGCGAGGGGAGGGGGAGGCGCAACGGATTCCGGGAAGGGGGAGGTGCGACGCGTTCCGGCGAGGGGAGGGGGAGGTGTGACGAGTTCCGGCGAGGTGCCTTGGCGGTGGGCGTGACTGGGTAAGGTAGCAGTTGGTGATGTAGTGGTGGCTGGGGAAAGGGAATGCCAAAGTCTAGGGGGGGTGGGGAATCAATATAGAAGGATTTTGGGTAAACTCATAAATGAAAATGGGTAAAGGAAATGAAAAAAATGGCAAACAAACAACAACAAAGGGAATGAGCCATCTTCATTCTTTTTCCCTTTGATTATTAACTCCAACCAAACGACCCCTTAGGTTTAATTCAATTAAGTTATTTTCAGTAAATCGGAACATACCGTAATTGAGTACTTATATTAATTTTTTCAAAATCAATTACTCATTTTGAAAAAGAAAAGAAAAAAGAAGATGAATTTATCCGAATAGCGAGGTGTGTAGTGAGGACAATGACACTAGACTACTAAACCTCTCTGCTCTAAAACACAAACACACACACTTACTTTCGTTGTTTCTCTCTCCTTCACGCAGTGCATCGTTTACTAATTTTGTCTGTTTCCACACCACTCACTCCACTTACTAACATCAATGTTGGAACCATAGGAAGCATAAACCCACATACCACCTTCATCTTCAAACATCTCAATTCTACTTTAAAAAAACACAAATAAACACCATTTTTAATATCATACTGTATTATTATTATGCAAATTAGCTTAATCCAAATAAACAAACAAATCTTAGTTGCTTACTTTGGCGGCCACCGCTTCTTCTTCCACCCCCTTCTCTCTCCAATATAACAACAAACTAAGCTCTGTCTCATTTTACTTGGAATTTTAACATCAGAAATACTCTGAAACTATAATAATTCTTTCTTTTGGATTTCTGATTCTTCTTTTACAAAATGGCAAGTGGAAATCGAACTAGCGTGTATGGAAATTGGGAATTCGACAAAGGTGATGTTAATTTAGACTATTGTGATGTTGGGTTAGGCTTAAAAATTCCATGGCTCCAACAACAGCAGCAACAACCGCAGTCGCAACAACAACAGAGACAACAACAACAGCATCTTCAGCAGCAGCAGCAGCAACAACAACACTGTGTTGTTCCGTGGCTTCAAACACGCCAAATTCACAATCATACCGAAGATAACAGGAGTCCTAGTCCTACAATTTCCGGGTTTTCTTCGGTTTCGCGATTTGGTAACTATGTTTTTACGTAATTTGTTAATTTAAAACATCGCCCTGAGAAATCGGGCGATGCTGAATTATTTCAGAAGGATGAATTATGTAAATAATAAATTATCGGTGTTTTTTTTGTTGCTGTTGTTGTTCAGGAGATGGAGGAAGAGTGACATTTACAGCAATACAAAGACAAGAATTAGAGAGACAAACAATCATATATAAATATATGATGGCTGCTATGCCTGTACCTCCTGAACTCCTCATTCCTCTGTCTAAATACCCTTCTATTTCAACTTCTACTATCACTACTACATCATCACCCTCTGGTAAATAATTAATCAATTAGTTTTACCTTTTAGTTACTACTTCCGTTTTAAATTATTTGCAATGATTAGACATTTTTAACTCACGCTTTATATCGGGTGGGTGATGCAGTAGGGAGGAAAGCAGGGGTGGAAATGCGATACGCGGGGGTGGGGCGAGGCGGGGGAGGAGATCCAGAGCCATGGAGGTGTAGAAGAACAGATGGGAAGAAATGGAGGTGTTCAAGGGATGTAGCACCTGAACAAAAGTATTGTGAAAGACATTCTCACAAAGGCCGTCCTTCTCGTTCAAGAAAGCCTGTGGAATCATCAACAACATCAGCAGCAACACTTCCTGTTACAACTACACCTTCTGTTTCTTCTTCTAATCCTATTATCTTTACCCCTTTTTCAATCCCTAAACCCTCTTCTCACTCCTTCGACTTGCCTTCTCCTACTCAATTCAACTCTTTTCCAAGGTATAATCTTTTTTCCTCTTTTTTTTTTTTTTTTTTTTTGTTCATTTTTCCTGTTTTATTGAATTTTCTGGATTTCATTTCTTATTGTTATTGATTGTATGAGGTTGAATTAGTACAGTTCATGTAATTAATGGTCATCATATTACACATGTTAGATATGGCTACATGAGTACGTGTCCAAGTGTCTGATTTGACAATTTGTAATACTGTATAGTGTCTTACATTCACGGGTTAGACATACACGGGTATTTGAGGTGAAATGAGAGTAATTAAAATGGGTCTATCAACTCTATTCATTTGGATTATATATTGGGAAATGGGAATTAATTAAGGAGGGGAGTAAATATTGCTACTTTGGAGTGTGTTATTTATGTGGTGGGGTGTAAGAGGATTTTGTTTTTTCACAAGTAAATGATGTTTGGTGATGAAGGTGGGGGATGATATTTTATTTCATATTTGTGGAGGGGGTTTAAGTAGGGATTTCTTTTGAGTGTTTGACTCTAAACTTTCCCTTTTGGTTAAAACAAAATTATGACTTTTTAAATTAGGTATCCAGATTGGTTCACATTGAAGGAAGTTGCACCAACTACTACTGCTTGTTTGTACCCTCAACAAATAGGAGGGGGTGACACAACAAGAACATCATCTATTGTTGAAGATCATAACCAAAGCTGCCTTCTTCCTAGGCCGTTTATCGATGCTTGGTCTTTAGGTGATCACGGCGATCCCAAGGATGGTTCGAATTCCATTGATAACACTAACACCTGCCCTACTCCATCCTCACCGCTCAATTCCATTTTGCCCCTCACATTGTCTATGTCTGCCAGTGTAGACCATGATCATGATAACTCTGAGGACAACACCAAAGACCATCCTGAAACAAGGCTGTCATCATCGTCCCATCATCATCAGCCGTTGAATTGGATGAACTCATGGATTGGTTCACCAGCTGCCCCTGGTGGTCCTTTGGCAGAGGCATTGTGTCTTGGGATATCCGGATCAGGAAATGGGAGAATGGCGAGTCATTCGGATGAATTGGTGTCACCTCATGGACATAGCACAAGCTCTAGTACCACCACCCTGGGATAGCAAAAAGTGGCATTCATCCTAGCTAGTGGTAACAATAATAGTGTTCACCTTAACATTGGTATATCATAAGATTATCATGCAATGTTTGGCTTTTTATTGCACATTCCACTAAATTGAGCACACTAGCTAGTAAGCAACAATCTGTTAATTCTTTGTAGGTTGGGGCAACTCTTTTTTGTAAGAGTTTTGGGTAATAGAAGATAGAAATGCACTTTTTAAGTAGCTCAAGTATTTTAAAAAGTTGTTTATATTTTTGTCATATTTTTTTAATTTTCTTTTTTAATTTACTTTCTGTCTTCTGTTTAACTTTTTCATGATCAGAAAAGATGTTAGGAAGATGGTTATTAGACAGTGGGAGATTCTGAAATGCAGATCATGTGTCACTTTCAGTATTTTTGGCCTAATTGTCTTTCTGTTACATATGTGATATGTCTATGCTGTGACCTTACTGTTCACCACATCATTCATTGACTAAGGATTTTTTTTAAATTTGGAAATTTGTTTTTACTACCCCATGTTCTCCTTCTCCACAGGGTTCAATTATGAGCTGGCTTAACTAAAAAAAAACTTGGCTTACTTGCATAATTTTACCTACTCGTAGACTAGATGTGTCAAAAATTGACCCAATTTGATAAAACTTGACTAATCTAATACGGAGTAGTGGTCAATCTAAAATTCCACTTAAAGGGCACAAAGAATTAGTATAACTCAAACACGGATTAGTCATTTATGAATTTTGAAAAGGTTTTGTAATACGAATATATATTTTCAACAAAACACCTATTTGTGGCTCTGTCTAATGTTTTTTTACTTTATTGAGACTTGTTATTTCCCTATTCTTTAGGTATAGTATGTTAGAGATAACAATAAATTAAAGAGTATCAGTTATGAATAGACAAAATCCAAATGCAGTAGTCATTGGAAGTATGTCTTTGAAACTAGTTGGTCTTGAACAGCTTGTTCAGCATTTGACAGCAGATAGTAATCAACTAGAGTGTACGCGTGCCAACATGCTTCATCTGTTGACAGAGTCGCGGCTAGAGTGACTCTATGGCTGCAGCTGAAGTTGTCTTGGAATTAAGAAGTGATCATCATTGGAATGGTGTGGTAAGGGCTTTTGATGCATCAAGGGATTATGATGAGATTATTGCTAAGCTGAGTTTTATTAACATAGTAGTTAAACGGAAAGATATTGAATCAGAAGTAGAGGTTTTAATTAGAGTAAAATTTTGATCTAATTTTCTGCAGCAATGTTAATAAAACAGTGGATTTAATCCTAGAAACCTAGTTAACAACATTAATCATCCAGTCAGATAAAAGATATGATCCCTTAATTCCCCTGGTTTATCTCTATTCGTTTAACTTAACCACCTTCTAAGATGACTTCTTGTTGAGGCTGGAGAAATTTCTCCTCCTGTAATATCTGTGTAAGATGAACAGGTAGTCGCTCTATCAATACGACTATACAAGCCTTCCTGAACACTTCTGAAGCTTGGACTTCTTAAGTTCTGGCTGAAAGAACTATAGTCAGTAGTGTAGATGTTCCCTGAATAATGTTGATCAGGATTAGGGAATGAGAGTCGTTTCTTTACTGATGATCCCCCTCGAACTTCTCTATCTGATGTAGAATGTCTCTGCCTGGGTGTACTCTGTGTCCGAGCTCTGGCCCTTGCTGATTCTGTGGCTGCCATGTAGTTTGGTGTTGTCGTACTAACACGTAAGCTAGGAGTGTTCACTGCTGAGTGGCTTTTGTATCCCTTATTGCATCGTGGACTTGCTGATTGAACCTGCTGTGGCCTTGTATCGCGTAGTGATGGGGTCATAGGGCGTGTAGTATATAAGCCTGGAGAGGCAACATGCAGGCTGTGTCTCCTATGCTGCTGTGATCGTTGAAAACTTGTTGGTGTGCTGAGGTGTGGTGGTAATGACTCCATTTCAACATTCTTTACTGCCTCTATTTTGTGTTTTGTTAGACTGATGTGATTCTCACTATACTCTTTAGAATCCAGCCACTGACTGAGCCATTCATTGTCCTTATTTTCCTGTTCCTTCTCGTCTTTTGGATATACTTTCCGGTCAAATCTTCGTATCTTGATGTAGATAGAAACATCAATGTGATCATTAGAACCATTAACAAATTATGCAAATGGAAGTTAGAAAACTTAGTTCTTCTCCCCATTTTGGAACATGACTAAACTTATTTTAGTTGTATATCAAGCTTGCATAGAGCCCTTTTTTAAACAAATTTAAGGTGAAAAGAACAAAGCACATACTTTATGTAAAGTGACAAACCTGTTGAGATAATGCAAAGGCAAGGGCTTGTTCGCGGCATAGAGATGCTTCCTTTTTGCTTTGAAACATGGCTTCAATATCCTCTATTGTGTATAAAGGGCTTTTGCATTGCTCTTCAATGCTATTTTCATCTCCAGACTGCAGCAAGTCAGGGTGCATAAAGGTGTCAAAATTCCGGTCTAGTTAGTCACAAGTCGAAAAGAAGGCACGAGCTTTGCATGCATATAAAGAGATGAGGGAGGGGGAGGGGGGTGGTGTTACCATTGGTTTTCTTTGACGGATATTTTTGTATTTGTCCCATAAGTTGTTGCTTTCAGCAAACATAGACTTTCGGGTTAGACCATGTGAAACCTTTGGTGAAGATTGATCACAGAGTTTAGCTTGCACACGAATCAGAGCTTGCATACATTTCAATGTCGTCTTTGCTTGCTTTCTTATGTTATGGCCTCTCACTAATGCCTGCAGCTTCACTATCCCCTTGAGCGCTCGCAGAGCTCGTCTTGCCTTCAGATAAGCAATTACTGTCAGTGGTGGAAGTAAATGGTATACTGAACAATGCTCACAAGTCACACAAACCTCTGATATGGCTTTAGTAACCACTGATTAGTAATTGGAATACATATTCAGTATATTCCAAAAATTAAATGACCTTGTTCATATCTGTTTGCATCTACTTCTGCTACTAGTTTACTATTACTAATCAATGTATTATAAAAAATTTGCGGTATATTGATCAGTTTTGACAAGTAAAAGTTTATCAACTGCATATAAGTAAAACAATAGCATGTCAGTAAATTTACTCCTCAGTTCTTATCCATGAGTAAAACCTGAGTAATGTATATACCAGGCATAAACAACATATCCTATTCATTTTCGAAAAGTACTACGTTGTACAAGCAAGTATCTTCATATAAGATTTTAAATCAGGTTTGATGCAAGGTTAAATATCAAGGATTTTCCTTATGAACAATACATAACTTTAAGCAAAGAATTACGGAGTACTAATTTCTGGAAGAATCTGTACATTTGTGATTTGTAGTCCTACAAATGCAGGGGCACAATGTGTATTGACAATAAACAGTACTGTTAAACAAAAGAAAAATAGATAGAGTATGTTACTTACTAGGTAGCCTCTAAAAACAGTCTGAATAATCAAAGCAGCATAGTATTCTCTAGCTAAATATGCAGGTATTATGTTCTGAACTCTAACAGCAGTTTTAGTAGTTGCCACAGCTGATTTTGCTGCTGCTATACTAGCTTCTGCCGCGGCTATTATGCGTCTGTGCTGATGGATCGAAATCGAGTCTGCTTGCACTTCTTTGCTACTCATATTAGCCTCATATTGTTGATTATGAGAAGAATTTTTCCTGAAAATCCATCTTCTTTTCTCTGTTTTCTGTGGACAGACATTCAGAAATTACAGCAGATTAGCAGGTGATGAGAGCTTCAGAAGACTGTTACTAAAACTACATTCAGAAAACATGCTTAATTAGAATCATCACCTTTTCCTCTTCTTCATCATCTCTTGCACATTCTTCTTTTCTCTTGCAGTTTTTCTTAGGAGATGCTTTCGTAGGAGATCGAAAAACCTTCTTGACCGCGGTAATCCAGGATGTACCACCTGCCTTCCCCATCCAGCTTGCATAAAACTTATGCAGCTAACTGAGCCAGGTTTCAGTATTTGAGAGGTAAATTTGATCTTACTATAATATGACTAACAAAGACATAATGTATATGTGTACGACTACAATAGAGTTAGAATTTATATATACTCGCCGTAGTAAGTAAGTAGTGTGAGTGTATGATGGTATTATACTCTTGACATTGAGTCATCATGTCAGTGAATCTTAAATTTGAGTATCTTGATATTGGGGAACATAAGTGTTAGTGATGGAGGAGAAAATAAGAAGGCACATAAGCCCACTAAAATAAAGCCATATTGGGAAACGTTAGTGTTAGGGTCCTTAGGGAATAGAGATGATATGGGGGTGAGAACTGAGAAGTACTATATGCAATATGCCATGCACAATCACCACCTCTTTCCCTCCAATCGAAATATTTTTCTACTCGGTATGTTGTTAGGGAAATACCTATCTTGTCCCTACATCTATCCTTATAATTCATCGGGTTGGAGAAGAAATCAATAACACTAAACAAAGTGAGTTCACCCGACCTAATTAGTAATTACCTGGTCGATCATGTATATGTTACAAATAAATTAGTATGTTAGCGACTCTTTATGCTTAACTAGGAGCAACAAAATCAAACTCGAGGTAGCCATTATATAAAAGTGAAATAGTCCAAAAGCTCATACGTAAGAGTCAAGAATCCTATGACTCACCCAAGAATTGAGTCGGACGGATCACTATTACTCAAACTATTAATATTACTTCTGTTACATAATAGTGGCATTGTTTTCGTTTTGTTTTATATACTAGTACATTAATTAATATCGGACATGCAAGCATTAACCCAAGAAATAGAGATAGATAAGAGGACTGAAGGAAGCAGGGAAATGCATAAGAAAACCATGTGAAATGTAAAAAGAAAATAAAGGCAATCACGTGGGTAAGAGTAATAAGAGTACAGACAAGTGAAAGACGAGAGAAGAAGAGGAGGGAGAAGTTAAGTGTTGGTTGGCTTATCTGCTATTGGGATGTGCAACTTTCACTTAAGATACTTACTACCCAAATTCATCAATATTGCTGCTACTCAAAATTTTACATATAAATATCATATATTATAATATAATTTTAATTTAAGGGTATTGAGAGTTTAGAGACCTCGAAGACTGCCATTTTAATTTAAGTGGTAATTTTTTTGATGAGGAACTTGTTTCTGGGTACAAGAGACCTCTCTGCCAATTTTTGCCGTTAGACTGGTCAAACTGTCACTTTTTTTTTTAATTACTAATCATATTATATACTTGTACATGCATGTATATATAATTGTATACAGTATATACTCCGTAAGTCCGTATACATTAAATTAAAATGATACTTTTGTAGTTTAATGCAATTGATGATTTATATAGAGTGCGGGATCTGAACGCATAAATAAGAATATAAATGTTTCTGAAATGATATATTATGGTGTTTGATCAACAGCTTCTGCTTGCGTAACCATGTGGTTTGGACCATTGTCTGTTGCCTAGACATGGTTTCAGTTCTATTGAACACAATTTTTGGCATGCTTGATTTAACTTTATTGCTTACTTGTTTTTTTGTAATTAGAAGAATCACTAGTTGTCTTGCATTAAAGGAGGAGCGGGAGAACGATTAATGTATAAGATTGGTGGATATCTATTTATATAGGCGATGATCATTATGTTTGAAATTTTAAAATGATGTTAGATTTATACCAATTACGTGGTTGTCTTTTTAGTTATCGTGAAGTTTAAAATGCAATTTGGATGCATCCAGTATTGTTTTAGGATTACTTTAATCTAGCTTTTGATTATATATAAACTGTTTTAGGTTATTATTAACATGTTTAGATGTTAAATATGTTTTAGAAGGTGATCATCAAGGAATAGGTTTTATAAAGAATTCGGAGTAATGTGATTACCATTTTAAATTTAAAAGTTTGTTTTCTTAGTATATTGCTAGTACATACGAAGTACAAGTTACAACTAAGCTAAGGTTGTTTTAATGGAAAGAAGAACATCTTCCTAGGGCAATTTTGAGGAGGAAATTCCCTCATTTAGATCCGTGAAAGATTATGGCCCAATAATATCCCCATTTTAAGATGTCTTTAGTGGAAATTTAACCCGAAATCTTAAAATTATACTGGTTTCACCAAATTACGCTTAACTTGGTATCTATTGAGTATGTAGGTATGGTACATTGGTACATATTTTACAATATCACAAGTGGTAGATAGTTGATGGGCTGACAGAATGACAATCACCTCCAGAAGCAGCAGTCCAATTCATGCGAGTCTATTCTTTACATACAAATTCTTCTATGGACCCTGGTCCACCCATTTTAGATGGACCACTACTAAACACATGCTTCTCTGAATTAAACGCATCTTCATTTTCTTCTCCATTTTCTTCTTTTTTTTTTTTTTTTGTTATTTTTTGTTTCCTTCTTCACATGAGCTCTCTTTCCCTTCTTAATCTGATTGTCTTTTTTTTTTCTTTCTCGATTATAATTCTTTTGTTTTTCAAATTCTTATTTCCTCTCTCCTCTATTCTTTGGTTTTTTTTTCCCATTATATTTTCCATTGATTTGCTGCATTAAACATGACGAATATGTTTTTCAAATTCAAAATTTCGGAAGTGATCAATCCAAGTTAGTTATTCTGAATTCATTGTGACCAATATTAATTTATTTTTTGTTTTTGAGATGAATTTGTGGATTTAATACTTGTTTTAATATTAATTGAATTTCTTGAAGCTAATCTAATCGATCTCAATCCATTAAGATAGATTTCAATCAATTATGATCGATTAATTGATATTTTTTATTGTTTTCATTAATTTGATCGATTAATTTTATCGATCTTATTAATTTGTATGAAATTTATTAATTGTTTGTTTCAAAATTAGTTATATGTACCACGCCTATACTTTTGAACATTTACTAAAAAATTATGAACGATTGCAAATTTTGAACATTTAGTAAAAAAAATCCGAACAAAACATCGAAAATTTTGAACATTTAGTAAAAATATTTGAACAATCGCATTGTACCATGCCCATACTTTTGGACATTTAGTAAAAAAAATCTGAACGATTGCAAATTTTGAACATTTAGTAAAAAAAATTTGAACTGAACATCAAATTTTTTGAACATTTAGTAAAAAATTTGAACAATCGCAATGTATCACGCCTATAGTTTTGAACATTTTGTAAAAAAAAATTGAACAATTACATATTTTGAACATTTAGTAAAAAAAATCCGAACATCGTAAAATTTGAATATTTAGTAAAAATATTTGAACAATCGCAATGTACCATGCCTTTACTTTTGAACATTTAGTAAAAAAATCTGAACAACTTCAGAATTTGAACTTTTGATTAAAAAAATCTGAACATCGCAAATTTTGAACATTTGGTAAAAATATCCGAACAATTGCACTGTACCACTGCATGCCTTGAAATCGATTGGATTAGCTTCAACAATTCATCTTCATCACTACTTGTAGAATATTTGTCAAGTTTCTAAAAAAAATGTGAAAAATGTTATGAAATTATTCACAAATTACAAAAATTTAAATAATTTTAACAAATTACAACAATTTCGAAGGAAATCAATTAACGTATTTAAAGAAATCTAAAGAAGTTTTAAGTTCAGATATTTAATTACCTTTCTGGACCTTTTTCTTGTTTATCTTCCATGGATATTCATAGAGGAGAGAGATAACTAGTTGAGCAATTGAAAAATGAAATGAAAGTAATAAATGAAAGTTGTTGCAGAGGAGAGAAATATGTTGTTGCAGCGAAATAACATAAAGAAAGAAACTGAGTAAATTTTGAGAGTGTTTGGGCCGCAAGATATGAGGTTTGTAGTGTATATGGGCCCGGTGGTTCATCTAGTTCTAGATGGACCAGGGTCTACAATAGACTTATTGTCTATTATTGAACACATCAATAAGGGTGCACTTTAAATAGGTGTAACAACGTAGCCCAAAAGCCTAATTACACACAACCCAATTAAAAAAAAGCCCTAAAACTAAAAAACACGAAAACTGCAATACACCCACCAGCACCCAATACACCCACCCACACCCAATAAATGTAACGTCATTTCCAAACTCAAAAATCTTCTTCTTCTATATGATTTTCTCTCTCCTCTTTTTACTTTCTCTCTCCTCTATTTCATTCTTTCACTAAAAAACTGCAAAAACTTCAATAGACATTAGGAAAGAGATGCAAAATCAAAAAGATCCTCCCCAAAATGACAATTTTATATAATTTTCACTTAATTTTGTTTGAATTTATATGATTATCACTTAATTTTGTTTGAATATTGTTCGAAATTTATTATTGGAATTGTAAAAAAAAAAAAAAATAGTGAAATCAAACGGATATTTTATGTTCACATTTCGAAATGCATATGTTTATAATTTAAATTCTTATGTTCATATTTTGAATCCGTTTGTAAACTTTCTGAAATGCTTATATTCACTTTCTAAATTCATATGTTCATATTTTTTTTTTTATGTATATGTTCACCTTCTGAAATGCTTAATTATGTTCATACGCATTAAAAAATGAACCAATGCATATGTTCATATTTTGAATTCATATGTTCATATATTTTAATACTTATGAATTATGATGCATATGTTTCATAATCATATTATTTTTATTTCTTCAATTTTTAATCTTCATAATAAAATGCCTTATATTCATAATAATATTTTATATGTTCATAATGTAAATATTTTTTGTTCTCATTAAGTTTGTTTATGCATATCTTCTCTCTCTGAATGCATATGATCATATTTTTTACGCATATGTTCACCTTTTAAATGGTTATATTCACTTTAAGGAAACCAATGCTTACGTTCATATTTTGAATTTTTATGTTTACCTTCTGAAATGCATATGTTCATATATTTTATGCTTATGTTCACTTTCTAAAAAGCTAATGTTCATATTTAAGGGGACCTATGCATGTGTTCATATTTTGCATGATTATGTTCATTGATAAAAAAAAATGTAGAAAATCAAATGAAATTCATATACAAATGAAATTGATCGAAGCTTTAAAAAAAAAATTCAATTCATATGAATTCAAAAAATCAAATAAACAACCAATTCCATATAGTAAGTAACATATTCAATCGTTAAATCGAAAAACCGAGAAAATAGAAAAAAAATAAAAAATAAAAAATGAGGAAAAAGGAATTAAAGAAGGAAGGAGAAAAATAGAGTATAATTTGTGAATTCAAATATTCATATACACCTTAATCAATCGAAATTAAAGCACAAAATCGAAATTCACACAAAAATTCATACTTAATAACTACTTTCATGTTGTAAGAAACAAATTTAATCAAAAAAGTGTAAAAAAGGGGGAAAAATTAAAAAAACAGAGGAGAGAGAAAATAAAAAATGAAGGAGAAAAATAAAGGAGAAGAAACCTAATGTTCACTTTCTGAAAAGCTAATGTTCATATAGTGTTGTTGTTACACCTATTTCTAGGTGCATGATTGTGCACCTAAGAATATGTGTGAACACATGGTGTTTTTGGACCTATACTTGACCCAGCCCAAAGCTGATATTGGCTATCAGAACTTCAGAAGCCCACAATTCCACGAGCTCTCTTTTCATCATTCATAACTTACAGTAAGTCTTAAGGTTATAGATTGTTAAAAATATTACTAGCATAATTATTCTTACTAATACACCGAGTTTGAAGCTTGAACTTACCTCAAATTATATGCGAAGTAAGCTACTCGAAAATGAAAACACTGCTTCAAGTAGTCTTTGCCACCTCTTTGAAACAAGCTCTATGGAGTACAACTTAGGGTCTATTCCAATTTACCGAATTGAAGTGATTGGGGCTGAATTGAATTGAATTGAATTGAACTGAACAAAACTGTATAGAGTTGAAATAAATTGTTTATGAGAGAAGAAAATTAGAAATTAAACTGATTGGAGCCGAACTAAAATTAAGCTGAATAAAACAGGACCCTTAGTACGAGTCTTCGAGCTACTTTATTGCCCAAATTGTTTTCTTTTTGTGTCGACTCGTCTATTATCATGGTTAACATTAAGCAGGGTTTGAATTAAGTTAAATATGGTTGCTGGTTGTGCCAAATAATCTCTCATAATGTGACTTGCCTCATGGCCGAGTCTACTCACTACATATCGTTTGAAATTTTCAAAAGGATGTCCGACTCATGCCATGTGGCACTGTTTTGTATTCATTTGCGTACGTGAACAAAATTTAACTTATTTTGCTTCATTGTCATGTCGGTTAAATATACATGTTATGCATTGTCGCGTTTCTTAATTTTTTTTAAAAAAAAGTGGTTCAGCCCTAATTTACAACTGCTTGTCGTATCATGACATAAGTTAGACAAATTTGATCAACACCTGAACCAACCCAATACACATGAGTGGGTGAATATTGAGAACACACGATCTAATAAACGAGCAAGTTTGGGGACATTTGGTGATTATTTTGACGTACGCAAATAATATTTTTCAAGAGCTGATCGTGATTGAACCAACCCAATACACATGAGTGGGTGAATATTGAGAACACACGATCTAATAAACGAGCAAGTTTGGGGACATTTGGTGATTACGATTTTGTTGTCTAGCATGATGTCACGACTTACTTGAAGAATATGGGCTTTGAAAAACAAAACAAAAAAAATCTATGAAATATTATGTGGATGTTCGATTTATCCCTATATTATTCCGTAATATTCTAAATCTAAAGTTTATTATTTTTCAAGAAAATCTGGTTACATTGTAAATTTATATTTCTCCCTTATACAAAGTGTATGAATAAGAACAATAAGGGGCTGTTCTCATACGTTTATTTTCAGTTTAATTCAGCTCCTAATTCCTTCTCTTATAAAATATTCATTTCATTTCAGTTCAGTTCAACTGAGTTCAATTTATGAGAACAGACCCTAAGTTTGTTCTTTCCTAATTTCTCTATTCTCTTTGTATCACAACATAAAATTAAATTTTATACTCCCTCCGTTTTTTTTTATATGCATCACTTGGGAATGCACATATAGGAGATAAATATAATATTGTGAGTGGGTGAATAAATTATTATAATAAAAGTATGATGGGGACCATGAAAGAGAAAGTATGCGAGAGAGAATAGATATTTTATTATTTAAGTGGGGACATAGAAGAGAGGGAAATGATAAAATAATTTGATTGGGGTTTAAAGTAAGAGAGAGAAATAATAAAATATAGTAACCAAATATAGAAGTGATGCATATAAAAAAAAACATCTATAAAAGGAAAGTGATGCATATAAAAAAAAAAAAACGGAGGGAGTATTAATCTTTGAAACAAAAATTTAGGGTAACTCAAATGAGTATTTGAACTTTTGTTTGAAAGAAAATGAGTATTTGATCTAATTATATTCAAATTTTTACGAATCAAACTTTATTTTTACCAATTAAAGTTTCCGAAAAGACCCAAATCCTTTTTATTCTTTTAATGAAGTTTCTTTTGTTGTTCACAAAAGTCACAAGACTCAAAACTATCACGAGTGTAGTAATCCTAATACTCTGTAGCTAATAAGCAAAACCCGTTAATAGCCTTAAATGACCCTCCTCACTAGTCACCATGCTACTACAGTTTCACATTTTCAAACTCAAATCGGCGCCTTCCTCACTTCTTTCGTGAACAACCACAGTAACCCCCTCACTCACTCTCCCCCCAAAATCACATTTTTGAATCTTGAATTTTTCTCTCTCCTCCTCTTCTCATAACTTCCCCTCTTTTTTCTCATCAAACTCACTACAAAACTCTAACCAAAACCAAATTCAAATCAAAATCAAAAACACCCCAAAAAAAATCACAAAAAATGGGTTGTGTATCATCAACTCTCCTAAACCAAGACGATGATTTCCCACAAATCGGAAGCACCGCCTTTAACCACCACATTGTCTCCCTCACTTCCACCACTTACGGCCTTCTTTCGCTCGATCCCCCACCACCCTCTTCCCCTATGACACCGCCTCAGCCGCTCCCTCGCTTCTCTCTAACACCCAAATCCCTACTCATTGACCAGCCTCCTACCGAAGTCATCAATTCATGGGAACTTATGGCCGGCCTGGACTCAACCACACCAGAAAATAATGAGATTCAAGACAATAATAGTAGTTTCAGATTCACTCCTCAGTTATCTAACTCCAAACCTTGTACCCCTAAATTCTTCTCCAAATTCAAAGAGAATTCGAACCCGAATACTAATACTCGGGTTCGAAAACCCCGACAATTGTTCTCAGAACCAGATGATGGTTGCGGAAATAAGTGTAAATTGGAGAAGTTTCCGGAAATTTGTCCGCCAAATGGGGAGGATAAAGTAGTGCTCTACACTACTTCTTTGAGAGGGGTTCGGAAGACGTTTGAGGGTTGCAATGCGGTTAGATCGGTGATTCAAGGTTTGGGTTTCGGGTTTTGCGAAAGAGATATATCAATGGATCGCGGGCTAAGAGACGAATTGAAGAAGTTGTTAGCATCATCATCAAAGGGCGGAAATCATGAGGTGCTTGCTCCGTCTCCGCCACCGCTGCCTTGTTTATTTATAAAAGGACGGTTTATTGGAGGAGTTGATGAAGTGTTGAAATTACACGAAGAAGGTGGCCTTGTTGAGCTGCTTCAAGGGTTACCGAGACTCGAGGCAGGTACTGTGTGTGAAGGGTGCGGTGATGTTAGGTTCTTGCCTTGTTTTCGATGTAATGGGAGTTGTAAATTGGTTGCGGTTGTCAAAGAGGTTGATGATGATTATAATCAAGATAATGTTATTAGTAAGAATACTAATTATGTTAGTAGTGATGGTGTTAAGAGGTCTGTAGTGATTAGATGCCCTGATTGTAATGAGAATGGATTAGTGCTCTGCCCTATTTGCAGTTGATCAAATCATAAAATTAATTTGTAAGTTTATTTCTCTATCTCAAATCTTCTCATTTGAGTATTTTTAAACAATAGTGTTAATTGTATGGTTATGTTATACAAGTACAATATATTGTAAACTAGAAAATTTGGTTTCTACTAATTGATATGATTTGTAAGAGTATGGATAATTTTGAACTAATGACTTTACAAGTATTATACAACTTTTGAAATCTTTTCAAGATTTCGAATTATTGATTGATCATACCTTCACCTACACAGAATGACAATGACATTACTCTTGTTTTTGGTTTGTACCAACTAAAAGGAAAAATCTAAAATCATGCATTTGGATATGTTGTTTCATAGGAAGATGCATAATTTTTCTACGACATTTAGGTTGATACTTGGTGTCGTAGTGCATCCTCCATGATTTCACTTTTCTATTAGTCTTTTTTGTCATGATATTATACAAGATTGTCTGTTATTTTATCATTTTTTTTTTGTTTGGTGCTTGAATATTGGAGTTTAAGTACTTTTATTTTGTATAGAGGTGTAAGTGTGTAACTAACTAACTCACTATTGTTATGGTTGCTGCATAAAGATTCATATTGGGTTCCTTTGAATGAATTTTTGGTAGATACTCTTAAGCCCCACTCTACATCCCTTATGGAATGTTTGAAAAATCCTCCAAAGGGTATAAAAGAACAAAATCCAATAGTGGCCGAAAAAATAACTGTGGTGAATTGGGGACCTTCAAAGTTCGAACTTATAACTATGAATCTATGATAGTTAGAAAGTACGAGTACAAAATTTAAATTGTTTTGATAAAATGCTTTGTATATCTATATCCTCTAATGGAAAAAATAATCCATTCTTAAGAGTAATTAGTAAAATCATTACTCTAGCTATAAACTCACTAAATTAATCCTATATCTAGATTTGGCCGGTTTGTCTACTCTTAGGGAGGGCTTATCATTGCTCTTAAAAGGTGCATAAAATGAATAGATAAACAATTTAATTTTTGTAGTTTTGTAGGTTTTAACCAGGTGGAAAAAACTTATGTGTGAGATTCCCCATATATGGACAATACACTTTAGCACTGGATTCCTTATCAACTGTAAGTAACAACTTCTCTTATGTTCTTATTTAAGTGTTGAATATAGTATGGATTGTTGTTACATGAGTCTTGGTGAAATTGAACCAACAAGTAACACTCTGAGTAATCTTTGAAATTTATTTATTCCTTGAAGCATCGCGATTTTATTGAAATCTATGTTTTATGGAGTACCATGGCTGCTAAAGTGCTAAGGGTATAGTCACCTTTAAAAATATTCACGAATACATAGTACATAACTGTAAACATAATTTATTTCATGTATCAATTAATCGTTGTAAGTAATTTGAAAGGCAAATACACTACAACTTTACAAGCATGGTAGTAGGCCTTGTCGCTGGCTATCAGCTACTTAAACCTAAAAGATTTCGAATAATTTTGTCTTGTGAAACAAACACAACATTTTACCAACCAAGATGAAAGTCTATGGTGATTGGTTTAGTTGATTACCCCACATTCCTCCAAGAAGTTATCCTGTCCTGTTCAATTATCATCAATTTAGTTGGCTACTAATGAGGGAAAGGAAATAAAGGCAAAGGATAAGAGGGATATGAAATTTTATTCCTCTTTTGATTTGACGATTATTGAGGAAGTGAATGCATCTTTATCACTACTAGTACTCCCTCCGTCCCCGAATGATAGGGGTGTTCAAAAAAACTCGACCTGATTGTCTCGATCCGTTTTCCCGATGATCCGATAAATACCCGACGAAAAATTTAGGAGAAAATCTATTTTTTCGGGACGGGTACCCGACCCGGTTAAATTCCCTTCTATCCGGGTCAGGCATTGGGCGGAATTCTTCATTATCGGGTACCCGAATACCCGATAATAATAAATTAAAATTAAAAAAAAAAAAAGCTACAAGGCTACAGCCCAGCCCACATACCCTTTTGTTTTGAAACAAACTTAGGGTTTCCAGAAGTTTAAGCTCCACCGTTCTCTCTCTCTTCCTCTCTCTTCCTGCCTCTCTCTCTTCCTTCCTTCTTCTTCCTTGAATTCCTTCTCTATTCTTCCTACTTCCATTGCTTCTTTAGTTCTTCCTACATCTCTATTCTCAAACTCTCAAAACCTCTTCTCAACCGCCTTCTTCTTCCTTGAGCCTCGATCTGCTTTGCCCACCTCCGTTTGAGACTCGGTGCTGCTTCGAGTAGGTGGTCGCTGCGTGCTACTTCGCCCAACACGGTGGTCGCTTTGTTCTATGTTGCAACAGTACCTTGGGAGCAAATTAATTGTAATTTCTAATTATATTTTTTCTATTCTAATTTCTTTGTATATTTCAAATTTTATTATTTTTTATTGAAACAAAGCTTTGTATAAAGTTATTTTGTATCTTGGTTGTTCAATTGTGTGGAGTTTGGATAGTAGATCTAAATTGTTTTTCAATTTTTTACCTTTTGGGAGCAAATTATTTACAATCATTCAAAATTCCGGGTACCCTATGTCCCGACCCGAATAATTCGGGTACCCGGGGGTTCCGGGTACCCGAATTATTCGGGTCGGGACATGGGACAAATTTACAAGTACCCGAAACTCCGGGTACCCGGATTTGAACATCCCTGCCGAATGATAGTCATTATTTCCATTTTTGGACACCTAAAATGTTAGTCACACTTCACAATTTTAGGTCCCATACAATAACATAAAATGACCTATATACCCTCATTTTTTTTTTGTTGTATTATCCGTGCTTCCCAAAATACCCTCATATTTGCCTTAGTATTTGTGCCTTAATTGAATGAGTTGTCTCCCTTTTTAATGACAATCAGTTTCTCTCTCTTCTTTTTGTTTTGCACATGATTGGGTTTTAGTTTCCAGGTACTTTATTTATTTCTTCTTAATTTCCGTGATTTTCACCCAAAAGTGACTATCATTCGGGGACGGAAGGAGTATTTTTTTTTGCCTAAAATTCTAGTGATTATAAGATTTAATTCATCACTTTATGTAGTGATTTTAATTCAATATACTCGTACAAAGTATATTTCTCCATAGGTTATAAATGCTATTTTTGGTCAATTTGATGGGTGTTACTTGTTAGTTTACTCTACTAATATATTATCATAGTAACAAGTAACAACTAACAAGTACTCCGTACATAACAATAGAGTGAGGGATAGATCAAGTGGTTAAAGCTCCCCTTCCGATTCCAAGAGATCTTGAAATCGATTCTTATCACCCGCCCTTGTAGCTCTCTAAACAACCAAAAAAAAAAAAATAATAATAATAAAAAAATGTTTCAATGAAATTCTAGAAAAGTGCCCTTTGATCGAAGTGATACTCTGCTACGGAGTATTAGTTACTTCGTAAGTGCTTATGTTATTTTCATCATCATTTAAAACTTATCCGTACAATACAAACTACATACGAAGTATGAAGTATAAAACTTTTATCAATCTTTTGAATTATGTCCTTGTTGAAATGAGCCATTAATATAAGTATATAACCCTTCACCCTTCTCGCTATCAACCAAAAGTAAGGGTGTCATTTACCACCTTTCCTTTTATCTTGGTTAAGATTCTCTCTTGACAACTAGGAAGTACAATGTTTTGTAATGTAAAGATCAAGCTTTGAGAAAAATGAAAATTGACATGAGAAATTGTACTTGCTTTTAGGAATGAATCTATCTAACTTGTAAACTGAAGTAAATCTTTCCTTTTCCCCCCTATTACATGAGAGATGACAGTTTGTTTTTGCTCAATAATTGGATAGTAGAGGCTATGCACAATACACGTTGGGTAGGGGTGAGCAAAAATTCAGGGTACCCTGAATCGGAACCGAAACCTGTTAGGAACTGCAGGTTCTAAGAGGTTCCGGTTCCGAGTAGTAAAATAGTCACCTTGTTGCAACAGATTCCGGTCAGGTTCTTGATTTTTTGGAATCCGTAGGGTACCCTATAACCTAATAAAAGTGTTACTTAACCCCAAATCATATATCAATTTAAGCTCAATTTTTACTTAATATTAATAAAAAATAATTTTATAACTATATGTATTAAAATTGGTAAATAAGTATTTTTGGTTTGTTATATTTGCAAACTGTAAATTTATGAAAAATTGCAAAAAAGTACGAAATATAGTAAAAGACAGAGTACCCTGAATCAAAACCAGAACCGGTTCGGTTTGCAACAGATTCCAATCAGGTTCTTGATTTTTTGGAATCTGTAGGGTACCCTATAACCTAATAAAAGTGTTACTTAACCCCAAATCATATATCAATTTAAGCTCAATTTTTACTTAATATTAATAAAAAATAATTTTATAACTATATGTATTAAAATTGGTAAATAAGTATTTTTGGTTTGTTATATTTGCAAACTGTAAATTTATGAAAAATTGCAAAAAAGTACGAAATATAGTAAAAGACAGAGTACCCTGAATCAAAACCAGAACCGGTTCGGTTTCCAATTTTCAGGAACCTGTTCAATAGGTTCCGGTTCTCATTTTTAGGAACCTTTTGCAACAGGTTCCGGTTCCAAAAAATTTAACAGGTTAGATATCTTGTTATGCTCACCCCTAAGTCCTAACATTGGGCATCTGACAAACATAAAACGAAAGAAACATGAAGACTAAAATAAAAGAGCATAAACTTGGATGAACATAAAATCCCATCAACATAACATTATCTTAATTATAGCTCTTATGTTCATTGGAAGTTTTTATGTTCTTTGATTAAAAAATCTAAAGGTGATGATTAAAAAATACGGAGTACTTTCTTATAAAAAAAATTATAAGAAGCGGTAGTCCAATTAATATGAAAAAGGATGTAATTCTCCTTAATTCCTTTTAATATTTACTGCGTGAAATCATTTAAAATCTTAAATTACTTTATGGCTGAGGTTCAGTCACCTTTGTGTATGATTAAAATGTGAATTAAGATCTTAATTAGTACAAACTATTAATCATTGAACCATTATAATCCTTAACTTCATCCATCTCTTCATCATGTAATTAAATGGAGGTAAATATGCAAATCATTAAGATAAGCTACCACTAACACCCATCATAGAAGTCAACACTTCAATCACTAATTTTTTCTGAAAAAAAAGAAATATTTAAATTACAAAACAATAGTATATCAAAATACAATTTAATATGAATTCTCCATATAAAAAGATGTACAAGAGAGTTTTTTTTCTTAATTGTATATTTTGAGAGATATTGGGCGTGTTCGGACTAGCGTTTGAGTAGCTTTTAGTGATTTGATTAATTAAACCATTACTTTGTAAAAGATATAAATGTTTGATAATGTAGTGATGGGAGTAGAGTTTAGTACTTGAAGTAGCTTTTGTGAAAAATTAATAGTTTTTATGAAAAATTAATAGTTTTTATGAAAAGCTAATTAGCTGTTGGAATTTTTCTTCTATATTTTAAGAATTTTACCGCTAACAACCAGTTAACAGTTATTTTACCAAACACTTATACTTAAATATATATTTTTAAAGCTCACAGCTACTGGACAGCTAACGGTTAGTATCATAGCTAACAGCTATCTCTATAGATACATTTTGCCGAACACGTCCATTTATTAAAGTTCGAATGAAGATCGACTTTAACCGGTCCGGTGACACCCATATATCAATGAAGTCAAACTATAATCATCAAAATAATTTATTAAAATTACAAAACAATAATATTACAAAATTACACTTTGATATGAATACTAGATCCGATCCGTATAAAGATGTACAAGTGAATTTTATTGTAAAGTTTTAGCGAAATCATCAATAGTTAAAGATGGAATGATAATCATGCAAAGAGGAAGACTTTACAGGGTATATATCAGCTAAATTTCAACGTAAGTAATGATGAAAATTGGTAACGACAAAGATCTTCAGTAACTAGTCAACTTTCATAGATAGTCCTGGGTTCGTTGCTGGTTCCCACAAGTGACTTGATGAAAAAGTTGCTCTAATTGATGACCGCGAATCATGTGTAGAAAGGTAACTAATGTCACCATCTTCATCATCATCTGGATTCAGGAGACAGCAGAAAACGCGATTTTGCATACTACTAACAAATCTTGTATAACAGTAGGGCGGATATCTAGCTATGACTTAACCATGATACATAACTGATGAATTCGAGCATATTAAGTCTTGGTGATCTTGGCCGTTGAGCTGTGATGCAATAAGGCGGTCTAGTGTAATCCAATCGCTTAAACTTGTTGTGTTACCGCTGCAGGTAAGCATAGGATCATCTTCGTTAAATGGTTGTGGGCTGCTGTTGTTGCTGCAGGTCAGCATAGGAAGATTATTGTACTGATCATTTTCGACTGAGAACTGATTGTTCAGTAATAGCTGATGGTTCGAGACCTCGATGCTGGGGGTGGTTTTAGTACAGCAGTTGTAAGTAGGGATGATGTTGTTATTGGTGGCGGTACTAGTACAGGTTGTTGGATGATCATGATTGTTGGTAATCTCATCTTCATAGGTTGTCTTCTCCATGCAAGAAAAGAGGTGATCAAGCACCTTTTTACTGCTGAAATTTAACAATTGGGTTTGTGGATCGGTTGATGTTGGGAAGCATCTTGGACTATCACTTGCCTTTTGGTAGTTTTTCTTCTTGAAAACGCGGCATATCACCCACCCTTCTTCTGTTGTGCAATTGTCTTGTCTCGGCACCTATAACAACATCAATTATCGGTTGTTAAATTAGATTAGTTAGTCGATCTTCAAGATCTATCACAAGTGTCAAGTATCAATACTCATGTTAGAGTACGTTATTTTGAAGGTCCGACAAGGGTACTTTATATAAAATGAGAAGTCTAAGTTATAAGATAGATCACATGAATTACTTAGAAGTATACAATATCTGTAAACCATCCAAAAAAATGTAAACGTGTCAAGTTGTCAATACTAATTTTGACATCAAGAATCATTATGCATGGATGTTAAAGGATATTTTTTATCCCTTGAGTATAAACGTAAATAGAAACACAGGATAATTAGGTAAAAACTATCCTAAAGTAGAAGATTATTGATATGTACTGCTTGAAAAGGAGGTCGTCTACATTTGCTGTATTTCATAACAAAATCATAACTCTTTGACTCTATAAATCATCCTTTTTTATATTTTGCATTGATTTCCTAAGCTTTTCATAAATAATGCTTAGAAAAAAAAAGGTAAAATTTATTAAAAGCTTTAAGCTTACAAAGGAGTGATGATCATGCACCGTGTTAGAACCACAGTCTTCAAGCCTGTACTCGTGCATAATCCAATCAGATTTCTCACCATGAGGAGCTCGACCTTTGTAGAAAACAAGCGTCTTTCTCATACCAATGCGTTTGTTATTGCTATGTATCATCTTGTCGCGGCCTGTGGCCTTCCAAAACCCGGCTGCTGTGGCACGATTTGTTCGAGTCCCTGTAGGGTATTTCTTGTCTTTATGACTAAAGAAGTACCAGTCATTTTGAGGCCCTGATCCTATTTTGCACTTCTCTGAAAAATAGTATATAATTTGTGTAAGGAAAATGATCAATTTTAATTTTGTACATTAATGATATGAAAAAAAATATGTTATGAAATGAAATCTAGTCACATAAATGTATTACCTTGGATATCCCATGGTTCAAGCTTGTTAAGATTAATGTCTCTAATGACATCAAGGTCTATCTTTTCATAAGCAACTTTCTTCTTCAAGTAATATTGAAGAAGCTCTTCTTCTGTAGGATGAAATCGAAACCCTGGAGGTACTTTTGAGTGACCATTCACTGAAAGATTCATATTGATTCGACTATCAACAAAAAAATCAAATAACACTAGAAGAATATTTATCACAACAATAATAATAATAAAAAACGCGGATCCTTGTAGTGAGTTGTGTTTGAATCAAGAGTTGATCATAGAAATAATAGTTAATGACTTAGAGAAATTTGAGCATTGTAATTATGGAAAACAAAGTTGCAGAGTAGAACTGTGGGGGGACAAATCAATGGTTATTAGGAAGACAATATATATAAAGGCAATGAAGATTAAGGTGAAAAGAGTCCAAAAACTACATGGAAAGGTTTGGTATCAGACCACTATCAGCAGTGAGGAAAAAAAAAACCTCTCAATCTCTCTCTACCCACTTTCTCACTCCTCCCATACAATTTCTCTCATCAAATGTTTTTTTCACTACATCAATGAGGAGAAAAAAAAACCTCTCATCACTTTTTCCTCCACTATTTACTATACCCCACCATAATACACATCATCTTTTTATTTTATCTTTATTTTGAAATAATGTTTATACTACATATTTAATTTTCCAATACAATTAAAATATGTGAAAATAATTTATTTTTTAATTACGTTTAAAAATAATTTAATAAAAATGTATAATTTAATAACAATTTATAAGTTTTATATTTCCTTTTCAATTACGTTTAAAAATAATATAATAAAAATTTATAATTTTTATATTTATTTTTCAATTACGTTTCAATTATAACTTAATAAGATTGTTATTTATTTGTCAATTACGTTTTAATTATAATTAATAATATTTTTTTTATTTTTCAATTACGTTTTATTTATAATTTAACATTTGAATTAGTAGCACATTTTTGTAATGAACACATTAAATAGTCACATGGGAACTTCAATAACGGTAATACAAACACATGGGATGTTAAATAACGGTACAATTACGAACTAGATAAAAGTGGTTCTACTAAAATAAAATACAAACACGAGTATTAAAACATAAATAACGATACGGTTACAAATAACAAACTAAAAAATTATTTATTCAACCGCATTATGACGAAAGTTCTGCCATATGTGCTCCACTAAATCTTGTTTCAGAGATGAATGAATTTCTCTATCACGAAGGGAAATCCTTCTCTCCAAATACGTGTTGAAATCAATGTTGGGTGGTCGCCCGACGTTGAATTCAAATGGCTCGTTGTTAAACACCGTGGCACTTGTGCTCGGGTCTGCCCGCCTACTACTACTACTACTACTAGTAATAATAATAATAATAATTATAATAATAATAAAAATAATAATAATAATAATAATAATACTAAATAATAACTGAGGGTTTTTTTTTTTACGAATAATAATAATAATAAAAATGATGAAAATAACTCAAAGAAATTGGGAAAAGAAGGAAATTTGTAGTATTTATGGGTTTTTTGAAAGTATATCAAAATATATCAAAATGCATGTCTATTTATAGAGAAAAAAAAAATCTATCCGTTGGTGAATTTTGTTTTTTTTTTTTTTTTTTTTATAATTACAACGGTTATATTTACCTTACAAAAATATAACCGTTGTAATAAAAGCAAAAAAATCTGATTGGTTGGAAGGACAAAGCCTGACGCGTGTCGCATCCCCATTGGCTGGGTCTGACGCGCGTCAGGCCAGCTGCCCCCTTATTTTTTTTTCCCTTTTTGCCCCTCAAAATGGCGTCGTTTCGCCCTTCTTTAAGGCAAAACGACGTCGTTTTGCAAGCCAGAAAGGAAAAAAAAGGGAAAGCAGCGTGTACATGTGGGGCCCACCGGTTACTGTTCACGAGTATTTCCCCTCAACTCTTGTGCGTTTTCCATAGCTCTCAACGGTGAGGGTTTTTTCCCTCACTAGCGTAATGCTCGGGTATTTTTTTTACACCTTTATTTTTACTCGTGAGGGCTTTTTTCCTCACTGCTGGGAGTGCTCTCATGGCCATTCTAGTGTACTTTGTGGGTCCTTATTATGGGGGGGCTTCCAGAAGGGGCTAACTACCTAAAATATCAATAAGAATGTACATTACATAAGGTGTAACTTAATTATAAGTGTGAATCAATTTCAAGTCTTTTAACTAGTAATTATCTCTCGTTAAAACTTAAAAGTATTTACCTTATTTGGTAATCGGCTTTTATACGTCATGTAGTAATACAATTAGAATTGTGTTGGATTAAAGGTAGGTTTATCTAAACTACAGTGTTTTAGCCAATATCAAAAGACTAATAGAAGCAAATTTTTCTCAATAGCTTTTGATAGTTTTGGCTAATTATTTGATCAGCACATAATAGTAACCAATTAACAATTGATAATATCAAAACAAATTTGAAAACAATAGAGTATACAATTGCTTATAGCTTTATTTGGCCACGCAAGCCTAGTGAAATAGTTTTTTAAAGTATTATAATATAATTGTCATTTGATATCCTAGTAAGCAACTTATAGAGAAAAATAACGCGGAATAGGGTTTGTAATTTTTTTGTGTGTTTATTGCTTGTGATAGTACAAATATTTATACACAGAAGTATCCCGTAAATTAGGCAACTACTACCAAGATTACAGCCTAAATATTTGCAGACTAAATTGGTTAATATTTAGTCCCTTTGATTAAGGAACTAATTATGGTTATTTCTACACTCCCCCTCAAGTTGGGCATTCGGTGCTCCAATGCCTAACTTGCGCAATGCCTCATCGAATGCTTCACTGTTGACAGCTTTTGTCAGAATATCAGCTAACTGATCTCTTGATCTCACAAATGGAAGTTTAATTATCTTATCTTCCAATTTGTCTTTTATGAAGTGTCTGTCTATCTCAACATGCTTCGTTCTGTCGTGTTGAACTGGATTTTCTGAGATACTTATTGCTGCTTTGTTATCACAAAAGAGTTTGCATGTTGTTTTTTGTGGAAAACCAATTTCACTCATAAGTTTTCGGATCCATAAGATTTCAGTTATCCCTTTTGCAATACCTCTGAATTCTGCCTCTGCACTTGACAAAGCCACTACTTTCTGTTTCTTACTTCTCTAGGTGACCAAATTACCTCCTACTAGGGTGAAGTATCCAGAGGTGGATTTTCTACCATCGCGATCTCCTGCCCAATCTGCGTCCGTGTACGCAATTAGATCTAGGTGATCATTCTTGTCAAAGTAAATCCCAGTACTACTTGTACCCTTTAGGTACCTCAAAATCCTCATTACTGCTGTCATGTGTTGTACTTGTGGAAGATGCATGAATCTGCTCACTACCCCTACTGCATAGGCTATGTCTCGTCTTGTGTGAGCTAAGTAAATAAGTTTTCCCACAATCTTTTGATACTGCTCTTTATTAGTCAATTTTGCACCTTCAAGAATTTGAAGGCCATGATTTGCCACAATCGGAGGTTCAGCTGGTTTGCAACCAAGCATTCCTGTTTCTGCCAGAAGGTCAAGAATATATTTCCTCTGGTGAATGAAGATCCCTTGCTTTGATCTCAAGACCTCTATGACAAGAAAGTATTTGAGGTTGCCCAAATTTTTAATCTCAAATTCCTGAAATAATTTTCCCTTTAAGTCTGCAATCTCCTCTTCATCATTTCCTGTAATAATCATGTCATCTACATAGATGATTAAACAGGTTATTTTCTCTTTTTCTTTCTTCAGAAATAAAGTATGATCGGAATTACTTTGCCTATATCCAAACTTCTTCATAGCTTTTGTGAATCTTCCGAACCACGCCCTAGGAGACTGTTTTAGTCCATAGAGAGCCTTCCTCAATCTGCATCCTTCCCTATCTCTAAAATCATGAGAATATCCAGGAGGTACCTCCATATACACCTCCTCGTCAATGCTTCCATGAAGGAAGGCATTTTTCACATCAAACTGGTACAGAGGCCATTCCTTGTTTGCAGCTACAGAAAACAGAACTCGTATCGTGTCAATTTTGGCTACAGGAGAGGAAGTTTCTGAGTAGTCTATTCCATATGTCTGAGTGTATCCCTTAGCAACCAGTCGTGCTTTGTATCTCTCAATAGTTCCATCTGCTCTTTATTTGATGGAGAATACCCATCTACATCCCACCTTCTTCTTCCCCTTTGGTAAGATGCATTTCTCCCAAGTCTTGTTTTTCTGTAGGGCCTGATACTCTTCTTCCATAGCCTGCTTCCATTTTTCATTCTTGACAGCTTCCTCCACATTCTTTGGAATGTCTGCGGAGTATAAAGAGGCATTGAAAGCTATGGCTGTGCTGGACAGATTTTCAGTGCTGATTCTTTCGATTGGATATCTCGACCGTTGGTCCTCATATTCAGGATCATATCTCCTTGGTGGAACTCCTCTCGTACTTCTAGGAGGTAACTCATACCTGTTTTGTTCACTTTCATTGGAGACAGGATTAATTTCAGACATATTGTAGGAAACAGGAGAGCTTTCAGATGGTACCTCTTCTGATGATGGAATGTCATCAGATGGATGCTCATTTGGCGGATCTGGTGGAGACTGAAGAGGAAGTGGGACTACGGCTTCTAGGGTAGCATCGGTGGTATTGCCTACTTGTGTTGTAGGATCTGGGTCCACCATTTTTGGATATGTCAACCAGCTAAGGTCATCACTCAAATTGTCTCCCTGAGGACCTAGTTGGGTGTAATAGTAAGTTTGTTCAAAGAACTCACAGTCTAAGGTGGTGTAGACCCTTTTTTGAATTGGATCATAACAACGGTACCCTTTTTGATAAACCCCATACCCAATAAAGACACATTTAATTGCCCTATGTTCGAGCTTATTTCGAGCCCGTTTTGGTAAATGAACATAGACAACGCACCCAAAGACTCGTGGAGGTAAAGAATGGACTGATGGGATGGTGACATGAGAGGATAAGGTGTCAAGAGGTGTTTGGTAGTCAAGCGGTTTACTAGGAATTCGGTTTGTGAGATAGGTGGAAGTAGCAATAGCTTCTGGCCAAAAATAGACCGGGACATGGGATTCTAACATGATAGCTCTGGTTATTTCAAGAAGGGTTCGATTTTTCCGTTCGGCAATTCCATTTTGTTGGGGAGTGTCTGGGCATGTGGTTTGGTGAATCAGACCATGGTCAATAATGAATTGTTCCATATCTAAGGTTATATATTCCCCCCCATTGTCCGATCGTAAAATTTGTGGGTGAGCATGAAACTGAGTGCATATCATATGATAAAATTTAACAAATACATCAAACACTTCAGATTTATGTTTTAAGAAATAAACCCAACTCATACGAGTACAATCATCCACAAATAAAACAAAATAAGAATAGTTATGGAACGCAAATTCAGGCGCTGGGCCCCAGACATCGGAATGAATCAAAACAAAAGGTTCAGAGGCATGACTTAAACTAGGATGATAAGTATGTTTATGACTCTTAGCTAAGACACATGCTTCACAGTTCAATGCTACATCAATATTTTTAAAAGAGGGAAATAAACGTTTTAGGTAACCAAGAGAGGGGTGACCTAGCCGACGATGCCACATCCAAAGTTGGCTTTCCGGTGATCCATGAGCAAGCAAAGCGTTACCCTGTTGAGCCTCCTCATCCACATAGTACAAACCCCCTCGTTCAGTACCACGCCCAATGATCCGTCCTGTTAGAGCATCCTGCACAATACAACTGACTCACAGATAAAAGCTTATGAGTAAGACTAGGAATTAAAAGACAATTATTTAAATGTATATCTGAAGTAACATCAATAATCCCAGTCTTGGTAACAGGAATATATTCCCCATTTGCTGTTTGGATTTGGTTTCGGTGAGAGGTTTGGGTGGCTTTAATATCTGATGGATCACTCGTCATAGTGTCAGTGGCTCCGCAGTCAAAAATCCATGGAGTGATTTTATTACAAACAAAGCCAAGAGGTTTCGAGCTTAAGTCATTGGGCTGTAAGTTTTCGGTTTGGGCTTCCAAACAAATGGGACCGGTTAGAGGAAGATTGAGAGAGTGAGTTTTGTGGGCTAAGTTTTCTTCCCTTTCCTCACTTCTCCTAGCCGACATATGTAAGAGGATTTCATCCTCTTTCCTTCTTTCATCCTCACTTTTTATTTTCTGAATCTCACTTTCCATACTCTGCTCCCTACTTTCCTTACCACCATTTTTATCGGTGACATTTTCTTCTTCTCTCATGCCCGAAATTCCTGTGTTGCCTGAGATGTTGTCTGAAATGTTGCCGGATCCGGTGCTTTCTGGGTTCGAGTACACGGCGACACTGGCCTTGCCGCCGGCTCCGGCCTTGGTGGCGGCCTTCTTCTTCATGTACTCCTCCCACCATTCTGGATACCCGATAATTTTGAAACACCCTTTCTTGGTGTGTTTCGTTCCTCCACAATGGGTACATTTTAGGTGGGTTTTGTCTTCTCGCCGGAATGAGGATTCCGACCGACGATTAGCAACGAGCCCGCTTCCAATTTTTGAGGGATTTTGTCCTGATGATGAAACGCCGGTCATTATCCCGCGACGGGTAATTTTCCGTCTAATGAACGCGTATGTTGCGTCAATTGATGGAAGAGGGTCGTGATTCAGTAAGTCCCTCTTCTCTTTGTCCAGTGAGTCGTTTACACCGGCCAAAAATTGGTATAATCTTTGCCTCTGTATAAACGAATTAAAGAGAGTGATATCTTCTGGGCACTGCATTGGATTTGGCATTCTCCTATCAATCTCTTTCCAGAGGGTATTCAGTTTACTGAAATACACCTCTAACTTTTCGTTTCCCTGCTTCAAAGATGCAGCCTTTGTGTTCAGATCAAAGGTCTGTAATTCGTCCCTCCCACTACTGAGTAAGGTTTCAATGCCCTTCCATAGATCTCGAGCATATTTATAATCTAGAAATTGGTTCACTAGATCTCCATCGATGTTTTCGATGATCCAGGAGAGAACTAATGAGTCCCGTTGTGCCCATTGTGTGTACTCCGGATCGTCCAATGGTACGGGGTTGGCAGTGATGTGATTGAGCCTTCCCCGACCACCAATTGCTATTTGCATCAGTTTACACCATTTTGTGTAATTCGTGAAGGTTAATTTTTCGGCCACACGCATTGTTTGTGATGTGCCGGATTCTGGATTATTTTGTGTTTTGTTCATTTTCTGGAATAATTGGAACATTTGTTCCATGGAAATTAACTGGTTGTTTGGTGGTTGTTCGTCCATCGCAGGTAAGTTCTCCGATAAATGATGAGGAAAAACAAGGTTTCGTTTCCCAAATCGAACCTTACGGCTCTGATACCATATAGAGAAAAATAACGCGGAATAGGGTTTGTAATTTTTTTGTGTGTTTATTGCTTGTGATAGTACAAATATTTATACACAGAAGTATCCTGTAAATTAGGCAACTACTACCAAGATTACAGCCTAAATATTTGCAGACTAAATTGGTTAATATTTAGTCCCTTTGATTAAGGAACTAATTATGGTTATTTCTACACAACTAACCCTTTTTATGTCTTAACAGGGTTTAAGATGCATGGTTTGCACCCCCAAATATATATTCAAATGGAATATCATTAATTCATTATTGCTTTGTTATTAGATCAGATCAGCTCAAACTAATATTGGAAACATTGATCGATCTACGTACACATCGATGGCACTACAACATGCATTCGTACGTCCTTTTATCTAATTTTTTTGAAGTCTCATGGGGTTGTTCATATGTTCATCAACTAATTAAGTTGGGCCTTTTTTTAAAACCAGCCAATTCAATTTAGTAAAATTAGAATGAAAACTTGTTACAAGTTTAATTGGTGGGGTCACTCTCCTCCATTCCAAACACAAAGTATGCAAAAAAAACATAATAGCCAAAGGCAAACATAATGAATTGGTCCTACAAAAGGGGGCTTGTTAGGGTAAGGGGAAGCCCTCCATCTTACATCATATTATGACCCTTCACCTTATAATCTTCAGTGAAAGCACCATTTTCAAGTATAAATAGAATTACAATTAGAAGTAGAAGTATTAGTTAGATGACATATCTCCAAAAGAAGATACTCAGCAAACTATCTTCATTCTTTCGTATCCTTTGAGTTTAGATAACACGGAAATTACCCTCCTCCCTTTTTGTGGTGTTCGACCACAATATAGGTTTTTTTTTTTTTTTTTTTTTTTCACCAATGTGACATAAATTTGACTTTTTAAAAATATATTATACCAATCTGGTTAATTTTTTTAACCTCCCAACTAATATGGAACAAACTCCAAACTTACATATATAACCTCAAAGTCAAGAGATGAGACGGCTACCATCAAGGTTGAACCAAGTTTGTGTGTCGAGTGTTGGGTTACTTAAGCAGTGGCTAACATACGGGGCACACAGAGGTATAACTGTTAACAAAAAAATAACGGTTAACAAAATTGACCTATCTTTTTATAAAAAAAAAAATTAAAAGGTATATTAGATGCTCCTATAGTAACTGGCCTAAGTGCCTAACCAGTAACCATGATGTGTGTTGCGCATGTCGACAGTCTAATGATAAAATAAAAAGAGATCCGTTTTATAAATAATTGATCTCTTAGGTACTGTCATTTTCTGTAGCTGTAGATTTAAAAAAAAGACCGCTTTTTATGGATAATTGGTCTCTTAGATGTGCTCTTTTGATTTTATTCAACAGCAACTTCTTTTTTATTTTTTTTAAAAAAATTATTTTCTTGTAAGGAAATCCTATATGTTCCTGGATGTGACAATAATTATCTTTGTACTTAGTAATTTTTTCACACAAATTTATACGGAGTATCAATTCTTGTAAAATAAAAACCCTATTGTATTTTTCATTGCAAATTTTCTTGTACTAATAATATTGTGCAATTAATATACTCGTGCGTTATACGGAGTATTATGGAAATGTGTTTAAGTAAGTGTATATGATTAATCTATATCTATATCTATATTTAGTATTTAAAAACTATAATCAAGGAAAATACATGTCTATATCCTATTACACTTCAATATTTTTTTCTCTAACCTAAATGCCACATGTCTTCTTATACTATTAATTAATTTTTTTATTACACTATATTTCTTTAATTCTTTCATTAAAATTATATGCTTCATCTTCTATATACACTTCATCTTCATCATCATCTCCCCTCTTCAATTCAACCTTTTGCTTTTCTCTCTTTAATTTTAACCCCTCCACCTTTATTTAATCCCCATTTTCAATTACAATTCCAAAAATTAAATTTCTTAATCATATTTTTTATCACACATTATAAGCATAATGGCTTATTGATATATCCTAATTCATCTTTCAATGCAATTTTTTATGAATAACCCGTGCATTGCACGGGTCAGAAGGCTAGTTATACTTAATTCAATATATATAACAAGTATGTTTTAGTGTATATATATGTGTAGTCGTTAGCTTAAAGTTATAGCTTGCATAGCTTAAATCTTTATTTAAGTGTAACCTTTAATTTATATAATGGCTTATTTGTTTTGTTCAATTATAGACAAATTAATAATTATTTGAAAGTCTAGTATGACAAATTTTGAGTTTTATAAAATTTTTTTAACAAAGTCGTTAGCTTAAAATTATAATTTGCATGACAAGTGAAATACATGCAATGATGAATAAAGAGTAAGAGTGTGAAATTAATATTTGAAAGTCTAGTATGACAAATTTTGTGTTCTATAAATTTTTTTTAACAAATTTAATTCCATATTACCATAACTAAATTTCTGAATCCGCCACCGTACTTAACAATTTAGCAGTATACACTAATACACATGTGCATTTATGGACTTGACGAGTTATGTACGGAAACTAGAAAAAAACACAAGAAAATTCAAATAGGCAACCAACAATATAACAGTGATGGATTCGTTCAAACAAAAAAAAGAAAAAAAAAAAAGAAAAAGTGACGTATATCTCTCGTGAAATAGACGAGTATACAAGTATGTGGAGAAAGAGGCTGAAAGTGCATGTTAGGAAGTAGTTGTTCTGTCAATTAATAAGTTTGGCCCAAATCATGATTATGGATAGAATTTTAAGGGCTTAAGCTTAATGGCCATAATTAAGACCAAGACTATTGTGTAAGTAGTAGGAGTAGTAACTAGTAAGTAGTAAAACTCTCTTAACTGAAACTAATCAGCTTTGGTGCAGTGCGCCACCCATATTATATTATGCATGTCATTAATCTCATGATTTCAAAATATTGGTGAAGTGGGATTGAAATATTACATACGTATGTTGTCATATCTAATCACAAATTTGCGATAAATATCACTTAGTTTAGTTAGTTAAAAGTAACTCGCATAAAAGATTACTATAAACACAAACTTTATTTTTTAAGTGGCTGGTCACACCATGTGACCAATCATTATGAAAGTTACTTTTTTAGTGCTTTAAAGATTACTCACTCGCTCATAGGTTACTTGATTGGTTAAGGGTTACTCGATCGGTTAGGGATTACTCACTCGGCCAGGAGTTATTAAGTCGGACAGGAGTTACTCGGTCGGTCAGATTTTACTCGTTGATTATTAGGGGTTACTTAAGTATAACCTTAAAATTACGATCAAACCTGGTCTAACATAACCATAAGTACACAAGTACATACGAGGTTTGATCTTAATTTAAATATTGCTCAAATAATAATCCTTAATATGTAATCATATTATTGTTGTTATTCCCAAGCCTTTCATGACGTGGAATATGATTTTTAAGTTTTGTGTACTTTATGTGTGCTATTATGGTTTGCATGTTTGTTATCAACCCTTGTAATTGTTAATCAATACCAATTAACATGCAATCACTCGTTATATCTTTATGATAATGGATTCATATCTTTTAATTTGGACTCTTAAATATAGTGATCACCTTTTATTAAATCTCATGGGCTATATTAAGAGAGAATTCAAGTTAATCTCTGAGATTGACATGAAAAGTTAATCTCCTCTCACAATATATTGTTTTACTTTTATTTTTAAAATAATAAAAGTGAAATAGTAAAGTGGCACGAAAACAAATGCATAAAATTGTGAGAGAATGTTAATCTCGGAGATTAACTGGGGCTCCCTCATTCTTATATGCTGGAATTATGAATTTTTTTGCCCCATGCCTCCTAGAGACGCTATCTAATCTGCAGATAAAAATCTCCCTTGTTGATCACCAAAATTACAGGCTTAAGTTTGTTTATCTTCAATGGCATGCCATCAGAGTCTAGATGGTAAGACTGAATAAACTCCACTTATATTGTTTACATTAAGCTAAGAGGCTGCACTATATCCAGGCTCGTGATGTTGCTAACAACATGCAGGGGTGATTTAATTCTTCTAACTGGCTCTGCTCTAGGACTTGTTCATAATTTTATATGGCCCGGACTCGAAGTTTTTACAATTACTAATCATTCTGGACGAGGTACTTTGTAGAGATTTTCTTAAGCCTGTTTCATCCCATATTACTGTAAAACCTTTGGAATTGTTTTCTGATATTTGCTTAGCTCCCATATATTCTTCGGCAGTATTTCAGACTCTGATCATGATGAGCTAGACGTTCTGGTTAACCAGGCTGAACGTCTTTTGAGTGTAAAAGGTTTTTGCGGAAATTAAAAGTTTGCGTGTGCTGAATCCTGTATATAATTGTTGCTGTCAAACCCGGTCTAAGTTTATCACCTTGAATAATTAGGATTGCAAATTATGTGATAATTAAGTAGCTAAGTAAACAAACAAACCCGGTCCACATTAGTAAATGACATTTTCATAATAAGTTTTTATGCGTGATTAAATGATGGGTTGACATTTGTTGATATCACTGCGATTTGCAAATTCGTGTTGCTAACCGGATATCTTTGGTGATTTAATTACAAGATTGTTGCTTAATTTGTAATTTTTCTTTATCATAGTGATATACCGAGAATTAATTTATTGTATAACTATGGGATATTATAGGGGAGGGGGAATTATAGAGTGATCTAGGGATGAAAGCTAACTTAAGATGAAAATGGATCTTTGTAATAGAGTCGTTAAATTATAGGCTTGTTGAAAAACCTATAGAGTGACACGTGTGAATGTCTTTTAACAATATTGTAAATAATTAGGTTGATTTGAAAGGGACATGATAGGGACAAGTAGAGAACTACTAAATATGCTTTAAAGGGAGACTTAAAATTGTTATTTGATTCTTAAAATGGACAACTAAATGAAAGAGATTTAAACCAGATGATCATCAAATTAGCATCTTAAACAGACTAATATACACTAAAGCTGATTAATATAGCAGTGGCTAACATACGGGGCACACAGAGGTATAACTGTTAACAAAAAAATAACGGTTAACAAAATTGACCTATTTTTTTATAAAAAAAAAAATTAAAAGGTATATTAGATGCTCCTATAGTAACTGGCCTAAGTGCCTAACCAGTAACCATGATGTGTGTTGCGCATGTCGACAGTCTAATGATAAAATAAAAAGAGATCCGTTTTATAAATAACTGATCTCTTAGGTACTGTCATTTTCTGTAGCTGTAGATTTAAAAAAAAGACCGCTTTTTATGGATAACTGGTCTCTTAGATGTGCTCTTTTGATTTTATTCAACAGCAACTTCTTTTTTATTTTTTTTAAAAAAATTATTTTCTTGTAAGGAAATCCTATATGTTCCTGGATGTGACAATAATTATCTTTGTACTTAGTAATTTTTTCACACAAATTTATACGGAGTATCAATTCTTGTAAAATAAAAACCCTATTGTATTTTTCATTGCAAATTTTCTTGTACTAATAATATTGTGCAATTAATATACTCGTGCGTTATACGGAGTATTATGGAAATGTGTTTAAGTAAGTGTATATGATTAATCTATATCTATATCTATATTTAGTATTTAAAAACTATAATCAAGGAAAATACATGTCTATATCCTATTACACTTCAATATTTTTTTCTCTAACCTAAATGCCACATGTCTTCTTATACTATTAATTAATTTTTTTATTACACTATATTTCTTTAATTCTTTCATTAAAATTATATGCTTCATCTTCTATATACACTTCATCTTCATCTTCATCTCCCCTCTTCAATTCAACCTTTTGCTTTTCTCTCTTTAATTTTAACCCCTCCACCTTTATTTAATCCCCATTTTCAATTACAATTCCAAAAATTAAATTTCTTAATCATATTTTTTATCACACATTATAAGCATAATGGCTTATTGATATATCCTAATTCATCTTTCAATGCAATTTTTTATGAATAACCCGTGCATTGCACGGGTCAGAAGGCTAGTTATACTTAATTCAATATATATAACAAGTATGTTTTAGTGTATATATATGTGTAGTCGTTAGCTTAAAGTTATAGCTTGCATAGCTTAAATCTTTATTTAAGTGTAACCTTTAATTTATATAATGGCTTATTTGTTTTGTTCAATTATAGACAAATTAATAATTATTTGAAAGTCTAGTATGACAAATTTTGAGTTTTATAAAAAATTTTTAACAAAGTCGTTAGCTTAAAATTATAATTTGCATGACAAGTGAAATACATGCAATGATGAATAAAGAGTAAGAGTGTGAAATTAATATTTGAAAGGCTAGTATGACAAATTTTGTGTTCTATAAATTTTTTTTAACAAATTTAATTCCATATCACCATAACTAAATTTCTGAATCCGTCACCGTACTTAACAATTTAGCAGTATACACTAATACACATGTGCATTTATGGACTTGACGAGTTATGTACGGAAACTAGAAAAAAACACAAGAAAATTCAAATAGGCAACCAACAATATAACAGTGATGGATTCGTTCAAACAAAAAAAAGAAAACAAAAAAAAAAGTGACGTATATCTCTCGTGAAATAGACGAGTATACAAGTATGTGGAGAAAGAGGCTGAAAGTGCATGTTAGGAAGTAGTTGTTCTGTCAATTAATAAGTTTGGCCCAAATCATGATTATGGATAGAATTTTAAGGGCTTAAGCTTAATGGCCATAATTAAGACCAAGACTATTGTGTAAGTAGTAGGAGTAGTAACTAGTAAGTAGTAAAACTCTCTTAACTGAAACTAATCAGCTTTGGTGCAGTGCGCCACCCATATTATATTATGCATGTAATTAATCTCATGATTTCAAAATATTGGTGAAGTGGGATTGAAATATTACATACGTATGTTGTCATATCTAATCACAAATTTGCGATAAATATCACTTAGTTTAGTTAGTTAAAAGTAACTCGCATAAAAGATTACTATAAACACAAACTTTATTTTTTAAGTGGCTGGTCACACCATGTGACCAATCATTATGAAAGTTACTTTTTTAGTGCTTTAAAGATTACTCACTCGCTCATAGGTTACTTGATTGGTTAAGGGTTACTCGATCGGTTAGGGATTACTCACTCGGTCAGGAGTTATTAAGTCGGACAGGAGTTGCTCGGTCGGTCAGATTTTACTCGTTGATTATTAGGGGTTACTTAAGTATAACCTTAAAATTACGATCAAACCTAGTCTAACATAACCATAAGTACACAAGTACATACGAGGTTTGATCTTAATTTAAGTATTGCTCAAATAATAATCCTTAATATGTAATCATATTATTGTTGTTATTCCCAAGCCTTTCATGACGTGGAATATGATTTTTAAGTTTTGTGTACTTTATGTGTGCTATTATGGTTTGCATGTTTGTTATCAACCCTTGTAATTGTTAATCAATACCAATTAACATGCAATCACTCGTTATATCTTTATGATAATGGATTCATATCTTTTAATTTGGACTCTTAAATATAGTGATCACCTTTTATTAAATCTCATGGGCTATATTAAGAGAGAATTCAAGTTAATCTCTGAGATTGACATGAAAAGTTAATCTCCTCTCACAATATATTGTTTTACTTTTATTTTTAAAATAATAAAAGTGAAATAGTAAAGTGGCACGAAAACAAATGCATAAAATTGTGAGAGAATGTTAATCTCGGAGATTAACTGGGGCTCCCTCATTCTTATATGCTGGAATTATGAGGTACATTGGTTGAAATTTACTGGATGTTGTTCATGAATTTATGGAATTTGATTATATAAGTTTTGTAATTTTGGTGCAATTTGAGAAAAATAGGAATTTCAATTTCAATTGAACTTGTTACGATGATTTTAATGTTGTAGTGTAATTGTTCATACAATTTGTTATTCGTTGAATTTTATTGGGGTTATTCTTAATTATTTCAAGCCAAATTTGTAGATGAATCAATGCAAAGCTTACTAGCATATAAAGTTCTTGAATATGGAAACAATGATAAAATGTCAATTACTGGTTGCTTGTTCTTCCTGAGGAAAAGCCAAGATTTGAACCTTGGTTGGAACAAGAGAATGGCTGCTCATAATCTAGTCTATCTATATGTGTTCCTGTATGCCTTTTGACCGTTCAGTTGAGGACCGGGAACTCGATAGGGGTTTACAGTCTCCAGCTTCATTTATTGCTTTCCCTAATCTATGTTTAGATTTGTTGTTGGTTTGTCATGAAAATTGTAATATCTACACTGTATTTTGCTGATGAATATTCATGAGACTTTCAATTAGGCTCCATTTGGTTTGATGTACCACAAGGATCAAGATGATGGATGACAACACTTTTTACTTGAATTGGAATTTGTTCAGTGTTTAGCCAGTCCAACTTACATCCATTGTATATTACTTCTCCTATAACTAATGATGTGAGACCTGGGGTTGCACAATGTGAACTTCAAAATAAACGGAAAAGTTTTACCTGTGTGCAGATTTGGCACAGAATTGCTATTTTGAAGACGAGATTTTCATTGGTTATTTGAAATACCTTCAGTATTGGCAGCGGCCAAAGTCTTAAAAATATATAATGTAAGTATATTTGTTATGTCAACTTAATAGCTGATTTGAAACATGCAATTTGCCAAATGGATGATACTTTTTGTAAATTTATTTTGGCTAGCCTATTCTCTTGCCTGTTAAGTGTTGACATGACACTGTCACATTTAGGTATCCTCACTACTTGTTCTTCCTCGAGCTGTTGCAAAATGCAAACTTCTGTAATACAATAGCTCATCCCGGGAGCAAGGTAATTATGTTATCTTATTTCTCTTTTATCGACTTTGATTGATGCATCAAAAGCTTGGAAATGATGAGGATGAAAAGAATTGTTTGTGACTTGTCATTGGTTTTGGAGCAAGGGCATTTGTACTACCCCATGTAGCCTGTTCTATAAATTACACCTTAATTTTGGAAACAGCATGATTCGTGTTGGTTTACCTTCGTGCCCTAATGAGCTAGTCAGCTAGCAATAGTAATACATGGGTTACCTAGTTTATCACAGTCCTTCTAGCAGTTATCCAAGCTTTGTTCTTTTCACCATAAATTCTGAGTTAGAGGAAATGTAAGATTTTTTTTTTTTTTTTTTTTTTTGACATGATATCCAAGGAATGAATTGTTTTAGTTTTGCTTGCTGTTGCAAATGATATGCTGGATTTCCCTTTTCCCCATTTCCCTAAATCTCTTGGTGGAGGTTAGGGGGTTAAAAGTCCACATGTTTAGGATATGGGTTACTATATGATTCTTCGACCTAGTTATTTCTAAAAAAAGGTCCATCACAGTCTTGTGATAGGAATGTCTAGTTTTACAAATAGGTCTATCCGTCTATCACAAGTTCAGGTGCATAAAATACCATGGGCTTTAATATGGAGTTTTCACTTTAAAAGTACCCAAAGGCCAAAGCTCATTGCCATTGTCATAGTTTATTACCGACCAGTCGACTACCAAATGGACTGTCTACTTGATAAATATTGCTTCAATGTTCATTTCTTCTTCCTATTTACCAAAATATATAATATGAATTGGGCAATAGCTTCAATACCTGGACATGATTCTTCTATTTTATAGGAGAGATACATGATTTATCTATATATTTATTTTAAGGTAAGGAAAAGGATCCTAAACCAGACCTCAACCCTCATGGTTTTGAGTTGTCTGCTATTTAATACAATTGTATTTGTCATCAAATTCTAGAGAAAAAATAATTTTTCAGCAGGAATTCAGGATGCTCTTACATGATCAACTATCACTTCAAAATTTTCAGGAATTGACTCACAGATAACAGTTTTATTTCTGGAAGAACTACAGAAACAATAGGCTGAAATACATTTTCCCCAAATTCATTCCCGAACCTGCTCCTGCACCTCCACCTTCAACTACTGCCCACCACCCCTACCGCCTGCTATTCTTTCAATTCCGGCTACTTCTCCAGCCCTTTCTCCTATGCAATATGTTTTCCAAACTGCATCTGGTGTTGCAAGAATGACATGATGTATAGTGGCATTGATCGAAAAAAGAGAAAGTAAGCTTGTTTTTACTTGTTTGAACTGGAGAGCACACATTGTGCATGTAGCATATTCAAGTTGCACATTGTTTAAAATAAAAGAATCAAAAGTTGAACAGATACTAATGCCAGATATGTGCTTACAGGAAAGAAAGTTGGCCATCTTGACTGCTTCTTATGCTACTTCCTACTGCTAGATTTATTTCTCTCTTTGAGGGAAGCAGGAGTATGTCAGTATGGTAAACCTTCTTATCAGAGTCTCATCGAAGGTTAAACCATGTCTTTCTTTTTTATTTGTCCCTTTTGTACTAGCTCATCAAACTTTGCCTTTTCTTATCAATTTAATATTATGGATGGATTTTAACATCAGATACAGAAATATATAAAAAGTGGACTTCACATCCTCTATAACAGAAGTCGAATAATATAGATTTCATTTAAAATTAGTTATAATTATTGTTTATTGACCTTTTGGTGTCTAAAAGCATTGGTAAATGTATTTGATTATTTTCAAAGCCTGCAGTTATAAGTAGATAAGAATCATTGTAAGTGCTTAGAGCCTCAGAATTTCTTCCTGGCCTTGCTAATCCATTCTCTAATATTGTGACAGGTAAGAGGGGGATAAAATTAATTGAAGAAAACTCTTCTGTCACTTCTCTAGTTAGTGTTCTTGATTGATGTGTGAATATGACACAGTGTGTCTTCTTCTTGTCTTGCCCTTCCTAAATTGATGTGTGAAAATGACACATTTTATGCCCTTTTCTGTCTTGCCTTTCTGTGGGACAGATACCTTAAACAAGTACAGAAGAAGAAGAAGAACATGTTCATTATGCTTAAGTAAATGTAAACACATGTTCAGTAAAATGTTGTTTAATAGCCTCTTTTTATTGGTGTATAGTTACTATGCATATTGTTGATAATTACCACCCAGCAATTTTACCAAATATCTTTGTAAATAAGTCAATTCAAAGTATCATTAATTGTTCAAACAAAAGTCAATTCAACAGCAATAGATGGGCAAGTGCTGTGTTAGACTTAGATGTATATTCACACTTTTCACGCTTATCTTACCATGTTCACCCATTATCACTTTGTACCCTTTATTTTGGATTTTGATCCATATCTTAGGGTAGTCATTAGTAATGGTGTTTGATAAAATTGTTATTCCACATTTTCACTCTGAATATGAATGGTTTCTCTAGCCTTTGGAAGTGTAGTTTTGAGTCTTTTGACCATGCTCTCTAACAAAAGAAATACTAATGCAATGAACAAGTTAAAGTCGGTCGTGTTGAAAACATTTACTTTAATCCAACTTAATTAATCTTATGTCAAACTCTTTGTCATAAAGTGCAATTTAGGTTAGGATAACTTATGCCAACTCTAAACCTCCGATTCATCTCAAACACAATAAATTGAATTGTTGCCGGCCTTGCCGCCCCAAGGATAATGCTCTTTCTTGATGGGCTTGCAAATAATACAGATGACAATGAAAAAGACCTAACAGAAACTGTGAAAGGGAAAAAAGAGAAGCTAGACATAATCAAGGCAAAGGAAGCAAAAAGAGGAACAAAGAAGACAGCAGCCAATGATTTCCCCATGCAATTTCCATGCTTATCTAACATAAAGAGCATTAAAGTAAAGGCCCAAATTTCAGGGGGAAAGCTAAATTGCAACCAAAGAAGCCGTAGCTTGCCCAACACCCTTCACCCAGCCCTACAATGACAGGATATTTACTTTAATCTTTAATGCAGATTTTTTTTTTTGGTGGATAGGTTGGCTAGGTATATTCTCGGCCTTCGTATCCAGGCCATCTTGGACAACTCGTCGAACCTCAACACCCAGACCCGAATCTGACTAGACCTCAATGCATAGTCGTTGTTAGACCCTAATACAGAGAAATGATGCATCCGAGACTCCATTCAAGTTGTTCTGCAGGATATTCGAGATGTGGCTTTGATGCCACCAGATCACTGACTAGATTGGCTCTACTAATGAAATTTGCAAAACACTACATGTGTAGCAAAGAACTTTTACCATAAATAAACCTGAATAATTTAATCTAGATTTATGCTAGATTCGCGGCTCTTCCATGGGTGATTAATCACAGTACAGAGAAGGGGACATAAAATTTACAGGTAGAACTTTCGATAACAAGCACAAACACAAATTACACGAACATAAAATTCATTAGATATAATCATATTAGCTAAAGGAGTTCATTGCATAATTCAGATCACTTGCACATTCAAATGTCTGCTTAAGGCAGAATTCAGCATCTCTTAAAAGGACTCTTCCAGAAACTATACAGGCAGAAATCTTGTTAGCAGCACAAGCAAAATCAGCAGCTATGCTCTTTTCTTTGTTCCCACCCCACTTCCCCCCAAAGAAAAATAAAAGTTTAATAAGAGATTACGAAGTAAACTAAGTTTCTCGGGATACTAATCTTTCTTTGAGGATGCCCTGCTACTAGCTACACTCCATTGATCTGAAAACCCGGTAGAGGCGGCCCCATTGCAGCCACATTTTGCTACGGTTCTGACACTCTCAATCAACTCCTCAGTGCGCGCTTCTTGTGACAGTATCTCCACCAACTGCTCTGGAGTTATCACCAGCTTCACCTTCCAAACTCCTTCTTTTGCTCCTCCTCTATTGCTGTACCTCGAAAAGACATCAGTATTTGATCTCTTGAGAACATTGCTTTGAGTTGTACTCCTGCTATCAAAGGACATCCTATAACCTGCATTCCCTCCTGTTGTACCTGTAGGTATACTCTTGGATCTAACATGCCCTACCTTAACATCAAACTCGTCTTTATATTCTTTACTCGTATGAAGCGGAAGAAGCAAGTACGAAACTCCAGGATGAAGCTCTTCATTGTTTAACAACGGCTTCCAGAAGAGATCATCACTCTTAAAAATGGCGTGGCAAGGAAATTCTTCCAAGATGAAGCCAACTGTTATAGGGCCATGGAATTCCATAATACCGCCATTTGCTGTGACAACTTGGATGGTCTCAGCCTCCTCCGCACCTCCCATGCCACCAAACAAGCAATTTCCCATGATGACTAGTACTAACTACTGGTTTGTTCCAACTATAAGAGGCTTTTTTGACACAGAAAGCATTTTCCAGTCATCCCCTTAATTTCAGCAATGCAGTTATGCTGATCTAGTGGGATTCTGGTATAAATGCAGGGGGGTTGGTTTTGGTCGGCAAATTATTGATTTATAACTTGTGAAAAAAAAAAAAAAACTAGTTTTAAACCCGGGCAATGCCACGACTATGTTCTAAAATAGTGAAGTATTAAATTCATGTTCCCCTGGTCCCCTCACCTCAATCTTTACTAATCTTTTGACTAACAAATGATAAGAGAACAAACAAAAAGCGATTCATCTTATAACAAGAAAAACCAGATCTAAGAGTAATTCAACATCACGCTACGAGCACATATAAATAAGCCAGTGTTAAGCAGTGGTCTGAATCTGATGGTGTCTCCAACATCCACAGGCTAAGCCAAAGAAAGATGGTCAAAAACACACCCAAGACTCATTGAAGTGGTCCACTAAACCTCATCATAACCTTCACTTTCCCTTTAACAAAGGCTATGTCTATATTCTATACCAAGGAATAAGAATTTTTTTTTCCCGCTGCTTTAAAAAACAAAATATATTCCCAATCCCAAAGTATCACTATCCTTTTAAAGTAAGTGGATTATTATGCAGCAATCAACTGCAGTTTGCAGCTAAAAAGGTTTATATTAGTGGTTGTTAACTCCACTAATACATGCACTTCTAATTAAAGAAACATCAAAACTACAAAATAGAATATATTGCCCTCAAAATCCTCTAACTTTAAGCCTGAATCCACCTTATAACCACATTCCTAATGCAAATGACTTATATAGTATCTGGCAGCTCAAAAGGTAACAAAAGTATGCAGCTTAATAGAAAAGAAATACTAATATATTTAAGTAAGAACCACTAATAACTTTCCATACATGTAAGATGTAACAGTGTAACACCCCACTCACATATTCATTTAAAAAATAATAATAAAATAGAATAAATTAGGTTTAGTCCGACACAATGCATAGAGTTTAGAGTTCATTCACAATTATTTCTACCAAAAGCCTACATAAACTTCGGGAGAAAATGATGTACATGAACTCGAGGATGGTTCCGGACTTTAAATCCACCCAATGCCCAGTAGCTCCCTTTAGACTTTTGTAAAGAAGAAAAGGAAAATTCAACAATAGCATATTAGCATCCCACTTTTTTACTCTTTAACATGTTTTGTATCTTGCACAGGCTGCACTACTTTTACTAATTACTGCCAGCGCAGTGTTTGAGACAGATACTGCTTAATGACAGTCTGTTACTCAAGTAACTCCATTAATATGATGTAATAACTACCAAAAGGTTCCAGTTGCTAGAAGCTTCCTGTATCCCCTCAGGGGACAGATGACAGTTTGTAACTTCCTAAACCCAAGCTCAACTTTCACAGTAAAGTGTAGGTATAATATCACCAAATTTCAGGTCTCAGAAACAATAACAAATCTATAATGGTTTCACATCCCCAGGGGGACGCTATAAATTTTCCTTACAACCTGTAGAGTGACTCGCTTAAGAGTAACAGGCATTAGACACCATCAGCATCCCAAAGAGGTCTGATAAACAAATCTCTGAGTCGGAAAACTCTCGAGAGCAAATTTAGGTAGTAACTAATAAGGCACACCCTAGGGAACGAGGATAAGCGTGGACCCTTAAATCCACTCTCTGAGATGAGGGAAAACATTCTCATCTTGATATGACAAAAGGCAGAGTGAGGGGTAATAAGACCACCTCAAAGCCCCAAACAGTCTGCTTAAGCAAATGAAAGATATATACATGGAAAGTTGGAAACATAGTTCATGTTCCATCCCGTATACAACTAGTACATGTAGAATTCCAATGGCAGATACAGCCATACAGGCATACAGCAGATTACAAGTTAGGCAGGTAATAGCAAATAAATAGCAGATGTGTCAAATTCATGGCAATTCAAGAATCCAGGACGACATAGATAACGTAAACATGAGCTTGAAACTCATAATAGCTGATAGGAAACATTAAAAAAAACCTCAATAACTGCTACCACAATGGGTAATCATAGTTAAGTTATAAGTAGAATTGTCAAGTCAAAAACAGCTGCACCTTCATTCAGCCGTGCATCATATACAACCTTGCAAGATCCTCAAAATTCCATCCAACTCTATGCCATTAAGTAGACCCAAAATGAAATACGATACTCCCTGATAAGAATAATTCAGGCTCAGATAGGCAGAAACACCAAGTAGGAGTATAGCATCTTTACATAGTCATCTATGTCCAAAATATACAAAAAGTACTCCTGTTCCTCAAAAGAGCAAAGATGAATCAGTGCATAGGTTTTCTGGGAGCACGAGGGCGAACTGGTGTCTTGGATGGGCTGACCCTGTACAAATACAATCCACCAAAAACAACACGTAAACAGAGCTGTAGTGAAATACACGGGTATTCATATAAATACACCGAACTCTGATATATGGTATCTGACCTTATAGCCGAAGTTCCCAAGACCACACCACTGCAATTCAGAGCTGCTATAGCACTTTCAGCCTGAAGAGGTCAAATGGTAAAGCGCATCAGTAACATGCTTTAAAAATTCTCCATTGAGTCTTCACTATAATCTTTATATATCCTGTTTTCTTAAATTTTCTCTTCATTCACTAGGTTGATGATTTAAAATAACTATTTTTCGGTTCATCTACTAGGTTGATTACTTGATCAAATCAGAGAATAACAAGTGCTGAATTATTTTCTATTCGCATAGAAGTCAAAAGGCAGCTATACCACTAACACCCACGATCCAAAATACATCAGTGGCAGCATTAATAAAGTGACAGAGTTCATGAAATTGGTAAACAAAACAGATTTATGCCAAAGTCAGCAAATGCCCTTATGCCTTCTGTTGCACAACAAGTATTCGCCTACAAACCTCTGCCTATATTAGCCAACCTTTCAGATAGTTCAACTAGAAAGACAGTACACAACATAGATGGAGACTTTCAGATATTTTTCTATCATAGAGATTAGAAGTAAAGCATGATATACTCTCTAACTGTTGCAAGTTGCAGGACAGACAACCACAGAGAAGTGGAATAAAAATATACTCTACTCAGTTGAAGAAAAATTTTAAGCACCCAAAAGTCACACTCCAGAAACACTAATTTAACCAAGAGGGAACAGATGTATTTGATAGCAAGTAAATGTTAAAAAAATTTATAGTTCAACATTTTAGGAAGTATGCTGACAGCAAGTGCCACAAGAAAAAAGAAAAAAAAAAGTTCCAAAGAGCATGTAATTAGTGCTGCATTTCATTAGAGTTACAGTGGTAGACAAAGAAGGATTAGGGCATTAACCTAAACATCAGTCAGAAAGTGCAGCCATAATACTGCAGGACCACCTAAATTACATATCGACATTCATCATCATGCAATTTACAGCTTCGAGGCTTTTAGACACTTCAACTTATTACTTCCAAACCACAATGTCAGAGGTAATTGTGCTACACTTTCCACTATAAGCTGAGCACAAATAATGCATTCAACACCTTTATAAAAATTTCAAACCTTGAAAAAAATATTTAGAGAGCAGGAGTTAAAAATGATCCCACATTGAAAAGCTCCAGCGGAAAGGTGAAACAATGTTTTATCCTACATTATAATTATTTCACTTCCATAGTATATATGGTTTTTTTTTTTTTAATACACTTCCATAGTATATAAATACTCAATAAGCTTTGACTGAAAACATAATTCAGGAACACAACATTTTAAATTTTTAACTGACTGAAGGTCAGTTATATTGGAGGATAAATCCATTGTTAATTGGGATCAAAAATCACATTGTGCAGGTATTGTGCAGGTATATAGTGATAAGACTTTTATCGCATTAACTAATCCCACATACACCTCAAAAACAAAAAAGTGTATGGTTGAATTGATGTACATAATTTGACATTCTATTCATCAATGTACAATGTTGGACCCTAAAAGGATATAATACCTATTCAATATAAAGAAAAATTAAACAATAAGGTCTAGAACTACAATTTCTCTAAAGTTATTTTACTCAACGTCAGCAATGAAATCTTGAAGCCTTACAACTTCCATAGCCCAAATTATGGGAGAACTAAGATATCAACTAACCAACTAGGTGAACAATGGCAGTAATGACGATCACAGACTTCAGAAAACAATATATATAGGTGTTCAAGTTTAAAACAGAGCACTTATCAAGGAACGACATTTGATAAAATAACAAAAAAGGAACCAAAAAAATGAAAATGAAAATACTTACCATCTCAAACTCAACAAAACAAATACGAGTAGAATGGTGATGATCTCCAAGCATCCTTAAGCGACGAACCTGAAACAAACAAGATCTGCAGTTCAACAAAGACCCTAAACAAAAAGAAAGTAATACAGTAAATTTTTCCAGGCAAGACTAAGCCACAAACCTCTCCACAAATTGTCTCGAAAAATACTTTGATTTCAGTCTGTGAGACCTACACAACCAGGGAGACATACATTAAACCAGCATACAAATTTTGACGATGAACAACGAAAAAACAACTGCAAGAAAAAGAAAAGGCACCTTCTTATCGATATTGGTGCAGTAAACAGTTCTTGCACACATTTCACGCTCATCGTCGTTCTGAAGTCAAAATTATCCAAGTATAATATGTTAAAATGGAGAAACAAAACAATAAGCCTAAAAGCAATATGAATGGTGATGATGGCGATGACACTCACCTGGGGCAAAAAAGTAGGGTTTACAGGAGCAATTGCAGTCTTAGAAGGCAGAACTTTGATCGGATAAAAGCCAAGCATAGTACCAGACAGACTCAATGCAGCCTGTGCACCTTCTGCAGCACCACATAACAAGTTGCTTTGTTAAACTTAAAGAATCAAAGTTTTGATTTTGAAACTACAATAAGGACATGTTCAATGCATTACCCTCATCTGTGAACTCAACAAAAGCGAACCGAAGCACAGAATTCGGGTCACCACAAACACGGCAATCCACCACCTAAAAGAGAGTGATACAATTTACAATACTATTCAGAACTAATGATAAAATTCAACAAAAACACAAAGAAAAACTACTGCTTGTAGACTAATTTATTTTTAACAAATTCAAAAGCAAATACTGCCAAAAAAAAACTGATAGAATTTGAGTCTATGAAATCAAATACCGGTCCATAGTTGATGAAAAGACCAGCCAGCTGCTCTTCAGTAACCTACCAAAAAACCCCCAGATATAATTTTAGAAAATACAAAAATGATTTAATTTTTTCTTTAAATGAAAGTGATAGAATACCTGTTGATCAATATCAGAAACATAAACAGTCCTTCTAATAACTTCTTCCCTTTGTGCCATACCAGTTCGATTATTTGGCCTACGCTTTCCTTGACCATAATTACCCTTCTTCTACACACAAACAACCCATTTCAATAAATGACAATCTTATCACACACAACAACAGATTCAATAAACAGTTAAAAATTCACAAAAAAAAAAAACAGAAGAAAGAAAGAAAAAAAAAACAAAAAAAAAATCACTCGAACCTTTCTCGGATTAAGATTATTCTGAGGATTCGGGAAGATTCGAAACGGATCATCCATAGTAGGAGGACCAAAATTAGGAACAAACGATCGAGGAAATTGAGGGGGAAATTGATGCTGACTACTGAGAAGAGATGGCGGAACAAATTCTTGAGCACATGGGTTTAATTGCGATAACATTTCCTCCAATTCCCTCATTTCTCTTTTATGATTTTCATTGTTGTTGGTATTGTTCGTGTTGTTGGAGGTCCGATTCATTGATGACCCATTTTCAGCACCCAAATCACCCTTAACACCATTTTCAACCACTGCCATTTCTTCTTCTTCCTAAACTCTCAACAACTCTTCTTTTTCTCTCTCCTTTGAAAAATCCGCCTACCTAATTCAATCAATATAAAACCACATTAAAAACTATAGATTATAATACTGAATATAAAAAAATTATAGATTTGATAGTATAAAAGAAATTAAAGAAAAGGGTATTACCTGGGTTTAAGGAAGTTTGAATGATCGAATGAACTACACAACGAGTGATTGATTTATTTGAAACCTAACCCCACCTCGAGATTCTTCTAAAAGGGGGGAAAGATTAAGAAAAAAAATGGGAAATTTCTATTTTTATGAAAGAAAAAATTAGGGCATTAAATGAGAAAGTATTGGAATGAAATTAGAGGAGAGAGAAAATTTTGTCGTGTTGGATCATAAGGTGAAAGGGGAGCAGAAGATCAAGTTTGAGTCTGCTACAAATCCTTCCAAAAATGGCGAAAAACGCTTCCTTTTTCAGAACCTACTAACTTTTTTTTTTTTTTTTATGGGTTATTATTATGATTGATATTTAAAAAATAAAATTGTCATGAATTTTTGACGTATTGGAAATATGAGAAAGAGGTGCCAAGTCTAAAGGTGACATGTGGTGGGATTTGATTGGTGGATGTGATGGAGTGGGTTTTGGAGGGTGAGAGAGAATAATGGATGAATAGGATGATGCATGCCACAATGTCCCATGCTAATATATGATCTAGATTTTAGAGATATAACTAAATTGTTTGATTATCAAGTGATAATTGGTGAAATTGGGAGTGGTTTCACTTTATTATTACCTTAATAAAGTGTGTAGAAGCTTATCAGTTACGATTTTTGGATTTAACAATTTTAGGGAAGAAGTCTCGTTTTATTTTCTTGATAAGCATATTTTCTTTAATAAGGGGTAAAATTGTAATATCATATGCTAGTATACGTACAAAATTACGCATTTATTTATGACATTGTCATTTGAAATAACATGAATTATTTATCAAGAAAATAAACTTGAATTTTTTTTCGTCTATAGTCTTGTGGTTGAGGTTTTTAGCTTGTGAAAAGTTCGATCTAGTAGAATTTTTTCCATATACAAAAAAAATGATCATTGGATCTTACATGTATTAGTCCAATTTAACTACTCCGTACAACTCATATTCTTTATTTGACATGGAGTATTGGATTAAGTCAATAACTTATTGTGATAGAGTATAAAACATATTCCTGGGCCTCAACCATCAGCCATCAGCTTTGAGGCCCAGGAATATGTTTTATACTCTATCAAATTGGTTTAGTTTAATTTGTTTGGTTGGCATTAAAGAAATTACAATTCCTAAAAAAAAAAATGAATTTATAGAGGTAGGTAAATTTTTTGCACAATTTTCCCACATAACACAATATACTCTTTAATATATTTCATTTTCCTTCATTTACATTTTTTTTATTAGCATTAACCAAACAATAGTCTTTAATGTATTTTTGGTACGTACATAAAATTGGTGCAATCATATGCCATGGCAATGACAATGATATACTCCGTAGTTTTGTTATATCAATGTATATATATGTAATGTGTGTGATATTGACATGATGTGATACATATAAATGTTGAATGCACACAAAATAAATGGGATTAGGAGGGTAGTACTAAGGCGGTGTAAGAATGAATGGAAAATGGGAGAGTTTGGTTAACCAACTCGTGAATAGTTGTTATGTAGTGCTTTAATAACTTTGATAGGTGGCGGTACACTTGGGCTAGTAGTGGCCTATTGCGCAATAGTGCACCGCACCCTAAGACACACACATACACCCACCTCATACCCTGATGGTACTTGCTTGGTTGTGGCATGCACAGCTGCTGTAGTCTGCAGGAGGACAAGCCAGCTTTCTTTGTCCCTGCACTCCTACAGTTCTTCGCCAACCCTTTTTGTCGTTTACTCGCTTTACTCATACACTATTACACTCATACTTTTCATTGGATTATTATTGGACCTCAAACTAAACCATTTGCACAACAGTTTATAAACATGGCCCAGCAATAAATCTTGGCCCCTTTTAGTCCCAAGCCCAATTTTTTTTTGGGTGTTCCACTAGCCCAACTTTATTAATGACTCTGTATAAGGGCAGGTTCACATTTACTAAATTGAGCTGAACTAAACTGAATGTTTTATGAGAGAAGGAAATTAAAAGTTGAATTTAACTCAACTGATTAGAGCTTAACTCAACTGAACTAAGCTGAACTGAATACTTTATGAGAGAAGGAAATTAGAAGTTGAACTAAATTGATTGGAGCTGAACTAAATTGATTGGAGCTTAACTGAACTGAGATTAAGCTGAAGTGAACAGAACCCAAGTTAATATAAAAAGATAGTATTCGAATTCAAACAATGCCTCAGATTATTACATGAAATTTAGATAGTATCCGAAATCAAACAATGTCTCAGATGAAATTAAGCCAGTAACCTTATAATTAGGTCACCGATCATTTGACTTATTAAAAGAAAACGCCCATCAAAGTTGAGATTATTAAAAAAATAATTGAAATTTATATTATTAATAGTAAATAGCCCAAAATTTAGATTAATAAAATCAAATTTATATTTCCTATATTTCTTCTCTTTTAGTGTTAATCAAACAGCTACTTAAATTGTATTTCTCATAAATTATAACTTCCTCTTTTTTTTCTTTTTTCTTTTTTTTTTTTAACCTAAGGCAAGATTGTGAGGGGAACACTGCCTTCTAATTCTTTTTTCCTACTAGGTGATAATTGTAGGTGAATAATGTTGGAAGTTTTTGAGTGAAACACAAAGAAAATGTTAGAGAAAATAAAAAGGAGAGTTCTAAGTCGATAAAGTTCAAATTTTCCTTTTTTTTTGGGAAGTATTACTTGTTTGAGAAGTGAAAAGTGTGTTGTGGCCTTCTTATCATTTTTATATCTGTTTTCTCTTTGCTGGTTTATTGTTATTGGAACATTAACTTATGTCCCGTGTAACACACAGTTTTTACAACTTAATTATGAATTATAGAGTTAATTTAACAATAATTTTCAATTCCAAATAAAATAAAATAAAATAAAATAAAATATAAATGTTTTTGATTAGGGGATTTTGCTCCCACCAATCGGAATGCGCCACGTGGGCCAATCAAGTCCTGCCAAGTGTCCCCCAGTTGGAACTGTCAGGGCTTGCCACGTGGCACACGCCTATTCGTCCACCCTGGACCTATTATGTCAGGACACGTGGCATACTCCATGCCTAATGGAGAAACCGGCCACCTAGGCCCAACTTCCGAGGGAAGCCCAATCAGCCCAAGGTTAACCTAAACCTAGGATTGGCACGTTTCCCAAGGTTATAAATACCTCCTTTAAACCTCATTAAGAGAGATTACGCACATTAAAAACTCTCACCTAGAGAGACCCAATCACTTTAATTTCCGCATTAATTACTCCTTAATCAAGTACTAACTTGACCGTCGGAGGCGGATCTCCAATCATCCGGAGCATCCGTTTGTTTTGCAGGTACAGGCGTCCGGTTCCAGTCTCGGAATTGTAACTCTCCCGCAGGACATCAGAAAACCCCGAAACATTTTGGCGCCGTCTGTGGGGAGAGTACTTTTGAGATGGCATCCACGTCTGTACCGACTCCTGAAGAGAGGCGTCCCCTAGACGATCCTCAAGTTCAGTCGGACCATGATACTGAGAATGAATGTGAAGTTGAAGCTCACACAGCTTCAGACGAGACCCTAAGGGCCCGACGCACCCGTCATACCGAAAGGAGGGAACGGGAACATCTTCAAACTGGACTCAGTGATCCAGCAGGCGCACCGCCTGTTCAACAGCAGCCGACTGATGGGTCTGCTCCCATTACAAGGAACGAACTCATGACCTTCATGAGGGGCTTCAAGGGAGAGATTCAAGAGTTGCTCAACAAGAAGCCTGCTCTGGCCAAGGAACAGTCGGCTAAGAAATCTTCCACTTCAGGGAAGAGGAAGCCAGTTCAAGGGCGAGAGACGACCCCTCATCCTAACTCTAGGAAGTGGGAGCCGCCTGCCCTTGATTTCACAAAGTTCCGTTTTCCTACTCCAGGAAAGAGGAAACCTGTTCGTCATATTCAGGCGGACGGGTCGAAGAAAACATACACAGATGCTCGGTTATTGCTAGAACAGAAGAAGAACGACCGATTGTCAAAGTCGGCCTCTACTTCAAACTTCCAAGACGGTCTGCGCAATACCTCGATGAGGCATACTCAGTCGCATCATGAGAGTCAGTCAGGCGGTACCTCCCGTCAGTCCGGCTTTCATAGTGACCAGGCGGTACCAAACTTACCATTTGTACCGCAACAACAATATTTTTTGCAGCCACCTCTGTTTGGTGGGCATGCAGCAAAGAATGTCCCACCTATGGACTGGCAGCTACGGTTGCTTAGACTTGGAGAACAGCCGTCGGCCTTCTCCAAGGAAATTGCTGAAGCCGCTCAGTCGGCCAAAGTGAAAAATGTATTAGTAGGCGCCTATGACGGCACTACTAACCCAGAAGACCATTTGATGGCATTCACCAACCTGATGTACCTTCAAGGGTTGGACGATCCCACTTGGTGCAAGTGTTTCCCAGCGACTCTCAAAGGAATCGCACAACAATGGTTCGGCAACCTGCTGACTGGTTGTGTGAATAACTTCAGGACGCTTGCCTACTTATTCACCTCCAACTTTGCCATGAACATACCTGCGAAGAAGACGACCCTTGATTTAGGAACGATTCAGCAGGGCGAGAAGGAGGGGCTTCGTTCTTACATCAGGCGGTTTAACCTGATGAGAATACATATTCAAGGGTTACCGGATGAGGTAGCCTATACTGACTTTTTCAGAGGCCTCAAAGACGGATCGACATTCAAATTTGATTTGGTCCGAAAGAGGGTGGCGACTCTTCAAGAGGCCTTGATTGAAGCGGAAGCCTATATACAGGCGACTGGTCTTTGTAGTACAAAACAGTCGGACGGGAAAAGCTTCGACAAAAAAGAAGGGCGACAGAAACAGTTGTCGAACAAAGATGAGAAGAAAAGAAAAGAGGTCTGGGCGGCTGATTCCTCTAAACAGCCGGCCGAGAAGAAGAAAAAAGAATTCAAACCATACTCCCCAAAGTATGCGTTTAACAAGGATAGCCAAGCTATCCTAAAGGAAATCAAGGGACGGATCTCAATTGAGAAGCCGGTCCCCATGAAGGGTTCTGCAAGCAACCGGAACCAAGAAAAATTTTGTGATTATCATGAAGATGTTGGTCATCACACCAACGAATGCATCAGTCTCATGCGGTATCTGGACCGCCTGGCTGAGCAAGGCGATCTTGACTCTTATGTCAAGAAATCCACGGGGAACACTTCCTCGAAAAAGCAGTCGGCCAAAAATAGTCAACAGGCCGACAGCTCTGATACAGATGATGCATTTGTCTACACCATTGCAGGCGGCTTCGCAGGAGGCGGTCCCACTATTAGGGGCAACAAAGACAATATCAGGCGGCTAGATGTAAATTTCGTTCACCAAGAACAGCCCTCCAAATATTCATTTCCTGAGATTGTCATCACTGAAGAAGATCTAGGAGGGGTAAGGGGGCCGCATGACGACCCTATCGTTATTGAGTGTAAAGTGGCCAACCAGAGAGTTGGCCGAATCCTTATAGATACTAGAAGCTCCTCAGATCTTATCAGTAGCAAATGTCTGTCAAAATTAAAATATCAGACTGATTGCATACATCCGGCATCCCACCCTTTAGTAGGGTTTGGAGGAGGAGTCGTCCACCCAGTGGGTCGAGTGGAATTACCCATCCGCCTGGGTGAGAAGGGGGAAGGACGACACATGGTAGTCCGGTTCCTGGTAGTAGAAGAACTCTCGGCCTACAACATGATTCTGGGACGACCAACCTTGAATAATTCCAAGGCTGTTATAATCCCATCTCTTATGTTGCTCAAGTTTGAGAGGGATAATGGAACAGTCGGGTCCCTAAGGGGAGATCAGAGGATGGCCCGAGAGTGCTATCTCTCGGATATCAAGCCCACTGTTATGACCGCTGGATCAAGTGGTGGAAAAACAGACCTTGACAATGTCAAGGAGAGTGCGCCTGTTCAAGAAGCAGGCGACAAGAAGAGAAAGGCAGCCCAGACGGGGGCCGCAAGAAAAGACAGAAAATAGCAATCATTGGCAGAGGAGCGGTCGGACGAATTCCGCCCTCAGCCGGCTGGTGAGCATACGGACCTGATCTTAGACGACTCACATCCTGACCGAACAGTCAAAGTTGGGACGACTGCTCTGAGAGTCCTGGGTGACGATTTGCACAAACTATTGAAAGAATACAAGGACATCTTTGCATTCGAAGTCCACGAAATTCCAGGCATTAGTCCTGACCTGGCGGTACATAAACTGGCTGTGGATCCGAAAAAGAAGTCGGTAAGGCAGAAAAAACGGAACCATGGCGAAGAAAGAAGTCAGGCGGCAGCCGCCGAAGTCAAAAAACTGCTTGATGCAGGGTTCATTCGGCAATGTTACTTCCCAGACTGGGTTGCAAATGTGGTGCTTGTTAAAAAGCCGAATGACACTTGGCAAATGTGTGTAGACTACACAGACTTAAACAAAGCGTGCCCCAAAGACAGTTACCCTCTGCCTAAAATTGATAACTTGGTCGACTCAACAGCCGACCATGCTTTAATGAGCTTTATGGATGCCTACTCTGGTTTCCATCAAATTCCTTTATGGAAGAAAGATCAGGAGAAGACAACCTTTGTCACTGATCAAGGGTTATACTGTTACACGGTTATGCCGTTCGGTCTTAAGAATGCCCCGACCACCTTCCTGCGAATGATAAACACTGTGTTCTTTGATCAAATCGGGAGAAACGTCGAGGCATACATTGATGATATGATTGTCAAGTCTAAGCTTCAGACAGATCATCTGTCGGACCTCCGAGAAATGTGTATTTGGAGTTGAGTCTGGGAAATTTCTCGGATTCCTTATCAATCAGAGAGGAATAGAGGCGAACCCTGAGAAGGTGCAGGCGGTCATCAACATGCAGTTGCCTCGTAACGTCCGAGAGGTTCAGAAGTTAACAGGTTGTCTGGCGGCCTTGGGAAGATTTCTAAGCCGATCAGGCGACAAATGCTTATACTTCTTCCAGGCCATTAAGAAGAAGGCAAGGTTTGAATGGGGGCCGGATGCTGAGGCGGCCTTCCAGAAATTGAAAGTTCACTTGCATTCCTTGCCAAGGCTGGTCAGCCCTTTGCCCAAAGAAGTACTCTACATGTACCTGGCCGTCTCTGATCATGTGTTAAGCGTCGTTCTTCTTGCTGAAAGAAACGGTTGTCAGCTCCCGGTCTACTTTGTCAGTCATGTATTGAAAAATGCCGAGTTGAGGTATCCCTTAGTGGAGAAATTTGGTCTTGCACTCTTCATGGCTGTTAAAAAATTGAAGCCCTACTTTTTGGCACATGCAGTCGTCGTGTATACAGATCAACCTATCAAGCGGCCACTGACCACCATGGAGTCGTCAGGCCGAATGATCAAATGGGCCATAGAAATACAGAGCCTCGAAGTTACTTTCGAGCCTAGAAAAGCAGTGAAGGGGCAAGCCTTTGCTGACTTTATTGTTGAGATGACTCATCCCCCTGGTTCTCGAGATCCAGACCAAGTCTGGAAGGTATATGTGGATGGAAGCTCTACTTCAAATGGTTGTGGAGCAGGCGTCATATGTCAGTCGCTAGAAGGCGACAGGTACGAATATGCTCTACGCTTCAATTTTCAGGCCTCAAACAATGAGGCAGAATATGAAGCTTTACTAGCCGGAATCCGCATGTGCAAGGCAGCAGGGGCACGAAAGATAAACGCCTTTTCCGATTCACAATTGATAGTGAGTCAGTATAATGGCGAATACGAAGCAACCCATCCGGCCATGATCAAGTATTTACAGACGGTACGACAGGCAGTCGGTTCCCTTGAAGATTTTCATCTGACTCAAGTGCCGAGATCAGAAAACAACCAGGCGGATGCACTTTCAAAATTAGCATCGTCCGCCTCTTGTGATACTCCTCGAACTGTTTTTTGGGAAGTAATGGAGAAGAGAAGCATCGAGGAAGACCCTATTGGAATCCTAGACAGAAGCTCAACCTGGATGGATCCAATCAGGGCATATCTGACAGACGGTACCCTGCCGGATGATCATCACCAGGCGGCAGCGCTGAAAAAACGAGCAGCCAGTTTTGAAATGATAAAGGGAGAACTTCACAAAAGAGGGTACCTTCAAACCTACTTAAAATGTGTTACTCCAGAAAAGGGGCGAGAGATACTAGACGATCTTCACTCTGGTTACTGCGCTTCCCATATAGGCGGTAGGACGCTTGCTCAACGGACAAGGCGGCAGGGCTACTTTTGGCCTACTTTAGAAGCAGATGCAATGGAGATGGTGAAAAAATGTGACAAGTGCCAAAGGTTTGGAAAACTAATTCACCGTCCAGCTACTGACCTCACTACCATTCATAGCCCACTACCGTTTGCTAAGTGGGGCATGGATATTCTGGGTCCCTATACGCCTGCTACAGGCGGAAGGAGGTACATACTTGTTGCAGTCAACTACTTCACTAAATGGGTGGAGGCGGAGGCTGTAAAGGGAATCAAGACGAAGGATGTAATTTCATTCATCTGGAAAAATGTCATCACTCGGTTCGGGGTTCCCATGTCTATGGTCTTTGATAATGGTCCCCAATTTGAGACGCCTGTTCTCAAAAGCTGGTTGGGTGACCAAGGAATTGCACACCACTTTGCATCAGTCGGCCGTCCACAAGCAAACGGCCAGGTAGAAGCTTTTAATAAAATCATCTCAGACGGTCTCAAGAAAAAGATTGAACGAGCAGGCGGCCTATGGGCGGATGAATTGCCACATGTTCTCTGTGCCGTTAGGACGACTGAAAAAGGGGCGACTGGAGAAACTCCATTCCTCCTAACTTATGGTGCGGAAGCTGTTCTTCCAATAGAACACTACGAGCCGACTCTTCGAGTAATGCTATATGACGAAGAGGCAAACTGGGAAGCCATGCGCCTGGCATTAGACTCACTCCCAAAAAGGAGGGGCAATGCTGTCTTGCGCCATGAAATTTACCGCCTGAGAATGACTAGATCATACAACAAAAAAGTACACAGGCGTCCACTCAAAGTGGGGGACTTTGTACTTAGAAAAATGGAAGCAGTTGGTAGGGCTAATGAGTCTGGCAAACTAACTCCCAACTGGGAAGGACCCTACCGAATCTATGAAGAGGTCAGGGACGGTACCTACCGTCTGGAAACACCAGACGGCCAACCGTTGCCTCGAACCTGGAATGTAGATAATCTTAAGAAATATTTCTTTTGAATGATGTAAATAGTCGAGGGCTACTTAATAAAAGTTTGATGTTTCATTCAATTCTGTATTAAGAGGGGCATGCCTACTTACAAACAGTCGGCTACTCTCCATGTTTAATTTTCATTTTTACCTAAGAGGGGCATGCCTACTGACAAACAGTCGGCTACTCTCCATGTTTAATTTTTACTTAAGAGGGGCACGCCACTTGTTCCACACAACCGGTTACTCTCCCATAACACAATTCACCAAGAACTATCAAAGGCTCATGGCTAAAATGATCAGACCAGGCGCCAAGCCAACTGATCCAAATATAAATTCAATTCGACTTGTCCCAACATTATAGCAGGCGTCCGACGGCATCCATCCGGATGAAATTCGTCGCAGAGAGCAGCTCCCTTTTGGGTGGAACATTGTTCTATAAAATCATTACACGGCACCCATACGACTGTCTAACCAAGACAACCACGTAGCCGTTTCCCGGACAAGGATACCTCTCACTTAACTGACTAATCAGGTCAAACAAGTGTTCGCAGTAACCATCCGTGTCAACCAACCGACTGAACTACTTGGGATAAGAACAGTTGGTATCTTATGAGTTAATAGCCAACAAACATTGGCGAATAAAGGGGAACAACCGGTACCCACCGCTTGATACCTCTACTACTCAGTCACTTGGCGACTAGTAACAATTATGTTTCCATGGTCACTCCTTAAAAAATTTAGTATGAAGCTAAAAAGGTGTTCATACAGCGCCTGTTCACACTAGATTAAAAGTGGCGGGGAACAGTCGGCCTGGACCGACTAGAGTCTCTAGCTTAAAAAACAAAGAAACAAACAAGGCAGGTAGGAAACCACCTTCCTACTTGGTTGAAGGAAATCCATTCTTTAAAGTGGCCGACTGGTCGCTTAGCCTGGAAACAGACAACCAGTCGTCCAGGGGCATAGGTGGCGTGACTAACTATCTCATACCTGTCCGCAACTATCGGCCATGCAAAACAGTCGGTATAGTGTGCAATTGGATATCAGAATATTCGATACTTAAACAAATTTGAAACAAAACAAAAACGAAATATTTCGGCATAAAAAAGAAGCCGGTCATTAAAGACCGGCCAAATATTCAGAACCCCGGCCCCATGGCCGGGTAAATAGAAACAAACGGCACGCAGGCCGTGAAAGAAGACATAAAACTTAAGAAGGGGGCAGATCTTCAATAATAGCAGCTGCCGCCTGGTCAGCACTCTTTTTGCTGGACTCGGCTTCAGCTGCATCCTTCTTCGATGCATTACCCCCAAGCGGCACAAGCGCCACTACCGGCTCCTCCTCCTCCAACGCCTCGTCCTCAGCAGCCGCCAGGATCTCTTGATTATATCTACCAGAACACTGGCGGTACGTTTTTTCCCAGGAGGAAAAGTCGGCATTGGGGAAGAGGCGGCCCCAGGTCATGCGCTGGATTTGAGCAGAGTCTTCCATCATCTCCCGGACCAGCTCTTTCTTTTCTTGCTCGGCCTTTGTCGAGAGCTCCTGAGTAAGACTCTTCTCCTGGGTCACCAGGCGTTCCTTAACGTGCGCCAAGGATTTCTCCAAGGTGTCGTATGAGGACATTTTTTGGCGAAGAGGTCTCACATCGGCCTTGAGATTGTTGATGGCGCCTCCAGCTCGCTATTTTTCTTCTGGGCCGCCTCTAACTGAGCCCGGACAGCAGAAGTAGCCTGCGCCTGATAATAAAGAATGTCAATTGTCAGAACCTCATTTTGGGCAATTTGAAACATTGCCTTATCACAGTCAGAGGCGACCATAGCTTTTGTAGCCTTTACCTCTTTGTTCTTCCTGTCAAGCGGCTTGCGAAGGCCGTTCACTCGGAGCAGGGCCTAAGTAAAAGGGAACAGGCGTCAGTTTTCAAACAAAAAACAGGCGTCCTGGAATTTAAATAACCAAAAATATGCTAAGTATACCTCAGCAAGGACCCCTGCAATCCCGTCTAGGTCAAGGGTTTCGACACCCCTGACCGCCTCCCTCTCAGCCGGAGGGACGGCCTTGATCATAGACTTGGCCACCTCGACCAAGTCAGGCTCCTGAGGGTCGGCTGCATCAACCATAAACGAACGAGTTAGACCTAGTAAAGAAAGGAACAGGTCTAAATTCACAAAGACAGCTTCATACTTCTAACATTGAACGAGTCAGCCGCCACATGTTTCCTGGCAGAACCAGGAGAGCTCGCAACAGCCGTCCTCCGGGTCTTGGAGTCCGGCTGTTGGGAAGAAGAAGCTCTTGGAGCGCCCGTCTAAAAAAAAAAAAAAAAAAAAAAAAAAAACAAAAACAAAACAACACTCGGTCAGTATATGCATAAACCCAACTCCAAAAAGAGAGTGAAAGGTTCGAAGCTCACCAAGGGCGCCCCCTTTTTGGGGGAGTCGGTTGAGGACTGTTGCATGATGGAGGCCCACAACATGGCCGCCGCAGTCTTGGAGGTGGTAATTTTGCTCATGGCGTCCGCTGCAAAAACAAATAGCAAAGTTAATAAAAAGTCATAACAGTAATGCATGGAAAAACAGAGTATTCGACAGGCCGGCTACCTCTTGAGCACAGACTGCTGAGGCCACAGGCGGCCAAAAAGTACTCGTCGTAGAGCCATTTGAAGCTCGGGACGCAGTGCAGGGGTACTTGCTCTCGTACCCCTGAAGTAGAGTCGACCCTCGACTCTACTTTAAAGAGTCCTTTATCCAGGATCTCTTTCTTAGCTTTGGGGGGAACAGGCGGCATGTTGCGGCCGCCTGCAAGAAGAGGCGGATTCCTGTTCCACCTGTTGAAGCGCTTGTTCAGCTCTGTGTCTGAACTCTCAATGATAAGGAAGGTGCTTCGCCAGTCCTTCCACTTGTTTGCTTTACCTCTTGTCATGAGGTAGCCTCTGTGGCTTGTCAATTGATACAAGCCGGTACCGCCTGCCTTAGGGGTCCGGCTGAGGTAGTTCATGTGGGCGAAAGCCTCGAAGTTTGGCTCAACCCCGTGCAGTTCGCACCCGGCCACATAGCCGAGTACGTTGACCCAGGAGTTCGGGGCTAACTGCCATAACCCCAACTCATACCCATCCAAGATCCACTGAACAGCCGGATGTAGTGGGAAGCGCAGCCCAGCCTTGATGGCCGCCTCGTAGCAGCCAAAGCAGGCGCCATCATAGCTAGTACCAGCCGGCCAGACGACTGTGTCTTCTGGATTCGGCACGAACACTAAAAAGCCGGGGCCCATTGTGTGGTTCGCAATAAAGCTCCCCACTTTCTCTTGCATGGCCGTGATTCGGCCCCGTGGGACAGTGCAGTAGTAGGGGGTATTTTGCTCTCGGTAAGAGGCGGATGGCTCCGCCCAATTGTCCCCCTTCTCAACTGCGTGAGAAAGCCTCGCCTCTTGTAGGCGACTGTTTTTCTCTTCTGTGTCCAGAGAAGCATGACCAGAAGAGCTAGACTCGGATTCGTCCTCTGACGAGTCCGAAGAGGACGACTCCTCCCCTCTCCCAGAGGGGCCCGCCTCCTCTCCTTTAAAAGGAGCAGGAGAGAATGTAGACTTGTCAACTGTAAAATTGGAAGGGGTCACTTTGACTCCTCCCTCAGAATTGTAGGCTTTCAAGCCGCTTTGGTTCACTTCCACATCTGGCGCCTGGTCAGATGTTTCACTAATCGGCACCCTGTGGGAGGAGCCGTCTGAGTTCGAAATCCTAGCAGTTCTTTTTGTTTTGGCCATCATGTTCTGCATAGACACAGAGACAGTCGGACTTTGTATAAAGGGCAAAGATGGGTCCGGAAAAGGGCAGGCGACACTCCTAGTCCTAGACTCAGCCGTCCCTGGTGACCGGCTGATCACTAACCTAGGTCGTGTCGTGTGCTTCCGTGGTGCCATTTCAAAAAAGAATAAAATAAAGAGAAAATTAAGAGTAAGAGAACCGACGGTTACCTGAACGAGTGACGTTGATGGAGTTCTGAAAATCCTGTGCAGTCGGCTTGTCAGAGCAGGCGGTAGGCAGAAAGGGTCCAAAATGTCAGAGCAAGTTCAGGGGTCCGAATGTTCTCTCAAAAAGTTCTCAAGTGTGAAAATGACTGAAGTCAACACTCCCTTATATAGGCGAAGTGAGAAGGCAAAGGGTCACTTCCAAAATTCAAAATTTGGGCGGGAGAATCTCTCGGCCTTTCGCCGAGTGACACCTGTAGCAAGCCGTCGCCTGTTACAGTGCGACACCTGTCACAGGTAACATGTGACCAGTCACGTGCCACCTGTGAGGGGCAAATGATTAGGGTATTTTGCTCCCACCAATCGGAATACGCCACGTGGGCCAATCAAGTCCTGCCAAGTGTCCCCCGGTTGGAAATGTCAGGGCTTGCCACTTGGCACACGCCTATTCGTCCACCCTGGACCTATTATGTCAGGACACGTGGCATACTCCATGCCTAATGGAGAAACCGGCCACCTAGGCCCAACTTCCGAGGGAAGCCCAATCAGCCTAAGGTTAACCTAAACCTAGGATTGGCACGTTTCCCAAGGTTATAAATACCTCCCTTAAACCTCATTAAGAGAGATTACGCACATTAAACACTCTCACCTAGAGAGACCCAATCACTTTAATTTCCGCATTAATTACTCCTTAATCAAGTACTAACTTGACCGTCGGAGGCGGATCTCCAATCATCCGGAGCATCCGTTTGTTTTGCAGGTACAGGCGTCCGGTTCCAGTCTCGGAATTGTAACTCTCCCGCAGGACATCAGAAAACCCCGAAACAGTTTTCAATTGAAACAAAATAATTTGAACTGGTTAGGAAAAAAAAATACTCTGACAAAGTTGAATGATAGTACATTCACACACATACAAAGTAGTATATGTTTGAATTTTATAGGAAAAAAATAGCGTACCTAATATATAAAATATATAAGATAAGTGTTTTATTTATTTAATTTTTTTTTTCCCAATGCATAAATAGAATATACTTCATACCCTTGATTTCGCCTTTAGTATATAGTTTTTTTTTTTATTGTATATAGTTTTTGATTGATAATTGTATCGGTTGCAATATTGTATGTAGTATTTTGATTGTTGAGATTTAATAGCTATTGGGAATTTGGGATATGATCCCTTGATTTTAGCTTCCTCTTATTGCTGTTTTAGTAGGTTTTATTGCTGATTAATATTGTTTGTTTAACTGATAGTCGTTATACCCTTAAATGTTGATTATTGTTGTCTGTTACGGGGGATTGCTGGTCGCTTATCTCTTTCCATTGTTATATATAGGAAATTTTCATTTTTACCACCTTCAAATAATGACTTTGTCGAATTTACCACCTCCAAAAAAAAAACATTTACTTTACCACCTCATAAAAAAATTAAACATCAGTTTTACCACCTCATCTGAGCTCAGGTGACGGAAAACGCTTGTGGGGCCCAGCTAACTGTCACTTCCCTCCAATTTAATTCTTTTAAAATCGGTTTCCCTCTGTCTCCTCCTTTTCTCACCTTCCATAATCAATGTCTCACCAAATTTCTCACTTCCTCATCAATTTTCGTCTCTCTCTCTCCTTTGATTTTTCTTGATTCTCACTGTAACTGCTTCTCTCTCCTTTGATTTTTCTCTTTCTCTCTGTAAAAACTGAAACCCTATATCAATTTGGGTGGTTGAAATCGAGCTGGAACCACAAAATTGCAACACATCAGCTTCTCTTGTCATCTTCCACAGGGGGAGGGGACCAAAAGCTTGGTAATTTGCTGACAGAAATCGAGATTCCTGACTACAAGAGGTACTTTAAACCCTTTATTAGTACATTTCGTTGGATTTATGGTTGTCAATTGGGGTAAAGTATGCCTTTTTTGGGAATCTGTGAATTAAAGTATTATAAACCCTAATTATGCGAATCTTTGACTGAATTAGAGTGTGCATTTGTTAAATAATAGTTAATTAGATTTACTTGTTTACTGTTAATTTAGTGCACAGTCAATGTGAATTGCTTTTACTTGATGTAACTGGTGAATTGGTTGTTGTTGTTTACTGTAATTACTGAAATTGGTTATTGTTGTGTGTGCTTTTGTTGGTGTTGTTACAGAATGGACACAGTGGACTTAAAAATTACAGTAGGGGGTGCCTTTATACCTTCTTTAGCTGGTAAAAATAGGAGGGTGTTAACTTGGGATGGTGGGTGGGTTTATTGGATGAGAAAAGTGGAAAAAAATAAGATAGATGTACACTTTTTGAGGCAAGCAGCTATACATGGGTTTGTGTATGTGAATGTGAAGGTTCCTAGGGGGTTTAGTTGCTGGTATAAACAAAAGGGCAAGTCTTGGGTGAATGGTAAAAGGGAGCTTGTTGATGGTGAGGTGAATGGTTTCCTAGAGTCTGTGAACAAAGAGGGGGCATGTGAGATGTATGTTACCAGTCATGAGCCAATTGAAGGGACTAACAAAACACCCTTCAAATGTATAGCTGGGAATGAGCTAACCCCTGCACAAAGGAAGGAACTGAAAAAGAGGTTTGGTGGGCCTAAAGTATATAAACCCAGCCCAGAACTTAGTAAGCCCACTGAAGAAGAGCCATTTAGGAGAAGCCCTAGGTTAAAAGGCATTGTTATACATGACAGAGGCTGAGGAGAGGCTTCCTAGGGCAGAGAAAGTGAATGCTAATACACATAAAGGGAAGGGTAAACTCACTGCTGCAGATAAGGGTAAGGCTAAGGTTGGGGATGAGACTGGAAATCATGCTAATTTAGTGAGAAAAATAAAAGAAAGAGTGAGGAGCTTAAGGGATGACAGTGATGTGTTTACTGATGAGGATGGTGATACAGAGTCTTCTGATTCTGAGTTGAGTTATTTTGAGTTAGAAGTTGATGAGGGAGAGGAGGACTTATACTCTGATGATGATGAAGAGTGGTTGAAGAAAAATTTAGACCATATTAACAGTGAGGTGAAAGGCAGTTTGAGGGGAGTTACTGAAGGAGGGGATCAAAGTGATGATGAGGAAATAGGGTTTGACATAGAAAGAAATCTACAGAAAATTGAAGTGAGGGTTGAAGAGGAGGCAACTTGTGATTCTGATGAGCTAAAGAGTGTGGAAGGTGATTCAGATGATGATCAGGGTAGTGTTACTTGGTTTAACCCTGAGACAGACTTTGAAAGGGCTATCAAATTTGTAGTTGGTCAAAGGTTCAGTGATGTGCAAACAATGAGAAAAGCTTTGAGACAACATGCAATTGAAAATAGGTATGAGTATTACCTTCTTCACAATGATTCAAAGAGGCTAACAACATATTGCAAAAGGAAATGCAAGTGTGTGTATAACAAGAACAGTTGTAGGATAGTGAAGTGTACATGTAGTAAGGGTGTTAGGTGTAGGTTCAAGTTCTATGCAACAAGGCTTGTGAAATCAGAGGCTTAGCAAATTAAGACACTAAGGCTGAAGCATAGGTGTGTTAGGAGTAAAATGAACAACAAGGTGACAGCAGAGTTCCTTGCTGACAGGTACTTGGAGGAGTTCAGGGGCAACCCCAGATGAAAGATTAAACAGATTCAGGACAGGGCCTTGAATGACTTGGGGATCAAAATTACATACTCCAAGGCTTGGTTGGCTAGAAGCATGGCAAAGCTTATAATATATGGCTCTTCATCAGAGCAATACTCAAAGGTTTGGGACTATGGGAAGGCACTGCTGAAATGGAACCCAGGGAGTGAGTGTAATGTGGTGGTGGATGATATTAGTCAAATTGAAAGACCAATTTTTATGAGGATGTTTGTGTGCTTAGCTGCACTTAGGGATGGATTCATTTCTAGTTGCAGACCAGTAATTGGGGTGGATGGGTGCCATCTAAAAGGGGCATACCCTGGGCAGATCTTGGTTGCAGTTGGAAAAGATGGCAATAATGCCATCTTCCCAATTGCTTGGGCAACTGCAGAGATTGAGAACAAGGACAACTGGTGTTTCTGGAGAGCTTGCTCAAGGCACTTTGTGTGTATGACCAAGGAGATGGCTTGACTTTTATGTCTGACAGACAGAAAGTAAGTGGGTTGTGTTTGTGTTTAAATTACTTTGCTTTATTTGACTTTTCTATACACTAACTTGTTAGTTTTGCCTTGTGTGTAGGGTCTCATAGAAGCATTTGCAGATGTGGCCCCCAAAGCTGAGCTCAGATTTTGTGTGAGGCATATTTGGTCAAATTTCAAACTGAAATTTCATGGTGCAACTTTCAAGGAATTGTTCTGGGCTGCTGCTAGGGCAAGCACTCTGGTAAGCTTCTATTTAGGTTCTTTTATGTCAGTTTTATGGTGAACTATAATGTATGCTAGGTGATTTTTTGTTTAGCTTGTATCAGTTTGGTTTTTGCCCAAATACTTGTGAATTTTGCCCATTTATCTACATTTAGTTTTGCACATATTTGCATGTCTTTCTATTTTGTGAAAACTGTATGCCATGTGTCTATGTTGTGTTGAATGGTTGTCATGTGTGTGGTTGTATCAGTTTGAGTTTGAAGTTGCTATGGAAATTATCAATTTTTTGGATGAAGAAGCATACCAGTGGGCAGTGGCTATCAAACATTGACCCCCAGCACTGGTCAAGGCATGCTTTCTCTACAAACTGCAAGTCTAACATGTTGTTAAACAACATGTGTGAGACATTTAATGCAGTGATTAGAGATGCCAGAGACAAGCCTATTCTAACTCAAATGGAATGGCTTAGAAGATATATGATGAAGAGGAGTAATGACAAATGGGAGGCAACAAAGTCTTGGGAAGGTTTACTAACCCCATTTGTCAACAAAGTCTTTGATGGGTTGGAGAAGTATGCCAGGACATGTGAGGTTACAGCTTCAAGGGATGAAATTTATGAGGTGAAATACAAGGATGATCAGTGCATTGTGGATCTACAAGAGAGAAAATGCACTTGTTATAGATGGGAGTTGACAGGAATACCTTGTTTCCATGCATTTACTTGCATAATGGACAAAAGGATGATCCTGAGTTGTATGTGCACCCACATTACTATAGGGTGACATACTTGGCTGCATATGAGAACCCAATACAGCCGATGCCTGGCCCTAAGAATTGGGAAAAGGTCAAGCTCAGACAGCCTTTGCCACCTATGTTGAAAGTGCAGCCAGGAAGACCTAAGGCAAAAAAGAGAAAGCTTGAACCAGGGGAGGGCACTTCTGCAGCACCTGAGGGCAAGAAGCCAAAGGTGAAGAAACAATGCAAGAACTGTGGTGGGTTTGGCCACTTTGCCAAAACATGCAAGGCTGAAGCAGCACCAGAACAGCCTAACCCACCTGCAACAAATCCAAAGGGTGGGAGGCCACAGATGCAGACTCCTTGGCTTAAGGAACAGAGAATTAAAAGTGAAGAGAAAGCAGCAAGACAGGTATTTTGTGTATTTTGTGACTTGAGTGTATTCAGTGGCTTTGTTTCTGAGTCTTGTCATACTGTGATTGCAGGCTGGGTCAAGTAATGCTGCACCTGCAACTGCTGTGTCAAGCCAGCCTGCAACAAGAACAGAGCCTTTGCCAACTCAGCCTGTTACCAAGAGCAACAGGAGCCTGAGTCAGCCCACAAGAGTGCCAACAACTACTCCTCCCAAAGTCAAAATACAGACCAGGTCCAAGCTTCATGTAATGACAAGCAAGAAGGACAAGGATCTCAATCAACTGTGACCCTAGGTCTACTCATTAGTATTTTGTAATAGACAGCCAAGTTTATTAACTACACATGTGTATAGTAGGCAGTATATTTGGTAGTTGAACAATGATTTTGCACAAAGGTGCCTTAACTTTTGTCTCAGCCAATGTAAAACAATTAAAAACATTGTGTTGCAAGTACTAATACGAAATGTGATATGTTTCTACCAAAAAGTTCCATTTCTCATTGATTTAGTTAAAAGTAGTACAAGAAATGTCATCCCAACATCCACACATAATAATTCAACAAAACACAACATAAGTTGGGGATTTTTTTTGTTTCTAAGCATTCCTAAATGAACCTAAGATCTAAAATACATAGCCACTACCAAACCAAAACAACAAAACACAACAATAGCATGTACTGTGAGCATTTTCTTTGTTGTTGCATTGCTGCCATGCACTTCCTTGATCATCTTCTTCCTGTCTGAGCTAAGAGCTTTGCATTTCATCTTCAAGCTGTCAATCTCATTGAGCAAGCACCTCCTTTGTCCACTAACATCATCAACTTCCCTCTTCATGTCGTTCAGCTCTCCCTTCATTAGTTTCTTGTCCAGCAGCAAGTTGTTAATCACCTCTGTTTGCCAAGGTGTTTCATCTGGTTGATCCACCCACTCAAAAGCTTTACACCCCCTTGACTCAGTCACAGGATCATAGAATTTGCAGGTCCTAAACTTGCGTCCAGGGTTCTCCCTAGTCCAAGCAATCAACCTAGACATTGGAACTCCACATTGGCATTTTTTCTCCTTTGAGGGTGACATGCTAACTGAAGACATTCCCTTCTGAAATTCAGTAAGAACAAGAATGAAATTAATTGTATTTGAACACAATCACCATAATATAACCCTAATTTCAGTAGCCAATTCACATAACAAAAACCCCCAATCTAATTTAATCTTACATGAACCCTAAGTATTTTAATTGAAATTGGGGTTTAATTGACCTCACAAAACGCCCAATTTCAATTACTCTTAGCAAATGCAACATAATCACGCAACGAATTGCCAAAAAATTACAACAGAAATCACGAAAATTGCTAGAGAATTAACGACAATGGCTTACCTTTTTGATGCTTGTTGTCGAGGAGTTCAATTGATTGTTTGATAATTAGAGGGTTTGGGATTGTTAAGGTTGCCCAAAAATACTGATTTGTGAAGAAAATCGCAAAAATTAATCTCCAATCTGCAAGAATTTGGTGTACAAATGAAGAACTAGGTTTAAATAAAAGGGAAATCGAGAGAAATTTGGGAAAAAATCAAAAACTAGCCGTTATGCTGGGCCCCACAAGCGTTTTCCGTCACCTGAGCTCAGATGAGGTGGTAAAACTGATGTTTAATTTTTTTATGAGGTGGTAAAATAAATGTTTTTTTTTTGGAGGTGGTAAATTTGACAAAGTCATTATTTGAAGGTGGTAAAAATGAAAATTTCCTTATATATAAACAACTTCCTCACCTCCGTAATAAACTACCAAAAAATCAACAATTTATTTTCCCTTCTCTTGACATGTTCTTTCGATTTTTGGACAAGTACTTTGAGTTCCAATTAGGTTTTTGAGTGCTTACAAACGCCACTTGATTTCTATTTGTAACACCCCAATAATTCTCCCTTTTCCAAACCACTTACTTTAAATAAAAATAGAGGAGAACCATTTGCATGTTACCGCCACGTGTTAAAACGTTAAGGCTTTATCAAAGTATCGCAGCGGAAATCCAACTTAAATATTAAAATAATATAGTTTAGAAACCAATAAGTCAAAGCTTACAAATTGGAACCATAAAGGCCCTTATTAAAACCAAACCAATATTCAAAATCCCAAAACATAATTAAAATAGTAAAACATAAATAAGTTCAACACAAAGAACGAATACTCTCAATCACACCAATCCCTTGACAATGCGTATGTCAAATCACCGAACTTCACATCATCAAGCTAACCTGTGCAATACTGCTCCCCAATAATACAAGTGTAATAATTGGATCATCATAGGGACATTGAAAGGCGAAGGCCATGACCAAAAGAAAACACACAAAAGCACGTAATCAGCAAAGCTGAGTACATACAAGCTACAACGCACAAAACCTAGCATGCTCAACTAATTTAAGTAAATAAACATACAACACGAATTCATTAATTAAGACTCCACACTTAAACAATTCAATCGACTCAACATATTTGCTAATCAAATCCAAACACTTGACTCTTTATATTTAATTTAATTTGGAGTAAGCAATAGACGAGGTTGTCCAATCCACCAAATCATTTTGGTCCCAAATGACCATTTAAAATAAAAGTTTAGCGCGATGCAAGAATGGGCGCGACTCCATTCACACAAAGTTAGTCTAGGATCCCATCTAACTTTCATTATAAAAATAAAATGTAAATACCAAAAGAAAAGAGGACATGTTGATCAAACAAGCCTCGGAAAGCCACGGGCTACCACCGTGTACCCCAACCCATAATTGTCAATATTCTAAAAGTGCACGCTTTCCAGAGTTTTATTGCTCATCCATGTTTCACTTTACGTGATTACAAATTTAATTAATAGCCGACTCAATCAAGTAGAACATACATAAAAATCATACATCAATTCACTTTTGATCTTATTTAGGACAATGGTGATCACATCACAAGTTGACCTTTAATTCCATTAAACTTCCAAATTATTCAAAATTATTGAACATAGTCAACCCACCTAGCCATTTCGGCTTAATCCACCTTTACTCAACATACTAACAAGTCATGATTGAGTAATAAATAAATAAATAATAACCTTGTGGAATAATTAATAAATTCATTCCACTTAAACCATGCATTCAAATCCAATCCTTTAATAATCCAAATGTGGTTAACAAACCAATCCAATAAAATATGTTTGTATCAACATTCCATACAAACAATTAATCCAATATAATTCAACATGTTTGCATCCATAATTCCATACAAACATAATCAATTCACCAAAACATATCTCATAAACATAAGCACATGAATTAATTAAATGTATAACCAAACAATTTTCATCTAAGTGTTCTCTAATCATGAAACTAAGTTCTTTTCTTTGGTACCTAAACATGATACTACTTACAACGAAGTAGACATGTACGTACCTCGTATAAACAATCCTTTGTGCCACTTTTAATCACTTAAAAGTCTCCTAAGAAATAATCACTTCCTAGAAAACAAGCAACAATAATAAATTAATACTTAACCAAATTTCCAGCAATATAATTTAGATTAAAACTCCTTAAAACTTCATTAAAAACATGTTTTATGGTTAATTATGCATTAGAAATACAATAGGAACAAAAGCCCCAATTTAATTAGTCATTAGAACCCTAAAATCCCAATTTGATTAAATTAAAACCCTAGGTTTATAAATTATAAAATCTGAAAATTAAATCAACATTATAATCTGAAAATTATAAGTTTAAGCTATCAAAAACATGAATTTGATACTAAAAATATGAACTTTATACCATAAAATCAAAACATAAACAAAATTAATACTTTCAAGCAAAATAGGAAAACAAAAGAGGGGAGAGAAAGGGGGCAGCCACGAGGGCTGCTGATTGGTGGGTCGCTGACGGCGGGCGGCCGACGGTGGTGGCAGCAATGGGCAGCAGGTGGAGCAGTGAGAAAGTTCTCACGTAGGAAGGAGGAATAAGGGGAAAAAAAGAAAGGAAAAAAAAGAAAAAGGAAAGAAAAAGAAATAAAAAATAAAAGAAAGGAAAAAGAAAAGAAAAATAAAATAAAGGAGTAAGTAAATAACACTAACCTTTTGTGTGGGAAAATTTTTGGGGATGTATGGGGTATTTATATGAGAGAGAGTGGTATAAGGTAAATAGTAAGATTGAGCCTCATAAAATTAATGGGCCAATTAGGAAAGTAAAGTGGGTTAGGTTTGTTTGTTGGACATAAATTATAAAAGGAAGGTTCATAAAAAGTTTTTTGTAATAAAATCGTTTATCAACCCCAAAAATAATTTGAAACTTTTGAAATTAAATTCCGGAAAAATACAAATAAATATTATAAATAATATATAATTTCATTTATAATATATTTAAAAATATGGGGGATTACACTATTGCACCAAGGGTAGTGCGGAATCTATCGTCTTTTAAGTCAATGATTCACCATGATGCAACAATTGTCAGTTTAGTCTACACAACAATAAGATATGTATTTATCGTTTTAATTGCTTAATTACTAACAAATAATGCGCATTATTAGATACAAATATATCTTTTATGATCTTATAAATACACTAATAGAGAAACACTTACTTTTAATATAACACAAGTAAATGTAATATCATTGCATATCAAACATAACACTTTAGATTTGGAGGTGAAATATGAAAGTGTTTAACATGCGCATATCTCACTCAAAGCCACATAGGCCGTTGATGATAGATTTGTTATTGTACAATTCCATATAACCAAATTAGATGCTATTTTAAATTCTTGTACTATCACCGATGTTTCTTAAGATCATTGTTACTATTGTTCTTCATATAGTGTATTGGGTTTTTCTATATAGTAACCTTGTTTTTTTTCACTTTTCTACGTTGTGCCCCAATATATATCATTTTCTATACAGTAACCCCAATATATTTTTTGTTTCTATACGGTAACCTTGCCGTTAAAAAATTCCGTTAGTGAGACCCACTTTCCATTATTAATATTTTTTTATCGATTTGCGCGTTGAAAAATACTCCGTCAAAGGTTTCAAAGGCTTTTTTGGTTCTTAGGGGTCCAAATTGAGCCCAGATTTGGCAAAAAAATAACGTAAATGCCTCGTTTTGTGTGTTAAAATGTGAACACGTAAATCGAGACATTTCTCAATAAGAAAAACGAGGCATTTACGTTATTTTTTTGCTAAATCTGAGCTCAATTTGTAACATAAGGGCCAAAACAGCTCCCGAAACCTTTGAAGGAGTATTTTTCAACGCGCAAATTGATAAAAAAATATTAATGATGAAGAGTGGGCCCCACTAACGAAATTTTTTAACAGCAGGATAACAACAAGGTTACCGTATGAAAACAAAAAATATATTGGGGTTACAATGTAGAAAGTGATATATGTTAGGGCACAACGTAGAAAAGTGAAAAAAACAGGTTTACTATATAGAAAAACCCTAGTCTATATTAATTTACCATATGCTAAAAAAAACAACATTTAGTTATTCACTCAATTTTTTCCAGAGGTGATCAAAGTTAGCCCGACGCGATTTTGGGTAGATTTTTTCGGCCCGAAATCGAGTAATTTTTTTTGGTGGGTTTGGAAATGCGTTTTTATACATATTTAGTTGATTTATTAGGCCATGCCCGAAAAGCTCGCACGGCCCACCCATTTTGGACAGGTTTGGACACAAAAATTACGGCATGGCTCGAGTAGTGGGCTTACTTTTAGATTCGATCTGGCCAAACCCGGTCCGGCCCGTCCAATAATCACCTCTAACTTTTTTATCTTGAAATTTGTCAATTTCCAATTTTTTTCAAATTTCACGCAATTATTTAATTATTTTTCACGTGATTTCCCCCCCCCCTTTTTTTTTTACCTTAAAACATAAAAAAAAAAAAAAAAAAAAAATGGATCCAGTCCACCGCGCACACCCTCGGACCCTCCTCTTTCGCCTCTCTCTCATATCTCAGCAAACAGCACCTTACCTCTTACCAAACCACTTCCCACCCTTTTCGCTCCCAATAAATAATCCGCTCCAAAAAAAAAACCACCGTCTTTCTCAGCCGCCTTTCTCCGGCGACCGGAACCCGGCAACTGTTCAACGCCGATGAAAATTCACAACAAGATAACCGCATCTGCAACTCGATACTCCCTTCTTCCGGTGTTTTTTATCCCCAATGTTCAATTCTCAATTATTACCAGTTGTTGATTCCCAAAACTTGGGGTTTTTCCGATTAAACCCTAGATCTGAAAACACTGGATTTTCTTCACCCAAAATTGAGATTCTACTCCTTTAAATCTTGAATTTTTATAACAGAGTTACAATTCATAGTTGGTCGAAAACTATGAAGAGCAGGTCGAATCGTAACCCGACATCCGACCCGCCGGATGACTGGGTGAACGGTTCATGGACGGTGGATTGTATTTGCGGCGTGAATTTCGACGATGGAGAGGAGATGGTGAATTGCGACGAGTGTGCAGTTTGGGTTCACACTCGTTGCGTTCGTTTCGTAAAGGGGGAGAAATCATTTGCTTGTGATAAGTGCAAGAGTAAAGCTAGTAGAATTAACAATGATAGCGAAGAGACGGAGGTTGCGCAATTGCTCGTTGAATTGCCAACCAAAACAATCAAGATGAGTAGTGGGAATAATAATGTTTATAGTACAAGTAATTCTTATGGTTTTAGTAATCATCCTCCACCTCCTCCCCCGCCTCGAAGACCGCCTTATCGATTGTGGGCGACTCGACCGATGGAGGAGAGGGTACATGTGCAGGGGGTACCTGGGGGTGCTGATGATCCTGGTCTTTTTCAAGGGTTTCCTATACTATTTGGGTCTGAGTTGTGGAAGTGTAGTGGTTATGTTCCTAAGAAGTTTAATTTTAGGTATAGGGAGTTTCCCTGTTGGGAGAAGGAGCAGGATGATGGGGAGGATGAGGCGAAGGCGGACGGGAGCCCTGAGAATGTGATTGATAGAGGGGCTGGTGTGTTGTACTCTTTGTCGAAAGAGAATGGGGTTGTTAGTATGAGGGGAGGTCAGTCTAAAGGGGGTGCTTCTGATAGGAAAGGTTCTAAGGATAGGAAATTGGAGAATGGTGAATCTAAGAAGTTGGGTTCACCTGGTTTGTCGAAGAAAGAACCGGGTACGAGTCGGTCGATTGTGGTTCATTGTAGTAAGAGAAGTAGAGAAGATTTGGGGCTGTCCAAGGATCGTGGTGGGAAGAAGAAGAGTAAAGCTAGTCATAGAGAACCGGATGATGTGAAGAAGAGTAAAGTTCAAAATTTTAAAGCAGGTAATTGCTGGAACTCTTAATGCTGTTTCATTGATATACTGAATTGCTAAATGTGTTTTGCACTTTGCACAATTTCTTTTGCTCATTGATTTTGCTTTTGTTTTTTATTTTTATGTTAGTTGTCATACATTCAACTAGTGCTAGGCAAGCTGAAGTGTGTGAAAGCAAAGCTCACAAAGTAGCATCAAATGGTAGCCTATCTGAGGGTAGTAACATAGAAAAACCCAAGAGAAATGCTGCTACTGTTGAGGGAAATTTGATACTTAGGTCCCCAGAAGTGGCTGGACTTGAGTGTTCAATTGAAAAGAGGGTCAAAGCAGAAAAGCCTGGCCATGATGCTACTGATGGTTCTCAGAAGTCTGCTAAAACCGATGCAGTAATTGCGGAGAAGGACAACAACACTTTTAGTCCTATAAAGAAAGAGGTATGTTGGCTGATTAAGGTCTTCCACTGTGCTTTATGCTGTTGAACATGTTTTATTTTTTTTGCTATGAGTTATGACCACATAATTATGTCTTTCATTGGCATGGAATAGTATCCATGATATCGTGGTATAATAAACTAAAGGCTCCTTATGCAATATTACACAATATCTTTGTTAATGTTTATTGTTATTCTGTATTTCTTCTGTAGCTAAGAGTCTGGGTGTGTCTTTTCACCCAAGCTCACTTGTTCCCAATTTATATGGTTTAGAACTTATTGTGGTTGTAGATTGAACCTTGTGTACTTATTGGAACTTTTCTTTGGAAAACAGCCTTTGTATTAGTAATTGGACTTAATGTGCTTGCACAGAAGACTGGCTTTTTGTTTATTAATGTTTCAAATCATGCTTTACATGTTTAGCCACACAAAATTTAGCATAGTAATAAAAGATTTCCTAGGCTATAGACTCTAGAGTAATTTACTTATGAGATTGCTGAGTAATTAGAATTATTGCCTCTGTTCTGTATTTTTGTTTGTTGTTCTTTGTGGGATATCTGAAAAGTCTTTCCCAGCTTTAGCAAAGCTTTGTATCAGATGATTATTGATAACTGTTTCACTCATTATCCCCATAGCTTTGTTGATTGGGTTCCAGGATATCTGATACGGGTTTTAGGTGCATATATGACTCATCAATGCTCATAATGGCTTATAGTGGCTCGAACTGTTAGGACTTGGAGAGTCGGAGTCGTGACTATGTCCTAAGTTTGGTCATGAGTATCATAACTTTTTAAGCATAAGAGTGTTTGAAATTCCAAATTTTTTTGGGCTCTTGGTTCTACTTATTGCCTATAATTAGTTGTTTGTAGAAACAATGGCTGAGATTGGTGCTAATAGTTGATGAACACCGTGGAATTTTGATGCAATCCTAATGGTTGTGTTTGCTCTGTTTTGGTTCATCGTGGACATCCTTAAATCATAACCGTGGAAATTTCAACAAATTACTATGAAATCGTGATGTGGCCGCATGGGTGAGTTATAATTCCATAGTTTCATAGTTTGATACAGATATCACACCCATATATGAGATATGGTGTGTATGTTGAGATGGATTCTGCCACATTGCCAGAATTTGTTGATTTTGATATTTGAGTTTTTTGTCCGAAACTACCTATTAAAAGCCATTTTTGTGAGAAACTACCTAATAATTTTTTTTTTGTAAGAAACTACTTATTAAAATGAAAATGTTGTGTCTATTAGTGGATTTTCACCGTTGACTAATTTTTCCGATGTTGACCATCCACTTGCCATTCACGTGAACTTTTAAAACCTTTTTTTTCCCATGCCCCACCAACAATGCCACCTATCATGTGACCGATTGAGGGTGGTCAAACGCTGGAGAAATTAATTCATTATATGTTTTAATAGGTAGTTTCTTACAATATTCTTACAACATTATATGTTTAATAGGTAGTTTCTTACAATATTTTTATTTTAGGGTAATGATATATGTAGCCCTTAGGGCTATGTATAAGCATTAAATATAATTCTTAAAATGGAATTAAGTTGGAAATTCATGACAAAATCACGCGCAGATCAGTGTAATGAATGATAATCTATCCTCATTATATTCTTTTTAGCTTTTTATACATAGCCCTTAGAGTTATGGTTATCATTTTCCTTTTTATTTTAATAGGTAGCTTCTTACAACATTTTTTTTATTAGGTAGTTTCTCACAAAAAATTGCTTTTAAAAGGTAGTTGTTGACAAAAATTCCTTGATATTATTACTAGTACGAGCATCAGAAAGTATTCTCTATATCACCTCCTCACGTGACATTCAATTTAGGTCTTAAAAACTTTATATGACTATCTTTTAAGCTCCAATGGTGATACTCTAGTTCTATACTTCTATAAAATTACTTTTATTTGAGACTCAAATGTCCAATGGTAAGATTCTTCCATACTCCTTCCGTTTTTAAATACTTGCTTCACTTTACTTTTGTGGCCGTTTTTAAATACTTGCTCTATTTCTTTATTTGGAAAGATTTTACAATAATTAATTCATTTCTCTCAACTAGTAGACCCAACATAAATCGGTATTTTATTAATTTCATATTCTCTCTCCTCAATTCTCTCTACTAGTTTTGCTTTTTACAATGTTATATTTTTCAAACAACCCAACTACCACCATATTTTATTACTTTCTCCAATTTCTCCTAAAACTCCGTGAATGGAGAAATGGAGCAAGTATTTAAAAACGGAAGGAGTATAAGTCTTTAAAATTATTTTTCACCTATACATTTGTTGAAGTCATATTATTCTTTGTTTGAAAAAAATAAATAGAAAACATTCCATTTTTAACAGGGTGAAAACTATTATGAAGTATCTAAATATGTTAACTATTCTCAATCTGCTACTTGCCCGAGGCTCTCTTCTGACAATATTTTTCTCTAAAGCCCCGTATTGGAGATGCTCTTATGTCTTAAGAGTATTCAGTGGCGGACCCAGGAATTTCCGACTGGTGAGTCACAATCGATAATCAAATATGTAAAAAAAAATTTCACAATGACATGTAAGGAGACATTTACTTCCTAAACTTGAAAATAAACAACACGATTGGAGACCAAATTAACTACAGCGGATGTAGCCTAAATACATATCAGTCCGCAACATGTTTTCCAGGATGATCAATAATTTTGAAGCAATGCCTCAAGGCGTAAAAGCAATCCTTTTTTGGCACTTCAATATGATTCAAGCATATGATCAGGAATAAACACGAATAACAATTGATTCACAATACAAGTATACAATTTTCCCAGCATGAAATAGATTCAAGAATTACAGAAATTGCCCAAATTAAAACCAAAATTACAGAGACTCACCCATATCCAGACAAATTAACAATATACCAACTCTTGTTGATTAGAAAATGATTGATAAGCTGAGTCTTCCCTGCATATAAATTCAACAACCTAATCAAACACAAAGTTAACAAAACAAATGAAATCACAAGTATGAATCATATGCAAATAACCCCAACAACGAATTACCCCTATTCATAATTGGTTTGACGGTTCATATTCAACTAAATCAAGCAATATTCCCCAGAAAAATTATTTACAAAGATCATCCAAATAGAAAATTGACAAGATTACAATACTAACTAATAATTAAAAAGCTTAAAATTGACAAGACTAAAATCAACAAACTAATATCTCCACTAGTCTATACGGAACTTCCAGCCGAATATGCGACTAGCACCACTAAGCACTAACCAGTCCAAACTGTAATCTAATTATAAATTTATAATCCTCCTTACACTAATAGTTTAATTGCTGTCTTATACAATGTCCGGCATCACATATTCACAATTTCACATAATGACATAAACAGATAAACTAATAAGTTCAATTTAACAGTCAAAACACAATTTACACAAATAATGCAAATTCAATGAACATTCACCGTATATACTAATTTTAAGAGACAAGTAATGCAAATTTGATCAAAAATTCACAAAAAAAAAAAGAAGAATCAATTGATGATTACCTACCTTGCTAGGCGGAGGCGGCAGGCGCTGAATGATTGAGGCGAGCAGCGGAGCAGGCGGAGCAGCACTGCAGCAGGGCCATGCCCAACACTCAGCAAGACAGCAAGTCAGCGACTAGGCACTGGAGCAGGCGACTAGGCGAGCAGCAGAGGACAGAGGACAGAGCACAGCTGCACAGAGCACTGGAGGCTGGAGCAAGCGACTAGGCGAGCAGCAGCCAGCAGGCCAGCAGCACAGCCTGAGCAAACTAGCGAAGAGCAGTAGATTATGAACAATTAGTCAATTAGGGATTGAGTTGATAACTAACATTTTACATTTCACAAATAAATAAAAAAAAAGCCGAAAGATGAGTAGATGAGTAGATGACTAACCTGAAATTATGCGAAGAGGAAGATGAAGCGAACTAGCGAAGAGGAACTGAGGTCTGAGGAAGAGGCGAAGAGGAAGATGCGAACTTGCGAAGAGGAAGAGGCGAACTGGCGAAGTGGGCTAGGGCGAAGTGGGCTAGGGCTAACTCAGACGTTAGAATTTTTTATTTTTTTTATTTTTATTTTTTATTTTTTATTTTTTAAAAAAAAAACTGAAATTTTTTTTTGGGCCCTGGTGAGTCACTTGACCCACCAGGCACAAGCCCAGGTCCGCCACTGAGAGTGTTTGTTATTATGTATGCTGATTTCACACTATTGCTTAAAGGTGTTGTTAATGAGGGGATTTTTTTATTTTTTATTATTATTTTTTTTTATATAAATACCAAATGTGTATCAATGTAATGTGAATAAATGTTGATAGGATGAAAATGTACTCTATGTATGGTAATCTTAGAGGACATTAATATCAGGAAAATCCAATAAGGGTTAGTGCATACAAATTTTTTAAAGTAAGAAGCACCTTTAATATAAGCGTATTATCCTTATTAGTTGTCAGCTTTTCTAGCCCCTAAGACCGAGTCCTTTTGGACTCGTAATTTGGATGGGAGGATCAAGTTCTCGTTCGTATGGGGCAATTACAAAACATTAATACATATTTGTGTTTAGACACTTATCTTTACAAGGAAGCCTTCCATTGCCCCAAATGGATGAGGACTTTAAACTCCCATCCAGAATTACGCGTCCTAAAGGAGAAACATGTTGTTTGCGAGTTAAAATTGTGTGGCAATACCACAAAAGGACGACTGTGGTGGTTGTTCAGCTGTAATTCATATGCTAAGTGTTTGTGCATTATCTTTTTTTTTTTTTTTTCCTTAGAAAATAATATGAATATAACTAAGGGGGTGTTTGGTTCATCAAGTTGGAATGGATTGGTATGAAATCTCATAGTAGAGAGGTATGAATTCTAAAAACCATACTTGTCCAAAGTTGTTTGGTTTTATTGTTGGAATGGATTCCATCCTTCATTAATGGAATGTATTGTGAATATTAGGGGGAGGGGTGGGTATGGGATTCCATGGGTATGGGGGAGAGTTAGAACCCCTTGGGTATGAGATTCCCTCACTAAAAACCACAACCAAACCAAAAACTAGATTCTAACTCCATTCTAGATGATCCAACCAAACGACCCCTAGTATAGTTCAACAGTGAGTTTTAAAAACTAACATGAGTAGTGTAAGTATGACTCATTTTTGAGTTTATTATACATTTTGCATCATATGACTTTTTGTATCTCTAGTAGGGTTACCAAGTAATCCCTATGTTGTCGTTGTATCTGATGGATGGGCTATCTATTTAATAATTATGGAGTGTATATTATGAAGCCTTGGAAAGTGATGACTGATTGAGCCACTTTGGCTGCAAATTTGCTTCTAATATTTGGGTTCCAAGGCAATTGACCAAAGTATGCCCCTAAGACTCTTTTACGCATGTTCACATATTTCTGTTCATTCATGAACGCTTTAACACTTGTTCACTCATCTACTCACATGCATTGTGTTTGCAAGGATTGACGCACAAGATTTTATATGTGGTTTTTAAAATACTTTCTTTTGACAACAACCTTCAAATGGTCTTCATCTTTGAGTATGACTGGCTATGCGTCCAATTTCTTCTCTTTCGTTTCTCATCTCATTCAATTATGGAAAAGTAGATACTTTACTTACCATTCCTTTCCCGTCTCCAAATTTCCTTATCTGAACATTAAGTGAAAGGGAATTGGAACTATCGCATCTCGCACATACGATATTATGTTGTATGTTGTTCAGTTAGGATCAAAAGGAGTATGATTAGTACCTTTTACTATGAAGTGATTAAATAAAATGCATTCTGATTTGTTCATCATGCCTGCCTTCTTGCTGTGCCCCTAATGCCTATGCTGCTACTTCCCAGGTCATTAGAGGTAGCCATTTCCTCTTCTAATATCCCTGACTCATTTTCTGGCTAATGTCTTAGAGACAATTTAGGATGAAATAACAAATGGGCAAGGAAAGCTTAGCATGTGATTGTAGCTTTTTACTCCCATGGAAATTATCTTTGCAGAGCAGATAATTGATTGAATGGGGATTGGGGAGGGTTTTTTTTAAACACTACTAGCAATATTTTCAATCTCTCTTTTCTGTCCACCCCCCCCTTCCCCCCCTCTTTGTTGGTAAGCTTAGTTTTCATCCTCTTTTTTTTAGATACATCAATGTTTTATTTAGAAGTTTCAATATACATGCATCACCTTCCTTTTCAGTAAATAAATTATCTCGCTCTCTCATCTCCTATAATTACCTCGGAGTCCGTGATTTTAAAAGTGATGCATCTAAAAAAAAAAAATAGGAGGTATTATAAATTTATAATAATAGGTGTAATTGAAATGGTAATACCATTGCAATTTCAGCTCTATATGTGTAAGTCAGTTTCTTCTAAGACATTCATTATAAGAAATCCAAACGTTTAAGTAGTCCCCGCTACATTTCTATCCTTGGCTCACACTTGTGCCATGTTGATTACGTTCTGCTATAGAAGAATGATTGCATTGTTACCTTGTTGTCGGCTTTATGTTTATTTATTAATAGCCTTACATGACTGCTTTACAATACGATTGCTGATTTTTCTTATATGCTAGGGACTTGGTTTAGATGTCATGGATAAAAATCAAGGAGTGCTTCCAGTCGTTCCAGAAGGCCGAACTAGTGATATTTCGATGCTAAAGCCTATCACTGAAGATGTAGATATTGCTAGGGTAGAAGTTAATAATACTGGGGTTGCTAAGGATATAGAGACCACTGTGCCTTTGATCTCTGGACATTGTGCTAGTAAAACAGAATCAGATACTGATAAGCCTAATGGGGTTTTGAGGAGTCGTCCTTCTGATATTGATGTGGAGTTACATTGTTCTGAGCAAATATCATCTCCTGATCGAGAATGTGAAGACTCCAAACGGAATGAGGTTGTTGCAACTAGTTCTCAGCCCCTTGGGCAAGAGGTTCAAGACAACGAAAAAACTTTTCAGGCACTGAGTGGCAATCAGCTCGTGAAAGATGAAGAATTAGTGGAAAATCAATGTAATAACAAAGTGAATTGTGAGGGTTCAGAAAATTCCGATGAGGTGCAGAGAACTCTTTCAGACGTTAAAGAAGTTACAAAAGTTACAGGTGAGGTATCAAAATTGAGTGGGGAAATCCTACCTCCACTAGCCAGTTATCATAAAACAGTGTCTGTTGGAAAATCGTCGCCAAGCTCTTCAACTATTGTCATCTCTAGGTCTTGTCTTTCTGATAAAAATAGGGCTGGAAGCTCACAGAATCAGAGTTCCATTGGCAAACGACCGTTGTCAAATTTCAGTATGGGTACTAAGAAGGAAAATGCACCTCATGGTCAAGCTAAAGATGAAGATAAATATGAAAAAACAAAAAGCATATTTAAAGATCAGTCAAAATCTTCCAGCAATGCTGTGTTGAAGGCATCACAGCCAAGCAAGCCTCTGACGAGTCCTATTCTTAGACATCATACTTCTCTAGGAAAGGATTCATCAAGGCATTTATCTTCAAAAAAGTCCTCCACTGATGGTGCCTTGCTTCCTTCAAGTACTGACGAGACTGCTGGGACACAGCAGACTCAACATGCTTTAACTGGGCAAAGTAAAAATTCAGCTTCTGCTGGACAACATAGAGGGGAAAAAGTTCTTCAGCCAAATTTGCAGTCATCCAAGTCAACTCAGTCATCTTTGGGTCACCTGCCACCTTCGTCAAGTGCCCCTGCTGGATTAAGTGATGAAGAGGTTAGAATAAAATAATTGTATACTTTCGATATAAATATAAGTATATCGATATTTTTTTTTACTACCTATTATCTTATTCTTTCTTTTTTATTGATACAGAAGCTGTTTTTTACAATTTTTGGGTTTTGTATTGCAGCTTGCTTTGCTCTTACACCAGGAACTTAACAGCTCCCCCAGAGTTCCTCGAGTACCACGTGTACGTAATGTTGGGAGCTTACCTCAGTTATCTTCTGCCTCTGCAACAAGCATATTTAACAAGCGCAGTGCTAGTTCTGGAGGGAAAGATCAGCAGACAGTAAGATGCTTCCTTTATTATAGTAATAAATCTAATAAATAACTGTTTTTTTTTTTTTTTTTTTTTTTTCTTTTAAAAAAAATAATTTATTTTATTATTATGTCTGTATTTTCTTTCCTGGAGCCTGATAGTGGTGTTAAGGATCTTTGCTTTACATGAATTCATCTATGACTATTTTGTCCTTACATCAATTTCTTATTCAAGCATCTGATTGTGTGTAATTGTTGTGCTAGTTTTCAAGAAGAAAGAACAAGGATGGGTCTCGCAATTCTCGTGATCTAGATAATGACGCTAGGAAGGTAGACAGGGCACCTTCATCTCCTGATTCCGTAAAAACATCTGATGCTTTGACTCAAGCAGAATGTGAGTCAATACATTCTGTGAGGAAGAATGGTGAAGATGTTTCCACATCAGCAGCAAATAGTGGTCCATCCTCCACTGATGCTAATGAGCGAAAATCATCATCTACCCGTGATTCCCCTGTCAATAAGCCTGAATATGATACAGGCACCAATAAGGGCCTTGCTCCAATTCATCGCACTCTACCAGGTTGCTGCAGTAAAATGTGATTAATTTTTATTTTATTTATGATTTCAAATAACGTGGCATCACTAATGGATGGTTTTTGTTTTTCCTCACACTTGTAGGTCTTATTGCTGAAATTATGGACGCGGGCAGGCGTATGACTTATGAAGAATTGTGTAATGCTGTCCTTCCGGTGAGTTCCTGCAGTTTGCATGATGCTTTGATGTGTTTAATATAGTATTACAGTTCAAGTGGGAGGCTCTGAATCTCTGATGGCTTTTTGCTGATTAATCTTTACAGCATTGGCAAAACTTGAGAAAGCACAATGGCGAGAGGTATGCCTACTCCAGTCATTCTCAAGCTGTACTTGATTGTTTGAGGAATCGGTCTGAATGGGCACGATTGGTTGATCGTGGTCCCAAGGTATGTTATCATCCCATTAAATCAACTGCTTCTTCTCTATTTTTGCTCACTTTCGTCAGTCATTCTCTTCATCACTCTTGCTGTTGTTTTTGGTGACCAATTACACCAAAGACAACTTGTGGATTTTTCATGATAGTTCCAAAATTTTGAAATCTTTCAGCTGAAAACTTATACTCCGTATTTTGACCCTTGAATTTTTGGATTTTCTATTTCAGTATACCCCTCTCTGCTGGCTATTAATGACTATAGACTAATTAGCAGATATGTGACATGCATATGATTGTTCTAGTCCCTACCAATAGCTGCATGCTGGAGATGGTTAAAATTGTTGATTATATATTTTGGTCATGTGGAGGATGTATAGGTGCTTCATTTTACTAATGATTAAAGGGTTTTTTTTTTCCTTTTCCCAGACTAGTGCTAGTCGAAAGAAGCGCAAGGTTGATGTTGAGCCTTCTAATACCGAGTCAGAGGATGGTGAGGACAGAACTCGTAGAAATGGTAAGAGCAAGAGCTTTGATTCAAATAAAGATGAATTTCCTAAGGGCAGGAGGAAAGCTCGAAAGCGTAGGAGATTAGCCTTGCGAGGAAGAGGGGTTAAAGATGATCGTAGAAAAACGAAGAAGGGAGCAGGTTCTGATGACTCTGGCACATTTTCTAATTCCAGTGAAGACAGTGGTTCTAGTGATGCTGACAGCCAAGGAAGCAGGCGTGCAGCTAAAAGTGAAGTTTCTGCCAGTTCAGCTGATAATGATGCCTCGTAGTGTAAACTTTGAAGCATGTAAAATCCAGTTGACAGCAAGTGTTATATACTAATATGTTGTGCGGGATTCTCCAGTCAACATCGAGAGTTATATACTTAAAATGCAGTGTCGTTTCTCAGCAGCCAATCACATATCTCCTCATATGGCCTGGGAAAACATTTGGTTTATTGCAAGAGCAGGAATGCTGTTATCACAGTGTTAAAAGTGTTGCCTTCAAGTTTTGAGGAGATGGGCCTGCTTTCTTCCCCTAGAGGAAATGAAATTATTCCAGTTTTAGTGTTTACTATAGAGAAATACAAAGTAGGTGTTAGTGTAAATACTAAATTGTAGTATTCCTTTTTTTTAGCTCTTTTGTTGGAGGTTGAGGGGAGATGGAGGAATCACGATATTTAATAATTGTTTCTTTCTACTCTGATCCAGCTTGATTACTTTGATATATAAAGTGCTGTAAATTCTTTAATCTCATATTAATTGCTGATTTGCCTATTCTATTCGTAGTTGCTATTAATGTGGCTGTGGTCGGAGCTGGATTGCGTCATTTCTTTCTAAGACTTTAATAATGCGTGCCCTCAATGACTAATGCTTGTTGATACTTAAGCCGTACATAGATATTACACATCTTAGTACCAACAAAAAAAGGTCGATTGTTACCTACAAAACCTAAATTCTATCTTCTATGTTTGTTGCCTTATTGGTACTCCGTAGCTTGTTACAAAAAAAGAAGTATTTTTGTTGGTACTAAGATTGTTACTAGCACAACTTGGTGGCCTTTTTAGATTCAGAATGTATTACTCCGTATTAATCTCAAATTTGGATTAGAATTTTTCTTTCCTGAAAATTATGATGGAAAGTGATAGTTTCTGGTTTTCTTTTTAATAAAAATAATACGAGTAATAAAAATAAAGTTAATAGGATTTGAGGATTAAGAGTTTAAAAGCTTGTGGACTCGTGGTGAAAAGTGTTAAAATGATTGCAATTATTACATAGATTTTTCGCTTTATGTTGCAATTTGATCACCATAATGAATTTTTTTAACCTACATTATGAATTTATGAGTCATATCAAATTATTTTCACTTCAAACTTTGATCCAATTGCATATTTTCACATATCTCATTACAATTTTTCTTACATTAAATCAGACTTGGAATGGATCCAAACAAGTTATAAACAATTTATTCTTTATGGCAAAACCTCGATGAAAAATCAAAAAGGATATAGAATCTACACATTGATTTTTTTCACAATTTTGTTTGAACCGTATGCATCAAAAGGTGAGCAAAGCGCATGCGGAACGGACACAGAAAAAAAGAAGTGTGGAAGAGAAGCAGCCGAGCTCAAAGTCGTATCTTGCTTAGACCTATAAATAAAGCAGAGGTTATAGTTAACGCCGCTAGTAAAAAACCGAAATAACTAGTTAGAGTAGACATGAAGGGGCTAAAAAAAAGATGTTCTTTTTATACATATATGTTTCTAAAGTTGGCCTATTTGAGTCTTTCCTTTCTTTTTCACTATAGGAATCGACACAAGCACAACACAAGCAAAGAGGGAAAGAAGCAATCTAATGTGGGGTTTTTTCTCCCAATTGGGGCCCTCCCTTCACCACCCCCATGGGGATGGTCTACAGGGTTCATAACTACTCCTCTTACTACAGGACGCGAACTTATTGAATCCATCGTTTGGGCTCATAATAAATTAAAGGTTGCTCCTGCTACTCAGCCTAGAGCCTTGAGCATTATACAAGGACGTGCTGTAGGAGTAACCCATTACCTTCTGGGTGGAATTGCCACAACATGGGCGTTCTTCTTAGCAAGAATTATTGCAGTAGGAAAATCGAAGAACTTCTTGAGAATCCTACAAGATCTATTCGTTCTTTTTTCTCGGGCAGATGGTCAGAACTTCATCTGGGTTCAAATCCTACTGAGAGGTCCACTAGAGATCCGCAATTGTTGAAGAAACAACAAGATGTTTCTTTTGCCCCTTCCAGGCGATCGGAAAATAAAGAAATGGTTAATATATTCAAGATAATTAAGTAGGTTTATATGGTTCCAATGAACCAACATTAAATTTAGAAACATTAGTTAATCAATCGTATCCTGTGTCATTAGAAATAATATTCTATATTGGATTTTTTATTGCGTTTGCTGTCAAATTACCGATTATACCTATGACTGCTATAGAAGGTCCGATACTAAATAAAAGTGCATCCCCTCTAGATGGAAGAAGGTTTTCTTTAAAAAGTAGTTTTATTCCGTCCGCTAGAGCTTGAAGAATTCCCAAAGGACCAGCATATTCAGGTCCAATCCGTTGTTGGAAGATGCCTCTTCAACTTCATTACCCAAGATGCTTGCTATTGTGCACCACCTCGCCGGAATGGCAAAACGTGGCCGGCCGAAGAAAAATCCGGCACCACAATCGAATCAGAAGTCTAAATCGGATTTAAGATACGACAATTAAAATTTCCCATTGGTAGCGAACGTTATCCATTTAGCGGGGAATCCTTTTTTAAGAGCAAAAAATTCCTGCTCCCATTTTTAGAAGAACGGACTAACAGGGTCAGCTATCCAGCTAACTTTCAAAATTAAATACCGTTACTGTATAGGTGGATCTCATTGTGAAAGACCTATTACTGGATAATTCATGGGTAATCGAAAATTGACCTCCTGTTGATTTGAGAAAGGAGGAGGTCAATCAAAAAAAGATTTGTTAATTAATCAAAGATCCAACTGATCACCGCGTCTGTATTGTAAATATGCGGTCACAAATAATCCAGCCAAAGTAATAGGAATTAGACCTAAGACGATTCCAAATAGAAAAACTTCAATCATTTCAATTCGTTTGAAAAAAAAAGAAAGGCTTTACACCATCTTTTCGAGCAAGTTGGTGTTAGAGGCGTTGAAAAATCAATTTGATTAAGTAACATACTCCGTACCCCATACTTCTCAACATTGATCGAATCCGATCCAAAACCTTAAAAACCAGTATACACCAGACCGATGTTTTATTTATTCTTTCTTTATTTCCAAAAAGTTACATAATGACATGAGTAATTATAAAATATAAAATATTCTAGAGTAAAATTGATCCAAACTGGTCTAATCATAAATTTCATAATGTAAATCACTAATCAGTCGAAACTTTGAATCTTGATTTTCAAATTAAGAGGCTTTGGCTTCGGCTCCGTCGAGTGTTAGACTAGTGCACTTCCCCTACCTTGTTGGTGCACCCAAAACGGTGGAGTAGCGAAGGGGTTACATTAACGATTAACCAGGTGAAGGGGTCGTCGCACAAAACCAAAAACAGACACATCTTCTTATTAGTTATTACATTTACGTACTACAACTTGTCTTCCCAACTCTGCAATCAGACCCTCGCTTTTCGCATATTCCTTTCTTTCCGGCTAGGGATTTCAATCTCTTAACTTTTTCTATTCATTTCTATTTTTCAATCGAATTCAATCCCCAATTTCTCATTTTTTTCTTATCAAATCACATTGTTTAATCTTCTCATTCACAGCTATTCGAATTAATTTCTTCCCTATTTCGACCTCCCCATTTCCATTTCTTGATCTGCACATTCAATTTCAACTTTTCAATTCACTGGTAAGCATTAATTGATGATCACTAACCCTAGCATTTTTACTTGATTATTTTGCTCTTTGTCTGATCTGGGTTGTATTCAATTTGATTTTAGTGTTCTTTTCCCCTTTTTAAATCTGTCGATTTTTCAGGATTAATTAAAATTTTAGTAGTTAGTTGAATTAATCAATTGATTAGTTAAAGCTGATTTAGGATCTACAATGAGGGTTCTTGAATCTGGGCATGCAAATTCTTTGAAAAATGGAGTAATTTACTCGCCACAAGAGGAGAAACGCATCGTAAAGGAGTTGAATGATCAAGCTGAATCTAATCTTCAAGAAGGCAACTTATACTATGTTGTCTCTAGCAGGTAACAATTTCATTAATTTGATTTTGAAGAAATTTTAAATTTTGTTACTATTTTGGCCATCTTTATATGTGTAGAATTGCCTGAAGTGGGAAATTAATTTGTTAATTTGTTGAATTCTTTGGTTAATTTGTTGAAACTTGAAATATAGACTGTGATGAGATTTTAGGTGGGTGGAGGGAATCATGTGAAATGTAAATTTGTACTCTAGGTATACTTGCGAATTCGATTATTCTAGTGTACTTGTCAAGATCAGCATTTCAGCTTACATGTTTTGATTTCTTCTAGATTACCGTGAATAGCAATTAGACGTTTCAGCACTTTACTCTATATAGCCTGTATAGGGTGCAACCAGAGGGTAACTGTGAATTAAAGCACAATGGTGATCTTGGCACTTCCCACCCGTGAGATGTTGTGGTTTGAGGAATATGTTGTTGTAAAAAGGAGAGTTATTTCACCCTAAATGAAAGGATTTACAACAATGGAGTCCGTTCATCTGGTCTAACCATACTCTGTTAAGAGTCTAAAGACTATAAGTTATTTTATGCTTCTTTCATGTATAGATCAAATTGATTCCTTACATTTGCTATGTTTTGATTGTGCCTGCTTTGTTGCCAATGAACTTAATAATGTCAGAAAGTGACTCCCCTTATGTAATACTGATTTCAAGCTTTTTGGCTAGCTGAACCCTTGCTGTTAGACTATTAACTGAATCGAGTTTCACCTTTTAAAACCCTTACTGGGAAAAATGGGGATGATGCACTCAATCTTTTGTCCATGCTTCAGCTTGTGAGTAGGGTCTCTATTGCCTTAGCCCTTAACTAAGATGTTGTTAGGAGTAGTAAGCTGCCAATGTATCCTTAATTTGTGAAACAAGGAATGGAAAAAAGGGCATGCTGATAGGTAGCAAGGAATGGAAATAAGATGCTTGTGGATCAACTTAGAATGACTTTATGTTGTTTGGGAGGAAGGTATTTTGCAGAATTCATTATGGAAAAGACTGTGTACTGAGAACAAGAATATATATATATGATTGGAGCCTTAACCCTGCTTTTCCCTAGCCTGTTATTGGATGTAATTTGTGGAATTTGATTGACCAGTGCATAATGGATAGCCAAACTTGATCATCTTAAAGATGAATATGACTCAGAGAAGTGGACCAAGTGGCATTTGGAAGTGATGCTGACTTAATGATAAGGTTTTATATGCTGTGAGTTCCATACATTTGTCAGGCTCTAGTTGAACTGCTGTTCCACTAAATTATATGAATAACTGAGTATGGATGTCCCAATGATGTAGGTGATAGTATCTAAGTGTTTCTAAACGGAAAGGAAAATAAGTAACTGAATAGCTCCATCTATGTAAATACATGTCCTATGGAGTTCCTATTTTTGTTTGTTTACAATTGGAATGCCTATGGAGTTCCTATTTTTGTTTGTTTACAATTGGAATGATTGTTGAGATCTTTGTATAAGGCTTTGAAACTGTTTAATCAATGTGAATGATATGACTGTCTATGGTATAATAATATAACTACTAAGTGGCAAATCTGCTAATTATTATTCTCTGATGCAAATAGCTTTACACCATTGGCACAGTCTTATCCATGTAGAAATTGCAAGCTTGGTTTACGCAATTTGTTAGGAAAAGTTTCACTGAGATATTTAGCTTAATAAGTATCTATTGAGATAACAGTAACTGGCTAACATGAAAGTACTTTTCTAGAACTCTCAGCTACTACTCATGAGCTATTTTACTCGGACAAGACTGTTTATGTTTCATACCCAGTTCGACATGAAAGGATCTGGATCTGGGAATGGCATCTGCATCTGGGTATGACATCATATGTGGCTGCCAGTCACACACGGCAGGCGAAAAGGAAGAGTGATTTTGAGGAGAAAGAAGATATTTGAGAGTTGTTTCAATATATTATATTAACCCTACATCTGAATTAGGGGAAGAGGAGGGGGGGGGGACCTTTTTTTGTTGTTTAAAGAATGGGGCTTTTGCTGAGAATGTAAACCCTATCACACTGATGTGATATTTTGTGATAATCATTGCTTCAGTGGTCTTTTCTGGCAATGGAAAAGGTTGTCAACTTAGTAACTCACATGCTTGCTGCGTTGTTTTATTTTTCATTTAGGGGTAGGTAAAGGAGGGGGTAGAATAGAATACTTAATATGAAGTATATGAAAAATAAAACCCCCACATCATATTATAACTTTATAGCAGTACTTCCCATTTTGCCTATCATCATCTGAATTTTATTTTTTGTTCATTGTCTTCAACATTGCTAGTCTCAAACTTTGAGTAATGAGGGATTGATGCTCATAGATTTTCTCTTGACCTTTTCAATTCAATATATTTTTTTTAGTTCTTTTTAAGAAAAAAAAAATTATTTTATAAATATTTTTATTGCTGTTTCTTTGATCCCTATTCCCTTGACCATGTCTAAAATTACAACAGGATCCCCATGTCTTGAAATTCCAGCTTTGTTGGGTCCAGCATACGAATCCATACCCGCATGTGACTCCAAGTAACATAGCTCAAGATTAGGACACCAATGCTTAAGACATTGCTGTTGACCTTATTATCCACGTTTAAATTATCTTAAAAGAAAATTTCACTTCTTTTGATTAAGAAGCCATTAGGTTCTTGTTTTATATAATTATTAAATTAAGTATAGGTGACCAGAAAAACTCAAACGATTAAAGAAAATAATAATGAACCGAGATGCAAACAGACACATCATTGATGTTTGTAATGTAGTTGGATATGTAAGCTTCTATGCTTCTTGGGTTTTTTACCTTGATAAATTTTGTTAAGATCCCACTTTCTTTTTTTCTCCTACATGTACTGCTGTTTTTCTTTCCGTTCAGGTGCAGGGTGTATGATTGAACAAGTACCAGTGCAATTTTTTATGCCTTTTTAAGTGATTGTCATCATGCTGTAAAATATATATCTATTGTCACTATTTACTCACATTTGAATTCTGTGACAATCTATTTTGTTTTTTCTGGGCATATGAACAGATCAAAGTTTGCGGTCTCAGATTAAGTTGTTCATAGTTGTTGATGTGGTCCCTTTCTTTCCCTTGTGTTCAGATGGTTTATTGGGTGGCAGAGATATACTGAGCAAGAAGGTGAAGATTGTGAAATGAATGGTAATACAGCAGATTTACCAAATCCAGCTGAAAGACCAGGGCCGATTGACAACTCTGATTTAATTTTAAATGTAAACGGTGGTGATGCTGATAACTTAGAGCTTCTTAGAACATTGGAGGAAGGACAACATTATGTATTGGTTCCTGAAGAAGTTTGGAAGAAGCTATTGGAATGGTAAGATCCCACCCCATTTATTCTTAAAATGTATATTGAGACAGTTATTACAATACCTAACTTAATTATGTTTATCTTCATGTACATTTATCAAATCTTGGTAAAAGTGAAATGGTGAATACTGTCAAGGTCAAAGGGGAACAAGTAATTTAAAAAACGGAGGAAGTATAACTCAGTGGATTTGGTGCCCAAACATCCCACTTGAATCAGATCTCCTGTTTTTGATTGCATAATTAGGCCAGCCTTTAATTTCTCACTGTGTTAACTGAGAGAAACTACATAATGGGCACTAATATGGTTTGAATCATCTCAGGGACAAGAAGATTTCTGTGATCATATGCCTCATTCCACATCTTCTTTAGTTTTATGTGTGCGGGATGCTTAGATTTTGTTAATTTTCAACCCTTGTTCCAACATTATATAAGTATGATTGTTAAGGGTGATTCCAGACTCGTGCAGTGCTAACATTATTATAACGATATTGTATTCTGTGATACCTTTGATTAATGATTAATTTTCTTAGGTACAATGGAGGACCTCCACTACCTAGGAAGCTGATTTCTCAAGGTGCTATCAACAAAAAGTTCAATGTTGAAGTATATCCTCTATCTCTTAAGCTAACAGATTCCAGGGACAATAGCCAATCTGACATTAGTTTCAGTAAGAAGGTATAAAATGCTTGATATAATTTACAGCTTTGGTGGAATCTTTTCTGCTGCTTCTTGAAAATAATGTGATGAACTTTCCTTTCAGTCTCAACTCAAGTTTTGGGATTTGTTAGAATCAGCCTGTAAATTGTCACTGTTTTTTTAGATAGTCTACACTTCTTATTATTTAAACAATGGAATATTAATTTTATATATATATAAAAAAAAATGAAGTTAGTACTGTACTTGATAATGTCGCTTAGATTTCAGTTTCCACAGATTTAAATACTTTCTTTTTTGTTTTCAAGTAAAAATTGTCTAGTTCTGATTTTAAGAGTTGATCATCATGCTTAGGCTTCTACCCTTGAGCTCTATGAAAAGGTGTGTGCACTCAAAGGGCTACCACAAGATAAGGTGTGTTGGTCTCTTTATACAGATGTTTTCCTACTTTATTATTATTATTTTTTCTTCCAATGTTATTATTACACTTCATAGTTTATTTTCTTTTGCCTGAGGTCCCATTTTTTCTGGGTTTTAAATAATTTGAACAGGTCCAAATATGGGACTACTTCAATGAGAAGAAACAATGTATATTAGTTCCTTCGGGCAACAAGACTTTGGAGGATGCTAATCTGCAAATGGACCAGCATGTTAGTAGTGCTTTCTTTCTTTCTTTGTCTAATTTGCAGTGTAAAAATAGTTGTCACTGAATTTGCAGAACTCGTATGTAAATTTCACTTTGTGGGGGCTCTTTGAAAAGTGTTAGTGAAAGAATTTATTTTGGGACAATTCGTCTAAACGTTAATACCGTTTAACGTTAGGGCAAATACCACTATTGCACCAGTGAGATGAATATTCTTGTGGATTTGTTGCTGTTATATAAGAACAATCTTAATTGGCAAACCAAGTTTTTGAAGGGAGATAAATTATTACCCTACTTTCCGAGTTCTTAAATCTGCAATTGATTCTTATGGATTTGTTGTTTTTACACTTATAATGACTTTTGACTCTTCTGTAGATTCTTTTCGAGGTGCGAACTGTTGGGGAGGTATCAGCTGGCCTTGGGGTTTTATCAACCGGAAATGAACTTGCTTTGGTTCCTATGGAACCATCAAGGTCTGCTGTGACTATTGCTGGGGGTCCATCCTTTACAAATGGTTATTCGACGAGATACAGTTCCAATTTGTATTCTGGATTGAGTACTAGCTCGACTGCTGAGAATGGTGGTCATGATAGCAATGGTAGTCAGAAAAAAAAGGAAAAAGGAGGCTTAGCAGGGTTACAGAATCTTGGGAATACCTGCTTTATGAATAGTGCTCTTCAGTGTTTGTTCCATACTGCACCTCTTGTTGAGTACTTTCTACAAAATTATACTGATGAGATAAACAAGCAAAACCCGTTGGGAATGCATGTATGCACTTTTCAAATATTCTTCATTCCTGTATATTTGAGTTGGTCTTTATCTGGATTTTTGATGCAGAATGAGGTATTGAGCTTGTGATGTGTGGATTCTTTCTGTGCAGGGTGAGCTGGCCATTTCATTCGGTGATTTGTTGAGGGAAATGTGGTCTTCTGGGCGGACATCGATTGCACCGCGTCATTTTAAGGGGAAACTTGCTCGCTTTGCTCCTCAGTTTAGTGGGTATAATCAGCATGATTCTCAGGTTATTGCCTTTAAGTGCTCATTATTTGCATTTTATAATCTAATAAGCTGCCCTGTAGCCACCTCTACCAAATGAAATACCCCTTCCACACTCATGCTAACCCTGTTACCTCACCACCGTGCCCAATCACCATCTCCAAAATTGCATTCTGGTGGAATGTTTTTCTTTTGGGGTGAGTTGATGAGGGTTGGACAAGAGAGAATGCTGCAAGGGTTGATCATGGCAGTGATGGGGCAACGAAAGGGAAGAGAGGGTGATAATGTGCGAAGAGGTTTAGGTTGTATTGTGCTGGTGGTTGAGCTTCTTTTCGTAAGAGGAATTGGTGGTTGTGTTGGAGAGTGAGGTGGTGGTGAAGGTTAGGATTTTGAGCAATTTAACAGAATCAGTTGTTGGTGGGTTGTGCTACCAAAACAATGACTTGGTAATTGGTGAAAGTTATGTTACTATGAGCTGGATATATGACAAATTTACTACCAAAGCTAGTGAGCTTTGACCACCAAATCCGGTGGTTTCTGTTATATTGATTTTAGGCAGTTTTAATTCCGCAAACTTCTAGTTTTTGCCTAGTTGAGGGCGAGGCATACAATTGTTTATGCTATATTCCCACTCTGACGTCCAAATAAATATTTTCCTCTCATGTGTAAGTTTCTAGTTTCCTACAATCATCCATCATAAGTTGCTTAATGATAAAATTTTATATCATTTAGGAACTGCTTGCCTTCTTGTTGGATGGATTGCATGAAGATTTGAATCGTGTTAAACAAAAACCTTACATTGAGATGAAAGATTCAGATGGCCGGCCAGATGAGGAATATGCCGAAGAGTGTTGGAGAAGTCACAAGGCGCGTAATGATTCGATTATTGTTGATACTTGTCAGGTTGGTAGAGTTCTTGTTCTTGTTGATCTACTAAGGGTTATTATTTCTATTGATTAATTATTGCCTGCTAAATTGTTCTTTATCTTTTTTGTCTTTCTGACGAGGTGAATTTTACTGTAAGGGCTTTAGAAAGTGTATCTCTTGTTTTCAGACTTTCCATTATTTGTCCTTGCTATTAATGGCCTTGAAGTGCTTTAATACGTGTTATGCCTAAAAATGTCTGCAATTAATAATAATAATAATAATAAAAATGTTATACGGGTGAATATATGTGATCAAATTGCATAATCTTTAGCTACTTACTTTGGCTTGCACAACTTCATTTCTTTTTCTCTGCTTATATATGCTCACTACATGCTTTAAACTTGATCAGTAGTTGAGCTAAATTGGATGATTGGCCACATGAGGTCCTAAAACAACTCTCATTCTGTTTGATGGGTAAAATGCCAACATATGTCACTGCTCTCTGTATTATTGAAATTTAATTGACCTGATATCCCATTTTGGGCAAGCTAGTATTTGCAATGGATCACAAAAGTGGCTTTGTTCTACTTAATTAATGATTATTATTGATTTGTTGGCTATATTATGCTGCTGCAGAATATTAGCAATATTATGGACCCCAATGAAAAGCTCATATTGAGCTAAAGGCTAAAATCTTCCATTCGTCAAAAAAAAAAAAAAAAATAAATAAATAAAAGAGAGAGCGAGAGAGAGAGATTTGAAACCTGGTTGTGTTGTTCAAAAATACAAAGATCACTTGCAAGTTGCAACAGAACAGCAGAACTTATTGGCCATGCATCAAATTCAGTAGTTTTCATTTCATATGAGATATATTTGGCTGTTTGCTAACCATGTTTGGTGGCAATTCGATGCACAGGGCCAGTACAAGTCTACACTGGTTTGTCCAGTTTGCAACAAGATCTCAATTACATTTGATCCATTTATGTACTTGAGTTTGCCCCTGCCATCAATGACCAATAGAACAATGACGGTTACTGTGCTGTACACTAATGGAGTTGGGCTTCCAATGCCATATACTGTGACGGTTTCAAAACATGGATGCTGTAGAGATCTGATCCAGGCACTCGGAACTGCTTGCTGTCTAAAGACTGATGAGAGCCTCCTCCTTGCTGAGGTGGATATGCTTTATATTGTGCCCTGGCTACTCTTGGCTGTATTGCATATAATTGTATACATTTGTCAGCTGTCACTATATAATGTTATATTTTACTTTCAGGTTTATGATCACAAAATTTATCGGTACATGGAATCTGCTATGGAGTCGTTGTCTTCCATCAAGGATGATGAACATATTGTAGCTTACCGAGTTCCTAAGAAATTAGGGTTAAAGAAACTGGAGATAGTTCATCAATCCACTGAAAAGTAAGTAACACCACTAAAAGTAGGTGTCAGAAATCTCCTCCCCATACCCTCCTCAAAGAATGTATTGATCTTCAGGGATTTTGCTACATTTAAAAAATTACTTTTCAAATTTCACTGCTGTGCTATTACATTATAAAGCTACATTTCTCATAGTAACTCCTGATGACAGGAAGCTTTTAGGATCGCCACTTGTAACCTATTTGCAAGAAGAGCCACAAACTGTTGCTGATGTTTGGATCGCCATTACAAGTATCCTTTCCCCCTTGAGGAAGGCCCATGTGCCATTGAGTAAGAATCACAGTGAGAAGGAAAATGGCTCTCTGTCAGGAGGCAATGATGAAACAGAAAATGGGTTCATAAATGACAGTGCAGAATGCAAGTGTAGCAGCGATTTGCCTTTCCAGCTCACTGTAACTGAGGACAGGCTTTCTTCAATTGGCAGACAAATTGATGATGATTATGTCAGAAGCAGTTCTTTCTTGAGAGTTACTCTTCATTGGACTGATAATGTACATGAACTTTATGATATTAGCTATCTGGAGGATTTTCCTGAGGTGTGCAAGTCCGGATTTACTGCCAAGAAGACTCGTCAGGAAGCCGTTTCTCTATTTTCATGCATGGATGCATTTTTGAAGGAGGAGCCTCTTGGACCTGATGATATGTGGTAGGACAACTTTTTATTTTTAAATTTCAAAGCCTACTTGGTTATATTCAGCGTGTTCAAAAACAGCGTGCATAATTTATTATTTTCTCTGTTTGAATACAGGTATTGCCCAAATTGCAAAGAACATAGACAGGCTTCCAAGAAGTTAGATCTTTGGAAATTGCCAGAGATACTCGTCATTCACCTGAAACGGTTCTCATATAGCAGATATTTTAAGAACAAGCTAGATACATTTGTGAGCTTCCCCATCCAAAACTTGGAATTGGACAAATATGTGAAGGAAAAGGATTCATCTAATGTTCCCTACATGTACGAGTTGTATGCCATCAGTAATCATTATGGTGGCCTTGGTGGCGGACACTACTCTGCATATGCTAAGGTCAGAATTCTATCGTAAAGCTTTGCTTCTTTGGCTGAAACTGCGTTTCTTGGTGGTGCGTGATTCTGAGCACTAATGTTCATAAGATGCATATTTTTTTTACGAAAATCTACTTAGTATTTATTTTTCATTTTTATTGTAATTATAGACTTGCACTTAGGTTTGACCTTGTTCATGGCAGATTTTCTCATCCATTTTTGCTAAGTAATTCATAAATATTCTTTCAATGAACAGTCATCATGTTTACGTTGTTAAGTAGTTTATGGATATCCTCGATGCATTTTGGGTTAACAATCACGTGTAATGATTCCTCTTTGTCTTTTACTAATTTGAGTGAGCTACTTTAACTAGACCATGTGACACTATTACCGCTGCTCCCCCCCCCCCTGATGGAAGAGTCCAGGCCCACCAACTAGCCCTATCAAAACAGTTGGTTGAGTCAGTTTCAAACGAGCATCTGTCTCCTTAATTGGTTGTGGTGTACTGGTGTGAGACTTTGTGAAAAAAAAGCTGATGTATCATGTTAGTTACTCCTATTGAGTCTAGCCCTTTTAGTGAAGGTATTAACTATCTTAAAAGCTGTAGAGTGCATTCAACTGGAAACTTATTGAGCTTTATTTGTTAATTGTGCAGTTGATTGAGGAAGACAAATGGTATCACTTTGACGACAGTCATGTTTCTCCAGTAAGTGAAGCAGATATCAAGACTTCAGCTGCATATGTCTTATTTTACCGTAGAGTGAAAGTTGAAGCAAAATCTGAAGCCAGAGGATAATCTTGGGATCCTAATCATTCTTAAAGGCAGTGTTGATTGTGCATGTCTACAATTGCAAATACTCATTCAGCCTGGATATTACAGGCAAACTACATTATAAATGTGTTTTTTGTGCAATATTCGGAAGATTAGCTTTTGGATGCAGGCTGATGATGGCTTTAGATGGAGTTGATTAGCACGGAATTTTGGTTAGTCAGATTGGGAGGTAGGCCTTCGTTTGTTCCACCAACATTTGCTCATTTGTTCAACAAAATTTTGAAGTGAGCAGCTAGATCATAGATTATTGGAATTATTTTTCCTAGGCTTTACGTATAGGTCTGGCTATCAGTAGCTGATTTATTATACTAGGAAGCATTCATAACACTCTTTCCACCTCTGGTGGTTTTATTTAGTTTCCTTTTGGAGAATGACCTGATATGTAACTACTACGTCCTTCGTCCTTCATGATGAAATTTTCTTTTGTTGTATATTTTGCCATGTTGCGTATGCATCAGGTGGTACCCCAAGTTCAACATTCGGGTTATAAATCATAATATTTTTTGCACTTGATTACATCGTGTAACTATATTCTACTTCGAGTTATTAATAAAAATTCTCAAGGCTTTCCCGACTATAATACCAAATGATGTGTACTCCATATTATGTGCTTATATTCTCATTCAAATTAGGGGTTGCAAGATTATGAATGTGTTTTTTCTAGACTTGTTCATCAGTCACCATTAACTATAAGCAGTGAATAATCTGAAACATGGTAGTAAAAAAATATATATCTTCATCAAACTAGTATCTAATTGACCCTGTTGTTTAGTCATGATAAACCGATTTATGTGATTAAAATAACAGTCCTATCTCTAAAGCTAGCTTGACTTGCCTTGAGGTGGTGTGCATAGATCTACACATAAAAAAAAAGGAGATACTAGAAGCAAAGAAAGAAGTAAAAGGCGAAAGAAAAGTAAAAGATATCCAATGGTTGTAGTGTCAAAAAGAACAAGAATGAGTCATTAAAAATAATAATAGTAATAATGATATTAACAGGATTACAATCAAAGAAACTACATTCCTCCTTTCCCTAACTCTCAAGTCTCTTCCAGATCTTCAATGCGCTCCGCACCAAGAATATAATCATAAATGGATGCAATCTACTCTAAAGAACTACTAGCATAACAATCATAACTAATGAAGTGACCGTGAAGCCGACTGAGGGATATCTTTCCTGCAAATTCACACAGAAAAACTATTAGTTTTTAAAATTGAGTTATACCTTGAACAATAGAATTAATCTTATCACATTATAATGTACGATGTTTTCTATACATATCTATCCTCCGTAACTAGTTCAGATTACACTATCAAAGAAGTACGCAGTGATTACAGTAACAGCAACTATGTCCAATGTTACGCTACCAAATTTACACACCTTTAATTTCCACATCTAAACAGTATACCTCTAAAGTACTAACAATCATTTACTTGAGAAAAATCAAATCAAATATAGCTGGTTTAATGAATCAATAATTCAAATACTACTACAAATAACTAAAACACAAATACGTATATAGGAATAAAATAAAAAAGCTGAAGTAGCGAATCTACACCAATCTGTCACAAACACGAATCTTATGCTTTTTACATTTCTTACAGTTGGGTGGCACACTTTAATCAGCAAGAATCAAACATACCAATAATTTAATCAAAATATATTTTTATAATACTACAAGTCCTACAACATCAAAGCAATAGTCCCAATTTTAAGACGAAAGACCTACTGAACCAACACCTCTTATAAATTTAGCCAATTTAAACTCCGTAGGTCAAGCATTTTGGAGTTGAGGTTACAAAATTCGAGCCCCACTAACTCCACTAAGCAAAGTTTAGTAGCATTAGTCCCAATATGATTTGAGATTGGCTAACATAAACCAGTCATACAAAACCCTATATTTTTATAATAAAAAAAATACCATTAATTTTTTTTTAAAAAAAGTTGAAGATTAAAATAAAGAAAACTTACTGTTGAAAAAGAAATGGAGAGATACCCAGAAGAAGAGGAGCCACCTCCACCACCAACGCTACCACTAGCACCACCACCAGCGGCAGTCTCAGCAGAAGACGGACTATCAACACCATCATCCCCAGAAGTCCCATTGCTAACAGCTTGAATTGAAGGAATCCCTAAAGAATAAGCAGGTGTACCATCAGGCTTAAACAACCCATAATTCCTCTCAGAAGTTGGTCCTGGTTTCAAATTCTCATTAAACAACGCAAACACAAACACATTCAAATCACAATCAGGCTTCATTGGAGTCCCTTTCTTTTCAGTTGCCAACATCTTTATCAAATTTCCATTGTATTTCTTCGCATTCTCCGGTGTTGCCCCGACCTCATCTTCGTCACCCTTTGACGGCCAACCAGTTTCAGATACCTGAACCAATACCTTCTTGTTGAAGTTGGGTCCCATTGCGGAGTACACCGCATCAACTTGTGCGTATAACATGTTATCATAATGAAGGCTCGAATCAGGGTCGACTAAAACTTGTGCAGTTTTAGCCTGGAACAGAACATAGTCCAAGTTCACTTCCTCTGGATTACCCTTGTACGCGAAGTACGGGTACGCGTTTATTAAAAACGGGGAGCCTGTCTTCGCGTGGAAACTTAAGATCTGCGAAATGCAACTTCCTAAGTCCGACCTAAACGATCCTGCTGACGGCGGATACGACGTATCCAGGATGGCCAGGTTATGAGCTGTGGTCACCCAAACATTCCGATCCAAACTCAATGTTTGGAGCGCGGAATGCATGTTTTGCATAGCAGGGTAAAGGCTACTAGTTAAGGTTGTATCATTGAAGGTAAGAACTTCATTTCCAATTAAAATACATGTAATGTTTGTATCAGGTAGATAAGTTTGGACATTCTTTTTAACCCAATCAATAGCTTGTTTTGGGTTTTTTGCCAATTGTGGTAGTTGGTCATTTCCTATTGTGACAGTAAATTCGATGCCGGTTTTAGCGAATGCTTTGAGGACTTTCGGGTCGGCGTCGTAGAGCTTTACCTTGGTTGCTCCGATTGCTTTGACTAGCGGTACTACTTTGTCTGGTGTTGGAAGATTGTTGGCAATTTGCCCGTAATTTATTCCTAGTGATACCACTGTCACTGGGATTGTACCTGATGAATTTTCGTAAATTATAGTTACTATTTTCAACGGTAACTTGCAACGATTAGACAATTTTTATTCACACTTTATGTCAAATCAAATCGTTACAAATAATTTGAAACATGGAAAATGGTAGATGAAAATAAGAGTAATTACCTGAAAGAAGAAGAATGAATGATAATAAGAAGAATGATGAATGTGGGTATTTGGTTGTTCTTGTTCTTGTGATTCTATCTCTGCTTGGTGACTCCATTAGACTGATGAATTTGAAAGATCTACTCAATTAATGAGAAATAAGTTTAAAATTTTTGATTTTTATGAAATGGGTATGATTCCTTTTTTTTTTTTTGGTAAGAGAGAGAAAAGAGAAGTGAGAAGGGGAGAGAGACAGAGGAGGTGCTTTTTTTTTTTTTTTTTTTGAAGCAAAGACAGAGGAGGTGCTTTAGTAGTGTGTATAGACTGACAGCACCGAGCAAGGCAGCAACTAGTATTGCTTGCTTGATTCTTTCTCTTTTTGTTATTAATAATAGGACTAGCAATATTTATATATCTATAATAAACCACTCCAATAATTAATAATGTTATCATAGTTAGTTGGTTTGGCATGGAGAACTGCAGATTATTCGCTCAACCTTAAAAGTGGTTAACGTATCTTTTGTTTGGGTCCATTTGATAGATAATACTTTCTCCGTTCTCTAATTGCAACAATTATTATTATAGAAATTTGCAATATCATCATATGTGTGTACTAGCACTTCACTAATCACTACTTCGTACATGCTTTTACTTCATCTCTTTTCTCATTACATGAATTCAATATTACATAAGTTCCAATTGTTAGAGTTATAAAGTCTATTTAAGTTAATGGTTGAGGTTAGAATTATGATTTATACTCTATAGCCAATTTTCATGTCTTTTTATCTCTCCTCATCTTAAATTTCATGCTATACAATTTAGAGAAATAGAGGAATACAAAAATGCATACAAATTTTTTTGTTATTTTTGTCCAAACAAGTAAAAATACTATTATAAGACTTTATTATTATCTTGGAAGGATGGTTAATCATTTTTTTTTAATTTTTAGGTCACGTGTTCAATATCTTGTACTCCATACTGAATTACGTAAACTTAATTTGGAATGAAAGGGGGAAAAAAGGAAAAATCTGACTGATTAAAAGTGAGTGATATTAAACAAGATTTATGGATGAAATGTGATTTTTATTTAGAGATTAATAAATGACAGATTGACAGAGATGAGAATGAATTTTCAAGAAAAAGCCTTATTATTTTTCATCAACCTTTAATTTATTAGAGATTGTTATATACACTCAGAAACATAATATATCTAAGGTATATATTTGCTCATTGGATGATAAATGAAAAATAATTTTCAAAATGAGCAAACAATATGTAATGCCAGTTCATTTCAAAGTGCTTATTTGAGTATGATAGTCGGATAGTTTGTTCATGTCTCCAAACTATAAAAAGATAGTAGTTTCCTTATAACATCGTATCTAACTCATTTTCACTAGCATTATTTGTTATACGGGGTGTCATCATCATAGCTAAAATTTAAGAAATGTGAATACAGAATAACTAAAATATAAAACAGATGTCTCAGTTTTTAATGACGAGATTTTTTCATAAGACTTGTATAAAACTAACTTAGCTTTACGATAAAGTTATGCCTAACAAATATCAATTACAGTAAACACTCATTTAAAAGGTTCCTTATTTTCTTTTCTTTTTCTACTTTATCATCTTTTCTGGATTCCACCACTCCTATCTGAAAGCACCTATGCTTATGACCCCCCATATGATTTTTTGCTGGCGAGTTTGTCAATACTTTTTTTTTTTTTTTTTTTCATTACTAGTAACTTTCTTTTCAACCTCGGCCCCCTAACTTTTAAGTAGTGTAATACTTTTTCCGTTCTATTAATATTGCAACAATGGACTTTTTGCACTATTCATCACTCTTGTTTGACCATATAATATGAGTTATACGTTAAGCAAAATATAGTCAAGTGGGATCTTTGTTGGATTCGTCTCATTTAATACTTTCACAATATCAACTTTTTATAATTTTTACTCTTACACAATTATAGATATTTAGCATATAAAATGTGTTTTGTGATGCGTAATTTCCTCCTTGTTACAATATTAACAGAACGGAGGAAGTACACTATAAAAATTTATTAAGAGAATAACTCACATGTGAATTAAAATATTATCCTGCATTGAAACTTATGAAAACGAGACTAAGAGCTTGTTCACATTTAATTAATTTCAGTTCAGTTTAGTTCAGCTCCAATCAGTTCAGTTCAGCTCCAATCACTTCAGTTTAGCTCCTAATTTCCCTTTCTCATAAAATATTCATTTTAACTTAGTTCAGTTCAGCTCCAATAAATTTAGTTTAGTTCAACTCAACTCAGTTCAATAAATGTGAACAAACCCTAATTTAAGTTAGATAAATTAAACATAACCTTGTTATGTACGACTCTACCTTTTATTCAAGGAGAGAGGATTATTAGAGTGGTACGAATTTAAACTCTTTCATTATAGGTTTGATTGTTGAATTTAATCGAATGAAGAACTATCACAATCAAACACCTAACATAAACAATAAGCTACTAACTTAAATTCACTCTAGCTCACTCTACTTTCTTACGAGTAATTTGAAATCGACCTCTAATTCAATTCATTAACGACATATATTGTACTCCGTAGAATATACATCAATCATTAATTAGGGTTAGTCGCTAACCTTGTTGCTGAAAATAGACTATTCTATCAGTTATGATAACATTAAAAAAAAACTAGTATCAAGAGTTGATTATCAACTTAGATCTGACGGTTAGACATGATTTTTAGTGCATGAAACATAGGTTTGATGAAAGACAAGTCTCGAAATTCTACGAATAAGAATATGATGGTTTCTAGTTTCTAGTGATGGGTAAAAGGGCCCCACTCGTACCCATGTTAGGAAAGCTAGTAGTTAGACTTGAATTGAGAAGATGAACTTGAAGTTGAACTTGTTATGAGCACCAAACAAGTGTGAAAAATATTTGGTTTGGTCCGACAGCTTTCACATGTACTACACCCGTTTCGAGTTATTATTATCACTTTACCAACAGTGTAGTACTCTTTGATTAACTACATATCTTATTTTATGGCGTATTCTGTTGTTTGATTGTAACAACAACGTTAACATAATTTAAGCATTTTTTTAAAAAAAGAAAAAAAAAAAAAAAAAAAAAAAAAAAAAAACTACAAGTAGAGACGTGAAGTGCCTGCAAAGTAAGCTTTTCCCCTTTGCCCACCTTTCTTTTCAAATATTCAAAGCCGACCTTGTTCATTTGTTCTTTCACTCCTGTTATTATCTTCAACCGGATAAAATAATAATGATTCACGCTTTTTTTTTTTTCTTTCTTCCGTTAAATATTATGTACAATTTTGGAATATTTTATACGTCATATATCACAAATAATACCTCAAATTTATACCTAACATTTAACGGAGGTAGTACTTGTACTGTACATTTATACCCAAAATATTTTAGTTTTGATTTGATATTAGTTTATAAATATCAAGTGTTGGATTAATATCAATGTATATTTTCAAATATTATTCTATAAATTTTTCATTATTTTGTCAATACATTATAAGGTTAAACTTGTGCACAAACACTTATAGGAACAAAAAGGGCTATTGACTTTTGCCTTCATCAAAGAGATGATCACTTGATTAGCAGATTAGGAGATTATTGATGATTTGTGAGTTGGGACGGTTGTTAAATGGATAAAGGCCTTTGAAATTAAATGAAATTTCAGCAATAATTAGACTAACGATGACTCAATTTCAAGAGAATCTAACACTTGATATTTGGTGACCACATTTGTAACCTGTTTGATTAAAATCATCTGAGGAGACAAGAGCTCTGTTATGAGTCTTGTGATGCATCATGCATGTGTGTTTGTCAATTGTCATGTTGCTGTGTTTATGCAAACAATTTACTACCTACATTATGCAACTTTGGGTATTATTTGTGAGATATAAAATATTTTAAAGTTGCACATAACATTTAAAAGAAGTTTTAATTCAATAGCTGATTTTTAGAGATGGGGCTATTAGCCAAACCTTGACCCACCGGGATCTTGGTGCAGTCCTGAAACAGCCCACGGGTCTCTATGTGCCATGGGTCCAAGGTTGGCCTGTCATTGCATTCTGAACCAACAGCCTCGGTGTGGAAATGAGGTCTAATGCATTACAAGAAGCTCTTAAACAGTTTCTATTACTGGTTTAGAACCTCATACAACTTATTGCTTTAGGAAGAAAGTGTCATTGCACCTATATTGATTTCATGGTGCATAACCACACATTTCTTACATATACGGATGCTCGAACATAAAATACATCTTAGCATTGAACTGCGCATTCTTTAAAATGCAAATGCTCGAACATACTATACATATTACTATATTAGCGTTCAGCCACATAACATGTGACTTCATTCCGGACATAAGGATGGAACACTGAAACTGTTCCCGTGGATGTCAGCTTGCATAATATATAAATGTATTGTTAGTAGTTCCCACAGCATTCAAAAGGTTCATACAGCAGCAGCCTTCTTCTCTTCGGCAGAAGTAGCAACTTCCTCTGCATCAATACCAGGTTCGCTTCCAGGAATATCTAAACTCAACAGCAGCTTTTCCCACAGCTTAGCAGGCTCCTGTATTTTGCAACTCACACCATTAATTTATGACCAACTAACAAATTTTTCTATAATTGAAATACCATAGAATGCCATTTCAAAATGAAAAATCGAAAGCCAAAGTCTTAAGTAAAAGGAAGAAGTAACAGACCTTCCAAGAAACATCTTGAGCCATGCAGTTCTGGATCATCTCTTTCATTGCAGGGGTACGGTAGGTTTTCAGAGCTCTCTTGACAGTTGTGGCTAGAGCGGCTACATCACTTGAGTCAATGGTTTCGCACTGAAGATAATAGAGGCAAGCTTTAGTATTCATATTCAGTCATACAAAGCTAATCAAGCATGTAATATTTTGAACAGAATCAGCATTTTACTTCTCTGATATTCTTACATTCCATCCTATAATCAAACACATTAAAAAAAAACTGTAGGGATATTGCAAAAAGTGGTTATATTAAAAAAAATGTGGATGGAGTGGTAAATTAGCAAGTGCAAGAGAAAGCTTAGGAATATAATTGAGAGAAAAAGAGGGTTGGTGTTTAGGAAAGATAAAAGCTAGAATTCACATCACATAGGAGGGGGGGGGGGGGGAGGGAGTTTTACCAAAGTAGGTAACAACTTAACAAATAGATTATTACAGGACGGAGGGAGTAGGTGAATTTCATCAGCAAATAGTAGTTTCATAGGAGACACAGAAAAAGTTCATCTCAACATAAAAAAAGTGAATTAAACAACTCACTTCAACATTGAAAGCTCCCATCTGGAATCCAGTGAAGCCTTCCTTGACTGTATCAACTAACCCACCAGTTGAGGCAACAATAGGGACCTGCCAATGCAAGCATTCGGAAAGGGGACGATAAGAAACATAGATATCAGTCAATATACCAACCACATAAGTTCAGAAAGGTGTCAAGACAATACAGTTCCATAGTTCATGGCATGCAATTGGACAAGACCACAAGGTTCAAATCTGCTAGGAATCATTATGTAATCAGCGCCAGAAATAATCATATGAGCCAAGGGGGTGTTGAACTTTGCAACTCCTCTAGCTTTATCGGGGTACATGGTCTCAAGTTCTTCAAGCTGCTTCTCCATGGTCTTTTTGCCAGTTCCCTGAGAAGACGATATAACACCATCAGCTTGTTTTCCTTACAAGAAACAACCATTAGGCGTGGAGAACATGAGAAAAGAATACTTACCAGGACAACGACTTGGACATTCTCTCCAATGAATTCAGGAATTGCTGCAGCAAGAATATCAGAACCTTTCTGTTCCTCAAGTCTACCGATGAAGCCGATCAGTGGAACATCTGGATCAATTGGTAACCCAACTTCTGCTTGAAGGGCTTCCTTTAAAAGTGGTTTTGCATCCATCACCTGGAAGCAGCAGAAAGTTGCACAAAAGTTCCCACATGATGATTAGATTTTTATTTTCACACAGATACTTGACTAGAAGACTGTAAAGCTATGTTCGACAATCCATTTAAAAAAAAAAAACAAAAAAAACTTGGGGGTTATTTTTAAGCTAAAACCTTAATTTTCTCCCAACAAACAGATCACTTTAAAAGAAGGGGAAGAGGAGAAGGGTCTTTACCGTTGTGTTGTCATAATTGACATCAATGTATTCATCAGTTAATGGGTTCCAGTCCTGGATGTCTGTGCCGTTGGTGATGCCTGTAAGAGTTGCTGTACGACAGGCGTTGTGCAACTCGACACCTTTCGCAGGACCTGATAGGATTTCCTGAGCATAATTAGGACTGACAGTCACTACTCTGTCAGACTCCAAGATCCCGGCCTTCATCCAATTGATTTTTCTTCCTTTAACAGGCTTAACATGCCTGCACATCCAACAAAATTCCAGGATCAGGAAAAGAAGGAGAAGGTTCTAAAACAAAGTTTTATTGGTTAACATACAAGGTGAATGTTTCAAATAACAGAATGATGACTTCACCTACCCGTCAATGAAATCAAAGGATCCCCTGAATTCGTCAGGGAGGTTGAGCATTGAGAAATCTGAAAAGGCGAATCTCCCTTGGTAAGCTATGTTGTGGATACAGTAGACAACCTGCCATCATTATACATTTCAAACAATCCATGGTTGGTTTTCACGTTTTGCTTAAGTGATATTTGAGTATAAAAACAAATAAAGGAGGTTTACCTTGGCATTCTGATAGATGCCCTTAGATTGGTACATGGACTTGAGGTAGCATGGAAGAAGACTTGTGTGCCAGTCATTGGCAACGAAAACAATTTCCTCCCCTGCAAGAACATTGCAACAGCATATGCATTATAAAATATTTATTATCGTGGTGCATGTTGATGAGAATCTTATGTAATCAAACTAAAAGCTGAATAATACACACCATATGGGCCTGAAAATTTCGGGTTGCTGTTCAGATTCAAAATTCTCGGGGCTTCCAAAGCTGCCTGCAGCAAAGGTATTTACAGAACATCAAATGCCTGCTAGCTAATGAATAAGTGAGTCAGTGACTACTTTGAAGCTGGTAAAAAACCAACAGAACTTTTATGAGGGAAAAGTTATTCAAATAAATCAGTGCACAAAGTTTATCATATTCAAGACTCATATTCGCAAGTAAAAAAACTAGGATGAATGTGCTTGGGTATAGCTAGAAGCACCAACATTCTCCTTAGTACTGTTGGAAAGAATATAACATCAGATTGCACTCAAAAAATTACCTGGCAGAGCAAACTGAAACGAAGCTGGTTGTCATCAAAATCCGATCCAGCTGTAGGACCATAGAGCTTGGAACCAGTTTTGCCCCATACCTGAAAGTTCATGAATTTTGGTCATGAGTTCATAAGATACCTGAAAAGCTCACACGTTAATAAATTATACTATTTTCCACGATAGAGTTGGTGCAAACCTTCTCAAGGAATATTGGATGGTCAACAAAAACACGGTCTACTCCCCTTTTATAACAATGGAAGAATCGGACAGTGAAAAGCATGTCCCCAACTTTCAACTGCAATGAATAATCAACAGTTTGTCAAATCCCAAAGCATTTTAACAATTACATAGAGATGTAGACCAGCAAAACATCACAGTTTCAAACAGAAGTGTAACAGATTACCTCAACGAGCACACTGGTATCCCATGCATCTTTGTATTGGTCATAGCGAGGTACAATTGTCATGACTCTGTGTCCTCTTTTCTAAAAGATTGGTATAAAGAGAAGAAAAACAATGTTACATGCTAAAACATTAGTCAATACTAATTTAAATCGACACAGTCTAACAGCGAATCAAAAGACTCACTGCCAAAGCTGGTGGGAGACCGCCAACAACATCACCAAGGCCACCAGTTTTGCACCACTTATCACATTCAGTAGATACAAATGCTATGTTCATCCCACGTATAACAGCTCTGAATGGCACATCATTCTGAGCTTTGTGCCCTTTGCTCCGTACAGCTTTAGTCAATGCTTTCGTGTTGGATTTCATCTGTAGCATGTCACCCATGTTCAATGATCTCAACCCATTGTGAGTGGTGAGACGGCTTTTAAGATCAATCTGCGCCAAAGTTGTCCTGGTTTCTGGACCTGCGATGCGCGCTCCACTTGATACAAAGTGAGAGGAAGCAACAGATGCCATTGCTTAGCCTGAAACCAATATACATGAACTTAGTATGAGTAAGTATTTAGAATCTGATCCTAGACCATTAATTTAAATCATCTTATCAGAAGATTTACTGCAGTTTATAAGACAAATAACATGAATAAAAGATAGGCTAAAACATAGACAAAGTGACACCATTATTACAAGGGACGAGATGGGCTGAAAAGATTAATACAACACTAACAGAACCATATTTAACTACTGATCTTAGACCAAGAATTTGAAACATGTTCTCATCACCTAACAAAATTCAGTTTTAGGATATACTAATCAACTTAAATCAGTTTTGATCAGTAAAAACCAATTTTAATCCGTTCACATCCGTACAAATCAATTTTAATTAGCAAATATTATTACAAAATAAGTTGAAGAGAACAAAGTCTAAGCCATTTTACAGATCTAATTCCTTATAAATTCAACCTCACATAATTTCTAAATTATACTCATTTGCCCTGGAAAAATCGTCACAGTAATGTTACTCTAACTATAACGGTGATAACTAAATCGAAACAGAGGTAGTAAGTCAAATCACTAAACATGAAACCAACACTAATTTATCCCCCCACCTAACGAGAAAGTTGTCACAATCTCTAACAACGGGTAAAACACTCCAAGAAACATTTTGGTGAACATAACAATAAAAATGAGTACTTTATTCAAACGATAAAACATAAACATTATCACAAATTCACAATAAAAGCATATTATATTATTATATGTTTATAAAAAAATTAATTTTTGAAAAACATTCCCTTACCCCATGTCAGCAATCTTCTAAAAAATTGCAACTTTTTTAATTTCCTTTACACACTTTAAAATGCCATTCTCAAATCCCAACAAATCTACATTACCAAATCCCAAATTTCAACAAAAATTACAAGGAAAAACAATTCAAATACAACATTTTATGATAAATTCAAAACCAAGAACATAAACATAAACACAGAAATTAAAGTATTAAACAAAAAAGATGAAAACTTTACCTGAAATTCTAAACGAGGAAAGCTTTGATTGCTGGTTTCTCTCAGAAGAGGACACCCCTTTTGTACTGAAAATGGAGTGAGTGAGGAATCAGTCATTCAATCTCCACTTATTTGTAGGAGTGTCTACTTCTTTCTCACGTGTTACTATACGTGGCATTTTTTTAACGGTTAAGCTCTATTAGCCTCAATTATTTCTTTAATTTTTTATTTCCTTAATAGGAGAAAATAGATTAATTTCGTTGTTAAGTGATATATTGCCAAATTGGCCTCATAACTCGGGTGTGAGTAGAAATTAATCTTCCATCTCTTTCCTTTGCAGCCTGGAAATTGAGTTTATAAGGGTTTTGCCATACATAGCCCTATAAGAATCAACAATTTCATATCATTAATTCTATTTTTTTGTTCCAATGGAATCTTATATTACTATTAATCCAGAATTAATCCATCCCAAAAATGTAACTAATACTTTTCTAGTTTTCTTACCTAAACAATTAATTACCATGAAAATGCTTTTTCCAAAAATAAAAAAAATAAAAAAAAATAAATAAATAAAGTTCAATATCATCATACTCTCTCCAGTCCAATCTATCCTAAGATGGATTCAACTGGTTGTTTGGGTGCCGAAGATATGCGAGATCGTATGTGGCACTTCTAGTAAAATACCTTTATTTTATTTGATATGTATGAATAAAATATTTTGAAACAATGAAGATTGGCTAGGCATGGAAATAGTACTCCATTAAAAGCTTGAAAAGGATGATAATAACTTAAGTTTATCTCCTAATAAACCAAATCAGGCGTATAAACAATTTTTTTTTTTTAAATAAATATCTTAGCAGCACACTAATATATTGCAGTATTGTCCACTTAGTATTATCTAATAGATGGTTTGGTTGCTATATGTTGTTTCTTGAAAGAATGTGGGTAAAAGATTGACTTGCACGGTGTTTATTTTGGATTTTAATACTACTTAAATTTTTTCTTTTTTACCGTGTATATAATTTTCTATTGGTATGATGTTAGATTTGTTAGTGCTTAACTAATTAAATAAAATACAAAAGTTTAATCCTGAAAGGAAAATAAAAATAGCTTTAATGGGTTAATAAATGCATTTTGATAATAACTTATCCCATAAACAATATTACATTAAATTAATAATAACTTAAATTAATAATACTATAAGATTCCATTGGAACAAGAAAAATAGAGTTAATGATATGAAATTGTTGATTCTTATGCATAGCCCTTAGGGCTATGTATAGCAAAATCCATAATATTTTGATTATTTATCATCACATGTCCTAAACAGAATTGATTTTGTAGTGTTCAAATTGCTAATTATTTAATGCATTAACTACCGAAACAAGCGTGTAGAATGGTGATATGAGAGTGAAATGTGTATCTTTTATGTATTGAATGCACATTTATGTTTTAGTAAAAAAGACACGACAAATAATAGTTAGTTTTGAGTTAATTAGTTTCTTAATTTGTTACAACTCACAAGTCTCAAAATTATAAGATTTCTATTCAACAAATACCATACCTTTTTTTTTTTTTTTTTACACAAATACGATACCTAAATAAAATCTTTTACAACAATGATATCACGAGTGACTTGGTGTTATTGGCAATGTTAACCAATGGAGCTAACTATCATTCACCGTTTAATTGTTCTTTTTCTCATACGTAAATTTCCATATTGTTTTAATTCCTCCTAATTACGTTATAATCTTTCTGCATGCTATTTCCATTCTATATATACCTCATTTCCTTAAGTATTACTTTTAATATACGTGCTTACTTAATTTATTGCCATAGATAAAGAACGGAAGAATATATCTTTCTTGTCCTTGATTCATACAAGAGGGCCAACCTCGTAAAATGATGGGGAAACGTTAGAGGTTGGTAAAACGCAGTACCAATTGGCATTTTGGTCTAAGTTGGCGTTTTGCAATTGTTTTAATTTTAATAATTTTAATTATTTAGACATGTGTGCCATCAGCCATTTGCTGTGTCCTGTTCCGGAAGATTTTTGAAAGGGCATCGCTCAAATTGGCAGAAACAGACGCCCCCCATCCCAAATCATATGAAGTTATGGGGCCCATTTACTAAAGAATGGGCGGTCCTCAATTTATGCCACAAATATTTAGCCCCTCTCATTAATGTGCCGTAATTAAGTTTGTAATCAATCCGAACATAACCTGACCTGTTATTAACCCGACCTTAATCCGACCAAAACTCAATAAGAAGTATGATCCGACTCAAGCATGACCAAACCCGACCCAAATAGGTTATGGAATTAATCTGAATTGACCCGACCCACCCTTACCGACCCAAACCTGACCCGTTTACCCGAATTGATAGCTCTACACGAAACTTTCTAAATTTCTCAAAAAACGTGGATCTTAGCCTTCAATTTTGGAATTTTTTGACTTTTTTTCATCCGCAATAAAAATTGCCGAAATATTTACCATGGTTCCTAATACCCTCCGTGAGTCCAATTGGTTGGGTGAAACCATCAAATTAGCCTTTAAACGACCAATTTTCCGGTTTACAACTTGCACCGATTTCATTAATTCAATCCTACCACGAACATTTATGATAACAAATAATGACCATATTTGGGTCCATACGACATTATATGACCACGAAATGTATTCCCTAGAATTTCAAGTCTTTTAGAGACCAGGCCCTAAAGACTCCAAAATTTCTCAAAAAGCGTGGATATTAGCCTTTAATTTTTGAATTTTTTTAACATTTTTCGCCCAAAAATAAAAAATGCCAAAATGTTTACCATGGTCCCTAATATCCTCCGGGACTCCAATTGGGCAGGTGGAACAATCCAATTTGCCTTTAAACAACCCATTTACCGATTTATAACTTGCACCGATTTCATTAATTATTCATGCCTGCCACGAACATTTATGACGACAAATAATGATCACACATGGTTCCAAATGGAATTATATGACCTCGTGATTTATTCCCTAGAATTTCAAGACTTTTCGACACCGAGCCCTGAAACCTTTAAAATTTCGCAAACGTGGATTAGTCTTCAATTTTGGAATTTTACTGACTTTTTTTCACCTGGAAATAATAATTGCCGAAATGTTTACTATGATCCCTAAAACCCTTAAGGAGTCCAATTGGGAGGGTAGAAATATCCAATTTGCCTTTAAACATCCAATTTACCGGTTTACAACTTCATCGATTTTATTAACTCAAGCCTACCACGAACATTTATTACAACAAATAATGATCATATATGGTACCAAACGACATTATATGACCTCGAGATATATTTCCTAAAATTTCAAGACTTTTCAACACCGGGCCCCGAAACCTCCAAAATTTCTCAAAAAACGTGGATATTATACTTCAATTTTGGAATTTTTTGATTTTTTTCGCCCGAAAATAAAATTGCCGAAATGTTTAACAAGGTCCCTAATACCCTCTGGAAGTCCAATTAGGTGGGTGGAACCATCCAATTTGCCTATAAACGACCAATTTACCAATTTACAACTTGCACTGATTGAGTGATTTCATTAACTCAAGCCTACCACGAACATTTATGACAACATATAATGATCATATATGGCTCTAAACGGCATTATATGACCCCGAGATGTATCTCCTAAAATCCGAAGACTATTCAACACCGGACACCAAAACCTCCAAAATTACTCAAAAAACGTGGATATTAGCCTTCAATTTTGGAATTTTTTTACTTATCTTGGCCAGAAAATAAAAATTTCCTAAATGTTTACCATGGTCCCTAATAACCTCCGGGTGTCCAATTTGGTGGGTGGAACTATCCAATTTGCCTTTAAAGACCAATTTATCGGTTTACAATTTGCACCGATTTCATTAACTCAAGCCTACTACGAACATTTATGAAAACATATAATGATCCTATATGGTTCCAAATGACATTATACGACCCTGAGATGTATCCCCTAAAATTTTTAGACTTTTCTACACGGGCCCTGAAATCTTCGAAATTTCTCAAAAAGCGTGGATTTTAGCCTTCAATTTTGGAATTTTTTGACTTTTTTCGTCCGAAAAATAAAAATTGCCGAAATGTTTACCATGGTTCCTAATACCCTCCAGGAGTCCATTTCGGTGGGTGGAACCATCCAATTTGCCTTTAAACGACCAATTTATCTGTTTACAACTTGCACCGATTATTCAACTCAAGCCTACCAGGCCATGAACATTTATGAAAACAAGTAATGATTACATATGGTTCCAAATGACATTATATGACCCCGGGATGTATTCCTTTGAATTTCAAGGCTTTTAGACACCGGGCTCCGAAGACTCCAAAATTTTTCAAAAAGGTGGATAACTTCAAATTTTGAATTTTTTGACTTTTTTTCGTCTAAAAATAAAAATTGCCGAAATGTTTATTATGGTCCCTAATACCCCCTGGGAGTCCAATTGGGTGGATGGAAACATCCAATTAGCTTATAAACGACCAATTTACCAATTTACAACTTGCACTGATTTCATTAACTCAAGCCTACCTTGACACATTTAAGACAACGTATAATGATCATATATGGTTCAAAACGGCATTATATGACCCCGAGATGTATCCCCTTAAATCTTAAGGATTTTTGACACCGGGCCCTGAAACCTCTAAAATTACTCAAAAATCGTGGTCATATAACCTCCGGGCGTCCAATTTGGTGGGTTGAACTATCCAATGTTCATTTAAACGACCAATTTATCGATTTACAATTTGCACCGATTTCATTAACTCAAGCCAACTAGGAACATTTATGAAAACATATAATGATCATATATGGTTCCAAACGGCATTATATGACCTCGAGATGTATCCCCTAAAATTTCCAGAATTTTCTACGCGGGCCTTGAAACCTTCAATTTTGGAAATTTTTGACTTTTTTCGTCCGGAAATAAAAATTTCCGAAATGTTTACCATGGTTCCTAATACCCTCCAGGAGTCCATTTCGGTAGGTAGAACCATCCAATTTGCCTTTAAATGATCAATTTACCGGTTTACAACTTGCACTGATTTCATTAACTCAAGCCTACAAGGCCACGAACATTTATGAAAACAAATAATGATTACTTATGGTTCCAAACGAAATTATATGACCCCGGGATGTATTCCCTAGAATTTCAAGGCTTTTAGACACCGGGCTCCGAATACTCCAAAATTTTTCAAAAAGGTGGATAACTTCAAAATTTGAATTTTTTGACTTTTTTTTTAGTCTAAAAATAAAAATTTCCGAAATATTTATTATGGTCCCTAATGCCCCCGGGAGTCCAATTGGGTGGATGGAACCATCCAATTTTCCTTTAAACGGCCAATTTACCGGTTTACAACTTGCACCGATTTCATTAACTCAAACCTATAGGGCCACGAACATTTATGAAAACAAATAATGATTACTTATGGTTCCAAACGAAATTATATGACCCCAGGATGTATTCCCTAGAATTTCAAGGCTTTTAGACACCGGGCTCCGAATACTCCAAAATTTTTCAAAAAGGTGGATAACTTCAAAATTTGAATTTTTTGACTTTTTTTTTTCGTCTAAAAATAAAAATTTCCGAAATATTTATTATGGTCCCTAATACCCCCGGGAGTCCAATTGGGTGGATGGAACCATCCAATTTTCCTTTAAACGACCAATTTACCGGTTTACAACTTGCACCGATTTCATTAACTCAAGCCTTCCACGAACATCTATGACAACATATAATGATCATATATGGTTCGAAACGGCATTATATGACCCCCCATATGTCACTAGTATAAAATTGTAAATGGGAAGCCCTAATTGGCAGGTGGTTATGGAATTCCACTTCCAAAATTGTAAATGGCAAATGGTTTAGGTGAACCGCTTGCGAAATAGTAAATGGCAAGCGGCTTTGTGTGAACCGCTTGCAAAAGCCCCAAATGGCAAGCGGTTCGTACCGTGAAACGCCTGCCTTTTTAACAAAAAAAAAACCATACTCACCCGTTTTCTCTCATCTTCTCTTTTTTCATTTTCTCACTCTCCTCTCTCGATCTATTTCTCACTCCTCCCTTCGTATCTCAGTTTCTCACTCCTCCCTCCATTTCACTCTCCTCTATCTCTTTCTCACTCTCTTCGATCTCTTTCTCACTCCCTCCATTTCTCACTTTCCTCGACCAAAACCCCCAAAAAATTCTGGCAAATTCGAGTAAAAATTCGAACTAAAACATCCAAAAAATTCGAACCAAAACCCCTAAAAAATTTGAGCACATTTTGAGTAAAATTTCGAGCAAATTTCGACTTGTGGGTTATGATTTGTGGGTTTTGATTTCGATTTGTGGGTTTCGAATTTGTTGGTTTCAATTTTAATTTTGTGAGTTTCGATTTTAATTTTGTGGAGTTTTCGAGTTTTTTAGGTCAAATTCGACCGTAAAAACTCTAGATCTAGAGTTTTCATAGTCGAATTTGACCCTTAAAACCAAATTTCAATCCAATTTTGTGATTTAAGTGGGATTCATGGTATGTTCCCTTTTTTTGTTTTTTTTTTTATTTTATTTTTTTAAATTTTATTTATGGTGATGTATGGTTGAATTGGCTTGTTTCAGGCCGATCTGGTGTTGGTGGGGGTTTTGGTGGGCGAAGTGGGATGGATCTGTAGATGGTGATGGTGCTGGTTGGTGGTTTGGTGCGTGGTGCGCGTGGATGGTTGACAGGGTAAAGTTGTATCCCCTAATCAAAAGTAAATACCTAAATCCTCTAACTAAAGTAGATAGGGAAGTAGGGTCGATCTCCACAGGGAAACAAGTCTTTTTACTCCTAATTAATTATTATAATCTAAATTATCTAAGTAACCAATATTTGTATTTGAGTATGAAACTAAACTACAAAGAATAGGAATAGGGAGAAAACAATATATAAAAGGATCTAGGTTCACCAATAAATAATACTCCAGGGTAAAACATAGTAACCAATCATTGACATTGCATAAATAACATGATTAACAAGCTCTCGCAATTTATTAATCAACATAGATCTAACAGGCTCTCGCAATTTACTAGATCTAAGTTCTTATTGAAAATAGCCTTTAATATCAAATTAACATCTGCTCGATTCATCAATTTAATATTGCTATACTTTTACAAGCCGCAATTGTAAAACATTAAAACAATTCAATAGGAAATTATCATGCAATATCAATAATCAATAATAGTCAATCATCAATGCATCAATTAACCAGATTGTAAAGGGCTTTCGCTACGTATTACAATCACATAATTAATCTACCGGTATTAAATCTCATCTCTCGAATCTCGACTTAACCATTTATAAATTAATCTGCCTATTGAAACTAGACCTAAACATTAATTCTCATCTCTCGAATCTTGAATCAATATTGTCAAACTCATGCATAAAAGATAGGCCTAATCTAGTCACAGAGCATTAAATCAATCAATAGGAAATTAATCTAGCATTGATAATCAACAACAATAAATTACCCCTTCATATTATTTATTAGATCCCCATAAACCCTAGAAATTAAACTACTCACACATAATAGAAACTAAACAAATCAAAGCAATAAAATAAAACATGATTAAAGGAATAGAATAAATAACTAAGATTAAGGGAAGAGAAATCGTTACCGAAATAAATCTGGAATTAAGAGTAGAATTAAGAATAAAAGTTTAGAGAGAGAATTCTAAGAGAATAATTAAGAGAGTAAAGAAAGTAAAGATGAGAAGAAGAAGAAGAGAAAAAGAAGTAGATAAATAAGTCGTCCTAAAAACGTATTACGGAGGAGTATTTATACTCCGTACAAAAATCCTAAGCTAAAACAAATTAAAACTACGTTAATTGTCAACTAATAAAACACGCGCCCGATCGGGCGAGGCACCGCCTGATCGGGCGCGCCTTTTTGCTCATAATACAAATCTCGTGCCCGGCCGGGCGCGTCACCGGGCGCCTGCCAAAGCTTCTCCCGCCCGGCCGGACGCGCCTCCGGGCGCCAGCCTTTTAGGCCGGGCGGCTCATTTGGGCCACTATTTGGACTTCGATTGGGCTCCAATTCTTCGGGCCAATCTGGGTTTCCTCTTTGGGTCTTAAATACTCGGTCCAAATGCCCCGGTATCACCTATACCGAGCCCTTAATCACCGGTTCGATGGCTCTAACCGGCCTGGGCTATAAACTCTGGTCGTGCTTCTCCAATGCTCGTGATTGCTCCAAAATATCTCAGGAAAATACTTCAAAAGCATAAATCCCTGCAAAAGTCAACCAAATCTATGAAAACACTAGAAAACACCAATTAGTAATAAAAGTGGCTCTAAAGAGCCAAAAACACTACTAATTATGACCAAGGGACGGGGGGTAAAATAATATATAAAATAGACACATCAATGGTGGTGGTGGTGGTTGTGGTGCGCGTGGATGGTGGTGGTGGTGGTTGTGGTGCGCATGGATGGTGGTGGTGGTGGTTGTGGTGCGCATGGATGGTGGTGGTGGTGGTGCATGTGGAAAGTGGTGGTGCTGGTGGTGGAACAAACTTTAATTACTTATATTAATTTAATTTTTTTGGTTAAAAATGTAATACTTACAACAATTAATTAATAAAAATATTATTGTTTTTACATATAGTTTATTTGTGTATCAATTTCAGTGAATATTTTTTTTTAAAATTTATATTAGCCTTAATATGCAGCGGTTTGGCGCCAAAATCGCTGCCCTTTCACTACAAATGGCAAGCGATTTTGAACCGCTTGCCATTTAAAAGGCTAATGGCAAGCCCCTTAAGGGCATGCGGTTCAGAACCGCTTCCCATTAGGAGGTTTGAACCGCTTTTCATTTAGTATTTTCAACTAGTGTGTATTCCTTAAAATCTTAAGACTTTACGACACCGGGCCTCGCAACCTTCAAAATTTCTCAAAAAGCGTTGACATTAGCCTTTAATTTTGAAAATTTTTGACTTTTTTTCGGCTCCAAAATAAAAATTTCTGAAATGTTTACCATGGTCCTTAATACCCTTCGGAAGTCCAATTGGGTGGATTCCAATTTGCCTTTAAACGGCCTATTTAGCGGTTTATAACTTGCACCGATTTCATTAAATCAAGCCTACCACGAACATTTATGACAAAAAATAATGATCAAATATTACCAAACGGCATTATATGACCCCGAGATGTATCTCCTAAAATTTCAAGACTTTTCGACCCTGGGCCCCGAATCCTCCTAAATGTCTCAAAAAGCGTGGATATTAGCCTTCAATATTGAAAATTTTGAATTTTTTTCGCCCAAAAATAATAATTGCTGAAATGTTTACCATGATCCCCTAATATTGTCTGGTAGTACCATTGGGTGGGTGGAACCATCCAATTTGTCTTTAAACGACCAATTTACCGATTTACAACTTGCATCGATTTCATTAACTAAAGTCTACCACGAACGTTTATGACAACAAATAATGATCATATATGGTTCAAAACGGCATTATATGACCCCGAAATGTATTCTCTAGAATCTCAAGGCTTTTCGATACCGGCCCATAAACCTCCAAAATTTCTCAAAAAGCGTGGATATTAGCCTTTATTTTTGGAATTTTTAGACTTTTTCCCCCCGGAAATAATAATTTTCGAAATGATTACCATGGTCCCTATCCTTCGGGAGTCCAAATGGATGGGTGGAACTATCCAATTTGCCTTTAAACGGCCTATTTATCGCTTTATAACTTGCACCGATTTCATTGACTCGAGCCTACCACGAACATTTATGACAACAAATAATGATCATATATGGTTCCAAACGGCATTATATGACCCCGAGATGTATCTCCTATAATTTCAATACTTTTCGACACCGGGCCCCGAAACCTCTAAAATTTTTCAAAAAGTGTGGATATATTAGTCTTCAATTTTGGAATTTTTTGAATTTTTTCGCCCCGAAATAAAAAATTGCCGAAATGTTTACCATGGTCCCTAATATCCTCCGGGAGTCCAATTGGGTTAGTGGAACCATCCAATTTGCCTTTAAACGACCAATTTACCGGTTTATAACTTGCACGGATTTTTTTAACTCAAGCATACTACGAACATTTATGACAACATATAATGATCATATATATATGGTTCCAAACGGCATTATATGACCCCGAGATGTATCCCATAAAATATCAAGACTTTTCTACACTGGGCCCCGAAACCTCCAAAATTTTTCAAAACACGTGGATATTAGCCTTCAATTTTGGAATTTTTTGACTTTTTTTCGCCTGGAAATAAAAATTACCGAAATTTTACAATTTTTACCATGGTCCCTAATACCCTCCGGGAGTCCAATTGAATGGGTGGAACCATCCAATTTGCCTTTAAACGACCATTTCACCGGTTTACAATTTGCTCCGATTTCATTAATTCAAGCCTACCACGAACATTTATGACAACAAATAATGATCATATAAGGTTTCAAACGGCATTATATGACCCCGAGATGCATCCCTTGGAATTTCAAGATTTTTCGGCACCGGGCCCTAAAACCTCCAAAATTTATCAAAAAGCGTGGATATTAGCCTTCAATTTTGGAATTTTTTTGACTTTTTTTTCGCCTAGAAATAAAAATTGCCGAAACGTTTACCATGGTCCCTAATACTCTCCGGGAGTCCAACTGGGTGTGTGTAACTATCCAATTTGCTTTTAAATGGTCAATCTACCGGTTTGCAACTTGCACTGATTTACTGGTTTACAACGGCCAATTTAATTAACTTGCACTGAATCCGACTTGATTCGAAATAGACCCAAACCCGTTTTAACCCGTCAAAACTCGAATTTAACACGGCTTGTTAATAACCTGACCTGAATTCAACCTGAAGCGTTCCTAACTCGACTCGAATTTTACCTCACCTGTTACAAACCCGATCCGAAATAAACCCGACTTGTTATTGACCCGGCCCGAATTTTACCAGACCTATTACTTACCCGACCCAAAAATTCAACCCGATATGTTACCATCCCGACTCTAAATTAACACGACTTGTTATTGACCCGACCTAAATTCAACCCAAATTGTTCCTGACCCGATTTCAAATCACCTTAAATGCAATTTAGACCATCTTATTATTGTTTATCAAAGCATTTTGTTTAGGGAGACCAAGTCGGTCCAGACCAACAAAAGAAAGGAGCATCATCTTCAAATTTAAGAGTTAAATATAGTATATATTTGTTGTATGGTCAAAGGAATTAATTATCTTCCTAAATTATAAACTATAGTTCCCTAGTATATTGTCATATATATTATAGTCAAAGGAAATAATTAGCTTGATAAAAATGATAATTATCTATTTATAGTTAGTTGAACCCGAATATAACCTGACTTGGAAATGACCCGACCTGATTGTAACCTGTAAATTATTGACTTGAACATAAACCGACTTGAATCCGAGAATGACCCGACTTGGAAATGACCTAACCTGATTATAACCCGCAAATTATTGACTTGAACCAAACTCGACTTGAACACGAGAATGACCCGACTTGAAAATGACCCGGTCTGATTATAATGCGCAAATTATTGACTTGAACCGAACCCGACTCAAACCCGAGAATGACCCGAACCGATTTTAACCCGCAAATTTTTGACTTGAATCGAACCCAAGAATTACCCTAACCCGTTTTAACCCGTGAAAACCAGAATTAAACTCGACCTAGTGTTCACCTGACCCGAATGTAACCCGACCTAAACCCGACCCAAACCCGATAAGAAGTATGACCCAACTCAAGCATGATCCAACCCAGACCCGACCCGCATAGGTTATGGAATAACTCCGAATTGACCCGCCGACCCGTTTACCCGAAATGACAGCTCTAACGGGGGAGTGGTACTTTTAATTTGCGAATTTGCCCTTGAACAATAGGCTTCCTTTCAAATGAGAGAGGAATAGTTTGTATGTTGTATAAGAATTTATTTTTCTTTTTGAAATTTAGTTCTATTCTACATTAAATGCTGGAGGTTTTACACATAAATCAATATGTAAAAAATGAGTTGAACAGTGTTGCATTACATGCATAATTGTAGATCATACAGCCATAAGTAGTTTCACTAATACTCTCTATTATTTTTCTTTTTGTATAGAGAAATACAAAAGGCAAATGATATAGACGGAATGAAATTCTAATCATGAGAATCGTCCCCACGTTTATCCACTAGCCAAGCTGATACACTATTACTGATATCAACACGTACAAGATGAAGACTCTTTAATATTAGATGATGAATGAGACTAAAAAAATATACATACTAAAATATATGGTCTCATGCATCATTACTAATTTCATCTCCATTCAGAAAAAAATCTTACCGTAATTGAGGTCAAAACCATCACCTGAATAACCATCCTCAATACCGATAATTTTTTTTTGGTGGTTTGTTGTATACCACCGTCAAATGATGACCATACACTACAAAATGTTGATTGAACTGTAGCTTTCATTCGACTCCAAGATCTAGTCCTCCGCCAAAGAACTTGAAGACAGAACTACCACATGATAATTTGTATGATACTCGAATATTCAACATTTTATACTTGAACTTCACAAGGTATCTTTGCCCCTCTCTATCGAAGGGCTCCACCCAATTAGACTATAATTATTACTCCGTATATAATTAAGATGCCATGAATATCCCACAACTAACTCTGATGGTTTGGCTTCACATAAGCAATAGCCTTCAGCCTTCGCTATCACCAAATGTGGACACTTAACCTAAGTAAAATGCTTAATGACATGGATCAGCCCCGCAACAGTTGGCCATTCATACAAAACATGCTAAAATACATCAATTACAAGTATTTTGCAGAATCAACCCTAATTATATCAGCATTCTTCTACATTTAAACTCTGCATTAAAATTCAGAGTAGCAGAAAAACCTGTTAAAATAAACATGCCTCCATTATGGTGTGGACGTGTGGTGTATCATAGACAGCTAATTGCCTATAATATAAACAGTTTATGTCAAATTTAACACAACAAAATGCTCTAGCACTGATCTGGCCATACATCAAAAACAATTACCTTGAAATCATCAAGACATTCCAGATTAACAAGGATCCTGATCAACAAAGAATAATCAGCCTAAATTTCACAAACTCAAAAGAACAGAACATGACCACGATTTATAGACAGGATGTAAATTGTCTCCTAGAATGACTCTTTTTGCAAGAAAAATAAAAATTATCAATTTCCTAGAACATCTCGAATCTCGATCCTTCACATGTCCTACCTAAGTTCAAGGGCATATTCATCATTTTTTATCTTCTCAAGAATTCCAACTGAGACTTCTCCTATCCCCATATGATCACGAGTCATGAGACAATGTTCAAGGGAACTGAGTCATGTCACTTCTTATGTCATTTCATAAGACTAAGTTAAATCAAAGCAAATAATTAAATCCTATAAAGATTAATAATTTGATTAAAGAAAAAGATCAACAAAAAGGATGAACGTGGAGATAGTAGAGATGATCATTACTAGTCATCAAAAGCTCATACGCTAGCAGGGCGTGTTACACACTCACATGTATCACAACCACCATGGCCATGGTACACCGAGGCATACAGTAAAGGTTCTGATCACCAAGCATGAACATATCCAAAGCTCATACGCTAACAGTACATGACATGTGTTACACTCTCACATGTATCACATACCACCCCGGGCATGGTACACCGAGGCGTACAGTAAAGGTTTTGATCACCAAGCTAGATCATATCAACATATCCTTCAATAAATGAAACATTCCTATTGCCATTACTAAGCTACTCTAAACTCTAAAGTAACAAGTATAAAATTCAGCTATCTCAACAACACAAAACCATACACAAGCCAAAATAACAAACAATCCAAAAATTCTACACATTTTCGACAAGTAAAACAATATACATTACTGTATAAGAGTATAACCAATATAATGAGCTGCATGAATTACAATTACATTAACCAATGCCAAAATGTATAAGATTTCACCAAGATTAAGCCCAAACCAAATCAATATAAGATAAAAATGTATGATACACCAGATTTAACATAAAGGGGATAATCCCTTTGTAATGTCTAAATTAAAATCAGAAGCCGCCAGAGAAAGTACAAATTGGGTACAACTCAGAACATCATCGGACAAAATTGATAACAATTACTCAAATAACCAGGTTAATTCCATCAAACCTCAACGCCGAAATTAGATTGAAAAAATTAGGGTTTCATCGATGAGCAGTAATCAAGGTTTCAATGAACCTTAACCCATCAAATCTGGGTGAAAATTTCTCCTTCCCCATTGATGAAGACGATGATTGCGCGCCAAAAGACGCATTTTCCTGCATTAATTAAAAAAACAAATAAACCCCAAAACTCATAAATTCATAACAAAATTATAATTGAATCAAAATCCCAAAAAAGAAATTGAATTCAATTGGGGAAAATTACCTGTAATTGGGAAGGAAATGTGAAAAGAGGAACAGTAGAAGCTGCAAGAATGGATGCAACAAGACCGCTAGATCCCTTCATTTTGATTGAAATTCGATTGAATTGAATAATTGAAAGAAAAGGGTTTCAGAAAAATGGGCGAAATCCGGCTGAGAAGAACTCCGCCGGACCTCGACCAAGAAGAATCTGGAAGAACAGTAGAGTAGTTAAGAAGCAACCCTTTCTCTTTTGCCAGGAAGAAATGTTCTGTACTTTGCAACTCTCACGCTTTTCTTTCTTTGATTTTGTTTTTGTTTTATCGGATTTCTTGCTAATTTTGGTTGTGTTATTTATGGTCGGTGGTTACAGGTTACAGCATTCAAGTAATTAGATTAGGTTTGGGGTTACTAGGTTGGGAAAGTCTTCACTACTCTTAATTAAAAAAAAAAAAAAAAAGGAAAATAATTTTGTTGTCTATATGAACTTATGAAGTATGACACTTTCAATTTTGATGTTCTAAAGCCGATATTATCATTGCTAGATGCATCGGAAAAATAAATTGGAGTTTATTGAATTAATGTTGGTGATTTTAACGCTCTCTTAATTTGGTTGAAGTTATCAGTAATATTCTTTTAATTATCGTTGAGGATTACTGGTTAAAGTTATTAGCAATGGTGTTTTGATTGTCGTTAGTAATTGCTTAGTAAACCTCTATGTTGAAGGAGATAATTTGAATATGATAAACAAATTATATCATTAGAAGGAATTTGGTCAAAATTTATGGAGGTTTCAGTTTTTGCGTGATTGAAGACATTAGAATCATGTAACCCCCATATGTCATGTATATCGAGAAGCTACTAGGGTTACCGGTTGACGGAACTAGCCTATGTTGACTTCAATAATAAGAATATTAGAAAAGATAATTGCTTAATAAATCTCTCTGATATAAGAGATAATTTGATTTTGATTATGATAAATATATGACCTTAAAAAAAATGATAATCTTTTAAAGTTTCAATTGGTGATTGAAGACATTAAATTATAATCATGCAATAACATCATCATACATCATGTACATGGAGAAGCTAATAGAGCTACCAATATTCTACTAGACCTACCCTATCCAAACTTTGACAATAGAGAAATATTTACTAAATTGTATAGGTCTTATTCTTGTAGATAATACTACATATATGATTTTGCCATATGAGCAGACATTAAGACTTGTTAATTTGTTAGGGTGTATTTTCTTCACCGAACTTTATAAAATATAAATTATAATATCTAATTAGGCCGAATTTTCACCTTAAATCTGATTGGGCAATCTACTCGGAATAGGCATTATTTTTTTTTTTTATTTGAAACGCGGAATAGGCATTATTAGCCTTACAGCTTATTTTCAAAAGGTAAACATAACACATCCTCATATTTTATAAAACAGTTAATTAGTAAAATTGTTGATTCAAAATATTTCACCTTATAATTTAAGTACAATAACATGAGTAAATTAATTCATCATCATCTCATCAAATTAGCATTCCCCTACCCCCAAGGCCCCAACCCCACTCAACACCCCACATCTAAAACAATTTTCATTCAGGGTGGGTCAAGGTGACATTGGACAACCTTCCTCTATAAATATGTGAAGATATATTTCGAATGACTTATGATACAATGTGTGATGATCTTGTGCTGCTTCACAACAATATAAAGTGAATAAAAAGCCTTTTTATTTAGCTTATAGTAATCTAATCGCTAATATTTAAAGTTAGGAATAGACAGCTGAATGAAAATCATATAATAAGTGTATGTGAAGACATAAGATGTTGTACAGATTTTTTTTGACTAATAAATTAACAAATGAAAAATAATCCCAACTCCCCCACCCCCAAAAAAGAGAGAAAAAAGAGAGCCCAATCTCTTTCCCGTTTATAATACAAGGAGCAGCCTTCTCAATTCGCAGGGCCACGGTCATGCCCATCAACCTTCTTTCATTCCCCATCAAGAGGCAGGGAATGCTCCGAATGCAAGCAAATGGTTCTTGCAACTTTTTCATGAGCAAACAATGTCATGTCTTCCGCCCCATTCTTGCAAATCTTCTGGCCACTCCAAATATAACTGCTTTGGTCAAGAGCCCTCTGTCAACAGTGCACGCAAGAGCAATAGCCCCACCTACTATGACAACTCTAGGTATGGCTATTCCTGATTTCTCTGAAGAATTTGTATCTGTGTCGTGATTTTCAATTGGCAAATCACCAGTTGCAGCCTCCAAGGCCTTGAGGTAATCTATACTTACTCGAGTATAAGAATGAGCCATCAAAGCACAATGAGAAATTGTACCTCCAGACAATTTCTCTTTTTGGTATGTGCGCAAGCCAGGGTCTATCTTCTTAACTGCATTCCACATACCCTGCTTGATTCCAAGCTTCGCAATCTCCCAAGGAATACCCATATCTTCATGATGGAAGAGTATTACCTCACATGCAGTCATCTGGCCTTCCTTTTTCTGAGATTCAGCTGGTTCATTTTCATATGATTAATAGTTCAGTATTCCCTTCCAAAGCTATCGTAATAACTTAACTACTGCTAATATGAGTGGCTAAACAAAAGTACCTGCACGAATGCACCAACTTGAATAATAAAGATCAACACGCCTTGGTTTATCTCGTCTAGTCAGAGAGGGAAAAGGCACACCCTGTAACAAAACAGAAAAGGAGATGATTGGTCACTTAATTCAGCTATACATGTTTGAACGATAACAGCTTATTGGGTACTCCTTGTCAAATGATAAATCCACACCAATTTCATTTCAATGCAAAAAACCTAGTACACTGCCAGTTCGATTAAACAGTGGGAATAAGAAATTGGCCTGATGCAACTCTCAGATGTAACTCATGATAGTCCACCAGTATGAGCAACCAAAGTATGCACTTGCCCAACACCCTTTGGTCCCTACTAATTCACCCACAATCATTCAAAGACTCAATGGTAGTAATTGGTAAATTACCAGGAAGCAAGGGAGCACAATCAGACCCCAATCCAAAAGGATTTTCATTTAGGGAAACTTTAAATTCTTTAAAGGGTGCTATTGCGGAGGTAGATGCAGCTTACATCGTTCTCATTTTTTGTCACTAGTGGAGGGCAAAGGTTTCCACTGATGTCATCGATTCTAGGGAAGGTCCTGAAATCTAGACTTTTGAATTCAGTCACTTCCGAAAAACATTACAACAATGTGTTTTGGGGCTGCTCATGATCATGGAGCTTGAAACCGATCATGCTTCTCACCACTAAATGGGTATGAGTGGTATGACTCATATGAGTTATGAAGTAGTTCAAAACTTCAAATTGCCAGAGGTCTAAACTTCAACATCTTCTAATGTTCAAACATCTTGAACTTTGGCACCACTCTGCATCTATGTTTGAGCTTTGGCTGATAGATCTATTGATCTACGGATCTATAACGTTGTTTTGAGCTCTGTCTGTACATAGATTTTATGAGCTTTACCTCCAGGTGTTGCAAGTTCAAGCTCCTAAGAGTTTTGAGCTTTAGCTCTAGAATGTATCAAGTTCATGCTACTATTTAGATCCCCATATTTTTGCCAAAAAAAGAAAGAAAAACAAATTGAAGGCATAGTCAAAAGCTCACAAAAGCCAATGTTACCTTTGTGACGCAATAATAAGAGCCTCCAGATTCCCAGATCCGGCGACCAATTACATACTCTCTGTCACTGCAGAAGAATGGAAACTGCAAGGAGCATAAATTATGAACATGAACAACAGAGAAACACAAACGCTTTATCTGGAAAGAAAGAGGAGGAATTATAAAAGAATTGATGATGCCAAAATATACCTTGCGTACCCACTGCACTATCATGGTGCCGGTAGACTGAAACTCCTCCAATACAGCATGATGTATGAGCATATCATCCCATTTGGATCGAAATTCATCGTCCCAGAAAAAATCTCTCACCATCTCTGGAGTAGCATCTTCAAAGACAGTTCTACTACGATACTGTGGAGGACCAGTCTATAAAATGAACCATGCAAAGGTTAGTTACTACTTTTAAATACACAGAGAATCAGACTGCCAATCCAAAACTCTAAATTAATATTTGAATAAAATAACAAAGCATTCTTAAGTGGTAGCAATTAACTAACATGACAAATATGAAAAAACAAGGGAAACTAACCGGGGGATCTCTGCGCCAAGCTTGGTAGGTCATAGTTGGAGTAGAACGATCCATCATATGAATCCAAGCAGGCCCTCCATCTTGCACTTCAACCAATTGATACAAATGCCTCAAATCAGCTTCATTGAGAGCAGAGGCCACATGTCTCTCATGATTTGACAAACTGAAACATGAATTATAACCCAAAATATTTGGCAGATCATTGAGGAGAGCAAGAAAGCACTTGCAGAAATGATATCATTCTACCAAACTCTCAGATTAGAATATTATATGTATTAACCAAGAACCAATTAAAAGATATATAGCAAGACAGCCATTAGCATCTTCATCTTTGGTCTCCCAGAGCCTAGTAAAAGAAACCTTCCTTGGACTGGCTACCACTTAACATTTTCTAATATCTATTCATCAATATGAATCTTACCATGTTAACTAAACCCTGATTGCATACTTGTCACCGCCCGCGCCCCCCCCCCCCCAAAAAAAAAAAAAAAAAAAAAATCAAACTCAAACTCAAGGTACAAGCCAAAAGAGACTCGTAAATTAAATTCAGATACAGGACAGTCAATAAATAGTAAAATTGACATGATAAACAGATGATTAACCATGCAGAAGTGATTGCTAATCATACTTCACTGGCAATACTAGACCCTATGTGACCCATCATATTTAGGTTAATATATGAACAGCTATATATACCTTTTTTTAATAGGTAAGCATAACTCTGATGGCCCCTAAATGATCTAAACAGGCAAACATTTTATACGCCATATTATTAGAGTTGTCATTTCGGGTAAACGGGTCGGGTAAGAGTGGGTCGGATCAATTCAGATTAATTCCATAACCTATGCGGGTCGGGTTTGGGTTGGGTCATTTTCAAGTCGAGTCATTCTCGGGTTCAAGTCGGGTCATTCCATAACCTATGCGGGTCGGGTTTGGGTTGGGTCATGCTTGAGTCGGGTCACGTCAGGTCATACTTCTTATCGGGTTTGGGTCGGGTTTAGGTCGGGTTAATAACAAGTCGGGTTACATCGAGCTGGGTGAACAATAGATCGGGTTTAATTCGGGTTAAAACGGGTTAGGGTAATTCTCGGGTTCGAGTCGGGTTCGGTTCAAGTCAATAATTTGTAGGTTAGAATTAGGTAGGGTCATTCTCGGGTTTGAGTCGGGTTCGGTTCAAGTCAATAATTAGCGGGTTATAATTAGGTTGGGTCATTTTCAAGTCGGGTCATTCTCGGGTTCAAGTGGGGTTCGGTTCAAGTCAATAATTTGCGGGTTATAATCAGGTTAGGTCATTTCCAAATCGGGTCATTCTCGGATTCAAGTCGGGTTATGTTCAAATCAATAATTTGCAGGTAACAATCAGGTTGGGTCATTTCTAAGTCAGGTCATATTCGGGTTCAACTAACTATAAATAGATAATTATCATTTTTATCAAGCTAATTATTTTCTTTGATTATAATATATATGGCAATATACTAGGAAACTATAGTCTATAATTTCGGAAGATAATTATCTCCTTTGACCATATAACAAATATATACTATATTTAACTCTTAAATTTGAGGATGATTCTCCTTTCTTTTGCTGGCCTGGACCGACTTGGTCGATCTAGACAAAATGCTTTGATCAACAATAATAAAGTAGTCTAAATTGCATATAAGGTTATTTGAAATCGGGTAAGGAATAATTTGGGTCAGGTCAATAACAAGTCGCGTTTAATTTAGGTCAGGACAATAACAAGTCGGGTTGATTTCGGGTCGGGTTTGTAATAGGTTGGGTTAATTTCGGGTCGAGTTATGAATGGGTCGGGTTGAATTCAGGTCAAGTTAGTAACAATTCGGGTTAAATTCAGGTTTTTACGAGTTAAAACAGATTTGGGTCAATTTCGGTTCATGTCGGGTTCAGTGCAAGTTAATTAAATTGGCCATTGTAAACCGGTAAATCAGTGCAAGTTGTAAACTGGTAAATTGCCGTTTAAATGCAAATTGGATGGTTCCACACACCAATGGACTCCTAGAGGGTATTAGGGACCATGATAAACATTTCGACAATTTTTATTCCGGGCGAAAAACAATAAAAAATTTCTAAAATTGAAGGGTAATGTCCACGCTTTTTGAGAAATTTTGGATATTTCGGGGCTAGTGTCGCAAAGTCTTGAGATATTAGGGAATGCATCTGGGATCATATAATGCCGTCTGGAACAATATATGATCATTATATGTTGTCATAGATATTCGCGGTAGGCTTGAGTTAATGAAATCGGTGCAAGTTAGTTGTAAACTGGTAAATTGGTCGTTTAAAAGAAAATTGGATGGTTTCACCCACCCAATTGGACTCTCGGAGAGTACTACGGACCATGGTAAACATTTTGGCAATTTTTTTTTCAGGCGAAAAAAAGTCGAAAAAATTCAAAAATTGAAGGCTAATATATCCATGTTTTTTTAGAAATTTTGGAGTCTTTAGGGCCCGATTCCTAAAAGTCTTGAAATTTTAGGGAATATATCTCGGGGTCATATAATGTCGTTTGGAACCATATATGAACATTATTTGTTTGTAAAAAACGTTCGTGGTAGGCTTAAATTAATGAAATCGGTGCAAGTTGTTAACCATTAATTGGTCGTTTAAAAGCAATTTGGATGGTTCCACCCACCCAATTGGACTCCCGTGGGATATTAGGGACCATGGCAAACATTTTGGCAATTTTTATTTCCGTGCGAAATAAAGTCAAAAAATTGCAAAATTGAAGGCTTAATATCCATGCTTTTTAACAAATTTCTAAAGTTTCGGGGCCCGGTATCGAAAAGAAATGTGATTTTACGTCTCGAGGTCATATAACGTCGTTTGGAACCATATATAATAATTATTTGTTGTCATAAATGTTCGTGGTAGGCTTGAGTTAATGAAATCGGTGCAAGTTATAAACCGCTAAATTCGCCATTTAAAGGCAAATTCGATGGTTCCACCCACCTAATTAGTCTCCAGGAGGGTATTAGGGACCATGGTAAACATTTCGGCAATTTTTATTTACATACGAAAAAAAGTCGAAATATTCCAAAATTTAAGGCTAATATCCAAGTTTTTTTTAGAAATTTTGGAGGTTTAAAGGCCCGACGCCGAAAATCCTTGAGATTTCAGGGAATACATCTCGGGGTCATTTATATTGTTTGGAACCATATATGATTATTATATACTGTTATATATGTTCGTGGTAGGCTTGAGTTAATGAAATCGGAGCAAGTTAAACCGGTAAATTGGCCGTTTAAAGGCAAATTGGATGGTTCCACCCACCCAATTGGACTCCCATAGGGTATTAGAGACGATAATAAACATTTCGTCAATTTTATTTCCGGACGAAAAAAAAAAATTCCAAAATTGAACGCTAATATCCACTTTTTTGAGTGTCTATAAGTCTCGAAATTTTAGAGAATACATTTGAGAGTCATATAATGTTGTTTGGAACCATAGGTGATCATTATTTTTATCATAAATGCTCGTGGTGGGCTTGAGTTAATGAAATCAATGCAAGTTGTAAACCGGTAAATTTGTCGTTTAAAGGCAAATTAAATGGTTCCACCCACCCAATTGGATTCCCGAAGGGTATTAGGGACCCATGGTAAACATTTCGGCAATTTTTATTTCCGGGCGAAAAAAAGTTGAAAAATTCCAAAATTAAAGGCAAATATCCAAGCTTTATGAGAAATTTCGAATGTTTCGGGGCCCGATGTCAAAAAGAAATGAGATTTTAGGGGATATATCTCGGGGTTGTATAATGCCGTTTGAAACCACAAATAACCATTATATGTTCGGGTAGGCTTGAGTTAATGAAATCAGTGCAAGTTGTAAACCGGTAAATTGATCGTTTAAAGAAAAATTGTATGGTTCCACCAACCAATTAGATTATTTGTTTGTTTAAAGAAAAATCGTTTGGAACCATATTTGATAATTATTTGTTGTCATAAATGTTCGTGATAAGCTTTAGTTAATGAAATTGGTGCAAGTAGTAAACTGGTAAATTGGCCGTTTAAAGGCAAATTGGATGGTTCCACACACCCAATTGGACTACCAGAGGGTATTAGGGACCACGGAAAACATTTTGGCAATTTTTATTTTCAGGCGAAAAAAATCAAAAAATTCCAAAATTGAAGGCAAATATCCATGCTTTTTTAGAAATTTTTGAGGTTACGGGGACCGGTGTCGAAAATCTTTGAGATTTTAGGGGATACATTTCGGTGTAATATAATACTGTTTTAAACCATAAATGATCATTATATGTTGTCATATTTGTCCGTGGTAGGATTAAGTTAATGAAATTGGTGCAAGTTGTAAACTGATAAATTCGCCATTTAAAGGCAAATTGGATGGTTCCACCCACCTAATTAGACTCCCGTAGAGTATTAGGGACCATGGTAAACATTTCGTCAATTTTTATTTACAAGCGAAAAAAAGTCAAAAATTCCAAAATTTAAGGCTCGGTGTCGAGATTTCGAGGCCGGTGTCGAAAATCCTTGAGATTTTAGGGAATACATCTCGGGGTCATATAATGTCGTTTGTTCCGGCCAGCCAATTTCTCCCGGAGGTTATTAGGGACCATGGTAAATAATTCAACAATTTTTATATTCAGGGGAAAAAAAGTTTAAAAAAAATTCCAAAATTGAAAGCTTATATCCACGCTTTTTAAGAAATTTCGATTGTTTCGGGGCCCGGTGTCGAAAAGCATTGAGATTTTAGGGGATACATCTCGGGGTCATATAATGTCGTTTGGAACCATATATGATCATTATATGTTGTCATAAATGTTAGTGGTAGGCTTGAGTTAATGAAATCGGTGCAAGTTTTAAACTGGTAAATTGGTCGTTTAAAGGCAAATTGGATGGTTCCACCCATCCAATTGGACTCCCAGAGGGTATTAGGGACCATGGTAAACATTTCGGCAATCTTTATTTTCGTGTAAAAAAAATTAAAAAATTCCAAAATTGAAGGCTAATATCCACGCTTTTTGAGAAATTTTGGAGGTTTCGAGTAGAGCCGTCCGTAATCGGGTTGATTTCCAGTCGGGTTTGTAACAGGTTAGGTTAAATTCGGGTCGGGTTAAAAACGGGTCGGGTTGAATTAAGGTCGTTGAATTAAGGTCAGGTTAGTAACAAGTCGGGTTAAATTCGGGTTTTGACGGGTTAAAACGGGTTTGGGTCAATTTCAATTCAAATCGGGTTCGGTTCAGGTCAATAATTTACGGATTACATTCGGGTCCGGTCATCTCCAGGTCAGTTCATGTTCGGGTTCAGGTCTTACACACTCGGGTCAACTCGGATTTAGGGTTGGTTTTAGGTCGGATCAGGTCGGGTTTAGGTCACCATTTTTTCGGGTTTAGATGGTTCGGTTAATAATCGATTGTGAGTCGGTATTTTGGGTCGGGTCAACTTTTGACACCTTTACATATTACACCTTTGTTGCAACCTTTTGACTTTCACACTTGCCAAATGCACAACTATGACCACTAGTTCCTTTAATAATCCATTAGTAAAAAAGTTTCCATATTTTGCAGAGACAAAAAAGCATCTCTTACATTGGGACATTTGAAATAAATGGATCCTCAATTAAAAAAAAATAAAAAAAAAAGTTTATAAAAGGATAAGTAGGAAACAAAGAGGAATAAAAGGAGGGGGAAAAATCTAACTTGTTTATCGCTTTCTTAGAAGAAAAACCTTGTAAACTAAAAACTACTCTCCTTTCCAAACATTCTCACCAAAGTTGTTTTCATAGTTAATTCCGCATAATAAGCTACATCACTGCCTAATATCAACAGGAAACAGAATTACAATATAGTTTTGCCCTCTTCAAAAGAGATAAAGTGTTGTGGTCTTATTATATTAAGTAAGGTATGTTGTTAAACTTTATGGTATGGGCTCTTTGTCTTATTCTAACAAGAACAACTAAACAGTTCTTGAAGTAAGGTTAAGAGAACATAGCCTTGCTTACCCTCTCATTGCTATTAGCCCAAACAAGGCAAAACTTTGGCTAATGGCAAAATAAGAGGGCAGGGGGAGGGCATAAGAGTTGCTAGTAATTTTTCATCAGGTATTAACATCTACATTAACAAATTCTTAACTCATTTACAAGGTCAATTAAAACGTTCAAACAACTGCTAATTTGCCAGAGGTATATTATTAGCTCCAACTCCCTCTTATAACATACGGGATATATAATACCCAGCAACAACTAGGTACATTAATATGTTTTAGGCATCACATGTACCCAAAAATTCATCAATTGTGGTAAAGCCAACGTGTGAGTTACCCATTTAATTTTCTTAACATTCTAAAAACATAACAATGAAAACAAAAATCATAACCTCATTCCCAAAAGAACGGGGTTGGCTCCATAAACCAAGAAATTATGATAATTATCACTTGTGGTCATCCACAAAGATCCCTTTTTTATGGGTTTTCTCCCCCTTTCCTATCTAGTGCTACATGTTCGTGCAAACCTACTTTCTCAATGTCATTCTTATCTCCCTTAATCCAAGACATCTTGGGCCTTCTTCAAGTACTTTTCAAACCTCCATTATCTCAATTCTCATTTCTCAACCTTCCTTGCCAGTGAATCATGTAGTCAACATCACTAATCCCAAATACAGCTATACAAGATAGCTGATTCTCCCTCATCTTATCCTCAATATTCATAAATCCAACATTTCCTCAAATATCAGAGTCCTAATTGTATCTCTCAAATCGTTCCCACACATCCATCTCAACATGTGCAATTATGCATTTTTTTATAACACTCGTCTCCATAACACGTTATTTCCTAAATGCATAACATTTGGACTCGCATAGCAATGCAGGTCTAATTGTTGTCCTACAGAATAACAGAATTCTTTTCAACTTTAACAGCACACTATGATCAGGTTGATCACATAATAACTTAGTTGCAGTTGTTGGTCACTGCTCTCCACTTGAACCACCCAAACTTAACCACTATGAGTTACATCCTAATCAATCCTGAAAAACATTCATTAATAGCCATAATAGGTAAAATCTTACATCTAAAGTAAAACCATCTTCAATTCACCCCCTCCATGTACTCAGTTTTACCATAACTTACTCTAAACCCTAGTGATTCTAACTTTTGTCTCCGTCACTCTTACTTGCATGAACTCCAGTCTCATCAACTAACAAAATACCATCCACAAATAGCAAATACCACTGTGTATCATCTGGGTAGACCTTGTTCCTTCATCTGCAAGTAGCAAATACCATTGTATTTTCCACTTGAAGCGTTTCCATATGGTAAATAGGTGTAACTGTGTAAATGGGGATGAGCATTTGGACTCGCTATGTCTCCATTATTTCCAACCTTGCCAACCATGTTGGGATCCAAATTCAATAAGATTTTAGATATAACCTCCAACAAAGTTGAACATAAGTACAAGTACATTAAGTATTGGACAAATAATGGAATGAAACATGCTAGTGTTACTCAATTTCACAAATTCACGTAGTTTACTCTATATATTCTTCTCAATCTCAATAAGCTCAATTCGCTTTAGTTTCCAGCCAACCCTTCAAACCCAACACAAGCATCAATTTTCTACAATTTTGCCCATCAAAACAAACCTTATTCAATTTCTGTTTGATTCAAAACTGCTCCTAGTTCCATAATCACATTCTTAAGCCCATGAACAGGTTCAATAACCAAAAATCTAGTCAAATTCAAACTTCAATCAATCAATCATATCGCATACACTTTCATTCCACTATAATCCTACCAGAAATTAGGTGCATAACAATTACATGATACCTACAGCATTACACTTACCAACTTAAACCTAAATTTATCTTAATACCCATATGATACAATTGGACTAAATTAAACTACCCATTTGGATTATCAAACAGCAAACTACCAATCTAAAAGTCAAACAAACTTTTGATCAAAACAACCTAATATATTACAATACAATTGCATACAAATAAATAAATTTAAAAAAAAAAAAAACTGAAAACCAACCTTGAATTAGACTTCAAAAGGTTATTTTGCTCATCATCCAAATTGCCATTTGACACAGTCTGAGACAAGAATCTGGGAACCAGTGATTTCAAAGATATAAAACTATAATTTGAATTAAAACCCTTATCATCACTTGAAGAAGAAGATTGCTTTTGAGCTACACCACCACCAAAAATGGCCCAATTGGGCCTCCAAGCCCAACCCACAACAACTCCCACAAAAACAGCAATCCAAAGAGGTACAGTCAACAACATCAGCTCCAACAACATATCCCAGATACTGGGACTCTTTAAAACTTCCAATAACAATGAAATCACAATCATTTTCCCCTAAATTTAATCAAACCCTCGATTCAATTTGATCTGCGTTGAATCGAGGGTTCTTGGGTATGGGGAAGAATGGGGAGAATTCAGGATAAACCCCCCAAAAAAAAAAATTAAATTAAATTGAATGATAATTGAATAAATTGAAGGAAGAAGAAGACAAAAAGGGTAAAGTCAGAATCAGAAAGAAACACAGAAATGAGAAGTAAAAAGTGGATAAGGATTGGAGATAAGTGCCAGCTTATGAGCTCAAGCTGTGGTTGCTACTTAGACCAGAGATTTTCGGATTTTTTGTAGGACCTTTTATTTAATGAGTTTATGATCAATAAGTTTTAATAAGGGATACGGAATATGCTAATTTCTAGTTATTTTATTCCCTTAAAGGCTCAAATAAACGCTACAAATTAATTATGTTTTGATACCAGATTTGCTATTTTATTTTAGATGAGAGTGAAATGAACAAAACTATAAAAAACTAAGCCTATTATAGATTAATCATGTATTACATTTAGATTTGAAAACGTTTGGCGAGTTAGATAAAAAAATTCAAATTTATATAGTGTATTAAAGGAAAAATGATGCTTGAAATTGAAAAAAAAAATAATAATAACTATATACGGAGCATTTATTTATTGTATTAAAAGATGATATACATAAATGTCAAATCTTGTACTATGTATACAAGGATCATATAGTTTCATTTGATCCCATTTAATATTGTACTCAATATGCATTCCACAGTTGGTATTCAGTATTTTAGAGTCATAAATTCCAGTTAATAATTTTTTTTTCAATGTTCTGTACAAGTATTAAGTTGGTTGAATTGATTAAGAATCTATCATAACTTTGTTAGTTGGTTGATACTTGAAGCATTACATAGAATTCCTTTCAATTTGATAATGATGCTGAGATCACCTACACCAATTAGACACTTGTATAACGTTATTCAAAGTGCCTAAAATGTTTCAATAATGCAATTATTGTATTTTAATTAATTTATAAACTTTCAGTGTGTTTGGATTGAAGGAAATGGAAGGAAGGGAAGGAAAGGGAAATGGAGAGATGAAATATCTTTCATTTGGATAACAAAGAGGAAGAAAGGGAATTGGAGGGGAGAGAAATGGAGGGATTAAATTACAAGAAATTTATCCCTCTAACAAGGGAGAGATTGGAAGGAAAACTCACCATTCTTCCTTTTCCTCCCTTTCCCTCCCCTCCTCTTCTCCTCCCTCCCATTCTTTTTCTTCCCCTTTATTTACCCAAACACAGTATTAATGAGATTATGCCCATTTAAACTTTGTTATTATATGAAATTGTAATTTTTCTACTTTGGATCCATCATAGGGAAAGAAACAACAACAATGTACCCATAATTTATTTTATATTGACATCAATCATCAATACATTCACCTAATAGATGTCACTACTCCATCACCTCAAAGATATGAAGTGGGAGCGATATCACTACTCCATCACCTCAACCTCAATGGATTAGCAAGCTTAATGTTTAATGTTTAGGTTTATAAGTGAATTGGTACATACAAGTGTACAATATTCAGATAATGCTAATGATTAGTGGAGTAAGCAAAAGTAATTATTGGAGGAAATGCAAAACGAAGAGTAGTGGGTGATTTGACGGAGACAAAGATAAACGGCCATGAGTGACTATAGAGCATAATGAATTGTGATAAAATCATTATTTGGTCTTGGAATCTCATTACATGCAATTGAATTGAAAGTCTTTTTTATGGTTTTAATAAAACCAAGACATCAAAATTTGGAAGAAAGACGTGAAATTATTATTTTTAATTAATACTTGTTGTTTGTACATTTTTTATAGATAGTTCGATTAATAAATTCATTTCTTTTTATCTGTCTCAATTTCCCTTTTGAGCTGTTTAGGGACCACTACTTTACTCTTACAAAGATACTTTAGGTTCCACTATTTTTCTCTGTCATCAATTTCACTCAATCAAAACTTAATAAAGTGATGTTTCTATGGAAAAACAACCATTAGAGACGGAGTGAGTATGATGTAGCCAGAACATAACCAGCATACGTACTCCTTTGCAACTTTTGACTTTTTCCGCAGAGCTAGGTCACTAACTGCAATTTTCCCAAACTTGAAATGTACAAACTTATTCAGGACCTGTGATGGCTGTGAATGCTCAATTGCTCAAATCTTTCATTGATCTATCTATATTCGTTAGACTATGACACAAGAACTGATAGCAGACCAATAAATTGAATGATACAGTTGAGCCAATACCAGACAACCAATTGGCCATACAAAAAATTGGGCAGATGATAGTTTGCTTAGCAGACAAAAACCAGGGAGAAAACCATCACAACCTGTCCACCACCCCGGCAAAAAAGAGTATGAACACCGGCTTCAGAAACTAGCATGCCATATAGCTCCATCACCTTCTCCACACCGTTGGTGAATTTCCTCCATTCTCTCAACTGATCTACATAGGCCACTGCATCTCCAGTCGAATGATGCAGCGCAAGGGTTTCCTGCCTGCGCCTTCCATTCACAATCTGCACAATTGCACAAACATGACACGGGACTGAGACAAAATGATGACTATTGGGGTGAAAGAGAAAGAGAACATAATATACACTTTTTTGGTTTGAAAAGAGTAAGGCATTTTATTAAGCAAAACCATCAGTCTGTAGAAAGTATCAGACCCAATCATATTTTTTGATTATCTTGCAGCCGAATATTTTGCTAATAATAGATGCATTTGTCCCCTTTCAAGCAAACCATGAAGACAATTTATCTCACAAATTAAACAGAATAATTGTTATAAAGCTCATCTAGAAAAGAAAGATAAACCAATGATGTCCAATGAGTAGGCTAACAGTCTCTTAAGTTTCAAAAGTTGATATCAGATCAAGACTATGAATGCTTGACCATAACCACTAAAGGCCAACAGAATACTTTATACAAACAAGGGTTGAACAAAATTATGCTTTGGCCTTTGGTAAAGTACCTCTACTATGAATCAATGCCTATTTGAGTTGAGCATGTGCCAAGTGACATAGGCACACAACACTCAAGATATTCTAATATGGTCTTTACTGGTCATGCTAATCCAAAAGGATCAGCTAAAATATGTAACCAAAGAAAATGATTGCTTTAACACTTGAACAAAATAGTAATACATCCAAAGCCCGCTTAACTAGTCAGTCACTAAGCTAAAACATTGTGTAACTCGAGCCCACGTGATCCTCTTAACTTTCACAAAAGAGAGATCAAAAGAGAGTGAGCAATGTAAAAAAACACAAGGGTGCATTGACAATATCTTACCAAGAGGGGTTCCACAGCAGAGGCTTCTATCATCAATATGATTGACATCAAGACCGATCAGCCAAGAACCAAGGGACACATCCTCATTGGCATATCTGTGTAGTACATCCCTAAAGCATAAAAAAATTAAAATTAAAATAAAAAAAAGTTTGAAAATCTGTCACCTACACTCTACACAAATTAGAGAGAAGATAAACAATAAAAGAACCTACTTATTAGCTGAAATATAGGTGGCTAAGTCTTTTGAAATTGCATATATTTGGCCTGAGGCGTGTCTGAAATATTTGTTCCCTTCTTCGCCAAACTTCCAGAACTCTGGTTCATGGTACTTGACCCCCCTGCAAAAAGCAGCAGTAAACCCTTAGTCCAAGTTCTTCAAGAAACTAGGAGAGACGGAAACCTTAATTTTTCTCACTTTTGGGACAGGACAAATCCAGATTTCATACAGCCTATGTAAACATGGGACTTTAACCTCTGGCGTGCCAGTGCAGAAACCACCATACCTGACACAAACAACACGTTATACTGCGTAGTAAATCTTTACAAATTAACACATACATCCCATTATCCCAACAGATAGAATTCAGTGAAGATATGGGGATACTAACCAAGATTGACATGCACATCATCATCGACTTTAACGTAGAAGTCAGCATCCCACTTTGCAACAGCTGTTGAAAAGTAAATTTTAGTTTTTGAAGACAATTCATGATATCCCTCTGCATGGTCCTGCAATATAGCAAATTCCCATTTAGGTAAGCTCTTCCAAACCATGGATAAGATATAATAGTGTTATCGCCGACATTACAAGAACATAGGGGAATATATCTTAGTATTCTTATTTTAATTTGCAAATACTATACTAAGTTCAATATAGCATATCAACCAATACCAAATTACTTCCTGAGGATGTTATATTCAGTGCATCAAAGTCTTTGTAGGTTTCAACAAGTTCTAGTCAAACCCCAAGGATGCCTATGAAATGGTATTCAGACAATAAAATGGCATTAAAAAAATTGATATGATTTTGCACGAGACCTGTGTGAAATATGGATTTAGAGACATAATGTCCCCCTAGATGGGAATATGGATTTTGCACGAGACCTGTGTGAAATATGGATTTAGGATAACTTTCAACATATTAACTAGACCATACAAATGTGAAATATGTCACTAACTCCTTGTCTCATAGAAATTTTTTACTCAGACAGGTGTGTAAAAGATTGACTTTTTAAACAAGAGACTGAGCATATATATCAATCAATCAATCAATCAAAGCCCTAATCCCATAAGTGGGGTCGGCTAGTGATTATTCCGTATGACATCCACATTGAGCGTAAATAGCAAGGATATAAATTCTGCATAACTTATCCACACGCCTTACTTACCAATCGAAAAAAATCTTTATATTGAGCTTCTTCTGCGTCAAGGACCCGATCTAGAACTCCGCCAGGGCTAGAACTGAAACAAGGATAAAAACAACAGATACATTCAAGCATGTATCTTACTAATATAGTAAAATATAATCAAGAGTCCTAGACAAGTAAATTACGGTTATAACTATACCTGTGTCCTATAACAAATCGCACAACAATACCTTTCTCTTTTTCCAACTTTTTTAACTGCTCGCCTGTTGAAAAAGAAAGAAATTTACAAGACATAAGACTTTTCCTAATGAAGAATTTGATGACCAGCATAGTCAAAATTCAAACGAACCTTGCGGCATCCAGGTTTCTCTTATTGATTTCCTGCGTTTTCTGCTGCTAAATGCAGTCATAATTCCCATAAAAAAGAAAATCTTGGGACGGTCTTTTTGTTGCTCAATTCCTTTTGTTGTAGTAGTTGGAGTTGAGACTTCATCGTGATCTTTGGAAGCTCTTGCTGCAGCCAGCTGCATCTCTAAAGAGGACATGGATTTGTCCAGTTTCCTGTACATGTAGCAATGTTAGCAACAAAGCATCAATACTAGTTCATTTGATATGTTTAACCCATATAAAAGAGGACTCTTGAATAGTATAGGAAGGCATCACAATTGCTGTAGAAAGTTACATGATTACGTTGTGCGTATGAGAAACTTGAGAAAAGATGTCCCTGGCTTGTAAAGATGCTTCCTGTTCCTGTATGTGCAAAAGTAAAGTTATACACACACATACAAAGTTGGAGAAAATGCAGTGTTCATGTCATCAATTCAACTTGCCTTGTTCCCACAGTTTATGAGCGGTTGATTTTGAATCTCATTCTGCTTCGGCAGCAAAGACCTGCTTTCCACAGTTACTGATTCAGGAATAGCCTGGAACCTATGGATAAGTCAGCAGACAAGCAAATTGCATTTGAAAAAAATAGCTGGAGATACAGTCAGCAGACAAGTCTACAATTTAAATGTGGTCAAAGGATATCATGGACAATGGCCTAGGACCATACTAGTCTGTCTACTCAAGTGGCTCCTTGGAAAGAGACAGACCCAACGTCCTACAACATAAAAGATAGTACCAACAAGAAAATATGAGCGAACACAATTGGGCCGATTCACAAGGGAGTTTCATGTGCTTTCCTTAGATAGCCTGATCCCAAAAGGGGTGCAAGCTTTGTCAAACTCTCAAACACAAAAAAAATACAAGCCTGTTTTCCAATAAGAAAAGAAGATATATATTAACAGATTTTTAAGCCTCACAAAATGACTGACCTTCATTATACGAGATGTCAAATTCTGAACACATAGACTTATATTATTTGAGTTCCTCTTGCTCATATATAAATATTTATCTACTTCAATATCCCAAAAACCAACATATCTCATGCTAGGAATTTGTGTCATTCCACAACGGCAGCATCACCCGCTGCCCCCACCAATTTGTCTCCCTCAGAATAACAAGACCTAAGAATCAACTCGGCTCATTAATATGCAATTCCTTCCACTTCCATAACTACACTGAAGTGCTAATTGTGCGCCTATTGCTAATATTGCATACACAATACAAATAAATTGAACCCACATACTCTGTCTTCCTTTCATAGCTGATTGATCAAGAGGAATCTCAATACATTTCAAAAGGATTTTTACACAAAAGTGGTTGGACGCATGAATAATGAATTACAAGCATAGATAAATTATGAGTAGGTGGGGATATCAAAACATAATTTTGATGACTTGGTAGAAAAACACAAGGCTATATAGGTTCTTAGTTTTATAGTGCACGACTGCACGCAAAGAGGACTGTGAGATCACTATTCTCCTGTGGCTAAAAAGAATACAGTCAATCAGTTGCACAAGACTGGTAATCCTACCAGATGGACAAAAGGACAAATAAAGCCATTCTGTGGCATTGTATTTTGCACTAGAAGATGTATGAATGGAACTTCTTCAAAGGTTACTTGGTATAGGAGTTAATGTGATGTCTCAAGATAGGGTCTTAACCAAACAGCACCCCTCATATCCTGTAAGGCTCTAAGGCCTTGCCTCCAACCAGAAAAGTCTACTATTCAAAAATCCCCCAGACAATGACTAGCAAAGTATCTACAGCCTTTATGGCTTTATATCAATGGATCATGCAATCCAAGAAAAACTATTTCTTTTTTCAAGTAAATGGAAGGGAAGCACCATTGAGGTAGTGTTGGTTTGTATAGATTAAGAATTGTGATCTCATACAAGCCTTCTTATCAGCAACGGCCATTTGGATACTTTTAAATTAGGAAATAAAGAGATCGGCTCAAAAGATTTTTATACCACAAAACCCATGATTTTAGCATGACAAATGCAAAGCCATTATAACTTCCCATGGATCCTCAGTTTCTCACTTCAATCTAACAGAAGCATGAAATCCTTTACCCGGAGCTACAGCTTATCAAAGTCTCATTTGCCTTATTTGGCAAGCTAACTACTTCATCTTTATTAGTACTACAAATGGATTGCATTTGCAAATATATATGCTCACACAACCGTACATCCAACCACAGTACACTTGCAAGAAGCAAAATGAGTTCTTGTACATGTTGCTGCAGCTTCTGGACAATAAATTTGGATGTCTAGAATAGCTTATGACAATCATGATTGATTTCAGGCTGTCTAATGTCCATAATACCAAGTTACCAACCACAGGCTTTTAAACCTCGGCCACTTTCATGTACTTAGTAACAAAAAACAAGCAGTTGCTGAACCAACAGCATAATCTGAATATAGAGCCATGTCTATTGCGGCCAATACTAGTTTTCTGTAAGACAGCGAAATTTTAGTACTAATCACTTAGTGCATGATATAATTTATACGAGCAAATTGATGCATCATAGGCTCATAGAGTTCATATAGTCATTTCAAGAGTTTTTATCAAGGCTTTTAGTTATTCTAGTTTCCTAATGCATGCTAGTTTCCTATAATGTGTCAGATTCCTGTTAATCCAAAAACTTTTGCTAGTTTATACAACCACCGTTACATATTTGTTGCAACTTTAAAATATTTTATGTCTCACAAATAATACACCAAAGGTATATATCGCCAATATGATAAAACATTATTTTGCCTTGATCTTACCCTATTAAAGTCCATGTTCTTTTTCATCTAAAAATTTCCAAACGTTAACTGAACTTATTAAACCTTACCTCCAGTTACCGAAGTTCTACTTGTATCATGAATAGAACTCGGTAACATGTACGCAAACTTATCTGAACGTATTAGACAAAAAGTTAAACTACTCATATTATTTACTCAGAAACGAACACAACCTAAATTAATATAGATTCATTTTCCATTTCCAATATTTTAGCAGGAAACAACAGCAATCTAAATTTAGATTAATTTAATCCACACCAAAATACATCATTAATGAAGCTTCATTACGCTTCTAGAATCACGACATTCTACTGTACAACAATTAAAATAAATCAAATGACAAATATAGAAATGTAATCCTCAAACAAAACAAAAAATCTACAAATTTTTTAATAATTCCGAATAATTAAATAAAAATTGCAAAATCGAGAAGAAAAGGAAAGAGAATTTCACCTGTTGACGACAAGAACGCCGCATAAGAAGCTAGCGATGCAGAAGAAAGTGACGCATCGAGCAGAAACTCCATTACTGAATTTGTGAGGTTTAATGCCTCCCATTTTACGTATTTTTTGTTTCGCAAAATTGTTGAATACATTCAAATTATGAACAAATTTCCGCTTTTAATGAAGAGTTTGTTCAACAAATGCTCTATAAAATTGGCAGGGAATTTGATAGAATTAAGAAAGAAATTTGGTTGAAAATCTGAAATGTAGATCTAATCTAACAGAAATATGAAATAATACGAGTAATAATGTTGGTAGATTGTAACAATGGTTAGTGTAAAGGTGATGAAATGCAGCCGAGAATCAGTGAATTGTTCCAAGTGTTATTATTGACGTATGAAGAGCGAGGACTGAGAAGTCAGGAATAGGTTGGGTTGATTTGTTTGTCTGTGTGCTATATAGACAGAGGGTTGGCTCCAATTATATGTTGTCCAATATTTTTTCAAATTTTAAATTTGATTTCCGTGCGGTGATCTACTAAGGTTTAGTATGGCTTATGAGGTGATCAAGGTTCAGATTTTCAATTGAATAAAGAATAGGAGTACTATGTATGTGTCAATCAAATGATAAATTTGATAAATTTATCATTTGATTGACGCACTTGGTAGGGAGGTCTCGTGTTCGATCCCCCGCAACAACAATCGGGAGAGGACTGGAACCTAACCACCCAGAACTGATCCCGAATTCGGATTAGCCCTAAGGGTGAACTGGGTGGGACACAAAAAAAAAATTTGATAAATTAAAAAAACTTTTTATCAAATAATTTGATAATTTTAGTAATGTACAATTTACAAGTATGAGGCATATGCGCACATTTGATGAAAAGTTGTTGATTTAATTATAAGAGCATTACTTGATTTGCATTTTTTGTTAATCATGGTAATAAGTTTGGATTTTCTTGTAAGGTTGGATCATTCGATTTCAAATACATTTCAATGCTGATCAGGCTAGATTTGTTCGACTGAGTCATTATGGACATCCAATCTATCATGCAGTGGATTCATGTGGGTTTAATTTCTAAGTCATTCGATTTCAAATACAAATTGGTAATAAAAGTAATAGTTGTATTTGGTTTTCTTTTCTATCAATGAATCGAACACTAAATAACAAATTAACATCAAAGATGTTCGACACATGGTTAAAATTGACACAACACGTATAATTAAATGACCAGGTTAGTGTTGAGGTTTCAAAATCCATTTATGACAAGTTTGCCAGTTTTGAGTCAAAGAGTTATGCTAATGAGTTGAGATCATTTCAAGCTCGACACTCGTGAGCTAGCTCAAGCTCCAAGCTCGTTGAGCCTAAGAAATTGAGCTCAAAAGCCTGTAGGTATAACTCAGCTTAGGACTCAATTAACAAATATTCGATCTACTCTGAAATTATTTATAAAAATTGATATTAATATAAAAAAACCGAGCTGAGCCAAGAATAGATTGCATTTGGCTTGTCAAGATCTCAAGTTGAATCCGAATTTGAGTCAAGTCTGCTTGAGCTGTTCTTTGAATGACCAAGATAAGCATTAAGCAATTTCTGAGCAGACTCGGCTCATTGACACCTTAGGTAGAACCTGTTTACTTCAGTTTGATTTCAATTCAGCTTCTAATTTCCTTCTCTTATAAAATATTCAGTTCAGCTCCAATCAGTTCAATTCACTTTAGTAAATATGAATAGTCCGTAGTAGGTATGCTAACCGAGTGCATTAGAAATTAAACTTACTCCAAAAACGACATCGTTTTGGTAACTAATCCAATACAACCATCATCCAAATCGCAAAACAAAAGTAGAGGATAGGCGTCACCCCACAATCCCTTCATCTCTCTCCTCACTCCAACACTTGTTCACCAATTCGAGCTCTGTAACAACCAACAATGGCGCAACCTCTATCAGCCTACCACTACCACCATGCCGCAGTTGCACCATCTTCTTCCTCCATTACTTCCCCAAAACTCAGAAAACTCTCTTCCTCTCTCCTCACTCCTTCTTCCCTAAGCTTATCCTCTAACCCCAGAAACTCCCTTCAATTTTTCAACAACAAACTCTTCCTTTCTTCTCCTTCTTCTTCTTCTCACCGCCGTCTTTCCATTGTTGCCATGGCTCCCAAACCCGGTGGCAAAGCTAAAAAGGGTATGTCCAAATTTCAATTATTCATCTTCTTATATCCTAATTTTATACTACTCTATGTTATACTTGTTCCGTTCTTTAATTATCGCAACAATTTGACTTTTATATAATCTTGATGAATTGGGAAATGTGAAATTAAATTGTGGATTTTGTTTGATTTTGGATGTTTGTAATAGTGATTGGAGTGATAAAGCTTGCGTTAGAGGCTGGAAAGGCGACACCAGCGCCACCAGTGGGACCAGCGTTGGGTTCAAAGGGTGTGAATATAATGGCATTTTGCAAGGATTATAATGCTAGAACTGCTGATAAACCTGGATTTGTTATTCCTGTTGAGATCACTGTTTTTGATGTTAGCACCCCTCTTTTCCTTTTAATTGGGTTTTCCATAATTGCTTAAACTTTGTTGTATATTGTGTTAATTTTGATTTGAATTTGGTTGATTACAGGATAAAAGTTTTACTTTCATTTTGAAGACTCCACCTGCTTCTGTTCTTCTTCGGAAGGCTGCAGGTATATGTCTATTTTTATCCTATCTTTAAAGTGATTGGCAGAGTTGTAGTTGTATTAAAAAGTGATTGAGTACTATTAAGTTAATATTATGAACTATGAGGTGGAAAAGCTTATATAATAATGACCGGCAGGGGGAAACCTCGAGTTAACTATAACAGTGACTGATAAGGTGTTAATCCAACATGAATTATGTGATAGACACTTTTGGAATATTTGGTAGCTTCGCCCTTGAATGATGGAAGTATAAGGAATGGAGGGAATATTGAATTGATTGGCATGATTGCCTGACTAATAAGGCTTAAGATAAGGCTTGCTTGGAACTATATAAAAAAAAAAAAAAAAACTGCATAGGATTTTGAGGCCATTGTTACCTTGTAGGCATTGCTCACCAGTTGGCTAGTTGCCAGGATTGTAGTTCAGTTCATTTTTATTTCTAGAACTTTGAGAAAGTATGCAACTCCAACACTTGGGTTTGATTTTTTCCTTTGTACATATATGGGGCACCATCCTAGTAAATCCTACCTATATTTTTCTAGCCTAGCCATAGTGTCAAACTCTTCTAAGGGATGAACCTACTGAGAGGGGGTGTGGGTGTTCAGGTGAGACAGTAGTACAGCAGTAGGTGATATGCTGGTATGAGTTGAGCTTTCTTACTCTCTGCATGCGTAGAAATTCTATGCTATCCTTTGGTCTTGAACTAGGATCACTGATATCTCACTATCCTGTTGAACAATCAATATGAATGGCTTTCTTATTTATAGTTCACACTTCACAGTGTTGCTATGCTAGTGTCATTAGCAGCAGATATGTAGATTGTCTGTAGTGGTGTCATTGCTCTGGTTTGACTTGGACAAGAGTATATTGAGTTACTACTTAGGTTTGTTTGCTTGGAACAAATTATTATTATTCTTATTATTTTAAATGTTCAAGGAGTGAAAACTTTATCCACATCCCTAACCTTCTTAATATTTTCGTCTTCTCCAGTTTCCTTTTCCCTTTTTGCTCTAATTTTTTTTTTGGTAAGGAATCAAAGAATGGTGAGGTTTGAAAACCAATTTCATTTGAAATGTGCTTTCCGTAGAGTACTCCATAAGTTTATGTTGAATCTTGATAGTACTTTACTACTTTCCTCCTGAACCGACCCTAGTATGCTTGGTCTGTTAGTCTGTTTGCTGCTTTCTCAGAACTGTTATTTCCCCCTTTCTTATGGATTTTGGGGTTATGCTAGGTGGGGAGGGCAAGTGCAGTGTGGAGGGGATTGGGTTTTAGTACTTTAATATCCGACCTAAAAGCATTGAAGTTGCAGTTTCCTTCTGTGAGGGTCCATCACGCATCTCATTTTCGGACAGCAGCTCATTGGTTTCTCTGAGTGCATTACTGCATTTGCATTATAAATCTTATAACATGATCTGTTTTTTTCTTGTCATGGAAATTGGTGGATATTGGGCCTAATTTTTCGGAGATGATGTATAAATTTTCATAGTTCAAAACCATGAATACAGTAATTACTAATTAGGTTAAGCATACATTCCCAATCAATATTTGCCAAACTTTTACTTGTCATATGGCATTCTAACCTGTAGAGCTCCTTCCTATCCTTGCCTAACTTTTAGATGATAGAACATGCAATTTACTTGATCGAACGAAGACCCAGGATGACAAATATCTTGAAACACCTTAGTGTTTTAAAAGCGCAATTGTGCAAAGCTGTAGTTATGTTAGCTTTTGTATCTTGTCTCATTGGATTATGAACATGAGAATGATGAGATAATGACATTTTGAGCTGTTGAGGACTGGGAAGCCCTAAGTTTGGGCTTCAAATGTTGGTTCTTTTGTTGTGTTTTAGTGACTAGATAATGATCCATTAATTACATCAGCATTAACTCGTTAAAAGGCTGTTTAACCATGATAATTGTCAACGCAGGTGTTGAAAAGGGATCAAAGGATCCAATGAGAGAAAAGGTGGGGAAGATCACAATTGACCAACTACGACAAATTGCCAATGAAAAGTTGCCTGACTTGAATTGCTCAAACGTTGAATCAGCAATGAGAATTATAGCAGGAACTGCTGCTAACATGGGAATTGACATCGACCCTCCTGTCCTAGAAAAGAAGAAGAAAGAAGTAATCCTCTAAGCAATTTTGTTTCCCTACTCTTTCTTGTAGTCAATCTATATAGGCTGTTTAAATGTTCTTTGTGATCGATTTTTTAAAGATGTTGTGTAACTCGGACTTACTACTCTGTTCAAATTTTAATATAGTCTGCCAATTGTAATTGCTCATTCTTCTCTTGCTTGGCGAGGTTGATTTCTTTTCTACTCCATAGGATTTAAAACTAAAAACTGTTAAAACAAAGGTTATCTACAGGTTTGTCTTGATTTCCCTTTTTACTACAAACGATACCGAAAGAAGATTATAACATACTTTTTACAAGAATTGGTCATATTCTGGCATCGTTTAGATCAACACAATATGTCATATTTACGCGTACTTCATCATATAGCAATGAAGGATCCTACTCATCGAGATAAGATTGAGTAGAGCAACTTGTAGAATAATGACAAATCCAGTCGGTTTATAGTTTTGACTAACATGCAAAATGCCGTTAATTCAGCCACTATGGTCTTCATTAATACGCAAGGAGTATACGTTTGCAAATAGCAAATGTTGATTACGATTTAGCTGGTAATTAAATGTCATTTCGGTACAATGAGATAGATGAAGTCATCCACCGACTAACTAATTTGCCACATGATTACCTTCTTATTAGACATACTTCGTAGAACTTTTGGACGTCTCTAGCTAGGGGGTCCTAGGGCGGTGCTAATTGAGCAAGTCGATCCTGAAATGAGGGGTGTTCAAATTGACTTACAAACTTTTTACATGTACTTGACTTGTACTTGATACTCACTAAGCTCAATATTAGCTTGGTTGACTCATGCTTGTTAAACTTTTGAGTCAAGTCGAGTACTCGAGTAGCTTATTATCTATTCATTAAAGTTTTGGACCTTCTAAAATTCTAAATTTTGTTTTATTTTTTATTTTCTGTCACTTTTTAAAAGATTTTATTTTATTATTATTAGGAATTTACTCTTTTTCCTCATTATTAATTTACTCTTATTACGCCAAATTGTTTAACAAAATGGTACAAGTAGCAACTTTATTATTGATTTACTTATGAGTTTATTGAATGGAGTAAAAGTTTGCTTAACCCATGCTTATTAATATTTCGAGTCAAGTTTAGATGCTCGTTAGCTACCCAACTCGAATAGCAGTATAGCACCCACACCCTACAATTAATATTGCATTTTTTGTGTCCTCGAATATTCTAAAAACCATACCCCCATGATCCCATCCTACTAGTAGCATCCAAACCGATAGTCATGTGAATTGTAATATGACTACGACAACTAAATTAAGAGCAACAAAAGATTTAATATTCCCCTAACAAATCACATTGCTAGAATCCACAAGAAAGACGTTTTCTTAAAATATTTGATCATCGCACGAAGTTGAATTGAGCCATACATGACACACACAAACTCTCCATGATCTTGACCAGATTTTAGGAAGGTGGGGACAGCAAGACGAGCCAACGCGTCCTGCCATCTCAATTCTATAACGTTGACCATCCCTTTTTCCAATTTGTTTCTTTTCACACACTAATTATTATTTTTTATTTCATTCAAATTATTAATTAAAAAATTAAGTTCTAACCTTTTAAAAACCCCTCAAAATTAGGACATAATCAAGAATTCTGTAGATCTCCGTCTTTTCTGTCTTCTTTCATTGCTTTAACTCTCATTTTCTGCTACTTCGCTCATTTTTCTGGGTATGTTTCTCGTGTTCTTTTATATTTCTTTTCTGGGTGCAAATTTGTAATGTTCTTGCTTGCATTTTGTTTTATTACATTTTTTATTCCACTTGTCATTTGTTGCTTTTTATCTATTGTAATAATTTCTGGGTTTTGCTTTTTGCTTGATTTTGTCTTTGATTGTGTTTGAAAATTATTCTAATTAGTACGAGGTTTCATTTTTATGGTGGGGTTGTAATGTTCTTCATTGTTAAAATGTTAATTAGACTAATTTACCTATTAATTTCTTGCTTATTTGTATAAATTAATCAAGGGTTCTGGTTTAATCTGAACAAATTGGGAGATGTATTAATACATTGTTGATTTGGATCTTAATTATCAACATGAAATAGTAATTAGTCACAAAAATCACATGCATGATGAAGATGAAATGCTCCTCCATTTCGAAATAATGTGCTAAACACGATTTTATAACAACTTTGACCTCGCATTTTCATCAATGTACATTTGTATAAATGGTATCTATAGATATGATTTCATCGAAAAGATCGTTTGAACAATGTAGGTCAACAAATACTATGAATAAATTAATAGTCAAAATTAGACGAATATTCGAATGTTGCCTGGAATTAAGAGTGGCATTTGCTGCCATCTCCTGATCCTGTGGTTGCTGAATCGATGCTCGTGGGGGGTGGGACGTAGGGCGGATATAGAGGGGCAGTAACTAAGGCATTGTTATAGGCTGCCAGGCTGAATGTGGCCAAGTTATGGTGATTTGCATCCTATGTGCCCTTACCAAAAAGATTGCAATAAGGTCTTAGGTCCTACTCTAGATGAAAGAGTTTATATGCTTTAATTAGCTCAATTCATAAGAATCTATGGTTTATAATAGGTAGTCAATCACTTGCATTGAATTCTATGTTATTGTGGCCATTTGGAATTTAATTGAGGAAAGCAATGGGATCTTAGGGTTCTTCTGTTATGGAAGACTTGCTTTTCTTTTCCCTTGAGTCCTAACGCGATTGGATGGTTCAAACCATGTCCATTTTTGCCATTCTATCTCCTTTGACAATTTTTGAATAGTTTTTGGGTTGTTTTTGCTTATACTTGTTCTAAAACATGATTAATGTGTTATCATGATGTACTTATTCATTTTGTTACTTATATTCCAGAAATATGGCTAAAATGAATGGTGTTGAGGAGATAAATGGTGTTGCTGATCAATTTAATGAAATGCGTCGTCCAACTCCAAAATTGAACCAGAGAATCATTTCTTCAATGTCAAGGAGATCTGTTGCTGCCCATCCTTGGCATGATCTCGAGATTGGTATGTATCTCGATATGTTTTTTTCCCCAATTGTTCTGTCTATTATCTTCAAATGTAATTAATTGGTTTTACATGTTTGTTTACCAGGACCCGATGCCCCTGAAATTTTTAACTGTGTAAGTAGTCATCTGCTTCTGCTCTGTTTGCAGAACTTCCTCTTAATGCTTGGCTTAAATCCTTGATTGTGTTTGATCTGGCAATTTCTGCTTGCAAATGTAACAAAGAACTTGTGAAACCTTCTATTGCAGGTTGTTGAAATTAGTAAAGGAAGCAAAGTCAAGTACGAGCTTGACAAGAAGACTGGGCTTATCAAGGTGAGTTCATTTTATCACTCTTACTCTTTACGTGTCATTTCTCTTGCTGTTACGCGAAGGATAAAAATCAATGATAAGATACTTTTTTTGCTGGAATATATGTTTCAAGTTTTATTATACGGAGTACTTGTCTATGGTAGCAATTAGGAGTAGTTTGTATTTATTCCCTCATTCCCAGAGTATTAAATGTTTCTTCTTTTTCAGGTTGATAGAATTTTGTACTCGTCTGTGGTCTATCCTCACAACTATGGATTTATTCCACGTACATTGTGCGAAGATGGTGATCCCATGGATGTGTTGGTGCTTATGCAGGTAATGTCACTGAAGATAGTATGCATTATAGGTGTATTTCTGGCTGCAATATCACTGCTTTATGTGGGATGAGAAAAGAATTATAAAAGTTTACTACAAAGGCTGAATTATATGTCATATTTTCCAGGAACCAGTTGTCCCAGGTTGCTTTCTCCGAGCCCGTGCCATTGGTCTGATGCCTATGATTGATCAGGTTCTAAAAGGGTTATTATTATGCTTAAATGTATAAAGATTTGTCATGGCTGTTACTTGAGTTTAATGTTGATAAATTTTGCTCTATCCCTTGAACAGGGTGAGAAAGATGATAAGATAATTGCAGTTTGTGCTGATGATCCTGAAGTGCGCCACTACACTGACATCAACCAACTTCCTCCTCATCGTTTGGCTGAGATCAGACGCTTTTTTGAGGACTGTATCCTTACCAATTATTTTGTTAATAAGCTGATGACTTTGATTAAACTTCTAATATATCTGTAGAATTTTAAATTCTTTTTTAAAACTTTCACAACGCAACATAGCTTTTTCTTAACGGGTTTTTAGACAAGAAAAACGAGAACAAAGAAGTTGCTGTGAACGAATTTTTGCCACCCCAAGTTGCTCATGATGCCATCCAGCATTCCATGTAAGGAATACTGTACATGTTATCAAACTTCCGTAGCTTGTTCTCTTGCCAATAAACTCTAATGGCCTAACATCTTTTTTTTAATGCTATTTCAGGGATCTTTATGCAGAATACATTCTACAGACACTGAGGAGATGATTGTCAGTTAGATTTTTTTGCCAGCCATATTCTGAAGTAATATTGAAGGACTTTGGCTACAAAATCACATGACTCTAGATGCTACATATTGGAGAGTGTTCAAAAAAAAAAAAAAAAAAAAGATTTTTTTTATTTGTTCTTATGTATTGATTTATTTTTCTAGCTGACGTTGTAGTAAGCTTCAGCAAGCTTCATGAACTTGGAAGTTTTGTTTCTTAGATCATGTTTGTTTTTGGATGCTACTGTAATGCTGCTCAACAGGATTTTCTTCCATTTTAACTCTGTAATTCAGTTGATAAACTTGAATGAAACTTCAGAGAAGATTTGTTTTTTAAGGCTATGTTCTGGATTGAGGTCATTCACACCAAACTCTGAGCCAAGTTTTGCATTTTAAATTTTGTGAATCATATATGTTGTATCGTGGTCACACCGAGTCTCCATTAATCCCCTGTGATCGTTCACAAGATTCTCCATTAATCCCCTGTGATCGTCCAGAACTTACTTCGTTCAAGTGAAATATGGCCTCTCTCAGCCTCAAGTCTCCAACATACCAACTCTTCACTTTCCTTGATGGTGCGTCTTTCATCTATTTTCGCCCCTCACAAAGTTTCAAACCATCTCAACATGAGAAATTCTAACTACACTAATATTCTTTAGACCAAGAAAAAAAAGTAGGGAATGGAAAAATATAGTTACCCCATTCGGCCATCTCTTTTCCCCCTATAACTTTGTCTAAACTCTCAAGAACTACACTTTTGGTGTCGTTCCTTCCCCTATGAATCTTTTCTCCCTTTGACAAACCCAAATATAAATTTGAAAAAGGAAAGGCTAAATTTGATTGTTATCATAGGAAGACCATATTTCCGTGTGGTTTATAAGATAATGCATGAGTTCAGACAATATGGACTTAGGTTGAAGGAGAGCACAATGACCAAAAGTTGTGCCCATGGCCCCACGGTTCTCATCCGATGCCAGGGGGTGGTGGAGGACCACATCACCTGCCAGAGGCGGAAGAAGGCTTCAATGCCCTTAACTACCATGTAGGGAACAAGTTTCCTACCCATGACTCCATGAGGCTGCCATGTATGGTGTATACAGAAGCTGCAGGTAACTCAGGCAGCTTTAACAGAAAGATGACGATAGGCTGTTAGCTTATGAAGAATAAGAAACTGAGAGATGAAGTTTTTTACTACTAAGCTGCTTTTAGACATTATATCTGAAATTTAACAATACAAACATCCCTGAAATATGTGGTATTAAAATCACTACATTCACATCCCTCCGTTCATTCTGGTAAAGCATACAATACATGGCTCTCCATAGAATTCAGTCAAAATTGTAGACAGAAATTTCCTTTCTCAACCTATAAAAGCTTATTAGAAGTCCTGACTGAGTAGAATAAATCATAACTTGGAGTTCTTTCATACCGCAGAATATGAGCACAATTGACAATTGGCATGCATGGTACCACAATGTTCATGCTCAAAGTTTCAAAACATAATTTGACAAAAGCTAAGTAATACTCAGTAATAGAGTTATTTATGGACTTGAAAAATTGCATTGCTATGAGATGATCATTAAATTTGCAACATCAGTATTTTTTAAATGAAATCTATTCAAAGCATAGTGTATAACTTGCATTCAGCTCAGCATCCCTCAAAACTATCGTTGTTGGCTAAAGAGAGCTTTGCTAATTATACCAGTAGCCTCAATATACCGATCCACACATCTTGAAATACAGCTGCTCTCACTTCCACTTAAACTTGACCCAGGTTTTGTTATGCACTTCTCGAAGCACTTCCCCCTGACAGTCTGTAGACATAAGAAATATTTAGGTAAAAAATCAATGCATGCATTACGAAACCTGTTCTTCTAGTTTTCCATCTTACATATCATAAATACCACAAACATAGCATAACTGTTATTTTTTTCTTTGAAATCTGTCATTACCTCACAAAAGAAAACCCCAATGCAGTACAAGCGACCATCAAGCTACATTAAGCTTTTCATGTAATGATCAGATGAAAATGGTCTCAATTCTTATGATTCAAATTATACTCTTACAATTTTGGAAGAAACTAGAAGTAAAAAAGAAACACCATATAATACAACATTTTTACTTAACTAAGGGAGCATAGTGTGAACTTTAAAACGTAGTATATACTCTGTATTACAATTTGCTTACATAAAAAGCATTCAACAAAAAAATCATAGCCATATTGTGTCATCCCTTCTTCACAGTTAACCAATTTAATTATATTTTTTAATAAAATAAATAAAAATTCATAATAAAATTTGATATTACAGACATTTTTTTAATCTACTCTGCATCACTCAACTCAAACAAGACCTTGAAAAATTCCAATTAGGGAAACCATAATCTAAAACTACTCCCTCCGTCCCTAAATTACATTCCTCTTTCTCTCTATTATGTGAGGAATAAATGTTAGAAAGAGGAATGTAATTTAGGAACGGAGGGAGTACTTATTTTTATAGATATTGAGAAATGCAGATGTCATTCAAATAGGCCTATACAAGACTACATCAATAATAAAAGGTTAACGTTGTGAACATTTAGAGTCCACCAAAACTTCCTTCTGAAGTACTAATATTGGGGGATATTGCTATATTTCAATATGTATGAAGTGTACGGATGGTGGGAACGTGTAATAACAAAACCACATGAGAACCAGAGTATAGCCATGAGAAAACTAACCTAATACCATCAAACTAGTGTATAATTGAGAAGTAAAATCATAACAAAAACACAAATTATTGCATTCTCCTGCAATAATTTCACAGCCTCACAGGGACTACATAGTATTCCCAATAGCAAGAAATGCTAAAATGTTTCATCCCCTGCAGCCACATCTTTTCTCTCACTCTCTCCTTCCCGACACACATCTCCTCCACCTTCCCTCTTCCCATCCTCTATTTTATTTGTTTGACAAAAGAAAAACTAAGCTTTAAAATCGATATATGTACAAGACTACGAGAGTACGAGTGCACTCTCTCCATTCAATGACTCCAAACCGGACATTGTTGAATCATTCATATACAAATACATACGGATCCTTCAAATTTGTCGAACTATTCTTACGCTCTCCTCATTACTCAATCTTAAGAAGGATTTCTAATCGTAAACCCTAACTGTCTCCGAACATTCTAAACTAGAATAGACTACAATTTCCAGACCGGTGAGCTAATTTTCAAATTTCAATAGAATTTTGGGTTCAGTTCAGTATTTTCCTTCAAACTAAATCATCAAAGTACCAAAATTTTCCCTAATTCCTCAAATTTACAAGTTTTCAACAACATCTATAATAAATAAAAAAACCAACACATTATTCAATTCAATACATCTCAACTCCAATTAATGTAATCGCAACACTTATGAATCATTTTCATAGCAAGTTCAACAATAATCAATAGTTCTAATTTCACTAATTTAAATGAATAATGTAGGATTCATTATACTTCAAACAAATCAATTTAAGTAAATAAATCAAATAAATTCCATTCATAAACCTGATTTATTACAATAAAATTTCGGAAAATACCTCAAGAAATTCTTCAGCGTAGGCTTGCGCGAGCTGATTTTTGACCTGATCCATAATAGCTTCAGGATTAGGTTGAGCAGCAGAAGATCCATTCGTGGAAGATCCAAATGAATCCATGATTTTCTCTCTCCTCCTTAATTCACCGGCGATTTTCTCTCTCTTATTTTCTTCAACTGATAAACCCTAGCTTAAACCTTCTACGGGTATATCGTTTTTCCCCTTTCGCAAGCTGGAAGCTAGATGGGCTGGGCTGGGCTGGGCTCTCTTCGGTTTTTTATGCCTTTGGACTTTTTATGACTCCTTTTTTGGTCCATTGTTTTTGTATTGTCCATACAAGTAAAACTTTCACAATACTTCATTCCAAAAATATAGCGAGGGTATTTGGTGATGAGCTTATTTAGATATAATAATTAGATGATTTGGTCGAAGTTTAAAGGATCTTATTGAACTAGGATCTCTTATAGGTCACCGTTTTAGAGTAGGGGATAAGGGAATCTCCCTACTTCCAAGCATATGTATGTGGGGAATTCAACACCAATTCTACTAAACTTTCTTGGTACGAGTATAGGGTATTTCTAATGATGTCTATACTTCAGTAGTCAAATCCTACATCTTACGGGGTACTAGTTTTGTTATTTTCTCTCAATAGAATGAAAAAAAAATCATTAAACCATAATTCACAAAATTCGTTGGGCAAATAATGAGAGTCGATCCTAAGATTGCTTGAAATTGAGAAGGAAGTTTTGACCACCTGAACTATTTCTCACTCTCGGATTACATTAGATTATTAGATCAATCATAGTTCAAATACATAACAAAGTACATCTATCCAATACAAAATACATCAAAAGGCAATTACTATATAACCTTAGGCTTTGGTGGCCCAATACATAATCCCAAAACACATAGCCCATATAAACTCGTCACCTCAATTCAGGATTTCATATACTACGGGCATGTTCGGCAAAATATAGCTGTGAAGGTAGCTGTAGCTGTGGAGATAGATGTGAGCTGTGGAGATAGCTGTTAGTTGTCAACAAGCTGTAAGCTGTGAAAAAGATAATTTAGGTATGATTGTTCGGTAAAGTAGTGGTTGACTAGCTGTTACATTTAAGAATCAATATTTTATTTTTAAAACTATACATTAAATTTTCAAAAGCTACCTCTAATTTCAAAAGCTAATAATCCTAACTTTAAATAAAAGCTACTCCACCACTAAAAGCTACTTGAACCATTACTTTGCCAAACACTCACATTTTTTGTTGAGTAGTGGTTTGACTTGGTCAAACCACTAAAAGCTACTCAAAAGCTAGCGCTGAACACGCCCTACCTCTGGTTCTTATTACTTGCAACAAAGGGGTATTATTTGTGAGACATAAAATATTCATTTGTTGTGAGTAATAAGAACCAGAGGTAGTAGAAGTATAAGATGTGTTCGATACTTCGATTGAAGGTCTAGAATAAAGATATTATTATATGAGGGCACAAACAAACTATATGTTAGATATCTCGTTTATGGAGTAGTAAATAAAATAAGAAATTAATATCTAATTGAGGTTTTGGGAAGAACATGAGTAACTTGATTGTTGCAAGTCCAAAAAGTAAAACAAAAACAAGACTTAAACAATTATCATGCTTCTTCGCTGCCGGGAAGAAAAAGACAATTAATTAGAAATATAAAAATATAATACTTGCTAATACTATATTTCATAAAAAAAATATGACTAAATATTTGTTAATAACATGATTAAAGGTAGAGATTCCTATGATAGATTAGTTCAATAAAACATGGACGTCAGCCGTAACATGAGGCATGACGAACGCGATGTCTTAAGTTTTGTTAGGACCAATAATCAAAGTCATGTCTTGTTATTGGAAAAGGTTAGGCTAAAAGTTGAAACTTAAATAAATGACTACACTAATTTATAAATTTTTATACTCATTAATCTTTATTAAACTAGCTAATGTGAAAAGGATGTAATTGGACACGAGGATATGATAATATAACATTAGAAAATGAACATGAGGGGTTTATTCAAAGGAAGAACATAAGATTGACATCATTTACTTGTTAGTTACTTCAATTTTTTTGGCTCTTATTTGTTTGAGAAAATGTAATTTTTCATTGTTGGCACTAACAACTAACAAGTAGCATAGATAGATATATTTAGGGGATGTTAAATGAGTATGGCATCCGAAAATAGAATAAAAATGAAATGAGTATATATGACCAAAATAATAATAATAATAATAATAATATTATTATTATTATTATTTATTTATTTATTTATTTATTTATTTATTTATTTATTTTATTTTATTTTTTAATTTTAAGTCTTTATTGTTAAAGAGAACTAGCGTGTTAGAAGTTGAGCTCAATAGAGTACAATAAGACTTTAATTGCTTATTAGAATCAAGTTCAATACCTAGTATGCATGATTCATCATCTCGACACTTAAACCATATGGTATATTGAACCTACTTAAAATCAACACGATACAAGTCTAACACAACTTGACTTTTTTTTTTCCATGCACAACTCGCCAAAAAGGGTTGTTGACTTCACGTGTATGTGGACTTACACAACCCATACCTTGCCAACCTCAAAGTTTACTTATTAAAGTTTACGTCTAGACCCTTACCTCTTCTATCAAAAGTAACAACGACAAAGAAGTAACAATATACGACGTATGTTTTAACTCTAACTTAGAGTCAAAACGACCTTAGAGCTTACACAAAAGATATCATAACTCAAATAGAAAATTTCAAAAGCAATACTCAAGCTTGCCCTAGCTTTCATGATTCGTTTCCAACGCCCATTAGTTAACTTTACAATAATTTACCCAAATCTCAATCACTCGTTTAAGTAAAGACTTGAAAAAAAGAAAATGTGGATGTATGCTTGACCAAGTCATATATAAAAAGCTAGTTGGTCTGGCTGTGGAACACTTCAATTGCGACCCGGCATGTGGTAAACAATTGATAGGTACATATATTACATGGGTAATAGTGACACTTAATTTGACATTTATGTTGAGATTCTAAATGTTAACCTCTACTTGTACTATCAAATGATATATAGTCTAGAGATATAAATAAAAGCAATCCCATGTAATTTAAGTAATTATCAAAGAAATTGATATATGAATCACTTAAGCTACATGTACGATAATATATATTAGGCCTTTTAAGCACTAAAAGCTAGTCTGGCGACCTAATTCATAATCACTTCTATTATTTTTTGTCAATTTTTTAATTTTAGAGAGTTTAATACCCTCATAACTCATAATATTATAGTGAGATTTTTACTTGATATATAAATATTCCTTCTACGAATGTTCTAACTTACTTGAGATGAACTATATGTATGATTTACGGTTAGTTTGTCTCACAACACAAGTCGACAACTGTAATCTCGGGGTGTAAGGGTGTTTAGTGCATGGTATGCGCTCATACGAGTCACCTATGACACTTGATACACCATTTTCAACATCTAAAGATTCAGTGTTGTTTAATCTAGACAATTAATTGAAAATATTTAATAGAATCAATTGAAACTACATATCATTCATCTGAAAACCAAGCAATAGGGTTGCAAATAAATAAAGAGCGTAAAAAAGAATACTTGTGAAATCAAATACTTATTAATTATATTGATCAAGACATGACTTTGTAAATCATTCTTAAATTAATATTAATTGAAAAAACATAATAACCCTTTTTTTTTTTGTGTGTTTAGCTTAGAGAGCTATAAGGGTAGGGTGAGAATCGATCCCAAGATCTCTTGAAAGTGGGAGGAAAGCTCTAACCACTTGAGATATCCTGGCCTCCATTCTCAAAAACATAATAACCCTAATGTATTATTACCACATGCATCATTACCGTTATTCATATATTATATATCTCCATACAAGTATACAACTATTCAAGTGTAACTAATATTACGATAGTCAAATGTATACGTATGTATCTAATGTATTTATTTATGTAATATGTATGTATGTATGTATAATAGTGAGGTTGGTACAAATTATAGTACTGTAGTAGTTTGTTGAATTTTAATGTAGTCTAGAAACATTCCACAACTATAGAATAGTTAAAAATGTCTCAAAAATTTAAAGCATCTATCATAGAGACTTTAGTTTCTTTAATATACTGTTTCCCTCCATTTTATTCTTATATTTCGGCTGTGTTTACTGTGACTAGCAATAAATGAGCCGTAGTTGGAAGAGGAACTAGCGAGCAACGGAGCGTAACCAATTTTACTACCAGTACCATTCTCATGGACGGTCCGTCAGAAAGAGAGCGCAAGGAATTTTAATTTTATTTTTAATTTTCATCATCTGTTTTCTTTTTGTTGTACCGTATTGTTTTAGCTTGTATACTTGTACGGAGTATATGTAATTTGATATTTATCCATCTCTCCATTTGTTTACATTGATAGTATTGGAATCCTTTATACAGAGTATATTTTATTTCAAATATAATATAATCGAATTTTGTTTGACTTATAAAGCCGGATTGACTTAACTTAGGTGAGGTGCTCGATTTTTCAGTGTATTTCTCCTTAAGCCCTTACTTTATTGTAATAAAATCTCAATACAAATATATGATTAAATACAACTATTTCAAAATAATAATAATAATAATAATAATAATAATAATAATTGAAGTTGGCGGAGAACTCACCATGTGTCTTTGAGATCACAAGTTCTAATCTCCCTCTACTCTCAACAGTCTTAAGCGTTAACTTGAATTAAATAAGAACAACAAGAATAAATAATGGGAGTATGAAAAAGTTGATATTTTGAAGATATTACTACGTATATAAAGTTCATTCATTAGGACTATTGATCTAATAACTTTACCATATTAACATTTTCTTAAAAATAAACTCATGTATATATATTCGAAAGTTATAATATAATCGATCAAAATATAATTACTTATATAAATAATGCAAATTCTAAAACGTTACAATTAGTAAAGATTGGAAATATTACTTACTATTCTCAGTTTTTGCTTACTTTTCCCTTCTTAATGTTAGCTCTTGAAACGACTAACATCATTTTTGTTGTTTTCCACTTTATAAATTTACACTAAATTAGGAAAACTTAAAGTTAGGACACTTAAAACTGTAATGGCCCCCTCAATTGCCTCATGTAGCAAAAATAGAGTGGTCCGTACGAAATTAATGGGAATGAAGTCAAAGTCTAATCCCCTTAGTTGGTGAGAGCATGCATAATGCATATTCCATTATAATTATTTATATTTTATTTAATTTCAAATGTTTAATTTAATTTATCTTATAAATCCTTGAATACGTTTTCATTTTTTTAATTACTATTACTAGTAGGACCTAAAGAAAAAGAATCCCAACTTCCAAGTACGAAGTATATGTCATTTATTTCACTTATTTTATTTTTTGAGTTTTAAAAATATACATAGAATAAGAGAAAAGGTCCAAAATCAAAGTGGTGGAAACAAATTTGTTTACTATGTTCTAATCACCCATGTTGCATAAACTGGAAACAAGTATACTTTATTCATCCTACGCTAAACTACAAACATTATCGAAATTATAAACTTGTACTACATTAGATTAGTACAACTATCTTATTAATTACAGTCATTAGTATAATAAGTTTGAATTAAAAACTAACTAACACGCTGTCAGAATTTAAATATTCAATAAACATACAACTATCTAGCAAATATATGTTACATTATGAATACCACACTGCTAAGATATTTATAAATATATATACCTTTTTCCTTTTTTATTTCTCAGCTCATTTGCATTCTATAAATTGTACGAAGTATTATTGTCTACGCATCTAATTAACAAGATCACTTTATTTTAACTAGATTAAGTTATTAAAAATTAATGATTTATGAAAATGTAAATTAAATTGAATCTAAAAAGATTACTTTATTTTAACCAGATTAAGATTGAAGTATGTACTGAGCCTGAAATGAACTTATAAACCAAATCGAATTTAGGGTTTGTTCTCATTGACTGAACTCAGCTGAATTGAACTTATTAGAGCTGAACTGAATTGAATATTTTATAAGCGAAGGAAATTAGTAGTTGAACTGAAAATAATCGTATGAGAACAGATCCTTAATTTGACTTTACCTATTTAATCATCATATCTTATATAAATACAAAGTACTCCGTATTATATTAAAACTTACACTTTATTTTTTATTTTTTTAAAAAACAACCTGAAATCGACCAAACTCAGTCCTTGATCTTAATTGTCACCCCTAATATTTTATTGATACATAGAGTATTTTATTTGTATAGACCATTAAAAATATATTTCGTATATTTAAAAATCCCTATTAAAGGAGTATCTTATTTGGACGGCTGAGAGATGAGAATAGAATAATACAAGAGGCTCGTGTCATGTATTGTTAAAATAAACGTACTCCTAAATACAGTACAAATTAAAGTACTCCTTACTGTATTATTAATGAGTATTATACAATAATTATAAACAATGAGATAATTTTTTAAAAAAAAAATAAAAATAATAATAATAATGAAAAAGAAAACAGCTGGCTAATGGGCCTAATAAAATCTTTGTAAATAGCACCCAAACGAATGAGAGAGACGTGGTCACATGAGCCCAACCAGATACTTGATGGGGGTCCCCCACTCTAGTATAAAGTCTCCCCTCTCTTTCTCCTCCTCAATTTATTCACCTTTTTTTTTTTAATACTGTAATTTAATTTAATTACCTTCATTTTTCCATCACATTTTTTTTTAAAAAAAAATATCACTATTTCCTAATTTTATTCTACCTCTTCTTTCGTTTTTCAAAAGAACCTTCCAGGACTCCCCTTTTTTTTTTTGTATAAATTTAATTATGTTTTTAAAAAAATATATATTCAATCAAATTAATTACCTAGCTAGGTAGATAGCTAGAAATTGGGATTGAACTAATTAATAGTTCTGAATTCTTATACTACTGCTCATCTGTTTTAATGAAAGTTTGGAAAATACAAAAGAAAATGTTGTTTATAGCATAAGGTAGGTAGACAAAAATATCTTTAAACCCTAACTAGCTATATAGTTTTCAGTCATCACTCATCTCTCTTTAAAATGGGTTCTTCTTATTACCCTTTACATTTATTTTATTTTCGTAGAGTTGATTGAGTTTGTTTGAAAGAGGGAAAAGGATTACCAATAGAAAAAAAAAAATTGGAGTATACTCCGTCTTCTTACAAAGGTTTGGTGCATCGAGAGATAGAGTGGATGTCGTCGTCGTCCACGAATAATAATTTAGCATCAACGGGAGCAGCATCGACAACCAAGATAGAGGTGGTTGATGAGGAAGAGGGGAACAAATCGGTAGTAGTAATAGAGAGGGAGCATATGTTTGATAAAGTGGTGACTCCAAGTGATGTTGGGAAATTAAATCGGTTAGTAATACCAAAGCAACACGCAGAAAAGTACTTTCCGTTGGATTCATCCAACAACGAGAAAGGGTTGCTGCTGAATTTTGAGGATCGCACGGGGAAGCCGTGGCGGTTTCGGTATTCGTATTGGAATAGTAGCCAAAGTTATGTGATGACCAAGGGGTGGAGTCGGTTTGTCAAAGAGAAGAAGTTGGATGCTGGTGATGTTGTTTCGTTTCAAAGAGGTGTTGGTGAGATTGGTAAAGATAAGTTGTTTATTGATTGGAGGAGAAGGCCTGATGCTTCTACTTTGCTACCTCATCATCACCAGTATAATAATCCGCAATCGATTTCGCAGTTTCATCATCACCACCACCATCATCACCGGAATGTTGTTCCTGCTGCTGCCGCGGCTGCTTGGGCTGGTGCTAGTCCGACTTTTGTGTTGAGATCTCATCCGCACCCTCATCCTCATCCTCATCCTTATTCTCAGCCTTACCCTTATCCTCCGCAAGGCGGGGGAGGGGGAGGGGGAGGGGGTGTAGTTTGGGACCACCAGGGTAGTAGTACTACTACTCATCATTTATCTAACATGAGTCTAATGAATGTGATACCTTCTTCACAATCACATCCGTTTCGAAGGGGTAATAACACGAGTATTACTAGTGGTGGTGTTGGTGGTTACGGATTCGGGTTTGGGAATGCAGTCAACCCTCCGCAGTATCCAGTAACAGGATCCTTGATATTTCTTAGATCTTCATCGTCAATAACACCAACATTTGGAGCATCATCATCAACAACATCATCGATACCACAAAATATTGAAGATCATCATCAGCATCAGTTTGAGCAGGGTGGAGGAGGAGGATCACTGATGCAGGTGCAGAGGGAGGAAGGTGGGGTTGAGCCCATGGTATACGAGTCGGTGCCGGTGGTCCAAGGCAAAGCTGCAGCTAAGAGGCTCAGGCTATTTGGCGTGAATATGGACTGCCCCATCTCCCATCAAACTCATGATTTTGACATCTTGTCTTCCTCTTTGGCATCCTCGTCCACCCCCAACCACCCTTCGCCTCATCATCATTATCTTCTTCAACAACAACAACATGACCAACAACAGCATAATACTACTACTACTACTGCTGCTATTTCAATGGGCCCTCCTTCTTCGTCTTCATCTTCTTCCTTCTCCTCCTCGCCTAGCCAACAACAACACCACCACCTTCTTCCCTTGCAACTAAGGTCATTCTACGGCGGCGCCGGCGCATCTCCTGTCAAAGGCAAGTCATCCACATCATCATCATCCATGTCTTTAGATTTGGACATATGAATCAAAATCCTTTCAAAACCAATTTTTATATTTTTTTTAACATCTAGCTCAAATGTTAGACTACATCAGAAACAAAGATGCAGAGAGAACAAAAGGGTTCATTTTTTTTTTTTTTAATTAATCAAAAAAACAAGAGGTAATTTAAGTAAGATCATTATTATTATATAATAAGCTCATTATTCAAAAAATTGCAGCTTATTAATATAATTAGTTTATCCCCTCAAATGTATCAATTGCTGTAATAGAGGAACACTAGATATAGTAGGTCTAAAATACCCATTAACCATCCTAAAAAAAAAAATCATGTATCCCTCTCAAGTCACAACCATCACAGTACACACCAACGTTACTGTTCGTACCGAGCCGCATTCACAAAGGAAGATTGATCAAAGACGAGTCGAAAGCGCCCAAGATCAGTAGTACTACTTCTCTCAGTCCTACTATCATATTAGTCATCATAATTTCTTTAATTCATGTAAATTACATCTTAATTATATATCTATATATTATATTACTGCATTTGACTTATATAATTATATGAATGATACAACTTTTTTTTTTATTTATTAATTACTCAATCATGATCAAAGTTATAATAATTTGGCATGCTGGTGTATTAGATGTACATCCAATTGATCAAAGTTTCCAAATTTCAATAACTGCAGTATTCAGTCTTTTTCTTATTCTGTCTCCTTGGATTGTTTCTCTCTCCTACTTTCTTTTTCTGCAGCTGTGTTTCTGCTATTTAATTCTTAACGAACTTTCTGACTTAAGAATAATAAGCTAACAAAGTTGTGTAATTTTAAGGTACAATGTCTACCTCCCCATCTTATAGGAGAATTATTTATATATTTATTTATTGTGTGTTTGTATTACACTATATATATTATGTGATGATATGTAATTCTTTGGTAATATTGTGTGTTTGTATTACATTATATTATGACAAAATTTGTAGAGGATGTTCGTTTTTGCTCTTGTTTGTTGCTGCTAGAGTGCTAGCTGCTGAATTCGGCATGCCTGCAGGTGCTGAAACAACTAATTTCCTCTATCAATTTACAGTTTCAGATCCTTTTATAAGGTACTGTCTTTCTCATCAGTTGAATGCATGTTTTTTCTTGAACTAGTTATATACTCTATATTTTTGTTATTAACAGTATAACAGTAAAAATATATATAAGTATAAATAATATTTCTCAGTAATTTTTGATTGCATGATAATGTCTTGCATTGAATGAACATGCCCGGTATGGGGGAGAAAAATGTGTGTAGTATATGTACAATGAGCATCCATACATGTGTCATGTGTGTATGATCGATCTAAGAAGTGGTACTACGAGTAGTACATATGTTTTTTCTTATACATCGGCCTACCTCTTAAGATATACTTAGTCTAGCTAGGCTAATTAGAGCTAGCCCTAAAGTTTCTGCTTCTAATTCCTTTACAACTCGATCTATATGATACTTAATGCATTATTATTAACTTCAATGCATTCACTTTAGTAATTGTATTATTGAATGCTTCTAGTATAATGTGTCATGTGAAAAACTATATGAAGACCTTAATTTTCATGTTACACTTTATTTATGATAATTTGAAATATCATTATTCGTTTTAGATTTAGCCTCTACATTGATATGTATTTGTTACTATAACGTATATGGAGATAAGATAAACGGGTGAACCAGAAGTTTTTGAGGCTCATAAATAGCTAAAGAGCTGAGTTTAGTACACAAGAAAATATATAATATAAAGTACTGAAGTACATCCTTAATTTTAAGTTGTATAAATGTATCATGAATGTTTGCTAGATGATAATTGAGGGTACAACTAAATCCTATGTTAAGGAAATTTCTAATTTTACTTCAATAGTTCAATTCAAGTATATGTGTATTATCATATCTTTGATACTTCAATATGTTTGTGGATGGAATTTTTATCATATACTTCGTACAAAATAGGTGAGTCGACAATTGGACATACATACTAGCTTATGTCTATTCATGAACGAGTTTGAAGTTTATTTGCTAGCTAGCTTATGCAAATTTGATGATAGCTCACTATCATTGTCCTTTAAAAATTGTTTGATCAGATCAACTTCCAAAAAGGGCTTGCTTCCAATCCATTAGTGATGATATCTCATTTCTCTACTTACATCAACAATTAGGTAGTTTCATCTATCTACTACAATTCTAGAATACAAGTGTTAGATATGTACATTACTTAGAAATCCACCTATATCGTGAATGTATAGTAGGAAACGCAATATGAAGAACAGGAAACGGTGTCATTCTAGAGCAATTGATAGTATTCTACATGAATGAGGAAAACATGCATTATATTAGTTCAATTTCATGCATGTCAACAAGCATATTATAGTATCATGTATGTATAGCTAGCTTTAATTTTCTAACTGTATCTTTGAACACACCAATAAAAATATAGGGAAAGTTAGATTTAGAATATAGGAATGCTAGGAAATGAATATATATGCTTATTTTGGCCCCTTTCTTTAGAAATTGCACTCCTCGGAGTTGGCTAGAGTGTTGATGGTTAAATGTGTGTGTCTTGCCCTACTAGCTAGCTTGTGAAATTCATATTATGGAAATAAAATTATTGTTGTTTACAACATTCTTTTAGTTCTTATCTAATTTGTACATTTAGATTATAACAGCCAAATTATTAGGTTCGTTAGACCATTTAAATGCCATATATTAAAGGTATAGGGTGAATCTGAAGATATATATCAGAGGCATGTGCATATATGAAGTTAGAGTGTTGTTGCTGCTGCTTTGTTCTTGTTACATTAGCTTAAATAGGATATATAGCTGGTTTTTCAATGGTTAAGTTTTTTTTATATAGTGTAAAAAAATGAACATTGAGACCTTCAAGTTGGTGTCTCATGGTTTAAGAGTTTATTAGAGCTAAATTCTTTTCCAAAAGGTAAGGAGACAAAATCTAGGCTTCTTTTATCTCGAGGTTGAATTATATTCTTAGTTCTTCAAGATAATAGTATAAGGTGACCAAAAGGATAGATGATGTTGTCCTAATCTATATTCCTTACCAGTTAGTAGGTTGTCACTCAATTTGGATCTCTATAAATACACGCTAACTTATATAAATGATTTTTGTTGGTAGTGATTTGAGTCTAGTATGTCTTTTTTTTGGTGTTTAGAGAACCACAAGGGCGGGGGTGAGAATCGATCCCAAGATCTCCTAGAATTCGGAAGGTTGCTCTAACTACTTGAGCTATCCCTCACTCTCATTTGAGTCTAGTACGTGATTGGTGGTATATATAAACTATTTATTGCAGTTTAGACCGTCTATTTATTTAACACTCAAATCAAATACTACGTCGGTTATTCAATCTGCAATAATAATGTTGGTTCTATGAGTATAAAGATTACAAAGTACTAAGAGATCGAATAAGCAATTGGATCGTAGGAATAAAGTGAATTTCTTTATTATGTGTTAAATAATTATCGTGATTATACATTTAGAATGAACCAAATTATTGTTAGGGTTTCTTAATGATCACATTGATGGTACATGACTAGGGAACATATCAAAATATTCTCGTAGATGATTCTATACATCAGCTCCTCAAGATATTGTGATTGGTGATGATACATATAATATGTAATGTAATAGGAGGATGATTATTTAACGTATTTCCTAGAGATAATGTTGCAATCATGCGCATGCCTATGGGATTCTTGCCTAAGTTTGTCTTTGTTTTTGACGATATGTGTATGTAATTAAAGTGTTACATATCCCTGGACTCTGGTTAGACTAAAGCTAAGCTAGGGATTTTTTTTTATATATAATGTAAATGAAATATGTGAGTATATTAATTTAAACAATTAGGTTTCTCTTTATGCTCGTTTTACATCAATTCGAATTTATGGGTCATGTTATTGAGTGTCTTCGGGAACACAATAATAAAAAAAAATTGATAAATCTTAATATAATTTCATAATTTAATTTCTTATCTTATTTGATGATCTGAATCGTTCTTTTAATTTGAAAGTTGCAACCTATATTGAAAAATTAAAGATTCGTTGTAAGTATATATGTATGATTCTAAAGTTGTTTTGAGAGAAAGCATGCATGAATCAAATGCATCTTATATGTTTGAAGTTGGTTACACAACTTATTAACAATCGTTTTATATAACCAAAAGGATTAGGTTTTTATATCTTTATTTCAAAATTTTTGTTAGACAATGTTATTCAAATCTAAGAGAATATATCAGTCAAATAAAGGAGGGCAACCCCCCTCCCAAGAATCCCTAAATGCTATTATACTACCCTATAAAGCATAATAGATAAGAAGAGCTTTTTCAAACCTATTATCTATTTATTAATGATCACATTATTCACATATTTAAGCATAGAGTTTGTAAAATAATTCATAAAGAATATTCAAAATCGCTCCAAAATTACCAATCCATCCAGAAAATCCAATAATCACTACACCACATGGTAAATATTATAGGACCCTTTTTGAAAATCAGTAGTAATTTTTACTCTTTTACCAACTGTGACTTGACATATATTTATACGGTGAAATGTCCAAATTCAAGAAACCAATATTTTGGACCACTTATCTCAAATATGAAATGATGATTAATCAGAAGTACATTATAAACTTTTATTTTAAAAAGGGTTGTAGAATATGTAACTCAATTTTAGCTATGGACCCAATTTACTTTTTCCATTTACTAAAATCACGACAAAGTTTAAGTCTGTTATATTTGCATGCTCAGTAAAAAAAAAGTTGCGATATTCAAAATAAAATGAAACAATTATGTTATTACGATTGCACTCATATGAGAAATGTATGTTATATGTGGATATACGTAGAGGTAGGTACACTTCGGTATCATCAGATATAATCCGATATATTAACGCAACCTTTTTAAATTTATATATGGCACAAAGATTAGGGCAGAGGTATATATTTATAATAGTATAGGAGAGAGTAAAATATGGAACCTAATTCAACATATGGTTTACCCAACTACCGGCCATACTGTTAAAAAAATTTCCTTATATAGAGCTACAAATTTAAGTGATGTTTCCAATAAGATTATAGCTATTGACCTAACTACTCACATAGACCTACAAATTTAAGTGATGTTTCCAATACTGTATGTATATAGCTTAATTTCATATGATGATTAAATTACTGTAACTAGTAGAGCACTTTGGTTTCATTGGCAACCATATATGACTTTTATAATTATTCATTGTGTGAACTGTAAATTAGATTCTAACTAGCTTTTTAGCCTGTGCAAATCACAAATTGAATTCTATGATTGTCTTGGTATCATGAAAAAGCATGAGAAAAAAGGGACAAAAGTTGAGAGAATATATGTATTATTATGTGTATGTTTGTGTGACATGCAATAAAAGACAGATAATTAAATACTTTTATTACTTTTTTTTTTTTATCATCTTACTTGGAATTTTTTTAGAGATAAAAAATCATCATGTTAGGAAGCACATAAAGAAATAAATAGAGTATAAATTCAATATTTACTTATTACTTAAATTTTTTTATCGCACCCCATGTATTATTTCTTTATTAATTAGGGTATGTTCACATTTACTGAACTGGGCTGAACTGAACGGAATTAAACTGGTTAGAACTGAGCTGAATTGAATAGAGCTGAAATGAATATTTTATAAGAGAAGGAAATTAGGAGCTGTACTGAACTGAATTGAACTAAATTGATTATTGGAGTTGAAGTGAACTGAAATTAAGCTGAAATGAATAGACCCTTAAATTAGGGTTTAAGTGTAATATATGTTCGCCCCCGCATTAACTTATACAATTGTCGTCGAAGTCAACTAATTTAGTCCAACACTTTTAAAGGACGGTATCAAAACTTGAGATCAAATTTCTTTTCCGGGTCCAATCCGATCCCCAATAAGAATTTCATTCCATACCTTTACGGCTTAAGGCTCTAATGAGTTGAACCTGGACATAATATGACGGCTGGGAAGTGTACTGTTGCAAGACAGTTAAGTAACTGCAACATTAAACAGGAATTGGATGAGCAATTCTATAGTTGAGATTGACAAGCTAGAATAATAATAAAATAAAGATAAAACTTGTAAGTGTACGTAGTAACAGGAGTTAATGGAAGCAAAGCTAGTAAGGTTGTCGCAATTCTGTCATGCTTTACAAGGACAGACAACCCATCTGCGCCAAACCATTTTTACGCACAAATTACATGCATGCATTTCACTTAATGTCCCTATATATTTTTTCCAATACTATATAATATAATAATTTAATATACATACTCTACTACAATAATAATATTGGTACTCCTATAATATGCTATTGCATGATCATGAAATATGCATATAAACCTAAGCTAGAGTATATATATGTAGGCCATATAACCTAAGTATAATTAGCTAGTCATATGGCCCCATCTTTTTGCCCCTCACTTAGCTAATATAGGAGTATAGGGTATAGGTTATAGGCACTACTCTTGTGAAAAGATGAATTCTAGTAGCTTTAGTTAAGCATATCAACCATTATTATAATTAATTAATTAGTTATTACTGCTTTTTATTTGGTCCAACCTTAATTCTAGATTAGATAGATGGTCATCAATAATAATCATACCAAATAACTCTTTAAAGTGAAATAATTCTGGTAATTGTGCTTAACTTTATTTAGAGCCCTTTTAGGCTGTTTATTTGTGGATCTAATAATTGTTGATTTGAATTTTGCCATTGAAAGTTTCTAGAAGTTGAATTTTGATTTTCTCCCTAATAATGATAAATAAAGCTTGTTTGATTACTTCCTTTGTTTTCAATGAATTATACAATTGTATTAGGAGAACAAAGTAACTTAAAACATCTTAATAAAATTAGATGTAGAAAAAAAAATACTCTAACCACTTGACCTATCGTGGTTTACGAGTACTTTCTTTGGTGCTTAGAGAGCCACAAAGAGCAGGGTGAGAATCGATCTCAGGATCTTCTTAAATCGGGAGGGAAACTCTAAGCACTTGACCTATCCCTCACTCAAAGGAAAAAAAATAAAATAAAATAAACTTTAATTATATGTTACAAAATTAGATAAACAAGTACCTAGATAACTTACCAAATTGTTATAGATATATACTATATAGACAAGTACCATATTACCAAATTGAAATTTTAGATAAACAACCTAAGGTCTAGGGTTGAATCGTATAGCACTAACACACTAACTAACAACTTATTAAAAAAAAAGGAACTAACTACAATGTTTTTTGAAGCATAATTTAATGTATACTTTTTCTAATATTTTTTTTACTATTAATTTCATTTATTCATATATATACTCCTTAAATTTTTATAAACTTTACTCTCTAATTCCCTTCAACTTAAGCTATTAGTACCAATGGAAACATAGCTATCGTATTAGTTTGGCTAGATCGTGATAGCATCATATCCTCGTCCCGTAGTACCAAGAGATTAGAAAGCTATATAACATTACATACTTGAGACAACAAACTTTCATATGTGCATATAACTAGTGACACACATTTTTTGCCCACCCTAGGTTTTTAACTCTTCTCATACTCATTTATGACTCAGCATGTCTTGTAAGTTTATCAGGCAGACTTCCTCCTTCACTATTATATAGAGGTCCCCTTCTCAATCGATCAGTCCTTTGCAATAGCTAGCTAACAGCCTTCTTATGCCATTATGCATATAGCATACTTATTACCTATGTAACGATACACCGTGTTATTCATGCATGCGATCCTGTTTTAGTACGTCGTGAAATTATATATTATCATATCATTAATTAATTATAGTACAGTCGTTTTAACTTTGCATTGGTCCTACCTAAAGATGAAATGATGATGATCCTCGACAACTGCACCTAATTATAAAATGTATAAACGTGTCACTTTGAGTACGTTTTAAAGTAAGTCTTGAAAGTGTTATTAGTATTATTATTTTGTGCACGTATTTCCTATGTCTAAAAGCAAGCAATATACTTGTAATATAGTTAGAGACTTAGAGTAGTAGTTACTATTCATCACTTTATTTATGTTTGGTTGTCTAAGCTCTTATATAATTAAGACTCTACTTGTATAACTTACATATATAGACATATAGTGAAATGTCAACAAGTTAGTACACTTATTGGAGCTGAGCTTGTGTGTAGCAGTGTTATCCCTCTCATTCTCTCTGGCAAAACAAGTACAAAATGTAGTTGTTTTTGTTTGTATACATTTGGCTTGCAAGTTATTCAATATATAAATTTATATTATATGGTGTCGAAGCTAGCTAATTTAGTGCATTTGTATGAGTCCACGTACCAATAATAGTACTTGATCGATGCATGAATGTATTATTCAATGACAACATACTTTCAGGTCCTTAGCTTCTTGGATAAGCGAATTATAAAACCAAATGGATGAAAGTATTATTCAATGACCAAACCTTTACCCTTTGGATCGATGCATGAATTAGGTGTTGCTAATGTTTCTAGACCTAGCTAGTTTGGTTCAATGAAATTGAACTCACATTAGTACGTACTTTCATATAGGGCTTTGTGATGAGCCTCAACTTATGGGTGGTATATAGGCTCCCACGCGGAGAACTAACTAATACACAATAACTCTACTTACTACTTGAAGTTATTTGTCGCATTAATAATGTAATTTGATGAATTAGTTATGTATGTGACGATTGATTTTGGACAACACGAATATATTTATGTGTATACTGTAGTTCATAAATTGGATTGTACTCCGAGTGGTAATTTGTGAGAGATAATTCAACAAGGGAAGTTATTTGTACAATGTATGGACCCATGAATAATTCTATCTCAGGATTTGGTTTAGAGTAATGAATGCACAACATATACCCTTATACTCGAGACACCTTCAATTCATGTACATAACATTTACCTTACATGTGTTACGCATGTATGTACTTTATCTTACATGTTTAACCTTTAGTGTTCATTTGTTAATAGTGATCGATAAGAATTAACTTGGTGCATGCAAAAAAAAAACAAAAAAAAAACTAGCCGCAACTCAAAATTTAAATGGGTTATGATAATTAATTATTTCCATTGGTGCATCGGTGGTGATAAAGTTATTATATAACTCTGTTAATTCTATATCATTGTCCTTTCTGACTTACATATAATGTGTAGAACACGCCGAACAGAGTTGAGTATGTAAATATACATATATGTGTGCTAGGTGATAAATCAATGCAATTATGCAAGCTAATAAGTAAGAAGGCAGTGAGTTGAGAAATTCTAAGGCAAATCGTGTGAATACATTGTTTCATTAACCATGAATACAAGCTGGGTCATCATATTAGGTCAGTGTGTTCAGACTGCTCACCAACTTTCTTACAAGGGATGAATACAGTCATTCATAATCGCACCAATCAGATACTCTTTACATAAACCGTTACATTGCTTTCCATTATTTATTTTTATTGCTGCAAATACTTATCATTTATTGTAATAGGACAGTTAGTATGTTTCCCTAAATGTACTTATTAAGTTGGGACTTTATGATTTTATATAATCACGATATATATTTTTTGTTTGTGATTATTAAATGTTTTATATTTTTTATTTTCATCCTCTTATTTGTCTTATACATTTCATATTTTCTAATCAAATTATACTTCAATTGTTTCATACTAGTATTTCATAAAGCACATTATTTTTCAAGATTTCAAAATCCCTAACATCTCTTTAATTAAAATATACTCCGTAATTTTTTTAAAAAAATAAAAAATAAAGTTAAAAAAACAAAAAAAAAAAAAAAAACTATGTAATTCTTAATTAAAATTTCATTATATCATTTGTAACATTTTCATCAATAATAAATCAATATTGATATCAACTTTTTCATGAAACTCCTCCACTTTGATTTTCCACTATATAATTAAGTATGTGAGATTTAGTTTAGATGTCCCTACTTTAATTTAAACCCTTCATAATCCATTACTTCAACTAAATTTAAAATATTATTAACTCGGCTCAAAAGGCATCAAATTAAACCCTAGTATACATTAAACTATCAATTAAGCATTCAGGACGGCCCATTCTCCCATTTCCTTTCTCTTACTTCATATTTTTCCTTTACACCGTTGTAAAATAAATAAAATTCAATATTATGTGATCAAATGCTACAATGATATTACGACACATAGTAAATCTAATCACGTAATGCAATGGTACGGGTATGCATTGGTTTTGCATCCATTATATTATTCTATCCACAATACTCGTAGTATGTAAAGTAATCAAAACTCTGCGATTATAGTTATCGGCTGTTAGAAACTAACAGTTGTACGAATAACCAAACTAATACTATAAGCCAAAAATAAACTAGTTGGTTAGAAATTACAAAAAAAAAAAATTACCTCATAAATTAACATGAATAACTCCTAAAAGTTAAGGACAGTCCCCACCCTATAAAGGTAGGTGTACTTGGTTATAGGCAGGGGTTTATTTTTTCTGTAGGGTTGGAATTTTTGCATCATGTGTGTTATATGTACATTAGCATTATATATAGGCCTAATTAATGACGGCATTTAATATTAGTGTAAAAGGAAACAAAAATAAAACGGGAAATTACTGAAATGTTGTTTTCAAAGGTGTCCTAAATTTTCCTTCCTGTGGTACTACTATACTACTTGTGTAGGTTAGTGTCACTAAATACAATCCATTCCCATCATCGTGTACTCTCTCTTCGTTTCCGATTAATTGTTACAGTTACACCCTCCTTTTCAGATTCAGTTAATGTGCATTTTTAATCACTAATATTCTGATTATAAATTTGTTAAAACTATGAGTATTGAAAGTTGACATATAGTATGTACATTTGATAAATCTATATTCATTTAACATATTAACATTTGTTTATAAGGGTATGTTCTTTTCAGCTTAATTTTAGTTCAGTTCAGTTTAACTCAATTCAATTCCTATTTTCCTTATCTCATAAAATATTCATTTCAGCTTCAATCAGTTTAGTTCAGCTCGGTGCATTAAATTAGACCAGGCCCTAAGTGTTAGCGATAAAAACAATCAAAAGAAGATTTATGAATAAGAAAAAGTCAACATTTTGCATCTCTATCATAATAGCAGAGAGAGTAAATGTTTTCCTTTAATATTACTTACATTAGTCAAACATTATTGACTTTGATATTTTTTTTGGTTGAAATTTATAACAAAATTAAATAATTAGCGGTAATTATTGAAATAAAACGGATTAAATAAGCTAATATATACTTCCTCCGTTATTATTATTATTATTATTATTATTATTATTATTATTATTATTATTATATCTCAAAAACAAAAGTCATACAACCTACAATAAATTAGTGGGAAGCCGAGATACAATCTGGGCCCCACTCCTCTAGGTATAGCAAAGCCTATCCTAGTAAAAATATGAGCTGCAACACGTGCTCCAATGTCTTGCGTCGTCGAGAACCTCTGAACTCGCTTAAGCAATGCAACAACCTCCTTCTCTAATTCACAAATGACTATTATTTGTAAGATATATGTAAAATGTATCTTTAATGTAAGTAATACGATTAAGAAATGAAGGTGATATTTAAAAAAGCAAAAAGACACGTGTAATTCACTCCATTCCCCTAGAGCTTTATACATTAATACATAATTATTAGTAGGGTTTTTTTTAAAAAAAAAAAAAAATATTTTTGCATTGCATGGACCACGTTGAAAATTTGTTCTCAATTGTAATTGCGCCCATCCTATTCCCGTGAACCCCCCCCCCCCTTCATCCTCACCTCTCTTAAGTTTTGTACATATCGTCCCCCGTAAAGACCACATGTAGTTACCACACTATTTGTCTTGGTTGAATTTGGACTTCACATGAATTTATTATGTTATCGATCTTCATTTATACGCCTCATAACAATTTAATAATCATTTCTTTTTTCATGCTAATTCTATATATCTATACAGTCTAGATCATATAGCTTAGCTTAGTTTAAAGTTTTTGAAAAAAGCAAATATATATATATATATATATATATATATATATATATATATATATATATATATATATATATATATATATATATATATATATATATATATATATTAGTTCTTATTTGATTTTTCTCCCCCTTAAATTTTATAAACGGAAACGAGTAAAGTTTAGAAAAACGCCAAGAAATAACATGATAAGTGTCAACAAGATGAATGGTATAACTTGTACTAGTCAGGTCCAAGCTAAGGAGTAGGCTATCAATTCTTTATAGCTTTCTGGACAGCTAAGCTAGTTGCCTGAGTTGATTCTGATAACATTATACGGTAATTTAAATCCAATTTGAATACATCGAGTGTAAGACAAAATAAAAATTTCTAGGGATCATAAATTTTTTGGATACATACTAGCTATCTTCTAACTAAATATAAATTACATGTTCTATCCCATAGAGTTGGCAAGAGTTGTCCCTAAATTTCATAACCAAGCATAAGTCCTAACTCCTATGTCCTAAGACCCATATGAATTCGAGTAAATATTCAAATATTCTTTCTGTAAATTCTCTAATAGTACATGTTCATATTTTCTCTTCTTACTGTTTCGGGTGAAAACAATGGGACCTCGTCAAAGGTCCGATGAAGTGGAGAAGACTGGATTCGGTCCAAGTGATGTTGGGCCGAAGGTTTCCTGCACAGTAAACACACGTAAACTAGCCTCGAGAGTGTTGCCGAGGAAGGCCCCTCCGATGCTAAAGTCAGTACAGTGTGTAGAAAGAGAATGCTATGCAAGAGAATTAATTGCTTGAGGCTTTGTTTGAATGAATGTACAAATGTAATATTGATGGCTTTTATACCTTTGCATATATGGAGAAGTTGGGCCTTAGCCCAATTGACTTGCCTTGTGGACTGATCTTGACTTTAGCACAATTGGGGAGTTGAACCTTGACCTTGGGCTTTTAATTGGATCATTTAATGACTAGGCCCAATTGGACTAAATTGGACCCAAACAACTTGCCCCCCAGACCCGATTTGGAAGGATGACGGGTCGGGTTTGATTTAATCAGAAAAGGAGGGAAGTGAATGATTTAATTAATCCAAGAAATTTGAATTTAAACCGTAATTAAACCATAATTAATGAGATAACAACAGTTAAGGCGAATAATTGTGGAAGTTGGACGGATAATGGGCGGTTTAATCGCAAGGTCGTGTGTTTAACGGTTACTTAGTGGGGTGTTTAAGAGAAATTGAAACGCGGACTCCCAGTATTCCCATTTCTGGAGATATAATTAGAGGCGCGTCACCTCTCCTCACTTATTCACCAACACAAACCCAGAATTCTCGAGAGAGCCCAAGAACCCGCATCAAAAATTCGCAAATTCCCCGAGCATTAAGCTGAGAAACTGAGACTCATCACTACCAATTTGTAAATCGGCAACTTTCGCTTCAGATTAAGGTAAATTCCTTTGATTTTAATTTATTTTTCTTCGAATTTGAACTCCTTCCCCTTTTTTCGACTTTTTTCTTCGAAATTCATCCATGGCGAGAGGGGTTAGAGGTAGAGCCCGCGCTCCAAGAAGAGCAAGGCCAATTCCCGATCCCAGGAACAGGATTGGGACCTGGAATGGACAAAGAGTAGAGCCTGACCCTGCTGAAGGGATTAGGGCGACTCCCATTTCTTCGGCTCCTCCTCAGAGAACGGAGGGGCCGAGCGCTTCTGGTCAGGACGACGAAGTTCCCGCTATCCTTTGGGACATCCTTCCCGGGTTTTCGGAGTGGGAGGATGCCGAAGTAGCTTCGGCCATGATAAAGAACCGCCCCTACTCATGGTGGGTGGAGAATGCTGAACAGTATCGGTTTGCCGAACAGATTGAGTTGCATTACGGCATCCTTGAAGCTGATGGGTATTGGTGCCGAATGCCCGTGGCATCCGACAGAATCCATCGTCCACCCCCGGGGTATGTGGGGGTGTACACAAGACAACTTCAGTATGGGCTGAGGTTCCCTTTGGACGTATTCGTCCGAGACTTGCTGATCCATTATAATATTTCCCTATGTCAGCTAACTCCCATTAGCATCCGAAGGGTGATGACATACTTATGGGTCTGCAAGTTCTTCAGGTATGCGCCGAACCTGCACTGCTTCAAAAAGCTCCATCGGCTAGTGCCAAATATTCAAAGTGGGCACGAAAGTCATGGTTCTGGGTGGTACCGGATTGAGTCTCGGCCCCAGTACCTAACCATGTGGCCGAACGACTCTTCAGACAAGGACTAGAGAGGTCAATGGATTTGGGTTAGGGCGCCCACGGACCCGGGCCACCCTTGCGTCTTCAGCGCTCCCCGGTATCTTGCTGAGCCTGATCCCGACATGGGAAGTTTAGGTCCCCCCGAAGATGACGGCTCAGATCCGAACCTTAATCAACAGAACATCTTCAGCAAGCTGCCGAACCGGGGGGGCAGCGGCCGAATGCAGCATATCCCGGAGACTTGGCTCCCCGATACGCATTATGTCTTCCAAGAGAACATGCTAGCAGCTGTCGGCCTCAGCCGAAAGTTTAGGGATGGTAAGCTTCTTCGGCTGGGGCCGAGGCCTTTTAATTATCTCTTTTTTCCTCCGTTTTCACTTCGCTCTTTTATGCTGTGCCGACCTAACTGAACTGACCTTTTCCCTCTTCTTTTTCAGAGCGGGACGAGACCAACGTCGGCATTAACTACGCTCGTCTTGGCGTCAACCGAGAACGAGTTGTAACTGATCGGGCCCCCTCTATCACTGAACCGAGGCATAGGGAAGTTCATCTAGACTCTTCCCATTTCCAAATTGAGGCTATTGCTCTGTATCAGAGGCAGAAGCCTTGGTGGAAGAAGAGAGATCCCTGGTTTCAGCTGCTAGACGAAGAAGCTTAAGCTGCTCGTACGGTCGAAGAGGTTGCACGGGTTATTGAAGCGTGTGAAGGAGGAGAAGGGTCCTCCAGGGCTGCTGAAGAAGAAGCTGCAGCTAGGGCAGCTGAAGAAGACGAGGCTTTGCTGAAGACCTTGGTGAGCTTTTAGACTTAGTTTTGTCTGTGTTTTGTTTTTTTTTTTTTTACTCACAATCTCCCTCCCCCTGTCTTTTACAGTCCGAAGAGAGTAACAGACATAGAGAAGGGAAAGCCCCTGTTCGTCCCGAAGACCAGGAACAAGAAGAGTCTTCAGACTCAGACATGGACGAGCAGCCGCTTCAGAAAAGGCGACGAAGAATGGCCATCATCGGCCCGCATGACTTTCAGCGGAGGCCGATGACCATCGGCGTCGAGATAAGGGAACTCGAGGAAGGCAATGGATCGCCGAGGGTTCCCCGACCGCCACCTCAATCACCTCCAAAGACCCCTCCGCCACCTACCGAGATGGAGGTGGATCAAAAAACTCCCGAACCTAAGGGAGGGGTCCAAGAGGAAGTTCAAGAGAGTGCTGCTGAGCACAGAAATGAGGATGCTGTGATGCCCAGTGCTGAGGGTTTCACGGCAGACATTGCAAGAGAGGTTGAGGCCTTCGTCCTCACACCTGAAGAAGAAGAAGTCATAATAACTGACTCTTCTGAGAAGAAGGGGGATGCCGAGCCATCCAAGATTAAAGAAGCTCCATCGTCATCCTTCCCTTCCTTCCAGACGCTGCAGTCTGGGGAAATGGGTTTCTCGGCCCCTCGAATTTCAATCCCAGATCACATCTGGGACCTCATATGGGGTCAGAATCGAGAAGATGCTGCAGCCTACTTCGGCGATTTTGCTGGCATGTCCGAAGTAGATAAGGAAAGAATCTGGTCGCTAAAGGCCACTGCTGGGATGGGCGAATCCAGCAGGTCAGTTCCAGACCCAGCCAGGTCTAACCAACTGCTGATGATGCAGGTGATTTTCCCTGCCTTTATCTCTTTTTCAATTCAGTTTCAGTTATTATTATTATTATTTTTTTTTACTTGTGCTCCTGTTTTCAGTTCGTGCACAATCAGACTCTCACTATAGAGCTGATAGATACCCTACAAGATAGGGTAGACGCTGCCGAGCACGACAAAAAGGTAGCTGAGGAGGAGTTAAAGCTTGCTAAGCTGAAGCAAGCAGCAGCTGAAGAGAAGCAGCAGAAGGGTGAAGAATATGAGAAAAGAGCTGCTGAAGCCCTTAGAACCTTCTGCGATGCTATGGAGAAGGAAGTTTTTCCCCCACTGATGGAAGGGGAAAAATTCCTCCAAGAGCACATGGGAGTGGACATCTCCAAGTTCAAGGCTACCCTTGAGAGCCGAATCCAGGAAGGAGCTGCTGCACAAGCTGAAGTGCAGCAAAAGCTGGAAGCTCTTGAAGCCAGTAGAATGGCCGCTGAAGAGATGCTCCAAGCCCGGAATGTCCAACTCTCAGAGGCTGTTAATGCTGCTGAAGCTCGGAGATCTAAGCTCCAAGAAGTTGAGGATCAGCTGATGGTCAAAAAGGAAGAAGTGACCCAGGCTCAGACAGAGGCTTCCCAAGTTCAGCAGGAGCTGAATGAGCTAAAAGGTTCCTCCTCCAAGCTCGCCGATGAGCTGAAGAAATCCAAGGAAGACTTGGAGGAGACAAAGAAGAAGTTGGCTGATGCCGAGGCTCTACTCAAAGTCCGTGTCTATACCCAAGAAGAGTATGAAATGGGTTTCAGAAACAGGTTCAGATTGTGCCGAAGAGTCTGCCTACATGCTGAGCCGAAGTTGGACTGGTCCAAATGTGCTGAATGGGTCCAGGATCCCGAAGACCCTCATATGAAATATGCAACTCCAATCGAAGCTGAAATCCTTAAGGCGGAGGAAGCCGAAGAAGAAGCTCAGGAGGCTGAACAGAGGGAAAGGGAGGCTCGGCAGAGTGCAAAGCCTGCTTCTTCTGCTGCTGGGGCTGAGGCCACCATGGGGCCCCACAATGCTAGTCAGTCTGATCCTCGGGCTGAAGCATAGGAACTTGGGCAGTCGTCTTCAGAATCTTGCGGTTCATCATGTGCTCAACTTTAGACTTGCCGCTTTCTGAATTTTTGCCTTGTTTGTTTTTTGCTTCAGCTTGCCTTGTCGTACAAACAGTTTATTTTTTGCTTCTGTACGTATTTCGGCAGTTGTTATTTTCCGCTTGTGGGCGGCTGCCGATATGGTTTTTAATTTATTTGAACTTGTAGCTCAATTTATTTGAATGCTTTACTGTTTCTTTAATTCTGCTGAACATAAACTTGCACTGGTAGTGCCTCTTGTCCCCCCAGAAATTGAAGTATGACTTCAGCTGAATAAACAATTTCTCTACTTCTTAAAAATGGGTATCCGAAACACGGGGCCAACTGAAGGCAATGCTTCGGATAATGGCTTTTTGGGATACAAGGCTCAGTTAAGGCAATATCCCAGAATTGTCCATGGACTCATGCCTTTGGAGAACAAGTCTTACTAAAGTTTGACTTCAGCTGAAAGACCAGTATTCTTTAAAAAGACAAGTTTTGTCAGCAATCTGAAACCCAGTTACCCGAAGGGGAAGGTTTCAGACGAGGCTGAATAAACAATTTTCAATAGTTGGTGTTATCCTTAATTTTCTGGCTATCTTTAAAAAAATGGATATCCGAAACACAGGGCCAGCTGAAGGCACTGTTTTGGATAATGGCTTTCTGGAATACAAGGCTCAATTAAGGCAATATTCCAGAATTGTCCATGGACTCATGCCTTTGGAGAACAAGTCTTACTAAAGTTTGACTTCAGCTGAAAGACCAGTGTTCTTTAAAAAGACGAGTTTTGTCAGCAATCTGAAACCCAGTTACCCGAAGGCGAAGGTTTCAGACGAGGCTGAATAAAAAACCCTTAAAGAGTAGATAGAACCAAGAAAACTTTGAAAGAATAAAAAGTCGCAAATATTTATATAAATGGTGGCTCCAAGGCCTTTCATTAATTCAAAATGTACTTACAAAGATTGTTCTGCCCCAAAGGGTTTACACATGATATTTTTTCAAGTATCCCTTCCGGACCGTGTCCTCTATTTGGTCCTTCAGTTGGATACACTCCTCAGTGTTATGTCCCAGAGATTCGTGGAACTCGCACCACTAATTTTTATTTTTTCGCTGATACCACTCTGGGAGTGGTCTCGGCTTTCGGTAACTCTGCTCCTCCTTCGTCACTCTGTAAATTTTGGCGCGTGGAAGAGAGAGCGGGGTATAGGACTCGTATCTGCCTGTGTATGAGGCAGACTTTTCCATCTTTGGGTCGTTGGCCGAAGATTGTTCCGAGGCCTTGGCCTTTCCCTTTGTCCTCTGGCCTTGGCCTTCAGACAAGGGTATTTGTTTTTGCTTCCCTCCCCCAGATTGAGGTTGGGTTTTTGCTTTGTTCCACTTTTCGGCTCGGATGAATTTATCCGAGGCGCTCAGAGCTTCCTCCAAGGTCTGCGGGGTATGCATGACCATGAAGTCTAGGAAATTCCCGGGCTGAAGGCCATTCTGCATTGCAAAAACGGCTAGCCCCTGGTCCAGCTGAGAGACGCTGGATGACTCGTTACTGAAACGGGTCAGATAGTCTCGGAGGCTTTCGGTTTCCCCCTGTTGCAGACCCATGAGTTCTGCAGTAGTCTTCTCTCGGCGGTTTGCCGTGGAAAACTTGCTCCTGAATTTGGAGGACAGATCATCCCACCCTGTTATAGAGCCTTGCTTTACTCCCTTGGAGATCCATGCTTGCGCGACCCCCTTGAGAGTGGTTGGGAAATATTTGCACCAAGTCGCCTCGGATCTGGGGAAAAGGTGCATATGAGCCTCATACGAGGCAACGTGGTCCTTCGGATCTGAAGTCCCATCATATGTGATGTGCGACGGTATTTTAACCGTGGGCACGTGCTCTTCTAGTATCCATTGCTCGAATGGGGAACTGGCGGGTAGCATAACGGCTTTGCCCTTGTTCCTGGCCGAAGGGACCGCGCTCCGCCCTCTTAGAAAGGTAGGAGTGGTTTTCGTCCCTGGCTGGGAAGTCTGGGCCTCGGCTGCAGGGAACGAGAGGCGACTGTGCACGCTCGGTTCCTTGCCGCCGAGTCGGTCGAGAACACTTCTTGGCGAGCAGATTCTGGCCGAGAAGCTGAGCTGCTGCTCTTATGCGTTTCCTGTCGGGAGGTCGAGGATCCTCTGAAGAATTGAGGGTTCTTTTTCCTCTCTTTTTTAGTTTTCCAGGTATCCTCTTCCCACTCTTCCAATTCCCGAAAGGAAGGAAGTTTCCCACCATCATGGTCTAGCTTCCTCCGCTGATGCCAGGTATGCGGAGGAGTTCGATCGCAAGGTGGCGGCATATTTTGTGCCCTCATTGCCTCCATAAGCACTGCCAGCGCTCTTGCCACCTCCTCCGAGCTGGGCCCCGTCAAAGGGGTCCTCGGCTGAGTATGGGAATGAGAGCGGACGGTCGATGGTTGGCTTTGGGGCACTGAATGTGTCCTATGATCGGACTGACCCCTGCTAGACCGAGAGTGACTCGGCCTATGATGAGAGTTATGAATTACGGGAGAAAGGGAATCCTCCCTGTATGATCCTCCCCCCGAGCTGGCACCCTTGGGAGAGTTCTGGTCCGGTGAGGGTGATGGTGTAGGGGTTTTAGGCTTTTCGCCTGCTCCTTGACGGAGGCTTTTGCTCTTGCGGTTCTTAGCCATTGCTACTAAGATAATTGCAAGATGATCTTGGTTAGAAACTTGGCTTAAAGATTTTTGAAAGTTACTCCCCACAGACGGCGCCAAATTGTTTCGGGTGAAAACAATGGGACCTCGTCAAAGGTCCGATGAAGTGGAGAAGACTGGATTCGGTCCAAGTGATGTTGGGCCGAAGGTTTCCTGCACAGTAAACACACGTAAACTAGCCTCGAGAGTGTTGCCGAGGAAGGCCCCTCCGATGCTAAAGTCAGTACAGTGTGTAGAAAGAGAATGCTATGCAAGAGAATTAATTGCTTGAGGCTTTGTTTGAATGAATGTACAAATGTAATATTGATGGCTTTTATACCTTTGCATATATGGAGAAGTTGGGCCTTAGCCCAATTGACTTGCCTTGTGGACTGATCTTGACTTTAGCACAATTGGAGAGTTGAACCTTGACCTTGGGCTTTTAATTGGATCATTTAATGACTAGGCCCAATTGGACTAAATTGGACCCAAACACTTACTATGTGGTAAATTATACTATTATATTTTTTATATACTTGTATTCAAACTAGCTTAGCTTTCACTCATTAAGGGGAATGAAGTCGATCACTTGTATTTATGGAGTAATTTATTTTTGATCATGTTTTCCTCTATAACCTATTTAATTCTTGCAATTCATTCGATTTCCCCTTAATATAAATAAGAATATTTCAATTTCTTTTTATATAAAAAAAATTTATTACTGAAAAGCAAAATGATTTGCATTGCGTTTTATATTTTCGTGTTGCATATAATTTTTATAGAATACTGTTTAATTCCGAGCATATATTAGTCGTTATAATCATTCACATTGCTTGTCAGATAATGTAAAACTCCTTGATTAGAGTGATTTTTATTGATCAATATTTATAGGGTTACAATGAGAAACCTAATCATATTAGGTAATTATAAGATATGTACAGATATCAAAGATAATCTTATACAAAATATATCCTAAACCTAGCATGAGAATATTCTATGGATACTCTCTATCACACCCCTGCAGTCAGAGCAGGAGAAAATCGGATGCTCAGACTGGATCTGAATCACGCATCGAACGGTAAGGATAGTATAGTAACCCATGATCAAAAGAGAAGTAGTAGACGTGTGCTGGTGGTGACGATGAGAAGCAACAACCACGACCTACGTATAGTAGAGATATGCGCTTTTAGGCCGAAGGAGAAGAGTCACGCATATACTTGGGCCAAGTTGCAGATCCAGAGAAGAATAAGTTAAGGGATCAAACCATCATCGGGGAGAAGACACTACACTACTACGTGAAATCCCAGTTGAAAAAAAAAACAAATAAAATTGCGCAAGAAAAGATTAAATCCCATCGCTTGAAATTAATCAATTCTCAAAAGAGAAACCAGATAACAAGAATTAATACTCCACAAAGATTCCAAGTGCTGCAACAATAAAAGGAGCTAACTTGATAGTAAAAGAGATGTGCAAAAGTTGACCTTATTGTGATATACCACCACCAAAACAAAATCTATGTGATTATGTGTAAAACAAAACCAATGAGGCAATGTAAGAAACATTGTTGGTCATGGGGAGGTGGAAATAGAGTGCGACACATGGAGTAGGTTGGCAGATGTGGTTACTGCCAGTAGTGGGAGGCGGTAGTGTATGCGATTGCCAACAACGATGGAGGAGGCTTTCGCGATTGCTACTGTTGGTAGGAGGCGCAAGGTTACATAAAGATTCTAAAAAAAACTTTGAGAAAAGAAAAAAAATCTATATGTGTGTTTGCGGAAGCATAAAAAACTTTGTATATCCCGCCGGTGGGTTTAATTTTCTAACCCACCGGCAGGGTGAGAATTTTTGTATATGATCCCAAGATCTAACCTAAGCTGTGATACCATGTCAGATAATGTAAAACTCCTTGATTAGAGTGATTTCCATTGATCAATATTTATAGGGTTACAATGAGAAACCTAATCATATTAGGTAAATATAAGATATGTACAGATATCAAAGATAATCTTATACAAAATATATCCTAAACCTAGCATAAGAATATCCTATGGATATTCTCTATCATAAGAGTATATAACATATTCCTAGGCCTCAACCATCAGCTTAAGCTTTTGGTTGAGATGGCCCACTAACATGGTATCAGAGCCAACGTGACATAGAGGTCACGGGTTCGAATCTCATCTACCCCTCCTTTAAAGTGGAATTAATTCGCGCCAGGTATGAGAGGGCTTGTGCTGCATCCACATTTCAAGCCTAAAGGGCCTTTCATGTGAGGGTGATAGAGTATATAACATATTCCTGGGCCTCAACCATCAGCTTAAGCTTTTGGTTGAGATGGTCCACTAACATTGCTCACAAATTTGCAAGCTCACAAATGTTATTATCGTTAACTATAGCACAAATTAAGTTGAAAAAAATGTACGATTTATTTGGCAATACAACTTGAAGAGAACGAGAAAACACTTCCTTTTCTAGCTAGATTTTACACTCCCCCTCCTAAAATAGCAAAGAAAGTACATTTTAATGATGATTATGAGTGTGATTAATCACTGATTAGTTCTTAAATTTGATGGTGATTGACGGCCCATTTGTCTCGAATAGAATTGACGACTTGTTTGTAAAGCAACAACTAGCAAATTTAAGCCATGCTTATCACTTTGGGGACCGAAAGCTAGCTATCTATCTTAATAATTAATTATATATGTAAAATAAAGGGAAAAATCCAAACAAAAAATAATGTAATAGAACTATCAATTACGTAATTCCTCCGTTTTTGAATTTCTTCTCAATTTTTGTTTCTAATTTTTCCTTGTTAAATTCTTCTCACTTTTCCTTATTCAATTTTTTGTCAAAGAGATATACTACCTAGTGTATGTATTTCGATTCTTTACCTTAATTTTTGAGGGTATCTTTGTTATTACACTATATATAACTTTTGCTGTGAAATTTAAAGCAATCACATGTATCAAATTACAATAATTAATTCACTTTGTATATACCTTAGTACGTGACTACATATTAAGGGTCTGTTCTGTTTAGCTTAATTTCAGTTCAGTTGAGTTCAGTCCAATTCAGTTTCAATCAATTTAGTTCATTTCAGTTCCTAATTTCCTTATCTTATAAACAATTCATTTCAGCTCAGTTCAGTTCAGTTCAGTTATTTTGAGTAAATCGGAACAGGCCTTAAGTGGGGAAAAATTCGTGGAATGGGATGAGTGCTGGACCACATTAAAAAAAAAAGGCAATACCAAAACGGATCGAATAGTAAACAATTGAGGTTGTATCTTGTATCAGTTATATAGTCAAACAATCCAGGTTTGAGAAGAAATTTGTAGAAAACTTCACCATAGCAAGGAATTGGAAATTAGGTTTTAATGCAATAGTACAAAAATTTCAAAAGCAAGGAAGAAGATAATGAACAGTGTACTACAATGTCACATTATAGCAATTAGGTATACCACATTTCTACTGTATACCCATGCATTAAGAGAAATGAACAGTGACCCTTCAGAGAAGAAAAAAAAAACCTCACTTTTATTATTTGTGTACTTGATTTATAGTAATATGTTGCTAGCTAGCAACACAATGCAATAATTTCAAATAATTTGGGGATACTCAGTTATCGATTTATAATATATTTTGGAAAGATAGTTGGGCTCTTATTCTCTAAGTTCGAATTTTATGACAAAAGAAATTTAGCACGAGCTTAATTTTTGAATCGTGAACATATAAGGTATATACGTATATACTATATACCCTTCACATGTAACTCGCTCTCTAATCAAATCCTACCTTGCATCATGACTTCATGAGACAGTTGAGGTTTGAATTATGTATGAAAAAACAATCGTTAAAGAGTAGGTGTGTAAATATTAAGTGTTCCACATCGAAAGATGACTTTACAATCCAAGTATAGTAGGTTAATTGTTATGAAAATATTGTGTGGATATCCATTATTCTCTTTGTATGTTTCCAGAATATTCTAGATCTAGGGTTTATTCTTATCTGAGCAGACCCTACTTATAATATTCTATGTATATATATACCCCGATCATATGGAATAATATGAACATATATATTCTCTATCAATCTCTCTTATATTTCTCTTTATTTTACAACACGTTATCAGCACCAAAGCTCTAATCAATATATAAATTTTATTGTTGATTTTTTAGGTTAATGATTAATTCGTTGTATACTGAATGTGCTAAATTATACTCATTATTATATTATCTTGTTGTGTCACATCTTGGGAAGAAATTAGAAGGAGATTAATGTTGATCATGGGTTTTGATCTTCTAATAATGAAATCACACGTTTCAAGAATGTCATATCATTCTCAATCCTCATTAATTAATTTGGGACTGGTACAAGGAGTCTCACTGTTAATAATTTGGTTACAAAGAGCTACTCGTATTATTTTTCGATTGCATTGGTTTGTTTATCTTGAATCATCTTTCTCATCTATCCATAATATAATAGATTAGCCTTAATCAAGGGCTATACTTTATTTTCTTTCCATTGACGTTTTCATGAGTTACAGGCTAGCAGATGACGTTGATAACATGAAGTTGACGATAAGGCTGGTTTTTATACTGGGAAAGGTTTTGATATCAGGAAAGTTCATTCTCTCTCAACTATCCTGTTATTGTTAATTTTAAACCTTTACATAATATGTTTATATTGTTTCCCAAATTTTCGTATTTTTATTATTCCTGGAGTTCAATGAGCAATTTGGGAATAGTTGAATTTGATGCCGAATAACTAATTAGTAGTTTTGTTTTGACTATGAGTTTTATTTAGTTTGAATCTAAAAGGGTATTTAGAATTATTATTGGGGTAAATTTTATGAACGTATGGTTTTCATGAAATTGTATTACATATATTTGCTAGATTTTGGTATTACTTTTCCTATCCGTAAATGAGTTTGGTTATTTCTCTATGCTTGATAGCAAATATGAGTGGTTTGATTTAGCAATTATTTACCCATATAATTTGTTTGTGAAATGTCTAATGCTTTGAATGTTTGTAAATTGTATGAAGTAAGCCTAAGGTACATGTGAAACTATTTATAATTTATGTATTGAATTATGTTTTTATATTTCAAGTATGATATGAAACATGTGGTTTTCCACTAACGTGGACGTGTTAATTTTGGTTGCTTATGTGCTTGTTTCTGATTTCTAATTAAGCTTTATCAGCCAATATTACTCCTTTATATATAAAAAAATCAAAACATATTAAATCTTGAAATTTTCATCAATACAAATTATTATATAAAAAAAATCAAAACATATTAAGCTTTATCAGGCAATATATTGATATAATTTGTTAGATAATATGAAACTCCTTAGGTTGGAGTTGATTCCATTGATCTCAATATATAGGGTTACAAGTATGAGTCCTAATCTCGTTAGGAAATCTCAAAAGATAATTACAATATATTTACAAAATATATCCAACGATAACAGGATATCTAGAATATTAATCCTATATTCTATCACACCCCCGCAGTCGTAGCGAGATTAGAATGGACGCTAAGACTGGATTTGAAATCCAGAAAGAGTTGTCGAGGTAGGCCTTTCGTGAAAATGTCTGCAAACTGATACCGAGAAGGAACGTGTAAGACCCGTACATGCCCCAACGCCACCTTTTCTCGAACGAAATGAATGTCCATTTCGACGTGCTTAGTGTGTTGGTGCTGTACGGGGTTATGAGATAAATAAATTGCACTGACATTATTACAATAAACAATAGTAGCCTGCCGGAGAGGAAAATGTAGCTCTAAAAGAAGATTGCGGAGCCAACAAGCCTCGGAAACAACATTTGCGACGCCTCGATATTCTGCCTCTGCACTTGATTTAGAAAGAGTATGCTGACGTTTCGACGACCAAGAAATAATATTATCACCCAAAAAACAACAATATCCGGAAGTGGAGTGCCGAGTGTCGGGACACCCGCCCCAATCTGCGTCAGTATAAGTAATCAAGTGTTTAGGAGCTGAAGGATATAAATGTAACCCATAATCAATGGTACCCTGAATGTATCGCAGAATACGTTTCAATGCATCATAGTGAGCCTCTCTGGGATCATGCATGAATAAACAAACCTGCTGAACTGCATAAGCGATATCAGGGCGAGTAAAGGTGAGGTACTGTAATGCACCTGCAAGACTACGATAGAGTGTTGGATTTTGAAACTTAGGTCCTGCCTCTGCACTGAGTTTAGATTGAGTATCCACTGGAGTCTGCGCAGGTTTACAGCTGCTCATACCGGCACACTCTAGAATTTCTAGTGCATATTTTTGCTGCGACAGAAACAAGTATGAAGGAGTACGAGTAACAACAATACCCAGAAAAAAATTTAAAGGACATAAGTCAGTCATTGGAAATCCTTTCCGTAAGTGAGTAATAATACTCTCACGTAATTTATCTGAAGATGTTACCAACACAATATCGTCAACATATAACAGTAAATATGCCATATCATTCCCATGCCGGAAAATAAATAGAGAATTGTCCATTTTAGCAATGACAAACCCCATCTGCAAAAGATAGTTAGCAAAACGCTGTACCAAGCTCGCGAAGCTTGTTTTAGACCATACAGAGCCTTGCGAAGCCTGCAAACATAGCCCGGAAATCTCTTGTCAACAAACTCAGGGGGTTGATGCATATAAACACACTCATTTAGATCACCATGTAAAAAGCATTTTTTACATCAAGTTGGTGAATAGACCACTTTCGAGCCATAGCCAAACTCAACACTATTCGAATAGTAGCCGATTTAACAACCGGACTGAACGTTTCATCACAGTCAACACCTTCAACCTGAGACCTACCATCACAAACTAAACGAGCTTTGTGTCGTTCAAGATCACCATTAGCATTTAATTTATGACGAAACAACCACATGCAATTAACGATGTTCACCCCCGTAGGTCTAGGAACCAAATCCCATGTCCCCGTTTCAATTAAAGCACTATATTCATCATGCATCGCAGCATTCCAATTTGGGTCAAAAAGAGCTTGATTGTGATTTTTCGGAAGTGGGAACAAATGGTGGCAGATAAGCCGTATTTGGGATTTGGCTTGACAATGCCATGTTTAGCTCGGGTTTGCATTTATGGAGATAAAGGTGGTGGTCGAGTGGGTGTGATTGGCGTGTGCCCTCGAAGAGGTGGTGGTGTGTAAGTAGGTTGGCTATGTGGTGAAGATGTGGTGTGTTGAGGTTGGATAGGAGGGTTAGAGGCTGGGCTGTGCAGCTGGGTAGGCCCAGTAAGGGAAGGGGGGGTGTTCGGCCTGTGCGGAGGTGCTGGCTGGCCCGCTGGGAATCCAGCGTGAGCTGGGTCAGTGATTGGCAAAGGCTGGACCTCTGCTCGGCTCGTTGGATTTCCAGCGCCTGCTAGGCCGAAACTTGGGTGAGGTGATGTTGTGGGCTGGGCCAAACCGTGGTCTGGTGTGTTTGCAGACATAGAAGAAAAATGAATGGGATTGAGTTGGTGCAGTAAAGGGGATGGATTATCACACTGTAAAAAATCATAATCATAAGATTGGTGATTAGCAAGATTTTTAAAGGGGTAGACGTGTTCATCAAACACAACATGTATAGAAATAATTATTTTACGAGTTGTGAGATCTAAGCACCTATATCCTCTATGCTCTGCCGGGTAACCTAGGAAAACACAAGGTGTAGAGCGGGGTGCTAATTTATGTGGAGCGGTAGCAGTTAACAGAATATCTAGAATATTAATCCTATATTCTATCATAATTGATCCGACAATATAGTTGATTCAATCGATTCAGGTATATTTTTATTAAAGCGTGAAGTAGTAGGTTTTCATATTTTTACCTTCTCATTCAATTATAGTATTATGTACCTCTTGAAGTTTGATTATTGGAATAAATGTAAATTGAATACAATGTGCGGACCTGAAGTTCCTTATATTTATAAATAGTATTCACACTAGCTTGAACATATAAATGGCTCAAAACCCTTAAGAATAATACAAAGAAATGTGCATGATCTGTAAAGCTAAAGCATATTGCTTAGATATTAACTAAATACTAACGTGATTCTATAAACACAATGTCATGTTTACTTATGTTTCCAAAGATTAATTTTAATTTGGCTAGTATAGTTGAGTGGATCGAATAAGGTATGTTTTGATTAAAGCTCGAACTGATTATGTCATGTCTTATTTTTACCTTCTCTTTCTGAAAAATGTAGATGGATTGGTATATATTCTCGTACATATGGACTTGAAGTTCCTTAATTAATTAAATATATAGCAAAAAGTGTGTTATGAGTTCAAGTAATTAAACATGACATTGTGAGAAACTATACATAATCAACGTTTTGTTATGCCCATAAATATAAGAGGTTTTGTTTTTTTAAGATGAATGTAATTGGGCATGAGGAACATGATAAGTGTTCTAAAAGGAACATGTTACTTGATACATGATATTGCCAAAAGAATTTATGGCTTAAAAGTTGCAAGGATTTTAAAGGTTGTTGGATTGATTCATTCCATACCCCCATATGCAAGGATTAGGGCGAGATTGTATGTAACCCTTGCATATAAATAATAAAATATATTGATGGTCAGATTGATACATACAATAACTTAAATATCAACGATTTATTTAATAGAAGTGACCACATGTTCATTAAATATTTTGAAATGATACCATCCTGAAGATGGATATAAACAAATGGCATTTATCATATACTAGTTGTAAATGCTCTAATTTAAAATTGATGTCCTAAGAGTACAACATCAGTTGTTGATGAACCTATAGCATGCCCGAAGCGTGATAAATCAATAGGTTCTAAAGATATAAATCAATAGGTTCTAAAGATAATTAAGTATCTTTGAAAAGGAAAGGAGTCACTATTGACAATGACAAATTCGAGGAAGTGGTAAATATCATTACATTTCTAGAAGAAATCACTTTTAATAAAGTTCATATGTTTCATGATTATATATAAAAAAAACTCCATAAGAGTATGAAATATCCAACAAGATCAACATGTATCAAGTTTACAGTTTAAGTAGAGTATGAGTAATTATTGGATAAAATATTAATTGATTTTCTTGCCAATTGTATAAAGAAACACATGTTGGTGTTCTAATATCACATCACATTCATGGGCATGCATATAGTAAGTTTAATAAAGTGATCACTAGTGTTGAAAACTGACCAGAGTTCAAATTTAGAGAAGTGATTGGATGTGATGATTAAATTAGGTCATCCGGGTTTAATAATTACCCGTTATGGAAACCTGAAGTTTCATTTGATAATGTGCTGACGCTTTCTCAATGTTAAATATATAAAATGAATTGAATGGCAAGACGTAATATTGAGATTGAGTTATATTTGGATTGTGAGTTATAATAATTTGTATTGATAAAAATTTCAAGATTTAATATGTTTTGCTTTTTTTTTTATATATATATAAAAGAGTAATGGCTGATAAAGGAGTAATGGCTGACCAGAAGTTCACCAAAATAACTTATATATTATTGTCAACTATCAAGTGATCAGAAGGTCACCAAATACACTATTTAAGTCTTTAACGATCCAGAAGATCATCACCTACTAGAATTACGAGCAAGTGATTTATGCTTGTATAAAAATTCTTTTGATTGGGGCTATTATATGTCAGCACATATTAAATTGGAGAAGAAAGAAAAATGTACAACTGCACAACATATGTCTCCCCATTGACATTGATCTCCAAAAGAGAAAATATTATTGAAAAATTAACGTTAATAATATCATGTGTTGCCATATTATTATGACAGAATATTTAATTTAATAATAAAATCATCAATTTCTATTATTCACGCCCTCCAAAGAAGGCATAAGTATAATGGTTAAGGAAACTTTAAACAGAGATTTCAAATGAAATGTGGACAAATACATGTATTATTGTTATAGGTTTGGTGGTATATGAAGACTCACTTGTTTGAGTAAAAATTTGAAGATTTGGAAGACTCGAAATTAAAATCAAGGAATGATATTATTCTGCGTCATGTGTGAAGACACTCAAATATATTGGATTCATTGCATTAGAAGACCTGAAGCTATACATTCATCAGGGGGAGAAATTACGCGCTGCACTCTTTTTCCTTTAACCATGGTTTTTGTCCCATATTGGGTTTTCCTGGTAAGGTTTTTAACGAGGCGGCATTTCGAGCGTATTACAAAGAATGTTGTACTCTTTTTCCTTCATTAGGTTTTTATCCCACAGGATTTTTCCTAATAAGGTTTTAACGAGGCACAATCTTCGATAATGGACATCATATCCAAGGGGGAGTGTTATGAAAATATTGTGTGGATATCCATTATTCTCTTTGTATGTTTCCAGAATATTCTAGATCTAGGGTTTATTCTTATCTAAGAAGACCCTACTTATAATATTCTATGTATATATATACCCCGATCATATGGAATAATATGAACAGATATATTCTCTATCAATCTCTCTTATATTTCTCTTTATTTTACAACATTAATTACTTTTTTTTTTTTGACAAGAATTACTTTTTCTATTCTCGATTGGGTTTATGATGGAACTAATGTAGGAGCTAAAAATAATCGACAAATAGTGGACTATAGCTTGGGCCTAAATTTCTAAAATGTACTTCACATGAGTTTAAGAATAAATGGGCTTCATCACAATGAACGTGCACTATTGGGCTCGAATTACTTGGGCTTACTGGACCCTCATCTCAGAACTGAGCTTAATATGACACATTATGGAGTACCATTTTAAAAAGTATACTCGTACTTAAACTCACTTGCTTTAGGAAGTATATACGGGTTTGGCAACACGCCAACACCCATCTCAAAATCATATGACAATGAAAGAAGTAACCCCTTATCGTTATAAAGTAGACACAACTTTTTCGTTTCTTTAATATGGGATATACATCCAAATACTCATCTTCACTTTTATAATCTTTCAATGTGGAACAACACTTTCACTCACATAGTCACATGTGACTTTGCTCATGGATTTAACATCACTCATGTCATATTAAAAATTATTGCTTAGTTCTACTTTTTTTAGTTTTTTATAATCAAAATAGTAAATAATAGAAATTACGTAAAATGGCGCACTGACTCTACTAGTTCTCACTTACAAAGTTTAAAGATCAAAGATGCAAAATATATATAGCTAATAAACTGTTTTTACCAATAGAATGAATTACCTTTTTTACTTCTGTTGACCTCGATTAGTTTTGGTGATGACAAGCAAACTCGATTTAATAAAAGTGTATTAAGTGTGCAGGTTATTTAGGCAGGTTCTTATTAAGAACAAAGTTCCGGGGTTGGAATTAAGAGAAGTCCTTAATCTACATATGGCATACACAACAATTTGAAGTGAAGAAGGCAAAGAAGGTTTTATGCTTGGATGTTCTATTTGGCAAGATAGAGTTATCAAAGGTCCAATTGGAATATCATAAGAGCAACGAGTATTACATGAAGACTAAAAAGTATGAGTTATTATTTTTAGGCTTTATGTAAGTGTTTGATATTTTATGATTGGTTGGAACACAAGGAATACGAGAGTTAATTGGAATAAAAAGTGAAACGATCAATCAGTTTTATAAAATTGGTTTTTATCTTATTTTTGGTTTTTGTTAAAATTATAAAAAGATATTTCTTTATTATATTTTTTAACAAAATAAATATCTTCTGTAAAAAGATTTTAACTGATTCCTTAAATTACTCTCCAAGGAAAAGATTTATTCAAACCTCATCCCACGTTCTATATTGAACGACTTTCCTGACTTCTCTACATTGCTCGAGTTAGTTCCTAAAGTTTAGGAACACCACCTTAAGTAGTGGAGAATGTGGGGAAGGTGGTTGGGTTGATGAAACGATATAAAAAAGGAGTTGAGTTTCAGTTTTAAGGTAATCCTGACAATCGTACAACATTTGATAAAAAAAATATATATTTGTCAGTGAGAGTATCCCTATGTTCCAACTATTGTAAGATATCTAAACACGTAGAGTTCAAATTACTGAGTTGTAATTTGGGAAAGGGTTGAGTGATCCTTGTAAAGACTTAGAGTTAAGTCTTGAGTGTAGGCTTCGGAGCAGAAGCTAGAGTGAGCATTTGGGGTTGGCTTAGGTTCTAATTGGAACTTAAGTTTTGTCGAGTTCCTTATAGGTTGTAACGGAGTAGTTGCCCTATTTAGTGAAGTCGTGTTCGAAAATCCCAAGTGGTCGTGGTTTTCTCCTTGTTGGGCACAAGGAGTTTCCACGTAAAAATCTCTTTGCATCTCTTTATTTTGTTCTACGTTTTTAATTTCCACAAAATTTGGGAACACTAGTTCCTACACAATTCACCCCCCCCTCTTGTGTGTTGCATCTAATTTAACAAGTGGTATTAGAGCGGGTTACTCAAAGAAAGCAGGTAACCCTGTTGAGTTGTGTGATCCAAACAAAATGAACACACACGAGAAACTTGAAGAAGGTTACTCTACTCAGAGACCTCCAATTTTCAACGGCAAATTCTTTTCCTATTGGAAGAACCGCATGGAAATCTTTATCAAAGCAGAAAACTATCAAGTGTGGCGAGTTATTGAAGTGGGTGACTTTGAGGTAACAACTACCAATGAAAAAAACGAGGTAATCCCTAAACCAATGTCCGAGTATGATAAAGATGATTTTGATAAAATGGAGGTTAATGCTAGAGCTGTAAATTTGCTCCACTGTGGTCTTGGACCTCATGAACATAATAGAGTCATGGGGTGCAAGAACGCAAAGCAAATTTGGGATTTGTTACAAGTCACATACGAAGGAACAAACGAAGTTAAGCGTTCTAAAATAGATCTTTTGATGTCTAAATATGAACGATTTGAAATGAATGCAAAAGAATCTATTCAAGAAATGTTTACTCGTTTTACTAACATAACTAATGAGTTAGTCTCTCTTGGAAGAACTATACCAATTGATGAACAGGTACGAAAGATGTTAAGGAGCCTTAGATCAAGTAACACAGATAGTTCCAAAAACCGTGGACTTGTGCTTAGGGTTGAGGAACAAGAAGATTCAGAACCTGATGAAGAAGAAGTTTCCATGGTGGTTAGAAAGTTTAGGAGATTCTATAAAAATCTTAAAACTGGAAACCAAAAAGGTAAAATCCAAGCAAGAGAATATCCAATTCTAAACCTGATTCCGGATGCTTCAAGTGTAGAAGTTCGGAACACCTCATTCGTGAGTGTCCTCTCTGGGAAACTGATCAAGGAAAAACCAAAGGAAAGGAGCAGACAAAAGAAAGATACAAACCAACCTTTGGAAAACCTGACTATCGCAAGGCAATGATTGCAGCTTGGGGTAGTGACTCAGAATTAGAAGATGATGAAGAGCCACAAAATGAAGAGATGGCCAATCTGTGTCTAATGGCCAAAATCAAAGAAAAGAAAAATGTTCCATCAAATGAGTTATGTTCCAAAACCCTTCGTGTTTTATCTAAGGAAAAATTAATTGAATTGTTGTTAAAAACATTGGATGATTTTAAAAAGCTTAGCATAGTAAAGGAACAAAGTGATAAAGCTCTCAAAATTAGTAAAGACCGCATCACCTATCTGAACAGTACTAGATCAGACGTTCAAAGTAGGTTCTTTGATCTTTTGGATCAGAACACTGTGCTAAAAGAGTCTTTTGAACGTACTAAGCATGAGAATATTACTCTTAAGGTAGAACTTGCTCTATATAAACTGTTTAATGTTAGTCTAGATTCTGCTAGTTCTATTGAGACATATGCGTATTTTCAATGTTGATTTTGAGAAACTGAATAATGATCTTGTTACCGTTAAGGAACAAAAGGAAAAACTTGAAAAGGAACTTGCTTTAGCTAATGCTAGCAAGAAGGAAGTTCCTAAGATTACTCCTAAATATATCCTTGATGCCCAAGTTCGAAAAAGAGAAGGATTAGGTTTTTCCAAGCAGAGCCCTAAGAAGAATAAATATGTAAATTTACCTAGTAACAAGCTCTGCTCCTTTTGTGGTAATATAGGACATTTGAAAGATGCTTGTTCCAAAAGGAATAAGAAAATTCTCAAAAATGAAAATACTATTAAATTGATGTGGGTTAAGAAAACTAGTGGTGATGAAAAGGAACTCGAGGAAACCCGAGTTCCTGAAACTAACAATTAGTTTTCTTACAGGTCGCAGTGAGGGGGAACAACACTTGGTACCTCGACAGTGGGTGTTCGAAACATATGACAGGAGACAAATCTAAATTTCTCTCACTAGAGACCTATAATGGAGGAACGGTGACTTTTGGAGACAACAAGAAAGGCGAGATAGTCGCAATTGGAAAAGTAGGAAAGTCAAGTTCCCATGCAATTGACAATGTATTTTTAGTCGATGGCCTCAAGCACAACTTATTAAGCATCTCACAATTTTGTGATAAAGGCAACTTTGTAAGTTTCACTTCTAACTCCTATAGAATTTTTAACAATGACAGTGAGGAGGTTATTTTGGAAGGAATTTGTAAAGGGAACACATATATTGTGGATCTCAACACAATTCCTAGGAACAACCTAACTTATCTCAGTGTCATTGAAGATGACTCACTTCTATGGCATAGACGCCTTGGACATGCTAGTATTCCTCTCATCGATAAGCTTATAACACAAGAGCTTGTTGCGGGGCTTCCCTTAATAAAGTTTCTAAGTGGAAAAGTTTGCAATGCATGTGTGAGAGGGAAACAAGTAAGATCCTCATTTAAAAGTAAGAAAATGGTAAGTTCCACTAAAACTTTGGAACTCATTCACATGGACTTATGTGGTCCAATGAGGGTACAGAGTAGAAGTGGTAAAAGATATGTACTGGTAATAGTTGATGACTTTTCTCGTCTTACATGGGTAATATTTCTTTCTATCAAAGATGAGACTTTTGATGAATTTACTGCTTTTGCTAAAAGAATTCAAAAGACAAGTGGTTATCAACTAATAAGTATGCGTTCTGACCATGGCACTGAGTTTGAAAACTCGAGATTTGATGAGTTTTGCAGGGAACACGGAATAGATCATAATTTCTCGGCTCCAAGAACTCCACAGCAGAATGGAGTCGTAGAAAGGAAAAATAGTTCCTTGGAAGATATGGCTAGAACCATGCTTATTGCTAGCAATCTTCCTAGGAACTTTTGGGCCGAGGCAGTAAATACTGCATGTTATATCATCAATAGAGTCATGATCCGACCAATAACTAACAGAACACCCTATGAGTTATTCAAGGATAGAAAACCAAATATATCTCATTTCAGATCTTTTGGTTGCAAGTGTTTCGTGCACAACAATGGTAAGAGAAATATAGGGAAATTCGATGAAAGGATTGATGAAGCTGTACTCCTTGACTATGCAAGGAATAGCAAAGCTTACAGAGTCTATAATAAAAGGACAATGTGTGTTGAGGAGTCTGTACATATTATTTTTGATGAAACTGACTATTTATCTAGTGTACAGGAACATGAGCTTGAACAGGAACAAGGAGACTTCTAAATTGGTTTGATCCGTTCCACTGACCAGGATGAAGAAGAAGTCACTTTACCAATAAAGCAGAAGGTCAAAATTGTAGCAGAACCGCAACATGAGCTAGAAAAAACACCTGTTCTAGAAGACAATGGAACACATGATGAAGATTTGGAACAAGTTGTGGATGAAGTAGCAACAGAAGCTGCAAAAACAAATGTTGAAGGATCCAATCGAGTAACTTTGCAAAATTTCCAACCCAAACCTTGGAAACACCAAAGATCACATCCAATTGATAAAATCATAAGTGACCTTAGCAAAGGAACCCAAACAAGATCCCAACTCCAAAATTTTTGTGCCTTTTATGCCTACTTATCTACTATAGAACCAAAAAATCATACCGAAGCCTTAGGTGATGCAGATTGGATCAATGCCATGCAAGAAGAGCTAAATGAATTTGAAAGGAACAAGGTATGGCACCTTGAACCTAAACCGAAGAACCATAAAGTCATTGGACTAAAGTGGGTATTTCGAAACAAATTAGATGATCATGGAAACATTACAAGAAATAAGGCTCGATTGGTTGTCAAAGGCTACAACCAACAAGAAGGTATTGATTTTGAGGAGACTTTTGCTCCCGTTGCTAGATTAGAAGCTATTCGAATTTTAATTGCTTTTGCTGCTTTCATGGGTTTTAAATTATATCAAATGGACGTTAAATGTGCTTTTTAAAATTTCTATCTTCAAGAAAAAGTCTATGTGGAACAACCCCCGGGTTTTGAAAATCCAAACTTTCCTAATCAGGTCATTAAGCTTGACAAAGCTCTATACGGGCTAAAGCAAGCACCTAGGGCATGGTACGAAAGACTTTCAAAGTTTCTTTTACAAAATGATTTTAAAAGAGGAAATGTTGATAAAACTTTATTTTTGAAATCAAAAGGAACTCATCTTTTAGTTGTACAAATTTACATTTAGTATTTAAAAACACAAACCAACACAAGTTGAAGTGCCGCATGTTTTCCTTCCCTATGACCCTTTTACATTTTTTTTTCTTGAGTATAATTAATGTTTTTATTTTTCTTTATAATTTTCATAGGATTTCTTCAGCTTCCCCCTTTATTTCTTACTCCATAAAAACTATTTTTTATATTATGTACGGAGTAACTTCCAATTTAATTTAACAAATTGAGTTTCTTAACTTTCTCTTCTTATCCCTCCATCTTTCAATTCGATTAAATCACATTCATTTAATTATTTGACCCTTTATCTTCCCCCGATCTATCTCCTTATATAACTACAATTTTACAAAAAAAAAAAAATTTAAATTGAGATTGCAAAGAAGGAAGAATTGATTTTGACACGAAAAATGAAGAAAAACCCATGCGTGATTTGTGAAGTTTTAAGTTTAATTTAATAGTAACTTATGCACAGCCCGTGCGTAGAACGAGCCCAAAAGCTAGTTATATTTGGTGCAACTAACCAGTCTTTGTGTAAATATTTTGCTGAGCTAATGAGTGGTGAATTTGAAATGAGTATGATGGGGGAACTAAATTTTTTCCTCGGACTACAAATCAAGCAAACTGACAAAGGAATAATGATTCACCAACAAAAGTACATCAAGGAGTTATTAAAGAAGTATGAGCTCAACAATTCAAAGACAAATCACACTCCAATGGGAACGTCTACACGTCTAGATGAAGATCCCAAAGGAAAAAGTGTAAATCAAACCAAGTACCGTGGGATGATTGGCTCATTATTATATCTAACGACAAGTAGACCGGATATTTCTTTTAGTGTGGGTCTATCTGCTAGGTTCCAATCAAATCCCAAGGAATCTCATATGACTGTTGTAAAAAGGATTCTGAGGTACCTAAATGGAACAGACGATCTATGTCTATTCTATCCTAAGAGTGATACGTTCAACTTAAGAGGATATGCAGATGCAGACTATGCTGGAGACTTGGTAAACCGCAAGAGTACATCAGGTATGGTTCAATTTCTTGGTCCATGTTTGGTTTCTTGGGGTTCCAAGAAACAAAATACTGTTGCTTTATCCACTGCAGAAGCAGAATATGTAGCTGCGGCCTCCTGCTGCTCCCAAATACTTTGGATAAAACAACAGTTAAGAGATTTTGGTATTATTCTAGAATGTGTTCCTATTTATTGTGATAATACTAGTGCTATTTTCATCTCTAAAGATCCGGTACATCATTCTAGAGTAAAGCATATTCAAATTCGTCATCACTTTTTAAAGGACAACGTTGAAAAAGGTTTTATTAAATTAGATTTCTGCCCAACTGATAATCAAATTGCAGATATTTTGACTAAACCTTTAAGCAGGGAGAAGCATGAAAAGATGAGATTGGAACTTGGTATGATAAAAATTCACTGAATTGCACGCAAATCTCCTAATCAGGTACAACTCAAATAACTAGTATGTGTCATGAAAAATCCAGCATAAAAATATTGTGCAAAAGCATATTTAGAGTTGTATCCGGTAAATAATCATCATACAAGATGAGTACTTGTTAATTGCTATGTGTGCAAATTGATCGTATAAATTAGAAAAATAAGCTTATTTCGATGCACAACATCTAGCAAAATTGTTTAGTGTTCCTAATGTTGGTTATTGTGACTATTTTAAGCACAAACATACTGTGCAAATTGGTGATATTACTCATGAACAAATAGTGAAGTATGTTGGGGGTAGTACTTGTGATTCTACTATGACAGTGGTGTCTCAAAATAATTTCTCATCACCTTTGGTGAAATTATTATTTAGCATTGTTAGAAAGGGAGTAATTCCTCATCCACAAAAGAGATATGAGGCGGGTTTGCTAGATTGTGCTCTAATTTATTGTTTAGGCAACAATTTGCACATTAATTTTCCATCGATTATGATCCAACATCTTCATCATTGTATACCTAAGTATACTGTCGGTTATGGTCCTTTGCTCACCACTTTGTTTGAAAGTTTCGGTGCGGATTTGAGTGTGTTTGATTCACTTGGTATGAAAGCTAAGACCATTCTTCAATATAACTCTTTAACTGCTCTTGGCTTGACTGTGGTGGATGGAAAAACTTGTTATATTCCACCTGAGGTTGGACAAAAGAAAAAAGAGGGGGAAAGGGAAAGTGAGAGAAAAGAGAGTTCATCCAAAACAAAAAGGTAGAAGCAAGTTGTTATTAAACCAAAACAAACTGGTGTGATAAGGAGAAGGAGCATGAGGGTGGCTAGCCTGCCTAAATCTATAAAACCTCCCACCTTTGTTGAGGTAAATGATGAGGGCAGTGAGAAAAGTGAGGCTAGTGACAAAAGTGAAGAGAGTGAGGGCAGTGAGAGTGACCCAGAAAAACTTGAGCCTATGGTTGAGCAGGATAAACCAAAACAGGGTGTTTCGGGTGAAAACAATGGGACCTTGTCGAAGGTCCGATGAAGTGGAGAAGACTAGATTCGATCCAAGTAATGTTGGGCCGAAGGTTTCCTGCACAGTAAACACACGTAAACTAGCCTCGGGGGTGTTTCCGAGGAAGGCCCCTCCGATGCTAAAGTCAGTACAGTGTGTAGAAAGAGAACACTATGCAAGAGAATTAATTGCTTGAGGCTTTGCTTGAATGAATGTACAAATGTAATATTGATGGCTTTTATACCTCTGCATACATGGAGAAGTTGGGCCTTAGCCCAATTGGCTTGCCTTGAGGACTGATCTTTGACTTTAACACAATTGGAGAGATGAACCTTGACCTTGGGCTTTTAATTGGATCATTTAATGCCTAGGCCCAATTGGACTAAATTGGACCCAAACAACTTGCCCCCCAGACCCGATTTGGAAGGATGACGGGTCGGGTTTGATTTAATCAGAAAAGGAGGGAAGTGAATGATTTAATTAATCCAAAAATTTGAATTTAAACCGTAATTAAACCGTAATTAATGAGATAACAACAGTTAAGGCGGATAATTGTGGAAGTTGGACGGATAATGGGCAGTTTAATCGCAAGGTCGTGTGTTTAACGGTTACTTAGTGGGGTATTTAAGAGAAATTGAAACGCGGACTCCCCGTATTCCCATTTCTGGAGATATAATTAGAGGCGCGTCATCTCTCCTCACTTATTCACCAACACAAACCCAGAATTCTCGAGAGAACCCAAGAACCCGCATCAAAACTTCGCAAATTCCCCGAGCATTAAGCTTAGAAACTGAGACTCGCCACTACCAATTCGTAAATCGGCAACTTTCGCTTCAGATTAAGGTAAATTCCTTTGATTTTAGTTTATTTTTCTTCGAATTTGAACTCCTTCCCTTTTTTTCGACTTTTTTCTTCCAAATTATCAATGGCGAGAGGAGTTAGGGGTAGAGCCCGTGCTCCAAGAAGAGCAAGGCCAATTCCCGATCCCAGGAACAGGATTGGGACCTGGAATGGACAAAGAGTAGAGTCTGACCCTGCTGAAGGGATTAGGGCGACTCCAATTTCCTCGGCTCCTCCTCAGAGAACGGAGGGGCCGAGCGCTTCTGGGCGGGACGATGAAGTTTCCGCTGTCCTTTGGGATATCCTTCCCGGGTTTTCAGAGTGGGAGGATGCCGAAGTAGCTTCGGCCATGATAAAGAACCGCCCCTACTCATGGTGGGTGGAGAATGCCGAACAGTATCGGTTTGCCGAACAAATTGAGTTGCATTACGGCATCCTTGAAGCTGATGGGTATTGGTGCCGAATGCCCGTGGCATCCGATAAAATCCATCGTCCACCCCCGGGGTATGTGGGGGTGTACACAAGACAACTTCAGTATGGGCTGAGGTTCCCTTTGGACGTATTCGTCCGAGACTTGCTGATCCATTACAATATTTCCCTATGTCAGCTAACTCCTATTAGCATCCGAAGGGTGATGACATACTTATGGGTCTGCAAGTTCTTCAGGTATGTGCCGAACCTGCACTGCTTCAAAAAGCTTCATCGGCTAGTGCCAAATATTCAAAGTGGGCACGGAAGTCATGGTTCTGGGTGGTACCGGATTGAGTCTCGGCCCCAGTACCTAACCATGTGGCCGAACGACTCTACAGACAAGGACTGGAGAGGTCAATGGATTTGGGTTAGGGCACCCACGGACCCGGGCCACCCTTGCGTCTTCAGCGCTCCCCGGTACATTGCTGAGCCTGATCCCGACATGGGAAGTTTAGGTCCCCCCGCAGATAACGGCCCAGATCCAAACCTTAATCAATAGAATATCTTCGGCAAGCTGCCGAACCGGGGGGGCAGCGGCCGAATGCAGCATATCCCGGAGACTTGGCTCCCCGATACGCATTATGTTTTCCAAGAGAACATGCTAGCAGCTGTCGGCCTCAGCCGAAAGTTTAAGGATGGTAAGCTTCTTCGGCTGGGGCCGAGGCCTTTTAATTATCTCTTTTTCTCCTCTCACTTCGCTTTTTTATGTTGTGCCAACCTAACTGAACTGACCTTTCCCCTTTTCTTTTTCAGAGCGGGACGAGACCAACGTCGGCATTAACTACGCTCGTCTTGGCGTCAACCGAGAACGAGTTGTAACTGATCGGGCCCCCTCTATCACTGAACCGCGGCATAGAGAAGTTCATCTAGACTTTTCCCACTTCCAAATTGAGGCTGTTGCTCTGTATCAGAGGCAGAAGCCTTGGTGGAAGAAGAGAGATCCCTGGTTTCAGCTGCTGGACGAAGAAGCTGAAGCTGCCCGTACGGCCGAAGAGGTTGCACGGGTTATTGAAGCTTGTGAAGGAGGAGAAGGATCCTCCAGGGCTGCTGAAGAAGAAGCTGCAGCTAGGGCAGCTGAAGAAGACGAGGCTTTGCTGAAGACCTCGGTGAGCTTTCACACTTAATTTTATCTGTTTCTGTTTGTTGTTTTGTTGTTTTTTTTTTATTATTTACTCACATTCTTCCTCCCCCCCTGTATTTTACAGTCTGAAGAGAGTAATAGACACAGAGAAGGGAAAGCCCCTGTTCGTCCCGAAGACCAGATACAAGAAGAGTCCTCAGACTCAGACATGGACGAGGAGCCGCTTCAGAAAAGTCGTCGAAGAATGGCCATCATCGGCCCCCATGACTTTCAGCGGAGGCCGATGACCATCGGCGTCGAAATAAGGGAACCCGAGGAAGGCAATGGATCGCCGAGGGTTCCCCGGCCACCACCTCAATCACCTCCAAAGACCCCTCCGCCACCTCCCGAGATGGAGGTGGATCAGAAAACTCCCGAACCTAAGGGAGGGGTCCAAGAAGAAGTTCAAGAGAGTGCTGCTGAGCAAAAGAATGAGGATGCCGTGATGCCCAGTGCTGAGGGTTTCACGACAGACATTGCAAGAGAGGTTGAGGCCTTCGTCCTCACCCATGAAGAAGAAGAGGTCATAATAATTGACTCTTCTGAGAAGGAGGATGCTGAGCCATCCAAAGTTAAAGAAGCTCCATCGTCATCCTTTCCTTCCTTCCAGACTCTGCAATCTGGAGAAATGGGTTTCTCGGCCCCCCGAATTCCAATCCCAGATCACATCTGGGACCTCATATGGGGTCAGAACCGAGAAGGTGATGCAGCCTACTTCGGCGATTTTGCTGGCATGTCCGAAGTAGATAGGGCAAGAATCTGGTCGCTGAAGGCCACTGCTACGATGGGCGAATCCAGCAGATCAGTTCCTGACCCAGCCAGGTCTAACCAACTGCTGATGATGCAGGTGATTTTCCTTGCCTTTATCTCCTTTAAAATTCAGCTCTTTACGTAAAAATTATTATTATTTTTTATTTTAACTTGCGCTCCTGTTTTCAGTTCGTGCACAATCAGACTCTCACTGTAGAGCTGATAGATACCCTACAAGATAGGGTAGACGCTGCCGAGCACGACAAAAAGGTAGCTGAAGAGGAGTTAAAGCTTGCTAAGCTGAAGCAAGCAGCAGCTGAAGAGAAGCAGAAGAAGGGTGAAGAATATGAGAAAAAAGCTGCTGAAGCCCTCAAAACCTTCTGCGATGTTATAGAGAAGGAAGTTTTACCCCCACTGATGGAAGGGGAAAAATTCCTCCAAGAGCACATGGGAGTGGACATCTCCAAATTCAAGGCTACCATTGAGAGCTGAATCCAGGAAGAAGCTGCTGCACAAGCTGAAGTGCAGCAACAGCTAGAAGCTCTTGAAGCCAGCAGAATGGCTGCTGAAGAGATGCTCCAAGCCAGGGATGTCCAACTCTCAGAGGCTGCTGCTGCTGCTGAAGCTCAGAGAGCTAAGCTCCAAGAAGCTGAGGATCAGCTGATGGCCAAAAAGGAAGAAGTGGCCCAGGCTTAGACAGAGGCTTCCCAAGTTCAGCAGGAGCTAAATGAGCTGAAAGGTTCCTCCTCCAAGCTCGCCGATGAGTTGAAGAAATCCAAGGAAGACTTGGAGGAGACAAAGAAGAAGTTCGCTGATGCTGAGGCTCTACTCAAAGTCCGTGTCTATACCCAGGAAGAATATGAAATGGGTTTCAGAAACGGGTTCAGAGTGTGCCAAAGAGTCTGCCTTCATGCTGAGCCGAAGTTGGACTGGTCCAAATGTGCTGAATGGGTCCAGGATCCCGAAGACCCTCATATGAAGTATGCAACTCCAGTCGAAGCTGAAATCCTTAAGGCTGAGGAAGCCGAAGAAGAAGCTGAGAGAATGGAGTTGGAGGCTGAACAGAGAGAAAGGGAGGCTCGGCAGAGTGCAAAGCCTGCTTCTTCTGCTGCTGGGGCTGAGACCACCATGGGGCCCAACAATGCTGACCAGTCTGATCCTCGGGCTGAAGCATAGGAACTCGGGCAGTCGTCTTCAGAATCTTGCGGTTCATCATGCGCTCAACTTTAGACTTGCCGCTTTCTGAATTTTTGCCTTGTTTGTTTTTTGCTTCAGCTTGCCTTGTCGTACAAAACAATTTATTTTTTTGCTTCTGTACGTATTTCGGCAGCTGTTATTTTCCGCTTGTGGGCGGCTGTCGATATAGTTTCTTAACTTATTTGAACTTGTAGCTCAATTTCTGAGCATAAATTATTAATTTGATGTTCTTTTCTTCAGCTGCTTTGTTTTTGAGTGCTTAACTGTTTCTTCAATTCTGCTGAACATAAACTTGCACTGGTAGTGCTTCTTGCCCCCCCCCCCAGAAATTGAAGTACGGCTTCAGCTGAATAAACAATTTCTTTATTTCTAAAAAATGGGTATTCGAAACACAGGGCCAACTGAAGGCAATGCTTCGTATAATGGCTTTCTGGGATACAAGGCTCAGTTAAGGCAATATCCCAGAATTGTCCATGGACTCATGCCTTTGGAGAACAGATCTTCCTGAAGCTTGACTTCAGCTGAAAGACTAGAGTTCTTTAAAAAGACGAGTTTGCCAGCAATCAGAAACCCAGTTACCCGAAGGCGAAGGTTTCAGACGAGGCTGAATAAACAATTTCCAACAGTTGCTGTTATCCTTGATTTTCTGTCTATCATTGAAAAATGGATATCCAAAACACAGGGCCAACTGAAGGCAATGTTTCGGATAATGGCTTTCTGGGATACAAGGCTCAGTTAAGGCAATATCCCAGAATTGTCCATGGACTCATGTCTTTGGAGAACAAGTCTTACTGAAGCTTGACTTCAGCTGAAAGACTAGGGTTCTTTAAAAAGACGAGTTTTGTCAGCAATCTGAAACCCAGTTACCCGAAGGCGAAGGTTTCAGACGAGGCTGAATAAAAAACCCTTAAAGAGTAGATAGAACCGAGAAAACTTTGAAAGGGGTAAAAAGTTGCGAATATTTATATAAATGGCGGCTCCAAGGCCTTTCATTAATTCAAAATTTACTTACAAAGATTGTTCTGCCCCGAAGGGTTTACACATGATATTTTTTCAGTACATCAGCGTTCCAGTGATTTTTCAACTCAGTTCCATCCAACTGCCGAAGTCGGTATGTCCCTGGCTGAAGCTCATCACAGATTTCATAAGGCCCTTCCCATGCAGCTGAGAGTTTCCCATGGATTCGGCCTTTCTGAACTGCAGCAGCATTCCGAAGGACAAGGTCTCCAATTTTAAGAGGCCTTGCATGGACCCTTCGGTTATAAAATTTGCTGATTCTCTGCTTATAAGCGGCCATTCTGTCTCGGGCTGAGTCTCTTACTTCGTCGAGGAAATCGAGAGATTCCCTCATCAGTCGCTCATTCTCAGCCGAGAAGTGGTGCACTCGTAGGCTCTCAGAGCCAATTTCCACTGGAAGAACGGCTTCGGCACCATACACCAGTTCAAAAGGTGAATAGCCCGTTGCCTCTTTTTCATTTGTCCGAAGGGACCAAAGGGTTCCAGGGAGCTCCTCCAGCCACTTGGACTTTTGATCTTCCACCCTCTTCTTGAGGGCATTTAGGATCTGTTTATTTGCAGCTTCGGCTTGTCCGTTACTTTGCGGGTGACATACCGCTGAATATGCCAGTTTGATGCCGAACTGATCTGTATACCGCTTTAGTGGTAAGTTATCAAATTGCCTCCCATGATCGAAGACAAATACTCTCGGGATGCCAAAACGAGTGATGATATTACGCCAGATAAATTTTCTGACAGTTTGCTCTGTAATGTTCGAGGCTGCTTCGGCCTCGATCCATTTATTGAAGTAGTCAACACCAACTATCAACCATTTTTTCTGGTACACAGCCTCTGGAAATGGTCCTAGTATATCCAGTCCCCATTGGGCAAACGGGAGTGGATTAAGGATCGGCTGAAGATCCCTTGCTGGCTGGTGGATAACTGGAGCGTATTTTTGACATTTTTTTGCATTTACGAACCAGCTCCTTAGCATCTGCGATCATGGTGGGCCAGTAATATCCAGCCCTCAATGCCTTGTGGGCTAAGGTCCTTCCCCCAATGTGGTTCCCACATATGCCGAGGTGAATCTCCCGTAGGATATAATCTGCATCTATTGGTCCCACGCATTTCAGCAATGGGGCTGAGAAGGACTTTTTCAGAAGTTCCCCCCTGAAGACAATGAACCTTGAGCTGGTTCTCTTCATCTTGGAGGCCAAAGCTTTATCTTCGGGAGTTTCTCCCCGAAGCTTGAAAGCTAGGATGGGGTCCATCCAACTAGGCTCTGGGTCAGCGCAGCACACTTCAGGTGCTTCGTCGACACTTCTCTCTCGACGCACTTCTACATATACAGATCTGTTTAGCTCGGTAAGAGTTGAACTCGCAAGTTTGGAGAGTGCATCGGCTTGAGTATTCTGACCCCTTGGGATCAGCTGAACCTCAAAAGTTTTCAGCTCTGCAATGACTGAGTTGGTCTTGGCAAGATAAGCTATCATGGAGGGCTCTTTGGCCTCGTAGCTGCCGCTAATCTGATATGCAACTAGCTGAGAGTCTGTTTTCAGGCAGACATGATCGGCTTCCAGGGAGATGTACAATTCTAGGCCGGCGATTGCTGCCTCATATTCGGCTTCGTTGTTTGAGGCCTTAAAAGAAAATTTTAGTGCATACTCGAAGGATTTGCCTTCGGGAGAAGTTATCACTACTCCTGCCCCTGAACCGTTTTCGGTGGAAGATCCATCCGTAAACACGGTCCAGACTTTCTTTTCATTGTCTAGCGCTTCTTGGTATGAGCATTCGGCCAAGAAATTCGCTAGAGCTTGAGCCTTAATGGTAGCCCTCGGACGGTAGCTGATGCTGAATTCGGTGAGCTCAAAAGCCCACTTGGCTAGCCTACCAGATTTTTCAACCTTGCCGAGAACTTTTTCCAACGGCTGATCAGTTAAGACCACTATCTGATGGCAATCAAAATAGGGCCTCGGCTTCCGAGCAGCTACTACTACCGCGAAAGCGACTTTCTCGAGTAGAGGGTAGCGAGTCTCGGCATCCGTCAGTATATGACTGACAAAGTAGATCGGTTGCTGACTTTTACTTTCTTCCTTCAGCAGTACTGCACTGATGGTGGCTGGGCTAACGGCCACATACAGGTACAAAGTTTCTCCTTCTGCTGGGCTAGCCAGCGTTGGGAGTTGAGCCAGATGCTCCCGAAGCTGTTTAAAGGCGTCTTTTTTCTCTTCCTCCCAAACGAGCTCTTTTGTTTTCGGGAGTTTCAGGGCTTTGAAGAAAGGTAACCCCTTATCCGAAGCTCTGGAAATGAACCTCGAGAGGGCTGCCATTCTTCCGGTGAGCCGCTGAACATCCCGCTTTGTTTTCGGCTCAGGAAGGTCGAGCGCTGCTTTGACTTTGGAGGGATTGGCATCAATCCCCCTTTTGCTGACTATGAACCCAAGGAATTTCCCTGACTTCACGCCGAAGACACACTTCTTCGGATTCAGCTTCATTTGATGCTTTCTTAAGGTGGCGAAAGTTTCAGCCAGGTCCTTAACATGGTCCTCAAGTTTTTTGCTTTTGATGATCGAATCGTCGACATAGACTTCCATGTTTCGGCCCTTTTGATTGGCAAAAACTTGATCCACCAGCCTTTGATAGGTTGCCCCCGCATTTTTCAATCCGAAGGGCATCATTTTGTAATTGTACACCCCAGCGTTCGTGACGAATGCTGTCTTTGCTCGATCGTCGGGGTGCATGAAGATCTGATGATACCCCGAGAATGCGTCCATGAAACTAAGCAAGGCATGGCCACTTGTCGAATCGACTAGCTGATCGATCCTCGGCAAGGGATAGAAATCCTTCGGACAAGCCTTATTTAGGTCCGTGAAGTCAACGCACATCCTCCAGGTACCATTGGCCTTCTGAACCATCACCACATTTGCCATCCATTCTGGATATTGGCAAGGCTCGATGAAGCCTGCCTCCAGCAATTTTTTGACCTCGGTTGCGATGTCTCGGTTCTTATTAGCGGAGTAATTCCGCTTCTTTTGCTTAATTGGTCGACACGTTGGGTCAACATTAAGCTTATGGGAGATGAGGTCTGGACTTATCCCGGGCATATCAGCTGCCGAGAAAGCAAACACATCTCTGTTGTCCCGAAGGAGCTGAATAAGTTCACAACGGGTGTTCGGATCAAGGTCCATCCCGATTGTTACACATTTCTAAACGTCTCCTTCGACCAACTCAACTGTTTCAGTCTGTTGGTCCATGTCCATTGCTGATGGACTGGACTCTTCAGAATCTGGCCTGCTGCCTATGTCAGCAGGTGTCCCAGTCTTTTTGTTCTTCGGCTGGCTCTCTGAGTCTTGCTATTCAGCTGAAAAGCTAGCATTTTCCCTTTCGGGCCCTTTACCTCTGGGTACAGATCCTTAGGCCGAAGCACTTAGGCCTTTCGGCTTTTTTGTGCTTGGCTCTCTTTCTTTTTTCTTTCTCCTCCTCATCCTTGTCGTCATCTGGGCGACTACTGGATGGCTTGAGGTAGTTGCACCTTCGGGCGTCCTTTTGGTTGCCCTGTATCCTTTCGGGGAAGCCAGCGTCTGAGACGTAAATCATCAGCTGATGATAAGTTGAGACGACCCCTTGGATCTCATGAATTATGGGTCTCCCCAAAATCACGTTGTACACTGAAGGAGCGTCAATGACCAAAAATTCAATCATGACGTTCCTGGCTGCCTCATCGCAGCCGATGGTGATAGGAAGTGTCACCTTCCCATCTGGATAAGTTGAAGCCCCGTTGAACCCGGATACCGGGTAGGGTACCGGCGTAAGGTGCTTGGGCTTCAGCTTGATTTGATTGTAGGCCTTTCGGAACAGAATGTTTGCTCCGCTGCCACCGTCAACAAGGACCTTACTGACGTCGTGGTTGGCCACCGTGGCGATGATCACCAACGGATCCTCGTGAGGGAACGTTATCCCCCGGCAGTCGGCGGCTGTGAACGTCATGTTCGGCACCGGCGATTGGGGAGACTGAATGTCAGCGTTGTTCACCTGGTGAGTCAAAGCCCTAAGGTGTCGCTTGTGCTCCCTCCGAGAGCATATTCCTCCCGAGATAACATTGATCGGAGGGAATTTCCCCTCCGGCTTTTTACTGTTCTTCCGGGGGAAGTCGAGGTCTTGCCGAGAGTCCTTTGCTGACTTCTCGGACTCTTTTTTCTCGCGGTGATCCGCGATTTATTTTTTCAAGTATCCCTTCCGGACCATGTCCTCTATCTGGTCCTTCAGTTGGATACACTCCTCAGTGTTGTGTCCCGGAGATTCGTGGAACTCGCACCACTGATTTTTATTTTTTCGCTGATACCACTCTGGGAGTGGTCTCGGCTTTCGGTAACTCTGCTCCTCCTTCGTCACGCTGTAAATTTTGGCGCGTGGAAGAGAGAGCGGAGTGTAGGACTCGTATCTGCCTGTGTATGAGGCAGATTTTTCCTTCTTTGGGTCACTGGCCGAAGATTGCTCCGAGGCCTTTGACTTTCCCTTTGCCTTATGGCCTTGGCCTTCAGACAAGGGTATTTGTCTTTGTTTCCCTCCCCCGAATTGAGGTTGGGTTTTCGCTTTGTTCCATTCTTCGGCTCGGATGAACTTATCCGAGGCATTCAGAGCTTCCTCCAAGGTCTGCGGGGTATGCATGACCATGAAGTCTAGGAACTTCCCGGGCTGAAGGCCATTCTGCATTGCAAAAACGGCTAGCCCTTGGTCCAGCTGAGAGACGCTGGATGACTCGTTACTGAAACGGGTCAGATAGTCTCGGAGGCTTTCGGTTTCCCCCTGTTGCAGACTCATGAGTTCTGCAGTAGTCTTCTCTCGGCGGTTTGCCGTGGAAAACTTGCTCCTAAATTTGGAGGACAGATCATCCCACCCTGTTATGGAGCCTTGCTTTACTCCCTTGGAGATCCACGCTTGCGCGACCCCCTTGAGAGTTGTTGGGAAATATTTGCACCAAGTCGCTTTGGATCTGGGGCAAAGATGCATATGAGTCTCATACGAGGCCACGTGGTCCTTCGGATCCGAGGTCCCGTCATATGTGATGTGCGACGGTATTTTAACCGTGGGCACGTGCTCTTCCAGTATCCATTGCTCGAATGGAGAACTGGCGGGTAGCATAACGACCTTGCCCTTGTTCCTGGCCGAAGGGACCGCGCTCCGCCCTCTTAGAGAGGTAGGAGTGGTTTTCGTCCCTGGCTGGGAAGTCTGGGCCTCGGTCGCAGGGAACGAGAGGCGACTGTGCACGCTTGGTTCCTTGACGCCGAGTCGGTCGAGGACGCTTCGGCGAACAGTCTCAGGTCGTTCTCGGTGAGTAGATTCTGGCCGAGAAGCTGAGCTGCTGCTCTTATGCGTTTCTGGTCGGGAGGATGAGGATCCTTTGAAAAATTGAGGGTTCTTTTTCCTCTCTTTTTCAGTTTTCCAGGTATCCTCTTCCCACTCTCCCAGTTCCCGGGAGGAAGGAAGATTCCCACCATCACGGTCTAGCTTCCTCCGTTGATGCCGGGTATGCGGAGGAGTTCGATCACGAGGTGGTGACATATTTTGTGCCCTCATTGCCTCCATGAGCACTGCCAGCGCTCTTGCCACCTCCTCCGAGCTGGGCCCCGCCAAAGGGGTCCTCGGCCGAGTATGGGAATGAGAGCGCACAGTCGATGGTTGGCTTTGGGGCACTGAATGTGTCCTATGATCAGACTCACCCCTGCTAGACCGAGAGTGACTCGGCCTATGATGAGAGTTATGAATTACGGGAGAAAGGGAATCCTCCCTGTATGATCCTCCCCCTGAGCTGGCACCCTTGGGAGAGTTCCGGTCCGGCGAGGGTGATGGTGTAGGGGTTTTAGGCTTTTCGCCTGCTCCTTGACGGAGGCCTTTGCTCTTGCGGTTCTTAGCCATTGCTACTAAGATTATGCAAGATGATCTTGGTTAGAAATTTGGCTTAAAGATTTTTGAAAGTCTTCCCCACAGACGGCGCCAAAGTGTTTCGGGTGAAAACAATGGGACCTTTTCGAAGGTCCGATGAAGTGGAGAAGACTAGATTCGATCCAAGTAATGTTGGGCCGAAGGTTTCCTGCACAGTAAACACACGTAAACTAGCCTCGGGGGTGTTGCCGAGGAAGGCCCCTCCGATGCTAAAGTCAGTACAGTGTGTAGAAAGAGAACACTATGCAAGAGAATTAATTGCTTGAGGCTTTGCTTGAATGAATGTACAAATGTAATATTGATGGCTTTTATACCTCTGCATACATGGAGAAGTTGGGCCTTAGCCCAATTGGCTTGCCTTGAGGACTGATCTTTGACTTTAGCACAATTGGAGAGATGGGCTTTTAATTGAATCATTTCATGCCTAGGCCCAATTGGACTAAATTGGACCCAAACACAGGGGATTTTAAATTTTCCTGTCATTCCACATGTTCCTACAAGAAACACACATACTTTTGGCACTACTGGTAGCAGCTCGGGTTTTGGTGTTCCAACCTCTTTTGGAACATCTGGGTTTGGTACAATGAGTAACACGAGACTTTTTGGTGGTGATCCTAAGTTACACACTGTAGTTGACATGTTGAAGCAGGTGATGTCTAAGCAAGATCAAATTGACAACAAGATCATGTCACTTCAGGCTACTGTAGGTTCCTTGAAAAGGTCAGTACACCGTCTTCAACTTGTAACCAAAGCTCATAGAAAGTCAGTTACTCAGGCACAAGACACAGTTCTTCATCGCCTGGAGGAGGTTGCTTTTGAAGATGTTCCTGAAATTGATGACTAGTCTGCTACATTTTCTACTCTTTAATCTTTTGCTTTCTTAGATTACATCTGGAACACTATCTTTATTTTGCTTTATTTTGGTCTGTAGTACTGGCTATTCAATTTTTTGGTAATATGTGCTACATGGACCTTTCGCTTATTGATAATAAATACTTTTGATTAGCATATGTGTGATTGCCTTGGAAAGTTTTGTATGGTTGTGAGTTGACTTGATACATAACTCTATTTATACCCTTTGTTTATATATATATATATACTCGACAAGGGGTGCTATGTGTGGAACACAAGGAATACGAGAGTTAATTGGAATAAAAAGTGAAACGATCAATCAGTTTTATAAAATTGGTTTTTATCTTATTTTTGGTTTTTGTTAAAATTATAAAAAGATATTTCTTTGTTATATTTTTTAACAAAATAAATATCTTCTGGAAAAAGATTTTAACTGATTCCTTAAATTACTCTCCAAGGAAAAGATTTATTCAAACCTCATCCCACGTTCTATATTGAACGACTTTCCTGACTTCTCTACATTGCTTGAGTTAGTTCCTAAAGTTTAGGAACATCACCTCATGTAGTGGAGAATGTGGGGAAGGTGGTTGGGTTGATGAAACAGTATCCCTATGTTCCAACTATTGTAAGATATCTAAACACGTAGAGTTCAAATTACTGAGTTGTAATTTGGGAAAGGGTTGAGTGATCCTTGTAAAGACTTAGAGTTAAGTCTTGAGTGTAGGCTTTGGAGCAGAAGCTAGAGTGAGCATTTGGGGTTGGCTTAGGTTCTAATTGGAACTTAAGTTTTGTCGAGTTCCTTATAGGTTGTAACGGAGTAGTTGCTCTATTTAGTGAAGTCGTGTTCGAAAATCCCAAGTAGTCGTGGTTTTCTCCTTGTTGGGCACAAGGAGTTTCCACGTAAAAATCTCTTTGCATCTCTTTATTTTGTTCTACGTTTTAAATTTCCGCAAAATTTAGGACCACTAGTTCCTACACAATTCACCCCCCTTGTGTGTTCCATCTAAGTTAACAACTTCAAAAAAGTTCTTAATGATGATCGCACTAAACACTATAGTTGTACTGTTGAACTTTATTATAAATAAGGCTTCTTTAGATCATAAATTTTTCAATAATAATTTTAATTTTCTTTGATGCTAATATATCCTGTTAAATGTACATGGTTCAAATATTTCAACATCAATTATCAAACATCCAATACCACTTCATTAATCATTATGATTTTAAATTAAGACTATCACACTCCATTTTATCGTTTTAAAGTATAATATAAGGTTTCTTTGCCTTTTTATGGCCCTATCCAAATTTATTATATGATCTTAGAAGATTTTTTTTTTTCCCTTTAGTTCAATCTCACAACTTTAATTTTTTTTAAAAAAAATATGAAAATAACTACCATTTTTGTATAAAAATTAAATAAATAAAGATTTATAGTCTCTATAATTCATCTATGGACAACATAATGATGAATTTCTTGCCGTCCTCCACAATTGTGTAGAAAAATAATTATCAATTCTCATTTATATGGATTTTATTAGCCAATAATTCAATATACAGTCCAAAAAATAAATAAATTAAAAATCCATTCAAGCTTTTAGCAAAAAAATAAAGTCAATTTTGTAAATAAAATAAAATGAATGAGTAAGCCCACTAGTATCCTGACCCTATCCAGCTCAAAGGAGGAGCCTTTGGCCCTTAGGTAGTTAGGTCCTTAGAGGCCTTAGCTATGACGTGGGCCGCTCTATTATCCCTTTTGTTGACGAATCAAATCATAAGGATTATTATACAACTATAAGCTTGATTTATTTTTATTTTTTTTAATTTTTTTTGTAAGTACTACTACGAAGTATTAGTTTAATCTAATTTAATTTTGAATATATTATTGTGTTATGTCATTTTATTTATCTAAATTTATTAGAATGATAGCTTTCTTAAACAACCCTCATTAAATCTTACTTATTACTTTAACTTATTAATATGTTTCATTTCAACTTTGAGATTTGGAGTTCAATTGTAACTGAAAGAAATTTAGGGATGATAATCTTTTAGGTTATTTCCCTTTTTGCGTTTAGCTTGTTAATCTTAGATGGATTGAATTGTGTGGTATTCTGGCCTGGTTAGGCATTTTCCTTACCTTGACAAATTTGAATATATTGTGCTTCATTTCATAGATATACAAATATAAGCTCATATTCACTCAATCCATTTACAAAGTACAGAGTATTAATTTTGATATGTGCATGAAACAAAAAAAATACTTTAAATTTATTGATTCAATTAACAATTTAATATTATGTCTTTGCGAAATACTTTTTTTTAACCATAATCTAACATAGTAACATCCCATATCAAAATCATTTTCGTATATAATCCAAAGGCAAGTTTGTTGACAATGTAATGTAACATACATATTAATCATTTTTTTAATTGACAACATCTAAGTTGATAGATCAACAATAACACCAATACACCATACATTTTTGGCACAAGAGATGCATAACACATAACTATAAAGGAACTACATATTCCTACGACACACTCCTATTTACTCTTTTTTTTTTTTTTTTTTTTTTTTTTTTTTTTTTTTTTTTTTTTTTTTTTTTTTTGAGATCTATAGGAGGCATAAAGATTAGTACATAATAAAATACATACAAGTAGCTAGTACATATACATGATTCCTAGCTAAATGAGATAATAAATAAAGTTGTTACAACATTATAACTACATGACGGTGCAAGCATTGACATTGTCGTCATTAAACATGTTACTAACTCTATCATCTCCACGAGAAGAAATTGGAAGGGATCCATGCTTATCACCAACATTGTAACCATGTCGATAATAATTGTAGGTCTCTTTGTAATCATGGGTCATGTCCTTAAAGTAGTTGGTGGCAGATGTGAAATAGAGAGGAGGGTTAGGGTAGGGCCAAAACTCGGCCCTCTTTCCCGCCCTTCTTATAGCTTTTAACACCTTGTTGCGATCCACATATCCTATAACTGTCACCTTTTCCATTGGAAGCTCGACATCTATCGAATCCACTCCTGTTAATTGAACAATATACGAGTAAGTTTGTAGTCATCATTTGTTACCTAATCGATATTTTAAAGAAAGTAATAAAGTATACATTATGTTTTTTTTTAAGCGAAAGGTATACAAAAATGAAGTTAGGATAGTCTTCACTTACGAGTCACGACATACTATAACTTATCAGAATAAATAAAAAAATAGTTGTATAGTATATGAAAAAACAGCTACTTGCTCCCTTATGTTTTATATGAGCTCACTAGCCGAAATGTAGAAGATTTAATTAGGAAGAAGTGGATTTGATAATCATTCTTCAATCCACTTAATTACTTTACACTTATATTAATTAGGAGCTTTTAGTCATGACCCTATAATAAGGAGCTTTTAGTCTAGCCATTTAGTTAATTATAATAAACTATTAGGCTAACACTGTTATCTAGGCATATAGTAGTCTAGCACTTATAATTATCTGCAAATAATAGTCGTGATTTTACTTTGTCAAATCTATTATAAAGGAGAACTTTATTTGAAAAAGGAATAGTAATTTGAATACTATGGCACAATTGTTCTTTTTGAGTTTTTATATTTAATTTCTACTCCCTCTAAGTTTTCCAAAATTGAATAATAATCAATCACTTATTATTTTTTAATTATCTATAATTTTGTAATGATGCGTTATATTCACTTGAATTTTATAAATCAAATTTATATGACCCTATTATTGAAGTTGCATACTTGTATTAAAAAGAAGATAGTTCTTTTATGAGAATCTATGTTTTATAATCATCCATTAAAATTTAAAAATGGCTTATAAGATAACCAAACATAAGAATAATTTAAATGGTTTTCATCGTGATAAGGGGAAAGTCATATTGCACGCCTATTTCTTAATTTCTTCCTTTATCAAATATCTTATATTATCACAAAGAATAGCCCTCTATATTAAACTCTTTATGTGCATTATTTAATATTAAAGGAATCTTTAAAATGGACTTTCCACAAAAAACACCTACACTAAGCAATTTCAAATTCAAAAAGACTAATTTTTGAAATATATAACAATGTTCCTAATCCAAAACAAAGTATATGCAGGAAAAAAAAAATGTAAATGTTGCATGGAATCTATGCAAACTTTTTTTTTGTAAAAAAATTAGAATATACTTCCTCCGTTCTTTATTAAGTGACCCAATTTGACTTTTACACTATTCACCACCCCTTCTTTTACCGTCTTTTGTGAATAATATATAAGGAAAAATATATTCATGTATGATGTTTTTGGATTTGCCTCAATAAGTACTATCATAATATATAACTTTTATAATTTTTACTTATGGAGAATTTAAGTTATTGATCATTAAAGTTTTGCATTGACAAGCGTGATAAAAGAAACAGGTCAAGTAAAAAAGAACAGAGGAAGTATATAAACAAATGTTTTTCAGCTAAGAATATTTTTAAAAAGGACAGTTGTCTTGTTGTCGATCAACTTGAATGGTAGAAGATTCTAATTATATATACTAAAAGTGTAATTATAACATAGTCCATTGATCTGTACTTTATATATATGTGAGATTATTTGTGGGGTTTGTCTTCTGTTACTTTCGGTAGATAATAATCATGATCTAATTATTTAATTTAGTTTGTGCTTAATAATAATATTTTGTACTTGTATTGCTCTATTGGATATTTAATTTCTAAGGAGAACTTATACTTTGCTTTGCATCGGGTATATGGTTTTGTATTCATGTTACGTGCTGGCTTATGAGGTATACATTAATACATGCACGGGTGTATTATACGTAGTATAAGCAAACAATAATTTCAATAAGCATAAACGACCTTAATTATAGTGTAAAGTAGAAATACTAAACATTTACGTACTTGATATGATGTTTATTACCTCTAAGTTTTAAAACGGCATCCTTGACAACCCTTTCACATCCCGTGCAGCACATACGAACCTTTAGTTCCACGGTCTGAGAAACAAAAAGTAGAATAACAAGTGTGAGTGTCGTGTGACATACTCTAAAATGCTTTCACAAATCAAAGTTAAAATTCTTTTTATGGATTCTAATAGTAACTTTGTGCTATGTTAGCTCAAGTCCCTTTTGAGTTTGCATTTGGCAACTATTATTAACCCTTTACTTCTATGATTCTAGAACAATTCGGATAATATTTTATTCTTGTTTAACTTTATAAGCTATATGGTACATGACTAAAGGAATGAAGAATTTGAATATGATACTCTACTACTAAATATGCTCTAAATCTAATTTTATTTATTAGGCTCTTAATAAAGTAATCTTTTTCTTAATACTCTATTGCACATGGACATTAATTTACATTAAGAAAGTGATTAATTAGTCTCTTTTTTACCATAAAAGGAAAAAAACAATGCAACATACATAAAACTAGGTAAAGTTCAATAATAAGTACCAAGCAATTATCCACAAAAATATAAACTTAATGCTAAGATTTTGAATATGCAAATAATATCTATTCCATGAGTATAAACTACTCCCTATCATATAGTGGACGGTAGGAGATATATAGGAGCATATGACTAGTAGGCGCTCCTCTTGTACTTGTACATGTCTATTAGTCTTACTCAAACTTTTTGCAAATTTTTGTTAATGAAGCGACGATTTAAGTTTGCAAAATACTAAAGGTTTTCACAGGAAAATAATTGTTCAATTGGTCACACCTACACTTTTGACGTACATTCTATATATACTATTGCGGCGATTTATCCTTTATGAGAAATATGTTATTGTTATTTCGGGTAAAGTGACCTTTTATTTATCGAGTGATTGGTAAAGGTAAAAAGAAAAAAATTATATTGTCATCATGATAAATAAACAATACATATACTTTTATTTTTTTTTATATTTTTTTTTGGGTACAAACCTATTGTACTTAGCTACTTCTCAAGCTCTATCTCATACTTTTATTATATGGGATGAAAAAATAAAGTATGCTAGGCACTCCACTAATTAGAATTATTATGAAATACTTTTTTGTAAGTTAGCAAAATCCTAAATTAAAGTCCCTAGTGAAAAATTGCATGAGAGCAAGAATTAAAAGTATATAGATTAGTATTTTGTGGAGTTTTTTTTTTTTTTTTTTGGTTATATTTTTATGAAAATATAAGAAGAAATAAACAGAAGCCCTCTGCACGAGGGGAATTCCTAACGTGACAAACCATACAAATGAACAAAAAATAAAATAGATAAAATGACTCCGTACCACCACATACTACAAATACGACTAAACATGCACAATAGAGTAAAAAACAGCTTTAAAATTTTTTAGGATGTTTAGGAAGAGGAAGGAGGATGAATGAAGGAGGCAAACCTGCAGAGACAACGGGCGAGACGACTTAGGCATGTCGTAGGAGAAGTACCTAAAGTTACTTGTAACACGAACGCGATTTTGAAGACTATGTGCACGATGATGAGTATGTTTATAACCAAAGAAACAGCAAGTAATGGAGGAGAAGAACAAAGAAAGGGCTCTTTTATAGGTTTTTCCCATTTCTAAACGTGTAGGAGGTGTATGTATTTATACGTACGAATCGTATAAATCTAAGTTAAGTAAGCTTAACTTATATTATAAACAAAACATAAAATTATGGGCTCTAAAAGTTGTGTGATCAAGGAAAGATAGATAAAGGTTAGACGACGACGATGACGAAGATGACTGTAAGGCTGAGGATGAAGATATTCGATCTGAACTTGCAGAGTATCGCTTCTTCTTCCAGCCTCTTTAAATTTTTACCTGTAATTTATATTCCAAAATGCTCTAAAAGTCTTGTCAATTTGAATTTTGTAGCTATAATAAGTTTGAAGAATAATGCAGAGAATTGAAGGTGTTACTTGTGTTTAAATTTAGTGGTTTTTGGGCTATTTTAAAGTTGTATGAAATGGGGCTCCCACGTGGGCCGTGTTAGACAATTTATTCATTGTGTTTGTGACTTTGTCATGGCCTACCTCCATGGTATGGCATCATTCCTCCATTATTTATTATGTACTCTTTTGGCTATTTTTTCGGGGATTTGATTGTTGCTCTTGTTCAATGCTTTTTTGTTAACATGGTCGATAATTTAAAGATAAATCTTTGCATTTTACTCGGGGAATTGTGATGGATAACTTGGTATTTTGATTAATAGTGTTTAGTTCTCATGTGTAAAAAGTTACCGACATATTCAAGTATCGTTATTCATTTTTCTGAAGTTTTATGATTTATTTTTGTGAGTCAAACATTCCTCTCACAAAATAAATGGTTAAAGTTGATGTAGTTGGTCAACAAATACTATATTGACCTATTTTCAAGGGATGGAGAATTTATTTTTCCAAGGTACCAATTTGTAACCTAAATTTCATTCCATGGACCATGGGTCATGCAAGTATGCAACCAAAATAGTGATCTTGCTTACACAATCCAAATTCGTATTTATTTAGTCATGTCGTGTTTCAAGTTGGACCAACCTAGTGCTAAATCTTTCCGATTATCGATAACTAATCGATTTGAATTGTACAATACGTACACAACACCTGAAAATTTATCATATAAAGGATTAAAGGTCAATAGAGCTAAATATGAACATATATTACTAAGTTTAGCTAGATTAGAATGACTCGTTAAAATATGACTCAATCCAAAAGACCTGCTTACCACCAATGCTCAAGAATCAAATACATAATGTATCATCTCTTATGATAACAAAAATTGAATATCATCTCCCAAAAGTTTGATTATAGGCTAAGTAAACCAATGATAATATTGTTTCCATCCAAATCATTATATAAAAAAATTAAAGAAGTTGATCAAAAAGTCCTAAAGAGACGGCAGAAAAGAGGGAACCAAAACCCCTTTAGGCAGGGAATAGTATCCCACAATAACGTTATATGTATAAATTATACTTCGTATTTTTTTTTTTAATTTAATTAAGAAATAAAACAAATTAAAGTGGTGTGACAATGGAGATGGGAACAAAAGGGGTCACAGAAAATGAGGGTCATGATTCATTAAAAATTAATAAGTAAATAAAAAGAATTTATGAAAGAATAATAAATATGAGATTCGGAAGTGTAAATATATTCTTTAATATCTCTTTTAGGCGACACCTATCAATAATATTTCAATCCATGAAACTCACTACTCTTAACAAGCACCATCTATATTTTATCTACTCACTCTTAAAAGGTAATATTCCAATTCTTTTTTTAAAATAATTTCACCTGTAAAAAAGGCTTTATTTTGTACTATTATCGTTTGTATTTCTACTAGAATTGATCACTCATGTTAGATTCTTATTCTTCTTCTTCTTCTATATGACTATAACTTTGGTTTCCTAATAAAAATATCCAACACGTTTGGTAGAAGTGTACTTTAACTATGAATCAAAGCATGTAGAATTTACTAATTGGATGGTGAATAAGTTTATTACAACTCAATTAGCACTCTTTTATCTATGTCATAAAAGTTATTGTGATCAAGCAAAATATTTATAATTTATTAAAGAGAGAATAGTGTCTGGTTGGAGCGATATCCTGAGTTATTACTTCATAAATTATATATATTACAAATAAATTTGCAATAGTTAATGTTTCTAAATACATAAAGTCCATAATAAAGTATTTGTAAACTAGCTCAACCTTACCTCATCGGTAATTAGCATATCGTGAATCGTGAAACGTGAGCACTGAGCAGGGCCGTAGGGGTGGACCATGCATGGCACAAGGGTGTAAACTAAGTAACATTTAAATAATACTTACGTGTATTTTTAGTTGTAATAAAGGGATATTATTTTTGAGAAATAAAAAATTCCTTTGTTACAATTAAAAGGTAACTGAGGTGATAATTTAAAACCTTTATTTTCATTTATTTTAACATTTGAATAAATGAAAATTTTTGTATTTTCATTTTATTTTTTATTTTAAATTTTGCTTGGTCATGTCCATTCACTAGGTTTAAAAACAAGTACTTTCATGAAAGCATAAACTTAAAAATTGTACAAATATAATACTAGTACTGAGCAAATTTCATCAACATCATCGACCACAAAATATCATATGAAAACTTGAGGCGTTAATATGTTTCTATAACAATGACCGATGAGTGATAATTTTCATCGCTAGCTATATATGTCTATAATAATGTTCGACGCACATGAAATTTTTGTATGTTACATAGTCACTTGTAAGGAACATAGTACTCCTTTGTCTATATTACAATATATAGGGTTCAAGTAGAGCAATAATTTTCTTTACAACAAAAAAAACAAAACAAAAAAAAAATGGTGCAATTATTTGAGCTGAGAAGGTTATATAGGTGGAAAAATCTCGAAAAGAAACACTTAAATTTTTAGAATGCAAGTATGGAAGAAGCTAGGGTGGTGCAACAATATGGGCTATTGAGAATTTTTAGGCGCGTAATTATAGTATTGATTATTGAACTAGTCGTCATAGTTGTCAGAAATATAGGATACCATTTTTCGATTTAATTAATTTTTTTTACAAAAATTATAAATTTGTATTGCTATTTAGATTAATTTTCCTTCCTAAAAATGGAAAATTGGATAAAAAGTAAGGAAAAAAACTAGAGAAGGAGCGTTTTTTGTTGCGTACTTATAACTTGATTATATTACTGCCCTCTTATTCTTCTTCCTTTCTATTTTCCCATTATTTTTATTTCCACATTAATCCTTTCAATTTTATTGTAGTTCTCTGGTAATTAATATCTTTTTATATTGTTCTTAAATTTTTAGAGAAATTTTTATTTTGCATGGAAAATTTATATATTGGGTATAAAATTATCAGTTTCATTTTTTGTTCTAGCATGATCGGTCCTTGTACCATAATCAATTCCAATGTACTAAATTGAAACAAAGTCCTCGTATATGTTATAGCAAAAAGAAGAAGTGATTTCTTTGGAGTTTTGAGGTATGTAAATATGTTGGTGTTTCAATCCATTTATTCATATTTCTCTAAATAATTAATCAATTAAGTATTGTATAAGCTAAAGGAAAAAAAATCATGACAATTTTGTTTAAGTTTTGTTTTGATTTTCTAAAATTTATGTAAGTGTGATGATCAGCTCATTAAGAATAAACCTTATATATGATATTTACATGAAAATGTGTTGTAAAAAAAATACAAAATTTATATATTTGCTAGAACAATCTATTATCTTCAAATTAAAAGCTATTGTAAGTAAAAAAAAATAAAAAAAAAAATGGGTTAATATGTATAATTTTGTTCACAACGATGTGAGCCACATTAGAAAGTGATCAATCTTTTTTGGAGCAAGATCCTCCCAATTTTCTAATTAAATAATTGGAGGGTTTATTATTTCTCCCAAATTATAGCCGGATGTACATAATAGGAGAACAAAACAACATTTTAATGTTTTTTTTTTTTACTTTTGTGTTTGGTTGTTATAATTTTAACGGTTCAATTGGACATAATCCTATTGCATCTTTTTATGTGTATTTCGTATCAAACATTATGGTAATTCCATGCGAGCCTACAAAAAGAATAATTTACTTCCTGCGTAGTAATTTTGATGTCTTTCAAATATTTATTGAATGATCCAAATCATTCGCATAAAACTTAATTATAAATTACCTAGTCAAAGTTTATAGATAATAAATATAGCAAGAAGATTGATATTTACAATGCGTAAGGAGATGTTTTATAACAACAATTTAATGATAGTGAATGTATCTATAATTTCGTATGAAAAATCTCATGTTAATATCCATAAGACCGTAAATAAATATGATCATGCTATTCGATCTCATATTGTGGCTTTATTATTTTGCCTGACATGGTCTCAACCTAAAATTTATGACTATGAACAATAACTTGTGGCTTTCTTACCAAAAAAATTCATGTGATTTATCTCCTAGCCATTCTTTTGAATACCTATATAATAGCATCATTTTTCATCAACATTGTTTCAGGATAAATGCACAAGACTTGAAGATTTAGAACAATGTTTTGATCATTTCTTGTAAAAAAAAACCTAAGTCAATAATATCTCTTCAAGCAAATCATAATATTTGGTATAGAAAATGGCAAGGGAGCATGGAGGAGGTTCTCCAAAACCCCACCATTACATAGAGGCTAAGAGAAAACGCCTTACCTACATTTTTATGGTGAGTAGCCTTTGTGTCCTGTTCTACATCCTCGGCGTTTGGCAAGGTAAAACACCGTCTGTTGCTAACAAGTTTCAACGACTAAACAACAACGACGACAACAGCAACAACATCAACGATGGGAAGATAAAATGCACAAACAACGCGTCCCCTGAAGTTTCAAAACTAGGAACCAATTCTCCTTCAACAGGAATAGCAAATCTAGACTTTGAAAGCCATCATCAATTAGCAATGAATGATACTGATGATGCAGCAGTGAAAGAGTTTCCACCGTGTGATATGTCCTTAAGTGAGTACACACCTTGCCAAGATCCTAGGAGGGGCAGGAAGTTTGACCGTTACATGTTGAAGTATAGAGAGCGACATTGTCCTAGTAAAGACGAGTTGATACAATGTCTAATACCGCCTCCTCCAAAGTATAAGACTCCTTTTAAGTGGCCTCAAAGCAGAGATTATGCTTGGTATGATAATATTCCTCACAAAGAGCTTAGTATTGAGAAGGCTATCCAAAATTGGATCCAAGTTGAAGGTGACCGTTTTCGGTTTCCTGGTGGAGGCACTATGTTCCCTCGTGGTGCTGATGCTTACATTGATGATATTAATAATCTCATTCCCCTTACTACCGGCAAGATTCGGACTGCCATTGACACTGGCTGTGGGGTATGTTACACAACCTTCTTTTGTTTTTTTAGTACATCATATAACTTGTTTTTTCTCATAATGATGCACCTGTGTTTTAGAAATTCTCTGTTGTATATGAAGGTTTAAGTACCACACCGCCTTTTTGTTACAACAAGTGAGACCGAGCTTAATCCTGTAATTCAGCAAGAACTTGGAGACACTTGGAACTAATCAACAAATAACTGAAAATTATTGTGTAGTTTATCTAGCTAGCTTCTGTTAGTGATTGATTCTTCTGTTTTAATTGTCAGACATCAACTAGTATCATAAACTTTAAATAGAGCCTATTCTATGATAGTGTTTACTTCACTTTTACTTCATTAAACAATTTTATAAATGCTACAGAAGAACAGCCTGAATCATTTATTTGTTGGATGATGAAGGTTGCAAGTTGGGGTGCTTACTTATTAAAGAGAGACATCATTTCAATGTCTTTTGCACCGCGAGACACACATGAAGCTCAGGTGCAGTTTGCCTTAGAGCGAGGAGTTCCTGCTATGATTGGCATCATGGCTTCCCAGAGGCTTCCTTACCCTGCAAGAGCTTTCGACATGGCTCATTGTTCCCGTTGCCTAATACCCTGGAACAAGTATGGTAAGTTTTCTGTTAAACACATCAATATTTGTAATAAAACACCAAAAAAAACTGTAATTTAGGCTATTGAGTAACAACTTGAAAACAACCACAAACGGATGGATTATATATTTGATCTGTTTATTTATTGCAGATGGACTGTATTTGATGGAAGTGGATAGAGTGTTAAGGCCAGGAGGGTACTGGATTCTTTCAGGACCTCCGATTCGCTGGAAAAAGTACTGGAGAGGTTGGGAAAGGACTCAGGAAGATCTAAAGCAAGAACAAGATTCAATTGAGAGTGTAGCAAAGAAGTTGTGCTGGAACAAGGTCATTGAACAGGGTGATCTGTCCATTTGGCAAAAGCCTATAAATCACATTGAATGTATTAAGAGCAAGAAAACTTATCCCACCCCACATATTTGCAAATCAGACAATACAGATGCTGCTTGGTATGTATATATAACTATAAACATAAATTTCGCTATCTTTTCCAAGTTTATCTCCTAAGTAATACAGTATCAATCTTTGTATTTTCACTCCTTGTTTATGAAATAGGTACAAAGATATGGAGTCTTGCATAGCCCCATTACCTGAAGTAAGTAGCTCAGATGAAGTAGCAGGTGGAGCTCTCGAAAAATGGCCTGAACGTGCACACGCTCTTCCTCCTAGAATAAGCAGCAATACAGTTCCAGGAATTTCAGCTGAGAAATACAGAGAAGACAATGATTTGTGGAAGGACAGAGTGGCATACTATAAGAAGATTGTCCCTCCTCTACCACAAGGGAGGTACAGAAATGTGATGGACATGAATGCATACTTGGGTGGTTTTGCAGCAGCTATGATTAAGTATCCTGTTTGGGTTATGAATGTGGTTCCCGCCAATTCAAATACAGACACTCTAGGTGTAGTTTATGAGCGCGGTTTCATTGGTGTATACCATGACTGGTGTGAAGCATTCTCTTCATACCCAAGAACTTATGACTTAATTCATGCTGCTGGAGTTTTCAGCATCTACCAGGACAGGTAAAATCATTAGTTGTTGATTGTATTACGTACAATTCGTTACACAATTATATATGTATGCATGTAGCACTAAGTTGGCTAAGCAATTTTCTTTTTGTAGGTGTGACATTACCTACATATTGCTCGAGATGGACAGATTACTGAGACCGGAAGGGACAGTGATATTCCGAGACACAGTAGAAGTTCTAGTGAAGATTCAAGCAATCACAAAGAGAATGAAGTGGAAAAGCCATATTGCAGATCATGAAAGTGGTCCATTCAACCCAGAGAAAATTCTTGTTGCTGTTAAAACATACTGGACAGGCGGAGATACGCAGCAAAACAGCTAAAGATTCGTTCATAAACAAACTCTTTATGCTGTTGCTATTGATTTTCAATAGTTAAATTGACAGTATCAGATTCTTTTGTATCTCCTAATGGAAAATTTAGATGTTATTTTACATCACTGATAACAGATTCGAGTAGAGTTAGCCTATTCCAATCTCTGTTAAAAGCACAAGTAAATGCTTTTAGGAATTGATGCTTTTTTGTTACACAACCTTTGTTTGCTCCATTATTTGTAACATTCGCGATGTCAAGTAAAGGGATTTTTTAGATCAACCCACTTCCTATAGAAATGTGTACCCCTTAATCCACATTTCTTGACTTCTTCACGGTGTGCCAAAATGCCTCTTAGTACCGCCTTAAATTGCTACACAGCTACACCACCTAAAACTAAAAATATCCTTAAAGAATAAAGATATGTGTATCATTCCTCGTATTGTCGTATATCTATAACACATATTCACACCATCTATAAATAAGTCTTAAAATGTCGAAATTTTTTAAGCACTTTAGTATAAAATAAAAAAAAACCAACTTGATCGTGACAGTCGCCAACTCGCCATGATACCAAATCCATCAAATATATTTCACAACTAAATTCAAATAAGAACAAAACCTAACCTTTCTTTCCTCAGGCAAGTAATGCAAAAAACACTGCTCAGAAGAGGAGTCAGGACACTTGACAATAATCACCTCCAAAATCACCTCTTTCTTCTTTCTCTCTCCTCAATTTCTAAAACTTCTCTCAATTTCATCCGTAGAAATCATTCTCATGATACTAGAATTTCATTTTCTGGGGAAACTGCAACAATCAGATGGGATACCAAACCAGATGGTCTTACATTGGTGCAGATGATTCGAGGTTGTATTAATCATGGTTGTGTTTTTCATGGTAAACAGCTTCATTGCTACTCTTTACGATCTGGGTTCACTTCAGATGTCTATGTAAATACTGCTTTGGTAAGTTTTTATGCCAAAGTTGTGTGTTTAAAAGATGCCCACAAACTGTTTGATAAAATGCCTGAGAAAAATGTTGTCTCTTGGAATGCTGTGATTTCTGGGTATGTACATTCTGGAAAGTTGTGGAATGCACTGAAACTGTTTCTTCAGCTCAATCAGTCTGACATTCGAGCTAATGCATACTCTTTTACTTCTGCATTGGCTGCCTGTGGGCAGTTGACATTGCCGCGGTTAGGCATGTCCATACACTCGAGGATTGTCGTGGATGGACTGGAGTCTAGTGTTGTTGTTGCAAACTGTTTGATTGATATGTATGGGAAGTGCAGTTCTGAAGATTGCGCTATCAGTGTGTTCGACAAGTTGAAAGATAAGGATGTGATTTCATGGAATTCAGTTATTGCTGCGTGTGTCAGAAATAGAAGGCTTGAACTAGCTTCTGGCTACTTTAATCAGATGCCTTGCCCTAATACTGTCACCTATAATGAAATGATTAATGGAATTTCGCAGTTTGGGGACATAGATGAGGCTATTAAGATATTGAGGAGCATGCCTAAACCAAATTCCTCATCATGGAACGCGATTATATCAGGGTATGTGGTTAGGAGTAGAGTAGGGGAAGCTCTTGATTTCTTTGCTCAAATGCATGCAGAATCAGTCGTTACAGATGAATTCACATATTCGAGCATTTTGAGTGGGATTGCGTGTATTTCAGCTCTAAGATCTGGTACCATAATCCATTGTTGTGCTATCAAACATGGTTTGATTACTTCAATGATCATCGGGAGTGCCCTGGTTGACATGTACTCGAAATGTGGACAGGTAAAAGATGCAGAGATGTTATTTCAGTTCATGCCAAGGAAAAACATTGTTACTTGGAATGCATTAATAGCTGGTCTTACACATAATGGGGAATCACACAGGGTGGTCCAATATTTCGAGGAGTTGAAGGATGCGAAGGGATTGAAACCCGATGAAATCACCTTTGTGAATGTTTTGGCAGCATGTTCACATAGCCAAATGCCATTGGAGAAAGCTTATGAGTATTTGACATCTATGTACTATGATTATGGAATCAAACCAAATCCTGAGCATTTAGCTTCTGTTATCAGACTTATGGGATATCATGGGCAGCTATGCAAAGCCGAGAAGTTGATTTATGAGCTAGGGTTTGGGTCATGCCCATCCGTTTGGAGGGCTTTGCTTGGTGCCTGTGGAGATAACGGGGATTTGGATGTTGCCAAGGTTGCAGCTGCAAAGTTGAAGAGATTAGAAGGCAATGAGTTGGGCTATGTAATTCTATCTAACATAAACAAAGACCGAGGCAATTGGGTGGATGCAACTGCAGTTTGGGATCAGATGAGAGGTCAAGGGGTGATGAAAGAAGCTGGGTTTAGTTGGGTTGAAGAGAGAAGATTTACATGACGCATAATGTTATGAGAACTGGAACGATTGTCATGCGGACTTAAACAGATGAAGGCTGAGAAAGGTGGGATTCATCTGATTAAGTACGAATCTTAGATACTTTCGGAGCATGTTTTGCTGTGACCGTATTCTAGTGTTCTACAGAGGTGAATCCTTGATACAATTGTGAAGCCATGAAGGCCACAATGTTCTTATAAGTCAAGCAAAGCGACAGACTATTGAGTAAGAATCTAGAGGTTGATATGCATATAGTCAAACACAAATAGGGATTGAGTGAACCCTGAGCTTAAAGTACTAGCCAAAGTTGGTCAGAGGAGAATCCTGGGCTTGAAATACCAGCCGAAGCCGGTCAGAGGAGAATAATGAGTCGAAGTTTGCTGCTTGAAAGATAATTAACGAGTTACTTTTGAAAATACAAGAAATTGCAATGGAAGGAACAACGAAAGTGACTGCACCAATGTTCTTACATTTTTTTACTCTCCCAAAAGCTAACACTAACTTGATATAAAGAGAGTAAATTGATAAATTTTTGTGGTGATGTTGCCTACCATGTTCGACAAATAAATTTTTTTGTAGGACTGGAAAGTCAAAAGAAACAAAGCATGTAATTGAGATTATTAAGTACAGCATTTGCGGCAATAGTGAGTATAAGACGGTGTTGCTACAGTTAAGCTCAGGGTAACAATACAAAAACCACATTATTCCATCAGTTAAACTTTCAAAAATAAATACCTTCACATCCAATATTTGACCAGCAAAGAAATTCAATTGCTGAAAAGAGGATTTGTACAGTTTACAATAAAAATTTTGGCAGCAAAAAGTTGTGTTTCCAATCACATGAAGACGGCTTCTTGAATTAGCGATGAACTGCTAAGTCACCTGGGTACGGACAGACCAAGCTCTAGAGCAAACAGAAAATAAATTTTGATCAGAAACTGCTATGAGAAGTAGCACTTCAATATGCTAATTATGCTTGAATATATTGTTCGACTTAGATCCAGTAAGCTGTAGTCGCAAAGAAAACAAAAAGGGTTTCATCTGCATTGATACAGATTTGCTCCAAAAAATGTACATATATGACTTTGCATCAGACATACAATATCCGTGTTGTAAAATCATTATAGCTAAGGAACATGGAAGCACTGGTGAATTGAGCAACCTTCAAACCTCTCACGTACCATCGGTTTCATCTGGGGAAAATAAGCAGGTATGTCACTACAACATCCTCATGGACCTAAGATACGTTATTTTACAGTGAAAACAATATTTCAACTACAATCATTCTCTCTTAAAGTTGATACATAGTATACACATAAGACTGTAAGAGGTTTCATTTTGAATCAAGGTAAGAAGTGCAATAGTACTAGAGGATTGAAGAACGGATTGACTGCAAAAAGGATGCAAACTTGCAAAGGTATGAAGTTGAAAGAAATTGTCAACCATTGCATCAATATTTTTACTGGGAATCATCCTCTGCTCCTTTTAAAGATAATGATAAATCATCAAATTATCTTCCTAAATGCCTTATCATTTGAATGACCTACCCTAGACTGCTAAAGAACCCAAAGCATATCTGTCCCCACAGAAACAAGCTAGTGTGAGCATGTGGCAACAACCTTTAAATTGTTCATACCTTCAACCCATGTAAAATTCATTTAGTTCTCAGCCATTTATTACATTTCGAGCAAAATGATTAAATCATCAATCAATGAGACAAGTATAAAATAAAAAATGATTTAAGTTCACTAACCAGCAAAAGGACTATACTACCAATACTTTCAACTGCTCTAAAAATGAGCCATTCAATTACAAAATTAGAAAGGGTGTATTCTTGTATGACATATTTTGTCTCTATAAAAAAAGCATTTATAGTTTCATACTTGATAACGATGCAGGGATTCATGATTGGCAAGCCCCAGGACCCATACTATTTCTTTCAAGCATATTGACATTATGTGCCTGCAGGAACCAAATACTCTAGTCAGCTTGACATTTGACACTTGACATATGAATTTTTGCCCTCCCATCACAATCAAAATTTAATCCCTCTTCACACAGAAGTAAACAATCACAGGCTTGCAGCCTAAAGCTAACGCTAAACCCAAAACAACCTCACTATGGAATGTCAATCTTACTTCACCAAAAAATCACAAGGCACGGCATTGCTTTAGTCAGAAACAATAAGTTACCTACACATTTTGCTCTCAAGTTGCCATTTCCTCTCCCCAATAAACTTCACAAATCCGAAACTAAAATGCTATGCAAAGTTTGCACTTAGATTATACTCCATATTGGCTAAAGTACCATCAATGAACAAAACCACATGAAACAATTGCACAAATCAAATACACTCATTCATTGGATAACCTATCAGATATTACACTTCACAGTGCATACTCCCAATAATGCAACTTCACATGATGCAATCAACTAAGCTAAGACCAGAGAATATCAAAAGGTGGTTTCTTTAGATGAATCGGGGGTTGTAAGACAGTTGCAATGCTAATGTGATCGGCGATTAACGAGAAATGTCCCAGTACACATTACTACCTAATATCAAACATCAACCATCACAAGGTAAACTAAGCTAAAGTCACCAAAACAATCTCAATGCTGATCTAGTTCATTCTTAGCTAAAATTAGCAATTATATGATGATTTTTATTAGGAAAGCAAGGAAAACCTAATCAAAATTGAATTTAATTATATGAATTTACCATATAATCAATCAAATGCAAAATGCACAAACCTAAAAATAAGAATACTAGAGGTCGGGAGAGGTACGGCAGAGTGTACCCTGAGAGAGAGCTCTGGAACTCCTCGAAGTTGTGCTTAAGCATGACGTCAGCCTCGCAACTGCTACGGCGCTGTGCAGCGGCAACAGCGACTGCGCTCCTCCCAATTCCTTCGGCAATCTATCGATCGGAATATATATATCAAAGATTAATACAAAAATATGAGAGAAAATTATGATAAATTTGAAATTAGGAGAGAGAAACTGACCTTGAGAAATTGATTCGAGGAAGATTTGAAGAAGTGGATCTAGGAAGAGCAGATGCAGCAGACCTTGGAGTAGATTTAGTAGCAGAATTAATGGAGGATTTGAGAGAAGATAGTGATGCTCTGTTCATGAATCTACCGCATTTCGACGCCATTGATGAATTTTTTATTAAGTTTCAGGAAAGGATTGAAGACTTGAAGTATTTGATAATGGATATTGAATTGATTTTGATTTTGGAAGATGAGAGAGAAAACAGAGGGGTTTAGGGTTTAGTGGTGGTTAAATTTTGGGAGTTTTGTTATGTGGGCTAAGTTTAGAAGAAGAGCCCATGATGAATTTGTTTCTTATGTAAACATGGGCTTGAAGGCTTGAAGAGATGATTATCGGTCTTGTTTGGTAATTAGCGTTTCTGTAACATGTTTAAATTTGGTTTGGCTAAGTGATTGTATTAGTTACTTTTAAACGCAAACTTTCTCTCTATCGCATAAGTCACAACCAAATAGTTTTATAAGATAACTAGTTTTGTACCCCGGCGATGCCCGAGTTGTTTATTGAATTTTAAGATAAATTTGTAGTTCGAGTTAACTCATGACCAGACCTAACAGGTCTATATAGTAATAAAATTCTATTAGATTGTGAAGTATATATGTTATTTTAACCGATTAGTACATATTATAAATGAATGATTTGTGCTTTGAACTACTTCATTCATTCCAAAAAATATTATGATACAAAAAAAATAAATTTATATGATATTTTTTTAGAATTATAATCTAATAATTTTTTTGAATAAAATTATAATTCAATTCGTACGTCAGAAATATTGGTATTTTATCGAAAATAAAACTCTAAATCAACAATTTTATTCTAAAATTCTATCTTATGAAGTCTATTTAAATCTATCCAATGTGGGACGACACTTAGCGAAAAATTGAAACGGCAAGTGTCGCTGTCTCGTGACCTGGCTAAAAGTTTAGCTTTATATATTAGTTATATGATTGGGTGGTTGTAGACTTGTAGTGGGCAAAATGTCAAAAGCAGAACTAAAACCAATTGAAAATAGTAAGAGTTACTCCTCTATCTTATAAATTGGAACCACATCTTCTCTTTCTCCAATGTGGAACATTCACAAGTGGGACAATGGGTTTCAACAATGCTTATACAAGTTTCCACTGCTCATCAGAAAATGGCCTACCAAACTAAAAGTAGTGGGTTATGTTGTTTTTTTAAGTTTGAATGTTGTTTTAATTTGTATCATTAAGACTAGATCTTAAATCTATTCACATGTAGTGGTTTTATGTCATTAGAAAGGATGTTTGAAGTAAATTATCTAATGTTTTTTTTTTTTTATGTGAAGAAAAAAACCCCCACAAAGTTCTATAAATATAGAATGTTGTGATAATACCTCCTTTTCAAATCACCATCCGTATGCCCAAGTCATGAACAATTAAATCCACATGTGAGTGAAAGTGTCGTCCCACATAAAACGATGAACAGTGAGAAAGGAGAGTTGGAATATATATCCTACATTGAATAATAACAAAAGGTTGCATTCACTTTATGATGGGTATAACTTAGGCCCGATTAACATCATCATTCCTATAATTTAATTTAGTCTTGTAAACTAGACTCTCTCTCTCTGTGTGTGTGTTTGTGTGTGTGTGTAGGGCAAATGCAACCCATACTCATATTAAATATGGTATCAGAGCCAAGATTACAATTTGAGACCTTTAATGGCTGAAATGTACTTTGGGCCTAATTGAATAGGTCCATACAAGGACAAATGTGAAAATGTATTTTGGCCCCATTAAACATCACATGTGTCTGGATTGAAGAGGAACCTTACATACGAGGGAGAAAGTTGAGGCATATTTTTCCCAAACAACATATTACACATGTAATAAGCGTCTCACATTTACAAAAATAAACTAAACTTTTTTCTTTTTTTTTTATTGTTCTTATATATACTCATTTATTTTTATACAATATGTCACAATCTCTTTTATAATAAACACCTTATCTCACACCCTCTCAGACTCTCACCACGGTAAAAGTACTTTATTAACTCTCTCTTGGTCTTGCTCTCCCGTATTTTCTTAATATCTTTGCAAACATAAAGTATACATTATACTTCCTACTAGTTTATAGTCGGGAAATATTCTAGTTTATATAGAGAGAGAGGCTAGTATGATATAGTCTGTAAATATTCTAGTTTTCGAATTGTCTCAATAACTAGTTACTATTTTGTGTAAATACTTTATTTGGTTGATGAATATATAAAAACAAGTTTTTCATTGCATTTATACCGGCCGTACACTTATCAATAATAAATATATCACACAAATATATAATAAGTATACATCTTTCGATATTGATCATATCTCATAAATCTAACAAATTATGTAGCATTAATTTCAACCACAATATAATCAAATATATATGTTTTGTGTCACTTACATATGCAATATAATCGATCGAATACTGCTCCCATTAGAATGTTGACATGACTCATAACCCAAACCAACGATAGGTATATTACTAAGTAATTAAGTAACTTTAACTAAACTTATGTTACCTAATGTCGTTGCTAAATTTCTGATTATAAATAACAAAATAAGTGAACATTATTCAAGGTCGAATTTGGATTTTAATAAATTCCCTTGTAGCAATTTACTATTGATTTATTATTATACAGTAATTAAGATGAATTTTCAATCACAATAATTCATTCATGTTTATGTAAAATGAAAATGACATTTGTCAACTTGGTTAGAATTTATTTTCAATATAAAAAAAATCCTGAAATCAACATGCATGGAATTAAACATAAGTTGAATTATTTGACTCATTCCAAGTTACTAAATGGAGTAAATAACAAAGAACGCGAATTGAATGGATTATTCATCCTTGACATGAGTGCATGATTATTAGATCAATAATGAAGTATACACAAGAAAATTACTATACTGTATAAATATGTACTTGTAAATACTCCGTAATCAATTTCAAAAAAATGTGCTCGTACTTTAATTTATATAAAGCTAGTAAAATAAATAAGATTGAATAATTCTATAATCCAAAATCTGTAACAACTAAATGAGCAACCAACATCAACTAACCCACGTATAAAAATTAATTAAAAAATTAATATTCACATTCGATCCTCTAAAATATACCAAGTATAAGTATGTTTTTTTTTATTTTGAAGGCCCTAAAAATAAATGAGTTGAGCTAAAGTAAGAACAATAGTCCATAGCCACCACGTCGAAAACCCGAAACCTTTCCTATATCCACCACCGTCACCGGCACCGCTGTTAGAAGTTTCCCGATCGGATTCTAACAACGACCCGTAATTAAAATTTGGGTTAGACCCGTACAAAGCTTGAACCCCCTCAACATCATCAACACGTAGGTCCACTTTTCGACTCCTTGGTCTTAAACTCGGGTACATAATAGCATCACTAACAGAAGAATGGGCTAACCCAAGCACGTGACCAATCTCGTGCGTTGCCACTGATTCCAAATCAATGGCTACATTTGATCTTTGTCTTCCAAAATCAACGGCCCACGTTTCAGCTGCATCTAAATGAAGTCTTCCATTCTCAGGTGAAAAAGCATGTGCTAAAACTCCGAGTTCGCCATCGAACGGCTCTCCGTCACCGTGATCGCCACTGTGAAAACCGATACGAATGTCGGCGGTTCGATAGCTTTGTGTCTCTGTAAAATTCACGGGGATAACCTCGGACCACCGCGTAAAGGCGCGTGAGAACACCGTCTTGATTTCTTCCGGTGAGATGTAGTCTATCATATGGTCCGGTGAGAAAGCGTATGTTAAAGTCATAGGAGGGTTGTGAGTCCACCGTGGCTGGCCGTTAAAGTAGGCGTAACGACGCGTTTCGTGTAGGTTCGTGATGGTGGTGGTGTTGTGGCGGAGGTGGGAGTCGTCGAGGCCGCAACGTGGGGCCATGATGAGGTCAATAGTGTCGGTGTCGAGTTTTCCGGTGGGAGGTAGACCGAGGTTTTTTTGATAAGTTAAGATTACGGATTCGAGGTCGGAGTCAAAGTCGTCGGAAAAGTTTCCCGGCGCCGCCGCCGGGAGGTAGCCGAAGCGGTTGAGGTACGTCTTGAGATCACATATCCCGGTTACGTGGCTGCCCTTCTCGAGGTTGGCGAACCTCGCAAAGTCCCCCCACGGGGTGGAGGAGGAGTTAAAGGCAGCCGCGATGGAGGTGGAGATGGTGTCATTTAAGTTTAGGATAGATGGTTGAGGGAAAGTTCTGGCGGGAAAGGCTGAAGGTAGTTGTAATAGAAAGAGCAAAAAGGGTAATAGAAAGTGCATGGCTAAAAAAATGAACAAATAAAAATAGAAAAGTTAGTTATGTTGGGAGTTGAGCCTTCAAAATCTAAATAAATTGTTTAGGTTTATTTATAAAGATGTTAAAAAAAATTTGGACAATAAAAAAAAAATAATGGGAGTAATATAAGAGAAGAATGTGGGGAGGGTGGAAGCAACCATTTGTAGTTTGAAGGAGAGAGAAAGTTTAGAAGATTCTGCCGTGCTTTGAATAACATTTCAAATATGGGGGATTAAGCAAAGTTTGATGGTCTAATGAACCATTGGGTGGGTGAACAAACTACTATTTGCAATTTTGTTTAATCCACTTCTTTTTACTTGCTTTATGTTGCTTTTGTGTTGTAGCTTTATGTTAACGTAACATCAATCGGTCTTTAATCATTCTTCATTCATTAATATCGAGATAAAACAGATTCTCCAAAAAAATTGAGATCAAACCAATAAGCTAAACATGATAGGTTACATATTTAGCCATGTTTAATAAATTCAGTTCAAATATAATAAAGTGAATAGATCACACCCTAAGTCCCTAACTGTCTACGAATAATAGTAATATACACGTATATATTAACAAGAAATCACAAATGAAGTTGGTGATATAATGAACGTTGAATAATAGAATGGGATGATGAAATCATAAAATTACTATTACACGGCGTATGTTTTAAAAGTTTTTAATGTTGGTTCTTCTTAGATTGTATGCTATAGCGTATGTGTCAAATTGGAATAAGCATAAGAATTAGTAAATAATTAAACAAATATTAGTTTAATATTGTTGCATCTGACTCTGTTTATTGTTGACCAAATTTTTTTATTTAATGACATTGACAAATTCTAAGACTTATTACAATTATTATTGGAACATATATACATTGGGGGTTTAAAGAAGACTTTTGTAAGAGGGTTGAAAATTAAGGTGTAGGGTTTAGTTTAGACTTGTCAAACATGAAAATTTGATTTATTGGTCTAAAGAGGGGTAATACCTTTTTGAAGGCTAACGGAATGTCTGAATAAGTTTGGTATTTTTGGAGGAAGATGGGATCTCCGAGTCAATAGGCATGAATTTCATTGATTTTTTCTCAACGTACATGTAAATTACTTACTCGCATGAATAGGAGAAACTTCCGAGGGATGTTCTATTTTTTGTCATCTACTCTTAATTACTTGGCTCATATTAATAGCTAGAGATGAAAATTTAGAAAATTAGTTCTATTGTCATCCTTAAATATACATTAGATCGGATCTTGTGTAAATTTTTATAGTTTGTATCGAAAAGGTTAAGTTTAATTTATTTTTTCTAGTGTACATACTTTAATTTTAGTAATTGTATCGGATACGATAAGTTTAGTTTTCTAATTATATAGAGATATACACCTTTAAAAAATTAAATTAATACTTTGTGTATGGGTTAATAAGTTTAAATAAAGATTAATAACTAATAAGTGATATGATATAGTCATATAAAAACTCAATTTACAATAAATATACTTCGTATTATATATGTAAGTTTTAATAATGTCTTTTTTTTCTTTTTTTTTTTTTTGAACTGGAAGTTTTAATGATGTCTAATGCGAGGTAAGTTGTGAAAAGTTTATTTAATTTCAATTAAGCTTATTAGATAAGTGAAAATCATATTCATATAACATATGCCATTACTAGAATAAGCTTTTCATTTTTCTAAAAAAGGATTGCATTTGACTTGTATGATCAAAGTGATTTGTCATCGTACCATTGTTGTGATTGTAAATTGAATGACAAAAATGTCTTAAAAGATCAATGATTCTTTTTATACGAAGTTCATGACTATTCAACAATTTCGTTCAACAAATTAATGTAATATCAGAGTCAATTTGTTTTGAGCTTCTTAGTTCTTACCATTAATTACATACTTATTACTACAATTTTTTTTTTATTTCGAATACAACACTAAAAATACGGAGTTAAAAGCTTCAATAATTTTTTTTAAAAGGCACCTCTCACAGGTTTAGCTAACCCAACTCATTGCTTGGGAGTAGAGGGGGGAGGTAAGGGAATCCCCCTATTCCCAAGCAATTTGTAGTTGGTGGGCTCAAACTCGTGACAAGGTGAGTTTCCCACCAACTCCATCAAGCTTTGCTTCGACAATATTAAAGTAAATTGTTATATACAAGTATTTCCCTGTACTTTGTATATACTACAAAGAGTGTATTGTTAAGTCGTTAGTTGGCAATCTTGGCATATAGTGTTGTTAAATCAATTAATCATCATGCAAGTCGTCAAAGTCTAGCTCTTGCACTAGCACTTTTCAGCTACCAAAATCTACCAGTAACAAGTGTTTAATGTGCATTTGATATAATCATATACTATTTGATTTAATTTTTGGGGACACATAATCTAATTGGTGGATCACCTGTTTTTATTTCATGTAATTATGTAACCATCAATTTATTATTGTTGCAAGTTGAAACCATAAAAAGACCTGAAAGAACAACAAATCAAATCAAAGAAAAAAAAATTGGCGGCTCTTTTCTTTGTGGATATTTTTTTCACTTTTATTATACGGAACTAATCAATATATCTACATTAGTATGCGTCTCTTTCGGTCAACAATATTATATTAGATAGAAAAAGTCTAGCTATTTGGTTTTATTGTTGATGTGTATAAAATTCTTTTAAAAAAATATTTAATATTGGTCAGAAAATTACCTAATTAACTTAACTACTCTTCTTCTCAAATTTCAATTATATTATTCAAATTAGTTATGTGTTCACATTAGTAATTAATAGTTTGTGTACAATTATAAAAATTAATCTTTATTTATGGCTAAATCTGATGTAAATTTATATCTAGATGGCTTGATGCATATTGGTTGTGTCTTCATGATGAAGTCATGCCACTTCTTTCAATTTGTGAGTTTAAGGGTCTGTTCTCATTGACTGAACTGAACTGAACTGAACTGAATTGAGATGAACTGAACTGAACTGAATTGAGCTGAACTGAACTAAACTGAAATTAATATTTTATAAGAGAAGGAAATTAGGAGCTGAACTGAACTGAGCTGAACTGAACTGAACTTAACTGAACTAAATTTCAACGTAAGAGAACAGACCCTAAATCATAAAAATTCAAACCAGCAATAGATAATTAAAGAGGTAGACTAGTATACGGGAACAATTATTTCATTGATAATTTATGAGTTACAACTCTCATAGATCTCTTGATTCCTCTCTCTAAAGGGCTAGAGTTGCTTAATTATTCCATACTATTTGGTAGTCGGGAGAAGATGAAGTTTTAGTGACTTATTCCATCTGAGCCTAATTAAACTCTAGAAACAATTCTCTTTATATAGAGTGTCGTAGAGTATTAAACAAGATAGCTATCAAAAATTCTACGAGATCACAAAACTTCGGTGTCAATAGTGAGATCAAGAGTTTAAATTACGAATATATTAAAATCAACAAGTCAAAATAATTAATTTCTCCGTTTATTTATTTTATTTAAACTTATATACTATTCAAAGAATTCAATTATATTCATAAGTATTGTATTTTGACTAGCTTTAGGGCATGTTTTCATTTACTGAACTCAACTAAGTTAAACTAAATTGTTTATGAGAGAAAGAAATTAGAAACTCAACTGAATTGAACTGATGAAATTAAGCTGAAAGAACAAACCCTTATTTATCTTTCAAATTTAGTTTGGGAAATAAAGTCATGCATGCATGTGAAATCTTGCATGTTAGATTAATAGAAACTTTTATACAAAGTATTTTCATTTAATATGAATTTTAAAACTATAGGAAATTATTTCAAGCGTTAATCCCTTAGCTTGAACCCCACTGTGATCACACACTAAAGTACGGTGGCGTCCAAAGGGAAAGAAGATAGAGGAAAAGAGTCGCCAACAAGTTTTAGGAACTTGTAAACCGTTCACAGGGTGAAGGTTACACCCCTTAACAATCCAAGAGATCGTCAACTCCATAAGGTCTTGAACCAAATAAGGGTTCGGGGATGAAGGTACAAATCCAACCTAAAAGAGATTGAACCTGCCCTAATAATAGGCCTCTACTTTATTCTGATCATATTCATGTACGCTTTCTGACTAACATACAATCAATAGGATTAAACCTAAACATGTTTGTCTATGTTGGTTGAATATTAATGCACAAATAAAACTATTATTGGCGATCACTTGAATTATAATCAAATTAATCCTAACAAGATTATTAATTATCTTATTAAGCGTGATTACAAGTACAAATTCCCTTTAAGCATGCATAAAAGGTGTGATCAAGCAATAACAATAAATAAGCATCAAGCAACATAATAAATAATCATAAATAATAATCATAATCATCAAAACAATAATCATCATAATAACAATTATAATAATCATAATCATAATAATCATGTTAAAGCATAATAATAGCAAGATCCTAGGCATGATACTAACAAGATTAATAACAAACCCTAGCATGTCACTAAGCAATAAAAATCAAATCTTTAACCCTAACATGATACTAACAATCATAAATATTAGAAAGAACATAAAAGGCATCGTAACAATCATATTTGATATTAAAATTACCCTAGACATGATACTAGGAATCATAACATTCTAAGCATGAACTCTATATCATAACATCAATAAATCAATTAAAGTATTTACTTCGATGCCTCGTACCTCTTTCTAATAACAAAATACACACGTTAGTAACTTCAAGGAAAATAATAAAACAAACAATTAAATTAAATAATTGAAAGAGAGATTTGGGACCAAACCCTCAGAAATTAAACCTTTCACGTCTAGGGCGAAGGAAACTTCGAATATGGCTAGGTGTATCTAGATTTAATGAATGCGGAATTTTTATATGTAAAAACTAATTTAGAAAAAGAGAGAGAGAGAATAATCAAGAAAATCTTGATGAGAGTTGGTAGATTGATTATTGAAAATTGGTTGAGAATTGATTAAAACTGGTTATCAAAAACGGAGTTTTTGATACGTTATTTATAGAGAAAATTAGCCAAAAAGATAAAAATATCAAAACAGAGTCTGGCGCACGTAAAACTGAGTTGGCGCCAACGCTGGCTGTTGGCGCCTGGCGCCAACGCTGGCTGTTGGCGCCTGGCGCCAACATCAGCGCCATGCGCCAAAGCTGGCGCCAGGCGCTACAGCTGGCGTTTGGCGCTGATTCAGAAAATCACGCGTTTTCTTAAAATCAGATAAAAATTGCCGCACAGGAGGATAAAATCGTGTTTTCCTAAAAAATGCTCTTTGATTTTAATTAAAACTCTGAAAAGTCAACAAAAGTCAATTTATCAATGCTAATTGAATTAATGAATGAAAAGAACCTTCTAGAAGAATCTAGAAGACTAAAACCAATCCTAATTGCATTAGGAATATTAAATCTATATTAGGCCCTCCCCTAGATCATTGGGCCGCATATAAGGCTCAAACTGGGCCCAATTTAGTAAATTGGCCATAACTTCTTCAATATTCATCGGAATTGGGCTTATAATATATCGTTGGAAAACTCTTGTCAAGCCCCATCCAACTACACTACTATTGGACTCATATCATGGACCAACCAAACTGGATTGGTTGTTTTCTTAAAATAAGTTTTCAAAAAACAGAGAGAAAAGAAATTAAAACTATCCGCAACACTAAACTTTCCACACTTTCGCTTCATTCGATTATGATCCGACGCGAAAGGTACTCATCACTGAGTTTGGTTTTGGGGAGACACATATGGATGTCTACAAAAACCAATCATGGCTCCATAATATTTTAATAATGAAATATTTTAATTTTAATTCATAAATGATTTAATATATCAACAATTGAAATATATAATGCATATATTAACACACGTATAATATATATATATATATATATATATATATATATATATTTAAGAACAAAAGTTGACACTCATTCATAGTCTCATGGAGTCATGGAAGCAAATTTTTTCTAAAGCTAATAAATTACATTGTTTAATATTTAGTATAACATATTGCATATGTCCCAAAAATATAGAGCATAAGTTTTATTTTTGGGTCAAATGAACTCATGAAATTCAATTTTTGTTCTCAAACAATATTTACCATGCAAATTAAACCTAGCTAATACTACGTAATATTCATAATATATTACTTCATTCACCTTCTATTTAAGAATCTAAACAATTTGAGAGCTTATTTATAGATTATGAGAAATTGAATAGATAATGAAGTAATTACGCTTAATAAGTAATGGTGTACTAATGATACAAGTTAATTGAAAGAAGAAGGTTTGGAGCAAGGTAAGTGTACGAAAATGAATCGGTTCTCTATACTCTAAGAATATCCTGTCAAGTATTACATCAAATTACTAATTTTAACAATTAGTAGCTTAGATTGGCAAGTAAGAGATATGAGCTTCAAGTTAAGCATTTCAATTTTTGGACTGAATATCAGAGCCGTCGAATCTCCAACTAAATTTGGTGATCTGATGCATATCAAGTTGGGCCTCTTTCAATAGGCTATCTAATTCTGACCAAATTAACATGTGCTATTGTAGATGTGGATCAGTCTAAACAAAGCTTTGGGCCATAAACTCTTTCACATTACAATGTCAAGCCCATTGGACTATGCACATGAAATGTAAAAGCAAGTGTGATAGTAATAATGTACAAGTATAATCAAACATAATTTAAGCCTAAAGATAATTTTTTTTGGGGGGATTGTGCTCTATCATTTGAGATAGTTGATATTTGCAAAGTACGGGATCAATTTTCATCAATTGTCCTTGTGGCTCTTTAAATACAAAAAAGCAAATTAATACGAATGTACAAAGCATTATAATCTTAGAAAACTTGTCAAAATGTACCTATTAGATTCAAGTTTTTGTGAAATAAGATAAAATTCTTTTTTTTTAAAAAAAGGCAAGAAACTACCTTTAAAGACATTTTTTTTTACACCAAGGTACCTCTTGTCCAATTCCAGCTGATGACCCCCAAACTTTCAAGCATTGCAATTCATGTGTGGGGCACGTGACTTTGCCTAGACCCATTTTCCCCCAACTTCCCACCATTTCCCCCATTTTCTACTATTCTTCTCTCCCTACTACATTTTCCCTTTCATGGGCCGTTCTTATTGTCGTCCTCATTAAATTCTTATCCCTTTTGTTCGCTATCATCATAATCTGAGTATAAGTTTTTTTTATACTCCTTATATTTAGGGTTAAATTTGTGCATTGACAAATACCTCTTTCATGATATATTATCAATCAATTATTAACACGTGTACAAAATATTACAATTAAAAATGCATAAGTTGAATTCAAAGATTATCATTTAAAAAAAAAAAACACACAATACTTCTTTCATGACATAGTAAATATTATGAATCAATATATAACATGCATACGAAATATTTCTAAAATATGAGTATCCGTATAAATTTCAACAACACACAAACAGACTATCGTGTCAGGCCAAAAAATTTACTCATTATATACACAATTAAAAACACATAATTTTAGTTAAGTTTGATCTCTCCTCTAGGTTTTCTCCTTGGGAGGGTTTTTTTGGTTCCTTCTAGGGTTTTTCCCTTGGGAAGGTTTTCCTAGCCTCCATTGCTAGGTTTTATCAATTTCTTTGAAGTTTTCCTTCTCTCTTCTCCCTTTTCTCTCCATCTCTTTTCCTCTTGGTCTCAGTTGTGAATCTTTATAGGGGCTTCCATTGGTATTTTTACCGGTGGTAAGCCTAAAAACATTTCAATTGCTTTCAATAAATAGATCTCATCCTTGTGATGATGATTTTTGTCTTGAGTTTATTTTCTTTTTGTGTTTGTTTTGTGAAAAATGAAGATTTAGGGTTTCATAATCTCTACAAGAATTCAGAGGACTACATGAGTATTTTCACTCAGACGACTACGCATCAGTGGATTTCAAGCCGAATCAGTGCGAACTCACAGATTGTATTGCTTCAGATGAAGTTTTTTATTAAGGCGATTGTTAATCAAATCTACGATGTATTTAGTTTTAAGGTGTGTACTTATGTTGGAATTTTTGATTTTTTAGGAATTATATGTAAGTGCCGTTTGGCTATATTTTATTAATGAAATCCCTTTTCTTCTTGTCAAAAAAAAAAAAAAAAAAACACACACATAATTTTAATCTAAAGATTCTTATAAAAATATTATCGAAAATGACTTTGACCATTGGTCGAAAAATCAACGTTTTACATGAATTTATATATACTTGAGTTTAGGGTAAGTTTATCCCCAGACTCTGATTAAGACTCCAAACTCTGCCACATCAGCTTTCCACTAGTTTTTAATTACTTTTTTTATTATTCAAACTTACACAAGACTCTCTCCATTTTCACACATTATCCCAAGACTCACTCCAGACTCACTTATTACCTTCCTAAATACTAACATTAATTTTATAAATCTATTTATTTTATAAAATTATTTTTAATACTAATGATATAATGTTTATTTGTATATATTATAATCTGAAAAAAATATTTCGGGTATTTTAATAATTAGGAAAAAAATTAAATTAGAATAAAACTTGTAATTTAATGAACATTGGTAATCTAATGGCGAGCCGAACTTCAAAATACATAAAATATAAAACAACGATAATTTTGGATATAATAGAATAACAATAACTTAAAAGCACGTGAAATTTAAAGGCAAATGAAACTTAAAAATACATGAAACTTTAAACAACACTATTTAGCTAGCACCTCCTCCAAAACGTGACCATATATGCTCCATCAAATCATGTTGCAGCTGATGACATTGAGTTCGGTTACGAATTCGAATATGATTTTCAAAGTATCGATCCCGATTTGCATAATAATTTCGAATAAGACCATGATGAAGTTCGGGTGCTTCAGTTTGATTTATAAGGGAATGTAATTGAGAATTATTTTGCAACAAATGCAATAAAGAATTCAAATCAAAATTTTGATTTGGATCCATGAATTATTATTTTTATGTTAAGTTTTATTTTTTATTTTTTTTTAGAAAGAAAATTATGGGAGAATATTGATCCCAAATTATTTTATAGGTAAAATTATTACTGTTAATTAAATAGCGGTTGGAAAATTTATAGTAAAACATGAGGCAGAGAGTTGGAGCAGGTTGTCGTTGGTATTGCTCATAAAACAACATTGGTGATGATGATGAGGTGGCATGGTATTATTGGGCCATGCAAACTTTGTCAACTTAATTTCCTCTTTGTTGGTCAACAAATATATGCCAAGTGAGTCTTGAGTAGAGTTTGGTTTTTAAAGACTCACTTCAAGACTCCTTCAAATTTCAAACAAGATTATCGGTAAGACTTACTCAAGACTCCATTCAAGACTCTCCACAAGACTCTTACAACCATTACTTATTCACTTGCATGCATACGGCCAAAGTAAGTTAGCATTTGTCTTCTCTACAAGCTGCCATCAAAATATAATACTCAGTGAATAAATAAAACAAAAACATCTTGTCTTAAAATCTGTATGAGATACGTAACTACTTAAAAACAAGATTAAAATATCTTGACAAAATATAAAATATAAAATAAAAATGATGTAATTTAAGTTCAGTTTCCTTGGTTAAAAAGAAAATTAATTTAATAAAGTAGGGTTTATGTGATACCGTGATAGTGAGATTGTGTGAAAAGTGTCCCATACTTCAAGTTCAATGATTGGATGACGAGAGGAAAAAGACAGACACAAATTATTCTAGAATAAGATTGATATGTCTCATATTTCATGTATGTATTAGACTAATTAATAATGGATGTCAAAATCATCTTACTTACCCTTTAGAAACTAACCAAAGCCCTATTAACAAACCCGCCTTTGTATTCAAACTTACTTTATAAATTTTTAGTAGTTACCTATTGAAAAAACATTTAAAAGGTACGACGAGATTATGCTCCATGTCATGCCTTTTCGCCTCCTTAATTTCGCCAAGGATAAAATATATTGTTAATGGACAATTGTGCAATGGCTACAATAATTTTGTGGACACTTTAACTATTAAATCAAGATCTTACATTTGTTAATAATAGTTCCACATCATTCATATTGACTATTGAGTTGACTTGAAAAAAATATTTAATTATAGCTAGGGGTGAAAGTTTGGTTTGCGGTTTGGATTATAGTCAAAACCGAATCCAATCCGAATATTCGATTTCGAAAATCTCAATCTGAATCCAAACCGAATTAAGATTCAATCCAATTCAAACCAAACCGAATTAATTCGGTTTTTCAAATTAGAATTTAATCCAAACCGAAATTTATTCTCTTCTTTTGCAACATTCAAACCCGAAACCCGAAGTTCACCGTGAAAATTCCTACAATCACTCAACCTTTTCTTGTTAACTACATTCTTTGTGAGAGAGTAAGATATTGAGAAAGGAAAATTGAGAATCAGGTTTTTTTTTAAGTTTATATATGAAAAGGGAAAGTGGTTGGATACTTTGAAAAAGAAAATTGGGCTTAAAGATGGGTCGAAAATTGGTTTGTAATTCGATTTTCGTTTTTTTAAACCCCATAACGAATCCAATCTGTAATCCATATATTTTAATTTTTCCAAACCGATTCAATCCGAAATAAATAAAATAAAAAAAAATCCAAACCGAATTACTAATTCGGCTTGGATTTCAGTTCGGTTCGATTTTAATCTGAATTACTTTCACCCCTAGTTTTACCTTTAAATAAAAACTACATCATCAATTTATCATCCTCTTCAATTCCATTCTAGACTCACGATTTCCATACTTCTCCATTGTTTACCATTAATTCATTATCTTCAAAGGCCATACCATACATAGGGCATGTTCCGATTTACCGAAAACAATTAAACTGAACTTAACTAATTGAGGATGAATTGAGCTGAAATGAAACGAACTGAGCCGAATAGAGCTGAAATAAGTTGTTTATGAGATAAGGAAACTATGAACTAAACTAAACTGAACTGAACAGAAAAATTAAAACTTTTAAATATGACAAATTCCATCATTGATCATCTCAATCTGTTCTATTCTATACCTTTCTTCCAATTTATGTAATCTTATAATGCTACTATGAATCAATATAATGCTATTTGATCGTACAATCTGATTTCCTAATGCCTATATTAATGTGTATGGAAATTAAGTTCCAACCTCCCATCAATAGAGAAGCAGTTATACCGTCATTAAATATGTTGTCAATGTTTTTTTTTTTGTTTGTTTGTTTGTAAAAAATTATGGTTTGATAAATGATTGGATAAGATCTCCTCTAAAAATGAAGGGTTTAGATCAAAAGTTTATAGTGGCCATTGAATTAATACTATTTTAAATGTTTTTTTTTTATAAGAAAGTGACTTGTACATATTTCATACAAAGTATATGAATTCACCCTACAAAACAATAATTCAATAATACGTCAAAACTTTTATTTGATTCTTTTTTTATGGTACATATAAAAATTATATATAAAAAAAAAAATCAATTGTGCTCATTTTTTATTTATACATTTATTGATTGAGGCTCAACTTTTTATCTAATTAATTTTGAAAATTGTTTAAAAAACTTCAGTGTAGGGTACAAATTAAATTAAATTGCAATTTACGTTGTGCAAGAATTTTGGTGACAATTATTATAGAGCATGTTGAATAAATTTGACATGTTTTTCTATATACGTTTGTCAACAACATTAGTATATTACATTCAAGGTAATTAATGACATTTTAATTTGGAGTCATTAACTCATAATACTCATAAAGCCTGCAAATTAAAGTCCTCCAACCCCTCCTTCCTATAAAGATGTTTTATAAAAGGAAAATGTTATACAAAGCCCTTAGGGATATATATAAGCATTAAATTTACACTTAATAATCGTAAAAATTTAAGAAATCATAAAAATATAAATATTAAATACACTGATTTACGCGTGTTTTTTGTCCTAAATTCCTAATTTTATACAATTTCTAAGAGTATATTTAATGCTTATATATATCCCTTAGGGCTACATGTAACATTACCCTTTATTATATTGTGTTTATAAACATAACAATGAAAATTTTGTCTTTAACCATCCCACACCCTAATATATAGATAAGGGTCCATTATAACTACTTAACTCCAAAAAAATAAAAAAAGTAAAACAAATCATATACTACATTTTGTTTTAGAATATATATATATATATATATATATATATATATATATATATATATATATATATATATATATACCCTTTACCAATATATAGTACCAATATATATTGTGTAGCACTATATATTGGTAAAAGGAATAACACTTGACCTCAAACGATGTACGTGTATCAACTAAAATATGTCATGCTTAATACTTGCATCACAAATTAACAATATCTAAAAGGATCTATTTTTGTAAATCTCATCGACATTGTTTTAGCCCCTCAAAAAGATATAATTACAAGACATACAACAAAAAATGACACAATCTTATTAAAATCAAAAAACTTTTATGTTTGATTAATCATGGATATTTTGAAAAAAGAAAAACAAAATAAAATTTTAGTAAAAGACAAATAATTTTCCTAGACATCATAATACTGAAATAGTATATGTACTCCGTACAAATCTATAATTTTCAATTGGATGGAGTATTCTATGATCATTCAACCTAATTTATGTGACTAGTATAGCTTATAGAGTTATAGATAATGGAATTATGATGTATCCACCCCAAAAAAAAAAGGTACTGGTGCTGCAAGCTTTAATATGCGATTCATTACTTCACCACTTCACCTAAAAAGTGAAGATAATATTAATATAAAAGCTACTTCAATAAAAAAAAATTAATGTATTTTTCTAGAGGTATCAATGTATCATTATTATAGAGAAACAGTAAATCATACAAAAATTATTGCATGTGGACATACCAAACTTGATTAAATCCAGAAATTACTGCTATTAGTTCAGAGCAAGCTTAGAAAGTGACCCATTGACCCTATTTCAATTGCCATTGGGTCTTTTGCCCATGTTGTGGGTTCCTCAACCCCCACTGCTTTCTTTTAGACTTTTTGACGGATCTTGGCAAAAAATATGACTTAAGAGTCCAAATTTGAATATTTTACCTGTCGCTTAAATGTCAAAAATAATCACTCTTATAAAATAAATTTATTTAAATTTATCAACTAATTAATTACAATACTTTATCAGAGTTGGGCCTTAAATGGCCCTGGTGAAAGGTTCCGTCTACTCATATGCCACTAATTTTAATACTGTCTCACATATAATGTCTGAAAGTTAGACCCACTCATCAATTTAAATACTTTAAAATTTTTAATTTATTTTTGATATTTATTTTTAGTTTTCTTACACCAACTATGTAATTTATTTTACTTACACGTTCCCACTCAATTTTTTTTTTCCTCATAATTTTAATAAACAAGAGTACAATAAATGAGACATAATTTGGAAAACAGAGTAGAATAATGTTTGTTCACTATCATAATGTTTTGGCTCCAAAAAAAACAATATGGGACTACTAGAAAAAGGACAAATTGGGACCGTATGACGTGATTGGTTGATCGGTCACTTGATTGGGTCACATAAAAAGAAGCAGTAGCAGTGTAGCACTCATCAATATCAACCTAAAGATCATTCAAAGTTATTTTTAAAACATTAATTATGAATTATGTTTAATATGTTTAGTTTTATCAGATTTAACCTTTCATAGCATCATTAGTACTGTATGGTCTGTGTCTACCTAATTCACGTATTTGTTATCCAATTTCGCAATTTTGTTGAGACTTACGTATGCATGTTTTCATCTTATAAACTAGTTTGTGCTCATTAAATACAGTAGTACTCAACTACTTATGACTAAATCAACTATAATAATTATGAGACTTTTAGATCATTAAGGATTCATCTCAAATTGCAATCCTGGCTAGTTAATTACTACTTAATATATGTTTTCTTTCAAAAAAAATTACTACGTAATATATGTTACTTCTATACTGTTTATAAAGTTGAAACAGAGTAATACAAAGTAATCCGTATATTTTAACTTTTAAGAGAAATTAAGTAGTGCCTTCATGATAGAAGTTCAGCTTTAAATTTAATTTATTATTATTTTTATTTTTATGTTGCATACTTGCATGTTTACTATGTTATATAATCTTCATTTTCAATTGTTAAGTTATATCTTGTGGTGTCATTTTTTTGTTTTCTAATTCTTTTGGTATTTTATAAGTTTCTTATACAAATATATCATGTCATCTTTCTGGCAACTTTCAAAACTTTGTAGCATAATATAATACGTGGTAATTGAGTCACAAATTTAGCGCTTTGTCACTAAAGAATAACCCGACGCAACCCTAACTATGTCATATTGTCATGCATGCATTGTCTACTCTCAACCTCTCATACTCATCATTTAGGGATTTATATTGTTCCCACCTTACCTTCTCAAAGCCTAACTAGTAACTACCATCCTTCCTCCCCCCACCCTCACCCGGCCCTCCCACCTCTTTTTCCCTTGTCCATCTCTCCGATCTTCATTGTCACCCTTATACTAAACACATCATTGTTAAACCACACGTCACCAAACCCTTAATCACCCACATCTTTAGAATTTTTGAAACGACGGGCAAAATGAGAGAATTATGACATTTTGCCTTTAGGATAGACGAACTAGATTCAGGTCCCTTCAATTAATCAAATTAAACATATGTTTGATATGCCAAGTCTCGCTAAAAACCAAACTAAATATAGGTATTACACACACATGACTCTTTGTCGTACATGCATCACATTTTTCCATCCAACCATGTAAGTTCCTTTCATCCGTCCTGTCTGAGGACCAAGGATGTTGATGGTTATCGACATGGGTTTAATGTCCTCTAGCTTAGAAAAAAAAAATTGCTCCTATATATGTCTAGTTGCCTAGTAGCGATCGACTTAGTTTAGTGTTAAAGAGGAAAGGACCACTTTTTAGAGGGTACTTCTTCATAAAACATCTACATAATTAACGAACATAACATGAAAAGTCAAACTATTTATTACCAAAAAAAAAGTCAAACTAACAACTAACATGGAAGAATAAGGCCTAATATACCGGACATAATTTGCTAAACACAGCACACTGTACATATAAAGAACATGCTCTATGTGACTAAATCTAAATACATTATTTTTATAATTTTTTTTTTTATACTATATCCATTTTTTTTGGTAAAAGAACATGCATTAGTCTTTTTTATTTTCCAAAAAAAAAAGAACCATGCGCTATTGAAGGAAGCAATGCAACTTGTCTGAGGTCTACTTTTGACATTTTTTTTTGTAAAATCTTTGTAACTTATTTATAAAGCAATTCAGCTTGACATCTATATAATACCACATGCACCAACACTATAATATACTCTGTAAGTGCGGATGATTGAAGCAAAATTATATACTATGATATGATAATTATATAAGTTGTAACATGATTTGGGATCTAAATCGCATTTTTCCACCTTATGTGTGCGCAAGTGATGTAGTCATGTAGATCTTCATCACGTTTTCACATCTTAAGGATCCTATTGCTATACCTAAGTTACTAGCTGTTGAAAATGTAATTTGTACATCATACTTGAAATATCCCATTTTCAATTCTTTATATGGCTTGTATAATAATGAACATCCTTGTTAAGTTCTTAAAATGGCATCTGTTATGTATCTAAAGGTTGAGTAAAGTTATCCGAGAATAATCCGACATCTAACTAGATAAATAGAGCAACATCGAATAAACATATTGTCTCTTCTCTCTTAATTAAATTAAAGTTAAATTATTTACTAATCATTTTGTAAGTTGATCAATATAATAATTGTATTGGTAATGTAATCGATTATGTGAAAATATTGGTAACCAGTGTTAAATGATACAGATTGAAGTATTATTCATATCAAATATTAGATATTTGATTCAAGATTATGAGCTATCGAAACTTTATCGATTCAATTCATAGTTATCATTTTTATTGTAAAACAGATTATCATATAGTCCGTATACATCAATTTAACAGCGGTAGAGATTCAGGTATTAGATTCATACAAAGCCCTACCTAACACTCAAGAACAAAACCAAGTGTTATTAGGACTCCTTAAAGGGTTACACCTACACCCAACAAATAAAAATGACTATCACCTTTTTTCAAAAATATCCCTTAAAAAAATGGAATAAGCATAACTTCCACCTTGAGTAATTTCCATTTTTCATGAAATTAAATAAATCTCCTTTTTTTTCACCTTTTTTTTTCTTACTTAAATGCGCCTCTTTCTCTCTCCTCTTCCATTGTCTACACACAACCCCAGCTCTTCACTATAGATCATCTCCATTAAATTCAAACCCACAAAAACCCAAATTAATAGTATAAATTCGGCAGTTGTTTTAACGCTCTTCTTCACAATTTCAGTGCCACCCCCAATTTCATTAATTAGGGTTCCTAATTCCCATAAGAACCCAACACATTGATAATTTTTATCAAATTTGGAGGAGAAAATTGATTAATTGCAATCTTTGTTGATTTGGGTTTTGAAAGATGGGTGTTGGGAGCACTAACCAACCCTCTGTTGAATCTGGGTTGGTTAATGCTACCACAATGAATGGTAATGTAAATGTTAATATTAATATTAATGGTAATACAAATGATCCCAATTTCATGAAGCTTCAAAAACATCATATTTCTTGCTGGAGATCTCAGAGAAAGCCATTATCATGGTCGTTAATTTGTGGGATTATGTTATTTGCTCTTGGTTTAATCTCTTTGTTTACTGGACATGTTGTTTCTGATCTTGAGTACTACTCTCAGCGTTTAATTAAGCCTCACTTGATCACCAAATGGGTAATTTCTCTCTCTAAATTATTTGTTAATTTGTCAAATTTTTTTCTGGGTTTTTGAAGTTTTTTGCCTTATACCCTAATTTTGGTTCATGGGTTTTAAATGATAATTTGAAAATTTGGAAGATTGAATCAATGTAATGCTTAGCTGCTTTGTAAATTTTGGTTTACTTTTTCTGTTTCTGCGGTTAAGTTTGTTTTTTTCTTCAATTTAGCTAAATTTTATTTTGTTGCTTCTGAATTCTGAATTTTGGGTTTTAGTTTGGTTAATACATACTGAATTTACTTTTTATGGCAATTAGAGTTGAATTTATTACCCAAATAAGTCTTTCCTGGTTTAGAACTTATTTGGTCAGGCATTCAATAAAATCGGAATTGAGATTTTCTTTGCTCCAATTTAGATATATGTAAAATAAATAAATTTGTTTTGCTTATTATTATTTTATTATTTTTTGTTTGTGGGGGAAGAAGGGGTGGGGGTTGGGTGGGTGGGGAACTGGGAGTATTGTGAATTAAGTATTTTACAATGATTGAATGTTCTGGAGTTACCTGAGTTTGATGATCCATTTTCGTGGTTTTTCCATTTCTCTCTTGCTAGATATTCTTTTTATGTTTGTATATGGAGAGTAAGCACATTGATTGATTAGGTTCTGGTGGATTAAGCAATGTGTGGTAGTGTGCATGCAAAAATGTGTTTGATAGCGTAACGTAGGCTTTTAAACGCCCTAGACGAAATCTCTTCCTTCATTTAGTTGGTGAGCTGATTCCAATTGAAGCAAAATAGGAGAGAGTGATTTAGTCTGAGTGTCTGACCTCGAGACTTACTTCTTGTTTAGTCTATCCACAACGTGCATTTTTCTTTTCCGGTGTTCAGCCACTGATCTGCATCTAAACTTGTTTTTTTTTTTTTTTTTCCTTACCATGGACAAAAGTGGTTGTGAGTAATTATTTTGCTGTGTTTTCGAGGCAATGTATGTACAAGTTTATTTAGCATTTTAGCTTATGAAAAATTCTTATCAAGGGGATAGGAGTATAGTATTGTTTAATATAGCCTTTGCAAGAGATAGACTGCTATGTACATGTTTATAATGCAAACCTCTTGTGCTTTGTTCTGTAGGCTGCAAGCATTCATGAACCAATTAACATATGGAAATCAAAATATATGGATGCTTACTATGGATGCAGTAGAAGAGGCCGGCATTTTCGTTGTAAGTTGTAATCATTTCCCAAGTAATTTGAATTGATTTAGCTTCTAGAGACTTGCAGAATGTTCACTCTATAAGCTGTCATTTTATTTACATTTTTTGCAAACATGTACTCCATATTATGGTTTTGAACTAAATGGAGGAGCATATTGGTTATTCCTGCATTTATTCTGCTCCTTTTCTCTGCCTTTTGTTTTCTATTTTTGTTGCAAATGATGGCAAACCCCAAATATTTGCTTTGTTTTGTGAAATCTATTCATTAAGTTTACGTCTTTTCTATGGATACTCACTGGTTATGGTGATTTGACCATGCGTGCAGTGTAGATTAGCTGACTCATCTGTTTGTTTTACCTATCATATCTGGCATAAGCCTCACATGTATCTACGTATCTAAGCTTTTCTTTCAGCAGTTGGCAATGCAGATTTCTGCTTCAATAATCTGGCTGAGCTGGTTTTTTATTTTATTTTATTTTATTATTATTATTATTTTTTTTTTTTTTATGTATTACGATTATTAGGGATGCTATTTCAATAAGATTCTCTATTCTTGAGAACTTTTTAATGACATTTTTAAAGTAATTGTCCATATATTTTTCAATGATAATAAGAAACAGAGGATGTTGGAAAAATATCTTCTGGTAAAATAAAGCCTTGCCCTTCTGTTTGTCGATTGCCAACTTTAGCTGTTTGATTCCTTCCCTATCAATTTTCATCTTCAAATACCTCTATGGACTTGGATTATTGTGAGTTTTCTTCAACATGCTATCTCACATAGACCCCAAGTTAAATCTGAAATCTTATGAATTTTTATTATGAGTTAAGTTCGGGTTTGAACATTAATGTACCTCCTCTAATAATGCCTGGTTTGATGCAGCTGCTGTCCCACAGCGATTTTCAAATGGGTATCTGCTTATCGCCACCAGTGGAGGGCTGAATCAGCAGAGAACTGGGGTAAGTGGAGGGCTTTCATGCTTTACTCTTCATGTTTCTGTATGTACTATGTAGGATATTGATTATACTCATTTATTTTTCCTATTATGGTCTTTCTCCTCCTATTGGGATTTATAGTCTTATTTTTGTACAGATAACAGATGCTGTGGTTGTGGCTAGAATACTTAATGCTACTCTGGTTGTTCCCTCACTGGACCACAATTCCTATTGGAAAGATGATAGGTATGTTGGATTTTTTTTCTTAATAAATAAAATGAAGCTTGTGTCTCTCAATTCTAATGTGACCATTAATTGATTGTCTCATGTCTAAAATCCTTCATGTGCAGTGACTTTGCAGACATTTTTGATGTTGATTGGTTCATATCTTCTCTTGCGAAGGATGTGAAAATTGTGAAAAGAGTTCCAGATAAAATCATGAGATCCATGGAAAAGCCTCCCTATACTATGCGAGTGCCTAGGAAGTCAACCCCTGAAGATTATATAGAGCTAGTCTTGCCAATACTTATGAGGCGACATGTAAGAAAACTTCTTCTATCTTCTGATCCCTGCATGGTTTCAAATCATATTTCCATTATAGCTGAAATAATAACAATATATTGAATGAACATTTTTTATGATTTGGAAGTTTCTTTGTTTCCTTGCTTTTTAGCTATAAGGGTAGCCTAGTAATGTGTATAATATGTGCAGGTTGTTCAGCTGTACAAGTTTGACTACAGGCTAGCAAACGATCTTGATCCAGAGCTTCAGAAGTTGCGTTGCCGAGTAAATTATCATGCACTAAGATTTACCAAACCAATACAGGAACTTGGTTCGAAAGTCGTGTTGAAAATGCGTGAGATGGCTAATCGGTTTATTGCAGTTCATTTGAGGTTTGTTTGATTTGTAATAAAACGTTCATAAATGGAAATGAGACTCTGTATGTTTGTGTAAGCTCCTTGGAATCTCTTGACTCTGCTGGTAAAACTAATCCCTCCATTAAAATAAATCTCACTGCTAGAGAAGGTCCCTAATAGCTGCTCATTTCTTCCAAAGAAAGATTTCACACTTAATAATCTTTTGCTTAACTCATGATTTTTGGGAAGAAAAAGACTTTTTTGCTACTTCTAAGCAGCCTTTGGTTTTTATTGATTGATATTAGTCATTACTGTCTTGATAGGGTAAAGTTGAGTTCATGCTTTGTTAGTTTGCTGTGCTTAATTGTTTGTGTTCTATCTTTATGGCCATAAATAAATGCTTACATCAGTGACATCTTGTCAGCTTCTGCTAATTAAATTAATTGTGAACTTAGATCGAGATGATGCTATTTTCTGCTACCAATATTTAATAATCCAACATGTGCAGGTTTGAACCTGATATGCTTGCATTTTCTGGGTGCTACTATGGTGGAGGTGAAAAGGAAATAAATGAACTTCGCGAAATCAGAAAAAGATGGGACACATTACCTGTGAGATTTCTTTCTTTCTTATTGCTTTCAACTTTACCATATTCATTCCTTGTTGTTGTCCTTATTATCACGTACTTGGGTGGTAACCCCTACTATTAAGTCTTTCTAGTACCTATAGATTTCAAGTGGTCAGTTACCAACTGTTACATATGAACAAAAGGCAACACTTTTTTTTCACATACAGTTATTGAATTATGCTTTGAAGTGATTCCAATTTTGCTTCCATCAGCATCAAACCCAGTTTTAATTCCTAAAAACCCTGTCCTCGATCTCCTATATGGTGTGGTGTGATCCTGTCCATCAACATATCACTTAGAATTACCTATATAATTGCATTGGAGTTCAATTAGTGCATATAAATCCTGCAGTTTGATACACTACTCATCTGTGACTCTGTGTTCATTATTGGCAGTCAGTGTAATACCCTTTTTTATGTCAAGGTTTTGTGACCAGCATATAATCTGTAAAACCTGATGCATCTTGCAGGTAACTTATTTGCTCATTAAGTTTTGTGAAGCATGACACCACTGATAATTGGTCTTAAGTGTTGGCTATGATTTCATCTTGCTTCGTCTCCTTAATATGTTTCTTTATTTTAAAATTCAGAAAGAAATAGTTGTGGTAGTTTTTTTATAGCTTCCTGTGATGATTCAAGGTACTTGACTTTGTCACAACTTTTGGTGATCTATGAATTCAGGAGTTCATCATCTTAGTGAAACTAACTGATGCTAATAGATCCAAGTGACCATATGGCATATGTTGTCATGCCTTGTTATAAGCATTACCTGGTTAACTTACTTAGAATGTGGATATTGTTCTTTCTTTTCATTAAAATTGAATTATGACTTTTCTGTCCTGGCCATAAACCCGACTTATAATTCTAATCTGCTTCTTGCTGTTTGTTAGAATTTGAGCCCTCTTGAAGAGCGTAAAAGAGGAAAATGTCCACTTACTCCTGAAGAAGTTGGTGTAATGCTGCGAGCACTTGGCTATAAGAATGACACCTACCTTTATGTGGCGTCTGGTGAAATATATGGTGGGGAGGCAACTCTACAACCTCTTAGGGAACTTTTTCCTAACTTTTACACAAAGGAGATCCTTGCTGGCGAGGAGCTGAATTCACTTGTGCCTTTCTCTTCTCGTCTTGCTGCCATTGACTACATAGTATGTGATGAGAGTGATGTATTTGTGACCAACAACAATGGGAATATGGCAAAGATACTAGCAGGTCGCAGGTAAGATTCAAACTTTCCAACTTATAGGGTAAAACAAAAATCTTGAACTTTTCTGAAATCTTTTGACAGAGGTTTTTTTGTTTTGTGATTTGCTAAGAGTTTAAAATGCTGATAGTGTTGACAGCAGATGCTTGTAAGAAAATTCTCAAGGCTTATAGTATGCTTGTAAACTTCTCCCTCCGTATCTTTTCTATAGTTAGGTTTCGGATTTTATGTGGGTATTAAGAAAAATGCTTTGGGAGTAGGTAAAATGGGAATATTTGTTTTGGGAGTAGGTAAATATTTTGGTAAATGGGAGTATTTGCTTTGGGATTAGGTAAATATTTTTGGCAAATGGGAATAGTTGTTTTGGGGTTGTGTAATTAGTTTGGTATATGAGAATAGTTGCATTGGAAGTAGGTAAATATGACGGTGAGCGTGTAAGAATATTTTTGGAAGGAGAAGCGTAAACAAAGAAAGGAAATGCTCAAAATAGAAACGTATGCATAGAAAAGAAACAGAGGGAGCACTTCGCTTCGTGAAACGGGCTTGGGGAATAGAAATCTTTTGAGCTCCAACAACACCCTAATAATCAGTTGGCGCAGCCTGGGAGGTTGTATGTCCTTCATAATCATGGCTTGTGGAAATATATTTTTAAAAGAACTAGGAAACACCACTTTGAAACTGATGTTAGGAAAAGTTCTAAAAGTAAAAACTGGACAATTTAAGCTCTCAAAGTAAATAACAGAATACAAAGGAAAAGTAATATGTAAGAGAATATAAAAGGTAGGAGGAAGAGAAGAGAGAGGGGGGGGGGGGTATAACATATAAGAACTTTGGACATGGACACTCACATAGGCTAGGAATTGTATAGGCAGTTGAACAAACTTAATCGTCCAATTATATATCATTTCCAGGTACTTGGCCATCCAATTCAAAAGCTACTTATTTACCTTCAACCAGTTGTGTGGACTCTTGTTTCACAATATGTGCATTATAGTTTCCTTTTTATGTAACTAAGGTTACCCTGAATATATGTGGGATATTAACTTAAATGCATATACTGTATCCTTTTGATTGTACTTTGCTTAGTGGTTGACTTACATAGAACTAATGTTTTCTTGATTGCACTAATAAAGGTTTTTCTTGACCTTGCAAATAGAATGTTTTCTTGGCATGGCAGCATGTTGTTGTTCATAAGTTGCGTGCTATTATTTAAAAGAATGTTTGTTGTCTATTAGAATTTTATTGTGATTACATATAGAAACAGCATAGTCATTGACATCTGTTGCTGAAGTAGTTTCAGTGGAAATGAAACTTGGTAAATATTAAAATGTTATGAAGTCTTTCTATGAATGTCTATTTGATAATCTCTTTATTATTGAGTATGTTCATATGTTGAATTGGTGTATATTGAGCTCTTGTAATTTCTGCCAATTTAAGCTTCAATCCTTTTCATTGTGCATGCTGTTGCTGACTTGCACTTCACGCTCTAATTGGCAGAAACTTTAAATGAGTAGTTCCTAAAAAATAAATCAATAGATAGGCTGTTCTAAATGTATATAGTGTTTCCAAACATGATTCTGTTGAGCTTATATATGAGCATCAATACTGGTTTAGCAAATACCCTGAATAAAGGTCAGAGAAAAGCTGTATAATGTAGATAGGGTAAGAATATTTGTGTATGGAATTTTTTTAAAAAATAAAATAAAAACCACTTGTTTGAGCAATTTCACCTTGTAGAATATGTTTAAATCCTCTGTTTGCTAGTTCAACTTTTGGTATGCAACTTCGGTAGTAAACATGTTTTTAAACCATCAGAGACCTTATTTCTGGCAATCTAATTTCTTATTCAGGAGGTATATGGGCCACAAGAGGACAATTAAACCAAATGCAAAAAGGCTTAGCGCTTTATTCATGTCAAGGGACACGATGGATTGGCGTACATTTGCTAAAAAGGTCAAATCAGCTCAGAGGGGATTCATGGGTGAACCCGATGAAATGAAGCCAGGAAGGGGTGAATTTCATGAATTTCCAGCCGCTTGCATATGCAGAAGGCGAAGTAGGAAACCTACTAACAACACTAGTGAAGAACTTGACATTTCTGAGAGTGAGAGGTGGCGAAGATCAAACAACACAGCTATTACAGAACGGTTGGGGTCTTCAGAAGATGATGAATTTTTGCCTAGATTGTGATTTGTGTTTAATTTTCATCACGCGCCTCAAGGTGATATCATGATAGATTCAATTTCCTTTGAGTGGATATTGGTCAACAAAATTCGAGCTAGATTGATGTAAATATCAGTTAGAACACTCTGATGACCTCCAATTGTTTATAAATGTTTTTTTGCAGCTTATGTAGCTAGATCTGAAACTGATTTTTTATGTGTGATTAGATCCAAGATGTGTGACCTAGCATTAGGCCTTTCTCTCAGTTTGACATACTCGTTGCTAAAGCAACATTTTGTATCGATGTGTTCATTCTTCATTCTTTTAATCCATGGTTCGTTAGTTGAATTACAAACTTCTTATTGGTCATTTCTCTTCAAATACGAACGAAAAGTATGTTTCACAGTGTGGCCGAAATGATTTAGCAATCGACCCTCATACTCAATGTTGTCACAGTAGGATCATCTGGTAGCTTTTAGACAATTCTACAACTCTAGAAGAGAGAACAAGCTAATCATACAAACCTTATATCACTCCGTAACCTTTCAAGGCTTAGCTTTACAGCTTTAGCTTACACGTTTTTCTCACTTTCATCAAACCAAGGCAAATTCATTGTTTGGCAACAAATATATTAACCACACCTCGGCCAAGTATACATATGGGGTTGGGACACAAACAAGTAAAATCTGTTGTTAATACGTAGTACTTTTAATTAGGTCGAAAACAACCATAGATTTCAAATTTTACTACGGAGTAATTATAGAACTAACGTGAAATTTACATTAATATGGATAATTATTTGCATACTTCAGTTCAGCCAATTATCATCAACCAGCTGTTTAGCGCAAAATTAGCACTATCATAAAATATATTATGCAATATACAGCCGTAAGTATACTCATATCTTATACTCATACAAAGTATACAATTTAGGCATAATTGACCCACCACATCAGCCTTGTTCAAGGACTACTCATTCTCGAAGACATAAAGCTTCGAATCCACAACAAAATACCAAAACATGAGATGACAACCATTGAAAAACTAAAATGCTATAGAAAGGCATCTTAAAGCCTTATACCAAGCTCAATCATGTACAAATGTCTTTGAGTGAGGAACCCGAGAGTAGGATCCACATTTTAAAGACCTACAATCAAAGATAAACATCTACAGAGCAGATTTTACAACTAAAAACTAAACTGAGAAATTCCAGTCCTAGCTCCTAACAAAGTAACTATAAATATACAGACTGCCTGTGGACTAATAATCAATCAGTAGCCTTCTTCACTTCCAGAATTGGGTTGAACCTCACAATAGAATGTCTCCTAAAGTTACTTTCCTGTAACAATGGTGGTCAGTTTCATCTCATTAAGACATGGTACAATTGTGCACTGAGAAACAGATAATATACCTCGCAAATTCCTCCGACCTTTGTCATGTGAAACAGAAGGCATCTTGGGAATCACCATCGAACTTTGTAGACCTTCTAATAGCTGCAAATCAATAACTTCAGTTAGCCAAGCAAGTCATATGAAGCTCATGCATATTCACATGCAGCCAGACATAAGTAAGAGAGACTTCCTTATTCAAAGTCAGTGCTCATATTTGGGTGTTGAGCACCATTAAGTAAGATACAAGCCAGCTCAATGATAATGGCTTTACATAATCAGCAAGGAGTATGCCTTTTGGTTCACCACCAACGCAATCCACAAGAAAGGTATGCCCTTTAGTTTGGCTAGTATTGGCCCTCTCATGGACCAATAAAGAGCAAAGAGCAAATTCACTTTTGCTCAATTCCAAGCCTTCCTGAGACCAAATTATCATAAAGAAAAAGTATGCTGAAAGGCAATAGTGCTTATTGGTGTATAAACCTACATACTAGTGAAAAATACCCTACCAAAAGGCTAGGATCTTGTTTTCACTAATGTAAAATCTAATTATAATAAGCAATACAAGAATAACACACCATCCCAGATTTTGATAATAGTATCCAACAAGATGACAGAGGCCAGTAGCAAAGGGAGCTTATGGTAATCAAATATCTAAAAGGTACCTCAATAAAAAATACTCAACAGGTCTGTTAGGCACTTAGGCTCCTCCCCACTAAAAAACATCAATAAACCACCCTTTTAACATTCATAGAGCAAGCAATCAAACACAATGTACCTTAATCGCGCATACCATAAATCCTATACATACCAATGAATCAAAAAGCACAACTGAAGCACACAGCTCAATGAGCGATTGCCCCTAGGTCCTCAAGGCACTGAAGTAAAACAGGGGTACCTCCAAGCTCATTATAAAATACTAAGATTTTTTTTACATGTAATTAAAGTGTCCTATATCTAGTGATATTACAGTGCACAACTTGAAAATATAAGTGGTTTCATTATGATTACACTTAAAATATAAAAAAAAAAAAAAATGTTCCTGAATAACCATGTATGTAACTAGGTTCCATGACTATTATCAATTCCATACACCAAGAGATGAATACTGATTTGACATTAAGGTGACAGAAAATAAATCCAAAGGTACTTAGAAAAGATTACCTCCTAATGGAGACCCTATAGTATAAAGATGCAACAATGAAGGCCAACAATGGGAAAACCCACTAAGACTAATTAGCAGCAACCAAAAACTTTCCAACAGTATGGTATGAATACTATATAGAAACTATATAGAAATCTGAGAAGTCAACAGCTCATGTAACAACTTGAACAAAAAAAAATGGCCACAAAATAGGTAAATACTTTTTCCCTCTTCCTAACCATAAACTAGTCTTAACTTTTGCAGCAATGCACCGAACCCTATTGCAGAAGAGTAACAAGAGATTATAGCAGAAGGCATAAAGACCATGATTTGAAATAATATTCCAGTGACACAGAAAAAAATAAAGAAAGAAGGAAAAAAAGACTTCAGAGAACGTTAGTGAAATATCTTCAGAACTGTTCTACACTTCTCCAAATGTTAGCTTAAACAGCTTATGTCATATTCACACGAGCCTCATTTAGTGCAGAATCAAGTTTGTCTGGATCATAATTTTTCTGGATCTGAAAATTTTGGGCTTCACAATCTGAGACATTATATTTGCTATTGTGCTGCGTAAAGAATATTTTAAAGAAGTTTCGCCAATACTATACCCACAACTGATGCAGAAATAAACACAATTTGCAGAAGTTCAAAACACAAATTTGGAGACATTATCAACGATTCTCCATGGATGCAACTATGCATGTGTAAAAAAATTCTTAGTTTAGAAAACTTACTCTATGTGTTGGCTGGATTCTGCGATTAGATCTACGAGGCTCGGAACCATCCAAGTTTGACTTGTCAGTATTAGCAGAGTAGGCTCTGTCCTCCTCAATTTTACTCAACTTTCCACCAGAAGGCCCTAGTTTTCCTCTATTTAATCTATCAGACTTTGTATTTGATGAAGGGACCTTCTTAGATCCAGTGCTCAGAGAATGAGGAAGTAAAGACGACAAAGGAGCTTCTGATGTATCTTCACAGGCATCTGAGCCATGGTCCATCAACTTTTCCGATGTATTATCATGACCAGCAGAATCCTCCACATCAGTTCCATGATCCATCGAATTCTCAACATCTCGAGTCACTGTAGACCTAAAGTTTTCTTTAAGAGACAGAGTGCGATGAGCTTTACGAGTGCTAGGAACTCTAGACTTTGATTCAACTGTTCGTTTTTCCTTGGAATCATTTCTTGACGGAGCTTTCCATCCCCGTGAAGCTGCTCCCTGCGGTACTAAGTATTTTGTGAACTTGACCGAGTCATTTAATTCAATACTCTTATTGCTTTTAGTTGCAGGAAAATGTTTGCTGACTTCCATGAATTTCCGCTTCTTTCCAGTTGGCTTAGGAACTCCAAAAACTACTCCTCCAGATCCCCCCTTTTGTTGGTTAGTTCTCAAAGGTCGACGTGCAGCACGCTTGCTATCATCATTGGTAGTTTTACCAATGTCAAAAGTTCTCTCACTAGTAGAAAAATTAAAAGATTTTGACAGTTCATGCTTTCCCTGAGCAGAATCCACATTATTTGATTCTTTATCTTTCGCTTTGGTAGTTGATTGAGAGATTTCTAGCTTTTGACGTTTCTCCTGTGGTGTATCACTCTGCACAAAAGTATTAAGGAATCCATCAGAAGAATTTCATTATGATGACAAAAATTCAATCAGAAAATATCACTCAAAAGGAGCTTTATTGACAAATTGATTTTATTCACATATTTGCTTCTGACAACGTACAGGAGAAACTAACAAATGGCGTAAAACAACAGTAAAAAAAACTCTCTAAGGTTTTATTGATTGATAATAAGCAGGAGATTAAAGCTTTTGTAAATGATATTTAAGTTTTCGAGAGGCTTGATCATCTACAAATTTGAAATCTACAATTTAAACAAAATAATCAGATCATTGCTTGACATTATTTCCCTATTCCATAAATTTAGAATTTCTTCCCTAACCCCAACTTATACCCCCCAAACTACTCATAATTAACTTGTAAAGCTACAGTCCTGAGGGAATGAGGTTTAAGATAGCATTAGATACGTTTCCTATAATTGCTAACATCGGGAATTATGATATTAATTCATATGATTACACATGCTTAAGTACATATAGGCAAAAGAGCTATGCTTAGAAAATTCTAGAAATAATACCTGCTCAGAAGCATTTTGTACTCTTGAAGAGGAACATTCAATCCATTTCCCATTTATCCATGAAAGTGATGCTCGTAAATTCCACGCCCTAACAGTTGAAGTCTCTCCTTGGGCTGCAGCAAGTTTAATAGTCAGAATAAGAAATTTCCTTAGAAAAACAAGATAACAATGTAATATAAATACAATTAGAACCTGGAATATGGATTTTTAATGTAGTTTCATCCTTTTCATTTTTTTCAGTCACCACACCTTCCCACCAGCTGAAAAAGGATGGGGGAAAAAAGCATCAGAACCCATCTCGTATTTATTATGGAGAATTGCAGTAACAAAACATAGCACAACGAGTAAACCAACAAAACTTAAACATAAGCTAATAAAGATACGGTACCAGTCATCAATCCACACATCCACTCTATCTCCAACACACCAAGCATAATCTCCAAGAGCAGCTCTGCGTCTCTTTCGTGTTTGTTGATATTGCAAAGCAGTCGAAGGATGGGCAGCACGTATAACAGGTGCTTTATCCCCTTCACTTTCAAGTGGTACCCATTCCCGGAGATTTCCGGAGCCTGAATTAAACAATTCACAGATGAAAATTTACAGTATAACAAAAAACCATATAATATTTCTTAAATAGATGACATCTTAACACCTGAGAGAACAAGGGAATTTTTCAGAAACACAATATAAAAAATATAAAAAGGAATGTAACAGAGAGAAAAGTGGTTTCAAAATTTACTTCAGGAATAATATGGAAATATACGCTATGTTGCTGATACTGCAATAGTATCTTTGCATAGCTATCATGGAAAGAAAGGAGGGAAGGAAAACAGAGGTGAGGTGAAGGAAGCAGTGACCTCGCATTTTCCGTCTAAATCTTTCCAACAATGGAAGTATGAGCCAGGTCCCTATTTAAGGGAATGGAACATGGATCCCCCCAATTCTCTTCCCAACTCCTCCCCCAGCCACCCAAATAAATAAAAAAAATTAAAAAAGGAAAGTCATCGAAACACAGTACCTAGCAACCAATAAAGAGACAGCTATTATCAATCAATCAAACATTAAAGAGAGTTTTTTCACTCTTGTGCAAACATCTTAGGCCCACAAAGACACTCATCTTAAGCAACATCACATCTATCACGCATCAGAGGCAAAGGTTTTAGGTTTGTGCTTGAGTAGTCCTCGTAAATCCCCCCCCCCCCCAAACACACACACACCAATCCACACACATCTCTCTTCCCACTTCTCAAAAAAAGCCCCAAAAATAAGAGCATTTTCTGAAAAGAAATGCAAAATAAAATACAAGATATATGGTTTCGTCTGCCACCCAAATAAAAAAAAAGAAAGAAAGAGCAGCCACATAATTGACAGACTTGTACATGTTAATGCTAAGACTACAATCATAATCAAGCCTCTTGCGCTTGCCTCATTATCTAGTTGCACATGGTAGCCAAATCTTTTAATAGTTGTAGGTACTAGAAGCAACTGTGACCCATACATCAATTCATTCCACATTGGATCTGAACAGGGTAAATATTATTCGGCAAAACATTTCATATTCCAAAGTCAGAAAAGCTCTTATCACTATTGTTTCTGCCAGGGAAAGTAAAAAATGACATAATGCGATACGACATATAGGATATACCTTCCTCAGACAAAAGATCGTTGTAACATACATAAGCTTTTCCTTCTTCTAAACTCAAGACATTTGCAGAGTACCAGGCAGACTTGAGGCCATTTCCAGGCTTAAATACCTTTCAAAAAGGAGAAAAGACAGAAATAAGGTGAGCGCAGAGAGGAAGCTAAAACAAGCCAATAACCCAAAAAATAAATAGTGATACACATAAGTGCAAGTTACCCAAACAACAACAACAACAACAAAAGGGTAATCTAGATTGCTAAAATTCAAAAAGCCACATTCTTAGTAATTTCATGCATATGTAAAAAATGGGTAGCAAAACTCTGATTGATACAAACCTCAACAGAAGAACCCTCCTTGAATTCTTCCCCAGCAAGTGTGCCCACTTCACGCTCATTCTTAAAATTAGTAGTATCCTGGAGAGAACCAGGTTCCGAAGCCACTCTGCCAGATTTTGACGCTTCAGGGATATTACGATTTATCCCAGACCTAAAGTCCATTTTATCCATATGTTTGGAGCCCATGATGCCAACTGATGAGCTCACGCTGACATTCAAGGAGCCATTTAATCCCTCTGTAGAATGTATAGAATTTTCTACAGGACTACTGGCAGGCACATCAGCATTGTTTTCTAAACTAACAGCACCACACTGTTCAGCATTCTCATCACACACTTTTTCCGCCAACACTGCAGAGGGTTGAGATGATTTCCAGCAGCCTTCTGGACCAGCTTCAATCAAGTCGTTCAAAGGCAAAGGCTCGCCCATAGCAACAATTTTCCCAGCTTGGGATACTGCAGTTGCAGCAAGCTCTGCAGCTTTCACTATGGCATCCAAATTTTCAGCTTGTCTTGATGCGGCTGAAGCTGCTTCAACCCTCTTCTTAGCAGCTTCCTTTGCAGCTAGAAGTATTGAACTTGATTGACTACCGACATTATTACTCTTTAAAATGGATGTCGGTGTAGCATTTCCTATATCTTGCAAATCATTAGAAGATTTTCCACAAGACGGCTTCATCCCACCGGTTTTACTGGAAAAAAAAGCCTCATCAGCCATAAGCTTTGCTTGCAGTGCAGCATTACAAGCAATCTTTGCAGCCGCTGCAGCTGCTTTAGCAACTGATGCAGCAGCTGCAATTGCAACTGCTGCCGAAGCTAATTTAACTTCAGCTTCTGAGGCCAATCCAGAGTCCTTCTTCTTAGCCAACTGGCTCCACAGATCTTCGCAGTGACGAATAGCAGCAGCGGAAAGATCTGCAGCATTCTCTGCTTGACTCTTAGCTTCTGCAACCTTACTCAGCGTTTCTTCTGAGCAAGAGACAGCTTTCCCTGTGTCTCCATCAACTTTTTTTAGTGGTTCAATGGAAGAAACTCTAGAAGCATCAACAACATATCTACTTAGAATAGCATCTGAAGGTTGACAAGCAGGAGGTGGAACACCTATAGATGAGGATGGAAAAGTAGCCACGTCTGAAATTACCACTCCTGTTTGAGCCTCAGAGACTGAGGAGACCTGGCCAGGATCAGAACCAGGAGCCTTTTTCCTCTTCCTAGGCTTTGAATCTACAATATGCTGTTCAGCTGAGGGTATTATCTTTGGATCTTGAAGTGCCGCCATTCCTCCCAATAAAGGGCTGGAACTCACATTTTGAACAGCAGTACTAGAAGTTGTATGCTTCGCACTAGAAGTTAACACCGCTGAAGTATCATTGACGGGAGTTAATTTCACTGTTTCAGTCATAGTCACCGGATGAAATCGAACACTTGAACTGAAGGCAGCAGTTTGTGGAGAAGCCATCCAGGGAGCAGGGAAGCATGTCTGAGGTGGCCAAGCTGTATGACCAACATAATTTCTTAGCGGTGGAGTCTGAAAAGAATGCACAGGTGTAACTGATTGCTGAAAATCCACAACAGGGCCTTTAGTCATAGCATTTGACATCAAACTATCACGGGTTGGTGTTGAAATGTTCCAAAGCGGTGATGATAAAGGAATCATTGGACTAACAGCCGCTGCAGGGGTGTCTTTGTTGGTGCCTCTACTCACAGGTGTAGCTAGCACTTTGCTTGAATGTGAGCCTTGCTTAACACCATCTGAGGCCCTAGGACCTAAGGTGCTTTATATTAGCACTAGCAAAAAAGAGGATGAACTCAAAAATACAAGAATTAGAAAGCATTAACTCTAAATGCTGTACCTGACGGTGAACGGGAAGGTGTTTCAGCAGCACTGGAACTAGATTTTTGATTTCGAACCCTTTCAACAGCACCTCGCCAAATTGGTTCCCAAGAATTATGTGCTCCCTCTAAAAGAGATACATTAAAACAGACATGTCAGAAGCCACTATAAATTTTGTCGACTCAAACAGCTATACTATGTTTTTATGATAACCTACCAGTCGGTCCAAAAGCAGAACTCATACAGGCCTCATCAGGAGCAGTCCCTTGACTGCAAAAACCAAATTAACCATATTATTTCAGAAAACAGGTGGTAATAAAAGTTTATTTCATCAGAAAGAACTGTTATTAGATGGACAGAATAAATAGCCTCCAATATTCAAAGCCCCAAGCATGGCCATAAATCAACATCAAGCATAGATGAAATATATAAGGAAAAGGGGAAGAAAGAGAAAGAACCAACATTAGAGATCCATAAACAAATATCTGTGCGCGCAACTGAACTTGTTGCATGTCTGTGAAAGACTGTCGAAATGAAGCTGATGGAGAGGTAGTATTGTTTAAAGCTGCAGTATTCAAATCTGGTAAACTTGATGTAGGGACAGCAACCACCCCAGAAGGTTTTTTGCTACTTCCTTCAATAATCCCATAGGCTTGCATTTGCCCAAACTGAGCAAGTGGACTGCTGATAGGTGGGCTCAACTGCATATTGGAAACTTTGTCCGTTTTCATAGATGCATTATCCTGAATAGGACCCTTCAATTGATTCCCCTTCTTAGAATTCTCTTTGGCAGTTCCTTTTGCAGATCCTCGACGTCCTTTACGTTCAGATGTGCCTCTAGAGCCCCCAGGTCCACTTTCTCCATCAGATACTCGAGCATTGTGGCGAGGAGTTTTTTGTAGCGTTGTTCTTTCAGTCTTACCTTTGCCAGAAGGTGCAGTCTCCTCAACAACCTTAAAGAAAATTATATAAGCAAATAGGTAAGCAGTTTCACGTTTAAATAAATAATAATAAATAATATAAAATAATAAAAAAAAAATTTAAAAAAAGAGAGAAGAAAAGAAAACATGTACCTTTCAAGGATTCTACAAAATGACCTTTTATAAAGTTATTTTGCTCTAAAAAGAACACTTAAACAAACTCACTCTTCCTAAAGAAGCTGAAATTGAAAGTATGGCAATCCAATAGATACACTTGGAAAATAAAAGATGCCATGGTATTACCTTGCGTTTCTCAACATCAGGGAATGGAGACCAATTCTTTGCAGGTTCTTTCTCGGTCATATCTGGCAATACATTGACTTTAAATGTGAAGCTGCTATCTTCTACCAATAGATCTTTTCTATTTGGGTCCTCAGAAGAAGATTGAATATCTTTGACAACCTCATCAGAGATATGACTCCTACCTTCCTCGTGATTATCCTTCTCCATTTGAGAAGGCTCACTTGAGCTGATGATGGTCGGAGAACCACAGGAAGTCTTATCAAATTCTGTGCAGAAAGAATTCATATTTAAAAAAAATATACAAGAAATTCAATTTTCTTGTAGAAACTGTAAAAGGCATTTGGTTATCCATAGTAGGTGTACATTCAGATTTTCAGAACATGATAAGGACATTAAGAGGGGCTTAAGCAACAAGGAGTAAGGACAACAGGCAAAACGTGTCCAAGAGTTTAAGGCACAGGCGCACAGCAAGGTACACATAAAACAGTCTTCGACACAATAAACTTCAGGAAAACAATAAATAAACTAAAAAAAATCACATGCTAGGTAAATATACTAAAAAGGTCACAAAATTTTCTAATAGTCTATCAATATTATACAATACTACCACCGTTTCTTTTTAGTTGACACGTATTCCTTTTTAGGAAGTTTTTTTTTAGTTGACATGTTTCTTTTTGGGGTAACTTTTTTACCTTGATTTACAAGCTACCCCACTTGCTTTTTCATTCTCTCTCACTCTCTCCTCTCCTTAATATATGTGCCTAAATCAAACGCGTCAACTAAATAGAAACGGAGGAAGTATAAGATAAGAACACGACTTTAGTATATTAAAAAGAAAAAAAGACAATCAATTGTCACCCAAAATATACAAAGGCTCTGAGCACAATGGGGCAACATGTGTGTGCTTCATCAAAAAATTAAATATTCTAATTAAAAAATTAGTATTTGTGCGCCGCAGAGCGCCTAAGCACGCCTCATCTAAATCACCTCGCCTAGAATAAAATAGAGATGCATAGCCCACATCCCCCCACGCCACAGCGTCTAGGCATGCCATTAATACACTGGTTGCACCTGGAAATCACCCTATGTGCTGCCGCGTATTATCTGTGAGCTTAGTTTAACAATAATCAACACTTTTTTTAGTGTGCGGTTGGATGTGCAAATCAATTATTCAAGGTCCAATGTCCAAAGCTTACAAACTTTCACATAATTACCTCACTGAAGGAAGATACTGCCAGAAAAATTGTAATGTATAATTGCCCTGTACTCAACAAGAATCTTAGTATCCATACCCCAACTAATGAGGTTTGAAAGACGAAAGGCTCCTACTAATGCATTTATTTTTTGGGAGATTATCTTTGGTGCTCACGTATTATTTAATTTTCTCTTTGGTGAACAACAAATAATTCAAATATCTTTGGTAATCATGAACTATTATTTTATATTAACAATAGCATTAGTGAAATATTTTGGTTAAAATATTTAACTTAAACATACTTTATAAAAGGTTAAATAATTAATTGGTTGTAGGGGGGAGAAGTGGTGGGTTATTTTTAAATTATTTAATTATTAAACCAAAATACCTACGTGTTATAGAAGTTACTAAAAGTACTCCATAGTAATAATACTACATACAAAGAGAAATTAAGCATATAAATAATAAAAAAATTATGAGAAAAAACACTTATAATTTTGTTATAAAACACATAAAACTAAAATATAAAATTAATGCGCGACAACCGCAATGCAGTCCACGACGCGACTGTTTCCGCAATCGCGACCGAAACCACATTTTCAAACCATGGTTTAGGTCCATCCCAAGGCTGCTATATAACTGGAGTGCAGTGAAAGTACAAATATAAGGCAGCCAATTCCTCTCCTTATTTTTTATAAATGAGAACTAAGGGGTGTACTATTTTGGCACTTGGTTCTTTCAGGACTGGACTTTGTTTACCAATATATACCTACCTTTTGATGTTGCAACATGGGGGAGATGCACACATATTAGAGGGACAACGTGATGAGGAGAGGCAGAGTGAGATATTTGTTGGGGGGGGGGGATGAGGAGAGAGAGAACCAAAATCCAAAGGAAGTAACTTTGAAACTATTTTAAATTTACCAAATTCCCTAAAAAAATAAAATAATAATAAGGTACTGCTACTTATAAAAGTTATAATGATCTGAGGGAGTATTCATTAAATTTTTTATGTATCACAGATAATACCCATTTGTTCCAAATAATAAGAAATGGAGGTATTATATAGAGACACAAAACAAGGCATGACCCCAAAGTGAGTATAAATTTAAAGGAAGATCTCAGAGTATCTTAAAGCAATGACTCCCTTTAAAAAAAATAAAAAAAATAAAAAAAAAACAATCAATGTAACATGTAAAATATCAGAATGTTTTAACTAAATTCACATAGGGAAAGGGTCAAGACCAAAAATGTGACAGGATAAAATTAGCTTAAAACTAAAGGAAAAAGAACGAGTACAATTGAAAATCGGCAGCATTACAAGCACTATAAAGTAGCATGAGTACGCATAAAAAAATTCCAAAGCCTTTGCCATATCACCTGTCAAGGCATTTGAAAGAGAACACAAGAAATTTATACTCAACGGAATTCTAAATGCACGATCATATCCTCATCATTTAAGGTTTGTTTACATATACATCCCACAAACAAACCCAATGTAACACTTATTCATCGAAATGAAGTGTTAGTCAAGATTGTTGAAGGATGCTGTCAAAAAATTTCCTTTTTTTCCTAATACCAACCAAATATGGCCATATGCTATAACATAAAATGGAAAAAGCTCGAAAGGAACCAGCAAAATAAGTAAACAAGACTACTCTGCAAGGAAAATGACGGAATAAAGAGGAAGTAACATAATAAAAAAATTAAAAAAAAAAAACATACATACCTGAATTCGGTGCAGATTCCCTTTCTTCCTCCTTAGACATTGCTTTCACATGATTTTCACCACTGACCAAATGAGCATCAGCACTTTCCTTCAAACTTGACTTCGTATTGCTGTCAGATATAGCCTGCATATGATCTGAGTACAAGCAATTCATAGCTTCTGCTGATGAATGTTCAATGCTGCAGACATCATCAATTTTATCCACAGGTTGCAGGGACTTTGCAGCCATTTCAGAATTTCCATCAGCCACTCTAACTTCAACCTTAGAAGTGCTATCAGCTTCAGCTCCTATATTTGTATCATTAGACTCCTTCGTTCCAGCTTCTTCACAATCATTGGCTGAATGGTATAATCCAACTGCTGTAGGCTCCCTTTGTCCAATTTCAGGGCAATCATCTAGTGCAGTTAAAGCACTGGTTGTTGCGAGAGGAGATATACTTTTTGCTGAATCAAATGAGCTTAAGTTAGCGTATGAAACTGTTTAGCAACATAATCAATAGCAATTCATCATACAAATATCGCCAAAACACTTGTTAAAAATGTTGAAATACAATAGTGTCAGCACATAGTATCATACACTCTGTGTAGTACCTGATTCCGGTTCGCCAGAAATCTGAGGCTGAAAATTATGAATGGCATTATTACTTTCAATCCCTTCACCAATTTCAAGAGATTGAGTTCTCTGATCGATATTCAGAGTTCCAGCATTCCCAGATTCAATATTTCCAAGCTCAGTAGACACTTCTTTATCTGCCTCTTTTGTTTTACAACTATCCTTCTCACTTTCAGAAAAATTAACTTGCCTACTAACATCCTGAATCCCTTGAATGAAAACATCCTTACCGTGAGAACATACAATAGCAGCAGATTCCTCTCCAGTGCCTACACACTCACTATGACATCCTTCAACATCTTCTGTATGCTTGAGATCAGCAGCATAAGACAAAACTGCCACAGTAGATGGATTACCAAGATCAGCTTCACCAATAAAATCTGTTTTTTTCACTGAAACTCCATTGTTATCATTGGAAAGCAAATGCATCCCAGACATACTCTCATGATTCATTGGTAATGCTGACACAATTTCCTTGTCATTGTCATTTTTGTGAGGCAAGTGAACAGTAACATCCATATCTTGCTCAGTACTTGCACAATGTCCAGAATGTAAGCTGCCTGACTCAGCAGGATGCAGGGTAAAATCCATCGATGACCGACCCTGTTGATCGTCAAATGGCTCTTTGGCCTCTTTACTTGCAATAAAAATATCTTCACGCCTCGAAGTCTGATTTGAAGTGGAAGAGTTTTCATCATCTCCTTCCGAAGATTTCAGCTCAGACTCTCCTTTAACTGAGTTATTTGTAGAATCTCGAGAAAAATGATGGCTTGCCTCCTTATAGTCCCTTCCAGAATCTGAAGTCAAACTAGGAGAGTTGCTCACAGTAATTCTAGCGACACCTGCCTTTTCTTCCAAAATAGCAGTGTCTTCTAGTGCAGTCATGCTGGAAATCTGACTTTCATGTCCATCATTACTGCAGCTTTCATGAGAAGCATTAGGCTTTACTTGTTGAGGGGTTTTTGAGGTGCCTAGAATCCCAACATTGGGAGCGAAATTATTGCCTTCATCTACCAAATTCAAAGAATCTCCTACGGCCCCAGAGTTCATAGTCTTCTCAACAGATATTTGGGATTCTTTTAATTTTTCACCAGCACATAAATCATGAAAAGAATGCACAACTTCATTTGTTGATGTTCTACCATTGTCACACATAGCACTTTGATTGACATTACTAGAATCGCCACATGCAGATTCGATCTTTGCATGTGTAGCTGAAGGGTTTTCCAACTGCCTTACCATATGCCTTTCGGAAGCAGGAGAATCTTCAAGAACATCACCAGGCCTTAATGCAGTATCAGGGTTTACAACACATGCATCATTGCTTTCTTTTAGTGTAGTACCTGTTTCCCCATGTTTACTCGGAATACCTTGATCGTGAGTGGCATCCGATTCTGGTAAAATCGATGCCCCAGGCATCATCTCTTCCTGACCAACAGATTTTAAAAGCATTTCAACAGATTCTGATGATGTTGCCTCAGACCAAACATTATTTCGTCTAGATAAAGAGCATGAATCAGCTGGAGTTGAATTGAACTCCATTCCATTACTGTCTCGGGAGAAATCTTCTATCCACTGGTTATCTTCTTGACTTTGGATACCCAAAAAAACCTCAGTTTCAACTAGACTATCAAATCTCAAATGTCCTTGGAGGCTGTCATCAAAATCAAACTTTGGAAAATCATATGGTCTTAATGTGGAAGATCTAGATCTACCTTCACCAGCTAACTGAAGATTATGGCGCGAAGTATCATTGTCATCATAATCCATTGGCATATCCCTGGTATCACAGAAACTGTGAGGGACAATACCACAGAAGATTGACTAATCCACTAAAGATCCAAGCATACATATTGAAATCAAAAGGAAAAGCATGTGCAAGCCACATCAAAACAGAAAATAAGACATAATTTAAAAGTCTATAAATCATGTAAGCCCACATGAAGACTTCATAGCAGTTAACATTTTTCTCATTGCACTAACTTCAATCCAGGTATTCACACAAATTTTAAAAAACACAGTTAATAAATGGAATTAGATCTAATACTTATTAAATAAATTTATTTAGATTTAAACTGCCTATGCTTGGTCCCACTGTGTAATCACAACCTTTAGAGAAAGAGCAACCAGGACATCTCAAAGAAAATTGGGCCCAATTAAAGAGTCAATAGATAATCTGCATATCTGAAATTTCCTTAATTTGGGTTTGATCACTCTCTAAACCTTGTGGGTGTTAGGTGGTAGTAGAACGTTTCCTTAATTTGGCTTTGATCACTCTCTAAACCTTGTGGGTGTTAGGTGGAAGTAGAAAGTTACACTTCCCTTGAATTTGTAATTTCATTGATTTTCAATTCCTAGTAAGTGATCAAAATTGTTTGATTGGCCATACAAACATGAAAGTCCCATGGGAAGTTCTACTTACTAGGTGAGGCTAGGTAAGCCGTAAGCTACTTCTCCTATTTTGTGGGAAGTAGAATTTCCTAGAAAATTCCATGCTAGTACCAATCTAACAACTTCTTGAACCTTGATTTCCTAAAAATTTGTACTTCTCGTGCATTAGACAAGCAATAACCTTATCTACAGACAATAAAACTGCCAGCTTTTACAGCAATAAAAATGCCAGCATTTCTCAGTAATCATCATAAGGAAACAACATAACAAGCCAATATGATTGTTTCTCCTAGTAATTTAATCAAGGATACACCTCAAAGACTTTTGACGTATGCTACACACCTGCCCTTGAATCCTCGCTTACAAACCAAACAATAACTATGGTAATGGGGTTAAGAAAGGGGGAACTTTGTTTAGCTCCTAAAATTAAAAGAGACAAGGGTCGGTCTAGCCAAGCTCTAGCTCATTGGTACTAGCGGCCCAAAAATAATACAGATAATAATGAAAGTGATGTTTTAATGAAAAACTTCTCATTTTCTTTAAGCTACTTTTATGAAGATAACAAAGAGACTGATCTAGCAGACTAGCACCTGTAATTTAATCCTACGCTTTTAAAATTGCCTTTTAGATTAAATAAAATTCCTAATTCAAAGTTCTCACCTATCCCTTCAAACTGTGGGATTCCTTAATCAGAACTTCAGACCATCACTCGCACTTAAGGGTAACATACTATTCAGTCTTTGAGCAAATTAAACAAGGTGTTTATTAATTATTACCACGTATAAAAAGGTACTCCATACAAAACAAAGAGCACACAGTGTCTTCAAAACAGCAGCCAAAATTAATATTACCGCGATAGAAGATATATATCCAAATCCAACGCAATCAAGGTTCTCATGTATTGACTCGAATGGTAACTATCATATAAATTCAACATACTATACTAAAATTTATAGCATTAAGAATAGCAGACACATATTAAGGAAAACTACCTTCCCTTTTAAAAAAAATCAATGACGAACCTATTTAGGACTATCTTCCTAAATACGCAAACCAAAGCACTACATGTGAATTTGGGCACTCGGCACACCAAAAGAAAACTCCCCAATTTGGTCTATAAATGTACAATTCATCAAATATCTAAGGAGGGAGCTCCAATTAATCTCCGAGATTAACATTCTAAGTTAATCTCCTCTCACAACTTTATGCATATGTTTTCCTGCCACTTTACTATTTCACTTTTATTATTTTAAAAAAAAAAAGTAAAATAATATATTGTGAGAGGAGATTAACTTTTCATGTCAATATCAGATATTAACTTGAATTCTTCCATATCTAAGAATGCAACATATATCTGCAATTCATCTAAATATCTAAGAATGCAACATATAACTTGAATCAAACCCGAAACGAAAACTTTTAAGATTAATTAATTACCAAACTCGATCAAAGCGAATTTTAAAACAACCACCCTTTTCCAACCTAATCCCAATTCATTAGTTAGTAATTATACACTACACTAGTAACAGGAGCACTAGCAGCAGTGTAGTGTAGGCACTCAGGACAACCATATTCGACGAAAAAGACGGCATTTTTCATCAAAAAAACCACCATTTGAAAGTGAGAAGTGCAATTAATCCCAGCAAAATTAGCGTACGCATAAAAAGGAGAAATGAACAGTACCATAACATATAAGGCAGTAGAGACGCTACCTCCCTCCATTCGGCGACGAAATCCAACCCGTTGAATTCAAAACTCTGCTAATCGAACGAACATCAGCCAAAACCCTTGAAACAAACAATCAACAAAAACAAAAATTCTAGGGTTAGCCGCAAAAACTACCAAACTCAAACTCAATCTACAAATCACAAAGAAACAAATTTCATAAATTTAGTAAATTAGAAACCCTAATTCAGTCACCGGAGTAGTAGAAGCTTCCGGTTAGCGGCGGCGAAGACGGCGGAGCTCCGGCAAAGTCGAGGAGAGAGAAAGTGAGAGTGTGAGAGGGGAGGAGAGAGAAAATTTGGTGAGTCGTTTTCGATGGGAAATGTTAAAATGAGAAAAAAGGAGGGAGAAAAGAGGAAATAAAATGAGTGAATAATATAGAATTTGAAAAAAGTGAGGAAAATTTGGAAATGATCTAACGGTGGAGAGTTGAAGAGAATAGGACACGTGTAAGGGTGTGGATTGTCGGATGGGAAGAGTGAGGAAAAGCAACTGGGTTAACTTTGATGAACATGGCGGTGACGGAGTTTGTGTGAAAGACAATAAGAGAGTGATGTGGTGGAGTGTTTTGATTGGGCAGTGAGGGGAGTTTGGTGACATGGGATGTGAGTTTAGGGTTTAAGTTTCTCCGTAGGTTTTAGTAGTGTAGTGACTGTCTGTGTCTTGTTGATTCTTGAGTTATCCTATAGGGGGTGTCACATGATGAGCACGTGGTTGAGGATTGGTGGATGGATCACGCAAGTTTTTGCCTCCTAGTACACCTTTTTAAGGTTTTAGGGAGTCTTTTCAATCCTTTATTTTCTTTAAAAAATACGAGTAATTTTAAAAATCTTAATCGAAATTATTAAGTAAGAAAAATTAAATTAGGATAAATGTCGGCCTAATTGTAAACATAAAAGAGAAGATTAATTTATAAATTTATAAATTTTAATTTTTTAACACTTTATCCATACCGCTTTTAAATGCACCTCTTAAAATTCTACCATTATACGTGTGCTAGTAGTAGTTATTTATTGTATAATGAAGCGGCAATTTGATAAAGAAGTGTAAAATCTAATTAAATTACAAGTTATTATAGAACATATGAATTCAATCTATTCACCGTGATAATTTTAATTATTTTAGTGATTGTACCTTGTAGTGTACAGTCAATTAAAAATGAGCTACTTAATTTTACTCATTTTCCGCAAAAGGAAATCTATTACGCACACTTGTTTCTTTTAACTTAAGGGTCTGTTTATATTTACTGAACTGGCCTGAAATGAAATGAAATGATTGGAGCTGAATTGAACTGAGCTGAGCTGAAATGAATATTTTATGAGTGATGGAAATTAGGAACTAAACTGATTAGAGCTGAACTGAACTAAAACTGAACTGATTGAAGCTGAACTGAACAAAAACTAAACTAAAATGAAGTAAATGTGAACAAGCCTACTAAACTGATTGAAGCTGAACTGAACAAAAATTGGAGCTGAATTGAACTGAGCTGAGCTGAAATGAATATTTCAATCAATTCACGACGATATTTTTAATTATACACACGATTGTATAATATCTACAGTCAATTATCAGATTTTACCATTTTCTACAAAATAAGCTACTTAATTTTAATCATTTTCTGCAAAAGAAAATTTGTTACATCCACTTGTTTCATTTAACTTTTCTTACTTACAAACGAAGTAACAAATTTATCAAAGTAATTGAAAACAATAGCAAATTTGATTTGCTTAGCTTGTTTGAGCAGTTGAACATGGACAACTACCAAAATACTAGATACAATTGGATGTATATGGAAAAATAGGAAAATATTGATTAGCTAGTATCTATGATAACCTCACATATTTACTAGTATCTTCGATAAACTTACGTATTTACTAGTGTATTGTATATCAATAAAATACATCAGCGTGTATATGATCTCCTCAATATTTTTCTGTCAAAGTTTATTCCCTCTTTTTTTTTTTTTTTTTTTTTTTTTTTTTTTTTTTGTCAATTTTATTAGTAGAAAACTATAAATTATTCAATACATTACAATAATTTCCTTCCTATTTGGCTAATATATTGTTACACATATACATTGACCTAGAATATATTATTTCAATATTTTCTCTTTTTTTTCCCTTTGTCAATTATTATTATAAATCATTATTATTCAATGCATTACAATTAATTACTTTAATTCCTAATTGGCTAACATATATTATTACATATACATTGAACTGAAATACATTATTTTTTTTAAAAAAATCTTTGCTAATTATTATGTTAGTGGAAAATATTCAATAAATTACCGTAGTTTCCTTCCTATTTGGCTAATATATTTATTATTACATACTGAGTATATATTATTGAACTAAAGACTATTATATATACATCATATCTTACATAATAGGTATTTGCAATTTAAAAAGGATAAACTTATATAAGGTAATATCAAAACACAATATATTAAAATAAAATATCCTCAGACCATTACATGTATTTGAGAGTGAAGGATTTTCTTACAAAAAAAAAAGTGAGGGATAGCTCAAGTGGTTAGAGCTTCCCTCCCAATTTCAAAAGATCCTGGAATTGATTCTCACCCACGCCCTTGTGACTCTCTAAACACCAAAAAAAAAACAAAAAAAAAATTACATGTATTTAAACTTAATTTATCATCGAGTAATTGACAGCTAAATATAGAAAATGGTATTTCTCCATATCCATAATATTTTATCAAAATCAGAAATGAAAATCAATACTCCGTACCTTTTTTTTTAATAAAAACAAAGAAAATAAAATTAAATTCATTGGGGTGTATTCAATTCACCAAATTTTCAAGGGTTCGTGGTCCTTTGCTTAGGGTTCGTGGTACTCGCTTCGATTTTGTGCTCAATTTTCCTAGTTTTTTTCATTGATCTTGGTTCTCTGAGAGTGGTGATTTGGATGGCGGATGATTTGATATAAGATTGGGAGAAATTCCAATTAACAGAAGCAGAAAACTCAATAATTGGGGAATCGCTGGATGTAGAAGACGATGTCGAGTCAAGTACTCATATTCAATTGGCTCTGGTGGGAAAACTTCTTACAGTGAAACCTTTTAACATAGAAGCAATGAAGAAAACCCTTACGAATGTGTGGAGATTAGAGGATAACATGGTTATACGAACAATTGACAAAAACCTATTCATATTTCAATTCGTGACTGATGAGGATAAAAACAGAATCTTGGATGGTATGCCTTGGTCTTTTGATGGGAAATTGCTTCTATTGAAAGAACTACAGGGGGATGAACAACCTTCTGAAGTAGTGTTCGATCGTACGCCTATGTGGGTTCGCCTTTTCGATGTGTCGTTTAACAAAAGGAACTGTAACGTACTGCGTGAGATTGGTGATGCTCTGGGTGGCTTTGTTGGTATGGATGAGTCGAATCCTCTCATGTGGGGAGAGTTTCTGAGAATTAAGGCAATGGTGGATGTGAGTAAGCCTTTACGGCGTGGTTTGTTTGTATCAGTTGTGGTTGCAAAGCCCAAATGGGTTGATATCAAATATGAACGCCTGGCCGATTTTTGTTTTTATTGTGGAGTGCTTGATCATACTGACAGAGAATGCGTTAAAAAGGAGGAAGATGGGGATAGTGGGGAGGAGGTAGTGTATCAATATGGGCCGTGGCTGAGGTCGTCTCCTCTAAAAACATCAAAAAATGCTGCTAGTGCTCTGGAGATGGAGAAAAAGTTTGTGGAGAAATTAAGAAGTGGCAACAGAGGATCTTCTTTGCACTATAATGAATAATGATCCTAGAGCTGTGAAGTTGGGGCCTGTAGGAGTGGCACGTAAACTCAAATTTGCTACGCCAAGTCCTAGTGGAAAGGGGTCTCCCCCTAAGAGGAGGGAAGTTCAATTAACAGTGATGTTGGATGAAAACTCCAACAAATTAGTTTACAGACCAAAGTCGGTAGTGAATGAGAATGACAAGAACATGTGTTCTGATGATGAGGGTGGTGTTGAGTCGGTTGGCTGGCAGTCGAATGAGGCGCGTGGTGTAAGGGAGGTGAACCAAGATGGGGTAGATAAGAGGGGTATGTGTAGAGTGGAAGAAGTAAGGGACCATAATGATAACAATGTTGATTTTATCAGGGGGGAAATTACTAGTAATTTAATAGGAGATAATGAGGGTGTATTAGTGCATGATGTGGGATCTGAAACACAAAAGGGGGAGAGGGGTTGGAAGAGAATTGCTAGGAGGAATGATATTATTATGAAGGATAAAATGGATCATGTATCAGGTAATCTGGTAGGGAGGGGGAGTGGTAATCTGAAAAGATGCCTCGACTCTTCTATTGGCTGTGATGCAGGAGGGGAAGGTGAGAAGGAGGTGAAGAAAATTAAAGGTGTGAAACAAAGCAGCGCTGGTCTGAACTTTTCTCAAGTAGAGGGTCTTGGGTCGAACCAAGCCCTCGAAAAACAATGAAAACCTTAAGCTGGAACGTTATGGGCTTGGCAACCCATGGACGGTTAGAACTCTCTGCGACATTTGTTGGAAAGAGAGGCCAAACATTGTCTTCCTTTCAGAGACAAAAGTACATAGCAGTATTTTGGAGAGAATTAAAACTCGATGTGGTTTTGAGAATGGAATTTGCTTGAGTAGTGATGGGAGGTCGGGTGGCATGGGGTTTTGGTGGCGTGACATTAATGTCAGTTTGATCTCATTCTCTAAACATCATGTTGCAGCTAATATTCTTAATGGGGAGGGCACTGTCTTGTGGAGGGCTCTAGGCATATACGGGTGGCCGGAAAGGGAGAATAAATTTAGAACATGGGAGATGATGGTGAATTTACACTCTTTGGGGTCATCGCCGTGTTTGATGTTTGGTGACTTCAACGAAATTGTTAGTAATAATGAAAAGGAGGGGGGTGCTACTCGTAGTGAACGTTGCAAGGACGGTTTTAGGGAGGCAATTGATCAATGTTGTCTTCGGGATTTGGGCTATTCGGGGTATAAATTTACTTGGCAGAGAGGTAATACGCTTGAAACAATAATTTGCGAAAGACTCGATAGATTCTTAGCTGAGGACGGATGGTGTAACTTGATGCCAACTTTTAAGGTGAAGCACCTACCTTTCCAGAACTCTGATCATGCGCCCATCCTGTTAGAAGCTGGAAACTACTTTGAAAGGGGAAAGAAGGGAAAACTCTTTCGTTTCGAGGCCATGTGGTTATCAAGGGAGGAGTGTAGTGAGGTTGTTGCAAATGCGTGGAGGAAAGAGGTTGGGGTTGATCCTCATATGCGCATATTGAATTGTTCCAGGGACCTAACGAAGTGGGCAGATACTACTTTTGGCTCGCTAAAGAAGAAAATTCGCAAAGTTGAAGCTGAACTTGGGGAGGCTCAATCTGGCAGGATGGATACTCAAACTATGCATAAATGTGTCGGTTTATCTGCTGAACTTGATGAACTGAGGCGACTAGAAGAGTCTTACTGGTTTGCAAGATCAAGGGCTAATGATTTACGGGATGGTGGCCAAAATACGTCCTATTTTCACAGAAAGGCGAACCAGAGGAAAAAAAGGAATTATGTTAATGGACTCTATGATAAGCATGATGTATGGCAGGAGGAACAAGAGAAGTTGCATGACATTGTCTCGGATTATTTCTCTGATTTATTCGAGACGGAGAATCCATCACTTTACGATGAAGCTTTGGCGGGTCTTGAGACTAAAGTATCGGAGGTGTCGAATGCTAGACTGGAAGCCGAGCCAAGTGATGAGGAGATAAAAATAGCCCTGTTTCAAATGCATCCGAACAAATCACCCGGTCCGGACGGTATGCATGCATTATTCTTTCAGAAATTTTAACATATTGTAGGCCCTGATATTATATTGTTTGTGAAAAAATGGTGGAGAGGTGGGGTTGATTTGTCAGAAATAAATAAAACATGCATTGTTCTTATTCCGAAATGTGATGAGCCTAAAAAGATGAAAGATTTTAGACCGATTAGCTGATGTAATGTGCTATATAAGATAATATCAAAGACACTAGCAAACAAAATAAAACCTTTGTTGAATGATATTGTGTCAGTTAATCAAAGTGCTTTTGTCCCGGGGCGTCTTATTACGGATAATGCATTGGTTGCTTTTGAAAATTTTCATGCTATGAAAAAAAAGGGTGAAGGGAGAGATGGATCAATTGCTCTGAAGCTTGACATGAGTAAAGCTTATGACATAGTCGAATGGATTTTTTTGGAGAAAGTGATGTTGAAGCTCGGGTTTTTTGACTCTTGGATTAGTAAAATAATGGAATGTCTTGCTATTGTCTCATTTTCTTTTAAGGTGAATGGTGTAATAGCAGGTGACGTTCATCCGACGAGAGGACTCAGACAAGGGGATCCAATTTCCCCGTACTTGTTTTTACTATGTGCTGATGCTTTTTCATCTTTGTTATCCCGTGCTGCGAGGGATAAAAAAATAAAAGGAGCTAGGGTCTGTTATGGAGCTCCGAGGGTTTCTCATCTTTTCTTTGCCGATGATAGCCTTCTATTTGCTAAAGCTACTATGCAGGAGTGCTCTATTGTTGCTGATATAATCAGTTGTTATGAAAAGGCGTCTGGTCAGAAAGTTAATTTTGACAAGACAGAGGTAACGTTTAGCAAATGTGTTCCGGTTGATCGGAGAAGGGAGATTACTGAAACTTTGGGTGTAAGGGAGGTTGATAGACATGAGAAATATCTGGGTTTACCAACTGTTATCGGTAAATCAAAAAAAGTTGTCTTTGGGTGCCTTAAGGAGCGGATCTGGAAGAAATTAAATGGGTGGAAGGAGAAATTGCTATCTAGACCGAGAAAGGAAGTGCTTATCAAATCGGTCGCTCAAGCCATTCCTACATATATGATGAGTGTTTTTAGGATCCCGGATGGACTTCTAGATGAAATTCACACCCTCTTTTGTCGGTTTTGGTGGGGGTCTAGGGAGGATACGAAGAAACTTCATTGGCAGAGTTGGGAGAAGTTGTGTCTTCCGAAGGCAATGGGGGGAATAGGGTTTAGGGATTTAAAGTGTTTCAATCAGGCTTTATTGGCAAACACAGGCTTGGAGGTTGCTAATGAATGAGAATACGTTGCTGCATCACACTTTAAAGGCTAGATACTATAAGCATTCGAATGTTTTGGATGCTAATAGGGGGTATAATCCGAGCTTCTCATGGAGAAGTATTTGGGGAGCCAAATCTCTGCTGCGTGATGGTCTGGTATGGAGGGTTGGCAATGGCCACAATGTAAAAGTTTGGTCAGACCCGTGGATCATTAATGACCAGAAGGTTATTTTTCCTAACCCGAGTACTACAAGCAACATGGATATGATGGTGAGCGAGCTGATTTCAGAATATAATGGGGAGTGGAATAGAGACTTGATAAGCAGTATGTTCCCTGCAAATGTGTGTACTGCAATTTTATCTACTCCGTTATCTAGCAGAATGCCTGTTGATATGCTATACTGGTCTCGAACAAAAAATGGAATTTTTTCCGTTAGATCTTGCTACTGGTTGGCCCGCTGTAAAGGGGATGTTAATTTGGAGAGTGAAGCTGCTAATGATGACGCGAGCTTGTGGAAAGGAATTTGGCAGTTAGATTGCCCTCCGAAATTAAAACACTTCATTTGGAGCTCTTGTATGGGTAATTTGGCTGTCAAAGAAAGGCTGCTACATAGACATGTAACTCTTGAAGCAACGTGTCAGGTATGTGGGCATGGTGTTGAGTCCATTATTCACTCCCTTTTCCACTATCAGGCTGCAACGAAAATATGGAAACATGGTGATTTGGTGAGTCCGTTAGAAGGGGCTCCTGTTGACTCTTTTAAGGAGAGGTGGAGGTGGCTTGCTCATAAATTGAATGCAAAGGACTTGATCACTATGGGGGCTCTGATGTGGGCAGCCTGGTTCTGCAGAAACAAGTATGTTTTCTGCAATGAAAGACCATGTGCTATGCGTGTTGCTGCGGGTTTTGTTGGGCTGGTGGATGAGTATAGGGGGTATGCAAGACGCGTTATATGTGCGCCTGCAATGCAGAGGGCTAATGTGGTGAGTAATGCTGCTGCTTGGATTAGACCATCTGTTGGGGTGGTAAAAGTCAATGTTGATGCTCATGTGCGTAGGGGAAGACAAGTGGGACTTGGTGTTGTTTTAAGGGATGAGAATGGTGTGGTCTTATTAACAGGAACTCGTCGAATTCCTTGTACATCTCCTGATATTGCAGAAGGGTTGGCTGTGAGGTATGGGATCACATTGGCTAGAAGATTTGGGTTTCGCAATCTGGCAGTTGAGAGTGACGCAGCGAATACTATCCAAGGCATCCATGGCAAGACGGTTGGATGGACTCCAATACAGCTTATTTACGAAGATGTTAGACTAGACAACTTGTGTTTTGATTCATGTAGTTTTTCTCATGTTAGACGAGCGTGTAATACGGTTGCCCATTGTATTGCTAGATGGGATACCGGAGTGTGTGATGAACTTATTTGTACGGGACCTTTCCCTCAAAGTATTACTACTTTGGCGGAAATTGATTTAACATAATAATATGCTCGTCCAACCTTTTCCTAAAAAAAAAAAAAAAAAAAAAAAAATTCACCAAATTTTCACTTATTAAACATCTTTCTCCTGATTTGTTGCTCTTCGTTCGTAAATTTTACTTATAACATATTTACAGAGTACTTGTTATGGCATTTAGGGGTAAAAATAACTATGCTAATCAACATTGGAAAGATTATTACATGTAAAAATAAACTCATGACTAACATTAGTAATATACAATTTTCATGTAGTGGTTTACATTGTTCTTGCTAGACAGCCAATACCACCTTTTTTCCCCCCTTTATTTTTTTTAAAAAAATTTATTTATTTTTTTTTAAAAAAGTATAAAACATGTACATGAACTGTAAGTCTGTAATTGCTACTGATCTCAACAATTAGTCTTTCTTTTACATCAAATATAAGTACAACCACAAGATCAAATGAGATGATATAAAGAATAGAAAATTGAATTACCATTTTATTTAATACGAGTTAAACAAATACAACTACAAGGCTACAACCACAAATATATGATAACAAATTCTAAAACAATTCCTAATTTCAACGGTTTTACCTACAACAACCCTAATTAATAAACAAATAACTGATGGAGTAGTAAAAACACACCCTGTGCGATGACCAACAAAAAATATTAGCATATAAACAAAAACTAATCTAGGGAATCAATATGCAAAGAATACATATTAGCCTATTAGGTGATTAGTGACTAAAATTAGAATTGGCATATATGCAACATATGTTGGACTTCTAAAACAACATCGTATAATTAACAACATTGTTAGTGGAGAAGATCCTCGATTTGCTGTTTAATTGATGGATCTGCCTCATAATCATCACAATGTTCTTCAAGTATTGGAAGAAGTTCCAAGGGAACTAAACACTGCTCCTTTGCATATAGCTTCTCTTGAACTATACTTGATGACAAAATTGGAAGGTTGCTTAAATTGGCCTTTTTGTCATTATCCTGCAAAAATTGACAAATCCAAATACATATTCCAATTCAGATTACGGATTTATAGTGTACACCAGCAAACACATGTAAATTCAATAAACTCATACTAGGGGTCGTATCTTGATCATTAATATCTATTCATCAACATCGATTAGACTATTGCGTTGTTCACAAAATATTTACAAAGCATATTGTAACTTGCCTATAAATTAAAAAAATAAAAAATAAAAAAGTGACAAATAACTAAATAAATAAATTAGTCTTCCTAAAAAAAAAAGTTAGTCAAATAATAACTGTTTTCCTATTATTATGCCTAAAATAGTGGTTTTAATTTTGACAGCTAAATAATGGATAGTAACAAATTTTTATTTAGGTCACAAGCTTGTCTAATAACTGCTATAGCAATCAAAGCACTACCAAGGTTAGTAAAAAAAAAAAAAAAAAAAAAAAAAAAGAAGCTGAAATGTAAAATCAATTTTAGAACTCTGATAATAATAATCTATCTCTTAAAAACACAGACAATAAATTAAATAAGGATAACAAATGTTTGCAAAATCAACTACTAAATCGATAATGTTCCAAAAGAAACTGTCATGTTAGTACAAATCTTGTTTCATTAATTGTTACAAGAGAGCAACTTTTGAAAGGAAAAATAGGGGAGCAATTCAACATGTTTTGATAAGATATGATAACATGACTATTATATACAAGTATATTAGTGAGTCACTCTCATTATTGTATTCTTGCAATCAATATTTGACTCGATCATTGTTGGTGCTCAATTGACACGTGACACATCAAGAGAACTCAACTTGACTCAATCCGAAAAAAACATAACATAACACTTCATACCAATCAATTCGAACGACTTGTTTGTGACCTTTAAATCTTGTCTAGGAGCAATTCTAGATATTGCTTTTATATCAACAAAATAGTGCAATAATAAATCCTAATTAATATACTAAATCATGATTCTTTAATAGAAATAGAAAAAAAAAAAAATCAGCTAAAAAACAGAAGAAAAAAGAGCTGAAATAATAAAAATGAGTAATATACAATCAAATCAAATGAAAATTACCTGTTGTAATGTTTTGATAGACTGAAGAATTCCCATTTGAGCTTGCATAAACTTGACATATTTAGCAGCAGCTTGAAACATTTCAGCAGTATTCATCTTATTACCTCCAGGAATCAACTTCCCTAATTCCTGAGTTTTCTCAGTGATCTTCCTCCTCCTTTCTCTAGCTGCCTTACTCTGAGCCGATACCGCCTTCGCCTTATTTCCATTACTCCCACACCCTTCATTAAAATTAGCTCCACCCTCATTTCCATTGCAACAGTAACCATAATTGTGGGAATTGTTGAAATTATCATTCACATAATCAACACTATACTCCGGCACCGCGAGAGCTTCAGGAATGTAGGATTCATTGAAACAGGGGAGATGAGCTGAAACCCTCTGTTTCTTGTAAAAAGGGGTAGTGAATTGAGAGGGGTAATAATCATTATCCTCGAATGAGAGAATTTCCTCGGCCGGCACGATCACTGGAGGCTGGAAATCGACATATGAGAATGGGGAGAAGTTGTTATTGCAGTTATGAATGTTGCAATCATAGTTGAAATCAAGCTGTTGTAAAGGGATGGGATCAAACAGGGGTTCATCGAAGTCGAAAAGCGAAGGAGGCAGAGGATCAAAACAGAGGAGCTCTGTTTCAGTAGGTGGTGAAAGAATGTTGTTAGGATCTTGGAAATGAAATTGGTGAAAAGGGTAAGATTGGTTAAGGAAGTAGTTAGGATTTTGCCAATCTAAAGCCATAGATTTGTTGTCTAAGCTGAGGAAAAACAGGGGATTTAAGAGAGAAAGAAAAGACTGAGCAAAGACTAGAGAGTAGAGTTGAGTAAGAGAGAATGAGAGGAGTAACTGCTATAAACTGCTAGAGAGAGAAAGAGAGGAAGAGGAGAGAGAAAGAGAGAGTGAGAAGTGGGAGAATAACTGTCACTAAACTTTTGGAGGATCCGAGGTTTGAGCAGTTAGGGTTTTCAGGGGGTATATTACATTTCATTCGCGCCTTTTTTTTTTTTTTTTTTTTTTTTATTATTATTGTTTTGTATTTTTTTTAAGGTTGGGGATAATGCAAAATTACAATGTGTAATTAATTTGGTTTAAAAAAAATCCTGATCTTAATTCAAAGATTAATAAAATTAATACAGTACAGAAAAATGATGACTACATAAATATTACTGAGTAAATTAAATTCAACACTAATTATGTTCATATGTTGTTTTATGAATATTTTTACCATGCATAATGCATTTTCAAATTAATACGGAGTACTAACTTAGAAAATATATTTTTTTTTCGACAGGAACTTAGAAAATATATTAAATGTTTATATGTAGTAGTATTATGCAATTAAGTATTACAATTTTCTTGTCAAAAAATGTTGCAATTTTGTTGTTTTTGAATAGAGTATTACATAAATTAAATAATCCAACTTTTATTTGGTTCGTTATGAAAGGTTTAGATAACGCCATAATGGACTTATATTGCTAGAATTTTATGTCCCATACAACATATATAGGCTAAAATCTTTTCATTTCTCACGACTAAAGTGATTGATGTTAATAAAATCCAATATAGTATGTCTACCATATTTTAATAGATGGGCCTCATGTAATTTATAATATGGAATACTCGGTATTTTAACAAAATCTTCTTCAGTTATATATATATTGGGTTAAGTTGTTCGTAATTTCAACTGCGTAATTGAATTTTGTACTAGTTTTTCTTACCTTAATTATTGGGTTTTTTTTTTTTGCTGGACTAGAATCATAACAACTCACTTTTATTTGAATGATAATGTAAGGGCCTCAAAAGGCATGGATCATGAGCTAGAGATTACTCACGGTCGGTCCAATATCATTTTAGATTTATGCCCATACAACAAAGTAAACATAATACTACTTGATGGATCGATTTTACATTCAACAAATAAAAAATGCTCCTCCCGTTCAAAAAAAAAAAATAAAAAATGCTCCTATATGAAGTGAAATTTTGCAATAAATTATCAACTTTATGGCATTCTAACCAATGTATTCTAATTTTAGGAATATAATAAAATGCATTTGTCATAAATATTATAGTATGAGTTTCACTATTTATTTTTATATCCGTCAATTATAATTTAGCCTTTCTTTAGAGTACTAAAATTTTACTTTAACCTAAAAGTTAATGTAAATAAAAAATGTAAATAAAAAATAAAACGTGTTTAAAAAGCAAATAATGCTACATCTATTTGATGGATAATACAATAAGGGTTGATCCTTAATCCTAAACTACACACTTGTTTAATTAATTTACGTAGTAATTAACAAGATTTAAAACTTCATTAGCATTAGCATTAGCAACATCAACACAATTTTAGTCCATAAAATTTACATTTTTTTTTGACAGGCATAAAACTTGCAATTTTATTTAAGTAGAAAAATAATTATACATGTATCAAAAAAAAAAAAAAAAAAAAAAAAAACTCAGTTTTCTTGCTGAGTACTCGCAAAATATCTTAGTAACTTTGTTTAGAGGGAATATTTCTTAACTAACTCCTCCATATTAATCTCTCAAATCATTCCTTAATTTTCTGTCTTCTTCCCCAATCCACGCCCTCTCTATTTTTTTTTTTTTTACCCAATCCCCAATCCTCTTTCCTACAATTTCTCTCAAATCATTCCTTTATTTCTCATTTTTATTTCACACCCCTTATGAAGCATTTAGGGAATTCAATTCTTGTATTATTTTTTTTTTGAAACAATTCTTGTAATTTTACTTTAATTGTATATGTGTATCACTGTTTGTCACACAATATACAATGTTAATAAAATAATTATTAAGATTATAAATTAAATAAAAATAGATAGATTAATTCGCAAATAAACTAAGGGCGATGGTCTAAAAAACATCGTTAATACCTACGACAGCCTTCGGTCGTAATTTGAGTGTTGTAGTACGCATGGTCATAAAAAAAATTGACTTTTACACGGTGTTTTGGAATGTTAGCAACTATTGTTACAGGCACAAATAATATTCAATGACAGCCTAAAAACCATCACCATGTTATGACGGCCAGTAAAACATCTTTGTAAGACAGAGTTTGGATTTTAGGGATAGATTGTAACTGAAAGCATGTGGATTCATAAACTAAAAAGGACCTAGAAAACTCCTGTACAAAGTAACAAGGGAGAAGATTAGTTAAAGTCTAGGTTATGCATTAACCTAATACAATTTTTGGGGAAAATTAATCTTCTAACATGTGATCATGGAACGCGCTCGATATGTTCTCATCATACAGGCAGTAGAAAATCAAAAGCTATCAAACCCACCAAGGTTTTGTAGCAAGTCCTTCTGAGAATACATATCTAAATTTAGAGCTGTATGGTAACCACTCTATTACCTGAGATGCTTTCTTGCAGTTCTTAGAATCAAGGCATCGCTGAATTGAGTCTTGGAGCTTCTTATCAACATTCTTGCAAACCCACTTGAGAAGTTCGTCAGTTCCTATGGAAGCTTCTCTTGAATACCTTTCGAGCATCTTTGGCAGAAATACCTTCTTTGATTTCTTTATAATTATGTTGGATACAAGAAACTCCCTAGTTGCCTGTTCTAACTCGTCTTTGACATTGGCTGCTGTGTAGACCTTCAGCTGGATGTCATAGATACGCAACTTTATACATCATGAGTAATAATACATAACAGAAGCAGACTGACAGAGCAAATATAAATGCAAAAAGTTTCCATGGTTTAGGAACACATTAATTAAATTTATCAAAGCCCAAATGTTTCAGATAAATGTCTAGGTTAATTTTGTCCTAAGCCGCATGATAGACCTTAATCACCTTATCAACTGTGATTAATGCATTCAAGTCAGTCCCATCTATACGACAGTAAAGATTGAGACTTGTGTTTACCGTTTATAGCTTTATACCACAACAATAGATAATGGAGATAGTCCAAGAGCAAGGAAGTTACCACAGGATCGGAGTAGGCTCCAGTGCAGAGTGCAAAGCAAACAAGGGATTGTGAATAAGGAAGACTGAGTTTTGAGCTAAGGAGTTGCTTCTCATCTCCAGATTTCTTTCTGAAGGCAGTCGATAGAAAGGTTTCAACCCACTGCACAAACAAATACTACTTAGTGAAGGCATGTTTTTCTTCGACTCCTATGCAACTGAATCAAAAAGATTGCATAGCTGATGCTGATAAACAATAAAAAAAATTTAAAATTGTGAAAATGCAAGAATATCATCCAAGCAGACATAGGAAATTATCCTGCAACAGTAAAAAAAAAAAACTTTCCGCAATCACTCTATATCTAATCTTTTCCAGTTAAAATTTTAGTTTGATTTCACACCACTGTTTTCTCTCTCCAAGTTTCATAAGGAAAAGGAAATGAAGGATGCTCATGTACAAACTTTTCTACAAGGGAAGGATGCCAGTCTACCATTCTCTCATTCAGATCCCTGCAACGCAATTTGGCAGGCACATATTTATTTTTAAAGATGCGAGTAAATATCAGTCTAACAGGATAGAGGAGGAGGTGAAATCAATAGATGATAGCAGTACATTACTCAATTCCAAAAAGAAGCTCTCTTTATGTTAGAGGTCCAGTTTAAGAAAATACTGGAAGGTTTGAAAAATAAAACCTACTTTCCTTATGGATATCGGGAAGAGAGAGAAGTGTGTAAATAGGAAGGTTCGAATAAGTACATAAAGCTATACACATACATCTTCATTATTTTTAGGGATAGTAAAGTCACTTAATTAAAGGACAGCCAACAACAAATAATGATTCTTTAACATTATTTTGAGTATTAACAAAATTTTGAAGGCAAATCCATATGAATCAAGTATCAGGACACAAGCAGATGGCCAGTTACAATCTGGAGACTACATTCCTTAAGCTACATTAATGATAGAGAATAGCCAGAAGCAATTACCCCACCAACTCGAGGTGTACGAAAGCAGAAGATTGAGTGTTCTATGGCATTTGCAGTGACAACTATGCCACCAATGTTGTAGCCCGCCTGCACTACACAGAGAAACCTGTCAATTCATCAGGTTTTATGGTGTAAAAATTTGTGAAAATACAGAATTATTATCGAATCATTAAGCTAAGAGACTAATAGTATCCTTGAAAATAAGAGCTTTAGCAACCCCTTTTATGAATTACATCTTTTATTTGAGAAGCCAACCTCTCAGATATGAGAAGCCAACCTCTCAGATATAAACACAAACACAATTATTTAAAGCCATTTCTTAAGAATAATGCTGTTCGAAACCTTACTAAAGCTATCACTAAGAACATGTAGCTACATGTAGCTCGAAAATTAAAGAAATTTGGTCAAAGGTAAAGCAAAAATACACATATGTTTCTGAATCATCAATTTAATCCTGATCCTCACTATTCATGAGCTAGACAAAGCACTATGCGAAACCTTATAACAAAATCATGTATCATGCGTGACAAGGTTCAAAATTTAAATGGCTTGTGGTATCATCCACTCCAGGTACAAACATAATAGGTCACCCTTGACCCCCTTTACAAGACTAAGGATCTTGTACTGTTCACCTTATTTCCACTTATTTAAGGGTTTATAAGTTGAGACAAATTCAAATAAGGATTAATAGGTTTTGATACCCTCTGTTCCTAAATACTTGCAACACTTGCCTCTTTTGTCTGTTTCTAAATACTTATTTTGGCATGGGTCTCCACAATTATTTTATTGTTTCTTTTTCCCACTAACCCTACTTGCACTAATTCTTTATTATTTCTCTCTTCCACAACAATTAAAAATAACCCCATAGCCCCCGTTAGCTCTACTTGTAGATTAGTTTGTTCAATTCAATATACTACCCCCCAAGCTTTCCTAAACTACACGCAAACACATGTATTGCAAGCATTTAGGAATAGAGGGAGTAGTACATGTTCTAGAACAATAAGTCTAAATAACTTTCATCAAGGGTCACCAATAGTTCAATTTACAACTAAAATAAGTAAAATAAGTTATAGTAAGTGAAAATCAAGTGAATAAAATGCATCTCAAACCCAGCTTTTAAGCTGTTTAGTTGGGTTGATCAAAATGTTGCAATTTATTATTTGGATCCCTTTCAAACAGCAGGATCTAAAAGAACCCTTGAAAGGAGGATGGTATTGAGAATTGCAGGAAAAGAAAAAATGTTTCTTTGATATCAAAGTGACTTTATTTGTAAGGGACACATTGCCTAATATGCCAAATAATATCCCTTGTCAATAAAGCATGACCTGATGCATCAATAAGAACATCATGTAATTGCACTACCTTGTGAAACAGAGCTAGTCTTCTCAGAGAGCTATGGGGGATTCCGTACGCTAAATATGCCTACAAAATACAAGGATCAAAGAGTTAAAATGAAGACATATAACATGCAAAAATTAAACAGCAATTTCATATTGTAATCCATACATGCATTATGAGTGAATTATAGATGTTGATCCAAAATGCAATCTGGGCTTCGACTTCCATTTGGCTCACATTAACCCTTTTCAGTTGCTCAACGAGTTCTCTGCAAGTGGAAATAAAGGATTGCGTTCAAAATTTACACATACTTTAAAAGTTTCATGTGTGTAAGATAGAAGTACCAAACATTTACGCCACTGATCAGAGAAAATATATGGTGACTTAGTAAACCTGAAATTTACAAGTATTCATGGATCTAAGATCCAAAACTTTACTTTAAAAAAAAAAAACCAGCGCAATGACAGCATACCTATCCTAAGTTCCAATTACCCTTTTGCAAAACAATTGGATTGTATAACACAAACTTGTAAACAGCACATTACAGTTTTGGGTTTGACCACATATAAGGAGCCTTGCCACTTTGCCACTAATGAGGGAAATATTCTCTTCCAGGCATAAGGGTAATGTTTAATAATGAAACCCACCTATAGCTGGTGATTGCATAAGATGCACGAGAAACTTGTTTTTTTTCAGTTGGCATTGAGGATATCTCTAGCATGGATTTCGAAGTATGTTTTTTCTGGCTGCCAAGCTGGGGATTAAAATCACCACAAGACTTTGCAACACCAGATGATTGATGATTCTTTAAATTTTCCGAGCTTGTTGATGCAGCACTGCAAAACCAGCAGTAAACTGCTGCCATACACTTAACCATTTCCTCAGACAATTTGCTAGGGCACTGATGAAGGTAATCCTTCAATGTTCGCACACCAGAATTCTTCACCATGTCTGATGACTTTCCATGAACCTGAAAAGCACAAAAAAGAAATCTAAGTAGAAGTGTAGAACAAATATCAAAGTCACACTTAGAGGGGGCAGAATGGGAGGGGGGGGGGGAGAGAGAGAGAGAGAGAGAGAGAGAGAGGTTCAGGCACAGCCTAATAAGAATAAATTACAGCATGTTGAACTAGTTGAAGACAGCCAGGTCAGTGGCAGATGAAAGAGCCTCTGACTAATTCAGACATTTAAATCAACCTTTTGGCAGATGCCATCATTACAACAGGACAGATAAAATTAACTATAAGGAACTCCTCATCTCCATACACGAAGGCAGGAAAATCAATGCAACATGATTTAAATAACAACAAAAACAACCCAAGTGCTGGTGATGCTGGTCTAAGGCCTAACTTTCTTTAAGGTTAGGGTCTGTTAAGCCATCTGAAAATAAACTTTTGTTTCTGAAAAGTACATTTCCTAGAAAGTGATTCTAGAAATCTAGAGAAACATTTATTAGGAATAGAATTTCTTGCCACCAAATCTAACAAACAGTTGTGAGAAACAGAAACAGAAACAGTTTTACATTGTTTTACCAATTGTGTACTAATAAGAGTTGCTGCTCAACAAAAAAAGAGACAAGTACATACAAGGTTACCTAAAGTTACTCATTTTCCCCACCCCTATGATCCGTTTCTTATTTTCTTCATCAACACACTGCTAGAACCTCATGTCACCTCCCACATTTTCTCCTGCACATTTATCTCAACATACACATCTTTGCTACTCTCAAATTCCTAACCGACCTTCCTAAATGCCCTGCATCCGACCTATATGAACCCAAAGCACCTATTTCATCACCTGAATTCATCTTTGTAGTTTTCACTTCTTAAAATGGTGTGGTGGCCAAGTTTGAGTATACCTAATCTATATAACTATATTTGAATGCCTCAGCTCTAATAAGCCTATCCCAGCCCAAGAAGTTAAACACTTGTTTCCCTGGCATTGATATCAAAGCAATAGTACGAATACAGACTCCAGTCTTGAGTTCAATTTGCTGGGGTGGAGCGAGGGTAGGGTGGGGTAAAATAAACAAATCCGACGTTTTTATCAACAGAAATTGTGGGCCATTTTACAAACAGGCCAAATTACTATGTATTACTTCGTATTATTCATAGAACTCATATCAAACATTTAAACCTGCCATATCCCCCTCCCTTTCTACATGAATAAAAGTATCCATTTGCAGCTATTATACCATATGAACATCAAGTGCCAATGTAAGTGCATGTTACATGATGAGATTTTCTTTGATTATAATGCATATGTAGACATTGATGTGAGAGTTTTACATCATCAGTCTCATTACATCATTTCAAGCTTCTGATATCTACTCACTATAAAGAGAAGACTATAAATTAAAGAGTTGGCAATTACCATCAAATGTAATTTATGACAATGATTAATATCTGTGGCTCTGTGCTACATGATTAGGGGACTGTAACAATGCATATATAGCTATTTATGTGAAAGTAATAGGTCATCACATCATTTCAAACATCTAGCATCCACTCACTAATCACTACAAAGAGAAGGAAATCAATTATAATTTGGCAATTTCTTTTTTCATTTTGTTGACCAAGACAAGATTTGATAGGGACTCTAGATAGAAATTATTATTAAAAAATGGTACTAATTCATGATTTCATGACCAAGCGAAGCAAAAAAAAAAAAAAAGTGTCTGGATTCTAGAAAATACCTTGATCTGGTTAGAACAGGGCTTCTCATTATGGATGTCTATTTTTCCTACGCATAATGAGCCATGTTTAATCTTGCCATCTTTCTTTGCAGAAATGTTTTTTAACGAAAGACCTCGCAAAGGGAATTTCTTCGAGGAACAAAATGCGCTTGAAATTATGCTAGGATGCTTTCTTGGTTTATTTTTAGTATGAACAGGAGAACTCAAGCTAGATGTTTGCACAGAAGATGGCTGACTGGCACACTGATCAAAGATATTCCTGTAAAGAGTAAGAACATGCTGCTCTCTATTGGATACCTCTTCTTCAAGTAACTCAATCTCGGCAATCAGCTCCTTCGCCTGATAAAATCAGAGAAGTTAACAACAGTAGTTTCCAATTAAGACACCCAAAAGACAAAATAACCATTAACTTGCACCTTCTACTTTCTTAATAAAAAATATTCCACAAAGTGCAAGTAAGCAAAAGGATTCAAGCTCCTAAGTCAACTATGCCACTAGTGGATCAAGGCATGGTTTTATTGAGGACCCTAATGCAATTAATTACTCACAAATTCATTTAGTTAAATTCCTATATTATAAGATCTTTATTGTTCATTTGTATTGATATTTGTTCCAAGTTTCCTCAATGATCAAAGCTAATATGATTACAAACATTTCCACAAGTGGGAGTCATTAAGCATCAGTAGGTTTAAAATATTAGAGTCTTTGTTTTACCTGAGAGGCAAAATGCCTATGACCTGGCGACAAAGCACTAGAGGCCCGACCAATTGCTTTCTCCAGCATAATGCGCATAGACTTCTCTTGCTGCAAACGTGATTGTAGTAAATATACCTGCAATTAGCATTACACCATGCATAATTATGTTAAGCACATTATATAACAACCCTATTACAAGTTGAGATTCCTACTTCATAACAAGAAACCAGAATACCTACTTGCTAAGACATCTATCCCTTTCTCCTTAAAGTGAGATTAGATAATCTTTCAAAATTAGGATTACTTAGTTAAATTCATTCATTCGCCAAACTAACTTACATCCTTTTCCAAAGAGGCACGGTGATTTGATGAGCTTGTACTCGAATCAATGGATCGCCCTATGAAAGTCCTTGTTGAAAATGGTGAGTCCTATGAACAACAAGAACCCAAAAAAACATGTAATTCGTCAAAGTAAACCATACTCATCATCCAAAAATAAATAAGCAGACAACAAGATTCAAAACTTCGACATATAATTTTGTAACAATTTTAACATCTTATAGTCCAACCACCATACAGTGAAGCTGGATTCAAAACCAATAAGGAGAATATGTGGTCTTACAAGTGATAAATCATGGTTGCACTCAATAGAATAAGGAACTCCAAATCTTGATATATCAGCTTTCTTGTCTGAAGCACTGAAGTGAGAAAAATGGAGACATTAAGGCAGCAATATAAACACCCCAATATGGTATACTACTCTACTCATACATCAATTTGTTCTCATTTGGAGTACTAATACTAAATAGCATCCAAACTAGCACCATATACATCACATAGTAACACAAATTTTTCCATGCTAAATTGATAAAAGCACCCATCAAGTTACTGCATTGCAGGATTACCATTTTTAATAACTTCAAAGCTTTGATTTTACCAAGATCTAAAACCAATTCACAGCCAATGATAAGCGGAACAAAGTCCGAAAATTTCGTTAAGCATGAAAATTATCTCAGCAGCTATAAAGTGCCAAACCAATTAACCATATACTAGTAAGTAGAAACTGGCACAAAGCTACAAAACACCAACAAAAATATAGACTAAAGTCCTGGCCCATGAATATATGCATAAGTGCACAACTAATTAAGTACCAATATACCATATAGAAATTCAACAGCCCAACTGAACAACATAAACAAATAGGCCAAATTAACTTGATTTTATCAGTTAAAACAATTTTTTTAAAAATATTTAAAACATAACCCAAGAAAATTAAGAATATAATAATGGGCTTATAATAAGCAATGTTGTCACCTCCTTGAACGCCTATGATGAATTGAAACCCCATTCTCTCTCCTCCCACCAACACATTCATCTTTATCTATGCTCAAACCCTCCATTAAAAACCTCAAAAGATTGAATTTTTTTCCTGGGTTTCTCTTAAACAGTCAAAATTGTACCAAAAAACCCCTAATTTCCAATTCCCAACATCTGAAAAGTGGTAAAATAGGTGAATAAATTGAAACCAATTCACTGTTCTCCAACTAACAAAATTAAAGAAGAGTTAGTGTAGTAAATGTTGAAGGACAACTGATAAAGACTACTCAATCAACTTTCACATTAAATATAAAAAAGTTGGAGGTAAAAATTTGAAATTGAAATTGAAATTGAAATTGATTAAATTGATTTATTTTTGGTGATGATTTAGAGTTGAGAACCCAGTAAATAGATAACACGAATTACCTTAAAAAAGTGGGACAAAAGAGCAAAAATTGAAGAAAACAGAAGAGCAGATAAATTGAAGGAATTGGGGTAAGTTGTGTGAAGTTGGGAGCATTAAATGCGAGAGAAATTGAAGAAGCATTTAATTTTCTCACCTGCAACTGCGTGTGAAATATTTCTGAGGATTTCTCTTTGAAAACGGAAATTTGAACAAGCTGATAATGATGATTGATGATATTTTATTTTATTTTATTTTATTTTTGGAGTGTGGGCAAAATCCGCAGAAATCACCAGTCACTCTGGTGAAACTTAAAAGCCGGTTTGAGCATGAAAATGTCATTAAATTCAAGTCGGTTTTGAATTTGCCTTATTTTTAGTTAGTCCGTATTAGGGCCGGTTCCCATAGGCTAAACTTAGTTGAACTGAACTGAAAATAAATGAATGAAAACAGGCCCTTAGTCAAGACTGTAAGTGCTTCGGAGTACGGCGTAGTAGAGTGTCAAGACTGTCAACAATTTTACAAAGTTAATACACTTCTAAAAAAGCGAAAGTTGAGATATGAAACAAACATTAAGGAACAAATGGAGTATATGGGAGATTGATACACTTTGTGAAACACTTGGAGGGGAAAATCGAACCCTTAACCCTTATATGTAAACGATGAAATCAAACATCTTAATTAGCTTGAATACGTGGCTAAATCCGAATCTGATCTGTTTAGTAAACGGATCCTGGACTCGGATCCGAATCTGAAAAATCCGAGTCCGAATCCGATCCGACTCATAATTTTCGGATCCGAATCCAGTCTGTTTATACGGACCTCCGAAATAATCCGAATATTTTTTATTTTTATTTTTTGTAATGTCATATACCTATAATTGCTTGTATTGTCATACCAATTAAAGTATAAACATAACATATTTAAATTATAAACTAGTTATGTAACAAAATTTTGTTACAAAACAAGAAAATAATATTCCCAAGTTATAGAGCATATTCTTATACTCTCGGATTCGGACTCGGATCGGACTCCATCGGACTTTGCGTAGGGTCCAAGTTCGATCCACTTCCTATTCGGATTCGGATCTATTTTATCGGATTCGGACTAATTTTAAACGGATTCGAACCGAATATTTTCCTTCGGATCGGATCGGATTCGAATCGAACTCGGATTAAATTGTCATCCCTAGTCTTGGTTGCTACCTAGGTGCCTACTTTGGCTCTCATCACTAGAAAAAAGCTAATTACATGCACGTACCGTTTAAGAAACACTTATGAAAAAAATGAGCAACAAATGCAAAATTTTGGGGGCAAAGTTCCTATCTAAGACTCTTTCCCGAAAAAAAAAAAAAAAAAAAAAAAAAGGTTCCTATCTAAGACATGTCAACATAAATCAAAGCAATTTGGAAGCCTTTTGTGTTGGTTCAAAGCAAGGTTCCTGTTAAAGATATGCTCACATAAAATGCTGTTGCTAATTTGTTATGATACTAATGTCTTGCTGAGGGGATAGCAGAATAGTGGATTTAGGGCCTTTTCTCATTTACTGAACTCAGCTGAACTGAACTGAACTGAGCTGAACTGAATTGAACTGAAGTAAGCTGAGCTGAACTGAAATTGAATTGAATTGATAACTGAACTGAATATTTTATAAGAGAAGGAAATTAGGAGCTGAACTGAATTGAACTGAGCTGAATTGAACTGAATTTCAACGTAAGAGAACATACCCTTACAAAAGGAGAACTTAAGTGTAGTTGGTAGGTGTTTGTAAGCGAATAGTAGGACCAATTAAAAAGATACAACATAACAATATAAGGGAAAAAATGATTTTTTTTTAGTAAATAAATGGAGAGTAATTTGAAATACCATATTATTTTCACAGTTTTTTTTTTTTTTTTTTTTTTTTTAATTAATAAATTTGTAAACACTATGTATAAATGACGTAGGAATAATCTTGTCCACATTTTTCTTATCAAGCCTAAACTAAGTTTATCAGAGACCTATATTATAAGTGATTTTTTGTAATTTTATTAGTTTTTTTTAGGTGAAAATTTACAAGTTTGAAGTTGAAAAGAACAAAGCATAAATATATAATGAAGTCTTTGAAGATAATCATCATTTAATTAAATTATTTAATTCAATATCACAACCTTATTAGCAAAAGCTTACATGAGCAACTTAACCATCACATCATATTATATTGCATCTGAAAAATTCTAAACTACGTAAATTATTTAATTCAAATTAGTGATTTGGACATAACATTTCTTAATTCCCTAACAGAAAATTAATGGGGTAGCATATGGTGGATCTCAAATTTATTATTGCCAAAATAGTGAGTATAATTTTTGGGAGAAAAATTGATAGGTGAAATTTTTTGAGTTAGATCGATCTAATCATGTTGCAGCATATAATTTTGATCGAAGTTTGATAAAGTCTGAATTGAATTCATATACGGAGTATATGATTTATTTAAATTCAATCAATATTCTTACAACTCCACCTAGTCATGCTTCATATATGGACACTATGTATGACACTATTCTTTTACGATGTATATGATATTCATGGGTTACCCTAGCCTCTCATAATGAAGAATTAAGATCCACATCCAACGGCATTTTACTAAAATTCTTTACTAGTACAAGGCCATATCGTCATTTTCTTGTAGTTGGTGAGGGTCGAGCCCGAGACAAGCCCTTGGAGATGGGAATAGCTACCATCTCATAATACTATGGACAACAAATTAACAAGATATACGTACGTTCATTACCACTAACTATATAATAGGAGTAAGTAATAATGAAAGTCGTTATTTCATGTCCAAAGTCCACCTAATAACAACATTAAAAATTACTTGAAGATAAACCACTCCATCATATGATCATATGATTAGATTCTTCATCATCTTTTATTGCCATTTGCCTAGTCCACAACAAAATTTAGAGCTTAATTTAAGATTATGGATAAGTGTTACAGCTTTTTTAAGATTAAAATAAACAACATTCTTTGTTAGTGACATGGATATTCCAACGGACCAACATTAGAAATATACACCAAAGTTCTAAAGTTCATAATATTCTACTATTGTATGTTTTCTTTATGTTCATTGAGATTAGGTAAGCAAGGCTAGTTTAAGGGAGAAAATACAAGATTATGCGCCTCATAATGCTCTATAATCAAAATTAAGGGCGGTAGGCCGGCGACTAATTAAAGAGTGACAGGTCATTACATGGGGCCGTTGGACGGTGCCACATGGATCAAGGGCATATATAAACAGTAGAATTTCATCTAATCATCATCACAATATACAACTTAGAGCTAATTAACTAAGTAATTAATCCCTTCAAATTTTAATTAGAGAGTTTTTTGAATTTTTTGTGGAAAAATGGTGAAGTTGGCATTTGGTAGCTTTGGTGACTCTTTTAGTCTTGCTTCAATCAGGTGTTATGTAGCTGAATTTATTGCCACCCTGCTCTTTGTTTTTGCTGGAGTAGGATCTGCAATCGCATTCAGTAAGTCTAGTACTACTTGTACTTTTTTTTCTTAGGCTATTTCTTTCATTAATTAGTTTTTACTATGTTCAAATTTAAAAGTTTTCTACTACGTACAAAGCATTTTAAGTTCGCTTCACCTTATTCTTACCGATTAAAACAAGCTATTTTTATATTTAACTTATTTTTATAGGTTAAAATTTTAAAACTAATGTTTTTCAAATTAAAGAAGAAAACAAGCTAAGGTCTACGAGTAATACTCTTAACAGAAATATATTGGAGGTATAAATAAAAACAAGGGTTTTGCTAACCGTGCATCCTAATAATCCTTTGTTTTTCGAAATGGTATTCCATACAAATAGTTAGATTGTAAAAATTCATAACGTAGACATAATTCTTCAGAGTCATAATAATACGAGACTGAATCTTATATATGTTTATGAATAATGTGCAGGCAAGGTGACAGAAGGAGGAGCATTAGACCCAGCAGGGTTAGTAGCAGTGGCAGTGGCTCATGCATTTGCCCTATTTGTTGGTGTTGCCATGGCAGCCAATGTTTCAGGTGGACATTTGAATCCAGCTGTCACCTTTGGATTGGCTATTGGTGGACACATCACCATTCTTACTGGCTTCTTCTACTGGATTGCCCAAGTCCTTGGCTCTGTTGTTGCTTGCCTTCTCCTCCAATTCACCACCAATGGCATGGTCAGCTTCTTTTCTCTCTCGATCCTCTTACTAGCTAGCCAGGGAGCTATATCACTTTGTTCTCTTCATCTTATTCAAGTGTTTTGATTTGAATTTTTGAAATTTTGGTCTAATATAAATTTAATGTCTAGTTAAACTTATTACTTTATACTTTTTTGGTATGGTCTAGTCTGGTTTGACTTAAACAAGAATAAATAATATGAATAAGAAGAGAACAAAGCCATAAATAAATAAACCAACAACCATGCGTATGTTGTTAGAAAACTTAACTTTTTCAATAGTCGATTTATTACATTGATTGTTGATATATATACAAATTCAATTCTATAGGCTTAAACCCTACAAATTTAAATTCTTAAACCCTACTATATTATTTTTTGGCAATTAGAGATGAGATATTCTATTTATTTTAGAATAGCTGTAATCAATATTCAATAGTAAGCTTGTATAAATAGTAAAAGTTATTGTCAAATGTCGTAAATTCAATAGTACAAAAGTCAAATTATTACAAATATTTTCTGGAATAGAAAGACTAACAAACTTCGATATTGTGGTTGTCTTAATTTTGAAAACAGAGCATTCCAGCCCACGGAGTAGCCTCAGGAATGAACGCAATTGAAGGCATTGTGATGGAAATTGTGATCACCTTTGCACTTGTTTACACCGTCTACGCCACAGCTGCTGACCCAAAGAAGGGCCAAATCGGAATCATTGCCCCAATTGCAATTGGATTCATTGTTGGGGCCAACATCCTTGCTGCAGGCCCATTCAGTGGTGGATCAATGAACCCAGCCCGATCATTCGGCCCAGCTATTGTTAGTGGTGACCTTTCTCAAAGCTGGATCTATTGGGTCGGCCCACTTATTGGAGGTGGGCTTGCTGGGCTTGTATATGGTGACATCTTTATTGAGTCATATACCCCTGTTCCAGCCTCTGACAGTTATGCTTAAGTTGTTATTATCCTTTTCTTTTGTTTTCTCTTTTTAGAGGAAAATGCCTAAATATTTGGTGCAAAATCTGGCCTTTATTGTAATGCACTTGTCTTTTATTGTGTGAAATTTGCTAGTAAAAGCAATGTATATGATAAAAGTTTCTTGTTAAATCGGTTGTTTTATCCGCTCTTGTTTCCTTCTTTTGTGAAATTATTGAACATTCTCCTCTATTTTAAGCTGGAACAATTAGATCAATCATTTTGTTTTTAATAATTCTGAATGTTTTGATATACATTGCTATATTGAAAAACTATTAGTATTACGCCGCCTCAAGGTCTTCCATGGATCCACTGTTTCATCTCAATCTTTTTCGTGTTATGAAGTTAGCATCTTTGATAGGCAAAGCTATCATTATGTTCGAGTCAGTGAGTCACATACTCACATATAGGCTAGGCTTATGCTAGATACTTCACTAGAATCCTCTTTGGTGACACATTATGGTTTTGACTAACAAACTCTAAAATACGTTATACGGAGTAGGTGTTTTTTTTCCTTGAAAAGCACATGTTAATCACAATGTGTTAACATTTTATAGTGTTGATAGACGTATTAGCCATGTAGACCATTTTGGTCTTTGTGATGTGTATCTACTTCTCTCATATTTCTCGATGGTACTCGCATTTATTAATGGTTATTTATATCTATTACGCGTTAGATTACGTTAGTTGTTGTTAGCATATCAGCTTTGGTGAACCATCATTTTAAAAATTCTGATATGACACAACACTAGCTAGTAGGCTAAACTTGAACTTGACTTAAGTATAACATACTTACATACTACCTCCGTTACATATTATTTGTAACGATTTGACATAAAGTAGAGAAGAAAAATGTCTAATCGTTGCAAATAATATGTAATGGAGGTAGTACATAATTTCAATGTGACACAACACATGGCTGGTGGGCTAAACTCGATATAATGTCTAACTCGACTTGAGTCAACTGTCAAGTCAACTCGGGGGTAATGTTTTTTTTTTTCTTTTTTTTAAAAAAAAAACCATATTGTGATGGTTTTCACTTCCTAAGTTCCTAGTTCATACAAAATCAAACAATCAAAGCCAAAATAATACCTCTAAAATCGTAGTGTTGCAGACGATGGATTAATGCCGACAACAGAGAGCTATCCGGAAGAGTGGAAATGGCACTCCTTTTGCTACCTTTCTTCCTTTGTATGTACTTGCTTACTTAATATCATTTTTTTTTTTTTTTTTTTGGTTGCAATTTTCTTATACTAGATGCTTAAATTATACTTCGTACTATTATTGTCATTTATTGATCAAGAATTATTTCTAGTATAGTGCATTATAAGTTGATTTTGAATTCTAATTAGTGATTAACCCCAGTAATTTCTAAACCTAAATTGTTCTTTCGAAATTTAGGAAGGGTATGAAAATTAGAAAAGATTATTGGAGAAGGGGGAGAATTTTAAATTTGATGTAATGGGTTATGTTTCCATCAATATTCAGGAAAAAAAAAAAGAAAGAAAAAAAGAGGGAAGTTTTGATTTTTATCTTCCATGACCTCTATTTCACAATTGCAAATTCGGGTGATTGGAAAATTGGGTACATAAAAGAGTTGGATGATACAATTTAATTTATTGCTTGGCTGATCCAAATTCACATTTGGTGTTAGTTGGGTTGGCCAGGAGTAAGATTGCCTACATATAAGTGGATATATGTGCATTTGTTGGATGTCAAGTGAGCAACTGATTAGCCAAACACAAGTCGAGTGAGGTTCCATCGTATAACCGAGTAGCAATGCTGCTATAACTGAGTAGCAATACTGCAATAGTCAATACGAAGCGTAACTAAATCACCTTTAGTTTTAGTATTGTAGCATTTTTGGTGTTATTTGTAATTTGAATAGGAATGGAGAGTTTTTCCCCTCTTAATGATTTTCTTGGGTCTAATGCTATTTTAAGAGAATTGCATAGAGCCATAGACTTGTTTCAAGGGACTGAAGTTGAACTTACTAGTTAAAATAGTTTTTGGTGTATATAGAACCGCAAAGGGCATTGATGTACATGTATATCCTTGGTAGTTGGTACCATACGCGAGACTTTACTAACTAAGTTAGCTAGCTATGCCAATGGCATTTAGTCTCTCTACCCAAAATATAATTGAATGATTGGCACTTATCATGTCAATCATGATTGAATGATTGACACTTATCATGTCAATCATGTGAGATTCCCTTGCCTACAGATTAAAATGTAGCTTCCTAGAAGAGAGTAGCTACTCTTAATTATCTTACCAAATTTTTTGGCTGGGTTTTCTGATTTCCACAGTCCGATTGGCCCTAGAGCTTTTTGTGAAGTGCTATCCAGAAGGTGGTTTGCAAGTGATTGAATGCCAACTTTATTTTAGGATCTATAAGCATGCATGATACACTTGTAAGTCTATAACTAATTGCTTCCTCGTTGTTCTTGGGATGCTCCGAGAAATGCAGTTTGCTTATTTCTCTTTCCAGTTTCTACAAACAACCACAGTTTCCATCTTCGGGCACAAGGAGATAAACTCATCTATTTTTGCTTGGGCGTATTGATTTTGTATTTGCCTACTGTCCTTTGTTTTCCTATCTGTCGAGTATTCCTAGTATACACATAGCTACGTAGCTATCTTCTTGAAAATTTAGAAACAAGCTCTTTTAAGTTTAATTTTCTTTCCTATTGAGCATTCTTCTAGTATAGATAGTTAAACTACCATTTTTTTTCATTGAGCTTTTTGGAAAATGCTTTTGCCTTCCCTTGTCATTAGTGTTGTCTCATCAGCTGATCACTCCACATAATATATTGGTGAGAAGGAATTTCATTTTGCATCAGCTAGTTGCTATCTGCTTCTTTTTCTGATTTATCTAGTACCTACTAAGTAGGCAGCCAACTAACTATATCTCTCTCAGTTGGATTTTGGTGTGGGACCCCTTCTTCAAAACTGCAGCATTGTCCTTGAATAGGTCAGGCAATATTATACTCTTCAGCTCGGGCTTGGGCTTGGGAGTTGGGACTGCCGTTGGCTCAAATTTTAGTGGCAAGGTGAGATTTACTAAATTTTAGTTTATAAAAAGGAAGATGATTGACTATTTCATGAAGAAATGGTAGGTTTGGACATTTTTTTTAGTAATTAGACAGAGGACATTGTCATAGAATGTTATTTAGCAGTGACTTCAAGCGTTTATCAAAGCAACCCAACTACCCAAGTTAAGAAATAAAGAATTGGTCTTGGCTGATGTATTGACCACATTTTAGAATAAACAGAAAGCATAGTACTCTCCTTGAGATATAAAATTTATTAGTAGAATTTGACTTCTTCCTGTTCCAAATTGTCCTCATCTTAAGTAGAAGGGCCTAGACTTACGTGGTTTAATATTAAAGGTGGTCTGGGAATTCTTTGTATAAATGTAAATAAATTCCACACATTACAAATTCCCTGCAAGATGGAGGAGCCAATCGCTGATCCTGAGTTTGGACCAACATCAGCTGAAAAAGTTGCAGGAAATGAGGATCTAGCAACAGAGATTTTCATTCATTTACCTGCAACTTCTCTTGCTCCATGTCTACGGGTATCAAAGTGGTGGCTCTCATTCATATCAAATCAATCATTTGTTTCAAGGCACAACCTTCTCTATCCCCCCTCCTTGTCTGGCCTGTTCTTGATTCCTAGACAAACTGCTCAACATCCTGAAGTTCGTTTTCTCTCTCTCAATAAGAGTAAATTTTTTACTCTTCCATTTGCTGCTTTTCTTAATGCCAAAGGTTTTCAAATCCTACATTCTTGCAATGGACTATAGCTCTGTCAGCTGGGGCTGTCACATTATGTGTGCAATCCCTCAACATGTCAATTAAGAGTCCTTCCCAGCTGTTCATATGCAGAAAAAGATTACACTCTTCACTTGGCTTTTGATCCTCTCATTTCGCCAAATTACAAGGTTGTTTGCTTGAAAAAGGTAGGTAGTCAGCCGTCACATTACCGTATTGCAATCTATTCCTCCAAAACTCGTCTATGGAGTCTCTCTCAAGAGCCTGTTTGTGCACCTAATGAGTTAGACTTTAAGGACGGTGTCTTTTGCAATGGCGCAATTCATTGGCTAACAAGCAAATGTAGTGGAGCATATATTGACTTGAAGACAGAGATACTAAGAGAAATGCCATTGCCTCCCAGGCGAGAAGAGGAGTCAGAATATAAATTCAAGTACTTTGGAAAGTCCCAAGGATACTTGTTTTATGTTATCTCACGCCCTCTTTTTAACCACTATGAGTTGTATCAGACGAAGGAAGATTATTCTGGATGGGAATTGAAGTTTCGGGTTAATCTCAATGTGTTAATTGCTAAATTTCCAGTTATGGCTAGGAACTTTGGGCGTCATCCTTCTTTGTTCTCTGAGTTGGAATGTGACGTGTTGTGCATTTATCACGCTAGGGCCAATGAAGGCATGGAAATTGTTTTGTCAGTGCCAGGTGAAGTCATATTTTTCAATCTTGAGAAGAAAAATGTTTCAGTAGTCCAAGATAAAGTATTCCGTCCCTCTGATGTAACCATATGGTACAAAACCTATTTAGTCTATGAATATTTTGAGACATTATCAGTTGTTTGATGCAGACTATGTCGATAAACTTCTGCATGCCTCTTTTGTGAAATCAGGTTTTAAGACTTCTATCATGCAAAAATATTTTAAGTAGAGGATGCCATTAGCTAGCTTAGTCTGTGGAAAAACCTCATGAGGGTCTAGATAGATGCTTCCTTGGTGTCCTTGGGAAGCTCTGAAAATTTGTGCTGTATCCTGTTTGAATTTCTGCGATTACAGTTGCTATCTTCATTGATAATAAAGTCATATTTCGTATATATCTTTTTTGTAGGAATAACAGTTGTCTTATGGTTTTCTGCTTGTTTAATATTTCATAGATATGCAGCTTTGCATCATTATTCTTAAGTAGGAAGTGTACCTGTAAGATTATACTATTGCAGCCTTTGCAGGAGTATTTTCTTTTCTGTTACACAATCTCTAGGTTCATTGTGGGTCCTTCCTTCACAGACCCTGTCGCTGCATATATATATTCTTGTACATATCATCCAGTTATATTTCGTAAAAAATTCTTTTTGAAAATGCTATTACCTTGCCTTGGCCTTACTGTTGCCTTGTAACCTAAAAACTACACATGGTGTGGCAAATAAGGTGTAATATGAAATATTCCTTGATGGGACGCCCATTAAGTACTTCCGAGTTGGAGGTTTGTGTAGGATCCTTGTTACAAACCATAGTGTTGCACCTGGAAAAGGTAAGACAGTGTACTATTGCTATTTTGTTAGTCTTGATCCTTATTGATGTTGTCAAACCCCCAAAAGCGGAAACAAACCTCTAGCTTATTGCTTTTTTCTTAGTCTTGACTCTTCCCTGCATCAAGTTAGGGTTTGGTATTGTATGGCGCTCACACTTTTAGTGGTAAGTAGAGTTAATCTTATACTGTTGGCTATAAATTTCTGTTACAAAGATCAGATATACTAATTGAGTTTTTGAAAGGAAAACTATGATTGATTTAATGTTGATATTCTATTTTGGGAGCAAACTTCCATATGATAAAATCTGTTCAGCCTGTAGAATTTTCAATTTTAAGACTTTCTCTTTCGTTTGACATGATCATTGTTGGCCATTATCTTTGCTAATTTTGAATTTCTTGACAGATTTATGAAAAAAGAAAGATCTTTTGACATTTCATGAACAAGTGGAAGGTTTAAAGGTTTTAATAAAGATAGCAAAGCAACCTAATTTTCAAGCTCCTTCGGTTTTTCTAAACTTTTTATAATTTCATTGGTCCTCTCCACACCTCCTCAGTAGAATAAAGATAAAGAAATTGACATTGGCTGATAGATTGACTAAGTAATTTTTTATTTATTTTATATTTATTTTTTAAAAAAAAGCTTACTACTATCCTTGACATATGAAAATGATTTTGGCTTGTAGAATTTGGCTTCTTCATCTTATTGTTCCAAAGTGTCCTCATCTTAAGTAGAAAAACAATAGTTTATTGAATCTGATGGAGGTGCTTTGGGATTTGTCTGTATGAAAGTTGATAAAATTCACAGGTTCCAAATATTTTGAATGATGGAGGAGCCAATTTCTGACCCTCAGTCTGAACCAACATCAGCTGAAGAGGTTGCAGAAAATGAGGACTTAGCGACTGAGATTTTTAGTCATCTGTCTGCAACTTCTCTTGCTAAATGTCTACGGGTATCAAAGTTGTGGCTCTCAATCATCTCAAATCGAAAATTTATCTCGAGGCACAACCTACTTTATCCTCCCTCTTTGTCTGGGCTGTATTTGGTCCCTAGACAAACTGCTCAACATCCTAAAATTCATTTTCTTTCATTCAAGAAGAATACATTTGAGGTAACGCCATTTGTTGCCTTTCTTAATTCCAAAGGTTTCCAAATCCTACAGTCTTGCAATGGACTATTGCTTTGTCGATTTGGGCTGTCACATTATGTGTGCAATCCCTCATTATTTAGATTAAGAGTCCTTCCTCACTGTCCATACATGGAAAAAGAATACACACTTAACTTGGCTTTTGATCCCTTCACTTCACCTGATTACAAGGTGGTTTGTGTGCAAAAGCTAAATAATCGGCAGTTATTTCACCAAATTGCAATCTATTCATCTGAAACTCGCCTATGGAGTCTCTTTCAAGAGCCTGTTGTTGCACCTAACAAGTTAGACTTTAATGAAGGTGTCTTTTGCAATGGTGCAATTCATTGGCTGAAGAGCAAATCTAGTGGAGCATATCTTGACTTGAAGACAGGTATACTAAAAGAAATGCCACAGACTCCAAGGCATGAGGATTCAGAATACAAATTTAAATACTTTGGGAAATCCCAAGGGTGCCTAATTTATGCTGTTTCGCGTGCTATACTAAATGAATATGAGTTCTACCAGATGAAGGAGGACTATTCTGGATGGGACTTGAAGATTCAGGTTAACCCCACTGTGATGATTGCTAAAATTCCAGCTATGCTTAGGAACTTTTTGCAGCATCCTATGTTCTCACAGCTTCAATGTGACGTTCTGTACGTTAATCTTGCAGGAAGGGATGAAGGTGCGGAAATAGTGTTTTCAGTTCCCGGTGATGTCGTAATTAGGAATCTTAAGATTAAAATTTACCAATTCATTCCAGATGAATTTTTTGGGGCCAGTGATGTAACCATATGGTACAAAATGTATTCAGTCTACGAACATTTTGAGACTTTATCTGTTATTTGATGCAGAGTATGTCAGTAAATCTGTGTTTCTCCTTTGTGAAGTCAATTTTCCAGATATCTCTATATGATTTTATTTGCTATTTACTTATTTTGTTTATATATGTATTTTTTTGTATAATTTGTTTCTGGAATAGACCAATCTTAAGCTGAATTTATATTCATGATACTGTTTCTTGTAAATATTTGGCTTCTTTTATCGGTGTTGATGAAGTAATTTATAGTCATTGTTGGTCTTCTCTGGATATATCTCTATATGCTGGTAGTTGAATCTTGATGCAGTGTTCAACATTATCAAAGAACATGTATGAACCAACAGTTGCTACCAATCCGATTCCAGACAGCTGACTTCTCTAACACCAAAGAACATGTACGAGCATTCCGATCTTTGGTGCCTCCTTTCCCCATTCGTTTTTCTGTGCACCGTTTCTTCCCATTCTTTGCTATCAAAGAATTTTTGTTGTATATACTTCATTTGTTATAAAACATCTCCCTTTTCCTCATATATATCATCCATTTTTCTTCCCTGATTTCGCATAACTATATACCCTGCATTTGGCTATCATACCAATTCTTCTATTGTAATTTTGATTATCAATTGATGCTCTTCACTACCCAACTAGATTAATGGATCATTAGATTCTTTTTTGTTACGACAGTAGAGAATGAAGAACAGAAATTATATGAACAGAAAAATACTGTTAAGTTTGGATAAATGGAGAGAAAAATACTGTCAAGGTTGGATAAATGGAGAGAAAAATATTGTAAGATTGTGTAAATGGCATGCCTAAATCTGTCTACAACTTGCAGTTCAGGTATGTGAGCAATTGTGAAGGTGCTGAGCATCTACTGATTCCTCCATGTCCCATGACAATCTTGCTGCTTGAGTCACAAGCTGAAGTATTAAGAATCCTTTCTGCTGATGCGTGTGCTCTCTCCTGTGGAATATTGGAAAGGTAAAAATTGGTAAAATCATGCTGTTGTATAATGTCTGAAACTTTAATTCTGAATTTTACTGTATATATTAAGCTGTGAAGTGATTCATCATTTGTTACACATTTCACTACTGGATCTAGCTGATCGACAAGAGACGATATAAAGAGAGGTATGCACCCTTATTTAATATCTTGATTATGTTTCTGATCTGGATATTATTTGCTGTTTTCTAAAACAAATGAACAAACTTAAGCTTGACCTTCCAAGCAGGACAGCTGCTTATTGCAGCAATCACTCGTCGAAACTCTTACATGTTATTGCAGTACATTTTTTGTTTTTTGGATTTCATCTTTTTTTGTTGTTTTATCTTGGCAGATGGACCGTTTAAATCTCTTTCAGTATTTTTTTTTCTTTATAAACAGTTGACCTGGTATGTTTGGAAGAGTTGCTCTTTCCTTGATGATATGTTTGTTGCCTAATTGTATGCTCTTTGGTTGCCTGGTCTTCCTGCTGATGTACTTTTGATGTTAGTTTATTCTTTTATAAAAATTGGAAGCAGATATGAAACAGACATGCTAAGAGAATAGAGGACTCCACGTAGTATATCTTCGACAAAATCGAATTTCTTACTAGGATATGATAGTGTATAGAGTTGGGACTCTTTTTGTGATAATATATCAACTGAATTTATAGGGGCAATGGAAATAGGGATGTGTAGCAACCCCAATTTTGATCCATTGACCTTGAGTGGTGATGATGAGTACTTTTCTGCTGAGAGCAGCCTTGATATCGACTTACCAGCTGAGTTTTTTGATGGGGATGATGAGTTAGCTGCCGGGTTCTACTTCTCTTTGCCTGATCTATGGCTTCCAGAATTCGATTATGAGCTAACTGAGCCCTTGTGTCCTCCCATGTCTGACCATGATTTTCTTCAGTACTACTCTATTTTCCCTCTTTCTGTATCAGGCCTTGTGTTGATTCCAAAACATTCACCACAAAGATCTCAGTTTGAGTATGTCTCCCTCACACAAAGCCAGACCAAGGTTCCAGATATTTCATTTCTCAACAGCCTAAATCTTCAGATATTACAATCTTGCATTGGTTTGCTCCTTTGTTTTTCTCAATCATCCCAAAAATATTATATCTGCAATCTAGCAACTCAACACCCAGAGGTACTTCCTAATTTTGTTTCTGCGACCAACCATTTTGCTCTTAATCTAGCTTTTGACCCTTATACTTCACCTTATTATAAGATCATTTGTGTGCAAAAGCTAGAACTGCAAAAGCCACTTCATCAGATATCTATTTATTCCCGTGAAACTCAAACTTGGGCCGTCTCAGGTAAGCCTTTTGTTGCACCCGGTGACATAGATTTCAGTGACGGGGTGTTTTGCAATGGTGCAATTCATTGGATGAGACGTACAACAATAGGTCTGTACTTCAATGTAGAGGAAGAGATTCTGACAAAAATGCCTAAGCCTCCACTGAAGGAAGGGTATCCTTTGGCTAGCTGTGAGTACTTTGGGGAGTCTCGAGGTCATCTTCACTATGTAGTTGCATCACCAGAGTTGTCTTTTCTGGAGCTCTTTGAGATGAAGGAAGATTACAGTGGGTGGTTTCTGAGGAGTTTAATTGATTTAAAGTCTTTAGCGAAGGATTTTCCAATTATGGCTCGTAGGTCTAGCAACCCTCATCCTTTCTTACCGCGCTATGAGTGTGATGTGTTGTCTGTTGTACAGGGCCATGATGATGAAGATTTAGAAGTTGCGCTCTCAATTCCAGGTGAAGTCATTACTTACAATCACGAGAAGAGATCTGCAAAAAAGCTGTGTGACTTAAAGGTAAGGCCATATGAACGAGCAGTGTGGTATAGAGTTTATACTTCCTATCAAGTACTGTGAAGAATTGCAGTCGAACTTCTCTTTGTCCCTTAACCTATGCTTCATAGTCATATCATACCGAGCACACATTTCAGTCACAGATGTTGGTTTCTAGCGCGTCTGACATGCTCAGACGTGAATCTGCAGTGTAGAAAAGAAGGGTGAATGAAGCACAGACAGAATCAAGAAAAATATGTTTGTTTTTATTACACATATTTCATTGATATGTCTTGATTTACGTTGGTGCGATTGTCCCATTAGTTTTGCCTTGTTTATGTTCATCTTGAATAATTTTCATGTATACAATGAAGTTTTACTTTTGTTTTATGTAATTTTATTGGTTGTCTTCAGAAAATATCCCCTGTATACTCAACTAGGCATAGAAAAAGTTCAGTACACTTATCTCGGTCAACATTAGGAGTGAACTATGTTATAAGTTTATAACTCTATGGATAATTGATACAGGAGCGAATTGATGGTTAGATTTCGTTCTTTGGTGAATACCAGCAATCGTTGCGCTTTTACAGTACCTGATAAACTACTGCTTAGTTGGTATTGTTGTTTTAGAGTTTATGGATATCCAAGAAAAGTTGAGGAATGAGGAGTATACTTGTCTAGTGTATTCTTGAGCCACATTAATCTCAGCTTGGTTAGAGCAATAAAGCTTGGTCCGAGTGTGAGCTAGAATAAAGACTTGAACGAGTAAGGTAGGCTTTAGAAGCTCGTGAGCAGGCTCAAATATAAAAATGAATTTTAATACGTCGTCTTTATAACTCAATAAGACATTTAATTTTTTTTTTTAGTTGCACAATGAGACGGAAGAAGTATAATTTGATCTTAATTTCGAACTTTCATTCAATTTTTTTTCAAGTTTTATTTTATACTTGTATATCTTTAAGCGCTAGTATTTTAGTATTCCCTAATTATATTTGATGAAATGAGATATACGAGTATAATGAGAGTATGAGACTACACGTCATCGTGACGAATCATCATGATCAAAGTTTCTTTCTTTTCAAATGCAAAATTTCGAAAGGGACAAAAGGACCTCATTTGGCTAGCTCCAAAAATGATATGAAGTAATATTTTAAGGAAAACTTGTACCATGGTATGTATGCACGTTCAGACTTTAGACTTCCTCTTACAAAATCGTGTTTTTTGTCATTAGCACCACTAAACTACTTCGATATCATTACTGCAATAAACAAAATTGCTCTTTGAGCTGATTTTTCCATCTAAATAGTTTAATCTCATTAATTAATTGGTCTAACCCTTTAAAAAATGTCATGAAATAAGGACAATTAATTAGTTAATGAGATTGGCCTACTAATTATAGTTTATCCTTTTTGGATGTATCCACCATGACGCAACTGTGAAGATTTGCTTGCACATTTAAACATTTTTTAAAAGTTGGGGTACATATTACATACAAATTTACAATTATTAATATGTCAACCTCACCCTTTAAGGGGTGCAATGACTTCACAATGCACTAATAGTAAATCAAAGAGGCAACCTCATAATTTGGATTGAAAATAATTTGATTACTGTAAATTCGATAAGGATCTATAATTAATTGAGTTAAATTATGATTCTTATGATCATATTTGGGTAATGAATCACCTAGTTTAGTTAGAGTCATGTTTAGACCTATAAAAGGATCTAGTACTTTAAAAAAATCAATCAATATTAGCCCGACCTGGTTTGGTCCGAGTCTAGTTTAAATTATAAATCGTAAGTATGAAAGAGACAAAATTTCTATTAGTCAAAGATTAGGTACACAAAATTTAAATTCAAGCAAATTCGATCAAGTTTTCTATACTTGTATAATTAGTATTATATAAAGACTAGAATAGACCCGGTCTACAATAACTTATTGTAGACCCAACCTTCTAGTATACCATACGAATGTGATTATATCATACAAAATGTGATTATATTACTACAAAAGTGATTATATAATCCTGAAACTGATACGTAAATGTATAGTAAATTTATCATTATAAAAAGTATCAAATAGTTAATTACATCATTCAAAAGATGATTTTTAAATTTTATCATCCTAAAGATAATTATATAATCTCATTAAATGATTTAATATGAGATTATATAATTCAAAATATGAATCACAAAAGGATAATTATATCGTCTGCAAAAGTGATTATATTATCCAGAATGTGATTATATTATTTGAAAGTGTCAAATTTTGGGTCTACAATAATTTATTGTAGACCGGGTCCATACAAGACCAATTGGTATTATTAATACACATTAGTGTGTAACTCCAGATTTTGCAGCAGCATCTTTTGTAGGATTCCGAATAAAACATAATAAAAATAATTGTACCCTAATAATTAAGATTGACCTTATCCTCACGGCTCAATCACTTAATTAAGCAAGCAAAGCATATTCCTTAAATTTTGCTTAGATTTTGCACATTCAACCAACTTTACCACTTAGTTTTCCACACTTTGCACAATAATTAATGAGATAATCATCCCCAATTATTATACACATTAAGAATTTAATGATATTATAATAATTTGTTTTATCTATATAAACATAATTTAGGCTAATACAATATCAGGGGATGTCATTTACCCTGCAGAATTTATTGCCAAATGCCTGAAATGTATCCCAACTTCTAAATCATTTTGTTATATCAGGTACATAAATATCCCCTTCTATCTGTTCTTTTCTATCCTTTGATTATTTGTTCATAATCTAAGACAGAATATGTTTAGTGTGTACTATCTATCAACTTTAGTTCCTATCTTGTTCAGATTCTACTACATAGCAGTGGGTTGTTACTATGTCGCGGTAAGCTCTAGTTATAATTATGCAATTGTAATCCATGGCAATTGATGAGCACGCGATCTGGTCTTTTGCTAAAGTATGATCATAATTTAGACTTGATCATAAATTATCTAGTTACATGTATGTGCATTATAAAGGCTTTGAATTCTTCTTTAGGAGATTATACATTTGTATTCTAAAACTGTACTTGCCTGAAATATGGCTAGCTGTATGTATGGGAGAAAGGGAAATTGTAGGGTGATCAAGAATTCTCCTCATATCGATTGAGACGTGGTCTCAACTCATCTCTTTGGAGTTTGGATCATCCTAACATGTATTATAATGTCTAATATATACTATATATATATATACTATTTACTTCAGAAATGTTGCATGAGATGTGATTTTTGCTTTGTTTTCGCATTGAATTGAAAGAAAAGGTGAAGAATAGACATTGAACAGTCTCCACATAAACGACATAATTCATCACAGATTCCAAATTTGTTGAGCTTTTGCTTGATATTATTATTAAGTTATTAACTGTGTTTGTGCAGACCAACCAGAATATGCACGATCAAAGTAGGGACGCAAGTGTTAAGCTATGCTTGCATGTTTTGCATCTAACTATTTTTTTAATTTGGGATTTGTAATTTTATACTTCGTATAAGGTGTTGGGTAAGTAGAGTTTTTTTTTTTTTTTTTTTTGGGAATTTTGACAATTACCACCTTCTGTTATGTCCATTTTAGCAATTACCACCTTCTATTTTTTTTTTTTTGAAAATTACCACCTTCTATTTTCAAAAACATCAAAAGTTACCACCTTCTTGCCCCTCAACTACTACGTAACGTCATTTTGGGTCCATATATTCTTTCCATTCCCTCCCTATTTCCCTCACATTTCTCATTCCTATGTGGATTCTCATCTCCCCTTTCACTTTTTTTCCCCCAAACCACCAATAATTGTTCATCAATTTTGATTTGGAGGAGTGAACTGAAGTGTTTTTGATTGTTTGGGGAAAAAAAGTGAAAGGGGGGATGAGAATCGAGTTAAGAATGAGAAATGTGAGGGAAATAGGGAGGAAAGGGAAAGAATGAGCCCAAAATGACGTCATGTGGTAGTTGAGAGGCAAGAAGGTGGTAACTTTTGATGTTTTTGAAAATAGAATGTGGTAATTTTAAAAAATAAAAATAAAAAAAATAGAAGGTGGTAATTGCTAAAATGGACATAACAGAAGATGGTAATTGTCAAAATTTCCTTATTATTTTTTTTAACAGGAGTAGAACATAGCATAAGATTTTAGACAAAACCCCACCTTCCAACTTTTTAAGGCTCCAAGGGATGCAAGGACAACACAATATTGTGTTGACAGAGACCGGATAACATTTCAATGCACGTAATATATGCTTTGTAAAAAGTTTATTATCGAACCTTTAGAAAAATGAAAATTTAGATTAGTATCATGTCAAAAAATTTTGGATATAGAGAAATGACAAATAATTAAGATTGCTCTTCTGAATCAATCAACACAATCTCAATGCATTACTCTTAGCGCGTACCTTAAAGCGTTGCATCGCTTTGTAGGCTTGCAATGAAAGGAATTAAAGTTGAGATAATGAACTTAAGGCCAATCACCTGTTATAAAAAAAAATGGAATATAAAAGAAACATTTATTTTTCTCCTCCATTTCACAACTGTAATCGTATTTGTTGAGTATTCCAATTATATTCAAGTTCGCATCATTGTTCTCAAATAAGAAAAATACATGTATGTAATCTTGTACAGTCACACCATTAAAAGAGTAATTTCTAATATGTTACATACAATCCAGATTCATGGTAAGTCTTTCAAAAACATCTTGACTAGATGAACAAAGATTATTCTGGATAGAATTTCAAGTTTTGGGTCAACTCCACTGTCTTAATTGCTACTGTATTTCAATTTTCTTAATTAGCTATTTCGTCTCCCTTTTTCGCTTATTGTTCGAGAGAAGGAACAATATCATCTTCTTTATGTTATCAGAGACAGTAAGTAGCATGACCAGTCTGTCCACGACTAACCCCCAGCAAACAAATGGAGTAAGCTCGTATTTAAGATAATTAATTCAATATAATTTTTTTTTATAACCAATAAATAAGTTAGGCCATCAAAACAAATAATTGATGTGTCGTTGAAATCGAGATTGAATATCATATTATAAATTGTAATAAATAAAATTGTTGAATTATTAAAATCTTATTTGTTGTATTTATTTTGACACTTTATTTGCGGATTTAAAATTTGTGTTTACATATATTGATTTGATGTATTGAAAAGGATGTTCACATTTTTGATATTATTTCCATAACTTGTGTAATCTTTAAGTATTATTGTTGAAATAAAATGAAATAAATTATATTAAAATTATTTATGCATTAACAAATTACGTGATATTATTTATAAAATAAAAATTATTTATTGCTACATAAATATTATATTGTATATAGTTAACTCATATATATAATAATTCACACAATATTGAATTATTTACAAATAGTTAACCTAATCATGATTGAAAGAACCACCAACATTTGTAAATGAAGTATTATGGTAGGAGATTTGCTAAACATGCATGCTATTAATTCATGATATTTATGGCCAAGTATTTGTACATTATCAAGCGTGTTTTGAGACAAAACTATGTAGTAATTTTGCAACAACATATCAGATCATGGGGATGAAAAATACTAATTTCTAAATTGTAAATTAAACATATTGTTCCAACACATAATGCCAACAATATATGATTGTTTTTTTTTAATTATTTGTTATGTTGTCTAAACCAACAATCGGAGGTTTAATTCTTAAGGTTTTGAACTTATATTGAAAAATAAATAAATAAATAAAATAATTTGACTTTATTTATACAAACCCTAACAATATTGTAAAAATTATGGCATTAAAAAAAAAAGCCTTACACGGTTCTAAATTTGCTTGGATTACTCGAGATAAATACAAGATAAGTACAATGCTCAAATACAATATACGTTGTACAAATGAAGGGGTGATTATTTATACACTTCCTTGCTAAGTGCTGAAGTGCATGGAAACTTTAATGTGCTAGAAATTTCTAATCTTTTTAGTAAGAAAGTTCTAGTGTTATAGACACTAGCCTCCTACAAGCTTTTACGTACACATTATTTTTTTTATATTGTAAATAGGACTTTTTAATCCAGTATTTATGGATTAAATTTAAGCTTATTAAGAAACGTAACACTAAATGAGCTAACACTTTTGGTTTCCACGTAGAAAATTAATATACAACCCTTATATGTGTGGATAAACTAATAGAAGTGATAAACTTATATTTCGTAAATAAAATTAATAAAAATTAGAATGATCTTGAGGGGTATGTTATGATAAAGGCATGAATTAGTACAACCTAAAATCCATACCCGTCTCACAACCTATAGGCCTATAGCGGGTACTAATAATATATAATCTCCATCTACACGACGTCACGAACACACCCATCATTCACCAAACCTTCACCATCCTCGTCTAAACTGGGCGGATCTCCATTAAAATTTAAATTTCCACTGCACCATGTCATTAGACCTACCATCACACAATATGACACCCTTTGAAAAGTCTCAACTATATGGACGAAAAATTGATGATAAAGGCTTATTTCATGATCTAAAGGAAAAATTAATGTAAACAATTGACTTCCTCCAAAAAGTCCTAATTATAGATTAACTGAGGTGGTCTTCCCCTTCTCAACTGAACTCAGTCATCCATTATTTTGGAATTGAAGTTGACAGAGGAGGACTTCGCAATAATTTATACTGCTAAAATAGTCTTTTTATTATGATGACTTCATCATATCATAAACACAACACAATTTTATCTACATAAAATCATAAATAATATGCTACTACGCAATTATTTTTTTTTTATCTAAAAACAAAATCTTTGAGCATCAAGATTAAAGAACAGCATGAATTAGCTAAGAATGAAAATTAAGACAATCAATTATTCAAATTGTGGACATTGTCTTTTGCCTTGATGAAGAAGGATTCAGTTATAGTATTTAAAAAGCAGAGCTGCAGACTTTCTTATTCGAGCCTTTTCGAGTTCTGAAAATGTCTCAAACAGTGAATGCCAATTCAACTACTCTATCAACCACCACAAATAAATCAGCTGAAACTATTGCACACGATCAAGATTTACTAGGTGAAGTGTCCGTTCGCTCGTCTGTGAAACTACTCATCAGCTTTAGAAAGGCATCAACTCTATGGCGCTTATGGTTCTCGAGTTTATATTTTGTATCAAGGTACAATCATCTTCATCCACCCTCACTTTCTGGCCTCTTATTAGTCCCAAAATATCGAACTAAGAAAGATGATCAAATCGAGTATATCTGCCTTGGTGATCAAAATGAATCAATTACCCCGGTTTTTCCCTTTGAAGATATGACTAATGTCACACTACTACAATCTTGTAATGGATTGTTGCTCTGTTGCAAAGGGGAAAAATATTATGTTTTCAATCCTTCAATCAAAGAAAAGAAACTCCTTCCTATTGATTTTTCTCCTGTAAGCCCTGTATATTACAGTCTCGTGTTCGAACCTTCGATTTCACCACACTACAAGATCATTGGCCTTACAAAAACAAGGAAAAATTCAAATTCTATGTACAAGATCTTTATCTATTCATCGGAATCAAACCTTTGGTCACCCTCCAAAGCACCTGAATTCTCTGCTCCTGGTGATATAGACTTCACGAGTGGGATATACTGCAATGGCTCAGTCCATTGGACTAAAAGGGTGAAGAGGGGCTTATACTTCGACATAGAGAAGGAGACGATAAATGATATGCCAGAGAATCCTAGACAAGAACAATGTAGTTGTGAGTACTTTGGCCACTCTAAAGGGTACTTGTATTGTTTGTTTACCATGGAAGGTTTGCACCACTACGAGCTTTTCGAGATGAAGAAAGATTATTCAGCATGGGATTTCAAATGTAAGATTGAGCTCAATGAATTAGCCTTGCATTTTCCGAAGATGTCCATGAAGACTTACCCTCGAGACCCTCATTTTATGTACCAATGTCACGTGCTATCAGTTTTCCGCGGTCATAATGGGGAATTTGAGGAGATTATTATGTCCATTCCTGGTGAAGTTATAGCCTATAACTGTAAGGAAAAGACTTCCAGGAAAATATACAAATCAAGAAAAAGTGAAAAAGAGAAGAAAGTATGGTATGGTATTTATCAAGTTTATGACTTTGTTGAGAGCATTTCCCCTGTTTCTTTTTTAACAACTTAATTTCTATTGTATTAGTTGTATATATGTAGTCTAAACACTTGACTACTTCAATTGTATAATTGTATATACAGATTTATGCTGTTTGTCTGATATGTTCTGACAAATTGAAATTCTTTGTATAAATACATGTGAAATAAAGTTACTGTACAGATTTCATAGTGAATTTCCTCTTCCTTACTCAAAATCAAATCTTCATTTTTTTTTTTTTTGCTTCATTCCTATTTCCTAACTTAAACCCCTTCCTATAAATCTTCCTTTTAAAAATTTGTCACGATACACGAATTTTAAGAAAACAAACAAGAGTTGGGTAAAAAATGGTCAAATTTCAAAGTAGTATACACGAAAATAATTATGACACGGAGATGGTAACCTCTTTATTTACAAACTGTAATAATGTTAATAAAAGACAGGTCTACTTTAAGTTAAATACAAAGTCTACACATTTCAAACAACAAAGCCTTCACACTTATTTACAAAGTCTACATGGATTCATAGAGTATGCCTTGAATTGGTCCTCATTGTTAAAGAGGAGAAATGGTTTCATAATATTCGTAGGCAGAGTAAACTCTATACCATACACGCCTCTCTTGAGCACGAACCTTCAAGTCACAAACTTTCCACGAAGTTTTCATCTTGTGATTGTAGGCAATAACCTCACCGGGGATTGAGAGCAAAACCTTATAATGACTATTATTATTTTGTCCTCGAAAAACTGATAACACATCACACTCATAGCTCGAGTCCATAATATAGCCACCAAGAGACCTACGAGCCATGCTTGGAAATTTGCGCGCCAATGCACCAAGATCGATCCTAAATTTGAACAGCCATCTTGAGTAATCTTTGTTCATCTCGAATATTTCAAAATGTCGTAGGCTAGGAGATGTAACAACATATTGTAAAAAGCCTTGTGAATGGCCAAAGTGCTCGTATATGCATTGATGAGGAAGATCATGCTCTTTCGTTGGTAATTCAGGCAATGATTTGAGGCATTTAGTATCGATATTGAAAAACAATCCCTTAGATTTAGAGCCCTTAATCCAATGAATGTTACCATTGCAATAAACCGCGTGACCAAAATCTATTCCCTCAGGCGCGACAAAGAGCTCATTGTGAGGCATCCATAGACCAGTTATTGATTCATAAATTGAAATTTGGCATAGACCTTGATGTTCATCAAGTATTTGAACACAAATAACATTGTAAGAACGCGATCTTAAAGGATCATAAGCTAATGAGAGCTCGAAATGATATACCTTCATGAAGGTATTCCTAGGGAGATCAACATATTGTCGCGTTGTGGGATTGCATACATGATATGTTGTTATGTGTTGTTTGCCAAAATAATTTCTTGAACAAAGCAATAACCCATTGCAAGATTGTAAAATCTTGAAACCTTGGGTGGTAAGAAAGCTTATCAACGGTCCATTTGGGTGGTGATCATGATCATATTGACCTAGAGAAAGATATTCGATTTCAGGGTTGTAACCGATAATTGTAGGAACCAAGAAAAGGCCAGAGAAAGAAGGGGGGTGAAGGAGGGAATAACGACGTTCGAAATATGGATTTGAGATCATAGAAAGAAATTTCTTGGATATACATTTGGACTTGACTAGAGATTTTGGAGATAAACTGAGTAATATTTCATCTGCTAAGTCTTGGTTACCAATAATGGCTTCAATTAGTGTTGAATCAGCTGATATTGTACATATTGATGCTGCTTTCTTCATTAGTATTTAGTAGTAATTTAATTTTGTATTATAATTGAATTTAGTCTTAATACAAGTTTGTTTATATAATGTGATACTATCAAAGTATGCTTCTTGTTGATTCATATAAAATTGATGTGAAGAATAATAAAAGTATATGCATTTATAATTTATTAAAATGATTACTTGTGTTTCAAGCTTGTTGGTTAAGACTATGTCCTTCAATTCGTAACATTGATTTACCAAGTAATATTAAGCATATTCAAAGACTTCACATAAAAGATTGCGTGAAGGCAATGAAAAGTCTCTTGCTAATACTACTTTACATAAGACCGTTCAAAGTCATGTAAGAGGTGATAAAAATTCGGTTAAGGTCGGGCCTTAACATCAAGTATCAAGCCATTGTCCGGTCAAAATGGGTTTTTTCAAGCTGGTTCGAGTTTTTAACTAAAAAAAAAATGTTTTTGGTTTGTCCAAACCCACCATTTTATCGGGCAGATCATAGTTAATCACCCCTAGTTGAAGCCTAATATTGGTGTATATAGGCCCTGTTCTTTTTGAGTTGTTATGCTTGCTTTATTTTGTCTTTCTGCCTTGATATGCTCTCATACTTTGCTGAAATCTGATCTGTTGTGCATTGTGTTGGAAACCTTGTTGTATTCTACTGAAATATGTCCTGCATGCTCTACTCTACTCTACTCTACTCTGTCGTGCTCTATTGCTAATATTCGCTCTGCTCCGCTAACTGCTGCTCTACATTGCCTAGTCAGGGCCTATCACGTTCTCTCATATGAGATTGTAGTGGTAGATGAGATTTAAACTTGTAAGCTTCTTGTCAAATTAATTGGCTCTTGAGTCCTATACATTAATAAAAGTGGATGAAATACATTAATTACAAGTAAAAAGTACAATTATAGACAAAATTTAGGGAGAGAAAGTGAAAAAAAATACAAGGCATGTGTAAAATTCAAGGGTAATTTAGGAAGTATAATGAATAAAGTTAAAAAAAAATGAGTGTATAATGATCTTAACATACTATCCTAAAATAATTTCAGAAACAACATTTGAGATCTCTAAACTAGGAAAAGAGAAACTACTCATGTAAGACAAAAATATATAGAAACGAAGGGAGTATTGTATACCGATTGCGATTGGTTGTTAAAAGCTGCCATATTTGTGGTGATTGGTAATTTCCATGCTGGATTATACTCGTATATATTGTTGGGCTTGCGATAATCCGCACTGTCTCAGGACTCTCAACCCATAAAAAGCATCAAGCATACACCAGAACAAAGAGCGCAGACGATAATCGTAGCAACTTTGACGATAGTATTCCACCATTCTACTCGCAAAGTAGCTAACTTTTTCCAGACTAATCAAACCCCCAATTTCTCCTTTCCTCTAATCATCTATTCTACTTCCAATTCTTAGATCTAGGGTTTCGCCCTCTAAACCCTAATTCAACTTAATCAAAATTCAATTGTAGTTCTTCACTCTAAGTTCAGACCCTTGAATTCATCGATTTGCACCGCGCGAACTCGAACTCATACGAGATTCGCGAGGTATGATTTTTTTTTGTTTTTTTTTTTGCATGTGTTTTTGATTTTTAGCCTTACTGTGGAATTCCTCAAATTAATTGAATTGATTTTTTTTTGGTTAGGGTTTGAGGTGAATTTGATATCTTTGAATTGTTGATTGATTTCATCTAACAAGCATTCAATCATGGAGGACGACTGGGGTAAGATTTTGATTATTATTCTTAAATTTGATTGTTATTATTATTACTATTCAGAATTGGTAGGTAGTGGGGTTCAGAGAAAAAGGATTTATTTTTTGAATATTTGAAAGTGGCTTACTAGATTATGGCAATAGTATTCGAAAGCTTGATATTGATATTTTCTGATATTTAGACATACAAGTTAATCCTAAAACTTAATAGCTCACTATATGTGTGAAAGTGATCGAAAGCTTGCGTCTTTTAAGGGTAAGAAATCGGGTGTCATCAATCTTTAGACATAGACTGTAATCCTTAAACTTAATAGCTCTCTATATCTGTTAAAATAATCAAAAGCTTGTGTCTTTTAAGGTTAAGAAATCGGGTGTCATCAATCTTTAGACATAGAAGTTAATCCTTAAACTTAATAGCTCTCTATATGTGTGAAAGTGATCGAAAGCTTGCTTCTTTTAAGGTTAAGAAAACCGGTGTCATCAATCTTTAGACATAGAAGGTAATCCTCAAACTTAATAGCTCACTATATGCGTGAAAGTTATCGAAAACTTGTGTCTTTAAGGGTAAGAATTCGGGTGTCATCAATCTTTAGACATAGAAGTTAATCCTTAAACTTAATAGCTCACTATAGGTGTGAAAGTAATCGAAATCTTGTGTCTTATAAGGGTAAGAAATCGGGTGTCATCAATCTTTAGACATAGAAGTGAATCCTTAAACTTAATAATTCACTATATGTGTGAAAGTAATCGAAAGCTTATGTCTTTTAAGTGTGAAAAATTCGGGTGTCAACATATCTTGCTATTTTACTTATTTGATAATCGTGATTCGATTTTATAGAATTATAGATACATGTTGCATAAAGTTTAATGGGAAGCCTGGGGGCTCAACTTTTGGGAATAAATTTTTTCTCTTCATCCTTATTTTGGTGAGGCAGTAATCGTTCTCATGTAGAGTCTCTGTTCGACAGAATCCTTGTGCATTGATTTTTTAGGAGAATAGAATTGTCAAAATTTGGATACTATACAAAGAGATCACATTTGCTGATGTTGGTCATGGTTTTTTATTTTTTGGATTCCTGACCTGTAATAAATCTATCCTATTGATTTAGAGAATGAGGACTTCACACCACAAGTTGCCAAAAAGGATATCCTGAAAAGTAGTTGGGATGATGAAGATGTTGATGATGATGACGTGAAGGAATCCTGGGAGGAGGAAGAGCAGGTATGTTTACAGTGGAGTTATTTTGTGCCAATGTTGAACAGTGTCTTCATCAATATATATTTTTTCTTATGATCTTCACCTGTAGATTTTTGTAAGTTATGGCCATTATGGGTATTGGTATTTGACCTTTGAACCTCAGATCTCTTTCAACTGTGATTTACTAGTTCATATTATTATATGATAGAATTTGACAATGACAAGTAGATTTTTTATAGCAATAAGTCTCACATGTCAATGTCTAATGTATGTTTTGAATCATTACATTTGATTAATACCCTTAAGTTCTACTCATGGTTTTTCTTTCTATGCTCTTTTGTTTTGTTTCTCAGGCACCTCCACCAGTTAAAGTACCTGAAAAGCCTGCCAAGAAAGCTGCTTCAAAGGAAACTGGGAAAAAAGGAAAAGATGTGGAAGAAACAGCGTTGGATCCTGTCACAGAGAAATTGCGTCAACAAAGGTTAGTTTCAGGATCATACCATCATGATAATTAATCAGAAACCTTTTTTATAACAACTTTTACTGGCTTGTAGGTTTGTTTTGTTCATCTGTTGCTTGCAGAACTATATCATTGTAGACACACTTAATAACCTTCTAATAAGAAAACCTTAGATTAAGGAAGTACTGGGGCTAGCATTGATTCCTTATTCATTAGTATGTTTATATCAATTAGCTTAAATTTCTCTGCTTGGTTGACCACTTTAACTTGATGGTTGGCATTTTGTTTTTTCTTTATTCTAATGGATCATCCATTCTTGTATAGTTGTATGCAAAAGATATTAATTTTTGTTCTGAAAGACAAAAGACTTCCAATGTGTTGTTTCATGCTTTCCACTGCTCAGGGTGCTATCTAAAATTAGGTTTTCCCAACTTTACTCATTGAGTTAGGCTAAATTTATGATTGCTTTAGAATTGGAATCATGAGTCTTCTTGATCAAGAATTGTTTATCAAAAAAATAATTTCCAATATTTATGGCTCGGTGTTACCTAGTAAATAGTCTGGAACTTAAAGTTATATCTTCCACTTTGCAAGTTGGTTTATTGTGCCAAGATCTGTAGTTTATTGTGTATCATTTGAATTGCTAATATCTGATTGGGCTAATTGGACCTTAGAATTTAAGTAACTTACGTAGCCTAGGTAGTAAATTACTGATAAATCACCTTTCCTTCTTACGGTATCACACTCTTTCCCACTCTTTGAAGTTCTAGAAGATGGGAAATCCATTTCTTCGGGGTTTTCGTGATGCTTTTTTTTTTAGTAAAAAATTTAGTTTAGCATGTGTATGCTACTAAGCTACTTACCTTGTCAGCTCTTTACTTCCATTTGTATTAATGAAATAACTACTTTGCCTCCCCCTGTACATATATCTCTTTAGCATCATTACAGCCCTACTTAATTGGGACTGCATAATGTGTAGGCTCCTTTCAACCTGAAGATAGTGATGCAGTTCGCTATATTTTTGAGATTGTAATTTCAGTTAGCTTTTGTTTTTTGTTGCAGGCTTGTGGAAGAAGCAGATTACAAGGCCACAACAGAGCTATTCGCTAGAAAGGGTGATGACAAGACTTTAGACAACTTCATACCAAAATCTGAAAGTGACTTTTTAGAATACGCTGAGCTGATTTCTCATAAGCTTCGTCCATATGAGGTGTGATCTCATCAGCTCCATTTGTTTCCTTTTCTCTGTACTTTTTAGTTATATCTTCTCGTTGACAGATATGACAATGCAGGAATGTATTACTAAAGGTTTACTTCTTTCTCAATGCAGAAGAGTTTCCATTATATTGGGCTACTGAAGGCAGTGATGAGGCTGTCAACAACTTCTTTAAAAGCTGCAGATGCAAAGGAAGTTGCCTCCTCTGTTACAGCAATTGCAAATGAAAAGCTGAAGGCAGAAAAAGAGGCCAATGCTGGTAAAAAGAAAACAGGTATGCTTCTGTGTAAGACCTGTGTTGGTAAAGTTTGCGACCTATTGCTTTATACCTGGTTTTTGTCCCTTTTTTTCGTAGGGTGGTGGGGGGTAAAGTTTGGCTGCCTATACCTGTTTTGATTATCAAGTAATATGTTAAGTAGAAGTATCATTCCCTCCCTGCCTTCTACCTGGAATACGGGTCGGGTGTAGAAAGGATTGTAAAGATGACTCTTCACTTTAAAAATACTGTCTTTACTATCAGTAGTTTTTCGTCTTTTTATGACATCAACTAGCTAACTTTGGAACAAGTCTTGTACTATTTGTTTACTACATTGCTTATTAGTCAGCAAAGTGAAAGCTTAAACCAGCATATATTCACCAAATGGCTAGTTGTGTGTGTAATGAAAATACAATAATAGTCTTAGTTTTAAAAAGCGCACCTTAGGTGCGCCTAAGCGCAGTGAGGCTCAAGAGTTGGTGCCTTAGTTCTTTGAGGTTCAAAGACCTACAAAAGGCGCGCGCCTTTGTGCTTTTTTCTAGGCTTCTTCTTGAGCCTTATTTTGCACTTCATGTTTTAAAGCATCAATATCTATTGTGTTAGTTTATTTTTCCTAAAGTATACCACAAGACTTTGTTATGGGCAGGTTTTCTTCAATTCTAGTGGAGAGAGAAATTCCATTCATATAATTCAATTTGAAGATCCCTTGTTACTGATCACCTGGCCCTTTCACCTTTTCTCATAATTTCATTTTTACACTTATTTAATAGAAACTATTAATTCTTTTCTATATGAATAATGTGCGCCTCACCTACAAAAGGCGAGTGCCTTGCGCCTAGGCTCCAAGGACTTGGTGCACCTTGCGCCCTTAAAACTAAGATAAGAGTCCAATGTGGGGTTGATCTTGGTTTCTGATTGAATTAAAGTACTCTAAACAAGTGGTATGAGATGAGTTTTGTAAATTCTTATTTATGAACAGTAGATGATTTTTAAATTTTTAGATTCCATCAAACTTAGAAGGCCAATTGACCATATTGGTATAAAAGTTAACACCCTTATGACAGATTGGTATAAAAGTTATTGTCGGCGACATATTGGTATAAAAATTAACATGTGGCGACATATTGGTATATAAGTCAACAAATTGCGACATTTACCCCTATTTTCTCGTCGGAGGATATGCGTATGATACACGCGCTTAATTTTAGTGCTAATAACTTTTATTTGACATTTTGTTTTTTGTACTTTTCTCTACGTTTTATATTAATTTAAAAAAATTATGAAGTAAAAATCCAAAAAAAATAAAAAAAAGTTGAAAGCCCAAAAGTGATGAGAAAGAAGATAGGGGAAAATGAATAGGAAAGCTTGAGCAAAGGGATATAAGCTTGAATGTATTGAGGGCGTTGGAGCTGTTGGTCATTGAAGCATCACAAGGGTAGGTTTTTTTTTTTTTAAAAAAACACTCATATATATATATTTTCTTATTATATTGTTGATTTACAAAGCTGTGGGTATAATACAAATGAAGTAATAATGAAAGTTAGCGTCTACTAGTAATTGGTTTTGAAATTAAATAACTAATATTGAGATTTTGTCTATTGTTTATTAGTTCTTTGGGGTTTTATCGTTTGATTGATTTATCAAAGTTATTGTATTGGAAGGGAAGAGGGAAAAATTATTATTTGGTGCTGAATAAGTATATTATGATAATAAATAAGATTGCAAAAGTAATTAAAACAAATTTATGAAGTATACAACACGCTCTTTCATCCGAAGAAAAAATAGGGGTAAATGTCACAATTTGTTAATTTATGTACCAATATGTCGCCACATGTTAATTTTTATACCAATATGTCGCCGGCAATAATTTATATACCAATATGTCATAAGGGTGTTAACTTATATACCAATATGGTCAATTGGCCAAACTTAGAAAGGTGTTGATTCTACTGTCTTTTAATAAATTTCTGATTTGATTCAAGCTTAATATTCAACATTAGCAGTCACTTCATACAAGCTTGAAACTTACTAAAGTCATGGAATGATATTGCATCACCTCTCTATGGAAAAATGTCTGAGTACGGAGTAATAAAGTTTTTTTTGACTTTTACTATAAAAAAATCACGAAATTGTTTTTTACCACCAAAACTTCTCAAATTTTTATTTTACCAACAAAATAATTCTATTTTTTTTTTCACCACTTGTCGATAAGAAAACCGTTAACTCTAACTGTTTTTAAAATAATTTTTCGATTTTCATGCTAAAAAAGTATTTTGGTCCTTTTGGGGGTCATTTTTGTACTTTGGTTCCTATATGAGGTCAGAATTGACAAAAATTATCGTAAATGCCTTGTTTTACGCAACTTAAGGTATTTTTAGTAGGCAAAACAAAACATTTACGATAATTTTTTGTTAATTCTGACCTCAAATTGGACCCAAAGCTGTGTGATGTATTTGTGTTTTCTAATGTATTTTACTATTTCCTGTTTTCTACAAGAAAAAGAACATGCCAAAGCTGTGTGATGTATTTGTGTTTTCGTCTATTCTCTAATATGCCCTCTTTATGGAACTTAGCATCAAATAACATGCATGCCTATTGTTTCAATTTTCTACCTTAGTTAAAATTGTGAAGCATCAATTTCTGCCTTGTCCTTATAGTTTGAAATCGAGAAGTGATTTCTGCTATGTCCTTATGGTTTGAAATTGAGAAGCATCAATTTCTGCTTTGTCCTTATAGTTTGAAATTGAGAAGCATCAGTTTCTGCTTTGTCCTTCTTTAAGGTGAATTAGCTTGGTTGGGCATACACATACCTTCATTTTTCTGGTGTTATGACTGGATGAGCAGGGAGTGTGAAACTATAAATATTGAGGTAGATCTCATTAGGTATTTTGGTGAAGACGGATTATCCTGTTTATTAGTTCAATAGTTCATTATGTAATGGACTACTACTTTCTTTGTGACCTTACTTACATGAAGTTCCAGTTATGTTCATAACAGATTTATTAATATAAAATATTCATAGAAGAGTAGGTTTTGTTTTCGAAAATCATATTCCTTATAACGGTTTACCAACATGTATATATTAGAATAAAAACTAATCTCTGCTGCTCAACAATTCACTTGCCTTTAACCTTTTCTTCTTTACAGTTGTATTCTGTCTACCCCACTTGTAGATAGACTCAATTGCCACAAGGAGAGCCCTCAAGGAATTTACCTATTAGTTGGGACCTTTTTTGGTTTTTTTTTTTTTTTTTTTTTAGCTGATGTATTTTCATATTTTCAAAATCCACATGTGTATCATCCTGCTGTGTACTATGCTTATCTGAACCATCATTTCTTTTCCATCTTACTGACATCGTGAGGAGCTTCCGTTGGATTAGTAGATTGAGTTAAGAACTAAGACTTGCTAAAAATGTTGGATATATGACCAAAGTTCTCGATATTTTGCCTCTTAACTTGTCTGCTGTAGCTTATTTGGCAATTATTAGGGTTTTTTTTGTTGTTCAAGTACTAGGCATCATTGCCTCAAAAAAAAAAAAAAAAAGTACTAGGCATCATGGTGAGATGTGAAATTGAGTAATGTAACTTGTGAGCTTTCTGGCTGGTGGTCTAAGGGTTTTGTTTATACTGAATCATGGTGATTTTTTTGTCCAATATAATCTTTTACACATTCTGTAGTCATCTTTGTGTTGCTCTTTTATTTAGGTTTGAATGCATATATAAGTTGTGCTAGCCGTATTATTTAAAATTGATTTACAATGATTTATGAGGACCAATTACCTATATATTAGATCCTGAGGATGCTCATGAATTACAACATGCTCTTTGAGTACAGTTGACTCCTGTGTTCTTGTATATACTCAGACAATGCTGTTTGTCTGATAATAATTTTAATTAGCATTAGAAAAGTAACAAAATCCACCTCTAAGTGCTTTAAGTTACCCTCTGTCGTCAAATTATCTAAGCAACTAGGGTTAAAGGCCCAACTTATGGATGTTTTGTAAACCTTTTTTTGGTTACTCAAATGGGTTTCTGCAGCTTGTGAAGAGATTTGGATACCCATAATATTGCTTGTCCACTGCTTTTTCAACATTTTGAAAATTTACATGTCCTGTCAGGAATTTTTTTATGAACATCTATTTGTTCTTCTTGCAGGCTTAAAGAAGAAGCAGCTTCTTGTTGATAAGCCTGATGATGATATAGCTGTTGGTGGTTATGATCCTGTTGATGATTATGATTTTATGTAAGCACATACAGATCCGTATATTCCAGCATTGAAATCGGATACTTTGATCACAAAAGTTCCAAGCGTCCTTTGCTTCCATGTGCAATCTTTGGGCCATAATTATGTTTTGGCCGAGTTGGGGAGAATAGATATCTATTAGAATGGCGTCAATTGCCAATTCAATTCACTTGGTTGCAAGTCTGTCTTGTCGGGAGTCAGTTTTTGTTTGCTTGCATAATTTTATAGCTTCAGTCTGAGTTCTGCAATTGATTGATTGTGCAAACCAGTATTTGATATTGCTTCCTAGATTCACAGTGCAAACCAGTTTTTGATGTTCTCTTAAAGAGTAACCATTTTTCAAACTAATTGTAATTTGGTTTATTTTTGACGTCTGTTTGAGTTTATTCACCTTTTCCAGAAGAACTAATGCTGGGAGAGGTAGTTTCAGAAGCTTTCTACTTGTGATTCAATTGTCCAACTCCACACTAACAGCTATTCTGTATGACTTTGAGTGGTTACTGTCGCCTATCTTTGTTGCATATTTTTTCGATGTCGCTTCAGAAAAAAACATTAAGAAATTTGAAACTACTACCCAACCTACGTTTAATTCTATATACCTCCCTAATAAACAACAGCTCAGTCTCTCCATGGTTGCCATTGTAGAGCATCTATATTTGAACTAGCATCCTCAATTACTCAGTGACAAGCATTTTCCAATGTACTACCAGATCTCACACAAGAAAAATTGTAAGCCATGTGACGGGTTAGACTAAAGCTAATAGTCGAGATATGTACAATAAAAGTTTGATAATAATAAGATATATAAATAGTGTAAAAGTCAAATTATTGTATTTTTTTCTGAATTGAAGAGAATAAAGATCAATTTAATCAATGACAATAACATCAACATAGTGAAATGATTGAATAGAACGGTAAGGACCTAAGTGGATAGGTTTGAAAGAATTATTACTTCCATCTCCTTTATCTCTTCCAATTTACATGTGCATCTTTTTTACCATGTATTTACTTTCATGATCATGAAGCAAAAATGATTCCTTTCACTACATCTTACTCAAACCTTTGTGTGAGTGTAAATCTACTTTAGCACTAACACTAAAAAAAGCCAAAAGTATGCAATTTGGACCCTAAAGCTTTGTCATGGTGGGCCAAGAACATAACAACAACAATCCAATGTCGTTTCATTCAGGTTTTAAAGTCAAGGTCAGATTTGACCATGAAAAGTGACTTTTAATTGGATGTCTTAAATCTCAACTCAGGTAGTCAGGTTTATGTTTTTCTCTCTCCTGTCACGTGAGTTACAGCCTGCTTAAGATGATTCCAGCCATGTTAAGCATTAACTGGTTTGAGTGTAGAAAGTTGATTTTTAAAGCTGATATTCTTTCCTTGTTATAAAGCCAAATGCCCAAATTTGAATTATTTTACATGATCACTGCATGCTCTAAAGTTGCATTTTTATTACACGCAAGATTATTGATGATCATTGCTCTTGTTACAAGAATATAGAGTAATCATCAGTCCATCACCACGTAGAAGCATTGTACTGAGACTTGTGTAATGTATGGGATGTTTATAATGTCGTACAAAAACAGAGAATTAAAAGATGAAAAGAATCAAATAAATCTTACTTTTAGTTGAAGATTTTAAATCTTAGGTAGGTATTTAGATTAATTGGTTATCTTTCATAAAAATTTATTAGTAAGATTACACTGATTTGTTATAGAGTATTAAAGATTGTAAGGCTCAAAGATAATTGGTGCTAACAAAATGGTAAGCCATGCATATGTACTGTTATACGAAGTACTCTATACAATTGTAGATGATACAACTTTTAAATCAAGTATAGGCTTTCTTTGGCAAGATTTATGTAAATGCATAAAGCTATCAAGTATCAACTTGTATGTATATCATGATCATCGACTATACGTTATTGAACCTATAAGATCATTATTCGTTCATCATACATCTTATAAACTTTCCATACATGTTTACCAACTATCCACGTTAATTTTTTTCATATTGTTCCAACCTCTTATCCTTGATTATATTCACGCTACACACACTTCCTAGCTAATTAGCTATTTCATTTATTCCTTTCTCACGTGTGTACTACACCCAAATTAAATGAAATAATATCATTATTAATTTCATGAATCCTTAATTAAAACAAAGCTAAGTTAAATGAAGCTCAAAATCGAACGTGGCAAACTGGCTGTGGTCCTAACTCATAAACTATGAAGCCAAACCGACATTTTTAAGATAACCAGGGAACAAAATAGAGGTAACTTAGTTTTAAAATATCGAGAGTTTTGTTGTGTAAATTGGCATACAACTTCGTTGGCAATTGCACGTTTGTGATTAGCTGCTACTGCAAAAACAATGAATAGGAAACATGCATCAATAAAGCATAGTGTATAATCACATTCTAGGAGTATTATATTAGTATCATCATATCATACAAATAATATGATTTGACGACCCAAAAGTAGTATTTCATCGCTTTTTTGGGTCCAACATCTCACTTACAAACTCATGATTATGCTTGTTGCAAATGTGTGTATGATGTATAAAGTGTAGCACTAGTACTAGTTTGCTGCTGTAATATACATCAACATTCAGTTTTGTCTACATTATTTGATATAACTATCTTAATTATGTTGTGATCTTATTTTTTAAAAAAATTGATAATGTACATCTTTAAAAGAGTGATGATTAAATTATACATGTAATAACTAGCTAATCCATCTCTCTTGATTACATGTATAACTGCTAATCTGCTACAAGTACATAGGTAGATCGTAGATGATTTGTGTTATCGTATATACTATATATACTACATACTAGTAGATGATTTGTGTTATTTGCTACATAGGTTGAGCAGCATACAATAACCTTAAGATTTTAACCTTTAGATTTCAACTCATCCAATAGAAAAAGACGACAACATTATACACCCTAATGCACTTGAAAATGATACTCAAGGTGTGAGATGAAATCTCATTTAAAATATCGTCCTCTAAATAAATAAACACGACAGTACATTATAGCTCGGACAAATTTAAATCGTAACATATTCCGTATACACTTTTAAGTGGTAACTGCAAGCTATGTGAATCTTACAACTATCACTTTGTCATAACTTCATTATTACCTGTCAAAATTAAAGCCAAGTAGATAGAGTAATCTAAATGTCTTCAAATTATTCTATTCAATTCCTTTGGTCAAAATAGTCCCTTAATTTTTAAGCCAACTAAAACATTTGTGCAATCTACTAAGCAAATTAACGCCAATTATAAAGCATGCTAGTATATTAATACTTGTACTAACCACCATGGGGCATCACACCAAGACCATCTTAAATAGTCAAAGGTTCATGAAACGGCTGATACACCCTACACAAGTTTACATACACATACACCCCCTTAATTTTTGGGGTTACCCAAAATATTAATACTTTTTTTTTTTGATAGGCAAAATATTAATATTTTATTAAACCTCACTAGCTCCAACCGAAAGTTTGCCTTTCTCTACGTCTTAATTCTCCCCCAACAATTGCAATAATCAACGGCCAATCTATAGTCAAAGAAATCAATATTAGAAAATAATTTTAGGTAGGCCAAATCTAATATCATTTCCAAATTTGAGAATCGTTTTTTTACTATGTATTCATAGAGAAAAATAATAGGTACATCTAAAGAAAACGTTTAACAAAAACTGTTAAATGAACAAAAATAAATATATCTTTAAGTACGCCTAATAATAGATACACCTAATTACACGTAAGAATTTTCGCCCACCAACTAAAATTATTGAAATTATTCAAGTATAATCTTTCAAATAAACCCAAAAATGGCAACTTATAATAATAAGGTTTGGGCTTAGATATGCGCGCTTAGATGCACGAGTGTAGTGGAGCATCCCCCCACTTTAACCGCATTATTTTCTTCTCCCTTGTTTGCTTCCTTATATTATTAATCCTTTTTATTGTTACAAAGCATACTTTAATTAATTATTCTATTATAATATCTCCTTCTTCCATTAAACCTCACTCATACTTCTTTTCCTCTCTTTTTTTTTATTTTTTTTATTTTTATTTTTATTTTGAATTATTGAAATAATATTATTTTTTATAGGATTTTGTCCTAGCTTTTTTGCCCTTTGTTTTACTTTTTGGTGTGGTATATATATGCATGTCTTACACAAGTGGACATATACTCAAATTTCAAGTGTTCTTGCTATCTAATTCTAAAAGGTTGGTATACAAAAGAAAAGCATCTATTTCTCTTAAATTACATGGGTTCCACTTAATTTTCTTCATTGTATAGGTGTTTTCCTTCTAATAATGTTAAGAAGATTTTTTTTTGGGTTTTGTTTTTGTTAGCAACTTATAATAGGTAGATTTTTTGCCAACAAAATATGCATCATTTTCTTCTACATGGGTACCTCTCATTTTCAAAATCGCGAAAAAAATCTACGTGAATTCCTTAAAATTTCGTACAATTTCTTTCTTTATTTGATAGTGCATCCTACCACTTAATCCACTCTCACTAAACTTTTGAAACCTTCAAAACTTAGTTATAAAATCTGACTTTTGGTATAGTTTCAAATGACATCTAATTAAATTGTATTTGAATTTTCTTTGACAGGAAACAAGCAAGCTGGCATAAGTAATTTCCCAGGAAATTCTTGATATTTTTCAACTAGAAATAACGTTAGAAAAAAAAATATGGAGAAAACAGGTCAAAATCTAAGTTGGAAGAAAAGCAAATTAAATGGTTTAGGCGAAGTAGAAGAAGAGCTAAAACAAGCAAAATCACTACCATTAGTTGTTCAACCACAAACACCGAAAGAGCCAATGGAATTCTTGTCAAGATCATGGAGTGTATCAGCTGAAGAAATTTCTAAGGCACTTGCTAATAAACACAAGCATTTTCTTCTTGATAAGCATCTCATTGACTCCCCCTCTTTCATCTCAGAACCATCTAGCTCACCTCCTCATATTGTAAGTATTCTTGTATCTTCATGTTGGATGTTAAACTTATTGTGTTGCTTTTGTTGTTGTTGTTGTTGTTGTTGTCGTTGTTGTCGTGTTTGGTGTTTCTCTAGTTGTTTCTTATGTTATACTACTAACAGTATGATGCTAATTTAAGTATTTTAGATCAGAAAACATGGTAGAAAACTAGAAATTAACACATTTAAGAGTTTGATGTGGATATTTCTGATATCATCAGAGGCTGAAAAATTTTGGGTTTTGAAAAAAGTAAATTTTAATGGCTTTTCCCTAATTATATTTCTTTTATACATTCTACTGCTACTTTCTGTCAGTGTTTTTCAATGTCCGTTTTGGTTTATTCAGAGAGGGCGGAAATTTTAAGATGTTAATCTTTTCTGTAACTAAAACTGAGCAGGTTGATAAGTCGAAGAGTAATCCTAACCACCGGCGAATGGGGGAATAGGAAAGTGGTTTCATCACCATAAGGACTCGAAATCAAATCTCAACTCGTTTAGGAAAAAGGACAGGGCAAGAGCAGAGAATGCTCATATGCACGCTGCGCTCTCAATTGCAGGCCTTGCAGCAGCACTTGCTGCTGTTGCGGCACCTGATGATTCCTCGTCAGTCTCCAAAATGAGCAGGGCAATTGCATCAGCTACTGAGCTCTTAGCATCCCATTGCATTGAGATTGCTGAGCAGGCAGGAGCTGATCATGATCGTGTTGCGTCAGCTGTCAGATCAGCTGTTGATATTCAGAGCCCTGGTGATCTGATGACTCTGACAGCAGCTGCTGCAACTGGTATAATTGTTAATTCTATTTCAAGTGATTGAATTATTGTAGATTATGTTCTGTTCAGCTATGATTTGGAATTTTTGTGATTAATTCAAGCCTTTTGTTCTTGGTCCTAATTGCAGCATTAAGAGCAGAAGCAGCATTAAGGTCAAGGTTGCCAAAAGATGCAAAGAGGAATGCTGCTATCAGTCCCTGCGATAAAGGGTTAAGCGATGCTAGTAGCGTTGATCCTTACCACAGTGAAACTGAAGAGCCGAAATTCCCCTGCATTGGTGAACTAATGCAGCACTCAAAGAAAGGTATGTCTTGGCTGAAAATTAAAATTTTAGCACTATTAATCTTTAATGGATAAAATTTGAATTAATTACTGGTTTAACCAGGTCTAATTAGCAAGATCATCTTCATTGACTAACATGAACTGATGGACATGTTGCCCATGAACTAATACTTAAATAAGTCTTAGTCGGCTACATGTCAACTTAGAGGGCTGGTGTAAATAATAATAATTCAGCACAATTTTTAATTGAAACATCATTCTGATTCAAACATGGATGACTACCCAAATCATTGAGATCATATTACAATTTTTATATAGGATTTTATAATATGATTAATTATCAATAGAAGAGACAGATCATAAGTTGGTATATCCAAATTCTGCTTAATATTAAAAATTGCGCGTTTTAATTTTCAGGTGGGTTAAGATGGAAGCAAGTCACAGTTTACATCAACAAAAAATCTCAGGTATAGACAATTTCCTGAAATGACAGCAGAATTGAGCATTTTCCATCAGTTTCTGACATTAACTCTGATAAACAGGTCATACTTAAATTAAAAAGCAAGCATGTAGGAGGTGCTTTCTCAAAGAAGGACAAATGTAAGCTTAATTATTACCTTCAATATCAAGATCTCTTCCAAACTAACAACTGTAATCATGTGTTAAAATGAGTTATTTTGTTGTAACAGGTCTAGTCTATGAAGTTTGTGATCAGATCTCAACATGGCCCTTCAGAAAAGAAAGGGAGAATTTAGAGGCTTATTTTGGACTTAAGACAGCACAAGGGTTTTTGGAGTTCAAGTGCAAGAACAAAGTCCACAAGCAGCAATGGGTTGATGGGATTCAAAGCATGCTAGATAAAGTATGTTGTATCGAAGACATTGACAGCTCGTTGCAGCGTATTAATGTCAAATAAGAATTCTTAGTCATTCTTAGTTGATTTCTTGTATGTGCATAAAGATCAGGGATTTTGGTAATATGATGGAAACTAATGTTACATATTACTGATAGAGAAAGGGGGAGGGGGGTTAAGGGTGGCATATTGTACTGAAATAACTGAAATGTACTTGGTACAGTACCAACAGCCACAGGCAATGTTCAAAGGAACTATGTAAAAATCAGTTATAAATGCTTTTTCTCAGATTAAGTTATTGTTGCATTGTCTACATATTCTTTCCTGCTTCAGCCGCCATACCATAAACTTAAGAAACCATCTCGCCATAAATGTTCTACTAACCTTTTTTTTATTCTTCATAACAATCAAGGGAAAAGGAAGGGGAGCCTGGAGAAAGGAAAGGAGCTAAGAAAATGGATGGTCTTGTAATGCTCTTCCAGATTTATTAGAAGTGGAAAGAAAATGGATTCCTCTAATGCCCTTCCAAACTTGTTGCCATTTATCTATACAAACAAAGAGATCCCCTTCCCTCTGTAGTCTCTTTTGTGACACACAACAACACCAGAGCTTTGATCACAAATATGGGGTCGATTGTTCAGACTTCAGACCAAGATGCCATCCACTCACTTGAATGTCTCTACTTGCCTCAACATTAACCAAATTCCAACGCACTAGTCTTAGAAACCTAAGTTTTCCAAGTCCTATTTTACACATTTTATCCTGTAATCTTTAATTTCCCTCAATTTCTTAGATGCTCATTTTTCTCTCATTCTTTCCATTCTCCAAGTGAATGCCTTGTGCTGTTGGTATCAGAAATGTCCAAATCCCTGTAGCCAGTTCTCCATCTGAATACATGTATTTACTACTCTGACCCTACTGTGGTTCTCTTCAATTTTGATATATCTGAATGAATAGCAGTCCTAACCTTAGCTTATCTTATCTTATCTCCTAACATACGCATTTAGGCCACAATCATCATCCTAACCTTAGCTTATCTTATCTCCCAATATTCCAATTATTATAGATCTGAATAAATAGCAGTCCTATAGAACATTCCCTTCACTCAAAGTTCTTATCAGTCTATCTATGAACTAAATAGGCATAGCAGATAGCCAACTTACCTAGGATAGCAGAAGTCTGGGTTCTGACAAAGCGAGAATTCTACAACAACTGAAAGCCTTCACTTTTTTCATGTAATTACCATATCCACTATACAAGTAATCAATATGGAGAGGACCTCAGACATTCACATATATGATGTATCTAATTCCTTTAGAAAAGATGATTACTTTGACACTTTACTACTCTTTCTGATCAGAATTTGGATTCCATTTGATCTTTCAATCTCTTTTTGAGACTGTTGTCAACTTAGAAGGTAAGCACTGGTTACCCAGTTTTTTTAATTTTTCTTTCAGGGTGGGAGGGAAGGACAGGGCATCATAAAGCACACAATTACACTGGAATGTTTTAAGAGAGAAGATACAGCAGTAAATCGAAAACAGGGTGACAGCAGCAGGTAAAGTTGCAGTATACGAGTATTGTTTTTACAGACTCAGAGGCATGAATAATCTCAGAAGGCTAAAGAACTAGAGATACTAAAAATCTCAGTAGCAGAGCAAAGAGGAAAAAACAAAGATATTGTATCACCATATAAGCTCAAACTTAGCCTAAAATTGCATTTTGCTTGACCTACACTTGCAGACTTGCAACCGTAATCATAGTAAATAAATTGCATTTTATTTGACCCACATTTGGCAACGGAAGCTGAATATATTTATCTCAATTTTCTCTTTAAGAATAATCATATTTCCTTGTCAAAATCTAAGTCAAATGAATGTTTGTATATACATACATTAGCTGAATCTCTACCATTTTCCACTCAGAACACAACGGTCTTGTTATCCAGATATGGTAGAACGCGTAGCTCACAGTAATATTTTATTGCCTTTGAGAGGCACTGTTTCTCAAGGTTCTCTGATTTTTGTACAAAACTTCGCAAGTTATCCCTGTGAGAAACTCTCTCAACCTGCAGTTCCAAATAAATAATTACTTGCACTTTTTTTGAAACCAAGCACATATGTAATCACTCAACTTATGTAGGCTCAAATGGACCAGTGGAAAAATAAAAGATTATAAATACATAAATAAAAGCACATACCATTTGTTCAATGATTGGTCCTGCATCAAGTTCTTCTGTTACAAAGTGAGTTGTGGCACCAATCATTTTTACTCCACAATCAAAAGCCTGCCAAAATTAACAACGAAATATGAGCATGAGAAGCAAGCAAAATACCTTGCAAAGAGAGATATGACAAGAGCCATAGACGAGAAATAAACGAACCTGTCTTGATGGATTCCCACCCTTGAATGATGGCAAAAGGCCATGGTGGATGTTAATGACGTCCTTTCCATACTTTTTCAAAAAATCTCCTGATAATATCTGCAAAATAAAATAATAATTAAAAACAGGGGAACAGACAAGTGATTTTAGATACTAGAAGCAAAACAAAAGCAACACAATAATCAGAATATCAGATTATAGAAATGAGAATCGAGCTTCCTACAACAACTGGAATCTAGAAGTAACACATGAGCAACATGGAAAAAGGAGGTTGTCTTTGACTCTAGTAGGCCACCAATATTCAACACACATCTTAGCAGCTTCCTGGTACTTCATATTTCCATATATCATCATGAAGTAAAACTAATGAACTGATCTATATAACTAAATCATGGTAAATTTTACAGAATTAAATTAGCCTCTAACTTCTAGTCTATAACATTTATGATTTCGCCAATTTGAACTAACAGACTAACCGACAATACACTGGTGAATTATAAACCCCAGGTATCATAATTCTGGACTTAATTACATAAATTATATACAATCATAACTGATAATCTAACCTCTCCAGAGTTCAACCTCGAAAACTCATCATATCATTCCTTCTCCCAGCAGTAAACTTAAATTTCAAGATCACAATGCTTACAGAAAGTCATTAATACTAAGAAATCAAATGAATTTGAGAATGGACTTGATTACCATATATAAAAAGGATATATACTGGCTTACACAAACAAATTGCAGTTTCACAGAAAAGAAAAAAGACTTCATATGGGAACTTGAGGTACCTGCATGTACCGAGCAAGTACAAGGAAATCTGTATCCTGAACCAAATCCAAGATCTCCTCCTCTTTTTTGTTTCCAGCGACAGGCTTCAGATAATGGTAAGGAATACGCTGACGCTCAAGAAAACGCATCACATGGGAATCAGGATGTCTATCATGATTACTACAAGAGCCAAAAAAAGAAATAAAAAACACAAAACAAAATTTAAGTCAATGCCCACATCACCAAAAGAGAGTACAAAAGACATGGTCAGAGTATCTTCAACAATGACCTTATCACTCTAGTTATATCTACAGGCAGTTTTCCATCCTGCCATGAATGTAGCAAGTCAACAAGACAATGATCCTATCAAAAAAATGACAAAGGTTTGTAAATAAAAAAATAAATAAATAATGAAGCCAGAAGGTATTATAGTGCAGCAAACATTACCCTAACCTACAAAGTTAAAGACAAAATTCAAGCCCATAACCTGATCAAGAAAAAAAGTGCAAAAAAATATGTAGTAATGAGACCTGTTTTGAAGCAAAAACTGCGATTTTGTATTTCAGATCTAAATCAGGCACACGAACAACTGATTTCATTGCATTGAACTTTTCAGCAATTTTTTGGAAGTCCTCATCTATTTGCTCCCTTGGCCATTTAAAAGGATCAAAAACGAATTCACTGTAAAAGAAGAGTTCAAACATTTGTTATATTCACATATGTGAATACCAATCCTTGATAAACTACATGTTATGGTGCCATTGTAACTTGGTAGATAACACAATCTACATCACATTTGTGCAGCAGAACTAGATGTCTACAAGATACAATGATACCATTGCCTTTAAGCTAGGATGAAATGAAGACAAAAGGCAAAGAAACCCTCCAATCAGAAGTAGTTGTCACATTCTCCATCATAAGTGAGAATGTGATATTTGCCTTACAGAAAATTGCAAGCACAACTTTACATACTGATCTACTGATGAATGATGATAATCATCAATACACAATTTTTATCATTTAATGTTAACCTTTAAGGTGAGCAACTAATATAAAATTTGGTTTCTTTGCCTATAAAGCACAGAAACATACACATACTTTTTCCTTCAAATCCCCAAACCAATTCAACTACATAGCAAAATTAATTTCCAATATAATAGTCAAAAAGGGTTAGTTGACTTGTTCCAATTTAAACGCTCTTCATTTCTCCACCTAACTGTTTTTCTATTTAAAGAAAAAAAACCTCATCAAAAAACCAAACACAGTCCCTACTCATTCAATCCCAATAGAGATATCTCAGAGTGTCACTCATTTGGGAATTGGGATTCAGGACATTTCAGTTTCCTTTTTAGGATAAAATCAGTCTCATTTTTACATATCACATCCTTCATTCAATTCATCATTTTGCACCATCCACCACATTATTGATTCAGTGAAAGTGTGATACACTTATTCAGACCATACTCGTAGCCCGTAAGCATCAAGCAACCATCTATATGTCAATTAAGATCTCCATTCCAATCAATAAAATATAACCCTCTATGGTTCAATCATAATAAAGTGTACAAGAACCAAAGTACAATTTATTTATTTTTATTTTTATTTCCCAAAAATAACACTTGAAACTTGATTAGCTTATTGCAGGAATATTCAGAAGGCAACATCATATATAGAAATAAAAATCAAAACTAATCAAGATACTAAAAATGAAGAAGAAAACAAAGATAAAAAGCAAAAGAAACAACCTTCTAGAATAAAAGACATGCTTCTTTTCTGGTACAAAAACATCAGCTCCCAAAATGTTTCCACCCCTTGAAGCTAAACATTCTGATAACTTTGCCACTATTCCAACTGCATCCTTTTTGTCTCCAACAAATTTACCCAATTTTCAAATTTCCCACCAAAAACACAGTGACAAAATAATAAAATAAAAAAAAAAAAAAATTCAATCTTGAATCAAATTAAGCCAAAGATCACAAATTTAATTGAATAAAACTAATATAATAAGAAGAACTTACTGGGCAATGGAAGACATGAATGCCATGAACAAGAGGAGGATCTAGGGAGTCTGCAGTAAATTTGAAAGAATTGAAGGATCTCTGAGTAATTTTGGAAAACTGGGATTGTGAAGAGATTTTTCGGAAGAAATTCATCTTTTTTTTTTCATTCATTCCGTTTTTCTCTCTTAATGGTAAAAATGGGCGCCTCCCATTTTCCAGGATTTTTTTAAAAAAGCTGAAATCGGGAAAAATGGTGGCCAACCACTTTCATCTGGTAAGGATCAAAATTTTTGTAGGGTCCAAACGGCAACGCTGTAAAGCTTGCGAAGAGAACAAGTTAAACGACGCCGTTTTGGGTGGGCTCCGTTTTATCAAATTCTTGTTTGAAGCAAAATTCTAACCCTTTTTAGCAAGGTGGTTGAGTGGTTTTTTAATGAATATTTAAGTCATAATTTTGCTTAAAGATATGAAATGCCAAAAATAAAAAACACCTATGGCTAATGAAAATTTCTCCTTAAAATTTTTAATATGAGAAACTAATTATATGATTTAATAGAAAACACTTGTAAATATATCTGTCTATAGGTGTACTCGAGAACAATTAAGAATTTATTGTGTCTGATTGCAACTAAAGTTCTTATACTGAAAACTTTTCAAAACATAAAAAATAACAAGAGAGATCGTCATGTTCAACATGCTACCTTTATTTTAGTGACTTTCTTATTAAGTCATTGACATCTACTTGTATATTACTCCTAATTGACAACTTTGACACTTACAAATTTGTTTAGGTTAGTACAATTCAGTTTTTATCAATATTAGTCAAGACACATATCCTCTTTACTTTAGATATCGTTTACGAAATTAAATTTACAAGTAGAAAAAAATATGTTTTAATCAATAAAATTCAACATTAATCAATAACAACCTTAAAACGAGAGTAAGGTCTAAATCAAACACTACCTCCATTACAGGTTATGTGCAACGATTAGACAATTTTTCACTCTGCTTTATGACAAATCGTTGCATATAACCTGTAACGGAGGTAGCAAAACAATTAAAACCCTAACGATCAATGGATCAACGCTATTGACACAACCCAAAACAATTAAAACCTAAACGATGAATGAATCAACCCGATTAACACAACCCAAATGATCCAAACCCGAACGGTCAATGAATCAACCCGAATATCACAACCCAAAACGATCAAAACCCGAAATCATTATCAACCCGAAATCAAAACGGGAAATTAGAAATCTGGTGTTCATTTTTCCAGCTTCATACTAAACTGCAAAAACATAAAGGAGCAATTTGGGTGAAGAAGAAGAATTACCCGATTCCTTCTTCTTTCATCATCATCATCAAAACACATTCCAGAAAATCCAGATCTTGTTGTGTTTTCCATTCCTCAACAATGCCTGTAAGTTAGCTTTTTTTCTAGAATCTTCTACCGATTTTGGCATCCTTTAATTGAATTAGATCTCTGACTGAATTTGGAAAATGGCAGGTTGGAAAATTGATAGAAGTAGAGCCGCCAAGTCCATTGAGATACTTGATCGGAGCAATGGTGATGATGATCGGCGTCGTATTGCCGCTTGGTTACATGATGTTCCGCAATAAGCGTGTTCCTTCTTCTCCTTCTTTCTCCAAACAGACGTAGGTATTTTTTTCCAGAATTTAATTGCAATTTCATTTTAGTTTTGATTTAGGTTTTCTCCAATTTTATAGGATTTTGATTGTATATTTTTGAGAATTAGTGTGAAAATTGGATTGCTTCATTTGATTGTGTATTTTGGCATCCTATGAGTGATTTATATGAATTTGGCTTTGATCTTAGGCCCCGTTTGGTTTAATGTAAAACATTTTCAATGGAAAATTAGTTTTCATGGAAAACATATTTTCAAGGAAAAACACAATTGTAAATTAGTTTTCCTTTGTTTGGTTGCATACAAGAAAAGTCCAAGAAAAATAAAAAATAAGAGTGGAAATGTAAGGATGAATGAGAGGGAAGTAAAAAAAAGAGGTAAGGAGGAGAGAGGAAAATGTGGCTTCCTTTGTTTTTAAAAGGAAAATGTTTTCCATCATTAAGGATGGAATTTTTCACCCTTGAAAAATTGTTTTCCACTCCTTAACAAACCAAACAAAGGAAAATGGGAAAAAATGGAAAATTCATTTTCTATGAAAACATTTTACATCAAACCAAACAAGGCCTTAGTGTAAGTTTCGACATTGTTTTGGAAGGATTTTGAAGGGTGTGATTTGGTTGTATTTTCAGGAACAAAGGGTTGATATAGAGCAATTTTGATGTTAGAAGTGATTATAGATTTCGTCGGCGTGTTCATTTGGGTATGAAGAGTGACATGAGTAAAAGGGTAATGTAATGCACGGACTGATCCATATAGTGGCAATGTAAATGTATGGTCATATGGAATTGTTAAATGTTTGTTATATAAGAAGTGTTCATTGCACAATATTGATGTATTGCCGCCTTATTGTTTCTTTAGCTTAATTCGAATTCAGTTATATGGAATATTGATGACTCCCTTTGCCTTCTTATATTGAATACGAAAAGGTTGACTAGACCGATGTTGCTGCACACCATTACTTTGGTTCTTGAAATTCCTGCTTGAAATTCTCTTAAGTAGGTGAATACTGAGCCTCTGCTAATCTACTTCGAACTTGAGATGGCATTTGATGTGAACTGTGGAGAATAGATTTATCCAAGCTATTATTTTCATTTCCTTTTGATTATACAGTCCAGAGACTTGTATTTCGGAAACTAGTTCAGAACTGCATTTTGAAACTAAGTGCAACTTAACTTCCCTTGTTTGTATTTAGTTATCCATATGAACGATACCAGTGTTTAGTGGCTAAGAAAAGTGGTTGGCTTATGGCCAGATCGGCAGACTGTTGCCATGTTGGATTGTTAAAGCTGGTCAATTCCTTGGCAGTATGTTGGTGCAAGTGAAAGTAAATGTGCAGATTTTATGAAGTTTCTTCCCTTGGGTGTTTTAATTCCTTAGTATTTAGGGTCTCTATTTTGCAAGTATAAGTGAATTATAGTGAGCAGCATGCTTGACTCCCTAGGATTGGGGTTAGGGTCGGTGTGTGGGTTATGGTAAATGGTGCCACTTCTGTACTTGGTTTCTTGTTAACATTATTACTACGTGTTGCCTATGTTGTTATGCCCTATGCTGAGAGAAATGTGATGATAATTCTGTTAGGGAGGTCCTTCAAACTAAGCGTTATAGAGAATCTCCGACGACAAACTGATTGCCAAATTAGCTTTTAAATTTGTCATGCCATAAGAGATTTCAAGCTATTCCCCTTGTTAGCTAGTTTTTATTCCTATGGTCAGCTACTAGCTATTTAAATATATCTCACTTATCAATATAGGTTAGCTTCTTCTTCCTCTTATTGTCAAGCAAATTAGTTTGCCTGAGCTAGTTTTTCATTTCAACTCCAATGGTTAAGCTAGTAGCTTGGGGCTTTGTAAAATACAAGAAGTCCTTAGCAACAACTGTTGGAATTTCATGAATCTTTCATTTTGGACTATAAGGCAACAGGTATACAGGACCTATCACCTATGGCTTAATCAATATTCGTAAATTTCTCCTCACTGATTTTTCATGATGCTTGTTCATTTAAAGCACAGCTTCTGTCAATTATCATAACTGGGAATTCCTATTTGTGACAGCAATGAGTAGTTCCACTATTTTTCATTTAAGTAATGCCTGTGATCATATTTCCTTTTCAATCAATAGAGAAGAATGGCTTACCCTGAAGGTAAGCTATCTTATTCATGCAGCTCCTGTTGTTCTGTGATGAGTAAATTTGACATATCTTGGAGTGGACTTGCGGGAAATTGACCCAAAATACCCCTACCCCTCTATTTGGCCTGGAAAGACTAAATATATCCTCAGTCGGAGATCTGTGTATATGACTATGCCTTTACTTGCAGGTGAGGTTGGAACACATACTAATCTCCCACCTTCTAGTAAAAAAATTTGCTGATCATAGTCCCAAATCGGAATTTGCTGATCTGCTTGTGAGCGGTGATCCGCAGCTCTTGCTAACTTTCTGTAATATTACGCCGTACTTTGCAATGGCATGCAAATATTACATCATAATATCATATGGATTATGTTTTTTTTTTTTTTGAAAGAAATATTTTCCATTTACTACAAACAAGGGTTGCTATAATTTGAGAAGCAGTTATATTATAAATCCACCTCGTTCGGTTTATTGAATTTTAGCCGTAAAGATAACGCATTTTTACATGATACAAGTATTCGTGATGCATGTTATTGTATCTGGTACTACCAGCCTATTGACAAGATAACCCTATTAGTAGCCCAGATATAATCTAATGCAGAAGAATCATGCAGGTTCCCATTACTGTGGTAGACAGATGGAAATGGAGACATGAGATAAATTGGAATGCCTTCTACACCTGATCAATCAACCGAAGAATAAGTTTGTGATCGGATGCTCTACGCTTAAAAGAGAAGAGATCAAATCTTCACATAGTATTATACTACATAATATGGACCAATAAGCCTCAATATAGGTGTTTAGTGTATAATATATCCCCTCTTTACAATTAGGCAATCAATTGAATTTCACATAAAACCACGATACATTAAATTCTAAGTGGGGACTACATGCGTATATATTTGTTAGTAATGGCTCTCTCAATAGTTGCAATGGACAAAACTTCTATGATATCTTCTGTCACCTACAAAAATTTGTGTGCTCCTACAAGTTCCATTATATAGCCTCATTCTTTTTTCTGTGCATCATTCCATCTCCCAAGGGCTTCTCCCACATGGATTCTATCACCACGTTTGATGTTGAATCGGAAGTCTGTTGATGGTGTGTTGTCTTTTGTTGATTTGGCTACCGGAGCCTGAAAGACAAGTACCACGGTTGATCCCGTGTTGAAAGCTGCAACCTGAATTATTTTGATAATGTAACAAAATTATCAAGACTATACACGCAAACAGATCTCAAAAACATACGAGACTTGAGGCTAACAGTCATCACTCATACAAAAACTCAACAAATGAAAGGAAACACCATCAAAACATAGAATCGAATGATAATAGAATTAAGATCATTAACCTCTAAATATCAAGAAAGTAAGGGTAAAGTAACTTTGAAAAGAGATTGGATTTCATTTCTAACCTCTTCTCCTTTCTTAACCATACAGCCAACACCTTCTCGTTCATACACGCGCTCCTCAGGTGGCTCTGACTGTAGAAACTTCTTTCTAGGACGATTTGTACGCAGCTCTGGCTCAATGTAAAGCTGATGTGCAAGGAAGTAAATCATGTTAAGAATTGATAATTTTAAAAGTCAATAAAAAGTCTGAAATTTGCAGAAGCTAGCTATTAGCTATTACTATTAAGTACACAGCTTGCTTCCGGTCATCAAGGGTTCAAAAAGATCAGTATTTTTTACATAAAGGGTGGTCTTACGACTCTTACAAATAGCACGTACCATTTTATTAAAAAAAAAAAAAAAGGCAAACCAAGCAACGTAAAGCAAAGGGAATCTCTAGCTCAAAAAAATTAGAGATAGAGATACGATTACCTCAATAGAACCAATGTTTGTAGCACCTATTGCTGCAAGTGCTAGATACCCTTGTTGCCAGTGACCTTCTAGCACAACCTGGTTTAGCCGAATAATAAACAGAGAAAACCTCATTAGCAAAAATGTGAAAAGATCATGTACAAATTCTAAAAACACATGTTATCTAGCTTCTTAGTGTACAAAATCATGTTTGCAGCTGCAGTGCTTCGACACATCACTCATGATATTAGGAGCTGAAAAGCATTTTAGTGGCTGACTAGGGATGTAGTGTAAAAGACTAGTGGCCTGCATATGAGTATATGACTCCTCTGGGAATTCAAGAGAAATTAATCTCGTAAGCATTATGGTAAAATGAGCAATTGCTTGTTGTATTAGACTTTCAACCACATGCAGACTGTAGAAGAAGGTGTTACTATGTCTACCATTGGCTGTACATTGACTTTTAGCTAGGTTTCACCCGCCACAAATAACAGAAAAAAGAAATTAGTGGTCATTCCTAGTGCCAATGATGACCATTATAAAAAGCAGATTAGCCCAGTTTGACACTTGCAGTAAGAAAATTTCTCCTTAATCGTCAAATGATTCTGCAGAGTGCATTTTCTAGTCTTTCTACAGCTATGAAAGTTATGAAATTAAGAAGTTTGTGTACCCTTTCATTCTCGACATATAGGTTTCTGATTGTCCTAGTAGCACGCTCATTCACAGGATAAAGGCGACCTACAACAATAAAAATGACTAACTTATAGTTAAAACCACCAAATAAAAGGAAGGTGATAGCTGAAGTAAATATTAAAAACAAATAGCAACAGCAGAAAATGCATAACACCGTGCAGTTAGCCATGCTCAGGTCAGTTTATTTTGGCTAAGTGGATCAGCCGGTAAGTATATAAGCATTCAACCAGCAAGGTCCAATACAAAAATTAAGATGAAGGATTAATGAATGTTTATGGTAAAACACAGCAGCTTAACATCCTAAGAAGACAAAATATGAGCATGTAGCCTAATCTTTCAATTCAAGCTATTGCTTGCCAAAGGGCAACCTAAATTGAGCGCATAACTAGGCCAGGCAGAATAATAAGAAATTAATACTATCAGCTGATAGTATCATAAAGATTACACGAGAAATAACAACATTCTGTTTCAAGAAGATGAAGTTGGCTATTCAAACCATGACTATCTAAATTATTCCTCTCCGTAAAGCAAATTGTTCTAGATAGAGCTTTCCCTACAAACAAACTGAATTTTTGAATCACCTGAAAAATGTCTGCGGACAAGAACATTCCAGTCAACAGGTGAATGTATACGATGGTAGTCTCCAGGGCTTAGGTACAAGACACAATAAAAAAGACCTTTCATTGGACTGCAAAATAAATCATAATTATTAGCAGATGTGCAATTTATGTATATGTGACTGTGTACTTGTAAAAGGAATGAAACATAGCAGGCACACATCAATGATAAAAAAAAATATATATAAGACCAAATACCTGCATAAAGAGATAACTACAGTATCAACAATGCAATGGAAGCAAATCAAAGGTCAATATATGGCCCGTGCATGGGCAACAATAAGAACACAGAACAAGGAAAAGAACTTGACTAGCCACAATGCTATCTCTTCTCCCCTTGACAAAATAAGAGCAATTACCAAGAGTAATATCAAGGTGTAGAAGATATCAAGAACATACTGAACAAATTCTTTGAAGCATCAAAAGTGTGAAAATTATGTAGTCTGAATAGCCTCTTTACCTAGCAGGTACTGGTTCCTGAAATTTGGGAGAAGAAAAGGATACTCTCCACCATGACTTCTTAGTTTGATCCCTGTGAACATTCTCTACTTCACTGCTCTTTTCAGCCACATCTTTTCCAGATACCATGGGAAGGAAAGAATTTAGTCCAAGAAGAGCAGACACAGAATAGGAAAAACCTTTAACTTGCTCAATCATGGCACCAGGTTCTTTCAACTCCCCAAATCTCACAACAATGCCATCCACAGGGCTGATCTGTCATCATAAACGAGCACCATATAATGAACAAAAGGCAGATAATAAAAATGCAGGTTAGACATATAAAGAAACCAAAAAGTTGTTACCAGTTACCAGGCATTGAGAATCATTGTCTATAGGTCTGCAACCTTCTCTCAGCCTCCGAGCAAAGAAATCCCGCATAGATGGGTATGCTTCCAGAGGCAAAGCCACTTCCTCCAAGTCTGCAAATAAAAAACCTCTCATAAAACTCCTTGCAGGAAGCTTACATTTTCTCAAGCTCACAACAGCTCAAAACAAATAAAGACAGTGATTTCATCATTGATGTCAAGTGAAAAAAGTGGAGCACTAAAAGCAATGCAAATGATTTTTTACTTGAATGAAATGCCCGTGCCCATGCTCTGTACACATATGGTCGCATTTTTACAGGAAGTTCCTGCGATAAATTAAACAAGAGAAGATTCATTTTGACCACTACAGGCAGCACATCATGTTATAAAAATTAAGAACAGCAGATGGTTTATTCATAAGGTAAACAACTTTCTGGTTACAAATTGAAGTGAAAGTTAAAACTCACCACACTCATTAAGGAGCCCCACATACGAGAGATAGTGCGTAGGGGTAGCAGTCCCAAAAATGATGCCTAATACAGGCATACAAAGTATATAAAAAATATGTCAAACAAGTACTCATCAATTTTATGAATCAATGTGAATATATGTCCACGAGAAAAGCCAAATAGACAATCAAGCAACAACATTACTTTTGCATCAGGCTGGAACCCAGGTTCAAAGCCTTTCTCCTTTGCCTCCTCAACCTATCAACAAACAATTTCAATGTCAAGCACTAAAACATTTTCTCAAAACCAACATACATTTCACAAATCACAAGCATGAACTGAACTTATGGAGTAAAAATAAATTCGCGAAAGACATGTTCTCTTCACCTGAATTACGCACATCCAAACCTTTTGAACTTAATAGCCCTGAACTCAATTTTTTTGAACATCTCAGCATGAGCATATTGTAGTAGTAAATTGAACTTGGGTAGCCATTTTTTCCCAAACCCTAACTTAATTTATGTGACCTAAACTTTTATTCATGCATTAATCTAAACAAATTAGCCACGAACTTATCTGAACCAATTAGTGATAAACAAAACCTAAAAAAATCTAATCAACAGCTAAAATCGTCAACAGAAAATAACAATTTAATTATGGAACTACATTTTGATCCATTTCATACTAATTTTACAACAACAACAAAAATCAAAATCAATATAAGTTCACTACTAATCAACCAAACTAAATAAGCATAACATTAATACAGAAATAAAAAGAATGGAAAAATGACCTTCTTATCATCGTAAAGGCGACGAGCATGAAGAGCACCAAGCATAAGTATAGTAGCCACAGTTGCGCCAGGCAACAGAAATGTATTTCCTGCTAAAATTATATCAAAAATTCAAGTTAACTAAAATTCTTGAACTTAGATTACTGAAAATTTCAAATAAATTTTCAAAAAATAGGAGAAAGAAACCATTAGAGCTGCTGCTGTTGCTGTTATGGCCATCGTTGAGAGCAGCTTTAGCAGAAGAAGAAAAGGAACGAAGCTTGTTGATGAAGAAGGGATTAACATTGCGACATTGAAGGACTTTGAGACTGGAAATTCGATAGATATTATCGAATACTGGGAATTTCCGATGAACCCTAAATTTCATTTTGGGGATTTTCTTTGCTTATGATTTTACAGTTACTGGAATTTGTTGCAGGACATGGAAGGAGCAGTTGTCTTGAAGGCCAAGACAGTAACCAGAGCCGCGGAATGCCGCTTCCAATACTTGTTCAAGTAATGTTGTACGGTGTGTAAAAAAAAATGCTGTGAGGAGTATTATTTATTGATTTGTTTATTCAATTAGATACTGTCCAAATCATATTCGGTTTTATAATAAATACAGTATTACATAATAGGAATTGAATTATATATGTTTCGGTAAAAAAGAGTAGAGTTTATGAGAAAAATTTCCTTCAAAAAAAATCTACTTCAATATAGGATATAAATAATCCAAACTTTCAATAAAAATCTATTTCAGACGTAAAAGAGCCTATATAAGCGTAGTCAATGAAAAAAAAAAAGACCTTTCCCGTCCAAGCCGCACGCACGAGCAGCCAAGTTATCGCCTGCTCGCTCACCTGCAAGCTATAGCTCGGCCTTGCCGCAAGCAATCATGCTTCTTAGTTATCACCCATTCGCCTGTGAGCTATAGTTAAGTCTTACCGTAATAATACAAGCATTTGAGCGATCGCTCGCTTGTGAGCTATAGCTTGTACTTGCCATGCTAAGCAGGTGCAAGATATAGCTCACTCAATGGCTCGCAAAGACACACTTCCAATTTGCATTACTATCAATACAACTTTTACACAAGAATGTGCAAGCTATAACTCACGAGACAAACTTCCAATTTACATTACCACTGATACAACTTTTACAACAAGAACATATTTTGCTCATGCCAATCCATCTTTCGTGACGTGAGAGATATGTCTTAAGGCTTGACTAAGTACGACATAGAAAAAGGCTTCACATATGTACACAATCGACCATTTTTGTGACATAGGTTGATTTATGCAAAACACAAAATAAAAAGGTCAAGGTCATTACATAAACCGCAACAATTATTGTATCGGGTTGTCTTTTTCTCAGGTCTAGTAAGTAGTAACACATGATTTATGCTAGCCCGCCCAAGTGCCATCTTAAAATTCTCACTTGTGATGCACGGAAACGGCAAATTTCTGCAACATACGGTGTCCGAAACGTTCTGGAAACGTATCATGTTTCGAAACTCGTTTCGAAACGCTTCATAGAGTTTCATAATTCTTGGAAAACGTCTCGTATAATCGGGAAGTTTGGAAACCCTTGGGAAACTTGATTCTCAATATAAATAGGCGTTTCCCTTAGAAATAGCTAGCAATTAAACCCCTGATTTTACAATTTACATAGTACGAGCAGCATACTCCATAGTTGCCGCTTCCATAGTTGCTGTTTCAAAGCTTGGAGACCCTTATTTGCCGCCGACCTACCGTCACCGCCTTATCGGAACAACAGAGGTAATTACCAATTACCACCAACCGATTTTTGTAATATTTGTTTTAGTTTTGATTTTGATCGATATTACATGAATGCCTTGATGAATGCTTTTTGTTTGGCAGAGATGTCGACAATAGTACATTTTTTTTTAAGTTAAATTATTTAATGTATCTTTCAAGATATTCAATTATGTATGTACTGGAGTAGAGCACGTGTTTTGGAAGTTTTGTGCTTTTCATACTTAAAAGTAAACATGGGCACGGCCCGTGCCGGCACGCGGGCGGCACGGGCCCAGCACGACTCCGGCATGGCACGGTCGCCGGCACGACACGGCACGGCGGCCACCTGTGGGCCGTGGGCCGTGCCGTGAACAAATTTGTGGGATTTGGCACGGGCACGGCACGTGGCACGCCGGGCGGCACGGTGGCCGGCACGTGGGCCGGCATGCTGGCACGACCCGGCGGCACGGCACGTGGCACGGCACGGCACGGCACGAGCCCGCAAGGCACGGCACGGCACGGCACGAGCCCGCAAGGCACGGCCCGTGCCAAATTACCGTTGGAAAACTATCCGTTTATGGCCGTTTTCCAACAGCTATAAACGGCTAGTTTTCCACCCCTTTTCCCACCCAAATTCCCTATAAATACCTCATATTTTCCTCCAAAATTTTCACAACTCATCTCTTCTCTCTTATTCTCTAATTTTCTTACTCCCAAATTCTCAATTCTCAAATTCCTACAATCTTGCTCTCTTTTGTGAAAAAAAAAAAATCCTACTCTCTTATAAATTTTACATTTTTACTATTATTACCTTTATTAGTCTACTACCAAAAAAAAAAATTGTTATATTTACATTCGGGAAATTATAAGTTCGGGAAATTATAAATTTGGGAAAGCATTGAAGCGTCATTGTAAGATCTAACTCAACTTTATTTTAATTTGTTATTGTTAGTTGTTAATCTTGTTATTATTATTATTATTATTATTATTATTATTATTATTGTTATTATTATTATTATTATTATTATTATTATTATTATTATTATTATTATTATTATTATTGTATTCTTGGAAGTTGTAAACTACTTAATTATATAAAAACTACTTTCTATTTTAATTGTGGGTTATTTGGATTGTTGAAATCTGTCTAAGGCGGGACTTGGCTCTGGACAACGTCGCTCCTAACCTCTCCTACCTGGGATCTCATTGATCCAAGTAATCTACTATTATTATAATTATTTTTAAAAATTTAATTTATATAAAAACTACTTACTAATTCTTATTGTTATTGTTATTATTATTGTTGTGAATTGTTATTATTATTGTTATTGTTACTTTGTTATTGTTATTGTTATTTGTATTATTATTATTATTGTTATTGTTACTTTTATTGTTATTATTATTAATTAATCATGGCATCAAACTCGAACGCTTCCTCCTCCTCTAGAATAGCCAAGTCAAAACGTAGGGAATCACCAAATCCAAACACTTCAATGCCTATGCCCCCCCCCCCTAACATGCCCTTTCCCTCCCCTAACATGCCCTTTCCAAACACTTCCACCCCTTTCTTTCATCCCCAAAACACGGGAGGGCAAGAACAAATGGATGATATGGCTCCTTGGACCCAATTTCAACAAAGTCAATTTCAACAACATGAATTTCCTTTTCCTCCTCCTTCCCAAGGTAGCCAAACACAAGCCTCCGGGTCGAGTGAACCATCCACCCAATGCCCAACACCCAAAATCCTAACATATTAGAGTGGTGTACCGAAGAGGATTTTTCTCAAACCAAAAGAAAGAGTGAAGTTTGGTCACATTATCAATTAAGTAAAAATGGACAAAAGGCCTAAGTGTCGGACTTGTGGTAAAATTTTCTCGGCCGATACCAAGGGAGGGACGGGACACCTTAATAGACATACAAAAAAATGTGGTGGACCATCTAGTGATCCAACCCAACCCAAAATTTCTCAATTCCATCCACAAGACTTCATTTACAATTACGAGAGAGATAGGGATGAACTTGGGAGAATGATTGTACATGCGGAACAACCTTTTCTTTTCGTCGAAAATGATGCCTTCAACAACTATGTTAACTGAGCACTACAACCAAAACACAAAAAAATCTCCCGAAAAACCGTTCGATCTGCTGCCATGAAGAGTTATCTAGAGTACAAATTGAAATTAGTAAATGAATTAGCTAATCTTCCTAGTAGAGTTTCTTTAACCGCCGATGCATGGGATGGTGGTTACGGACTCCACTATTTATGTGTTACTTGTCATTGGTTAGATAATGAGTGGATGTTACAAAAACGCATCATTCATTTCAAAATGCTTGAATACCCTCATACCGGTCTTAACATTTCACATTATTTAATGGAAGCCATTGATGCATATAGTCTTAGGGATAAAATCATGTCAATGACTTTCGATAATGCAACTTCTATGACATATAGTGCGAATTTGGTCAAAAACCAATTGACCGATGTTATATTAGATGGAGATGCACTTCATGTTAGATGCATTTGTCATGTTCTTAACTTGTGTGTGAAGGATGGAACACAAGCAATTGGTCCATTTTATCACAAAATAAGGAATGCTATTATGTCTATTAATAGCTCTAACATGAGATATCAAAAATGGAAAGGTTTTTGCAGGCAACAACGGATAAAAACCATAAAAATAGCACCGGATTGTCCAACTAGGTGGAACTCCACCTATGAAATGTTGAGTCGGGCAATCGAGTACAAGGCTCATTTAACACTTTTTTATAATATGAAATTTCCACAAATGCTTTACTAGAAGATGATTGGGTTAATTGTGAAAAATATATGCAGTTTTTACAATTACTATATGGTATGACCCATTGTTTTTCTTCTGTATATAATCCTTGTTCTCATTCTTTTCTTAGTAATGCATGTTTACTTGCACAACTTTTTGCGGAACACCGATCTCAACATGTTTATCGTGGATATCTTCCATCTATAGAGGAAAAATGGCGTAAATATTACACCGATATTCATATGATTTATATTTTTGCTTCTATTTTAGATCCTAGGCAAAAATATGATGGCACCTTTTTATTAATTGATATTTATTATAGTAACATGAATTTTGAAGATGATGTTGAAGCTTTTAAAAGTAAGGTGACAAATGATTTTTTTTCTTTATATAGAGTTTATGAAAGTAAATATGGAACCGTGTCTCGATTTGCCCCTTCTCAAACATCCAAAAATGTAAGTAAACGGGCCAAAGGTTTATTTGCACAAGCTGCTAACATGATGTCCAAGTTTTCAGGTACGAAATCATCATCAAGTAAGAGAACACAAAGCGATGTTTCGGAGTTGCAAATGTACTTAAGTTACGACTTCATGAAAGGCATGGACGATGAAGAGAAGTTTGGCCTCGACATCCTCGATTGGTGGAAATCACAAACCGTGAAACATCCAATTTTGTCGGCAATGGCTCGTGATATTTTTGCAATCCAAGTCTCCTCCGTTGCCTCCGAAAGAGCTTTTAGTGCGTCGGGACGAGTTTTAGACGATAGAAGAACAAGACTAAAACCCGAAACACTTGAAATGTGTGTTTGCTTCAAGGATTGGTTGGATGCCGAAACTCGTTCTCAAGATCGTACTTATGCACAAAACGACGACGATGAAGGAACGTCGACTTCTTTTAGTTCTCATACTTCTCAATCAACTCAATTGGCGGATGAACTTGAACCTCTAGAAGACGAAGACGAAGACGAAGATGAAGACGAAGGCGAAGACGACCAATAATAATTACATGATTACATATTTACATTATACACTATTGTATTCTTTTTGTATTATCGAACTTCGTATTCCGTATAATAAATGAAGTTATTCAATATTCATACACTATTGTACGATTTTTAATTGTCATTACTTATTTTGTATTATTGAATTATCGTACATTCGTACCGGCTACCGTCATATAATAAAATAAGTTATTCTTCAATTTTTTGTGTTTTCGGATTATCGCACTCGTATTTTTTTTTATTATATGCATTGTTGTTTTTTGCTAAATTAATAAAATTGTTTTTATTTGTTTAAATAAACTTAAACATAATTATTAATTAGATAAATAATTTATATAACCTAAATTAAAATAAAGTTGTTCAAAAAATGAAAACAAAATATATTAACATTAACATTTAACATAAACATAAATTAATCACATATATTAAGTTGTACTAAAAAAATATATATTGTTTAATTCGTTTTTTTTTTCATTTATTAAAAAAAAAAAGGCTGGCACGGTTTGGCCCGCGGCCTGGCACGGCACGGCCCGCAAGGCACGTGGGCCGTGCCGTGCCGTGGGCTGGGGTGTGCCAAATTCAGGCACGGCCCGCCGCGGAGCCGGCACGACACGGCCCCCACCCCGGCACGGCCAGGCACGGCCCGCGGCGGCACGGGCACGACCCGTGCCCATGTTTACTTAAAAGACTAAGGGCCTGTTTTCTTCCGTTGAAATTCAGTTCAGTTCAGTTCAGTTCAACTCAGTTCAGTTCAGTTCATTTCAGTTTAGTTCAGCTCTTAATTTATGTCTAATGATATTGCTAATGATATAAAGCCAAATTTCATTCTTTTAATCTCTTATTACAACGACAATAACAACAACAACAACAATAACAACAACAACAACAACAACAACAACAATAATAATAATAATATTAACAATAATAATAATAATAATAATAATAATAATAATCAATAAGTAATAAATAATAATAATAATAATCATCAATAAATATTAATAATAATAATAACAATAATAATTGAAATACTAATACTAATAATAATAATCAATGAATAATAATAATAATCATCAATAAATAATAATAATAATAATACTAATAATAATCAATAAATAATAATAATGATAATAATAATAATAATAATAATAATTTGTATATACACATATGTATAATAATAAATAATCAAAGATCACTAATTCGTAGTTAAAAATCACTAATTAATAAGTTCAGTTCAGTTCAGTTCAGCTGAGTTCAGTCAATCGAAACAGACCCTAAGTATTAGTTTGTTATTTTTTCTTGCTATTTGTTATTCTAATAAAATGTCTTTTTAATTATTATTTTTCATGTCCCCATTCCCCATAAATTTAAAATTTCCGTTTTCCCAATTCCCCATTTCCCCGTTTTCGTTTCTGTTTTCCGTTTCCCGTTTCCCGTTTCCGTGCAACCTAGATTCTCACGGTCCCGTAAAAATTCTCTCATCCTGTTACAAACTCTCCCCAACTTCTACTTGAGTACTTGACCAGTATCCACCAAAACGCCAAATTCACTCTGACGAAGGAAATTGAACACACAGACTTTGTCAAAACTGAAATCCCAATTGAACTGAATACTCTCCCAATTACGATCTTTCCTTCACAACAATGGCGGCAGCAGCAGTAGCAGAGCAAGAGGAGAAGACAGTAGTAAAGTACGGAATAATAGGAGTAGGAATGATGGGAAGAGAACACCTTATCAACCTCTACCACCTCCGCGATCACGGTGTCTCCGTCGTATGCGCCGCCGACCCTCACCCTACTTCCCTCGATTCCGCCCTTGATCTTGCTCACTCCTTCAATTGGCCCCTTCAGGTACAATTTTCACTTCTAATTTTGCTATAAAATTAAAATGATGTTTGAGTTTAATTATTGTTTGGTTTAATTTTAATGGGTGTCGTTTGGATGAAAGGTGTTTTCAGGGCATAAGGAGATGTTGGATAGTGGGTTGTGTGATGTTGTGATAGTTTCATCTCCAAATATGACCCATTATCAAATTCTTATGGATATTATTGCTCATCCTAAACCTCATCATGTTCTTGTTGAGAAGCCTCTTTGTACCACTGTCCCCCATTGCCAACAGGTATGTTTCTAATCTACATTGCCCGGACACGGGTACTTGTGTTGGATATGGGTACATGTTTAAGTCTCTGGCTTGCCAATTTTGCCAAAATTTTACATGAATTGTGTCCATGTTAAGGATTGAGAATCCAACATTAGACTTGAAATGAAATTACAAGTAACTAAGTTTTCTGCATTAAATTTTTGTATTATTGCTTTTTTTTTTTTGGTTAAAAGTATTATTGCTTTGATTTATCATGAATGTATGATTATACAATTAGGGGGTGTTTAGTTAGTGTATTTTGGATTGGAAACGGATTCGATTAAACCAATACCGATACCGTGTGTTTGGTTTGAAGGGATGGTAACAATTACCATTTTCCTGTTACCCTTTATTTGTTACCTCTCAAAACTTGTGTAACAAATGAGCTATGACCAGTTAATATGCAATATTAACAAAATATGTTAATATGGTGGCATTTTCGCAATTATGAGCACTTCCTGAAATATTTTAATGTTATTTCTGAATATTGCTGATGGGGCACTTAACTGGACGCTTCTTAACGTTTTTGTAACTCTGTTCTTGTTCTGGAGCTTCACACAACCCCGTTCCTTCCCATCCCTCCTCTTGATGTACTCTTTTCCTCATGCTTTACTCTTCAAATTCGACAAAGTCATAATCAAATTACATATGAGACCAAAATTTTAGTCCAACAACCAATAGATTACATTTAAAAATTCCAACTTAAAAAAACAACAAAAATACAAAATTGATACTCAGATCTAAAATGGCTTCCACTAGACCACAACCATACACTTTTTGGTCTGACCAACGTACGTGAAATCCTTGCCACCACCACCATCTTTGTCTTCGTCTTCCCGTCTTCATTTCAGTCACCACTACCGTCTTCGAGGTTACAAAGTCGCTTCGCGGCGACACAAATAGATACCCTAATAGCAAAGAGTGTCAATTAGGGCCATATCAATCCCTTTGGGGAATCATCTCCTTCGCAACAACAATTTTAACCACCGTGGTGTGCAGTTTGCTAGTGTAGAGCCGTAGAGGAATTGCTTATGGGGTCATACACATAGTCTGGCAAAGTGGCAAGAACAGAGTATATTGACGTTTGTTGACGAGCGTTTAACTAGTAACTAAAGACACCAATTGAATGACGAGTCTACCCTTACTAAAGTGTGCAAATTGACCACTGCACCCCCATATAAACAAAAGATGTTAATATGCAATATTAACAAGTATTTTCTCTGTAACAAATACCCCTACCCTCCTCTTAAAAAATACCCTTTCCATGGTTAAACCAAACAAATGAAAAGGTCAAAGCTAAATGATTCCTTTCCCCCCTATTATTTGTTTCCTTTCCACTCCGTTTCCATTTTCCGAACCAAACACCCCCTTAAATTGTATTGTGTATGTGGTGTAGTGCCGGAAAATTAGCAATCAAGTTGTATAATATTAAAAGCTTTAGAATGTTGTTTAGTAGTGCTATTTGTTGAAATATGGTAATTTAGAAAAATCTAGTATAGAAATTTGTCTGGAATAAAAAAGAATAATCTAGAATTTATGTTGTATAGAAAAATCTTATACAAATTTTAGAGAAGAGAATTCTAGCTGTAAGTAGAAAAATCTACAACTAAATCCAAATACAAGAATAGTGTGGTAAAGAACTAACATTCTCCACTATAAATACATGTTATGTTATGTATGATGTTGAGTGGAAAAACAATAATATTGCACCAAAGTCATGATAAAACTTAGAGTGCAAAAGCATTCACATGGCAGTGAGAGACCTGAACTTAACATTAACTCTCACAAATTAGAAATATGAGTTTTTTAGGGCGAGTCTCCCACTAAAAATGTGCTAATTCGTTGTATTTTTAAACTTTCGCTTGCGTTCCACCAAAAATGTGTAAATTTATTGTATTACATTAGGTTCATTAAACTTGTGCATCTGTTCTATCAAATATATATAAATTTATTGCATTATTAAACTTTCACGTACGTCCGAATTTTATCACTATTAAGGTTACACTTTGACTTATCAAGGTTTTAAATCGATTAAAATTGTTATTAGAACTCTATATCCAATTTAAATTGTGTTTGGCTTATTTCTTAATTTGTATTCGTTCCATTTGATGCTTTCGGAATTTTGGAATTGCTTTTTACTCTCCATATCTCATACTATAAAGTATAAACATTGAAAAGTGAGGAATTCGGATGAAAAATGTGTTATGGATCAGCCCATAACCTGAACGAGGTATATACCCGAAAATCGAGGAAAAGTTAGCAAGGTCTAAGGAAGTCAACAACAACAAAGAACAATATGACAAAGATTATTAAGAATTAATCAGGGGAAGCTAGCAACAAGTAGTTTAATTGTCTAAGTTTGGTTTTGCCATTTTAGTGTTAAGGATCACATGTAGAGTGCATTCCCTTGTATTAGCAGCTTAGAGTTATATGTTAGAAATGATATCTAGAAATTAATGAGAGAAATACTCGAGAGATTAGTAACCTAAAGTTACTGTGAGATTAATAGCTTAAAGCTATTTCTTTTATCTTCCTTAATTAGTATTAATCATCTAAGTTTTCCCCTTAATTAAATTAATAATTAGAGTTAATTACACTGTCCATTATCGGTCCTTGACAACTTGGTATCAGAGCGGTTGATCATGGCGGGACCCTTGCTGACCCAATGGGCGGACGCGGTGGACGAGAACTCGAAGAGGTCGAGTCGCGGCTGAAGTCCATCGAGGAGAGGCTTATTGACCAAGATGCCTCCATTGGGCGTGTGGTGGCAGAGGTAGTGAGCAGGGCCATGGCGGAAACATAGAAGGCCATCACTGACAACTTCACCACGTTGTTTGAGGCGGAGAAAATTGCTAGAAGAAGATAGAATACGGTTGGAGGAACGGATCGACCGTTTCAGGCGGGACCAGGAGGCTCAGGCAGTAAATGAGAAATTCATAGAGGAGTTGAAAGCAACCGTGGCCAAAATGTACTTCGACTTCTATCAACTGAAGACCGCGTGACCGTGGGGGTGGTGGCCATGGATGGCCCGGCTTTGTAGTGGTTCCATTGGGAGAATCGTCGGCGTCCCTTCGCCCATTGGAACGATCTGCGCGGCCGCATCTCGAAGGAGTTCCAACCCACCAATTCGGGCACCTTGCAAGAGCAATGGCTTGTAGTGACACAAACGACGACTGTGGAGGAGTACCAAAGAATTTTTTTTGAATTGGCGTTTCGCTTGGAGGACGTACTAGAGATAATTATGAGTGGCCAATTTATACATGGTCTCAATGAAGAAATCAAAGCCGAACTGAGGTTGTTAGATCCGGGCACGTTGGAACGGGCTATGGATTTAGCTAGGAAAATTGAGGCTAGGAACCGGGTTAGTAGAGGAAAAAGTGAGCTCGGACCGTGGCGAACCGGACTGAGTCAAATCGGTCCGAGTACAAGTGGGGTCAGCAGCAACAAAATAGGAAGAGGGATGACCTCACTTATGGACTACCCCTAGATGCTGGTCCAAGTCGAAGCTGCCTAAGCCCAACGAATCACTAAGGGTCTGTCAATCTAAACAGGCCCAACAATATTCAAGCCTCCTAGTGCACTACTGAAACTAGGAGACTTACATAAGCCGAATTACAAGAACGATGAGCAAAAGGCCTTTGCTTTCGTTGTGATGAAAGGTGAGGCATCGCGCATAGGTGTAAGAGGAAGGAGCTCAGTGTGTGTGTTGATGACTTGATGGTGTCTGACAGTGAGGAAAGGGAAATAGAAGAGGTGGTTGAGGTGTCACTATGTTCGATGGTGGGGCTTACTAATCCAAAAACCATGAAACTTAAGGGATTCGTACAAGGCAAGGAAGTCACCGTGATGACAAATCCGGGGAAACGCATAACTTTCTATCGTTAAGGGTGGTTGAAGACGCGAAGGTGCCGCTAGACAAGGGTGTCGAGTTAGATGTTTCTTTGGGAAACGGTAAGAGGAAGTGGAATTTTAAGGGGCGTGAAGATCAAGTTGAGTAGAGGGGTGACCTTAGTGGAGGATTTTTTGCACTTGGGGCTAGGTAACGCCGATGTAATCTTTAGAGTGCAATGGCTTGAGAAGCTCAGAACGGTGACGACTGATTGGAAAACTCATGTAATGAGTTTTAGTATCGCCGGAGTGTCGGTAACCTTGGTGGGTGATCCAACATTAGAGAAGGTCAACGTTACCTATTCTTCTCTTGTCTTGTCCAATGGATTTTGAAGATAGTTCATCAATTATCCACAAGCTATGATTGGACATCTCAATATCTCATTATCAAGCGTGGGTTGAATTAGAAAGAACAAATAGGAAAAACACAAATTCTCCAAAAAGGTGAGTGTACGTTAATTTATTGTAAAACTGGTTAATATTATCTTAAAAAATTGTTACCCTTTATATTACAAAAGTTTTTATTTTTCTAATAATAAATTTTATCTTACATTGAATAATCAAATTTGGTTCATGTAGCCGACCACACAAATGGGATTAAGGCTTTGATTGATTGAATAAATTTAATTTTACAAAAAACTTATAATGTATTAGATTAATCATATTAACCTTTATAATTTGTAATCATGAATCTATAAAAAAATTGCACATTAAAATAAAATTTAAACCAACGACAAATTAAAAGTTACTAGGGTTAAAGTTACTATAGAAATAGTAGTTACCCTCAAAGTGACCGTCTTACAATAAAATTAACGTACACCCGTCTTATATAAGACTTAGGTGCTTTTTGAAAAACTAGCGGTCAGCGGTCGAGTAACGCGTAGGTTTGGGTAGAGGTTAGCTATCAATGTTGCAGTTAATAGTATTAGTATTTGGTAAAAATAGCGGTTGATATGTTAAAATACAATAAAAATATATCCATAATACTTATAAAGTAAACAAAATTTGTCAAAAGCTACTCGCTATCCTTCAAACGCAATTATTAACGTTTGGCAAAAGCTAACTGAATGCTACCTTTACCGCTAACCGCCATATGAATCGCTACCTTACCAAACGCACATAGTTTTTCCTACTAGTGTTTTGACCTAGTTTAAAGGCTAACCACTACTTAAAACGCTACCGCCAAACAAGGCTTGTAGGAAAAATTTTATGAGAGAATAATTTTACTTATCATAGTTGGAAAGTAAATAGAGTGTAATAATTAGTATAAATCTTGAAAAAATTAAGATAAAAATAAAAAAACAAGAACATGAAAGGCGTAAAGCATGCTATCTATTCTGTTTCAAAAAAAAATAATGCTACCTATTTTTTTTTTTTATTATTATTTTTTATTTTTTTTGATAAACATGCTATCTCAATTCTTAGAAAAGACTTTTTATTTATTATTTATTATTTATTTATTTTTTTCAGAAAAAGATGTGGGGCACCAAAAACAAAAAAAGGCCCTGAGCCATTGCTCATGGAGCTCATGCCATAGAGCGGGCTCTAGTTATGGAAAGGAGTGCATGTTGTACTTAACTGTATTTGATTGTTTTCCATATAGTGAGGCAAATTTGAAATGCCAGAAAATCTGAATTAGGTTCTTTCAATTTCCATGAATTTCTCTGCTGCTACATTGTCCCTCAATGAATAGTGTAATACTTCTGTAGTTGGTTGCACCATTATCCAATATTGACTTTCACAACATCATAGGCAACCTTAAAGGAAGAATTTGATGCCCAAACTGCATCACATGAGTAAAGTAACATGAGGAACCCTCACAATAGCTCTTTTGCTTTACATCTAACTGCAATTGTAGTAGATACAATAGATCAGAAAAAGTTTGTTCAGAAATTTGGATGCTCAACAATGGACGTGGCATTGTTGTGTTGAACTGTTATTGTACATGGTGATAGAGCCAATAGAGGGGTTATAAGTTCTTACACCGTACTCCTTATCCCACCCGATGGTATTCCTTATTAAGTAATCACTGACAAGCAAACACTAGAAAGTCAGACTGAAACAGTAAGATATCTGCGTGCAGCATTGTGTCCCTTGTGTCCTAAACTCTTTCTGATCCTTGTGTACTTTGGAGTTTGTTTAAGGATGATCATATATATAGCTCATGCAGATTGATTATGTATAAAGATTGTTTTATGTACTTATGTTGCATGATAAATTGATAATGCTTTTATCTGTTTTCATGTTTATTTTTTGTACAGTCCATATTACTTGATTGAAGTATGGGTATGCATCTGAGTGTTTTATAGGCTGATTCGTTAAATTTAGGACACTGGTTTTAAATACAGGAAGCCATATCTGAGTCCTGAGATGAAAGATCTGACATATATTTTGTACTCAAATTCTTTTGTTGGGGTGTTTCAAGTTTTCATCATGGCTATGGTTGGAATTAGTTGAGTCACAGGATACTCATAATCTAAGCTTTACTTTCAGGTAGTAGATGCTGCCAAGAAAAGACCAGATATAATGGTGCAAGTGGGTTTAGAGTACAGATACATGCCACCGGTAGCCAAGTTGATAGAAATAGTTAAGGGAGGAGAAGTAGGTCCAATCAGAATGGTGGCAATAAGAGAGCACAGATTTCCTTTCTTGGTTAAGGTTAATAATGCGACAATTTTTTTGAACCAATCAGGCACTCACTGTAAATCTGTAATCCCTGGTTTTCTATCCTGTTTTATTGATCACATATAGGTCAACAACTGGAATCGATTCAATGCAAACAGCGGAGGGACTTTAGTGGAGAAATGTTGTCATTTCTTTGATCTCATGAGATTAATTGTCGGTGCAAATCCTGTTCGTGTGATGGCTTCTGGTGCCATGGATGTTAATCACAAGAATGAAGTTTATGATGGAAAGGTAGTCATTTTTCTCAGTGAAGTTGCTTATACATCTAATTGTTTAATGCAAAGTACAATATTATAATGATATCAGACATTGCAAACATCAGTTTAAATTTAATCTGTTAGAAGACTCATGTTTGCAATGTCTGACTATGAGGAACTACCAGAAGGTGATGCATCAAGTGGACTCATAATTAAGTTAACATCAGTCAGAATGGTCATGAAAATTGGTAAAAAGGTGTGTCATCTGAGTCATTACTGAAACGCCTTTTAAAAAATTAAATTAAATAATTTTCTGCATATTCTAGTATCCAGATCCTAGTTCACTTAAAATGGTTGGCAAAAGTTGCAATATGGATGGAGTCCATAACAATGTTGTTGCTTTTGAGACAGGTTCCTGATATAATTGACAACGCATATGCTATTGTGGAGTTTGACAATGGCTCACGGGGCATGCTTGACCTGTGCATGTTTGCCGAAGGAAGCAAAAATGAGCAAGAAATATCTGTAGTTGGGGATGTAGGAAAGGTGAAACCTAACTGTTAAATCGACTCCATAGCATATCCAATTTGTTGTTTTTTCCACACAATCCTCGGAAAACCAGAAGTGGCATGTTGAGGTTTTCTTCTAATACTCATGAATCCTTGAAAATCTCATTTCAGGGTGAGGCCTTTGTTCCAGAGGGCATTGTGAGGTTTGGCACTCGAGAAGCAGGCAGGAATGGTGTGCAAACTATACAAACAGTAGATGAACGAATAAAGTAAACCAATCTTATCTTAATCCTATTGCTTTAAGATACAATGACCAATGTTAGTAAAATAGTGCTTCTCTAATTACATTATGTTGCATTACATTGCAGATATGATGGATTACATCATGGTTCAAGTTTCTTAGAGCACCTAAACTTTTTGCATGCCATTAGGAACAAAGGCACCCAGGCGCCTGAGGTGGATTTAATAGACGGGTTGATTTCGGTTACTATTGGAGTTGCTGCACAGGTTTCAATTGAGCAGGGTAGGTTTGTAACAATGGAAGAGGTCTTAAAAGGTTAAGTTGCTAAATAATCATCATCTCATCTGTCTGTATAGTCCGGGAGAGTGTTTTAATATGCTCATATTGGCCTCTCTTTTCTTTATCACCAGGGAGGAGTGTCTTTGTAAATCTCAGAAATGTTAAGAAGTTACGGAGAATTATTCAAACTGTATAGTATATTATTTTAAGCAATTACGACTTTTGAAAGTTGTCTACGAAGTGTATAAGTATTGTAATACTATCAATTATCAAGTAACTCAATCTCTATTTAACAAATCATCTCGTGAGGAGTTTGTTGTCACAACTAGAAGGGACTTAATTTGTCCATGTGTATGATGATTTTGATCATGGGGTTAATGGACTCATAACCTGATAGTGCAAGTGTGCAACTATTTAGTCATAGAGAAATTATTGGCTAATACTTCGTATTATTCGAGAAATTATTGGCTAATACTTCGTATTATTCAGAATAAGTTTTTAATGTTTAAAATGGAAAATAAAGAAAATTTTAAGATGTATGTACACTCCTGAGTTACAAGTAATAACCCCTTTATTCCATTTAGCATAATGATATTCATAGTGTTAAGGAGTTAAAATGGAAAAAACAAATTAAAATATCATAGTACTTATGAATTAATACCATAATTTTTATTTGTAATTCTAAGAGCTACATACTTCGTATATCATTACTCTTAAATTTATACAAAATTGTGAAAATGTACACACCGTCTAGGTACACATTTTTGAATTTATCCTACAACCTTGACACAATCTTATCCTTTTACCACACAATAATTACCTACAGTAATTTTAGTTTGTCTATTTTCGATCCTTTTTTTCTATTTTTGAAAGAATTTTCAATCCATTTCTCGTGAGAGTGGCCCACCTTTTTTGCTACAAGTCGCAACGCCTCGCGCGCATTTAAAAGCCGCAGTCGAGAAAAAAATTTGAAACAAAGGAGCTCAAACTTGTGACAATGGAGGACGATGGAGAGAAATCGAGCTTCGTAATCGGCATCATTGAAAACAGAGCCAAAGAGGTATCACTCATTCACTCCTTGCTCTACTTTTCCAGATTTTTCAGCAACTTTCATCTTCAATCATCAGCAATTTTTGGCTGCTGTAATTTTTGACGAATTAGGTTTTTATAAGCGTCGAATTTGAAGTTTTTGAAGATTACATTCGTTCGATTGTCGTTTTAGGAATAATTTTGACCGAAATTTTTGAGAATTTTTGTTGCAACATTGTTAGAAATTACTTTGATTAGTTTCTCAATTTCTGCGATAGCTGAATTGTGACATTTTTTACGATGAAATAGACCTTCATTGTTGTGTACTATACTTAAAATTCAATTGTTGAAGAATTTTTTTCAACTTTATAAAAATGTGATTTGCATGCGATTTCAAGTGTTAAAAATTGTTCCTAAAGTAGGCGCATTCACTTTAGAGTTGAATTATGAAAGTTTCGATGATGAATGTGGACTTCAACGCAGACTATAATTCTCATTTGTATATTCACTTGGAGAGTTGGAGTAATATCAAATTGTTTGTATAGTTTGTTTTCTTGTATGAGTAGTTTGTTATATGATATAGTAATTTCAAATCAATTTGTATAATTCGTAGTTTCACTCATCAGATGCATATGAATGATATGATGATGTGGATATAGATACCGTTATAAGACTTAATTTGCTTAATTTTTGTGAAAGGACTATGTTAATTGCATTTTACTTGATTGTTAAATCACTTAAATAGAATAGTTACTCTCAGGGAAAATATTAAATAAATGTTGGAGATGAAAGTAAATTTACCTATTATGCAGCTGTCCGTTTGGCTCATGCCACTCATCTAGGGCGTTTTAGTGAAGACCTTACTCTTCAGGTTTTCAATGTTGTTGTATTGGTTTTTGTAATAAGTTTTTTGGTTGTCTCACTCGTGTGTAATGAAGCTTTTGTTGGACTGTTGTTTGAGGATCTTCTAGGCTAATTTACCTAGTCTCCTCGAATGGGAAGAGAAGGAGAGGGGGGGGGGGAGGGGGTATTGGGGGACTTTGTTTTAACAAAATATAATTGTTGCTTTCAGACTGAAAACTAGGGTAATTATTAATTTGTCATTTTTAAGGATTTAGGGGGTTGGTTAAGGTATATAGTTTGAAAATTTATTAGACTGCTTTGATAGGTAATATAAGAGTGCTACTATTTGCTATTATTTGTGTGAAGAGAGTGCTACCATTTGTTTGGACAGGTTGGCGTTGCAGCTTTGGACTTAAGATCTGCTTCACTTCACCTTTCTCAGTACATTGAAACTAGTAGTTCTTACCAGAATACCAAGACCTTGTTGCAATTTTACGACCCAATGTCAATTATTGTTCCTCCTAGCAAGTTGGCTCCTGATAACATGGTTGGAGTGTCAGTAATAGTAGACAGATATTACTCTGCAAGCAAGAAGGTGATAGTCCTTTTCATATCTTCTGCAATCTGTTTTTTTTGGTGTGGCATCTCAACAAACAAATATGTGCTTCTTTGCAGGTAATAATGGCTCGTGGCTGCTTTGATGATACCAAGGTTGAACGATCTTACTCCAAAACCAAAAATTCAACTGAGATAAGTAGCTAATTGATGTCGATGTTCTATCTTAAATATCTTTTTCTGATGAATCCTTTATGGTACAGGGAGCTGTCTTGGTCAAGAACTTGGCTGCAAAGGAACCCTCGGCCCTTGGTCTTGATAGTTACTACAAGCAATATTATCTTTGCTTGGCTGCTGCAGCTGCTACTATTAGATGGTAATTTCAAATGCTCCTCCTATTGTTTATGAAAGATTTTATAGTTTCTTCAATAATCAAATCAAAATATCAAAGTATCTAATCATCCAATTTTCTTATATTAATAACAATCATTATCCTGGAGACTTGTAATGTGTTTTTGAAGGAACCTAAGATTGCTGTGAATAAGCTGTTGATATGGAACATTTACAACTGTTTGTTCACGCATTTATACGAATTGATGTTCTTTCGAAAGGGTTAAGTCATGCATTATTAATTATATATTGATGATATGCAGGACTGAGGCAGAAAAAGGGGTTGTTATAACTAATCATTCATTACTGGTATGCCTCGCTTTCTTTATGCTATGTTCTACTTCCCTTTTTTTTTTCTTGTTTTTTTTTTTTTTTTTTTTACTTCGTCATAATTATAGCACAAATCAATTTCATATCTCTGTTCAAGAGAATCCAACCTTTTGCTTTTTTCCATATAATTCTCTTCGACCTTTGGACATATCAAACAGTCAAAAGTTAAGAAAGGATCAACACTTAATACTCCTAGAGTCTGTTTCGATTCATCGGTGATGGGCAAAATTTTCTTTCTTTTTCAATGCTTCACAATATTGCATTCCACTCACAGTTCAGCTTCCTCATTAGTTGTGGATAATCTCAACTTTCACATCCTTCTAACTTTTCAGGTCACTTTTAATGGGTCCTTTGATCATATGAATATTGATGCTACTAGGTACCTTCTTGAATCTCTAGAACTTCATTCCTTGTTATGATAGGCAGTGCACATAGCCACATACATCATTAATAGCTACATTGACTATACATGAACATCTAACTAATTGGGATGGCCGTCGCTGATCTCTGCAATTTTAATGAAGCTATATAAATTACCGACATTGACTGATTCCTCAAAGGCTTCCTGAGTGTCTCAGTACTCTATGTCTGGGAGCTAACTGCAAAAGGCAAGGCTGTAGGGGATGAACATTTGTTTTTTAGACTCTGATCAAGAGCATTCTATCTATCAATCATGGTTTCAAAGATTAATTTCATCTAATGAATGTCTGTTGGCACTGCCCTTTTATGCTGAAATTAATGTCATTAGAAACATTAATTTCTTGCTTCTTTTTACAGTGTGCAAAACTTGGAACTCATCGAGCCATTGCATTCCAATCTTTGGGGCACAAATAACAAGAAGAAAAGTATCTTCCATATGCTTAAAACAACAAGAACCACAGGGGGGTATGCTTTCAATAATTTTGCTGGTCCATTCAGTGTCTGATAATCTATCAACTTTTTTTCCCCAATTTCCCCTTTTTATATTAATTGTAAAAATTCTAGGACTTTCTACTTTTAACTGCAAGTTGATGTTTTGTAGATGATCAGAAAATAGATTTAATAAACTGCAGAACTGCTACTATTGACTGACTTACAATCTCTTATCATGTTACTTGCACTGATTTCTTATCTATAGATCAGAAAATGATAGATTTAATAGACTGTAGAACTGCTACTATTGCTTTACTTCCAGTCTATCATGTTTAATATATGTTCAAGGCAGCGACCTATGTCTTCCGTGAAGCATGGATCTGAAAAGGATTATGAATCTGTAGCTCAAAAGTCTAGCATGGTTAGCTAATTAGAGAGCTCTTTTCCTGTAGGAATTATTTATGCGTTGATTACTTATTTGAATCTTGATTATTAATCAATTATGATATAGTTTTCTGCTAAAAGAATTTTATTACTGTGCAAGTGAAAGAGAGAGGTATGAATTCAATATTGGGTAAAAAGACAATATTGGCTGTTCCTTCATCTCCGAAGTTCAAAAGATCTCATGCATTTTCATTATATACATACAATTTAATCATGAACTTCTATTATTTTCCTGTTATCTGCTCTTACGTTGTGTATTCTTTTCAGCACTAGATTACTTCGTGCTAATCTTCTGCAGCCTCTGAAAGATATTGAAACTATAAATGCTCGCCTAGATTGCCTGGTTAGTGTTAGATGCTTGTCTTTGGAAATCGGCTTGTAAAATTTTCTAAATTCTTGTACAAAACATATTGAAGTGTTAGACACGAGGGTACATACCATTCTAATGTTGGACTCAAGAGTGGGGTGATACAACATTCATGAAATACAGTTTCTGATTCTAGGACTTTTTGCATGAAGAATTGAAGATTTCTCGTGCAAAACTTTAAATTTATGCATACTTATCTTGGGCTAACTTGTTTGCCTTGTAAGTCCGTTTGTTAGCACAAATCACAAATTTTTCAGTTTTTGATGTCGTTTAATAGTGTCTTCTTTTCTCTATTGATTGGTGGTCTGGTTGATGATTTACTCCCACCGTCCCACCTTAATTTGAGCACTTATCAATACATAGGAAAGGAGTTGTGGCTATGCTATTTTATAAGAAAAGTAGATGTGCTGAGATTTAGTGAGAGTGTTGTATCATTTTTAAATAGTAACAGGCATGAAAGGAATTAATGGGTCCAAAAGGAAAGATGACATGATAAAAGTCATAAAACAGTTGGCTGGACCTTTCCAAAAATGATGAAGTGTTCTAACTAATTTGGTGCAAATAAAAAGGAAAGTGTTCAAATTAAGATTTTAGGAGAAATGTGGTGTGTGGTTTAGATTCTATACCTTTTTTTGGAACCTTAATGATGGGTTACACTGGCATTTATGGACATTTATGATTATATATAGTGAACTATGCTTATGACTTTGTTGTTTGAGTTACAATTATTTTGCTAATTAATTTATAATTGTATTTTAGTTGATTGAAATAGCACGTTTGACAAATGTTTAACCAATTTTATATATCTATGTATCCACCAATTTTGCCAATTTTTTTTTTTTTTTTTTTTAAATATAGTTTTTGTTGCATGCTTAATTAGAATGTAATTAGAGGCCATTTTATACATGTGAACCACCCTTGTCTCAAACCCTAGATCTCATATTATTTAATTAATAAGGTCATTTAAAATTAATTTTTATGGAGGTTTTTCAAAGATTTACAAATGCTCCTTAAATTTTGGGAGTGACTGGTACTTAAGTTTCGAAACTACATGCACCATTGCATGATTTGCGCCAAAAAGTTTCTAAAATTGTCTCTGACTGTTCTAGTATCTTCTACTGTTCTATGGCTGTATTGACTAGGTTGAGCCGACTTGTCATCCTATTTCCTACCTGATTGTGCATATGAGTTTGGTCGTTCTTTTTCAAAAAAGTTCATTTGTCTTATGACAGTTTCATCATTACTCTTTTCTTGTGGAATGAGTCCCCTGAAGCTTGTAGTTTACAAAAAGATCTTTTTCCATGATTTTCATATAGGATGAATTAATGAGCAATGAACAGATTTTCTTTGGACTATCTCAGGTTCTCCGCAAGTTTCCAAAAGAAACTGGTAAGGAAAAGGAGAGTAAGAAAACCAAGGGTTTTGCATATATATTATTTGCTCATATGTTAGTTAACAGTGGCAAATGCCTTTTGATTTCTATATTCAGATAGAGTATTATGTCACTTTTGCTTCAAGCCAAAGGTCTCAAACAAAGTTTTGGCTGGTGACGGTGCTAGAAAGAGCCAAATAATAATTTCAAGCATTATACTTCTCAAAACTGCTTTAGATGCCTTGCCTCTGCTCTCCAAGGTATATTTCCATGCTTTGATAATTAACAAAACAACTGCACTTCTAGACCATTTATCACAGCCAACTAATGATAATCATTCATTGCTTCAGGTGCTAAAAGATGCAAAAAGCTTTCTTCTTGGAAACATCTACAAATCTATTTGTGAAAATGAAAAATATGCACTCATCAAACAAAGGTATTGCGAATTCTCTATTGCTAAATGGAATTTATGTGAATATCTTCTTGTATCATGAAAATTTCTGTGTCAAATGCTGTGAGATTACACTGAATAATGTGCATTTCCATTACAAATCAGACTAAAACTCATGCCTATGTAGGTTGTTATTCACTCATATAAACATGCATTCTGATTAGCCACTTTTTTAGCTCTATTAGATTTTTTGTTCTGGCATTGCAAGATCATAAACCTTTTGCAACTTACTTGTAGACAGAAACCTTGAAGAAACTAATCTTTGTGTTTCTAGCTTTGTATCAGTCTGTATGCCCTAAAACCAACCCTTTGATTAAAAATTCACGGACACAAATTTTTCCACAAGCTACTTGTGCATTTTCTGCAATAAAATACATTTTCCCAAAAATAAGAGAAAGCACTTGATTTTATTTGGCTTAATCTATTTCGTTAAACTAAACTGTCTTGCAGAATTGGAGAAGTGATAGATGAAGATGTAGTCCATGCAAGGGTTCCTTTTATTGCTCGAACACAGCAATGTTTTGCTGTCAAGGCTGGTATTGATGGGCTGCTTGATGTCGCTAGAAGGACATTTTGTGATACTAGTGAAGGTATTATCTGCTTTATTTGTCTAGAAATACCTTTTTATGACTTATAGGTTTTATCCACTTTTTCACCAAATAAATTTTCTCGTGCCTTACAGCAATACATAAGCTAACAAGCAAATATCGTGAAGATTTTAAACTGCCAAACCTAAAACTTCCTTTCAACAACAGACAAGGGTTTTACTTCAGCATACCTCAAAAAGATGTTCAAGGAAAGCTTCCCAGCAAGTTCATTCAGGTTCTGAATTTGAACATTAAGACTTCATATTGTGTCTGTATACACCTACAGTTTCTGACTCTTAGAAGCAGGTTGTCAAACATGGAAACAATATACACTGTTCTACGTTGGAACTTGCATCTGTAAGTATCATATTGATGCGAATTTCTCTTTAAGGTCCATTTTTTTAGCTTTGAGAATCATATTTGTGTTGTGAATTGCTTCTTACTCTGGGACCAGTTTTAGAAACACATGAAGAGTATACTGGTCTAAACTTTACTTGTGTACTAGGTTAGATCCCGTGCCATGCACGGTGATCTATAGTTATAAAACTAAATTAGCCCCGCGCGATGCACGATATAATAAATTTCTTTGAAATAATTATATTTTATATATGTATCTCATATGAGAAAAAAAATATAGAAACATAACCATTAATTGCAATGGTATTTAGATCTAAATAATTTTAAAGATAGTAAAAATTTAACCAAATTATACAATACGGAGTACTCTTAAACCGAGAGTAATTATATTTGGAATCCAGATAGTTTTTTATAAATCCATAATAATGTAAAAAAAAATAAATAGAAATAACATATTATGATAATTGTCTTCAAAAAACAATATACTCCGTATATATAATTTAATAATTTAAGGTAAAAAAAAAAAGAAGATTTCAAAAAATAAGTAAAAATAAAAATAAGAATATGATGTCAGCAATTGATTTAGGCGGGAATTTTTTTTACCGCAACTTGACATCTGTACAATTAAAACAGGGGATGATGTCAGTGGTTGTTACTTTAGTTATATTTATAGATAAGTTGTTTTACCTGTTCTGTTTGAAGAAAAACTCTTAAACTTTATTTTTTGGGTTCAACTTTTGTTCAGCTGTAGGGTTCCAAGTTGAAACAGCTGAGTAATTGAGTGGCTTCTATTATTTGAATCCCCTTGCTAGAGTCCTCAGGCTCCTCACTTCATAGTATAACTAAATGGTTTATGTAGATAACATCCTCGTAGATGTTAAGACTAAGATATAATTAGGTAGTCTAGTGATAATTCATGAATTTTAGATGATTGCTTATATAGTGACGTGACCATAAATCAAAGCTTGCTCTGGATTATTGTATTATGAATCCATATAAATAACTTTGGATGGGTCTGCTAATGTAAGCCTCCCTGAACTTGGCCGTGCGTAATGGAGCAATCTGAGTATCTGACAGTTCTTGGTCTGCTTTCTGGTAACTTATATGTTGGAAAACTGAAAGCACAGATTGCTTAAAATATCTCATGGTTGTATGGGCCACTGATGAGGTTCCTACCTAAGGTAGGATGCAGATATCAGATCCATGTGGTTTCTCTTTAATAGCAGAGAGGCTGCTTCAACTGGATCCTAGATTAATAAGCAAGTCACTTGTACTGCTGTGACTTTTAGCAGTTCCTTCAATATCCTTATAAATTTATGCTATCGTGTTACTCTGTTAGCTTTTGATATGGTTAGAATGGCATAGGTCTCTCAACAAGCTTTAATCCATAATTTTCCGAATTCAACAAATTCTCCCAAACCTATATTTTCATCGCATCTGTATAGTTCACCATCTACCTGTAAATAGGGCTGTGCACCGGTCCAAAACCGGACCGGAACCCGGAATCGAGTTTTTTTGGGGACCGGGACCGGGACCGGACCGTAATCAACCGGTCTGGGTTCCGGTCCAGACCTGTTTAGAATGGACTGGTTACATTATTTTTTTATTTTTCTTTTTCATTTTAGTATCTTAATATATACATATATTTTTAACGTCTTGTTTTTGTTTGCGTGTTTTCCTATTTTACACCTAGAATTTATAAATTACAAGTTTTGTACCTATATTTTTTAGAAATTTAAACATAAAATTTAAAATTTTCACCCAAAAAATTACAAAAATACACATTCCGGTCCATTCCGGACCGGAAACCCGGAATCCCTAATTTGTGAGGACCGAAGACCGGACCGGAATCAACCGGTCAGGGCCAGTCCGGTCCAATTCCGGTCCGGTCCCGGTCGGTTTTCCGGTCCAGGTCCATTTCTGCACACCCCTACCTGTAAATATCAACTCTTCTTGTCACTCACCTTGAAGTAGATAAACCTTAGGTAGTGGACTAGTGACCAACTAGCATTTCTTCATACTTGAATGATAGCTACCTTGTTGGCTTGTTGTGTGATATCAGAGTGGGGAATTGAAAGTCCCGAAGCATATTTCATGTCAAGTAGTGTCAAAATGAACACTTCTTATTTCGTAGCTGTTTCCATGTAGTTTTACAGCGTCATAATTTATTTGCACCCTCACATTCTGTTTCCACCTGTATCTGTAAATTAATTTGAAAAAGTTTTTCATTAATTTATACCTATATGGCTTTGTTTACGTATTGCTTGTAACTTCTGCAGCTGAATGTCAGAAACAAGTCTGCAGCTGCAGAGTGTTGTATGAGAACAGAACTATGCTTGGAAGGTTGTATCTAACTTAATGATAATTGAACTCAGTGAAGGCATTAATTTTTAGTAATTTTGTAATCAGTGAAGGGTAATAATATATGCTCCTCTTTAAAAATAATTTCGTAATCAGTTATTGTCTAACTAGTTGACGACTTTGTCATTGTAAAGTTTATCTTATGCTACCCTTCAAGGCTTTTTGCTTGAAAGTTGTAACATGTAAGCATGGAATTTGGAAATACAACTATAGGATAATGTGAAAAGTGAAAGCTTCTCTTTCCGCCTCTAGCGACCAATGTTGCATAACTTTAACTTGAACTCAACTCCTAATCAAGTAATCAAGCTATAAATATGTAAAGTACTAGATTTCCTAATTGGACAGAGCTTTTTAAATTTTCTCTCCTTTTTAATTGAAATTTAATAATTGATATTGCATAGCTTAAACTTGTGCTTCAGTCATTACAAAACTAATATTTAATAGTTTAAAATTGAGCATGGCCTTTAGGATAGTTATCCCTTCTTTCTTCTTTCTGAATTTAAATTTTTGGTTTGCCCATTGATTGTTACAGTTACTGTTTCACACTTAGCTAGTGTGTCGATGACATGGAAATGAAAGGTTCTTAAATACCAATGCAATAGATACACTACGGGTGATTAATTATGTTCCATGTGAACCGCAGCTCTCAATGATGCCATCAGGGAAGATGTATCTGCACTCACTTTGCTTGCAGAGGTCTTGTGCCTTTTGGATATGATTGTCAATTCATTTGCTCACATGATATCAACCAAGCCAGTTGATCGGTATATTAGACCAGGATTTACAGGTAATTTCATATGGTTGTCTTAGCTTTAGGTTGTTAAATAAGCATTTAAGTGCCTGCAGCAATGATTACATCATCTGATCTTGCAGAAAGTGGCCCGTTGGCAATTGATGCTGGAAGACATCCTATCCTTGAGAGTATACACAGTGACTTTATTGTATGAGATAGTGTTTTTCTTGTGAAATTCTTTTTATTTACCTTCTTGCATAAGAGGTATATCTAAATAAGTTTTCTTTCTCTAATTCTTCTTTTGGCAGCCCAACAATGTCTTTCTTTCTGAAGCATCAAACATGGTGATTGTTATGGGTCCAAACATGTAAGAAACACTTCAATTTCCATTAATGTTTTCTAGAAACACTTCAATTTTCCGTTAATGTCTTCTCAACATAGTGCTTAAAATGTACAAAGTATGTATTTGACTATTTGTACAGCACAATTGTATAATTACTATATTTGTGAATCTGGAAAATTCTCAGTATCTATGTGTTTCATCTTGCCAGTCATTGGGACATCAATAGAAGCTCAAGACAACTGTACGATTACTGTGTACAGAGTACATGATCCACATAGATATTGTAGTTGCTTTTGTCGAATATTGACCTATCCTAACATAAAAAAGAGACCTTGGTATGTAGGATATATTTGGAAGTGATATGGTGGCTGATGAATCAAATCACCATTCAACATAATGGTTGATCCCCCCCCCCTCCCCCTCTCTTTCTTGGAGTTGAAATTCTTCCACTCAACATATCATCAAAAACATACTCCCTTAAGTTTACCCTTGCAATAATGGAATTTTCTTTTCAGGAGTGGCAAAAGCACTTACCTCCAACAAGTGTGTCTTATTGTCATCCTTGCTCAAATAGGCTGCTACATACCAGCTCGATTTGCCACTATAAGAGTTGTTGATCGTATATTTACTCGAATCGGGGCGGTAGACAATCTTGAATCCAATTCTAGTACGGTATGTTCTCTTTACATAGTGATTACTTTATGCTATGCTATCCAATATTCTGAAAAATGAAGCTATGATCTGCTATTCTGCCCTAAACTGCCTATTTTACTGGCAACGGAGTATAGACTTAGTAAAAAAAAGATGCCAAGTATAGAATGACTTTGTGCCTGAATTCCCAGAGTATGTATTATGTGTGACTGACAATAAACCTGGCCTTCTTCACCATAGCCTACAGGATATATGAAAAATGGGCTATAGTCCATAAGGATCTTTAATATACTTATTAAGCATGCAAGTGAAGTCTACAGTGTTTAGCGAAGAATTATGAATTATCACACATGTGCACCCTAGAGTCTAGACAAGTTCCATATTTTTCTAATGGTTGCCTACTTGGGATAAATCTCATCTGGATACTCTGTCCACCGTAGTGCCTATGCTAATTTTTTAGTGGAACTGCTGGTGTGGTTTCTTTAATCATTTAGGCAGGGAATGGTGAAACCCTGGCTCCCTGTACCCTCTGAACAAAGACCTATCAAAAGTCCTGTTAAGTTTTCAGATGTAAAAGGCAATGGACTTCTTCAGTAAATTTTATTTAAGCAGAATATATGTTAGTGCAAGGAAACTTTTAGTTTACTCATTTTTACAGAGAAACACAATCATTACATAAATCTTTTTTGGTTTTACAGTTCATGACAGAGATGAGAGAGACAGCATTTATATTGCAGAATGTTTCTCAGAGGTACATGTGAGGTTTAATGGTGTAAGATGTTTATAGTTGTCATATTGACAGTTCTTTGTTGTTTACATGCAGAAGTTTAGTTGTCATGGATGAACTTGGGAGGGCCACTTCTTCATCAGATGGATTTGCAGTTGCATGGAGCTGCTGTGAGCATCTGCTATCTCTGAAAGCGTAAGAAGCTGAACTGTTATCTTGGAATCTACTTATTCTGCTAGCTTCCATATTCCCTTTATTACACTTTTTCTGTGTCTGCATAGGTTTTGTTTTAGAAAGTTTTTGGCATTGCTCTATCCAGGAAGGTTGACATATGCTTCTTTTGCTGATCTTTAGGTACACGATTTTTGCCACTCATATGGAAAATCTGTCAGACTTAGCAACCCTCTACCCCAATGTGAAAATTCTACATTTTCATGTCGACATAAGAAACAACCGATTGGATTTCAAGGTAGCAATCTAATCTACAAGGCCAGAAAGGCATGTTTCTTTATTTTTCTGTGTCTAAACACTTGATTCATTCATCTTGCCAGTTTCAACTGAAGGATGGGCCTCGACATATTCCCCACTATGGCCTTCTACTTGCAGGTGTAGCAGGACTTCCTAAATCCGTGATCGAGACAGCCTCAGTCATCACATCTAGAATCTTAGAACAGGTGATATGTATTGAGAACTCTCTCAAGTCTCCCTCAGTTGTCCTCTTTGGCTCAAATGCTTTTTTTTAGCCTCCGTTACTTGATTTTCCTCTTTGGCTTAAATACAATTATAACCAAATCACCTTTCTCTATTTCCAATAATTTAACATCGTAAGGCTTAATCCTCATATATTTTAAAACTATTTATGGAAAGTATATAGGCTGGAGAGTGACTAATTGCTTGGTTATGAAGTCTTCATAATTCTGTATCAAACTATTTGTATGCTTTTTTTTCTTTTGGTGAAAAAATCGACTTATTAGATTAGATAACTGCAGTCCCAAACACTGGATCATATGACCCCTTCGACATTTAGTAAAATGAAACAATGGGAGACTATAAGGTTCCTCTAGGTTAGCAAATGTTCGAAGATTTTTTTTTTAACAAACCTTGAAGTGCTAGAGAGGGTCAATCTTTCAAATCCTCATGATCTCCATACTTCCTAGTTTATTTCTCTCTTTTTCTGCAACTGAATTAGAACCTAACAATAGTAGACCATTATAAAGCCTTTTTTCGCTCTTAAAATCAACATGTACTAAACCTCTAGCCTCTCAAGAGTCAAGATGGTTTGACTCTTTCAATATGTGAGAAAGATTTATGTGGTCTAGTAGTCACATTTGAACATTATTTTGTACAGCAAGCTAAGAAGATGGAGGTGAATGAACTGCAATACTATCCCATTCAGATGCTTTACCGCGTGGCACAGAGGCTAATATGCTTGAAGCACTCTAATCATGATGAAGATTCGATAAGAGAAGCGCTTCAAACTCTCAAAGAGAATTACCTTAGTGGCAGGTTGTAGAGTGCTTAAGAATTGACGCACTTGAACTCTCTCTTCATAGGATATTTTTTGGGAAGGTTATCATTGAGATGTAATACGAAGACATTGTTGTTGAGCTTCTACGTGATAAAATTTTTAGACGAACAACTTCTCTTCTATCTACAACTTTACATGCTAGGAACTTCAACTAAATCACTATTCTTCCTCAAGGGAAGTAGTTTAAAGAAGTTAAGTTCAAGATTGTTGAACATATTACCCAGCAATGATGTGCCTTTTAAATTGTTCAATTTAATAGTTGTCAAAAAAAAAAAAAATCATAGTTGAATGTCATAAACCAGATTCGTTCCAGAAGGCAAAAGAACTGAAAAGGGACTAGAAGAAAGTTTCCAATATTTTTATTTCAACCAGCATTAGATTACCACTATCTACCTTAGACAAGTTAGACTGCTGTATTTTGTATGTTTAAGAAAGATAGTCTTGAACAATTCAGTACTTAAATTTCAGACTAAGCAGCAATACAGACTAGAAAAGAACTAATGTGTGATGCCAAAAAAAGGCCAAATAACCGAAATTAATTGTATCAACACAAGGATTTGGTCCAGTTTCTGTTCCGTGTTGCCCTGCAAGATGGCCTGTTCTTGAGGTTGACCGCTGCCATGAAGACTGCTGTATTTTTGCCTGCCAATGTATGTCACAGTGCTCTCTCTATGCACGCGGACAGAATTGTAATTCCTGTTTGATTCCCGAATTGTTTCTGATGGCGTTGTAAACAGTGTCAATAAGGATTACTCCGTACTTTATAGTGCTTGAAAGTTTAATTCTGCAGGACAATGACAGACGTAAGAGTCTAGCTTTTTAGCAGTTGGTTTCCTCAGGTTCATTAAAAAAAATAGTAAAGGAAATGATCCAATGGGCATCAGATCTTGAGACATTTTAGAACTCTTTTACCCCCCAAATAATTGTCCAGATGCCACATAAGACATCCCAACAATTGATTCAGGAAAAGAGCATTAATAAAGAGAAGTGAATGAATAGGAAGAAGAGGCATAATGAACAGCAGTAGCAGCAGAATAGCAGCAACATCAACAACAACAACAACAACATCAAAGAGAAAGACAACAGTAGTAGCAATTTAACAACAGTAGCAAAGTCTATAGCAAAGCCTCAAATACCGCAAAGCGGGGTGGCTATAGCTATTAAACTAGAGACTGCATTAGCAAAGCCACAACAACCGCAAAGTGGGGTGGCTATTGCCTTGAAACACGTTAGCAAAGCCTCAAAAACCGCCGAGTGGGGAGGCTATAGCTACAAAATAAAAGACTGCATTCATCATTTGCTCAAAGCAAACTCATCTATAGTGAGCCTCCTACCACAAATTGGTGTTGGCTACAACTATAGGAACTCAAGATTAGTCATCATTTGCCCAATTTCTAAGTAAAAAAACATAATTAAAAATCAACCATATTTAGCATATGAAGCTACCAAAGATAATCAGGCCACCCAATTTGTGACCAACAGTCCAGCACGCTCGTCCGCAACTGACCTCTTGCTGTGCTGCAATTTTAACTGAGTTAAACCGTTGCATGTTGGCTAACAATTCACAACACCTTTGGCGCCGGCCTCTTATGACCGCCTCTTCTCACATGAATGGGATAGACCACAAATCCCTGACAATTATAAGAATAAAATCAGTTACTTTTACTCCAATATCTCAATCCATATAAAACACACTAATTGAACTTCATCATATAATAAGTGATTGAATTCTCACCATTCTTCAATCATTCCCTCAGCATTTAGAGTTGAATTCACCAAATTACTCATAAATGAAGGGCATTTAGAGCAAAGGACTCAAGAACATTTCAGAGTTTGAACAATGAAGCTTGATCCAGCTAGAAAAAAAATCCAAAATTTCAATCAATTATCTGAATAATAATCATCGAGTATATATTGTGTAAAATTACAATGACAAATCACATATATTTCGAAATACCCTTCATTTAACAAAGTCACACAAATCTTAGCAAACATGATTAGGGTAATGCATCAAAAAATGCATTAATCAAGAACAGAAAATGCTTCAATAATCATAAAGCAATTTCAAAATGTAAATTGTAGTTTAGAAGAAAGACACGGAATTACGAAAATGGAAGAGAGAGAAAGATACTCACCCCAAAGTCTGCTCAGCTCAGCTCAGCTTCAATAATCCATGATTGTCTGCTCAGCTCCCGAATGAGTAGGGTTTTCGCAAAATGGGTTGGGTGTCGTGGGGGGTTTTTGTAATATGGACTTGAACTTGCCCCAAAGTCTAACAATGTTTTTTTTTTTGGTGTTTAGAAAGCCAAAGACGGGGTGAGAATCGATCCCAGGATCTCCTGAGATTGCGAGGGAAGCTCTAACCACTTGAGCTATTCCTCACTCTCAACAATGTGACTTGGTAGCTCATTTGGTAAGGATGACATTGGGTTAGCATGTTAGATTCAGTAAGTGTTGGAATCGAGATTAATCTGACAAGACTTTACATGAATATATGAGTACGTTTGAAATACATATATGTCTATAAAGTATTAGATTCAATAAGCATTGGAATTTCTCAAACAAGACAATCAATTTGAAATGAATGGTTTAGTTTAAAATCTTAAACTTCAATTGTGTTCTATAATTTATACCTAGTATGATTTATTTTCCTTGATTTTCTATTTTATCTTGTTTTATCATACGTAGTATTTGTAAGTTATTGTAAATCTTTGTCTTGGTTTTTTTTACTGGTTTTTGTCACAATATTCTCCATCTTCTTTAACATAACCGGTTTTATAGAGTATATTCAATTCATTAATCGCCATACACATCTCTTCTACAAGATTGGATATTTTACATTAGTATGTACAATCTTCTATACCTTTGGATGAACCAAAATAATAATAAAGTACAGAATCTTGAATCATATACATCATACTTAGTAATATACATCATACTTAGTATATTCTTTGTGCATCCCAAATAAACAATTTAATAATTTATATAAATGGCGTGTTATTTTCTCTTTATTCTCTTTATTTATTTAGATCTTAAATCATATACATGTATATTCTCTTTATTTTCTTACTTTTTTAGATAATTTAATACTAGTATTAAGGGAATGAGTTATTATGCCTAAATCATACTCCGTAATATTGATGAGTGACTCCGGAAAAATTTACAACCGAATATATTGACCACTTCCTTATATAAAAAGAGAATTGTTCCTATATCAAACTACTCCAAATTATTACCAATAAATCAGCAATAACAATATACCATAATGATATCTACACCAAATAATTATAAATAATCCATTATATTCTTTTGTCAACTAGCTTAATTAGACATTCTATTGACATCACATATGCCCGTGTCAACTGAAAATAGGGTTAATCACATATATTATATATATATATATTGATATTTTACATGCATAATGCATTATAAAAGACAAACATCACATCAACTCTAAATTTCACGCGTCTAACACGTGCTTCAATTCTTGAAGATATGAACCATAAATTCCACGTCTAAACTCCAAATATTGCAATACTCATTCAATTCTTAGACTCAAAAAAAAAAAAAAAAAAAAAAACAATGGCTAATACATCCCACATTATCTCCTCTTCCACCCTCACCTTCCTTTCACCCCTTAAACCCTCTATCCCTCCACACACCCCTTCATTTCTCAAGCTTCCCGCCACCGCTTTCGCCGCCTCTCGAATAAAACTACCACCACTCACCGCAATTTCCTTATCTGCTTCCTTTCCCACCACCTCAAATAATTCATCCTCCACATATTTTTACGGTCTTTGCTATGTAGTTCGGGATGATGTTGATACTAATCAAATCATTCCTACACAATATTATTCCACCTTGAATCATTACCCTCTTCGATTTGTTGAGGATGATGGGATTAAATCAAAATACTCGATTATTATTGCAGGGAATAATTTTGGGTGTGGAAGAGAACATGCTGATGTTGATGCTTTGAGTGCTGCAGGAACAAGAGCTGTTGTGGCTGAATCTTATGATGGGGTTTTTCTTAAGAAGTCGAATTCGAGTGGGTTGATTTTTGCTTTGGAATCTGAGGTTAGGATTTGTGATGTGTTTAAAACAGGGGATGTTGCTACTATTGATGTTGAAGAGAGGGTTTTGGTGAATCAAACTACTGGGATAGTTTATCAGTTAAAGGCTGTTGCTGACGCGGATTTTGGTTCAACATCTGTTAGTTGAAGTTGGTAGACGATATTTGATCTCAGGTCTTTTTACTAGCTCGTATTCATAAGGGATGATCGATTCGTGTGTACAAAGTGTGTATATTTCCGTTTTGAGTTGCTGGTGAAAACTGATGGTTGAGTTACACAAGATTAATGTGGGAAAATCAACCATTGAATTGGGAATATGATGAATTGCATTTATTGTTCTTCAATTCTAGCTCTTTAATTGATTTTTTATATCTTTCGCATTTGTGAATAGTAGCGTAAAATCATGTTTAAATTCATAGCATATATAATGCTTAATTAGTTTCAGTTACTCTAGAATTAAAAGATTTTGCGTTGTTATAAAAAATTCAATTCAATACAATATCTAATCTTTCGTTATTTGTCCCCACCTTTCTTTCTATTTGAAAGGACGCTATGGTGTTTGATGTCATTGTCAATTTGTGATATCATATGGATGGAATCAAAGCGAATAACCTTCTCAACTCTATTACTGTAACTAAACAAGTACTCCTTATATATTGCCTTGTTTCTGAATACCAATACTAGTATTTGTCTAATTGTCTCATCTTTCTTTTAGCCTGCCTTCAAATTTGATCCACACTATATTTAGTAGTAACTTGTAACTTTGTAAACAAGTCCGCATTTGATAAGCGAAGGAAGTAATTACTAAATACTAATATCTATACTTCATACTTGTATACAAGTTAAAATTATAAAATGTTGATATTTTGAATATATACCTTAAAACGAATTTAACAATATTTCACATAACTATGATTAAAAAATTACAAAAAATAGTCAAAATATAGTTTATGAATAATATTGTCTAAGGTCAACATGTATCAATCACGGAGTAAAAAGAAATGGAGAAAGTAATTCACATACTCAAAAGAACATGGCTTATTTCGTTGATAAACGGAGTTGGAGAGCCTATTAAGTACACCTAGATGTACCATACATCCGGGGTCAGCAAATGACCCGGATGTGCATTACACCCGAGTCTATAATACGGAGTAAAATTCTAATGGAGTTGGGGTCCTTGGGGATAATGAAGGAAATTTATAATTAGTCCACACAAAAATTTCCATATTCCCCATTTACTAGTCCAATTGAGCATCAGCCGCCCCTTTCCGCTGCATTTCTCTGTCTTTCCTCATACTAGTTGTATCTCCGTCGAAATCACCATGGCTAAGGCGGCTCCGACAACCTTCTGCACCTTCACTTCCTCAAACCCCACCTTTAATTCTCCTTCAAAACCCTCAATTCCTCTTCAAAACTCTTCAATTCTGAAACTGCCCACCACCTATTTGACGAAATGCCGCACTCAATTCCTCACCACCAACACTCAATCCACCCGCTCTCCGCCGTCTCTATCACCGCTGAAAGCCACCGATTCCTCCTCTGATTTCGTACCCTCCACCGCATTTCACGGTATCTGCTACGTCGTCGGCGATAACATCGACACTGACCAAATCATCCCTGCTGAGTACCTCACTTTGGTCCCTTCAAACCCTGAAGAATACCAAAAACTTGGGTCATATGCCTTAATTGGATTACCCAGTTCATACCCAGTTCGTTTTGTTGATGATAATGAAATGAAGACAAAGTACTCTATTATCATTGCTGGTGCCAATTTTGGATGTGGGTCATCAAGGGAACATGCCCCAGTTGCTTTGGGTGCTGCTGGAGCTAAAGCTGTGGTGGCTGAGTCATATGCTAGGATCTTCTTTAGGAACTCTGTGTCAACTGGAGAAATTTATCCCTTGGAATCAGAGGTTAAGATTTGTGAGGAGTTTACTACTGGGGATGTTGCAACTATTGAGCTTGGTGAGAGCAAGTTGATTAATCATACCACTGGAAAGGAGTATACTTTGAAGTCTATTGGGGATGCTGGCCCTGTTATCGAAGCCGGTGGCATTTTCGCCTATGCGAGGAAGGCTGGGATGCTAGCAGCTGCTGACTCTTGAGTTTGAGTTTTGTTGGGTATGTTTCTATCTTGGAGCTTATATATTGTTTTGTGAACTTTCATTATTAAGTGTTGGTTAGATGATGATTGTGCTGGGATTGTGTTCTATACTTTTAAGTTATTGCTTTGTTGATCTTATGTTAGCTTGAGTGATTTCATCTCAGAGTATAGTTCCTTGTTATTGGCCTGTTTACATTCTCATTTGGTGATGTAGGTATCTAGCAATTGGTTAAGTTCACTTGTTAGTGCTGCTATAGGATGGAGTTAACTTTCCTAAATCCGAATGGTATTGTTGGAATAAGAGATGGTTACTGTAGTTGCTACTTGCTAGTTTGGGACACTTGTTAAACTCAAAATTGTAATTTTTTGGGATCAGGTCAACCTGTTGGGAAGTGATGCCCTTAGTATTAGTTGTCTAAACCTTCCTTAGAGTTGAACTTCAATGTTGGATTTGACCAAATTGAATTGATGTGAGCTAGTGTACTGTTTGTGAGCTTTCATCATTCTGTGTTGGTTAATGATGTTTATGTTGGGATTGCCTTTTAGGTTATTTCTTTGATCTTTTGTTGATGTGAGGGATTTCATTTCAGGGCATTATAGTTACTTGCTGATTCTCTGTTTAGGTTCTTAGCTGGCGATGTACTAACCTAGCAACTGTTTAAGTTCACTAAGGAGTGCTGCTTTTTGGAAGGTATTAACTTCACAAATTCCAAATGCCAATAAGAGATGGTTTTTGTCTTATCTTGGCTGGGATCTTTGTAGAACCTAAATATGTATTTTTGGGCTCAAAACAACCTGTTAAATTGTTGCCCTTAATGTTATCTACTCAAACCTCCTGTAAAGGTGATCACCAATGCTGGACATCTGCACATTGGATTGACTTACACACGCACATGGAAAGATAATACTCCAATCATTTTTTTGAGTATTTGTGGTTATTTCTTGCAGCAACTTTAATGTCCATTTTTGGTCTGACAATTTGATGAGTAAGATTCTGATAACTAGATTGATTGGTGTATATATGAAGTTATGAACCCAGAAAAACATGAAAAATAACCAGTAAGGATATGGTTTTACGAATTAGTGCATTGATTACGTAGGGAAACATGAATAAGTTGGGCAATCAAATGAGACGTTCCAAATTATAAATGGGACTCACTTCGAAAGGTAATAGACTAAGGATGAAAGAGAAACGTGAAGTCTTAAACCCTGTATGAATTGTGATTTTAGAGAAATCTATTGCAACCTCACCCCTCACCATTTAACAAACTGACAGAAGCTAGTGGTGCTCACTGGTGCCCAAAATGTGCACCTTATTAAAAAAAAAAAAAAAAATCCTTGATAGCTATAATTAATACAGTATTTTTAGTCCTGTGAAATTTAAAAATATCAAATCAAACTAAATAAATATGTTTATGGCCTTTTTTTGTGCCCTATTTGATGCTAAACTAACTTGAATTGTGCATGTACACTATTATTTATAATTGCTATCTTTCAATTTAGGATTGAAGCTGGTCAAAAATTGTTAAGCGTATTGTGTTTTGTCGCATTTTGTCAACTTTGAATTTGAATAGACTAATCAATGCCCGTTCAAGCTGTCTTCTACTTTTTTTTTTTTTTTTTTACTTTTTTTCTTTTTTTATGGGGGAAGTATGCCAGTCCATTGCCTTTTTTTTTGGATTAGAGCTGTGATGAGAACAACTTCTTTTCAGTTGATAACTCTAAACCAGTTTTTTGAACATGTATGTGGTGGCATAAAATTTAACCCCTTAACCTTGCCAGAGGCAGATGCCTCATCAGTGGAACTGTAGCAATGCTATGGTGTGGTATTGAGCTACAAAGAAACTCCATCTAAGTGTCTGTCCTCCATATTGTATTGCCCTTTTCTACTCTTCTCCTGGCCATTTGCAAAGGCTTGTGTAGCCCTACCTTTTATCCTTCCATTAACTGCTTGTACATCATGGCAATATACTCACCCACTCAGTATATTGTTAAATCTGCTACACTTATCCATTGTAGAAAAGGATTACTTCAGGAAATTTTGTTACTGCTGCAATAGGCTAGCTTACAACAGTTGTAGATTATAATATTTTGGTCATTTTATCACATACTAGTTTGAGTACAAAATATGCTGCTTTTGTTAGGTGCAATGTAACATCTAATTAACGTGTGGATTTAGCTGTCACCTAGGCTTTGACCTTCAATTGCTTAGTATCATTAAAATTTTCAATTATTATAATTCAGGTTTAATGGTGGCAGTTAGGTTTATGGGATAGTTGATCTTGCTATTGGATGTATTTATCTCTCAGCCAACGCTAAAATCTCGTGCTTCCATTTTTTCGGTTGAAGACCACTATTGTTTAGCCGTTGCATCATTATCCAGCAACATCGCATTTATCGTGGCTCATACCTGGCTTCAATGTCTGGTACATGTTTTGCATGCTACTCATTAGTCGTAACCATCTATGTGATATTGTGACTGATCTAGAAAGGGTTCTCTGTCACAATATCATGTAGATTGTTACGACTTACAAGTGGCAACTTAGGATTTCATTAACAAATTTTCTCTTTTTGGAGCCAGGAAAAAAAATTGCCGAGATGCTTTTCATAGACTCTAATACACTCCGGGAGTCTATTTGGGTGGGTGAAACCATTCAATATGCCTTTAAACGGTCAATTTACTCGTTTACAACTTGCGTCAATTTCGTTAATTCAAGGCTTCCACGGACATTTATGACAACATATAATGATTATATATGGTTTCAAATGACATTATATGAACCCAGGATGTATTCCCTAGCATCTCGAGATTTTTCGACTCCGGGTCAAAAAACTCATAAATTGCCCTAAAAGCGTGAATTATAGCCTTCAATTTTGGACAATTTTGACCTGAAAAAAAAAAATTGTCGAGATGCTTCCTATAGACCCCAATACTCTTCGGGAGTCTAATTAAGTGACTGGAACCATCCAATTTGTCTTTAAGCATCCAATTTACCCGTTTTTGTACATGCCTCTTGTAGTGGCTATAAGTTTTCACGGTGTCTTTATGTAGCCGATTAATGGTCATATATGGATCTAAACAACATTATATGACCTCTACATGCATCCCATAGTATTTCGTGAATTTTTGACACCGGGTCCTATTGTCCAAAATTGCTCTAATTTTTGTGTATTATAGCCTTCAAATTTGGCGTTCATATATCATTTTTTTGGACCCATTGCTAATAAAGTCATCTGTTGTGACAATAAGTGTACTTAGTCTCTTAGAAATGTGTCCATTAATTAGCCCTGTGGTTCTGGAGAACTGAAAGCAAGTTGCATTAAAAATCACTTAGCCAACTCCAATTGTCCTTTGTTCTATACTTGTGGTTTGGTTTAAACATTAGATGTTCTAATTCTTTGTTCATTTATCCAACTTTGATCTTTGATGTCACTTTGGTTCATGTAGCCGACCCCACGTATGGGATTGAGGCTTTGATTGATTGATTGATTCTTTCATTAATTATAGAAATTTGCTTTCTGCAGGTTGCAGATTGGATATACAAGCTCAAATCAATACTCAATTCTCCTCATTACCAGATGTGATCTCCAGAATTTAGGGCTCTATCTTGCTATGTATTAGATTTCCTTTTTTTTTTTTTCCTTTTCTTTTCACCATAGATTTGCATTTCTTATGGCTGTAAGACTGTCATAAATCAGAGTATGATTGTAACTGATGTGCTTGCTATTCTGCTTATCTAAATAATAATGCTCAAAGTTTGGTCTAAAAACCTTTGATAGTTAAAGGGTGTAGTAAGAATCTAGATTTGCCTCTTTGGAGTTTATTATCTTTGAAGCTTATCCCTGTCATTTCATGAGATTTTATGTGGCTGCATGCCAGCGCCCTCAGCTTCTTAGGTCCAAGCCATCCCTACCTTGACCCCTCAGGCTGTCCAGATAATGGGAATGTACTCAGAATCTCATGCAGATCCAATTAAGCTCCACATATATGAACCAAAGGAAATAGAGTCGTTGAGCTCAAAATTCTCTCTTTACTGAAATGAGGTTAATAACTTAATAAGATGTAAGCTGAGTCTGAAGCTCTGTCCATGATTATAGATTTTAACGATGTAAAAAAAGCTTAATCAATGGTGCTTATTTTTGGTTGAAATGGTGAAAAGTATCACTCTCTCCTCTCTCCTTCATTTCTTCCTTTTTTCTCTCTCTCTTGGGTTCAAGAAATTGTTTCCTAACCTATTATGCTCCTCGTCACTTTCTTTCATACTACGACTGTGTTTAAATAAATGAAACTTTTTTTTTAGTAACCTTTTTTATTTTTTAATAATACTCTCTACTTTTTACTAACTAATGGTTCCTACAAAATCCCTTTTTTTTCCTCTCTCCCCTCAAACTTATACTCCACGAGCTTATTTTAATATATTCAACTCAAAGTAAAATGTTTTATTTATTTAAATATAGAGGGAAGTAACAAATAGAAAAAACTATATGATTCCCACAAACTTATTCAATACTTACTTAATGTGAGAAGGTTTTTTGTAGGATGAAAATGTAGTCATCTATGTTAAAGAACTAACTAGATATGTACAAATATACAATAAAAGATTACTCAGTACGAGCTTAGATATTATTAAGGACTAAAAAAAACTCCAAAACATAGGCATTCTCAATGACCAGGATTTATCCCAAAACATTAATATGAAAAGATTGATAGCAAATGTGAAAGGTAACTAAACCACTTTTTATTATACTTGAAAAATCAATTACATTTCACATCTGCGAGAAGTTACTAAACGAACATATTACATTTCTCAACTCAATACAACTTTGCTCAAGGCACCTAAGTATCTACACTCTCCTGCCTTCTGGTCTCACTTCTTACAGAGGGGACACTTTGGACGGTCACTGCCTTAAGGATGACGACTTGGAGCGGCCATAATGGTGATTGTGATGATGATCCATCTCATAATGTTCAGATTTTCTTTTTAAAGATGGCCGAGTTCGATACGAGCCATGGCTGTCATGATCAAAAGACTGGTGACTCTGGGAGATCTGCTGGTGGCTACAATGGTAATTATCATGGTCAATAGAGACTCTCTTGGTCTCTCTCTTACGGTCATGGTTGCGATCATGATAATAATCGTGGTGTTCTTCCCTTGAAGACCTATGAGCTGATGCTGGCTTCTGCACGAAGTCCACAGATCTTTGTCAATAACAATTATACGTTTTAAGAAACACTTGAGCATAGTGATAAAAGGATTGATGAAAATATTCAATTATTTTTTTTTTTAAAAAAAAAATTGATACTGCATGAGATTCAAATTTTTGATAAATAATAAAAAAAATATTAAGCAATAATCAAATAGTAACACCATACGTGATTTTGTCACAAATCCTTAACCTAAGACAGAGTACCAACTTAGTAAATAATTCATTTAAACTATCCCAAAAGGCCATAAGTATTCATGTTAGCACAACGTTAATTACCGTTAACCACATTTTACTTGTATAATAATTGTTACAAAATTTGAAAATCAACTGATGCTCTGATAAACTTAGGTTCAACATATATTTTTTTTTTTTAACTCGTATTTGTTAATTTGTATAGTTTGTTATTTTTTTTTTTTTTACCCCAAACATGAGACAACAAAAATAACACAATTCATAGCACTAACTCATGTTAGGACTTTGGAGGATTTGACAGTAAGAGCTGTGGGCCTATGGCTAAACTCAAGTACACAACCACAATCTACAATTTAAAAAAACAAACAAACAAACAAAGCTCCAGTAACAAAATATTCTGATAATCCATCCCTAAAACAATCATGTAGGTTTTATATAGAGAAAAATAAATAAAAACAAAATACAAGTGCAAGGCAAGTGTAAAAATATAAAAATCAATAAAACCAAAACAAACACAACATCTGTTATTCCTGTGAAACTCTCCAAAATATTAATAACAGCAAAAGGAGAGAAAATAAACTGAAAATTTTCATTTGTCAACATGCAACTCCTATAATACAAGAGATCAAAGCCAGAGAGAACAGAGATTTGGACAACAAAATAACATACAAGTTCGGACTTCTCAGGCAGGACATTGTCATTGCTTCTTGCTTCTCTGTGACAATCACGATCTTTAGGATGGTCCCTGCTGCAACACAAGTTCAGTTCGGATTAGATAAAAGCAAAACAAAATTGACTATTCACAAGATACAACTACAAATAGGATACAAACAATACAACTACAAATAATCTCTAACTATAACAAAATTGAGACATTAGCCAAAGAAATAGCCCTGCAAACTTCTTAACTTAACCCATCATTAAAGGCAATAGCATAATACAACCCATTCACAATTCTCACATGATTCAATTACAGTTTGCTTACTACAGAACATTTAAAACATGATCATATTTTTAGGCGTAGTATGAAAAGGTAAAAGATGCAAGTACAAAATGTATTACTATACCCAGTTACCCACTCATCTGCATGCATACTGTAATTAGTGGAAAATACTACAAAGTATATGCATTGAGCAAGAAAAGGAAACACAAACTCGGCAACACATACCTTTGTGGAGGAAGCATTTGGGGCATCATGAACCCTTGTGCTCCAAAAGAATCTGGAGAAATAAAATTTCCGAAAAACATATCCATAGATCCTGGACCGTACCCCATGTTATAAGGCATGTTACCACCATAAGGGCCCATAAATCCATTAACGGCAGGTTGCATGCCTCTCTGGTAAGGATTAAATGCAGAATTGCACATGTTTTCGTCTATGCCAGTCATACTCATCCATTGCACGCCTGAAACTGCAAATTTCCAATTTCATACCTAATGTTAGAAGATTATTAAACAAGAAACACACACATATTAATAAAGAAAAAACTCACAACATCATCTCGAGGAGTTTTAGCAAAAAAAAAAAAAAAAAAAAAAAAAAAAAAAAAAAAAAAGATTAAAATAAATTTACCATTTACAGATGAAGACACCTTCCTCCTTTTCTTTTTCTTCCCTGAAAGACAAAGAAAAGGAAACTGATTAGGATAGCAGGCAACATCTAGGAAACTGATTAGAAATAAGTGCAACAAGTGAACAAAAAGGGGTGCAAGAAGGCACAAGTCAAGCTGAGAAAACTATTCCAGATCAGGCAACTTAAACAAATTTTAAATCATGTCAACCACCTGTCGCAGAAATTACCTGCTTCGTTAACAGCCACCTTTGGCTGACCTCCTTCCGTAAGAGGTAAAGCACTATCCTGTGATGCAGGTTCCTTCACAGTAACATATTCATGTGTAGCTTCAGATACATCTGGAACTTTAGTGATCTTATCTTCCCCTGAAGTCTGTGGTTGTACCAGAACTTGTGGAGCATCACTAGGCTTACCACCATCATCCATATTCTCCTTTAAATTTGAAATTTCTTTAGCATCTGGGGCCCCTTCTGACACAGCAGATTGAGTAGGTGATGAAATTCTAGTTTGAGGATGATGTGCAGACTCCTTATCTGAATACACAACATACAATATTAAATAATGGAAAACAAAATAAAAAATAACAATCATAACAGAGGAAAACTAAGATTAAATAGCTACCTGGAACTTGAGCAGAGCTTCCTGGATTATCTACACTGCTATTACCAGAAGACTCTAAGATGCGATTAATCGTATTCCGTAATGTATTATTTGGCACAAGATCATCTGTAAGTATATCTCTTATCCCACAGACACACATTGATTTTGAAATGATATAATCCCTGATACCTGATCAACATTGACGACAAGATGAGATTAAAGAAACACAGAAGTTAATTTCAACAGTTCATCACAATTCAAAGACCACATAACTCTCTATTTATAAGAATAGTATTAACTCAATAATTCATCTATACTAAAGGAGATCCAAATTTCACCCATAAAACATTTTTCTAGGAGATTCAAAATCAATAATCAACAAATTGTTACATCTTTGAACATATATACAAGATCATAAATCATTTTTCATCATTCAGCTTAAACAACAGATTACCTCATTAATATAGCAATAGTGCAATACTAATACCTATATGCAATTTAGGGGGGGGGGGGGGGAGGGGTGCTTCAAAGATATCCACAGCCATTAGATAAACATTAAGTCTAAAAGATGTGCAATCACCACAAGTTGACATATCAATCTGATGACAATTAATCATGGTTTACATTCAACTTACATTTATCACAGAAGCTTCCAAAACAACACTTGCTGGATAAGACAGCATCTTTCATCACTTCTTTGCACAATGGACAATGGAGTTCAGGTGGAAGATCTTTAAAAGAACAAGTAGATAGCCCTTCCATTTCTTTATCAAAGGCAGCCCTGCAGAGTGAAAGTGTCATGTTAGCTCGAGAATCCAGCTTTGAAAAGAGTAATTAGCTACTTAAGAAAGTTAACTTACTCATTTGGCTTCAAAGCAGCAGCAGTGCCACTCGGCAATACAAAGGAGCCATCTGGTGTAGGTACCAGCATCGACTTTGGGATACCAGTAGCAGGTCTCGCTTTCTTAATGTCATAATTTGGGTCACCATTTGTTGGGCAGTGCTGAATATAATGACCTAAGTTATGAAGTTTTTACAAACAATCAGCAATGTTAACTACGTTAAATACAACACTTAACATAATAAGCATGAATGGTCAAGGTTTAAAAACTCACCAGGAACTTTGCACCTATGACAAACATAGCCTTGTGGAGGTGTTTTCAACTCCAAACCACCGCAAACTAATAAAAAAGGATACATAATTAGCAATAAGAATATTTCCATAACCCAACTACTTGACTCGTTGACAGGCATTGATGGGATCAAAAATTCCCTTTAGATTATTATTTAACGAATGGTTCATCAACAAAAGGAAATATCCCATAAAACAATAAGCTAACCATATAAGGAAACTACAATTAATAGACATACATACCAAATCCTCGGGTACTCTGTTCACCTCTTCCAGAACCTCTCCTTGAGCCAAAATCATCAGTATGATGACTGCATTTTTTACAGGACGTTCCAATTAGTACATGAAAAAGTTGATTCATTAACAAATACAATATCCATAGTGCTAATAGAAATGTAAAATATCTTACAGTTGCCAGTTTAAACCAGAATTTCCAACTAAAGCCTTGATTTTGTTGTCCTTGTCAGCTTTGCTTACACAAACTGAATCCTGCACTGAACTGCTGGATAGCCTAGATTGTCCTGGTATTATCTCAGAGGTCATTGCAAATGGATTACTTCCAAATTCATCATCCATTTCAGAATCTTCAAACTGAGGAAAAAAGAAAATCATTAATGTCATCAGTCATATACGAGGTATTGTGACACAGAACCATTTAAGTAATGAACTAATGGATACATACAGCTAAAATGCCTGAAGACTCAGCAGTTGTAATGCTGCTTTTCGCACTTTGATCATCCTCAGTCTGATTTTCGAACTTTGCACTACAGAAAAATAAAAGATTCTAGATCAGGAAACCAAGTCACATTTTAATTCATAATTCTTCATATGATACAATTTACAATTCTGTTCAGCATATATACTCAAGATTCAAGAACCTTGAAATACATTATAAATGCATAACAAAATTTTCTTTAAACACACCAACACAATGGTTTATTAGATAAAACATCTACTGTTGCAGCAAAACATAATTCAAGGTCAAAAGGAGAAAGGTTAGAACATTACTTGTTTGTTTGTATAACAATGGGCATACGAGGCAGTCCAGGTACACGGCGTACAAGAACAGAGGTATTTCTTGGAATCAACATTTCTTCATCAAGATATTCTGAAATCATAACACATATAGACAAACCATGAAAAAGAGCAAATACAACATTCAGTAACTAAAATAATTGTCAATCTACAATTGACAAATGTTGGCAGGTATTATTTGTGGGAAATCTAAATGTTAACTTAGCTATGTCATAATGACCCCTGGCTCAAACTCTCTTAAAGGGACGCTTAAGTGCTAAACCCATCTCAAAATGAAGACCAAATTGGGATTCTTATCAAAGATTATCGTACAAAACGCATCACACACCGCGACGTGCCCCTCCTTCCTCTAAAACTAACCACATTAGGCAAAATAAAAAGAGACTAAAACCAAACCAGGATATCTAATTCCAACCCAGTCAACTCGGTCTATTACTATAAGTGACATATACAAACAAAAAAAATCAAACATAAAGATAAAATAATTGCATTGAACTAAACTTATTTAGTTGAGCAACCGTGATCAGCAAGCTGATCAAAATCAACCATTCAACTACGAAAAACCTAATTGCGCGCGAAATCAATAGATATAAATTTATATAATCAACACTTTGAGTTTAAGCAATACGAAAAAGCGAAAAGCCTAATTATGCGTAAACCAGTAGCTACAATCAACACTTCGAGTTTGAGTTTAAGCAATAGACACAGCAAAAGCCAACATTAGATCGCTCCAACTAAATAACATCATATACCAGTAGTATGAAATTGAAAAAGATCTAGTTAATAAAGTTGCTGGAAACAATCAAAATTGATTGACCAACCTTCATTGGTTTGTGCATTGGTAATGATGAGATCGTAATCAGTACCCTTTCTCATATTCTTCGATACATAAATCGATATTTTTAAATTGGCAATCGATATGAAAGGACCATCAACAGGAATCGAAAAATTATCTTTTGCACTTTTGAACTTATAATACACAGCCATAATTTCTCGCTATTTTTTTTTTCTTTCTTTCAATCACAAACAAATCGATCAACCAAACAAAATTATATTTCAAACGCAATGAAACCCTAGATAACAATTTATTAAGGGTTTCAAAGCTTTCAACAAAAATTAACAAAAGTACAATGATTTTTTATCTCTATGTCGCCTTGATTTCCTCTTCAGTACAACGATGCAGAATTCTCGAACGCCTTCTCTTTGATTATATGAAAATCGAAAATTTCGATCGCAATAACGCTCTTCCGACTGGTGATCGATCAATTACGAACTCCAATGTCAAAATCGATCAATTGATTGCCGCCTATCGTACTTCAAACTTCATACAACGAGGAATTCTCTGATTAAGGGGTTGAAAATTGCGATTCAAAGCAATCCACCGGAGAATCGGAAGGTAGACGAATATGATTGATGGATTTTTACGATGAAATAGAATAAATCGCAATGAATTTGGAGGATAAAAGACAGAAATTAGTGTTAGGGTTTGTATATTGGGGGAGGAAGGAAGAGAAAGCAGAGTGGTATGTTCTGGCGATTAAAGGAGCGGTTGTATTTATAGAGATTTGTTACAATCTTTTTTTTTTTATCTTTTTTTTTTTATTTTTAGAAAGAGATTTGTTACAATCTTGGAGTACAAGTAACGCGGCAAGGAATTAAGTTACAAAGACAGCAAAGAAGATATTTGTTCCCGCGTTTTGCTCAACAAAGAGAGGACTAGAGGTGTGGATTTTTTTTATTTTTTATTTTTTATTTTTTTTAAGCTTCTAGAAACTAAATTAAGGCTAGCAATATTACATCGATTTATTTTGTTATTGTAATTATATTAGGGTTATTAGTGATCTTGTTATTACTATTTTTTATTAAGATGAAATCAGCACCCTCTATTATCTCTATTATATAAGTCAAGGAGAAGGTTGTGGTGTTTCCCTAAATAGACCTTACTATCTCGGTTGGTTTATGGTTGAATAAGTAGGTTGTGGTGTTCTCCTAAAAAGACCTTAGTATCTCGGTTGGTTTATGGTTAAATAAGGTTAAAAAAATAGTACTCGTAGTTCTTACTCCCTTAGTTTCTTAATTAGATTTATAATATGCTAGAAGTAGAACGGAGAGACTATTATTTAATTGTATTTAATTGATTCCATTAAAAAGCAATCAAATCAAATGTCTTTAATTGATATAATAAATGCCATTATCAATCATCATCTTCTATTACATCAAATAGTTTCTTAAATTCAATAATTTTATTAATTCCTTCAATTAGTGATTTTAAGAAATCAATCTCTTATTTCAATCAAATCACAAATTCCCTAAATACCGTAAAATTATTCTCTCCATTAATCAATTTATTTAATTTTTCAATTCTATACTTTTAATTTATAAATGTTCTTCATGCTTTGGAAAAACATTTTCATGTCATCAAGAAATGTAAAACAATTAACTATCTCCATCATCAACCACGACAATCGTCATCACCTTGGTGTCAACCTTGTTCCCGTTATTTAGGTTGTTTTTTGAACACATGATATATATTTTTTATTATTATTATTTGACGCACGCATTATGTGCATGTGAAAACTAGTATAAATAAAGTAGAGAGACTATGGTGTGGTGTCCACCTAAAAAGACCACAACATCCCTCTTCATTTAAATTTGAATTGAGAATAAAAAAAAAAAAAAGGCAATTAAACACCAAAGAATTTACACAATCAATCTTCCATTAATTTTTAACTTAGGGCCTATTCACATTTACTTATTTTAATTTCATTTCAATTCAGCTCCAATCAGTTCATTTCAGCTCCAATCAGTTCAATTCAGCTCCTAATTTCCCTCTCTCATAAAATATTCAGTTCAGCTCAGCTCCAATCAGTTAAGTTAAGTTAAGTTCAGCTCACTAAATGTGAACAAGCCCTTAATTTATGATTTTATTTAATAAATTTGATATCATTTTATACTCTTATATGTTGACGAAATACTCTAATTCAAACTCATACCATCTACACTGTTGTCTATTAGTCGGGATTAAATATTCATTGGTGGCAATTAAACATTCATAGCTGAAAGAAGTTGAATGAAGAGTTCCCCATTTTAAAAAAAAAAGGTTGAATGAAGAGAATTGTGAAGAGAATAACTTGGTAGAAACTAGGACAAGGTAACACCTAAAAGGCTAAAAGGGCTGCCATCTGATGTGTACACAAAAGTGACAAAGTGATAGAGAGGAAGCAAAGGATGATAACGAGGTGGGAGCAATGTGTTCACTGTCGTTATTTTAAAAATATAGACTTGGTTAAAAAAAAAAAAAAAAAAAAAAAAAAAAAAAAAAAAAAAAAAAAAAGAGCTTACTCCATACTATGAACAAATTATTCTTGACATACCAAATCTAAGAATTATCAACAAATAAAAAAATAAAAAAAAAAAAAAAAAAAAAAAAAAAAAACTCCAATTGCACGATAAAATGAGTATTACTGTGCACTAGATTTCAAACATTGTAATCTCACTGTTCCCTGAATTAGAGGAAACTGGCTACAACTCTCATACTCCATGTTACAGAGAGATTGCAGGGTCAGTAACTGAAATTTTTTATCTATAACATCTTATCTATTATCCTAATTCTGGCCATTTAATCATGTATAACTAAGGAGACATCAGGAAGAGGGAGTGATAACTCGGCAGGAAGAAGAGAGCCTTGCATAATGTTATACATCAGTCAATAACAATGAAGATACAATCACAACATACGCCAGAAAGAAGAAAATGGCCAACTGGATGAAGAACTTGGGGTTTTCTCTCACATTTGGTGCTGTCACCGCCCTACCAAACATAAATATTGATTCTATTAAGAAACAGACGGTCAGTTCAATTTTCTGATATATCTCATCTGAAAGTGAAAGACGATTACCTTGCAACACGCTGAGAAAGTCTTTGAAAGGGCAAGCTCTGGATAAAAACAATCCCTGGGCCTGTTAGTACAGCAGTTACAAGGTTGTCTGCCTACAATGTTACAACAGCCACTCATAAGCTAATTTTCATCATTATTTACCACAATATCAAAGTGCGTACCAATCACAGCACAGCACATGGTTGCATATTTAGACAAGTTAAGCATGGGCAAGCTACTAGCAAGTATTCTTGATATTACGTTCCAGGCCTTCCAACAACTCATACAGTCAACTCATCGAGTCAGACAAATAAATGCAGCCATTTAATCAGCCAAAAAATACAAGAAATATGTGCTGACAAGAGATACAAAGGAGCCAACCTACTAATGATGAAAACTAAAAGGATGCCTTTCCAAAAAAAAAAACATAAGGATAATAGAGCTCACAACAGAAAGAAAAATAATAACATAAAAGAGCGATTTTGTTCTAAAACAGGGACTAGGTACAAAACACACAATACAGGTTCTAGATATCCAGACCAAATCCTGCAAACATTGTAGCAACTTACCCCAAAGACACCCCTCCTCATAGGACCATTATATTTAACCTCAACATTGACAGTGGTTGTAACGGCAGCGATGCAAGATGCATCAACTGCAAGTACTTCACCCACCTCCAGGTTTTTCTGCACAACTGTAGAAAAGAGAATTGTGAGACAGTGTTCCAAGTAGGTAGTTGCAACATATATTAGACCAAAGGCATTTAGTGAAACTGCAAGGTCATGTGAAGATAGCATTTGTAATGTGCATGTCATCTTGTCTTAAGACAAGATAGTAAAGTCTGTTTGTCAATAGTCGAGCAACTTTCTTTTTTTGTTAAAGGGCTCGCTCATAAAGCAGTTTCAAGAAAATGCGTGTAAAAGAATTTGGGGAAAGGACTAGACATGAATGTTTAAAGACAAAAACAATAGCATGATGGGAATCGCTCACAAAAAAATACCAAGAAGCTAATTGTTAATGAGAGAGAGAGAGAGAGAGATAGCTGCATACAACAAATATGACCTTCATAATTTTTTTGTAACAACACTTACCAAATTGACATAAATCACTCACGGACTAAGAAAAAAGACCTATATTACAGCAAGAATCCATAGATAATTGTACTATGAATTACAAAAATTCTAGCCAATGATAAAAATATTAGAAGACCATTCAACAACAAAGCCTTAGTCCCAAAATGATTTGGGGTGAATCATCATAAGGAACAGTCCGCAAAAAATGAAACAAAGAAAGGAAAGTGATAATTGAAAGTGGACAAAAAGTCAAAAACCAGAAAAAACCGTGGTGACAAAAAAAGGGGGTTAATGTAATCTGCCATATTAGGTATTCAAGAAACCGTTGAGAATAGTTCTAGATCTCGTCCAAAACCGAAGATTTCACAAAACCTCTCACTTAATTTTTGACTTTTCGGAAAAAAATATATAATTTAAGAAAGTTTAATGAAAATAAAACAGAGGAAAAATAAGCGAGTAAAAGAGAAAAAGAGTGAGAAAAACTTAACATAAGAAATAAATAGAGTTTGCAAAACACAATGAGTTTAAGTAAAATTGAAAAAAAAAAAAACAAAAAAACATAAATTTAAAGTCATGACATTTCCTTGGCATCCTATCTAATGCCAAATTTTCCTCAATCTCCACAAACCTCATCCACTCTCAATCAATCTCCAAATAATATTTTGATACAAAATATATCCAAAAAACTGACCATTACCCAATTTGAAGTCTTGAACTCTTGATCAGCCACTGGGTGGATTTACACAATATACTTCACATCATATGTTAACTATTAGCCCAGAGTTTCAATAAACAATTGGTAGCTCTATACCTTTTCTCTAAATCTCACATGAAGACAATTTGTGGCTACCCCTCCTATATAAGACCATCAAATATCACCCAAATGCATCTAAAGAGGCTCCATTGATTGGAAAACAGGGAAGGGGGGAGTTTCCAATTGACCATTGGTCTGAAATGCAACAGCCAAGCAATATTTCCCATTAAAAAAAGCACAGACAATTTAAAAGCCATTTTCTACATAACACATTTTTATCCAAAAGAAAATTACAGACTCGCTCTGCAGAACTTATGCTTATAAAACTAAGTCACAAAAAGCCAAATCTGGATACACTGCATGCATCTAAAATGATCTATTTGACACATTAAATTGTTTTCAAGGAAATAATTGTGTATATATCGGACCCCAGAAGAGACAAGGTATAACTGGCATGGACCAAATTGTATAAAAACTCAATATTGAAAGATCCTACTGAAAAAAAGGTTAAGACAGAAGACAACACTATGAATGATTAAATAAAATCTTGAAATCACGTGTACAGTTCTAAGGCATCAATAAGTTCTACTTACTAGCCCTACTATCAATTACTCTGAATACCATAGGATTTGAAGTTTGTAACTCTTGAATTGATAGAAGTATTTAATAGCAGAAAACCACATGATGCACAGGAGTTATGTAAATATCTAACCCTTAAGGAAAAAGTTTTGAAAAAGGACAACCTAACTAATGACCAGCAGTATCCTTGGACTATTAAAAGCATCCAGCTGCATTATAGACCTTTATATCGTACTACCAATCTATATAGATCTATATCTAATTATCTATGTCCATATCTGATCTATATCCATAGCTGTGGACATGTATGTATATAACATTGTATAGCATTTGCTAAAATCACAAAGTAAAAAAACACACACACACACACACCTGATCCACTGCCAATAATGAATGCAAGTCCTTGTCCGGACAACTTCTGCCGCAAAAAAACCTTCAGAAGCAAAATCATGATCAATTTATCAGTGCATGAATTTACTATAGAACTAGTATAGGGAGCAGCTGAAACAAAGAGACACAAGATGAAAACTAACTAACCTCTGCACCAACAACAGCGTTACGTGCCCTAGGATCAGTAGTTACATTAGTAACCTTGACATCATTTACTGAGCACAAAAACGCATCTGGCTACAAATAATATGAATTGAACATGGGGATTAGAACAATTTTGTGACACAATGGGCTATAATGTTACTAAATGTGACCATGTCACAGACAAAATGCCAAAACTGGAATGGAAATATAAGATCTACCTGGCATCGAAGTTCTCCACCAAACACAGCCAAATCAATCTGCAGTACAAAACAGAGAGTAAAGAACTATAGTTAGTAAATTGCTGTGAATTTGCCAATATAAAGAAAGAAGCATGATGTGGTGGACCAACCGGAAGGATTCTTGCAAGTGATGGAGCAGCGATTCCAACAAATCCATCACTTGAACCGGAATTATGAAGAACAATGCTGGTCACAGTCTTCCCAAATATCCACTGCCACATTCCCACCTCTTGTTCGGTGATGTAAACATTATCCATTTGAACAGATCCAGATGTATAACACATAGATCCTGCAAACTACAAAAGTTATTTTCCCAACAACTTACAGTTGAAAAGATATAAATGAATAATAGCAAGCTCCAGGTCAATGAAAAAAACAATAAAGCATGTGAAGGAATGCACAATTTGTGAGCTAGAGATGGTACAATATTAGTAAATAAAGGGGTACATATTAGACAATTCATATCAAGAAAAGATGCTAGGATACATGAAAACTGTAAGCAAACACAAAAATAATTTGAAAAAAATTGGTTAACACCCAAACAACATCAGCATTTGTTCTCTAATAACCTTCTACTGACAGTGTACCAAAACCAGCAACCATCATGTGTTGCCAAAAAGATCAGGCAGGAATTATAGCATATATTTACAAATAGGAATTCAAAAACTGTGCATTGTCATTGTCGGAACACCAGAAAGAGACACCAACAACCCCATCAAGGTTATTACCAAATTACAAGGAAAGAATGTAAAACTAAAAATTCTTGAATTTCCAAACTTAGGCAGGCAATCACAACAAATAGCAGAGGCATACCTGGCCGAGCAATAACCTTCTCCTGTGGCTTCAGCATAATCTGATCATAAACAAACCATCACAAAGGTTCATAATTAGCCTTATGTACTAAACTGACAGAATTTAGAAGTAGAGGATGCTAGACTTAAAATAATTGGTGACACCTGAACTATCTGAGCTTCTCCACCCAAAATCTGAAAAGGTGTGACAGCATCTTGCGGACTCTGTACAATATAGCATTTTGTTAAACTACGAACCATACAAAACACGGCATATATAAGCCTCATTACACCCCTAGCTCTGAAAATTCATGAGAACAAACTATGTTCTCGTGAATCAACAAACTACATTCAACCGCACAAAACCAAAAATCAATCATCAAAGTCATTGGTAGTTCATATTCAATCTCCTAAACTTCAATAACAATACACACGATTTCCAGGATTGGCGCATTGCATTAAAACAAGGGAAACAATTGCAGTAATCTTCATAAACTACGAACTAAGCAATTTGAAAATTCCGCATTCAATGGTATAAACAGAATACTTGAACTACACATATACTGTAAACTTGACAATATATAGTCAAATTGCACATAAATCAAACAGAATTAAGCAAGAATTTCACCCATTAATATCAAATGCAGTAAATTAAACTTGTGATTCACCCTAAACCAAAACCCTAACCAGCAAAAAAATTAGATCAACAAAATCAAAAAATTAAATCGAATTTCAACAGTATGAGAGAATATTACCTGGTAGACGTAAGGTTGAAACGGAGTATTGAAAAATGGAGCAGCCATTATTGCAGAAACCAACTGAAATTACTCTACAAAATTTCGTAAATTATACGAATAATTATATCAAAAAATCGACAAAAATCGTCTAATGATCGAAATTTATCACGACTAATACATCGAATTTTGAGTTTTGCGGATAATCGAAATTATTTGTAATGAATTTGTTCAATGTTCGGTGATCAGATCGGTAGAAAATCGAAAGTTTTCTTATTAGTGCTGTTTTTCATTTACTGGTATTTGTTTTTTTTTTTTTTTTTTTTCTTCTAATGAGTAATAAAATTATAAAAAGAAAATTAGATAATCGATTAAAGCTGAGTATTACGGTTTTACCCCTTTATGAAAGAGTAATTTCACTAATTTGTCAGCTGATGTAGGGGTAATTTGGGAATTTCAGTAGTGCCACGCTGGAAGTGGGAGACGGAAGTGGTGTTGACGACATGGCAAAATGTGATTGGTTGATTCTGTTTGACTCTACGTGTCAACTACTTTCTTGTTGTACAAGTAGTTTCTTACCTCAACGACGTCGCTTTAAGTAGTTCCAGACTTCCAGACTTCAGGTGATACCAGATTGAACCAGATCGAGCCCATTGATAAACGTTGGGCCGTCCTGAATGTCGCCTCATCCTTACCCGTTGACGGGTAACTTAAAAGTATCGAATCAGATAGTACCTCTATTAATTAACACGTTTTGACTTTTAATCTAAATGTTTATCAATTTTTTTTTACTCTATTGTAAGAAAATAGTTGGTGTATGAAGAGTTTTTTTATACCTTATTTATCAGGGGGGCTTTGTATTTATGGTTTTTCTTTTTGTAATAAATTTTAGTTTTTTTTAAGTTCGCCCTAAACATTGTTATTTAATAATTTATATTTTAGGGGTATGTTCATATACGGATTGTGCTATGAATTAATACTCGTATCAAGTAGTGGATACTAAACAAAGTTTGGGCAAGTGGTAAAATAGATTAAGTCTCTAGTTTGGGGGTTTAATTTCCATTAGAGGCATTTTAAAGGTAGAAATTTCCCTTAACCTTCCTTCCTGCTCTCAAAATGTCTAGCCCTCAAAGTCAACCAGATTGACCTGTGAGAAGTTATGATCTGATAAGATAGTTTAACTTAGTTCATTGGTTATAATGATACCTTAGTTCATTAGTTATCAAATTTTATCTATATTATACGGAGTATATGTTTTACAACTCTCTTTTTTTTAAAAAAAAAAGTATAATATTTTATCACAAGCTATTAGGGAACATTTTTTTTATTAATGACTATCAAATGTCAATAAATAAGTATGGAATCCACTAAAAATGGTGACAATCAAACTTACTTTAAGATACACCCAAAATCTATATTTTATAATCTATTGCCAACTCCCTTTTTATATATGGTTTGATTTGAACAAAATTTTCCACCGACTTCTACAAATAAATAATCCCTTAACTAGCAAGCAACCATTATATTTTTATAATCACCTTCTATATATAATTCCAAAGTAAATAATTAGCACACTTTAAAATTAAAAAGGTCTATAATAATAATGAAGCTAGGGCATATATTCCAGCCATACAGCAAATCTTGTATATCGGTTAAATCTAGACAAACAATTACCAAATTTGGTGTGGTTGGCCAACTTTTGTAGAAAATAAATCCAGTTTAAATTATGTTCAATTGCAAACAGAATATGGGCACAATTTGGAACTAACCATGTGATAATGCATGTGCATTTGATAATTGTTACAATGTTCCAAATTGGCTAAACAACAATTATGTAATTTATAATTATTTAGTCTGATACCTCATTGTAATGTTAGTATGCTAGGGTTCAATCTAATCATAATTTGGCAATTAAATCAACAAGCATGTTGCTATCTACAATGTCTAATACAAACTACAAGAATCTTTTACACAAGTACATGCATAATATATGAAATATTTTACACTCGATTGTATGTACTTTGCAACTAAGAATATAGGAAAATATATTATTTTTCTAAATAATTTATAAGATCTATATGAAATATATATCATAATAATATATTTCTATATTTTTAATATTAATATAATTATGTCATTGAGTCTTAAAATTTGAGTATCTTAAAATTAGGAATGATAACAAAATTTGCATGTTTCTTTTAATGGAATGAAACACGGGTTGATTTCTTATATTTAGTCTTGCACTTTGTTATTACTGTATTACATGTCCTAAAGATGTGATCCGAGGAATGTTATATCAGACAAATAAGAGTATAATTTTGTTAATAAATCTTTGTCAATTTGTCAAAAAAATAAGAATAACAACCTTTAGCTGTCTAATAGCTAATCCAGGAGAAAAGACAAGTTAATAGGTTGTTCAAATATTTAAAATAATTATCGTTTAAGGTCCAACTATAAAAAGGAAAGCCGTTAACCGCGGATTCTTGCTTTCTTCCCTCCTCAATTGACTTTCTCAATTTCTTTTCTTCTTTCATCATTTTTTTGAAGACGATTTTCCTCATAATTTCGTCCTTTCTTTTTTCTTTTTATTTTTCGATTTTTCTTCAATTTAATTTTACCTTTTTCAGCTTCTCTGTTGTTCGTCTATTGGATGTTTACTCTGTTCTGAATTACCCTTTTCTTCTTCTGTAAGTTTTTATTTTAATAGATTTATATTTATGTTTGGTGATTTATTAAATTTATGTTTATTAATTTCCCAAAAGATGTATTTTTAATATATAATCTCCAATTTTCTGGAATTATTAAGTCGAGAATTCTGGATTTGTTTCTATTTTAGTAGTATGAAAATTAATAAATTCTGGGTTTTTTTTCCTAAGAGGTTTGAATTCAAATTTCTGCATAAAGCTAAGTTTTTATATATTTTTTTGTCAAATTAAAGATACCCATTTTTGTATATTGATTGATATGATTAATTTAAGGTTTCTTTCCAATTTTGAATTAATGGAGAAAACTTTTTCATTAGTTGAGTGTAGGTTTAATGCTTCTAGTGGGTTAGTTGGGAAGAAAAAGGATTTAGTTTGATCGGCAATTTAACACTTCATTATTGACATTTGACCTTGTATGGTGACTATTTGAATAAAGTACGATAGGGGTTTTAGTTGTCACGGTAAGCTCAAGTAACATTTTCAACGTGACAATTAATTCCGAATAGACACAACATAAATTGCTTTAAAAGCACGTGTGTATGGTGAAGAAAGTTACTTGTACGAATGTTTACTTTCCTTTTAATCGTTTGCATTTTTTATAATGGCAGGGGAGTTTCGGGTTCTAAGAGGTGAAACAATTGGAGATGAGATGAACAAATTACTAAAACGTCTTATTGTATTATTGGTGTACAAAATTGACTGGAGAAAGTTGTTTCTCATATTAACCATTGTAACAACAGTTGGAATTATTCTTCAAATTAGTCTTCTTCCATTTCCAATTTCTACATGGCTTCATTCTCCCATGATCAGAATAACAAGTGCTAAAGATTTCAGTAATTCTCTGCATTTAAGCTTGAGACATGGAAAACACTGGCCATTACACCAAATTTCTGTACCTGTTTCATTGAATTCGTCGAGTTTAATAAATAAGAGAGTACATAGTGTAGAGAGAAGAAGGAGGAGGAGGAGAAAGCGAGAAGAAGATTTCCAAATCCCGGCTTCCCCTCCTCCACCTCCTCGATCTCCACCAACACCCTTGCAGGTATATTTGTTTTGTCTGATATTTTCTGAAGTTTTCTTGCAAACAATATTGTGTTTTTAACATGACTTGACTTTGTGTTTTTTTTTTTTTTTTTGCTCTTTGGTATAGAGATATGTATGGTCCTTATCACCTAAGGAAGCACTTTTGTATGCTAAAAAGGAGTTGAAGAATGCCACTTTTATTGGCAATGATTCTGATCTATATGCTCCTATCTTTAAGAATGTCTCTAATTTTAAAAGGTATGTTCTCTACTAATTTTCCAAGTTTATATTAGTTTCCTTAGAAATATGAAATCTTTGCACTGGAGTGATTACTGATCAGAGTTACATGAAGGATACTCGTGGCGTTATTGATCATTTCTCAATCACAACAGGAACTAAAGGTGTTAAGTTCTTAAAAGTGAAAGTGACTTGGATTTTATGTGGATTCTATGCAATCATATATTTAAATATGTAATAGTGCAATACATATGATGCCTCTAATTTCCTGTTAGCCGGTTAAATTATAGTTTTCCTGTTTTGCTATTCTTTTGCTTAGAGGTTAGAGGTGACGAAAACCATGGTATTAGACTGTTAGTAGTAAGCACTTTAGTGAAAGAACTGTATTCATCTAAGCATCTAGCAGCCTTGGTAATCTTATGTCATGTTAGGAATAAATGAATTAGAGAAGAATAACAAAGCCTACTGTAACATCATTCATCCTGATTAATGTTTTCGCTTTCAACTGTAGGAGTTATGATCTAATGGAGCTGATACTTAAAGTATATGTTTATCCTGATGGAAGTCCACCCATATTTCACGAACCACATCTTAGCGGAATTTATGCCTCTGAGGGATGGTTTATGAAGCTATTAGAAGGAAACAGGCAATTTGTCACCAGAAACCCTGAGGTGGCTCATTTGTTCTATCTGCCATATAGTGCTCGTCAGCTCCAGCAAGCGCTTTATGTACAAGGATCACATAATCTGGCTCCCCTCTCTCTTTTCATCAGAGACTATGTGAACTTGCTGGCTGCGAAGTATCCTTTTTGGAACCGCACTCGTGGTGCAGATCACTTTTTAGTGGCTTGTCATGACTGGGTACATATCTATGCCCTTTACTAACTAACTAGATTTCTGGTCATCAGCAGAACTAGACTGCCTCAGTTTTGTTTTCTCACCTTATTTATCTTTTATTCTGCTCCATTTAACATATAATTGATGTTGTATATATAGGGCCCTTACACATTAAAGGCACACAAAGAGTTAGTGGAGAATTCCATAAAAGCTGTTTGTAATGCTGATTTATCTGAAGGAATATTTAAGGCTGGTAAAGATGTGTCCCTACCAGAAACCACCATAAGAGTACCCAGGAGACCTCTTCGGAACATTGGTGGTGGGATGAGAGTATCACAACGCCCAATTCTGGCTTTTTTTGCTGGAAATATGCATGGAAGAGTCCGTCCTTTGCTTCTCCAGCATTGGCATAACAAAGAGGAGTCTATGCGGATTTATGGACCTTTGCCTCATAGGGTATCTAAGCAGATGTCATATATTCAGCACATGAAATCTAGCAAGTTCTGCCTTTGTCCAATGGGTTATGAAGTCAACAGCCCAAGGATAGTTGAGGCTATATACTATGAATGTGTTCCCGTGATTATTGCAGACAATTTTGTTCCTCCATTTGATGATGTGCTTGATTGGAGTGCGTTTTCTGTGACAGTGGCCGAGGAGGACATTCTCAAGTTGAAAGAAATTCTTGAGGCTATCCCACTAAAACGATATTTAAAAATGCTTCAGAACCTGAAAATGCTTCAGAGACATTTCTTTTGGAATTCTAGGCCAATAAAGTATGATTTATTCCACATGATCTTGCATTCAATATGGCATAGCAGACTAAGCCAGATTCAAATTCCTGATAGCTGAGGAGTTGTGCCATGCTGATATAATTAGGCCAAGAAACATTTAGCTGTTATTGTTTGAAGAATTTGTTCCTAAGTGATGACTACTGGAAACTCTCAGAGAGAATGGACAGACTTTGCTGCTTATCTTGATGCTACAATAGCATCTTGCTTCTAGCACAATCGAAACTGCACATTCAGAGAAAGGGAATCCATTCATTCGATTATTAAGGTATCAGACTGATCCTGCTATCTGCAGTTGCCTGTGACTTATCAGCACGATCTTAAACTCCTGTGGACCTATTGTCTTCTTTTATTCGCCATAGATTAAAGTTCTATAATGATTCTTGCAGGAAGACTGAACAGATAGATATGTGCTTTTCCGTCTGAGGTATGGAAATCAAGAACCAAGAGATGGCAAGACAAGCAAGTCATTTAATCAAGATTATACTGTATCATAGTATATGAAATACAACACATGATGAAGGTTAATATTTCAATGCTTTAACTACATGATACATCAGTCATCAGAGGATAGCGATATTTCTTCATTCATTCATTTCCTGATTTCCTCACACTGAAGTTCACCTTTCAGTATACACCAATTTAAACACTTCTGCATGTAATATATTGAAGCAACACAATTCAATACCTTCCACACGATGCACATAGGAAATAGTTGATATTAGGTGATACACGAAAAAGATTTTTTTTTCTTCTCAAAACCATTGATGTTGTACTTAATACAAAGTAATTATTACTGTACAGTATTACAGTAAAGTGTAAACAATGTACCTATAATCTATTCTCTGTGCAATGAAAATATACAAAAACTTAACATTGTTTAGCCTATATTCCTATAAATTTGCTCTTGCAACCTTTAGTTGTACAGATCTGAATCGATTCCAAATATTAGATAATAACGCTTGCCACTTGTGAGTTTACTCCAAGTTTAATCTATTTTGCTGGCAGAGGCTTCACATATTCTTAAAACTTTTGGCTTTCGGAGTACATTTTTTGGACCCGACATGATTAAGCATCAAAGCTATTCCTGCGGTTCCAAGACAGCCCCGGGATTCCGAGAGACCTATTAATTAGCTTGGTGCCCGAAATCATCTCACTTTGTACTTCAGCCCACCCTACATGTGATGCCTTCAAGGGCCGGATGTACCAATCTAGAGAGTCCGACTTCTTAATCAATAAATGTGTATACATATGGGCGTATGTCTAACTAAAACGTGTAGTTCATTTTTTTTAGACGACAATTCATTTATATTAGTATTACAAAAGGCTTTGATTAATTTAACCCATATACAATTAAGGTGAGTTAAGTGGACATCCTTCCTATGTTATTAAGCAACATCCGTAGTATAAACGATATGGACTTGGAGGCTGGAGCAAGCTAGCTAACAATATGGAAAAATTAAAAGCTGATAGATAATATCCCATTCCAATTTTCTCGAGTGCCTGATTTTCAAAGCATAATATGATTAACATAAACTTCATCAGAAAACCATGATCGAGTATATTACCAAGACATAATTGTCAAAAAGAACAGGTATCATTACTAACATCATATATACGCAGTAAGATGTATTAAGGTCATTAGCTGCAATACATCTTTCATCTATGAGAAGTGCAGAACATACTGACTTTGCCAAAATCCAAAAAAAAAAAAAAAAAAAAAGGATTGTTACAAACCAACCTTTGTATAATTCCACACCTTTGCAATCAAAAACTACGTATCTTTTTCTTTACGAAATAAGTTGGAACTCATGCCTTCTGATATCCATTAACCTGTCCTTGGTCGCCAGAATCACGCTTCAATCGCCTCATGAACTATATTTCGACATTCATGTAATTCCTGTTTTCAAACCCAATTCTAGAGCCAAAAATTTCAGCACCCTTTTTTTTTTGGTAAAAAGAGACCAAAGCTTCAAGCCTTCACAATCCAAAATGATACCTCTGCTCCTCTAGATTTCTGATTGGACATCAGCTGAAACCAGTTCCATGGTAGTTAACTGAGAGAAAACCAGTATCACTCACCAGATCTACCTGTGCGCACGTTGTATTTACAGTAACAGAGAAAATTCAAATCCCCAAAATCTTGCCATAGACAGACTCTTCCAAATTATCTACTCTTTCACTTAACTACGTTTTACCAAATAGACCGAAAAGCTCTCCTCAGCATGCTGAACATCGCAAACACAAACACCACTGTTACAATCTTCTTAGAGGCAAAGACCCTCAGATTCACTCTCAGTCCGTATCTTATCATCAACCTAGATATTGTCAAACGCACAGCCAAAAGCCAAGATGCTACGGAACACATCACCACTTTAAGAAAATCAGACATAGCCCACTCATTTACTACGTCAGTTGGTACTTCCACATAAGGACAACTACCATCAACTCCACCTTCATATAGCCCTAAACTTTGATTAAGCCAGATGGATAAATGGATCAAAAGCTTTGCAAGCCAAGCAACCTCGTCATCTGATATGGGCCGCTTCAACCAATCACCCTTATAGTTATCATAGGCAGCTGAAACATTACCCACCCTTCTAGGCTTGAATAGCTCATCACGGGATTGTTGTTGCTGTTTAGATCTCGGAGACATTCGAGACTGCTTCACAGCATGGTCACCAAATAAACGGTGTAACTTTGACTTCAAAGATTGCAAACACTGGAGATTGTTTGCAAGATTATCACTAGAGATAGCCTGAAGCTCAGTCTCCGCCCGCAATATGAACAGCTGAAAAATAATCACAAGGTATTATTATAGGCTTATAGCAGATGCCAAAATCAGCCAAAACTAAAAGAAAACCCTAGTAATAGAAACAAACAGGACTAAGCCACTTTCATTATTATAGTTGGTTTTGTGAAGAGGAGCACAGAGAGCAAGGCACTGAAGAGATGGAGATACCTGCAGCAGCTGAGAGCCACCATCCTCAGTATCATCAAAGAGTCTAAGGTCTTTGTTCCAGTTCTCATGTAAGAAGGATCCATCAGCCTCAGTCTCACTTAAGCCATCCTCCCAATCCTGCATATTTTAAAAAAGATGTTGTCAATCACAGAATTATAAATCAACACAGAGCTCCTATATATAAACATATAAGATGGGTCATGGAAGTTAGGAAGGAAAAAGGATAAGAAAAAAAAAGATGATTAATAAAGTAAACTGTAAAAATCAAATACATCGTCAGTTACTTTCAAGTATCCAACGAAACATAAAATGGTTAAATAAACTAAGGTGAGTTTACCTGAAGTTGCTCACGAATCAGTGGAATAAATTTGTTAAGGTTACTAAGAGCTGATTTGCTAGACCCAGCACTTTTTGAGTGAAAAACTGCATCGACATTCTTTATGAGCTCTAGTAACTCATTTGAAGATAATAATATGTCTATCACCTGTTGAAAAGAATGCAGAGACAGATAATCATCAATAAACTTTCCAGATAGTTTAGGCAACACTATAGCGCCAGAATAGAAAACTAAATGAGCTTATGGAAGGATGAGTAGACGAGACAGTGAATGACATTTAAATTAGCTGATAATATCTGCAATCTTTCAACAGAGTAGAAGTTCACAGAAAAAAAAACATATTCTAACCCTTTTTCACTGGAAGAGGACATTTGAACCAGAGGAAAAGGAATTGCTACAATACTCTCTAAACATGAAGTCAAAGGACATTTAATCAGCTATTCACCTCTAACCATACCCACGAGTCATTATATCCCAATCACCTTTCAAAAGCATTTGGGGTCCAAAAGGGGAAATTGAGAAAAGCAGAGACAAAGCATTCACACAGAGACAGCAAAATGAGGCTTATACTATATATAGCTACAATAATAATCAACACAAAAATCTATCACTAAGACACTCATCAGACAGCTGTTACAATCACCTCCATAGCCTAGGCATCAAATTAGAACCCAGTGTTGACTGTTGATGTTATCAGTAAACATGGACAGCCAAATTGTGCTGACTATACAAATTATCATGATTAATAAGAATCAAATTGTGTAAGTAGTATATTTATTCAATTGCTGTTAAATAATACTGATATTATCAAAAAGTAGGAGCCACAAAATAGAAGGTTACAAACAGGGTCACAAATTGGGGGTGGGGGGAGAGTTGAGGGGGTGGAACACAATCATAAAGGCTACCAAATCATGAGAAACATCAGCAGCATGCTAGTTTCCCATAACATTTAAACATCAGAAGGAAGAGGTAAGAAAATAGTCAAGCAGACAGAAGATATATATCATACCTGCAATACACCTCTTAAGAAGAAAAATTTGTCAAATAACACCTTTTATAACCCTTTTTTTGTGAAAAACCACCTTATAAATTATTTTTTGTTAAAACACACTTAAAACCAGAATTTTTTTCGAGAACACACCTTAGGCCGGTTTTAGGGGAATTGACTCGGTTTCCCGACGTTGACCCTCACGTGAAGGTCAGGTGCCAAAATCCTTCCTTTCTTTTTTCCCCCTTTTTCCTCCAATTACTTTCACTCTCCTCAAAACCACCAAACCACAACCTAGCCAACCCAGCCAACCTAACCGCCGAAACCGACACCACCGCCTAGCCACCATCATCGGCCATCCAAATCATTCTAAATCCACCACGTACACCATCCATCACCCACCCTCCTGAACCACTAGACCCACCATGAAAACAACCCTAAAAAACCCTAAGCATCTCCATAGATACCCCTAACCACCAACTTAATAACAACCCAGACATCTTGACAAAAACCCTTAACAACCTAAAACAAACCAATAGAGAGATAAGAGGGTTGGTAGCGGTTTCTCCCCCTTTAATACCTCCAAATAAAAACCCTAAACTAAGGTAAATCAAAAACCGACAAAATTAACCGCCAATTTCATTAACTTTAACAACTTACTTGCCTCAAAATTAGGGTAATTGAGGTTCTTTGTAGCAATTTGAGCAAAACAATGGAGTTTGCCCCTTCAATTGATAGAATTCGAGGGTTGCTAGGAAGAACAGAGGAGAAAGAAAGTCTAATAAGAGGGGGGAAAGGGGAAAGGGGAAAAAGAAAGGGAGGGTTTTTTTTCAAGTGGGCGGAAATGGAGGATAGGTTTTTGAAGGTGGGTTGTAAAACAATTGGGGTTGGCTAGGCGGTGTGTCCTTGGTGGTTTTGAGGAGAGAGAGAATAAAAGAAAGAGTGGGTTTTATTCTAAGCAAGCAAGTAACCCTGTCGTGAGGGTCGACGCCGGGAAACCAGGGTCAATCCCATGAAACTGGCCTAAGGTGTTATCCCACAAAAAAAAATAAAAAAAAATAAAAATAAAAATAAAAAAAAGATGGTTTGAGGTGTGTTTCTAGAGAGAGAGAGAGAGAGAGAGAGAGAGAGAGTGTGTGTGTGTGTGTGTGTGTGTATATAGGTGGTTTTTCACAACAAAAGTGTTTTAAAAGGTGTTATTTGAAATTATTTTTTTATCACGGGTGCCTTTATAAAATAAATATGTAACTAATGGATCATATTACATTCAATAAAAACTCATGTTCCACTTTACTATCCCCAAGAAAGATCTGCTGATGACAAACCAAGCATTTGGAAAAATTAATTACATAAGATCTAAAATCCACACTTTTCAGAAGATAGCACGTCTTAATTATTCACATCAAGTATCAAAAGGGCAATCACAGTTCAGAATATTTCAGCTTCCAACAAATATTTCAATACATGATGATCTACATGATGATTGTCATCACATCCCAAGTCAATATGTACTACCACGGTCTATGTGCCCCTACACCAGTCAGCCAACTGTTTACCAATTTCCTTTTGAAAGATATCAAAAAGTTGAAAATACAGGGGAATAACGCAAAGCTTCACCCCACAAACGCCATAGTAGAAACAGGCAAACAGCCATGATAAAAGCCACTCTTGTCACTACACCTACTCCTTCACTGCAGATGAGCTTGAATAATCATTTAGCATTATAAATTGCTAAACATCCTCACAATTTGACATAATCACCTAATTCAGCACAACATCTATCTACCTACACATGCAATTTCAGTTCACCAAAAAGATCAGACAACAATGTGACTGAAAGCACGAGTTCAAAAATCTCCAAAGGTGTTTAAAATTACCCCTAACTCCTACATCATCTTTACTGATAAATGTAATCATCACAGAACTATGTCTTAGAAAACTAAGAAAAGCACGAGTAACCCAAACCACAAAAGGTTTTCAATGCCAAGGTAAAGGCAAGCGTAACACACATACGAGGTGCACTTTTTGTAAATCCTTATAGAGTATTTTCACCTTATCTTTTGAAATATCAGCACACTGTCCATGTATTCTACAAAGGTGGGGAAGTTTTAAAAGGAGAAGCAAGGGAACTAGGAAAGAGAAACCAAGAACAAACATGAAGAAAGGGAAGGGGAGTAGTTGTGCCTCTTAGTGGTGACTCGGGCTTTGTTTAGTTCAACTTATTTTTACTTAATTCAGAAAAAATAAATTCAAATCAGATTATCGTTTTATGTGCAAATTTTTATCACTAAATATCTTTAATTTTGTAATGAAAAAAAGTTGAAAATTACAAAATACACATTATTACGAATCTAACAAAACCCCACTTGATATATTTTTTTACTTATAGATTATCGTACACTTAAGGTCAAAGTTAGATAAATCAGACCAGCGAGGCCAAATAAGATAAGATAAGATAAGACCAGCCTAAGATCATATGAGAACTCGAATATGTGTTCGTAATCAAGAAATTTTTCATAAACATGCCATCTTAAGAGCCAAGATAAGTGCATAGATGCATAGAGCACTACAATAAATAAAATAAACCTAAAGTAGGCAAAAAAAACATGGTTTTGACTAAAACTTCAGCTCCAAAGTGTTCAACACTTCAAAAGTTTGATTTAAAAGCACATAACAAACATTTACATTAGCTGGACATTGACGGCATACATGAAACCAGCCATCACATGAAATTCATGCTTAGCAGGTATTCGACATGCTGCTAATTAGGCCTGAAAAGTCGTTAAGATAGTGATCAATGCCATCTTTAAAAACTACAAGGAGTTTGACATAATTCCCTGACCTGAACTCTCCCAAGTCCGCCACTCTTGATGTTAACAATTCTTCCGCGAAGCTTGACAGAATTCCATTTCTCCACTTTTACATGACAAATGTAGTAAAAGCTACAAATATTGGAGATTGATCTCAACAAAGAATCACAAGTTACAACCATGAAACAAAATGAATGAGACAGCACCAAAATGGATCTTGTCATAAGATACGTTAATCACAAGCTCACATCTATTACAATTCCAAGGCGATCAAACATGGCTTCAGGTTAAAGCATATAAGTGACAGGTTTGGTAACCTGAAGAGGTGCTACCTTACAAAAATCAGCTAATCCTCAGATAGCGGCAGGATGCATAAACCCAGTATATTACAAATGTCAAAAAAAAAAAAAAAAAAAAAAAAAAAAAAAAAAAAGAGTATTGACACAGCAACCAAGCATTCAAGATTTTCTATATGAGAAGCACCATTATTCATTTTAATTAATATCATATACAGTGGGTTTAGATTTAAACAACATAGCAATATTGCAACAGACTAACTTTTCTTTAGCCACTGTAAATGAATACAATGTCAATGGAAATAGCTACTGCCACCAAAGATGTTTTCAATGACTTAGGTAGATGGTTTTTTCATTAGTATCGCTCAGCAGTGATAGGAAGCAGAGTATTAGTGGAAAATAGATGCAATATGGGTAGACCGCAAACATACTAAACATGATAATTCCCAATTTGCCCAATCAAATACAGCATACTTTTCCACCCCTGTCTAACAAAGTAAGAGTTGATGGTAACTCTAGATGTCTTCCTCCCCCATATATCTGTTTACGATTATGTAAAATGTATCTATAATTAACAATTAAAAAATGGGGCATGGAACAAGATTCTTTTCTAACTTCAGGAGTTCCACTCTTCAATGCATTAATATTCCAGCACAATTACACCGACTTACTAAATGCTGTAATTTGAGTCACTGATCTCGTGATAATGCTAGAGATTAAATAAGAAAATCAAAACAATTTCATTCAGCATATAGAGAAGCAAAAGTAATAAAATCAACAGATGTGCAGGAAACATACCCTTGATATCATCTGGACAATCGCTTCAGCATCAGTGTGAAGAAATTTGTGAGCAAAACCAATAAAATGCATGACCAATGACGTGTAGAAGAGATAATTAGACAGCACATAGCCTTGCCAATTACTCGAATATTGCAGCTGGTTGGACTCACCACATTCTTTGTCTGTTCTTTTCTTAGAGGCGTCTTCCATTGCATCAAACTCTGCAAATTCTTCCTTGCTAAGCCTCCATGGTTCAATATAACTAATCCAGACAGCAAAAACCTCAGAAATAGTTTTCATAGATGACCCCATTGGACAATACAAAAAAGTTCTTAAAATGAATCTATACAACGGCCTTTGTAGGTGGGAGTTCCAAGATCCACCAGTTGACAAGCTAGACAAAACATAAGGAGCCTCCCTAACTTTCACTAGATCACTGGAACCCAACTTCGTGTGCATCGGACTTCCACCGTACTCAGCTTGCTTAGACCCATCAGTGACCACCACAGAGCTCAAATTCAAGTACTTCACAAACAACTTCACCGCTTCTCCCAATCCTGAAGCAGGGGGTGTCTCACCCAACACAGAGCGAAACGGAAACGACAAACCAAACGATTTGCACACATTCACAGCCAACGGTGAGAAGTCACTATCCAACAACCAATAGTGCACCAAGGTCTCAATGAAAAACTCAGCTCTCAAAACAACAGAATCATCATAGCTCGGCGAGTAATGAAGAAGTGAACTACGGTAAGGCTGATGTGCATTCAAATCATTCATTGGCACGAAAGCACGTAAATAGGCATACAAAAGCTTCAAATACAAATTACAATCAGTTTTCTGCTCCGGCGCGCGTTTACTACCACTCGAAATCACCGGAATCGACGAAGCCCAATTCTCGAGCTTAGATTTCCTACTATTTCTAACAGAAACAGTTCCAGAAGTTTCACATTTACCTCTACAAACAGGATAATAAGCAAACCAAAAAATCAAGTACTCAAAAACATTCAAATGAACCTGAAAATTCCCTTTAATTTCATCCTCCTTAATCCTCCCCTTAAACAAGGGAACTAAATCAGATAAAATTCGACATTCTTTCTCACTGGAAAGCAAAAACCTAACCCACTCAGGCAACCTCTCAACAGGAAACACAAATTTCACAAGAGATAATCGATCAACAGCCATAATTGAATTCATTAGGGTTCCATTAGGCGACAAAAGGCTAAAAAGTTTACCAGCGAGTTCAGAATCATTAGAAAACGACACCGTATCGATCCAACCAGCTGCAGTAGAAGGCGATTTTGGCGGAGAAGACGAAGAAACGTCGAAGCCGAAGAACTTGCAGAGAAAAGCAGGAAAAGCGAGGGAGAAGAAATGGCGGTTTTGGTCGGGAGAGTGAACGGAGAGGTGCGATTCGACGGCGGTGATTGCGGCGGCGATTTGTGCCGGAGAATTGGCGGCGAAGAATTTTCCGGCGAGGTCGGAGGATTTCGCCTGGGAATCGAGAGAGTAGGAATGTGGCGTCATTGAGGAGAGAGAAAGAAGAGAGAGATGAAAATGGCGGGTTTCTGGAAGATTGGAGAGAGAGAGTGAGGAAGAAGGGAGGGTTTTAGGGCACAGAAAATGGTGGTGCTGTGATTTTTTATTTTTTAATTTGGGGAAAAAATTTAAAAAGAGGAGAAAGCAAATGGCGCGATACGTTTAGGTAAGTGTACGTGGCGACTGTCGAGCAAATCAGTGAGTAAGTGAGTAGTAAGCAATCCAGTTTCAGGTAAAGTTGGTTTTGGGCCGGGTTGTTTAGGCCCATCTCACAACCAATAGACTTGGCTGGGCTGATCGAGGAGTGCGGACCAGGTCAACTAAAGGTTGTTTAGGGCCAGGTTTTCTAGAGATTATTCTATTATAGACATTTGTGGCACTCTTTAATGGTAAAATTTGATAAAAATAATCTCAACTTTTGCTCGTTTACTCACAATAATTCTAATTTTGGATTATTTTTTAAAATATATACTTATAAAAAATATACACTTTTCGATCTTATTCATGACTGAAAACAAATTTCACAAGAGATAATCGATCAACAACCATAATTGAATTCATTAAGGTTCCATTAGGCGACAAAAGGCTAAAAAGTTTACCAGCGAGTTCAGAATCATTAGAAAACGACACCGTATCGATCCAACCAGCTGCAGTAGAAGGCGATTTTTGCGGAGAAGACGAAGAAACGTCGAAGCCGAAGAACTTGCAGAGGAAAGCAGGAAAAGCGAGGGAGAAGAAATGGCGGTTTTGGTCGGGAGAGTGAATGGAGAGGTGCGATTCAACGGCGGTGATTGTGGCGGCGATTTGCGCTGGAGAATTGGCGGCGAAGAATTTCCCGGCGAGATTGGAGGATTTGGATTGGGAATCGAGAGAGTAGGAATGTGGCGTCGTTGAGGAGAGAGAAAGAGATGAAAATGACGTGTTTTTGGAAAATTCGAGAGAGAGTGGGGAAGATGAGGGGTTTTAGGGCACAGAAAATGCCAAAATGGTGGTGTTTTGATTTTTTTATTATTAATTTTTTTTCGGGGGAGGGGGATTTTAAAATGGGAAAAAGCTAATGGTGCGGTACGTTTAGGAAAGTGCACGTGGCGACTGTCGAGCTAAGCACTGAGTAGATATGGCAATGGATTGGGTGGAGCTTCATCCGCATCCATCCTTATTTTAATCGCTCCATCCACATCCATTCATCATCTGCTTCATCCATGTCCATCCGTTTATCATCCGCGGATGGAACGGGTGGAGCGGATGATTTATGGATGAACATTTTAAGTGAAAATAACTCACATAAACTCTTTTTTTTCGTTATTTATACAATATTTTTTGTTTTATTGATAAAAAAGGAAACAATGACAACATATTGTTTGAACAAATAGTTTGCAACAAAATAAAACAAGTAATTAATATTGTCATCCTTAGCACTGAGGGAGTATCTGATTAGTAAGTAATCAAGGAATATTAGGTAAAGTTGGTTTTGGGTCGGGTTGTCTAAGCCCAACCCACCATCAGTGGACTTGGCTGAGCCGATATTTGTGGCACTCTTTAGACCAAAAAGAATTTTAGATTAGGTCGTGTAGGTATATGTCTATTTCTATCACATTAGCATTGATCTTTCACAAATTCTTATATGTGGATGACCACACCGTGTGACCAATCATTATAGGGGTTACTTTGTTAGTGTAATAGAAATTATTTAGTCAGCGTTAAAGGTGTTACTTTGTCAGTGTTATAGGGTTACTTGGTCAATGTAATATGTATTACTCAGACAGTGTTATAGGAGTTACTTGATCAATTTTAAAGAGTTACTTTTTCCTTTTATAATTGGTCACACGATATGGCCAGCCACACACAAGTCGAGTTGTCGGTCTTTTGTCCAACCGCCATATAAGTTTTATAAAGAGTATAGGCATTAGGTTGGTTCATTTCAAGAGAATCTATTCTATGATCAATCATGTGATGAATGAACGGGATCCGTAAGATCCAGTCGAGTGTGTGATTTTTCATAATATAATCTACATTATATATTTTTTTTCTTAATTAATTATTATTTTATTAATAACAACAACTTTAAATACTACCTCCGTTTCATAAAATCTGCAATAAACTTAGCTGCACATTTCCCAAGACAAAATTTGATAATACTTGATTAACAAAGTGAAAGGTATGTGATTAAGGGAAGGAGAGAGAGAGAAAGAGGGGATAATTAATTAATCAAGGGCCACCACTAGTCCACCACCAACTGCCATGTTCTCCTCGAACCACCCACCGGTAGCACCACTAACATTGCACCAACCAACTCGCATCAGCCACCAGTAGCACCACACTATCCAACTCGCACCACCACTAACACCGCATCTTGTAATCACTCTCACCACAACCTAGATCTGAAACCCTTCATAAGCAACCTCACCAATTAACTCACACCACCACTAACACCGCCATTGTTACCGAAAACCCCACCATGAACAAAATCCCGAAACCCCACCATCACCTAGATCTAAAACCTCACCTCACCCCCACTATGATTCGAAACCCCACCTTATCACCACCAACTGGAACCCCATCTCACTAACACCAACGAACCAAAATCTCACCCTCTCACCACCACAAGATCCGAAACATGCCCAAAACCCACTATACCCAACTCACAACCACCAAAAACCCACCGTGTAACCACCTATTCACGCACCACCAGCAAAAACCCATCGTGTAAAATCTTCTAGAATATTGAATAAGTAAGCATATATATTGCTATATTTATATGCAAAATATTTTTTTCTTACTAACAAATTATTTTAAAAAAAACCACCCGTCAAATTCTTGTTTTTGTCAAAAACCACCCATAAAAAATATATGTTGCCTAAGACCACCCAAATAATAAATTTTGTTATTTAAGACCACCTAGATCAACTTTTCGGCATTGACTTCAAAATCCGGCATTGACCCAGGTAGGGGTGTCCATAATTCGGATAAAAACCGAAATCCAATCCAATCCAAACCGAATTATCAATTCGGATCGGATTCGAACTTTAAATCGGATCGGATCGGATTGAGATTTTTTGGAAATTCAGATTTTCGGATTGGATCGAATTGACCCTAATTGGATCCAATCCAAACCGAAAATCAAATTGTAAAATTAAGCTTGTATAAATATGGATTTCTGTATATTTTGAAGTTTAACTCAAATACTTAATACTACATAAAATAAATTAGAGAGACTTTGTATTAATTAATTAATGACTTGACGTTGAACTATGTATTTTAATCATGATTTTGAAGACTTTTATTTATAGTAAAGCTTTATTTTTATAATTGTATTAGGCGCTTAAAAAAATAATGTATTATAATTCGGATTTTCGGATCGGATCCAAATAACCGAATTTTAATTCGGATTGGATCAAGAGAAAAATTCGAATCGGATCGGATTGGAAAAGTGAAAACCGAATTATATTTCGGATTGGATTGGATTTGGACTAAATCCAAACCGAAAACCGAACAGACACCCCTAGACCCAGGGCACGTGACAAGCACGTGACACCCTCCACCTTTTTTTTCCTTGAATTTTCTGGGCATTTTTGCCTTGAATTTCTCTCTCCTCTCTCCTCTTTCCTCTTCTTCTCCTTCTCTGGTCCTCCTTCCTCTTTCTCATCTAGCTTCTCCTTGTCCCTCCTCTTTTCTCTCTGTCCACCACCAACATCAACAGCCATAAACAATAACAACGGCGCAACACTTACAATATCAACCAACCACCACCAACATTAACCGCAACAACAACAACAAAGCCAACAACCAACATCGTCAACCGCAACTACAACAACTGTGCAACACCAACAAGGCAACCACCGTCGCGAGGCAATAACTTACTATCTCTTGTAGATCTTGTTTTAATTTAGGTTAGATTGTAGATCTAGTTAATTTTTTATGTAATTGTGATCTTAATTTATAAATATTATTAGATAATTGTATATTTATATATTTTCTTTAATTTTTGTTGGTTAATTATCGTTTTTTTTAGATCTAATGGTTTTGATTTTTTTGTGTGGTATTTTTCGATTTTATTGTGTTAATTTTCTTATTTATGGGCTTATTTTCATTTCTTGGGTTAATTTTCGATTGTTTGGGGTTGATTATCGTTTTAATGGGTTAATTTTGGTTTTTCGCAATAATTTTTGGATGGTGGTGGAGTGTGGTAGTGTGTCACGGTGGGGAAGAGGCTGGTGGGAATGGTGGTGGGTAGGTTGATGGTTGGGATCGTTGTGTTGGTTGGGTGAGGTGGTGGTTTGAAGTGGAGCTGGTAGTGTGGGGTGGGGGCTGGTGGAATGGTGGTGGTATGTGGTGGTGTGTGGTGTCGGTGGTGGTGTGCAGTTGTGTGTGACGGTGGGGAATGGGCTGGTGGGAGTGGTGGTGGGTAGGTTGGTGGTTGGGGTCTTTGTGTTGGTTGGGTGAGCTGGTGGTTCTGAGGTGGGGCTGGTGGTGGTCAATAATAGACTAAAAATTCAAGGGGAAAAAAAAAAGAAAAAGGGAGGGGGGTCACGTGGTTGTCACGTGCCCCTGGTCAACGCCGGAATTCAAAGTCAATGCCGAAAAGTTGATCCAGGTGGTGTTCAACAACAGAAATTTAAATTTGAGTGGTCTTAGGCAACATATTTTTTTTGGGTGGTTTTTGACAAAAACAAGAATTTGGCGGGTGGTTTTAGACAAAATTTCCAAATAATAATCCCAACTTTGCTCCATTTTATTTTATTAATCACAACTTTGGATTATTCTAGAATAATCCCAACTTTGGGTGTTGTTTTCTTTTTTCAATCCCAATTACCGGTTACTTGTTGAACTCGTTAATTTCTTTTTTCAATCCCAATTACCGGTTACTTGTTGAACTGGTTAATTTCTTTTTAAATATGTTGACCGGTTAATATGCCAATTTTTTTGTTTATTTTTAATTTTTAATAATTGTTTTCGTTTACTTCTATAGACCGGTTTGGGATTGAAGAAAGAAAACAACCCCCAAAGTTGGGATTATTCTAGAATAAGGAAAATTTGCTTAAAATAATATCAACTATCAACGGTGTGTGCAATATAATACAAACTCAACTATTTGCTATTAGTGGTACCACTTTTTATACTATATGTGCGAAATAGTACGCCAATCTCCGAAATTGTATTTCGATGAATATTACGTCTATCTTTGTTATTAATTATTATTTTTTATGTTAATTTTCTGTTTTCTTTTCAAAATACATACATAGTATTATGTTAACAATTTTATTTACAATCCAAATTAATAATTCCCTACCCTTTTGTTAGGATTTTTTTTTAAAAATAAATCAATATGTAATTAATTTTTTTTCATAATACATATAGTAATTTCTACATCATACAATAGTAAATAGGGTATTTAAATGCCTTGTTATTATGTTGATATAACTAGTTTCAAAATATCCGAAATTTTCCACATCCACCAACCAAAATAATGTAAGGATTTTTTGGGTTTTTTAAAACAATTTTTGAAACTTATTAAATAAAAAATACTATTGTGTGGTAGACTAGTAGTAGAAATAATCACTACATGTATTTTGAAATAAATTATTTAAATACATATTGACAATTAAAATAAAACCTAACAAAGGGGTAGGGCATGAATTATTAATTTGTTTGTAAAGGAAATTATTAATACAATGTGTATTTTGAAAAAAAAAATTAATAAAATAATAGTATTAAAACTATAGACGAAATATTATTCAAAATACGTTTTTAATGACTTGCGTACTATTTTGCACATATAGTATAAAAGGTGGTAACACTAATAGCAAATAATTGAGTTCGTATTATTTTGCACACACCGTTGATAGTTGGTATTATTTTAAGCCAATTTTCCCTAGAATAATCTAAAGTTGGGATTATTAAAAGAAAATGGAGCATAGTTGGGATCATTATTTACAATTTTTCCAAAAAAATAAAATATTATGGACACATCAAAAGATGACACGTGTCATTGTTGATGTGTCTTTTATTACGTTAGTAATAATAAATGCTAGAAATAGGCATCTAAAAAAGGGACAGAGGGAATATATTCTTTTTTTTTAAATAACAATTATCTTATTATTGTTTTTAAGGAAAAAAAAAGTTTTGACGGGAAATTTTTTGTTGTGGAAATGGCATGTGTACTTTTGGGAGAATGCTAATGATTACTTTGGCCTCGTTTGGTTGACATGGGAAATGAATTCCCATAGGAAGTGGTATTTCATGGGAAATTATTTCCCAAATGAAATTGCTAAGAATTTTCTTAAGTTGTTTGGTTGTGCAATGGGAAGTTGGAATTCCCGTGAATTTTGAATGACCAAAAGGGGCTAGGTAATTTAATTTACCTCCTATATTTTGTGGTAAGTGGAAATTCCCATGAATTCCAACTTCCTCCATTTTTGTTTTTTTGTGTCAACCAAACAACTACCTAAATTACAAAATCCCATGAATTTTCACTTCCCCCATTTTATTTTGTCAACCAAACAACCCCTTAGAGCCTGTTCACATTTACTGAAATGAGCTGGACTGAGCTGATTGAAGCTGAACTGAACTGAATATTTTATGAGAGAAGAAAATTAGGAGCTGAACTGAACTGAACTGAACTAATTGGAGCTTAACTGAACTGAACTGATTGGAGCTGAACTGAATTGAACTGAAATTAATTAAAGTGAAGTGAACAAGCCCTAGTAAGTATATAGTATATATATTGATTGATGGCTTAAAGAATAAATAAAGAAGTAGTAAAAGAAATATACACCGTACCCAATATGAAAAATCTAATTATTTTGGTCATACACTTTGTATTGTCTATATAGATTAATTTTCCTCAAAAAAAAAAGCTATATAGATTAATAGATGCTACATAAATTGTTAATAGGAAAATTTGAAAATTACTACCTTAAAAAGAGGGCATTTGTGAATTACTACCCCTAAAAAAAAGTTGTTAATTACTACCCCTAATTGTGATAAATTGTACAGATTACTACCTAAGTGGATTTTTCGGCTAATTAACTCATTAATGACGTCATTTGTCATCTTAATTCTAATTTAATCATTTTAATCCTAATTAATCCTAATTTAAAAATTAAAAAACCCTAGCCCCCTTTTCCGGCGAGCACCTACCACAAACCAAACCCCATCCTCTCCCGACGGCGACTCCGTTCCCTCGTCTTGTACCACAAACCCACCTCCCTCCCCCGATGAACACCATGAGCCCATCCCCCCTCCACCACTAAACACCATGAACGCAAAGAAATGAGGTTTTGGGGTGAGGAATGGAGGCGGTTTTTGCGGCTAAGGAAAAGGTGGAGGACAATTATAGGGGTTGGGGAAGGGGAATTGGCTGTTATCGGGGGCTAAGCAATAGATGGGGGCTGTTTAATTTCTAGGTTTGGGGAAAGGAGGGGGAAGCAATTGAGGGTTATGGATGGGAATAAGACAGTTTTTAGGTGTTACGGGGAGGTGGAGGCGCGATCCGGGGTTGGGGAAGGGAAGGGGATGAGTTTCGCGGTGGGGGAAAGGTAAAGGTTGGATTTTCGGTGGTGGGGCTAAGGAAGGGGGAATTTCTGGTGGTGGGGATGGGGTAAAGGGGCTGCCAGAGATGGAGCGGTGGTGGTGTGAAGGTGGATATATAAGTGGTAATTTAGGGTTTATTTAATTAATTAGGATTTAAAAGTCACTAATCATAATTTGGCCGGAAAATGATGTCATTAGTAAGATTAAGTGATCGGAAAAGAGGAGAAGGTAGTGATCGGTATAATTAATTGTTTTTAGGGTAGTAATTAGCAAACTTTTTTTTAGGGTAGTAATTCACAAATGCCTCTTTTTTGAGGTAGTAATTCACAAATTTTCCTTGTTAATAAAAAATATAAAATTCCAAACCATCTTATAATATGAAGTCATAAATAATTGAATATTGATTTTTTTTTTTTTTTGAGAGCCGAATATTCTAGTTTAGTAATACATAATTTAAATTGTGTTTTAAATAACTTATGCATTGTGATATATAGATGAAGATTGTTAGGAAATTAGGGTGTAGTTGTGTTTGATTAATGCGGAACAAGTCAATGAAATTAAGAACGAGAAAAACAATAAAGAAGATAAACAAACAACACAAGGATTTACGTGGTTCGGTCAAAATAGACCTACATCCACGGGTGGGGGATTCGAGAGCTTCTTCACTATAATGGAGAAAGAACGAGAGAATAATACAAGGAGTCTTAAATCTAATGGCTCAATAAGGTATGATCTAATTGATCTACTAAAGGGTCCTTTTATAACACAAGGAAACCCTAATAAAACTCTAAGATTGTTCCCCAAGTATACTCAAATAGCCGTCATAGAAAAGATATAATTTTAAGAAATATTCCATAAATTATCCTAGAATAACCTAACTACCGAGCTATAGCTCGTCATCTAGCTCATACCTGCTGCAAGTCTTCATAGGGCCGAGCTATAGCTCACTCGCATAGAGCTATAGCTCGCAGCCTCGTTGCAAATTTCCAGCTTCGTCAGGTTTTCCTAAAACGGTCATAACTTTCTTGTTTCTTATCGAAATTGGGCATATGACCTATCGTTAGAAAGATCTTGAACCAAGCTATCACCTCCAACTCGAATCACCTCAAAATAAGTTGTATTTTGAGAGATATAAGCGTTCAAAGTCAGCCCTACTAGATTTCAAGTCACAATTTAACAAAGATAATAGAGCAATTATTGCATCAATAATCGTTTCAACAATAACAACATATGATTTTAAAAATTAAGATCTTAGCTAGAAAATTAATAATTATAATACGAAAATCAAAATTGAACATTGATTGATTAACATATTTATGTAAATAATTTATTTAGGAAAATTGGCTTAAAATAATACCAATCATCAACGTGTGTGCAAAATAATACAAACTCAACTATTTGCTATTAGTGCCTTTAGTAGTACCACCTTTTATACTGTATGTGCAAAATAGTACGCCCGAAAATGTATTTTGATGAATATTCCGTCTATCTTTGTAATTAATTATTATTTTTTATTTTAATTTTCTATTTTCTTTTCAAAATACATACATAGTATTATGTGAACAATTTTCTTTACAATCCAAATTAATAATGCCCCACCATTTTGTTAGGATTTTTTTGTTATTAATTTTTTTTCATAATACATATAGTAATTTCTACATCACGCAATAGTAAATAGGGTATTTAAATGCCTTATTATTATGTTGATATAATTAGTTGCAAAATATTCGAAATTTTCCCACATTCACCAACCAAAATAATGTAGGATTTTTTTTGGATTTTTAAAACAATTTTTGAAACTAATTAAATAAAAAATACCCTTTTACTATTGTATAGTAGATTGGTAGTAGAAATAATGAGTAAAGCACAAATACGGTCCCTAAACTTTCGTATTTGTGCATTTTTAGTCCCTCAACTTTCATTTGTGCACTTTTGGTCTCTCAACCACCATTTTGATGTTTCTAATCAAAAAGTGGAGAGACCTTGTCTAGTCAGCAAAAGTTAAGGGAGTATGACTTTATTTATTTATTTTTTTTTATCAAAATTTATTTTTATAAAAATATCTTTGTATTATTATCATTTTTCTTATTTTTGGATGGTATTAATTTTTTTTCATTAGCATTAATTAAAAATCTAAAGTAATTAAAAATAAAACAAAAAAATCACTTATTATTTTGATTGAAAAAATAAAATAAAAATTTAACCTAGATCTTTTCATGGATTCCACTCTCTCTCCCCCCCCTCTTCCCTAACCCCCTTCCAATTTTCTCTGTCCTCCCTTCTTCCATAGTCCCATAGCTTACAACTCCTCTCCTTCGACAATGGCGGCTCCTAACCTTAAAAAAAATTTAGGCCAAGCTACGATAATGCCTCCCTCTTCTCTCACAACCTTTACGTACACCACCACCATAATTACTCGATCGATTCACCGCGCCACTTCCACCTTGTTTGTTTGTTGCCGCCTCCTTTTTTCTGTACAAAGTTTTCGACTCGCAATTTGGGTAGGGTTCAATGATTATTTTTAATCAATAAGGGTGAGGTATTGATGGTTGCGCGTTTACGATTTTAGCGATGGTAAATGGGTTGCAAATCTAAGTGGTGGTGAGGTGGAATTTTAGTTTACTGTTGGTGATGAGTTTGGGTTTTGGTTTGTTGGTGGTGGCTGGTGATTGGTGATGTAGGGTTCGTTGGTGATGGTTGGTGACATGGGGTTTCGGTTCGTTGGTGGTGGCTGGTGACATGGGGTTTTGGTTCGTTGGTGGTGGCTGGTGAGGTGGGGTTTCGGTTGGTGGTGATGAGGTGGGGTTTCAATCTTAGGGGTAGTGATGTGGGGTTTTATATCTTGGTGGCGGTGAGATTGTGAGAGGGTGGTGGGGGGTGTTCGTCGCTAGTGGTGCGAGTTGGTTGGGTGGGTTTTTGGTGGTTTTAGTGGGGTTCGTTTCATATCTAAGTGTGGTGAGAAAGTGGTTACAAGGGTGTTGGTGGTGTTTAGTTTACTAATCAAAGTTTTCTTTCATTTTAATGAACTTATTTTAATCAAAGTTTGTGTATTAATAATAAATATTAATTTATTAATAGCTTATAATAAAAAGAGGAAAAAAATGAGTTAGGGTCCCTATACTCCCTAATCTTTTGCTGACTGGGCTAGGTCCCTCAACTTTTTAGTCATAAACACCAAGAGTGGTGGTTGAGGGACCAAAAGTGCACAAATGAAAGTTGAGGGACTAAAAGTGCTCAAATACGAAAGTTTAGGGACCGTATTTGTGCTTTACTCTAGAAATAATCACTGCATGTACTTTGAAATAAATTATTTAAATACATATTGACAATTAAAAAAATAACCTAACAAAGGGGTGGAGCATGCATTATTAATTTGATTGTAAAGGAAATTATTAATACAATATGTATTTTGAAAAAAACAAAATTAATAAAATAAAAGTAATAAATATAGACGGTATGTTACCCAAAATACATTTTTGGTGACTTTCTCACTTGCGTACTATTTTGCACATATAGTATAAAAGGTGGTACTGCTAATAGCAAATAGTTGAGTTCGTATTATTTTGCACACACCGTTGATAGTTGGTATTATTCTATGCCAATTTTCCCTCTTTTTGCTCTTTTTTATTGATGTATTACTAAAATTTTGGAAACTCACGTTATTAACATCTAAAGGCAATTCAAGTCGTTAGTCAAAAATTTGATAAGATATATATATATATATATATATATATATATATATATATATATATATATATATATATATATATGTGTGTGTAAAACCTATAATAAGGTCTAATATGATAAGATAAGATAAGGTTAATAAGTTCTGATAAAAATATGGGTTAACAAGTTAGCCAAAAAGATAAGATAAATGAAACACAAGTGAAGAGAACACTACCTAATATAGTCACGTGAAATTGTGTTACATTTATCTCGATTCAATCAATCCAGTCCAATGATGTTGGTTATTAATAATGTTTGCCTTCATTTTTGTAATGCCTTCCTTTCATTCGATACATTATTGTTATCTGCTTCATTTTGTAACATGAGCCTAATAATATCTTTCTCACTCCCAAAAGCTTAGGTACCACATTAATGTGCACCGAGTAAATATCACATGACTTTTACCAATCTCTATCTATCACACGTCTTTTTTGGGGAAGCTTATATCACACGCCTCTTTCTCTCTCTTATGATTTTCTCTTTCTTTTTTCTTCTTTTTTTGTCTCTCCTCCTTTGAGGTTCTCTGTACTACGTTCCAACTTTGGTGAATATTATAGTTGGAAGTTCACCAAAATTAACAATGGTGGTGTGAACTAGAGGTGGAATTTCATCAAAATGGAGTAAGCGAACAGGTATATGATCATATCAAACTAAATGAAAAGTGAATATCAAACCAAATGTGATTATAATAAATAAAAAGTGATTATATTAAACTAAATGTAATTGTGAATATAAAAATAAGAAGTGATTATATCAAACTAAATGTGATTATAATAAATAAAAAGTGATTATATCAAATCAAACTGATTATGTTGTTAAACTGATTGTACCTATACGAAGCTGATTACATAAAATAAAAATTGATTATAACAAATAAAAACTGATTATAACAAATAAAAACTAATTATAACAAATCTTTGCATGAGCTTGTATTATAGGTTGATTTTCCTTCTCAACCTGTACTCCATTCTTCTTGTTGAATTCCAAATTCAATTGGCTGATTATTTAAATTCTCTACATTATATTAATAACAATAATCAACAAATCTTGTATAATTTGAACGAATTATAACAAGTATCTGGATGTTTACCTTCCTAATTGCTTTCGATTGCATGCATAGACTTCGTTCAAATCGAAATTATATAGTGATTGTAGTTGTAGTTAGTCTTCGATCTATAGCTTCATATATATGTACTGATGTAGATCAATTTGATCTTGTTTTGACATGATTTTTGTGAAAAAATATTGAGAGAAGAGAGAAAAATCCCCAAATTACTTGAGATGAGAGAGAAATTATCCCTAAAATTGATTGAGAGCATTTTTAGAGGGAGAAGGAAGAACAACAACCATGCGTGGTTTTCAGTAAAAATGAATTTCCTTTTTTTGGCTAACTGATGGAGTGATGGGCTTCGGTCCACATAAAGTTAATGTGGACCGGGTCCATGCAAGACATACTATTCTCTTTCATTCAATTAAAATTTGTATCCAATATTTGTCATTACATCAATATTTTTTTTATTATAATATAATAGATAAATTAACAAGAACTTCTATTAAAAAAAAATAAAAAAATAACAAGAACTTATCACCTAAATCTCTGTACAAATATTCTTGCCACACGTTTAAATTGGAAAGGAGGGCATAAGATTTAAGGGATTGTTGCCATTTTATCCTATTTAATACGGAGTAAATGTTTGTTGGAAGATTTTTAGGACTTCAAACAGTGATTTGTTAGACTAGCCTATAGAAGATCGATCTTTTAAGAATAGATAAACTCATAAACATAATCGACGTTGTGGGTTAGGACAAAGATATCCAAACCAAGTATGACACATGGACAAACCCAATTCAATTTATTTGTGGGCAGGAGCATACTTTGCTCATGTTAATTTTTATTTACGTGAGGTTGGATACACCTTAATTTCACATTAAGGCCTTGGCTAATCACGAAATGGACCATGGTCTCATTCTCACACATGTACACCTCCTTGATAGTGTCATCTCCAAATATGACCGATCATCAAATCCTTAAGGATTTTATTACCCGTCCTAAGCCTCGTCATATTCTCGTGGAGAAGATTCTTTGTACCAACGTCTCGCATTGCAAATAGGTACTTTCTCGGTTAATTTTTAAACAACAATTTACGGTTTTCACGTTTACCAATGTATAAGTTTTTATACCCATAAATTCGAGTATCAATTAGTTATTTATTTACTTGTATGATTGCTTTGATTTATCATAGGGCTATACTATGAAGTTGTATGTTGTGTAGTGCTTGCAATGTTGAAGTGTAAGATAGAGATTATTATCATCATTGCTTGAGGCCATGATGCAGTGCGTGCTCTTGTTTTTTTTTTTAATTTTTAAAAGAAAAATAAAAACAATTGAGGGGAGGAATGACGTGGAAAAAGTGAATTAAAAGGGATTGCTTGTCACTTGCTATTAAGTAGGATGGATGTAGAATATACGTGTGTCTATATATATGTAGACAACTAGACAAGTATATCAAATCAATTTCTCTCCCACGTTTATTTCTCTGTTAAGACAAGAAAAAAAAAAAATCCCTCTAAAATTCTGCATTTCTTCACTTTCTCTCTCTAGCACTCAACAATGGCGATTAACGAAGCTAAGGTTAGTGTTTAAATTTATATGTTGATGATCAAACCTAAATTATTAAATTAAATGTGATTAACTTGTAATTATCTAAAAAAATTTGTTCAAATTTGATTAACTAGGAATAACTAGTAATTAAATTTGATTAACTAGTAGTTAAATATGATTAAATAGGAATAATATATATATAATCTCTCTGTGAAGTTGTATTTCTATCTGAATTCTGGATTTCTGCACTTTCTCTCTCTAAAAATCAACAATAGAATCAGGTTAGTATTCAAAGTTTGATAATCAGACCTAAATAATTTTAATTAAATGTGATTGTACTACGTAATTATCTAAACATTGTTTTGTTCAAAGTTGTATATGATCCATTATATTGTTCGTATAAACGTGTGATTCCGGTTGATAATCTTCAATCCTCTTTAGATGAAGTGTAATTGAAAGGATTTGTGTTGTTTTTGATTTGATTGTACGTTAATTTCTATAAATCACGTCTACTTACGCTATTCATCTGAGAAATTTTGAGTTATTATTGTTGTTCACGTGTTTTTTTTTGGTGCAATTTGTTGTTTACATGTTTTTTTTGGTGCAATTTGTTGTTTACATGTTAATGTAATAAGTTGATGATTATCCGGAATTTATTTTTGCTGAAATTTGAATATATCAACGTATTTTTGGAGCATTTATGCGTCTAATTTTTTTTTTTTCCTTTTTTCGAAGTGATAAAAAAATTAAATTATATACTGTTGTTTGTTTAGATATGTGATTGGATTCTTGATCTGTACTGATTTTATTGGTAGGATGATTAATCGGTTGTTCATTCGATGTGTTTAATTTTTGCAATTAGAACTGCTCATATATGATATATATGTGTAGTTACTGTTTGTAGGGAATAGTTTCAAGCCCTTTAAAACCCTACTAGCTTGAACCCCATGTGATCATACACTAAAGTACGGTGGCGTCCAAAAGGGAAGAAGATAAAGCAAAAGAGTCGCCAACAAGTTTTTGAGGAACTTGTAAACCGTTCACGAGGTGAAGGTTACACCCCTTAACGATCCAAGAGATCGTCAACTCCATAAGGTCATGAACCAAATAAGGGTTCGGGGATGATGGTACAAATCCAACCTAAAAGAGATTGAACCTGCCCTAATAATAGGCCTCTACTTTATTCTACTCGTATTCATGTGCGCTTTCTGACTAACATGCAATCAATAGGATCAACCCTAAACCTGTTTAATCTATGTTGGTTGAATTTAATGCACAAATAAACTATTATTGGCGATCACTTGAATTATAATCATATTAACCCTAAACAAGATTATTAATTATCTTATTAAGCGTGATTACAAGTACCAATTCCCTTTAAACATGCATAAAAGGTGATCAAGCAATAACAATATAAAATAATATGTATCAAGCAACATAATAAATAATCAACATCATTAATAATAATAATATCAATCATAATCATAATCATATTAAAGCATAGCAAGATCCTAGGCATGATACTAACAAGATTAATAACAAACCCTAGAATGTCACTAAGCATTAAAAATCAAATCTGTAACCCTAACATGATACTAACATGAATTAATATTAGGAAGAAAATAAAAGGCATCATAACAATCATATTTGATATTAAAAATACCCTAGACATGATACTAGGAATATCATAATAACAATATAAACATGATATCTACATCATAATATCAATAAATCAATAAAGTACTTACTTGGATGCCTCGTACTTCTTTCCTCAGAAATTAAAACCTTTCACGTTTAGGGCGAAGACAACTTCGGATATGGCTAAGTGTTTCTAGATCTTGCGAATGCGGAATTTTGTATTTGAAAAAAGGCTAGTTTAGAAAAGAGAGAGAGAGAATAATCAAGAAAATCTTGATGAGAGTTGGTAATTGAAAAAAGGGGAGATATGACCTCTATTTATAGGAAAAAAGAGGGTCGAAGAATTAAGAAAAGAATCCAAATTCGAATCGAAATAAAACTCGTAGACACCAGTTTTTGCGGATTTTGTTTTTATCATATCTTTTGATCCAGGAATCGGAATAAGATGAATAAAATGTCGTTGGAAATATCTTGAAGTCTACTTTCTAACCCAATTAGAATCAGATTAAAATATGTTGTAGAATAAAAGATATGAATGAAATAGTGAGACGGTGTCAGTTTCGGATAGAGTTTGATATCTTATTCATATCTTTTCCGTTATAGCTCGGATTTAATATTATAATATATCATTGGAAAGATAATTTCAAGATCTATCCAACCATATAAAATTTGGATAAAAAATATGAGGCACGAAAATAATATCTTACTGTCTTTGAACATGTTTAAATCCGAATAGAATTAGGACTTTAAAAAAGGAAAGTTTTATAAAAAAAGGAAAGTTTATATTTAAATCAAATTCCTTAATCTTATCTTTTCAAAGAAGGATAATTAAGATATTTTAGAAACTTATAGAAGATTATAATCAATCCTAATTAGTTTAGGAATAGGATTAAACCTTTGGACACTCCTCGTGATCATTGGGTCGTAGGCAAAATCTGGTTTGGGCCCAGTTTAGTATTTTGGCCATAACTTCCTCATTATTCATCGGAATTGGGCTTATAATATATCGTTGGAAAGCTCTTTGCAAGCCCCATGTAACTACACCATTATTGGACCCTTATCATGGACCAAACTAAACTGGAATGGACGTTTTCATAAAATAGAGTGGGTTTTCGAAAACAGAAAGAAAGAATTTTAACAAAAACTAATCGCAACACTAGACTTTTTACACTTTCACCTCATTCGATTATGGTTCGACGTGAAAGGTATTCATCACTGGGTTTGGTTTTGGGGAGACACAAATGGCTGTCTACAGAAAGATATTCGATGTGTTTAATTTTTGCAATTGGAACTGCTCATATATGATATATATGTGTAGTTACTGTTATTATCGATCCAGTTGGTAGAATTAACAAACAATTGCAATGTTTTGCTTTTGTTGACTGCAGAATTACTATAAGAACAGGCTCGCGTTCCTGGCTGAGCAAAAGTCATCCGGAATCAATCCCTATCCGCATGAGTTCCCTGCTGGGAGAATAAGCATTTTGGAGTTTAAAGATAGATATGATAAAGAGCTGAACCATGACGATCGTCTGGACGTCGAAGTGTCTTTAGCTGGAAGGATAATGACTAAACGTACAATTTCGTCGAAACTGATTTTCTACGATCTTCATGATGTTGGTGGTGAAACACAGATAATGGCTAATGCTAGGTATACACTGTAATTTGAATAGCTGTATGCATAATTTCTTTTGACTGGCTCTACATTTATTTTATTTTTTCTTTGTTTGTTGCTAGTATTTCTAATTTGGAAGAAACAGAGTTTATGAATTTTCATCAATCTGTCAAGCGAGGTGATATTGCAGGCGTTACAGGATTTCCAGGTTAGTGAGTATTATGTCCGGCTATTTTTGAAATTTTTCGTAATTCTTCTTGTTTCACTGAGCTTTTTACATTGAACAATTATATTACCTTGCTGATTGTGAATTGAATGTCTCATTTTTTGTATGCAGGGAAAAGCAAAAAAGGACTGATGTGTATTATTCCCACTCGCTTCGTTGTGCTATCACCTTGTCTCCATGTATTTCCGTTGGCTAAGGTAAGTTAGATGTCTATTTCAATATTATCCTTCTATACTTTTTTCCACTTTTTGGCTTTTATTTACGGCGTTATTCATGACTATTTTACAGAAAATGGAGAGCTGGGCACCAGGAAAACCAAGGCATCCTGATCAATATACTTTGAACGATCAGGTATTAAACTGTTAAATTAGACTTTGTTGAAATCGTGTTGCCAAATCTACCTTTCTTATTTATCAGAGAAATAAAGTGTAATTTGCGAGTTACTGTTTCCTGTTGTAGGAAACTCGGTATGGGAAAAGGTTCTTAGACATGATTGTGAATGTTGACGTTAGAAAAATCTTTGAAATTCGAGCAAGGGTCATCTCATTTATCAAAAGGTTTCTTGACAAGAAAGGTTTTCTGGAGGTATTATTAGAATAATTAGAATAAATTTTGATGCTAACTTTCTCCTTTCCTGTTAAAACAATCTTAATCTGTATGCAGGTTGAAACCCCAGTAATGAATGCAAATCACAGTATTGGAGCTGCACGCCCATTTGTGGTCACCAACAATAACTTGAAGACGTTGTTCATGCGGATTTCTCTAGAGCTTCATCTAAAACAGCTGTTAGTAAGAGGTTATGAACGGGTTTTTGAAATCGGAAAACAATTTCGATGTGAGAACATCGATATGACTCATCATCTAAAGTTTACAACCTGTGAGTTCTACATGTCATATGCAGATTACAATACTTTGATTACCATGAATGATGATATGCTAAGTGGTAAGTGTTTTTAAGATTGTTTTTTAATTAGATTGCAATATATTTTAGTTTTGACAATGTCTATGCAAACAGAAATGCTGATGTAACTCACTGATGGAAGTCATGTCATAGAGTGCCTTGACAAAGATAAGAAGCCCATGAAGATTGATTTTACTCCTCCTTTTAGGTTAGTGTTGCTAAAACACAGCTAATTAATTCTGTTCTGCTGAATATGCATAGGTAATTGGCTAGTAATTTTCTCCTGTCAATTAAGTAGAGTTATGAAGAAAGTGATAGCTTGCTGTAGAGCCTTCTTATGGGATGGATGTGCTGCTTCCTCTGGTAGCCTAGCCTGGGATTTCAAGGGGTGATAGTCATAGTAGACAATGTAACTGAGTCAATTAAAGATTTTGAGGGAGTGTGCTTCGAAATAGAGATATTTATACTGTCATTATTGCAGCAACTGTGTTTAATATATAGAAGACCAGGAATGTTCCAATTTGGGACAACTATGTCAAAAATCTAGAACAGGTTGCCAGTTGCATGAAAGCTGATGTGAAATTGTGTGATTTTGCTGTGCTACCTCAGAAAATCAGAAGTATAGACAGGCAATGGCTTGAGAGTTAACTTGATTGTTGAAAGTTTGAATTGTGTATATAATATGTGGGATTAGGGAAGACCTTCCTAGAAGGGACGTCCCTCCCTTCTGATATGTTGTAATTAGTTCAAGTGTTAAGGTAATTGGTGATTAATATTACTTTTTACTTCCCAAAAATTGCAGGAAGATTGACCTAATTGAAGAATTGGAGAGAGTGTTAAGCAAATAAATATCTGATTGAGGCATGTGAGAGACATGGCATCAAATGCAAGCCACCAATGAGAACAGCTCGTTTAATTTGCTGGATAAAGTAAGTTCTTGTGTTCTTGCAAAACCGAAGCCTTCCCCCCTAACTTAATCTGAACTGAACTGATATGGCCTTGCAGCTCGCAGATCATTTTCTTGGGGAGAATTGTGTCAATCCAACTTTCATCATGAATCACCCAGTGATAATGAGCTACATGGCAAAGCATCATCGAACAAAGGAGGGTCTGACTGAACGTTTTGAGCTGTTTGTCAATAAGCGCGAGCTGATTAATGCCTACACAGAGTTAAATGACCCCGTAATTCAGCGTGAGCAATTCACTGATTAGGTACACTAGTTTATAAGTGTTTTACAAGGATTCTTATTTCTTACAATGAATTTTATTTAGTTTTTATTCTCATATCTAAAAAATAATCAGGTACACTAGTTAATGCCTAATATTTTTTTCAGCATAGAGGGAGAATGACAAATTTAGCAATTGTCAGGGACTGAGATGATAATGAAAAGACAATTTAATTAAACTAGGATGAAAATCTCAGACAGCTTCAAGTGTTGATGCCAAACAAACCCTAAGCTTCAAGTGTTGCATGTTTATCTCAGACAGCTTCAATTCAAATCAAAATTGATGCCAAACAAACCCTAAGCTTCAAGTGTTGCATGTTTATCTCAGACAGCTGATAATAATAGTAACCTCATAATTTCCCCCGGAAGTTACCTTAATTTGTATAATTAGCCAAACCCAATACTTGAAAAGATTAACTAAACAATTATTTTTAGGTTGACTGGTTGCTCTGGGTTCAACCCATTTAGCTAGTCAGCTTTATATACTCTTATTTTTCTACTGTGTTGCTGTTTGGAAAGTATCTTGCAAAGCCATACCACTCCCTTAATTTCCTTTTCCCACACTTTTGTTGCTGTCCTTATTTCAGCGCACTTATTTCCCATTTCTGTCGCATCTACCTAGAATTCCTTGATCTACAGGCCCTGAGTGTTTGCCTTGCTGGTCATTGGATTTTAATTAAGGCACTATTATCTCTTGCATGCGCTCTCTCTTACTAGTAAACCCGCGCTCTCTCTTACTAGTAAACCAGAGTTACTTGTTCTTGCATTGTGATGAAATTGCTTCGTGTTCACAAGTTAAGGAAGACGAAGACAAGGAAGACGAGACAAGAAAGACAAAGAAGCTGCTACTGTAGACGAGACTTTTCTTAGTGTTCTGGAGCACGGCCTTCCTCCTTGCGCAGGCTGGGGGATTGGCATTGACAGGTTGGTCATGTTACTCACAGCTTCAGACAACATCAAAGAAGTAATTCTTTTCTCTTTTTCGAACAAAAAGCGAAATAGGGGAGATTGATTAGCATGCAATTCAGCAGCAAGTAATCTTCCTTTATTTGGGGAGATGTTTTTGAAACAATATTCCTATTAGCCTAATGTGCAGTTGTATGAACTGTAAAGACCACCACTATATTTTCGAAGTCTTATTTTGGCTTCGATCGTTTGAGTTTTGTATGAACTGTAAAGACCACCACTACATTCACTCCTAATGTTGACAGAGATAAATGTACTAAACTGTTTCTATGCCTAGTTGAGAATACTGGGGATATTTTCTGAAGACAAATGTACTAAACTCTTCCTCTACATTGAAGTACAGACCTATTGTTGTACGTCTCATCCCATTGCAAAACACCCCATCACTGAAATCTATGTTCCCGGGTGCAAAAAAAGGCTTACCTGAGACGGCCCAAGTTTGAGTTTCACAGGCGTAGATTGATATCTGATGAAGTGGCTTTTGCAGTTCTAACTTTTGCACACAAATGATCTTATAATAAGGTGAAGTATAAGGGTCAAAAGCTAGATTAAGAGCAAAGTGGTTGGTCACAGAAGCAAAATTAGGAAGTACCTGTACCTCTGGTTGTTGAGTTGCTAGCTAGATTGCAGATATAATAATTTTGGGATAACTGAGAAAAACAAAGGAGCAAACCAATGCAAGATTGTAATATCTGAAGATTTAGGCTGTTGAGAAATGAAATATCTGGAACCTTGGTCTAACTTTGTGTGAGGGAGACATACTCAAATTGAGATCTCTGTGGTGAATGTTTCGGAATCAACACAAGTCACAAAGCCAGATACACGAAGGTCAAGGGAGTAGAACCGAATAAAATCATGGTCAGACATGGGAGGACACAAGGGCTCAGTTAGCTCATAATCAAATTCTGGAAGCCATAGATCAGGCAAAGAGAAGTAGATTCTGGCAGCTAACTCATCATCCCCATCAATGAACTCAGCTGGTAAGTCGATACCAACTACCAAGGCTTCTCTTAGCAGAAAAGTACTCATCATCACCACTCAAGGTCAATGGATCAAAATTGGGGTTGCTACACATCTCTATTTCCATTTCCCCTATAAATTCAGTTGATATATTATCACGAAAAGAGTCCCAACTCAATACACTATCATATCCTAGTAAGAAATTTGATTTTGTCGAAGATATACTATGTGGTGTCCTCTATTCTTTTAGCATGTCTGTTTCATATCTGCTTCCAATTTTTATAAAAGAATAAAATAATATCAAAAGTACATCAGCATGAAGACCAGGCAACCAAAGAGCATACAATTAGGCAACAAACATATCATTAAGGAAAGAGCAATTCTTCCAAACATACCAATTCAACTGTTTATAAAGAAAAAATATTGAGAAAGAGATTTAAACGGTCCATCTGCCAAGATAAAAAGGTGAAATCCAAAAAACAAAAAATGTTCTGCAATAACATGTAAGGCTTTCGATGAGCGATTGCTGCAATAAGCAGCTGCCATGCCTGGAAGGAGTCAAGCTTACATTTGTTCATTTGTTTTAGAAAACAACAAATAGTAGCAAGATTAGAAACATAATCACGATATTAAATAAGTGTGCATGCCTCTCTTTATATCATCTCTTGTCGATTAGCTAGATTCAAAAGTGAAATGCGTAACAAATGATGAATCACTTCACAGCTTAAAATATACAGTAAATTCAGAATTAAAGCTTCAGACATCATACAACAGCATAATTTTACCTTTCCAATATTCCACAGTAGAGAGCAGCATAAGCATCAGCAGAAACGATTCTTAATACTCCCAGCTTGCTAGTCAAGCAACATTATTGTCATATATCTGAACTGAAGATATACCAATCAGTAGATGCTCAGCACCTGCACAGTTGCTCACCTACCTGAACTACAAGGTGTAGACAATTTTAGGCATCCATTTATCCAACCTTAATAGTATTTTTCTGTTCATAATAATTCTGGAAGCGGCATAAATGAGGTCATATATTTATTGTTCTTCATTCTCTGCTACTATCACAACAATAAAGAATCAAATGATCCATTGATCTAGTTGGATAGCGAAGAGCATCAAATAATAATAAAATGAGTAATGCTTTGTTTGGATAGAAAACAAGGAAGGAAATGAAGGGGAGGGATAGAAGAGGAAGGGAAGAGAGAAGAAAGGGAGGGGGAGGTAAACTCCATTTCCCCTACAAATCTCTCCAAATTTGGAGGGATTATGCTTATTAAAGAGAGAGGGAAAATGGATCCTTCCCTCTCCTTTTCCTTTCTTCCCCCAATCCTTTATCCAAACAAGAGAGTTTGTCCCCCTCCCTTTCTCTTCCTTTCTTTTCTTTCCATTTCCTTTTATCCAAACAAGGTGTAAAAGAATTGGTATGATAGTCATAAGCAGGGTTAGAACTATTAAGGATATTACACCAAATAATTGGATTTTTAGCTAATCCAATGAGCTGTCATTCTATTATTCCTTTTTGTCATTTAGCTTTCTATTATTTTAGGTGCATGAATGTGTTAGATTCTTGCCAACTAGCTATGCTCTACCCCTAGTGCATGTATTAAGGATGTGATGTTGTAACCGTTTTCCTTAAGCAATCATATTATCTCTCTCTCTCCTTTTCTTCTCCAAATCTTCTCTCTAATGATTCCTTTTGTATTGAGCTAATCATATTAGACTTATTTCTGTCATCATGGTATCAAAGCACCTCAATACAGTGCTGGAATGATCATCTTCTGATTGCTGATAATATTCTGTACTGTCTCCTTCTCTCAAATTTATTTTCTAATCTTCTTTTCTCCTCGATCTCTCATTCTTAAAATTTCTCTTGTTTTCTCTTCCTATTCTTCTATCAATGGCTGATGTAGAATCTCCTTGCAAGATATGCTGAATCCCTTATTTCTTCATCCCTCTGATAGTGCTACTTCAGTACAAGTAGATAAGCTACAAGGATCCTCTAATTACAGAGCTTGGCGCAGGACAATGGAGATTAATCTTTCCTCCAAACGCAAGCTTGGATTTGTTCTTGGCACGGTTGACAAACCAACTGATGATGAATTGAAGGCAGAACTCTGGAACACCTGCAATGACATGGTAATTGCCTGGATCACCCACAATGTTTCTTCTAATGTTAAGAAATCTATTATGTTCATGACTTCTGCTAGAGAAATTTGGTTGAATTTGGAAAAACGTTTTTCTCTAACAAATGGTTCTAGAAAATATAAACTCAATAAAGATCTATTTGAGATTAAACAACATTCAATGCCTGTGAATGAATATTACACTTTGATGAAAGCAGTCTGGGAAGAACTAGATGCTATGAATATGTTGCCTGCTATTTCTAATCCTAGTCCAGAAGTGCAATCTTTGTTAACTGCCTTTAATACTCAGAAAGAGGAAGCAAAATTATTTCAATTTTTGAATGGCCTAGATGAAGTGTATAACCCTCAGAGAAGTCAGCTACTTCTCATGATCCCTTTACCTTCAGCTGAAACTGCTGCTGCTATGCAGCAAGAGGAAGCTCAGAGAGAGGTCTTGAACCTCAATAAGAGTGCTGGTGATGTAATGGCTCTATACAGTAAGCCTGCTGGAGCTGACAGATCCTTTGTGTGCACAGCCTGTGGTGTTAAGGGTCATAGAAGTGACAGATGTTGGACTGTCATTGGCTATCCTAGTTGGCACTCTAAGCACAATCCTTCCAACTCTCACAATAGATCAAAATCTGCTACTCCTCAGAGATGGACTTTTGGTCCCAAGAATACAGGAACTAGACTAGCAGCTGCTGCTCAAACCAGCTCAGAAAATGGGGGTTTGTTGTTCACACCTGAACAACTGGAGCAATTAGCTAAAATGATGCCTAAGTTGATGACTCAGGCCAAAGGATCTGAAACTGATGAAGAACTAGAACATTTCTCAGGCATGATCTCATGTCATGCTGCTGTGAGTCCAAGTGAATGGATCATAGACTCTGGAGCATTAGATCATATGACCCCTCACCTGAATAATCTGAGTGAATGCAGAATTATGCACATCACACCTAAAATCAACCTACCTACTGGTGATAAAGCTGCAATAACTCACATGGGAACTTCTGTCCTTGAAATAGGACTCAAACTTGGAAATGTGTTGTGTGTGCCATTATTCAAGCACAATCTTTTGTCTGTTCAAAAGCTGATTCAGAACAACAAATGTGAAGTTTAGTTTTATCCACACTATTGTGTGATTCTTGACAGCACCACAAAAGAAATCAGAGGCATGGGAAGAATGAGAGATGGTCTATACTATCTAGTGAACCACCTCACAGACTCTTGGGCACAGGACATCTTGCTCAAAGGCAAGATGAGTGCTCTTACCTCAGAATACAAGAATGGGAAGGATGTGCCTGATAATTCCAGTTCTCTCACTCTCTGGAATAACAGATTAGGGCATGCTTCCCTAGGAAAACTCAAGAATATTGCCTGTGTAAAACCCTACACTCAGCAAACCACAAAAGTTTGCATTACTTGTCCTATGGCAAAATTCACAAAACTCTCATATACCTTGAGTAATTCACATGCTCAGGTTCCTTTTGAGTTAACTCATATGGACATCTGGGGTCCATACAAAGTCTGCTCTATGGGCAAATACAGACTATTTCTCACCATAGTGGATGATAATAGCAGGAACACTTGGGTGTATCTGCTGCAATACAAGTCAGACTCACTCAAGACTCTGGAAACTTTTTCAGGCTTATGCTCTAACACACTTTTAAAAGAAAATCAAATTTGTAAGGTCTAACAATGCCTTAGAATTTGATGATGGCCCTTGTCAGAATTTCTTTGCCAAGCATGGCATTATACATCAAACATCTTGTGTCAAAAGACCTCAACAAAATGCTAGAGTGGAGAGAAAGCACAGGCATGTTCTGGAAGTAGCAAGAGCTCTGAGATTTCAAGCTTCTCTCCCTTTGATGTATTGGGGTGAATGTGTTCTGACTGCAACTCATATTATTAACAGGATTCCCACACCTGTTCTTGACAATAAAACTCCATTAGAGTGTTTGTTTCACAAACAACCTGAATATGAATACCTGAAAGTGTTTGGATGCTTGGCCTTTTCATACAATCCTGAGCATCCAACTGATAAGTTTGCAGCAAGAGGGGTAACTAACCTGTTCCTTGGGTATCCAGCCACTCAGAAGGGTTACAGATTGAAAAATTTGCTGACCAAACAAGTTTTTGTGTCTTGGGATGTCATATTCCATGAACACATTTTTCCATACGACTCTAACTCTAAGTATTCATATATGCGACCTATATATCTAAGCCTATATCTACTGATCTCTTTGATTTTGAAGATTCTGAGCCTAAGTCAGATGACACCCCACCTACTCCTTACCCTCTTCACTCTTCCTCACCTTCTACTCCTCAAAACACACCCTCTCCCACTCATCCTCCACCAATTACACCAAATAATTCTCCCACTCCTCCTCCTGTAAGAAAATCCACCAGAACTCATAATCTTTCTGTTTGGAGCAAAGATTACATCATGCTCAACAAACCAAGCTTTCATATCTCTAACCTTGCTTTCACCACTATTCAACCTGATTTCAGCTATTTTCTGTCTTCCCTAACCAAAGAAACTGATCCTATTCACTTTAAGGATGCAGTCAAACACTCTCACTAGGTCAAGGCCATGAATTCTGAGCTAGAAGCCCTTGAACTCAATGATACTTGGGACATCACCTCTTTACCTGCTGGTAAGAGTGTTATTGGGTGTATAAAAAAAATACAACCCAGATGGCAGCATTGAAAGACATAAATTTAGGCATGTTATTCTTGGGTGTAAGCAACAGTATAGGATTAATTATTCTGAAACTTTTGCCCCAGTTGCCAAAATGACAATTGTGAGAACATTGCTAGTTGTTGCAGCTCTGGAAGGTTGGCATGCTGTTCAAATGGATGTCACCAATGCCTTCCTGCATAGTGATCTCTCTGAAGAAGTCTACATGAAACTTCCCCAAGGCTACACATGTCTTGGAAGCAGAATTCAGACAGCTGCAGACACTTTTCTTATTCCTAAAGCTGATCCTTCCTTGGTATGAAAGCTTAAGAAGTCTCTGTATGGACTCAAACAGGCATCAAGACAGTGGTTTCATAAGTTGTACTGTACCCAGCTGCAAATGAGCTTCACTCAATCCAAATCAGATTACAGTCTTTTCACCAAACTTCAGAACAACTCTCTCACTCTCATCTTGGTTTATGTGGATGATCTGCTTATTTGTGGCAACAATATGGAAGAAATCAATAACCTCAAATCTCTTCTACCTGTAACTTTTCATTTGAAAGATCTTGGTCCAGTTAGATACTTTCTTGGCATTGAGATAGACAGATCAGAAGATGGATTTTTTCTTTCTCAAAAGAAATACACTACTGATATACTTAAGGAATTTGGTATGCTGAATACCAAACCCTTATAGCTTCCTATGGACAGTCATCTAAAGTTAACTGCTGACAAGGGTGATGCTCTTCCTGATCCTAGCCTTTATCAAAGGTTGCTTGGTAGGCTCATCTATCTCACCATTACAAGGCCTGATATTGCCTTTTCTGTTCAGATTCTAGCTCAGTTCATGCATCAGCCTACTATTGTCCATCTACAGGATGCTAAACGCTTGCTAAGATACTTAGTTGGTACAATTTCTCAAGGCATTTTACTTGCATCAAGTTCTGCTGCTACTCTTACAACTTATTGTGACAGTGACTGGGCAGGTTGTCCTATGACTAGAAGATCTACAACTGGTTACTGCATATTCCTAGGTGACTCTCCTATCTCCTGGAAGGTCAAAAAACAATATGTCACTGCCAAATCTTCTGCAGAAGCAGAATACAGGGCCATGGCATTGACTAACTGTGAAGTTACTTGGCTCACAACTCTCTTAAAGGACCTAGGCTTGAAGAATTTGCCACCAACTGTGCTTAAATGTGATAATCAAGCTGCCCTTGCCATTGCTGCTAATCCTGTTCTACATGAACGCACTAAGCATGTGGAAATTGACTGTCATTATGTTAGAGATCAGATTCAACAGGGAACCATCAAGGCTGAGAAAATTGCTTATTCTGATCAGGTTGCTGATATTTTGACTAAGATTCTGCCTGTTCAGCTGCATAATCAACATGTTCACAAGCTAGGAGCTTCATCTTTACCTCACTCACCAACTTGAGGGGGGGGTATTAAGGATATTACACCAAATAATTGGATTATTAGCTAATCCAATGAGCTGTCATTCTGTTATTCCTTTTTGTCATTTAGCTTTCTGTTATTTTGGGTGCATGAATGTATTAGATTCTTGCCAGCTAGCTATGCTCTACCCCTAGTGCATGTATTAAGGATGTGATGATGTAACCGTTTTCCTTAAGCAATCATATTATCTCTCTATCTCCTTTTCTTCTCCAAATATTCTCTTTAATGATTCCTCTGTATTGAGCTAATCATATTAGACTCATTTCTGTCATCAAGAACTCTTAATTCGATCAGAATTGATATATAGTTGTACAAAATCAGATAAGAAAGATGGATGATGTATGTAAGGGAAAGGGAGATTGGAGATGTTTTATAACAAATGAAGTATATGCAACTGTAGGGAATATTTCAAGCATTACCCCAAACTTGAACCCCACTGTGGTCATACACTAAAGTACGGTGACGTCTAAAGGGAAAGAAAATAGAGCAAAAGAGTCGCCAACAAGTTTTAGGAACTTGTAAACAGTCCACAGGGTGAAGGTTACACCGCTTAACGATCCAGAAGATCGTCAACTCCAATAGTTCTGGAACCATGACTGCTAGTTCGGGGATGAAGGTACAAATCCAACCTAAAAGAGATTGAACCTACCCTAATAATAGGCCTTTACTTTATTCTGATCGTATTCATGTGCGCTTTCTGACTAACATGCAATCAATAGGATTAACCCTAAACCTGTTTATATATGTTGGTTGAATATCAATGCACAAATAAAACCTATTATTGGCGATCACTTAAATTATAATCAAATTAACCCTAAACAAGATTATTAATTATCTTATTAAGCGTGATTACAAGTACCAATTCCCTTTAAACATGCATAAAAGGTGTGATCAAATAATAACAATAAACATCAAGCAACATAATAAATAATAATTATAAAAATAAACATGTTCATGTCAAAGCATAACAATAGCAAGATCCTAGGCATGATACTAACAAGATTAATAACAAATCCTAGCATGTCACTAAACAATAAAATCCAAAGCTTTAAACCTAACATGATACTAACATGCTATTAGGAAAGAATATAGGAAGCATACTTTTAATCATACTTGATATTAAGAATTTTTAGTTGTTACCCTAAACATGATACTAGGAAGATCAAAACACCCTAACATGACGCTAGGAATCATAATAACAACCTAAACATGATTTCTACATTATAATATCAATAAAACCAATTAAAGCACTTACTTGGATGCCTCACACCTCTTTCTAATAACAAAATACACGTGTTAGTAACTTCAAGGAAAATAATAAATCAAACAATTAAATTAAATAATTGAAATAGAGATTTGGGACCAAACCCTCAGAAATTAAACCTTTCACGTATAGGGAGAAGGCAACTTCGAATTATACTAGGTGTTTCTTGGTCTTGTGAATGCGGAATTTTGTTTGTAAAAGACTAGGTTAGAAAGAGGGAGAGATAATCAAGAAATTATTTATGAGAGTTGGTGAGAAGAAAGAATTAGTATAATAAGAATTGATGAGAATTGATGATGGAAAACAGAATTTTAGGAGGCTATTTATAAAGAAAATCAGCCGGATATGATAAAAAAAAACGAATCAGAGTTTCAACGAGAATAAAACACGATTAGCGCTAGACGCTGGTCATTAGCGCCAGGCGCCAATGTCTGTCGTCAGGCGCTAATTATTATTTTCACGCGTTTTCTTAATTCAGATAAAATTTAGCCGTACATAAGGGGCAAAATCGTACTTTCCTCAAAAACATTCTTTTATTCTGATTAAAACTCCAAAAAGTCAACCAAAGTCAATTTATCAATGCTAATTGAATTAGGATTGAAAAGAACTGTCTAGAAGAATCTAGAAATTGCATTAGGAATGATAAATCCATATTAGGCCCTCCTCTAGATCATTGGGCCGCATATAAGGATCAAGTCGGGCCCAGTTTAGTAATTTGGCCATAACTTCCTCATTATTCATCGGAATTGGGCTTATAATATATCGTTGGAAAGGTCTTTTCAAGTCCCATCCAACTATACCATTATTGAACCCTTGCTATGGATCAAACCAAACTGGTTGGCCGTTTTCTTAAAATAGGTTTTCAAAACAGAGAGAAGAGAAAAGAAATTAAAAACTATCTGCAACACTAGACTTTCTACACTTTCACTTCATTCGATTATGATTCGACGCGAAAGGTACTCATCACCGGGTTTGGTTTTGGGAAGACACATTTGGGTGTCTACAACAACAAATATTCTTTGATAGCAAAGAATGGGGTGAAACGGCGTACATAAAAACAAATGGGGAAAGGCGGCAACTAAGATAGGCATGTGCTTGTATATGTTTATTGATGTTAGAGAAGTCAGTTGTCTGGAATCGGATGGGTAGCAATTGTTGCTTCATATATGTTCTTTGATAATGTTGAACACTGCATCAAGATTCAACTGCCAGCATATAGAGATATATCCAGAGAAGACCAACCATGATTATACAGTACTTCATCAAAACCGATAAAAGAAGCCAAATATTTACAAGAAACAGTATCATGAATATAAACTCAGCTTAAGATTGGTCTATTCCAGAAAAAAAATGATACCAAAAAAAAAAAGCATAAACAAAATAAGTATTGATGTGCAGAACCAAAGATCTATTTACTATAATATCTTTGTTCATTCAGCTTGTATGTATAAATCTCTTCTCCCTAAACAAAAAAACAACAATTACCAAGAGTAATATCAAGGAGTAGAAGATAAGCAATCATGAACAACTTTTTGAAACATCAAAAGTGTGAAGTTGTGTAAATCAAAAGTGTGAAGTTATTTACTCAGAATAGCCTCTTACCTAGCAGGTAAACAACCAACTTTTGAATATATATACAAGTAAATTACAGAAAAACAATTCAAACATTTATTATTACAATTGTTTAATTTTGTTTACAATCGATCCCTCCTAGCTAGGAGTACTAAGCTAGTCTCTTGTTGTTCCTCCAAAGAAGACAGTTCGGCCTAGATCGCCATAATCTTTAACATCAATGACACCATAGCTGGAATTGGTAACTAATAAGTCAGTTTGATCAGGATCCACCACTTTATGATCTTCATTTAGAACAGCAAAACGACCACAATGTGCAGATAGTTGAGCATCTGCTTTAGGAAAATAGCCATTCCCCATGGGTGTGAGAGGCTCATATTGTGAATTGTATGCTTCCCCGCCAACTGCAATGTAGCTTGCTGTGTATCCTAACATTGTAAATATTTCTCGTGGCCAATATCCAACCATTGCGTATGAATACCGCCCGTCTCTTAATTCTAGCCACCAATGCCCCGTATTCGGATCCTTTTTAATTTACAAACAATTACAAACCCATTATTCAATGTAAATAATATATATATATATATATGCACATTTAATTAAGAAAGATTTTGTACTCGCCTGATAAACGGAAGTTGTAATATACCCTTGAGTGCCTCCTCTTACTGATACACCGTCATATGCCGCGTCAATTGGAACATTTGAACTCGTGCTTACAAATCCAGGACATAACATATTGAAACACCGGGTTTTGTTAGCCTGGAAATAAATAGCATATTATTTTTGTTAGTATATACTTGGAGGTAGTGGAGTCCCTCTAAAATATTCATTATATTACCTCCGTTACAGTTTATGTGTAACGGTTTGACATAAAGCAGAGAGGGAAAATGTCTGATCATTGCACATAACCTACAACGGAGGTAGTATACTTATTACTCCGATCCGTATTAATTATCATGGTAGTAGTGAATAGTGATAGAATGAATTGAAGGATCGTAAACTCACAATAAAGAATTGAAAAAGATGAGTACGCTTGTCATTATTTAATCCTGGATTAACCTGCATTCGCACGGACAAACAAAGTATTAAAGATGAAATAGTCAAATCAACTCAGTCATGTTTTGATATATGACAAGTTTTCGTGACAACTGAAATGATCAAGAGATTTGGGTTGGAATGAGATTTTTGTAAATACTAATTAATTAAATGAACAAAATAAACTCTTATGTTTGTTTCTTGTGTTTGGGCTTGGGATTGTATTGCCAACAAAATATTACCAAAAAAGACGGGAGGAAAGCTCTAACCATTTGAACTATCCCTCGCTCTCTACCAAAAAAGGCATGTATTTGGCAATGAAAATTGATCAAAAGAGTAGCCAATAAGGAAATGAGTAAATAGTCAGGTTAATAAAAACCTACCGTCCATCCAACTTGTATACGGTCATCAGTATTTTGAATCATCATTACTCCTGATGAATGTTGTGGTTGTTTAATCTCTGGATTATAAAGATTAAACTTACATCTTACTCCTTTGTAAGTCTCTTCACGTGAGTCATCATTTGTTTCAACCACAGCAAACTGTGACACCAACAAAGTATTACCACATATCACATATATGGAAAATGAATAAATAAATAAATATGTTTTGATTCATCAAATTTCAAATCTATTGTGTGAGTACTGAAGTTTCGTGCAACTGAATAATTATCAAGACTTTTAGTTAGGTTAGGATTATTTAGAGTTTTAGATTATGTAGGTTAAAACTTTTAACATATACGAAGTAATTTATATGCTAAGCTAGGATGTTTTTTTTTTGAGATTTTTGTTTCACTTATTATCTAATTTTTATATTTTAATAAAGAATATTCTAGGTTTAAAATTTTCGTTTGTAGTGGTTGTACCTTTATTTTGTAGAGAGTTAAATGAATTAAATTCTTCTAACAAGCTTTTGTCATCATAGCTTTAGGGAGTCAGACCAAACACAAAATCGTGACTTTTGTAAATCTTGTTGACAGCGAGAGGCCGAGAGTGAGGCATAGCTCAAATGGTTAGAGCTTCCCTCCCGATTTCAGAAGATCGTAGGATCGATTCTCACCCCGCCCTTGTGGCTATCTACACTAAAATAAAATCTTATTAACTGCAATTGACAAGGAACCCCCAATCCTTGAGAGAGTTAGAATCTAGACTAGTTACCTTTTTAGATCGTTATAAACTTATACTCCGTAACATATGGTAACTCTTTGTTATACTTTCTAAAAAGTAATCGTGATAAACTTGTAACATATGTAATACTAGTCTTATATACACGCTATATGTGCGTATTCCGCCCAATTATTGCTACATTAACTTCAATTTTCCACAATTACTATTACAATTTCAATGTTTCTTTTTTTACAATCGACCTTTGAAGCATACTTTTAAAGTTAAGCCCTCTCAATTATTTTGAATCTAATTTTCCGACAGAATATTCCATCGAAAAGTACATATTTTCCAATAGATTCACAACGGATTTTTTGAATTCGTCGAAAAATATCCGACGGAAAAAAATCCGTCAAAAATTTCGGTTTTCCGATGGAATTACGTGTCCGTCGAAACCAATTCGTTGAAAATCGACATGATTCTAGTAGTGATTATCTTTTATGAAATTTCTTAAATGCATAGATTTTTTTTTAAGAAAAAAAAATAAGGGGAAAATAATTTCATCAATGATAATTAGACATATGTCATGTACAGTAATAATGCATGAGGGTTAATAATATCCCTTTACATGGTAATATTAGTAGAGTTTTATTTGATTTGATATTATTCTCCTATGGTTTATTTATTTATTTAATTTTTTTTATGGAATAATGCAAATATGGTGACTAATGTTTTTTTTTTTTTTTTTTTTTTTTTTGGAAATATTTTAAATTGTAGTAATATTTTGGAAACTAACATAATCATATTAAATATTTATTTATTTAAGTTTTCATATATGTTTTTAGGGGCAATTTGGGTAGTTCAAAGTTGGACACCAAGTTTTCAATCTTTTCACCCTTTCTTGGCTAATATAATAAGAATAATTTTTTTTATGCATGCGTGATTTTCCATGTAAACCAACAATTAAAAATTAAAAAGAATGTTTAAAAGATCTACATCAGTTTTATGGTAAGTCTTTTAAAGTCAAACTAGTTTTTGGCATGGGTCATTGTTGTATATCAAAAAAAAAAATTAAATAAAATAAAGTGAAAAGTATAGGTGGTTTTACATATAAATAAAACAATGGTTAATTTTGCAAATACTATTGAACATCAAAATATTATTATTTAATAATCTGTAGTAATCTAAATGTTATGTCATATGTATTAATTTTTATTTGTTAAAGAGATCTTTATTCAGACGTGTTAAAATCCTTGTAAGCCAAATAATTACAAATTGCTCCATACATAACCGTAACAAATAAAGAGATGGAGTATGTGTTTGTTTTTCTTCGGTCCGAATGAGACATTGGAGCATTACAAATTACAAATTAGGGAGAAATTAAAGAAATCGAAATTGTGACTTTTCACATACATGCCCTAGAAAAAGTTTGTTAATTGACTTCATGTAGTATCAATTTTATGATTAAGTTGATCAATGCAAAAAAATTTTGCTAATGGAATTATTTTGTAATAAGTTATATGAAGATAAATATAAAGCTTAGCTTACTTGAGTTCCGAATATATCTCCAAAGTTGGGCTTGGATCTTGAAGCATAATCTTTCGTAAATCGTTTAATTCGAAAAAAATCATCTTTGCTCAATCTTTTAATGGGAACAGTTCCCGTTGGGCAACCTTCGTCTTCTAACTTCGTATTCCTCTCTGTGGGTGCCTCATTTTCTGGGTCAAATGGAGAAAAACTAGGTCTGATCTGAACCCAACAAAATAAATTAGACAAGCAAATATTAGAGAAATTAGTAAATTACATACCTTTGTATGAATATATACGAGTAAATAGTTACATATTGTTTGGGTCCAATTTAGTCCAATTGGGCCTGGTCACTGAATGATCCAATTAAAAGCCCAAGGTTAAGGTTCAACTCTCCAAATGTGCTAAAGTCAAAAATCAACATCCTCAAAGCCATGTCAAGGTCAGTCAACGGCCCAATCAGCTTGGCCCAGCCCAACTGACTTCCGGGCCCAATCCGCCTCCTTCATTAGCCAAGGTATAAAAGCCAACAATTTGGTCAATTCTTGGTAAGACAATAAAGCCTCAAGCAACTAAACTCTTGCACAGCTTTCTCTCTCTAATATACTGACTTAAGCATCGGAGGGGCCTTCCTCGGCGTCCCCCCGAGGCTAGTTTACGTGTATTTGTTGTGCAGGAAACCCTCGGCTCCTGCGTTGTTCGGACCGAGACCAAGTTCCCTCAAGATAAAAGGATCTTCCGAGATTCGATTGTTTTCATCCGAAACAATTTGGCGCCGTCTGTGGGGAGCGCTACTAAATTTCGCGTCAGTCATCAAACACTCCGGCAGTCGCCATGACTAAGAGTGGAAAGAGTTCCAAGAAGGCTAAGAAGGGAGGAGGCCGGATTACGGTGAGGGAACGCCAGCCGGTTTATCCCTCCCCGGAGCAAGCCTCTTCCGAATCGGAGGCCCCCATTTCTCCGGAAAGGGAAGCCTCAAGAGGTCCTAGCCTCCAGGAGGAGAACACCTCGCACCACACTCGGCAGCCGGGGCCATCCCCGAGACCGAGTGGCTCAGGTGCGAGGAACTCCCCGCCGCGCCATAGCGTGCAATCCAGGTCACATCCGCGGGAGACTCCTCCCTCCGGACCCTCCACCGAGGAAGTGGCCAGAGCAGTGGCCATCTGCATGGAGTTCCTTAAAGCTCAAGGGGCTCCAATCCAGATGCCTGATGATCACCAGCCGAGAAACCTGAAAAGGAGGATCGGTCAGGATGATGGTGGACAAGTTCCACCACATAGACAGCTCGGCCAGAGGTGGCGAGGGGACACCCGAAACTCCAGTAAGGAGAGGAGGAGGAACCCTCAACCCTCTGACCACTCCGAAGCTCAGAATTCCATGGGGCCCTCCAAGGACCCGGAATTCGCCCGCCAAAGCGTTCATGAACGCTTGGGTTCGAGGGAGGTGAGTGTGCATAGCCGCCTCACCTTCCCAGAGGATACCGGACCCCACCCAACCTTGTCTCAGCCGGGGACGAAAACCACTTCCACCTCTGAGAGAGGAGGGAGCGAGGTCCCTGAGGCCGGGTACAAGGGGAAGGCGGTCATGGTTCCATCGAACTCGCCCTTCCAGAAGTGGATTCTGGAAGAGCATGTGCCAACGGTCAAAATCCCGGCACATATTACTTACGATGGTACCTCAGATCCTAAGGATCACATTGCCTCTTACGAGGGGCACATGTATCTGAACCCGAGGTCTGAGGCTACCTGGTGTAAATACTTTCCTACGACCCTCAAAGGTGTTGCCCAATCCTGGATCACCAAAGGGCTCAAGGAAGGCTCCATAACCGGTTGGAACGACCTCTCCAACAAGTTCAAGAGCAAATTCTCTACGGCCAACCGCCGAGAGAAGACCACTGCAGAGCTAATGAGTCTGCAGCAGGCGGAGGACGAGAGCCTCCGCGACTATCTGACTCGCTTCAGCAACGAGTCATCCGGAATCACGAGCCTGGATCAAGGCCTGGCCGTGTTCGCGCTACGGAACGGCCTCCAAGCTGGAAAGTTCCTGGACTTCATGGTCATGCATCCCCCGCAGACCCTGGAGGAAGCCTTGGAAGCATCGGATAGGTTCATCCGAGCCGAGGAGTGGAACAGATCCAGGTCTCAGTCTCGTCCGAGAATTGAGAAGCCGAAAGGGCAGCAGCCCGAAGTCTCGGCGCAGAGGAAAGGGAAGGCTAAGGCCTCAGAACCGTCCTCTGCTGCCGAGCCGAAGAAGGAAAGACACTTTCCCTACACGGGAAGGTACGATTCATACACTCCACTCTCCCTTCCCCGTGCTAAGATTTTCAGCACGACGAAGGACGAGGGGAGATTCAAAAAACCTCGTCCGTTGCCTCCCTGGCATCAGACGAGGGGAAAGGACCAGTGGTGCGAGTTCCATGACTCACCCGGACATCGCACCGAGGACTGCGTCCAGCTGAAGGACCAGATTGAGGATCTGGTCCGCAAGGAGCACCTGACCCGAAGGAGACATCCTATACTTATACGTAGGAGACATCCTATACTTATACGTGGCGGTCAGTCCAGCCACGGTAAGCGCGGTGCTGCTAAGGGAAGAAGAAAAAGTTCAACAGCCGATCTATTTCGTCAGCCACACCCTGACGGATGCCGAGACGCGCTACCCATTGTTAGAAAAAGTGGCTTATGCAGTGGTGGTGGCTGCTCGGAAGTTGCGACCCTATTTTGATTCTCATCAAATAGCGGTTCTAACTGATCAGCCGTTAGAGAAAGTCCTCGGCAAGGTTGAAAAATCCGGTAGACTAGCAAAGTGGGCTTTCGAGCTCACCGAGTTCAGTATCGGTTATCAGCCGAGAACAGCCATCAAGGCGCAAGCCTTGGCAGACTTCTTGGCCGAGTGCTCCTATCAGGAGACTCTGGATGCAAGGAGGAAAATCTGGACCGTCTTCACGGATGGGTCCTCCACCGTGAACGGTTCGGGGGCAGGGGTCGTCATCACCTCTCCCGAAGGCAAAACCTTCGAGTATGCACTAAAATTATCATTCAAAGCCTCTAACAACGAGGCCGAATACGAAGCAGCCATTGCTGGCTTAGACCTGTGCATATCGTTGGAAGCCGAGCATGTCTACCTCAAGACAGATTCTCAGCTGGTCGCCAATCAGATCCGGGGGGAGTATGAGGCTAAAGAGCCTTCAATGGCAGCTTACCTCACAAGGATCAAATCGACAATTGCGAAGCTGAGATCTTTCGAAGTAGAGCTGATCCCAAGGGGTCAAAATGCTCAAGCGGACGCACTCTCCAAACTTGCAAGCTCAACTCTGACTGAGTTAAGCCGTTCTGTCTATGTGGAGGTGCGCCGAGAAAAGAGTGTAGCCGAAGCAATATCAATCTGCTGCGCTGCACTCGAGCCGAGCTGGATGGATGACATCCTGGCTTATAAACTCAGGGACGAGCTCCCCGAGGATAGGAATTCGGCCTCCAAGATAAAGCGGATCAGTTCACGATTCCTCGTCTTCGGCGGCCAACTCCTCAGAAAATCCTTCTCCGCTCCATTATTGAAATGCGTGGGTCCAACGGATGCCGACTATATTCTCCGAGAGATTCACCTCGGCATCTGCGGAAACCACATAGGAGGGAGAACCTTAGCCCACAAAGCTCTCAGGGCAGGGTATTTTTGGCCTACAATGATCTCGGATGCAAAGAACATGGTCAGAAAATGCGAGAAATGCCAAAAATTTGCACCGGTAATCCATCGGCCATGCCTAGATCTCCAGCCAATTCTTAATCCTCTTCCATTTGCACAATGGGGGTTGGATATTCTGGGACCCTTTCCCGAGGCCCCATACAAAAGAAAGTGGCTGATAGTCGGAATCGACTATTTCAGCAAATGGATTGAAGCGGAAGCTGCTTCAAGCATATCTGAGCAAACTGTCAGACAGTTCATCTGGCAGAACATAATAACTCGGTTCGGCATCCCAAAAGTTTTTGTGTTCGACCACGGCAGACAGTTTGACAACCTGCCCTTGCGCCGATACACTGATCAATTCGGGATAAAATTGGCTTACTCCGCGGTTTGCCACCCTCAGAGTAATGGCCAAGCCGAAGCCGCAAATAAACAGATCCTTAACGCTCTCAGAAAAAGAGTAGAGGATCAAAAGTCCAAGTGGGTAGAGGAACTTCCGGGAACCCTCTGGTCACTCCGGACAACCGAGAAGGAGGCAACGGGGCATTCACCTTTTCAGCTGGTGTATGGATCCGAAGCAGTGCTTCCAGTGGAAGTGGGCTCAGAAAGCCTACGAGTGAATCTCTTCTCAGCCGAGGAAAATGAGCAGCTCATGAAAGAGTCCCTCGACTTCCTTGACGAGATTAGAGATCTAGCCCGAGAAAGGATGGCTGCACACAAGCTCAGAATGAGCAAGTCCTACAACCGAAGAGTCTATCAACGACCTCTCAGAGTTGGGGATTTAGTTTTGAGGAATGCTGCAGCTGTTCAAAAAAGTCGCATTCATGGCAAACTCTCAGCATCTTGGGAGGGACCTTATGAAATTTATCAAGAGCTTCAGCCCGGTACCTTCAGACTCAAACAAATGGATGGCACCGAGCTGAAAAACCATTGGAATGCCGATGTGCTCAAAAAATACTATGTGTAAATCCTTCGGATAGTACAATCTATGTAAGTACACTGATTTTGTTTATAAAAAGGCCATCGAGCCAGTATTCATTCAGATTGCGTGTATTCTTTAAGTCTTTATGCTTTCTACGGTTTTTCAAAAATTCAAGGTTTCATTCGGCGCTGTCCGGGGTATTGCATAATGATGCCTTGTACCTCGGCAAGCCGTAAAACCTGCCAAAAAAAGATACAAGCCCGAAGTATTGCATAGTGATGCCTTGTACTTCGGAGAATCTGTTCCTTTGGGCAAAAAGGCCATAGACTTATCCGAAACATAGCCTAAAAAATAGGAACTGATAAAGCCCCGAAGTATTGCATAGTGATGCCTTGTACTTCGGATGAATCAGTTCCGGGTGGTAGTTGCAACTCTGAAGTATTGCATGATGATGCCTCGTACTTCAGATAAACTGCTGCCCCGGCATGGTGTTTCGGATAGTTGTTCCCTTGGATGAATTGAAGAAAGTGTCACAAGAGTACCATCTCTAGAGTGAAAACTCTCAGGTGGGAAATCAGTACTTTAAAAACAGATGTAGAAAATAAAGCAAAGTGTTCAAAGATCCTCGGCTTAGCCGAGAAAAATTATCAGCCATTCCAGAATTCAGAAGACCTCATCTTCAGATTTCTGGGGGGGCAGAGGGAAATAGAGAAATGGCACAACTGATCTAATACCCTTCAGCTCAGCCGAAGTTTGATACTTATGTCAGTTTTTTCACAAGTTGAAAACATCCGAGTACAAACGGCAAAAAGAAGTCTCAGCAGAAATGATTCTCGCTAGCCGAAGTTCTGCACTTAGCAAATATTTGAAAGATCATTCAAAGAAAGCAGTAAAGTGCGAAGACTGGTAAAGCGAAGAGAAAAAAAAATACACAAGAAAGCTGAGAAAGTGAACTTCTTTGAAATAAAAATGTTGAATTACAAAAATAGTCGGCAGCCGCCCACAAGCGGAAAGTAACAGCTGCCGAAATACGTACAGGCAAAATAAAAATATAATAAGCTGTTGTACGATAAGGCAAGCTGAAGCAAAAAAAAAACAAAAGGCAAAAATTCAGAAAGCGGCAAGTCTAAAGTTGAGCGCATGATGAACCGCAAGATTCTGAAGACGACTGCCCGAGTTCCTATGCTTCAGCCTGAGGATCAGACTGATCAGCTTCATTGGGCCCAATGGTGGTCTCAGCTCCAGCAGCAGAAGAAGCAGGCTTTGCACTTTGCCGAGCCTCCCTTTCCCTCTGCTCAGCCTCCAACTCCATCCTCTCAGCTTCTTCCTCGGCTTCCTCAGCCTTAAGGATTTCAGCTTCGATTGGAGTGGCATACTTCATGTGAGGGTCTTCGGGATCTTGGACCCATTCAGCACATTTGGACCAGTCCAGCTTCGGCTCAGCATGAAGGCAGACCCTTCGGCACACTCTGAACCCGTTTCTAAAACCCATTTCATACTCTTCTTGGGTATAGATACGGACTTTGAGTAGAGCCTCAGCATCGGCCAACTTCTTCTTCGTCTCCTCCAAGTCTTCCTCGGATCTCTTCAGCTCATCGACGAGCTTGGAGGAGGAGCCTTTCAGCTCGGTAAACTCTTGCTGAACCTGGGAAGCCTCGGCCTGAACTTGGACCATTTCTTCCTTCTTGGCAGTGAGCTGATCCTCAGCCTCTTGTAGCTTAGCTCTTTGAGCTTCAGCAGCAGCAGCAGCCCTTGAGAGTTGGACATCCCTAGCTTGGAGCATCTCTTCAGCAGCCATTCTGCTGGCTTCAAGAGATTCTAGCTGATGCTGCACTTCAGCCTGTGCAGCAGCTCCTTCTTGGATTCGGCTCTCGATAGCAGCCTTGAACTTGGAGATGTCCACCCCCAGGTGCTCTTGGAGGAATTTTTCCCCTTCCATCAGTGAGGGAAAAACTTCCTTCTCCATAGCATCGCAGAAGGTCTGGAGGGCTTCAGCAGCCTTTTTCTCGTACTCCTCAGCCTTCTGCTGCTTCTCTTCAGCTGCTGCCTGCTTCAGCTTAGCAAGCTTTAGCTCTTCCTCGGCTACCCTTTGATCGTGCTCGGCAGCGTCCACCCTATCTTGTAGGGAATCTATCAGCTCTACAGTGAGAGTCTGATTGTGCACGAACTGAAAACAGGGGCACAAGTTAAAAAAGTAAAAAATAATAGCTGAAAGGTTGAGTTCAGAGAGAAATCAAGGCAAGGAGAATTACCTGCATCATCAGCAGTTGGTTGGACCTGGCAGGGTCAGGAACTGATCTGCTGGATTCGCCCATCCCAGCAGTGGCCTTCAGCGACCAAATCCTTGCCCTATCTACTTCGGACAGGCCAGCAAAATCGCCGAAGTAGGCTGCAGCACCTTCTCGGTTCTGACCCCATATGAGGTCCCAGATGTGGTCTGGGACTGGAATTCGGGGGGCCGAGAAACCCATTTCTCCAGACTGCAGCGTCTGGAAGGAAGGGAAGGATGACGATGGAGCCTCTTTAGCTTTGGGTGGCTCAACGTCCTCCTCCTTCTCAGAAGAGTCAATTATTGTGACCTCTTCTTCTTCAGGTGTGAGGACGAAGGCCCCAACCTCTCTGGCAATGTCCGCCGTGAAACCCTCAGCACTGGGCATCACGGCGTCTCCATCCTTGTCCTCGGCGGCACTCTCTCGAGCTTCTTCCAGAACCTCTCCCTTAGGTTTGGGAGTTCTCTGATCCACCTCCATCTCGGGGGGTGGCGGAGAGGCCCTTGGGGGTGATTGAGGCGGTGGCCGGGGAACCCTCGGCGATCCATTGCCTTCCTCGGGTTCCCTTATTTCAACGCCGATGGTCATCGGCCTCCGCTGAAAGTCATGCGGGCCGATGATGGCCATTCTTCGGCGCCTCTTCTGAAGCGGCTGCTCGTCCATACCCGAGTCTGAAGACTCTTCTTGTACTTGGTCTTCGGGACGAACAGGGGCTTTCCCTTCCCTGTGTCTGCTGCTCTCTTCAGACTGTAAAGGGCAGGCAGGGGGAAGAATGTGAGTAAAAAAAAAAAAAAAAAAAGAAGAAAGACAAAGTTAAGTCTAAAGGCTCACCGAGGTCTTCAGCAAAGCCTCGTCTTCTTCAGCTGCCCTAGCCGCAGCTTCTTCAGCAACTCTGGAGGACCCTTCTCCACCTTCACAAGCTTCAATAACCCGTGCAACCTCTTCGGCTGTACGGGCAGCTTCAGCTTCTTCTTCCAGCAGCTGAAACAAGGGATCTCTCTTCTTCCACCAAGGCTTCTGCCTCTGATACAGAGCAACAGCCTCAATTTGGAAGTGGGAAGAGTCTAGGTGAACCTCTCGGCGCCTTGGTTCAGTGATAGGGGGAGCCCGATCAGTTACGACTCGTTCTCGGTTGACGCCAAGGCGAGCGTAATCAATGCCGACGTTGGTCTCGTCCCGTTCTGAAAAAGAAAAGGGGAGAAGTCAATTCAGTTAGTTCGGCACATCACAAGAAAGCAAAATGAAAGAAGAAAAGAGATAATTAAAAGGCCTCGGCCCCAGCCGAAGAAGATTACCATCCCTAAACTTTCGGCTGAGGCCGACAGCTGCCAGCATATTCTCTTGGAAAACATAGTGCGTATCGGGGAGCCAAGTCTCCGGGATATGCTGCATTCGGCCGCTGCCTCCCCGGTTCGGCAGCTTGCCGAAGATGTTCTGCTGATTAAGGTTCGGGTCTGGCCCGCTATCTTCGGGAGGACCTAAACTTCCCATATCAGGATCCGGCTCGGCAAGATACCGGGGAGCGCTGAAAACGTAAGGGTGGCTCGGCTCCGTGGGTGCCCTAACCCAAATCCATTGACCTCTCCAGTCCTTGTCTGAAGAGTCGTTCGGCCACATGGTTAGGAACGGGGGCCGAGACTCAATCCGATACCACCCAGAGCCATGGCATCCGTGCCCACTTTGAATGTTTGGCACTAGCCGATGGAGCCTTTTGAAGCAATGCAGGTTCGGCACGTACCTGAAGAATTTGCAGACCCATAAGTACGTCATTACCCTTCGGATGCTGGTGGGGGTCAGCTGGCACAGGGAAATGTTGTAATGGATCAGCAAGTCTCGGACGAATACGTCCAAAGGGAACCTCAGCCCGTACTGGAGTTGTCTTGTGTACACCCCCACATACCCCGGGGGTGGACGGTGGATTCTATCGGAGGCCGTGGGCATTCGGCACCAATACCCATCGGCTTCAAGGATGCCGTAATGCAACTCAATTTGCTCGGCAAACCGGTACTGATCAGCATTCTCCACCCACCATGAGTAGGGGCGGTTCTTTATCATGGCCGAAGCTACTTCGGCATCCTCCCACTCTGAAAACCCTGGGAGGATATCCCAAAGGACAGCGGGAATTTCATCATCCCGTCCTGAAGCGCTCACCCCCTCAGCCCTCTGAGGAGGAGCCGAAGAAATGGGAGTCGCCCTAACCCCTTCAGCAGGGTCAGACTCTGTCCTTCGTCCATTCCAGGTCCCAATCCTGTCCCTGGGATCGGGGATTAGCCTTGCTCTTCTTGGAGCACGGGCTCCACCTCTAACTCCCCTCACCATTGACGAATTTCGAAGGAAAAAGTCGAAAAAGGGGAAAGAGTGCAAAGTCGAAGAAAAATGAAATAAAATCAAAGGAATTTACCTTGATCTGAAGCAAAAGTCGCCGATTTACGAATTGGTAGTGACAAGTCTCAGCTTCTAAGCTTAATGCTCGGGGAATTTGCGAAGTTTTGATGCGGGCTCTTGAGCGTTCTTGAGAATTCTGGGTTTGTGTTGATGAATGAGTGGGGAGAGAAGACGTGCCTCTATTTATATCTCCAGAAATGGGAATTCAAGGAGTCTGCGTTTCAATTTCTCTCAAGCACCCCACTAAGTAACCGTTAAACACACGACCTTGCAGTTAAATCGCCCACTACCCGTCCAACTTCCGCAATTATCCACATTAACTGTTGTTATCTCATTAATCATGGGTTAATTATGGTTTAAATTCACATTTTTGGATTAACAAATCATTCACTTCCCTCCTTTTCTGATTAAATCAAACCCGACCCGTCATCCTTCCAAATCGGGTCTGGGGGGCAAGTTGTTTGGGTCCAATTTAGTCCAATTGGGCCTGGTCACTGAATGATCCAATTAAAAGCCCAAGGTTAAGGTTCAACTCTCCAAATGTGCTAAAGTCAAAAATCAACATCCTCAAAGCCATGTCAAGGTCAGTCAACGGCCCAATCAGCTTGGCCCAGCCCAACTGACTTCCGGGCCCAATCCGCCTCCTTCATTAGCCAAGGTATAAAAGCCAACAATTTGGTCAATTCTTGGTAAGACAATAAAGCCTCAAGCAACTAAACTCTTGCACAGCTTTCTCTCTCTAATATACTGACTTAAGCATCGGAGGGGCCTTCCTCGGCGTCCCCCCCGAGGCTAGTTTACGTGTATTTGTTGTGCAGGAAACCCTCGGCTCCTGCGTTGTTCGGACCGAGACCAAGTTCCCTCAAGATAAAAGGATCTTCCGAGATTCGATTGTTTTCATCCGAAACACATATATATAAAAGAATTATAATAAGGAAAAAAAAAAAAAATCATATTGCAAACCTGAGGATGGGAAGAATGATTTTTTAATAGTGGATGATCAAATGCAGGTTGCTTATAAAAATCCACACAATCGTATAAGTCTCCATTTATCTGTAATTCAAAAAAAAAAATTCACGTTTCATTATACTCGTCTGAAAAAAAAAATAATAATAATTTGATACAAATAATAAACTATTTAGAGGGATGATGATAAAATTGAACCTTGATCAACTTGACACTTGGCTTCTTCAGGAGCTTAAATTCCTTGTTCCATTCAAGCTCTTCCTGCTTAGAAATTTCCACGCTTTTTACTCCATAGTTTATTAAAAGTGAGCTCAAAATCATTAAGAAAGATAGTGTCTTCATACTCATCCGATCACTTTGCAAAAATGTATGCAATTTCTGAAGGTAGTACTAACCCCCTGGTTTTTGGTATAAATGTAAGTTTGAACTATTGATGCAAATTTTATTTATATATATATATTTTTTACTGAAAGGTAGTCAAACACAATTAATGCAAATCAGCAAAATTAAGGAACATTGAGATCTCACATTTATTGTGTATATTCAAAAATCGTAAATTAGCAAATCTGGAGTGATTTCATGCATGAAAACATTTATTATCTACGGTATATTAGCAAATTATAACTTCATAAGTGATTTCTTAAGTTATTTAGCAAATCAAAAGTGATTTCATGATGACATGTATGTAGTATCTATAATACTTTCTTTATCCTAAATTATGGAGTTGTTTGGTAAGGGGGGCTGGCAGAGGCCCGGCCCCTGTAGCCCAAAGCCACGGCCCTTAATTCTATTAACTGGCCCCTGCAGTTTTTTGTATATATCTAAATAATTTCACATACTTATTAAATGTTGGTGGCTTAGTGATAATTGGGCTTCCAAGATCCTCTCTAAGTTCAAGGTTCGATTCTACTCAGGGCTTTGTTTTTATTTTTTGTTCAAAGTTCGATCCTATCCTAGATAGTGCTCTATTATTATTATTATTATTATTATTATTATTATTATTATTATTATTATTATTATTATTATTATTATTATTATTATTATTATTTTACTTTTTTTTTTATGCCAAAATTCTTTACTAAACTTCTTCAATTCTTCCTAAAGTGGATTATCTTTTCAATTCTTCAATCTTCTACTTGTATTTAATCGGATTATTTTTTGTCTAATTGTTCAGTAATAATTTGTCTATAGATCACCTTTTGTTTTGGATAATATGTTTGGTATAATCATGAAATAAGATGCTCTTAAATTTTAAAGTGAGTGGTTGATAGTCAACAAGTGACAGTTTTATACATAAGAAAATAAATCGCCAATAATTTTAACATGTAATCTATTATCGACATTTTTTTTAATATGAAAACTCACAAATTGCGATTCAGGAAAAAAAAATTATTATAATAATAGGCCATATTTATATATTGATTTAACTGTCGGCCCCCCTAGCTTAAAAATCCTGGCTACGCCCCATTTTGGTTGATATAAAAATTACACAAATTTTTGTATGCGGCTGGTGTGGCAGGGGTTACTTGTAGGGTGTTATTGGTTATGTCAGGGGTTACTTGTATTCTGGGGTTACTTGTATGGGTGTTACTGATTTTGGTCAGGGGTTACTTGTATGGTGTTACTGATTTGGTTTGGGGTTTTGGTCTGGAGTTACTCAGAAAACAAGTAACACCTACAGTAACCCATACAAGTAACCCCAGAATACAAGTAACACCCTACGAGTAACACCTACAAGTAATCCATACAATTAACCCCAGAATACAAGTAACACCCTACAAGTAACACCTTACAAGTAACCCCTACCGCACTGAAAAAGCTAAGCTCCGTAAAAATTATATTCCCGTAGGAAAATGCATTTCATGGAATGTTATTTTCTGAATGAAATTTCTAAGAATGTCTTAAATGGTTTGGTTGGCAATATATTTAAATATTCCATGATTTTTTATTGACTAAGGGAAGCTTGGTAACGTCCCATGTTTTGTGGGAAGTTGGAAGTCTCATAATAAATTGCCATTTTATTTTTTCTTTTGTGCACCTATATCAAACAAGTATTCAAATTATCAAATCTCATGCATTTGTACTTCTCATATTTTATGTTGTCATATAGGGTTGAGCAAAATTATCCGAAAATCCGAAAATTCGAACCGTAATCGATCCGAAAATAAGGGTAACAGTTCCGATAATTATAACGGTTTGGGTACCTGATCCGATAATTTGTTATCGGATATGGTTATTGGTTATCATTTTAAAATTAACGGGTACCTGATTCGATCCGATTAGCAATTTTTTCTTTTTTTTTCCTACTAAAATCTATTAAAATGGTCATCATTGTGCAGAGTCATATTCGAAATAATATGATCAATTGAATCCACTTAATTAAATCATATAAGACATTTATTTTATAGAATAAAAAGACGAAAATCAATTATTATTATTATTATTATTATTATTATTATTATTATTATTATTATTATTATTATTATTATTTTATTATTATTATTATTATTATTATTATTATTATTATTATGTTATGGGGCCCGGTGGTGAAAAGTCTTAAGACTCTAGGGGATACATCTTAGGGTCATATAATAAAGTTTGGAACCATATATGACCATTATAGGCTATAAAAATGTTCGTGGTAGGCTTTAAATCACGAAATCGGTGCAAGTTTCGAACAGTTAAATTGACCGTTTTAAGGCAAATTGGATAGGTTTCACCTACCCAATTGGACTCCAAGATAGTATTAGGGATCATGGTAAACATCTCGGCAATTTTATTTCTGGGTGAAAAAAGGTAAAAAAAAAATCAAAATTGAAGGCTATTATCCACGCTTTTTGAAGATTTTTCTATATTACGGGGCCCGGTTGTGAAAATTCTTGAGACCATGGGGGATACAATTTTGGGTCATATAATGACGTTTGGAACCATATATGACCATTATAGATTGTCAAAAATGTTCGTGGGTAGGATACAGTTCACAAAATCGGTGCAAGTTTCGAAGGGGTAAATTGACCGTTTTAAGGCAAATTAGATGGTTCCACCCACCCAATTGGACTCCCAGAGGATGTTAGGGACCATGTTAAACATCTCGGCAATTTTTATTTCCGGGCGAAAAAATGTCAAAAAATTCCAAAAATCAAGGCTATTATCCACGCTTTTTGAGAAATTTTGTATTTTATGGGGTCCGGTGGCGAAAAGTCTTGAGACCCTAGGGGATACATCTTAGGGTCATATAATGACGTTTGGAACCATATATCACCATTATAGGTTGTCAAAAATGTCCATGGTAGGTTTCAGTTCACGAAATCGGTACAAGTTTTGAACGGGTAAATTGACCGTTTTAAGGAAAATTGGATGGTTCTACCCACCCAATTGTGATCCCGGAGGCTGTTAGGTACCATGTTAAATATCTCGATAATTTTTATTTCCGAGAAAAAAAAGGTCAAAAAATTCCAAATTGAAATCTATTATCCACGCTTTTTAAGGAATTTTTAATGTTCCGGGGCCCGGTGGCGATAAGTCTTGAGACCCGAGGGGATAAATCTTTGGGTCATATAATGACGTTTGGAACCATATATGACCATTATAGGCTGTTAAAAATGTTCGTGGTATGATGCAGTTCACAAAATCGGTGCAAGTTTCGAACGGGTAAATTGACCATTTTAAGGCAAATTGGATGGTTTCACCCACCCAATTGGACTCCCAGAGAGTGTTAGGGACCAAGGTAAACATCTCGGAAATTTTTATTTCCGGGCGAAAAAATGTCAAAAAATTCCAAAATTGAAGGCTATTTATCCATGCTTTTTGAGGAATTTTGTATGTTACGGGATCCGGTGGCGAAAAGTCTTGAGACCCTAGAGGATACATCTTAGGGTCATATAATGAAGTTTGGAACCATAAATGACCATTATAGGTTTTCAAAAATGTTCGTGGTAGACTTCAGTTCACAAAATTGGTGCAAGTTTCAAACGGGTAAATTGACCATTTTAAGGAAAATTGGATGGTTCCACCCACCCAATTGGACCCCCGGACGTTATTAGGGATCATGATAAATATATCGGCAATTTTTATTTCCGGGCGAAAAAATGTCAAAAATTCCAAAATTGAAGGCTATTATCCATGCTTTTTGAGGAATTTTGTATGTTACGGGATCCGGTGGCGAAAAGTCTTGAGACCCTAGAGGATACATCTTAGGGTCATATAATGAAGTTTGGAACCATAAATGACCATTATAGGTTTTCAAAAATGTTCGTGGTAGACTTCAGTTCACAAAATTGGTGCAAGTTTCAAACGGGTAAATTGACCATTTTAAGGCAAATTGGATGGTTCCACCCACCCAATTGGACTCCTGGACGTTATTAGGGATCATGGTAAACATATTGGCAATTTTTATTTCCAGGCGAAAAAATGTCAAAAATTCCAAAATTGAAAGCTATTATCCACGCTTTTAGAGGAATTTTGTATGTTACGGGGTCCGGTAGCGAAAAGTCTTGAGACCCTAGGAGATACATCTTAGGGTCATATAATGACGTTTGGAACCATAAATGACCATTATAGGTTTTCAAAAATGTTCGTGGTACGCTTCAGCTCACAAAATTGGTGCAAGTTTCGAACGAGTAAATTGACTATTTTAAGGCAAATTGGATGGTTCCACCCACCCAATTAGACTTCCGGATGGTATTAGGAATATGTTAAACATATCGGCAATTTTTATTTCCGGGCGAAAAAATTTCAAAATATTCCAAAATTGAAGGCTATTATCCACGCTTAGCTTTTTGAAGAGTTTTGTATGCTACGGGGTCCGGTGGCGAAAATTCTTGAGACCTTAGGAGATACATCTTAGGGTCATATAATGACGTTTGGAGCCATATATCACCATTATAGGTTGTCAAAAATGTCCATGGTAGGCTTCAGTTCACGAAATCGATACAAGTTTCGAACGGGTAAATTGACCGTTTTAAGGCAAATTGGATGGTTCCACCCACCCAATTGGACTCCCAGAGAGTGTTAGGGACCATGGTAAACATCTCGGCAATTTTTATTTTCGGGCGAAAAAATGTCAAAAAATTCCAAAATTAAAGGCTATTATCCACGCTTTTTGAGGAATTTTGTATGTTCCGGGGCCCGGTGGCGAAAAGTCTTGAAACACTAGGGTATACATGTTAGGGTCATATAATGACGTTTGGAACCATATATGACCATTATAGGCTGTCAAAAATGTTCGTGGTAGGATGCAGTTAACAAAATCGGTGCAAATTTCGAACGGGTAAATTGGCCGTTTTAAGCAAATTGGAGAGTTCCACCCAACCAATTGGACTCCCAGAGAGTGTTAGGGACCATGGTAAACATTTCGGCAATTTTTATTTCCAGGCGAAAAAATGTCAAAAAATTCCAAAATTGAAGGCTATTATCCACGCTTTTTGAGGAATTTTGTATGTTACGGAGTCCGGTGGCGAAAAGTCTTGAGACCCTAGGGGATACATCTTAGGGTCATATAATGACGTTTGGAACCATATATCACCATTATAGGTTGTCAAAAATGTCCATGGTAGGCTTTAGTTCACGAAAATCTATACAAATTTCGAACGGGTAAATTGGCCGTTTTAAGACAAATTGGATGGTTCCACCCACCCAATTGGAATGCCGGAGGGTTTTAGGGATCATGGTAAACATATCGGCAATTTTTATTTCCGGGCGAAAAAATGTTAAAAAATTCCAAAATTAAAGGATATTATCCACGCTTTTTGAGAAATTTTTAATGTTCCGGGGCCCGGTGGCTAAAAGTATTGAGACCCTAGGGGATAAATCTGTGGGTAATATAATGACGTTTGGAACCGTATATGACCATTATAGGCTGTCAAAAATGTTCGTGGTAGGATGCAGTTCACAAAATTGGTGCAAGTTTCGAACGGGTAAATTGACCGTTTTGAGGCAAATTGGATGGTTCCACCCACCTGATTGGAATCCCAGAGGTGTTAGGGATCATGGTAAACATATCGGCAATTTTTATTTCCGGGCGAAAAAATGTCAAAAAATTCCAAAATTGAAGGTTATTATCCACTCTTTTTGAGGAATTTTTAATGTTCCGGGGCCCGGTGGCGAAAAGTATTGAGACCCTAGGGGATAAATCTATGGGTAATATAATGACATTGAGAACCATATATGACTATTATAGGCTGTCAAAAATGTTCGTGGTAGGATGCAGTTCACAAAATCGGTGCAAGTTTCGAACGGGTAAATTGACCGTTTTAAGGAAAATTGGATGGTTCCACCCACCCAACCCGGAGGGTATTAGGAATCATGGTAAACATATTGGCAATTTTTATTTCCGGGCGAAAAAATGTTAAAAAATCCCGAAATTGATGGCTATTATCCACGCTTTTTGAGGAAATATTTATGTTACGGGGTCCGGTGGAGAAAAGTCTTGAGACCCTAGGGGATAAATCTTAGGGTCATATAATGACGTTTGGAACCATATATCACCATTATAGGTTGTCAAAAATGTCCATGGTAGGCTTTAGTTCACGAAATCGGTACAAGTTTCGAACGGGTAAATTGATCATTTTAAGGCAAATTGGATGTTTCCACCCACCCAATTGGAATCCCGGAGGATGTTAGGGATCATGGTAAACATATCTTCAATTTTTATTTTCGGGCGAAAAAATGTCAAAAAATTCCAAAATTGAAGGCTATTATCCACGCTTTTTGAGGAATTTTGTATGTTACGGGGTCCGGTGGCGAAAAGTCTTGAGATCCAAGGGGATACATCTTAGGGTCATATAATGACGTTTGGAACCACACATGACCATTATAGGTTTTCAAAAATGTTCGTGGTAGGCTTCCGTTCACAAAATTGGTGCAAATTTCGAACGGGTAAATTGACCATTTTGTGGCGAATTGGATGGTTCCACCCACCCAATTGAACTCGCGGAGGTTATTTGGGATACGGTAAACATATCGAAAAATTTTAATTCCGGTCGAAAAAATGTCAAAAAATTCCAAAATTGAAGGCGAAAAGTCTTGAGACCCTAGGGGATACATCTTAGGGTCATATAATGACGTTTGGAACCATATATCACCATTATAGGTTGTAAAAAATGTCCATGGTAGGCTTTAGTTCACGAAATCGGTATAAGTTTCGAACGGGCAAATTGACTATTTTAAGGCAAATTGGATGGTTCCACCCACCCAATTGGAATCCCGGAGGGTGTTAGGGATCATGGTAAACATATCGGCAATTTTTATTTCCGGGTGAAAAAATGTCAAAAAATTCCAAAATTGAAGGCAATTATTCACTCTTTTTGAGGAATTTTTAATGTTCCGGGGCCCGGTGGCGAAAAGTATTGAGACCCTAGGGGATAAATCTATGGGTAATATAATGAAATTGGGAACCATATATGACCATTATAGGCTGTCAAAAATGTACTTGGTAGGATGCAGTTCACAAAATCGGTGCAAGTTTCGAACAGGTAAATTGACCGTTTTAAGGCAAATTGGATGGTTCCACCCACCCAATTGGACTCTCAGAGGGTATTAGGGATCATGTTAAATATATCGGCAATTTTTATTTCCGGGCGAAAAAATGTTAAAAAATCCCGAAATTGATGGCTATTATCCACGTTTTTTGAGGAAATATTTATGTTACGGGGTCCGGTGGAGAAAAGTCTTGAGACCCTAGGGGATACATCTTAGGGTCATATAATGACGTTTGGAACCATATATCACCAATATAGGTTGTCAAAAATGTCCATGGTAGGCTTTAGTTCACGAAATCGGTACAAGTTTCGAACGAGTAAATTGACCGTTTTAAGGCAAATTGGATGGTTCCTCCCACCCAATTGGAATCCTGGAGGGTGTTAAGGACCATGGTAAACATATCGGCAATTTTTATTTTCAGGCGAAAAAATGTCAAAAAATACCAAAATTGAAGGCTATTATCTACGCTTTTTGAGGAATTTTTAATGTTCCGGGGCCCGGTGGCGAAAAGTCTTGAGACCCAAGGGGATACATCTTTGGGTCATATAATGACATTTGGAACCATATATGACCATTATAGGCTGTCAAAAATGTTCGTGGTAAGATGTAGTTCACAAAATCGGTGCAAGTTTTGAACGGGTAAATTGACCATTTTAAGGCAAATTGGATGGCTCCACCCAACCAATTGGACTCCCAGAGAGTGTTAGGGACCATGGTAAACATCTCGGCAATTTTTATTGCCGGGCGAAAAAATGTCAAAAAATTCCAAATTGAAGTTATCCACGCTTTTTGAGGAATTTTGTATGTTATGGGTCTGGTGGCGAAAAGTCTTGAGCTTCTAGGGGATACATCTTAGGGTCATATATAATGACTTTTGGAACCATAAATGACCATTATATGTTTTCAAAAATGTTTGTGGTAGGCTTCTGTTCACAAAATTGGTGCAAGTTTCGAACGGGTAAATTGACCATTTTAAGGCAAATTGGATGGTTTCACCACCAAATTGGACTCTTGGAGGATATTAGGGATCATGGTAAACATATCGGCAATTTTTATTTCCGGGCGAAAAAAATGTCAAAAAATTCCAAAATTGAAGGCTATTATCCACATATTTTGAGGAATTTTGTATGTTACGGGGCCCGGTGGCGATAAGTTTTGAGACCTTAGGGGATACATCTTTGGGTCATATAATGACGTTTGGAACCATATATGACCATTATAGGGTGTCAAAAATGTCCATGGTAGGCTTCAGTTCACGAAATCGGTGCAAGTTTCGAACGGGTAAATTGACCGTTTTAAGGCAAATTGGATGGTTCCACCCACCCTATTGGACTCTCGGAGGGTATTAGGGACCATGGTAAACATTTCGACAATTTTTATTTCCGGGCGATAAAAGGTCAAAAAATTCAAAAAATGAAGGATATGATTTACGCTTTTTAAGGAATATTTGATGTTACGAGGCCCGGTGGCAAAAAGTCTTGAGATCCTACATACCTTTCTGAAAATGATGACATATTTTTCTTTTGATGATGAGAAGTGGTACAACAACACAATTTTTATGTAAAACTCTTCTGGTGCCAAATATAGTTCATATAAGTTGAGTCGTTATTTTGTATATATAAGTTTGCTTGTGACTAAGGGCCTGTTCCGATTGACTGAACTCAGCTGAACTGAACTGAATTGAACTAAACTGAACTGAACCGAGCTGAACTGAACTGAACTGAACTGAACTGAACTGAACCGAGCTGAACTGAACTGAACTGAACTTATTAATTAGTGATTTTTAACTACGGATTAGTGATCTTTGATTATTTATTGATTATTTATTGATATTTATTACTATACATATGTGTATATACAAATGTACATATTAAAATATTTACGAAAAATATACTATATAATTATAATTATAAAATGTATGGAAAATATATTATAAAATGTATGGAAAATATATTAAAAACTTGAAACCTCTAATTTTCTCAATGAGATTAACATTAGAAATATGTTTCAAAAAAATAGAACCATTTCAACAATGAATTGTATCAATATTATTATTGTTATTATTATTATTAATTATTGATAATTATTATTATTATTTATTGTTTATTATTAGTAGTATTATTATAGTATTATTATTATTGTTATTATTATTATTATTATTATTATTATTATTATCATTATTATTATTTATTGATGATTATTATTATTTATTGATTATTATTGTTAGTATTATTATTATTATTTCAATTATTATTGTTATTATTATTATTATTGTTAATATTATTATTATTATTATTATTATTATTATTATTTTTATATACTATTTATTATTATTATTTTTGTTGTTGTTGTCGTTGTAATAAGATCTTAAAAGAATGAAATTTGGCTTTATATCATTAGCAATATCATTAGACATAAATTAAGAGCTGAGCTGAACTAAACTGAACTGAACTGAACTGAACTGAACTGAACTGAACTGAACTGAACTGAATTTCAACGGAACAGAACAGGCCCTAAATTTATTTTGGCGTGAACTTTGTATTATATTACCGAACTAAAAAAACCGCGAGGGTTGAGGTTCGGTCAGGGCCGGGTCTTTCTCCTTACCTTAAAAAAAAATAAAAAATAAAACCTTGTATTATATTCGAAAGTTTAATGCACACAATTTACAAACGAATCATACATATTAAATTTTGTTTATTACAAAGTAAAATTCAATAATATAATGTGGATATGTTTATTTAGAAGGTCATTAATAAGCAGTGGCAGATCTTGACCGAAAATATTAGAGGGTTTGGGATTTTACCACTTGCTCAAAATTAATTACTCCCTCCGTCCCTAAATTACATTCCTCTTTATCTCTATTATGTGAGGAATAAATGCTAGAAAGAGGAATGTAATCTAGGGACGGAGGGAGTACTATGTCCTAATCTTTTATAAGTACATATAGATTATTTAAGTTCATTAACTAATTAATTATAATAATTTATTAGGGGGCTGGCCTCGAATGACCCGTGGTAATAACTGTATAACCACCTCATACATGACATGCATGCATGTTGAGGGAGACGACGCTGTTAAAGTAAACTAAACTGACGTCACAAACGACTTCCAACGCATTATTGACGGAGTTGTTAACGAAGTCCAACACTATTGGGTAGGTTGAATATAATGACTAACCATTAAACCATATGACGTAGCGAAAAGCCCAAAACAACTGTTCCTTCTATTAACATTAATACCATATGATTGACATTATTGTATTCATTGAATTTTCAAATTCCAATTGTTTATGAAAAAACATACTCAGGGCCTGTTCTCTTCCGTTGAAATTCAGTTCAGTTCAGCTCAGTTTAGCTCAGTTCAGTTCAACTCTTAATTTATGTCTAATGATATTGCTAATGATATAAAGCCAAATTTCATTCTTTTAAGCTCTTATTACAACGACGACAATAATAATAATAATAATAATAATAATAATAATATTAACAACAACAACAACAACGATAATAATAATAATAATAATAATAATAATAATAATAATAATAATAATAATAATAATAATAATAAGTAATAAATAATAATAATAATAATAATAACAATAATAATACTCATAATAATATTATTAATAATAATCAATAAATAATAATAATAATAATCATCAATATATAATAATAATAATAATAATCAATAAATAATAATAATAATAATCATCAATAATTAATAATAATAATAATAATAATAATAATTGATAGATTATGTAAATAATCTTTTGTAATTATCTTGTATATATTATAGTCAAAGGGCTATCAATTAGCTTCCTGTTTTGTAGCCTTTAGTTATGCCTAAATATGGGCTTATAGTTTGTATATAATGACCATCAGTCAATGAGAATACTCCCGGCAAATAATATTGATACAATTCATTGTTCAAATGGTTCTATTTTTTTTTATACACATTTCTAATGTTAATCTCATTGAGAAAATTTTAATATGTACATTTGTATATACACATATGTATAGTAATAAATAATCAATAAATAATCAAATTAAGGATCACTAATCCGTAGTTAAAAATCACTAATTAATAAGTTCAGTTCAGTCAATCGGAACAGGCCCTCAATATGTAAATTTTTTAATTTTCTAGCTTGGATCGGTCATATTCATGTTATCTGATCTAATTTAGGGTAAAATCCATAATCAAATTGGATAATACAATGCTTCTCATGATTAGAACATTTAATTTTGTGTATTATTCACAGTTGAGTTTCTTTTTCTTCTTTTCCTATAAATATATGCTTTCTTTTCTCTTTTTTTTTTCCCCACCTAAATAAAGAGATATGGCTTTGACTAAAAACAATCCAAAATAAAAATTCTTACCTCATGAGTACTCTTCCTCCATCCGCACATATTTCCTGAATTTCATGGGATCCTTTGTGATAAATAATTAAACTAATACGATCCTAACTTTATTCGGATCAAAAATATTATTGTAGACTTTCTTCTACATAACTTTTATTTTTTAATTTAGTGAAAAAAAAATGTGTAACAGTGGTAAAAAAGATGCTAAGATTGTGTTCCAAGTTGTGCACTTTCAACAAAATTAGTGTCTTTTTCATCTTTTTAATTGTTTAATTATTCTTTTGGTAGCTCCCACTTGAATTGGTTTCATCTAGCTTTAATCTAATTTTCCTTTTCAGTCATTCTTCAAGAGTCTATTTGACCTACTCACTTTCTATGAGATATTATTGATACGAGCACTATAATAATTAATAACTACAGTAACATTTTAAAAAATTTGTTGCTTTATTCCGATCAATTTATCTTTATTTAGTGTCACCAATCTCACCATACAGTCAGATTTATAGAGTACATAGGAAATGAGGGGATGGTTCCAGATTTTGATCTCTATCAATCACGATCATTTTTTATTTTATTTTTAAGTTCAGCTAATTTAATCAAATAAAGAGTATATTAGCAACTTGATTAATGATAACTACCCATGCAATCACGACGTTTGTAATTCAATTATTCAATTTCATCATCTACAGTGTCGTATTGGATGTTGTGGTAATTATTTCATTCCAATCATATATGTTATTGTCCCTTTATTTTTCTAATGTATGCGACTAATATGAGAACAAATTGTTCTACTTACATCTCTACAGAGTAGAGGTGATCAACTACCACCCAATTTGTTGGTTTGGTCCGAAAAGAGCATATTTGGACAGGTAACAAATTAAAAAAAAATGGTTAAAATATCCAAATCAGATCCAAACTGAAAGAAGCCCGAAAAGCCCTCTATTATTTTTCCGTATTTGACTATTTGGGCAAGACATTCAATGTTAAGGCCCAACCTGCTTGAATTTTCAGAGTTACTCTCAATTCTCAAGTCACAATTCCATATTTTTCAAACAAATTCAATCAATTCACAACCCTCAAACACTGACACAAAAGAATGAAGGTAAATTTAAAGTGATAGTTAGATGATGTATGTTATGAAAGATACCCAGTAGCTACCTTGGTACTGTAGGCTCCTGGCGATTAAACCTTTTTGTTTTGGTGGCTTTCATGTCAGACTATATTTTTCAGTCCGTTATAAGTCTTGTAAACATCATTTGTCCAATTTCCTTTTCCTTTTATTTTCATGTCTTTCATACAAATAATAAAGATCACTTGTTACTCTGTAGATATATGTGAAATTGTGAATATGTGAAGACAGTGAAGAGTGAACAATTCAATTTGAACCCGAAATTGATTAAAGAAGCTAAGTTAACACGAAATATAAGTTTGTTGTACTAAAATTATATCCATATTGGAAAAAATGATCGTAGAATCGATAAACTTAGAGCAGTTAAAAAAAAAAAAAATTGGTTGGAGTACTTGGACAATTGAAACAAGCTACAAATTTGTATGAACTATACTTATTATTATCTCTTCTACATTGTACATATTGCTTTTAATCTAGTTAGGTTAGATTTCTAAGTCTTGCCAAAAGATATGCAATCATGAAAATAGCATAATTTAACCATATACTCGTAATATTCTTTACATGAATTATTGCTGGTCTCAAGAATTCTATTCATCACTAAATTCTTCATAGGTGTGTGTTAATGTAAGCAATGATAAATTAAACATACAAGTCAAATAGAATTAATATGAATGAAGTGAGTATATCTGTTAATTTGAAATCAAGTTCGTCAAAGGAAGATAGCTACAGAGTAGTGAAGAACTCACCTTAATTCGAGTCCCATCATTAATATTTAATTAGCTCGAAAATAGATGAATATAAATAAAAATTATCAATTGATTTAAAACTCCGTTTAACAATGTATCTAATTGTGTATTTGTGTATATATGTCATGTGAGATACTACATTACAACCTCCGTTTTATCTTAGTTGACACGTTTTGACTTTAGCACTATTCATACATCTCCCTTTGATCATGTTTTGTTATTTATATGTAAGAAAAAATATAGTCAAATGAGGTCTTGTTAGATTCATCACAATGTATATTTTCAAAATATAGTATTAACTTTTTATAATTTTTACTTATCACTAGTGATTTAATTTGTGCATTAAACGTATCAACTAAAAAGAAACGGAGGAAGTATACAATTATTCTTGAATATGCAGTAATATGTCACATTGACTCATATAGCAGTTGTCGTAGTCCCTAAGTTCACTCTATTAGATGGATCTATCCAAAAAAACCTCACCCTGTCATGATGGATTATTGCATACATAATTTGGCCACGTCACACATGCATGGACAAGAAAAAAAAAAAGAAAAAAAAAACATAAAGAGAATAAAGTGGGAAATTTTTTACGCATGAAAAATGTGAAAGGAATTGACAATGATGTTGACAAATTAAAGGAAAAAGAGATAAAATCGCACTTGTTTTCCAACTCGAAAGAAGGCCAAAGTGCCTTGCCCTCCCAATGCCATACTGCCATATAATTTCTCCCTTATTCCTTATGTTTGCTCTTTTCAATTTTTATTACCCTTTTGGAGACCATTTTTTCTTTACCGGGCAAGATCAAGAGGATGAGATGGGATAGAAAGATTAAAAGGGTTGGCAAAAAACACGATGACACGAGAAGCACACACTAATAGGCCAATGGCCGAGCATGGATATCATTTTATCATTTGACATCACTGTGTCATAAGCACAATAATGACTCAATCATCTTATTATAATTTAAATCAATATTGTTAGAAAATAATACGAAGTATTAAATTATTAAGGAAACCCATGTCCATTGGCCTGCATGGCGATACTCACACCCGGGCTTGTTCTCATTGACTGAACTGAACTTATTAGATCTGAATTGAAATAAATATTTTATAAGAGAAGGAAATTAGGAGGTGAACTGAACTAAACTGAACTTATTAAAGCTGAATCGAAAATAATCTGATGAGAACGGGGCCTTAAGCTTAGTTGGATCGTGCATGTGTTTTGTCTAAAGAAACATTATTGACACATATAATTCTTACATGACACGCTTTTTCTTTGGTTCATTCCAAACATATATGGTCCACTGGCATAGCACAGTACATTGGCTAGTACGACTTGACCTATATTCGACTATACATATGAAAAACGATTGGGGAAAAAAACCCTCATATAAAAAATTAAAACTGTATAAAAATTATTACCATATATTAAAGTAATGAGTGTATGTTCTTCATCGCTTGCTTATATATCCGTACACATTTATCGATTTTAAAGTCGTAGCAAAATTCTACTGAAATACTACCAAAAATAAGAATGGGTCTATTATTATTATCGTACAAGAGGATTGAATAATTGGGAATAATCATGTACGGAATAGTATATATAATGCTTGGATAATTATTGCCATTTGATGGTGTATAATTAGAATTAATTTTTTGTAAAAGTTTCGGATAACTTTGGTGAGGAGCGAGGAGGGAGAGGGGGTGATATGAATATATGATAGGATTGGTTATTTAAATTTTTGGATAAGTTAAAGTGAATGAAAACAAAATTAATTACCTAATTAGGTAGCTTGAACTTTCTTTAATCACATCGTATGTGCCTTGAGTATAGTAGACGTTTTTTTGGCTTGTTTCTAAGAACCTTTGTAAGTGGACCATGAGAGGAGGAAGAAAAAGACAGGACTAAAAGTAGGTTCTAATCTTTTCATTCTCTCTTGATAATTAATTAACATGCATTCATTATTTGTCTCTCTCTCCCTATATATATATATGTTGTCATTTAATTGTGTTTATATGAAATGGAATGGTATATAAAAGTCCGGACAATTAGGGTATGTTCTTATTGACTGAACTGAGTTAAACTAAACTGAACTGAACTGAGTTGAGCTGAGCTGAGCTGAACTGAACTGAACTGAATATTTTATAAGAGAAGGAAATTATGAGCTGAGCTGAACTGAACTGAATTGAGCTGAACTAAACTGAAGTTCAACATATGAGAACAAGCCCTTATTTACTACATATATGTGATATGTCGATGAATTAGTTGTAAATTTGTAATTCACACGCTCGCATACATGATCGATCAGTTTTTAAAATAAAAGTATAGAATAGATAAAAAAATGAGATAACTACTGTATAATTTTGAAGCATAAGAGATTTTTGAACAAAATTGAATAGGGTCCTTGATCGATATGATTAAATGGTAGGAATATATAATAATGTTACAGCTACTTCAATATATGCATAGTAGCACACTAGCACACATGCACTTTGTTAATTTGATATTGTACAAATCAATGAACATACAATTTAATTAAGTTAACTATTGCTTGATATAAGAAGCATATTATTATAAGTATTTTCTATCATGGGACACACTGGTCTCCTTTTTTTTTTTAACTTCTTTTTGGCTCTCTGTCATGCACCATATATGGTTGTGAAGTAAGTTAATTAGTACTAGCATATTACAAAGATAGATGATGAAATGATTTATGAAAGTATATATACTTGCAAAGTTGCAAAGGGGGTGATATGAATATATGATAGGATTGGTTATTTAAATTTTTGGATAAGTTAAAGTGAATGAAAACAAAATTAATTACCTAATTAGGTAGCTTGAACTTTCTTTAATCACATCGTATGTGCCTTGAGTATAGTAGACGTTTTTTTGGCTTGTTTCTAAGAACCTTTGTAAGTGGACCATGAGAGGAGGAAGAAAAAGACAGGACTAAAAGTAGGTTCTAATCTTTTCATTCTCTCTTGATAATTAATTAACATGCATTCATTCTCTCTCTCTCTCTCTCTCTCTCTCTCTCTCTCTCTCTCTCTCTCTCTCTCTCTCTCTCTCTCTCTCTCTCTCTCTCTCTCTCTCTCTCTCTCTCTCTCTCTCTCTCTCTCTCTCTCTCTCTCTCTCCTATATATAAATATATATATGATGTCATTTAATTGTGTTTATATGAAATGGAATGGTATATAAAAGTCCGGACAATTAGGGTATGTTCTTATTGACTGAACTGAGTTGAACTAAACTGAACTGAACTGAGTTGAGCTGAGCTGAGCTGAGCTGAACTGAACTGAATATTTTATAAGAGAAGGAAATTATGAGCTGAGCTGAACTGAACTGAATTGAGCTGAACTAAACTGAATTTCAACATATGAGAACAGGCCCTTATTTACTACATATATGTGATATGTCGATGAATTAGTTGTAAATTTGTAATTCACACGCTCGCATACATGATCGATCAGTTTTTAAAATAAAAGTATAGAATAGATAAAAAATGAGATAACTACTGTATAATTTTGAAGCATAAGAGATTTTTGAACAAAATTGAATAGGGTCCTTGATCGATATGATTAAATGGTAGGAATATATAATAATGTTACAGCTACTTCAATATATGCATAGTAGCACACTAGCACACATGCACTTTGTTAATGTGATATTGTACAAATCAATGAACATACAATTTAATTAAGTTAACTATTGCTTGATATAAGAAGCATATTATTATAAGTATTTTCTATCATGGGACACACTGGTCTCCTTTTTTTTTTTAACTTCTTTTTGGCTCTCTGTCATGCACCATATATGGTTGTGAAGTAAGTTAATTAGTACTAGCATATTACAAAGATAGATGATGAAATGATTTATGAAAGTATATATACTTGCAAAGTTGCAAAGCATAGGTATTATTAATGATAGCTATTGATTGATTTATATGAGAAATTGATAGATATTATATTTAGGATAATATTTGTCGTAGATTAGGATATATTTATTGTATATTTTGTATGTGGCTGTTTAAACACAAATTCAAGTCTAATGGTGACCTTGAAAGGCAGAAAGCTCGTCTTGTTTGTGATGGCAGGTCGCAGGAAGTTGGTGTAGACTGTGATGAAACTTTCAGTCCGGTAGTTAAACCGTCCACTATTAGAACTGTTTTGAGCCTAGCTATGGCTAAGAAGTGGTCGATACATCAACTAGATGTCAAAAACGCCTTTTTACATGGTGATTTGCAGGAAACAGTTTATATGCATCAACCTCCGGGTTTTGTTGATCAGAGGGCTCCCTCTCATGTTTGTCGGCTTCGCAAGGCTCTCTATGGTTTGAAACAAGCTCCCAGAGCTTGGTACCAACGCTTTGAAAATTTTCTAATTAAATTGGGTTTTGTCATTGCTAAAAGTGACAACTCTCTTTTTAGTTTCCGGCAGGGAGATGATATGGCATATTTGCTATTATATGTTGATGATATTATTTTAGCTACTTCATCTGACAGGTTGCACACAGAGATCATCTCTCAGTTGCAAACTGAGTTTCCCATGTCTGACTTGGGACCTTTTAGTTATTTTTTGGGTATTGCAGTAACCCGAAAACCATCTTATATGCTTCTCTCTCAGGAGAAGTATGCACTGGAGATTTTAGAGCGTGCAGGTATGGCCTCTTGTAAACCTACCGCCACTCCAGTTGACACTAATTCCAAACTTAGTGCAGATGCAGGCCAGGGCCACCTTTTCGGAATCCTACTTTGTATCGCAGTTTAGCAGGTGCTCTTCAGTACCTCACTTTCACCAGCCCAAATATTTCCTATGCGGTACAACAGGTGTGTCTATTTATGCATGATCCCCGGGAACCTCATTATGAGGCATTGAAACGCATTATGCGTTACATTCAGGGTACCATTGATCACGGTATACATTTATATCCTACTGTTTCACATCGACTGATTACTTACACTGACGCTGATTGGGGAGGTTGTCCCGATAATAGACGCTCCACATCGGGGTACTGTTGTTTCCTTGGGGACAACCTCGTATCTTGGTCATCTAAGCGTCAACATACATTATCTAAGTCGAGTGCAGAAGCAGAATATCGAGGCGTCACAAATGTTGTCTATGAGGCGTGTTGGCTCCGTAATCTTCTAATAGAGCTACATTGTCCTCTACGGCAGGCTACCATTGTTTATTGTGATAATGTCAGTGCTATCTACCTTTCTGGCAACCCAGTACAACACCAACGCACCAAACATGTGGAGATGGATATTCATTTTGTTCGAGAAAATGTTGCATTGGGGCAGGTTCGGGTTCTCCATGTTCCTACTAGATATCAGTTTGCAGACATTTTCACTAAAGGCCTTCCGCGAGAATTATTTCTGGAGTTTCGATCCAGCCTTAGCGTACGACCTCCTCCCGCTACGACTGCGGGGGTGTGATAGATATTATATTTAGGATAATATTTGTCGCGGATTAGGATATATTTATTGTATATTTTGTATTTTTATCGTATCTAGGATTCCTATCATGTTGAGGCCTAGCTTTGTAAACTCTATATATTTGATCAATGGTACAAACTCCATATTGAGGAGTTTTCCCGAAATCTAACATAAATCATGTCAATTTACTAAAGAGTACGACAAAATTTCTTTTGATAGGGAAGCTACAATAGGAAGGGATTACCGACTACTAATCATTTTGCAAAGTGCAATTACTTTTTAATAAATTTTAATCACACTAATTATAGTTTTATATGCATTGTATGAGATGTAAAATTATTTTTTTAGATAAATATTTATATATTGGGAGATAACAATATACTTCATTGCATGGAAATCAAAGTTCAAATGTCGATTGATAGCTACACGTACGGTGCAAGAAGCTAATTAAGCTAGGAATCAAATCACAAATTCTATATATTATAATATGTGTATTATTGACTTTATTGTACATGACCATGTAGAGGTCTCTTGTTAGTCCTTTCATCTCCACCCAAGTGACTGGGGTTCAATTTCTCATAGTCCCTATTCATGTGATAAAGTGAGGGTTCTTTTCCGTAGTTTACCGTTAAAATAATAAAAAAAAAAAAATTATATGTCTCTTGTTAATCTTTTACGTATAAAGGTCAACCTATGTATTTATTAGTCCTTATTAATGAGGAGAGGAGAGGGGAGTTGATGACATTTCTTACATGCATTGAATATTCAACTAGCAACCTATAATTTTATAAATCACCAAATGACTTCTTCAACACTAGACCAAGCCACACGTATAAGAAGGATCCATATTTGGTGCAAAATCATACACAATGTGATGATCTCTTTTATTTTTAGGCAAGGAGACGTGGTCTAACCTAACCAAACCTCAACTTAAACTGTGATCTCTTATGAAGTCAATAATATCGGTTAAATTACCTTTATAAGATGTACGTATCTATAATCTTAGATTGAATCAGTTTAGTTTTTTATTTCCTCACGAGGAAAAAACCCCAAGAGACGCCTTGACTGAAATGGATAGTGCTAGCTAAGAATCTTTTGCGCAAATGTTATTAGAATAAAATTGACCACAGTATAAGGTCTTTTACGCACCTTGATATTTAATAATTTATCGCCTTATCAATGTTGGGGGTTGTTATTGTATTTTTCTAATTCAGCAATAAATTATGGTTAGGTAATAGAAAATATTGGGAAGTGGTTGGTTAGTGGTAAGATCTTTGCTTTTGATTTTCTATTATACTATTATTAATATATTAACTATATTGATGATGATGATGTTGTTATAAACCATTTCTTTTTAACACTTGATGGTTTTTGTTTGAGAAACAAATAGAAACGAAAAGACTTCCAAAAGAAACATAATTGACTAATATTTTTATTTTATTAAATTTGCTTGAAAATTTGATTCTCTGAAAAAACAGTATATTATTCCTTTTGGAATTTATATTTTTGTTTAGACAACTTGATCTATTTTATAATTTGTCTCCTTGATTAAATTTATCACGTAATTTCATGATATGCGCGGGATCTTTCTCCCTTGTGCTCCACGTTATTTGTAGAAAATTATGAGGGTTTCATTAATAAATATGTACTACTAGACAATAATTGCTCATTTCAATAACAGATTCATAGTACATTTAATTAATATTAACTATAATCACTCTCTTTAGCCAATAACCACAAGTATACTACTCCACTTTATTTGAGCTATAGCAAAATGTGATTGAATTGTTACATAGTATTTTATTTGAGCTTCAATCATACTCGTAGCACTTTGTTACACTTACACAAAGCACACCTGATCCGACCCGACCCGACCCGACCCGATACCAATCCGAAAAATATCTGATTTAAATTTGGACTCGCGTGGACATAATAATTTAGTATGACTTAACTTTAAAAATTTACCCGACCCGATCCAACAATATCCGAATTGACACCCCTGCTTACACACTCCATGATTAAGAGTGTATTTAATTCACTTATTTTTTTCACTAATGTAAACTTAATTATACCCTCTTTTTTTTTTTGGTCAAAAGTAGGTGAATATAAGCTGAAGAGCAAGACCTAAATAGCTAGAACAAATTGCAAAATTGATGTTTAGTCCATGGATGGAGACGAGTTATATCATAAACAATCAATTCCTTAGAAAAATGTCCATCACATTTTAGAAGGATAATTGCTTCCGAAAAGGAATCTTGCTTTCGATTTTCTTACACTTGATTGGACTAGCTAGCTGTAAGTGTAAAAGGTTGTACTTCGTATTATAAATATACACAAAATAAATACGTAATTAATGAAATTTTAGATAGATTATTTAATTACAAAACATTATTTTTCATGTATGGTAGACTAAATCACGTACATATGCGCTCTAAATAAACTCCTACCTAATAGAGTACATTTTTTTCCCATGCTAAAAATATAAAATTAAATTAAACCAAAAAAAAAAGAGTGATAAAAAAAATCTAAGTGTTTTACATCTCACATACAATTTCTGAAATGTCACTCAACATTGTAATAAATGAAAGTTAGTTAAAAAAAATAAAACTGAAGGCTCCTTTGGCAGAGTATAATTGAGTCGCACGAAATTAACCATCATAGCTTCATCCCTTCATACACACGCCACAAAGTGATAGCTTAGCTTAGCTTCTAGCTCTCCCAAATTTGACCACTCAAATTTCCACATTTTTTGCCTATAATTGGATCAAAAGTAGTAAAATGTACTATTTTAATAATAATGACAAAACTAATTTACCAAAGTTTTATGCAAGGGATGATGAAGAAAAGTCAATAATAAAATTAATTTGTCTAATTTATTTATTGTTGCTAGTAATCCCATAAAAATAAATCTCCTGGCTGATGATCCTCAATGTGAGCCGTCGGCTCGTCGGCTTCGGGTAGCTGCCAGTGTAGCGAATCCTCGAATTTAATAACATTTTCAAGGTCTAAGAAGAGATCGGGCAAGTTGAAAAATATTGTGTCGTCAAAGTTGTAATCATAATTGGCTGATGAAGCTGACGATGACGTGTCGTAGTTGGATGACGTGGACGTGATTGTTGTATCTGGGGAGTCGGCTTGAGCTGATGGCTCGGCTTGTGATGAGTCGGGGAAATCCAAGGCGGCTTTAATAGCCGCGGCTTGAATATCCTTAGGAGCCGTGCTAGATGGCTTGGGAAGTTGATTGGCTAACTCGGGAAAATTTAAGTACGCATTATGACCCTTAATGGCTAGGGCCGCCACGTCATGGGCTCGAGCAGCCATATCAGCCGTGGCAAATGTCCCTAGCCATATCCTTGATTTTTTCCTAGGCTCGCGGATTTCGGATACCCATTTACCCCAATTCCTCATCCTTACACCCCTATACATAGGGTGTTTCCCTTCAAAATTTTCGGTACACTTCTTTTTTCGACCCTCATTACTAATTTTCTCATTCGGCCTTTTCGTACGAGTTTTTGTGGAGATGGAGGTGGTGGAGGAGGAGGTGGAGGGAGAGGTGGTATGGAGATCACAATATGAAGTGATCATGGATGGTTCTTCCATAAGAAATGCCTTAAAAATAAGGTTTTAGATATTATTATTATGTGAACATATATACTATATATATGTGACTAACTAAACATAAGTAATATAGTAGCTTCTCGAGGAATAAAGAGTAAATGGGGTATATTTATAGGAAGAAGAGCCAAAAGACAAAAGTGGTAGAACTAGTATTGACACTAATTCGGCTCTTTCCTAGCTTTGCCCCATCTCCCACTCTCTCTCTTTTTTTTTTTTACCCTTTTTCTTGTGTGTTTATAAAGGGACCCATCTTGGTTTGTAGTATTACTTAAATTAATGTGAAAAATTATATGGCTTTGACATTATTTTTAACAGGTTCCTTGTTAGTAGGTCTTAGTCCTTTGTTCTATTAACTACTTATATAATCAATCTAGATCTCATTCATAAAGCATATATAATTTTATATTGTTATATGATTTTGCTAACCTCGTGCGATTAATTATATTCTAATAATTAGATAGTTAAATTGTATTATTATGCAATTTACTAGGTTGTTAATATCTTAATATTAATGTTACGTCTATTATTTTTATCATATATAAATTAAACCTTGCGAATTAATTTGTTCTCTTTAGATTTTTTTTTTTTTTTTTTAAAAAAAAGACGTTGTAATGAGGTTTTAAAAGCGAGAAAAAACAAGTATTTTATAATAATCATATTGTTTGTGACTTTGTAATTACGTGGAGGCCGCCTATTGATCACCAATGTTCGTTGCTCATAATCATTTACTAATCGTAGCAATAGTTACTATGGAGTACAGTACCTTGTCCTACAAGGCTATGTGTTGTCAAAAGCAGTAAAATGTACACTCGTTTGTTATTAGAAAAAGGAGTGAAAAAAAAAGAAGAATAAAGAAAAAAAAAAAAGGTAATTCTAGCATAGCAATGATTAAGTTGCTTTCGCTATTTAATTAGCTTTTATGTTTTGGCTTTCGTCAAAGTATTTATGAACATAATCATTTCTAAGACAACCAGATTAACTGAGACAAGCACATAGATAGGAGCTTACTACTCCGTATCAAATAATGATTCTATAATCCTATAATCTATTATTTCTCATGTTCCAAAATAACTCACATAGTCAATTTTTCTACATATATCGAGCACTAATTTAACCTTATTCCTATATAATTAAATATTAATGAAGATTATAATTTTTTGATGAGAAGATTAAAGATTTCATTTATAAAATAGCCAAACGACACTTACAATCAATTTTTGAGAAATTTAAAATTCCAACAAAAACATATAAAACCCTAAAAATAACATCGAAGAATCGATTGATAATAACCTTAACAAAAAACTTCATCCGAAGCAATACAATCTGTGAGTTCACTCTAATGCGGCATAAGATCTGCAGATGCATAATTTTTTGGATGAATATCCTTCCTTGTTCTTCTAAACTCCGATAGAAATTGCGAAACCTTCGATCTTCATTCTTCAATAAACAAGTAATTAAAATCCCTACCATGAACACCATCTTAAAGATGATATCTTTTTATTGAAAGCAATTAAAGAGATTTTGGGGCTTTCCACCAGTAAAAACCAGTGGAAGCCCCTACAAAATTCACAAATAAAAATCAAGAATGAAGGATATAAAGAAAAGTAGCGAAGGATTGAAGAAAAAAAAAAGAAAAAAACCCTAGCAAAAGAGGCTAGGAAAAACCCTCCCAAGGGAAAACTCTAGAGGGAACTATCTCTCTCTAAAAACTAGAGAGAGAAAAAAAGCTTAATGAAGATTATAATAAGAGTTATATTATGATGAAACTTTATATTAATAATTTTCTAACAATCTATTTTATGACAAAAAATGTTTTTATTACATTAGTAAAAAAATTTAGTCAAAGTCAGAGCCAGCTATAAGGAGGAGCAGCTTGAGCGATCATTTAGGGCCCTCTTTTAGTGCCTCCTCTAAAAAAAAAATTAAAAAAAAAATTAAATTTTTTTTAATAAATGATTAATAAATAAATTATAAGTATTCATCTATAATTTTTTTTCCGATTTTTTTTCCTAATAATTCTCATAAGCATGTCAATAATTTTTATTCTTTCCTTTTCTATTTACCCCATCTCAAATTTTGTGGCACATTACCAAATTTCAATATGGTGATACAAATAATTAATTAAAAGATCGAGTTAAAAATTCAACAATAATACGTAATATAAGTGGATAAATATGTTCATAAATGATAAATATAATGTTTAGAGGTAGACCTTTTTAAGTTTTCGCTCTGAGCCCCATAAACTTCCAAGACGGCCCTGGTCAAAGTTAATATTTCCTCGATTTTTCTTTTATTGCACCATAAACACTTTTACAATATATATTTATTTAATCTTCTTTGACCATTATTTGTGATTTATCCATTAGATCAGATAAAAATAGTCATATGAAATCTAGTTAGATTTGTCTCGAAATCTACTTTTTAAATATTATTTTTTTTTAATTTTTATGTACAAAAGTATAATTGAAGATTCTAATAGCTAAAATAATGCTTTAGCAAGCATGAAATCCTTCATGTCATGGTGCAATAAAAAAGAACAAAGAAACGAAGGAAGTATGTAAATAGTGAAAAAAAAAGTTCTAACACCCGGTTATTTTGAAATGGAGGAAGTAAAAAAGCAAAAAGCTGGGATGAAAGAAATTCTTGTAGTCAGAAAATTTCATAGAACTATGTGCACATATAACGTGTGCAAATTCTATTCATACTCATTATCTTAAAAATAATTATAGGGCAACCTAATCCAATTAAATAATCCAAAGTGTTAAAAAGGCAACAACAACAAGAAAAATAACTCTTCATATATATATATATATATATATATATAATATATATATATATATATATATATATATATATATATATATATATATATATATATATATATATATATATATATATATATATATATATATATATATATATATATATCTCCTCATATAGTCATAAGAAAACATGAAAATTATAAACATCAGACAGTGTATTATTGCTCATACACCTAATAATAAGTATAGTACGATGTCTTTTCAAAAAAAAAAAAAAAAAAGTGTATAGTACGATGATAATCAATAACTATTGTATAATAAAGATCGATTATAATAACTAGTTAGTTATTATATTGTCTTTTTATAATTAATCAAAGATCATAACAGTACTTAGTTATGGATACTATGACATATATAACCAATATTCTTATGTATTTATCAAATTTTGAAAAAGACGTACATGATCGACTAGCAGTGTCATGGAAAAGTTAGAAACATGCATATACGAACTCGGTTTTAAATAATGCCTTTATTCATAGAAGATCAGCAAAAATAATGAACTAATTAAGTTTTCTACATTGCCACACTTTAAAAAATTATTAGCACCTAATGCCATTTTACAATAACCGAATAAATACAAGAATAATAGTATGTGCATATCTCTTACTTTGACAAAAATTATCCCGAATTAAATTCATCCGCTTGTTATCATCCCTACTTCAATTAGATCCTGTTCATATCACCTTAAAAAAAATATTCAGTAAAAATAATTTTAGTTTAGTAAAATTAATTTTAGTTCAACAAAAATAAGTTCAGGTCAGTAAAAATAAGTTCAGTTCAATAACAATAATATCAAATTTTTGGAGGATCATATAAGAATAAATAAAAAGTGTTAAAAAGTGTGGACAATTATATCATCAATTTCAAGTTTAATTCATATTATTTATAGCCAATTAGCCAATATATTATAAACAACAGACCATGTGTCTGCGAAAACACTTAATAAATATAATACGGTTTGTTACCAATAAGTCTTTTAAAAACAAAAACTATCATAATTAGTTAGTTAGTTATGGCTGCTAATAGTATAGATTTTTTTTTTATTTTTTTTTTAATGTATTAGGTGTGCTATTATCAAATTGTTGAAGAGACATTGACCAATAATATCATAGAAAAAAGACCAATTATAATAACAATAGTGAGTTGTATAGTGTCATATTAGCTAGAATTATTAGTATATTCATATTTTTATTGTTAGTAGAACTTGATATACAAAGGTGATTCATTAATTCACAATATGTATGCAACTGCTACTTCTTTTTAAGTGCAATCTTTCGTATGTATGGCCCCATTTTCAAATAATAAGACATATTTAGGGTCTAATCAAACTCATGAATGTATTTACGTGGTTTTGTGGAGCCTTTCATGGGAAACACATTATCTTGTCTTTATTACTAATTTGTCCAATATAACTTAAACAACATGTCATAATGTCATTAATTCTCAAATGCAGATTAGTGCTAATAATAATTGATCAGTTGACTACTATTGTGTTTAATTTCACTTCTTAATGCACTTTATGAGCTCAAAAAAGAAATTATATTGTGCATGAAGCTTTTTTCCCCCCCTACCCTAGTAAAAAAGAAGTGTTTTTTTTTGGGTGCAAGCTGTGTGCTCCACAAAAGAGTGGCAAGCCCCGATAATAAAAGACAAAAAATAAACTATTTAACATAGCGTATAACTCCCCTATAGCGAAATTTTGCAATTCCTTGTCGAGTAGCATGGAAGCACCCTTCTCCCTCTTGAACAAATCTTACTCTCCTTGGATTCGCTATGTTCATTCCACTATGACTATATTTGTCTTACAAAAATATTTCAGATAAAAAATAAAAAGTATTAGTGGAAATATTAGTTGCCAATCTACCGCCTCAGCAAATAATATTCCACTTATTAGAGTGAGATTAACCGTCAATCTATCGCCTTAGCAAGTAATATTCCACTCCGACTATATTATATTTATCTCACAAAAACTATTTTAGATAAAAAAAAAAAAATCAAAAAGTATTCTCTTTATTTTCTTCACAATAGTGTAAAAAAAAATTATGGCATTGGATACTTTGTGTTTGTTTAAATTTAGCTTTACAAAATTCTGCTCAAATAAAAAGAAGCACTGCGTTAATTTGTGGGTGATATTTAAGGTTGGAACGTAATCATTTAATTTAGAAAATCTTAATCTCGGGTTCTAATGATTGCTTTTAGAAAAGGAAAGTCAATGGACCTTACCATTTTATGGTAACTATTTAATTTGTAACTCCTTTTATGTTACAAATTAAATAAGGAAAGTCAATAGATCTTGCTAACGAGCGTCCCGGGGCGTTAGATAAGGATAAATTATATTGGTTGGAATGGTATTAAGTTAGGAATTCATGATAAAATCACGCGTTGTTCGGTGTAATTAATGTTAATTTTTTAATATTTGCACTTTAATTCTTTTATCTAACGCCCCGGGGGCCGCTCATTAGCTTTTGCCTTGTTGATTAACAATTGAAATAGTAATGTGTGTTGCACGATGGAATTGTGAAATTGAGTCGTGTAGAAGCCGAAGGTGAACAATGATATGCCAAAACTTTTGCTGATGATTGGTTATATACATACTTGAAGGGTACTCAAATGGTCATGAGAGTAAATTTATACATGAAATTTGTTTAATATGAAGTACGAAAGTACATGAAACTTGTTTAATATGAAGTACATGAAATTTGTTTAATATGAAGTACAAAGTACATGAAATTTGTTTAATATGAATTACACGAAATTTGTTTAATATGAAGTACGAAGCACTTTGAGAGTGACTGAGTGTGGGATAACTCAAGTGGTTAGAGTTTCCTCCCAATTTTAGGAGATCTTGGGATCGATTCTCATACCCGTTCTTGAAGTACTTTTTATAAGGCATGTTCACATTTACTTAATTTCAGTTCAGTTCAGTTCAGCTCAGTTTAATAAATATGAACAGGCCCTAAGTGTATACAATATAGTTCTAATGTTCTTTGTAAGCTTTCAGTATTCTCAAATAAGATATGCATTCAGTATAAAAAAATGTTTTTTATTCTTAAAAATAAAATAAATAAATACTCATTTCGTCTTTAAATGAATGGCCTATTTCTCTTTATTATGTGATATATATATATATATATATATATATATATATATATATATATATATATATATATATATATATATATATATATATATATATATATATTTTTAATAAACGGACGAAGGAAGTATAATTTTAAGACAAGAGAAAGATCCTAACAAGACATCACCACCTATGTTATTTGAATTGAACTATATATAGGCTTCTGAGGTTTGAAATGTACGTTTTACCTTTACGACGTTGGTTAATACGAGTAGTTAGTATTACAGAGTAGTTAATAGTATTGCCTCTAACGTGGTAATTAATGACGCTTCATAGTTCATACTAATTTATAATGTGACAGAATCACATGCTTAATATAAATATTTGAAATTAGTTGTATGACTTGTATAAGTGGATACAGTTACCTTTATACGGAGTATTACAATATACTTAACATCTACCAACTAAAATGAGAAGAACGACAATTATATTGATTGATAGTATAATAATGCTTGTTGCACGATGAATTCCTGTGAACAGTGACCACTGACCCTTAACTTTTGATGATTGACAAAATGCAGTGTTTTTGTATCATTAATTTCCACATGAAGTGAATATTTTATATTTTAAACAAAAATATGCAGGTGATCATTACTAAAATTGAGTTAATTTCCTTATTTAGATTAAAATAATAAATTCATTCCGCGTGAAGAGCTGTTATTTTGCCCCTCAAGTACTATGGTTACATAGGGCTTTAAACGATCCTGGCCGAGCCGAGTTTTAGTCTGTTCGAGCTAAGCTTGATAAGAACTATTTATGTTCAAACTATCTCGAGCTTGAACGAGCTTTTAAAAATCTTGTTCGAGCTAGGCTCATTAAAAATTTGGCTTGTTCGAGCTTTGTTCACTAACGTACTCGTTTGCATTTCGAGTTTAAGTTCGAGCTTGAACGGGTCTAAATGGAGCTTGACGGGTATACTTATATGAAATATGTTCAAAGAGAAATAAATAGATTTAATTTAACCATGAAAAAATGAGGGAAGTCCTACGTGATATGTAATAGCAAGGTTATTCAGACTAATCTCACCAATATGAAAACCAGAACGGTACTCTTGCCTTTTAAGCTAGTTACAAATAATAGCACAACTGCACAAGGTCACTAATAATATGATTGGGTCGTTCCAAATTATGGGCCAATTGCGAATATATGACTCAACGGAGGAAATCCCAAGCAACATTTGTTCAAACCAATATGAAAACTAGAACCGTCTGTTTGCTTTTTAAGATTGTCATAAGTAATAGCATGATATAATAATGTCATCCGAGAGAGCATTGCTCATCATCCTGCAGAAGTGGGGGCTGATGCTGTTCGATGATTGTCGCGTAGAGGGAAGCAAGGGAAGTTTGATTACAGGCTGTGAGAAGTAGAAGGCAGAACGACGTATGTGGCATGGCATTCCTTTGTAATCAGAAAAGTCTGAGCCTTGAAAGTTCATGTAGTATGGAGGCAGTGATTAAAGACTACATGAGTACTGATTTGTGGGCAGACTCAGCTGGACGAGTAAGCAGTACGAGTAGAGAGCCAGTGTAACAAAGGCAAAAGTGATGACGTTTGGGCTTGAAATGGCGCTGCAATGCAATGCAACTACCGAGGGGGCTAGAGACTGATTGCTTGGAGGGTTAGAGAGAGTAAAGAAATTCAAGGAACGATTGGCTGATGGATCTTATCTAGATGTGATTGTTATGTTAATTTACAAGCCTGTAATAGTTTGATGGTCTTTAATTGGTCAGAAAACTAACACTAGAGAGTTGGGACTAAATGTAAAAAAACAGGACATTTAGATGTTGAAAGAGTCTAAAATAAGTAATGACCCTTACAAAAAGGGAAAGATGCAATGTCATTCCATGTTTTACAATTATCTCGACACCATCTCATAGAAGAGTTTGCCAACTTTATAAATTTAATTACATGTAATTTGGACTGTCTAGGCAACAAATTAGAATAAGCAACATGTCAATATATTGCAGCATCTTTCCCCTTTTCTAGTATGTTCCTTTTTCTTTGTTATCCAGGAACTTTATTACCCAATGCTTGACCTTTAATTTTCACATACAACAACATATGATCCATTTTAGAGTCGGGAACTCCGGACCTGTCGCTTCAAAATAGGCCGAACATACTCGTGGAAACCTTCAGGGACAGCTGATTCATTGAAAGGATCCTTCCAAGCTTCTTCATAGAGCTTAGGATACACGTTCCCATCATACCGCCCCAAGACTGAACCAAGGAAGTGATCTGTGTAGTTGAATGCATCAACAAGAGCAATTGCATTTGGACGCACCTGTGAAGCCAGCCAGCCATGGATGTTAGCAGATAGAGTGATAGACACAAGAGGGATACAGCTTGAATAAAACTATAATGTAACAAATACCTTGGAAAATAACGATCTGAGGAGATCATTTGCAAGGGAAGCATGCTTAGGTTTGATGCAACCAGTGGACAGGAAATCCCCCAGATGCTTCCCCATGATTGAAAGTGCATAGATACCACAGAGTGCTTGCAACTGTTTTTTCACTCCTTCCCCAGGTATGTCTTGTTTCAATTTCTCAATAAACCTTACAGCGTAGAAATAAAGTGAGAAGAATCAATATGAACTTAACAAAGAAAGCATTTTTTAAACACACTTCTAACTCTCAAGCGCTTAAAATTATCTCACAAATGGGGTCTAATTTATGTTTTCGTCAAACCAAATTTACATATTACCCTACCATCTGCCCATATATACACCATTTATTGCATATATTAGCTAGACATTTATGATTGTAGAGTATATTTTTTAGCCATTGCTTCATAAATATGATAGCAATGTGCAAAGAATCAATATTTGAGGGAGGGGCACATTAGTCATAGCCTATTAGTAGTGTCTTGAGGAATAAGTTAGAGTTAGTTATGAGACTTTTTCTATAAATAGGCCTCATTAGGAGGAATAATGATCATGCTGAAAATATTGTAAAGCTTTGCTTAGTTTTGGAGCGCTGCTCTTCCTCTCGAATGAAGAGTGATTGTATTGTTTGATTACTCTGATCATCAATACGAATATCTGGTACTTAGCTAATTTTTTCTGCTTAATCATCTTCCTAATCTCTCTGATCTGAGCTAATTCCTAGCACAATGCTGAGGGACAGAGCCCACAGAGGTAGTAGAGATACATCAACTTAAGTTCAAAAAGAAAATAGTTGTGATAATACTATTATATCATCGCTAGTTCACTACTACCCAGAGACAACCGATTATGATGGTCGTGCAAGTGTAGAATAAATAAAAATAAAAAAGATATTATTACAGTTACAAAAGGAGAGGTCTCAGAGGAAAATGAGGGTGGGTTGCTTACTTCGAAACCACTATAAGCTGGCAGTGAGCCACAGAAGCTCCTACAAGATCAGCTGAGAGTTCTAGAAAGCCTGAAAGAAAAAGATTATGGTAAATTAAAATGATGTACTTCGTATTCAGTTAATGATAAAAAAAATACAAAAACAAAATAAAAAAAAGGTTAGTATCCCCCAAATTTATCATGCCTGAAAGTTGCCAACATCCAGATAGAGAAGGTAAACAAAGAATAATAAAACCACAAAAGGTCAGTAGTTCACACATTAAAATATCTCAATACCCAAACAACCTTCCATGATTCCCTGACAAACACAAGTAAAAATGCCTAGTCCACTATTGATGAATTACCTTCTTCTGGGTTGGAAAATTGGCTTAAATTTTTAGCACAGGCAACAGACATTCGAACTGATCGTGCTTCAAAAGCCTCTAATACAACATCAGGGTTCAACCAATCTTCAGCTGCATGACAACAAAATTTTAAACAGCCATCAACAAATCAGCAAGACAGTGATCTCATAAAATAGAATCATCAACCATATGAAATGAGCACATAAATTTGCTAAATTGGTCAGATTTCCAAAGACATTACTGTATTGCAGCAAATGAACTTGAGTTGAGAGTAAGATCAAATATGAACATCAAACCTTTCTGAGCGCTACAATGGGATTGCAACAGATGTTCTGCCCTCCCCATGTATTCCATCGTTCCAACTGGAGGTTTACCAGATCCCAGTTGAGATACAGTTTTCATGAGAATACGAGCAACCTGCAGGAAGGGTAAAATAAAAAGATGTCAAATCAACATTACAAAAAGTAATTCCTATTTGGTAACTCCAAGCCCATAGATTTTAAAGCAACATGAAATTCTTTACTCATTTTCTTTCGTCCAGTTTAGGAAAGGCTAATAAGCAATCTACGTTGGTAACAAATTAACAATTAAATAGGTGAAGACTTTGTGTTAACAAGCACAGCAGAATGTAACTACTGCAACCACCAGACCCGCCAGTACCTCAACATCAATATGATTGCAAACACTACCATAATGCCTACACAGAGGTACAGAGGATTGCACTTCTAGCCCCTTGGAGAAATAAGAGGCTTGTTATACGCAACTTATACACAGTAAAAAATCAAGCTGATACCTGTATAACATAAGTGGTTCATTATTGATTTTTTATGTACCTATCATATAAATGTATTAAAAATGTCAAAAGATGACATAATTCCCAAGGAACCCCTAATTCAATCAAACTATTACTTCCTCTGTCCCATTTTACATGATGCATTTCCATCAGATATGCCCCAAATTATTTGAAAAGAGCCGAGAAGACAAAGCCAAGTAAAAATGTTTCAATATTTTCCATCTTGAGCTTTGAGAGTAAAAATTGACAGATTATTTCCGTATTAAAGCTTGATCATGAAGATTATCTGAGCTTTATTTTCTATTACATCCTTAAACTTCCGCAAATGAGATATCATCAAGTAAAATAAAGCGGAGGGGAGAAGAGAGAGGGAGGGAGGGAGGGAGGGAGGGAGGGAGGGAGGGAGAGAGAGAGATCCTTACCTGCAAAAGCAAAACAACATTGTCACCTTCATAAGTACAAGCAGGAACATAGACAGCAAATAACTCAGGGAGCCCACTGCTACAGAGATAGCCATGCCCTCCACATAGTTTTCTGCATTCTTCAATAGCATCCTGTATCAAAAAAATGCATATGAAGAGAATCAACAAATAATAATCAGCAAGGGTTTGTCCATAATATACTGATAGCTGAAAGTAGTTTCAACAGGCTTTCAAAACAAATTCAATATATGAATATGCAGTGATGCAAAATAACAGATTCAATATCAGAATGAAAGCAAGGTTTGTGATCTATGCTTAAAAAATTCAACAGCAAAGTCCAGTTCTTGATTTTACAGCTAAAGTTTCCTAAAATTATCAAAACTTTAACAGCAAAATACGAAAGAAAGTATAATTGCACAAAGATATGCAGGATGCAGCAACTAAGCAGTGAAGGACAGATCATATATTCATATGTTAGTGATGTTACCATTAACACTGGATAAAATTTAAAATACACGGATTATCACATACAGCAGTTACTGATGTTGTCAAGGACTTCAATCCTGCAGTGCAAGCATGGGCCTCAGGCAGTGTAGAGAAATCATTGGCTCGCAATCTCTCAGTCACGTCGGTGTAGAGCCACTTCAGCCAATCTCCAACAATTCTAAAAGCATAAGCTGTAGCCAGCAAAGGAAAGAGCCTACTCTGCTGGGTTTTGTAATCAATAACCTACAATGAACAAAGCATGCGTATGATTTTATGTAACAAGCAAAACAATAAAAATAATGTCTATAGGATCATCAATTAACACTTCTACAAGGCCCACTTTCACATTATAAGAGTTCAGAGTTAACTAAATCTCGACCAGCAATATCAAACCCAACAACAAAAAATTAAACCCAAAATATAAAAAATCTTCTACGGTAGCGCACTAAAAAAAAAGAGCTAGGAAAATTACTATAAAAAAAAAAGGACACATTCTCTGTAAATTTAATTTTTTTAAAAAGTCTTTACAGAAAAGCCTCATACAGGGGGAAAAAGGAAGAAAAAAAAATTCAGATGTTTGACAGTCATGTATCTCATAATACCTGAGTCTCACGTCCATTCTGAGATCCAAATTGTCGACGAACAGCACTATACCTCGTGGCGATACAAACTGCTTTTGATAGAGCCCGTGAAGCATCATACACAATTGTTTGCCGAACATAAACCATGGTACCATAAATTAATTGCCGAGGGACATCAGACTTCACAACATTTCCTTCCTTTGTCACCTGCAACACACTGGGGCCATGCAAAGCAGAATCAGAATAGCAAAACCAGCATTACATTCAACCCAAAATTTCTTAGCTGTTATTAATTCACTATCATATCATTCTTACAGGCGTATAACTTGGAAATAACTCAAAACATAAGGCCCTTTTCTAAAATCAAACCAGTCAAAATCATTGAGATTCAATTTGGAATTTACACAAGTGACATACAGAATGTCATTATACAAAATGTCATTATAAAAATGAGTATGGCATTCACATTTTTTTTTATGAGCATCTTCCTTTGAAAAGCTAAATCTTAAATAACAAACTTGTTTCTCTCTCTTATCCTGGAAGCACTCAAATTCTCAATCAATATATATCTTTCATCCATTACCAAAATATTCTTATTTGCATTGCCCATAGACCACAAAAATCCATATCTAATTACAACTCCAAAACCCACACAAAATGCTGCAAGCTTCCATCTCATATCATCCAAAAATTTTATTGCATAACTCTTTCTCAGGAGAGGTCCAATGAAGCTTAATAGTGGACTTTTTATCATAAAATCCAGGATTGGAAATTGAAAGATCTCCCAAATTTTAAACTTAGATGTTAAGATCCCTCAGGGTTCAAGAAGCTAAAAATTAAGCAAATTCAAGATATATCTCGGTGAAAAGGGAAATTAATAATAGTTGAGGCCCTTGAGGGTTTTTTTTTTTTTTTTTTAAATAATATATATATATATACTTTTACTCCTATTTAAATTTTATCCCATCCAAACAAGAAGCTATTGCTTCACAAACTAGCTAATTAACGTTCAACCACATCAGTTTACAATCAAATGTACAATCATGTCTGCATATCAAAGACAAAGTCCGCAATATATCACCGGGATGGCACAGAAATTAATTTTTAAAGTTATATTACTTCAAATAAGGTACCATGAAAAGAATCAGCTAACTTTGGAAGTATCATCATAAAGACTACTATAAATGGGAATAAAAAAAAATTAAAAAATTATACTTGTATCAATAAAAAAAAGTGCAAGTAAGGCACAAAAAAGGATAGATTTGAAAAGCCAAGAACGAACCGCATGAGCATTTGATCTCTAGGAATGCGCACATTGTCAAATCGCAAGACTCCATTGTCCATTGTGTTATAAGCTCCATTTCCAAACTTCATCCCAATATCACCAACAGTGATACCGGGCAAGGGCAAGTGATCCTCCAAGCTTCGCAGTTGTACAATGAAACCTTGAAAGACAAAAAACTTGAACAAGGTAAATATCATTGGCATAACAAAAACTGTTATGGTCATGAAATGCATTAACAAAAACAAGTGAGAGGGTTACTCTCATCTGATAGTTACCATGAACCCCATGTTCCTTCCCGTCTGTCATTAAGCGAGCATAAACAACTGCATGTGTGGAAATTTTTCCCAAGCCACCAGGCCACCACTGCAAAGTTAGCAAAAGCACCAAATTCATAAATTTTCAGCCTAAAGATTGGATTAGCAGAACTCTGTAATTAGTTCAATCATCCAAATTCCAATTGGAAGTTTTCCAGATTTTGAGAAACCATACAGAGATTTGACAATCCTTAAAGTTAAAAAATATGGAATGAAAAAAGATTCAAATATTGGGCAAAATTATTCACTAACTTTGCTAGATGTCAACGTTGGACTATGTATCACAAATTCATCTGTCTCGGGATCAAATGTTGCAGTGGTTTCAAGCCCTTGAACATTGGAGCCATGACCAAGTTCAGTTTGAGCATAACACCCTATAATTTGCATCCTATAAGCCAATGGGAGCCACTTGCGCTGCTGCTCCTCTGTACCTTGTCCTTTGATAGCAGGAACAAACATACCCTGGGCATAAAATTCATCAAAAGAATATTGTTAGCAGAATTTAAATAATCAAACAATCTAAACTGAAAAAGAAAAGGAACAATATAGATCTAAACATAAACGTAAGCAAGCATAACCACACAAGAACCAAAAAGAATATCATCACCAAAAAAGCAGTTGAAAAATTTACCCAATGAAGATCTGTATAAGCAGGCTCATCAACAAAGAACCTCAATTGACTAGCTTCCTCTTCTGCAATAGTAACAATATGTTAACCTCTTAACTATAACACTATAGCTATCGAGTCTACCGGAAACCAAAAAAAAATAATTAAAAATACAGTGCATATTATTGCAACTAGCAAACACGACCCGAAACGTACCAGTCAATTTTAGTTCAATAATTCTCTTCCAAGCACGATTCGCTTTTCTTAGTGTGTTCTTAAACAACTCCTTCCTTTCTAGCCTAACCCTATCATCCTTCTTAAATTCCTGCAAAACCAAACAAGACAGAGCTCACCATCATATACTATACTGTATTGGCAACCATTAGCCTCGTCGATTCGCCAGCAATTTTGACATAGCTGTCAAATATACTAACAATGTATCTTTGCTAAACATATTTATAATCAACTGTTAACTCAATATACAATCAAAACAAATAGTCCAGAACCAAATTCAAGGGAATCAAGGCTACACCGACCACATATTGCAAATTTATGCCATTACTTCAGCTTTAAAATGCAACTTTAGTTTCCAAATTTCTACTCCCTATTCATCTAAATTGATCAAACATTCCATTAATTTTTATCACTCAAAAATTCAAAAAAATTAAAAATTCACCAATAGAGATAAAAACATATATGATGTAATTCCAAACAAAAAAAATATAAACAAAAATACAATTATTTAAGTACAGAAATCAAAATTTCGATGAATACAAAGCAAAAATATCAAAATTCCAAAAAAAAATCAGATTGTTTCTTAAATTAATCAAAAAATTGAGGAGAGAGAAAAACATACAGGATCACTAGCAACAAGACGAGCCATACGATCAGCAATTTGAAATTGATGTTGATTACCAGCCCATAAGATCTTCATTGCATTAAGATCAAATTGAGCCTTCTTCCTTTCATCAGCAAGATAATCAACACCACCTTCTAAATCCTCCATTGTTGGATCTTCAATTCAAAGAAACCCTAAATTGCGAAAATATCTGATAATTATCGAAAAGAAGAGAGAAAATGTAGGGAGAAGATGTAAAGAGTTTGTGAGAAATTAAAACAAGTAAAAGATGGGCAGGGTTGGTGGCTGATGCGGTGGACCTCCTAAATAAATAAAGTGGGTTCTAGTACTACTACTAATTATATAATGACATTATCTTTAATTGGATTGGAATAGATGTTTTTAAATTATTATTTTTTGACAATATTCAAAGTCAAATAATTTACACGTGATACTATACTATTTAAAAAAGTATATGTCTAAAAGCTATGAACTTATAAAGTACTACATCCGTTTCTATTTAATTGATACGTATTTTTTTTTCAAAAGTTTTTTTTAGATGACATGTTTCCTTTTGGGTAATTTTTTTACCTTGCGTTTACAAGCTACCCCACTTGCCTTTTTATTCTCTCTCCCTCTATCTCTCCTCTCCTTAATGTACGGAGTATGTGCCTAAATCAAACGTGTCAACTAAATAAAAACGGAAGAAGTAATAAAAATTTATTTGTTGATAATTTACACTTGTTGATTTTAAAATAAATAAATAGATTGATATGAGAATATCACCACCAAAATTTTATTCTATCATGGATGACCATGATTCAAATTAGTATTAGTGTACCTCAAATGTATATATATTCTCTTTTCAAAAAAAAAATATTATATATATTCTAAGGGTTAGTTCATGGAAATTGTTAAAATTATAGTGTGAAACCATTGTGTGATATACTTGGGTACAAAGAAATTGAAATACTTATTGTTTTATTGAACTAAAACAAATACTCCGTACTTTGTAATAAGTTTCAAATGTTTATAGTAAATAATCATTTCTATACATAGATTAATTAAAATTATTAGAAAATTTTGCAAAAGACACTTAATATAATCAAATAAATTTATTCTTTTTATAATAAAGATGCATATTATAAAAAATTCCAGAAATAGTCAAAGCACTTGTTCATAAAATACACGCACAATAAAACTAGTCTCACTCACTAACTAATCTCCACTTTCTTCTTTGTTTAATTTCCGAATCTAGCTTAAATTAAATTCGAAGTCCTTTATTTCAAGTATATCCTTTCTTACTTCTTTCTTTCTATTTTGTATATATATATTGGTAATCTCGGTTACCTCGTACGGTCGTACCATATATTATTGTAAATTATATGCACCCTGGCCTCCCCTTGTATCATAAATGTAAAATATGCATGATCTGAACATTCTTCCTCTATTGCCAACAATCAACAATTTTTGATGTGTCACATTAAGACTACATTTATATCTATGGCAGTTATGAATAATAGTGTAACCCTAATGTTAGCCTCGGTACGATTGATAAATCCATACCTCTTTCTCCACAGAATATTTATGATTCTATTGGCAATGAGATACTTAATTCATTCAAAACCCTAACATTCGTAAATATAATGATTGTTACACAATTTAAATATAATGATTGTTACACTAATGGGTTTAAAAGGGCTTGAGTGGCTGAGTGCTTGATGAATTTGAAGTGTGTATTACTTACTCGTACAGTAATAAAATATGCACAATTTTGAGTATGTAATAGTAAGTCAGAAAAAAGCCTAGAAAAAACAATTTAACTGTAGCTAAAATATCTATTCAAAAAAAAAAATGTAGCTAAAATATTAATGGTGGGAAAACTATCTTGCATTCTTGCAGTACTTAATTTTGCTTTTATGTGAACAGAGGAGGAGTTGTGAATTTTTATTTTTTTATTTTTATTTTTTTATTTATTATTTTTATTTTTTTTTGACAAATGCGAGGAGTTGTGAATTCAATGATGTGGAAAATATAGAAGTAAGAGGAGATATGTTTGTTAGTGCGCGCATGTTGTTGAAAACAAGACTGCTAATTAATTACTTTTAACTTGTTTGCGATTATCCCAAAAAATCCATCCGTGCCCTTAAAATATATATATATATATATATATATATATATATATATATATATATATATATATATATATATATATATATATATATATATATATATATATATATATATATATGACTGCATATAAGAAGCTAAAAATGAAAATAATTGACAATAAATAAACGTTTATTACACCGATTTACTCGTAAATTGTTGATAAATTTCTAACTTAACACTAAAAAAAAAGTATATTGACAATATTCCGTTAATGGTTCATCATTGTCAATATGTCATGCAACTTTCTTTCTAAAAAAAAAATGTCATGCATGCAACCTATTTTTTTTTTTTTTTGACAAAGTATTACGGAGTACTTTTTAGATGGAGTACTTTTTTCTTAGTCTTCGTTTGTTTATCAACAAAAACAAATAATAAAGACTCGTTTAAAAAAACAAAAACAAATAAAAACTATTATCTAAATATATAGACTACTTTTAACTTTTTTTTCTTCATATTTTTTTTTTTGGTGTTGCTATTTTATAATTGGAATATACTCGTATTAATGATGAGTAATGACTATTTATGCTTTTTTTTTTTAAACATTATAAACAAGAATTGGTACAACAATGTAATATATTGTTGATTATCAATACATAATTACATATATTCAAGTTATATTGCCTTTTTACGATTTTCCCTAATTGTAATCAAATATATAGTCATTGGTCAGAAGTACGCATTAACGAGTATAAAAGTCATCAAATTGTTACAATTGATAATAAAATTACTGTATTATTTCTTATTTCTTTAACTCATTAAAGGTCAGTTCACATTTATTGAACTGAGGTGAACTGAACTGATTGGAGTTGAACTGAACTGAAATGAGCTGAAATGAATATTTTATAAGAGAGGAAAATTAGGAGTTGAACTGAACTGAATTGAACTGATTAGAACTGAACTGATTAAAGCCGAACTAAACTGAATTGAACTGAAATTAAGTAAATGTGAACAGACCCTAACTGTCATCTTTCATTGCTTACAAGTGGATCTATAAAAGTGAGATTTTTGATTAAGAGGAATCAACTTCAATTAAGTGAAATCCACTAGTTTATAAAAGTGATCTATCACACATTCACACTACATACATACTTTTGAATGAAAATGAAATAAACTAGTTTATACAAATACAAGTATTAGTCGAATGATATATACTCGTAGTTTTTATTTTTATTTTTATTTTATTTAGAGAACCACAAAGGGCGAGGATGAGAATCGATCTCAGAATCTTCTGAAACCAGGAGGAAAGCTCTAACTACTTGAGATATCCTTCACTCTCATATATACTCGTAGTTACACATATATACAACAACTTCATTCCATCCCAAAACAAATACTACCTAATACGTACGTAGTATAAAGGATAGGAGCTAGCGGCAGTTCATCCGTGATGATCATGGTGCTTGCCTCTCGAATCGAATACGAAAGGGAACTCCATGATGGCTAGGGCTGTTATGAAGGAAGATGACTGTATCGTTAATTTGGATATGATGGAATTTAACAAACTGAAGCCACTGACCGGCGATGGCAGGCTTCTTATACCCTATAGTTCTTCTGGTGCATACAAATCGCCATTCCCGGGCACTTTGATCGTCTTCAACCACCTGAAACTCAATTTTGTGTGGTGGATTGTTAAGGTTTATCGACTGCTTCTCCTCCAGCTGACTCAGATATCTTATTGGCATTGACATCTTGTGCTTCACGTCTGTTTTAGTCAACTTCTTTCTACACATCTCCATAATGTGCATGTATTACAAGCTACAAACCCAAGTTAAAGTATAATCAATAACCAATTGTGTAACTTGTTTAATTTGAGACAATATAGTCTGTCTGGCTGATGTATGTGAATAAATTATACATCGTATTTATTATTTGCACAAAATCGAATGATATAAACTAGAGACAGTATATATTTAGTTACTTATATTTTTATATATACACTTATTGCAATTTATTTTATGTAGGGTGTATGACGTAATACATATAATTATATATATATATATATATATGTGACACGATTCTCCAAACTAAACCTTTGCAACATCGGAATCTTTTATGAAAAAATTAAATCTCCATACAAACAATACAGATAGATGCAATAGGCATACAATATATGTCATGCAAATTCGCAATTGTAATACAAAGGTGCTAAAAATATAAACTACAATGAAACTTAGCTTAAGTACGTAATTACCTCTTATGTTGGCTAATTATGCAATATATAATAACTTAAATGGCTTCTTCTCAGTTAGCTTTCCCTGTTCTGTTTTAACTTTTAAGTAAATTAAGTGAACAAGTAAGCCAGCATTTTAGAACAATAATATTCCAAAAATAGCATCTCATATTTATAGAGGGCTAATTTAAACATCAATGTTTGTGCCTTTTTTTGTAAAAAAAAAAAAATAATTAACTTTTTTTGACAATGATAGACGTGACTTATGTGAGTAAGTCCTTATACTTCATACACTGTACGTGATCAACTTGGGTTTATTGTCTAGTCATTTTGCCAATCAAAATTATCCAATATATGGGACGGTTCCCTAATGAAAGATAAATTGAAGTTATAGGAAGATTTAGTTGTCAACTTGTCATACATTATTTCTTGCTTTATTTGATTTCAGTCACATTTGATAGATGTGGATCCTAAATTTACGATAATTTTAGCAATTTATAAGTTTCTTGATTTTGCAAATTCTGCTTTACACGTATGTTGGATTTTATATAGATTCTAAATAAGACTTTAAAAGTAACATTAAGTTATAAATTAACCATTCTTACAAAATATATAGTTAAGAGGTTCTTTAATAGCGACAAACATAAAACAACTTAGTTTTAGATTTCCAACTTATTATTGAAATTAAATTACTTTGAGAACAAAATCATCTCAAGCTACTAATTTAAGTACTCCATAATATACTTGTCTACCTATTGCTTAATAGATGTCATACCCACATCTATTATGTATAGTAGCCATGACATCCAAAAATCCCGATCCTATTTTCACACATAATGTAAATTCATTCCATGTTTATTATACTATGTATATGAGAATATATAAATAAAATTAAGCATAATTTTCCATGCAAGGAGGTTTTTTTTTGGTAAATTTTATTATTGAATGTTTAGCCATTAAGAAATGGAGGTATCACTTAGCTTCTTGAGGTATACATAATGGTATCTTGGTTTTGAACTTTTTTATGAAAAGTGAAAAATAGGAGACAAAATTAAGTATAAATGGACAGTAGTATTAATCAATCAGATCCTGTTATGATAACCATGTGCACGGCAATATTAAGAATATAATAATAATTTTTTTTGGCGGATGGAGGATATAAATATAAATTGACAACTCATAAAATCCTACATGGAGTTCGTTATAGTATGATTAGTTCGTAGTAATATAGTGACAAGACAATATAATTTAAGTTACTCCACACAATTTTGAGAGGTTAAAGCCACCGTCAGAAATGAAAAAAATAACAGACGTGTATTTCCAATAAGTGAAGGACTAAAGATTGATTGTGATCTTTTATTTACTTATTACACACTCTACCAAGAATTATACATAATTAGGTTGTCCAATAACAAGTATCAATAATTCAACTCTATTTTTTCGTATTCGTAAGGCTAGGCTAGAGATCTCTAAGAGAAATAAAAATTGTATTTTGCCCTAAACTATGAGATCTAGAGTGTCTAGGTATGAGTGATGACTATGCAACAAGGTCAAACAATGTGGAGTCTTAGAGAAAAAAATACTTCGTATGAGCTTATTGCTTAACTACTACAAAGTATAAACCAATTCACGATCCTAACACATGGCCCTTCATCTAAAAGGTTTTGATATTTATTGTGTATTTTAGTTAATGTTAAATTAATATCAAAATGACAATCAATGGTTCATGGAGGCGGATGTACCATGCGCATGGTACATCCGTTTAAAAAAACGGAAAGGACATTGTATAGAAATGTAAAGAACATATAGGGCTTGTTCACTTTAGTTTAATTTCAGTTCAGCTCCAACCAGATTAGTTCAGTTCAGTTCAGTTCTGTTCAATTCAACTCCTAATTTCCTTCTCTCATAAAATATTCATTTCAGCTCTATTTAGTTCAATTCAGTTCATCTCCAATCAGTTTAGTTCATTTATGTTTAATTCAAATCCAATCAGTTCAGTTCAACTCAGTAAATGTGAACAAGTCTTAAGTTAAAGTGAAAAGAACATTTAGTTAAAGAGAAAAGAATTTGGTATAGAATTGTAATGAACATATATCTAAAGTGAAAATACATTTTGTTAAAATATAAAATATAATGAACATGATAAACGAACATCATAAGAGATATAAAAAAAAATAGCATAAAGCTATTAATAACAATGAACATGACACTATTTTATTAAGAACACATAAATTCTTCCTCCGTTTTTTTTAGTTGACATCGTTTGACTTTTTATACTATTCACACAACGCTCTTTGACTCACTTTTGTGATTTATAGATACGAAAAAAACATATTCATATGGGTTCTTGTTTGAATCGTTTCTATTTCTATTGTATTAATATCCACTTTTTATGATTTTATAATGTTGATAATTAGAGATCTTAATCGTTAAAAACATACTTTGGCAAGCGTGATAATAGAAATATGTCAACTAAAAAAACAGAGGAAGTAATATCCTTTATCTCCGTGTTATTTGATTGTGAGTGTATTGTATTTTTATTTGTGAAATCATTGTTTACTGTGAAATGTTCTTTAAATTTTGTCTTTAGATAATGGTGGGTGAATATAAATAATGTTTATTACACAATATTATCATGTTCTTTATTAATATTATGAATGCTCTTTAGATATACAAAAAGAACATAAAGTTGGATGTTCTTTGTAAAACAGTTATATGATCTTTACAAAATAGCTATATATTCTTTACAAAATAGGTATATGTTTATTCCGCCTTTTATCAAAACCATGCTCGGTACATCCACCTCCACAAAGAAAATTTCATCAAAAAAAACCCGAAAGATACATTGTATAGAAATGTAAAGAACATTTAGGGTTTGTTCACTTCAGTTTAATTTCAGTTTACTTCATCTCCTAATTTCCTTCTCTCATAAAATATTCATTTAAGCTCTATTTAATTCGGTTCAATTCAGCTCCACTCGGTTTAGTTCAGTTCAATAAATGTGAACAACCCCCAAGTTAAAGTGAAAAGAACATTTAGTTAAAGATAATAGAACTTGGTATATTGTAAGGAACATATATCTAATTTAAAGTGAAAAAACATTTTGTTAAAATATAATGAACGTGATAAAAGAACATCATAAGAGATATTATGTTCTTAATTAATATTATCATGTTCTTTATCAATATTATGAATTTTCTTTGTAAAACAATTATATAATCTTTACAAAACAGCTATATGTTCTTTACAAAACAATTATATGTTTATTCTGCCTTTTATCGAAAATTCGGATGTACCATGCTTGGTACATCCGCCTCATCTCATCAAAATGATAATCAATTACGTAAAAATAGAGTTACATGTTGAAATAATGCATAATACTTTTGACTTATAAGACTTGTTTTAATAATTAACACAAGGCCTGTTCTTATACGATTATTTTTAGTTCAGTTCAGTTCAGCTCTGCTCTAATAAGTTCAGTTAATTTCAGTTCCTAATTTCCTTCTCTTATAAAATATTCAGTTCAGTTCACTTCAACTCTAATAAGTTTAGTTCAGTAAATGAGAACAGGCTCGCAATGCCTTTAACATGTTTAACACTCCCTTGAATTTATCACTATGGTTTTTAAAATGACATAAGATACTATTTTATGCAGAATTCAATTTTGGTACAACTAACGTTTTACTCCGTATTATTTAGAAACAAGGATAAAAACCTCTTAAATCATATTTTAAATTAAATTATACAAGTACAAGCGTTTTTATAGTACAATTAAATAGTCATGATATTATACCATCGTTTAGAAACAAACAAAAAAAATCTAGAAGGAATGAAGGATACTCCATGTATAAAAAGGTTAAACAAAAAGTCAATCCAAGGTCAAGAATGCATTGACTCAAGTAGAAAGATCAACCAATCTCATATTCACTTGAATAAGAGAGGATCGTAAAAGAGCCGACCAAATGTCGTCGGATAAAATTGATGTAACCTACCGTTTGTCCGTTTGTAAGTGAACAAGTTATGGGTTATTTTCAAGTTCGCAAAATGTCCCTCCTGAGCAATATTTATGAAACAATTTTTTGATGGTTATCTTTTTCATACGCAAGCAAGAATTTTGGAATAGTAATTACCCAAAAGATTTTGGTTATACTACTTAAAAGTCATAAAATTAAATCTTAGTAGAGACTCTTTAAAAGTGCAAAAGTCAAAGTGTTGCAATTATTATAAAATGGAGGTAGTAAGTTAGTAACTTTCATATCTACGATAGTACAAATCTCACACCCGATTTCACCACCATCATCTTCATTGCCTTAGCATCTAGGGTCTGCCTCTTTCCTAGTTCAGCCCAGGCCATTAACCATGCACGCTCTGTATACCGTGTATGCCATAATTCAACTTGTTGTGGTTCTTCAATGCCTACAAACTTGGCAATTAAGTAGTTTTCCCGTGGAACCTCCTACCTTTGCATACATACTACTATATGATTTTCAGTATTCATTTTATAATTCAATTTCCTCTTTCATCCCTGCAAACAATTGTATCAAAATAAAGTTAAAAGATTGCCCCAAAAAAAAGGTTAAAAGTTCAATTTACCATATAATTTGCGTTTTGGCATTTGGGCAAAGGATCCTTCAATTTTATACCCTCTACTATTGTCTATTGCACTTAACTCACTGGTACCTCAATATCCCCTGAGTTCCACACTGTCTTCGATACGTCTCATATGATTTAGGCAATTGCAATTGCTTGCATCACTTGAATTGATGAATACACCTTTTTTTCACAAACTTTTTAAAATATCGGGTGTACAATTGTACATTCATTATAAAGATAACCTAAAGTGATTATAAGTTACCTCTAAAATGAATAAAAGTTACCTCAATATACGTTAAAGTAACCCAATTCAAATAAAAATTATTACGCTTTATTATAGCATGTCAGATAATATAAACTCCTTGATTAGAGTGACTTCCATTGATCAATATTTATAGGGTTACAATGAGAAACCTAAACTATAAGATATGCGGATATCAAAGATAATCTTATACAAAATATATCCTAAACCTAGGATGAAAATATTCTATGGATATTCTCTATCAAGTAAAGATTCACATTTTAAATGACTAAAATTCAATGATTAGTGATTGAATGTAATTAAATTACCTTTTTGTTGTTGATTTATATAAAAATTGTATTATGTTTAAAGTTACCCAAAAAAAGAGAAAAAATTACCCTAAAATTAGCTAAAAGTTACCCTTATACTACTCGATGTACATTAATATTAGTGTAAAGGAATATCATGCTTTGTAAAACAAAGAGATCTAGCTAGCAATTATATGAAAAACAATTGCAACAAATTCTTGACATAAGTACATTACCCATGAAAGCATAACTAGGAATATTCCATGAAAGTTGTCCAAACAGGAAGATAAATTCCTTTTATTATCACATAATAATAGTCCAAAACACAAAACACTGTCAAACATTATGCATATAACAATGTTCTCCAAATATGATAAACCAATACTAAAGAAAACAACTGAAAATCCAAGCATAACTAGGACATAATTAATTAATGATAAACAAGAAATTAAACAATATCCATCAGATGATCATCACTTACATTGAATCTAGGGTTTAACATATCCATCAAGAACAACATAGGGTGTCTTTGATTCAGCTTGTGTCTTCCTCATTCATTCCACGGACGCATCAATGGAACTCCCTTGTTTAAGCCTGAATTCGTCTTGGTACAACTTTATCCTCTTTTCCTGTTTTTTCCTACCAGGCTCTTTTCCATGGAATCTATAACACAGCTCACGAAAGGCTTGTTTCGGAGTTAAATCTCTTCCATATTTGTCCTTCCTCTCAATACATATCTCCTTCGCTCCTCCTCCATCAACAATTTTCTTGTTCATGCTTCGTCCACTCATGATCATCGGTTCAACAGTTTGGCTCAGCGCGCCACGCTCCCTGAGCCAGTTCAGCGCACCATACGATCCTTTTCCAACAGGAGGTTCACGAAGTACCGATTCCTTCGTAACGTCGTCTTCTTTATTATGATTTGATTCTTGATTGGGAAAAGCAGCCGCTTTCTCCGTACGAATTCTTTTACTAGAATCATCTAATTTATCAAAGGCAATTTGGTTGTCTATCTTTCGCTTCATAAAGATATCAGAAAATTCTGCTACCTTTTTCGCCGCTGGTCCTTTGCCATTGCTGCGCGAAACAAGATCTGAACCACCTACATCAGCAGACATGAGATTACCCTGGTCGTCTGACATCTTAATAGGAAAAGACCTGTTATTTTCCTGTATTATAATGTGATCGATCTATGAATTAGAGAGAATGAAATACAGATTGTGGCAAAACAAAAGGAAAATACAAGTAGATTTTTCAGGAAACTGATTACTACCGATATTTGTTATTTATAGGCGCTTGTTTTCTAAAACGGATAGCAGCGTGGAATGAGTTAACCTACAAAGATGGGATGAGAATAAAATACTTGATGCACAAGTAACCTTTGGATAACCTTGATCCGCACGTTGAGGACTAACAAATAATAGACCGACTATTGAATATAGTACCGAGTATAACAAGGACTGATTTATTTGGGTAATGTGTTTGATATGTGCGTAACATAGAAAATAATACTTCCTCCGTTCTTTTTTTATTACACCATGAGAGATTTTACACATCCCAATGCATTACTCTAGCTATTAATATCTTCAATTTTACTCTAGTTATGTGTTTTTTAGTAAGAAAATATTATCCCTTTCTCTGTTGGCATAGGTCATGCGACCGAACTACGTAAATCTATGTGTTCATCTCATCTATTTTCTACAATATTCCTCAAATTTGCGTTTTTTATACTTCCTCCGTTTATCTTTTATTGCACCATAAGAACTTTTACACTATTCACTTAATAATCTTTGACCATCATTTAGTAGAAGCAAAACGCCTTCACTCGACTAGGCACGGGAGTGCTATGCAAGGCATGTTCGTGCTTCTTCCCCAGCTTTAACAGTTCTTCATAAAACAACCATAATTTTCTCATTTCTTATCGAAATTGGCTCTTCCCATGCCCTTATTCCCTTTCCCTTGGCTCTATTCTCCCCCCTCCTCGTTTGGACCCAATGCCATCCACCCCTTCACACTACCTATTATAAATTGCCGTCGCTCAAGCACCGCCCATATCATGCCACTTATCAGTGACCAATATACAAATATATCTGATTTTCCTCTCTCCTCCAATGCTAGGTTTGCAACTTGTTTGCATACACCAATGCTGCCTCATATTAGCTTCTCCAAGATCGCAACATCCTCAAACACATGTTTGAAACTTAAGACATGTGAGATGGATGGAGTTTCTTTTTTCTTTATTCTCTCTTTATAAATTGCATATGGAAAAGTAAAAAGTTGATTTTTTCAAATGAAGAGTTAGGTATAAGACAAGAACCTAACATTTCATGGTCTTCACTTTAAGGATCTATCACAATTTTTTTTTTTTTTCACCTATAAGGATCTCACTGTACTTTTCTAATCAAATTTAATAATAGGTCTTAATTTGTACACATTTTAGGTGCTTATCTACACTCAATTGCTTATATATTTAGAGGTTTGTGGTGTACTTGTACATTATTTGCTTAGGTTATGCTCTACTACTTTCCGTTTACGTGTTTTATGATTTTCAGATGATTTAGATGCAAATGGATTATGGTTGGCTAATGTTGAGTATAATAATCGTAGATTTTGAAGCTACATCGCTCAGGATCTCAAATCATGTTTTCGAGAGAAAATAAGGATAGAAAGAAGTAAAGGCGTTGAATGAAGAAAGACTTGACAATATGAGTCTTGTCTACTATTTTGATCATAACATTTGATGTACAAATGATATTGGAGTGATTCAAATTGCATTGGAAAGTAGACTTCAAGAGCTTTCCAAAGATATATACACGCCTCAAACAAAGATCTGGAGCTCAAGTTATGACCGTTTTAAGACGAGTTACGCGTGCAGCAACGAGACATGGGCGTGCCTCATGCTAGCACGTCCGTGCCTGGGCGAATAAATCATCTTATTAGCGGATTATTTTCCTAATTCTATTCTAATTCCTAGCTCCATTATCAATACTCCTTGGCTTTATTATTTCATAACCCCATTCCCCATTAGTTTAGAACCCTAGTTTTCTCTTTAGTTTTATTTTATTAATTCAAGTATTATATTTTCTTCTATTATTTTATTTCTTTTATTATGTTAGAGTAGATCATTGTTCTAGGGTTAGGTCGAACCCCAGCCATAATTGATACTTGATTTTTTCTTTTAAATTTTCAATTAGTTGTTTATATTGTTCATACTTAATTGATTTTTCTTATGCCGATACCAGATTAGAGATAATTGGTATTATTATCATTCCTTTGTTTTGATCACAACAAGAGTTGTGTTTTTAACGGATTTGAATGGATCAATTAACGAGTTGAAGCTCATCATGAGAATAGTTGAATGAATGACTAAGAATTTAGAGTAATGAGCTTAATGTCTCCAATATTCCACGAGAGTAGGCTTGATTGTGATTAGGGAAGCCATTGATAACTCGAGAGATACATTTGGTATTTTATAGGGATTACTTTTCCTCTTGTTGATTGTATTATATGTTAGGGGTAGAATGACTATGCATTGATTGATTTGGGCTAGAATATGTCTTATATTGATTATGCTAGTGGTGATACTTAATTCTAAATGTTTTTATGAGTAGTCTTAGTTATTTAATCTATTATTCTATAACAACCTTCTCTAATAGCCGACACTTGCTCTCTTTTTCCTCCCCTGTTCATTACTTTTCTTCCATTGTCGAGGTTGCAGGGTCAACAACCATGAAAATAATTCCTTAAGTAAACAATTAAAGTATAAATTCGGATAAATTGATGTTTAAAATTGAATCACACCTTTACTTCTTCATCATAATTAAACAAACAACCATATGATGTTCCGATCACAAATTTTGCGAATACTACACCAAACACCTACCAAAGTCATTTTAAGAACTTATCAAGAACCCAAAAGAGAAGTGCATGCAGTGGAACTTTCCCCATAAACCTTAGCCATAAATCTAATATACATATAAAGGGGAGTTTTTCCCCAAGTTTTTAAAAAGCCACTTAGGATTTAATTTTTTCAACGCGCCACTTAGGATAATAAATTTTAGTGGTAGCCAATTAAATACAAGATTATTAATTCTTTTAGAATTAAATAATTTAAGTGACACGTAAGCAAAATTGGCGAATGAGATTATTCAGTTTAAATTAATTAATTATAAAATATAATCTTTTGATATTAGAAATTTTATCTAAATATTTAACAGCTTTAGCACATAAATATATATAAAAAAAATTATTTTAAAAAATTCAAACAAACCATGCATCGCACGGGCTTCATCTAGTAATTTTTAAATTTAAACTTTTGACAATAATCATATATTTAATTGTACCAACTTTTTTTTTTTTTTTTTTTTTTTTACGAAATAATTAGTACTGTAAATAATAAACAAAAATTAATAAATCAGAAAAGTTGACAAATATGATGGAGTTTGATTTTGGTATGGTGGTGACGGGTGAGTGGTGGTGGGCTAATCGTGGGATGATAGTTAACATGATAGTTGGGGAGGTGATAAAGAGATAAAAACGAGGCAACATGCTCTGCATACGAGGGTCAACACCAAATAAATCAAGTGAAAGCTTGAATTCATCCGGTCCCTTTTCACGAAAATAAATTCATGTAAGGTTTCAATTTGTTAACTTTTTAAATAAAATAACCCTTCTCACATAAAAAGTCTACTTAAAAAGGATCCTTTTGACAAATTTTCCTTTCTGCTTCGCATTTAGGAAATTTTGATTTTTACCACCTTCAAATAACAACTTTATTGAATTTACCACCTCCAAAAAAAAAAGATTTACTTTACCACCTTATAAAAAAAATTAAACATTAGTTTTCCCACCTAAGCCTAACTCTGGTGACGGAAACCACCAGTGGGGCCCGCCATAACAGCTAGTTTTTGAAATTATCCCCAAATTCTCTCGATTTTCCTCCTATTTAAACAACCTTCTTCATCTCCACATCAAATTGTTGAAGATTGAAGTTTTTTTTTTTTGCAATTTTCTTTACAAATCCTTAATTTGGGTAGTAAATGAGCCAAAGTTCATCTTATAATTTGCTTATAGCTTGGTTTTTGGTCTGATTTGTATCCTTAATGGCTTAAGGATTGCAAACAAAAACGTGTTTGATCTTATAAATACCGAATCCGTGGATGAGCAACAACAATTACTCGTACCTGAGCTGCTTCAATTTCTGTTTCCTGAACCTGATTGTTATATGACAGAGGTTTCAGAAAACAAACGGCGACGAAGAATAGATTCGACTTCTGGAAAAAAATTGTTCTCGTAATTCGGAGGTAGTGTGACCATTTCTACTGCCAAATTTTCATTGAAGTTAATTGTATTTGAACACAATTACCATAATCTAACCCTAATTTTACTGCCTAATTGAAATATCAAAAACCCCCAAATTAATTTACACTTACATGAACCCTAATTATTTACAATATGAAATTGGGGTTGAATTAATAACAGAAAACATGCAATTTCAATTATACTTAGCAGTTGTAACATAATCACGCAAACAATTGCAAAAAATTACAACAGAATTCATGAAAATTGCTTACCTTTTCGCTGTTTGTCGTCGAACAGTTCAATTGATTCAGGGCCGAGTACAATCTTCAATAATTTGATAATTTGAGGATGTGGGATTGTTAAGGATCACCCAAAATCAGAATTTGTGAAGAAAATGGCAAAAAAAAACTTCAATCTTCACGAAATAGATGTAGAAATGAAGAAGTTAGGTTTAAATCAATGGGAAATCGGGAGAATTTGGGGATAATTTCAAAAACTAGCTGTTATGGCGGGCCCCTTTGGCGGTTTCCGTCACCGAAGTTAGGCTTAGGTGGGAAAACTGATGTTTAATTTTTTTATGAGGTGGTAAAGTAAATCTTTTTTTTTTGGAGGTGGTAAATTCAATAAAGTCGTTATTTGAAGGTGGTAAAAATCAAAATTTCCTCGCATTTATAATTATCCAAACTAGTAGATGAACAAGTTAGTTAATCTTGTTGCTTGGTTAAGATTTAAGTACATAGAATCATCAAATAGATCGCTCTTATTTCCTAAGATGGACCAAGGCAATAGGCCCAAGTCTATATTTATTTGCCAATGAATTTGGATTTTCAATGAAAAGGCTCTCTCTAAACGAAGGCCCAAGTCGGCATACTATGGTAACTTGGTAAGGTAACAACTAACAAGTAGTCAACTCAACTACACTCTTCCCGTTAATCCGTTATCCCGTATCATGAGGTGGAAGGACACTCTTCCGGAAGCTTCAAGCTTGGACTTTTTGGAAATTTTTTTGTTTTTTTTTTTTTATCAACTCGAATTTTTAGTGGCCTTTTTGAATTTTTTTTTTTTTTTTTTGAGCAACTTGAATTTTTAGTAGCCGAATTTTTGGAATTAAACTAGACTATATCAGACTATCAGTACATTTGACGCCTTTTTTTTTTTTGAAAGGTGTCACATTGACGCCTAATATAACAAGTCACATAACATATAAAATCTACCCCCTAAAGAAAAAAGCGTCATAAAACCAACATCAACAATCTCCCACTCTTTTCCTACAGCAACCCTTTCAGTCTAAGATGGAGCAAATAAGTGGTCAAAACCGGCCAAATTTCCAGCAGATAGTAATTTGCAACTTCCACATGACTCCCAACAACGTCCATCAAGGGCATCAACAAACACCATTTATTGAGCCAAAATTGTTCAATCCAAAGGCCTTAAACACCATCTTTATCTTCATATCCACATTCTTTCTTAGCTTGCTTCAGTTGAAAAGTCAAGGTGATCATGCAATTTCCCCCTTTTCCACTAACCCTAACACTATTCTAGTCTCTATTGTTTGGCTTTTGCTATATTGTTGGGCCTACGCTGCTTGCTTAAGACCATCACCACCATTGACAACCTCTGTGTCATCCACTCCCCCACCAACATCACCTTCATCGTCGCAACCACCACTATCATTGATGTCTACGCCATCGCCATCTCTGCCCTCAACAATACCCTTACCATCATCACCACCAAAAACTAAGCCTTACCAAGAGATTTGTCAAGAAATGATGATTATATTTGGGGCACTGACATTGACATCTCTAGGGTCCCTCCTCTTCCCTAGCTCAGCCCAACACCACACTCTCTATACCATGTACGCCATAATAGGACTAGGACTGATTTTTCATTGGGCAAGGTTATGCCAGAAAATTTCTCAAGCACCTAGGATGAACCTCCTTCCTTTGCATACCAGAGAGATAGCCCAACCTTAAACAAAAACTGCAGCGAATATTAGAAAAGGTCACAACACTGCAGATAGAGCAGCGTATGTATGTTTAGCTGTTATTTGAGCAACAAATTTCTTTGAAAATCCTATATTCTCCAATCAGACCAAAATGGATCCAAGGCAAAATAATCAGAGGATTAAGATGTGATGTAGTATTGTAGTGCACTTATACATCCTTTCATCATTTGTATTAGACAAAACGAATATTTGAAGGGTCAAGGAGCTATGCTTATAATCAAACCTAGCTAGCGTAAACATGAAATGTAAATAGAATTTTGCCCTTTGTTCTATCATAGTGCTTCTGCATCAAAATTGTCTTCAGATGCAAAACTACAAATCTATGACTTCGTCTCAACAAAAACTAATCAGTTTCTTCTCCATATAAATGTATTAGGAGTATATCATCCAAAGGTTTGTAATAGAGAACTAAATCACATCAAGAAAAAAAAAAATATGCACAAAAACACATACAGCCTGGCTATTCTTTTTTGTATTATACATGATACTGTGTTAATCCTTACAAATCAAAACATTATAATCACAGCCAAAACCAAATTACCATTCTGACAAAGCACAAAGAGCTTTTATAGAAAAAATAAATAAATAAATATAAGTACTTGTGCATAGATACATATATGAAGGTAAATGTACACATAAAACAAACCAAAGCCCCTCTTCATGGTTCCAGGTGAACCTAAAATCGATTATCGTCACTCATCCTTGTGGCTCTCTAAACACCAAAAAAAAAAAAAAAAAAAAAGCCCCAAGTGATTACAGATTACATCTTACATCTTACTGATGAATCATCATTGCATCAGCCATTCTTTTTGTAGACATATTTAAAGAGGTAATTTATAATCTTCGAGAGGCATTATTATGGATTCCTAGGTGACTAGTTGACTACAATTTCTCAGTCATACTATGCTGCTACGCACTTTATACAACAAATGAAGTGGGCTTTGTGCTTCATTACCAATGGTTTTACTAGACTTTGAATTAATGGTGATCCTACTAATCAAACAGGAGTTTGATTAACTGTGCATTACCCTAGATCAAGCAGTCCACTGGTAGCCTTCAAACAATCAGATCAAGCAAAGTAAAGATTCAACCCAAGCCAAGCTGAGTCGAAAATTTCTTTACTCGAACAAATCAAATCGACCTGAGAATTTAATAGCTCATCAATAAAATTTACATCAACAATTTTTCATTTAGGCCCCGTTTGGTTTGATGTAAAATATCTTCAATGGAAAATTAGTTTTCATGGAAAACATTTTCAAGGAAAACCAAAATTGCAAATTAGTTTCCTTTGTTTGGTACCATCAAGAAAAGTTATAGAGAAATAAAAAAATATAGGTTTGGAAGTGTAAGGATGGAAGAGAGGAAAGTAAAAAGGAGGTAAGGAAAAGGGGAGGCAAAGTTGGCTTCTCTTGTTTTGTAAAAGAAAATGCTTTCCACCATTGGGAAAATTATTTTCCGCCCCTTCACAACCAAATAAAGGAAAATGGGAAAATCATTTTCTATGAAAATATTTTACATCAAACCAAATAAGGCGTTATTCTATTACTCCGTATAATGTATTTATGCAAATTAGGTTAAGGCTACCAGTGGAAATCCATAGAGGCTGTTTCCCACAAATGACCCTAATCCTTCCATATGTTACCAGTACATAGCAACTATTGATACTTTTACTAATCCTTTAAACCTAATGCTTGTTATCATAACAGACATATGGTAACATTCACTTATTTTTTTTTAAACTAATAAGGCATTTTGAAAATTTTCACAAATGCATCACAAAGTCTCGAAAATGCTATAAAATGACAGAAGGCAAGCATATATAAGATTTAAGCCAATAATTAAGCACAGCATATATTATCACCCCATTGAAAAGAACAGATTTCTACACAGAAGACCCAAGAAACCAGTGATCATAATCATTCATTGAAATTCCAGAATATATGTTTGCCTCTACAGACTATACAATGATATAAACGTTGTTCTGAATTTGACAACAGACCTGTGCAGGCCAAGACCTCTGAAAATACTCAACAATAGCTAGTTACTCCGTAGTAGTTACCCACTTAACCTTCCACTTCGGAACTGTGCAGTTGCAAGCGGTTTGATCCAAGCAATATCCGAGCGACCGAACCAGTCTTACAAACACAGTGCCCATTGGCTTAAGTCTCTCATGAGCCTCCCTCACCAAAATACCACCTCATGCCATAACTCAATGGAACGGATAGGCCAGCTCTTCAGAGCAGTTTTCAACACTGTTACACATCCCGTTTTCGCCTAAGGCCACAGAACACTTGAAAAATCAGAAATCATATCCATATCAATGATAGCACTATGTAGCAAATTAGCAATACAATCATAAATACAAGGTATAATATGGAAATTGGGAAAATGCATCAAAGGCCATACTCTTAATATATACTCTATAATCAAATGAAAAACACAACACCTACAATTTGAAGTCAAGCATCAAATACCTACAAAGTTGCACACTATGCAATGCCAAATGATTTCAAGCAGCCAAACAGGGCAATTTTGATTTACAAATTATTATTAATTTAATTCCTAAATTGATTGATAATTTTATTTTATTTTTCTAATAAAAGAGGAATTAATAGAATTCGAGCACCCAATTCCCAGAAGGCCAGAAAGATGAACATCAAGTCAATTTGAAAAATTAGTAAACAGTATGGGTTGATGCCCAATTACACAATTTCTTAACAAAAATAAATAAAAACTGCAAATAAGGATTGAAATCACCAAATTAAGGGCGAAAACCAAATAGGGAATTACAAAAGACTTCAACTTACAGAGCTTTATTCTCCGAGAAGAATAATCTGGAGCACTGAGGAAGTATCTGTCTTAGGGTTTGCTGTATTATCGCAACTGCCCATTTTCAACGGAGGCGGATTAAAGTAAGAGTAAAGCACAAATACGGTCCCTAAAGTTTCGTATTTGTGCACTTGTAGTCCCTTAATTTTCAACTGTGTATTTTTGATCCCTCAACCACCATATTTAAATTGAGAGACCTTGCTTAATCAGTGTAAGTTTAGGGACCTTGAGTCAATAATATTTTTTTTAGTTAGATTTATTTATTTTGTAAGAATCTTTATTTTTTTTTTTGGTGCACAATAAGAAATTTTATATGTGAGGTGGCTAATGTGATGATGAAAAAAGTTTAGGATTGAAATTAGCCACCTGGCCCAATTGAATCAATATAATCAAAACTCAATCATTAATTAGAAATATAAAGTAATTAAATTAAAAACAATGTTGTTCTTCCATATTAAAACCAATTAAAAATCTTTTGTTTTTTTAATTGAAAAAAAAAAAATTAATCTTTATCTATCTTTTCATGGCTTCCTCTCTCTCTCCCCCTCTTCCCTAACCCTAACCCCCCTTCCAATTTTCTCTCTCCTCCCTTCTCCCCTAGTCCCATGGCTTACAACTCCCTCATCTCCTTCGACAATAGCTACCACCCATAAAAAAAATTATCCAAGCTTCGCTAATGGCTCATTCTTATCTCACAACCACCACACCACCACCACTACCCGATCGATTCGCGTCCGTTCTCATCATAGTTGTCGGCCGCCTTCCACCTTGTCGGTTCGTCGTCACCTCCTTTTCCCCTTTTAAAGTTGCTGCCTCATTTTCCCTTTTCAAGGTTTTCGATTCGCAATTTGGGTAGGCTTTGATGATTGTTTTTACCAATATGGGTGAGGTATTGGTGGTTGTGCGTTTCTGATCTTTGCGATGGTAAGGTGGGTTTCAGATTTAAGTGGTGTTGATGATGAGTTTGGGATATGGTTCGCTGGTGGTGCTGGTGACCGGTGATGTGGGGTTTTGGTTTGTTGGTGGCCTGGAGGATGGTGACGTGGGGTTACACATGGTGGTGATGAGGCGGAGTTTCGATCTTAGGGCTAGTGATGTGGGGTTTCAGATCTCGGTGGTAGTTAGACTGTGAGAGCTGAGGGTGGTTATTGGGTGGGGTGTTGCTAGTGGTGCGAGTTGGTCGGGTGGGTTTTTGGTGGTTGTGGTGGAGTTTCAGTTCTAAATGGTGGTGAGAGAGTGGTGGTACAAGGTGGGTGCCGGTGGTGTTTAATAGGTTACTAATCAAAGTTTTCTTTCTTATTTTAGTCAAAGTAAGTAATAAATATTAATATCAATACCTGAAAAAAAAAAATAACAGCTCATGGTCCCTAAACTTTTGTTGACTAAGCAAGGTCCTTCAATTTTTTTGGTCAGAATCACCGAGAGTGGTGGTTGAGGGACCAAAAGTTCACAAATGAAAGTTGAGGGACTAAAAGTGCACAAATACGAAAGTTCGGGGACCGTATTTGTTCTTTACTCGGGAAATGAAAGACTCGAATCACTTTACTCGGCAGTCACTATTAGACTACGTTTTTTTTTTCCTTCTCAAGGGTGTGTTATGTTGTAAACGGGATTTAATCACGGGTGGTAAGTACTCACGCGTCAAAATTTTGACTAATCTAGTTAGTTAGAAGGAAATAAACTCTGTTGGAAATTTTGTACTTTTTGACTAATTTTCATGTCCGTAAAAAATCGGCCTATTTCTAGTACTGTGAAGAGATGAAGACCAAGATGATGAGGTGCAATAAAGGTGTTCAAACAGCTCTGGATAGGGAGGGTCATATTTTTAAGTCCCGTGTGAGGTAAACGCCGGGAAAAAAAAAATCAATGGTCGGATTCCGGCATCAAGGTCCTCCAAAACAACAAAACAAACTAATGTCATTTTAGACCACTTTAAATATATAAGGTTTTTCTAGACAAATAAGTGAACATATATGTCCTTTTTAGACAAATTATCCTTATTTATATACTACCTATGTATTAATTATTAATTCTACTTTAACAAAACAAGACAAAGTATGTAAGATTTGGACATATGGTACCAATGCAATACATACCTACAAGTATAGCTTTGGGTCAAAAAAAAAAACATGCTCTATATTATGGGCGTGTTTGACGCTAGCTTTTGAGTAACTTTTAGTGGTTTGACTTGGTCAAGACACTACTTAACAAATAATGTGAGTATTTGGCAAAATAGTGATTAGGGTAGCTTTTAGTGGTGGATGCGGCTTTCATGAAAAGTTAGAAATATTAGCTTTTGGCCCTATTTGGTGGTAGCATTTGAGGTAGTAATTAGCATCTTGACCAATCAAAGCACTAGTAGAATTAGATTTAGAGGTAGCTTTTGAGGTAACTATTGAAAATTTAATCTAAATAAGATAAAAAGACGTGAGGTACTACTTTAATTAGCTTTAATTTAAGTTTGTAATTTGTTTAAGTTATGCAGATGTCAAAAAAAAAAAAAAAAAGAAAGAAAATTTAATCTATGGTTATACCTAAATTACCTATTTTCACAGGTAACAACTACCTTTACGGCTAACAGCTACATTCACAGCTATATTTTGTCGAACACACCATATTTCAATTTTTATTTTTATTTTTATTTTATTTTATTTTTTATTTTTTGAAAGAACGCCCTATGTCTATAGTAGAATTATCAATTACTTTTTTTTAGCAGAATTGTCCATTGGAATTGTCACTTAATTGATGCCTTGAAGGTAAAGTAAAGAATAAAGAAATTCTCAAAGTTAAACCCTTAAAAAAAACGCTAAGAAGAAATCTCAATATATTCCAAAGAACACAACCAAGAATATTATATTATCCTCTTTAAATCTTGTTAGGAAAACGGGTATAGTTCCACTCAAATCAGAATACCTGCCTAAAAACAAAAGGCATATTCCCTCATATTCCCGAGCATTTTACTTATCTTCTATTCCCACTTAATTAATCTACCTAAGTAAAAAGTAATTCCTTCCTCAATTAAACCTTCTGTTTTAAACCCTTGGATTAGATTGTCACACCTCATCCAACGATTCAGAATAACCCTCAGAATATCAAAATATTCTACAGTATATTCCTTGGGGAAAGTTTTCAAAGTATAAATACTTGGGACCTTTAGATTTATTACCCACAAACAAAATTTAGAAGAAACAAAAAATATCTATCTGTTTCGGTTGAAAACAATGGGACCTTGCCGAAGGTCCGCTGAAATGGAGAAGACTGGATTCGGTCCAAGTTGTGTTGGGCCGAAGGTTTCCTGCACAGTGAACACACGTAAACTAGCCTCGGGGGTGATTCCGAGGAAGGCCCCTCCGATGCTAAAGTCAGTACAATGTGTAAAAAGAAGACACTATGCAAGAGAGTTTGTAGCTTGAGGCTTTTGTGGAATATTTCTGAATGCAAGAATGAGCATATGAATTGCAATGTGAATGTCTGTCCCCTCTTTAAATGTGTCAATATGATGGCTTTTATACCTCATCATGCATGGAGAGATTGGGCTTTAGCCCAATTGGCTTACTTTGTGGGCTGACCTTTGACTTTTGAGCAATTGGAGAGTTGAACCTTGACCTTGGGCTTTTAATTGGATCATTTAGTGCCTAGGCCCAATTTTGACTAAATTGGACCCAAACAACTTGCCCCCCAGACCCGATTTGGAAGGATGACGGGTCGGGTTTGATTTAATTCAGAAAAGGAGGGAAGTAAATGATTTAATTGATCCAAAAATTTGAATTTAAACCGTAATTAATGAGATAACAACGGTTAATGATTTGTGGAAGTTGGACGGATAATGGGCAGTTTAATCACAAGACATGTGTTTAATGGTTACTTAGTGGGTATTTAAGAGAAATTAAAGCACAGACTCTTCGTATCCCGTACCTGGAGATCTAAACAGAGGCGCGTCATTCTCCTCACTTATTCACCAACACAAACCCAGATTTCTTCGAGAGAGAAACCAAGAACCCGCATCAAAACTTCGCAAATTCCCCGAGCATTGAGCTTAGAAACTGAGACTTGCCACTACGAACTCGTAAATCGGCAACTTTCGCTTCAGATTAAGGTAAATTCCTTTGATTTCAGTTTATTTTTCTTCGAATTCGAACTCCTTCCCCTTTTCTTTCGACTTTTCTCTTCGAAACAATCCATGGCAAGAGGAGTTAGAGGTAGAGCCCGTGCTCCAAGAAGAGCAAGGCCGATTCCCGATCCTAGGAACAGGATTGGGACCTGGAATGGTCGAAGGCCGGAGTCTGACCCTGCTGAAGGGATTAGGGCGACTCCCCTTTCCTCGGCCCCTCCTCAAAGAACGGATGAGCCGAGTGCTTCTGGACGGGATGATGAAATTCCCGCTGTCCTTTGGGATATCCTCCCTGGGTTTTCAGAGTGGGAGAATGCCGAAGTCGCTTCGGCCATGATAAAGAACCGCCCCTACTCATGGTGGGTAGAGAACGCCGATCAATATCGATTTGCCGAGCAAATTGAGTTGCACTACGGCATTTTTGAAGCTGATGGATATTGGTGCCGAATGCCCTCAGCATCCGATAGAATCCATCGTCCACCCCCGGGGTATGTGGGGGTGTACACGAGACAGCTTCAGTATGGGCTGAGGTTCCCTTTGGACGTTTTCGTCCGAGACTTGCTGATCCATTACAACATTTCCCTATGTCAGCTAACCCCCACCAGCATCCGAAGGGTGATGACATACTTATGGGTCTGCAAGTTCTTCAAATACGTGCCGAACCTGCACTGCTTCAGAAAGCTCCATCGGCTAGTGCCAAATATTCAGAGTGGGCACGGAAGCCATGGTTCTGGGTGGTATCGGATTGAGTCCCGGCCCCAATATTTGACCATGTGGCCAAATGACTCTTCAGACAAGGACTGGAGAGGTCAATGGATTTGGGTTAGGGCACCCACAGATCCGGGCCACCCTTGCGTCTTCAGCGCTCCCCGGTACTTAGCTGAGCCTGATCCCGAAATGGGAAGTCTAGGTCCCCCCGCAGATAACGGGGCGGATCCGAACCTGGATCAGCAACATATCTTCGGCAAGCTGCCGAACCCGGGGGGGAGTGGTCGAATGCAGCATATCCCGGAGACTTGGCTCCCCGATACGCATTACGTTTTCCAAGAGAATATGCTAGCAGCTGTTGGCCTCAGCCGAAAGTTTAAGGATGGTAAGCTTCTTCGGCTGGGGCCGAGGCTTTTAACTACCTCTTTTTCTTCTCTCGCTTTGCTTTTTATGCTGTGCCAACATATCTGAGCTAAACTTTTTCCCTTTCCTTTTTTCAGAACGGGACGAGACCAACGTTGGTATTAACTACGCTCGTCTTGGTGTTAACCGAGAGCGAGTTGTAACTGAACGGGCCCCGTCTATCACTGAGCCGAGGCATAGGGAAGTTCATCTGGATTCTTCCCACTTCCAAATTGAGGCTGTTGCTCTGTATCAGAGGCAGAAGCCTTGGTGGAAGAAGAGAGACCCTTGGTTTCAGCTGCTGAACGAAGAAGCTGAAGCTGCCCGCACAGCCGAAGAGGTCGCACGGGTACTTGAGGCTTGCGAAGGAGGAGAAGGGTCCTCCAGAGCTGCTGAGGCCGAAGCTGCAGCTAGAGCAGCTGAAGAAGACGAGGCTTTGCTGAAAACCTCGGTGAGCTTCAGACAATTTTTTTTTTTTTTTTTTTTTTTTTTCTTTTATTACTCACTCTTCTTCCCCCCTGTCTGTTACAGTCTGAAGAGAGTAACAGACACAGAGAAGGCAAAGCTCCTGTTCGTCCCGAAGATCAAATACAAGAGTCTTCAGACTCAGATATGGACGAGCAGCCCCTTCTGAAAAGGCGCCGAAGGATGGCCATCATCGGCCCTCATGACTTTCAGCAGAGGCCGATGACCATCGGCGTCTCCATAAGGGAACCTGAGGAAGGCAATGGATCGCCGAGGGTTCCCCAGCCAACACCCCAATCTCCTCCAAAGACCCCTCCGCCACCTCCTGAGATGGAGGTGGATCAGAGAACTCCCGAACCTAAGGGAGGGGTCCAAGAAGAAATCAAGAAGAGTGCTGCTGAGCACGAAAATAAAGATGCCGTGATGTCCAGTGCTGAGGGCTTCACGGCAGATATCGCAAGAGAGGTTGAGGCTTTCGTCCTCACCCCTGAAGAAGAGGAGGTCATAGTACTTGACTCCTCTGAGAAGGACGATGCTGAGACAACCAAAGCTAATCAAGCTCCATCGTCGTCCTTCCCTTCTTTCCAGACTCTGCATTCTGGAGAAATGGGTTTCTCGGCCCCCCGAATTCCAATCCCAGATCACATCTGGGACCTCATATGGGGTCAAAACCGAGAAGGAGCTGCAGCCTACTTCGGCAATTTTGCTGGCATGTCCGAAGTAGACAGGGCAAGGATCTGGTCGCTGAAGGCCACTGCTGGGATGGGCGAATCCAGCAGATCAGTTCCTGACCCAGCCAGGTCCAACCAACTGCTGATGATGTAGGTAATTTTCCTTCATTTCCTCCGAAATTCAGCTCTTTAAATATTTATATATTTTTTTTATTTATTATCTTTTTTTTTTGTCTTCCTGTTTTCAGTTCGTGCACAATCAGACTCTCACTGTAGAGCTGATTGATACCCTACAAGATAGGGTAGACGCTGCTGTGCACGAAAAGAAGGTGGCTGAAGAGGAAGTTAAGCTTGCTAAGCTGAAGCAAGCAGCAGCTGAAGAGAAGCAGCAGGAGGTTGAGGAGTACGGTAAAAAAGCTGCCGAAGCTCTGAAAACCTTCTGCGATGCTATGGAGATGGAGGTTTTTCCCCCACTGATGGAAGGGGAAAAATTCCTTCAGGAGCATATGGGAGTGGACGTCTCCAAATTCAAGGCTGCCATTGAGAGCCGAATTCAAGAAGGAACTGCTGCACAAGCTGAAGTGCAGCAGCGTCTAGAGGCTCTTGAAACCAGCCGAATGGCTGCTGAAGAGTTGCTCCTGGCCAAAGACGTCCAACTCTCAGAGGCTGCTGCTGCTGCTGAAGCCCAAAGAGCTAAATTCCAAGAGGCTGAGGATCAACTGCTGATCCAGAAAGTTGAAGTGGCCCAAGCTCAGACAAAGGCTTTCCAAATTCAGCAAGAGCTGAATGAGCTGAAGGGTTCCTCCTCCAAAGTCGCTGATGAGCTGAAGAAATCCAAGGAAGACTTGGAGGAGACCCAGAAGAAGCTGGCTGATGCTGAGGCTTTACTCAAAGTCCGTGTTTACACCCAAGAGGAATATGAGATGGGTTTCAGAAACGGATTCCGAGTATGCCGAAGAGTCTGCCTTCATGCTGAGCCGAAACTGGACTGGTCTAAATGTGCCGAGTGGGTCCAGAATCCCGAAGACCCTCACATGAAGTATGCAACTCCAGCTGAAGCTGAAATTCTTAAGGCTGAGGAAGCCGAAGAGGAAGCTGAAAGACTGGAGTTGGAAGCTGAGCAGAGGGAAAGGGAGGCTCGGCAAAGTGCAAAGCCCGCTTCTTCTGCTGCTGGTGCTGAGGCCACCATGGGACTCAACGCTGATCAGTCTGATCCTCCGGCTGAAGCATAGGAACTCGGGCAGTCGTCTTCAGAATCTTGCGGTTCATCATGTGCTTAACTTTAGACTTGCCGCTTTCTGAGTTTTTTGCCTTGTTTTTTTGCTTCAGCTTGCCCTGTCGTACAGCAGTTTTATTTTTTTTGCTTATGTACGTATTTCGGCAGCTGTTATTTTCCGCTTGTGGGCGGCTGCCGATACTGAATTATTGAACTTGTAGCTCAATTTTTGAGAAATATTAATCTAATGCTCTTTTCTTCAGTTGCTTTATTTTTGAATGCTTTACTGTTTCTTTTCTTCAACTCTGCCGAACATAGTTGCACTGAGTGCTTCTTGCCCCCACAGAAATTGAAGTATGACTTCAGTTAAATAAGCAATTTCTGAACTTCTTCAAAATGGGTAACCGAAACACAGGGCCAACTGAAGGCAATGCTTCTGGGATACAAGTCTTACTGAAGATTGACTGTCTGAAAGTTGGATATCCGAAGCACAGGGCCAACTGAAGGCAATGCTTGGGATATTAGCTTTCTGGGACTAACCTCTTTAGAACAAGTCTTACTGAAGTTTGACTTCAGCTGAAAGACCAGCGTTCTTAAAGAAGACGCATATCCGAAACACAGGGCCAACTTAAGGCAATGTTTCGGATAATGGCTCTCTGGGATACAAGGCTCAGTTAAGGCAATACCCCAGAATTGTCCATGCTCATGTCTTTGGAGAACAGGTCTTACTGATGTTTGATTTCAGCTGAAAGACCAGTGTTCTTTAAAAAGACTGAGTTTTATAAGCCATCTGAAACCCAGTTACCCGAAGGCGAAGGTTTCAGACGAGGCTGATTTAATAAGGCCGTTATCCTTGATTTTCTGTCTATCTTTAAAAAATGGATACCCGAAACACAGGGCCAACTTAAGGCAATGTTTCGGATAATGGCTCTCTGGGATACAAGGCTCAGTTAAGGCAATATCCCAGAATTGTCCATGGACTCATGTCTTTGGAGAACAAGTCTTACTGAAGTTTGACTTCAGCTGAAAGACCGGTGTTCTTTAAAAAGACAGGTTTTGTCAGCAATCTGAAACCCAGTTACCCGAAGGCGAAGGCTTCAGACGAGGCTGAATAAAAAACCCTCAAAGAGTAGATAGAACAAAGAAAATTTTGAAAGGATAAAAAGTTGTAAATATTTATATAAATGGTGGCTCCAAGGCCTTTCATTAGTTCAAAATGTACTTACAAAGATTGTTCTGCCCCGAAGGGTTTACACATGGTATTTTTTCAGTACATCAGCGTTCCAGTGATTCTTCAACTCAGTTCCATCCAACTGCCGAAGTCGGTATGTCCCTGGCTGAAGCTCATCATAAATTTCATAAGGTCCCTCCCATGTAGCTGAGTGCTTCCCATGGATTCGGCCTTTCTGAACTGCAGCAGCATTCCGAAGGACAAGATCTCCAATTTTGAGAGGCCTTGCACGGACCCTTCGGTTATAAAATTTGCTGATTCTCTGCTTATAGGCGGCCATTTTATCTCGAGCTGAGTCTCTTACTTCGTCGAGGAAATCGAGAGACTCCCTCATCAGTCGCTCATTCTCAGCCGAGAAATGGTGCACTCGAAGGCTCTCAGAGCCAATTTCCACTGGAAGGACGGCTTCGGCACCATACACCAGTTCAAAAGGTGAGTGGCCCGTTGCCTCTTTTTCAGTTGTCCGAAGGGACCAAAGGGTTCCAGGGAGCTCCTCTAGCCATTTGGACTTTTGATCTTCCACCCTCTTCTTGAGGGCATTTAAGATCTGTTTATTTGCTGCTTCGGCTTGTCCGTTACTTTGCGGGTGGCATACTGCTGAGTATGCCAGTTTGATGCCGAACTGATCTGTATATCGCTTCAGCGGTAAGTTATCAAATTGCCTCCCATGATCGAAGACAAATACTCTCGGGATGCCAAAGCGAGTGATGATATTCTGCCAGATAAATTTTCTGACAGTTTGCTCTGTAATGTTCGAGGCTGCTTCGGCCTCGATCCATTTACTGAAGTAGTCGACACCAACTATCAGCCATTTTTTCTGGTACACAGCCTCTGGAAATGGTCCCAGTATATCCAGTCCCCATTGGGCAAACGGGAGTGGATTAAGGATCGGCTGAAGATCCCTTGCTGGCTGATGGATAACTGGAGCATATTTTTGACATTTTTCGCATTTCCGAACCAGCTCCTTAGCATCTGCGATCATGGTGGGCCAGTAATATCCAGCCCTCAATGCCTTGTGGGCTAAGGTTCTTCCCCAATGTGGTTCCCACAGATGCCGAGGTGAATCTCCCGCAGGATATAATCTGCATCTGTTGGTCCCACGCATTTCAGCAATGGGGCTGAGAAGGATTTTTTCAGAAGTTCCCCCCTGAAGACAATGAACCTAGAGCTAGTTCTCTTCATTTTGGAGGCCAAAGCTTTGTCCTCAGGAGTTTCTCCCCGAAGCTTAAAAGCTAAAATGGGTTCCATCCAACTAGGCTCTGGATCGGCGCAGCACACTTCAGGTGCTTCGTCGACACTTCTTACTCGACGCACTTCTACATATACAGACCTGTTCAGCTCGGTAAAAGATGAACTAGCAAGTTTGGAGAGTGCATCGGCCTGAGTATTCTGACCCCTTGGGATCAGCTGAACCTCAAAAGTTTTCAGCTCTGCAATGACTGATTTGATCTTGGCAAGATAAGCTATCATGGAGGGCTCTTTGGCCTCATAGCTGCCACTGATCTGATATGCAACTAGCTGAGAGTCTGTTTTTAAGCAGACATGATCGGCTTCCAAGGAGATGCATAATTGTAGGCCGGCGATTGCTGCCTCATATTCGGCTTCATTGTTCGAGGCCTTAAAAGAAAATTTTAGTGCATACTCAAAGGATTTGCCTTCGGGAGAAGTTATCACTACTCCTGCCCCCGAACCGTTCTCGGTGGAAGACCCATCCGTAAACACGGTCCAGACTTTCTTGTCATTGTCCAGCACTTCTTGGTATGAGCATTCGGCCAAGAAATCCGCCAGGGCTTGAGCCTTAATGGCAGCCCTCGGACGGTAGCTGATGCTGAATTCGGTGAGCTCAAAAGCCCACTTGGCTAGCCTACCGGATTTTTCAACCTTGCCAAGAACTTTTTCCAACGGCTGATCAGTTAAGACCACTATCTGATGGCAATCAAAATAGGGCCTCAGCTTCCGAGCAGCTACCACTACCGCGAAAGCAACTTTCTCGAGTAGAGGATAGCGGGTCTCGGCATCCGTCAGTGTATGACTGACGAAATAAATCGGTTGCTGACTCTTACTCTCTTCCCTCAGCAATACTGCGCTGATGGTGGCTGGGCTAACGGCCACATATAGGTATAGAGTTTCTCCTTCAACTGGGCTAGCCAGCGTTGGGAGTTGAGCCAGATGCTCCCGAAGCTGTTGAAAGGCGTCTTTTTGCTCTTCCTCCCAAACAAGCTCTTTTGTTTTCGGGAGTTTCAGGGCTTTGAAGAAGGGTAACCCCTTATCCGAAGCTCTGGAAATGAACCTCGAAAGGGCTGCCATTCTTCCGGTGAGCCGCTGAACATCCCTCTTCGTTTTCGGCTCAGGAAGGTCGAGCGCCGCTTTGACTTTAGAGGGATTGGCATCAATCCCCCTTTTGCTGACCATGAAACCCAGGAATTTCCCTGACTTCACGCCGAAGACACACTTCTTCGGATTCAGCTTCATTTGATGCTTTCTCAAGGTGGCGAAAGTTTCAGCCAGGTCCTTTACATGGTCCTCTAGTTTTTTGCTTTTGACGATTGAATCGTCAACATAGACTTCCATGTTTCGGCCCTTTTGATCGGCAAAAACTTGATCCACCAGCCTTTGATAGGTTGCCCCCGCATTTTTCAATCCGAAGGGCATCATTTTGTAATTATACACCCCAGCGTTCGTGACGAATGCTGTCTTGGCTCGATCGTCGGGGTGCATAAAGATCTGATGATACCCCGAGAATGCGTCCATGAAACTAAGCAAGGCATGGCCACTTGTCGAATCGACTAGCTGATCGATTCTTGGCAAGGGATAGAAATCCTTTGGACAAGCCTTATTTAGGTCCGTGAAATCAACGCACATCCTCCAGGTACCATTGGGCTTCTGAACCATCACCACATTTGCCAGCCATTCCGGATATTGACAAGGTTCAATGAACCCCGCCTCCAATAATTTTTTGACTTCGGCTGCGATGTCTCGGTTCTTATTGGCGGAGTAATTCCGCTTCTTTTGCTTAACTGGTCGACATGCTGGGTCAACATTAAGCTTATGGGAGATGAGGTCTGAACTTATCCCGGGCATATCAGCTGCCGAGAAAGCAAACACATCTCTGTTGTCCCGAAGGAGTTGAATAAGTTCACAACGGGTGTTCGGATCAAGGTCCATCCCGATTGTTACACATTTCTCAGCATCTCCTTCGGCCAACTCAACTGTTTCAGTCTGTTGATCCATGTCCATTGCCGATGGACTGGACTCTTCAGAATCTGGTCTGCTGCCAATGTCAGCAGGTGTCCCAGTCTTTGTGTTCTTCGGATGGCTCTCTGAGTCTTGCGGCTCAGCTGAAGAGTCAACCTTCTCCCTTTCGGGACCTTTTTCTCTGGGCACGGATCCTTGGGCCGAAGCACTTAGGCCTTTCGGCTTTTTTGTGCTTGGCTCTCTTTCTTTTTCTTTCTCCTCCTCATCCCTGTCGTCATCTGGGCGACTACTGGATGGCTTGAGGTAGTTGCACCTTCGGGCGTCTTTTTGGTTGCCCTGTATCCTTTCGGGGAAGCCGGCGTCTGAGACGTAAATCATCAGCTGATGATAAGTTGAGACGACCCCTTGGATCTCGTGAATTATGGGTCTCCCCAAAATCACGTTGTACACTGAAGGAGCGTCGATGACCAAAAACTCAATCATGACGTTCCGGGCTGCCTCATCGCAACCGATGGTGACAGGAAGTGTCACCTTCCCATCTGGATAAGTTGAAGCCCCATTGAACCCGGATACCGGATAGGGTACCGGCGTAAGGTGCTTGGGCTTCAGCTTAATTTGGTTGTAGGCCTTTCGGAACAGAATGTTTGCTCCGCTGCCACCGTCAACAAGGACCTTACTGACGTCGTGGTTGGCCACCGTGGCGATGATCACCAACGGATCCTCGTGAGGGTACGTAATCCCCGGCAGTCGGCGGCTGTGAACGTCATGTTCGGCACCGGCGACTGGGGAGATTGAATGTCAGCGTTGTTCACCTGGTGAGTCAAAGCTCTAAGGTGACGCTTGTGCTCCCTCCGAGAGTATATTCCTCCCGAGATAACATTGATCGGAGGGAATTTCCCCTCCGGTTTTTTACTGTTTTTCCGGGGGAAATCAAGGTCCTGCCGAGGGTCCTTTGCTAGCCTCTCGGATTCTTTTTTCTCGCGGTGATCCGCGATGTATTTTTTCAAGTATCCCTTCCGGACCATGTCCTCTATCTGGTCCTTCAGCTGGATACACTCCTCAGTGTTGTGGCCCGAAGACTCGTGGAACTCACACCACTGATTTTTATTTTTTCGCTGATACCACTCTGGGAGTGGTCTCGGCTTTCGGTAACTCTGCTCCTCCTTCGTCACACTGTAAATTTTGGCGCGTGGAAGAGAGAGCGGAGTGTAGGACTCATATCTGCCTGTGTACGAGGCAAACCTGTCCTTCTTTAGGTCGCTGGCCGGAGATGGCTCCGGAGCCTTTGATTTTCCCTTTGCCTTATGGCCTTGGCCTTCAGACAAAGGTATTTGCCTCTGTTTCCCTCCCCCGGATTGAGGTTGGGTTTTTGCTTTATTCCATTCTTCGGCTCGGATGAACTTATCCGAAGCACTAAGAGCTTCCTCCAAGGTCTGCGGGGTATGCATGACCATGAAGTCTAGGAATTTTCCTGGCTGAAGGCCATTCTGCATTGCAAAAACAGCTAGCCCCTGGTCCAGCTGAGAGACGCTTGATGACTCGTTACTGAAACGGGTCAGGTAGTCTCGGAGGCTTTCAGTTTCCCCCTGTTGCAGACCCATGAGCTCTGCAGTAGTCTTCTCTCGGCGGTTTGCCGTGGAAAACTTGCTCCTGAACTTGGAGGACAGATCATCCCAACCTGTTATGGAGCCTTGCCTTACTCCCTTGGAGATCCACGCTTGCGCGACCCCCTTGAGAGTGGTTGGGAAATATTTGCACCAAGTCGCCTCGGATCTGGGGCAAAGATGCATATGAGTCTCATACGAGGCCACGTGGTCCTTCGGATCCGTGGTCCCGTCATATGTGATATGCGACGGTATTTTAACCGTGGGTACGCGCTCTTCCAGTATCCATTGCTCGAATGGTGAACTAGCGGGAAGCATAATGGCCTTGCCCTTGTTCCTGGCCGAAGGGACCGCGCTCCGCCCTCTTAGAGAGGTAGGAGTGGTTTTCGTCCCTGGCTGGGAAGTCTGGGCCTCGGCTGCAGGGAACGTGAGGCGACTACGCACGCTCGGTTCCTGGCCGCCGAGTCGGTCAAGGACGCTTCTGCGAGCAGTCTCGGGTTCCCGGCGAGTAGATTCTGGCCGAGAAGCTGAGCTGCTGCTCTTATGCGCTGCTGGTCTTGAGGATGAGGATCCTTTAAATAATTGAGAGTTCTTTTTCCTCTGTTTTTCATTTTTCCAAGAATCCTCCTCCCACTCTTCCAGTTCCCGGAAGGAAGGAAGCTTCCCACCGTCATGGTCTAACTTCCTCCGCTGATGCCGGGTATGCGGAGGAGTTTGATCACGAGGCGGTGGCATATTCTGTGCCCTCATTGCCTCCATGAGTACTGCCAGCGCTCTTGCCACCTCTTCCGAACTGGGCCCCGTCAAAGGGGTCCCCGGCCGAGGGTGGTAATGAGGCCGTGCAGCCGATGGTTGGCTTTGGGACACTGAATATGTCCTATGATCAGACTGACCCCTGCTAGACCGAGAGTGGTCCGGCCTATATTGAGAGTCATGCATTATAGGAGATAGGGAATCCTCCTTGTGTGATCCTCCCCCCGAGCCGGCACCCTTGGGAGAGTTCCGGTCCGGCGAGGGCGATGGTGTAGGGGTTTTAGGCTTTTCGCCCGCTCCTTGACGGAGGCTTTTGCTCTTGCGGTTCTTAGCCATGGCTGCTAAGATAATTGCAAGATGATCTTGGTTAGGAATTTGGCTTAAAGATTTTTGAAAGTCTTCCCCACAGACGGCGCCAAATTGTTTCGGTTGAAAACAATGGGACCTTGCCGAAGGTCCGCTGAAATGGAGAAGACTGGATTCGGTCCAAGTTGTGTTGGGCCGAAGGTTTACTGCACAGTGAACACACGTAAACTAGCCTCGGGGGTGATTCCGAGGAAGGCCCCTCCGATGCTAAAGTCAGTACAATGTGTAAAAAGAAGACACTATGCAAGAGAGTTTGTAGCTTGAGGCTTTTGTGGAATATTTCTGAATGCAAGAATGAGCATATGAATTGCAATGTGAATGTCTGTCCCCTCTTTGAATGTGTCAATATGATGGCTTTTATACCTCATCATGCATGGAGAGATTGGGCTTTAGCCCAATTGGCTTACTTTGTGGGCTGACCTTTGACTTTTGAGCAATTGGAGAGTTGAACCTTGACCTTGGGCTTTTAATTGGATCATTTAGTGCCTAGGCCCAATTTTGACTAAATTGGACCCAAACACTATCTATTCTTCAAAGTTTCTGAGTTTGTTCTTGGTAATTTTTTTGAGCAATGGAGGGATTAATGGTGGTTTTCGACTTCGATAAAACGATTGTCGACTGTGATAGTGATAATTGGGTTGTTGATGAATTGGGTTATACACAACTCTTCGATCAACTCGTAAAAATCATGCCTTGGAACACTATGATGGTTAGTTTTTTGTTCGATTAAATTAAAATTATGTTTTTCCTCTGTTTTTATTCTTTTGTTCATGAGATTTGATATATTGTACTTATGTTTTGTTGATCATGTAACAGGATACATTGATGAAAGAAATGCATACACAAGGCGTAACAATCGATGACATTGCACGAGTCTTGAAAAGAGTTCCGATTCATCCTCGTGTTGTTCCCGCAATCAAAGCCGCCCACGCTGCAGGGTAATTTTAATTTCAATTCTCTCGTTTATGTTCTCTTTATCAAGAATTTATAGTCATGTTGATAATTGATACGCTTTTAAAATTTATAGCCATGTTGATAATTGATATGCTTTTAAAATTATTGATTTTATGACTAAATGTTAAATGTTTATTTACGTGTAGGTGTGATCTGAGAATTGTAAGTGACGCAAATATGTTCTTCATTGAGACCATACTAGATCATCTTGGGTTAAAGGATTGTTTCTCGGAGATTAACACGAATCCGGGTTATGTTGACGGAGAAGGGAGATTAAGGATTTTGCCGATACATGATTTTACTAAATCTCCTCACGGATGCAGTAACCCCTGCCCTCCAAACATGTGCAAGGTAAATATATTTTGTAACAATTATTTATCAAACCTTAATGTATAAATTAAATTAAATGTTATGTTATATGTTGATGTCTAATTATTTGTTATAATTTGAATTAATCTCAGGGTTTAGTGATAAAAAGGCTATTATGTGAACATGGAAACAATAAGTTCATCTATTTAGGAGATGGAATTGGAGATTATTGCCCTTCCTTAAGGCTAAGAGAAGAAGACCATGTTATGCCAAGGTTCAACTTTCCAGCATATGATATGATCTCAAGTAATCCAATGCTTATCAAAGCCAAGATCCATGGATGGGCCGACGGCGGCGATCTCGAGCGGGTTCTATTGGCTCTCATCCAAGATAATATCAACTGTGGAGATGATTATAATGTTGATCAATTATTCAAACTTGATTGCAAGCTTGAGATTTTGCCTGTTACTTCTGATATAGAGTTGCGGCCTAAGGTTCTATGTGTTCCTTTTTAAGAAAGTGGCTAACTTCTGTAATACTCTAAAAAAAGGAAGAAAGAAAGTTCAATGTAGTTTTTGTTTTGTAGGGAGTAGAATCAAAGATTCAAAGCTATAGAGGAATTGTTTAAGGTTTTGATCTGAGGATTATGTATGTAATTAACCTTTGTTGCCCAATTGAGCAACTTATTCAATGAATGAAATTGTACTTTTAGTGACTCTTATTGCCATCTCTATATTCTCTACTAATAGTAATGAAGAAAAGTTGAAAAACTTGTTTCTCTGATTAGTTAATTAAAGATATTTTGCTTGTCAATCTAATTTAGGTCATTCAAATTAACATTTAAGCTCCTATTCTCTACTCCCGGAATGTCTCTCCTGAGCAGCAAGTTGAAATCAGCAAGGGCCTAGGCATGGAAACCACGACTGACTTGGGTTTTTACTTGGGAATGCCAACACTTTCAAGCCGTGTAACTCGAGAAACTTTCGCCCATTTGTGTGAAAAAATTGATAGACGCCTTTTGGGATGGAAAACCAAATATTTATCACTCGCGGGGCGTATCACTCTCACTAAGTCCACCATCACCACCATGGCAAATTACTCTATGCAAACCGCAAAAATACCTCGCACAGTCTGTGATGATATCGATAAACGAGCAAGAAGATTTGTTTGGGGTGGTACGGAGGATAAAAGGCGCATACACCTGCTCTCATGGGACACTCTCCAATTACCGAAAGACAAAGGAAGTATTGGCATTCGCTCTGCGAGACAAGCAAATTCAGCTTTCTTAACTAAACTTGGCTGGAGAGTTCTTACAGAACCACAGACCTTATGGGCTAGAGTATTACGCCACAAATATTGTCAAGGTAGGAGTGATATCGAGATGTTCACCCCTAAGAACAATATGTCGAATCTGTGGAGAGGGATTACTGACAATGTGAATTGGCTGAAGAAAGGATCAAGGGTGGCAGTGGGTAATGGCCGTACTACGCTGTTTTGGGATCATTGTTGGGCGTCTGATGTGCCTTTGCGTGACCATACTACTGCTATCATTCCAGAATCTTTAGATGGGGCAAAAGTAGAGGATTTATGGGACCTGAATCAAGGTTGGAGATGGGAACTTTTTGCGCACCTACTATAAGATTGGGAAAAGTTATTATTATTCTCCATGAGGCAAAATGTATTTATAATACAAGCTACATCAAGCAGCTAGACTAGACTAGGTACAAGATAAGGATAAATAACAAATAGAGTACAAAGCTAACAAACTAAATATATGCAAAACTATCTTTACGTATAACAACTCTAACAATAAGATAAGGTTAGACACTGTCAACTCTTATCTCCAACATGCCCCGCAATACGGACTGTCTTTCAGTGAGTCCGATCTTGGCTAGTATACCATCTAGTTTTGGTCTGGATAGCGGTTTGGTAAGAAAGTCAGCAAGCTGATCACCCGTAGGAACATGCGTGACCCGTAACGAACCACTTTGTACTTGCTCTCTAATGAAGTAAAATGCAATGGCAAGATGCTTCATCTTTGAATGGAACACCAGATTTGCACTCAAATGAGTTGCACTAAGGTTGTCACAATAAATGACTGGAACTTGAGACAAATGAACACCCAATTTTGTTAATAAGTTCTTAATCCACATTACCTCTGATGTTGTTGCTGCAACCGCCCTATATTCGGCATCGGTAGATGTTAGAGATATCGGAAAATATATGTGTGATATATTTTCCGTAGATATCATTTAAGAGAATAATATATTTAATTAGGATATTTATGTTAAGATATTATTTTGAGAATATATCTTTAGGGTTTATGGTTAGACGTATATCTTTTAGGAAGATTGTTTCCTATCTTATAAGCTTAGGTTTTGTATAAATACTCAACCTATTGATGAATAATAATCCAGTCATTCTATTCTATTTCTCTCTAATTTGTCAATAGAGGATGTTGCTAGTGACTTTTGCTTCTTTGAGCTTCATGTGATGGGGGTACGACCTAAGAACACAACATGACCCATTGTGGAAGTGTAATCATCTTTGTTGCCTGCCCAATCGGCATTGGAAAAAGCATGAAGTATAGGAGGTGACTCACGATAGATTGTAAAGCCTTTGTCTAGTGTACCACACAAGTAGCGCATGAGCCGTTTAAGAGCAAACCAATGATCTGTGGTTGGACAATGCATGAATTGAGACAACTTGTTCACGGCAAAGGCAACATCGGGCCGAGTCAAGGTAAGATATTGTAAACCACCAACGGCTGCTCGATAATCCTTAGGAACTTCAAGAGGGGTTCCCGAAGATGCAGTTAATGTGTGTGTAACTACCATTGGTGTAGGACATGGTTTCGCGTCTTGCATTCCGAGTCGCTCAAGGAGGTCCAGTATATACTTCCTTTGGCTTAGAAAAAGACCTGAGGGTGTTGACATTACTTCAACACCTAAAAATAAGATAGTTCACCAAGGTCTTTTAGTGAAAACTTGTTAGCCAGACTCTTGATAAATAAATCAAGATTAGATGCATTGGGCCCAGTGACAATTATGTCATCTACATACACAATGAGATAAATGGGATGTGGCATAGTATGCAAGATAAATAGTGACGTATCTGAAAAAGCTCTTTTGAAACCTAAGCCAAGCAAGAAGGTTGTGAGTTCAGTGTACCATGCCCGAGGGGCTTGCTTGAGACCATAAATGGCCTTCTTCAACTTGCACACATGAGTGGGGAAGTTTGAGTCCACAAAGCCGGGAGGTTGTGACATATATACATCTTCATAGAGCGTTCCATTCAAGAATGCATTATTAATATCAAGTTGCCGAAGATGCCAACCTTTGGTAATTGCTAGGCTAAGGAGTGTGCGAATTGTAGCCAGTTTAACTACCGGGCTAAAGGTTTCTTTATAGTCAATGCCCGGCCTTTGTTGAAACCCCTTTGCCACCAAGCGTGCCTTATACCTTTCTATTTGTCCCTCCTTAGTGTATTTGATGCGAAAAAACCCATTTGCATTTAACTAGATTTTGAGTTTGTTCCGGTGTTATCAAATCCCAAGTGCCTAATTTTCGAAGTGATTCAAGTTCCTCCTCCATCGCTTTCCTCCAAAGTGGATCTTTTAAAGCTTGAGCCACTGTTTTTGGTTCTTTGGGTCGAGATTGAACCGAGGTATTATTTGCGTACTTGGGATTAGGCTTTCTTATATTATTTTTGGACCTTGTAATGATCCCTGATGGTGGATGTTGGTTGACATTGGGTTGTGGGACTAATAATTGGTTGGATTGGGTAGTGGCAGGGGGTTGGTTATTATTAGGTTGCAAAATGTTAGTGTTTGATGATGATTGGTTTGAGGGGGTTGGTTGGCAGGGGATACGAGGAGTAGAAGGTGGGCTAGAATTGTCATGATGGTGGGTTTGTTGGTGGGCTTGTGGAGTAGTGGGCTGAATAATGGGTAAGGTTATTGAACACCAAGTATCAGGTGATGGTGGTGGAGAAGGGGAGGGGAGATTTGCTAGTCGAGTATATGGGAATCCGGTTTCAACAAACTGAACATGACGAGATGTGTAGACCCTATTCGTAGATGGGTCTAAGCAATGATAAGCACTCTGAGTTTTTGAATACCCAATAAACACACATGGTTTTGATTTTGGGTCAAGTTTATGAGAGGAGTAAGGTTTGAGCCATGGGTAACATAAACAACCGAAACTTCGAAGTTTGAGGTAATTTGGTGGAGTGCCAAATAGGCAGTGAAATGGAGATTTTCCATTTAGAGTAGGAGTAGGAAGGCGGTTAATAAGATACGATGCAGTTGTGAAGGCATACGACCAAAATTCTAAGGGAAGATGAGCATGAGATAATAAGGAAAGACCAGTTTCAACTATGTGACGATGACGTCGTTCGACAAAGCCATTATGCTCGGGGGTGTGAGGAGGTGAAGTTAAGTGAGAGACTCCATCAATGGTGAGATAGGAGGCGAGAGCTTCATACTCACCTCCATTATCTGAGTATGAAATTTTTATGTTTTGCTCAAAATATTTCTCAACTAAGGCCTTGAACCTAATGAACACAGCTTTTGTATCAGATTTCTTTTTGAGAGGATAAAACCAAATATACTTGGTAAAATGGTCAACAAAGATAACATAATACTTGAACCCATCTAAAGAATAAACTCCTCAACAATGAGAACCGCTTCAAAAGGAATCTTGCGGATGACCCTAGATGTACTCGTTGCAATCAGAATGCAGATGAGACATTGATTCACCTTCTGAGAGACTGTCCAATATCTAAAAGCATTTGGTCTAACCTATGTAGCACGACTTGTCAAGCTACTTTTTTCAATGGTGATATAACTCAATGGCTGATTAAGAATCTAGAAGCTAAGGGTCTTCATTACTCTGAAAAATGGCCTACCTTGTGGTGGATATGGAAGTGGAGAAACAGTCTAGCTTTTGATAGGGGTGATGACATTCCACAAGACACAGGAAGATTTATTCAAGACAAAGTTGAAGAGACTTGGAGAGCATATAATCCTGAACTGCAGCTTATCACCCCTGGCATTTTTGGGAGGAAGGCAAGGCATGAAATTTTTGTGAGATGGAATACTCCTCCATCCAACTGGACAGCTCTCAATACCGATGGAGCAGCAAAGGGAACTCCAGGACTGGCAGGAGGTGGTGGCATACTAAGGGACAGTGCTGGCATGTTCGTCAAAGCATTTACTGCAAATTTTGGAAGATGCAATGCATATAAAGCAGAATTGCTAGCTCTTGAATTGGGTCTTCAAATGGCTATTGAAAAGGGAATCACGAAGCTAATTGTTCAAATGATGAATAATCAAGCTTAAGCCATCAAAAGCACTGCATACCAAGGAGGCGAATGCGTCCACATCTTAAACAATTGTCGTAACTTAGTTAAATCCTTTTGTAACTTCACCTCGTTTTATTGCTTAGTTTTCTTTTCCTTTTGTATTCGGGATTTCCCTCATTTGCACCAAAAAAAAAAAATCAATGGGATTAATCTCTATCTCCGCAATGTCCAAAAATTCCTAAACCATCAACAACAATGATATATGTTCATGGGATCCAATTACATCTTACAATCACAATTAGTTGATAAGCTCCATGTAATTTTGGTTTTGTTGTATTATCGCAATTGTGCATTTTCAACATAAGAGGATTCAGAGAAAGGAAGAGACACGACACACGAGTCAGTCTACTCGGCAATCGCTACTAGGCTACGGAGTTTTTTTTTTTTTTTTTTGGGAGAGAGTGTGCAAATATTGTACCACTATACGGGTTTTATCACTGATCTTGAGTGCTCACCCGTTAAAACTTTAACTAATCTAGTTAGGTGATCGTTCATTAGTGCTCTGCTGCTCGCATGTGTATTGACTATTGTTGAAGTATATCCCACCTAATAACACAAGTAAGAGCCTCATATTGGTAAAAAAAGAGAGTTAAACACTTTATAAAGTTAAGGGGCTATTCCTACCATTACAATATGATTTTGGGATGGAACCTTCTTTGGACTTTAACGGCTGTTGAGTAGTTGAATTCAAAAGTTTTCAAAAATTTATCCAAGTCTTTTATAAAATATAAGTAAATTAATAGGAATTTGAAATATATAAGCCCAAAATTAAAGGTGTCATTTCAAATCTCTAAAATTCCCTAGCCTCCTTTTAATGATTTGTTACCTACTTGATATGATAGATGCGACAAAGACAATCTGAGGAGACAAAAATTAATTTTAGTAATGAAGAACAACACCTAACTTTAGCAAATTAATTCATTTGATACTATATCTCAAACACCAAAGAGGATTTGAAAAATTGAAATTCTTGAACGTGAAATCGAAAAGATATGAGAAAGGGTAGAAGTTAGTAAAGGTATCATTATAATTTTATTACTTATCCCTAATTTATTTCCCATACTTTCCAAACCTAGGATAAGAATTATTTATCTTTGTCCCACCTATCAATTCTCTAACTTTATCCTCCCTTTTTATCCCTCTTATTCCTATCCCTCCAACCAAACGCCCTGTATTTTTATACAACATTTATATTAACGAAAATGCTACACATAGCTCTTGGAGCTACATATAATCATTAAATTCACACTAGAAAAATCGTAACAAGTTAAGGAATCATGAAAATATAACACTAGTCAGGTTAATTTACGTGTGTTTTCGTCATGGATTCATAATATTATACAATTTTCAAGAATGTATTTAATGCTTATATTACAAAACTTCAAAAATTCTCAAAAAGCATGGATATTAGCCTTTAATTTTGGAATTTTTAATTTTTTCTCCAGGAAATAAAAATTGCCGAAATGTTTAACATGGTCCCTAATGCCTTCTAGGAGTCCAATTGGCTGGGTGGAACCATCCAATTTGCCTTTAAACGACCAATTAACAAGATCACAACTTGCACCGATTTCATTAACTCAAGCCTACCTAGAACATTTAAGACAACATATAATGATCATATATGATTTTAAACGGTATTATATGACCCGAGATGTATCCCCTAAAATAGTAAAATCTCAATTCTTTCGACACCGGACCCCGAAGCAATCTAAATTTCTCAAAAAGGATGGATATTAGCCTTCAATTTTGGAATTTTTTGATTTTTTTCACCCAAATATAAAAATTGCCGAAATTTTTACCATGGTCCCTAATACCATCAGGGAGCCCAACTGGGTGGGTGGAACCATCCAATTTGCCTTTAAACGACCAATTTATAGGTTTACAACTTACACCGATTTCATCAATTCAAGCCTACCACGAACATTTAAGACAACAAATAATGATCATATATGTTTCCAAACGAAATTATATGACCCCGAGATTTATTCCCTAGAATTTCAAGACTTTTCGAAACCGGGCTCCGAAGACTCCAAAAATTCTCAAAAATCCTGGATATAGCCTACAATTTTTGAATTCTTTGACTTTTTTTCGCCCGTAAAAAAAATGCCGAAATGTTTACCATGGTCCCTAATATCTTTCGGGAGTCCAATTGGGTGGGTGGAACCATCCTACTTGCCTTTAAACGGCCAATTTACCGGTTTGCAACTTGCACCAATTTAATTAACTCAAGCCTACTACGAACATTTATGACAACCTATAATGATTATATATGGTTCCAAATGACATTATATGACCCCGAGATGTATCCTCGAATACCTCAAGCCTTTTCGACACCAAGTCACAAAACCTCCAAAATTTCTCAAACAGCGTGGATATTAGCCTTCAATTTTGGAATTTTTTTGACTTTTTTCGCCCGCAAATAAGAATTTTCGAATTATTTACCATGGTCCCTAATACCCTCAAGGAGTCCAATTGGGTGGGTGAAACCATCCAATTTGCTTTTAAACGGTCAATCTACCGGTTTATAACTTGCACCGATTTCATTAACTCAATCCTATCAAGAGCATTTATGACAACATATAATGATCATTTATGGTTCCAAACGGCATTATATGACCCTGAGATGTAACCCCTAATATCTCAAGACTTTTCGACAACGGGCCCCGAAACCTCCAAAATTTCTCAAAAAGCGTGAGTATTAGCCTTCAATTTTGGAATTTTTTGACTTTTTTTCGCCCAAAAATAAAAATTACCGAAATGTTTACCATAGTCCCTAATACCCTCTGGGATTCCCAATGGGTGGATGGAACCATCCAATTTCCCTTTTAACGGCAAATTTACTGATTTACAACTTGCACCGATTTCATTAAGTCAAGCCTACCACGAACATTTATGACAACATATAGTGATCATATATGGTTCCAAACGGCATTATATGACCTTGAGATGTATTCCCGAGAATTTCAAGACTTTTCGACACCGAGCCCCGAAACCTTCAAAATTTTGCAAAATGTGTGGATAAAAATGTCTTCAATTTTTGAATTTTTTTACTTTTTTCGCTCGTAAATAAAAATTGCCAAAATGTTTATCATGGTCCCTAATACCCTCCGGGAGTCCAATTGGGTGGGTGGAACAATCTAATTGGACTTTAAACAGACAATTTACCGGTTTACAACTTGTTACTAACCTGACCTGAATTCAACCCGACCCGAATTTAACCCGACCTGTTACAAACCCGACCCGAAATCAACCCAGCTTGTTATTGACCTGACCCAAATTAAACTTGACTTGTTATTGACCCGACCCGAATTTTGCCAGACCTATTACTTACCCGACCTAAAAATTCAACCCGATTTGTTACTAACTCGATCGACTCGAAATTAACACGACTTGTTATTGACCCGGCCTAAATTCAACCCAAATTATTTATGACCCGATTTCAAATCACCTTAAATGCAATTTAGACCACCTTATTACTGTTAATTAAAGCATTTTGTCTAAGGAGACCAAGTCGGTCCAAACCAGCAAAATTAAAGAAAGGATGAGCATCATCCTCAAATTTAAGAGTTAAATATAATATATATTTGTTGTATGGTCAAAGGAGATAATTATCTTCCTAAATTATAGACTATAATTCCCTAGTATATTGCCATATATATTATAGTCAAAGGAAATACCCGACTTGAATCTGAGAATGACCCGACTTGGAAATGACCCAACCTGATTATAACCCGCAAATTATTGATGACTTGAACCAAACCCGACTTGAACCCAAGAATGACCCAACTTGAAAATGACCCGACCTGATTATAACCCGAAAATTATTGACTTGAACCAAACCCGACTCAAACCCGAGAATGATCCGACCTGATTCTAATCCGCAAATTATTGACTTGAACTGAACCCAACTCGAACCGGAGAATTACCATAACCCGTGAAAACCCGACCTATTGTTCACCTGACCCGAATGTAACCCGATTACCTCGACCTAAACCCGATAAGAAGTATGACCCGACGTGATCCGACTCAAGCATGACACAACCCAAACCCGATAAGAAGTATGACCCGACGTGACCCGACTCAAGCATGACCCAACCCAAACCCGACCCGCATAGGTTATGGAATTAATCTGAGTTGACCCGACCCACTCTTACCCGACCAAAACCCGACCCGTTTACCCAAATTGACAGCTTTACTTATATATAACCATTAGAGAGTTAGATCTACATATAACATTATCCATGTAATATTTTAAAAATCTACCTTATTTGAAAACAAAACGAGAGTATGTAAGATTTGGACGTATGATGCCCGATCCAAATCATGCAATGCATACCTACAAGGCAACAAGTATAACTTTGGGTCAAAAAATCCATGCTCGGTATACTGTCTATGTTAGAATTATCTTTTTTTTTTTTTTAAGCAGAATTGTCCATTCGAATTGTCACTTAATTGATGGTAAAGTAAAGACTAAAGAGCATAGATTCCTTGGAGGTAACGAAAGAACAAATAAATTCCCCAAGTTAACCCTTATAAAAAACACTTAGAAGAATCTCATTATTCCACAGAACAAAACTGAGAATATTCTATTATCCTCTTTATATCTTGTTAGGAAATCGGGTATACTTCCACTCAAATCAGGATATCTGCCTCATCAAGCATATTCCCTCATATTCCCGCGCATTTTACTTATCTTATTTCCCCATTTAATTTACGTAGTAATAATCTAACTAATTATTCCTTCAAAAAAAAAAAAAAAATCTACCTAAGTAATACCTTCCTTAATTAAACCGTCTATTTTACACCCTTGGATTAGATTGTCACACCTCATCCAACGATTCAGAATAACCCTCAGAATATCAAAATATTCTACAGTATATTCCTTAGGGAAAGTTTTCGAAGTATAAATACTTGGGACCTTTAGATTTATTACCCACAAACAAAAAAAAATCTATCAATTCTTCAAAGTTTCTGAGTTTGTTCTTGGTAATTTTTGTAAGCAATGGAGGGATTAATGGTGGTTTTCGACTTCGATAAAACGATTATCGACTGTGATAGTGATAATTGGGTTGTTGATGAATTGGGTTATACACAACTCTTCGATCAACTCGTAAAAATCATTCCTTGGAACACTATGATGGTTAGTTTTTTGTTCGATTGAATTAAATTTATGTTTTTCCTCTGTTTTTATTCTTTTGTTCATGAGATTTGACATATTGTACTTATGTTTTGTTGATCATGTAACAGGATACATTGATGAAAGAAATGCATACACAAGGCGTAACAATCGATGATATTGCACGAGTCTTGAAAAGAGTTCCGATTCATCCTCGTGTCGTTCCCGCAATCAAAGCCGCCCACGCTGCAGGGTAATTTAAATTTCTCTAGTTTATGTTCTCTTTGTCTGGAATTTACAGTCACGTTGATAATTGATACGTTCTTAAAATTTATAGTCATGTTGATATTTGATATGCTTTTAAAATTATTAATGTTATGACTAAATTTTGAATGTTTATTTACGTGTAGGTGTGATTTGAGAATTGTAAGTGACGCAAATATGTTCTTCATCGAGACCATACTAGATCATCTTGGGTTGAAGGATTGTTTCTCGGAGATTAACACGAATCCGGGTTATGTTGATGGAGAAGGAAGATTAAGGATTTTGCCGATACACGATTTTACTAAATCTCCTCATGGATGCAGTAACCCCTGCCCTCCAAACATGTGCAAGGTAATTATCTTTTGTAATTAACGATTTTTTACCAAACCTTAATAAATTAATTACTATATGTTGATGTCTAATTATATGTTATAAATTAATCTCAGGGTTTAGTGATAAAAAGGCTATTATGTGAACATGGAAACAATAAGTTCATCTATTTAGGAGATGGAATTGGAGATTATTGCGCTTCCTTAAGGCTAAGAGAAGAAGACCATGTTATGCCAAGGTTCAACTTTCCAGCATATGATATGATCTCAAGTAATCCAATGCTTATCAAAGCCAAGATCCATGGATGGGCCGACGGCGGCGATCTCGAGCGGGTTCTATTGGCTCTCATCCAAGATAATATCAACTGTGGAGATGATTATAATGTTGATCAATTATTCAAACTTGATTGCAAGCTTGAGATTTTGCCTGTTACTTCTGATATAGAGTTGCGGCCTAAGGTTCTATGTGTTCCTTTTTAGAAAGTAGCTAATTTCTGTAATACTTTTGAAAAAAGGTGAAAGAATAGTTGAATATAATTTTTGTTTGGTAAAATCAAAAGATTCAAAACTTAGAGAAATTGTTTAAGGTTTTGATCTGATGTTTATGTAATTAACCTTTGTTGCTCAATTGAGCAATTTATTCAATGGATGAAATTGTATTTTTAGTGACACTTAAAACACATACTTCTATTATTGCCAATTTGCCATCTCTAGTAACAAAAAAAAAATGTACAAATACTGGCTTCAAGCCGTTCTAGGTCAATCAATTTAACATAAATCTAATTTCTATTTATCAATGGAATTAATTTCTATCTTCGCAATATCAAATATTCAAATTAATAGTAATTCCTTTGGGCAACAGTTATGGTACAGCTTTTTCTTTTGAAACTAAAACACTTACCATTGTTAAAGCAAATTAGCCATTTAACGTCTATTACTTCCTCCGTTTCTATTTAGTTGTGAGAAATTAGGTTATTTAATATTTTTAATAAGATAATTTGGACAACCAGAATCGAGCCCCTCTCACAGGGGTGGAAGGAGAGTCTCCAACCAACTAGGCTAACCTGATTCTCATACGAGGTAAAGAGATTAGACATATTATAATTTTAAGTAGACTACGTACCACTACATACATACACTATACAATACTGATTATGAGGAAAAAAATGCTTCTCTCTAGAGTCTAGATGAAGGCGGCTTAATGTCAACAAAGAATCATTTTACGAATAATTGACTTTTCTCCTGACGTAATTTTACCGACGTAGATACTTGAGTATTGATTACCGGCCCACCGGAGACCACCGACTACTTCCTATAAAAGGAGAAAATATAATTATCATTATTATTATGCTAATTATAAATATATAATGTCCCAATTTCATCATCAACCATTAACAATCTCTCATATTTTCCTACATCAATCTCTTCAGACTCAAATATGGAGCAAACAAGTGCTCAAGACCATCCAACTTTTCAGCCTATGATAATTTGCAACTTTGCTAACTTGTATATGTGTCCTAACAACGTCCATCATCAACCACAACCTGTTATAGAGTCGAAATCGATCAACCCGAATTCCTTAAACACCATCTTTACTATCATAGCCACATTCTTACTTGGGTTGCTTCAGTTAAAGAGTCAAGGAGATCATACAATTTCCCCCTTTTCTACCAATCCTTACACTATACTACTTTCTATTGTTTGGCTTTTGTTATATTGTTGGGCTTATGCTGCTTGTTTAATATCATCACCACCAACGCCATCCTCTTCGCCGCCACCAGAGTCACTATTGATATCATCATCACCAACTACTACTTATGAATCTTACAAAGAAATGATGATTAAATTTGGGGCACTAACATTGACATCTCTAGGGTCCCTCCTTTTTCCTAGCTCAATCCAACACTATGCTCTTTATAGCATGTATGCTATAATCGGTCTAGTACTGGTTCTACATTATTGGTTAAGGTTAGGCCAATGAATTCGTCATGCACCTAGAGGAAACCTCCTTCCTTTGCATACTAGAGTCATAAGCTCATAACCTAACATGAATCCGTCGTGTTATTAAGACACTTAAATAGTAAGTGAGTCGAATATATATGTTATTCATCAAGACATATATATACTTGATCATCTAGGATCGAAAGATTGTTTGTCGGAGATTAACACGAATCCGTCGTGTTATTTTGATGAAGGAAGATTAATGTAAAAGGTGAATATATTATGCAACTGTGTATATTATGAATTTATGATATATATAGCTAGGATATCAAACCCTAATGTGTACATATGCTGTATGATCATGTCTATATTATTTAACTAGATGCAGCCCGTGCGATGCACGGTTTGTTTAATTTTTTTAAAAAAAAATTTATAAATATATTTATGTGATAAAATTTCTTATATATTTAGATAAAATTCCTGATATCAAAAGATAATATTTTATATTTAATTAATTTAAACTGGGAAACCTCATTCGCCAATTTTGCTTACGCGTCATTTAAATTATTTAATTCTAAAAGAAATTAATAATCTCGTATTTAATTGGCTACCACTAAAATTTTTTATCTTACGTGGCACGCTAAAAAAATTAAATCCTACATGGCTCTCTAAAACTCGGGAAAAATCTCTCCTTTATGTATATAATATATACTTATGAAGCCCGTGCAATGCACGGTTTGTTAGTATTTAAAAAAAATATATTTATGTGATTAAAATTGTTATTATATTAGTTTTAAAATATTAGATAAAATTCCTAACCTCAAAAGATAATATTTTGTACTTAATTAATTTAAACTTTTTGGGCAGGTTTGAGGTGGATTTGGGTGAAGCCGTTGCAATGCGGCAGTCACTTGTGATTGCTTTGGAGGCTGGGTACAGGAATTTCATCCTTGAAACTGGTAATATTAAGTTATTCCACCATATGAAGAAGGGGATCACGCTTTCAACCGCCTTTGGGAATGTGATACGGGACATTTTTAGTCTTGTTTCTCAATGTGTTTTGTGTTCCTTTTCGTTTGTGAAAAGAAAGGGTAATTGTGTTGCACATAGCTTAGCTAATCTTAGTAGTTCTTTTAGTGAGTTCAGAGTTTGGTTAGAAGAGTATCCCCCGGAAATTTATGGGGCGATTTGTAATGATCTCGAACTTTTGTTGACTTAATAATATGCTAAGCTACGGTTGTGTCAAAAAAAAAAAATTAACTTTAAAATCTCATTCGCCAATTTTTCTTACGTGGCATTTGAATTATTTAATTGTAAAAGAAATCTACGTGGCTCTCTAAAAACTTGGGGAAAAACTCCCCTTTATATATATATATATATATATATATATATATATATATATATATGCACGGTTTGTTTGATTTTTGTAAAATAATTTTTTTTTGTATTAATATGCTAAAATTTGTTATATATTTAGATAAAATTCCTAATATTAAAAGATAATATATAATATTTAATTAATCTAAACTTAAAAATTTCATTCGCCAATTTTGCGTACGTGGCATTTTAATTATTTAATCCTAAAATAAATTAATAATCTCTTATTTAATTGGCTACAACAAAAATTTATAATCCTACGTGGCACACTAAGAAAATTAAATCCTACGTGGCTCTCTAAAAACTCGGAAAAAAACTCCCCTTTATATATATATATATATATTAGATTCTTTTAGGAGATGGAATAATTGAAGATTATATATTGCCCTAGCTTCAATTCATTATGTTATGCTAAAGTTGAGTTATCCGGCTTATGATCTGATCTCAAGTGATCCATGTAATTTTAGCAAAGCCAAGATCCGTGAGGTCGGCATCGAATAGGTCTTTGTAATTATTGTTTTGCAATGGTAAAGACGCTACGGAGTATAAAGAATTTCTTGATTTTCCCTTTTTTCATTTTTTATTATTATTACTAGATGTAAGCTCGTGCGTTTTTAAATATTTTATTTTGTATATTTTTTTGTAATTTCTTAATATTTTTTGTTTTTATTATCTATTCTATTATTTTAACATTAATTTAAGGTAAAATATTTTGTTAAGTTTTAAATTATTTTTATTCAAATTTTGCGTATATAGAACTTGAATTTATAAAGTTAGATAAAATCATTAAATCAAAATATATTTTTTAATTTCTAATTATTTGTTAAAATAATAGAAATCCTAATGTAAAAGATAATATAAAAGATTTTTTTTTATTCATAATTTAAATCTTAAATTACTATTTTTTGTTTTCAATTCTCAAATTTCATTTGTTAATTTTTTCTTAAATGGCGCCTGAAAATTAAAATTCTAAATTAATATATAAATCTAATTTTTCATTGGTCGAAATATTACTTTTGCTTATGTGGCGTGCGATCACGAATTTTTATATACATTTTGTATATAAATATTTTTTGGTGATCTCTTAATTTTTTTTTTTTGAAACAAATCAATTCATTAATAAAAAGTCATCCGACATCTACAAATGAAATCTAAATTAACAAATACATAAAATTGAATCAAATTAGGTTTCCTTCATCAGAGCTACGATCGTTGAAAAGATCTTGCACTGTGGTACATCTCTCGCACACATCGCTTGAATATACAGCCTGTTCGGAGAGACGGTCTAACGATTTGTTGTAGCCGTAAGGATGATTCTCATCTGATTCGCTTGAACGCATTTGAAAATTTGACAACCGTTGCGATCCTGAACAAATCTTTACCAAAGAACTGACAATGGGGCAAAAGATGATTACTTTTTTGATGAACCCTAACACACAAACAAATCCTAAAAAAAAAAAACAAACAACTAAATTAAACTAACAAAAACAAACGACTCCACTATAGGGAGACGGAAGAATATCTACACTCCTTGTGTAGATTTATTGAAACCCAAATTGCAAAACTAAATAAAATTAAAGGAAATTAAAGGAAAATTAAAGGAAAAGGGTCGGAAATGTAGTCTAATTTCCGAAGAAATTAGACTATTTCCGGCCTAAACGACCAAGATTTTAGAAAAACCCTAGAAGAGAGGAGGAGAGGAGAGGAGAGGATCTAATATTGACCACTTCACATATTTATCTCTTAATTAACATCAAATGATAATTTATATTTTTTAAATATCAAAATATAATTTTTAGTTTTTTAAATAATATAAATCCTAATATCTAAAGATAATTTTTAGTTTTGTAACAAATAAAAATGATAAAATTTAGTGTTTATAAATAATTAAAATCCTAATAAATTACTATTCGTTGTTTTTACCTACGTCGCAAAAATTTAAAATTTCATTCGTCACTTTTGTTTAGGTGGCGAGTGATTTTTTTAATTCTAAAATAAAATAGAAATCTAATTTTTAATTGGTCAAAAATATGCCTTTTCTTATGTGGCCCTCCCAATGCTCTCCAAAAATGCCTACTTTATTTATATATATATATATATATATATATATATATATATATATATATATATATGTATATATATATATATATTAGATTATTATTATTATTTATAAAATAATCTCTTACTTGCAAAATTTCATCATACTATGCGCATGATTATAAGCACTATAAGCAACTAGGGATTACAATATAAGTGGAGCGAGTAATAAAATACGGAGGTTGTGAGATCAAATTCCACTAGAGACACTTTAGGGTGGGGATTCTCTTACCCTTCCTTGAATTCCCCCCTCCCCCCCCCCCCCTCCCCACTTCTAAAGTGCCTAGCCCACCAAGTTGGGTCGCAAGAATCCATGCGAGGTTGTGACTCGGTAGAACCCTTCTCCTTGAAAAAAAGTAATAAAATATAGAAGGAGCTTATTTAAGTAAGTTAATTATTTATTCCTCATTCATATCATTTATATCTAATGGTTATAATGTATATAATCATAATTTATAATTATACAAGTCTAGTGGGTTGGGTGAAAGTCATTGGTTGGCGGCGGAGGAGGAGGTGTGATGTCGTCTTTGGCCATGGGAAGTGGGCGGTGTTAGGGGTTGAACGAAAGCGTGAGAAAGAAAATAAAAAATAAGAATTCCTAGAATTCGAAACCTAAAGCTCTAATACCATGTTAGATTTCAAGGCGGAAAACTCCTCAAATTGGAGTGTGTACCATTGATCACTTTATATAATGTTACAAGCCTAACCCTAATCACATTAGGAAACTCAAAAGATGATTATAAAAATATATACAAATATATTTGAGAAATATTAACTAAATATATAATATCTATCAATAAGAGTTATTTTGATTAGGCATGAGTCCAACCTAATTGATTATTATTCTTATTACTTAGCTTATTATTTTCAAAATTAGATCAAATAAAAATAAATCAAATACAACATCCATAATATTTGTGTTTGTTTATTGCCATATCTTTAGTTTTGTATTTAAAAAATTATGAAAATTTGATATGTGAAAAACTGAAAATGATCATTAAGACAAATATAACAAGACATTATCTAATAATAATTTTTTTTTTCTTATATGCAAACACATTACTGTGACTAAGGTTCAGTCAAACAAACAATTAGATCAAATCAAACTTGACCATACCTGATAAAACTATATAATCAAACTTTTATAAACTTTAACCCATAAGTCAATTATAACACATTACACATTACTCTCCCCGTTTATTAGTACACCAATTTTCTAAATGTACCGGCCGGTTTTATTAAGTGCATCACTTTTTTTTATAGACATCTTTTTCTTAATTTTTATAATTGAGCCTCTCTCTTTAGTCTTCACATTTATTAATTTGTTGGACAAACCGACACATACACACTTTAAAAATGGAGGGAGTATTTCAAACAAAAAAAAAATACATTGAATCAAATGTCATGTATGATGTTAATGAATCTTGAGGGATATGTACGGTCTAACTAAGCCCGTATTATTCTATTTGAATTAATCTTCCATCACAAAATAGTGCAGAAACATTGTTTCAGATGAAAACAATGGGGCCTTGCCGAAGGCCCGCTGAAGTGGCTGAAGACTGGTCCGGTCCAGTTGATGTTGGGCCGAAGGTTTTCTGCACAACTAAAACACGTAAACTGGCCTCGGGGGTGGATCCGAGGAGGACCCCTCCGATGCCGAAGTCAAACAGTGTTTAGAGAGAAAAAGCTATGCAAGAGATTTAATGCTTGAGGCTTTGTTGTGTTGTTATGTACAAATGAATGAATTGAAGGCTTTTATACCTTTGCACATGATGAGGGGAGAGCAATTGGGCCTTTAAATAGTCATGGGCTGACCATGGCAATTCGGACCAAAGGACTCTTGGTTGACTTGGCTTGATTGGAGGCTCGGGCCTTGACCTTGGAATATGAAGTCATTTAGTGACCAGGCCCAATAAGATAATTGGACCCAAATACATGACTAGGCCCAATTAGATAAATTGGACCCAAACAACTTGCCCCCCAGACCCGATTTGGAAGGATGACGGGTCGGGTTTGAATCCAATAAGAAATGGAGGGAAGTAAATGATTTAATTAAATCAAAAGATTTAAATTTTTAAACAGTTATTAATTAAATAACTGTAATTTGGATAATTAACAGGAAGTGGAGTGGATAATGGGCGGTTAATCAAGAGGGAGAGTGTTTAACGGTTAATTAAGGAGGAATTTAAGAGAAATTTGAACTTTTTGACCTTTGGGATTCTCCTTCCTGGAATTATAAGGTCTGATTCGCATTTCATCCTCATTTCTTCACCAACTTACACTCAAATTCTCGCGCAAACCTATTTTCGCTCTGAATTTCCAGCGTTCCATTTTGGAATCCAAGTTCGAGACTCAAATCCATCGCTTCCACTGATTTGACCGGCGTATTCCGGCCAATTTGAAGGTAATTTTCTCCGAGCTTTTTCGATTTTCTTGCCCTTTTTTAGGGAAATTCTTCTTCTCCCTTCTTTCCTTCTCTGAATTTGATTATGGCTCGAGAAAGGAGGCGTCAGCCGGGTAGTCGGGGTCAGGCTAGGGATCCCCATGACCGCGCCGACGTTTGGAACGGGGAACGAGCCGGTGAAGACCCGGAAAGGGGGATTCCGGCAGTTCCTTTAAACGTCGCGCCGCCTCAGCAGGACGCCGAGGCCGGCGAGGCGGAGCAACCTGAGCAGAGGGAAAAGGCTGGGCAGGCTGAAGATTTTCCCCCTGTGCTCTGGGACCTGCTTCCTGGGCATGCTGAATGGCAGGACGCCGAGGCCCAGGACGCCATGGTGAGAAATACCCCATACTCATGGTGGGTTCGGCATGCCGAAACCTACCGATTCGCCGAGCTAATTGAGTCGCACTACGGCATTTTTGAAGAGGATGGGCATTGGTGCCGAATGCCCTCGCCGACTGACAGGATTCACCGTCCCCCTCCTATGTATGTAGGGGTGTACACTCGACAATTGCAATACGGGCTTCGGTTTCCTTTGGATCCCTTCGTTAGGGACATTTTAATAAAGTACAGGATCTCCCTGTGCCAATTAACACCCGTTAGCATTCGGCGGGTGATGACTTATCTCTGGGTGTGTTGGTTTTTTGCTGTTGAACCGAATTTGCACTGCTTCCGAAAGATGCATCAGCTAGTGCAGAACCTCCAGAGCGTGTACGGCCAACACGGGTCTTTAGGCTGGTGGCGAATAGAGAGTCGCCCTCAATATCTGACTATGTGGCTGAACGACTCCTCGGATAAGGATTGGAGGGGTCAATGGGTTTGGGTGAGAGTTCCCGCTGATCCGGAGCATCCATATTTTTTCGGGGCTCCCCGATACCTTTCCAGGCCTGATCCGAACATGCAAGACTTGGGTCCTGAGGACCCTGATGCCACTAGCCACCCGAGTTATGAGCAGATGAGCTTCTTCGGGAAGCAGAATAACCCCGGGGGAGTTGGCCGAATGAGAACTCTCCCGACCAGATGGCTTGCGGATAACCATTACATCTTCCAAGAGAAGATGTTGGCATCGAGAGCCGAATTCAAGAAGGAGCTGCTGCACAAGCTGAAGTGCAGCAGAAGCTGGAAGCTCTTGAAGCCAGCAGGATGGCTGCTGAAGAGGCTCTACAGGCTAGGGATGTTCACCTTTCTGCTGCCCAAGCTGATGCTGAGAGCCAGGACCAGAAGCTGAAGGAGTTGGAAGATCAGCTGAGAGTCAAAGGAGATGAGCTGACCCAGGCCAAAACCGAAGTTTCCAACGTCCAGATGGAGCTTAATGAGCAGAAGACTTTTTCCTCCAAACTCTCAAAAGAGTTAGAAAAATCTAAAAAGCATTTGGAGGAGAGTCAAAAGAAGTTGGCTGATGCTGAAGCCCTACTCCAAGTCCGACTTTACACCCAAGAAGGATATGAGATGGGCTACATTAATGGGTTTAAGGTGGCTCGGACGTTGGCTCTCCATGCTGAGCCTTCGCTGGATTGGTCCAAGTGTGCGCTTTGGGCTCAGGATCCCGAAGATCCGCACATGCTGTATGCCACTCCTGCTGAGCATGAGATCCTTTAGGCTGAATAAGCCGAGGAGGAAGCTGAGCGGCAGGAGTTGGAGGCTGAACAGCGAGCTGGTGAAGCTCAGGCAAGGGCCCAACCTGCCTCCTCTGCTACTGGAACTGAGACTGCCCCGGGGCTTGGCCCGGCTGATCAGCCTGATCCTCCAACTGAAGCATAGGAAATCGGGCAGTCGTCTTCAGAATCTTGCGGATCAACATGCGCTTAACTTCAGACTCGCCGCTTTCTGAACCCCTTTTTGCCTTATCCTTTTGCTTCAGCTTGCCTTGATGTACAAACAGTTGATTTTTGTTTCTGTACGTATTTCGGCAGCTGTTATTTTCCGCTTGTGGGCGGCTGCCGATATAATCTTTAATTTATTTGAACTTGTAGCTCACTTTCTGAGCATGAGTCATTAATCTGATGTTCCTTTCTTCAACTACTTTGTCTTATTTTGAATGCTTTACTGTTTCTGAGCTTGAGAAATTCTCGCAAAAATTTGCTAAGTTCAAAGCTTCCGGTTTGAAGAATTTGGCTGAACATAAACTTGCACTGGTAGTGCCTCTTGCCCCCCCCCCCCCAGAAATCTGAAGATTCAAGTCTTTGGATTACTGAGATGGGTTTTGTTTCTCTATCTTTTAAAAATGGATATCCTAAACACAGGGCCATCTGAAGGCAATGCTTCGGATAATGGCTTTCTGGGATACAAGGCTCAGTTAAGGCAATATCCCAGACTGAAGAACAAGTCTTTGGAGAACAAGTCTTACTGTAGTTTGACTTCAGCTGAAAGACCGGAGTTCTTTAAAAAGACGAGTTTGTCAGCAATCTAAAACCCAGTTACCCGGAGGCGAAGGTTTCAGACGAGGCTGAATAAAAAATTTCCAACAGTTGCTGTTATCCTTGATTTTCTGTCTATATTTAAAAATTGGATATCCGAAACACAGGGCCAACTAAAGGCAATGTTTCGGATAATGGCTTTCTGGGATACCAGGCTCAGTTAAGGCAATATCCCGGACTTGTCCATGGACTCATGTCTTTGGAGAACAAGTCTTACTGAAGTTTGACTTCAGCTGAAAGACCAGTGTTCTTTAAAAAGACGAGTTTGTCGGCAATCTGAAACCCAGTTACCCGGAGGCGAAGGTTTCAGACGGGGCTGAATAAAAACCCTTAAAGAGTAGATTGAACAAAGAAAACTTTGAAAGAATAAAAAGTTGCAAATATTTATATAAATGGTGGCTCCAAGGCCTTTCATTAATTCAAAATGTACTTACAAAGATTGTTCTGCTCCGAAGGGTTTACACATGATATTTTTTCAGTACATCAGCATTCCAGTGATTTTTCAACTCAGTTCCATCCAACTGCTGAAGTCGGTATGTCCCTGGCTGAAGCTCATCACAGATTTCATAGGGTCCCTCCCATGCAGCTGAGAGTTTCCCATGGATTCGGCCTTTCTGAACTGCAGCAGCATTCCGAAGGACAAGGTCTCCAATTTTGAGAGGCCTCTCATGGACCCTTCGGTTGTAAAATTTGCTAATTCTCTGCTTATATGCAGCCATTCTGTCTCGGGCTGAGTCTCTTACTTCGTCGAGGAAATCGAGAGATTCCTTCATCAGTTGCTCAATCTCAGCCGAGAAGTGGTGCACTCGTAAACTCTCAGAGCCGATTTCCACTGGAAGAACGGCTTCGGCACCATACACCAGTTCAAAAGGTGAATAGCCCGTTGCCTCTTTTTCAGTTGTCCGAAGGGACTAAAGGGTTCCTGGGAGCTCCTCCAGCCACTTGGACTTTTGATCTTCCACCCTCTTTTTGAGGGCATTTAGGATCTGTTTATTTGCAGCTTCGGCTTGTCCGTTACTTTGCGGGTGGCATACCGCTGAATATGCCAGTTTGATGCCGAACTGATCTGTATACCGCTTCAGCGGTAAGTTATCGAATTGCCTCCCATGATCGAAGACAAATACTCTCGGGATGCTGAAACGAGTGATGATATTCTGCTAGATAAATTTTCTGACAGTTTGCTCTGTAATGTTCGAGGCTGCTTCGGCCTCGATCCACTTACTGAAATAGTCAACACCGACTATCAGCCATTTTTTCTGGTACACAGCATCTGGAAATGGTCCCAGTATATCCAGTCCCCATTGGGCAAACGAGAGTGGATTAAGGATCGGCTGAAGATCCCTAGCTGGCTGATGGATAACTGGTGCGAATTTTTGACATTTTTCGCATTTCCGAACCAGCTCCTTAGCATCTGAGATCATGGTGGACCAGTAATATCCGGCCCTCAATGCCTTGTGGGCTAAGGTCCTTCCCCCAATGTGGTTCCCGCAGATGCCGAGGTGAATCTCCCGTAGGATATAATCTGCATCTGTTGGTCCCACGCATTTCAGCAGTGGGGCTGAGAACGACTTTTTCAGAAGCTCCCCCCTGAAGACAATGAACCTTGAACTGGTTCTCTTCAGCTTGGAGGCCAAAATTTTATCTTCGGGAATTTCTCCCCGAAGCTTGAAAGCTAGGATGGGGTCCATCCAGCTAGGCTCTGGGTCAGCGCAGCACACTTCAGGTGCTTCGTCGGCACTTCTTTCTCGGCGCACTTCCACATATACAGATCTGTTCAGCTCAGTGAGAGTTGAACTGGCAAGTTTGGAGAGTGCATCGGCTTGGGTATTCTGACCCCTTGGGATCAGCTGAACCTCAAAAGTTCTCAGCTTTGCAATGACTGATTTGATCTTGGCAAGATAGGCTATCATGGAGGGCTCTTTGGCCTCGTAGCTGCCACTGATCTGATATGCAACTAGCTGAGAGTCTGTTTTCAGGCAGACATGCTCGGCTTCCAGGGAGATGCACAATTCTAGGCCAGCGATTGCTGCCTCATATTCAGCTTCGTTGTTCGAAGCCTTAAAAGAAAATTTTAGTGCATACTCAAAGGATTTGCCTTCGGGAGAGATTATCACTACCCCTGCCCCCGAACCATTTACGGTGGAGGATCCATCCGTAAACACGGTCCAGACTTTCCTTTCATTGTCTAGCGTCTCTTGGTACGAGCATTCGGCCAAGAAATCCGCTAGAGCTTGAGCCTTGATGGCAGCCCTCGGCTGGTAGCTGATGCTGAATTCGGTGAGCTCAAAAGCCCACTTGGCCAGCCTACCAGATTTTTCAACTTTGCCGAGAACTTTTTCCAGCGGCTGATCAGTTAAGACCACTATCTGATGGAAATCAAAATAGGGCCTCAGCTTCCGAGCGGCTACCACTACTGCAAAAGTGACTTTCTCGAGTATAGGGTAGCGAGTCTCGACATCCGTCAGAGTGTGACTGACGAAATAGATCGGTTGCTGAATTTTGCTTTCTTCCTTCAGCATCACTGCACTGATGGTGGCTGGGCTAACAGCCACATATAGATACAAAGTTTCTCCCTCTGCTGGGCTAGCCAGTGTTGGGAGTTGAGCCAGATGCTCCCGAGCTGCTTGAAGGCTTCTTTTTGCTCTTCCTCCCAAACGAGCTCTTTTGTTTTTGGGAGTTTCAAGGCTTTGAAGAAAGGTAACCCCTTATCCGAAGCTCTGGAAATGAACCTCGAGAGGGCTGCCATTCTTCCGGTGAGCCGCTGAACATCGCGCTTTGTTTTTGGCTCAGGAAGGTCGAGCGCTGCTTTAACTTTGGAGGGATTGGCATCAATCCCCCTCTTGCTGACCATGAACCCCAGGAATTTCCCTAACTTCACGCCGAAGACACACTTCTTCGGATTCAGCTTCATTTGATGCTTTCTCAAGGTGGCGAAGGTTTCAGCCAGGTCTTTAACATGGTCCTCAGATTTTTTGCTTTTGACGATCGAATCATCAACATAGACTTCCCTGTTTCGGCCCTTTTGATCGGCGAAAACTTGACCACCAGCCTTTGATAGGTTGCCCCCGCATTTTTCAATCCGAAGGGCATCATTTTATAATTGTACACCCCGGCGTTCGTGACGAATGCCGTCTTTGCTCGATCGTCGGGGTGCATGAAGATCTGATGATACCCCGAGAATGCGTCCATGAAACTAAGCAAGGCATGGCCACTTGTCGAGTCGACTAGCTGATCGATCCTCGACAAGGGATGGAAATCCTTCGGACAGGCCTTATTTAGGTCTGTGAAGTCAACGCACATCCTCCAGGTACCATTGGCCTTCTGAACCATCACCACATTTGCCAGCCATTCTGGATATTGACAAGGCTCGATGAAGCCTGCCTCCAGCAACTTTTTGACCTCGGCTGCGATGTCTCGGTTCTTATTAGCGGAGTAATTCCGCTTCTTTTGCTTAATTGGTCGACACGTTGGGTCAACATTAAGCTTATGGGAGATGAGGTCTGGACTTATCCCGGGCATATCAGCTGCCGAGAAAGCAAACACATCTCTGTTGTCTCGAAGGAGCTGAATAAGTTCACAACATGTGTTCGGATCAAGGTCCATCCCGATTGTTACACATTTCTCAGCGTCTCCTTCGGTCAACTCGACCGTTTCAGTCTGCTGGTCCATGTCCATTGCTGATGGACTGGACTCTTCACAATCTAGCCTGCTGTCTATGTCAGCAGGCATCCCAGACTTTTTATTCTTCGGCTGGCTCTCTGAGTCTTTCGGCTCAGATGAAGAGCTGGCCTTTTCCCTTTCTGGCCCTTTTTCTCTGGGCACAGAACCTTGGGCCGAAGCACTTAGGCCTTTCGGCTTTTTTGTGCTGGGCTCTCTTTCTTTTTCTTTCTCCTCCTCATCCTTGTCATCGTCATCTGGGCGACTAGTGGATGGCTTGAGGTAGTTGCACCTTCGGGCGTCCTTTTGGCTGCCCTGGATCCTTTCGGGGAAGCCGGTGTCTGAGACGTAAATCATCAGCTGATGATAAGTTGAGACGACCCCTTGGATCTCGTGAATTATGGGTCTCCCCAAAATCACGTTGTACACTGAAGGAGCGTCAATGACCAAAAATTCAGTCATGACATTCCTGGCTGCCTCATCGCAGCCGATGGTGACAGGAAGTGTCACCTTCCCATCTGGATAAGTTGAAGCCCCATTGAATCCGGATACCGGGTAGGGTACCGGCGTAAGGTGCTTAGGCTTCAGCTTGATTTGATTGTAGGCCTTTCGGAACAGAATGTTTGCTCCGCTGCCACCGTCAACAAGGACCTTGCTGACGTCGTGGTTGGCCACCGTGGCGATGATCACCAACGGATCCTCGTGAGGGAACGTTACCCCCCGGCAGTCGGCGGCTGTGAACGTCATGTTCGGCACAGGCGACTGGGGAGGCTGAATGTCAGCGTTGTTCACCTGGTGGGTCAGAGCCCTAAGGTGTCGCTTGTGTTCCTTCCGAGAGCATATTCCTCCCGAGATAACATTGATCGGAGAGAATTTTCCCTCCGCATTTTTACAGTTCTTCCGGGGGAAGTCGAGGTCTTTCCGAGAGTCCTTTGCTGACTTCTCGGCCTCCTTTTTCTCGCGGTGATCCGCGATGTATTTTTTCAAGTATCCCTTCCGGACCATGTCCTCGATCTGGTCCTTCAGCTGGATACACTCCTCAGTGTTATGTCCCGGAGATAAGTGGAACTCGCACCACTTATTTTCATTTTTTCGCTGATACCACTCTGGGAGTGGTCTCGGCTTTCGGTAACACTGCTCTTCCTTCGTCACGCTGTAAATTTTGGCGCGTGGAAGAGAGAGCGGAGTGTAGGACTCGTATCTGCCTGTGTATGAGGCAGATTTTTCCTTCTTCGGCTCGTTGGCCGAAGATTGTTCCGAGGCCTTGGCCTTTCCCTTTGTCCTCTGGCCTTGGCCTTCAGACAAGGGTGTTTGTTTTTTCTTTCCTCCCCCAGATTGAGGTTGGGTTTTTGTTTTGTTCCACTCTTCGGCTCGGATGAATTTATCCGAGGCGTTCAGAGCTTCCTCCAAGGTCTGAGGGGTATGCATGACCATGAAGTCTAGGAACTTCCCAGGCTGAAGGCCATTCTGCATTGCAAAAACGGCTAGCCCCTGGTCCAGCTGAGAGACGCTGGATGACTCGTTGCTGAAATGGGTCAGATAGTCTCGGAGGCTTTCGGTCTCCCCCTGTTGCAGACCCATGAGTTCTGCAGTAGTCTTCTCTCGGCGGTTTGCCGTGGAAAACTTGCTCCTAAATTTGGAGGACAGATCATCCCACCCTGTTATAGAGTCTTGCTTCACTCCCTTGGAGATCCATGCTTGCGCGACCCCCTTGAGAGTGGTTGGAAAATATTTGAACCAAGTCGCTTCGGACCTAGGGCAAAGATGCATATGAGCCTCATACGAGGCAATGTGGTCCTTCGGATCCGAAGTCCCATCATATGTGATGTGCGACGGTATTTTAACCGTGGGCACGTGCTCTTCCAGTATCCATTGCTCGAATGGGGAACTGGTGGGTAGCATAACGGCCTTGCCCTTGTTCCTGGCCGAAGGGATCGCGCTCCGCCCTCTTAGAGAGGTAGGAGTGGTTTTCGTCCCTGGCTGGGAAGTCCAGGCCTCGGCTGCAGGGAACGAGAGGCGACTGTGCACGCTCGGTTCCTTGCCGCCGAGTCGGTCGAGGACACTTCGGCGAACAGTCTCAGGTTGCTCTCGGCGAGCCGATTCTGGCCGAGAAGCTGAGCTGCTGCTTTTACGCGTTTCTGGTCGAGAGGTTGAGGATCCTCTGAAAAATTGAGGGTTCTTTTTCCTCTCTCTTTCAGTTCTCCAGGTATCCTCTTCCCACTTTTCCAGTTCCCGGAAGGAAGGAGGTTTCCCGCCATCATGATCTAGCTTCCTCCGCTGATGCCGGGTATGCGGAGGAGTTCGATCGTGAGGTGGAGGCATGTTTTGTGCCCTCATTGCCTCCATGAGCACTGCCAGCGCTCTCGCCACCTCCTCCGAGCTGGGCCCCGTCAAAGGGGTCCTCGGCTGAGTGTGGGAATGAGAGCGGATGGTCGATGGTTGGCTTTGGGGCATTGAATGAGTCCTATGATCGGACTGACCCCTGCTAGACCGAGAGGGACTCGACCTGTGATGAGAGTTGTGAATTACGGGAGAAGGGGAATCCTCCCTGTATGATCCTCCCCCCGAGATGGCACCCTTGGGAGAGTTCCGGTCCGGTGAGGGGGACGGTGTAGGAGTTTTAGGCTTTTCGCCTGCTCCTTGACGAAGGCTTTTGCTCTTGCGATTCTTAGCCATTGCTACTAAGATGATTGCAAGATGATTTTGATTAGAAATTTGGCTTAAAGATTTTTGAAAGTCTTCCCCACAGACGGCGCCAAATTGTTTCGGATGAAAACAATGGGGCCTTGCCGAAGGCCCGCTGAAGTGGCTGAAGACTGGTCCGGTCCAGTTGATGCCGGGCCGAAGGTTTCCTGCACAACTAAAACACGTAAACTGGCCTCGGGGGTGGATCCGAGGAGGACCCCTCCGATGCCGAAGTCAAACAGTGTTTAGAGAGAAAAAGCTATGCAAGAGATTTAATGCTTGAGGCTTTGTTGTGTTGTTTATGTACAAATGAATGATGAAGGCTTTTATACCTTTGCACATGATGAGGGGAGAGCAATTGGGCCTTTAAATAGTCATGGGCTGACCATGGCAATTCAGACCAAAGGACTCTTGGTTGACTTGGCGTGATTGGAGGCTCGGGCCTTGACCTTGGAATATGAAGTCATTTAGTGACCAGGCCCAATAAGATAATTGGACCCAAATACATGACTAGGTCCAATTAGATAAATTGGACCCAAACAAACATTATCCCAAATTTGACAGAATCTTGAATTGTCATACCCTAACTCAAATCCAAGAATTTAATTACTAATTACTATTGCAAGCTTTTCAACATCTAAGAGATTTCTTTTTTTTTTTTGACATAAACTAAGAGATTTTGTTGCCGGAAATTGAAGGAATTTATAGTCACAGTCTTTTCACTCCATTACACTACTCAATTATTCATAGTCCATGTTTTAAACATTATCCAAGGCCATATCTTTTTTATTTTTTGATTTGACATGAACAATCCGATGATATCTAAGACCATGTTAGATCGATATTATTGGAAAGCTAAAATGCTAAAAGTCTAAAAGGTGTCCTAACTTACTAATTAAACATTGAGAGTAAGGAAGAGGAAAATCAATTTACACAAATTGAAGTTTAATTTCCTAATAAAAAAAATAATAATAATAATAAATTAAAAAAATAAATAAAGTTTGCTTTGTTTAATTATTTCCTTATTACAAAGTATTTTTTAAAATTTTCTTTTAATGTTACATCTATATTATTAATATGTTGTTTTATTTTTTAAATGATATATACACTATATTTTTTAGTCCTTTCATACTCCTTTCGTTTTTATATATAACTCGTCTTGTGTGTGGTTGGCTACACTTCGTGTCCACTTGTTAAAGAACAAAGTAATTCCTACAACACTTACCGAGTAATCCCTGTAATACTGATTGAGTAACTCCTGTAACACTGATTGAATAAACCCTGTAAGTCTGTAATACTGATCGGGTATCTAACACTAACGAAGTAACCCCTATAACACTAACTAAGGGTCTGTTCACATTTACTTAATTTCTGTTCAGTTCAGCTCCAATCAGTTCAGTTCAAATCCTAATTTCCCTCTCACATAAAACATTCATTTTAGTTCATTTCAGTTCAGTTCAGTTTAGTTTGGTTCAACTTTAATCAGTTCAGTTCAGTTTAGTTCAGAGGGTCTGATCACATTTACTTAATTTTAGTTCAGTTCAATTCAGTTCAGTTAAGCTTTAATCGATTCAGTTTAGTTCAGTTTAACTCCAATCAGTTCAGTTTAGTTTAGTTTAACTCCAATCAGTTCAGTTCATCTCCTAATTTCCTTCTCTCATAAAATATTCATTTCAGCTCAGTTAAGTTCAGCTCCAATCAGTTCATTTTAGCTCCAATCAGTTCAGTTAAGTAAATGTGAACAGACCCTAAGTATCTCATATCAATAACTATATACTAAAAGACACACCAGCAATGATACGTGTCATTTCCTGGTGTGTCCTTAATTTTTTTTTTTCTAAATAAAAAAAATTATATTACAGAGACAGATCTTATACATAAATAATTCTCTAAACTTATATAATATAATTACTTAAAATAAAAAAAAAGATTTGACATATTTTAACACAAATATTTATATAGCTATATATATATAAAAAAAAACATTCTTAACATAAGTTTGATAATTTTTTACATCATTTTATACCTAACAAATCTTTCATAATCCTTTATTTTGATAAAAAAAATTTGTCAACTATATTTTATATTTCTTTTGATTATAAAAACTAATTATAATGATAGTTCAAGAACGATTATTAAAAATTTCCGTGCAAGGCACGGGAACTAACCTAGTAATACTAAAAAAGTAACCCTATGATGATTGGCCGCAAGGTTTGGCCAGCCACATATAAAAAAGTAACCCTATGATAATACCCCAAAATTACAACTAAAAGTTAGCGGGGGTAGTATTACGAAAAAAAAAAACTCATTGACTCACATAATAAAGTAAGAAGCCAGTTAAATTTGACAATTCTTTTTTATTGATCGTGTTTAAAGGCTATGAACTAGCAATATAGCCATATAGGCACGGAGGGAGTATATTTTATTACTCCGTATAATAGAGTCAATTAATTTCTTTTTTAATTTTTAAAGTGTAACACTTAATAAAAATGAATGGAGTATCACTTTGATGCTTTTTGACAATTTAACCTTATTTTCACACCGAAATGAAAAATAAGTTGGGTCCATTAAGAAAACATTTAATTAATTTTGACCAAAATTTACCTGATATGCTAGATTTTCATGAAACCCAAATTGACCAACTCTATATGTAAACGAGTAAGTCTACCCCTGTCCCCCCAAAAGATATCATAATCTTGACAGATTTTAATTTGCACTAAATAAGTTTCTACTTGATTTTCTTTTATTAAAAACTCTCATGTGACATGCGAACCATATGTTTCCTAATCATGATAATGAAATGTTTAACAATAAGTGATAAGACATGCATAAAGCGAACTTTCTCTAATTTTTATTAAAAGACATTTAATTTAAGAGTTATCTTAACAATTTTTACAGTAACTTTATGTTGTTTAAGATAGTTTTCTATTGAGTTTGATTGTATTAAAGTGTATTTTCTAATGAATACATGTTGTAAAGGTTAATATAATATAATATACTACCTTCGTTTCATATTATTTACAACAATTAGATATTTTTTCACTGTACTTTATGTCAAATCATTGCAAATAATATGAAAGGGAAACAATATTATGATTGTTTCTAAAAATTTATGTTATAAAAAATTCTAATTTTTCTTTCATTCTAATTTGTGAACTTGTGCTTGTAAAAAAAAAATGAACTTATTACTTCCTCCGATATTTTTTATTATTACACCACTTGCTTTTTTAGCAAGTTTCACAAATATTGCACCATTTCCTGTTTAGGAAAAAAATTATTTGTATTCACAGTACAAATACCCAACATACCCTTGTTTTTTCACACTTACTTTTTAGTTTATCAATATATTATATGGACAATTTTGTATTTTTACCTCTTTCTCTCTTACTTTTTTCCACCACCAAAATATTTGTACAAAACCTCTATAATGCAATAATAGAAAAACGAAGGAAATATATTATTTGGAGCAATGACAGATTGATCGCTACCCAACCCAGACAGCCCAAGCATAATCCGCTACACAATACAAGCCGTGAATTCATGATTGCGATGAGAACAGCGTTGCGTTGCGCATGGATTAATGTAGTGGCCTCCAAAGGAAGTACTCTTATCCAGAAAATGCAAGGAATATACTTTCCTTGCATAATAGGGAACAATTGTTCATCTCTGAGCAACCAGGTGCTGCAACTGTAAAGCTTAGGCCCTGCCCACACAATCATAACATTTCACTACACATCTCCAATACAAAGTATGGAGTATAAAACAAATTCATATCCTCATATGTTCACCCGGAATTTTTATATCATCGACTGTACGTACAACTTTCATAGCCTACAATACCAATTGCTCGGACATAGGTGGTAAACAAGTTGTTCGATTTCCAAACAGAGTCTAGTCCGGTGAACTTGGTCATCTAGTCTTTTTATCAGATTACTTTACAAGGATCCAAATTACATGTCCAGATACTTGGCTTCCTTTATTCATGTTGTTTATTTATTCGTAAAACAATTGGACACAAATCAGATAGCTCGTCAATTTCCTCATAGATTCTACACCCTTGAATTATAAGGTCATATTGTTTTGCCTATTAATACTATCTCGGTTTATATTATGTGCAACAATTAAATAATTTATGCGGAGTATCTTACAAAAATACTCAATTGTTACACACAGTGTGAAATGGAAGTAGTACTGTTAGATTTTCCTATCATACGATCTGTGAATAGGGGAGTAGAGAGAAAGAGACACTGAGAAAACTAGACAAGTCAATGAAATTTCATTGAAGTTGCAATATCCAGTTTTATTTCCTTCTTTCATTACCTGCAACAATAGTTAATTACAGAGTACAAATCTAGACATCGTGACTATTATTTCCTAACAAAAAAGAGTTTTTTATTGGTCGAAAAAATAATCAAAACAGAAATTAAGATATTTAACTAGCTATGAACTATAGAGATTACATATGACATTCTATTGATTTAGTACTGGCTTAATAAAAAAAATGTATAAAATTTTTAGGCATGATTCCAGCTTAAGGATTCAAATCGGCCATTCAGTGAACATTTGTATACGGTAACACACAATTCCAAACCCTAAAAAAGAATAAGTTTTAACAGAACATACCACCTACCTATCCATAATCTCACGAACAAAAACATTATGCTAAAAAACCAAACTGCACATATATCATTCTTATATTGACATTAGAACTGCTGCGCTCGAGTTCGAGCTTTGAGCTAAAACCTAACAACACTAACCTGCACTTATACAATCAGACCGCATGGATTGGGCTGCCACCAGAAGAATTCATATCTGGGCTACCAGGGGTAGGATTAGCATGGAATGCAGATTGTCTAGAGGAACCATCGAGCAATTTCAGTGACAAACTCGATGGCTCTCCACTGCCAATGGTCTCCCCCAAGCTCAATTTTGACATGCCAACAAGCTCATCAACATTGATTGGGCTCTTTGAATGTACTGCTGTAGGCTTAACCACCTCATGTGTCTCCTTGGTTGGTTCGGGATTACCGCCGGTCCAATATGGGACAGGATATGGATAGAAAGGAGACACATAAGTAGGGTATACGACAGGGTAATAGTTTGGGGGAGTGTCGGTTGAGATAGAGCTGCTTTGAGAAGGTTCCACGCCTTCCTGCTTAGGTAAATCAGGTTCCGCCTCATTGGAGGTTGAGTTGCTAGATGCCATTGACTCGCATACTTCATCAAGAATAGGAGCAGGAGGCAATGGGTGGTTATTATTCTGTGTTTGAGTATCAGATGGATGCTCAGGGAGGAAATCATGTGCCGCCATTGGTGTATCGCCCTCCTGTAAAAGCAACGATAAAAACAATAACATAAGCATTGCTGCAGGGAGATGATCAAAGATTGATAAAAATTTGCAGCACCAATGAAAAAAAAAAGGGCTAGAGAGGAACAGGTCATAAGGAGCAATGAAATAACATGCATATCAATAGTTCTAGTCTTCTAAAGCACATAGTTGAAAACTGGAAATAATAATCAGCCTAAAGAGCAACTAAATTGTGTGCAACAGTACTTCTGCACAAATTCATTATCGACATTATGTATGGATGAAGGAGATTGATGACATAGAAAGCCTGTAACATATTGTGAAAAGGCTGATAGTACAACCTCTTCCACAAATTACAAAAAGTTATGTCAAAGCTCAAAAGGCAATGATCAAGCAATCTAAATCTTTCTTGGGTGGGGATCTCTTTCAGCAATACATGAGTAAGAAGCTACATCTACAAATTATTCTGACACTTTGAGTATCTACTATGCAAACTCACCAAAATTCCAAGTAAGCTATTGAGAATATGAAGAAAAGGATTATCACCTCATCTGCTACAATATCAAACAAGCTAGAGCGTCTTTTTCTTCTAGACACATTGCACTGCCTAATGAAATATTTCTGAGCATGGCTGGCCACTTGGGTTGGTGTCCTTGATATCACATAACTACGCGATATCCCCCGCCAATCACCCTTCCCAAGTTTTTGCAGGCCCAACAAAAACATTCGATGTTCCTCTTCTGTCCATGGAACACCTATTGAGAAGGAAAAAAAAAAAGAGAATTGTTATTGTGAATAAACATACAATGAAACTAATGAAACAGAATTGGATGTCAGCAAAATTGCCTATCCTACACTATCAAATTCATACTACAGGTAAGGAAAATGAAAGAAATTTCCCAGACCAATCAAGGTGTAGGTACAGAACACGAAAGCTATATGCCATGAAATAAAATGACTGCTGAACAACATTGTCAAGAGCTTAGAACACCTGATCAAGAAAGATTGACAATTCAAGCAGTGACAAAGAAGGGAAAAGAGTAACTTATCAAAAACTTTTGATTGGAGCACAAACAACGAAATAAATGATCAACTTATAAAAATCAGTTTAGTAAAATCCAGCCTATATAAGACAAAAACAGAATTGATCGCAAATATAAGTTTTGATTGGAAAAGGTCACTACTAAAGCCGGAATCAGCATGTGACAAACACTAGCAAAATAAGTCAACAAAAAATCAGTTTAGAGAAGCACATTTCAGTTCTTATAAGTAACAATAATCTCATTCAAACTATCAGCATATTCAAAAAATCAGCTGCTAAGCTCTGCATCATCAAGATCACCAAATTACACTATCCAAATTAGCTTCCTCTATAGGCAACTATAGTTTTGATTGTGCACGTGGACTACAAAGATTTCCGACAAAACCAACTACAATAAGAAGAACATCATTCAGGCCAACCCAAATAAGACAAGATCGATCCATGCCAATCAAAAAGTTCTAGATAAGCTGTAACAAAACACATCAAATGCCATTATTGCAAAAGCCTCAAAACTTCCTGAGTGTATGCCACCGGATTTTATAGCGAGTTTTCTACTTTTTTCACCAAATTATCTTCTCACTACAGCAAATTCTTCCCCAAAATCAATTATATCTTATATTGCTCATGCTTTATCAAGAATTCCAACTACTCTCCATAATAATTCACCATACACACTTCTACCACCAATCCAATCCAATCAAGATAATTCGAACACGATAAACAACTTTAGCTTGCTTTCTAGTCAAGCTAATCGGATAGATTTCTCCATCCAATAACCAAGCCTAGCATCAATCAACACAAAATAAGTCGAAACAAATTCAATTGAACCGAAATGAATCAACCAAAACTCCAAAAGAATTTCCAATTTCATAATCCCACAAATAAATCCAATTTATTCAATCAATGTCAATCCACAAAACACACCTGATCAAAACTTCCCGAGTGTATGCCACCGGATTTTACAGCGAATTTTCTACTTTCTTCACCAAATCAGCTTCTCACTACAACAAAATCTTCCCCAATTTCAATCATTTCTAATATTGATCATGCTTCAACAAGAATTCCAACTACTCTCCATAAAAATTCACCATAAACACTTCTATATCCAATTTAATCAAGATAATTCGAACACGACAAACAGCTCTAGCTGCTTTCTGCTCAAGATAATCGATACATTTCTCCATCCAATAACCAAGCCTAGTATCAATCAACACGAAATAAATCGAAACAAATTCAATTAAACCAAAATGAATCAACCAAAACTCCAAAAGAATTTTCAATTTCATAATCCCACACATAAATCCAATTTGTTCAATCAATGTCAATCCCAAAACACACCTGATTAAAACTTCCCCAAAATAACCCTCAATCCATCTCAATCAACCACTTTCAGGTGTTAAGAATTCCCGTTTCCCAATAATTCAATCTCAAATTAACAAATAAACCCCCCATTTTCCGGGGACCAAAATCAATTATTTGGGGAAAAACCCAAAAAAAACAAAACTTTATCCCACCACCTAACTAACACCAACTGAATCAATCCCAAAATAAAAAATAAAAAAAGACAACATTTTTCCAAAATCAGCAAAACATAATAAAACCCCTTTACTACTTTAAACCTAAATCAATCTAAATTCCCACCAAATCAAATAAAAGAACAAACCTTTTTTACGTTCGCGACTAGAAGAACTACCAGGAACAAAATCCTCGGAAGCATAACCGTCGGCAGAAGGAGGCACGTGATCAGGAGTAAGATCACCGGCGGCAGGAGAAGTATTCCCAACGACACCGTTTTGATGAAGAGAGAGATTACCCATACTAGCACTTTTTCTGATTGAACCATCGGTTAATCGGACTCCAAAAAGCTTGACCCCTCGGTTCGGACAGGTTCGAGAGTTGTGCCCATTGTGGCTGCAATGGGAGCACCGTCGAGTCATGGCGGCTGGGGTCCAACCCGGGTTTAAGTGGGTTTAGTGATCGGGTTTTGGGTTCGGGTCGGGTTGGGTTTGGTTTTGGTTTGCTTAGGTTAGAGGAAAATTTGGGGAAATGAAATGAATTTGGAGGAAGAAGAGGTACAAGTAATATAAAAAGGAAGTTTTTATTGGGTGTGGTTCGGATAATTAGGTCCCACTTTTAGGTGGATGTTTTTCAGCCGTTGATTTTAAACATGTATCAACGTTTCTTCTGTTTTAAATCTCTATTGTGCACGTCAATATTACAAATTAGTTTTATTTTTTAAAAATAAAAAATAAAAATGGTGTGTATTTGAGTATTTGTATTTGTATAATAAGATATTATGATGTGCCTTGTGGTTCACTCAAATAGTGATTATAATTAAAAAAAATTCTCCTGAAGAAATATCTGGTCGATATTTTCAAATTAACAAGTGTATTGTTTATTCCTTTAAAGTTGTCTTTGATTTTTTTTTCATTTTTTTTTTTGACAGATGATTTGTTGATATTTAGTTACAAGAGAGATCAATTTGTGAAAATTATGAAGAGTTATAAAATATTACAAAATACAACCTTATTTTCACAGTTATATATATACGTATATATACGTAGATAGGAAATACTTGTTTAGTAATGGATATTAAAGCAAATTTTAATGGATGAACTCATTAGTAATTAAAGATTATGAACAACATTGTATCAAAATAGTTCACCTTAAAACTGTGGGGAATAATTAAATAATTGGTGACATATTATACTTCATAGTGTTTTTTATTAACCTAATGTCATTAATAAGTACCCAAAAAAAAAAAAAAAAAAAAACTTAATCATGCGTAAAAAAATAAAAAGAAAAAAACTTTACTGAAATAATATTAGCCGTCAACTAAGCACTTAAATCATACTACGTAGCTTAACTTATTAATCCTTATTTGAATTGATCTAAAAATATATTCTCTAACATAAAAAGTAAGGTGAATAAAATCTACCTAAAAGGTGTCCATGATTCATCAAGTTACCAAAAAAAATAATAAAATAATAAAATCATTAGAAGCATGGACATATTAAAATTACTCCTGCAAAATCATGTGTTTATGAATGATTAAGACACTACTATTTCAAAAAATTGATTCATAAAGCTGTAATATCCTATCCTCTTATTTTCTCTAAAATGAACCATTGACTTATCACTTGGAAGTTTGTGTCAAAGCAAATTAATTAATGGATAAAATTATGCAAATAATTATAGTACGAAATAATACATTACAACGGCATTTAGTTTGAAAGACTGAGAGCATATATACTTCGTGTTCATTTGAGGCCGATAAGAGGCATCTACAAAGCATATAGTTTCTCACGGTCTGTTTTGTTCAGCTTAATTTCAATTCATTTTAGTTCGTTCCAGCTCCAATCAGTGGCGGAACCAGAAAATTTATATAAAGGGGGCCATAATTATAAATTTCAATTGTATTTCTTTCCAAAAATAAAAAGATCATGTAAATTTTGCTTGGAAAAATGAAAATAAAAAAGAAAGATAAGAACGTGAAGACAAAATGAATTAAAGTTTTGTTTAGATCCAAAGAAAACAATGTAAATGTTCTTTGCAAGGATCGAACACGGCTCAGTAAAAAAGTTCTACACCATTTACACCCCAAAAGAAACCAATTTTGCCAAGTTTATAAATAACTACATAGTATACAACAATTCATAAACTTTATCATTTACAGGGGTGGCCATGGCTACCCCCAGCCACCCCCTAATTCCGCCACTGGCTTCAATCAGTTCAGTTTAGTTCTTTTGCTAATTTATTTGTTTTTTTTTATGATTTAGCTAATGATATTGTTAATGACAATTTAAATTAGGCATGCCTTTGGGCGGATTTTTTAAAGTTCATATTTACGTCTAATGATATTGATAATGATGATTAAAGCCAAAATTTCATATTTTTTAGTATATATTACAACAACAACAACAACAACAATAATAATATTACCAATAATTTTTTGGATATTTTCATTTTATATTTTTGGATATTTTCTTCGTTTTTTTATCGTTTGTTTTTGTTTCTTTTTTTAACAGCCAAACTATTACAGTTGATTAATTTCACATGCATTAATTATAAAAAGTTTAAACAAAAAAAAATAGTACGAGTGGATTAATATTGAACTTCATTTTATTTTTCATAATTATTAGTGGATTGTACTATGAAGTAATCCATAGCTAAAAATCATTAATCAATAGTCAAATATATCAGTTCAGTTCAATTCAGCTCCAATCAGTTCAGTTCAGTCCCAGTTCAGTTTAGTTCAGTTCCAATCAGTTCAATTTAATTATGTTGTTTTCAATAAATCATAATAGGCCCTTAGATAAATTCATATAAGATTTTAATATAAATTTGTGTATAAATTCAATTTAATTTGTACTTTGTAGCTTTTAATTACAATTCATCATATTCTAAAAAATGTAGTACTTTGTTACTTTGTTTACGTAGTATATAATTCATGCTAACTATCAAAATAAGAGTTAATATAAAAAGTGGGTACTGAACTTTCATCAATATAGCAAATTGGGTACTCAACTTTGGCTTGTGGCAAATTGGGTACTCTTACTTGCCTAAGTTTACTTTTCCGACGAGTAACTTGCTACAACAGATAATTTGTAAGCAAATATTATATATATATATATAGTAATAATAATAATCAATTTAGTGGAACTTACACATTAAACTACATTTTAGATGTAATTTATTGATAATTGAACATTTGAATTCAACGACTAATAACCCAGATCACCATTTAACCAAATTCTCCTAAAATCAGTACAACAAACATAATGATGATCTCTGCTCTAAAATAAAAAAAAAATAATCAAACTAAACAAAACCCATATCAAAGTTGTCAAATTCATCATCTATAACAGTCACAAGCACCTGAATATCCAACATGCAAACTAAACAATAATAAATAATAAAACAATAATTCATAGTAACTAAACTAAACAATAATTCATAACAAAGCAATCCTTTTCTTTTTTTTTTTTTTTTTGAAACATAACAAACCATCCTTCATAGTAACAAAACAATTAAATTAAGCAGGAAATTGCTGGAAAAATCTGACCACCACCCAACCCACCATCGCACAACCACCCAGGCACCCACACCGCCTTGCTACCACCATTGCATCCACACCCCCATGAAATTTCCACCTCCATGAGACCCATGCTCACATATCCGATCATCCTCTTGAAAAACCCACGAATTCAACCACCCCCATGAAAGCCCTAAAAAATCTGACCACCATCACGAACCCAGGCCACCACCCTCACGAAACCTAGGCTAGCACCCTCGCGAAAATGTCCTCGTAATTCCAACCAACCTTACAAACCCAAGCCACGAAACGCACCCACGAAACCCCCAACAAATTCGACGGAAACTACTACAAACCCCACAAATCCGACGAAACCCGCTTTGAATTAGTTTCTTAAAGGTTGAGAGAAAGAAAGAAGAGCTAAAAGAGGTTTTTTTTTTTCAAACGGGAGCTAAAAGAGGTTGGGAGAGATAAAATATGGGGAAAGATGATTTTTTTGGTTAATTAATTTAATTGAAGGTTTTTTTTTTTTTTTTTAAAAAAAAAAAGTCATTAATGCTTGATAACATGTTAACCTGTTGTTAAAGGTCAAAATTCAGGCAGTACCCAACTTGTAACAAAGCAAAGTTGAGTACCCAATCTGCAACTTTGGCCAAAGTTTAGTACCCACATTTTATTTTTACTCATCAAAATAATCCTTCTACCAATTAAAAATATCCTATGTTGCTAATGTCATACATTACCGAGCTAAGTTTAATTTAATGAAAAAATTAATTATGGATTTAGTCTCTACTGAAAACAGTTAAGGATAAAAATCCCTTTCCCTTTCCCTTCACTCTTAGGGGGTGTTTGGTATAGGTTTTTTAAAGGGGTGGAAACGGAATCATGTTAGTGTTTCCGTTACATTGTGTTTGGTTACGGACTAAAGTAACACAAACCGTTAGTAAGTGGTAACCATTTCCACCCAATTGTTTCCGCCGTAATGAGTGAGGAAACAGATTCTCTTTCCTTCCTTTAACACAAAAAATACAGAAAACTCTTCTCCCTCCTCTTCGCTCGCTCGATTTTCTACTGCAAATCTCTAGATCTTGCTAGACGATTCTACAAGGAAAGCTGCAATTCTCCAGATCTTGCTCCTAAATTTTCAATTTTCTACTGCAAATATCAGGTTTTCTATCTTCATTTCTCTCGTTCAATTTCTAGGGTTCATGCAATATCAATTTTGCCGTTTCTGGTTTGAATTATTTACTTGCTTGTTCGATTGAATTTTTTTTATCTTTTGTTGATTTTCTGCTGAATTTGATAGTATATAATTATATATTGCTATTATTGCTATTATTGCTATAATTGTAGATTATTGCTATACTCGCTCGACAATATACATGACTCTGATTTAGATATAATTACAATGTTGTATTTGCTAATCTGCGTGATTGGTGGAGCATTCTTTGTTGATTAACTAGATATTGATATAATTACTATGTTTTATTTGCTAATCTGCGTGATTGGTGGAACATTCTTTGTTGATTGCTGTTGTTTTGCTGTTTATCGGGTTCAAGGGTTGGAGGTGAACTTATGGGAGGTGGATGGGGTTTCTGGTGGTGAGGATCGGTGGTGTTTTTGATTGGGTAAGTGAATGTCATGGTGATGGTGGTTTTTGGGTGAGTTTTGAAGTTAAGGATGGTAGTATATTTTACCTGGAACGCCTGGAAACGTATCAGTATCAAGTGAGTAATTCGACAATGGGATGACGAATGATTTCATCCGATTTGTGCAGTATTTGGATATTCATAATAGCTGTCAATTTTTTTTGTTTTTTTATTTTTGTTTTTCGGAAAGAGTCAAATGCAGTAGTTTTTCTACTATTAAATCTCCAATTTTATTGAACTTTCATTTAAACATCATACCATCAAGCCATCTACTTGATTAATAATGTATAATTCGTATGTATGAACTAAATGATATTGGTTATGACTTTTTTTTCCTTTATTATATGGGGGACAGGGGTTGGCTTGGGTAGATTAATTTATAAATTCTTAAACGAATGTCTAATTGGTATTGATTGCTGTTAACACACCAAATTATTTCTATCTAATTGATAGAGGATATTGTGTGCTTATTATATATATTCAACCTCTTATATGTTGTAATTGCGTGCTTATTATATAATAAATAAAATCATTTTCTAGTTTTCTATCGCAGACGATTACCTCATGTATGTTATTGCTCCATCCGGCCAAAAATCAGATTATGTTGATCGATGATGTATTTGTTTCTTGTATTTTAATGGTTTTTGATGGGTAATATATTGATACTATTGTATATTTTTTGGACTAGTTTTTCAAGATTTCTACAATGCCCCGACTTATGCGTTCCTCAAGGAAGAAAAAGCTAAAACAAATACAACTAGTTATTTCAATGGTTATTATTATTATTTTGATGATGTATTGGATGTGGCATATGATGTGTGTTGTTACAATAAAGGGTGTTCAATTGAAAGAAAGAAAAAGAAACAAAAAGTTGCTACGAATGTTAGTTTTGAGAGGGCTTTATAAAGAGAGTGATGTGAAATGCAAGAGTGAGCTTCGCGTTAATAGAAGAACTTTCAATATTATTTGTGAGATGCTTAGAGACATTGGTGGTTTGAGTGGAACAAAAAACATGTCACTTCAAGAGATCGTAGCCATGTTTTTATACACGTTGGCTCACCACAAGAAGAATAGGTCTATTGGACAATATTTCTTTAGAAGTGGAGAAACCGTGAGCCGACAATTTCACCTTTGTCTAAGGGCTCTTCTCAAATTACACGAAGTATTACTTTACAATCCCACACCAATATTAGATGATTGTGAAGATGAAAGGTGGAAATTTTTCAAGGTATTGGTCTTTTTTAAGCCCCTAAGTTTTTCTAGGATTTTCTTATTTTTGATTGTATGTAAGTAATATTTTTTCTTATTTTTGTAGAATTGTTTAGGGGCATTAGATGGGACTTACATTAATGTAAATGTGCCTTCACAAGAACGACCAAAATATAGAACAAGAAAAGGAACAATTGCTATGAATGTATTGGGTGTTTGTGCACCCAATTTGCAATTTATTTATGTTCTTCCTGGTTGGGAAGGTTCGGCCCATGATATGCGTGTACTTCGCAATGCTCTCTCTAGACCAAACGGTTTTAGGGTACCTCGAGGTAAGTGAAGCTCATTCTTTTGTGAGTGTATAAGTTTTGTTAGTTTTGGTAGGTAGTAATCCTTTCCTTTAATAACTTTGAAGGTAATTATTATTTGGTTGATGCGGGATATATGAATTGTGAGGGTTTTCTTGCTCCATATAGAGGTCAAAGATACCATTTAAAAGAATGGACGGATCGACAACCCGAAAGTGCCGAGGAGTTCTATAACATGAAACATGCTAGGGCGCGAAATGTGATTGAGAGATGTTTTGGCCTACTTAAAGGAAGATGGAGTATTCTTAGAAGTCCTTCATTTTTCCCTATAAGAACTCATGGACGTATCGTGATGGCTTGTTGCTTATTGCATAATCTAATTAGAAAATTCATGCCTACGGATGATATAAACGAAGATGAATTGAATGAATCCAATGATGATTCCGAAAGTGATTCCGATGATGAAAGGGAATTTATTACAAGTGTTGCTACTTCGGATCATTGGACCAATTTTAGAAACAAATTAGCCCAAGATATGTTTAATGATTGGAGGGCGAGAGGTAGACATGGTCAATAGCAAAAAATGTATGATTTTTTTTACCTTCGATTATATTATAGACATGGTCATCTGCCTTCTGTTATTTTTATTTCTAATTTGCCTACTGTTATTTCTAATCTGCCTTATGTTATTTCTAATTTGTTTAGGATGGAGGCTAGCAATCGAGGAAGAGGTAAAAATAAAAGGTATTGGACGTATGAAGAAGATGCGGTTCTAATAAGATATTTGCATGAGTTGAGTTGCGATCCGAAGTGGAAGTGTGATAATGGGTTTAAGAATGGTTACATGAATAAGTTGGAAGAGATGATCAATGGTGTACTTCCTAATTGTGGCTTGAGAGCAGTTCCCCACATTGAGTCGAGGATCAAGCATTGGTCGGAGAAATATAGTGCATTTGCAGAAATGCTATCCACCTCGGGATTTGGATGGGATGCTGAGAAGAAATTGTTGCAAGTAGACAAGGTCGTGTACGATGAATGGGTGAAGGTATGAACTGCTATTTCATTCTTCTTTGTTCATTTTTTTCAATTACACTTTAGAACTGCTGCTCTGCTGGACAGTTGTGTGTAAAGGTATGAATGGGTGAAGGTATGAACTGCTGCTGGACAGGGAGAGAAGCAGTGTGTGTAATGGAAGGGGGCAGGGAGGGGAATAGGTGATAGGGGAGAGGGGTAGGTGCTGGACAATTTATATATGAATTATGTACTGCTACAAATGCTCATTTTGCTTTAAATCTATACCTGGTTTCTTTGTGTTGCCATGTATGAAGCATGGCTGGTCTTTTGTGCAGGTTTTTACGAGGTTAAAAATTAGATATATGTCTGTTTTAGGGGAAGTGCTGTCAAATTTTCTGCAGATTATTCATGGATTAAAAAAAAAACCTGGAAGAGATTCAAGTGTCCTAAGAATGCAAGCTGGAATTGGAAGCAAGTGTGGAGAATAAGAGATATTATGAAATCTGGTTCTTGTGGTGATATATGGATTGATGATGCTAAAAGGCTACACAATAGCTAGTGGTTATAAGTGCAAAAGAAGCTTGGGCAGAATGACTTTTTATGTAATTTTCTTTGCTGGGGCTGTTTCTTGGGGTAAGAGGTGCTGGTGCTTTGTGTGTTGTATTGCAGTCTGCTTTGGACTGTGGTGATTATTGTTGATGATTGTTTCTATTATATTTTTTGTGGTTTTATTTTCTGTGATTAACAGTTGCCTGGTTCAGTTCTGATTTTCATGTTTTGACTTGTTGCATTCTCTTATATGGCAGACTCATAAGAAAGCTAAAGGGTTGTTTGGAGTTCCATTCATTCACTATGAAACTCTTGCGGAGATATACGCAAAAGACAAAGCTACCGGAGATGCAAGTGAGTCGTTTGTTGATGCTATAGAAGAAATGGGTCAAGAGATTGATAAGCAACCATTCAATGTCGAGAGTGATGAAGAAGATGATGTGAATTCTACTCATTCGGACACTTATTCTTCTACAAGTCAATCCGGAAAACGCCCAATGAAGATAGAGGATGATCATATAACTCCTTCAAAAATGGCAAAAGTGAAGGCTTCTACAATTCATTCTTCCGCAAGTGATTCTACTACTCAATCCGGAAAACCCTCTATAAAGGCGAAGGAGACTAAGGTGAAAGGAAAGAAAGAGGTAAATTTGAAGAGTTTGTGTAGGAATGATGATGATGATTTGGTGGCCTCCCTCCATGATTGTTCCAACAATTTTGGGAAGATATTTGAAAATATCAATGTTAATCTCGGGACTATGGCTAGTGCATGGTCTAAAGCGGAAGAAAGGGAGCAAAGAATGGATGAAAAGGTGAACAAGGTATTGGACGAGGTGATGAAGTTAGATGGCATTTCTCCATCCGAAGCTTTAGAGGTTGCTACTATTCTCATGGCGGAAGAACATAAGCTTCGCATCTTCTATCAAGCACCATTTAATATGAAAAAACAATATGCAATTGATCTTCTTAAGAAGAAGTAGCAACTTGAGCAATGTCTTTGTTTTTTTGTTGAACATATGCAACTTGAGCAATATAGGTTATTTTATTATTAGTCAATGTTTGGATAATTAATGAGTGTCAACTTTGCTATATATATATATATGCAATACAGGTTATTTTATTTTTTTTTATCTTTTTTTTACCATAAAAAAATGTAGCATAGACAATATTATATTATTCATTCTTATTTTTCATTTCCGTTTGTTATACCAAACAAGAGGAAATGGAATGGTGATAATTGTTTCCGTTTCCTTTGATGTACCAAACAACTAGTAAGGGTAACACTTTTTGTTACCTTTTCCCCTCCTAATTTATTTCCATTCCGTTTCCTATACTAACTCCATACCAAACACCCCCTTAATATCTAACCCATAAATACCGAAATTTTAAGAGCTAAGGTATGCTCGGTAGTAAATAGACTAATACGAAGTACCGAGTATAAAATAAGAAATCTTAATCTTTATACACGGTTAGAAAAGAAGAGGAAACTTAATAGAGCCACAAAGCATCGAAATGGGAACGTGAAAAAAAGAAGATGAAGAAGAAGCACGTGGGCGGTGGAAGAGCAAAGAAGGAAGAGAGTGTCATTTTTTTTTAGTACTACTTGTATTATTATTTATAATAGCTTATCCACCTTATCCATATTTTTCTTTGAGATAACATAATTAATATATTATGTTATCCAAAACTCATCAAGACTTTATCAAATCTCTAATCTCCTCGAATCCAATCAGATATATGTGCTAATTATATTTTATCATGCGTTTTTATAAAGTTGATACATGCTTATGGGTGCGCTTTGTTTATTTTTTACAGAGTAGTTGTTCGCCTTGTGGCCTTCAATCTTCGGGTCCATAGTAGTACTTTACTTTATGATAACTCTATAATTTACTTTGTATTAAATAAATAATTAGTGAGTAGCTCGGGCGTTGCCCCGGGTTTCTACTGTTATCGACGTACAATCGATAAATTTGTATAAAGGTTTTTCAAAACTGTAATTGTCATTGTCAAATCAAAATTGAGTTATTCTTTGAGTATCTTATTATTTTTTTAATTGAATATTGTGATTTACACTTATATAATTATTTTTACATATTAATAACATAGTTGATCATTGGCTTGCATGGCTATATAGTCATCTTTGATAAGAGAGGTTGAGGGTTCGAACCACCTTATCCTTATGTTTTTATATTGAGCGATGTTGGTTGCTTTTAAGAACGCCTTTTAATATATTAGTATAGATTTTTCTAACGAGTAACAAATATAAAGGGGGACTTATTAGACCTATTGTTTTGAGATTTTAAACAAGCTTTAGCAGAGCTGAGGTTAACAGAGCCGACTGAATCAGCATAGCAAATTTCAACAAAGCATAGTAGTTCAAAAAAACAAGACCTAAGTCTAGCTCGCTCACACTCGTATTTTATACAAAGTAATTTTTTTAGCTAGGTTGCAAAATTTATAGGTTCATTTGGGTTTACCATTCTCTAATTTTTTATGGTTTAGAAGTTATTTAAAATTTGACAGCAAAGCCACAAAAATTAGGATAATATATAAAATTATAAATTTTAACAAGTACACATTGATAGAGTATATAAACTGATCATGAGCTTTAACCATTTGCTTAAACTTTTAGTTGAGATGCTCCTCTAATTTGACATCAAAGCTAGCGTGACACACTTCAAGCTCAGTAAGCTCTCATGTGAGAGGGTGTGATAGAGTATATAAATCGATCCAGAATTTCAACCATTAGTTTAAGTTTTTAATTCGGTTTAAATGATCCTCTAACACACACAGATCACCTGTTAGCAATATCATGTTAGCATTTTTTTTTATCTATAACAGATCATGTAAACATCAATACATCATATTATGTCATCCTTAATCTCATCAAGGACTTCAAATGGCAACTTAAAGCAACATAGAATAAATTTATGGCGGAGTACATTAATAGGTTATAAATAGAATTACTAGAGACGACTTATATTATTTCAAATTGCCCTCAATATGTCGAGACATATGCCGCTCTAGAGTCTAGACACAATTCGTTTGAGCTATAGGCATGACATATGGACTATATGGCCCGATATATGCCCATCTCTATAACAAAATTATGGTAACTTCTTGATTGGATTGATTTTGTGGAGATAGAAAATTCGGTAAAAATAAATATTAATCCCTCATAGTTGAGTTGCTAGTCCTCGTCCAAACTCAATAACCCGATCCAATCCGAACATAAATTGTCCCTCAATTCGATCCAATTTGACTAATTTATTATATTTTATAGTGATATCAAGTTTTTTTTTTCTTTACACAATTTGAGATAGCTTTTTTAGCTGATATGAAAACTAATTCAAACTCGACCTGTTGACTTAAACTAATCAGCGTACTCATAATCAGTTATGATGTAAGATAAATATAAATTGAAATAAAACAAAGGCAATCTATATATTAACTGCATAATTTTTTTTCAACTTTTAGGTCCTTTACCTATCGAAAACCAAAGCCCCATTCTTACATTTCCACCCCATCTATATTCTATACTCTTTTCTAAAATCCAGTAACTACCCATTTTACTTATTATTTAAAAAAATTTAGTTATCTACTTCATAATACATTATCTAATAACATGTTCTAAAAACCCCAATATACGGAGTACACAATAAGAAATATCCCATAAATTAACATGAATATACGTAGTATTTTAGTAGTCTTAAATGAGAAATAGAGAAGCATCACGATGGGCTGATTATAGGGCCAAAATAGGGCTAGTCTAAAATCAGCTGTTTGATTTATTTAATTAATGCAACACAAATAATCCAAAATGTAGGTGATTTTCCGGGATCACGTGAGCGAAGAGAATACGGGTTGGTATGAAAGTTAACGGCTGAAGTTGATGAATTGAGGGAATCCAAACACGTGGTTAGCCTAAGTCCTTTGCAAATGCTGTTATAGTGTCTACTACTGTTCAATGTCCTTGTCCTTACTTTTTCCTTACGTTCTATCACTATCCAAACTTAATGGATGCAATTATCTTTAAATTAAGTCAATAGACTTTAATTACCCTTAATATCAGATAACTATTACACTTTATTCACTTATACAATTTAGAATAGATGTCAAATAACCAGAAATCGATTTTGGCACTTTTTTTTTTTTTTTTTAGGTTGCCCACCCGTATCACCGCAGCTTAGCTCCGACTACATCCAGATTCGACTCGAATAGCACACCTAGCTTATGGCGGGTGAGTCTCCTAACAAGAGTTTCTAAATACGGTGAGGCTCAAATCCAAGATCTCCTTTAAAGGACATCAAGTTGCTTACCACTTGAGCCAACTCTTATTAATGATTTTTACATATCTATTTGTGAGAAAAATATCATAAAATTTATTCAAATTTTGAGTGTCAAATCATTTTCCCACTACTCTATTCGATTAAATAATTGAAGGAAGGTAACCCTTTTTTTTTTTTTTTTTTTTGTGGTACGGGGTTACCTCAAATTTTAGTGTTTAGGTTATTAGTTACCTCAAAGTAGTTTAAATTATAGAAATATACAAGTAGAGGCGGACCTATTAAGGGACCTGTGTGATATCGATCCTACCAAGTAAAGGTGTAAATTTATAAATTAAATACAATTTTAATGCATTTAATAACATCAAATTAGCTTTGTTATAATGGTAATTCATAGAGTTTGTGGTAAAAATCATTCAAGTCTTCGTACACGCGTTTATATTCTACAATAGAGTAATAGAATTACTTTTGTATTTACTCGGTAGTCATACATTGTACACTAATAATTTTGGAATTTACAGAACTCTACCATACAACTGGCAACTAAAAGCTACAAGAGGCAAATTATCTACTCATAGCAAATTTTACGAGACACATAATCAGATAGACGAAGTACAATAAATAAAATGAACACATTTATAAATGTATGAATTCCACCTATTGATCCACGACAATTTCCAGTAAAAGTGGCAAGACATTCTACTAAGCTCCATATGTAACTGATATAGCCCTGTAACGTTCTTGTAGGTAGTCATTGAAGCGGATCGGGGGAAATCTGTCGTTTACAAAGGAAGAAATGCATCTACTTAAGCAATACATCATGTAAATGTTATGTTGAGTACACTAACAATTAAGCTTTCACAATGTTTTTTCCAATATATGTTGATAACAGCTCTAATTAATTAATCTATGTTTAATGGCTTATTTGCTTATGCATTGTTAAAATATGACAGTATGGAAACTTAAATGAAAGACTGGATGGTATATAAAATAGTAATAATGAAGAATTGAAGATCAGACTAAAGAATGAAGCCAGAAATTTTGTTTACCGTACCTGGGAGGATTAGACTCACTGCAGCAACTTTCTAAGCACTCCACGAAAAAATCGTGGCGAGGATTAATGAACATAGCTGCCTGTACACCATATTAGTTTTTTGTTACATAAAGTGTTGCTGATATTATTATAACATATACTTGTACAAATGATAACTGCAAGTATGATATCAGAAAAAATGCAGGTATTTTTGTAGTATAAATCTTCAGTTTATATCCGTATTCAAATTAATTCACAAGACAGCCTACACGAGCAACAGAGTAAAATTTCTGTAAAATATATTGCTTGTTTGTACTTTTTAGAACATCACCTACTAAAATAGCACATAATTCTTAGCTTGGTATGTATAACTAGTGGTCAAATAAGCCAAGAATATTTCTGTAAATCAACTTTCTTGACAAATTTGAGAGCTACTAAAACATTCTGAGCTTACTAAGGTTGCATCTACACAATAATACTCGGTATAAGATTGGCAAGAGGGAGCCGATGCTACAAAAACAACAACAACAACAACAAAGCCTTAGTCCCAAAATGAGGGGAGCCTATGCGACAATCATCTTTATACATGTTATACACATGCAAGTGCACAACAGAAGGGGTAAAACAGTACTGCATATGGGTGCCTATTGGACTTGGAGAGTTAATTACGTAGTAGATAAACTGCAAGGAAAAGGAGCAAAGGAGAGGAGAAAAATTACTTACAGAATATCGTTCACGTCCCTTTGGCACTACTCTATGCAATGTTGACCTGTTTTCAGATAACACAGAACAGGTAATAAGTAAAAAAAGCAAAATAGCGGACAATGATACAAAATGGATCACTAGCTAACATCCCTATAACATAATGAAGCAATGGAAGTGTGTGGGTGCGCACTTGTGCGTGTGAATGAGCAAATGCCAGCTAAATCTAAAGGTTTGATAACTGGTCCTGATAAGAACAGAATGTTTAATCATGCAATCTATTTGACAAACACCATTAAAATTTACCTAAATACACCATTTGTCCACCTCTCTGTCATATCTCCAATGTTGACAATTAATGCCCTGCAAAAGCATAATACACAAAATCTCATAGGTACGGAGTAATGTTCATCTATATACAGCTTCACCCAACTGACTAATTTCGGTATTTTTGCCACTCTACACCGAAAACTCACCCCTCAACATGTGGAACATTCTCCCAAATCTGTGGTTGACGATCTTTTTCCCGACAAACCTAAGTAAACATAAAAGCATGTGATTTCATCATTAAGCAATCATCAAATAATTTTTTTTATTAGACTAACTTAGACATACCTGTAATCCAGGAACACCATCAGTGGCCAAGAGAGTAATCATTCCATAATCAGAGTGAGCAGAAGCCCCTAAAACTTCGTCATTGTGGCAACTGGGGTCACCTGGTAGCAATATATATACAAAAAAGAGAAGTATTAAGATGGACGAACTGAACTTTCTGATGCCTGTTTCAGGAATAATCAAGTCGAGCAAATTACAGAATGTTCAGTCCAACTAGGAATAAAATAATGTGAAGTATTGGAAATTAAGTTGAGAAATAGTATCGATATTTCACTAGACCTTCTGGATAATGTAAGAGGCGAAGTTTAGGCATTGGTGGATCCAAAGCTCCTACATTCTCAAAATAGTTCTCATCGAGGTTCAATGCCAATGCAAGGAGTGACAGTAAACGTTTTCCTGCACTCCTGAGGTACCACATTTAAGTGTTACATAGAGCAATAGAAGCCATCAACATAATAGACTGATACACCAGATCCTTTTTATTCATCAACAAACCATATTGTGTATTAGACCGACTTATTTTTTCAAGGAACTTCCTCCACTACAACCTTAATGGAGTATGCAACAACTACAGGATGTAAAGGTGAAACAATGAGCACAATAGCCAATACATGGTAAAGCAACACGATTGAAATTCATAATTGTCCTTAACAGCGACAATTCTAGTTAAAATGGAGTTATACAAGAACAATCATAGAAACTAACAAGATCAGACAATCTAAAACTGTCAGTAGAGTAATGTCCTTCAACAAACCACAAATATGGACAATGCATATATGCACATGATGAGAATCATGAGATTGTTGAACTTACGTAACTTGTGTATGGTATGCTTCCATAGTTGGTCTCCAATTCGGAAGAAGCTCTGGTATGTCACAAACAGTAGATAAGGTTTAATTAAGCAGGGGAAAAAAAGGTGTTAGCATTAACATCATTCCTTTAAGGCATGAACAAATTAATGTAGAGCCCAAACTAACCAACCAAGAACCAACCAGATAACAAGCTTACCTTCAGAAGGCCATCGGTTCAAATTGTAAATTTCATCATGAATCGGGCCAATGTAGAAAGACTCCTTTGGGTCACCTGCAGTCGAATAAGGTAAGTTAATAAGACTTCAAAATTCCTTTGTAACATAGAAAAAAGGTGGTTTGACAATTAAAAGAGAAAATAGTTAAGATCATGGATCAACAGTACAGAACCTTTAGTGTTTAAAGAAGTATCCAACTTCTCAGAATATAATGCAGTATATCCACTGAATTCCTGCTTTTCAAGTTTCATTTTTTCTTCCTCCGGAAATGAGAAGAATTTCTTACTCTCTTCAAACAATCTCTCGAACAGAGCTTTGTCCACTCCATGATTCACAACGTAGAAGAAACCGACTTCAATGCATGTCTAAACCACAAAACGTAGCAAAGTTAGCAAGAATGAATGTATCACCCCAAGGACATGCTTGGATTAGGGGTACTTTAAAGGGGTAATAAAAGTCAAGTTAGGAAAAACATCAGTAATTAGAGGTGGTGTTGTAGGGAGATAAGGTGTTTATGAATGAAATAAGGTATTTGTGACATGAGGAAAAGAAAGAGGTTGAAGAATCATTATCCTCATAATGAGGATAATAGTTACATACCCATTCTCCCCCTAGTGTAACCATAACCTCCAAAATGAGGGTAATAGACCTAATGGTTCCCCTATCTTCACCTATCACCATTACATAAAATTCCTTGTAATCACTCCATCACTATCTCCTCCTCCCTTATATTTACATTCATTTTTTGGTTGGATTTTATTACCTAACACATTACCGTCAATCCAAGCATGCCATAAATGTGACATTTCTATTAACCTCACAAATGGGTCATTTCGGGTCAACTAACATTCAGGTTGTGTGCGGGTCGGGTCGAGTACGGGTTTCAAGTCTGCCTCGGGTCGGGTTAATTTTGATCAAACTATTTTCGGATCGAGTATGTTCGGGTCATAATCGGGTTGGGTCAAAATTGGGTCAAGTCATCTTTGTGTTCTATTTATGGATCAAGCTTAAATAAAAAAAAAAAAAAATTTGTTATTGTTATAATAAGAACTAACAATTTTTTTCAAAAAAAAAAACTAACAATTCAATTTATGAGCTTAGATACAGTTGGAGATGAACAAATTGAGTCATTTTTGGCATTAGATATTTTTAGTTCAATTATAAGGTAATTTTAGTTCGGGACATTTTGGGTGTTGGGTTTGTTCTAGTTAAACACTTCGAATCAACTTTAGATCGAGTCAGTTTCGGATTGAGTCATTTTGGGTATCGGGTCAACTCGGATCGGATCATACGGGTTTAGGTCGATGATTTCGGGTCATGGGTCTGGTCAAGGTCTGAATTGCCAGGCCAACTTTAGAAAATTCTTATGTCATGAGAAAAATCAACACAGTACAGCTTTATCATGATTAAATATCAGTAATGTAGAAAGTTGAGTCCACGACCATATTTCTACACTGCTAATTAAGAAACCATGTAGTTTAACAAAATAAGGCTTAAACAAATGGTTAAAGCCCAAAAGATTAATTTATACTGGTACTTCGTATGTTCTATCACATGCGTTTCTGAGTAGCTCAAATATATAGAGGGACAGAGCATCATATAATCCGTATTATATAGGATTTGTAATGCAAATCATGCTCCCCCTTATATTATCTACTAATTGTAAAAATATCTACTTCAGTTGTAATGATTTAAATTCATATACTCCGGGATATGGATGATGTTAAACTGAAAGTCATATTGACGAACTAAAATTATATTGGTAGTTTAAATTACATTATCAACGTGATAACTAATTCGAGAACATAAGGAGTACAGCAAGTAGCAAACCTGACGAAGTGTAGCAGCTGTAGAAATTCGATCAGGTGCCGCTAAATCGATGACAGGAAGTTTTGCAATCAAATATTCTTGTCCCATATATTTTTTTTCTTCTCTGATCTCCTCTGCTTTGCTCCGCTCTTGTCTCTTTATTACTCGTATTTAGATTTGAGGTGTTTCAGTTACAACAATAAGATAAACACAAATACAAGTAGTTGATAAGATTTGTAGGCATCTAAGCAAAGAAGTTTTGGTAGGTTGATATCATTTGCACTTTATCTACAATTTAGCACACGATCAATGATATAGGTGGGGGCAACTATCATACATTTATGGAACATTTATTATATTAGGAGTAACTATGAGGGTTAGTTAGTAATGCAATACTCCTCCGTCTTTTAATTATATGCCTATTTCTTTATTACTCAGATAACAGAGAGAAATAAATACAAAGTATATAATTAAGGGACGGAGGAATACTATTAATTGCTTTGTTATTTCTGTAAACTTTTTTCATGCACTCTTCACCTCTTTTGTAACCAATCATTGAATGTGGGTCTTAAAAAACAAAAATTTGACAGTAATGGCACCAAAAGTCTCCCAAAAGTCGAAAATTAAAAGATATTTGTTAACCAAAAAAAAAAATATTAACAGATAATATAAACCGATTTTAGGTTTACAAAAGTCTCAGTAAATATATATTTTCTAACCCTAATGCTAACAAACTACGGAGTACAAACTTTAGGTTGTATTTAGTTCTTCTTATAGTTCAAACTATATAATAATCAGAGAATAAGTTCAGAGTAAATCAACAGATCAATGGATGGAATTCCTTTCATAATCCGTTCACACTACACAAAACATTTTTTGGATTTACTTAAACTTTACCTTCAGATTCATATGAATCTAAAAGAGAGCAAAGTCATCCAGCAGATTTTACATTTTTACGAGATACAATAATATGAGTACATTTATAAATGTATGAATTCCAAGTTCGTTCCATCTTTCACCTATTGATCCACACATATATCATTATAATTGGTAATGTCATACTGTATTACTGTGTATGACCGTACTTGCACTTCCCAAAATGGCTAACATTTGCTCTTTAAGGTACGAGTACGTAAGTGATTGCCAAGGGGCTCCTAGCTAAGCTCCATATGTAACCCTATAACGTTCTTGGAGGTGGTCACTGTAGCAAATGGGGGGAAATCTGCCAATAAAAAGGGTAACAGTAAAGTCATAATCCGCTCTAAGATATATAAAATATTACATCAGGTTAAAGACATCTACGATGGAAGGAAGAAAATGCATCTATTTTATCAACACATGTAACTGTAATGCCATGGGCAAAACTGCACAAGTGAGCAAGCATGATGGGTGTTCAACCTCGACGATATGCTGATAACAACTGTTCTTGATCTATGTTAATGCATATGCTTATAATAGGTGGAGCTGAAGTATGAAAACTTTTACAGAATACTGCTGATTTGTAAATTAGTCAAAATGAAGATCAGACTAGGAATAAAGCCGTAGTTTTGTTTACCTGGGAGGATTTGACTCACTGCAGCAGGTTTCTAAGCACTCCACTGAAAAATCGTGTGGAGGATCAAGGAACAAAGCTGCCTGCACAAGTTAGCAATACTAGTATCGTTACTTTAGGTACTGTTGATATTAGATTAACAATTCAAACAAAAGATGCAAGTATAATATCATAGGAAATGCAGCTATTTAAGTCCTCAGTAAATGCTGAGGCTCTTGCTCTGATGTTCTCAAATTCCAGTGACAAAATATAGGTATTTGATTTAATTTACAAGACAGCTTTACAATGACAACATTATTGTAAAGATCTCACTCAACATTGTTGTATGTAATTTAAGTAGCTGAAAAGCCTGAAGATATTTCACCAAATAAAACAGCACATAAGTCTTAGCTTAGACGCTTAGTAATGTAGTCAAATACACCAAGAACGTTTCTGTGTTTCATAAAAACAAGAAAACATCAATTTTCTGGACAAATTTGAGAAATTCTAAAACATTCTAGTCTTATCAAGTTAACATCTAAATAATATAATAAGACTGGCAAGTGGAGATTGATGCTATTATAAACTTCAAACATGGCATACACATGCAAGTGCACAACAGCAAAAGGTAAACAGAACTGCATATGATGAATGCCTGCTGAACTAGGAGGGTTAACTAGAAAAACTGCAAGGAAAAGGAGGAAAAGAGGGGAAAGATTATTTACAGAATATCGTTCTCGTCCCTTTGGCACCACTCTATGCAATGTTGACCTGTCATCATATAACACAAAACAGGTAAGGAAATAGGAAAGGGTACAATGCAAAAGGGATTGCATCCCAAATCTTGTATTGTTGTGTACTTGTGTATCACGATATCACCCACTGAGATGGTGAGACCTTGCTAGCTGCATCCCTATAGCATAATGAAGCAGTGACTGTGTGTGTGTGTGTGTGAGAGAGAGAGAGAGAGAGAGAATGAAGAAATGAAAGGTTTGATAACTGATCCTGGTAAGAACAGAATGAATATTTAATCATGCCAGTTCTTTGACAAATACCATTAAACTGTAGTACTTACCTAAACAAACCATTTGTCCATCTCTCCATAATGTCACCAATGTTGACAATTATTGCCCTGCAAAAACATAATACTATTACTCAGAATTTCTAAGTCATCACCAATCATATGCAAAAAATTGAGAAATCAGCAGGGAAGGGGGCAGCAGCAAGCCCTGAATAGTAATACATGGTCTATGTTGCCTGAAATATGTCTTGAGTTTAACATGTAAAGAAGAAAAATAAAATAGAGAAAATGGAAAATCTTCATTGTTCTTGGCTCTTCTGAATACATGTGTAGCTAGGAAGGCAACCTTTAGACCGTTAGATATGGTAAAGAGAAGTCGAGAAAACATTTAAGAGCTACAAGCCCTACAATTGTGAAGCTTTCTGGAGTAATGAATTTTTCTGCATAGTACTTCTACATTATCATTTTCCAAATAAAGTCTATGAGCAACATAAATGATAAATCTCACAGCTAAGCAACAAGGGTAATGTTCATTTAAATGCAGCTTCATCCAACTGACTAAATTCGGCATTTATGCCACATTACACTGAAAACTCACCCCTCAACATGAGGAACATTCTCCCAAATCTGTGGCTGACGATCTCTTTCCCTACAGACCTAAGAAAACAAAATAGAATGTGTTTTTCATCATTGAGCAACTATCAAATAATTTTAATTTTTTGACTAATTTAGACATACCTGTAATCCAGGAACACCATCAGTGGCCAACAGAGTGATCATACCATAATCAGAGTGAGCAGAAGCCCCTAAAACTTCATCATTGTGGCAACTGTGGTCACCTGATAGTAAAATACATATAAGAAAAGAAGTATTAAGATGGACTTCCTGAAATTAAGTCAGGATTCAAGTTGAACAAATTACAGCATGTTCAGTCCCACAAGGATACATATATAAATAGGAAATACTGGGAAGGATAGGAAACCAAGTTGAGAAATAGTTTTGATACGGTAAATACATATATTTCACCAGACCTTCTGGATAATGTAAGAGGCGAAGAACAGGCATTGGTGGATCCAGAGCTCCTACATTCTCAAAAAACTTTTCATCAAGGTTCAATGCCAGCGCAAGAAGTGATAATAAACTTTTTCCTGCACTCCTGAGGCACCACACATATAAGCATTATATTGGATTTTGGAGGCCATAAACTGAAATACACTAATACATCAGATACATATAATTCATCAGCAATCCACCCTGACTCCCTTTAGTTGCCAGGACATATTGTGTATGCCATCAGATTTAGACTGACTTGATCTTTGTCCACTACAACCTTAATAAAGTATGAAACTGCAGGGTCTAAGGTAAGATATAACTTTCCTTGACATCGCCATTTCCAGTTAAAATTAGAAACTAACAAGATCAGACCACCTAAAACTGACAGTAGAGTATGTCCCTCAACAAACCACAAGGCTGGACAATGCATATATTGGACATGATCAAGTTGTAAAACTTACAGAATTTGTCTATGGTATGCTTCCATAGTTGGTCTCCAATTTGGAAGAAGCTCTGGTATGACACAATCAGCACACTTTAAAATTAGTTTCTGAATTATGATAAAGTTTTATTATACAATATTATGTGCAACTTTGGGGTATTATTTGTGAGATATAAAATATTTCAAAGTTCCACATAACATTTAACGGAGGTAATATAAAATTTGAGCTTTAACAACAAGCTTACCTTGAGAAGGCCACTGGTTCAAATTGCGGATTTCATCATGAAGCGGGCCAATGTAGAAAGACTCCTTTGGGTCACCTGCAATCAAAAATTAAAAATATCAAATAAAATAAGTTGCTAAGTCTTCAAACTTCCTTGCACTTTTGTACACAAAATAAGGTGATTTGACAATTAAAAGAACAAATAGATAAGATGATGGATCAACAAAACCTTTGGTTTTTAAAGAAGTATCCAACTTCTCAGAATATAAAGCTGTATATCCCCTGAATTCCTTCCTATCAAGCTTCATTTTTTCTTCCTCGGGAAGTGAAAAGAATTTCTTACTCTCCTCAAACAATCTCTCAAATAGAGCTTTGTCCACTCCATGATTCACAATGTAGAAGAAACCGACTTCGATGCATGTCTAAACCACCCAAATGTAGCAAGTTAGCAACACAAAATGTATTTCCCTGAATGGCATTTCTACAAGAATTGCAACTCTAGATAATTCATTGTTCTGTGTCATGAGATCAATTATTGTCCTCTTAAACAAATTGGTCCATTCTATCTGTCACCTAATACTCTAGAATGATTAAGAAAAAAAAAAATCTCCATTCGTCCGAGCAAATTTTTTAGAGAGATTCTTATATACACCCAGATGTAACATCTTGCTCATTTTGATGATTAAGGTTCATTTAATCAACAAACGTGAAAAAAAAAAATAACATTGGTATGTAATGTGTTCTAACTCACCGGTCAGTTAAGTTATGATATTGCGAGTTCAAATTACATTATTGACGTGACAATTAATTCGAAAACATAAAATAGTACATAAACATATATAGAAAGAATGAAAGAAAGAAGTTAAGCAGGAAACCTGACGAAGTGTAGCAGCGGTAGAAATTCGATCAGTTGCCGATAAATCGATGATGGGAAGATTTGCAATTAAGTTAACTTCTCCCATAATTTTTCAACAAGTCTATTTTCTGCTCCACTGTTGCTTCTTCAACCAATTCACTTCCTCTCTCCTTTCTAAAATCTTCGGATATTACAAGCACTTATTTTTATCCTAAGTTTTTTTTTTTTTTTTTTTTTGAGGGGGTATTATTATTATTATTATTATTATTATTTTTTTTTTTTTTGGTTTTGGTTTAAGGTGTTTTGGTTACAACGAAAGCAGGTGAAATTTGTCGGCAATAATTCAAACTTCAAAGAGGAATAGGTAAGTTGATAATTGAGTTATTTTAGGCTTTTAGCACACAATCAATGAATTAGGTGGGTATCTGTATCTCTATCATAAATTAATTTATTCAAAATTTTTAACGGGTGGAATTGGATCTATACAATATTGTTAATTTTAATAGGAAAAAAATATATGCAGCCCTTAAGGTTGCATATAAAAACCTAAAAGAAGAATTGACAATAAATATAGCATTACTTATTTTAATATTACTTTTTTTGTTTTGTAATAATCGTATCACACTTTGACTTTTGCATTATTTATATTCTTAAATTGACTATATTTTTTTTAATCATTATATAAAAAATGTAAAGTGCTTTTTTATTAGTTTTTGAGTATATTTTCATGGGTAATGTTATATGTAGCCCTAAAGGCTATATATAAGCATTAAATATACTCTTGGAATTGTATAAAATTAGGAATTCACGACAAAAACACGCGTAAATGTTATTAGTGTTTATATTTTGATGATTTCTTAACTTTTTGCGATTTTCAAGTGCAAATTTAATGCTTAAATGTAGCCCTAAGGGCTATGTATAATATTTTCCTATTTTCATTACTACATCTGTTTTGCATTACTTGCAACAAAGGAATATTTTATGTCTCATAAATAATACCCTTTTGTTGCGAGTAATGCGAAATGGATCGGAGGTAGTATATACTTCTTAGAACATATATTTACATAGACTACCTCTGCTTCATATTATTTGCACTGATTAAACTTTTTCTATTCAAACTTTATGTCAAATCGTTGCAAATAATACGAAACGGATGTAGTATTAATGTTTAAAATTGCGCATTAACACGTGTGTCGTTCATAGTATTGCAATTATTATAAAACAGAGAAAGTAGATTAATGCTTTATTATGATGGATGAAAAAAATATATGGTAAATTAAACAAGTCACTTGAAAGATGTTAAATTAAATGGTGGATGGTTCATAAAATCATACTCCCTCCGTGTTTTAATAAGTGTTACAATTTGTCTTTTTTCACTATTCAAATAATGATTTTGACTTGATTAATTTACTAATATATATATATATATAAAAAAAAAAAAACATATGTTATTGTATAATAAATTGTTGGATTCGTTATAATGTATACTTTCATAATATCAAATTTTCTATGATTTTACTAACATATAATTAGATAAATATATGGTCATAAATCGTGCCTCGGCATGCATTTTTAGTCAAACTGTAACACTTATTAAAACACGGAGGGAGTAAACATATACTTTGTAGGAAGTATATACCATTCCAATTGACACTAATTCTTTAACGAACATAAACAACTTTAGTCAAATCCAAAATTCTTGACAAATGAAACTAGGCTTCAATTCCCAAGCTTAAACTTTAAAAAGAAGTGTGTTCTTCCCAAATCACGTTTGAGACGTGCATTAGCATGTCAGGTTTTACATCAAACAAACAAAAAATCATCGAAATTAAAGAGACAAAGCTATTTAACACCCTTTTCAAAGAGTTTTCATTCATCACATGATAATAATCTATCCTTTGTAAATTCTAAGGCTTTATTTATTTTACATGATATATTCCATCTTATTATTTACTCCGTGCGTGTAACTTCAAGCTTCAAATGTGCCCTTGAAGCGTTCTAGAAGGTAATCAATATAGCGAAATGGAGGAAATCTGTCATTGAGGAAAGAAGAAGGTTAATTAGTCGATTTCATGAAAAAAAAAAAAAAAAAGCTGATGCACATTAAGGGATCAAGTGTTTTATGATTCATGAAATAAGTACGATTAACTGAAAAATTAAAGCAGAGAAAAAAAAAGGTTGAAATTAACCTTGGAGGATTTGAGTCATTGCAACAAGTTTCTAAACACTTCACTATAAGATCGTGCGATGGATCAAGATAAAAAGCCACCTGCATTACATTTTTAGTCTTTGTCAAGCAACACATACTTATACTACGTATTTCAAAAGGATTAATATGTAGAGCTTGAACATTATACTTGTATGTATAAGTACCTTTTTTTTTTGTGACATATAGTTTTTAAGGGATATAGTAAATTGAACTATTAGAATAAGAGTAGGTAAAAATGATTGAAGAATAGAAGAGCATTGAAGCAAAAAGAATACAAAGTAACACATACAGAGTAACGTTCTTGTCCCGTTGGCACCACTCTATGCAATGTCGACCTGCAACCATCAAACATGACAATATGTATAAGGAGAAAACTTAAGTTGGCATGAAATTTAATCCTGGATAGTAGGAAATCCATAGTATATGCCGCAATTTGGATTGATTTGATCGATTTGATCCAAGTATTTGATACAATACTACTCGTATCAAATTATCAGTCAATATCCACGGGCAACAACAACAAAAGTGTCATGTAATTATGTAAATGATGGTTTGGTAATCGACAAAATAATATAATGTCCTTTACCTAAATACATTATTGGTCCACCTCTCAGTAAGGTCACCAATGTTGACAACTAAAGCCCTGCAAATGTATCAAACTTGTCAAAATTCAAGACCTAACTCAATATTAATTTGCATCCACAATTTAGGAATTGTAGTTTCATGACTTTAGCGTAAGATTTACCCCTCAATATGACGAACATCCTCCCAAATACGAGGTTGACGATCTTTTTCCCGGCAAACCTTAGGTAATAAATAAACATGCATGATCGATAATCAGTTGCAACTTCACATAATAATATGATGGTTTATCTAAGGAAAAATTCATGTAACTTAATGTACATAACAATAAGCAAATATACTACGCGGTATGTACTTGTATCATGTATACCTGCAGTCCAGGAACACCATCAGTCGCTAACAATGTAATCATTCCATAATCACAGTGAGCAGAAGCACCTAAAACTTCATCAGTATAATAACTGAGGTCCCCTGAAATTGTAAAATCAGAGAAAAGTAATATTATGATGAGTATTGATACAAATTATCTGTGTTAGACCTTGAATTATCATATCACACGACACACACGTATATTTTTTTTTTGAAGAAACACACACGTATATATAATTGGAAGTACCTGGGTAACGTAAGAGGCGAATGAAAGGCATAGGTGGATCCAGAGCTCCAATGTCCTCAAAATAGTTCTCACTTAGGTTTAAGGCCAGAGCAAGAAGTGAATATAATCTTTTACCAGCAGTCCTGAGGCCACACCATGATGGTACGCATTATCAGTACTGTTACATATATACGAGTAGATACTATAAACAAGAAAACGTATCTGATATGCAACTAATAAGGGGTGAAATGTCCAAATTTACTCTGATAAGTACATTATAAATAGACTTTTGCTAAGGATATTGTTGACATTTCTCCCCTTATTAATTTCCGTTATGTATATGCTCTAGGAAAGCAAATAAATAAACAAGAATAATACTTGTATCATATAGCAACGTACAAAATTTTATCATGGTAAGCTTCCACGGTTGGTCTCCAGTTTGGAAGAAGCTCTGAAACACCATTAGATAATAGATGAATTAGTTGTCACTTTTAATTTTAATTATTAATTCATTTTTTTCCACCATTGGAACATGGGATAATATAATTGCCCTAATCAATCTCACAACATTATTGTAAAACCGGATTGTACAAAGATTTGTTAACTACTCATATACTCGTAATAGTGACAACTAAAGTCAAATGAAGATGATCCGTAAGCACCTATATCAGCTTATTTTTTGATGCAAAAACTTATTAAAGTGCGTTACCTTCAGAAGGCCATTGGTTCAAATCACTATCTTTATCATGAAACGGGCCAATGTCCATAAATTCCTTTGAGTCACCTATTGCATTTATTATACAAATCAAGGTAAGAATATATTGTACTATAACACAAAAATTATTGGGTTATACTTTATCATATTACTCCCTCTGTTGCAACATATTTCAAACAATGAAAAATAAAGAGCTAATTTAACCTCGAATATACTCTATATATGACAATTAAGCAAAATTATACCTTTGGTAGCACTGGCGGTATCCAATTTCTCATGATATAAAGGCGTATACCCACAAATTCCCTTGCGAGCCACTCTCATTTTATCCTCCAAAGGAAGTGTAAAGAACTTCTGACTTTCCTCAAATAATTTCTTAAACATTTCTTTGTCCACTCCATGGTTCACAATGTAGAAAAAACCAAAGTCGATACATGCCTACAAAATTAATAAAACCAATTTCAACTACCAAAGTATTATAATGTTAGTCTAGCAAAAATTAGGCGAAGTGAACACATAGACTGCTATAGTCGTAGTAATAAGTAAAATAAGCATGGATCGAACCTGGCGAAGTGTTGCAGCAGTAGAGTTAAGATCAGGCGACAATAAGTCGATGATAGGAAGATTAGCAATAGCAATACTCTCTTCTTCCATCTTCCTAAAGCTCTACTTTTTACACACACAAAAGCTAATAATTAAGGTAGCTTCACTCATATTTTCCATGTTTTGATATAATAAAAGTAGTTGGATTATTATATCTGACTTTACCTGTTTACCGTTGTCAGTTTGTGTCACTTTTATGGAGTTGTTGACAGGCAACAACTCCTTCTCTAGACATATATTTGTTGTATATAGTGTGTTTACAGTCATTGCCATTTATTAATTATCAATAAAATTTCTAGATATAATGTTAATTAATATATACTGTTATACTGTACTTATAAATCAATTATTTAGAGTAAGACAATTTTGTTTCAATTGTGTATAGCTCTAATAATTTGATGTGGATTAGCTAGAATAACCCATAAATTGTAGTATAATAAATGAGACAGAAGAGTAGTTGAGATTGCTGAATATAAATGAAATCATAAACAGATTTTTTAGTATTTGGCACCTTGGCGTTTTGGCCTGGGGTCATTACATGAAATTGACAGTTATACGTTTGATTCATGACTAGATCTAATCTTAATTATATACTCAGTATTATTTTGGGTTTTTCTACGCAGTACTCCTATGGTATTTACATTTTCAAATTATGCCCATTCATTTTCAAAATTTCACGTTGTAACCTACAACCCCAAGGTATGTTTAGTGTGTACGATAAAATATCCCCCCCAAAAGAACAGTACTCTTCCCTCCATAAATAACCATTTTATTCTCTGTTTTTTGGCTTAGGGTTTATTTTATTTTTTGGATTCTCCACATAGCAACCTCGTTCTCCATCATTCACCATGTCAAGTTTTCCATCACATCGATCTCAAACTAAAGGTACCTTGGCAAGCCGCGCGCGTGGGATTTTGACAATGGGTGGGCACAGCTTAGAAAAGTGAATATCTTAGGGGTATTGTATAGAAAAACCCTATAAATTTTTTCATATTGCTATTCACTACATTTTATGCTAAAATTTATAATTTATACGGTAACACTATAATAAGTCTATGATTAAGCCTGAAATAGGTGTATAAAGAGTAAAATTCAATCAATTATAATGAATGAAAGTAATCCAAAGAACTTGGTAAAGGATCAAGACTGTCAAAAACATCAATTGGAAAATCATCAAAGAAACCATCTGGGTGGTTGGGTAGACTTTGCACTGCATCTCTTTGCGCAGCAGGCACAATACTCTTGCTGCAGCTTCCCTCTATTGATCCTCCGAAAAACGGCATCCCAAAATCACAAGGCAATGACTGACAGAAGCTTGTTGGTTCAGTAAACACTAGTTCAAAATCCTTCATGAGATGATCATGTAGAAAAGGAAGAGGGTATGACAATGTACTCCATGATGACTCGCCGACTGGTGCAGGATTAGGCTGCTGGGGAAACCAAGATGTCTCTGACAGAGTGGACTCTGCTGAAGGGTTGGTGCTTATTATCAGTGGACCACTGCTTACTGTATCTGGTGCTGGTAATGAGGTTATTGGTTCGATATCTAAAGGCCGGGATGAGGAACCAAGAAGGTCGTAATTTGAAGATGGATGTGAACCCACTAGAATCATGGAAGTGCAGCTCTCAGAAACCTGAAGTACGTGTTAGTGTATGTAATGTGTTAGACTGTTAGCATCATAGTTAATGATACTGTATACCTACTTAGTATTCCATAATAACATCAGCCATTGATTACATATTTAAAGATAACAAAAGAAGACGAGTAGCACAAAATATGGCCTAAATCACTCAAAATGTAATGGAATGTATGAGTTTTAGTAGTAGCACAAAATGATGCTAATATGTACTATATTCGTCTTATTAGTTTAAGATTGTTGAGATTAAATTGTATCCTACATTAAGAACGGAGAGAGTACAAGATACAACACATGTAATACCATGATAGTATCAACAGAAAATTAGAGCTTGTAGATAAGATTTCAAACCAAAAATCCTAACAGACAACCCAATAAAAGCAGTTAACATTTTATTGCAACTTCTAATAATCCTTGAGCACTAGTGCTAACTTGTAATCATCCTTAAACCGTAAGTTGAAAATTAACAAAGATACTCTTACTGCATATATACAATTTATGATCAAAGCAATTATCTATAGAGAGTATTAATTACCTCCAAGTTCGATGATGGAAGTTGAGGAGTTGGCACGGTTGATTTCTGTTTGCTCTGATCTTGGTAAAGGCACTTCTTGTTGGGTTGTAAAGAGGAATTCAAGGTTCTTGCTAATCTTTTCTTCCTCGAACTCCAGAAATTCTTGACATCATTATCAGTTCTTCCTGTCAAATGTGAAGCAATTGTTGCCCATTTATTCCCAAGTCTTGCTTGTAATTCCACCACAATTCTCTCCTCCTCGGCTGAAAACTTGCAACCTCTTTACCCAACAAAGCAGATGAAACAAAAAAAATAACACCCAAAATATTTAAAAGCATGTCAAAATTTAAAGATTACTAAATGAAAAATCAAATGTAAAATGTTCAAGCTACTAAAAACTTAAAATGGTTCTCTACAAACAATATGTATCTTCAAAATTTATACAATGGCTGCCTTTTACCTTTGCAAATTGCGAATATTAAGATTGTGGTTGCTTTGGCTACAATGGTTGTTTTTAAGAGACATTAATCAAACACTACACATCATAGACATATTTTTAATAGTTCATACATGATGAGATGCCTATTTTTCGAATCCTCTACTTTTCAAGTAATTTATCCTACATTGATCTCTTCTAGAAGTACTTAATCATGCAATACTATCGAGATTACCATACATTATTGCTCTTCAATCATGCAATACTATAAGGAGTAACTCACACTTTAAGATTGGGTCGGAGTTTGTTGACCCAACGAAGACGACAAGATTTGCCAGTTCGTGGAAGAAGGCCCTTGGATTGAATGGAGCTCCAGTCTCTAGGTCCATTTTTGTTGATGAAGTCGATAAGAACTTCATCTTCTTCAGCAGACCATGGACCCTTCCTAATATTTGACTGATCCTTAAAACCTTTCTTTTTCATCATAAATTCATATGAAGTTTAGATGTTTTTTGTTTAGGAATGGAAGTAGCCCTTGCTTGCTTATTCTTTTGTACGACAGATTACTTTTTTGATTTTCAAAAGTGGCGGTTAAAACGGTTAATGGCTTAGTGACCACACTCCACTAAGCAACCACGTTTATTTCTGTCTACCATTACGCTAAATTCCTGTATAATGTAAGATAATACCCTTCCATTTTCTTTTAATTTCTTGCCTTATGCAGGAATATACTACGTATAATATTTGTTAAAAAAAAAAAAAAAAATTATGTAAAATAACTGTATTTTTATTTTTATTTAAAAAATAAAAAAAAGTTATCAACCCCTGAAGTTCCAGGCGTTCTCAAGTTAACAAGTTACTTATTGTAAGGTTGTAACACATCATTCATATACTACCTCCTATTTTTATTATTTGCAACTTTAGAGTATTTTATATCTCACAAATAATACCCAAAAGTTACAAATAACAAAAATCAGAGGCAGTAATTGTTTTTCAGGCGCATAAGTATGATAACTTGATAAGTGAAGAGTAATTTCTAGAAAATCAAAAGAGTGATCTTCAGAATTATTCAAACACTTCTGTTGCAGTTTTGATTAAGCAGTGATTCGTATCAATTCCAGATTTTAATATAGTTCTCTGAGAGAGCCACACTGGCTAACCTCAATAATACTTTTTAGTCTTTGACATTTTTTTTTCAAACTGTTGTCACTTGTCACCATTTAAAGCCCAAATGAGGTGAGGATGAACAATGGGAAGAAGAGGCTCATCAAAGATCATACTAAGCATGCTGTTAAAAATTGCAGGTGATTAGAACTATAGATAGAGCATGGACAAAAAATGACTTTCACCGTATCGTTACTTGAGCTTGGACACCTTCCAAAACAAATCCCATCAATTTGAAGCTGATTGGCATATGATGCCCAAGCCAAGCTCACATTCTCTGTTTTCAAAAATTTCATAGCACATAAATTACATCAGATGAGTAGAGAAGCTATGAGAAGATGCACAAATGCAGGAGGAACAAGGGCAAAGTATCAGGCCTCACGTTGTTCAACTTAGGATGCATGATTCTGCAAATCACTCTCCTCCTCAAATTAGAAAAAACACAGGTTGAAACTGAACTGTGCAATTTGGTGTTCTCTTACCAATTTTTTTCTCCCTACACACTGCAGTTTAACCATCAGAAGTTGTAGAGACCAACGTCAGCAAAGTATTGCTATATTTCTTTTCTTTGCAAGCTATGTGTACAACTCTGTCTCGTCTTCTAACAAGTATTGCAAACACTCACAACTTGGCCCACTTTTAAAAAATCAAGGACCTGCGACAGTCAACATTCACAAATTTATCTACGTGACAGTCGACCCCTTATAGAACTTCTTTTCGTTGTTGTTGGACGAGACGAAGCAACCCTCAACTTTTCCGGACTTTGCTGCTCTTCTTCTTCACTAGTTTCATCTGACCTCCATCTTTGAGCACTACTAGCATTGAAATCAGTGGCAGGAGAGCTGAATACTTCTCGACTGTTATGAGATAAAGCATACGTGAATTATAATAAAGAGATAGTAGATGGGCAAAATTCAAAGCTGCATAAGTTTACCTACGAATCAAATTGATAGCACCCCTGCCTCATGGGAAGGAAAAGAGGGAGGGGGGGGGGGGGGGAGAGAGAGAGAGAGAGAGAGAGAGAGAGAGAGAGAGAGAGAGCAGGATTATTAACCCAGTCAGGAATCAACTTGAGCTAAAAACAAAAGGATCAAAAGGGTCAAGTCTTTTACCTCCATGATATATCCATTGCATCACCTAAAGAAGCCGTATTTCCAGGTCTATCTAGGTCTCTTGGTGAGAACCTCTTGCCAGAGGCAGTTTTGAATCTTTCTTCAGGTGAGTCATCAAGTAAGCCACGGTTACTGCTTGGCGTCCTTGTTGGTTTTGCCATAACCCTTCGAGAATGTGGAGGGCTAACTTTTGGAAGAGGTCCAAACAGACCATTTTGCTCTACTAGGGGAGAAACTTCATCAAGTTGGGCATCTTGAAATTCACCATTGAAAAGCCTTGATGAAGCTCTATTAAAATCTTTAAGAGCCGAAGCCTTCATGGAACGAATTCCAGAGGTCAATACATCATCAAGCTTGGAATTTTTTACCATGCTGAATGGAGGTTTTAATGATTTTTCAGTGTCCATAAAAAAGTTTCCATGAGAAGTAGAGGGAGATGCATGATTTTGAAATTCAGGTTCAGTATCACCAACATGTCCAGCTGGTTTCGAAATTGGAAACCCAGATGACTTGAAAGAAGTGTCATGCTCCATCTGAAGAATAAGGGAAGAGCACAAGGAAGAGGATGCTGAAGGCGTAGAACTAGCTTCTTCTCGCACCCTACCAATATTTGCTTCTCTTTGACAATCAGCCCTGTCTACGCATAAAGCCCTATCCTCCGGCAATTTTCCAGCCATCAATTGCTGCTGCTCGACTTCTGGAAGCAGCTCCACAGCTTTATTCTGATCAAGAGAGAGATACCAATTCAGTCAAAGCCAAACAGGTATACATGCAAGGAAAACAAGATCAAGAGAAAGAGAGTGCATCAGTGAGAGACTTAACCTAAACAATATACAATACTCTACTAGAGGCCAGTTCACAGAGGTGGCCTTTTAATGGAGGTACCATGTGAAATGACTATAAATACTCCCTCCATTTCATTTCAGTTGACACATTTCCAGGCATCCTCAATAATCAGAATAAGAAAAAAAAAATTATGAAGAGGTATTTGAAAAAGATACATTAAGACGAATATAACAAGACCCCACATGACCATGTTCTTAAGTATAAATCATACTCCGTAATATGAAGTCAAATTAACTTATGTTTACAATGCTCAAAATCAAAACATGTCAACTAATATGAAATAGTGGAAGTGCAATGAAAATGATTATGGGGAGAGAGAGACAGAGAGAGAGAGAGAGAGAGAGAGAGAGAGAGAGAGAGCATGTGCATAAATGGTAATATTGTTGCAATATTAGGGGAACAGAGAAATTAATTAATATTGAGAACAGCACAAAAGCAGTATGTTGACTGAAAGAAAAATGGCCAGAAAAAAAACTACCAACAAAATTATAAGTACTTTCCATAACCAACGAAAACACACTGCACGTGAGAAAAATCATTCCTCTCATTTTAAACTAGCTCAGTTGCATGGTGGCAAATGCAACTGAGCTAGTATACACAAAACACTTTAAACCAAAGATCATCTCCAGAAATAATTAAAATTGTAAACTCACTCTTAAAAAAAAAAAAAAAAAAAAAAAAAAAAAAAAAAAAAAAAAAAAAAACCCAAGAGTATAAGCTCAGAGAGAACTCAAGCAAGTCCGGTAAAACTGAGAAAGAAATCAAAACAATATTCAACAAACACAAGATTATCAAGATTAAAATAAGAGATAACAAGTACACAAGATTGAGATCAGTACAGAGTGGCAGTACTTACAACCAATCCTGATCTCCAGTCAGCTGACGATCTCATTCTGTACAAGCCCTCTTCATCACCACTGTTCTTTGATAAGAAATCCTCCTCCACTAACTGAAGCTCCTTATTTGTATGATATGCATCAATATACCGGTGGCGCTGAAGTATTTAAACAACCATATTATTATATTAGATTTCAGGAAACTATGGTTATAGGCCTTATAGCTTTAATTTGAATAATATGCAGATCCAGGCCTACACCAGTCTGAATAAAATTCTTCTTCAGAGAAACAGAATTGCATCAACTTGATAACTTAAATTTTAGGAAATGGGAAGTCTTTTAAGCGAGATGACAAATGGGATGGGAAAGAAACTGGATTTACCAAGATTATAGATGTACATGGAAAAAAAAAAATGAGGGGAGACGAGAAAAGAGAGGGAGTAATCACCTGGAGATAAAACACAACAAGAAGACTTCCAGCAGTTGCAAGAGGATTGTCTATAGCACAATCTAAAAGGCATTTATGAAGATGCCTCTCTTCATCATCATTCCAGGGCAACTCTATGACACGGTCTACAATATTCCTTCTGACACAAAGATAACAAATCTCAGTTACCAGTACAAGCACCCAATCTGTCCAACTTCTGACTTCACCTTCAGATTCATCGAAAGCATCAACTGGCAATTTATGATTCAATTGCTTCTCTTTGACTTTCATACAAAGCATCCTCTGGTACATAAAAGCTTCTGTTAATAAGCCGCATTCCACTCTTACCCTAATGGCTGTGACTGCCTCACTCAAGGAAACCTCAGCTCCACCATCACGGCCACACCACCGCAGAAACATAAGAGCAGAATCAGGAGCTTTCCTTTCTAGCAGAACTTTTGCAATCTTAGGATGAGATTCTGGACCTGCTATCTCTGGAAGAAGGTGGCAAGCTTCCTACATAATATAACAATTTGAGCACTATAAGATTGAAGCATGCCCAATGATATAAAAGCAACCGTTTGGAGCTACAAAAATTAAACTCCAACAATGAAATTGAAAAAATATCAGTGAAAATACAGTTACAGGAATTTTTATAACAAACCATAATGACCAAAAAATTAGAGACCGCAAATTTTAAAAGACACTGGCTTCACTGTTCATGAGCACATAACCACATGGACCTAATAGCCGTGTCACAAAATCCTCCAGCCAATGATAAACAGTTTGGGCATGCTTAGGTTGATGATAAAGTACGGAGAGAGTAAAAAAAGAAATAATAAACAGAAGGTGGATGAGCATGGTAGTCGATCTAATGATATAGTGATTGTGTAAGGAGGAGGGAGGAATGGGGGAATTACTAACCCCATTGGGGATAATAATTACCCATCATGGGTGATGATTCCCCTTCCTACCCTCCCTCCTTGAGTTATTACTACATCGCCCCTATGAACACCACCTAAACTAAACTTCCTCATCTTATTTAGCCTTCAACACCCCCTTAATGCATTACCTTTAATCCAAGCATGCCCATAACAGAAGTACACAAAATTCCATCACTGGCCATGCCACATTTTAATGCTTAATTAATGTGTTATTCAGTGCAAGTAACTTGTATAAAAGACTAAAAATATATATGTACATACATTCTAGCTGATAGACAAAAATAATGCTAGATAACTCAAGTTGCATTGATTTTATCAAAAAATTAACTCAATTATAGTACCATACTAAAGATGTTTAACATAATTCCAATTGAAAGTCAATTTAGTTTATAATCCAGAGGATAGGTCATTTCATTTCATCAAACACACTGCTAAATCAATAATACAATATTAATCAAGTGAAAACTACTTGTAGGTACCTGTAGGGCTTCATCAGTGTGATCATCCAGGAGATAAAAGGTCAAAGACTCTAGTAAAGAGTGCCTAGTTATACTGAAAGTAGCAGCAAAATCATCTACAACAAGTCTCCATTCCTCATCAGCCGTCGTCCAATGGCGATCAAAGAGATAATACAACAACTGAACAGGAGTTAAGAAGCATCTTTCTCATGTTAAATTAAAACAAACCTGCATAAAGGCAGAATTCTAACATATATAAATGAAAAGTGAAGGATACAATAGCACGTTTGGCAACCACCATGTCAGAACCTTCGCAAAGAAAGAGTGTATCAATGGCAGCCCTCACGTTTTCAAATGGATAGCTGCCTCCCAAACCCTCAATCTTAGACCTGAAGAAAGATGAACCTCCATCCCTTTGTAAAGATGCAACTTCTAGTTCAATTGCACTTGCCTGCTCATCACCCTTGTTAACCTCAAGATTCAACAATGCGTCCTCAATAAAGAGACTCGAATTATCTTGTCCTGTGGACTCTCCAAAAAGTTCAACTGCTTCAGGCCAGGCTCGCTGCACAGCAGCTGACTTCCTTTCACGCACAATTGAACGCCATGTAAAAACATTGTCATGGCGAGACCTGACATTTTCCAAAAACTGATGTCTAATGCACCACAACATCATATCCATATGCTGAAATTCAACAGAAATCAGAGCAGAATTAGAATCATATAGCAGACTCAGATGGTCTTTATAAATGCAAAACGATTCTATAGCAAAAGCAGGAAATAAGCATTTCAATACATACATCTTTTTGACTTTCACACTAGTCAACATGCAACTTTAACTGTCAATAGCTTTAGTTATATATTAGATTGAAAAAACTATTAATATTTGATATTTTGAAATCATACATTGAGATAAATCCAACAAAGATTACAATAATGATAATAATTTTCACATATCCACAATAGCTTGTGGTCAAAGTTGGTATATGAAGAGTGTAAAAACTAAAAAGCCAAAATGATACATGTATTGAGAAATAAAGGAATAATTATACATACAAACGTGTGTGTGTGTGTGTGTATAAACATTTCAACAGTGTTGACAATCTGGACAGGAAACAGATAATTTTACATACTAAACCTGCTTGGTCTTCAATATGCTCTCCTGAAGGCGATTGAGATCATCAAGCTTGGCTGAATGTGTATCCTTAAATGACAAGTTCAAAACTTCCAGCACACTGGACAAGCCAACTAGCTTCGCCAAGACCTTAAGAAGTGCATCCATTTTTGTTTTCATCTCAGTTATTTCAAGATTATCTGGTCAGAAAGTCAAGAAACAAACAATGCAAGCAACAGAAGAAAACAATCAAGAATATGCTAGCTAAGAATGGAATAAGAAAGTAAGAAACTAAAAAAACGTAAGCAACTCGGATACATATCCCTCGAAGTTGTTCTATGATGTTTTTGAATGCGCTTTTGCACCAGTCCTTGACAACCACCTCGTCCAGCAGAAATGCTATTACAGGATCACTTGATACAGCACTTTCATCCATGCAAACATCTGTAACATCTATAATATTTCTGTCAAGGAAATACAATCTCCAACACATCAGTCTTACAAAAAAATCCCCCTTGAGCCCTGACTTTAAATAATTGAATTGGACAAGGGATATTAAAAGCTTATCTTTTCTTATAAAAGGAGTTTTAGTTATCTTAAATTAAAGCAAAAGAAAAAATGGGATCAACAGATTTTGGTGAATAACTAGAATATGTGACCACAAATTAATACACAAAAGAACTAAGGACAAAAATGTTAGAAATCATATGAGAGGATACAATGGCTTATCAAACAACATAAGTTGTTCTCCATGGCAACATCAAACAAAGAATAAAGACGTTGGACGTCCGCAGTGAGGTGTATTTCACCATCTTCCTTTTCTTGAAATCTGTCATTGCAATTTTTTGATATAAGACCTGCCTCAACGCACTCATAGTAAAGTCGAGGCCGCAGTATGTTTCCACTCTTAGGCAAAGAAGTTCTACAGATAGGGCAATTATCACAACGTTGACTGCACTCTGCACACAAAGATGCATGCCCACATGAGTTAAGCACAGACTCCACAAGACGACCACAACTCCTCAGGTCTCTGCTGGCACGACATCGTTCAACTTTTGCCTCATTGCACAAATCAATCAGATCAATAGATGCCAGGTGTCGCAGAGCATCCTATAATTTTGCAAGAAGCGTTAGAATGTAATTTATATGATTATAATGCTGACTAATGGTCATTGAGCAGAGCTGGAATTTCAAATTCTAACAGATGATAAAAGCAGCACCCCCACAAATCAAATGTCGTGGCATGGAAAATCATCTGCAATCCACATTAAAATCTCAAGTACCATAAATTCCTTCAACGAGAACTAAATCCAATACCTACGCTGCTACACATGCATTTCAGTAATAATCTGCAACTACACTCAGGACTGTCAGGAGAAAGGCTACATACATATAAACTTTGCCCAACATCATATAATGAGACTAACCATGTGTTAGTAGATACAGGAAGCAGAGAACTATATCAGCTAGTTTCCTTACACAGGAGGTGCCATAGCTATCAATCTTCGGATGGAAACAAGTTCGAGTGCCACCTAGAACAATTATTAGCATCCTATATCCACTATTTCCACTCCTATGAATACACATCTCCAGCAGCGGTCTCACCCCAAAATGCCCACTCTTTCTACAACTTACTTCCTTTTTCCTCCTTGGACTTAAGCCATAGACTTTCTTAGTAAACACTAGTAAATTTTAATGAAAAATAATGCTAATTTTCTTACCATAATTGAAAACTACACAAGCCCCCATACAAATTCTATTATACCCCTCTTTTTGGCAATGAAGCTTGCATCTACCATATACTTCATATGAATTAAAACCTCCAATCTCCTCAACTCTAATTTCAATTTCCAAATACTAAATTCATTATTCTCGCGATAGCCTGAGCGCCCTCGAGCTTCTAATTTCTCCCCTTCAGCACTTTACATAGTGAGCATACACATAAATCTAGATACTAGAAACTTAAGCTATAGCTTCCAAATTGCATCACTAATGCTACCCTAATTCCCAATTACTCCCTAAAATGATCTAGCTTTTACCCGCCGATAAACTAAGTTCACTAATCCTAATAACACCGACAACTAATCCACATTTTATAGTTAACCCAGTTGCATGATTCGCAATGCCAAGCTCTAGAACAACTTCACCAATTAACAAACCCGCAATAACAAATCAAATTTACCCAAAAAAATCAAAAGGGGTGTTCGAAAATCAAGGAAATATAGCGCAAAATTTGCAGTACATACTAAACGAACTGAACTGAGATTACAGAAACAAACCTGAACAGCTTTGCTGCTGTAATCTGGTTGCGAAGAAGAAGAAGCAAATCTGACACCATTAGTCGATTCAGAGGGGAAATTTGCGGTGTTGTATCGAATTCGGTCCATCGCACAAATGAATCAAACAAAAACCCTAATTGGAAGTAGAGTAATAGTGAGAAAGATAATGCTAGGGTTTACCGTGAATTTTCGAATTTGGTGAATAAATTAATAAGATTGTTCTAGGAAGAGAGAGAATTTTAATACAATTGGGGAAATTTGAAATAGGGTTTTAGAAATTGGGAAGAAAAAAAAAATTTGAAACGGGGTTTGTGTTGGGAGTGGTGATGGTTCTTTTTACAGAGCCGTCAGAGATAATTTGGGGGAATCTTCCGGCGTATTTTTACTCCGAGGTCTCAAATATTACGGAGTAAACCCAAGACGGCAAGAACAGTGTAATAATAGCCCAATACATCTAACCTAGAAGGCTAGAACCACAAAGAACGTAGAGAGAAAGAGGTTGTGAAATGGTGGGTGTGCTCGGCTAGGTTCGACCCATGGCACAGTCATTTAAAAAAATGTTCAGTTACGAATTTCAAAGTACTCCGTAGTGAAATATGCACGGTTTGTGTTTATGTGTTCGTAGTACGGAGACTACATGTTTCGGTAATATTTTATTTTTGGGAAATTTTCAATGGTCGCCCTCTATTTTTGCTTATTTTCAATGGTGGCCAATATTTATTTCGATTATCTTTGGTAGCCATATACTTTTATAAATTTTCAACCGTAGCCTTATTAAGCCTAAATCCGTTAAATAGCCGTTAACTTTAACCACAATTAACCCTTATCTCTATTTAACCATTTTCTTTCTCATTCCCTTATCTTTGATGGCTGCCAGGCGCCTGCCAGGCTGCCACCATGCACTAACCCCAAAACCCTCCACCAGCAACACCTTCCACCGCAAAAAACCACCCCCTCTCCATCCCCTCCACCGCAACCTCCCCCGAAATCGGCCATCGCCAACCCCAAACCCCACTCAAAATACCCTCCACCCACAAAAACCACAACCCACCAAAACCTCACCCACGAAAAATCCCCCCACGAAACTAGTTGGCCACCCACCAAAACCCCACCCAAGAAATCCCCAACCCACAAAAACACCATCCGCCAAAAACCCACCCACGAAAAATACTCCCTTTCCCACGAAACCGATCACCCATCAAGACCCCACCCAAGAATCAATTTTTCTAGTGCTTGAATTAGGGTGTGGCTTTGATGTTCAATTATCCAATAATGGTGCTAAAACTGTTAATCCATAAGGAGGAGAGAGAATCAAGAACCCTAATTTTTTTTTTTTTTTTTTTAAGAGGAAAGAGGGGAATGAAAATGGAGGGGGATTGCTCTGACTAAACTACAAGCACTACGTTTTTTTTTTTTTTGAAAAAGTTAACCTTAGTTTCTTAGGGTCTGTTCTCTTACGTTGAAATTCAGTTCATTTCAGTTTAGTTCAGTTCAGCTCCTAATTTCCTTCACTTAGCTTATAAAATATTCAGTTCAGTTCAGTTCAGCTCAGCTCAGTTCACTTCAGTTCAGCTGAGTTCAGTCTATGAGAACAGGCCCTTAGTCATGTTAGATTTAACGGAATTTTAATGAAAAAATATCAGTAAGGTTACGGTTAAGAATTTATAAAAGTATATGGCTATTAAAAATAATCAAAATAAAAATTGGTTACCATTGGAAATAAGCAAAAATAGAGGGCTATCATTGAGAATTTCCCTTTATTTTTTTTTGTTCTTTTTAACTAAAAATGTATCAAGTGGACGATCTACAACTCGTCACATATGATAACGTATATGTGAGTTCATACTTATTTCTCATATTATGTTTTTTTTCTTGTAATGCCTTTCTTTAATCAAAAGTCATGTGAGTAGTCAATAGTGTGTCCTTTTTCAAATGAATATACTTTTTTTTAATAAATATGATTCATAGTCCTCAAAATAGAATTACTCAATTTTGATTCAAAAGTATTATCAACACAATAGTAAAGTGTAATTTTATATGTTTTTTTTTTATTATTATTGACTATGGTATTTTTACATTCTCATTTGCATAAGCATGCATGGTGTTTACATGAATCAACAAGCCCGACTTTGAATCGGTTTTTTCTTACCCTCTTAACAAGGCCCCCAAAAATCAGGGGCCTATAATTTGTATACAAAAAAACATTGACTCATTAAAAAATCATAATCTTACCTATTCACCTTTTTCCCGTATAAGACCACCATTTTCAAACTAAAACCCAAAAAAATAATCCAAATCTGACTTTGCCTTTTAATTTCCAAAACAAAATTAAATTGATTATGAAGATATAATTTGCTTCACGAATGTTGGAAGGATGATACTTTTTAAATAAAAAGTTTTTGTTTCTTGTTTTATTGAATTATTACTAAACGTAATAAGATGAACATTTTAGCTCTATTTTTTTTTTTTTTTGATCCAAATGAGGAAAAATTCCAGAAATACAAAGAAAAAGAAATCAAAGACTAACTGAAAAACAAAGAAAAACACACCAACTACCAACAGGCTAAGTAAAGCTAAGGCGGTACTAGGCGTGGTAAGGCCACTCCCCTAGCATCTTCCGCCAAAATCCTACTAAGCTCTAATGGTACCGTCTCAATTAACAATATTCCGGTGTCTTGAGTGACTCCGCGGTTGGCTAACCAATCCGTCGCGCGATTGCCTTCTCTATAAATATGAGCAACTTTTATCCTCCAATTGGCGTCCTTGAGCATCTTTTGGCATAGAGTAAGTTCATGATAACATTCACCTCTGCTTATGTTATCCTTTTGAAGAATTTGGACACAAGATAAGTTATCCAACTGAACTTCTAATTGTTGAATCTGGAGATTACGAGCAATTTTTAGACCATTAGTCAAGGCTAGAACCTCAGCTCTAAATGCACTGCAAATTCCAAAATTAGCAGTTATTGTCGAGACAAAACCACCTCGATGATCACGAATTATTGCTCCTCCACCAGCTGCCCCCGGACTACCCTTCGAAGCACCATCACAGTTCAAGACATACCAGTCTTCATTGGGAGGTAACCAACTTACATTGATATTTTGTCGAGGCCCATGGCTCTGGTTCCCATTGCGTGATCCCAGGATGCTTCGACGGGTTTCATCATATCTAATTTGTAGGAAAGCTCCTATGTCTATTGGGATTTCGTCTTGTCTATTAAACACGAGGCAGTTCCTCCACCTCCAAATCCACCAAGTTGCTATTCCAAAGTAGAAGCCCAACTCTCTTCATCCATATGGTCCATATTTTTACTATGTCTCATGATCCAATCCTTTAATGAACCTTGGAAAAAGGCGTCAAAGACTGATTGTGAGAGGATCTTGCGCCACACTACCTTAGCAGCTGAGCAATCACGAAGGATGTGCAAAGTACTTTCTTCACTCGCACCACAAATATAACACTTTGGACTGTCGGTTAGCTTGCGCTTAAATCTGTTTAAATTCCCAAGTAGCCGATCGTGGCAAGCTAACCAAAGAAAGGCTCTAACTCGTTGTTGCACAGGTGCCTTCCACACTATATCCCAACATTCTTCATCTAAAGTGTCTATTTCGTGTCGCATAATACTTAGCACAGAATCGATTGTGAACTTGCCTTTGGAGTTTGCTTTCCAATAAACAAGATCACCTAAGTTGGGATCAACTTTGACTTCAAAACTCTGAATAATTTTCAGCGTCTTTTCATCCAAAAAAGGGCTGAAACTATTCCATCGCCATCCTTGATTTACCTCCCACATCTCAGCTACAGTTGCACCCGCAATCTCCAAAGGCAGGGGCTGAGTTACCAAGTCACTCAAGGGCTGATCCGTGGCCCAAATATGGTCCCAAAACAAGGTGGATGTACCATTGCCTATAGCCGTTTTCATCCCCTTACTCAAGAATTTAGCATTTTTTGTTATTCCGCTCCAGACATTCGAACACCCTGGTTTTGGCTCAAACATATCAACATCACAACGGCCCTTACAATATTTTGCACGGAGTACACTAGACCAAAGTGAGTGTGGCTCTGTAAGGATTCGCCAACCCAGCTTGGTTAGCAAGGCAACATTAGCTTGTCTAGCCGAAAAAATACCAGTGCCTCCTAACCTTTTCGGTTTTTGGAGAACTTCCCAGGATAACAGGTGCATCTTTCTCGTGTCTTCATTGCCACCCCAAACAAATCTCCTCGTCTTTTTGTCTATCGAGTCACAAATTGATCGAGGAATTTTTGCAGATTCCATAGAGTAGAAGGACATAGTTGAGATAGTAGATTTGGCTAAAGTGATGCGGCCCGCTAGAGATAAATATTTTGTCTTCCAACCCGCAAGCCTACGATCGATCTTTTCGCATAAGTGGCTGTATGTATCTTTAGTTACCCTACTTGTCAAGGTAGGCATGCCTAAATACATTCCCAAATCTTCAGTGGCTTCCATGCCCAAAGCCACACTAATCTCGCTTTGCAAATTAATGTTTACATTACCAGAAAAATACACCCTTGATTTTGCCAAGCTAACCTTTCGGACTAGTTCAGCTTGTTGAATACTTGCTTCTGCAAATAATACTATATCATCGGCAAAAAACAAGTTTGATAAAAGAGGACCTCCCCTACTAGCCCGGATTGGGATCCAATTTCCAGAGATAATCGCTTCTTCAATGACTTGGTAAAGGCGCTCCATACACATTACAAATAGATACGGAGATAGGGGGTCGCCTTGGCGAATTCCTCTACTTGGTTTGAAGCTCCTAGAGGGTTCACCATTCCACAAAATTTGCAACGATGCAGTAGTTATACACTCCATAATAAGATCCACCATCGTTATTGGCAAATTCATTTGGACCAATGTATCCCTAATGAAAGACCAACGAAGCCTATCATAAGCCTTCTCAAAATCGATTTTAAGAGCCATGTAACCCTTTGTTCCCTATTTCCTACGCATAGTATGGATAACCTCTTGCATTATCACAATATTATCCGTTATTTGTCTTCCCGGAACAAAACTAGCTTGCGTATTGGAGATCAAATAGGAAGAATTGGCTTCAAGCGATTAATAATCACTTTTGTTATAATTTTGTATGCCACATTACACAAGCCAATGGGTCAAAATTGAGAAGCTAGTTCGGGATGATCCACCTTCGGGATTAACGCAATGAAGGTGTCATTAAGATTAGTAGGGAACCCCTTCCCTTCCAATATTGGAAGAATGGTATTATACACAGTAACCGAAATAAGGTCCCAATTTTTCTTGTAAAACAAGACTTGAAAACCGTCTGGGCCAGGAGCCTTTAGTGTTGCCATTTCGTTGACCACCAAATCAATTTCAGTTCTGGTATAGTATTTTGTCAGGGTTGACCAATCATTTGAAGATAATTCTGGGAATATATCACTTGTCACATCAAAATACTCAGGCTCTCCTTCTTCGGTGAATAAGTGAGTAAAATACTCAACTATGTTTTCTTGAATGTCTAACTTATCATGAAGCCACTGCCCTTCATTATTTTTCAATGCTGCTACCTTATTTTTCCAACGACGCACTATCGTACTTAGGTGGAAAAAGGTAGTATTTCTATCCCCATCTTTCAACCATGCAATCCGGGATTTTTGATACCAAATCATTTCTTCTCTTTCAAGAATTTCATCTAAATCCCTCCTTAATTTCAATTCAAGCTTTATCAATCCACGGTCTACACGAGTGGCTAAATTTTTTTGAATGCCTCCAATCCTAGCCATGAGCATTCTTTTCTGTTTATAAACATTGCCAAAGGTGTTGCGATTCCAATTTTGCAATTTGCTGGAAAGGTTTGCAAGGGCAGGTATTAATGGCGCATTTTTTTCCCAGGATTTATCCACAAACTCTCGAAAATTTTCATGGGACATCCAAGCAGCCTGGAATCTAAAAGGACAGTGAGTGGCTTGCAATGGTACAAAACCATTAGGAGAGATAAAAATTGGACAATGATCGGAGTGAATCGCAGTAAGGTGTTTCATTGAGGCCTTGTCAAATCTTACTGCCCAAGCTGAATTACAGAGAGTTCTGTCAAGTCTTCCACTTTGACGAGTTTCCGGAGATCGCCCGCGAGCCCAGGTGTGAGCCGCTCCAGAAAATTCCACTTCAATCAATTCAAGATCATTCACCCACTCGTTGAACAAAGCTGATCTACGAGTTGTCTCACGACAAGAAGTATTTCTCTTCGATGGAAATCTTGTTTCATTGAAATCCCCTGCTATCAACCACGGGTTGCTATTATTGCTTGCAAATTTATTAAGTTCCTCCCAAAGATCACGTCTCTTGGTTGGATCCGGACTCGCATAAACAGCCGAAAAATACCAAGGGGTAGCCCCAACTCTAGTGATTTCCATAGTGATATGTTGGTTATGCTTTATAATTGGACTTACAGTAACTAAGTCCGTTTTCCAGTACACCCATATACCACCACTAAATCCAACTGCATCCACTCTAGTATGACCATCATATCCCAAAATTGTAGCAATTTTGGTTGCTTGATCCCCACCCATGTGTGTTTCAACAAGGGTTAATACATTAGGATTATTAGTAGTACGGACTAAGTCTATCAAGGAGGAAATAAAATTGGCAGTTCCCGCTCCTTGAACATTCCAAACCATACAAGAATTGGTAATGAATCTGGAGCCAAATTAGGTAAAGTGTCTTCCATTAAAACAGGTTGTTGATAAGTATATTAGGTGACTCGTACTTCGTAGCTTTGTCCGCCCGATCGGGCGGACATTGCCCGGTCTGACCGGGCGGAAGAAGAAGAGGTGCCTGGCAAATTCGTTGAAGAAGCTGCTCTCGCGCCCGACCGGGCGAGCCTTCGCCCGACCGGGCGAGCCTTCGCCCGATCGGGCAGACCTTGCCCGGTCTGACCGGGCGGTGGGGGTTGGATACGTTGAAGCATTCGTATGGAGTTTTCTTCTCGCGCCCGATCGGGCAGACCTTGCCCGGTCTGACCGGGCGGAGAAGGAAAAATACGGAACGCGGATTTTGCGGTTTTAGGTTATCTTATTTTATTATCTTTTTGCCCAAGTATCTTTTAATTAGGGATTAATATAAAACCTCCCTAATATCAGTATTAGGGTGAAGAGAGACAGAGTGAAAGCCGTTCTTGAGAAATACAAGAATCATCTTTGTAATCTTTGCAGTTTATAGTGAAATCATTCGATCTCGGTGCCCGTGGACGTAGCTATCACATCGATAGTGAACCACGTAAATTCTTGGTGTTGTTCTTATTGTTTGCATTGAATTTCTTTATTGTTTTCTTGTTTGTTTTCGACCTTTGCTTCCGCTGTCGCACAACAATTGGTATCAGAGCTCAGGTTCAATCCTTGGAGAGTTTCTTGAAGATAACAATGGCAGGAGATTCAACAATAAGAATTGAGAAGTTTACCGGGAAAAATAGTTTCGGGCTATGGCAAATTAAGATGAAGGCTCTGTTAAAACAACAGCAGATATGGCGTCCGTTGGCTCCAAAGAGTACTACTTCGGAGTCAGGAGACGGACCGACTGACTCGCAGTTAGAAGTTATGGAAGAGAAGGCACACTCTACCATATTACTTAGTCTTGATGATCAAATCATCACGGAGGTTGCTGATCAGGAAACGGCGGCTGGATTGTGGCTGAAGCTGGAGTCATTGTATATGACTAAGTCGTTGACCAACAAATTATTACTGAAACAGCGGTTGTTTAGCCTCCGGATGCAGTCAGGTACTTCCTTACGGGAACATCTAGAAAAACTTAACTCTATTTTGCTTGATTTACGTAATTTAGATGTTAAAATTGATGATGAGGATGCTGCGTTGATTTTACTTGTATCTCTACCGTCTAGCTTTGAGAATTTTGTAGAGTCTTTTGTTGTTGGTAAGGATTCTATAACCTTAGAAGAAGTGAAGGCAGCACTTCATACTAGGGAACTCAGAATGAAAGCTACGAGTGATAATGGGGATAATGGTAGTGGGTTATTTGTTAAGTCCGGAAAGTCTAAAAAGAATAAGGGGTTTAACAAGGGGAACAATGCTGGGTCGGGTGCTGGAAACGGCAAGGATGGATCTAGTAAAACTACTACTAAAACATGTTATTACTGTAAAGAACCGGGTCACTTTAGGAATAATTGTCCGGTGAGGAAAAACAAGTCCCAGGCTGCTGTAGTTGAAGAGAAACCGAATGAGAGCTATAATTCAGAGGAAGATTTAGCATTAGTCAGTTCTGCTAGGTCTGATGATTTATCTGATAACTGGGTTCTAGATTCGGGGTGTTCGTTCCATATGTGTCCACGTCGAGATTGGTTTGATACATATGAACCTCGCAATGGGGGTATGGTTATAGTCGGTAACAATGCTCCATGTAAGGTCACAGGTATTGGTTCCATGAGGTTGAGGACTGTTGATGGGCGGAGGTTAACTTTGACTAATGTACGGCATGTTCCTGCTTTAGGAAAGAATCTGATTTCATTGGGTACCCTGGATGAATTGGGGTACAATGGTGTGTTTTCAGATGGGGAGTTGTGTATTTTCAGAGGTTCTGAGTTGGTACTTAAGGGTATCAAAAGGAACACCCTCTATGTTTTTGAGGGTGTTACACTGCCTAGTTCTGCGGTTTGCGCATCTGTATCTCACCAGGAGATGACTAAGATTTGGCACATGAGGCTTGGTCATATGGGGGAGAAGGGGATGCAGCTATTGTCCAAGAGGGGTCTTCTATCCGGGGTCAAGGTTGCCAACCTTGAATTTTGTGAGCATTGTGTGTTTGGTAAGAAACACAGGTCAAAGTTCAGCAAGGGTGCTCACATTACTGATGCAGTGCTCGATTACATCCATTCAGATTGCTGGGGTCCATCTAGAGTTGAAGGTATGGGAGGTTACCACTATTTTGTGTCATTTGTTGATGACAAGTCCCGATACACATGGCTTAGGTTGCTTAAGTCAAAGGATGAGGCCTTCAAAGTTTTCAAGCAATGGAAAGCTTTGGTGGAAAATCGACAAGGAAGGAAGATCAAGAAGCTACGAACGGACAATGGGCTAGAGTTTTGCAAAGACGAGTTTAATCAGTTCTGTGCAGATGAGGGTATAGGTCGGCATCATACTGTCAGGAAGACACCACAGCAGAACGGTGTAGCAGAACGGGTTAATCAGACACTGCTAGAGAGAGTTCGATGCATGCTCTCTAATGCAGGGCTTGGGAGGAGGTACTGGAGTGAAGCTGTGTTAACAGCTTGTTATGTCATTAATAGGGGTCCTCATTCTGGAATTGATTCCAAGATTCCGTTTGAGATCTGGAGTGGTAAGTTGCCTAATTTTTCGAATTTGAAGATTTTTGGTTGTGTTGCTTATTATCATGTTATTGAGGGTAAGCTGGATCCACGAGCCAAGAAGGGGTGTTTTGTTGGGTACGGGGATGGTGTGAAGGGGTTTAGAATTTTTTCACCTTCGGAGGGTCGGGTCATTCTTAGTAGGGATGTTACTTTCGATGAAAACACCATGTATTCAATTAAAAATGCAGAGATTTCAGATTTGAGAAGGGAAGGAGACAATTTATTACAGACAGATGGGGTACTTGAGGTACATCAGTCTACCATTGCTGATTTACCTCGGGTACAATATATTGATGATGATGCTGATGTTCCAGTGCCGGGTACTCCTGAACCTGAGATTACTCCTACTCATTCTAACTCTGGGGATGAGGTGGAGCAATCTAATCAGGGGTCATCTAGTCAACCTGACACCATTCTTGAGATGCCTAAACGAGTTATCAAGAAGCCTGTTAGATTGATTGAAGAGATGGAGGGAAGAAATTGCTGTGTTGATGCGATGACAGGTTATGCATTGAGTGTAGCTGATGATGTAGAGTCATTTGAACCTGCCACATATAAACAAGCAATTAGTTGTAGTGAGTCTGCGCAATGGCTTGCCGCAATGGGTGAAGAGATGCAGTCTCTTTACAAGAACAGAGTGTGGGAACTGGTAAAGGTACCGGAAGGGAGGAAGCTTGTGGGTTGTAAATGGATTTACAAGAAGAAAGAAGGGTTGTCGGAAACTGAGCAAATACGTTTTAAGGCTAGGCTAGTTGCTAAGGGGTTCAGTCAGGTAGAAGGGGTTGATTTTGTTGAGATATTCTCACCTGTGGTTCGACATACTTCTATCCGTGTGTTATTGTCAATTGTAGCACATTTTGATCTTGAGCTGGAGCAGTTGGATGTTAAAACGGCTTTCCTTCATGGCGATTTGGAGGAGGAGATTCTGATGAAGCAGCCCGAAGGATTCGAAGCTCCTGGAAAGGAACACTATGCCTGCAGATTGCTAAAGTCATTGTATGGACTTAAGCAATCCCCCGACAGTGGTACAAAAGGTTTGATTCTTTTATGGTTTCACAAGGTTTTGACAGGAATTCATATGATTGCTGTGTGTATCATAGTAAGCTGGATAATGGTTCCATGATTTATCTTTTGTTATATGTTGATGACATGTTGGTTGCCACAAAGAATAAATCTGATATTGCTAGATTAAAGGAGATGCTTAACTCGGAGTTTGACATGAAAGACTTGGGTGCAGCTAGGAAGATTTTGGGTATGGAGATCTACAGGGATCGGGCTAGAGGTAAGCTTTTCTTGACTCAGAAAAGCTACATTGAAAAGATTTTGTCTCGTTTTGGGATGGAAAAATCGAAGCCTATAAGTACGCCAACTACTGTTAGTTGTAAGTTGTCTTTGTCTATGTCACCTCAATCAGAGGAGGAGTTGTCTTATATGTCTAGAGTTCCATATGCAAATGCGGTTGGTTGTTTGATGTATGCTATGGTCTGTACTAGGCCGGATATTGCGCATGCCGTTAGTGTTGTAAGCAGGTTTATGGCTCGACCTGGGAGGGAACACTGGCAAGGGGTGAAAAGGATTTTTCGCTACCTGAGAGGGACAGCTGATATTGGTCTTGTGTACGGGAATGATAAGGAATGCTTGGTCACTGGGTACAGTGATTCTGATTATGCAGCTGATGTGGATACCAGGAGGTCTGTGACTGGTTATGTGTTCACTTTGGGTGGTTCTGTGGTTAGTTGGAAGTCTACATTGCAGTCATCAGTTACGTTGTCAACTACTGAAGCTGAGTATATGGCTTTAACTTCTGCAGCTAAGGAGTCTATTTGGCTCAAAGGCCTAGTAGGTGAACTGGGTATTGCACAGGATTTTGCTACAGTGTATTGTGATAGTCTAAGTGCGATTTGCTTAGCTAAAGATCAAGTACACCATGATCGGACGAAGCACATTGATGTCAGGTATCATTTCTTACGTACTGACAAGAGGATTAAGGTGAAGAAGATTGGGACTGCTGACAACCCGGCTGATTTCTTCACTAAGCCTGTTCCGTTTAGCAAGTTTAAACATTGCTTAGACTTGCTAAATATTGATTACTACGTGATGTAGTAGGCCCTGAGGGGCGAAGTTGGGGAGCTCCTGGTGTAGGTGTGTTGGCATTAAGGTGGAGCTTGCCCGGGGCTTGTGATGCAGGTGGAGCATTATGAGTTGTTATACTTGGAGACGAGTATGTGATGGGTCTTGGTTGAAGACTTATCGGGATGTATGGCTTATGCATGAGTCCTGCATCGGGTTTGGCTTGAGATGTTTTTTCACTATGTCTTGATGGGGTCGTTTGCTGACTACGAGTTCTCGTCAAGGTGGAGATTGTTGATAAGTATATTAGGTGACTCGTACTTCGTAGCTTTGTCCGCCCGATCGGGCGGACATTGCCCGGTCTGACCGGGCGGAAGAAGAAGAGGTGCCTGGCAAATTCGTTGAAGAAGCTGCTCTCGCGCCCGACCGGGCGAGCCTTCGCCCGACCGGGCGAGCCTTCGCCCGATCGGGCAGACCTTGCCCGGTCTGACCGGGCGGTGGGGGTTGGATACGTTGAAGCATTCGTATGGAGTTTTCTTCTCGCGCCCGATCGGGCAGACCTTGCCCGGTCTGACCGGGCGGAGAAGGAAAAATACGGAACGCGGATTTTGCGGTTTTAGGTTATCTTATTTTATTATCTTTTTGCCCAAGTATCTTTTAATTAGGGATTAATATAAAACCTCCCTAATATCAGTATTAGGGTGAAGAGAGACAGAGTGAAAGCCGTTCTTGAGAAATACAAGAATCATCTTTGTAATCTTTGCAGTTTATAGTGAAATCATTCGATCTCGGTGCCCGTGGACGTAGCTATCACATCGATAGTGAACCACGTAAATTCTTGGTGTTGTTCTTATTGTTTGCATTGAATTTCTTTATTGTTTTCTTGTTTGTTTTCGACCTTTGCTTCCGCTGTCGCACAACACAGGTATTGAAGGTAAAGAAGTCATATAGGCTTCGCTTATTAGTCTTAGAAGACGATTAACTTCATTGGGAATTTTCAATGTCATCACCAAGTCCGGGGGATCCGAGATTGGTGGTAGATAAGAGTCCATTCGAACCTCCAGTACATGAGTCAGGGGGTTCGTGATCACTAGATAAGGTATCCTCAAAAGAATTGGGTATAGTGTTTGAGACATGGGTTGGAGCAATTGTTGTCTGCTTGCAATTGCTTCTCAAGAACTTGGGGAGGCACAGAATTAGCTTGGTATGCGGCTTCGAGATTAGCTTCAAATGAGAAAGCAGTGTTTTCTTTTTCTTGGGAGGTCAATTCCAAGTTTGGAGACAAAGTTTGACTGGGAATATTCACAAATTTCCTTAAGGGGTGTGCTTATATTTTGGGAAGATTTTTTTTTCTTTTCTTGATAGCTTTTGATAGGAATCTTTTTTTATTTCGAATGGGATTGATTTTGAAAATTATTTTTTTCCTTAACAAGATTAAGTTGTTCCTTAGCTGGCTGAAAATATTGGGAGATATCTCCTAAATTAGTTGTACCAAAGCACTGACCATCATTATCTTGAAAAGATTTTGCAAAATCTTCCCCCTCCTTATTAGGCTCCAATTCCTCCTCAACCTGATCTTCCAAAACCGCAAATCTCGAGTTGACTCCTAGTTTCAAGCCTTGAGATTGGTTTTTACCCAATTGCCCCTTTGCCTGTGTCTGTTCGTTGACCTTGGCTTGCTGCCTTACTCCATCACCACCATTTGATTTTTCGGTCGCCTGAAAAGCCCCAATCACCATCTTCTGTGGAACCGTAGTTTCACTTGGAATATTCTTTCCAGCTTGAGCATTATTTTTAACTACTCTAGGATTATTCCTGCGACCAGGTTTCTTAACTAACATCCACGACCCGAAGTCCTCTGTTTCCTCTGGTTTGTTAGCTTGATTATGCAGGGGGTTGTCATGAATGACCATAGCAGCTACACCAGCTTCATTCACAACAGGTGTGCACTCATCTCCAGTATGACCAAGTTTGCCACATTTAAAGGATACCATTTTGATGCCTTCATATAGAATACGCCAAATTCGACCCTTCAACCAAAATTTTGATAATAATGGTTTAGATAGATCAATTTCCACGATTAATCGGGTAAACTGACCTCTTTCTGCTTGTGCTGTAGTTTGATGATTAGGGATGTCTTCCAAGGTTTCCTAAGCCTCTTCTTTTCCTCCTTGGATAGTTGAATGACAGGACAATGATCATCATTCAACACATCTTCTGGAATTAGTTCATCATCAGAAACGTCCTCTTTATCATCACAGTCAAAGATTTCCACATGAGTAGATGAGATTCTCCTCTGCTGGCCACTGATCATGTCTTTGAATGAGTTTGCACCAAGATTTCGTGGAGGCATTTTCGGGTTAACAGGGACTTCCACATCCTCCATAACTTCATCAGCATGAGTAGAGATCTGTTCATCCTGAATAGATTTCTTATTAGATCTTATCAATTGATCAATTTCCTCTATTGAATAGGGATTTTCACCTAGGGTTTTCGAGTTTTCCATAGAGAGCGTTTTTTTTATAGTTCTATGATTTGTAGTACTGCACTAAAAAAAATTAAAAAAAAAAACATTTTATAATTATAATAATTGTAACTTTTTAAAAATAGTCCTTAAAAATTTAAGGGACCAATTTTTATAGTTAGATTTTTAAGGAACCCATTTTTATAGTTAAAACAGGGCCATCTAATTACCCTGTTAATTAATTTAGAAATGTGAAAATTATATATTTAGATTGGTGAATGCAGAACAAAACTTAACTCTCTTTAAGCGATCCAAAGGGACCTTCGTCCGGTTTTTTTGGAGAACTTAAATGGAGGGCTTGGCCAAGATTGGTGCCCAAGGATCGAGGTGGAGCAATGTAGTTTGGCTACATTATAGGCTGTGTTTGTTAGTTTTGTTTTATTTTACTTCTTTATGTTTGCTTTTGCCCCTCTCCTTCACCAAAAAAAAAAAATAAAAAAAAAATGAATATGGTCAATGTTTGATAAATTAATTGAAAAATAAATATGGTCAACGTTTGATCGTACCGAGAGATTAAATCAACTCAACTACTAAGGGCCTGTTTTCTCATTGACTGAACTGAGCTGAACTGAATTGAACTGAAATGAATATTTTATAAGAGAAGGAAATTAGGAGCAGAACTAAATTGAACTGAAATGAATATTTTATAAGAGAAGGAAATTAGGAGGTGAACTGAATTTCAACGTATGAGAACAGACCTTAAGACTTGAAACAAGTATCAAGTTACAAGTCATACCACCATCGCTATTCATTTACAACGCTTATTACTCAACAAAATTATAGTTAGCTTGGATATAATGATTAGTGTTTAAGTATCCTATTTGTTCTCCATTATGTAATGTCATAATTTTGAAGTTTGAAAAACTCCGTAGTGTTTTTTCGATTAGATGAAAAATACTAATTTTGTTTTCTCGGTAAATAATCATTAAATGCTGAATATATATAAATCAAAACTTACAAAATATTGAATATGGTTTTCCTAATACAATTTTTTGTAACATAATTATGAAAATTTCAAGATGATTATCAAATCATTATGAAGAAATAGCCGAACATAATTATCAAATTAAATAAGTATAAACTAACAACCCGTAGTACCGGATCACACACTAATTTTTTATTGTAGGATGAATTTATTAAATCATGTCATCCTCTAAAGTTGCCTAAATTTTGTATGAGTAGCGATTAAGCATATTCAAACGAGTAGATATAATTAAAGTCAATTGACAACGTTTCGTACTAGATTAGATAATATCCATCTCTTATAAACATGTATGTACCTATGCATGGAATCATGGTCCTAAATATGGAGAAGTCTTACACCACACTACTTTAAATCAATTAATGAGTTTTCCTTTGTCTGAATAACTTCTCATTTGAAAGGATTTAAACATCTCAGTACTACTTTCAAATTCAATCAGTGTGTTGACTTACAGATAAGAACTATATGCAAGAAACTTAGAGTTTACGAGTGTGCAGCTAAAATTGGCAAATCGTGTATTTATACTAATAAGTTCATTGTATTTTTGCATTAGGTTTCCTATTGACATTGGTTTCATTATGGTGTGTAATATATTAAGAAAGTAGTTGAATGTCCTTTTCATCATATACAAGTATAAGTTTAAACAAAATAGAGCTTACAAAAGCATAATGTCAAATTATCAACAACGTGTAAATCACTTACAACGTGTAGTTGCATTACTTGCAAATTCACAACCTTTTGGTTTCACTTTGTTTCACATTCACATTATTAGGGCTTGTTCATATTTACTGAACTGAGCTGAACTGAACTGATTGGAGCTGAACTGAACTAAACTGAACTTATTGAAGCTGAACTGAACTGAACTGAACTAAGCTGAAATGAATATTTTATGAGAGAGGGAAATTAAGAGCTGAACTGAACTGAACTGAACTGATTGAAGCTGAACTGAACTGAACTGAAAATAAGTAAATATGAACATGCCCTTAATCATTCTAAAGGGTTTATGGTTTTAACTTAGCTGAGCTCGGCATAAGAGTTTACTATATCATTCAAATTTTATCCTATATCTTACTCCATTGGAAGTCATTTAGTTCACTTAATTTTTACTTAGTAAAGTTTGCACTTGAGTATTCTTCATAGGGGCTTGCGATCAAAATTAAAATTCATAATAATTTTGCAAATATGGCATAAATTCATACAGATTACATTAATCGGTGTTATAAAAAACTAGATAAAGTCCGTGCAATGCACAGTTTGTTTGAATTTTTTAAAATAATTTTTTATGCATATTTTTATGTGCTAAAATTTGTTATATATTTAGATAAAATTCCTGATACCAAAAGATAATATTTTATACTTAATTAATTTAAACTAGGAAATCTCATTCGCCAATGTGTCATTTAAATTATTTAATTTTAAAAGAAATTAATAATCTCGTATTTAATTGGATACCACTAAAAATTATTATCCTACATGGCACGCTGAAAAAATTAAATCCTATGTGGCTCTCTAAAAACTCGGAAAAAAAACTCTCCTTTATATATATACTAGTTTTGTGCTCGTGCGATGCCCGGGTTGTTTATTGAATTGTAAGATAAATTTTTAATCTATATATCAAATTAAATTTTAAAATATATCATTGATAAAAATTAGTTTGGAATTGATGTGCTTTTGTGATGATTTTGCTATCTAATAGACATGTGATGACTAATAATAATGTTGGTGGAAATGTTCGATTTAATACACTAAAAAAATAGCAAAAAATAAATTATATGAAATAAATGTTCAAAGCCCGCTGGGTTATTCCGAACCTAAAATTTTGGGCAAGAGTTGAACATTTCTTGATTCACAACCTGAAGTGACCCAATTCGAGATGACTCATAACCCGATCCTAATTGATGGGTTTACATAGTAATAAAATTCTTAGATTACGAAGTACTCATAGTCTCATATTATTTTAGCCGATTAGTATATATTATAAATGGATGTTTTATGTTTTGAACTATATTAGAATCATAATCTAATAATTTTTTTTAGATAAAATTATAATTCAATTTGTGAATATTGATATTTTATCGAAAATAAAACTCTAAACTAACAATTTTATCCTAAAATTCTATCCAAATAGAATTCTAAACTAACTTTTTTTATCTTGCAAAGTCTATTTAAGTCTATCCTACGTGGCGCGACATTTGGCGAAAAGATGAAACGCCAATTGTCGCTGCTTGTGAGCTGGCTAAAAGTTTAGCTTAATATATTAGTTATATGATATATATTAGATTATAAAACCACAACATAATATTTCATGTATTGACGAGATTTTTTATATCAAGTCAAAGATACCGCCTTAAACAAAATAAACAACCATGATCTTTGACAAAACTACGATTAAGATCTGTTCTCATTGACTGAATTGAAAATAATATGAAGCCCTAAGTTGCACGAGATAGAGAAGGATCCTTTCTTACACCACATTTTTCCCATCACTAACACGCTCATAAACGACAACCCCTATCCCATAAAACGACCACCACTCCTCCCCAAATTTACTCAAAGGGCATAATCGTCACATTAAAAAATTACAATCACTCCCTTCTTTTATACGTAGAGAAACCAACAACACAACACACACAAACATCAAACTCTCGCTGCCTCTTCACGGCAACAACATCAAGAAGAAGAAGAACCAGAGGAGAGAGAAAGAATCTAGAGAGAGAAAGCTTCGTTTCCTCTGTTAATGGCGGCAGCACCAGTTAAGTCGCCGCTACACAATTTCCCATTAACATTTCTGAAATGGGGTTCAAAGAAAGACCAACAAAGATGTCGCCGATCACCTTACGACTCTCCTCTCTCACCTCCTCCGCCGCCGTCTTCATCGGACGCCGAGCCCTCAAACTCTAAAGGATCTCGATCATCTCGCAACCGCCGCAACAACCACAACCATCCTCCGCCAACGCCGCCACCTGCGCAGGATGATGAAGAGGAGAGAGATTGTGGGAAGAAACCAGAAGTTACAGAAGAAGGTTCTGGTGTTGGTGTTGGTGTTGCTGTTGCTGTAAATGAAGGCGAAGGAGATGGTGAGAAAGGGTGGAATCTACGGCCGAGAAGAGCTGCCGCCATGAAAGGGGTTTCTGCTACTAATTCAACTCCAACGAATACTTATTCTGGTGTTGCTACTACTGTGGGAGAAAGTGGGGGTGATAATTTGCCGAAATCGATGAGGTTGCGAGGGTTGGAGACGCAAGGTAATGGCGGAGCTAACGGCGGAGGAGGATGTGAGAGAAGAGGGATTAAGAGGTTTTGGATCTCTTTATCGAATAAAGAGATTGAAGAAGATATTTACTCTATGACTGGTTCTAAGCCTTCTCGTCGCCCTAAAAAGCGCCCAAAGAATGTTCAGAAACAATTGGATGTAAGTTTTAATTTCTGGGTTTTATTCAGTTTTTGATGTTGTTGTGATTTTTAGTTGATGGTTTTATTGGGTGTTTTTTTTTGTAGAATGTGTTTCCAGGGTTATGGATGGTTGGGCTTTCGCCTGAATATTATCGTTGTCTTGATGTACCGCCAAAGGTGTGTTTTTAATTCATGGTTTCTTTGATTTTTCTGGGTTTTTGTTATTTTTGTTTGATTGTTGAATTGGGTTGTTTTCTGCAGAGGTAGATATGAACATATCGCAAAGTGTTTTTGCTTAATTTCTGGCGTTTGGGTAGGAGGTAAAGTGTTTGTTTCTGGATTTTTTAAGCATTGATTTTGAGTATTTTGCTCAAATGTTGTAATCTGTGAGTTGTTGAGGGTTTGGATGTTAAGATTGTTCTGCTGTTTCAATTTTGCAGGTGCATAGGAAGGGGATGATTGAAGGGGAGTGTGAATTTTTTTGAAAGCTTGCCGATTGCCGTGTTCGGGCCTCGATTTGGAGGTACTGTTCTCTGTAAAGAGGGGTGATTTGGGACGTCTGGATATATAGAAGAATGATGCCCATTGACTTTTTTGCTTTATATCTTTTGGTATACATAGTAGATTAGAACTAGAGCTAGTGCAATGGCAAGGGTAATTTAGTTTTATTTTAGATTAATTTTCATGATGATTTGGGTAGTTGCAGTATGTATAACAAGGATCTTTGATTTTATGATGAAATGGTGTTGATTATAGCCTGTGAGCTTCATATAGTTGCAGCAGTTTTTTCAGTGACTGTTTAAAGGTTTCGAGAAAAGGTGGTTTATTGACTATGGATTATGATGTGTGACAGGCTTCCTGAGTTTATTTGGGAACAGATTAGCTTTCATGTTCTTTTTCGAAACCCTAAATCTCAAAATTGAAAATCTTATCTGTGTTTTCCAAGCTTATTGTTTATGTAAAGCACTATTCCATATTTCCATCCCTTTTCTCTGGCAAAGGATATATCTGTGGAGGTTGAAATTTCTTGTGCTTCTTGCATGTTTCATTCTCTCTCGTTTTTATTGTTGTTTTTTTTTACCTGTTATGTTCTCTTGCTTGTCATTGGTAGCAAAATGACGACTAAATGCGACTTCGATTGAAATTGCTTTCATTTTTTAGTTTTAAGAGAGATGGTGTCAGACTTCATGAATAGATACATGGCATGGACTATGATGGAATGTTGAGGAGTAAGTAATGTTCAGTTTCAATTACTTATTCCTCCAATGAAACAATCCCACTTCACAATGCCCTGTGATTCCACTAAACCTTCTATCATTCTCTATGTAAAAATGGTAACTAGTTATTTGCAAGTAGAAAACATAGATTGTTTGGAAATCTTTGATCTTTTTTTTTTTTTTTTTTTTTTCTCTGGCCATACAATGCATATCTTCCGAGGATTCCCCTTTGTTTCCATTTTCAAATCTTGCTTACATTTTCTTGAATATTTGAGTGGGTTTATGATACATGTTGTGTCTTTTCCGTGGCAGTTCTTTTTTCTGTGTCTTTACTATTTCATTATATCTCCTTTCTCTTGTCCATAATTCTTTATCACTCTATATTGAATTGTTAACTTCTGTATTTTGGTCCTCTTTCTGTTTATCTATCAGTTTTGGCTTTTTTTTGTCGTAGTTCTTTGTATCAATCAGCCTTTGCAGAATAGTGGTGATCTCTGATCTATGCTGGATAGAGGCTAATTTTCTATCAGTTTTGGCGTTTTTTTTTTTTGTCGTAGTTCTTTATATCAATCAGCCTTTGCAGAATAGTGGTGATCTCTGATCTATGCTGGATAGAGGCTAATTTTATGCTTAATGGCTGCTGTATTGTCTCTGATTAGAAATACTTGTTTAGGTTTATGTCTTTTGGTATTCAGTCCTGATTGTACGCACAATTTCTTGCATTTATTTGCAAGACGATGCGTGAAGGTCAGATTGTTAGATTAGATTCGTAGACAAGTGGTTATTTCCTTACATGGAAAAGTGGAGTATTCATGATTGAGTTGAATTTTCTTCATTTGCTGCTATGGTAGTCGTCATCTTTTAGGTTTATTTAGATAGTCAGATTCAATAAAAGGTAAGTTAGATGAAATTAGAATATAATTCTGACTTTGAAATAGCTCACATGAATATTCTTCATTCTTTCATTTGTAGGATCAATCTGTTACAGATTCTTCATATTTAAAGTGTGCTTGGACTTGTTCCTCCCCTTCTTCATACGTAAAGTGTGCTTGGACTTGTTCCTCCCCTCCCCTTCCCTTTCTTTGTTGTGTTTGGACTAGTGAATGGTTGGTATACCGTCATTGTTGGCTGCATGTGGAAGTTTATATGTCGTTCTGGTGGAAATCTGGAAATTGTTTGATTGATACCTACAATTGTAAATACTCCTAATGTTATATCTGGAGTTTACTTTTTAAACAGGGCAGGTTTTCCAAATTGCATACTCGTAGAGTCGTATACACTCGGGCCTATTTTGCTCGTGTTGAGAGCTTTTATAGCATGAGTGATACTGGATGTATATTGTATCTTCTTTTATGTACTCTCGGCTCTAGGAGCTTCGGATGGATAATCAATTCTGCTTAAATTGTTTGACCAACAGGGCTGTCATGTGTTGTAATGTTTACAGTTATGGGTTGTATTGTTCAACCAAATTGACTTTGCCGTGTATTTTGTACAGTATTCGTAGATCGGTAGATGTGTGTTTTATGTTGCGTTTGGTGGAAGATATAGATTGCATTTAGGAGTATCACGTGATATGAGCTTATTTTAGGTTAGTCAGATGCTTTCACGTGCTGTTTCTTTACGGCGTGGAGTATCACCGATTGGGTATCTTTATGTACTACCTATTAGACTTCTAGCGTACATTTTTGCAAAAATATACAGTATTCAGTAATACGGAGTACTCCATATTTTTTTTCACGGGTCTATATTAATTGATTGTTGATGCAGTGGTGATTGAGATTTAGGGTTGTACTTGGTTGGGAGGACTACATGTTTAATCCCATGCAATAACAATTGGGAGGAGATTGAAACCTAATTACTCATAATTGAATTCCAAATCTGAATTAGCCTAAAAGGTGAACCGAGTGGGACACTAAGAAAAAAATTACTCCGTATATACTTCCTTCGTTTTTTATACTTGCAACAATTTTCTAAAATGAAAATATCATAATACTTGTTAAACACTATAAATGAAAGTTTTTTTTGGAAAAAGTTGTACTATTTATCTTATTTAAAGCACATAACCCACTAAATTATACTCCAAACAACCTCTCATTGCATTTTAAAGTGTATTAATCATGTGAAACCAACATTTTTAAAAAAAAAATAGTGTAAAAAAGTTTGTGTTGTAACTTGTAACTATTATAAAACGGAAGAAGTATATACTCTTTAATAGGAGCACAAATCTCATCTTGCAATAGGATAGCTTTAGATATTTGTTGCTTACATCTGTAATGTGTTTGTTTCTTTATACTCCATATACCATGGAATATCTTTTATGATTCACATGTTTATGGGTAATCATTGCACTAGCTAAATCTTAATTGATGTTCTTAGTGGATAATACAATAAATAAAATTCTAAGATAAGGAAAGGAATCAAAGGATCACTCCCAAGTGTTGGTAGAATTTGGTTTGAATTCTGTCAATCAAACTTGGATCTTCACTTCATCCAATTGGAGAAGCTAAATGTGGTGTACACCGGATACACCATCCACCTGATTGTGGATTTATTAAGACATAGCATCATTAACAATCAACTACCAAGTTTTAATTTTCCTAAAAAAAAAAAAAAAAAAAAAAAAAAAAAAAAAAAATTAATAATTTAATTACAGAGAATACATACTCAATATATTTTGGTTGGGGTTAATCATCAAAGGAAATTGGAATCAATTGCCCCATTCCCTTTGTTGTTGTTTGTTAGACCATATTTTTCATTCCCTTTCCCCTCTTCATTCCCCAAAATCCCTCCAACTCCATTCCCCACCCCCCCTAGACTTTCCCTTTCCCATTCCCATTCCTTGTCCACCATACCACCACCACCATACCACCACCCTTCCACCTTTTCAACTCATCGGAAACCCGCACCACCAACCACGACCAGCCGCGCCTCCCTTCCCCTCACAGCCAGCCACGCCTCCCTTCCCCTCCCCTCACAGCCAGCCGCGCCTCTCTTCCCCTTCCCCTCACCGCATCGCACTTCCCCTTCCCCTCGCCGCGTCGACGCCGCCTCCCTTCCCCTTCCCCTCGCCGCGTCGCCGCCGCCTCCCTTCCCCTTCCCCTCGCCGCGTCGCCGCCGCCTCCCTTCCCCTTCCCCTCGCTGCGTCGCCGCGCCCTCGCAACATTTTCCATCCCCGAAAAAACCATAAAAAAACTAAATCCACGACCAGTCAACCCTCCCCCACCCTCGAAACCCTAGCGCCTAGGGTTTCGAGGGTGGGGGAAGGTCGGACAGCCGATTTTTCGGGGAGTGAATGATGTTTTTCGGGAGAGGGGAGTTTCTAGGGTTTTTCGGGGCTGATCTCCGGGGAAGAAACGGTTGCGCGGAGGCCGGCGAATGGGAGGCGACGGTGAGGGGAAATGCGCCGAAGGTGTGGCTGGTGGTTTGGTGGTCGGATGGTGGCTAGATAAGGTGGAACGTGGGTGGTTGTGTGGTGGTGGGTTGATGGGATTGTTTCCCTTTGTTTTTAAAACAAATAACATAGAGAATATTAGGTAATTTCATTCCACTCTCTACCATTCCCTTTGTTCATTCCATCCGTTTACCCCGGGTGAACCAAACGGCCCCTCATATTAATGCTACTGGAGTATAAATCATAAGCTCGTGCTTACTGATGAACTTTTTTTTATAATACACAATTTATAACCTTTCATAGCTTTTTTATGTGGTCAAACAGCCAAAAAATGTATTTGGTAATTGGCTTTTTAGTTAGCGAAAAAGCTGGCTTTTAAGCCAAAATGAAAAAGCTGCTTTGAATAGCTTTTTTGTTGGCTTTTGGCTTGTTGGCTCCCAAATTATCTTATAAACAACCAACAGCCAACAACCAACAATTTATTTACCAAACACTTTTATAAACAACCAGCTTGAAAAGCCAATTTCAAAAGCCATTATAAATAGCGAAACATTCTACCTGGTCAAACAAGCCACGTGAACCAGCCAACCGCCAACAACCATTTGCCAACTAAGGCCTATATCCTTAGAAAACTGATTCATCTTTCTTTTTTTCTCACTCTGTATTAAAGTAGTAGGTTAGTCACGTATGAAAATTCGTGTTAAACTATAAATAATAACATTGAAATTATCACGTAAATTACGTTCCTTTTTTTTTTCGGGTTGAACTATTGGCCGCCTCAAGTTTGAGGGCCCAATTTATTGCCAAATGTGGGCTTGAAATATGAATAGTAGGCCTATTAACATCAAAAAAACAGCCCAGTCCAAATAAAACTATCCAATCCTCACTTTTGCTTTCAGCTCAGCCCATGTCTCTCACTCTTACTTCTTCTCTCGCATTTCCTGATTAGGGATTAGTAATAAATTTATAAAAATACCATTATTAACTTCTACCCTTCCCCTTACTTTTTCAATTTCATTAAGGATAATTTAGTCTTTTAAAACCCATTTTAATCCCTTCCCCTTATACCACCCCCCTTAGTTATAGAAATGGAGGGATAAGTGGGTGATTTAATCCCTATCCCTAACCCCCTTATAATCCCCATCCCTTTAAACAAACACTACATTCCTTCCATTCCTATATTTTATCCTTCTCCCATCCCTTTTATCCCCCTAAACAAACACCCTCTTAATGTACTCCGTATTAAGAATGTGAGTATGATTTTGACGGACATTCCATTTTAATATACAACTCCCTCCGTCCCTTAGTACAAATCCTCTTTTGAGCATTTATTACTCACATAATAAAGAAAAAGAGGCTTTTAATTTAGAGACGGAGGGAATAATAATCAAAATTTTGTATTACGAATAATAAATGTTTATTGACTTTATTTCTCCTCTCTTATCATGATCAACCCACAACCAACAATTTTTCAAATCATTTTATTGAGGAAAGATTAGTTTTTTTACTTGATATAGTCCAAATAGTACAGAATTCTACGTGATTCTTAAACATGACAAGAATTTACATATAAATTGTTTCACACAATTAACTTACTTAAGATTTTATGTCATGATCACAAAACATCTTGATTCATCTTTCCCTAAGAACATCAATATGTGGTAATAATTATAACATTGAATCATTTTCAGTATAAATGGAATGCTTATCAGAAGAAAAAATTAAAAGCTATTGAATTGGGTTTACCCAAAACTTCACAATCATGTAAGAAACTTGCCTTGCTATACCACTCATTTGATAGCAACACAACTATAAATATTATGTAATCGGACATAATAATTGGCTAAAATTAAAGTTGAAATGAAATATTAGGTCCACAAAATTATCTCTATTAAATATTATAGATAACATTCAAACACTAGATTATGACCGAAAGTTACTATCACAGGCTCACAACATTTATTGTCAATCAAATAGTGTACTATAATGAGAGTGATGGATAGCTCAAGTGGTTAGAGCTTCCCTCCCGATTCCAGGAGATCCTGGGATCGATTTTCACCCTCGCCCTTGTGGCTCTCTAAACACCAAAAAAAAAAAATAGTGTACTATAATTCATGTTAAATAAACCAAGAGACAACAAGTAAGTTACAAAAAAGGACTTCATCATGAAGGACAAGTAATTCAAAATTATATGTTGAGATAATATTAAAAGAGATTCCAAACTTGAAGATTGATTGACTATATAAATAGTGTTAGATGCAGAAACAAAATGTTTCTAAGACTACTTTTACTAAATTTGGTAGAACAAATTCAATTTTCACATGTAATGTTTTCTTAAATGAGCCTTTTAATCCGATTAATACAAGTTTTACATTTTGTTTGTTTGTTTGTTTAATCTTGATCCTCTTCGTCTATCCATTTTTATGTCGTACTTCATCCATCTTTTAATTTATTTATTTTGACGACAATTCTATTAGAAATTTAAATAATTAAAATAGAAAAACATTTAGAACCGGATAGAGAAACATTTAACTTCATACGAAGTACAAATTAAACACCATTCACAACGAAAGTGGGGTTGTAATTCTTTTGGCCCCTCCTTTTGGGGTTGGGGAGGGGGCGAAGGGATAATGGATAATAGCCATAGAAAAATTTGAAATGAATAAAATCAAAGCAAATAGTTAACCCGTGAATTGAAAGCTCTTGTTTGCTTACTCCTTTTCATATCTTTATTACTATTCAATAACTTCATAAATAGGTTCATTAATCATATACAAGTAGGCTATAATATACCAATTACATGTTTAGTTATAAATGGCAAAAATATGACCAAAGAACACCTAAAAAATCAAGCATATTATACAAATAGCTAATGTCCTACCTTTTAAAGCAAAAAAAAAAAAAAAGAAGGGCATACATTCAAAGATCAAGTTGCATTGAAAGGCATAGACAATTAGATATTACGTGTTAAAAACTTCTTTGCATGAATATATTCTTAGAATGCTCAATAATTCAATTTATGTATGTATTCTTATGCTGATTTGTGTGATGCTCTAACACTTAACACTTTCAACTTGATCGAATTTTGTAGCATAATCAAGTATCACCAATGTTCATGTACTTTTTCTCCCTATGGATCTAAATCGATTGTATGAGCCTAGCGCAAGCACATTCCACATAGGATAACGATCTATCAAATTGTCTATCATTCAGAACAGCATACATACTACATTACTACGTATATAGAGTGACGCGTAACATAAGATCCCACAACGTGTACATCTCTTTATTTATATTCCTTCCCTAAAGAGTTCTATGTTTCCATTAAAGTAGTTACTTTAGGAATAGGATACCATATGATATATAGAAGAAACTTGGTTAGTTTGTCACAATCTATGGTCCCCGTTATCCTTTAAACAAAATACAAATATAAATGTAAATATAAATAGTGGTATAAAGTATAAAATGGGCTACTAATAATTGATGAAATGGGGGGAATAACTTTTGGGCCGCCTAAGATGAGATCATATGGGATGTAGTAATGTTGCGTAATGGATGAAAAAGGACCACATTAGTGGCACTATCATAAACCTCAGTTTGTCTTATTGGGCCATACACATCTCATATAATTGTGGTCCATTTGAGCATTGTCTTAATGAAGGAATATGGTTACGAGGGTATTGTGCCTTTTGGGATTATCATTTTTGGCTGGCACTTTGCTTGCAATTTGTCCCCACTTCTAAAACTATGCGTGGAAGAGTCTTGTACTCTCTACGTTTATTCCAAGAGCTACTGCCTACCAGTGGCGTATCCAGGAATTTCCGAACTGTGGGTTCGGAATCTTAAAAAACAAACGATGCTCATATATTAATTAAATATTCAATATATAAGTTCAAATTTTTTATTACAAATGGATGGATTTAACAGTTGCAAAATAATAAATAAATAAATAATTAAAAAAAAACCTACAAAAGAATTCTTCGAGTTTTATACTTTGAAAGCGTGCTAAAACATTACTACTTCTATAAATGATAAATCTATAATTATATTGCAAAAAATGAATATTACACGAAAAACAAAAATCTCAAGTCCCCAATAAACACAAATTTGACAATGAATTTTTTTTCTAATTATCAATTAAAAGACCAAGTAAAAATTTTAAATTCTAAGTTTCTAAATTCAATTTGTACGTCAACAATATATCAAAACTAATTAAACAAATCAATAATTAATCTAATTATCACTAATTTACAAACAAATAAAGATTTAATAATTAAGAGGAGTAGAGGAATAAGGGGACTGTTGAAACTAATACGTACTAAAGGATAAAAACAATAATAATATTAGATAAGTATGAAGCAAGTAAAATAAAGAACTCATAATATTTCTTCATGCTTAATTCACTAAATACAAGAGCCATATATGTAGGCTAACAAACAACAAATAATAAGCTAAAAAACTGAAAGTATAATGTCATGATTAAACCCACTAAATAAACTCATTAACTTCTAAATTCATTTGACTCTCTAATTTAACAAAATGACCAACATACTACTCCTAAAATTATTGAACCAACTATGGACTAATTCATAAAGAACAACGGAAGAAATCGAAAGGGGAAAAAAAAACAAAACAAAACAAAGCAAAAAAATGAGGGTGGTTGTTCTCGAACCCATGATCAAGAGGAGCCTCACTACTCTATTAGTCACTCCCTTACCAATGTACCAGAGTTACATATTTGTTTATTTACTTCACAAAAATTTGTTTTAACCTTATTGTTTTCTTTTTAAAAAAAAAAAATATCAAAACTTATAATTTTTTTTCAAAAAATCTGGGGGTTCAATGAACCCCCTTGAACCACCCTAGATCCGCCCATGCTGCCTACGAAGTTGTTTTTACCATAGGTTTATGTAAATCGGGTGGAATTTTGAAATCGACCTTTAGTAATTTATCGTGAGAACAGAAATTAGAATAATCTTTCAAATTTTTATTTGGATTTGGATGTTTTAAGCTAGTGCGGGTCTTCAAGGACTTGCTATAAAAGTTGGCAAACCAAACGTGACAAATTGACAATCATGTTAATTGAAGTTCATGGATTTTCAAATTTGATTTTTTGTTAGGTCAATTTTCATTACTTGGTGAAAATTTTAGATTTTTTGGTGCGGGCAACTAATTATTTGGATGTTTACTGTAATTTTTCACAGCAAATTTTACTGAATAAGGTACATAATCAAAATAAAAATCACAAAAAATAAAAATAAATAGATAATAAACAATAAAATAGAAACCAAAGTATTTTGGTAGGTGTACATAAAACAAAGTATATAGAGCCACCTACTAAACATGCTAAATTTTAATTGTAATTGATGATTTAAATGTATACCTAATTGAAAAAAATTTAAATCTTATTATGTTTGTTTCAAAATCTTTTAACATATCACTTTCTTTTTTTAAAAAAAAATGATGTAATTATAGATAATACGGCTAATATATACTCCCCCCGTCCTCGAAAGAAACGACCCTTTTGGGTTGATTTTGTGGATATTAATAAAGTTAAATAAAGAGAAGTAAAGTTATATTGGAAAAATAAATTTATATGGGGTTTATAAAAAAAAGGAGAGAGATAGTAATAAAAATATATGGAAAAATAAAATTTTATACGGAGAAGCTAATTTTGCACAAATATTGTTGTAAATTGATGGGTATTTTAATGCTAATGAGTCATTTTTTTTTAGACTAAAATTAGGCCAAATGAGTCGTTCTTTCGAGGACGGAGGGAATAATATGTAAAGACACTTTAAAACAAAGGTAAGATCCTATTCTCATTAACTGAACTGAACTGAACTGAAATGAGTTGAACTGAACTGAACTGAACTAAATTGAAATGAGTATTTTATAAGAGAAGGAAATTAGAAGTTGAACTGAATTTTAACGTATGAGAACATGTCCTAAATAGCAAAGAAATAATGTTACTTATATTCTTATAACTTTATAAGGACTACTTAAGGAGTTCGAAATAGAAGATGTCTGGAAAAACAAGGAATTGAGGCTATTTAGAAAAGGGTAAGATTGGAAACCCGTTGAATCATAAATCCTAAATACGGAGTAAGAATATTCCAATCGAAGTTATAGATATGGATGTTTTAGTTAAGAAAAGGTGACATTCTTAGTTAATGATGACATGTTAAGCTACATCCTTTCAAAATAATAATAATAATAATAATGAAATGTTAGGCTACAATGTAGACATTTCACACTTTGAAAGCCTATTTTAAAGTGAGGTCTGCTTTGAGTTGCCGGTGGCAATCGTCCAATTACAGGCAAGCATTATAACAATCATTCATTTGATTAATTTTCTCAATTTTTAAGTTTTACTCTCAATCAATCAACTATCAATAGAAACACAATCATATTTAATCATCAAAATTTGTAAATCCAAATATTTTACACAGAAAAGACTAAAATTTTAAATAGTAAGTGGCTAATCGGTCACAAAGTTAGCGATACCCTTTTACCAAGTGATATAAACATAAAAATGACAAAAAAAAAAAAAAAAAAAAAAAAGACTAAAATTTTAAAAAGTTAGGGGCTAATCGGTCACAAAATTAGCGATACCCTTTTACCAAAACTGCCAAGTTTATGCTATACACACTAACACGCCCTATACACTTGGTATATAACAATAATTTAGGGGGGAAACTCTACAAAAACGTTCTAGTGATCTTTTAGCAATTATATCTCAGTTATTCCATGTATCTATTCTATTAAGGAAGGCTATATAGAACAAGTATTTCAAACAATATATTTTGGTACAGCAATACAAGTCATAAATTGATCTAACTTTGGCGTGTTTACCTTGCAATTAATTAATCCATCTTTTCCAATTGTATTGGGTATAATCAACCCTAGCTACTACTCATAATGATGAAATTTGCCTTCTCATCTATATTGCCTATTTTGTTGGTTTGGTGGTAATTAACTAAATAAGTACTCTTTATACAAAAATTGATTGGTCTCAAAAGAAGAGTGGCAGTTGAGAAAACTAAAGAGTAGCGTTAATTATCCAACTAATCTCTTACTATGCAAGAATTTGTTTTATACCATAATCAAACATGCTTTTTGTACAAGTAAATTTTTATCCTTACCAAGTAAATTGAACTACTACGTAGAAAGGAATTAACAAGTGGTATGTTTTTTTTTCCCAACTTTTATGTAATAATATATAATTTGACAAAGATCTAACTGTGTAAAACACAAAGTATAATTTATTTATTTATTTTTGACAGACAAATATTGTACATATTCTAAATAAAGAACAAATTACTAAATGAAGTAGAAGGGTGATTGTGTCATTTCATCTTAATGAATGCATTGATTTTGCAGGCCAGGGAACAAATTAGCAAAAATTGCTTCTTTAACACAATTTGCTGCTATTTTTCCTTGACAAACTTGAAAAGTAAACATGATTCTCAAATGATAAAAAAAAATAAAATAATAATAATAATAATCACTTTTCAATTCCAAATTCAAATATGTCCCATGTTAAAATTTGACTATGTTATAGCTAAATGAAAATATTTATACATCATAATGATAACGTGACGACTAAATCTAAAGAGGCCAAGAGGAATTAGCCTTGAACTGCTCCGTCGCAGTAATTTCGTTCTTGATTTGAATATAGCTTTAATTTGATTAAGAAGAAATTCTCCGATTCACACTATTCTCATTTATAGCAGCAATAATTAGGGCCCCAAATAATAATCACAAGTTAAGGAGTAAATGATTGGGTCATGCAAGAGAAAATGCAGGGAAGGAAAACAGGATTGCCACAAATATGGGAAAATTGTAAGCTAATGATCCAATTATATAATAATATAATTAAATTTAATTAATTAGATAGATAATTTACAACTAAACATACTTCTCTACTCCTCATACCTTTCTCCTGAATCTAGGGAGCCAAATCAGCACTATTTTTTGTAATTAAACAAAAAAAAAGCTAAATAACATTCACTAAAAGAGGATGATTTTTTTTTTTTTTGGTTTGATCTAATTTTGATTGATGGGTCAATAAAAACCAAAACATATTAAAGACCACATCAAAATCACCATATTAATCCTAACAAATCAAAACATTACATGACTAATTTTTATATCATCAGTTCATCACATAACATCTCTCTTTTTCTTTCCCTCTCATCCTCCAGATCTGATAAACAAAACTTGTCAAATGACGAAAACATCCTTGATCACGAGCGAGTTCGAAGCGCCTCGAAAGATCGGATCGGCACGGGGGCAGCAACCGCCCACGGGTTAACAGGCATGGGCCGATGGTGGGCCGTGTGATTGGGCCGTGAATCAGGGATAGTAGTAGCAGAAGGCTGTTGTTGAAGCTGAGTAGCAGGCGATGCTGAGGTGGCGGAAGGTGGGACCGCCACACGCTCACATGAAGGGCACATGGTGAGGGTAGTTGGTGGGGTCATTTGCATGTAAAATTGTGGGGACAATTTTAACGCTCTTAGTTCTTGCACTTCCTTTTGCAGCCTCCTATTTTCTTCTGTTAGTTGCTCACAACACCGCTTCAAGAACTCGCAATCTACTTCTGTTTGCTTCAACTTTGTCCTGTAATATCAAATCAAGTATGATAAAACCGTTAATACATAACACTTAATATCATTTACTCGCAAGGGTAAAATCGGAATTGATTGTTCTAAAATGACAGAAACCGAGAAACGGCTCTGATTATCGTACCTTGCTCGACGGTTCTGGAACCAGACCTCGACTTGGCGTGGCCTAAGGCCGAGACGTTTTGCCAGAGCCAGCTTTTGCTTCTGTAAAGAAAGCTAAAACCATGTGAGTGAAATGACTAAAATACCCTTATTATAGAAAAAAGGTGTTATATAAAATACGTACGGGATTGAGGGTGTTGTGTTCTTTGAAGCTTTCTTCAAGGATAGCGGATTGATCTTTGGTTAATCGGAGTTTCTTTCTAGAATTTTCGCCGCCGTCTTCGTCGTCGCTTAATCCGCGAGACGAAGCTCTTTCAACCTCGATATCGTCACCGGCGCCGGCGGTTGTCATGGAGTCTCTCTCGCCGGAGCTCCGTTTACCGCTTACGGTTGAAACGGTGCTGTTTGGGGATGATACTCCGGCGTCTTCCTCGTCACCGCCGGCGGGTCTGTTTACGTCGATTCCCCGGAGAAATGACCGGCTTGAGTCTGAGTTCCGATCTGAAAAAACCGAATATAAAACCGGATTAATAACCAGAAAAAATAAATAAAAGTGGAAAGGTAGAGAAAGTAGATCTGAAGTCTGAACTGACCGGAAGAAGGTGGGAAGGAGTCGGTGCTACGGTTCCATGGAAGCTTCTGGAGAAGAGGAGAAGGAGAAGCGGTGGAAGAAGCTAAGGAAGGCATCATCATGAGATTTAGCTGAAGCGGGGAGGCGTTAGACGACGTCGTTTGAGGTTGTGGTTGAGGTTGATGATGATGATTAAAATTACGATTATTACTATTATTATTCATGAAAAACCCAATATTACTGGTATGATTATGAGTATTTCCACTAGTACTTGTAGTAGTATTGTTGTTGTTGTTGTTGTTAGGATTAGAGGATCCTAAACACAAGCTTAAACCCAAATCTTCTTTACCAGCAACCATCATGTTGGTGTAGTTGTATGATGAGAATGGAATAATAATAACAATAAACCCAGAAAGTTGAAGATTGTAGAGAGAGAAAGTGTGAAGGAAAAGGGGGAAGATGGGGAGGTAGGGAGAAGAAGAGGAAAGGGGGATTATATAGAAAAGAAAGAGGTGGAGAGGGAGGGATGTAAGTGTAACAGTTCAATCATGACATGTTGTCAGTGTGGAGAGAGAAAACTAATTAATGAGAGGGGATGCACTAGTCGTCGTTTCTCTCTCCTTTTTTTTTCTCAATCATTTTTTTATTTTTATTTTTATTTTAATCAGTAGAGTAATTAACTGTTGGGTGTTGTTATTGGGTAGTAAAATCTGGGAATTTACTGTATCGAAAGAGGTTGTCTTGTTTGTGTCTTGGACTACTCATTTGCCTTTATTATCACTATTTTCTCAACCTGCATAATATTTTCCTTAGGATTTGGTAGGACCTATCACTCAATTCACAAATTTTTTTTTTACTGTTATACGGAGTATTTTCAAGGTAAAAGAAATGTATTCTTTGTGTGTGGCTATTCACACAAGGCGACTACTTGTAAAAGGAATAAAATTATCCTTATAACAATACTCCGTATTAACTAAGCAGTCCATAATTACTGTAATACTAATCGAGTAATCCATATAACATTGACCATCCATAATGCGTGACCACCCACATATAAGAATTTATAGTACAAAAAAGCTCTAACCTCTAATCAAACCTTCTTATCATTACAATTTTGTTAGTTCATATAAATTATTTGATCTAATTTGAACATATATTCATTTCATCCTATGCATAATCTTAATGCTCCGTATTTGATAAATTACAATTATGACTTACAGGTATTATAAATTGAACGATTCTAACAAAATTACAAAGAGATTAATTAAAGTAAAATAAGAAGAGTTAGATGGGATTTGACTAAAAATAATTAAGAAAGAAAGTAAGAAAAAAAGAATGCCAGAATAATGCATCCTTTAATGATCTCTGAAAAGGAGGAGGAAAAAAGGGTTAGTAAATTTGATGTTTATGAATGGACTTTATCTCGTAATCTTGGTTTTGCTTTGCCAAATTGCATGCGTATGGGTCCTCTGCTGACCGTTGACTGCGAACGGTAGAAGGTTAGTGAAATTATAAATTAAAAATATATTAATAAAAAAAAAAATTAGGAGAGAGAAAATTAAGAAGATTGGTTTCCTTTCAGGTGTTTGAAAATGCAATTTATGTGTTTTCTTTATTTAGAGTTCCAATTCAATTCCCTCTACTTTTTATGCACCCTTTACCTAAACTTTTACCCTATTTTATTTTCTCATTTTCCATCTTAAAAACCACCATTTTTTCCAAAAAGTAAAATTAAAGTGTTATTCTAGCAAACAAAATGCATTAATTTAACATTTTAGTACTTCTCTTGTTAATGAAGCTAAGAATTTTTTTAACTTTACTTTATCTATTTTAGGGTACATACCTAATTATTAATCACACACTTCTTTAATTAATTTTGAGGAATGGGGGGTAAAAAGGAGTTATTACCATTTACCACAGTAATAAATACCTTTGACTCTACTCCTATTGATGAGTGAAACGTGAACAAACGTGAAAGCATTTAGAAATGAATTAAATTCTTAGCCTTTAATTATTTTTTCATCTCACGAGGTAGAGGTTTTCACATTATATATGGTATCACCCCAATTAATTGAATTTCTATGTAGTAGTTACACCCATTCAATTCATGCACAAACCACATGAAGTTACAACTTACAACTCCTTATTTGTTTATTGTGAGTTTTTAATGTGGCATCTTTATAGCATTTTATTTTATGTAATGTTACACGCTTGCACCTAATATTTTATATTTATTTTGGTCAATCCTCAATTCATAATTGTTTCAGTTATTTTGGTCAATTATCTATAAATAGGGTAGAGAGGAGAGTATTTTGGTCAATCCATTTAAGCTACTTGTATTTATTTTTTAGATTAATTTTTGAAGTACAATAATAAATTGTAGATGTGTTGTCTTTTTTCATCCTTTTTCATTTGTATGTTTGGTCTTAAGATTAGGTTAAGATCAGATTAAGAATAATATGGAGTACTAAAATAGCACCGTAAATTAATTATAATCTCTACCATCGAGGCACAATTTTAGGCCACTATTGTACGTATAATCTTTCATCTTCACTTCATTGAGGATGAAGTTAAGATTTCATATAACATTAGTCACGCCTCACACTTTTGACTTCTAATTCAATCATTATTTGGTGCCATTTTATTTTACGTAAGTGATTAAAGTATCGAGGAAGAGTTATTTCGAGGACAAGAAAGCTTGTGAATGATAGAGTATAAAATATATTTTTGGGTCTCAACCATCAGCTTAAGTTTTTGGTTGAAGCCCAAGAATATATTTTGTACTCTATCAGTGATAAATTCACATGATAAAATTTCTCAACTGCTAAATTAATTAAGCTCTCAAATTGTTTACTCCCTCCGTCCCTAAATTACATTCCTATTTTCCTCTATTATGTGAGGAATAAATGCTAGAAATAGGAATGTAATTTAGGGACGGAGGGAGTACTTCAATAATCCCAATATACCATTCTTGCGAAAATTAGTTCTAACATGATTATCAAATTAAAAATCCAATTTCGAGTTAGAAGATTGGTGTACATGTATGTGTTAGAAATCATATTCATGCTCTTATTTTAAATTAGTGTTTCAAAATTGTGATCTTTAACTCTTTAAGTGAGATTTTGACCATTAGTCTTGTAATCATCAACAAAACAAAAATTAATAACTCAACATAATCTAAAATCATTAACTTAGAGACAAAGAGACAGTAAAAAACCCCACTTTCCTCAATAACCGGTACAACCCTACCTAAAAAATAAAGCAAATGAAAGATAATGCACCAAAAGGAAGATATAAAAAAATACACAAAAATAGGTTCAAAACTTCAACGTATGTACAATAAAAATTAGGTAATCTTGCATAAGAAAATGTAAAAATAAAAGGGGAAAAATCGAGGACAAAATAAAAAGAGAGAGAAATTAACCAACAGCAGAAAACACCATCATATCACACACACAGCCCTCATCATTCATTAATTACATTTACCCGACCCCACCATCAGATAGACATGACCCATCAAAAAAGTCCTTGCATTAATCATCACCCGTTGATTTCCAAAGTCTTACCTTACTTTAAATCAACGGCTCTGATCTTCTTTGAACTCAACCCCCTATCATTGAACGAACCAATAATCCTAACCTAACCTAACTCAAACTTAGGGTATGTTTATTTTGTTTCAAAAAAAAAAAAAATTTAAAAGAAAAAGGGGAGACATTGACAAGCATCAAATCATGAGCAGATTGGATGGCTATGATTGGGGAGAAACAATACAGATCAAAACCTCATCATATTGTTTCCATCACACTTGGTCCTACCTTTTTAATTACTCCTCCCATCTTCCTAAAATTCATTACTGTACCATCATTTATTCATTGTATGGGTTTAGTAACTTTTTTCATATGACACTCCCTTTCGTTGTGATTTTGGTAATCATATGTTTTTTTAGTGGGTATTACTTGTACGGAGTATAAGATATGTGTATACTACATGAACTTTTTTTTAATACAATGTTATTAATATACGGAATGTCTATTTTAGGAATTATTTTTATAGAACAATAAAGAGCCAACAAGATTTTAAAGAATATTTGTATATTCTTACAACTATATTACTGATTAATTTGCGTTCTTCAGCATAGATACATTATAAATCAAATTATAGAAAATTTCGCATAACCTGTATATGTACTAAAGTAGTGAGACATAAGTTAATGGTCTATAATTATTTATTTGGACTTGTTTTTAACGAAATAAAATAAGTCTAATAGATTTGTAAAGCAATTTCTAATGCTTATTAGTCACCACAACCTAGGACTGACTATATTAAGCATCTTTAAGTATTTTTTGTTCTTTTGAGCCTTGACTTAACTCTTTGGACTACCAACAAATTAAATAAAAAAAAAAAAACTTATACTATAAAATATTAATAAATTAATTCAAGAAAAGAGTACTTTGAAAAAATAAAATAATAAAAAAGGAAGGCAGGGGAGTATGAGCACGACTGCACGAGGGGTGTAGATCTCCCCGACAAAGGAGTCGCTTTCTTAACCCTTTCCCTCTTATAATGTCTTTCTTTGGTCAGATACATCTTTTTTGCTTTTTCTTCAATTTATTTTTCAATTTCTATTTTTAAGGATTGGCGCGTGTAATTCACCCTCATAAAAAAGAAGTAAAATTGAGCCTAGGATTCTGATTCTCTAATGAAATGAGAACGTGAAGTCACGCGACTACAATGAATGTGAAGGAGAAGAAGAGATAAAAAAGGGAGTGGGTCCCACAAATAATAGCGCAGTGGATTAAACAGAGGAAATGTCCAAAGAGAATCGAGTTGGGTCATAAGAATGCCATGATTGCATATGGAGGGTGGTGCCTATTTCTGCATACTACAGCCTTGCAATTATGAGCTTTGTATACCAACCTTTTTTTTATTTTATTTTTTAAAAAAAAATGCTTTTTGAATACTTTTACAATGGAAGGTTGCTACATTTAGATTAACATCCTTTTTTTATTCCGTTGGACGATGATGTTCATGTTTGAAATCTTTGACTTTTTTAAGAAAGAGAGAATCTTCTAAATTTCTCTTAATCTATAAGAGCAAATATAGTTATGTGGGATTGAGTTTGATTCGTCTTGGTGAGTAGATTATTAATATATAACTTTTTTAATTTTTGCTAGTGTGAGATTATAAATATTTGCGGTCAAAGATGGGTAAAAATTTACATCGATCTGCGAAACAGGAACATCATTATGAAACGGAGGGACTACTGTTTTGTTCTGCTCTACTCTGTGAAAATTTCGTTTTCAAGCTCAATCTACTACAGATCCGGTTTTTTAGAGCTGCTTTGCTTTGTCCTGCTCTGCTTCGCAATGTGTGAAAACCTATCCCTGCTCTATTCTACACTGCTCTGCTCTGTCCTACCCTGCTCTGCCCTGAAGCTCAAAAGAACAGCCGAACAGGGCCTACCTCCGTTACACATTATGTCCAACAAAAACATCGACACAAATTCCTAGATAAAATTTGTATGTAAGTGGTAAATGAAGAGAGAAATATTAACAAAAAAACCATCCTAGATAAAATTTGTATGTGAGTGGTAAATGAAGAGAGAAATATTAACAAAAAAACCATGGAATGAGGAGAGAAATGACAACCAATCAAAGAAGAAACATTTATTGCAAATAAAGTGTAACATCTATTTTTAGTAAATGTTGCACATAATATGAAACAGAGGTAGTACTTTGTTCTATTTATCCAAAAGCTTAAAAAAACAGGGTCTAAGATGTTAGTTCTATTTTTATTTTATTTTTTCTCATTTGACAATCAATTATTATTGGTTGTTGATTGTTTAAATTTGAAGTTATTGAGTTTAATTTTATTAGTACGGTGAAATATGCTAATGATATAATACATGAATTAAATGTCGACAGATTAATCAATCTCTGATGTGATATTCTTCTTAAATCATTATGTGTATAGTTTTATTGATGGTGCTAAATGACAAACCTTTTATTTCTTTGTTCTACCTTTGCTTGTTTTTGTTGACTTCTAGACATTTTATTATTAATGATTTAGAATCAAACCAATAACTAAATAAATTTCTAATTTTTTTCTTTTATTAGATGATACGGAGTAATAAATTTGCTAATAACTACAAAGGACGATTTAGGAATTGTCAACCACATCTATATCAAGGAATAATAATTAGGGTTTAATTTTATTTTATTTTTTAAAAAAAACATGTTTAATCTTGATAATTAAATATAACTAAAGTCCATACGTGCATGAGTAATTATAATTCATTTAAGAGAAATATATATATAGACACGACACTGTATAAAACCACAATACAGTACGTGTCGTATAGAGCCAATTCATGAGTAGGTAAACACGTTACATGTCTTAACTTAACACGGCCAAGTGCGATAATTAAAACATAGGAATAAAAGGGAGGGGCAAGCTAAGAAATAATAATGAAGATACCAAAAATAGGAAGAGAAAAATGAATGAAGAGAAAGGATAATTGGAGGAAAAATGTAGGGGGGGTAGTTAGTTGAATAGGCAAAAGAGCCAAAGTCATGAAAACAATAAATGAGAAGGGGTGGACGTGGACCCGGATGGGGGAGATGGGTTTGGGACATGGGCGGGTGGGAATTCACGTGGGCGTGAGGGTGATGAGGGGTCATTTGTGAAAATGAAGTGTAAGATGGAGGGTATTTTGAGAATAAGACAGAATAATTAAATACATTTATTATTATTATTATTATTATTTATTTTTATTAAGAAAAAACATTAATTTGTTTAATTGAATATTTAGATGAGGAACTCACGTGGCCCAAAACATGTTGTGCTGGGTAACACGTGGGTGTCATACCACACTCCTCACCCTTCCCATGCAAACGAATTAAGTATTTTTAGAAAATAAAGAAAAAGGAGGAAAGTGGGATCCACGCATACGGCAAACCCATCCGATCGTGCGTGTTATGTTGTGTCTCTTTGACCCGACACCTATAAGCTTACAATCATTGACCCCCTCTTTTTTTTCTCTTCATTATAATTTTCATAATTTAATTTTGGTTGTGAGGTCTTTTTTTTTTTTTTTCATAAACGTAACAGAGGTTTTTCAATTCCCTCAACAAAATCTAATATTGCTTCTCTTTAATTTGTAAGTACTAGTAATAGTAACACAATTTGGTTCTATTTGGCTCTAGAAAGACTTCAATTAATTTACAATTTACTACTCAATGAGGTATGCTATATTCTTTAGAACTGTCGTGATCTGCTTTTTTCATCAAAAGCTCAAAAAAAACAAGATCACACTCATTTTTAAGTTCCTTTTAAATATATATATATAATTGGTACTCAATTTTAAAAGTGCGGTTGTGCACTCGTGTGGGATTCAAATCTTACTAGTGAAAGTGATAAAAGATAGATTCTCTTATATTTAAATTTCTTTTAATTTTCATGTATTGTTCCGAGCTTAGCTCTAATCTGAATGCATTGTTATTTGTATTTCACCCTAATATTTAGAAAGAGGTAACACGATATGGTTCATTCAGCACATATAGTGTGCAAACTAAAGGCTTGTTCCGATTTACTGAAAACAACTGAACTGAACTGATTGGAACTGATTGGAGTTGAACTGAATTTAACTGATTGGAGCTTAACTGAATTGAATAGAGCTGCAATGAGTTGTTTATGAGATAAGTAAATTAGGAAAAAAATTGATTGGAGTTGTACTGAACTGAAATTAAGCTGAACATAACATGTCCTAAGACATTTTTAAAAAACTTTCTTTCTTTCTTTTTTTTTTTTAGGAAAAGAAATTACATGTGACTTTCCTAAAAATATAAACATTGCATCTATTTATAATCACTAAGGGCATGTTCTCTTATGTTGAAATTCAGTTCAGTTCAATTCAGCTCCTAATTTCCTTCTCTTATAAAATATTCAGTTCAGTTTAGCTCAATTCAGTTCAGTTCACCTCAGTTCAGTTCAGTTCAGCTGAGTTCAATCAATGAGAACAGACCCTAAGGGTATGTTTTGATTTACTGAAAATAAATAAACTGAACTGATAGGGGGTGAAATTAAATAAATTGTTTATGATAGGAGGAAATTAGGAATTAAACTGGATTGGACTGAATTGAAATGATTGAAGATGAACTGAACTGAAATTAAACTCCACAGAAGAGACCCTAAATTTAATAAGTAGCTAATTCCGCACATTATTGTAGCAATAGTAGGTTATCATTACTCCTATTGTGATTTTTGAAGCAAAGGATTCCATGTGACAAGTCACCCTCAGCATAATAAAAAATTCTTCATCCCAAGCCAAGTTCCCTAATTAATTTGATAGATATGTACTAATTAATAATTTGCCTTTAACTTAATTATATAAACTAGTTGGCTATGATCTTACTTATTTGTAAATTCTTCTTAAAGTAATCTTTAGATTTCGTTCTTTTTGAGTTTCTGGACAAACAAAGCAAAATAAGTGTTTGCGAAAGAGATTGAGTCTCCAGAAAATAGTTTAACATATTAGAACAGCTTAAATCTCATCCTATTTAAACTTATAAAGACCTAGATGACAACAAAATGCAAATGCATGTGCATATAATTTACTGACAAAACATTCAATAATTAGCTAGACTCTTCCTAAAGACAAATGATATATGCCAACTTTAACACTCTTTTAAGTGGAGTATACTTGTTATGTGTGGAATAATGATTTCATTACCCTATTATATTCCTTTGAATTATGTTCATATTAATAATAAGGTATAGATGGGGTTGCTTGTAGTTGAAATGGATGGCTAATCAATTAGTTGAATCAATTAATTAAGCAATTAACTTAAGGATAAAGTAGTAATTACATGCAAAATAATGAGAGAATTTTAAGCAAAGGAGGCAAAAGGGTTTATGCATAAAGCGTGATGCGTATGCGAGTGGTATAATTAATCAAAATATATAGTCAGACATGAAATGATTGCACCCATCAGTATTTTTGGTTCTCCAAAAACCCATCACTTCAACTTTTCATGTAATTGGTTGGTCCCCTCTTTTATTTACTCCTTAATTTCAACCTTCTATTTCATGGGATTCTTTTGAATCTAAACCCCAACACCCGTCTTTTAACTTCAATCACTAACATGATTTTTGTTGATTATGATATGATAACTTTTCTTTTTTTGGAGAAACATTATGATAAGATACAAACTATTACTCCTACAAGGCTAGACATATCAAGTGGATCATCTTATAATTGTCTCTCATATAATACGCCCAATTACTATTAATTCGGGGTGTTATTTGTAACGATTAAATATTTTATTCATATTTTATGTCAAATTATTGTAAATAATATAAAACATGTGTATTAAAATCATAAACTTCCTCTGTTTTTCTTTAATTGCACTATAAGAATTTTTACATTATTCACTTAATCTTCTTTGACTATCTTTTGTGATTTATCCATTAGGAAAAACATAGTTATTTTGGATTTAGTTAGATTCGTCTCGAAATCTACTTTTTAAATACCAACTTTTTATAATTTTTTCTAATATAATTAAATATACTAATAACCAAAAGTAATGCATTGACAAGCGTAAAATCCCTCATGGTCCAATAAAAAAAAAACCAGAGTACGGAATATTAACTTAAATTTAGTGGAATTTATTTCAATTTACTGAGTACAAGGTATTAAAAAAAAAATTCACTTATTAATTCAATATACGAACTATATTGTTTTTTTTATATTTTCAATCTCCTAATTTTTTCAAGTTTATATATTTACTACCTCCGTTAATTTTTATGTGCAACTTTGGAATATTTTATATCTCACAAATAATATCTCAAAGTTGTACATAAAAATTAACAGAGGTAGTATTTACTTTTAATAGGTCCAATTATATGTGATTCATCAATGATTATTACATTATAAATCTATTATAGCTAAGTGGATAATTAAAAAATTACATAATAATAAAGTTATTTTAGGTTTTAAAATTAAAAAAAAATCACCACATAAAAATTATTTAGCACCAATTTAATTATATTAAGCAAACAATAGGCAAGTCTCATCAATTTTAGAATCATTATATTGCGAAGGACAACTTTTATCTATAAGATGGAATAGACTTGATAACGATTAGTTAAGTAGATAAATTCTACATAATGGATCTTTTTTAATGTTTGTATCATATTGTGGGGGTGTTAAGCATTTTCTTCCAATCCAGATGGGGATCTTTTACAAAGGAAAAAGGTAATGTATGAATTGTAAAGACGTAAAGTTTATGCAGTGTGTTGTGGTAATCAGCAATAAATAAGTTGATAAAATACTATCTTAAATTATTTTTTTTTTGTCTCAACTTGATGCTTTAATTTATCTCTCTTTCTTTGACTTAGAACAAAAATTGATATAAAGCGATTTTTGCAAGGCGTTTATGTACGATCATGATAAAATACCTTTTAAAACAATTACAAGCACCAAGCTTGATGGACTATTTTCACTTATGTTTCAATAAAAGGTGAGCAAGTTGTTTGTATACAAGAGTAATGAGATTTCATTCCATCCACTTTTCTTTTCACCTTATTATAAAAAGTCTTTATAAAAAAAATGATATGATGCTACAGTACCACATAATGTAATTTGAACCAATCAAACAACTCTTTGATGGAGTTGCGTGCACAAATTTTGCTTGTCATGCAAATAGCAATGCGTTTTTCATTGGTTGAAAAATGAAAGCATGAAACATACACATTATTAGTGATTAGTCAAATCATTGTATTTAGGTGACACTTAAAAATTCGACAACCTAATTGGCCCATTTTGTCATTTGTGGAATGGATAATATTAATTAGGACTTAAAAGTATTTTGCTAACTTATGTCAAAGGGTTACCTACTATTTTCGTGACCTATTTTAGGTCAATTAATAATAAATCGTTTTCATACCTCACGATACCATAAAGTGGTACACTACACTACTACTCAAATATCTTTTTATTTTCTTTTTTTATTTTTTTCTTTTTTCTTTTTTTATTTTTTACTTCGTTTTTATTTTTCTTTTCTGTTTTTTTTTTTGAGAAAATTCTTTAAAAATAATTCATTTAATCCTTTAGAATTTAATTAGAACATTAATTTCATATTTTTGCAATGAATAACATTAAATTTGGGTCCAATAAATACAGCCCATTTATTCTACTCCATATAAAAATAGACAAGTGTATATTTTCCATATCATTGCATATATCCTTGTACTATAGTAAATTTGCTACTCCGTATCAAATTTAACTAGCCCAAATTCTATTGCAATGTCGGATATGATGGAAAATGTACGACCACATAGATCTAAGACTTAATTAGAGATTTGAGCTCAAAGAAATAGTAAAAAAATATTACAACTCCTTGCTTTATTATATTTTAGACTATCCATTTTATATCTTTCATTATTATTATTATTATTATTATTATTATTATTAACAAAAATCTACAAAGTCAACTAATTTACAAGAAATTAGCTAGTGGGGAGTCGAGATACAATCTGGGCCCCCACTATTATAGTTATAGCGAACTCAATCCTGTTAAAGATGTGAGCAGCTACACCAGCACCTATATCCCGAGTTCTTGTGAACGCTTTAACCTGCTTCAGCAACGCAACAACATCCTTTTCTAATTCCCCCAAAGAAGAAAAGGAGGAGGAAAGAAAAACCATGACCAATAGCCTGCAACGCACCCCATATTTGTCCAGTTTCCGCTGAGCAGCAATTGACGCAACACGACCAGAAACAAAGTCTGACAATCCTGATTGTGTCAAATGAGAAGACCCCGTCAAGTCAAAACACACATCAAGGTCCCTATCCCAAGAACAAAGCAACATATCTGCAGGCCAGGTCGAAAAGTCCCATTGTTGCCTCCAGCCACCTAACGATGGGATAACTTTATTAGTGTAAATAACATTTATTAAGCTCATATTACTACATACTTAATTATGTCTAAGGGCCTGTTCTCTTACGTTGAAATTCAGTTCAGTTCAACTCAGTTTAGTTTAGTTCAGTTCAGTTCAATTCAATTCAGTTCAGCTCCTAATTTCCTTCTCTTATAAAATATTCATTTCACTTCAGTTCAGTTCAACTCAGCTCAGTTCAGTTCAGTTCAGTTCAGTTCAGTTCAGTTCAATTCAGTTCAGCTCAGTTCAGTTCAGCTCAGCTGAATTCAGTCAATGAGAATAGGCCCTAAGCTCTGAAGTTGAAAAATTCATAACACAAACACATTATGATTATATTGAGTTCAAATTAATTACTTGACATAGCTCTAATGCATGCAGGTAAAGTAATTAAGGTATATTATGTAAAAATTGAACTTACAACTTACATTTAGTTCAAATAGGTTAAACTAACTATGTTCAGTCGTTCAGATACACAAATTTAGTTGTGTATAACATACAATTTGTAATATAATAAACTCAATATATTACTTATAATAATTATTAAAGGACTGCCCTCGAATCTTGATTGCATGTCTTTCTTTTGTGGTAATCTATAATGGCAAAAACTAATCAGAAATAGCTTATAATCATGCTTTAAATTAGCATTATAATTTCAGGTGACATGTCACAATGTCCCTTGGGAGATTTATTTGAAGTGATAAGCACAAATGCACAATATCGTGGTTAGCAGCTTGTTAATTGATTATATATCTAGTCGAAGAAAAAGTCAATTATCATATAATATACGATTCATTTCATATTATTTAGCCTAGTTTAAGCTTAATTAGAATATCAATGACAATGTCTAGTAATAATGTAATTAGTACTTTGATTAATTATTGTCTGCCCCATCGAATTGAATAATGCCAAACGCAATCTCAAATTTGTAATCACGTAAACAAAGCCGGCTCAAAACCTTTGAGCATGTACAAATATTTTTATATTAATTATCTTATGACAATTACATAAAATATATTTTAATTTTAGAATTAATATTAATACAATCTAATTAGGGACAGCATCAATTTGGTCTTAAGGCTTTCCACCCTAGTAGGCTGTAGGCCATGTTATGTTGGTGCAATATCACGTTGGCACTTGATAATTTTAGATTATCATAATTATAATTAAGATACTAAATATTGCATACTTGATGTATTACAACTTTCAAGATTTAGCCATAATTTAGGCAAGGAAATCCTCTAAGTAGTCAAATAATTAAAATTAATATTAAGAGGCCACCTTTTATGGACATTTAGAGAGCTTGTTTTGTGGGAATCATTAATCAATAAAGTTGTATGTCTAAAGCCAAGCTATGGTATTATTATTAATAACTCAACTTGTTTAAGCTATCAAACTATCACATGGTGATTATGTGGCAAATCATATAATCGTTGTGTACTAGAATATAATTGCATTGTATTGTCGTTGGCCCATTTTAATTATATACTTATTCCATTTTGAAAAAAATATCTTATTGCTCAAATTTGATTCTATGTACATTGATGACCAATTTGAATATATATATATATATATATATATATATATATATATATATATATATATATATATATATATATATATATATATATATATATATATATATATATCTATTATTAATATAATATCAACAATTCACAAGTTGGAGGACAAACCATGCATGAGATAATTCTTCCCAAATGGCGTGACTAAAAATTACTTCCATAACATGATCTCGTTGAATTCGTTTTGAGGGTTGGAGAACGTATTATGCAATTTTAACACTAATTTAACAATCTTGTAAATGGTTTCAAAAAAATAACAATCTTGTAAATTATCTTGTACAAAGCACTTATATAATAAATCTACTGAAATTGCCATTTCCATAATGATCAAATCATCAACAAAGTTGCTTGCAGTTGTTGGGCTAACAATAGTATGTTGCTCCCATCAAAATTTAAGACGGAGGTAATGTTTTTCTTGAACTTTCTCAATTGTCTCGTTTGATAATTTAAATATTTCCATATTGATCGAATCAACAAAGTTGCTTGCAATTGTTGGGCTAACAATAGTATGTTGCTCCGATCAAAATTTAAGACGGAGGTAATGTTTTTCTTGAACTTTCTCAATTGTCTCGTTTGATTATCTAAATATGTTTCCAAGTATGTAATTAGGTCCCGTTCCGATTTACTGAAAACAACTAAACTGAATTGATTGGGGTTGAACTGAACTAAATTGATAGATTAGAGCTGAACTAAACTGAAATGAATATATCTTAAGTAATTATTTATGAGAAAAGAAAATTAAGAATTGAACTGAACTGAATTAATTGGAGCTGAGCTGAACTGAAATGAAATTAAGTTAACCTGAACAGGCTCTTATTATAGAGTAATATCCTATAACCTCGCTTCTTTATAATTTCTTCTTAATAAAATTGAAGAAATTATTAAAATCATATGGTTACTCATATTATAAAACCATCATTCTAAATTCGATCAATAATCCTAGCCGATCACTAATACTCTATTAACTCAATTTTTCATGACTTATTTTTTATTTTATTTTTTTTTTCGCGCATCTTTACATCAACAAGTATAAGAAATTTTGTCTACCTTTCACTTTTGATTTTTTTTTCATGACGAGATTGAAGAAAGTAGAAAAAATGTCAAATATAGGTGACAAGTCAGAAATATAGAGATAAAAAAAAGTGGGTCCAAAAGCATTAAGAGTTGGACAATGATTCAAAGTAAGGCAATGATAATTGCAAGTGAAGCATGGGAGAAATAACGATGATAAACCAATTATTAAATAGTAATATTATAATACGAGTAGTAGTACTCGTACTACTGAGAGTAGTGAAGCAAGGAGCAGGGGGCCGACAAGATGTTGGGTGATGATTGAGTGTCCCCACGAGTGCGTGCTAGCTGTCCCACGTGTCCCCTACCACAATTTATTTATTTTCTTTTTATTCCCAATAATTAGAATTACTCGTACATCCCTATTTCACGACATATTTAATCCCCACCAATCATCATCTTTTGTGGGCCCCCACACTTTCTCTCTCCTCCTGGGGCCGTACGAGGCTCACTTCCCATGTGATTTGCACGTGATCGAGGCCCCCTCCCACAACCATCAACATCCCCCTTCCTTCTTTTCGATGTTCTACTTTCGTAACCCTACCCCTTTTGTCAACTTGTGATTATTTAATTTCTACTTTTGAAATTACTATATTGCCCTTTTATTTTTTAAATAGGGTGTAATGTCTTGTTCAATCAATCATAATGGGATAATAGAGTAATTATTACGGACACACACCCAACCTCCACCCTATGACCTATTTCTATTTAAGATAGAATTTGTGGGCTCCCTCTTTCTCAATATATGGAGTATACCGGTATTTTATTATATTTTTAATTTAATTTTGACTTTTGTCACTATTTATCTAAGCTATTTAGCGTTTTTTGTGTACGATTGATCATATTGTGTGACCGTTTGGAAAATAATAAAGTATTATAACTTATATATACTCCATATTTCCACAAAAAAAAAAAAAAAAACTTATATATACTCCATAACATTTATCAAATAACCCCTGTAACATTAACGAAGTAACCTTCGGTATGGTCAACCATATGCAAGTGGATGATAAACGTTTTGTCACTATTATTATGTGTTGATAAACATGTCTAAATGAAATGTGTTAACTAAAACAACGCAGTGGAATTGAAATTTAATCATGTTTGATCTCCTTAAACTTGTTTGAATACATATGCACAATTCATGATATGATTTGTATAGCTTTTTTTGCTATTTAAGTGTTGGGTCTTATTCTTTTCCGTTGTATTGAACTGAACTAATCCTATATGATTAAGTTAACGATTTGAGATGAGCTAACTCCACCGAAACACATAAACACTAATTGAAAAAATGGGAGATTATTATTATTTTTTTTTTTCATAGGCAAGAGTACATTTGAATTTCTTTTCATTAATAACATAGGGAGTAAAATAAGAGAGTGATTGGACAAGTCAAAGAATGGAAGAAGGGATTTGTCATGTCTTGATAAAAAGAATACTCTTTCTTTATCTCTCTAATAAATAAAAGTCGAAAGATATGAAAGTGTAGGGCTGTTTGATAGATTTTTTGCATCCTACCAACCTAATAATATTGGCAGGCATAACTGCGGAATATCTGAGCTACATATTCATAAATCATACTCATAATATTTGGAGTATTTTATAGTCTGCCTCTACCTTTGCCTAGGTTTATTTATCTTTATTTATGTTTACATGATTTATTTATCTGATCAATACTACTCATAGCTAGCATCATCATCGGATTCTCTATCTCAATTTAATTTCTCATTTTTTTTTTTTGGAAGTCTTCCCCATGCATCGTGCTTTCTCATTCTTATGTCTCTTAACACCAATTTAAAGTTTGTTTAGTCATTCATATATTCGACTACTTCTCATTTTATTCATTTGTACTAATCGGTTGTCAATTTCAATTATTCCTCGATCATGTTTATCTATCTAAGTTATTCCAAGAGATTAGTCAAGGGTTGAGAGTTTTAGACATAATAGCGAGACCCTGTTCTTTAAAGTTGATTCGCTGAAATTTACTTTTCAATGCTTAATAAATAATAATAATACTTAATAAATTTAATAATTAATAATAAATAAATAATTTAACAAAATTATAACTATTAACACTAACATTAATATTAATAATAATAACTATTATTCTGCTTTGCAAAAATCTACCCTATACTGGTGACATCTACTTTGTTCGGCTCTTCTAAAATTTGCTTTACCCAGAAGCTCAAAAAATATAAGCGTTGAAAATAAGCTCATCTATATAGAAACATGTATGCATTGATGATATTTTAGCTTTTTGTTCTTCTTTTAATTCCGTTTCTTGGTGTCACGTTAAGCGGGATAGAAATGTTGTTGCTCACAATTTAGCCCGTTTAACACCATTTGGTATAGAGCAAATTTGGGAGAACCATAACCCTTGTGAGGTTTCTCCGTATGTAATGATGGACAAATTATCAATATAATGACACCTTAACGGGTTTTCATAAAAAAAAAATATATGCGTTGACAATATAATAATTCACTCAGTAAAAGTAAGAAATCTATTAGCAAAATAAATCAACAAAAAGGTGAAGTCGTGAAGACAATTAGTATGAGTAAAATTAATCATCGAAATGAATCAGGAAAATATAAATTTAGATTAACTAAAAAATAATTAAATTGAGAATCAGTACATAACCTTATCATATACAGACGATTATTTATGAATTATACTCCATCCGCAATTTTAAGTTGTTTATTTTACTATATTTGGTCAATTACTTCACTTGTTTGACTAATGTTTTCTATTCATACCTAATAGAATTTACAAATTGTTAAATTTAATTGTTGACAAGCAAATCATAATTGAATAACGAAGAAAAAAAAAATAAAAAGAGGAATTACTAACCTGTATAAAGTATTACATAATTAATAAACTATCGTTGTAATGAATCCAACTGCACAATTAATTGTTTCTCCTTTAAATTAGTTTGCAACTATAAAATATAAATTGTTTGATGTGTGGCTCATCCTAATTCGATGTTTATAATACGTAGCAATAAAACCCAGCTTCAGAAGTTGCTTTCCCACAAATTTCCCAAAGCATGATACGAGTAATTCGTTCTTTCACTATTATTGCCAAGATTTTGACAACACATTATGCTAGTACTGCTTAACGACCCATTATATTATTAGACTCTCCATCTAATTATTTTAATATCAATCAATTCACGACCGCAAATGATTAATCTTGGTTATCATGCATTAAGGATGATTGAATAATTATTGTGCACCTAAATAAACCAAATCCAAGGGATATAATCTTCCACAATTCCACCAAATAACTTTGATATCTAGTGGAATTATATTGTTCCATTGAATTAAAGTTTTTTTTTTAGATTATATCTTATTGTTTTATGCACATAAATAATGAAATAGACACTGTATTATGAGATGAAGGACTCTACTGTTAACCGGATTTAATAGGAGTAGTCAGAGTATTTACATACTAATACATAGTATTTATTTATTGCTTTAAATTAAGTTTTGAGATCAATTTTACAATAGCTTAAGGCATGCAAAACTATGGTGAATGTTCTTACGTTTTATGTATCACGTTGTACTACTTAATTTGTTAGGTAGTTGTACTTTGACATTCTGCAATAAGTTATTATTACTGTATGTTTTGTCCAAGATATGATTAAGTTGGAAAATTACGGTATATCATACTGACACATTGTAAATAAATTTTAAGAGACAAAATATAGTACTATAGAATTTTTAAAACAAACAAACTTACGTATTATAAAAATCAGAGTACTACGCAACAAGAAATTTTGAACAATATCTAATTTTGACATGAAATTGTGAAGAAGGTGGTAACATTTGCAAACTAAGGATTAGACAAGCCAATTTGTAGTTAGAAAATCTACCACGCACGTAGTTGATTTGTCACATGTCACACCTATAACTCGACTAATACGTACGCACCACACATAATGTTATTCATGTTGTAAACAACGCATTTCACTCGCAAAAATTTGCGTTAAGATTGAAAGAAGAAAAAACCGAACAATTGCACGAATTTTTTCATAGGTGATGATCACAAGAATGCTAGCTGTTGATATAGATTGCAACTTGTAAAGAGTGAAAATGTGTATGTGTATGTGTTCATGCATGTGATTACATAAAATTTTGAGCTTTATACATATTAATCATGACCTAAATAGATGTATCATATCTTTTGGGATTTTTAATGTTGCACGAATTGTATTATGAATGTGTTTTGTAAATCATGAACCTTTAAATATATGATTGGTTCATATTAAAATAAGACTAAATTAAGTTATTTTTTTGTTTTTTTTTCCATACACTTACATCTTCTTATTAGCGCGTAGGTATTACAGGGACCGGAGGCTATAGGTACAAATTTAATTTAATTCTTGCTAGTAGACTTAAATCGTAAATGTTTCCCAAGATATAATGTTGATACTCCGTACTATTTCACTTAGGAAGGGTTTGTTTAATTAGTTAAGAGTACGTATTAAATAATTTTTTTTTTTCAATAGGAACTTGACACCTTTTTACTTAATCACTCACGGGCAAGTTATTATGACCATTTAATTTACAATAATTGTTAACAGTCATATGCATGTACTATTCAATTCCACTGAAATACACGTAAATTAAATTGATTGCAACTAAATGAATTTTACCTATTGATACGTAACATACGTTATAAGCACAAAACTAGTCAAAGCTAAGCTCATACCACCAAGTAGGTACATAAAATAAAATTTTCCTTGGCCATGGAGCGTCAAATTATACACGAGTCTTGCTTTCAATTCAATCAAGTAATTTGTTAAGTTTAATTAATTTTGGTGCGAGTATTTTTTATTTTTTTAGAGAGTCATAAAAGGCAAGGGTTAGAATCAATCTCAGGATCTCCTGAAATCGAGAGAGAAGCTCTAACCACTTGAAATATCTCTCACTCTGTGAATTAATCAACTTATTAAATTACATTTGTTAGTAAACAATTATTGCAAGAACTAATGATTACCTAAAAAACTAAATAATTTGTGTTTATGCCCTCACTTGGAAAGAGGGATAATGGAGATCATAATCACAAGGATATGCCACATCATATCATGGATCAATCAAAATTTAACTTCTTACCTTTAAAAGCTATGGTGTATATAAATATATATATTGAAAATAATTGATAATAACATCCCCTTCACTCCTTATTGCTGTACTTATCTGATACATGATAGTATACAATATATATTTTGTGAGACTCTAAAACAATAATAATAAATAACAAATATAAAGTATTTCAATAAGCAAAATTTAAAGATTCCTTTTGTAAAGTAGACTGATTATTAGCAATATGATACCCAAAATAATATTACTTCATGATTTAGAGATAATCTTCATTGCTAATTTTACAAGTCTCGTTGCCTTAAACCATGGCACATAAGTTTTTTGCGAAAACCAATATCCAGATTCATATCATCACAAAGAATAAAAGCAAACGGACGGAGGATAACATATACCATAAACTTATGCTTTTAATTAAATTTATTGAAATAAAAAAAAAATAAAATTGGTTAAATTGGTCCTCTAACTATTATGATATGCCATGAAGTAATATATGAAGTAACTATTTTTTTATGTCAAAATTTATTAAGATTGCTTGGGTGATTTATAATAGTGTAGTATGTAATTTGTATCCAACACACACATTTAAAAAAAAAAACTTATTATGAGAATGATGATACATGGATTTAGGATGGATGACATGCAAAATCTATGTTTAAAATTGAGCCGAATTAGTAGAATAATGAATTGAATTGAAATGAAATGAGATTCAAATAAGTCTAATAGAATAGGGCCTAGATACAGTAAACATTACCGTTCTTAATATTCATATTAGATAATACTCCTTATAATGGAATAGGATTCCCATTATGTAGTTGTATAAATTAATCTTTGGTAAGATTTGTGGAAAGAAGTAGCCTTTAAACATAGTAAAAGTTACCTTTGTAATCTATATTAATAAGTTGAAAAGACAAATAAGTACAATTAGACTTAGATTAAGGATGAAAAAACACATCGTGCCACCACATTGTTTACCTCGGTTTTCACATAAATCTCTCTTCCAAACAAACCAAACGATCAAGTTGCATCAAAAAAACATATCAAACTCTTCCATTATTACAAATCATGTGTATCCAACGCTTCTCCATTTTCCAGCACACACCCAGCAAAGCACACGTGTATTCCCAGCTCCCCCGCACGTGCAACTCCAGTCAATGTTTTGAGATCTGGTCAACGCTCTTTTTATGGGCTTCCAAGAATAATTAACCCAATTATTAGTCCCATAATTATTTTTACTTAGTAGAATCCCGGGAAACACCGGTTACGTGGAAGCACGTACGGATTCATCTTGGCCGTTGGATTGTTATTATTTTAATCGAAGCCGTTGATCCCAAGATGAACCCACACGTGCAATGTAGGTGAGATAAAATTAGAAGTGGGTGCGAACATATCTGGACCCCCGATGTGACCGGCTTAGTTGGTCACCATGTGATTTCCAGGAAACGGTTAAGATGATCGTTAATCAATAGATCTTGTTGGAATTATGAATTATTGGAGATTATTACTTGGTGTACAACTATCATTTAACTAATCATAGCATAAACCATAATTATCGTTAATTATTGGTTATACTCCCAGTTGTAAGTACGCAGCTAAAAGAGTGTAAAAATGACTATGCCATTTAATAATATACGTGTTGTCAGTAATTTTACTTTCAGATATGGTCGGATACTCAGGTGTATGCACTAACGTATACAACTTTATACAGAGTAAGAATATAAAAAGTTCTATACATAACTACGTTTAGTGTATGTGTGTATGTATATTGTATATATTCATAAAATAATAATTCGTATATAGTAGTTACTAGTTAGACAGATAACTCATCTAAGTTAGGTATGAGCTTGTGTTAAATTAAATGTATAAATACTACAATAGTATATGTATTATAAATAAATATTTTTTTTTCAAACTTTTAATTCAACAAATACATGAAGATCATTAAGCATGGGTGGTAAATCTCTTGCAAATTGTAGTAACATAGTGAATAGATGCCAATTCACAACCATTAGAAATTGACATTTGAAGCATCTAGATCACATTTCGTAATTGTAATACATAATCAGACAATTGTCAATTGAAAATTTGTTTTATTTGATCGAGTTGATCGATATTATATGATCCATGACATATCACATATTATAAGATGTTACGTTAGGATTTTGCTCAATCATTCTGGTAATATTTAATGTATTAAAATTTTAATTTTTCTTAAGATTGGCACTTAATTAAGAGGCTAATAAGGAGATGTCCAGTTGATTGTTAAACAAAATAGAATTATAACGATGTGTTTAGGGATGCCGACTAATATCTCATTTGGTTCAACTGATTATGAATATATAATAAGACGACAATTCCACAAAACATCAAAATATATACTACATATATACATATTTAAACACATCATCTTGATCCAATCTTCTACACTTTAGATAATAATGGACTGATCAACTTGATTAGTAGCTCACATGATATATATAATAACAATAAAACTATAAAAGGTATGTTACTAAGGCATTTGATTTACTTTTATTCTGTTCATATTTAGATTACATTTCAGTTGATCAATGATGTAGTCGAGATTAATTTTAATACTGTGTTGTACTACTGCTCTCCAAAACTCTAAACAAATAAAGCGATAAATAAGTTTACAACCTTTTAAAATCCGTTCTAGTTAAACAAGGTGCCAAACACAAACCATAAATGAAGTATTAACACATTCATCAAAACCTTAAACAAAACATTTAAGACAACAAATTGTCTTCATTTCTCATGGCAAGTGGACATAGGGTTTGCACGTGTAATGGTACGGATGATAGAAGTTAACCTATTTTAAAAGATGATAAATTAATGGGATTAGTCAATAATACCCTTAGGATTTACTGAAAGAGGGGTATTATAGGAAGGGTAATTTGGTAAAAAAGAGTGAAATATAATAATTATAGAAAGACACAAGTGATAGGGAAGCATGTTTGGTTGGTGGGATTTCCCATAATTGGGAATGACAGAATATAGAATTGCACATGATATGTGTAATCATTACAATAAGTTTAATCACAATTCTGAGATTGATGTTAGCCTAATCATGATTTTGGATTTAACAATCAAAATTTTGGATCCCCTATTATAATTAATTTATTATTAACATTATTATTAATAACTATAGTATAGTACAATAATTTTATATTCAGTTAATAGACTCAAAGCAGTTGATCATGATGGGATTTGTCATAGTTGCGAGGCATGGAGGACCCACACTAATCATCGTTCTATAATCTATTCCCAATCATATATACTCATATTATTTAAGTTTGATCATGTGGTTAAGATTATTAATTAGTATAAAATTAAATATTAATAAGCCATGTTAAAGAATATTTGCGACTTGGACCATAGTGAATCTAGGACCAGTTCAATTTGACTCTTGTTTTTGAGCTTTTGGCATGTTATTTGATACATTTTTCGGTTAGATGATAGGTTTTGGCACCCTTATTATTTTAGAGATTAGTTAATATTTCACAAAATTGTTAATTAGGATTCTGTTGTTTAAGTGGTAAGCTTTAACTTGATATCATCTCACTTTTATCCTAATTTTTTAACAAAAAAACTTAAAATAATGCACATATTTACAAGTTATTATGCGATAAATCAATATACAAATATAGCAATATTAAATGAGTAGCTAAATTTTTTCTTCTTCTTCTTAGAAAAAAAAAAAAGGAGAGTAGCTAAATGGTTAATTACTTCACCTATCTCCACCTAACACCTCATATATTAAAATTAATAACTTCACCAAACTCCATGAAGTATGTTTTAGTTAAATTTTTTGATTTAATATGACCAAAAATAGGTATCAAGTTTCCAATAATAAACAATAAAAGTATTGCGCTACTCGTAATTTTTATTGGTAAAACATCTAAACGATACATCATAATAAACTATGTTCTCTTAATCTGTATTATACTTCGTATTTTTCATGACAATTAAAATGGGATGAATGGAGTAATTAATAATATACCAAGCTAGATTCCCTACCCAAGAGCCATACTACAAAAACATGAAGTATAAATTGAAGTAGGTAGCAATTAAGTTGTAGTACCGTCTTAAAAACTATATCTATAATGTTGGTTTACTATAATTTCATTCATGAACATTGATTCAATACTTAATATTAACAAAATTTGTCATTTTTTCCCCGCCAACCAACCTTGGTCACTTTATTCAGATGTAAAAAGTTAAACTTTATCACCATTGGTTCATGTAGGATATATATACTACCTCCAATTTTTACTACTTCGTAGTTGCAATTTTGGGGTATCATTTGTGAGATACAGGGTATAAAATATATTAAATTTGTAACTAATAAAAATCGAAGGTAGTATATTTTTTTCAATAAAAGTTGAAAGATTTGAATGATAGGCATGGTTGAGGATTGAGAATTTGAGATGCTAGCATTGCTAATAAAAAACACAATACAAACTGTTTGGACTTTTTAACCCTCGCAATAACATGGGCCATGCTATTGGGCTGAAAGTGGACAGTAAAAATATGGACTGTTATACCAATAGGTCTATGGTAGAACCTGGTCCATCTAAAATAGGTGGACCACTAGCCCAAATACCACAATCCATCATCACAAACACATTACAAATAAAGCGGCCCAACCTCTCCTTTCTTTCTTTCCACTCCAACAACATTCTGACATAATGAATTATGAACTTATAGCCATCAACACAAACACTACGAAAAATTCTCGTTTCTCTCTCATCTGAAAATTCAAGCATAGCCATGGATGAAAAGCAAGAAAACAATGCAGAAAGCTAAATAAAATTTCTGAACTTATACATTCTTTAAATTTCTTTGAATTTGCAATTACTCGTTCGTAGTTGTTATAATTTGTTAAAATTTCATTCGTAGTTTTTGTAAATTGGGTATAATTTTTGAACATTTTTCACATTTTTTAGGGACCCAAATTCTTCTGATAGTGATGAAGATCAATTGTAAGTAAATTAAAACCCTATATAATTGTTGAATTTTGAAATTAAATGATGAATTGAAACCCTGAGTTATTTGAACAGGACAATTTCTCAAATCCGAAGCAAAAGGAAGAAGAAATTGGATATAACAAGTCCAATTGTTGATCCAAATATTTTAAAAGAGATAGACAAGCAACATTCAGAAAATGGAGAAACCGGGTAAATCATAGGCTCAAAGTTCATATAAATCGTAACTACTGTTCAAATGATTTGTGGTTTTAGTACATATAATATGTGATTATCGTTCAAATATTTTGTGATTTTAGTTCATATATTTCGTGATTACTGTTCAAAAATTGATATCGTTATTTTTTAAACTAAGAAGCATTTATTTTATAAGTTCAAATGTTTTGCGTTTTTAGTTCATATAATTCGTGATTACTGTTCAAATATATTGTGGTTCTAGTTCATATAATTTGTGATCAATGTTCAAATATTTTGTGGTTTTAGTTCATATAATTTGTTATTACTGTTTAAATGTTTTATGGTTTTATTTCATATAATTTGTGATTCCTGTTCAAATTTTGATATTGTTATTTTTTAATCCAAGAAGCATTTGTTTTATTACAGCAACCAATCTGAACTTCAACCCAAATCCACCACCCAACACCAATCAAGAAGCTGAGAATCAAGCTAAAAAGAAAAGTCAAAAGGAGACTGAAAATCAAGCTAAAAAGGAAGCTCAAAAGAAGGCTAAGAAAGAGTCTCAAAAGAAGAATGTTCAGAAGAAGCAAGAAAATGTTAAGAAGAAGAGAGAGGAAGTTTAGAAGAGTGAAATTAAGGAGAAAAAAAAGAAAAAGAAGAGATAATGTTGATGATTTCTTTGATCTAGACAATGTTGTGGATCTAAATTATGATCGAAAAAGAAGTAAAAAAATCAGATTAAATAGGGAAGAGTGATCTTATAAAGAAGGAAAAAAAAAGTTAAGATGGCGGGATTTAAAGAATAAGGTGAAGTTGTGTTTAATTAAGAGAAGAGTGTGTTTAATGCCTGGTCCACATAGGATAGATGGACCAGGGTCTATGTAAGAATTTGTACTGTTACATAGTATGAAAAAGTTTTTATATCTATATGGCCCACATGAAAGATTGGAGGTACCATGACAATTATATGGGTAGACCTCTAATATAAGCCTGAATGGTTTGGACTTGTGGAGAAGAGTTTGGGCCTTTTATCAGAAATTAGCCCATTTATTAATTGTGGTTTAGCCCAATAAATGACCGAGCGTTATACTTCGTATATATTTTGCATACGAAGTATATTGGTAGAACATTGTAGGGATTGTGAGAGATTACTTTCAGAGTTTACAATATGGGATGTAGTGTGAATATTGCTAGATGGAACTGCCCCTCCTTCACCGTTGCTTTGCCTTTTATATAGATGATTGCTAGGTTAAATTCTAGCTGTTGCAAGGAGATAAAGTTGCTCCCATGATTCTCGGACTATGGTTGCTTGAAACGTTTTTTTTCTGTTTTGATATCTAACGAATTGAATCAGCTGAGCTTGGACTAAGTCTTCTTTACTTATCTCTTCCTAAAAATTAGGGAGTTGTTTCTTGACTTCGTCTTCCGCCAATGCTTAGGGCTCGTCGTCACATTCCGTCTTCGTCAAGACAGGTCTTCGTCACTGACTATGCTTGACTGCCGTTGACTTAGACTTGTAGATTTTTACCCATAACACGTCTATAAACAAGTTACTTTGTTTAGATAGTACTTAATCTTCCCAATAAAATCAATATTACTAGGATTAAGATTGATTTTCAACCTTTTTGAAGTTTCATAGTCAGGTTGGTTCGAATGAGTCAACTTCGCACACATGCAAATCGTATTCATGTTAGTAAACATAGTACACCATCATCCTTTCTAGGGTGGGGGTGTAACAAAATCATAATCCATATTACTAATAGGAATTAGAACACCGAACATGATTTGAATAAATTTAATAGCCAATTTGGTTACATCGTACAAGTTACACACCACGAGTCCAACAAAATCCTAGCTTTAAACTTTATTCCATGATACCAGATCCATTTGAGACTCTTTCAATGAGGTAGTGACTCATATTGACAGGCTTTTACCTTAAGCAAAGAATAACAAAAAAGCTTATTCTTTTTCACTCGGCAAAGAATATGCTATTGCTATTTTCTTTCCGCCCTAACCCAAATTCCTTTCACTTTGTTAGGTTTTGATGTCTCCCCTTTTAAATTTTATTATTTGGCTTATAATGCTTTAATTGAATGGATAGTCAATTGCCTTACCTGTTATTCAAATAAGGTATCTATCCCACACTTTCTAATGTAGAAAGTTCTACTTTTCTCTAACCTAACCGATACGGAAACAGGATAATGTTTCAAGTTTATCTCGATTCATTTAATAGTACCAAATATACTGTCTAAAATTAATTGTCACGATAATGGTGTAATTTAAATCAGTAATGTGACCACTAAATCCAGATCATAAGCACCTTTACAAGAAATATGTTTAATTTGTATGACTTACCATCAAATTATCTGCATGACAAGCAGACAAAGCTAACGGACAATCTCCAAGAAGAATGTAACTTAGGACAATTTTTAGTGTAAAAACTCTAGAGGAGGAAATCCTACATAAGTAAAAATACAGCTAGTGCATTGAAGCACTCTCTTGATCAACAGAGCAGCAAAATTGCAAAATGACTTGAAGTTCACCAAATTGCTACTCAAAAAATTTTCAGCAAGTTCGAAAAATATTTGAATGTAGGGTATATTGATTCAAGTTTCAATTAAAGTAGCAGCTTCTGAGCTGACAAGATCAATCCAAGACTAACATTCAGAATTCCCTTTCGAGTGCATTACATTTTAATATTCGACACTAGAAACTCTGTAGATTAATTTTCATTGGCTATGTGTTACACTACCAAAGCTCAGCAACCCAAAATTCTATCAGGAAAAAGGCTTCATAATTGATTTCAAAGTATTTTACCTATGAAATTTTACTAGTTGGCTGAGCTTCACTGCCAATTTACAGGAGTTACAACTTACAACTCAAATCTCTAATGACAAATGGACATCTTCAGCACAATATAAGGTTCATAGTCATAAGCTACAATATGGTAGCATTGAGCAGATACTATTTGTATGTCATAGCTGATTACAGAGTAATCTTTGCAAATTTCTATACATTGTGTATCCAAGTAAAATTCCGATGATAACTAAAATTACAAAGATATGGCCCCTAAGCCCTAAGGAAGACAAGTGATGCGAATAAGACAGCTAAAATAACCTTCATTACCTCACAGAGCTTCTTTTAAGTTGCCCAGCTGTTCTCTTAATGGATTCAATTCGTTGAAGTCTGATCTGCTCCCTGAATTTGGCAATGAACTCATCAGCTTTCTTATCAACATCAGGCCCCTCATCAACATTATCAGAAGGCGGTTCCTCAACCTTTGCTGTTTCCACTCGTTCTTCAACATAGTTATCATCCTCGCTTTCAGAATCATCATCACTTCTCACCAGAACTTGTTCAAGAAAATCCCTAGTTTCCTTTGGGTATTCTGTGAAAGATCCCCTTGAAATTGGATTGTAACCTGTAGTTTTTCTCTCTGACTTTTCAGACATGTCTGATGACTCTGAATCATTTTCCACTGATCTTCTGTTTTCTTCATCAACATCTCGGGATTTCCTTGCAGATATCATATCACCAGCTCTAACAGTTCTAACAGACTTCCCCACAGATGAACTATCACTGCCACTTCTAGGTTTTGTTTCAAAACCAGTATAACTTCTGTTCAATGGTTCCTCCCTATTTGCCCCGCCTATGTCCTTTGGTTCACTCCATATTCGTTTAAACTCCTTGCGACGACTGGACTTTTCATCATTGAGCTCACTGGAATTCACCTTCACAAATTGTGATTTATGACTAGGTGGAGGTGGTGGAGGAGGCGGAGGTGGTGGGAGATGGGAACTATAAACAGGCTTCTTTCTCCCATAATCCTCAACACTTTTAGCTAGAGACTCTGATGATAAGGATGGTGCAGGAGACAGCTTCTTTGGTGAGGACAGTGTAGGGGATGGAGAGAGCTTCTTAGGTGAAGAAGACGATGAGCTAGATCGAGATGACAGAGAAGACTCTGATCTCAAGAGTTGAGCAGCCCCACTCTCCTCAAGTGATGCAGGGAGTGAATGCAAGGAAGAATCAATGGATTCTTTATTAACTTCCAACCTCCCTGATCTCGATCTCCACGGAATTGGAGATGGAAGCACAACACTCTCTTCAACCTTCTCCTTACGCTCCTCAACAACTTCATCATCCAATCCCCCATAATCCCCACCTGAGGGTTTCCTTGAAATCCTTGAAAAACCCCTTGAACTCGAACTCGAATTCGAATTAGTCCTACTCAATGATCTAGAAACCTCACCATCCCCATTAACAGACCCAAATTCACTATGAACCGAGCCTCGAGATTTCACACTATCATTCCTGCTCATTCTCCTAGAATCATTCCCACTCTTTGCACTTACACCAGAATTTGATCTAGCATAACCTCTAGAAACCCCAGAATCCTCCTCACTAACCAATTTAACATCATTTCTACTAATTCTTCTCGAATCATTTGATGATTCCTTAGAATTTGATCTAGCATAAACCCTAGAAACCCCAGAATCAACATCATTACCATCAGAAACCATTGATTTCAAACTCCTAACAGGCAATAACAATGGTTTTTCACCAAACCCAGATTTATTATCATCCACAATAGCACTATTGTTAGCAACAACAAGCTTAGGTTCATTTCTATAATACTGAGAACTCCATGTTTGAACTTTACTATTATTATTTAAACTATGATTATGAATATGATTATCAGGAGACCCAGTTGGGGAATCAGCATCATCATCAAAAACAGAAGGAACTTGAAGCAATTTAGAAACATAAGACTGAGCAGTATCAATATCACCCTCTGAATCATCATCAACCTTTTTACGGCTAAATAAACCATAAGAAACAGCAATTCCCACAAAAATCAAATGAAGAAGCTCCCACCATCGTGAAAAAAATGATGGGCTAACAATTTCAGGAGCTTCTGAAGGAAAAAGGGTGATTGTAACTAAGAAAATTGAGATAATTGTGGCTTTGAATAAGAAATTAGAGTAAAACTTACTTGGTTTCTTTTTGTTTTGTGTTTGGGTTGTTGGTACCCTTTTGGGTTTCGTGTATAACCCTCCGTCCGCCATTGATGAACACAAAACAAACACAAACCCAGAAACAGGGGGTTCGTATTTGATTGAAAAAGTTGCAGAAAGAAGAAGATGATGAAGAAGAGAAGCCTTGAGAATTAAGCAAAATAGAAGAGAGAGAAAGAGGAAAATGGTGAATTGGAGGGTATAAAGTTAATTGGGAAGACGTGTGATTGGTTTTTAAGATGTTTGCTTTGTGCTTTTTTTCTTTGTTTATGGTTTGTAATAGTCGTTTGCTTAGTGGGTATTGATGCCATGGGAATTTTGTGCTGTGTTTTTTCTATTCTTTTCTTTTTCAATAAAATTGTTCTACTTGTTATAACAAAACTAAATTCCAATTCTTTGCTACTCTTCTTATTTTCTCTGTTATGGAATGTTATCATGTTATTGCCTTTGCTCATCAACAATGTAGACGAAGTTTTTAGAGGCATCTAGTATAGGAATTGAGAACGCATGTAACTTAGTGAACTTAGTCAATCAGTCATGCGGCTCTGTAGAAGTATATAGTGTTATATTGGATCATGTAAAAGCATAGAGCGACTATATTGAATCTTATACGTGTATGTTTTACGTGCTCAAGTTCAAGGAACTACTAGACTGCTTAATATAAGTATAGATTTGAATGAGTCACTAAAGTTCTTCATTCTAGTTATGTAAGTTCAAAATTTGGAAAATCAAATAAAATGAATGTCACCTATAACTTTATAAGTCCTATCTTTTCACCGTAATTGTGTGAAAAACACTCAAACAATCATGTTATATTCGCCTTTCTTAAATTGAATGAAATCACTAATTTACCAAACTTGCAATTTTCTAATTCCCAAATTACTATATCGTTTAATTTGTACTAACGTTATTATGTGGGAAATACTTCATTTAAAGTATTGAATATGGAAAAGGAATTTAGAAAATATTGGTAGCAGTCCCGAGAAATTAGCTAGCTAAGGACTTGTGGTAAACCTTAACAAATTGAGTACTAAAGGTCTAAAGCAGTATGACAGTATGAGTAATAAACTTTATAATGGAATAATATTTGATGTTTACATGTATAAAGATCACAGGATTCACAGCAAAGTGACAAACTAATTGTGGTCTTGTGGATCCAGGCCATCTAGTTGGGCTAGCAATGCTAGGTAGCTAATTTAGAAATTAGAAACTTTTTTTTTTTTGAAAAGAAGAAGATGGGAATTATTATTGCAAATCAAGTTCCACCAAAGGTAAAGGCCCTGTTTGATTGGGTGTAAAATGTTTTCAATTGAAAATTATTTTCCATGAAAAACTTTTTCCATGTACTTTCCTACACATTTTCCCTTGTTTGGTTATATGTAAAACAATTTTCCAATTTAAACGAAATAAAAATAATATTAGGTGATACAATTGCAAACACTCGTGGGCATGATAAAAACATGTAAATATATGAATGAAAATAAAATTTGCAGCAAGTAGATTGCATCTTATAACAAATTCCCAATTTATAATCATTTTTAGAAAACTTAATCACTTCAGAAAAATAATTTCAAATCGATGAATTAACAATTTTTGTGCAAAAATACCCTAAAATTATCAAAATATGGGCAAAAAAAAACCTAATGTAATAAGATTTTAAACCCAATTAAACTCTAGATTAATAATCAAGTCAAGAAGAGAGAGAATATTACCAATTTGCAACAAGAGATCAAGTGAGGAGATCTACTTGATTTTGCAGCTTAAGGAGAACTGAAGAAGGGGAAAGATAGAAGGGGAGAGGAAAATACGACTTCCTTTCTAATTTGGGGGAAAACAATTTCTTGTATAAAGGAAAATAGTTTTCAGTCCAAAATTTTCTTTTCATACTTGGCCCAAACCAAACAATGTAAAGTATGGAAAACTATTTTCCTCGCAAAGATTTTCAACCCAACCAATACTTTGGGGAAACAAACCAAACTAGCCCATACAAACTAGCTTATCATTACCTCTCGTGTCCCATCTAGCAATTAAATCAGCCACTATGAGAATTAACGAAAAAAAAATCAAACAAACTAGATAACCTCTTAATATCATCATACAATAGGAAAATCGGTGCTCGACCAATTTCTGCATTGTTGATTGCCTTCTGCACATTTATAGCATCTCCCTCCACTCCTCCAGCCACACGTTGCAAAATCCAAGACGAAGGGCGAGCTGAAGCCCGTATCTAGCAGCCACTGCCTCGGCTATATTGGCCTCCCACAACACATCAACCTTCCTCACAGCAACAACGAGAAGTTTCCCTGCCCTAGCACGAATAAAAACCCCTAAGATTAAGGTGATGGTTGAGGCCCGAAAATAGTTTTATACTCTTTCAGCAGCCAAAAAATTTTTGCAACATTTAAAATAACAATTTCCCATTGTTTACTATGAGTACAATTTTCGTTTAGCTTAATACCTTTACATGCCTTTGAGATTGAGTTTGATCAGGATGTACTGAGCTTTTGTCATGTTACTCATGTATACGAGCTAATTAATTAAGATTGGTTTGGTTTTAAAAAAAATAAAATAAAAATGATTGAGTTAATTGCAATGCTATGTAGCATATGCTACCGGTCAAAAATACTCATCATCACTACACTAACCACAAAAATTATTTCTTTATTTTTTCTTTAGGATATAGAACTAGAACGATCCTACAAATGAGTGTCTTTAATATGGATGTTAACAAAGAGAGAAGGATAATAATATTACTCCATCATGTCCCAAATGTTCTTTCCCTTTATCTGTGCGCATGTCACCGGATTACTTTAAACATAAATATTTATTTTATATTACGAAGTAATTAAAATTTATACTGCAACAATTAAATATATAGTAATAAACTACCCAATGAGATAAATTAATAAGACCCAAAATGGTCTATACGTTATATTTTATATATCGAGAGTTATTTAGAATATTACCTTAACATACGAACAATGTCAAGACCATTTTATATTTAAAAAAAAAATGTAAAGATCCTTAATAGGAAAAATAAAAAGGACCCGTGGGAATAATATCTAGAAGACAGGCAATGAATTAGATAATAATTGTTAATGCATACAAAACTTTTAAAGCATTGACAATGACAGTGGTACATAGCAGGACCCATATCCAGTAGGAAATTTTGTCAACAACTACCAATTATAGCCTCTGTTTTGAAAACAACTATCTTTTTATTTTTTTTTTAAAACAACTACCACAAAAATTTTAAAAGTTAGAGTAGCACTACCACATTACTATTTTCGGCTAGAATCTCCGGTGATAGGGGCCCACTTTTCACCTTTCCCTCCAATATGAGTTTCTCTCTCCTCTCTATATCACTGTTTATATTAGGGCTGAGCAAAACTACCCGAAAAACCGAAAACCCGTTCCGTTACCGTTCCAAAAATTAGGGTACCCGATCCGATAACCATAACGATTCGGGTACCCGTTCCGATAATTTGTTATCGGGTATGGTTTTTGGGTATCATTTTAAAATTAACGGGTACCTGTTCCGTTCCGATAAGCATTTATTTTGTTTTTTTTTTTCCTACTTAAATCTATTTTTTCAATATTTAAACTCTTACATTACTTCATAATCACTATAAATATCAATAATTAGTAATGTTATTAATAATTTGTTCAAGATCATGTGGTATTGTTGTTAATTAGTGTTAAAAAATATCATAATAACTAATTTTTTAAGTTTAATTATCACTATTAGATACTTTATAGGGTACCCGATAACTGTTCCGAAAATTCGGGTACCCGAACTTATCGGTTCGGGTTATGGATATCACTTTTAGTGATATTGGTTATCGGGTACCCGAACCATTAGTACTAATGGTATGGGTACCTGTCCCATGCTCACCCCTAGTTTATATAGGTGAAAAGTGGGCCCCTATCACCAGAGATTCTAGCCGGAAATAGTAATGTGGTAGTGCTACTCTAACTTTTAAAATTTTTGTGGTAGTTGTTTTTTAAAAAAATAATTTAAAAGGTAGTTGTTTTCAAAACAGAAGCTATAATTGGTAGTTGTTGACAAAATTTCCTATCCAGTATCGACTATGCCACCAGAATATATCAAAGGACTAAGTTATAATATCATGTTAAAGACTTGGCTTAGAAATTAAGTTGATGATTATGTATGTTGAAACCCCTCAATTAGTAAGATATTGTATAATTAAAATAAATCAATAGACTCTAATATCAACTTAGAAAAATGGTGTTGTGTTTTTTTTTCTATCTTTTTTTCATTTTGAATTCTCTTCCTAGTGCTCAAGGGCCCAGGCACCATCACGCACAAGAAAACCATCACGATAATTATTGTATACTTCGTAATTATTAGTATCACCATCACGATAACATCCACGCACAAGAAAACCTGTTTTAAGGGGGTAAAGCTTATACATACAAGGTTTCAAAAAATAAAAAAGTTATACATATAATTGTTGTATGTGATCCCTACATATAACTCTAATTTGGCATGTTTCTATTGGTTAAAATAATACGCACAAGTTCCATTAAATTCAATTTATATTTGACTCCAAATTTTCTCCTATTTTCTGTTGATGTGTCAAATTTCTAATAGTGTTATATGTATAGACAACATACAATTGTTTTACCAACAACTCTCATTTTAAGCCTGACATATGAGATATGACATGTGAACAAATCCTTGCAACTTTGTAAGCAGTAAGGACCCCACCATCATTCATCACTATTTAAATTTGTTGTGACTTGCGAAACCAATTAAACCAACCAATAGAAGCAATGCCTTATGTTCTTATCTTAAGGTATAGGATCAAATAATACATCTATACATACCAAAACGTGTCTCAATTATTCGCCACTTATTAATATTACCTCCATTACAGATTATGTGCAACGATTAGACATTTTCCCTCTCTGCTTTATGTCAAATCATTGACATAACCTGTAACGGAGGTAGTAAATAATAATGCTAATCCCACGATATATAATCATCCCTCTGTACAAACTTGTATTATAAGTTTATGAGTACCTATAATTCCGAAGATATTATTAAACAAAGTTTGACCTAGAAGTAAGGATTAAATCTTTCAATCTTGACGTTGAGGGTTTAATATCCATTAAAGGTATTATGACGTATATAAATTTTTTTCATTCTTCCCTTTATTTTCAAAGTATCTAGCCCACAAACTCGGCAGGGTTAGCTTGTGAGAGGTTTCGATCTTGTATTGTAGAATGGCTCTGATATCATGTCAGATAATATAAAACTCAAACATTATTAAAGTGATTTCCATTAATCAATATTTATAGGGTTTCATTGAGAGATGAGCTACAAGATATATAAAAATGTCATATATGAATTCTATAAAAATTCTCTATTTTTATTTTTATTTAATTGTTTTTGTTGGAGATATTCTCTACTTTATCATCACCTAGCTACTTGCAAAAAAAAAAAAAAAAAAAAAAAAAATTAAATTAAATTAAATCATGTAAGATATTTAGCATGGTGCAAAAACTAAAGCATTTATATTTTGTGGTCAATTTATTATCTTCTATAGCGTAGGTACAACATTTGTGGCATTAAATATATATACATGGATTGTCAATGTAAAGTGTTATCATAACATGCATGCATAAAAAAAAAAAAAAAAAAAAAACTAGACCATCTTTCTTTTCTGTTCGTCTATAATTGAAGGAATAAGAAAATCAACAAATATAAATAGCATGATATGTATTGTAAGTGTAGTGTTATTATTATCAATGATAGGGTGGTTATCATGGTGGTGGAATGAGATATGGTATGTTAGACCACTCAAGGCAAGGTGCTCTGCATCCAATGTCAAAATACCTCTCGGTCATTTGGGTTTCCCTTTGTTGGGGGAGACCCTCTCCTTTCTATGGCTCTTTAATATTGTTAGTCGTCCTGACGATTTTATCACCTTTAAAAAACACAAGTAAGTAATGTGTACAAGTATTATGTCTTTTTATCCTATACACGAGCATCGACTGCTCTAAAGAAAGATAATCGATTTATCTAAATTATTATTTTTTTCGCAAATTTAATTGAAGGTATGGATATAAGGAGGGAATATATAGAAGCCACTTGTATGGGTCTCCAAGCATCATAGCATGCTCCCCGTCTTTGTGCAAATTTGTACTCAATTCGAGCGATAAATTTACACAAGAATGGCCAACTACCCAAGTATTAGGAGCTAATTCTGTAATCACGCTTAATGAGGGCCAACAACATAGTATTATTAAGAGTGCTATTGTCAAATCCATCAACCAGCCTGATTATCTTTCAAGGATTGTGCTCCAAATTCAGCCTACCATTGTTGCTGCCCTTCAATTATGGTCTCAAATGCCTAAAATCAATGCATTTTATCAAGTAAAAAAGGTAAAAATTGTATCATTTTACGCATCTAATTTGTATGCAAAACACAGTGAATAGATAATTAATTGGAAGTAATATTAATCATGTCTTTGTATGACTAATAAATAGGTAACGCTTGATTATACTATGAGATATATCGCTCATCTTGAAATTGGTAGCTCTCAAATAGATGCTATTGAGAAGCTATACCAGGGTATAGTTTATGGCTTTCGAGCACAACCATGGAACCTTCCCGGCACAGCTTATCATCATGCCCTCAAGGTACGTGCGTATTTTGAGTATATTTTAGTGAACTTTGTAATTAGTTTGTAATAGTTCATTGTATAAGCTAATTACTGTATTAATTACATACATGACATATGACATAATAATTTGTTGTTGTGTCAAAAAAAAAAATTGAACTTTTTGAAATAAAGTCATTATAGATTTATAGATATTAACAAGGTATAGCAAACATGCATGTATATAATGTATCTCAATACGTATATACCTTATCTTCATGGAAATATGGAATTATTGTTGAAAGCAAAATTACATGTACAAAAACAATTATATGTATACGATAAGAGGAAGCCGCAGTTAATCAATTTGATAAACAAATTTGTTTATCAAATGACAAAATGGTAAATAAAACAACATAAATGCCCAATCATCATGGCATTTTTGTAAATATATCAACAATAGTGGGACCCATATTTATTAAAAAGTTGTTGATTTATTTACAATTTTGTCATTTGATAAACAAATTTTGTTTATCATATTCATAAACTTGTATTTTCTCGATAAGTTGTAAGTAAAGTTGGTTTATTGTAATTTTTGTGATCAACTAATTAATTAAGCATGTAATCTAGTGTCGAAAGGAGATTACAAAGAAGCTGAAGGAGGAGTTAGAGAAAAGGAAGCAGAAGAATAAAGATAGTGTTTCGGGAGAAAGTGCAATAATAAGCGATCTAATGGATGGTTTAATGCAAATGAAGAATAATGAACAAAGACATCTAAGCGACGAAGAGGTGTTAGATAATGTTGTGAGCACTATTCTAGTTGGTCACATTTCTATTGCTTATGCTGTGACATGGTCTCTGCAGTTTTTAGCCAATAATCCTCATGTTCTACTCAAGCTTCGGGTAACTTAAATTTCTTTGCTCAATTCCATTAGGGAAAATATCTAGCCATACTGTCATAACACTTGGTAAATATATATATATATATATATATATATATATATATATATATATATATATATATATATATATATATATATATATATATATATATATATATATATATATATATATATATATATATATAAAACAAAGTTATTAAAAAAATGAAGTGATCTGTTAAAGGACCAACCAAAGAAAATTAAGCAGATGGTTGAAGGATCATGTTTCATAATCTATCATGATCTTTAATTTTCTTTGTAGAATATGATAATAAAAATTAATAATGCCAAGTAATATATGAATTGTTCACTGGATTCCTTAATAATTAAATTATAAATGTAGGAGGAGAACAAGGCTATGTTTAAAGAGGACAACAATGAGAGCATCACATATGAAGATATTTTGAAGCTCAAGTACACAAAGAAGGTATGTCATCTTTCATAATATAATGTATGTATTGTCAATAGGAAAATATAAAAATAAATGGGTAGCTTATTATTGTTGCAGGTTGCGGAAGAAACAATAAGAATGGCAAACCTCTCTGCCTTTGTGTTCAGGAAAGCCACCGATGACATTGTATTTGAAGGTTACAATTCATTAATTCCCTAATTTAATTATACATTTATTTCTTAATTATGAGAAATTATTAAATAGTTATTTCAATACTTATTTTGCAGGTTACTTAATACCAAAAGGTTGGAGTGTTCTTGTATGGCTAAGGAACCTTCACAATGATCCAACAAATTTTGAAGATCCTATGTCCTTTAATCCAGATAGATGGGATGTAAGTATATATTGTTGCATTATTATCACACTATTAATCACTTAATTAGCTTAATAGAACTAGCTACTAATAATTAAACAAACTAGCCTTCTGGCCCGTGCAATGTACGGTTTGTTCATAGAAAATTGCATAGAGAGATGAGCGAGGAAATACCAATAAATATTTATAAGTGTAATATGTAACTAAAACCATAATTAAAGAAGTAAAAATTTTGAGACTTTAATTTGAAATGAGACTTAATAGAAAGAAGATGGAGGGACTAAAATCAAAGAGAGAAAATAAAAAAGGTTGAATTTAAGAGGGGAGATGAAGATGAAGTGTCTAATGAAAGAGTTACTTAAGAAAAAAAACTGTATAATTAAAAAAAAAATTGTAAAACGACATGTGGTACATTGAGTTGAAGAAGAAAATAGGAAAGTGTAATAGAATGATGACATATGTCTTTTTTTGTTTGCTTTTTTAAATACTAAGTATAGATCATTTATTTGCTTAGTTAATATTATATTCTTAATTAAAAAAAATGTGGTTTCCTTCGAAAAAAATTATGATTTAAGAGGTCTTTAAAAAAAAAAATTTAAAAAAAAAAACCTAAGATTGAGGTGCTTTTTTTACACCAAAAAAAGGTTTTTTTTTTTTTTTTTTTTTTTTTTTTTTTTTTTTTTTACAACATTCCAATTTTAAAAGTTGGTCGATTTTTGGCTTTTTCTTAAACTATACTTCGTCAATTAAACTTCGTTTTGCAGACTCGCCCAAAGCAAGGAACATATCATCCTTTTGGGGGAGGTTCGAGATCTTGTGCGGGAAGTGCGCTTGTTCGAGTTTCACTAGCCATATTTCTCCATCATTTGTCTATTGGATACAAGTAAGGCGCCTTTAGTTACCCTCATTGTTAATTTCATATGATTATATCAAAATAAATCAAAAATCAAATTAGGACATAATAATTAAAGGAATTAATTCAAAAAAATTAACGGAATTTATTTTGTACTCATACCTCATTGATAATACTTCGTATTAATGAGAAATACACCTTACCTATAATTTGAATTTGATAATCTTTGCAGGTGGAAATTGCTTAATCCTGGTGCGAAGGTCAAGTATCTTTCACATCCATTACCTAGCGATGGCCTCGAAATTTCAATTAATAAAGTTTAAATACACTCAAATTATATGTACAAGTTAAGAGACATAAGCAATATAAATAATCTATGAAGCTAGATTCTCTGTTTTTATTCCACAATATTATCTCCTTAATTCTAATTTTAAAAAAATAGAGGTATGTAATATTAGTGGATTTAAAAATTATTGATAAAATATAATAATAAATATATGTTATTTGAAATTATATTGATGATGTCATGTTAGGGCCTGTTCACATTTACTTAATTTAATTCAGTTCAATTCAGCTTATTTCAGTAAATGTGAACAAACCCTTAGGCTAAATAATTAAAGTTGACTTTCCTCAAAATAAAATTTAAAAAAGAAAAGATAGAAGGTTTTTTTTTTTTTTTTTTTTTTTTTTTTTCAGTTCAGCTTTTAATTTCCCTCTCTCATAAAATATTCAGTTCAGTTCAGCTTATTTCAGTAAATGTGAACAAACCCTTAGGCTAAATAATTAAAGTTGACTTTCCTCAAAATAAAATTTAAAAAAGAAAAGATAGAAGGTTTTTTTTTTTTTTTTTTTTTTTTTTTTTTTTTTGAGAACCAAGATGTAAGGGGCATTTAGGAAAGTGAAATTTATCATCCAAAACCCCTTTCACCTTATATATAAAGGAGAGTTTTTTTCCTGGGTTTTTAGAGAGCCATATATGATTTAATTTTCTTAAGGCGCCACGTAGGATTATAAATTTTAATTGTAACCAATAAAATAAGAGATTTTTAATTTATTTTAAAATTAAATAATTCAAATGCCATGTAAGCAAAATTGTCGAATGAGATTTTTAAGTTTAATTTAATTAAATATAAAATATTATCTTTTGTTATTATGAATTTTATCTAAATATATAACAAATTTTAGCACATGCATAAAAAAAATATTTTTAAAAATTCAAATAAACCGTGCATCGCACTGACTTCATCTAGTTTAACATTATTTTGGAGTGCAATTAAATATGGATTTTTTGAAAACTTACTTATGTGTTGGTTATGTCAATAATATAACTTCATTCTTTCGGAAAAAAAAAACTTCTTGAACATCCACTACTAGAAGTGGGCCAATTTTCGACCGAATTATGTCGACGGACATGATTTTCCGCCGCAAATCCTATAATCAACGACGGATTTAAGTTTGACGTTAATTTCGGTCGGAAAACATAGTTAACGATAGAAATTTCCTCGCAAAGTTTCCGACGGAATTAAATTCGGTCGGAAAATATAGTTTTCGACGGAATATTCATTTACGACGGAATATTCCGTCGGAAACTATATTTTCCGACCGAATTAATTCCGTCGGAAATTTAATTAGACAAAATTCAAGGGTTTTGATGTTGGGTCCATTTGCTACGAATTCGAAAGAAAGAGAGAGGAAGAAACAGAGAGGAACGAAAGAAAGAAGAAAGAAAGATCCGCCGCCGTCCTTCCGTTCGCCGCAGTCGTTCGCCGCAGCCGGAGATCCGTCTTCCGTTGGTCGACCCGCCCTTCCGTTGGTCGGCCGCCGGTAAGTGTAGGTTTTGTTTTTTTTTTAAAAAAAAAAAATATAAACACGCCTCTTCTCCACTACAATTATCACCGTCTGCAACAGCCACCACCCTGCGCCGGTCAGAGGTCCCGCGTCGCCCAACCACCGTCGGCGCCTTTACAAGCAGCCACCACCGCCGGTTAGTGTAGGTTGTGTTTTTTTTTTTTTTTTTTTTTTACTTTTATTTTTAAATTTTAGTCTGAAAATCCTTCGAACACCCACCACCGTCGGCGCCTTTACAAGCAGCCACCACCGCCGGTTCCTCCTCCATTATTGTCCTCGCTCCGACCACCACCATCTTCACCACCCGCCGTTCTACAACCGGTAATTGTACATTTATTATATATATATATATATTTTATTTTTAAAAAAATAATTGTACCTTTATTATAAAAATTGACATATTAATTTTTACTATTTATAGGATTTGAACATTTACTTGCTTTGAATCTCAATAAATAGTGCAGATCTTGAGGTTAGTGACATGACATTTTTAAAAATTCTTAGTTTAGTTTATTTTGTGATAATTTTAAGTTACTTTAGTTTGATTTATTTTATTATAATAATGGTTGATATGTTAGTTTAATTTGGCTTATCATAATAATGTAAGACATTGCATGTGAAATTATAATAATGTAGGGGCTTATCATAATAATGTATGACATGATATGTTAGTTTAGGTTGATATTTTATTATAATAATGTACGGGATTATATGTTAGTTTATATTGGTTTTGTTTAGTATAATGATGTATGTTAGCTTAGTTTAATTTGTGATAATTTTATAATGTATATTAGTTTTGTTTTATGTAATGTAATGTTCACTAGTTTTGTTTAGTTAATGTAATGATTAATAATTTTTTGTATCAATTTAATTATGAATATAAATTGTTTACATATGATTATTTATATTAATTAAATGATGATTATGATATATTTGGTTTACTTATAATTATTAATTTAATTTAATTAATTGTGTTCTTTACTTTATAATGGTTGTGTTATTTGCTTGAAATATTTTAAAATGAGCGTGTTATAATGATGGATGTGTTATAATGAATGTGTTATAACAATGGATGTGTTTTGGGCTTTATATACTTTTGAATGAATCATTTGCATAATCATTTGCCTAGATACCCGTTCAAGTCATACTCATTAGGAGTATGTTTTGAATAGTCCCCGGTTGGGACTGTCCTCAGACGTTTATTCTCACTTAGGTGGTGAATGTATGCCTTGTTATTGATTCTAGGGATTATCCTGCTTTGTCATTTCTCTACAATGTTCTCTGGGTACATATGACGGGTTATCTAATACCCTTGATCATGTACTTGGAGAACTTAAGGGAAATGCTGCCGGATTTTCCATAGAATTGAAAACCTGGCATACATTCGCTACTGAGATTAAATGTCCAAGGATGGGTTAGGTTGGAGTGATAAGGACCTTTGGACATCATTTACAATCTTATTTGCATATTCATAACATTTTTATGGATAATGAATATTCAATACGCATTGTGACTAATGTAATTATACATATTCGTGAGTTGTGTAGAAGTTGTAATCATGGAACGAACAGAACGTAGCTGGATGTATGAAAGGAAGGTTGGACATTCTATTAATCCGGATTTTGTGAAAGGGGTAGATGAATTCCTTAAATACGTGGAAGATCATCCCGAGAGCAGCAACCTGAATGAAGTTAGGTGTCCATGTTTTAAATGTAAGAACAAGCGGCTATGGGATGCGGAAACGGTTAAAATTCATTTGTACCGCAAGGGTTTTGTGCCTAATTACTATGAGTGGATGTGTCATGGGGAAGGGTTTCCGGGAGTTCCTGAAGGGCCGTCAAATGAATACCGTGAAATGGTTTTCGATGCTTTTGGTCATAATGAAGATCAAGGGCATTCTGAAGAGGCAGAGGAGGAGCCTAATGCACAAGCTAAGCATTTCTTAGATTTGTTAAAAGCTTCCAAACAACCATTATACGAAGGGAGTTCGTTATCTGTCTTAGAGATGGCTGCCCGAATTACTAGTCTTAAGTGCGAGTATAATTTGCCCCATAGATGTGTTGATGGGTTTGCTTCTTTGGTCAATGAGGCTATTCCTAACAACAACCATATGGCCGATACATTCTATGAGGTGAAGAAGATTGTAAAGGGGCTGGAGTTGCCTCATGAAAAGATTCATGCATGCCCGAAAGGATGTATGCTATTTTGGAAGGATGATGTTCAGTTATCTTCATGTCGGGTGTGTGGTAGCGACCGATACAAGAAGACTTCCAAAGGTAGCTTAGTGCCTTTGAATGTTTTAATTTACTTTCCGATCACACCGAGATTGCAAAGGCTCTATGCAACCAAGAACATTTCGGAGGAAATGACATGGCATTCGAAAAATCCTCGAGTTCAAGGCACAATGGTGCACCCTAGTGATAGTGAAGCTTGGAAACACCTTGACAATTGCTTCCCAGAATTTTCCAATGAGCCTCGTAATGTTCGACTTGGCTTGTGTACAGATGGTTTTGCTCCTCATGGTAAGTTTGGGGGACAATATTCTTGTTGGCCTGTCATATTGACCCCTTATAACTTGCCTCCCTCAATGTGTATGAAAAGACAATTCATGTTTATTTCATTGCTTGTTCCTGGTCCTAAGAACCCTAAGGGAAATTTGGACGTGTATATGCAACCTCTGGTAGAAGAGTTGAAGCATTTATGGGAATTTGGCGCAAATACTTATGACATTTCAAGGAAACAAAATTTTAATCTTCGAGCAGCCATCATGTGGACCATTAGTGACTTCCCAGCTTACGGTATGTTGTCTGGTTGGACCACAGCTGGTAAGAAGGCTTGTCCTTATTGTATGGATAAAAGCAAAACATTTTGGCTTGAACATGGTGGCAAAGTTTCTTGGTTTGATTGCCATCGCCAATTCCTTCCAACAGAACACCCTTTTCGAAAAAGCAAAACTGCATTTTGTAAAAACAAAGTCGAAAAAGGTTCACCTCCACACATCATGTCAGGTGAGGAATTGTGGGAATGTGTGAGACACCTTCCAAAGGCAACTGATGGACCGGAGGCATTGAAACACCTAAAAAAGCAAAAAACGGGTGGTTCAAGCAAAGCTTGTTGTGGGAACTTCCTTATTGGAAGCATTTGCTCATCCGTCACAACTTGGATGTCATGCACATTGAAAAGAACTTCTTTGATCAGCTAATCCACACCATAATGGATGTGAAAAAGCATACATGTGACACGCCATCGACTCAAAATGACATTGCCAAATATTGTAAACGGCCACAACTTCATATGGATGAAGATGATAGAGGAAAAGAGTTTATGCCAAAAGCCCCATTCGCTCTTGACAAGGCTCAAAGAAAAGTGTTGTGTGAATGGGTTAAACAGTTGCGTTTTCCAGATGGATATGCCTCCAATTTGAGCAGATGCGTAGATTTACAAGCCTGTAAGCTTCATGGAATGAAAAGCCACGATTGTCACGTGTTCATGGAGAGGTTGTTGCCCACTGCTTTGAGGGAATTGCTCCCTACCCATATTTGGAATGCGGTTACAGAGATCAGTCAATTCTTCCGTGATTTGTGTTGTTACACAATCACAGTTAGTGACATGGAGCGATTAGAGAAAAACATAGCTGAAATCCTTTGCAAGCTTGAGAAGGTTTTCCCTCCTGCATTCTTCAACTCTATGGAGCGATTAGGGAAAGTTATGTGGTCCTGTTCAATATAGATGGATGTATCCCTTCGAAAGGTAAATCAAAGTCCCATTAATTTCTTTCATACAAACCCTTCATAGTCATGATCTATTTACGCAATTAATTATAGTATTTTAAATGCAGGTTCCTTAATCACTTGAAACGTAAAATTGGGAACAAGGCACGAGTTGAAGGTTCAATATGCAATGCTTATCTCACCGAATAGGTAGCAAACTTTTGCTCAAATTACTTCCAGGCGTCAGTTGACACAAAAACTCGGGATCTTGGTCGAAATGTGAATGTAGACGTGGAATCCACATTGGAGAACGCTGACTTACCGGAGTTGTTCTCAGAGGATAGCGGTCGTGTCTCATCTGAGGGTAAAACCCGATACTTAGATGAAAAGGAACTCGAGTGTGCTCATTTGTTTGTTTTACGAAACTGCAGCATTCTTGGTGAATACGAAAGGTATACGTGGTCAGGATTGAAATTTTTTCATAGTTTTGAAGAATTAAATCGGTTGAATTACTAATTTTATCTCGTGTCATTGACCTAATAGGAAGTTTGAGGACTACGTTCTTAGTACCCAGCCTTTTTTGCGTAGAGAGGAAGTCATGGAGAAATGTGACGTCGAATTCTCTGATTGGTTTCACCATAAGGTGATAGAATTGTTCTATCTGTTCTTTAAATATGACTTTTAGATATTGCAATTCTGTGTAATTATTCTTCTATTCTGACGTAAATAGGTGGTTGAAGGGAAACCAAATTCGGATGTCCTCCAAGCTTTGTGCATGCGTCCTTTCAAGCGTGTTCGAACTTGGAAGCGGATTTTTGTTGGTGGATTTAATTTCCATAAACATTCCTATGGTAAACACAAGTCTACGATGAATTACGGTGTTTGTGTGTCTAGTGAGGACGGTGGAGAGTACTTTGGCATTCTAGACGATATAATTGAACTTGTCTACACTGGTCCAATTAAAGAGTATAAGACTATACTCTTTAAGTGTAGTTGGATGGATTGTGGTAGGGGTATGAACATACATGAACAATATAAGCTTGTTGAAGTGAAACATACTAAGAAATACCCCAAGTATGATCCCTTCGTATTATCTTATCAAGTGACCCAAGTGTACTACACATCCTACCCTATCCTAAAACGGGATTGAGTTCAATGGTGGTATGTGTTTAAAACACAAGCAAGGTCAGTGGTTGATGCTCCAGTAGACCTTGAGTTTTTGCAGGCACCGTCCCCAGAAGTATATGCAACGCTTTGTCCACCGAATGACATTCCTGACTACGACCCAGTTGAGGATGACGACGAAGATGATGATGACGACTTAATAATCTCAAGTGAATCAGATGATGAATCCAGCGTCGACTCTAGTGACAGTGACGAGGATACTGACATCAATGTGTTTTTAGATGATAGTAGTGATAATACCAGTAGTGATAGTAGCGATGAAAGCCACGAGTAGGAAAATGTGGTTGTTATTGTAAAATAAATAGGATGCATTTGCTTGTACCTTGAATGTAATTGTCGGTTTAATTTGATTGTTATTGTAAAACCAATTATGGAGTTGGTCGTTCTATTTTATTACTTTAACATCTCATTGTACTACTAATTTTTGTAATGTTAATAATATCATAGCATGTTACGTACGTTTTTTTCAGGTTGCAATGGTGGGAGGGAAAAAAGGAGAAACGTCGAAGTGTAGAAAAGGAAAGGAGAAAAGACAGGTTTTGATATATGATGATGATGAGGAAATGGAGGATGCGGAGGAGGCGGAAGATTTGGGTGACGACGAGGATCCTCAAACACAGATGCAGATTGAGCATCATGAGCAACAGCTTCAGGCGCAACAGCTTCAGGGGCAACATGCCTCGCAGTCTTCTCAGAGGGTGGTACTAGACCCTGCCACGTGCTGGTATATATTTAGTTGTTATTTCAATCCCTTTGTATCCATATTTTATATCATGACCTATGGAATACTCTAACATGAACTACTTATTTTCTTTTTGATCTTGATGTACGTTAAAATAGGTTTGATGATAAAGCCGTGGTAAAGGCCATCTCCGGTACCCTAACAGGCTACTATCGAAAGCCTTGGAGGAATTACGGAGAAGTTGATGCTAAAATAAAGGAGCATTGGTGGAACTTGTTTTGTGTATGTCATTTTATACTTACAACTATGTATTACTAATTGCGAAGTTTGAGTTTTGGTTGTTAACTTTAAATTTTTGTCAATTGCAGAAGCAATGCACATGGGCACCCTAGTTGGAGGACCATGTGAAGACAACCTTCGAATCCAAGTTCGCATATCGGTTGAAGGACATGTTTCACACAATCACACACAAGATGAAAGGTCAGAAGCCGGGCTGGCTTATTGATGACGTCCACCGGAAGATGATGAACATTGTTTCCAATGATGATACGTACAAGAAACGGTCCGAACAAAATAAGAAGAATAGAAGAGGCGGATCATTGGACAATGTGGTTGAACCAACTCACTACCAGGGTTCAATTTCAGCTGTACAACATGCAAAAAGGATGGTTAGTTTCTTTATAAGGCATGTAAATAGGTAACAATTGGGTTCATATTGGAATGAAAAGTTTTATTTGTTTTTGTGCATGTACATTCAAAGGCGACAAAAAACAAAGGGCAGTTACCTACTGCACATGAGCTTTTCATGAAGACGCACTTCAAGGAGGTCCCTGGGAAAGGAATGGTGCCTGCCAATGTCAAATCCAAAAACATAGCGGTAACAATTTTAATATAATTTTGTATGGTTTACTTATTATGTTGGCTTAAACTTAGAAATATGCTTCTTTATTGTGATTTAAACCCATAATATGTTATAAGTATGTAAATATGAGATGGTTTGACAAAGAATGAGTTAAAAAGTAAAGAAATATAGAAAATAGGCATGTAAGAAGCCATAAAGGCTTGAAATGGCTTCATTTTGAGTATATAAACCCTTAAACTTAGAAATATGGTTCTTTTATTTGATTTAAATCCATAATATGTTATAAGTATGTAAATATGAGGTGGTTTGACAAAGAATGAGTTACAAAGTAAAGAAATATAGAAAATAGGCATGTAAGAAGCCATAAAGGCTTGAAATGGCTTTATTTTGAGGATAAAGACCCTTAAACTTAGAAATATGGTTCTTTTATGTGATTTAAACCCATAATATGTTATAAGTATGTAAATATGAGGTGGTTTGACAAAGAATGAGTTAAAAAGTAAAGAAATATAGAAAATAGGCATGTAAGAAGCCATAAAGGCTTGAAATGGCTTCATTTTGAGGATAAAGACCCTTAAACTTAGAAATATGGTTCTTTTATGTGATTTAAACCCATAATATGTTATAAGTATGTAAATATGAGATGGTTTGACAAAGAATGAGTTAAAAAGTAAAGAAATGTTGGAAATAGGCATGTAAGAAGCCATAAAGGCTTGAAATGGCTTCATTTTGAGGATAAAGACCCTTAAACTTAGAAATATGGTTCTTTTATGTGATTTAAACCCATAATATGTTATAAGTATGTAAATATGAGGTGGTTTGACAAAGAATGAGTTAAAAAGTAAAGAAATATAGAAAATAGGCATGTAAGAAGCCATAAAGGCTTGAAATGGCTTCATTTTGAGGATAAAGACCCTTAAACTTAGAAATATGGTTCTTTTATGTGATTTAAACCCATAATATGTTATAAGTATGTAAATATGAGATGGTTTGACAAAGAATGAGTTAAAAAGTAAAGAAATGTTGGAAATAGGCATGTAAGAAGCCATAAAGGCTTGAAATGGCTTCATTTTTAGTATATAAACCCTTAAACTTAGAAATATGGTTCTTTTATTGTTTATTGATTCCATTTTCACTTATATGTTGCTTTACTTGTAACTGATGTTGTTGCTAAATTATTAAAACCATATATAATTGTATAATGTATTTCTTGTAGGAGTCCTACCAGAAGAAGGTTGAAGAAGCCACCACCCAAGGGATTAAAAAGAGTCCCAATGAGTTGTATTGGGAGACTGTGGGTGGTCGCAACAAGAAGGGTCGAGTGGGGGGACTTGGCGAAAGCGCATCGTTGTACTATGGCGAACGGATGGGTCGGGTGTCTAGGTCTCCACAACAGTACACACCATCCGTTGTTTCTCAGATGCAGGATCAGATGGAGCACAGGGTCGAGGCACTTCGTAGTGAGATCCGCAGTGAACTCCGGAGTGAAATACGGAGTGAACTTCGGAGTGAAATGGAAGTTGAGATGCAAGCTCAAATTCGAGCTGAAGTGGCCCAAATGGAGAGGAGAGCCGAGGAGAGGTGGAATGACTTCATAAGTCGATTCGGCAACAACACCGACGGATGTTCCACCATGAAGCCTCAACGTCGAGACCCTAGGGATGATTCGGGTAGTGGAGGAGCAAGCCAGGGTACCCCTGCAGTTTTTCAGCTTAGCTTAGGTTTGTGCAGTATGGACAAGAACTTAATTTGATCGATTTTATGTAGCGTTTGATTATGTTCTCGCTTTTGTAGAACTTACTATATATTATGTAGCTTTTGGATATATATAGCTTTTGAGAAAATAATATTTATTAATATTTTTGCAATTTGATAATAGTTTTAATTATCACAGGTATTTGGTGTAGGAACATACGCAATTATAATAATATTTGTTAATATTTTTGTTAGAAAGGAAAAGCAGTTTGCGACGGAATTATATTGGTCGGAAGTACTTCACCAGCGACGGAAAAATGGAGTTAAATCCGTCGGAACTCACCTCCCTTTCCGACGGATTATTCGGTCGTAAACCAGCGACGGAATAAATTTCGTCGCAAAATACACTACCAACAACGGAAATATTCGGTCGTAAAATAAGCTTTGCAACGGAATATTTCGGTCGGAAATTACTGCTTCCGACGGAAATATCCGTCGTTGTAAACAGCACACCGACGGAAATTTCCGTCGCAAATTAGCGACGGACTAAACTAAAAAGCAATATGTTACGCGACGGATTAAAATCGGTCGTAAAATCCGTCGGAAAACACCTTTCCGACGGAATATTCCTCGAAAATTCAAGAATTTCCTACCAAAGGTTTTACGACGGAAACCAACGACAGAATTCCGTAGCAAATCATGTTTGCGACGGATTTAGAGCCTTCAGCGAGGGAAAATTTCGGTCGGAAACAGGCCATTTTCTTGTTGTGCTCCCTCGAAGCTGGCTAGAGTGCTAGACCTATGGTTGCTGGTTCTACAACAACTTATGACTTGTTCTCTTCACCTGAAACAAGTAGATCTGGTTCATTTTTTTTAGATCTGATCTGAATTTTTCTGATCTAGTCTGGTTTGATCTGATTTAACAATTTGACTAATTAATTTATAAAGAAAAACATTATCAAAATGGATCTTGTTAGATCCGTCTCATCATGAACTTTTTAAATATGCAATTTTTATAAATTTTTTTCATACACAATTAACGATATTTAATAATAAGTAAATGATACTCAAAAGATCTTATCTTATCTGATCTGAATATTTTGAAGATCCTATCATTCCTATGTCCTTTAATCCAGATAGATGGGATGTAAGTGTATATTGTTGCATTGTTTATCACACTATTAATCACTTAATGGTTATGTAAGAGCCTAGTAAATAGAGTATAAAAAGAGACTCTAACTATCAAGTATCAACTTAGAATATGGGTATGTACGTGTACTTTTAATATTAGGTGGTAGTTCCGTAAAAAATAAATAGTACTTTCTCCGTCCCATATAATTGTTGTTTGTGTTTTTTTACGGTATTTAAAAATAAGTGGCAAAAGTAGAATGAAGTACGGAGTACATTAATAAAAGTGAAAAGTATAATTATAGATAAAAATTAGAGAGTAAGGGCCTGTTCCGATTGACTGAACCCAGCTGAACTGAACTGAACTGAGCTGAACTGAACTGAACTGAATTGAACTTATTAATTAGTGATTTTTAACTACGGGTTAGTGATCTTTGATTATTTATTACTATACACATGTGTATATACAAATGTACATATTATTATTATTATTATTATTATTGTTATTATTATTAATTATTGATTATTATTATTATTATTATTAGTATTATTATTATTATTGTTATTATTTATTGATGATTATAATTATTTTTTTATTGATTATTATTATTAGTATTATTATTTCAATTATTATTATTGTTATTATTATTATTATTATTTATTGATGATTATTATTATTATTATTATTATTATTTATTACTTATTTATTATTATTATTATTATTGTTATTATTATTATTATTATTGTTGTTGTTGTTGTTGTTGTTGTTGTTGTCGTCGTCGTTGTAATAAGAGCTTAAAAGAATGAAATTTGGCTTTATATCATTAGCAATATCATTAGACGTAAATTAAGAGCTGAACTGAACTGAACTGAATTGAAGAGAATAGGCCCTAAGTGGAAAAAAAATACATGATATGTGCAAAATTTAAGAGTAATTTAGGAAATATAATGAATAAAGTTAAATAAGTGAGGATATAATAGCCTTTACACATCATTCAAAAATAAAAATAAAAACAAAAATAATATTTTGAATCTTCAAAATATAATTTTTTTTTTATATTTTTATTATATACAAGACTGGAGGAGTCTCAAGTATTAGGTTGTACATAACGAAGGAAAATGAAATACGTATAAGAGACAAAATTACTTTTAAAAAATCTAATATGTGAAAAAAAAATGTTTTTTGAATTCTCGTCCAAGTGGCAATCGGCCCGAGGCACTCGTTAACATTTTTCCAAACTATTAGAGCACCATTATTGGTGAACAAAAAAAAATGGTTCATGGGTCACTATCACCATTTCTCTCTCATCCACATCAACCCAACAAACCATTTACAATATTCACTCTTAACAATAAACACTAAACAATGGTTCATCATCAATACTCCCTACCCCACCTTATTTTATTTTTGTAAATATAATCTTTTTGTTTCATAATTATAATTTATTAACCGATGTCAATGTAGTTAATTGACGTATTTAATATTTTAATCGTGATTACTAATTAAGAAATTATCGCGTTTTTTTATCAGCTTTTTAAAAAATTAATTCTTGTGATTAATATTTTTTAAACAACAACGCAGCTAATTTTAATTAACATAAAAAAAGGAGGTACAAATCGTGATTACAGTTCTACAACTATAATCTAGTACATTTTATTTAAAAAAAAAATCACAACTACACATCGTTTTGTAAGATGTCCTTAGGGATAACCATTTGTTGTAAACCTAGTTGCCTAAGTTTTCGTTATTACCAAATTTATTCCATATATGTTCGACCAAGTCGTTTTTAGCTGCAAATGAGTCTGTTGATCCTCAATCTCTGTTCTACGAGACAAGTATAAGCCGATATCCACAATACGATCAGTACGGTACTCGGTAGTGTCCTCATTAGCATTCCCTCCAGCATTCATAAACTCATTGGTATTAACGTTATTTTGATACGTCTCTCGTTCATCTTCAACGATCATATTATGTATTATGATGCAGGCGAGCATGATATTGTGGAGTATGTCGGTATCCCACGCCAAAGACGGCTTTTTAACAATGGCAAAACGAGCTTGAAGGACCCCAAATGCACGTTCAACGTCTTTTCTTGCAGCTTCCTGGTGTTTTGCGAATAAACGATCCTTATGAGTTTGTGGACTCGTAATGGATTTCACAAAAGAAGCCCATCTAGGGTAGATTCCATCAGTAAGATAATACCCATTCGTATAATGATGACCATTGACTACGAAGTTGATAGGAGGTGTCCGACCCTCTAAGACGTCTTCGAACACAGGGGATCGATGAAGCACATTAATATCGTTGCAGCTACCTGGCATCCCAAAAAACGAATGCCATATCCATAGATCTCTGTCCGCAACTGCCTCCAGTATGAGAGTTGCAACTCCTTCTCTTCCTTGATATTGCCCCTTCCATGCGTGTGGACAGTTCTTCCACTCCCAGTGCATACAATCAATGCTACCTATCATGCCAGGAAATCCACGTTCTTCCCCAATACGTAGCAATCTTTCCATATCTGCGATGTTTGGACGGCGTAGGTACTGATCACCGAACAGGTTGATGACACCTTCTGTAAACTTTTGGAGTGCCAATCGTGAAGTAGCCTCACTTATACGGACATACTCATCACAAGCGTCTGAAGCACACCCGTAAGCTAGTTGTCTAACGGCCGCAGTGCACTTTTGAAGTGGAGACAAACCAAGACGACCTACCGCATCTCGCCTTTGTTGAAACCAAGGGTCATGTTGGGTCACTGCGTTAAGAAGACGCTCAAACACATGTTTACGCATTTGAAACCGGCGCCGGAACAAGGAACTTGGATAAACTGGGACTTCCGCGAAATAGTCATTGTATAACCGTGCATGACCTTCTTCGCGTCCCCTATCCTTTCGGGGCTCAATAGATTTTCGTCGGCGTTGCTGAGTGGCAGCCTGAATAATTGGTGGAATGTACTCATGTATTACGTGTTGTATCATAAGACACACTTCATTACGTTGTTGAACTCTAAGCTCCCTTCCCTCATCATCCGAGTTAGATGAAGATGAAGGGGAATCGGTTGAGCTTTCGTTTAAACTATTTGAATTCATTTTGTACGTAAGAAATGTAAGATAGAGTGAGGTTTGCTAATAGTAACTGCAAACGATTTATGTGTTTGTGTGTATACAAAATGAAAGAATGGTGTTTATTTATAGTGAACTAATTTGTAATTCTTCTTCAGAAATAGCTGAATATAAAGAGACAAAGATCACATGGGCTATGACAAACAATGAATTACAACCACACAGAAATTGAATGGAGAAGAAGGGTTTCACATGGGCTATGACAAACACTGGATTAGAACCACACAGAAATTGAATGGAGAAGAAGGGTTTCACATGGGCTAACAAAGGGGAAATTAAGATACTGACACAATTATATATAAAGAGACAAATTGATATAATTGAATAAACAGAATAAGATCACATGGGCTATGAAAATGGGAAAGTGGAAAAGATACATTTTATTGATTAATTGATAAAGTACAAACATAAGGAAATGAGTACAAGAGGTTGAACTGGTACTGAAAACTTATCACTACTGAAAATGAAGAACAACAAAGGAATTGAACACACTTAACTACAATAAAAATAAAGGACACTAAGCATCATTATTGAAACGTTGAATATTGTTCCGAAGTATTACTATCATTTCGTCTTCCCATTGCTCTCGGTTTACTTTCTGTTCTAGACGAGATAGTTGCTCCCAGTTGATCCTATATTGCTCTAGCTCAATTTTCCGTTGTTTCCTTGCCTCCTTGCGCTCTTGTATTTCAAGTCTCTTCATTTCTGCTTCGTTTGACACATTCATCGACTCCCCAAAAAGCTGCAATCGAGTGTTGAATGTTTCTAATTCCTTAAATGCTTGACTTGATGGAGCTTTACCCTTCAACCTCGACTTAGCCTTTTTAATACCTTCAGCACGAGCTACTCTCTCATCACCGACACCCACGCTGGTTGGTGTGGTAGGTGAGGAATTGTCACCCTCATCCCGTGTCCTCTTCCCACTACTTCCGCTCCCTACAGACTCATCCGTCAGTGGAGTTGAATGTGGACGTCCCACCGATGGCTTGAATGTTTGTTGGTCCAAGAAAGACCGGAATTTGTCCCACTTCCTTAGTTGGATCCATTCCTCGTAGAAGGTGAATCGTCCGAACGAGTTCTCATGGATTTTGTGGGCCTCTTGGATAACATCATCTTCGTTATAGCCACTTCCCTTTCGCTTTCGGGCCTTATCATAGCTTCCGCACCACTTTAACACGGCTTCAGAGATTCGCATCCACCTTCCCTTCAAACTACTAATAGTTCGTAGGGATATTTCATCTGGATTCGATTCCCTGGCAGCATCGTATGCGTCCAAGACTCTCTTCCAAAATACACCCTTCTTTTGATTTGTGCCGATAATTATGTCGGTGCTGGTGTTCATGTAGACGGATATAAGAGCCGCAATTTCTAATCGCGACCAACCTCTATTGTTTGAACCACCAACACGATATTCAGGAGTTGATTGGAGTGGTTGCTGTAACATTTGACTGAAGTTTTGATGGGGAGAAGGAGTTTCATTTCCCTCACCATCATCCTCACATTCTTCATTTGCCTCATCTTCTTCAGATAAGACATTGCTCGATTCCCAAATATTGGGATTCGGTTGTTGTGACGGAAAATAACCAGATGCAGCACCATATTCACCGTAACCCATTGGTATCTTGGATGGATGTGGGAAATTTGAACTGCTTTGAGAAAAATTAAAATTTTGAGGGAAATTTGGTGGATTATATGGGAAACTTGACTGGGGTATTTGAGGATAAACTCCAGAAAAATTATGGGGAATATTTGTGGATGTTTGTGAAAAATTTGGGTGAATTGGAGGAAAAATAGCTTGATTCGGGATCATATTTTGACCCAAATTTTTTTTTACTTTCTATTTGTTTTGGGGTTGGTATTAGCATCCATAATTATAATATATATTTGGAAAAAATAAAAATTTAATAATAATAATAATAATAATAACAATAATAATAATAGAAATAATAATAATAACGATAATAATAACGATAATAATAATAATAATAATAATAATAATAATAATAATAATAACAACGATAATAATAATAATAATAACGATAATAATAAAAATAATAACGATAATAATAAAAATAATAATAATAATAATAACGATAATAATAAAAACAATAATAATAATAATAATAATAATAATAATAATAATAATATTAATAATAATATTAATGATAATAATTAAAAATAATAATAACAATAATAATATTAATATTGGTATAAATAATAATAATAATATTGGTAATTATAGAGGGGATTTTTGAAGAGAAAAATATAGTAGAAAAAAATGAATTTTGAAAGTTGAAAAAAATTTATCAATATGGGTGTCTATTTATAGAGGGGAAAAAAATAGAGTCGTTGGTAATTTTTTTTTTTTTTTTATTTGTATTTGTAAAATATATCCGTTGCAAAATTACAACGGATATATTTAAAACAGTGCACACGTGTCAAGCAGCGGCTGGGCCAAGTGGCGCGCTCCCAGCCGCTGATTTCTATTTTTTTTTTCTGAGCTTCAACAGCAAAACGACGTCGTTTTGCACCATGAAACAGCAAAACGACGTCGTTTTGCTATAATACCAGTCCAAAATATTGGTGGGGCCCACAGCGAATTAATTCATGGAAATGCTTGCTCCTGCAATCGAACCCATGACCACTCAACATGAACCATTAAAGGTTTGCCATTAAGCCACCACTTTATTTGTTTATTCATTGTGAACAATTAAATAGGTCATCCTTAAAGATGCCCTTAGTATCACGACAACACCCACACTGGGCCACACATAAGAAATTAAAAACATTATAAAGGTGGCAACTTTTTATGTACGACAATGCCTTATGCCCTTATCTTAAGGCGTAGGATCAAATAACACATCTTTAGTACCGAAGCGCTGCTCAATTACTCACCACTTAATAATAGTGCCAAACCCTCAATTATCCCTTTGTACGAACTTGCATTGTGAACACCTATCATTCTTGTACAATATATTTATATTATGTTTTCTTAACACACATTTTTAAGCTATACTAGGTCATCTCGTCTATAATTGAACGAATTAGATAATCAACAAATAAAATATCATGATAATATTTATTGTATATTTAGTGATATTATTATCAACGATAGGGTGGTTATCATGGTGGTGGAATGAGATATGGTATGTTAGACCACTCAAGGCAAGATGCTCTGCATTCAATGCCAAAATGCCCCTCGGTCATTTGGGTTTCCCTTTTTTAGGAGAGACCGCCTCGCTTCTATGGTACTTTAATATTGTTAGCCGCCCTGATGATTTTATCACCTTTAAGAGACGCAAGTAAGTATGTAGTATGTCTTATTCACATCCTCTTTCTATTATAGGGCTTCTATATATTATTCATGTGCATTTTCAATAATGGTCAAAGTCAACCCTAAACAAGGTTCAACATAATTTAAGTACCTTATGTTTTGATAGTAAAAAATACATGAATACTTGTGTATGTTGTTTGTATTTTATTCTATTACTATATTTATGAGCACCGATTGTTCTAAAAAAAGATAAGCCGTTTTATCTAAATTATTTTTTTTTTTTCGCAAATTTAATTGAAGGTATGGATATACAGAGGGAATATACAGAAGCCATTTGTATGGGTCTCCAAGCATCATAGCATGCTCGCCGTCTTTGTGCAAATTTGTACTCAAATCGAGCGATAAATTTACACAAAAATGGCCAACTACCCCAGTATTAGGAGCTAATTCTGTGATCACGCTTAATGAGGGCCAATAACATAGTATTATTAAGAGTGCTATTGTCAAATCCATCAACCAGCCTGATTCTCTTTCGAGGATTGTGCTCCAAATTCAGCCTACCATCGTTGCTGCCCTTCAATTATGGTCTCAAATGCCTAGAATTAATGCACTTTATCAAGTGAAAAAGGTAAAAATTATATCATTTTACGCATTTAATTTAATTGTATGCAAATTACAGTGAATATATATATATAATTCGAAGTAATAATAATCATATGATACATTTGTATGACTATTAAATAGGTTACGCTTGATTACACTATGAGATATATCGCTCATCTTATATTTAGCAGCTCTCATATAGATGCTGTTTGGGTCCAATTTAGTCAAAATTGGGCCTAAGCACTAAATGATCCAATTAAAAGCCCAAGGTCAAGGTTCAACTCTCCAATTGCACAAAAGTCAAAGGTCAGCCCACAAAGCATGCCAATTGGGCTAAGGCCCAACCTCACCATATATGATGAGGTATAAAAGCCATCATATTGACACATTCATGGATTCACGTTGATATTCATATTCCAATTCATATGCTCATTCTTGCATTCAGAAATATTACACAAAAGCCTCAAGCTACAAACTCTCTTGCATAGTGTCTTCCTTTTACACATTGTACTGACTTTAGCATCGGAGGGGCCTTCCTCGGAAACACCCCCGAGGCTAGTTTACGTGTGTTTACTGTGCAGGAAACCTTCGACCCAACACAACTTGGACCGAATCCAGTCTTCTCCATTTCAGCGGACCTTCGGCAAGGTCCCATTGTTTTCACCCGAAACAATTTGGCGCCGTCTGTGGGGAAGACTTTCAAAAATCTTTAAGCCAAATTCCTAACCAAGATCATCTTGCAATTATCTTAGCAGCCATGGCTAAGAACCGCAAGAGCAAAAGCCTCCGTCAAGGAGCGGGCGAAAAGCCTAAAACCCCTACACCATCGCCCTCGCCGGACCGGAACTCTCCCAAGGGTGCCGGCTCGGGGGGAGGATCATACAAGGAGGATTCCCTATCTCCTGTAATGCATGACTCTCAATATAGGCCGGACCAGTCTCGGTCTAGCAGGGGTCAGTCTGATCATAGGACATATTCAGTGTCCCAAAGCCAACCATCGGCTGCGCGGCCTCATTCCCACACTCGGCCGAGGACCCCTTTGACGGGGCCCAGTTCGGAAGAGGTGGCAAGAGCGCTGGCAGTACTCATGGAGGCAATGAGGGCACAGAATATGCCACCGCCTCGTGATCGAACTCCTCCGCATACTCGGCATCAGCGGAGGAAGTTAGACCATGACGGTGGGAAGCTTCCTTCCTTCCGGGAACTGGAAGAGTGGGAGGAGGATTCTTGGAAAAATGAAAAACAGAGGAAAAAGAACTCTCAATTATTTAAAGGATCCTCATCCTCAAGACCAGAAGCGCATAAGAGCAGCAGCTCAGCTTCTCGGCCAGAATCTACTCGCCGAGAACCTGAGACTGTTCGCAGAAGCGTCCTTGACCGACTCGGCGGCCAGGAACCGAGCGTGCGTAGTCGCCTCTCGTTCCCTGCAGCCGAGGCCCAGACTTCCCAGCCAGGGACGAAAACCACTCCTACCTCTCTAAGAGGGCGGAGCGCGGTCCCTTCGGCCAGGAACAAGGGCAAGGCCGTTATGCTACCCGCTAGTTCACCATTCGAGCAATGGATACTGGAAGAGCGTGTACCCACGGTTAAAATACCGTCGCATATCACATATGACGGGACCACGGATCCGAAGGACCATGTGGCCTCGTATGAGACTCATATGCATCTTTGCCCCAGATCCGAGGCGACTTGGTGCAAATATTTCCCAACCACTCTCAAGGGGGTCGCGCAAGCGTGGATCTCCAAGGGAGTAAGGCAAGGCTCCATAACAGGTTGGGATGATCTGTCCTCCAAGTTCAGGAGCAAGTTTTCCACGGCAAACCGCCGAGAGAAGACTACCGCAGAGCTCATGAGTCTGCAACAGGGGGAAACCGAAAGCCTCCGAGACTACCTGACCCGTTTCAGTAACGAGTCATCAAGCGTCTCCCAGCTGGACCAGGGGTTAGCTGTTTTTGCAATGCAGAATGGCCTTCAGCCAGGAAAGTTCCTAGACTTCATGGTCATGCATACCCCGCAGACCTTGGAGGAAGCTCTTAGTGCTTCGGATAAGTTCATCCGAGCCGAAGAATGGAATAAAGCAAAAACCCAACCTCAATCCGGGGGAGGGAAACAGAGGCAAATACCCTTGTCTGAAGGCCAAGGCCATAAGGCAAAGGGAAAATCAAAGGCTCCGGAGCCATCTTTGGCCAACGACCTAAAGAAGGACAGATTTGCCTCATACACAGGCAGATACGAGTCCTACACTCCGCTCTCTCTTCCACGCGCCAAAATTTACAGTGTGACGAAGGAGGAGCAGAGTTACCGAAAGCCGAGACCACTCCCAGAGTGGTATCAGCGAAAAAATAAAAATCAGTGGTGTGAGTTCCACGAGTCTTCGGGCCACAACACTGAGGAGTGTATCCAACTGAAGGACCAGATAGAGGACATGGTCCGGAAGGGATATTTGAAAAAATACATCGCGGATCACCGCGAGAAAAAAGAATCCGAGAGGTCAGCAAAGGACCCTCGGCAGGACCTTGATTTCCCCCGGAAAAACAGTAAAAAACCGGAGGGGAAATTCCCTCCGATCAATGTTATCTCGGGAGGAATATACTCTCGGATGGACCACAAGCGTCACCTTAGAGCTTTGACTCACCAGGTGAACAACGCTGACATTCAATCTCCCCAGTCGCCGGTGCCGAACATGACGTTCACAGCCGCCGACTGCCGGGGGATTACGTTCCCTCACGAGGATCCGTTGGTGATCATCGCCACGGTGGCCAACCACGACGTCAGTAAGGTCCTTGTTGACGGTGGCAGCGGAGCAAACATTCTGTTCCGAAAGGCCTACAATCAAATTAAGCTGAAGCCCAAGCACCTTACGCCGGTACCCTATCCGGTATCCGGGTTCAATGGGGCTTCAACTTATCCAGATGGGAAGGTGACACTTCCTGTCACCATCGGTTGCGATGAGGCAGCCCGGAACGTCATGATTGAGTTTTTGGTCATCGACGCTCCTTCAGTGTACAACGTGATTTTGGGGAGACCCATAATTCACGAGATCCAAGGGGTCGTCTCAACTTATCATCAGCTGATGATTTACGTCTCAGACGCCGGCTTCCCCGAAAGGATACAGGGCAACCAAAAGGACGCCCGAAGGTGCAACTACCTCAAGCCATCCAGTAGTCGCCCAGATGACGACAAGGATGAGGAGGAGAAAGAAAAAGAAAGAGAGCCAAGCACAAAAAAGCCGAAAGGCCTAAGTGCTTCGGCCCAAGGATCCGTGCCCAGAGAAAAAGGTCCCGAAAGGGAAAAGGTTGACTCTTCAGCTGAGCCGCAAGACTCAGAGAGCCATCCGAAGAACACAAAGACTGGGACACCTGCTGACATTGGCAGCAGACCAGATTCTGAAGAGTCCAGTCCATCGGCAATGGACATGGATCAACAGACTGAAACAGTTGAGTTGGCCGAAGGAGATGCTGAGAAATGTGTAACAATCGGGATGGACCTTGATCCGAACACCCGTTGTGAACTTATTCAACTCCTTCGGGACAACAGAGATGTGTTTGCTTTCTCGGCAGCTGATATGCCCGGGATAAGTTCAGACCTCATCTCCCATAAGCTTAATGTTGACCCAACGTGTCGACCAGTTAAGCAAAAGAAGCGGAATTACTCCGCCAATAAGAACCGAGACATCGCAGCCGAAGTCAAAAAATTATTGGAGGCAGGGTTCATTGAACCTTGCCAATATCCGGAATGGCTGGCAAATGTGGTGATGGTTCAGAAGCCCAATGGTACCTGGAGGATGTGCGTTGACTTCACGGACCTAAATAAGGCTTGTCCAAAGGATTTCTATCCCTTGCCGAGAATCGATCAGCTAGTCGATTCGACAAGTGGCCATGCCTTGCTTAGTTTCATGGACGCATTCTCGGGGTATCATCAGATCTTTATGCACCCCGACGATCGAGCCAAGACAGCATTCGTCACGAACGCTGGGGTGTATAATTACAAAATGATGCCCTTCGGATTGAAAAATGCGGGGGCAACCTATCAAAGGCTGGTGGATCAAGTTTTCGCCGATCAAAAGGGCCGAAACATGGAAGTCTATGTTGACGATTCAATCGTCAAAAGCAAAAAAACTAGAGGACCATGTAAAGGACCTGGCTGAAACTTTCGCCACTTTGAGAAAGCATCAAATGAAGCTGAATCCGAAGAAGTGTGTCTTCGGCGTGAAGTCAGGGAAATTCCTGGGTTTCATGGTCAGCAAAAGGGGGATTGATGCCAATCCCTCTAAAGTCAAAGCGGCGCTCGACCTTCCTGAGCCGAAAACGAAGCGGGATGTTCAGCGGCTCACCGGAAGAATGGCAGCCCTCTCGAGGTTCATTTCCAGAGCTTCGGATAAGGGGTTACCCTTCTTCAAAGCCCTGAAACTCCCGAAAACAAAAGAGCTTGTTTGGGAGGAAGAGCAAAAAGACGCCTTTCAACAGCTTCGGGAGCATCTGGCTCAACTCCCAACGCTGGCTAGCCCAGCTGAAGGAGAAACTCTATACCTATATGTGGCCGTTAGCCCGGCCACCATCAGCGCAGTATTGCTGAGGGAAGAGAGTAAGAGTCAACAACCGATCTATTTTGTCAGTCATACACTGACGGATGCCGAGACCCGCTATCCTCTACTCGAGAAAGTTGCTTTCGCGGTAGTAGTAGCTGCTCGGAAGCTGAGGCCCTATTTTGATTGCCATCAGATAGTGGTCTTAACTGATCAGCCGTTGGAAAAAGTTCTCGGCAAGGTTGAAAAATCCGGTAGGCTAGCCAAGTGGGCTTTTGAGCTCACCGAATTCAGCATCAGCTACCGTCCGAGGGCTGCCATTAAGGCTCAAGCCCTAGCGGATTTCTTGGCCGAATGCTCATACCAAGAAGCGCTGGACAGTGAAAAGAAAGTCTGGACCGTGTTTACGGATGGGTCTTCCACCGAGAACGGTTCGGGGGCAGGAGTAGTGATAACTTCTCCCGAAGGCAAATCCTTTGAGTATGCACTAAAATTTTCTTTTAAGGCCTCGAACAATGAAGCCGAATATGAGGCAGCAATCGCCGGCCTACAATTATGCATCTCCTTGGAAGCCGATCATGTCTGCTTAAAAACAGACTCTCAGCTAGTTGCATATCAGATCAGTGGCAGCTATGAGGCCAAAGAGCCCTCCATGATAGCTTATCTTGCCAAGATCAAATCAGTCATTGCAGAGCTGAAAACTTTTGAGGTTCAGCTGATCCCAAGGGGTCAGAATACTCAAGCCGATGCACTCTCCAAACTTGCTAGTTCATCTTTTACCGAGCTGAACAGGTCTGTATATGTAGAAGTGCGTCGAGAGAGAAGTGTCGACGAAGCACCTGAAGTGTGCTGCGCTGACCCAGAGCCTAGTTGGATGGAACCCATCTTAGCTTTCAAGCTTCGGGTAGAAACTCCTGAGGATAAAGCTTTGGCCTCCAAGATGAAGAGAACCAGTTCTAGGTTCATTGTCTTCAGGGGGGAACTTCTGAAAAAGTCCTTCTCAGCCCCATTGCTGAAATGCGTGGGACCAACAGATGCAGATTATATCCTACGGGAGATTCACCTCGGCATCTGTGGGAACCACATTGGGGGAAGAACCTTAGCCCACAAGGCATTGAGGGCCGGATATTATTGGCCCACCATGATCGCAGATGCTAAAGAGCTGGTTCGGAAATGCGAAAAATGTCAAAAATATGCTCCAGTTATCCATCAGCCAGCAAGGGATCTTCAGCCGATCCTTAATCCACTCCCGTTTGCCCAATGGGGACTGGATATACTGGGACCATTTCCGGAGGCTGTGTACAAAAAAAAATGGCTGATAGTTGGTGTCGACTACTTCAGTAAATGGATCGAGGCCGAAGCAGCCTCGAACATTACGGAGCAAACTGTCAGAAAATTTATCTGGCAGAATATCATCACTCGCTTTGGCATCCCGAGAGTATTTGTCTTCGATCATGGGAGGCAATTTGATAACTTACCGCTGAAGCGATATACAGATCAGTTCGGCATCAAACTGGCATATTCAGCAGTATGCCACCCGCAAAGTAACGGACAAGCCGAAGCAGCAAATAAACAGATCTTAAGTGCCCTCAAGAAGAGGGTGGAAGATCAAAAGTCCAAATGGCTAGAGGAGCTCCCTGGAACCCTTTGGTCCCTTCGGACAACTGAAAAAGAGGCAACGGGCCACTCACCTTTTGAACTGGTGTATGGTGCCGAAGCCGTCCTTCCAGTGGAAATTGGCTCTGAGAGCCTCCGAGTGCACCATTTCTCGGCTGAGAATGAGCGACTGATGAGGGAATCTCTCGATTTCCTCGACGAAGTAAGAGGCTCAGCTCGAGATAAAATGGCCGCCTATAAGCAGAGAGTCAGCAAATTTTATAACCGAAGGGTCCATGCAAGGCCTCTCAAAATTGGAGATCTTGTCCTCCGGAATGCTGCTGCAGTTCAGAAAGGCCGAATCCATGGGAAACTCTCAGCTACATGGGAGGGACCTTATGAAATTTATGATGAGCTTCAGCCAGGGACATACCGACTTCGGCAGTTGGATGGAACTGAGTTGAAAAATCACTGGAACGCTGATGTACTGAAAAAATATCATGTGTAAACCCTTCGGGGCAGAACAATCTTTGTAAGTACATTTTGAACTAATGAAAGGCCTTGGAGCCGCCATTTATATAAATATTTACAACTTTTTATCCTTTCAAAATTTTCTTTGTTCTATCTACTCTTTAAGGGTTTTTTATTCAGCCTCGTCTGAAACCTTCGCCTTCGGGTAACTGGGTTTCAGATTGCTGGCAAAACTCGTCTTTTTAAAGAACACCGGTCTTTCAGCTGAAGTCAAACTTCAGTAAGACTTGTTCTCCAAAGACATGAGTCCATGGACAATTCTGGGATATTGCCTTAACTGAGCCTTGTATCCCAGAGAGCCATTATCCGAAACATTGCCTTCAGTTGGCCCTGTGTTTCGGGTATCCATTTTTCAAAGATAGACAGAAAATCAAGGATAACAGCAACAGTTGAAAATTTTTAAAATCAGCCTCGTCTGAAACCTTCGCCTTCGGGTAACTGGGTTTCAGATGGCTTACAAAACTCGTCTTTTTAAAGAACACTGGTCTTTCAGCTGAAGTCAAACTTCAGTAAGACCTGTTCTCCAAAGACATTAGTCCATGGACAATTCTGGGATATTGCCTTAACTGAGCCTTGTATCCCAGAAAGCCATTATTCGAAACATTGCCTTCAGTTGGCCCTGTGTTTCGGATATGCGTCTTCTTTAAGAACACTGGTCTTTCAGCTGAAGTCAAACTTCAGTAAGACTTGTTCTAAAGAGGTTAGTCCATGGACAATTCTGCGATATTGCCTTAACTGAGCCTTGTATCCCAGAAAGCTAATATCCAAGCATTGCCTTCAGTTGGCCCTGTGTTTCGGATATCCAACTTTCAGACAGTCAATCTTCAGTAAGACTTGTATCCCAGAAGCATTGCCTCCAGTTGGCCCTGTGTTTCGGATACCCATTTTGAAGAGGTGCAGAAATTGCTTATTCAACTGAAGTCATACTTCAATTTCTGGGGGGGCAAGAAGCACTCAGTGCAACTATGTTCGGCAGAATTGAAGAAAAGAAACAGTAAAGCATTCAAAAATAAAGCAACTGAAGAAAAGAGCATCAAAATAAAGCAACTGAAGAAAAGAGCATCAGATTAATATTTCATGCTCAAAAATTGAGCTACAAGTTCAATAATTCAATATCGGCAGCCGCCCACAAGCGGAAAATAACAGCTGCCGAAATACGTACATAAGCAAAAAAATAAAACTGTTGTACGACAAGGCAAGCTGAAGCAAAAAACAAGGCAAAAAACTCAGAAAGCGGCAAGTCTGAAGTTAAGCACATGATGAACCGCAAGATTCTGAAGACGACTGCCCGAGTTCCTATGCTTCAGCCTGAGGATCAGACTGATCAGCGTTGAGCCCCCCAGCAGCAGAAGAAGCGGGCTTTGCACTTTGCCGAGCCTCCCTTTCCCTCTGCTCAGCTTCCAACTCCAGTCTCTCAGCTTCCTCTTCGGCTTCCTCAGCCTTAAGAATTTCAGCTTCGGCTGGAGTTGCATACTTCATGTGAGGGTCTTCGGGATTCTGGACCCACTCAGCACATTTAGACCAGTCCAGTTTCGGCTCAGCATGAAGGCAGACTCTTCGGCATACTCGGAATCCGTTTTTGAAACCCATCTCATATTCCTCTTGGGTATAAACACGGACTTTGAGTAAAGCCTCAGCATCAGCCAGCTTCTTCTGGGTCTCCTCCAAGTCTTCCTTGGATTTCTTCAGCTCATCAGCGACTTTGGAGGAGGAACCTTTCAGCTCATTCAGCTCTTGCTGAATTTGGAAAGCCTTTGTCTGAGCTTGGGCCACTTCAACTTTCTGGATCAGCAGTTGATCCTCAGCCTCTTGGAATTTAGCTCTTTGGGCTTTAGCAGCAGCAGCAGCCTCTGAGAGTTGGACGTCTTTGGCCAGGAGCAACTCTTCAGCAGCCATTCGGCTGGCTTCAAGAGCCTCTAGGCGCTGCTGCACTTCAGCTTGTGCAGCAGTTCCTTCTTGAATTCGGCTCTCAACAGCAGCCTTGAATTTGGATACGTCCACTCCCATATGCTCCTGGAGGAATTTTTCCCCTTCCATCAGTGGGGGAAAAACTTCCTTCTCCATAGTATCGCAGAAGGTTTTCAGGGCTTCAGCAGCTTTTTTCCCGTACTCTTCAACCTCCTGCTGCTTCTCTTCAGCTGCTGCTTGCTTCAGCTTAGCAAGCTTCACTTCCTCATCAGCCACCTTCTTGTCGTGCACAGCAGCGTCTACCCTATCTTGTAGGGTATCTATCAGCTCTACAGTGAGAGTCTGATTGTGCACGAACTGAAAACAGGAAGACAAAAATAAATAAATAAAAAAAAATAAAAAATATATATATAAAGAGTTGAATTTCGGAGGAAATGAAGACAAGGAAAATTACCTGCATCATCAGCAGTTGGTTAGACCTGGCTGGGTCAGGAACTGATCTGCTGGATTCGCCCATCCCAGCAGTGGCCTTCAGCGACCAGATCCTTGCCCTGTCTACTTCGGACATGCCAGCAAAATTGCCGAAGTAGGCTGCAGCTCCTTCTCGGTTTTGACCCCATATGAGGTCCCAGATGTGGTCTGGGATTGGAATTCGGGGGGCCGAGAAACCCATTTCTCCAGAATGCAGAGTCTGGAAAGAAGGGAAGGACGACGATGGAGCTTGATTAGCTTTGGTTGTCTCAGCATCGTCCTTCTCAGAGGAGTCAATTACTATGACCTCCTCTTCTTCAGGGGTGAGGACGAAAGCCTCAACCTCTCTTGCGATGTCTGCCGTGAAGCCCTCAGCGCTGGACATCACGGCATCCTTATTTTCGTGCTCATCAGCACTCTTCTTGATTTCTTCTGGGACCCCTCCCTTAGGTTCGGGAGTTCTCTGATCCACCTCCATCTCAGGAGGTAATGGAGGGGTCTTTTGAGGTGATTGGGGTGTTGGCTGGGGAACCCTCGGCGATCCGTTGCCTTCCTCAGGTTCCCTTATTGCGACGCCGATGGTCATCGGCCTCTGCTGAAAGTCATGAGGGCCGATGATGGCCATCCTTCGGCGCCTTTTCAGAAGGGGCTGCTCGTCCATATCTGAGTCTGAAGACTCTTGTATTTGGTCTTCGGGACGAACAGGAGCTTTGCCTTCTCTGTGTTTGTTACTCTCTTCAGACTGTAACAGAGGGGGGAAGAAGAATGTGAGTAAAAAAAAAAAAAAAAAAAAGAGAAAAAAGAAAAAAGAAACAGTTGTCTGAAAGCTCACCGAGGTCTTCAGCAAAGCCTCGTCTTCTTCAGCTGCTCTAGCTGCAGCTTCGGCTTCAGCAGCTCTGGAGGACCCTTCTCCTCCTTCGCAAGCCTCGAGTACCCGTGCAACCTCTTCGGCTGTGCGGGCAGCTTCAGCTTCTTCGTTCAGCAGCTGAAACCAAGGGTCTCTCTTCTTCCACCAAGGCTTCTGCCTCTGATACAGAGCAACAGCCTCAATTTGGAAGTGGGAAGAGTCTAGATGAACTTCCCTATGCCTCGGCTCAGTGATAGACGGGGCCCGTTCAGTTACAACTCGCTCTCGGTTAACACCAAGACGAGCGTAGTTAATGCCAACGTTGGTCTCGTCCCGCTCTGAAAAAAGGAAAGGGGAAAGTTTAGCTCAGATATATCTGCACAGCATAAAAAAAGCAAAGCGAGAGAAGAAAAAGAGGTAGTTAAAAAGCCTCGGCCCCAGCCGAAGCAGCTTACCATCCTTAAACTTTCGGCTGAGGCCAACAGCTGCTAGCATGTTCTCTTGGAAAACGTAATGCGTATCGGGGAGCCAAGTCTCCGGGATATGCTGCATTCGACCACTCCCCCCCGGGTTCGGCAGCTTGCCGAAGATATGTTGCTGATCCAGGTTCGGATCCGCCCCGTTATCTGCGGGGGGACCTAGACTTCCCATTTCGGGATCAGGCTCAGCTAAATACCGGGGAGCGCTGAAGACGCAAGGGTGGCCCGGATCTGTGGGTGCCCTAACCCAAATCCATTGACCTCTCCAGTCCTTGTCTGAAGAGTCGTTTGGCCACATGGTCAAGTATTGGGGCCGGGACTCAATCCGGTACCACCCAGAACCATGGCTTCCGTGCCCACTTTGAATATTTGGCACTAGCCGATGGAGCTTTTTGAAGCAGTGCAGGTTCGGCACGTACTTGAAGAACTTGCAGACCCATAAGTATGTCATCACCCATCGGATGCTGGTGGGGGTTAGCTGACATAGGGAGATGTTGTAATGGATCAGCAAGTCTCGGACGAAAACGTCCAAAGGGAACCTCAGCCCGTACTGAAGCTGTCTCGTGTACACCCCCACATACCCTGGGGGTGGACGATGGATTCTATCGGATGCTGAGGGCATTCGGCACCAATATCCATCAGCTTCAAAAATGCCGTAATGCAACTCAATTTGCTCGGCAAATCGATATTGATCGGCGTTCTCTACCCACCATGAGTAGGGGCGATTCTTTATCATGGCCGAAACGACTTCGGCATTCTCCCATTCTGAAAACCCAGGGAGGATATCCCAAAGTACAGCGGGAACTTCATCATCCCGTCCAGAAGCGCTCGGCTCATCCGTTCTTTGAGGAGGAGCCGAGGAAAGGGGAGTCGCCCTAATCCCTTCAGCAGGGTCAGACTCCGGCCTTTGACCATTCCAGGTCCCAATCCTGTTCCTAGGATCGGGAATCGGCCTTGCTCTTCTTGGAGCACGGGCTCTACCTCTAACTCCTCTTGCCATTGATTATTTCGAAGAGAAAAGTCGAAAGAAAAGGGGAAGGAGTTCGAATTCGAAGAAAAATAAACTGAAATCAAAGGAATTTACCTTAATCTGAAGCGAAAGTTGCCGATTTACGAGTTCGTAGTGGCAAGTCTCAGTTTCTAAGCTCAATGCTCGGGGAATTTGCGAAGTTTTGATGCGGGTTCTTGGTTTCTCTCTCGAAGAATTCTGGGTTTGTGTTGGTGAATAAGTGAGGAGAATGACGCGCCTCTGTTTATATCTCCAGGTACGGGATACGAAGAGTCTGTGCTTTAATTTCTCTTAAATACCCACTAAGTAACCATTAAACACATGATCTTGTGATTAAACTGCCCATTATCCGTCCAACTTCCGCAATCATTAACCGTTGTTATCTCATTAATTACGGTTTAAATTCAAATTTTTGGATCAATTAAATCATTTACTTCCCTCCTTTTCTGAATTAAATCAAACCCGACCCGTCATCCTTCCAAATCGGGTCTGGGGGGCAAGTTGTTTGGGTCCAATTTAGTCAAAATTGGGCCTAAGCACTAAATGATCCAATTAAAAGCCCAAGGTCAAGGTTCAACTCTCCAATTGCACAAAAGTCAAAGGTCAGCCCACAAAGCATGCCAATTGGGCTAAGGCCCAACCTCACCATGTATGATGAGGTATAAAAGCCATCAGATTCTAATTCATAGGCTCACATATTTTTGCATTCAGAAATATTCCACAAAAGCCTCAAGCTACAAACTCTCTTGCATAGTGTCTTCCTTTTACACATTGTACTGACTTTAGCATCGGAGGGGCCTTCCTCGGAAACACCCCCGAGGCTAGTTTACGTGTGTTTACTGTGCAGGAAACCTTCGGCCCAACACAACTTGGACCGAATCCAGTCTTCTCCATTTCAGCGGACCTTCGGCAAGGTCCCATTGTTTTCACCCGAAACACGGAGTATCTTTGAGTTGCAATTGATTCATCCAGTGTAAATCGATCGACGATGTGAAGTTGAGTAAGTATTCAAAATACACTACTCGTTTGCATATATTTGGCCTAAGCTAGAATCAACTTTAGCCTATGATGACTCCAATCATCCAATGAAAGACTCTAACCCACAATCAACTAATTCTTCCGCAACTGAATTAGTCAATTCAAATTAAGATTTAATAAACAATAACATATTGAGTAACATTAACATTAGCCAAAATCAGAACAATTCATCACCAAATCATCCCATTCTGCTGATAACACCATTCACCACACCACTATAACAAGTATTTTTTTGGTACATCCACTATCTTCTCGTGACCAAATATAAGAAAGCCTTAGTTATGATTATGTTACTCCTAAATAGTAATTCCTACGATGTATGTAATATTATATTGGTCAAGACGAGCCTGAGGCAGATCAGTGTAGTATTCAAACCTGAAACCTATCATATAAGACTATAACCATGTATTTGGGACACAAATGATAACACAACACATTCACAATTTTTGTACATATAATAATAAATAATTAATAATGTGACATTATAAATCTATAATTAACTTGACAAGTATGAATTACGCACGAAATTGAACCGCGATCAAATGTCAATTCGACATAACAAAATAAGTTGTTACATCAAAAGCATATGAAATTATATGAAGGGGGGAGAAGAAATGGTGAGATTGATCGAAATGACAATACACATGAAATTACAAAACTAGCACAATTTAATAATAATAAAAAAAAAAAAGTAAACAACTAATAATAATATAATAATTATACTCGTTTGACAGGGTCGAAGTTGGAGACGGCAACAACAGCCCCAACAATAGCAGTGAGCACAACTCCACCAGCAGCAATACTCAACAAGAAATTCTTCAAAGAAGGCGATAACTCAGCCGCTTCGGCTACATCCGGAACCATCATCGATGCCGTAAGAGCCGCCGCTGTAAGCCCAGTAACAGCCTTCTCCTTCAATGAAGCCTGGACTTTAAGGCCCATTGCTCTGGGCTTCTGGCCCATCAACGCAGCCCTTTGTGGCTTAATGGGTAATGGGCTGAAGAAGTTAGTCTTGGTTGTTGTTGTGATTGGTGTTGCCATTGAAACTGCTGATAGTGAAGCCATTTTATTTTGTTTTTCTTTTTTTTTTTTCTTGATTAGCTTAGCTTAGTTTGTGAAGGAGTGAATTCTGAGCTAATAAGAAAGAAAGAAATGAAGAGTTTGTAAGGCAGGAAGAGAAAAGGAGATTGGGTGAATCTAATTGAGTTGAATGAGTGGTTGCCATATCATTTGTCTTAGCTCCACGTGGCATTATTTTCTACCTATTATTATTTTTTGATAAGGTTAGATAAGATTTTCCATCCTATTTTCTAAATTTCCAATGCCAAACATCACAAACCATGCATGCTACTTTAATTTGGGGATACTTTGCTTATTAGTACTTCCTATTAATTTATTATAGAGGTCCCGTCAAAAAAAAAAAAAAAAAAAATTATTATAGAGGTACTCTTTTAATGAAGAGTATTATGGAAACACCTAAAAAAAACAACATTTTGGACCTTGTAGGCCTGTAACACAACTCTTTGCTCAATAATAATCCTTAGTTTATTGATTTTGAATGTGCATAGTCATCATTTTGCAAATTTAATTGTTAGTGTCATCTTTGATAATATATTGTTAGAAAAAATGTAACAAATTAATACTTTGAAAATATATTAGGCTAATTATATAACATTTTCATAGAAGAAACATTTTACTATGTATGATATAATAAAATATGTGGTTTGCTTATATACATAATTAAGGGTCTGTTCACATCAGCTTAATTTCAGTTCAGTTCAGCTCCAATTAATCCAGTTCAGTTCAGCTCCAATCAGTTCAGTTCAGTTCAGCTCCTAATTTCCTTCTCTCATAAAATATTCATTTTACTTCAGTTCAGTTCCACTCCAATCTAATCATCAGTTCAGTTGCAATCAGTTCAACTCATTTTAATAAATGTGAACAGAATCTAATGCAAAAGGTTGAAATCGGTAATGTATATATTCTAATTTTTTTTTAACTTTCGTAGTATAAATAATATAAAAACCAAAGTATATAACAATTGTTATTTTTAATTATCTACTACTTAATATAATGAAAAGATTATTATATGCTTACAAAATAAATCGACATGATGATGAGTATATCCTCCATAAATATTCTGTATGCATAACAACATTTGCATGATATATGCTAGTGAAAAGTTATAATTTAAGAGACATGAATATGATAGTGAAAAAAAATTGGGTGAGTCAGAATCGTAGTGAGTCCAACATGTCTGACATTAATAATCTAATATATAAAAATAAATTATTAGACTATTAATGTCAGATATTATATTTCTCATGTTAAATACGGAGTATTAGGTTATTAATGTCAGATATATTGGACTCATAGTGAGTCCGATCTCACGCAAAACATTCTCATATGTTAATAGCAAAGTAATTACAATAAGATTTAATTTTGGGATTTTGGGTTCATTAAACAACATTTATTTTATTTTGATGGATGGGGAAGCATTTTATATTTTGTTCTCACTATATACTGTATTATTTAAAATGTTTTTTTTAATTAATTTTTTGGCATATGCATGGATGGGGCCCACTTTGGTTGTAGTTCATAGAGTTTACGAGTAGTTGCCAAATTGGTGTCATGTTAATATGAAAGTTCACAACAATGATTATTGTATGGTTGGTTTCAGTGTTTCAATCGATATGACTTTTTTCAAATTAAATAATAATCATATTTTTAGTACTCCCATTATTTTATACAGTAAATAAAAAGGAAGTTGGGATCCCATTCGATGTATGATTAGTACTAGTAGCACCTTCTTTTTTTCTATATTCCATTATTAGTTGTTGGAGAGGAAAAGATTAAGCTTGCTATATGTATATCAGTATATGTATATCTAATGAGTTATCATATCCATTTTTTTTTATAATTTAATAATGGGCTAGATATCTTACAATATAAGAATGGAGTATTATCAAATTCAAAATATAATTGGAACTTTGTTATTTTGTATTATGGAATACAAAACTTTCCATATTTTAATGTATAATTGACTAATTGGTTCCTGAATTTGTAGGTTTTATAATGCAATCAAGTATGCAGTTTTAATGTACAGAAGAATGGAAGATGATAGATGAAAGAAAGGATTACGAATGAATAGCGATGGTTGCTTGCTCACAGGCTAGAATAATTGATATTATATATATTCTCGAGACTAATCATAGAGAAAGATAAATCATACCATTTAAAGAAATTTGGACACAAAATAATGTAGTTATATATTCATTCAAGTATATATTAAACAAAAATCGAACATATATCTCAAGCCCCAACTATATATAATTAACTAATTAGGGTATAAGGATAAGATTACATATACATAATACAGAATTCAAGCTGAGTTGTCGTTAATATTATAAACGACGACACAAAGTACATAGAGCTACAACATACAGTTGGCTAATTCTCCAACACATATCTAGGCGTGAGGCCAGGGTCAAATCTCACAAAACTAATTATAAGAGGAATTTTCCTTAATTCCTCTTAGGATCTTCGTCCATATATACCATTTTAAAAACTTGTATAAACTAAAGATAACAAGATAATTAATTAGTAGGTGTAGGAGTAATGGCATCATCAGTGAGGTTCAAGAGACGAGGACAATTATAAACTGAGCAAAATGATTGAAGAACCATCAATCCCAAGAGTAGAAGAGTTGCCAAAACAATGAGAATTCTCCAAGAGTTATACACATACCTTTTCATAATTTTATGGAACTTCCTCCTCAACGTATTGTTATAATACGCATTGGCATCTTCGACGGCTGTATCAATGAACGGAACTTTGGTTAATCGAATGGCTTTTGTCATCCCATTCCATAAATCGGCCACCTCGGCGTTACTCCCTAGTCGACTTATTATGATGTTACTCTTCCTAAGAATTCCAGCATCCTTAGCAGTGTCAACAATACCATTCATTAGTTCCGTGTAACGCGCTAGCACCAAAGGCCCTGAGGTCGACGAGGCCTCATAAGCTACTAGATTACGCATGAGAACATCTGTGTTACCATCGACATGAACCACAGGAAGGTAGAACTTCAACAACTTTTTATCGAATCGAATGGTGGAAATGTCACCATTTGTTGGACAAAATTGTACGCCTGCGTCGTTAAGTTTCGTGACCGAGGGAATTGCAATCTGCTCTACACATGGAGCTTCCGCAGCACCACCTTCGCGCTTGCCACTATTTTTGCCACTTCCTAGAATAAGACTCTCTAACACGGGTGACAAAGCCGAAATAATTGGTAACTTCGAAATGATCTTTAAAGGAAACTTTGCTAGTAGCTTGAAAGGTTTGGCACTAATAAGAACGTCCTTAAATTTTTTCATTGCCGCGAGTTTGGAGGCAATCGCCCATGTTTTAGTGAAGACCTCTTTGTCCTCACCAAAATCCAACTCTTCGTCGTTTGGCTTCTTGGAAAGATGTGCTTCTTCCGATATCTCTTCTTCATCACCTTGCTCCATTCTCGGAATAATGAGATGGTAAAGGAGATCTAACAAGTGTGAGCATTTGATAACCTCGGAAATTGGATAGTTTTCGTTAATTGCAAGAGGAGAGAGCTCTTTGCAAGCACCCATCAACACGGATGGCAACAAGTTTCCTGCCAAGTCCGAGGATGAGCATTGTATGCGTAAAATCTTCTTCAATACAAATATAGGAATTTGGTTTTCGAGCATCAAAATGTCGTTGAGGATGGATATATAAGCCAACTTCTTCCCCATCGAGTTAAGCAAGAAAGATATCCTCGACGAAGAGGCTAGATCATTACTCTTGTTGACATAAACATGAAGAAACTCTAGCAAGAATAGGCCATCGATAGCCATCATCCATGCTATTGTCTCTCCATCCATGTCTAAGTACTTATTGTAACACCCTCGAATTTGGTGTTCCTTCTTCACTAGCTTCTTCACAAGATCCTCAAATTTGAGGTTGTTCATGAAATCCTTCTGAACCCTCTTAGAACATAGGAGCTTGTACCGCTCCATCACGTAGAGATCTTCGCGCCAATGATGGTAAGGCCCTAAGGCTATGATATGAGGGCTATACGCATTGGGCTTGAAAGCTCGAAGCGATTTGGGGACATTGTAAACACAAACATTAGTTGTGTTGCCAATATCATCATCTTCTTCTTCTTCAAGCTCTCTTTCTTTGAAAAAACTACGAATCTGAATGACCCAAGAAGATGAGTCTTTAGATGATAATGAAGAATTCGTAGACATGATGATAATAGCTTAATTTATTTTTGTTGCTTAAGAGTTCATGAAAGATTTGTTACATATATATATAGTGGAATGGAGTTGTTGAAATGTTTTTTACACACTGAAAATGAAGATAGTAGGCCCTTAGAAATAGGCTTACAACTCTTAAAACTAACAAGCTATAAAGTAGGAACTAATAAACAAGTAGGTAACAAACACTCCAGTACTAACTTTGAATTACGTTCTAATAAACTGTGATTTAGGAAAATAATACTCCGTATGCCACTGTTTTGGAGCAATAACTAACAGAAGTGGCCTGGTCCAACCGTCCAAACATTAATCACGTGGTGAGTTGGCTATGTATTATACTATATGATTTTTCATTCACTTTTACAGAGTGTAGGTTGCGTAATTACAAAAAAAATAATCACGAAAATGATTGCTCCCATTTGCTAAACATACCTATGATAATTTAAATTACTACTGTACATACTATTGTCTGTATAGATTAATACGGACATATGATCGGATGATGAATTCAAGGATTATAATGCATCAACCATCTACTCTGATCTATATGTAGTTTACCAAGCATAACTTCGTCTGCTGGTCAAGTTTGTTTCTCACAACCAAGAGGTTGTGGGATCAAACATTCAAACCCCACTAGAGACACTTTGGGGATGGGGATTTCTTTACCCTTCCCCGTCACTTTCAAAGTGTCTAGCCCGTTAATCCGGGTCGGGAGGACATGTGAGAGGTTCCGACCCGGTAGTTCCCTTCTCCTTACCAACCAAAAAAAAAAATATACTACTCTGATCTGTATGATAAAGGGTCTGTTCACATTTACTTAATTTCAGTTCAGTTCAGCTCCCAATTTTCTTCTCTCATAAAATATTTATTTCAGTTCTGTTCAGTTCAGATTCAATACGTTCAGTTCAGTTTAGTTAAGCTAAGTTTAATAAATGTGAACAAGCCCAAAATCAAGAAGAAATTTCAACTGTATGAAATAATTGGTAAGTAACTCAAAGTTTATCTGTGTTTTCTTTCTTTATATATAAAAGTTGACTTTTGAATTGGAGTATATAAAACTACCAGAAATAAATATACAAGAGTGCCTTTACTACCTTATATTGTAATTTGTTCAAATAGAAAAAGTTATATTGTAATTATAGCGATATGAAAATTTTTAATTTACTACGAGTATATGCTTATTAATTTAAATTATTATTATTTTAGGGACGACATGATGAGTACCATATTCTTAATTTGCTCTGACAATGATTTCAAGAATACTCGGTCAACAAATTAAAAAAGGCAAACATTAATCGAAAAGGCAAAGTACTAAAGTGTAAATGTATCAATGTTTTTAAATCTGGACTAAATAATTAAGGACGGAAGGAGTATTTGAATATGAGAAAATACTTTTTGGATAAGGCATGTTGACACTAACAATTGTACGTTCTTCTAACTTAGGTATCTTATTTATTAAAAAAAAAAAGTAATATAAAGTATTTTTAATGCTAGAGATTAAAACCGTACCAATGTTAAATATTCCAACAATTAGTATAGGCTTTTTATCTAAGTTGATCGTTTAACACAGATGGTATCAAAGTCTATATATGTATTAAGATCGTTACAAGCTAAAATCACATGAACTCTTATCAAAGCGGAATAATAATTAGCATTGAATATAATAAATGCTGCACCCACTTTTCAAATCTAAAGAGTTATGAAAAAATGCGTGATAAACAATAAACCCAATCTTGAACCTTGGATCATAATTTTTTTTAACCCGCCCCTAGTCATATTGGCTTAGACATTTAATTTAGTTATATGTTGATCAGTTGACTATGATCTAGATTCACGTGTTAAAACTAAATTACTCACACTTTACCCGTGGTAGGTCAAAAGCACTAATTTGGGGCTAGTCTGATTGAATTGTAGTAGTTGTTTTTCAATAATGAGATTAGTAGGGGTGAGCAAGATCGGGTACCCGGTCATATTTGTAATATCCGGATCCGGAACCGGTTATAACCGGGTCCCAAGAATTGGAACTGGTCCCGGAACCGGTTAATACCGGATCCAAATTTTTTGGAACTGGTCCCGGACCCGGTAGGAATCGGTTCCAAAACCGGGTACCCGGTATTATTCAACGTAGTAAAATACTGTTTTTTTCTTTATAATTGTTATATAATATATTATTATATATAATGGAATTTTGCAGGCTAGTTATATTAACATAATAATATCCCTAAATTAGTTTTGGAGGCTAGCAAAATACAAATATTTCAAAATACAAATATTACAAACTAATAAGCCAAAAAGTACCAATTCAACAACCTAAAATATCAGTTAACAAACTTCAACAATGCTGCAAAGTCCAAACATCCAAACATAACCAAAACAACTACTTAAATAAAAGTTCAGAAAAAAAAAAGGGAAGAAAAGGAAGGGCAGCAACAGGCAGCAGCTGAGCACACCATCAGCCAGCAACAAGACCAGCAGCAAGTCAGCAACCATCTAAGCAACGAAGAAAGACAGCATACAGCAGACAACAAAGCAAAGAGGCAGCAGCCAACAAGGAAGCACAAATTCCCTATAAACAAAAGCCAAAATGTCCTTAGAATATTTGTCATTTGATATCTTTTCATACAATATAATTAAGAATACAATTATACAAACCTTTGTCACATCAATTATTTCCAACAAATTCATTAACTTGTGTGATGCCAGTGTCACTACCATCCAATTCTAAAAAAAACAGTAAACAATATAAGTAATAAACTTAGAGAAATAAAATAGATAAATATACAAAATAATAGAAGTATTAGTGTATTACCTTCTTCATATTTTTGAACATCCTCAAGGAAGCGCTCAATATCAATGCATACATTTGACGCCCTTAACCAATCTTGAGTACAAACTAAAGCTTCCACCATATTTGGCCCCAAACTACTACGAAATTGATCAAGTATGCGACCCGATGTACTAAATGCGGATTCACTAGAAACCGTAGAAATTGGTATAGCCAAAATGTCCTTAGCCAATGTTGACAATACTTTGTATTTGTCACTTTTTTCTTTCCACCAACCCAAAATATCAAACATTTCCCCTTCAACCCTTCTCTCCCGAGCTTCTTCAAGATAATAATCCAATTCACTTTTTTCAACAATAAAATCACTTTCTTCCTCATCAAAATCATCATAAAACTTTTTCATTTGCTCACTATTTGAAGAGCTCAAGTTTTCAGAACCATTATCCACATTGGCAACATTAATATTACGATTATTCTTGGAAGAGGAAGAAGCAATAATAGCATCATAATGGTTAAATAACTTCTGAACATTGTCATACAAATTGTCACAAATAACATCGACTTTGGCAAAGTCGTTAGGATAAAGTTTTTTAAAAGAATACTTCAAAAACCTAAGCTTATATCGAGGATCTAAAACAACCGCAACTAACATCATGATATTAGTTTTACCGAGATCCCCATAATACTTATCAAACTTTTCCCTCATTTGTCTACCCATAATACGAATATCCATATTTGTAGAGTTTTCCCATTCTATCAAACAACTTAACACCTCCAAAACCTCGTGAAAATACAAGTTTGTAGTAACATATAAACTACCCGACATTTTCTTTGTAGACTCATAAAATAATTTCAAACACAAAGACAACACTTTAGCATTTACCCAATCTTCTTGTGTAGGTACTCCATCCTTGAGTTCCCTACTAAAATCAGGATCATCTTCCGCAAACCTATTAAAAGCTTTTTCAAATTTCAATGCGGTTTCAAGCATGAGAAAGGTAGAATTCCATCTAGTTGCCACATCAAGACAAACTGAACCTTTACAAGAAACTTTAACCAACATAGAAGAGTGTGCAAACAATTTAGCTCTAGAAGGTGAACTCCTCACATATCTAATAGCAGCACGAATTCGAGCAATCGAAGACTTCACACTAGATAAACCATCTTTCACAATCAAATTTAGAACATGACAAGCACATCTCATATGAAAAAATGAACCCTCCAAAACAAGTTTATCATGAAAATGTGTTTTCAAATATCCAACCGCCACATCATTTGAACTAGCATTATCAACAGTTAAAGAAAACAATCGATCCTCAATCTCCCATTTAAGAATACATGCCTCCACAACTTTTCCAATTTCCTTACCTTTATGACTATCCATTAATTGAAAATTTAAAATTCTTTTATGCAACTTCCAATTATCATCAATAAAATGAGCAGTCAAACAAAGATAATTAAAATTTTGAATGGAGGTCCAACAATCAGTTGTTAGTGACACTCTCGATTTCAAACACCCAATTAATTTCTTTAATTTTCCACTTTCACAAACAAATATATTCTTCACATCTCTTGCAACTGTAAAACGTGAAGGTATATGAAATTGAGGTACAGCAACACTACAAAAATACCTAAAACCTTCACGCTCAACAATAGAAAATGGTTGTTCATCAACAATAACCATTCTTGCCAAACCAAGTCTACAAGCAGTTTCATCAAATTTCCAATTAGAGACTATAGTAGCATCAGATTCAGGAGACTTGTAAACAGAAATGAGTTTTTGCTTTTTGTCTACATTTGGAGGGTATTTTGAACATGCACCAAGGTGTTTCTTTAATGAAGAAGTTCCATTATTAGTATTACCTGTTAGCATTTTCTCACAATATTTGCATTTGACTTGAACAATTTTTTTGGTTACTGGATCTCTAAAATCCCAAAAATGGTTCCAGTATTCAGACTTCCTCTTGTCACCAACCTTGGTTGATTTGGTTGTTGCATTCTCGTTTCCAACCTCACTTTCATCATCCATAGGGACTGACGAATTGTCGGTATTGCTCATAGTTCTGAAATAGGAACAAATTAAACTTTAATAAGACATAAACATTACACAAAGTGAGAGTGATTATATGCATTACACAAATACATACAACAGTCAGAACTGATATTGTCTCACTCACATAAACACAAAGAAAGAAAGGAGAGACAATATGCACAGATCCTAGTACATCATCTTCATGAAGAATACAAAAAGGAATTGGAACTTAATAAAGAAAAAATGGTAATTAATCTTATGAAAAGAAGGTTCCTTTAGTTGTTGAAACACTTTCTCCTCTATAAAAACCTTTTAAACAAGCAGAATTCTACATAGAAATCCAACTGTAGTTCCTGCACATGCATCACCATCTACATCTTTCTCCACAACTACAAATTTCAGAAAAGACCAGCTCAATAAAACAAGAAATAGATCTGAAAATCTGAAAAAACAAGGTAAACCAATATCATGATAACTAGATTAAAAAAAAAAAAAAACACTATTGCAAAGATGCAAGGTGAATGTGATCAGAAGATGGGATTGTAGTGTAGTGTAGTATGATTTTTTTATTTAATCATTCAGTCAGGAAAAAAATTCAACAAAAAATTTTTGAACTTTGGGAAATATCTCCTCTAAAGCAATTTTTCCACTAATCCATCGCAAGTGGTAAAAGCCAAAAGATAGAACATTGAGTTATTGACTCTGTTTCTTCCAATGTTTTTAACTCTATCAGGGAGAATGCAAGCAGCAAACATAACATCATTAAAACGAAACCCCAGTGTACCCACCTCATGTACTGAGATCAACACCACAATGTTAACAGCCAAACAACAACTTCTATAAAAGCAATGACTGAACTAAACATGTACAGCAACTAAAAATGGTACCCACCAATTAATACTCAATAAGAATCTATTCAAACACCCAGAAATTGCAGAAAAAGACTATAAGTGCAGTCAATTTGTACCAATTCATTGATTTCAGCATATTAAACACTCGTAACACCCTCAGAAATTGAAGAAAATAAAAATAAAAATTAACATAAACACTCTAACTATCTCCAAAGAAAATGCAAGCAGCAATAAACAGTACCAGAGATCTACATATGCAAGATGAAACAAAAAGCAAACAAAGTGAGAAAAATACTTACGAAAGAGACAGTCGTTCGGTGGCTTGATGAGAACGAAAGAGAGGATGAGATTTTGAGTACCAAGAGAAAAATACTTACGAAAGAAGACCGAGAATCAGTGAATTGATGAGAACGAAAGAAGACAAGATGAGATTTTCAGAGGAGAACAGAGAAGATTGAGAATGAACAGAGAAGAACAAAACCCTAGCAAAAATGAATTCAATGAAATGAGGAGGCTTAGTGGCTGACAGAAACCCTAGCAGAAATGAATTTTTTATAACTAAATCAGTACCGGTTCCGGGTACCCGGATTGTCTGGATCCAGGACCGGGTACCCGGAACTGGAATTGGTTTAAACCGGGTACCCAGTGGGTACCGGGTCCGAAATTTTAGGACCCGGTCCCGGAACCGGTTACAACCGGGTCCGACATTTTGGACCCGGTCCCGGAACCGGTGGGACCAGTTCCGTGTCCGGACCCGGCGGATCCTAACCGGTCGGGTCCGGTACCGGGTACCCTGGGTCTTTGCTCACCCCTAGAGATTAGTGATTTACCAACGTTTTTTTTTTTCCACCTTAGTGATACGATAATACTCGTATAATTTAAATGGGTATTACCCTTGATTTTAATTTAATTACTAGGCCTCGTGATTCACACATTTTCATGATGCATGCTTACGCTGTTACGCACTTGGTATCATATTGTCATTTTGCATTATTAGATTTCTCTTTTTCGACAGTGATTTCATAACGCATATAATTATATATAATTCCAATTTTAACTTCTTGTTTAGTAGCTTGTGGTAGTCCATGTTGATGTTATCGATCTCTAGTGTGAAAATATGATGTCGGCTCATCAAATTATTCAATCATCTCAGACATTCAAATGTGTTGATCTTCATTTTATTTGATCGTATTACTTACTCGGCATTATTTCTGTTAGAGATTTGAGATATCGGAAAATATATCAAACATATATTTCTGATATCTCAGATCTCTAACAATTTGCACATCATTTAAACAATAGGAGGGAGATTGATGTATTATTAGAAAAAAAAAATGGCTAAACTAAAAATTACAAGTGTTCTTTCAAAAACAAAAAATTACAAGTGTTAAAAAAAAATGGGTATAAGAAAAAAAAAATAGATAAAGTAAGAAGTGAGTAAAAAAAAATAAGCAATGTAATTCATTTGATTATTGTGCGGGAGTAAGAGAGTAATATTGTTTACATAACATAAACTTAAGTGTTATGTAGGCTAACAATATTATTCTAATAGGCTAATTTGGATGACTAGATATGTCTGCAGTAATATCATTACATACAATAAAGTTGACCAAAATAGAAGTCTTAAGATCATTCAAAACATAGTTTTTTATTTATTTATTTTTATTTATTTTTATTTTATTTTTTTATTTTTTTTGAAGGAATTCATAAACATAGTTGATTAGTTAGGGTAATATATAATAAAATTAAATGGTTGTTTTTATGCGGATTGACGTTATATTGCATAGAAAATACAGAAATATAGGAATTGAATGTTGTGAAAGATTTAACTTCTTTCGTAGGCATGAACATAACAAGTAGCATATGCCATATGGAATTTTTTAGAATAATTTTCTCTCTACCACTTTCCTCAAAGCAGAGAAAGTAGCCCCTAAATGAGTGGAGCTTATCACAAGAGTTTATGTGTTATGTGAAAGCATTATTTAAATAACTTCTAGCCAATTATGGACAATGAAACAGTATTCAAATTTCTCTTTTTTTTTTTGACATATGCTTAATTGACTTTAAACATTACACAATAAGGAGTAATTTTGGTAAACTACTCAAACAAGCTTTACTAGTTCCAATGATACAACCATTACCAAAAAAAAAATAAAAAAAATAAAAATAAAATAAAATAATAATAATAATAATAATAATAATAATCGTCCTTGCAAGAAAAATCAAGTAATAGTCTAACATGCTTCAGGAGATACCCAATAATACCATGTTACCTTTGTAACCCATATACCGTTGATCTTGGAGTAAAGAAGAGCGTAGAACACACAGTTGTTGGTTAACAATAACATGAGCTCAAAAAAAACACCAATAGCCCTTAACATTAGGCAAAACAATTAGGAACAACAAACGACCTAGGCTTGACAACACATCAAGAGTCACTTAAACAAGTGGCTCGGTACGTACCCTTAACATACTAAGGGTACATTTGGCCTTTTTTCTAAGAAAAAGACTATTATTATCATACTAAAAACTCCCAAAAGAACCTTATGGGAGCCCCATGTTGAAGAGTAGGGTTGAGATAAAGGTTTTTCAAAGCAAAGAATTAAAGATCCACCGCTAAGCTGAAATAAAGGTTACCAATAGATAACCTTCAAACACTCTCTTGACCATAGAAATCAAAAGAGGTAACAACGGTCAAACAACTAGGCAAGACCAATCCTAGGAACCTAAACAGACCAAAATAAAAGAGCAATCCCCAAATTACCTGAACTTGAACACCAATACACTGTAAGAGGAGGCTAATAACACACCCCACTAGCTCCCTTATAAACAAGTTAAACTACTTGAAGTAACACAACCAAACCCAAATAGCACAACGACAAGAGTATTGAAGAACATCAAACATCGAAGCACAACAACAAGAGCATTATTCAATTTTGTGTCGCAAAGAGAGCCATAAAAATCAAATGATGTATACAAAACTCAAATAATATGTTGACAAAATTTGATCTCATATCTTAAATATCATACCAATACTTTAATCAATTAAATTAGTCATTCATAAATAATGTACTCACTACTCAGCTTGCAGCCAAGAATTAATAATGGCGTACATTCTCAGCTTAACACCAATCAAAAGTATACGAATGAAGTATATATTGTGTGAAAGTAGGAATAAGTTTCGAGTCTCTATACTCGTCCCTACATTATTATTCAAAAGAAAAGAAAAAGAAAACCACTAATTGTGTCTATGATCCATTTCACCACCACGTTATTCACACAAAATATATTATTGGTTTTAAGCTAAAAACGTTTTTGAATAATTCCATGTTCAGCAATCATTTTCATACGTTCTATATATAACTATTAAAGATAGAATTAGGAAATGTTCTTTAATATTTTTTATATTCTAAGAATTTTATAGATGTTATGATTAGCTTAATTTTCTATTGTCAAAAAGTATCATCATACTATATAAATTGTGATGGTGATTAATACTTTTTCTCGATAAAAATTCTTGTTTGAGCTCTTTTTGTAAAATAGGTATAGTTGATTGATATAAGGGCTTAACCAAAAAAATAAAAATAATAAAATACAAGGGCAAGTATATATATATATATATATATATATATATATATATATATATATATATATATATATATATATACACACACACACATATATATATATATATACACATATATATATATACACATATATATATACACACATATATATATACACATATATATATATACATACATACATACATATATATATATACATACATATATATATATATACATACATATATATATATATATATATATATATATATATATATATATATATATATATCATATTTCCTTCGTAAAAACCATAAGAAAAAGTGTATTAGAAATAAAAAAAAAATAATAAGAAGAAAAATCATAAGAAAAAGTAAATTAGAAGAAAAAAAAATTGTGATAAGGAAGAAGCTTTATAAAATTAGCATGGCCAGGGTCAGATCACATAAAGAGCTGATCTTTAGTCAATTTCAGTAAAAGCATCTATGAAAAATGAAAAATAGTTACAATCAATAACTCCATTTGCCGGTTAAAGCCTTATCACACAGTTCGTCATGTTATTATTCAATATAAACAGCTTATTCCCATTTAAGATGACAACTTTAAAGCCCTTCTTTAATTTCAATTATTTTTGGCGAAAAAAATCAACTAATAATTGCCGATGTCAATACAAATCTCTGTTATGGAAAATGCTAAAAGTCACAATTTGTGAAGAAAAATAGAAGTTGTCACAAACTTGTGTAAGCTACCTTTAGTATCACCCTTTCTAAAATGTAACCAAAAAATCAACTTAATTATGGCTTCAATAAAAGTTTTTATCTATTCTGAAATGTAACATTATAAGTACTTCTTTTGTTTATTTATAGTTGCACTAGTTTTCTTTTTGACAGTAAACCATCAAAAATTTTGATTATGGTTTTTCCTTAAAATATAAGAAATGATGATTGATGAATAATAATAGATCAGATTTGATCATAGTTTTTCATTAAAATAATATAAGAAAACGCTTATATATGAACCATGAAGAAAGAACATTGTGAAGCGCTTTCTGATGTTATTATTAAATATGTAGTACGATTTCGTACTAGCACACTCCTGCTTACACAACAGTCAAATGACACAATTGTAATAATGGAATATATTCTTGTTTTCAAAACAATTAAATCACTAAAATAAATCTATTCTGATTAGTTATTGCATTTTACGAGTACTTCATTTAGGCTGTCATGTCTCAGATCCCTCATTATTTAGTTAAAGGTAAATTAATCACCAAATAATTAAACTAATTCAAGAAAAAAACACTACCAAGTTCTAGTCCAAGAAAAAGAAGAAAATAGTAAGTAAAATGATTAATGTTGTACGACCCTATGTTGGACAAAGGTGGTATTGATTTTTATTTGGTATGAGGAGTGCCACAAAGCTAATAAGGTCAAACAATGTGGACGGAATATGTTCCTCTTAGGGGCTGCGTGGAATGGGTGTAATGGGAGGGGAAAAATTACATGAGTAATAATTCTGGATTTTTTTTAAAGTTTGGATCTAGGGTAATTAATCAGTGGGGTAATCTATTTCCCTAAAAATGGGGTTAATAATTACCCACCTCCCCCTAGCATAACAATTTCCCCCGTAACAATTCCTCTTCTATACTGCATCTTCTTTTCCCCTGTTATGTACTCTCTCCTTCACCTTCATATCCCTCCACCCAATTGAAGCTGTTGCCACCATTATAGCCGCCTGGTGGAAGCTGCTAGCCGCCATAGCTCATCAATTCCGGCGAATTACGAACAAGTATCTTGAATCGGACCCACTGGTTGAAGAGATAGTTGAACAAATGGTTAGGACTTTTGATCCTTCAACTGAGGTGATGCTCGTGGTGGTCTCAAGTTTATCAATAACATGGTGGTTGCCGCCGATTGCCATGAATTGGTGGTCTTTACCTTAGGATTGTTGCCAAACCTCAGAAAATGAATTATTACTCTCTATATCAATGCTCAAGTAGAATCTACCCCGTTAGATATTACCCCCTTCATTATTTCTAGAATTCCAGGCATGCCCTTAATGTTTTGGATAATAATTTAACCATCTAATCTACTCTATACGGAGTAGTTAGTCGTCGGACATAGAATTTCCACAAATAATATATTCAGTTTGAACTTTGAAGCTAAGAATAAACATCATGCATAAGAAAGAATAATTATATATATGAGTCCCTACAATTATTATCATTCAGAAGAAAAAAAAAATCTCATGTCAAAGAATAAGAAAAAATCGAAGCACTTATTATCACATGCATAAAATATATTCTTGACTTCAAGTTGAAAACATTTATGGTAGGTTCCATTTTCAAATATCAAGTTTGTTCGTTCAATAAAATATATTCTTGGCTTCAAGTTAAGAAAACATTTACGGTAGAGCTTCTAGTAAAATGAAGGATAAAGGTAGGTGGGTATTTTTTTTTTTTTTCACTAGAAGCTCTTTAATAAATACACTGTACTTGTTTTTTTTTTTTTAAAAAAAAAAACACTCTGTACTTGTCTAATCAAAATTCTTGTTTGAGCTCTCTCCATAAAATAGGTAGGTATCCTTATTAATTAATACGAGTAATGTATAATTATTGAGAGTATGAGATAAACAAACAATAAATTAAACAATTATATATATGCTAATAAAAAATATAATTGAACTAAATACATAGATATTGCTATATTAGCATACTAAATAAATACACTCTGATCTTATATATGAGCAGGAGTACCCACAACAGTCAAATGATACAGAAGTACACAGTAGTAATTTGGTGAAAGATGAATGATAGATAATAGGTTAATATTACCTTGTTAATATTTTGTAAAAGATATATCTTGTGTAATTAGGTTTCTCATAATTAGGGTTGTACATACCTATATATATTTGATTAATGAGAATACTCCAATCAAGGAGAATTACACTATTCTACATGGTATCAGATTCCAATTAGGGTTTCTCTTTTCTCTTCTTTGAAAACCCTACACGATCCTCTTGGACCTGCCGTACTCCACCATCTCTTCAACCGTCTCCTACTCTCTCTCATGGCCGGAGACGATACCCCCCTCCTCCTCCTCCTCCCTCAAACACCCCCTTCCACCCGGCGTTTTCCGTCTCCAACATCAAGAACCTTATGAGCGTCTCCCTTAATCATGAAGATGCCCAATATGCTACGTGGGTTGAATTGTTTCAAATTCAAGCCACTTCCTTTAACGTGCTAGATCACATAGAAAGCGACATGGAAGAGGTTAGATGCTATAGTAGTGAAGCAATGGATCTATGGTACAATCTCCCAAGACCTTGTTCACACAATCATTAAACCGGGCGCCACGGCTCTCGAATTATGGACCCGACTTGAAGAGGTATTTCATGACAATAAGCATACGAGGGCGGTATACTTGGAAGAGAAATTTTCCAATGCAAAGCTTTAACATTATGCTAACATGTCCGACTATTGCAAGCACATTAAACTCCTAGCCGATCAACTAGCCAATGTTGATTGCCGGTCTCCGACCGCAAGATGGTTATGCAACTAATTGCGGGACTCACCGAGGGTGAATATGACACCGTCGCTGCTATCGTCTCCCAATCCGATCCAACCCCAAGTTTCAACAAATCTCGGCCGATGTTCTTGTTGGAGGAAACCCGTAAAAACAAGCAAAAAGAAAACGGCCAACAAGCTTATGTTGCAGCCGCCGCTAACACCACGTCACCACCGCCGCAGGCGGCTGACCAGTCTCGTAGTGCTGGTGGTGGCAAGGGTGGTGGCAGAGGGAAGGTAAAAGGGAACAACAACAAAGCCAAGGGCCGTGGACGGGGTCGAGGCTCTAACTCGCAATAATCAAGGTTATGGGCCTAACACACAACAACAACAGGCGGCCCCTCAATGGGGAGCCCAACCCGGTTGGGTCCAGCAGCCTGGTCAGTGGGCCTCACCACCCTGCCCTTACCCAACTGGGCCTGCTAACCCACAACAGCAGTATCGTGCAGCTCCACCTTCCATCTTGGGCCCGCGATCTCAGCAAAACCAAGCATACTATGTGGGCTCGGCCCAGTCAAGCTACGGGCAGCTTATGTCGCCGACCGATTTTGGTCAGGACTACAGTTCGATGAGCTTGCAATCCCCCAACAATGGGTGGTATATGGACACGGGGGCAACATCACACATGACTCGTGATTCGGGTAATCTCTCTAAACTGTTTAATTTGAGTATTCCTCAATTTATTTTAGTTGGTGGTGGCAAACGTATTCCAATGCATGGTTATGGCAATTATACCACTCCCTCCCCTAAACCTTTCCACCTCAAAAATATCCTATATGTTCCTAATATCATTAAAAATTTAATCTCTGTTAGGAAATTCACTTGTGATAATTCTGTTTCTATTGAGTTTGATCATCTCGGTTTTTCTGTGAAGGACCTTCTTTCGGGGACAACTCTAGTGAGGTGCAATAGTGTGGGGGACCTCTATCCTTTCTCTTCAGTTTCCGCTCCCAATGACAATAGTCATTTATCTCTAGCTGCAATTTCTCCTTCAGTTTGGCATCATAGACTTGGACATCCCGGCGATTATGTTTTTGATTTTCTTAGGAAAAACAATTTAATTCCTTGTAATAAGAGAAATAATTCTCATTTTTGTTATTCTTGTCCTTTAGGAAAACATGTAAGACTTCCTTTTAAGTCATCTCCTACTTTCACCTTTTCACCTTTTGATATTATTCATGCGGATCTATGGACATCTCCTATTCTCAGCAAATTGGGTCACAAATATTATTTGGTGTTGCTTGACGATTTTTCTCATTTCCTATGGGTGTTTCCCCTAAAGTTCAAATCACAAGTCTATGATATTTTAATTAATTTCCGAGCATATGTTAAAACTCAATTCGAAAAGGACATAAAATCTTTCCAAAGCGACAATGGTCGTGAATTTAACAATTCCCCTTTTCGAAAATTTTGTGCGAATAATGGCTTAGTCTTTCGTCTTTCTTGTCCAAATACCTCTTCCCAAAATGGCAAAGCCGAAAGAATTATACGCACCATTAACAATATGTCTCGCACCTTTCTCTATGATGCCTCTCTCCCTCTTTCTTTTTGGGTGTATGCTATAAATATGGTTGCTTATATCCTTAACATTCTCCCGTCCACAACCATCAAAAACAAGACCCCAACCGAAATTATTTATAGAAGGCAGCCCACTTATGATCACCTTCGTATTTTCGGTTGCTTGTGTTACCCAAATCTTAGTACCACCGCACCTCAAAAGCTTGCACCTCGTTCTAAACCATGTGTGTTTTTGGGGTTCCCAAAGAATCATAGGGGTTACTTATGCTACGATTTGTCTTCAAACAAAACTATTATTTCCAGGCATGTTACCTTTGTTGAAGATCAATTCCCATTCTCAAATCTTCATCAAATTAAAGAAATTGATTATAGTTTTTTGGAGTCAAATCTGTCACCCTTATACGTGCAGGCCCAGCTACAAAATGGCCCAACTTCAATCCCCAACCCCACTGCTGATCCGCATCCTCCAAACTCCCCCCAACAGCCTACTCCACAGGTGGGTCGCGGGAGTGACCAGCAGGCCCCAGCCCACCTACGGACCCCTCAGCCCAGTCCGCCCCCATCACCCTCTAGCCCACCTCCCTCTCCTATTTCACCCTTTATTCAATTTGGATCTCTTCCAAGCCCCACCCCAATCATCACTCCTACTTCTAGGACCACTGTTCAGCCTTCCCACACTATGACCACTCGTGCTAAGGACGGAATTTTTAAGCCGAACCCCAAATATCAAGCTACTATTATGGTTCATGCTATTTCCCCTCATCCTAAAAATTCGAAATTAGCCATGCTTGACCATAACTGGAATGCCGCCATGACTGAGGAATTTAATGCTCTTACTAAACAGCATACTTGGGATCTTGTTCAATTCCAAGACCAGAAGGGGTCAATATTATTCGTTGTATGTGGTTATTTAAACACAAATATAGGGAAAATGGTGAATTAGAGAGACACAAAGCAAGACTTGTTGTGAATGGCAAGTCTCAACAGGTTGGTGTGGATTGTGATGAGACATTTAGTCCCGTGGTGAAACCAGGGACTATTCGCACAGTTTTGAGTATTGCTATGGGTAGGGACTGGCCTATTCATCAATTAGATATCAAAAATGCGTTTCTTCATGGTGATCTAAAAGAAACTGTATTTATGCATCAACCACCGGGATTTTTAAATCCCAAAGCTCCCACTTATGTTTTTCGGCTCCGCAAGTCCCTTTATGGTCTTAAACGGGCCCCCCGGGCTTAGTATCAACGGTTTGCTAATTATCTCTTGCAGATTGGTTTTGTATGCAGCAAAAGTGATAATTCCCTCTTTATTTTGCGACAAGGCACTAATGTGGCATATCTCTTGCTCTATGTTGATGTACATTTTTCTTACAGCTTCCTCAGAACGACTCAAGTGTGATATTATTGATCTTCTAAAGTCCGAATTTTCCATGACTGATTTGGGTAAATTGAGTTATTTTCTGGGAATATCTGTAACCAGAAAAAAGGACTCCATGATTCTTTGTCAGAGTAAGTATGCAGAGGAAATTATTCACAGGGAAAAGATGGACAATTGCAAACCGGTTGTCACACCCGTTGACACTAAGTCGAAACTTGGGGCTCACGATGGTGAGCCAATGAAGGATCCCTCTCTTTACAGGAGTCTTGCAGGTGCGCTCCCGTATCTCACTTTAATTTCACCCCTGACATTGCTTATGTCGTACAGCAGATTTGCCTATTCATGCGTGCTCATAGGGAACTTCATTTTAACGCTCTTAAGCGTATTATTAGATATATCAAAGGCTCTTCAGACCATGGACTACACTTATACCGTTCTGCTCCTACGAGACTTATTTCATACACAGATTCGTCGCTCCACTTCAAGGTATTGTGTTTATTTGGGTGACAATCTTGTCTCGTGGTCTACAAAGCGACAGGCTACATTGTCCAAATCCAATGCCGAAGCAGAATATAGAGGTGTCGCTAATGTTGTTTCTGAATTGTGTTGGCTCCGGAATCTACTTCTTGAGTTACATTGCCCTATCGGACGGGCATCCTTGGTTTATTGTGAAAATATCTCTGCCATATATTTGTCCAGCAATCCGTTACAACACCAACGTACCAAACACATTGAGATGGACATTCATTTTGTACGCGATAAGGTCGCTCTAGGTGAGATCAAGGTCTTACATGTTCCATCCTCATATCAATACGCAGATATTTTCACTAAAGGGTTACCTCGCCAACTATTCCTTGATTTCAGATACAGTCTCAGCGTTCGTCCTCCTCCCGCTTCGACTGCGGGGGTGTGATAGATAATAGGTTAATATTATCTTGTTAATATTCTGTAAAAGATATATCTTGTGTAATTAGGTTTCTCATAATTAGGGATGTACATACCTGTATATATTTGATTAATGAGAATACTCTAATCAAGGAGAATTACACTATTCTACAATGAATATATTCTAATTTTCACAACTTTTTTTTTTCTTTTTGGAAAAAATGAATCTATTCCATTTCCAATTCATTATGCATGGTGTATTTTCAATCAAACTTCACATCATTTTAGCTGCAAATTGCAATACGTCTCATCATCAGATCCTTCGATCGCTATATAAGTGCAACACATTAAGTTATGTATGCATGCATTTAAAAAAAAAAACGCATTAGTAATTAAGCAAAATATTACTTAAAGTGATTAATGAAGATGTCCACCAGCTCATCGAACTCCAATCTAGGCTGGTCACAACACATAGAGACCATACTCCAAGTCAAGGATGCTGCTAAAAGACCAGTTTGTATTTACAAAGTGCCACGAATACTTCGAGATTTAAAGCCAGAAGCTTACGAGCCTCAGTTAATCGGTCTTGGACCGTACCACCATTGTCGCGATAACCTCTTTCTGATGGAGCACAACAAGCTCATCGCTTCTAAGAAGTCTCAAAAGCATTACAGCTACAACAACGGCGATGATGATGATGATGATGAGGCTGTTGAAAGGCGGAGGCTTGAACACTTTGTAAAATGCCTCTGTAAGGAAGAAATTATTCCCAATATTCATGCGAGCTATGATAGGTACATAGACTTAGATGACAAATTACTTGCTTGGATCATGGTTATCGATAGCATTTTCTTGGTACAATTCCTCCTGGTACGTACATTTGGAAAATATATTTTTCACTAATAAATCGTACACACATTATTTATTATCTAATATCAATTTGGAAAATATATTTTACACTAATTTATTTTTCAATATTAGTTATATGACTTATTTTTCATATTAGTCCTACAGAGTATCTCATGTTGTAATACTTGTGGAACAGAATAAGTGAATTTTATCCTTTCTTATATCGTTTTTTTTTTTTTTTTTGTTATTTGTACAGGGGATTGATGATCGCGAAAATGCAAGCTGTTTATGGGATTCGACAAGAACTCGTTACTTACTAGACCAAAACCAATCTGCCTACCACTCCATACTCAAAGACATCATGAAGCTTGAGAACCAAATCCCAATCTTTGTCTTAAATCGAATCTTTCACTTATCAGCCAGTGACATAACCGGTGACTATGATTATGATCATCCACTCCATACTCAAACACATCATGAAGCTAACGACGATCACTATGATCATCGAATCCCAATGATGCTCAAAATGATCCTACTCAAAGCTTGTTTGAAACTGTCCCCTCTCCCAACCAATGAAACACATCTAATAAGCCACGGTAACAAAGAATACGCACACCTCTTGGAGCTTATGTACTACTTGATTGTACCCAAGGCGGATACTTTGATCAGTCATAGTGAGTATTCAATTGATCAGGAAGGGAAGCGTGCAGAAAACAAAGATCAAGAAAAACGTCAAAAATTTAATTGGTCACCAGATAAATGGTCTATAAAACTTGCAACGTTTGACCAACTCAGGATTGTACAAAAAATTAAACAAATTAAGCCGGTTCAGGTCATTTACAGGATTACTCGCATTGTCATTGAAGTGATTCCATCCATATCAAGCAACTCGTGGAAGCAGAAATCTGAAACCATTGATCCTGAGAAAGGTGGAAATTCGCATAGTAATAGAGAGGGAGCCCCAACGGTGGAAGAGATTGCTATTCCATCAGTGTCAAAACTCGAAAGCATTGGTGTGCAATTTTGCCATACAGATGGTCCAATCACTAGCATAAATTTCGATAAAAGGAGCAGAAAGTTTCACCTCCCCGCTATAACCATCGATGATAACACGGAGGTGATCATAAGGAATTTGGTGGCTTACGAGGCTCAAGCATTCCCATGTCCTTTGTACTTGGCTCGTTACACTGAGCTCATGGACGGGATCATAGACACCCCAGAGGACGTAAAATTGCTAAGAAATAAGGGCATTATCAAGAGTTATTTGAAGAAAGATGAATACGTTGCTGAGCTTTGGAATGGGATGAGTCGATCCATTAGGTTGTCGCGTGTTCCTTCTATAGATAAGGCAATCGAAGAGGTTAACAAGTATTATAAAAACAACACAAAAGTGAAATTCATGAATTTCACAAAAGAGTGCATGTTTGTGGTTGGAGGATTCTTATGCTCATTCTAGCTCTCGTTCTTATGGTTCTCGTGGCTATCCAGTCATTCTGCGATGTCTATCATTGTCCTCAAGCCCTTGCTCCAGTCACCGAGCCAAAATGATGAACTAATGATGCATGATTAATATAATGCTTACAATAAGAACAGGGTGTATATCTATTATACTACCTCCGTTAAATGTTATGTGCAACTTTGGGTTATTATTTTAGAGAAATAAAATATTACAAAGTTGCACATAACATTTAACGGATGTAGTATATGTGTTAGCTATGTTTTAAATATTTAATCCGAGCTCTCTGGATTATATATATATATTGCTAATTATATGAATAACAAATTAAAGGCATCAACTATATTTAGTTGCATCATATATCAACAGGTTTATAAGTGCTATACAAATCTGCAATTTGCGCGATCCACATATTATATCTAAGATTATTGTGCTGGACAAAAAAATCAGCAACATAATCAAATTTCCTTTGGCCATAACTAATAACAATAACAAAAAGACTACATAACACTTACAGAAGAGCCATTAGTAGTACAGTCCACCAAGCAAGAATATAATCCCTTAAATCCTGCTTCCCTAGGGAGCGTAACATCTCTTTCTCGTCTTTGCAATACTCTCAGAAACTCATCAGAGCTAAGACTTCCATCACGGTTCAGATCGAAGATGTGAAATATTATGTCAACCACATTCTTTGTTAGTTGAATCCCACATACCTTGCACCAATTAGTAAAAATTATTCATCAGTTTCTATTTTTTTTCACAACTAACAATTTGATTATATGTTAACAAATCTTTAGTAACATAGTACCTTCTAAAGTACTCGATATAATGAAGATGAGGTGTAAACTAAAACACAAACATAGATGTCAAGAGTAAGAAAAAAAATGGGAGGAAAGTAAGATACGTACATGAGAAGCGGCCCTTTGAAAATCGTCCTTTGTTAAGAGTCCATCATTTGCTTTGCCATGACTAAAAATTGCCAAAGAAAGTGGGCGTAAACGTTTCCTTAGTTCAGCAAATGCCTTGAATTCCTCAAATGTGAAACGTACATTATTTAGGTGAGGATCATTGCTTAGTTCATCAACTCGATCAAGAAACTTAGTTGTATGGTTCAAGTCAGCAGATGCCACCATCGACAATGCAAAGTCTCTTGCAGATATAGTCCCCCGCGACTTGTGGTCATAATGAGCAAACTCCAGCCTAACAATCTGTCAATCCACGGAAAAGGTACAATTATATATTGAATGTGCTTCCGTCTTAAATTGACTACTGATTTACTTTGCTGTTTTCATATCAGCATCAGCAATTTCGATCATCTACTAATTAAAATGATCAAGATGCTGTTAAAGCTAGATGTTACTAGATGACCGAGGTTTAAAATAATTTGACATTTTCGTCAGGTGTATACAGCCAATATAATTGATTTTACCTGAATTTCCAAAATAATACTCTGTAGTCTGTATATTGAAATGTTATGTAAGAAGATTACGGAATAGAAAATTTGTGTGGAATATGCAGGGAAATTAGCGACTTTTATGATGCAAATTGGAGCATGGTACTTTAAGTTGTTTAGACATTAAATTAAGGCTAAAGATTCGAGAGAAGGAAGGCATACTTCAAGATGAAGATCTCTCAAAAACTGAACAAATCTGTCATGGTGAAGAGCTTGATTTCCATCTTTACCAAAGAAATACTCAATTAAGCCACCATTTTCAACAGGAATGCTTGAAACTTTGAGCCCAAAACGACGGCCATCACTATGTTGTCTTCCTTGTCTGTTGTATGTTCGCATCAAATCCATTACCTTTTTGAATTCCTGCTTGTCTATTTCTCTGACAATAAAAAAATAAAAAATAAAAAAAATCAGGAATGTAGAAATCACAAATTATTTCAGAAGAAAATGAAACATGAAGTGTTACCACATACCCATTATGGTCTAGGTCAAACATTTTGAAAGCCACAGAAAAGCTTGATTCTGGTATGCTAAGTAAGGTAACCAAAAATATGTACCTAAAAATCATATGTAACATGAAACATGAATACAAGTTCAAGGAATATGATATATATAATATAACTATATAAGTTTCTCCTGTCAACTGTGACTGTAAAGTAATTGTGTAATCATAAACTTCGTATATCATAGTAAAATAGAGTGATTTTATAAATTGTTCATTATCTGCATTTTAACGCGATACATAATTAAGCTAAATATATGGTCAAGGTTAGCGAGTTAAAGCCTAGAAAAGAGGAAAATATCCTAGTGATTTTGGTTAAGTAAAAGATTTGCAGCTCACTCGGGAAAGGATATGAAGCCATCATTGTTGGTATCAAAGAGCATGAAAAACTCTGAAGGAGCACATTGCAGCTCTCCAGGTGACTTTTCACTCTTGAGATATCCCCCTCTAACATAGTTGGATTCGGAGGGAGGAAACACTGGAACAACTGCCCTCATCAAATCCCCTGGTGTCATCAGATATTCCCCACTTGCAGATCGAGCAGAAGCAAAGTACTCGAAAACCTGATACACGTACAGTTGTCTTAACAAACCTTACTATGTCATAATGAAGTATGTTTGTCGTAAGAGGGGTGTGTAATTTACCTTCTCTGGTAGACTTCGCAGTCTAATGCGTTTCTCATAATTGAAGAAAACTCTTTTCCTGTACTCATCTGAAAAATAGCAAATCTGTGTCAAAAATCAAATTGACAGCAATACAGGACAGCTAGTTAAAGCATTGCATTGCTCATTCTGTTAGCCAAAGGCAAATTTAAGAGTCGCAGTCATTATATAGAAGTACTAGAACTCGATTAGTCATTATATATCCTCAAAAGGAAAGTGTGACAATTGACAAACTTAGAGTACTTAGAGCTCCTATAGCAGTACTAGTTATATGTGTTTCTGATGGTATGCAACAATTACAGGAGGGGCAAATGATCATTTCACAAAAGCAGTGACTTGAAAAGTGTACCTAACAACATACTCTTGTATAGTTGTAGAGAACCTAAATACAGCCTATCCTGTCCCCGTTCTCGGTGAGCCTTGAACTGAACTAAAGACCTCAACCTCAAGTACGGGGAGGGGAAGCAATAATTGAGATCGGAGTATTTACCACATATAAACCCGGAGTCCTAACTGTCAAATTCTCAATGTGTGTTAGGTTGGGGGGTTTTATGAATGTAGCATAGCGCTCACAACCATTATACAGAGGTTGTTTTCATTAGACTCTAGCAGATCATCTATTTGCCACATTACATATGTACATAAAATAACAAAGAGTCGCGATCAGTTATTAAAATCATTTCAATTATATATATACATAGTATACAATAAAGCCAAATAATTGAAATTTTTTAGCTTAATTAAAAGAGAGTATAATAGTCTATTAAAAGATTCAACAACAAAATATAATTCTATCCTTTTATCCATAAAGATTTCATTCAAGTATAATATTATCCATTAGTCACATTATTTATTAATCCTAATCTTACATGACATTTATATGTTTTGTTACAAGATTTACCAATTCAATATATAACAAAACAAAAAGGAAAGGGGCTTACCTTTGAAGAGAAACATAGGCTTCTTCTGAGGGGCAGCTTCCTGAACCTCCGAATACTCCTCATCAACAACTCCTCCTTCATCGGCGAAGGCCATCCCGCCATTGCTCGAAGAACCAGCCCAGTAACAGAGGCCCAAGCCCGACCCAACAACAAAAAGCCCAGATGAGAACAACCTCAACAACCCTGGAGATGATTCATGATCAAGAAAACAAGACTCTGTCTTGCAATGGCCACCCTCAACCTTGGCTCCACATGACGACGACGACGATGACGATGACGATGAAAAAGACCGGTCCGATCCGCTGGAAAATCTCCGGTAGAGAGTGAGTTTGATCAGCCGGTTTAACGGTGCTGATTTCCTCCAAGTTATATGCATAGTGTGAACCTTAACAAAACAAAAATGAAGGAAAATGCAAATTTAGTAAGATAAGATTGAAAATAAGAGCGAGAGAAATGGTAGGATCAGAAGTTTGAATGAAAAAAAAAAGTTAGTTTATCTGTTTTTTATTTAACAGAAAATATCCATTGCATTGGTTATTGGATAAGTATCTCAAAGTTCGTTATAAAATTGACCGTTGGTCTGTTCAAGGCGCCTTTATATTTACGGAGTATTTTATTTTTTTTTCACTCCAATATTTTAGGTGATTGGGGCCTAGTATATTTTCTGCGGCCCAAAAACATGAATGGCCCACGGCCCATCTAATTTCATGGCAAGGTGGTCGTGGTCGTGTTTGTGTTTGATTTCGTATCGATTTGTAGTTGTGGTCGATTTAAATGAGTAAGATTACGTCTGTGAGAATAAGGGATGTCGGCAACAGCAAATCTTGAAAAATAATGTTATCAGGATAGAGACCTTCAAATGATATTCGTCATTTTTTACAAAAACATGGACAATTACATCATCTGAATTCAATAGCTAATTCATACAATATAGTACAAGCTTAGTTCACACATAACTGTATAACACCGCTACCATATACTTTCACCGAATCACCAGCTAACACTACAAGACGTACAAATATGGGTGTTGAGCAAGCGCAAATACTTTGGTGTACTAAACAGGCATACTAATATGATCTAGATTTTCACAAAAGAACAGAAAAAAAGCTGTTGGAGAGTGCAGACTCACATATTTCAAGCTCTGGATCGGATTTTTTCAATTACTTGAACTTGTAGGGTGCCGGGAGGATCCTTCTCCATACAGCATCTGATACACGGGTTTTAACCGAATGGTCAAAACAACACTCAAGATGGAGCCAATGCCACAAACACAAGCCAGTACAAGGAAAGTGATACGGAAACAGTTTGGACCGAAACAAGTGTGTGAGTTAGCAGATAGCATATTTACACCATACTGCTTTGAAACCTCGTGATCGTATATGTAACCAGCTAGCAAACCTGAGAAGAGGAGCGCACCAAGAGGGTTGCCAATAGACATGAAATTGTAGATTACACCAAAGTTCTTCAATCCAAATAATTCAGAGGCAGTGGGGATCATGATAGAGAATTGTACACCATAGCAGAGACCTAACATCCCGGTTGCCGCATAGAGGGTGCCCTTAACTCCCCAAGCAAATAAAAGGTACACAATTATCATAACTACTTGTGTGCATGTCAGCCAGATTGTCCTTGGAAGTGTCCTTGTCCTGCATATTATAAGGCACAGTGAATAAATGCAAGACTTTTGTATAAAGATTAAGACTCCAAGTTCATTATGTAACCGCATATTATGCAGCATCAGAGTTCAGACAAATTCATAAGACAGATACGTATTCAATTACTCCCAAAAAAGGTTTTTAATGAAAGTCGATGTTTTTTTACTCAGAAGTTTTTCCCTGATAAGTGAACTAGAACAGGGAGAACGAGTGCTTTTTTCTTTTTTCTAAATGGTGAGAAATCTAGATTAAATATCTATGGAAGGCTGGGCCAACCAACACTGTCTTTATGGGTCAGCCACTCAAACGAGTCAACCACATAGTTAAGTATGATATTGGCCATACACTCATAATGTCTGCACCTTTCTTCACCTAGTTGAAGCAGTCCAGTAAAAAGTTAAAGGGTAGATGAGTGCTTGGTTCAGAAGGTAATATTCCTTACTATTACTGATGGTACATTTAGCTTTAGTCATACTAGTATTACTATATAAATTATTGTAATGATACTGACCTGACAAAATACTCTGAAACAGAACCACCACCTAAACGGCCCGCAAAGTTGAAAAAGCTGAAGAGGGTAAGGAGGATTGTTGCATCCGGCATTCCATATGCTATCCCAATCTGGGCAAGGTTATTAAGAACAGTTACCCCTGAACCAACTCCAACAAAGTATACCAAGAAAAGAAGCCAAAAATCAGCCTTAACAATTGCTTCCCGAAATGTAAAATCCTCCCCACGTTTAGGTCTCCTCTTCTTCTTTATGGCCCCCTCTCCCTCAGCAAGAAGCAGATCAATGTCTGATAAATCTTCGTTCTCATACAAATTTTTAAGATTTGCTTCAGAGGATGTTGGTGTTAACAATGGTTCTGTTTTTCCATCTTCAATAAACGAATTTAAGGAATCAGTGTCTAGTGCATCATTTATCCCGGTAGCTCTTGGATTTGAGGGGGAAAGTGTCATCTTTAATGGGATCATAAGAGGTGCCATAAGGAAGAGTATCATGACAGTAAGTATGATGTAGGAAATAGGACGACTTAGAGAAAGAAAATCACCCAAAATAGTAGTTGTGAGAAGATAAATGCCCAGAAGAATGCTAGCAACTTGAATGAAAACAAAGTGGCCGTTTTCAGCAGAGTTATCTCGGGAAGATGGACTACAAGGTCGTACGAGGTACATAACGAGGAAGCACAAGATAGGAACTCCAAGAGCAAGGAATAATAAGAGATTGGGAGAGGAGCTGTGAAGAATGACACTGTATATTTCTGTATAAACAGCAGCACTTAAGCCTGAATAGCCTTTTAGGATGCCTGCAACTGTGCCTCGACTAACAGGGAAGTTCCTCATGTTGGTAACAAGCACTGCAGTGCTCAGCCATGCACTGCTATTGGTGCCAACAACGAGTGCCAGCCACAACTGCATAGCAATGAAAGTTAAGTCATCAGATTTAAGCTCTTTTATAAGTTACAGCAATCTCCTTATTATAACCTCTGCTTATATCAACAGCAACAAGTGATGTTTTGCAAAAGTACCAAGTAGAGAAGGAAAGTGATGAAACTAAGAGTACAGTAAGATTTATGTTCTCTACACATGTAAATAACTTATTTGACAGATGCCATCAAGAAATTCATCAGAGGCACTGTGGCTAAGCAACTAGTAGCAAAATTTAACATACAACATCTGCATGTCACTATACAGCTATAAATCATTTTGAAGTTACTTGTTTCGTTGTTCACCCTACATATAGATATGTGTATTTTACTTCAAATTGTCAAATTCTAACCCGAAAAGACTCAAACAATAATGTATCCTGGTTATCTTCAATATAATGTACACTGTACAGCAAACCTTCATGAACATATTTCACAACTAACGCATGCACTAATTATATGTTTAATTTGGTGGCAAAAGGAAGAGACCGTAAAGGGTGAAATAACACGAGGAAAATCATTCTCTGATTTCAGTTTTGAATGATAAGTTAAAGCAAGATCAGAGATGCTTTTCCTTCCAAATCTTTCCAAAATGGATATTTTGGAAGCCTTCCTATCTTGTCTCTCACTTGGGCAATCTAACGGCCACTTAATTATATTCCAAACATTACCGCATCCACAGACATTATTAAAGGTGAAATTGCAGTTTCCAATAGAAAAGAGAGCTAAAGCCAAGAGAGTTGCACAAGTAGCATGTTAAAAAGTAGTTCAAAATTCGCAAAGCAGAAGCAAAACATGATTCTTGCTTATTAATTTATCTCTTTCAATTTCAAATCGAACACTAGTATCATGAAGCATTTACAAATTAATATCTCAAAAGCTAATTACTATAAATTCTGCTGAACCTCTGACATTGACCATTTTCAAATGAGAACTGGGTTTTCTTGACTATAGCTTTCCAATGGAACAAAAGTAGGGAACACTTCTAAAACACACACATACATACATAGATTATGAGAAAGATTAATTTCAAAAGACTTTTTTGAACATCCTAATGAACCACAATAAAGTGTAGAACCAAGAAGCCGTCTACGGAGTAATTAAGAAAAAGCATTGCAATTAGTACAAGCTTATATACTTTATACAGTTCTAATGTCTGGGGGATTTAACAAATGACTAAATATGCAAATATCAAAGAAGTTCACAAGCTCTTCCAACTGGGAAAATTTCAAAGCAACAGAAGTGGCACATTGAAATGCCGCCAAAATGCTCCAAATCAAATCAATTGTGTCAAACTTTTCACCATCTAAAAGTAGTATACGTATTTTGGTAGTTGATCACAAGAATGTCAAACCCAAGAATAATTCCATAAACGGAATAGAAGTGTCTAGGCTAAATACATCCAGCTTTAAAACCTTAACAATACTATTTTGGTGGGTAATGCTCACAAGTCTGATCTATCAATCTATCATACTGTAATAAAGTGGAATGAACACACCTAATGGATCAAACAATCCAATAGAAACAAGAGTCTATTGTTAGGTGCACCCGAGAACAAATACTGTAACATAATATGCTATTAATGTAGAGAAAGACATAATCACACAATGATATGGACAATTGGACACCTTATAAATACTCCCTTTAACTGTACCCACATCACCAAAGATGCCTTAAAATGCATCTCTTTATTTTCAAATAAGACTTATTATCAGATCTTTACCAATTTTTCTCCATAGCTTAACACAAAATATACCATAAACAGCTCCAATACCTCACCAACCAAGACTTTTTGCACCTGTCATTTAGGCCTATCATCACAAAAATATCAATAACATAACATACAGTACCCTGCAATCCTGCATTGCCCGGGATCAAATCTCGTCTACATTATAGCTCTTACGACTATAACTATTACTAATTCACATTTTTATACCTAAAAAAGACACCGAATTTGATCCGATAGAAGCACAAACAATCCACAAAGTAATGAAAAAAGATACTCCAAAACTCAAAAATAATACATCTAACAAAAACCCATATAAGAAAAGGAAAGATATATACCAGCCAATTAGGCAAGAACAAGACAGTGCGACTAAGAGCAAGCCAAAGAACACCATAACCAAAGAAGCAGCAAGAAGCCCCAATAGAAAGAATGATCCAAGGTGGAAATTTGTTGCAGATAATCCCAGGAAGAAGGCCAACATTTTCACCAATGTCATTAGCAACTCCAAGCATTGTTAATTGCCTTTGATTAAAACCTAAAACTGATTTTAAAGAATGTGAATAAAGTGGGAAAGTGTATGGATTTCCTGATGCTATTTGAACCCATACTGCTGCTCCTAAACCCACCCATGGTGGTCTTTTACCCACTTTCAAGTTCATCACCATTAAAACTTGTGATTTCTGCAGCTAATTTTTCTGGGTTTTTGGGGGGTTTTCCTGTTGATTTGTGGGAAAATGCTGGTGAATTTGAGTTGATTCTCAAAGATAGAAGAGAGGGAAAGCAGGGGTAGAAGTGTAAATGAGTGAGTGAACTGTGTATGCTGTTTGAAGAATGAAGGGGCCACCTCGGATCTTTTTAAAAGGGACATCTTCAATTTCTTGTCCACTTGTGGAAACTACGACTCAGAAATTTGTTGTCTAATTGAGTGTAGTCTTTAATGTCTCTTGCTTTCTTGGGCAAGATTTTTCCTTTTTCCGAGTGTTCATAAAACATTGTACAAGTAACGATTTTTCTTATTACTTCTATTACAGGTTATATACAACGATTTAACATAAAGTAGAAAGGAAAAATGTCTAATCGTTACACATAATCTGTAACAGAAGTAGTAAATAGCATGGTTTTTAGTATTCCCACATTTCTTCTACGGAGTATTTTATTTAGTACTCCATAGTGCTAATTATATACAAATACGGAGTAATGAATTATTCACTTTTATAAAAATAATTCTTTGTAATTGAAGATAATAAATGCAATAAACTTTGGAGAATAAGGAAGTAATAATAACCAACTAGTTGGTTTCAAGGAGATGTTTTAGTTTAATTTTAGATCAGGATCTTAATTATAACAAATGAAATAGCATAAAAATATGGAACTTTAGAGAATTTAGTGGGTATCATAATTCAAAATGTAAAAGTAAGAACACTTTGAATGAGTTGAGTGCAAATAACATGCATCTTCAATATACTTTAGTTAACGATGAAACATTGTCTGTCATGCAAAATTGCTTAAAATGTTCTTTGGTATTAAAAGTGCTAAACTAAAAATATATTCAACTACTACTTAATAAGTAAATTCTAAATATCTCCTTGTAATTTCTCATAAAATTATCTCTTTTCATAAAAAGTATCAGTATATGTATTACCACCCATTATCAATTGATCGTCTATTAAACAAGTCATAAATATTGCCCTTTAAATTAAATTATTGAAAATTGCGGCTACACCCATTAAAATTCAAATCCAATTATTGTTTAAGACTTAAGGAAAGTCCAACATATAATCCTCATCAATTAACTCCATGCAAGATGGCCCTACTTGGGTGAGTGTCAAGAAACTTAAATTCCGCATCCTTTGGAAGTACATATGAACCATTCAACATCTTTTGCTTTTGCTTAAAGCATAATTATACTACACTTAAGACTAGAGATTCATCACCCAAAGAGAGAGAAACTCGTGAATATAAAATATGAATGGAATAATATTTGCTTGTGTATTTATATTCCATTATTATAATTACACATTGTGTTTAGAGCTTTAATTAAAGCGAAATTGCAAGATTAGAGTTGACAAATATATCTAGCTATCTAGCAATAAAATAACGAAAATCATTGAAATAAACATAAGACGTTATTCGACTTTGCAATATATGTCACTGAATTTGCGGAATATTGAAATTACTTAAGGCTAAAGAAAGCAACATACACACACTATATTGTCGAAAGACATTTGACACACTCCACTTCTAAACATAGCAATAGATATGGGGGTATATATACCGCCATCCAAAATTATCAAAACCGTCAACATTTAGTGTGAATGGACAACCATGTCCTTATTACTTCACTACAATCTTCCCTCTTGCCATCAATCACTAACACCTTGACACCACCACCCTAATTGACGACTAACACTACCACCACCCCCACCACACTAACCGACGACGATCACCACCGCACCGGTGACCCACTACCTTCCCTCCTTTTTCAAAAAAAACAAAAATTCAGGCAATCGCAATAACCAAAGCCCAAAATCAATTACTGTACATGGTAAACGGAGCTCAAAATCGGTTACCGTGCATGGTAACCGAAGCCCAAAACCGATTACCATGGACCGGTTTTGAGTTTCGGTTACCACGGTTGCTTGAAATATAAAAAAAAACACCACCTTCACACCAGCTAGGGAAGGTGGTGGGTTGTCATAGAGGGGGGTGTGGTGGATCGTCGGTCAAAAGGGGTTGTGATCGCCGGTTGGAAGGGGTTGTGGGTTGCCGGGAGGATGAAGAGATGGTGAAATAGTAAGGGTACGATTGTCCATTCACACCAAATGTTGGCGGTGGTGAACTGGTGATCATTTTTGTTGGCGGTGTTTAGCAATCCACTAGATATGTTACATTATTTTTTTATTATTTTTTTATAAATAAGTGACAATTGTTTGACAATATTGAGGTTTTGAATTGAAGGGGCATAGTTTGGATTGAGGTATGATTCAGATGAGATCAAGATCTGAGACCATGTCCTCTTTTTTTGGTTTTTTATTTTTTCTTGTTCTTTTTTATATGCAAATGTGCCAAATTTAAGGTAGGCAGGTGATATGTATCACAAAATACGAGATTAGTTTAGGAATAAAAGTCTACAAGTCATCACATGAAGATCACATGCCAAATCTACTTGATGAAATGGCCTTTGCTCACTCCATTTCGTTTTCGTTTAAGGAAACAAGATCGGTTTGAGTTGAACAAATTAAAAATTTTACTGTAAATCATTGCGATATAACTTTGTTTGAGAGTCATTACTCATTAGTAATGAATGAAGTATAACTTTGCGCAAATAAGTAAAAAACGGCTAATAAACGAACTTATTGTATTTTAAACCAACCCTAGGGACATGTATTAGCTAAAATACTACCTCCGTTAACTATTATGTGCAACAAAGGGGTATTATTTGTGAATCATAAAATATTCCTTTGTTGCACATAATAATTAACGGAGGTAGTATATGAAATTATTTCATGCTTATAAACTATAAGGAAATTAGGAAGTAACTATGGTAGCAGTGCCTTCCATATAATAACCAAATAAAAACATTAGGGTTTTTCTACCTTATAACCCTTTAACTTTTCGTTTTCTACGATGTGCCCCCTCTTTTTCAGAAATCTACACTATAACCTCAAAATACATTTAGTTTCCACACGGTAACCTTGCTGTTATCTTGCCGTTAACAAATTCCGTTAATGGGGCCCCACTCATCACTAAATAGTATTTTTTTATCGATTTGCGTGTTGAAAATGATTCCGTGAAAGGTTTTGGGGGCTATTTTGGTTCTTAAAGGGACCAAATTGAGCTCAGATTTAGCCAAAAATAACATATATGCCTCGTTTTGCATATTAAAAAAATGTCTCAATTTGCGTGTTTACGTATTTAATACGCAAAACGAGGCATTTATGTTTTTTTTTTTTGCTAAATCTGAGCTCAATTTGGTCCCTTAAGACCCAAAATAGCCCCTAAAACGTTTAACGGAATCATTTTCAACACGCAAATCGATAAAAAAAATATATTATTTAGTGGTGAGTGGACCCCACTAACGGAATCTGTTAGAGGCAAGATAACGGCAAGGTTACCGTGTAGAAACTTAATGTTTTTTGAGGTTTTGTATAGATTTCTCAAAAAGGAGGGGGACATCGTAGAAAACGGAAAGTTGGAGGGTTATAATGTAGAAAAACCCAAAACATTAAGTTGTATGTTTGGGAATTCTCCAAATACATTTTCTCACAAGTTTGATAAATTCATAGATAGAAAAGGAATTTTATGAAAGTATTTGGACTGGTACATATTTGTCACTTCTGAAAAAGATAAGCCCATTCAATAAGTTAGTATATAAGTACTGTACTACGTATACATTAGCCCAAAATATGGCCTAGTTATTTTATTTGGTGTCAGAAAATAAACACCTAGATTGTACTTTCCTATTTGGGCTATTTCAAGGTCCAAATATAGCCCAATAAGTATTATCAACTCAGGAAGCAAGGGCAAAAAGGCCCAATTGGGTTTTTTTTTTTTTTTTTTTTTTTTTGGTGTTTCACCCTTTGAGCTAATCCAGATTCGAGAATCAACTTTGGGCGGTTAGGTTCCAATCCCCTCCCAATTGTTGTTGCAGGGGATCAAACATGGGTCCTCCCTATCAAATGCAGTCTTAATCATCACTGCATCAACAACCAATTGGTATATAGTTTGAATCAAAATAACTCAAACAAGTTCTAAGTTATAACTTAACTGTGATCATATTTTGCGCCCGATTTAAGAACAAGTATTATACGAAGTATGTGAGTTCTTTTATCTATAATTCAATGTCATAATGTGTAATACACTAATAAGTACATATGGCCTGGTGTAATCTGATATGATAAAATACTAATTTTATATGAACTACTATGTTCTAAAAATAAGGTAAAGAGAAATTCCCTATAACTCAATGGAGATTGTTAAAAACCTTTCGAGATAAGTTACACTAAGGTGTATCCATTAGAAATTTACATTTTTGAACAAATTCTTATCTATCTTAACCAATCATAGGAGCATTTTATTCCTCATCATTTAAGCTAATCTAAATCATCTTAACTTATTCATACAAGTATTTAGTTAGAAAAACCAAATCAAGTTTGAATATCCCTTGTTTAAACTTAATAAATTTCATTCACTTTGTGTAAATACTAAGGGCTTATTCACATTTACTTAATTTCAGTTCTGTTCAGTTCAGCTTCAATCAGTTCAGTAAATATGAACAGGCCCTTGAACAGAACTGAACTAAACTGATTGGAGCTGAATTGAACTGAACTGAAATGAATATTTTATGAGAGGGGGAAATTAAGAACTGGACTGAACTGATTGGATTTGAACTGAACTGAACTGATTAGAACTGAACTGAACTGAAATTAAGTGAATGTGAACAGACCCTAACTCAAGCTTATTTTCTTTCAAAAAAAACAACTCAAGCTTATTCATAACTGTAGGAGTTTATAGGTACTACGCAGCGGAAATAATATGAATCATATTCAAACAAGTACCAATCCCAAGAATCACATGCATAACACACAAGACACATAATCATACCTTTGACGCGTGAATTCCACGAAGGTATTCGACAGGCAAATCAAGGAGAGAATAGAGCCCCAAGCGTTGCTCCCCTACTTAGTCCACGAGATTCGAACGAGCCGTCCACCAATACTAGATTGGTCGAGTGATTGAGGAAAACCGCAATCACCACCTTTACGGACAACTGACCACCGCACGAACCACCTCCACCACGAGACACCACCGGCGCCTAGGAGGAGGAGAGAGCCGTGAGAGAGAGGACTGTGAGAGGGGTTGGGTTTCATGTCTGCTAATTAGGGTTTGATCACACTGATCAGTTAATTGCTTACTAACTGCAAACCTAGGCACCTATTCTATTTATAATCTCATTATAATTAGACTAGGGCACGAAGCCCAAAACCACTTCTTAATCCCCATATGGCCGGCCACTTAGAGTGATGAGGCCCGTGATGGGCCTCGTCCTCTAATGCTCGATCTAGCCCCTTTGTGTGACCTTATAGGATCCGTCCAATCGGGCTTTGGCCTATTTTACTAGTCCAAAGATCGTTAGTACCTCTAGCTATGGCAAAACGACGACCCAAATGTACGAACTTAATTATCTCCATAATTTGATCCATTTATATATCTAGTAATTGCACACGACGAAGATGTAACTCCTTCAATCTCCCACTTGTCTAAGACAAGGGTGCAATATTCAAATTCCTTAAGTCAAAATATGTGTCGATTTGATAATATGATTGCATCACATGTCGAGATCATATTAATCTACAAATCATTTCTTGAAATCTGAGTTAGAATTACAAAACCAAATGATTACTGTGTAATGCATTTGAACGTGGCCACGTATTTTCTGAATTCTCCCTCTTCAAGCGGCCATGACACATTTCCTAATTTAATAGGTAGACTCTATCCAATCTTGTGGTAACATGACTCCCACTCAACTTCTGAAATAACCGGGAAACACCCTTTATAATCTCCAGTTACGGCTAAACGTTTGAGTGTACCACAGTCACACCATCCATTGAATGAAATCAATGTTCCACTCATGTCAAAGGAATCCACTAATATATACGGAAGCTCTATACTTGAACTTCAAAGTAGGACAATAGTTCGATCATGCATCATTCATGCATATCCAAGTGATTGACCGAGCATCACTATGCCCCTATAGCCCATGAAACTGCGCTATCCAATCAATCTTACATGCTAGTTCATTTATTGAAATCATTTATATCCACTTTAATGATCTCGAACTAGGAACTTTAAATAATGTATGAATTTTGTTCTCCTGTGGGGTTTCAATTCACCAGGTCATCAACCTGATGAGCCCATCAATTCATAATTATTTTGGACATTTTATTTAATTTCCAAAACCATAATTAAATAAGAGAAATAATAATTTCTATTTTAAACATAATTCTGCAAATTGATGCATTTCTCATGTAATATGTTTTCTCAAAACATATACAACTTAAATTACATAACTTGCTTCAATCCTAAGACTTTAATATGACTCTCATATCTTAGTCCATGGAAGGGGTTTAGTGATTTCTCACTCATAATAAAACTTTGCAGAACACGACCTTCCGCTGGTCAATAATGTCATAATTGAGGTGATATCTCATATCCTTTTGTTTGGATTTGTGATGTGACTCTGGCTCCTTTGTTCTTTGGAAAAGGTGACCCTTTAGTCACATGAAATTTTGATCCAAACTTCCTCTTTAACTATCTGACTATAGTTTAATACACATATTCTGACATTGAGTATGCAACAGTGCTCTGCTTTGAACTCTTCAAGCTCACTGTCCTTTTCATCCAGACACAAATATGAATTTAGATCACTATCTAGAATCATCTTGCCTGTTTGAAAAACTTGCATTCGTGTAACCTTTTGACAACTTGCTTAAATTACCATTTAACACAATAGCTAGAAGAATTCCTTTTAGTGCTTCTCAAGCACTCAAGGACTTTTCTCGGTAATTCTTCGTATGCTTATTCTGAATTTGCTTGAATTCTGCTACACATGCACAAGTCATATGCAACATCTTGCTTTGTACATTTCATGGCATATATAACGAACCTTTTGCAAAATCATAAGGTACACTAACCATACAACTCAACTCTATTAGCTTTTGAAGGCATTGAGTCTTACTGAGTGTATTACCATGAAACATGGGAAGATATCCTATCTTAGAGTCTTGCTTCATGAACTTGTCAAGATCCTTATCAACATAAGTCTCTCGATTCATTTCAATCATTCTTCAAGATTCACTTCATGGATCTTAATTCCCAATATGTACTCAATCTCCTAAGTCTATCATATTGAAACAATCTTTCCAACCACTGCTTGACTTATTCAAGATATATCATTTCATATGAACTGTATGTCAACTACATACTAGACTAAAAGACAAATTTCTCCCACTAAACTTCTTGTCTCTACAAGAATTCTTTCGTTCTACTGAGGAAATCAAACTGTTTGATTGCCTAATCAAAACGAATGTTCCAACTCCTTAATGCTTACTTCAATCCATTAAATGAATTTATGAAGTTTGAAAAACTTTCTAGGAATTTCTGGATTTCAAACTCTTAGGATGTATACATTCTCACCATCAAGAACATTTCATGAAGGCGATTTTGATATCCATAACTAGAATAATCCGAATAGGCTTACCCAACTAATAGGTTTGACCCTATTTGTAAGACTATTATAGACTAACACATTTTTTACAAACATGGAGTCCATACTGGATTTTATGGCTTTAAGCCATTTCCTGAGTTGGCACTTATCCAAAGCTTGCTTGTAGGCATGGGTTCCAACCATTCCAATAGGAAAATCTTATAATCCACCTTTTCTCAGAATTTCAACAAACTGTTTGTTTTGATCCCAAGTAACCTACGATAGGTGTGAGCGAAAATAGAATTATTCTCTTCAACTCTTTGAAGTCTTTCATTCTAGTGGGACGATAGAAGCCTCGCTAGTTGAATTTGCTTGCTTCGACACACGTTTTATCAAATTAGCTGATTTCATATGCCTTCGTCTCTGATGTAGTGTTATCCACATCCATTTGTTTCTCGTCTCGAATATCATCGAGATCTAAATTTACTCCCACTTGTCTTTGTAGGAAGACATTCTTTCTATAAAGACATTATCGCGAGCAACAAACAGTTTGTTCTACGCGATTGTAGGAATAATACCTCTCAGTTTCCATGAGAAAACCCATGAAGAACTATTTTTCTGATTTAGGGTGTATTATGGTACCTTTGTAAACATTTTACATTGATTTCATATCCCTCAATCTTGTTTAGAAAAGATAACTTTTGGAACATTTCCAAATCATAACTCTTATGACATCTTTTCTACTGCTTTGGTCAAGTTTCTTGTTTAGTATATTTGCAATTGTTGTTGTTCTAATGCATATCCTCAAAACGATATTTGTAAATCATTAAATCTTAGATCGAACAATGGCAAGCAAAGTTTGATTCCTTCTTCATAAACATACACTTTAATTGTAATGTTTCTGGGTTGTGAATTAATTCAACAATTCCCTTTAGTTGATCATTTCTTTTGAGTTAAATATTTATCACAACAATCATATTGTGGTGTTAAATTGTATATCTCAAACCGATTTTACATTTCATTTGGAAATATTGAACATTTCAATGTTTCTAAGCTTTACCTCATTAAGTAATTATCGATATATTTACTTAAATCGTCAGTAAAAGCGATGAAATAGTTAAATCTCTTTGCTAATTTTGAACTTATTGGTTCACATTCATCATATGTATGAGTACCAAAAGGTCATATTATTTCTTTTACCCTTTCTACTAAAAGGCAACTTGGTCATTTTAACTTTTATCAAGCATGACTTCTAATTCTCAAGTGATTCATAATCATATAAGAATATGAATCCATCCATAACTTTGGATGTGCAAATGGTTAATGTGACCTAACTTTACTTGTTGTAAGTAAGTGTATTTTGAATCATCTAAACTTTTATTTTTGTGATCTACTTATATCAATGTCATAAAACAAAATTAACTCATATCTAGCAAAATAAATGAAAACAATTTATTACCTTGGTCATGGATCAACACTTGTCCAAGCCAAGTAAACCAAATTCAGTATTCAAAACAAGAAAACCGAAATATAGTCTCATCAAAACTGGAAATTGTTTTAAAATCATGATAAACTAATCAAAATTTAAAACTATGAAGCTATCTCTAGCCACTCAAATACTTTTAGTGCACCTTCAAGTTCCATTTCCTTGCTAGCTTCACTTATTTGCAGTTCCTGCGCAACATCACTATGTTAAGCACTGCAACTTGGTATCACATACCTAAGTGAATGTTAAAATGTTTATAACATTATACCTGAGGTTGATGCTTTGTTCTTCTTGAGGAAGTCATGGTATTTCTGGCAATTTCGCTTCCAATGCCCCTTCTTCTTGCAGTAAAAGCATTCACTTTCACTTGCAGCCTTGGGCTTTGGAGTCGTCTTAGGCTTCTCAGGAGCCTTGGCAACTTGCTTGCCCTTGCTCTTGGCACTAGCCTTTTGCCCCTTCTTCTTGAACCCCTTTACCTTTTGAATCATAAGAACTTCCTTCTTAGGTTCCTTAGGAATTTGTTTCTCAGCACTAACCAACATTGCATGCAATTGATTCATAGTCTTTGCAATGGCAGTCATGTTAAAATTCATGATAAACTGGTTGAAACTTTCTGGTAGTGAATGGAGAATGATGTCTGTTGCCAAATCATCACTGTATGGGTGGCCCAGTTTTTCCATACTTTGAATTAGGCCGATCATTTTGAAAACATGATCATGAACTGTGGCTCCCTTCTCCATCCTACAATCCAGAATCTCACGATGGAGCTCATACCTTTTCAACTCTAGCTTGTTTCTTAAACAAAGCTTTGAGTTCTTGCATGATTGAGTAGGCATCCTGGTCCTCAAAACGCTTTTGAAGACTAGGCTCCATGGTAGCAATCATTAAGCAAGTGATAGGTATAGCTCTGTCATGAGCTTCCTTGTGCTTCTTGATCTCTGCCGCAGTTGGATTTTCTGGCAGAGGTTCTGGTAATGGGGTATCAATGATATCCTCTTTACCCTCAGATTTCAGAACAAGTCTTAGCATTCTTTCCCAAGTGGAAAAGTTCTCCCCTGTCAACCTATCCTTCTCAAGGAATGGTCGAAGGTTGTAAACGTTGTTGTCATTGTGGTTACGGCTACCCATCTATGTAAAAATAAGGCAAAGTTTAATAATTATGTTTAATTTCAAATTAAAGTACCATAAACGCATTCATTTGGTAACTTTAAAACACTTTATTCAATAATTAATTGATCCCAATTGAATTTAAGTGATTCCAAGATCCTTTATTTGTGCAATAATTGACCGGACTTTGGCCCTACCATCAACCATTACATTTTCAAGGTGAGTAAACTCCTTACTGATTACAACTCTTGTAACTCTTGGTTGAATAATTAATCATCACATGCTTAATTATTTCCCTTTGCTTCAAGGTTCTAAACTCTTTAGGTAACCTTGTTGAGCATAACCAATTAAAAGTGTAAAATTTGTTTTACCCCCACTCCCCTAAGATATAATATGACACCCAGCTTTGGCATGACCCATCATAAATATCAAAGGTTTCATCGGGTTTTTAATTGGAAAAGCAATCTCAATATTACTGGGACCTAGATTTATTATGTTGTGATTATTCAGTGAACTCTAGTGCATCATCAATCAACATAAATAAAATCTAACAGCATAATCTACTAATGCAATAAATCATGACATAGTATGGCCCCTTAGTCCTAAGAAAACTAGAAGTGAAAAAGCTCCCACTTGAATCATCATGGATCTCCATCCACCTTGCTCCTTTGGGCCTTCACTTCATAGGCTTCTTTGGACTAACACTATTTAAATAACTATTCTATTTGCTTTAAATAAAAGTTACAAAAATACTTAACGGTACGCAGACCGTATTTAGATTACAAAAATACATCACGATGCGTAGATCGTATTTAGGAATCTATGGGCCATACTAGTCTATATATAGCAACATAATATCATATATTATAAAAGTGCCATATAATAAATCACTCAACATGCTTGTCTAAACTACAACATCAAATGTTCATAATAAAGTCAACGCATTTCCTAAAATATCTCATATTTTAATCATAATTAGATAATATCATATATTATTCATGACCTTTTATAAAATATCATATATTCAATTTAGTCATGAGATAGAATCAAATCATATTTTAATCTACAAAGATAAATCATATTTAATCTTCCATGATTATCCTAACAAATTTAGGAGATTCTATCCTAATTACTAGCCAATCAAATAATTTTAAAATCAATTATATCCTAATCTAATTATGGGATAATCACATTATTTAAATCAATTATTATCCTTTTGGAATATGCTAAGAATATCCTAATCAATCTTATCCAAAATTAACCACTTTAATTAGGATAATTACCAATTTAACAACTTTAAATATGGATAATATCAAATATAACAACTTTTGAATATTTGATTTTATCCTAAAACAAAAGATTTTATCCAAATAAAACCAAATTTATCTTTTAAAATAAAAGATCATAATTTCAAAATATTCTATCTTATCCAAAATAAAACTGATTTTATCCCAAAATAATTCACAATTATCTTGAAATCATTTTTAAAATAAGATAATTAATTTTTTTTTTTTGAAATACTGCAAGCCACCACCGCCGGCCACCGTGGTTGGCTAGCCGAGGCTAGCCACGGTGGCTGGCTGCCATCACAGCAGCCACTGCCGCAAGGCAGCAGCGGGCAGCTGCTCTGGTAGCCGTGGCAGCAGCCGTGCAACGCTTGCACGCTGCTGCCCACAGCCGCCCCTGACTGCCTGTCCTCCCTCCCTCCCTCTCGGACTGCCACCTGGTCGGCAGCCGCCGTGGTTGCGCCACCCAGTCGCGGTTGCCGACCAACTAAAACGGTTTTTTTTTGTTTTTTTTGTTTTGTTTTATTTTAATTTAATTAAAATAACATTTATTAAAATTAAATTAAATCAGTCCAATAGATTAAAATTAAATCACATTCAACTTTAAAATTAGGGTTGTTCATAAAATTAATCCCAATTTAATTCTAACTTTTAAAATTAAATTGATGATCATACACAAAACACTTTTATGCATAAATCAATCCGATTAAAATTATGAATCATAAAATAAATTGAATTAAATCAAAATCAAGCACAAAAATCATATTTTAGGGCTAGAATATTCGAAAAATACAAAATTTTAGGGTTAGGGTGTTCGAAATTTTCGAACAATTAGGGCTAAAATTCGGTCTCTTCATGGTTATTTTGAGCATAATTAAAACATATTTAATTGATTCCAAAAGTTTAATCACATTAAATATAATAAGAACCATAATTAAATTAATTTCTCCCTCTTAATTGATTATAAAATTAACGTGGACATCAAATAATCGTATTATTATGATCAAGCGCGTTCATGCAAGAGGCTAACTGATACCACTGTAGGAGTTTATAGGTACTACGCAGCAGAAATAATATGAATCATATTCAAACAAGTACCACTCCCAAGAATCACATGCATAACACACAAGACACATAATCATACCTTTGACGCGTGAATTCCACGAAGGTATTCGACAGGCAAATCAAGGAGAGAATAGAGCCCCAAGCGTTGCTCCCCTACTTAGTCCACGAGATTCGAACGAGCCGTCCACCAATACTAGATTGGTCGAGTGATTGAGGAAAACCGCAATCACCACCTTTACGGACAACTGACCACCGCACGAACCACCTCCACCACGAGACACCACCGGCGCCTAGGAGGAGGAGAGAGCCGTGAGAGAGAGGACTGTGAGAGGGGTTGGGTTTCATGTCTGCTAATTAGGGTTTGATCACACTGATCAGTTAATTGCTTACTAACTGCAAACCTAGGCACCTAGTCTATTTATAATCTCATTATAATTAGACTAGGGCACGAAGCCCAAAACCACTTCTTAATCCCCATATGGCCGGCCACCTAGAGTGTTGAGGCCCGTGATGGGCCTCGTCCTCTAATGCTCGATCTAGCCCCTTTGTGTGACCTTATAAGACCCGTCCAATTGGGCTTTGGCCTATTTTACTAGTCCAAAGATTGTTAGTACCTCTAGCTATGGCTAAACGACGACCCAAATGTACGAACTTAATTATCTCCATAATTTGATCCATTTATATATCTAGTAATTGCACACGACGAAGACATAACTCCTTCAATAACTTCTTCTCCCTTTCATATTCGGTATAGACCTATAATAAACCCGGTCTATATTAATTTAATGTGGACCGAGTAAATATCACATGCTTATTTTTTGAAAGCTTTAATAACACTTTCATTCTTTCTTCTATCTTTTCCTTTTCATTTTCTCTCTCCTCTTTGACAAATTATTAATTTTTTCTCACTTCTTACCTATTTTTTTCTCTCACCTCTTTTGATGTTATGTATTACACTTCAACAATGGTGAAGACGAGAGGAGGAAATTCATCAAAATCAACAATGGCGATCAAAACTAGAAGTGAAATTTTATCAAATTGGAGTAATCGAAGAGGATTACGATCATCAATTGGAATAAATTAAATGAAAACTGAATATATCAAATCAAATGTCACTATAAGAAATAAAACGTGATTATATCAAGCTAAATGTGACTATTGAAAATAAAAAGTGATTATATTAAACTAAATCTGATTATAAAAAAATAAAAAGTGATTATACTAAACTAAATTTGATTATAAAAAAAATGAAAAGTGATTATATCAAAATAAATGTGATTATAGGAAATAAGAAGTGATTATATCATATCAAACTGATTGTACCGATACAAAACCGATTATGCCAAATCAAAACTAATTATAACAAATCTTTGCATGAGCTTGTATTATAGGTTGATTTTCCTTCTCAACCTGATTTACAATTAAGTACATCATTATTACACCTTGTTCTGCATCTTCTACAATTTCATCTTCTTGTTGAATTTCATATTCAATTGGATTATTATTTAATTTTTCTACATTACAAATAATAACAATAATCAACAAATTTGCTATAATTAGAACGAATTTTAACAAATATATTGATGTTTGCCTTCGTAATTGCTTCCGATTGCATCAAATTGAAGTTTAATAATGATTGTAATTGTACAGGGTCTTCCTATATATACTAATTTAGATCTCTTGTAAATTGTAATACATAATCTAACATGTTTTTGCAAAAAAATAGTGAGAGGAAATAGAAAAAATCCCTAAAATTGTTTGAGAAGAGAGAATTTTACCCTAAAATTGATAGAGAGCAGAGCATGGGGGAAGAAGTCAAAGAAGTAAAGAAAAATGAATGGATTTTGGTTGGGGTATATGTCACTAATGGAGTAATGGGCTTCGATCTACAATAAGTTAATGTGGACCAGGTCCATGCAAGACAGACTATCATATTCGTAGTATAATTCAGAAAAATATAAAAAATGAATCAAATCATAGAATAATAAATAAAATCCTCTTCCAAGCGGCCAAGCCCACCTCTTTTGATTTTGTAGATCGGACCCTTTTGTTCTATCATAGGCTGCCACACCATAATGGACAACAAAATATTTAAACTACCAATAATTTGATACATATCTAAATTTAGATAGAGATATACAAATACATAGAGATATTTAGGTAAAAATGAACTCATGGGCATTGTGTGACTACAAATTAATTAAATCCACTCACAACTTAAGAATTATAATCATATTATTATCTTAATATAAAGTCATCGCTAAGTGTATGGTGGTTGGCAACTTGGAGAAGAAAACATGTTGCGTTTCTTATTCATGTGTTGTCAAGAAGGAAAAATTTCCAAGAAGCAAGGATTAATAAACTAATCACCCTTAGCTTATAATTAATATAAAATGTTGGTTAATAATCCTATGTTAAAAGTACTTTACAAGCATATAACATACTTAGTACAACTCGTATAATATATAGTCACATTAAATATACTATATGTTCGTAGGAAGTTGCCAAATTAGTTGCACATGGACATACATGACATGAGAGTGAGACACCATAGTTTACCAGTTACATAATTAATTATAATAATATTGGCATGCCAACTCATAGTAACGTTACACAAAAGACAAATTAAATGGCAAACTATAACATACAAATAATAGAGGATAGTCTTTAAATAAAATCTCCCTTCACCTTATCCTGTTATTTGGGGGCATGGATAATAGTCTATCACATGGCTTGTCACCTTGTGGCTTGTGCAGTGGATTGAGCCAGATCTCCCCATCCAACCGAGCGTATGGGCAACTACCTAGCTACATGGAATATTATCTTGTTACACTTTTATACCAACAAGTATTATGAGATGTAATTCTTGTCACTAGACCATCTACATGAAATAATATGAATTACAAATTACGTGGTGAAGAAGTTAAGATAATATTTCATACAATATACTTTGTAACATCTTATACTACCTCCGATTCAATTTACTTGCAACAAAGGAATATTTTATATCTCACAAATAATACCCCTTTGTTGTGAGTAAATTGGACCGGAGGTAGTACTTTGTATGGGGTAAGTACTTACAGTTAATATTTGACTTAACTATCATATATCTATATTATATTATGAGTATCTTGTTTCAATATTGTTGATATGAATCAAAATATACAAGTACATTATGTTTATCGGATCTCTATATATACAACAATTGGTGTCATTGCTTAGAGAGAGCAACAATACAACGAACCAAATAGCAACGCTATTTTGGATGTATGTGTACCTTCCACTTATATGTCCAACTAAGTTTTACTTTGTTGTCACTAACCAAAATTGCAATAAAATACAATATCTCGGTAAGTAAACCATATTTTCAAAATAGTTGCAATTTGCAAGTAGAGTAGATCATGATATACTGTTCATTTTCACGTTTATCAAACAACTAAGCTCAATGTGTAGATTTTCAAAATCTTTAACATTTGAATGTACAAATAATTGGAATAAACTTACCAACGTTAATGAATTAATATATGGGCATATAAGAGTTTTAAGGGTCACTCTCAAAGATAAGCTTACTCATGAATGAGTCACACTATTGTCGTATTGTTGTGAATTGTAATAATTGCAACTATGTATAACTTTAACTCTATATATGTACTTCATAAGCAAGCTAAGCAGCCAAAAGATGAAAATGAAAGTCCGCTAATTTTGGAAAATATGGGCGTACAATTTATAGGTCAAGTGGGGGGAGGTACCCTTTGGGTGAAGGAATAATTAGTAGGGCCACTAAAGAGTGTGATCACCTTTAATTATATTTAATTCAACTTGAATATATAATTATAATTCAACTACTTTTACATCATCATCTATTACATTTCTTCTCTTATCCAACTTTGACATGATGGCCTAAGCTACCGGCAAAAGCCAAAAGGTCTTCATTACTTCTATCTTCTTATCCAACCTTCTTTATTTTTATTTAATTCCTTGTAAATTTTGATGTTCATTTTGCTTAAATTTAAAATGGATTTACACAATGAACACTCCAATATATGTGGAGAATTAATATTCTATGGACTTAATTGAGTTAATTAATTCCATGATATGTTAATGTTATACTTCATAACACTTACAATCGAATTATCCTAACTTCCTACTATATACAATACGAGTAAATTTTATTTTTATAAATTGAATTATGTTAAATACTCAAATTTTATTTTTATCAACTGAATTATGTTAAAATTCGACTCTTTTCATAATAAGCCGAAAAACTATTGTTATTATACCATATGATAAAAAGCCAAATGAAAATAAAACAGAATAAACTCGATATAGTCTTGTATATTTATGTGTAGGTAAGAAGTGAATATCACATGAGGTGAGAGGATAAGGATAAATCCATGAAGTAGCCTCATAAAAGTTATTGAGCGTACTCTATTTGACTCTTGAGAGCCTAAAGGATGTAAGCTGGATCGGAGAGAGTATCATGGTTTACTAACACATATACATAAGTTCATTAATAGTTAATTATTGAGGCAAATTTGTATATATGCCATAAAAGTTTAATATACGAAATCAGATTCTAACTAAGATTTCGGTAGCAATCAACAAGTTAAATTTTAGGTAGGTCATTCTTTTCCACGTCGTTTATGGTATTAGTAGTATTAATTATCAATTATGTGCATGTTTTGCATGTACATCACTCAAGCAACAAAATGTGCTACATAAAAGAATGATACAAGTATTTTTCATTGGCTCTTCAAAATAACTACAAAATTGAATAGTTCAAGTGACGGCTAAAAAACAAAAGAGAAAATGAAATGAGTATATGCCTAGTAGATTAGGAGCTGGAAAGATAGATAATTGGATCAGCAGAAATAGAAGATTCCCTAAAAAAGAAATAAAGTGATAGTGTTAGTCATAATCCTACTCAGTAAGCATCAGCTATTCAGCTCCATGTCAAAATTGTCAATTGTATCTTCTAAAGTCAATTTTTTATTCAGTAGGACAAAATTATGTTACAGTGTTCCCCATCTAAGTTTATGTAAATATGTTTAAGGCGTGATTGGATTGGGGGCGATGTATAATAGAGTAATAAAAGTCAAACTGTTGAAAAATAAACTTCTCAAGTGTCACCACATGTAAGTGTCCCACATTAGTTGAAGAAGAGAGAGTTAAACACTTTATAAGGCTAAGGGGCTACTCCTTCTATTGTCATATGGTTTTGGGATGGAATCTCCTTTGATGTTGTGAAGTGAACTCTCTATCTTAATTTGCGAGTGCGGCCCACACCCGCGTTTAACACAAACTAACCAATTTAAATGAAAGATTATTGAATGATACTTAGCCTAACTTTTTTGTTTTCTCTTTTAATTTTTGCCCAATTGAGAAGAACATTCAGAAATCTTTTGGTTCTTTGTATGTGGCTGTGTAGTAAGTGCGTAGTATATCAGTTATACAAGTTTTCCTTGGTTTATTTTCTTGCTAATCTTTATTGAGTATGCTAATCTAAGAAGGTCTTACACTCATATCCAATAATAGACGCCGCACATACTTTTGAGTTACGTCTATATATAAATAAATTGGCAATATTATCTATCTTAAATATATACAAATTAAAGTATACTTTAACGAGACATTAATTAAACCGTATCACTACTTTGCCTTAAATTAACTTAAAGATAAGTTTAATTACATTTTCACGAGCCTCTTTGCTTTTGAAGATTACAAAATTAGCTCAAGGATTGTTCTAGCAAACTTTTCCTCATTTACATGCGGCAATCCTTGAGCTGCGTAAATTAGAGGCTGTAAATGCTTAGCTAAATTAAGTAACAATAATATTCATAATTTTTATGTGTAATATATACAAATCGTTTAATATACTATGTGGTAGTTGTTAAGACGTGATGATATCAATGTTTAAAAAATACATACTTCATAAAAAAAAAAAAACTACGAAATACTATTTATAGACAGAATTTGATCAAATACAGTCTTGGTATATTTTAAGAGTTGTGAAAAGAAAGTCCAATTGCACAAATTAGGATAGCATCAAATCCAAAAAGTGAGGCAATGTGAATAATAATAATACTACCTCCGTTACACATTATGTGCAACGATTAGACATTTTTGTTCTCTACTTTATGTCAAATCGTTGCAAATAATATGTAGCGGAGGTAGTAATTATAATGAATTTGAGCATGAGATATTAAGATGAGTAGTGGCACAAGCATGTAGTGCATCAGTGCAGTGCCTGGCATCTTCTAAGCACTACCACTACTGTTTCAGTGTTTCTAAGCATGCATGTCATCAATAATCTAATAATAGTATAATACTGTGAAAATATGAAATTTAAAAACAAGATCTAAGTTTTTTTATGTCAAAAATACATGTGCATTTGAGTATTTGACACAGTTTTGAAAAATTAATTAGATCGAATAATATATGGCAGACTCTAATGGCGAATCTTCGCTTTATAGTCATCGAAGTATATATGTACTACTTAACTACCATACTTTAATAAACCTTAAGCCACTGATCACAAGAAATTTCCTAAGATCTACCAGCCTATAGCATTTTTAAGCAATAAGTGAATGAAAATTTGCCAAAATTACATAGTTGTCTGTGAGAAGGTGTTAATTAATCAAGTTAAAAATTTTACAAGAGAAGAAATTTGATATAGCAAAAGAGAGAGCTCTCAACATCCTCACAAAACACAATGCGGGCATTTAAAAAATTCTTCATCAGTCATTAAGAGAAAGATGAACAATAGAAGTCTAGGACGCTTATATATAGACTAACCAGCTACAAAGTACAAATTTTAGTCGAGTTCTTGTGTGACTTAAAATGAATTTATATGCCGTGAAAGAAGAGGTTGCAAGCTTTTAAAATCTCAAATCTATTTAAAATTTCAAAGGCTGGTCATCTATATCAATGCTCAACCATCTTATAGGCCATAGTTAGATAGGAACTCCCAATCATAACAACTCTATGTTATGACATGGCTTCTTCCTTAAGGTTGGTCAAAATAAGAAGTCAATCGGTCAAATTGGATGCTTAGAAATAGTCAATAAATTCATTTGTGCATTTCTAACCCTATTACACCTATGTGAAGTCAAAAGAGTTACTATTCAATAGTTTGACTATATTTTCAATTGTTTGTGTAACACGATTATATATAATCCCTAGCCCGTAGTTTATTGTAATTTTCTTAACTAGAGTCCATAACTAGGAACGATATGTTTATAAATTGGTGTGCTAATTGCAATTTTTAATAATTGATTATTCTTAAGCATAAAGTTTTTTGGGATGAAAGCGTCAAGGTCTCCCAACTGCCCTTATCGAGTGGGTCAAGTCCAAGAGAATTGTCCCTTTGACTTCTAAAATATGCCCATTTTACTTCTTCATCTTCCATCAAAATATGAGCAACTTGATCAATCTTCTAGACTTCTTTACTTTAATTTTTTTGTAATTGCATTCACAAATCCACATCGATTTTAATGGAACTTTTAGATGTTAATAGAATAATACTCCGTATTACGGAATGGATTATACTTGTTCTTCAAGTGTTTGACTTATAATACTGAGTTATTACCATTAGATAATAAAGACTTTTAATTCTACGGGTAATTCCTTACTTATATTCATTAAGAAGTATTACTATGTATATTCATTAATCCATTAGTAGTAATATATACAATTACGAGTATAAGTAGTATTATTTGTTAGAGACAATTTTACTAGAAATTATTAGTTATGTCTATTATCACAACTTATGCTCCATACCATAATATCATTACATACTTATCTTTAATTGTTACTTCGAATTATTTTATGTACGAAATAAATAATGTAATTTGTATTAAATTTTTATAGATGACTATGATCCAGCTGTCTAGTCTAGTGGGGGTATAGCACTTAAAATCATCAATCATATGGTCCACTCCCAACCACATTAGTTTAATTCGAACCTTAATCATATCCTTAAAATTTTAATCTATTTCTTTTTTGGTTGGGAAGACTTCCTTATCAAGACAACCATTATTTTTCTGTGTCCCATTTTCGTCCCAAAGTCCACTGTACAGGGTCCAACATTTCCAACTCCACTTCCATTTTTATTCAATTCCACAATAATACAGTCTTAATAATAATCATAATATTCCCTGTTCACACAATTAAAAAACAATGGTTAGAAATAAATTAATTAATTAGTAACAAAAATTAATAAAGTTGAACACAAAATACCTCACATATAACGGAGCAGCCGAGTAACACCAACGTAAACGGAGAAGTTTAACGGGACTGAACGGAACGGTACTGAACGATTGAAACGGCGTCATTCACATCACATCCAAATCATAAAACGACGACGTAATTGACGATAATTGAATCTGATTGAATTTGTCAAAAATTAAGTTAGTTCGCTTAAAAAAAATTAAAATTAAAGAAGTCCTTGTTAAACTGTCCAAAAATTCTTGAAGATTTTTTTTTGTTCTTAATTCGATGATCATACTGTAATTATACTGCCATCATACTATACTATTGGTATATATACACAAATTTTCTCAATTTGTCCAATGTCCTTCTGAATTTCTTCTTCTGGAATCATCTTCGATCGCCGGAATCGCGAAACTTCTTCCATCACCGGAAAATCTATAACATTCTGAGAAAATTTCCCCCAAATTTTCCAAAAATTAAAAAACCCTAACCCTAACTCTAATTCAATTGCAAATTTTACGCAACAGACACCATTGATAACCTGCTTTTTCTAGGCTGAAAATCACCTCTTCTTTTTTGTTGATGTGAAGAAGGACGAATCAAAGCAGCCAAAGCTCGTTTCACCAAGTCACCTTCAACAGTTCCGATTCTAACCAACGAGTTCGTCATCGCGGACCGCCGAGCGAAGAGCCGGTTCGACTGGTACGGCTGAACCGAAGCATTCCGGCTCGGAGCATTTTTGTGAAGACTACACCTGAATGAACCGGGATGATTCGTCGGCGAACACATACAGCTCTTCTTCTGACCGGTAGTCGACGGTTGACGTCGCACCGACTGAGTTGAAATCGAACGGTTGGGTGAAACTGAACCGGAATTAAACCGGACCGCTGACGACGGCGATGAACCGGTGGAATACAGGTTGACGCGAGTAGGAGAAGCTGAACGTTGAAGGAAGCTTCGAGAAGTGAAAGTACTCGAGGTTGAAGAAGCAAATACTGAAGCAGAAGACGATGTCGTATTGGAACCGAATCTTCCTGATGGTGAGTGAGACCTTAGGACTGGTCCGCTTGATCTTCTTGCCGCCATTTTTGTTGGTTTTAAGAGAGAGAAAGTGTGAGTCTTTTTTTAGAGAGAGAAAGAGGAGAGGAGAGAGAAATTTTAGTAAGCCGCGGTTCGCTAGCTAATTTGGCAAACCGTGCTTTACTCTAGCCATGTATTTATAGGAAGATGTTAGGGATTTTCTTTTTCCTTTTTTTTAAATGGGTGCTTTTTTTTATTAAATTAAATTAAAATTAGAGGGAAATTGGGTTAGAATTTGTTAGACCTAACTATAGTTGAGTTAGCTAAGCGGTGGGTTAAGGTGAGGATAGGAATATAGGATATTGAAGATGGTGAAGTCTGTGGGCAACAGACGAAACGACATTCGATAATTACGTTTTATTTTAGATTGGAATGCCCACGGATTTTGTCATCACATTCCTTTCAAAATAAAAATACTCGAAAAATGTCTAATCATTATAAATAATATGTAACAGAGGTAGTATGTAATTTAAAGAGGATATTAGGGCATGTTCTCATTGACTGAACTCAGTTGAACTGAACTGAGCTGAACTGAATTGAACTGAAATGAATATCTTATAAGAGAAGGAAATTAGGAGCTGAGTTGAACTGAAATGAAATGAATGTTTTATAAGAGAAGAAAATTAGGAGCAGAGCTGAATTGAACAGAATTGAAATGAATATTTTATAAGAGAAGAAAATTAGGAGTTGAACTGAACTTAACTGAGATGAACTGAACTGAATTGATTGGTTAATATAGTTTAAACTTAATAACTAAGTGTTCGTTTGACATTGCTGTGGTATTCTGTTTTTTGGTTTTTTATTGTATAAAAGTATATGATATATGTCACATAATGAATAAAAAATTATTTAAACCTATGAAAATCATAATGATTTTGAAAACTGACAACAAAAAAGTGGAACACACCTTTTTCTTGTTTCCTGTTTTTGGTTTTTAGTTTTCAAAAAAACAGAAAACTCAAAACCAAAAATGATGGCAAATAATAAGCCCTAATTTATCCGTTTATCGTTTACCTAGCTCAATCCCTTCCTCAAATAGCGTGACAAAAAGTGTGTTATTAAAACACAGAGAAAGCACATTTAAGGGTTTATTATCTACAGCTTAATTTCAGTTCAGTTCATTTTACTTCACTTCCTAATTTTCTTTTTTCATTAACGATTTAGTTCAGTTCAATTCAGCTCCAATCAGTTCACTTTAATTCAGTTCACTTCAGTAAATCAGAACATGTCCTATGTGTAATTGTATGATTTGTATCAATGAAATAGTGATAATATCTTATGTAGAGACTAGAGATAATATGAAAACTTTCTTTTATCAACAAGATAGTTAATAATGTGATGTTAACTTTTCTCAATAACAAATTTTAGGTGTTTAAAATTATAATATGAAGAAAACTTGGTATATATATTCATCAGATCTACCACGTCAATAGGTGTAACTTGTTAGAGATCAAAGATTTTTAACCCAGAATAACCAATACTCGTATATGATTATGTGTGGAGCTTATGCTTTCTACTCGTAGTTTTTACTAGAAAATTTACGTTGATAACTAATGAATGAAGTATTGTACAAATATCACATTGGCTGAATAATTAATTAGCTAGGCAAGATAATTATCTACCGCTTTAATCCCTTGCGAAGTATTTTATACTGTATGTAGTGAGTATTTACACGTATTTTCCAATTTTTAAAATAAACAATTTATACAGTATAAATATAGGGATTTGCCAGATTCGAGTGTGGAAGGCCACGTGTGGGAATCTAAGGAGGAAAGAGAATGACAGCGTTCCAGCAGTGTAGGCTACCTTGTACACTTGGATATGATGTGTGACTGCTGCAACTTGTGTGGCCTATCATTTCAGTGGATTTCACTGACATAAAAAAAATAATAAAATTCCCAGAAAAAATCAATTTTATTTTACTCTTTCGTTTTTTTAAATGCATTTTAACTTTTGTATTATTTACGTACCATACTACGAGTATAAGTGACTAAATTTTTTCACTCTATAAAATAAATAAATGTTATTATGTAATATTCTATATATCACTAGATTAGTCATAATGTCTAATTTACAATATAACTTTGCTGTATAAATTTTACAAATAGTCAATTAAAGATATTAATAGTCAAAATTACGTCTCGCCAAATGTACGAATAAAATTGATGTATTTTTTTAAATAATAAATAGTACTCCGTATAACTGTATTTAATAAAACAAGTAATTTAAATTCCTTATCCTCTATTATCAACATTTTCTTACTACTATACTCAATATCTATTGCTAGATTGCTTGATGTAATTTTACTTGGCAATTTAGGCGACATGAAAGTTGCATTTAAGCTAAGAATTATACTCAAAATGCTATATGATGATCGAATTGATCTTATCGATTATTGCATTGGATGGGATTTTACTATATATTTATATTACATATGATCATATCTATTCTTATACAGTAGTACAAATTAAGATCGCATTATTACAATTCTTGCTTCACATTCAACCAAGCAAAAAGAAGAAAACATATTATTTTAATTCATCAGTGTATAAATATGTTATTAGGTAGTATCCATTATCAATCATGTTTTTACTAAGTATCAAACAACGCTTGGCTGGCTTCAATTTCACAATCATACGTTTGTGGAATTAAACTTAATAAGGCTACTTTTGATACGAGGTGAAATTTCATTCCTTTAGACTTAATAAAGTATTTGATCCAAAAGAAAAGGTAAATTTTTACTTCCAAGTATATATGGGGTATAATATTTAAGAATTCGTCATTTATAACATCTTCTTTTTCCTTTTTCCTTCTTTTTTTTTTTTTTTTGGACAAATCTCCGTACTCTCACAAACTTAAATAATCTTTGGTGATCGATCTTGTTAACAATTATTTCTTATGATTGAAATGGATTAATCTCCCAACTCATCAGTAAAATTTTCTTATATTTATTTAATAGGATCGGAATTCCATGTATATTCTACTCATATTATACACATAAAATTATTATTAGGATCGATTGTAGATAGAGCCTTATAAATCAAACAATCTTGAAAGTTAAATTAAGTGTTCAAGCTAACTTAATAGCCAAAAATATGAATTTATAAAGTACGTGCAAAAATGATGTAGAATAATTGGACCACAAATAAAGCATATAGTATACTTAAGTAACACCTAAAACATCTTATAATTGTATGCATGATTGCCCAATCCCTATAATTTTGGAAAATTCATGAACAATACGAGAAATTTAAAGTCTACGTGACAGCACCTTAATATAGTATTCGAGTTTTCGAATTCATAGGTAAAGAATCATTTTCCAAGAGCCAACCAAACGACTAAGAGATTCCAAAAATCATGTGATGGCTCATATTTCCAAGAACAATTAAACATACATCCCACTCCACAAATCATATAAGGCCACCTTCAATATGCTCCAACTTTATAGTGCCACATGTCCCCAAAATCTTACATACCCATGCCACTACACATGCTCCCTCCCTTTGCTTCCAAATGATGCTTCAATTTACTATTCGTCTATCCCTTATTTTTTTTCCCATACGACTCATAAAGTTTTTACGCCTTGCATAAAATGAGTCATGATACAAATAAAAATAGACGAAAGAAGATTAAAGACTTCTAACTCTAACCATGAATTTTTACTCACATACAAGTAATAACATAGTTATTATATTATAATATTTTGTATCTTGTTAAAACCGTATTGATATGTATTTTTTATAAACAATTTACGGTTTAATGATAGAGAATCGAAGATACGATAGATTAGATAAAGAATGAGTACATGCATGAAAAGAAAACTGAGAGAGTACCTATTATTCACATTCAATATTGTATATATCCAATATAAATAGGGCAATTATACATGTATTTGTCATCCTTGTAGTTAACCACTCGTAATTCATTAGTGCATGGGAAAAAATTAAACACCATTGATTGATAGAGTATTAATTAACAACCTTTGAGAATGTGTTTATCATTTGCAACTAGCCTTTTGACCTGTTCAATGCACGGGTTCTTATTTAGGTTATTTCATATGTAGGTATGTTTTTCAATAGTTGAAACTTTTGATATGAAATACGAAGTAATTGTTTCATTGCTAAAACTTAAAAGGAAAAAAAGAATGAGGATAGAACTGTGGAAAAAGATAAAGGAATTTATTAGATACATATATATACATGAAGATTTTAGGATATGAAATGACATATTGATTTAAGTTATATTTTAAGTCTATTAGTTGAAAAGACAACTTTTATATAATTCAATTCATATGTTTATGTGATGTATATTAATTGGTTCAACTTTATTTTATTATGATGGAAATGAAACACTTCATTTTCTTAATTGAATTTGCAAGTTATAGAATGTATAAAGACTTAAACAAAAAGATCAAAAGGGGTGACATGTGTCATATGTGGTAGTGAGTGACTTGTAATGACATGTGTAATATGAAAAATTATGGTTTGTGTTTTTAAATACTAAGTATAAATTCCATGTTAATACTATATCGTTCCTTAATAGCCATAAGAAGAGCAAATAAATTATTTATACTTTTCCTATTAAGAAGTGCTACATTTTAGGGAAATATATATGGTTAAGTTCAGCCACAAAGTAATTTTTTTTTTTGTAAACGAAGTAGATAGCTTAATGTACTTGTTTATTGTATTGCTAATCAAACAACATTAAAATATTTTATTTTGGTAGATTATTGTATTTCTGTGTTAATTTTCTGTTACCTAACAACTACTAACATTATTTAGAAAATATTATATTAAATAACAATAGGTTGATGATTAACCGTTTAACACCAACATAATGATTCAATATTAAAATTAATGTTCATATTCTTGATCTTGTATAGATTTGAATGGTTTAAAAAAAGTTTCATAATAGAAAAAGCTTGTTAGGTTGTTCCCTATGATTCGAACATTCAGATGCAAATCTTACAAAGAAAAGCACTTGAAGGGGGCCGTTAGTTTCAAAGTCGGCCACAGTTATTATTTAACAAACCATGGGAATTTGGACTACTTGTTATCAACCACTACTACTAGTCATTTTTTTAGCAAAACAACATTATAATTAATACTACGTATTTTGTTTCATTTTTCTGGCTGCTTTCTATTTTATTGTCCATTTCTGGCTCTTAGAAAGGGACTATAATCGATTGCCACGTAAAGCTAATGTGGCTTCTCGTCATTTAGTCGTGTCAAGCGTTTGGACATTTCCTACTTTTAATGAATCTGATAGATTAACTTGATGAAAAATGATTACTCTTTCAGTCCCAAAATAATGTTAAACAACATCGTTTATATATCAATCCTATCATCATCCTATTTCAACAATTTGTCGTATTTGACATTATGTAACGTGAATATAACAATTAAAGTTTCAACTTCTCGTACTACCTTCAAAGTACCTTAAATAGTAATTGAGATCATTAATATGAAACGTGGCAATATTGTGAGGAAATAATGGAGGAAATTTCTATGAAGTGACTAGCTAAGTGCATGTATATATTATTAGGGGCCGGAATTTGAATAAAATTAATTAAGGTATGAATGCTAATTAAGCATATGTTCTGTTTCATTTCAATCTTCAATCACAATGAAGGGATAAGTATATATGCAATATGCATGAACCTTCTAGCGTAGCTCATTCATTTGACATTATGTTTATAGTTTCGTACTCGATCATTTAACAACCTAATCAGATTCTTGTCATCAATTCAAGTAATATCCGGGCGAGTTGTCTATCTTGTATATATATATATATATATATATATATATATATATATATATATATATATATATATATATATATATATATATATATATATATATATTGGAGATATTATTGTGATATAATTGATATTATTGTGATATAATTTAGGAAACTTATCTTGTGAAAAGATATGGTAGAATTTTGACTAGGCTTAGGGGTTTGTTACCCTAATGCTATATATATATTTGTATTGGCCGTAAATATGAATGAGAAGTTACAGAGAATATTTACATTATTTTTCTCTGATTTAACAATATATATATATATATTATATATATATATATATATATATATATATATATATATATATATATATGCTTCCTACCTAAGTAACCTAAGTCGTTAGTTTAGGATGAACCAAAATCAATACCCACTGTTATTAAAATACTTTAATGATATGTACTATATCACTGTGCTAGAACCGTGCAACGTGAGGTTCTAGTTTGGGTAAAACTGAAATGGTTTCGTCAACAAATTTCAGTTTCACCCATAGATTTTACCATACAGTTGGCCAAGAAGCACAATATTTGTTTTTTGTTTTTATGCTTAAACACATAATATTTGTTTAATCAAAACTACCTTTCAAACTCAATATATAATTAGATAAATGGTTTTGTTGGGTTGTGATTGTGAATAATTAATATAAATTAGTAGAAAACGAGTCAATTAACTACCATGTATGACCAATCAGAAGTCAATGAAGTTGGCTTTAATTTGAAATGATTAGTGGTTCAATATGTTTGTGTAAGCATCACTAAATATTAGTATAAACTTCATTCTGTTTACAAATGAGAGTACATGGGATTTCTAAGTTTCGCAACTTCATTTAGTCACGATATTATTTACGATCAAAAGCTACATGTAACTTGAATTGATTTTGTTTTTTACGTACACCAAACAAAAATTGTTTTGGGTAGAAAACTAGAAACTCTAAACCTAATAAGATGATTGTCATATGTTCATAAGTTGACGATTATGGTGTGTTGTTGGGCTAGAAAATGGAAAATTTATTTATTTATTTTTTTAAAAAGGGTTTTGCTATACATAGCCCTTAGGGCTATGCATAAGAATCAACAATTTCATATCATTAACTCTATTTTTCTTGTTCCAATGGAATCTTATAGTATTATTAATTTAAGTTATTATTAATTTAATGTAATATTGTTTATGGGATAAGTTATTATCAAAATGCATTTATTAACCCATTAAAGTTATTTTTATTTTCCTTTCAGGATTAAACTTTTGTATTTTATTTAATTAGTTAAGCACTAACAATCTAACATCATACCAATAGAAAATTATATATACTGTAAAAAAGAAAAAATTTAAGTAGTATTAAAATCCAAAATAAACACAGTGTAAGTCAATCTTTTACCCACATTCTTTCAAGAAACAACATATAGCAACCAAACCATCTATTAGATAATACTAAGTGGACAATACTGCAATATATTAGTGTGCTGCTAAGATATTTATTTAAAAAAAAAAATTGTTTATACGCCTGATTTGGTTTATTAGAAGATAAACTTAGTTATTATCATCCTTTTCAAGCTTTTAATGGAGTACTATTTCCATGCCTAGCCAATCTTCATTGTTTCAAAATATTTCATTCATACATATCAAATAAAATAAAGGTAATTTACTAGAAGTGCCACATACGATCTCGCATATCTTCGGCACCCAAAGAACCAGTTGAATCCATCTTAGGATAGATTAGACTAGAGAGAGTATGATGATATTGAACTTTTTTTTTTTTTTTTGTTTTTTTTTTTTTTTGGAAAAAGCATTTTCATGGTAATTAATTGTGTAGGTAAGAAAACTAGAAAAGTATTAGTTACATTTTTGGGATGGATTAATTCTGGATTAATAGTAATATAAGATTCCATTGGAACAAGAAAAATAGAATTAATGATATGAAATTGTTGATTGTTAAGGGCTATGTATAGCAAAACCCTTTAAAAAAAAACTTTCATGTATGCAAAATTCAAATAAGAAAAATGAACTAATTAATTAAAAATGGACTAAAGAAATGAGCTTTCAAATCACAATTATTATGTAATCAATTGCTTTCTCTTGATAGTTGTGTAAAAGAAGCTACTGTTTATTTATTTTATAAGCAAGCTAGCTAAACTAGTAGTAGTAGCAATACAATAATCAAGTGATGCTAATTAGATAAGCTTCAGTTGATTACATGATTAAGATAGATTTTTTTTATTAATTAATACAACTATTAGTACATTGTGTATAGATTATTGATAGAGGGCCTAGAATTTTCCGCAATTGGTTTCACAAAAAAAGTAGTAGTAATTGCCAAATGTTAGGTCATGAGTAATTGTAACTTTGTAACCATAGTAGGGAACATGTCTTTTAAGGCTCCTTTAACCCAAACGAAGACTATCTATGTATATAGCGTGGAATGTTGGAGAGAGAAAATGATAGACATATGCATGTATAATTTGATGTTGGAAAAAAATGATTTCTAATTATCACTTTATAATTCTACTTAAATTAGAGCCCATCCATATGTTTAGTAACTACTGCTCTTTAGTTTAAGAAAGGACTACAATATTGTTGGTAAAATAAATGTTGAAATCAATAACAAACAAAGGATTAGAATTTTTCTGGATTGAAGATCTCAAACTCAAGTCGTACTGCGGAACAATAATTCACTGCCTTAGAAGCGAAATATGTCACCACCGGCACAAGTTTCCTAGTGACGCATACCCCCCAAGTTTAACGTAACTCTCTTCGTAATCTGTGCACCCGAACCCGAAGAGTGGAATTGCTCAAGAACTGTTCAGATCTTAAAGGGTAGGTTTTTGTTTTTGGTTTGAAAGTGAATGAATGAAGGTAGAAAGACAATGCTCATCCTGAAATTAGGAGACAAATAAACAAACTGACCTAGGGAAAAAAGCAGGCCTGAGATGAAATTTCCCTGTCGTGCCCGGTCGGGCCACACCTGCCAGGTCGGCCGTTCTGGAAATCTCACCCCGGGCAAGCAATCGGGCATGAGTCGCCCGATCGGGCTAGTCAAAACTCGACTCCGCCGCCTGGTCGGGTGAACCACCGCCCGGTCGGGCGCGAGAGCCCTCCTTTTTCCTTAGCCAATTCTGTCCGGTCGAGTGAACCATCGCCCGATCGGGCGCGGGAATCTTCTGTTTGCATTACCATTTCCAACAAGTATAATCTAGCTAGGGAGGGGAAATTTTTTGGTAGCGTTGCAACGAGTAATGTAACTCTCTCACACTCTTTGAATGAGTAAATTGGAAGGTAATTAGTTGTGCCACACACATATATAGTATCGCGCAGAGAGTGAGGGATAGCTCAAGTGGTTAGAGCTTCACTCCCGATTCCAGGAGATCTTGGGATCGATTCTCACCCCCGCCCTTGTGGCTCTCTAAACACCAAAAAAAACATATATAGTATCGCGCATATACTATATATTTTTTTAAATATTAGGTAATGCATTATCATGCTTATCTATATAACATAGAGGTTGATATTTCATACACCTAGTGATTTATACGATACTCTAAGGGCCTGTTCTCTTACGTTGAAATTTAGTTCATTCAGTTCAGTTAAGTTCAATTCAATTCAGTTCAGTTCAGTTCAGTTCAGCTCAGTTCAGCTCTTAATTTCCTCCTCTTATAAAATATTCATTTCAGTTCAGTTCAGTTCAGCTCAGCTCAGTTCAATTCAGTTCAGCTCAATTCAGTTCAATGCAGTTCAGTTCAGCTGAGTTCAGTCAATGAGAACAAACCCTAAATGTACAATAATTATAGAGGAATGACCAAATGAACACGCTTAATTCTCTACCTCTTTTTACAAACACAATTATTTAGGGATGTACTAGAAAATATGGATAGTCATCATGAAATAAATCAACTCTTTCAATTCATATTGACAGTGTGTTTTCTTACTTTATTTTGATAATTAAATTTGGTTGCAGTCTTGGAAAATGACGAATCTAATTTTTTCTGTGTACATAATTTTCTTAGCTTACTCGCTCATACGGAGTCATACGTTTATTTAGTTGGGTACATACGTGTATACCAACAATGTGATGGTACGATGTATCTTGAGGTTTGGTACCAGATAGCTAGGTAGGTAGGTAGACCATATGTACTACGTATATCTTGCAATGCAAGATTAAATTTAATAACAAACGGAGTACAAGTTAATACTCGTTCTAGTAATTGAATGCGGGGAATTTTAGGAAAAAATTGGAGAAATTAATAAAATATAAAGGTAATGGGGTAGGTGAAAGAATAAACAATTGAAAAAAGCAAAAGTAGTCGAGATAATTAGATGAGAGAGAATATGAAATTAATAAAATATGATTTATGTTGTGTCCAATAGGTAAAAGAAATGAATTAAATATTCTAAAAGCTCTCTAAATAAGGAAATGAAGCAAGTATTTAAAAATGAGCGAAAAAGAAAAGTACAACAAGTATATAGAAACGAAGGGAGTAGATCATTGCATAATAAGAAGGAAATTTTGTCTAAAACTACCCTAAAGATAGGGTCATTTGTGAATAACTACCCATTTTTTTTCTATTTGTTTAGAACTACCCGAAAGTTACAAAGCGTTTGGGTAACACTACCCATTAACGTTTTCCGTAAAAAAACGTTAATAAGACTCACTTTTTCACTTTTCCCACTTAATTAACTCCCTAATTACTCTTCTCTCATCCCTAGTTAACTTCCCCTAAACCCAAGAAATCAAAACCCTCAAATTTAGACATCCTACCAATTACAATGGCCAATTAGACATCCTACCAATTAAATGACCAATTAATAATTAAAATGCAATTGAATTCAATCCCAAAGTCAAAATAATCGAAACCTACAACTCAATTAAACCCTAAAACCTTAAAAATCAAAACCCCCAATTTTTTTGAACCCATAAACCCTAATCCAAATCACTAATTTACACCCTAATTATGTTAATTGCGCTAAATTAAAACTTGTAAAAAAATACAACAAACAATGAATTAAAAGGTAAGTGTGAAACATTACATGAATAATTGAGAATTTGTGTTCAATTGATTGAGTATATGCTCTTGGATTTTTTGAGTGAAAATTGAGGGAAGTTAATTAGGGAGGAGAGAGAAGGTAATTAGGGCATTTAGGGGGGTTAATTAAGTTGGAAAAGTGGAAAATTAGACCTAATTACGTCTTAATTGGACGGAAAACATTAATGGGTAGTGCTACCCAAACGTTTTGTAACTTTCGGGTAGTTCTAAACAAATAGAAAAAAATGGGTAGTTATTCACAAATGACCCTATCTTTAGGGTAGTTCTAGATAAAATTTCCTAATAAGAACCTATTCTGTTCAGCTTAATTTCAGTTCAATTCCTAATTTTTTTCCCTCATAAACAATTCACTTCAGTTCAATTCCAATCAATTCAGTATAGTTCAATTCCAATTAATTCAGTATACTTCGGTTCATTTCAGGACATTTCCATAACTTAGAATAGGCCCTAAGATATACATTATGTAGGGGATCTACATGACAGCTTGGTGATTATAAAAGAATCTATCCATTAAACATAATAAGCCCTATTATATAATTCGATTGAACCCAACATATACATTTATTGGATTTTAAGGTATAAATCGATGTAACTTCTTCTCCATTACAAACCTCCACAATACACGCTAATTTAAATAATATGGTATTAGTAAAAGTTATTCCATTATCATATACAAGTATTACCAGCTAGAGCTGTCAATTCGGGTAAACGACTCGGGTAAGAGTGGGTCGGGTCAACTCGGGTCGGATCAATTCGGATTAATTACATAACCTATGCGGGTCGGGTTTGGGTTGGGTCACGTTTGGTCATTCCTTTTATCGGGTTTGGGTCGGGTTAGGTCGGGTTAAATTCGATCGGGTCGGGTGAACAATAGGTCGGGTTTAATTCAGGTTTCACAGGTTAATTAAAACGGGTTAGGGTAATTCTCGGGTTCAAGTTGGGTTCGGTTCAAGTCAACAATTTGCGGGTTAGAATCAGGTCGAGTCATTCTCGGGTTTGAGTCGGGTTCGGTTTAAGTCAATAATTTGCGGATTAATTAGAATTAGGTTGGGTCATTTTCAAGTCGGGTCATTCTCGGGTTCAAGTCGGGTTCAATTCAAGTCAATAATTTGCGGGTTATAATCAGGTTGGGTCATTTCCAAGCCGGGTCATTCTCGGATTCAAGTCGGGTTATGTTCAAGTCAATAATTTGCAGGTTACAATCAGGTCAGGTCATTTTCAAGTTAGGACATATTCGGGTTCAACTAACTATAAATAGATAATTATCATTTTTATCAAGCTAATTATTTCCTTTGACTATAATATATATGACAATATACTAGGGAATTATAGTCTGTAATTTAGGAAGATAATTATTTCCTAACTCTTAAATTTGAGGATGATGCTCCTTTCTTTTGCAAGCCTGGACCGACTAAATCTCCCTAGACAAAATGCTTTGATCAACAATAATAATGTGGTATAAATTGCATTTAAGGTGATTTGAAATTGGGTCAGGAATAAATTGGGTTGAATTTAGGTCGGGTCAATAACAAGTCGTGTTAATTTCGAGTCGAGTTAGAAACAGATCGGGTTGAATTTTTGGGCCAGGTAAGTAATAGGTCTGGTAACATTCGGGTCAGGTCAATAACAAGTGGGGTTGATTTCAGGTCGGGTTTGTAACAGGTCAGGTTAAATTCGGTTCGGGTTAGGAACATGTCGATGAGCTGAATTCAGGTCAGGTTAGTAACAAGTCGGGTTCAATTCGGGTTTTGACAGGTTAAAACGGGTTATGGTCAATTTCGGTTAAAGTAGGGTTTAGTGCAAGTTAATTAAATTGGCCGTTGTAAACTGGTAAATCGGTGCAAGTTGTAAACCGGTAAATTGATCGTTTAACAGCAAATTGGATGGTTCCACACACCCAATTGGAATCTCGTACGGTATTAAGGATCATGGTAAAAATTTCAAAAAAATTTATTTCGGGGCAAAAAAAAGTAAAAAAATTCCAAAATTGAAGGCTAATATCCACGCATTTTAAGAAATTTTGGAGGTTTCGGGACCTAGTGTCGAAAAGTCTTTAAATTCTATGGGATACATCTCGAGGTCATATAATGTCGTTTGGAACCATATATGATCATTAGTTGTTGTCATAAATGTTCGTGGTAGGCTCGAATTAATGAAATCGGGTCAAGTTGTAAACCGGTAAATAGGCCGTTTAACAGCAAATTGGATGGTTCCACACACCAATTGGAATCCCTGAATGTATTAGGGACACAGGTAAACATTTCGGAAATTTTTATTCCCGGGCGAAAAAAGTCAAAAAATTCCAAAATTAAAGGCATTATCCACACTTTTTGAGAAATTTCAAAAGTTTCGTGGCCTAGTTCGAAAAACATTGAGATTTTAGGGAATACATCTCGGGGTCATATAATGTCGTTTGGAACCATATATGATCATTATATGTTGTCATAAATGTTCGTGGTAGGCTCGAGTTAATGAAATCGGTGCAAGTTGTAAACTGGTAAATTGGCTGTTTAAAGGCAAATGGGATGGTTCCACCAACGCAATTGGAATCCCAGAGGTCCGGAGGATATTAAGAACCATGGTAAACATTTCGGAAATTTTTATTCCCGGCCGAAAAAAAAGTCAAAAAATTCCAAAATTGAAGGCTAATATCCATGCTTTTTTTGAAATTTCGAATGTTTCGTGGCCTAGTTCGAAAAGCATTGAGATTATAGGGGATACAACTCGGGGTCATATAATGCCGTTTGGAACCATATATGATCATTATATGTTGTCATAAATGTTCGTAGTAAGCTTGAGTTAATGAAATCCGTGCAAATAGTAAACCGGTAAATTTGCCGTTCAAAGGCAAATTGGATAGTTCCACCAACGCAATTGGACTCTCGGAGGATATTAGGGACCATGGTAAACGTTTTGGCAATTTTTATTTCCGGACGAAAAACAGTCAAAAAATTCCAAAATTGAAGACTATTATCCACGCTTTTTGAGAAATTTTGGAGGTTTCAGGGTCTAGTGTCGAAAAGTCTTGAAATTATAGGGGATACATTTCAGGGTCATATAATTCCATTTGGAACCATATATGATCATTATTTGTTGTCATAAATGTTCGTGTTAGGCTTGAGTTAATGAAATCATTGCAAGTTTTAAACCGGTAAATTGGCCGTTTAAAGGCAAATTGGATGGTTCCACCCACCCAATGGGACTCACGGACGGTATTAGGGATCATGGTGAATATTTCGACAATTTTTATTTTCGGGCGAAAAAAAAGTCAAAAATTACAAAATTGAAGCTAATATCACGCTTTTTGAGAAATTTTAGAGGATTCATGGCCTAGTGTCGAAAAGTATTGAAACTATAGAGGATACATCTCGGGGTCATATAATGCCGTTTGGAGCCATTTATGATCATTATATGTTGTCATAAATGTTCGTGGTAGGCTTGATATAATGAAATCGGTGCAAGTTGTAAACCAATAAATTGGCCGTTTAAAGACAAATTAGATAGTTTAATCCACACAATTGGACTCCCGAAGGATATTAGGGACAATGGTAAAAATTTCGGCAATTTTTATTTTCAGGCGAAAAAAGTCAAAAAAAGTCCAAAATTGAAGGCTTATATCCACGTTTTTGAGAAATTTTGGAGGTTTCGGAGGACAGAGTCGAAAAGCCTTGAGATTTAGGAAATACATATCGAGGTCATATAATGATGTTTGGAACCATATATGATCATTATATGTGTGTCATAAATGTTTGTGGTAGGTTTGATTTTATAAAATCGGTGCAAGTTATAAACCGGTAAATAGGCCGTTCAAAGGCAAATTGGATGGTTCCACCCACTCAATTGGACTCCCGAAGGGTATTAGGGACCATAGTAAATATTTCGGCGATTATTATTTTCGGGCGAAAAAAGTCTAAATATTCCAAAAATAAAGGCCAATATCCACGATGATTGAGAAATTTAGGAGGTTTCGGACCCGGTATCGAAAAGCCTTGAGATTCTAGGGAATACATCTCAGGGTCATATAATGTCTTTGGAACCATATATGATCATTATTTGTTGTCATAAATGTTTGTGGTAGGCTTGAGTTAATGAAATCAGTGCAAGTTGTAAACCGGTAAATAGGCCGTTTAACAGCAAATTGGACGGTTCCACACACCCAATTGGACTCCCTGAATGTATTAGGCACCATGGTAAACATTTCGGCAATTTTTATTCCCGGGCGAAAAAAGTAAAAAAAATTCCAAATTTGAAGGCTAATATCCACATTTTTTGAGAATTTTTTGAGGTTTCGGGGCCTGGTGTCGAAAAGTATTGAAATTTTAGGGGATATATCTCGGGGTCATATAATGCCGTTTGGAAACATATATGATCATTTTTTGATGTCATAAATGCTCATAGTAGGCTTGAGTTAATGAAATCGGTTCAAGTTGTAAACCTGTAAATTGGTCGTTTAAAGGCAAATTGGATGGTTCAACCCATCCAATTGGACTCTCGGAGGGTATTAGGGACCATGTTAAACATTTTGTCAATTTTTATTTTCGGGCGAAAAAGTCAAAAAATTCCAAAATTGAAGGCTAATATCCACGCTTTTTGAGAAATTTTGGAGGTTTCGGGGCCCGGTGTCGAAAAGCCTTCAGATTATAGTAGATACATCTCGGGGTCATATAATGCCATTTGGAACCATATATGATCATTATATGTTGTTATAAATGTTCGTAGTATGCTTGAGTTAATAAAATCTGTGCAAATTGTAAACCGGTAAATTGACCGTTTTAAGGCAAATTGGATGGTTCCACCAACTCAATTGGACTACTCCCTGAGGATATTAGAGACCATGGTAAACATTTCGGAAATTTTTATTTCCGGACGAAAAAAAGTCAAAAAATTCCAAAATTGAAGACTAATTATCCACGCTTTTTGAGAAATTTTGGAGGTTTCGGGGCCCGGTGTTGAAAAGTCTTTAAATTCTAGGGGTTTCATCTTGAGGTCATATAATGTCGTTTGGAACAATATATGATCGTTATTTGTTGTCATAAATGTTCGTGTTAGACTTGAATTAATGAAATCGGTGCAAGTTGTAAACCGGTAAATTGGTCGTTTAAAGGCAAATTAGATGGTTCCACCCACCCAATTGGACTCCCGGAGGATATGAGTGACCAAGGTAAACATTTCGGCATTTTTTATATCCGGGCGAAAAAAGTCAAAAAAATTCCATTTTGAAGGCTAATATCCACGGTTTTTTTGAGAAATTTCGAATGTTTCGGGTCCTGGTGTCGAAAAGCCTTTAGATTATAGGGGATACATCTCGGGGTCATATAATTCCGTTTGGAACAATATATGATCATTATATGTTGCCATAAATGTTCGTGGTAGGCTCGAGTCAATGAAATCGGTGCAAATTGTAAACCGGTATGTAAATTGGTCGTTTAAAGGCAAATTGGATAGTTCCACCCAACCAATTGGAATCCCAGAGGGTATTAGGGACCATAGTAAACATTTCGAAATTTTTTATTTTCGACTGAAAAAAAGTCAAAAAATTCTAAAATTGAAGACTAATATCAACGCTTTTTTAGAAATTTTGGAGGTTTCGGGTATAGCTGTCAATTCGGGTAAACGGGTCAGGTTTGGGTCGATAAGAGTGGGTCGAGTCAACCTGGGTCGATCAATTCGGATTTATTCCATAACCTATGCAGGTCAGGTTTTGGTTGAGTCATGCTTTAATCGGGTCATACTTCTTATCGAGTTTGGGTCATGTTACTAACAGGTCGGGTTATATTCGGGTTGGGTGAACAATAGGTCGGGTTTAATTCGGGTTTTCACGGGTTAAAACGGATTAGGGTAATTTTTGGGTTCGAGTCGGGTTTGGTTCAAGTCAATAATTTGCGGGTTATAATCAGGTCGGGTCATTCTTGGGTTTTAGTCAAGTTCGGTTCAAGTCAATAATTTGCGGGTTATAATCAGGTCGAGTCATTTTGAAGTCGGGTCATTTTCGGGTTCAAGTCATGTTCAGTTCAAGTCAATAATTTGCGGGATATAACCTGCAGGTTGGGTCATTTTCAGATTCAAGTCGGGTTATGTTCAAGTCAATAATTTGCAGGTACAATAAGGTCGGGTCATTTTCAAGTGAGGTCATCTTCGGGTTCAACTAAATATAAATAGATAATTATCATTTTTATCAAGCTAATTATTTCCTTTGACTATAATATATATGGAAATATACTAGGGAAATATAGTCTATAATTAAGGAAGATAATTATCTCCTTTGACCATACAACAAATATATACTATATTTAACTCTTAAATTTGAGGATGATGCTCCTTTCTTTTGTTGGACTGGGCCGACTTGGTCTCCCTAGACAAAATTCTTTGATCAACAATAATAAGGTGGTCTAAATTGCATTTAAGGTGATGAATTGAAATCAGGTCAGGAACAATTTGGGTTGAATTTAGGTCGGATCAATAACAAGTAGTGTTGATTTCAAGTCAGGTTAGTAACAGATCGGGTTGAATTTTTGGGTCGGGCTAGTAATAGGTCTTGTAAAATTCGTGTCGAGTCAATAACAAGTCGAGTTGAATTTGAATTGGGTCAGGTCAATAACAAGTCGGGTTGATTTCGGGTCGGTTTTTAACATGTTGGGTTAAATTCGGGTCGGGTTGAATTCAGGTTAGGTTAGTAATAAGTCGGGTTAAATTCGGGTTTTGATGGGTTAAAACGGGTTTGGGTCAATTTCGGTTCAAGTCGGGTTCGATTCATGTCAATAATTTACGGGTTACATTCGGGTCGGGTAATCTTCAGATCAGTTCATATTTGCGTTCGGGTCTCACATACTCTAGTCAACTCGGGTTTAGGGTTGGTTTCAGGTCGGTTTGGGTCACCATTTTTTCGGATTTAGATGGGTCGATTAATAATCGGATTTGAGTCGATATTTCGGATTGGGTCAACTTTTGACAACTCTATTACCGACCACTAAAAGTTTTAAACCAATGCAACAAGTTGCTCAAGTAGGTTTCAACATAACAGTAATATTTCTTTTTCATTGTTAGTTTCCCCTATCTTGTTAATAATTTGGACATCGGATCAAGATGCATGCAACTGTACGTAAGGGGGTCAGCTGTATTGCCTGTATACATAATGCATGTAACCACTAATTTATTTAACCACCATGCATTGCCATGCCAAAATTGTCAGTAATAAACCGTAAAATGAATCTACATACCTTATCCGTTATACTCTCTGTTTTTTTTTTTTTTTTTTTTTTTTCCTATGGATTCGAATGAAATATTCTTTGCACTTGGTCGAAAGTTCTGGGAGATCCATAAGATTTTCAAAACTCAATCATTTGTTTGGTGTTGGCCTCTTGAGAAATGCAAGGTGATTTGGGCATTTTTACGCCAATCACATGGATCAATAAGAGTCCGACACATGTCATTATAGGGAGAGTCCAAAGTGAACCTACTAGGGTTTGACATGTGACATACAAATATTCAAAGGGAATGACGGCTTTCAAGGCCCAATTCTCGAAAAGCCTCAAAAGTGGCGCAACACACCAAATCTAGGCCGGAGTGACCTAGGTAATAGAAAATCAAATAAAATAATTAAGTGATTGTTATAAGGATTCCCTTCAATACCTTCCATCCATTCAACCATCGTTTCATCCGATTGTGCTTGGTTATTGAAAATCAAGTGTGTTATTTTGCGTTTAGGTTTTTTTATTGGAGCAATCTAGTTGATCCCTCTCCTCCGCAAATGGTTTTTCAACGTATTCGAGAGATTTTTATTTATTTATTTTATTTTTGAATTTTTATATGTAATCAATGATTATAATAAGGTTATTTTGATTGTAGTAGACTGTAATAGAAAATCAAATAAAATAAGTGATATAGACGTGGAAGAAGTTGTTGTGTTTAAATCCGGCATAGAAATTTGTATGACCTCTATGTATAAACAGAAACTTTATGTAATTAGATTTTAGTTATTACTTCCTCCGTCTTTTTTTATTTTTTATTTTTTTTTATAATTGCAACAATTTGACTTTTACACTATTCATGTGTTTCACGTACCTTAACTAGCTTTGAAGATTATTTATACATAAATAAAAATATAGTCACGTGGCATCTTGTTAAATTCGTCTCGATTTGTACAATTTTAATATCTAAAATCAAATTTATAATTTTTACACATTGGTAATCAAAGATATTAACGGTTCAAAACATGCATTGACAAACGTGAAAAAAGAAGTGTTGCAACTATTAAAAAAAACAGAGGAATTATTATATTTAGTAAATAGTACAATCATATCTACTATTAAGGATTTTGAGTTTAATCCTATGTACAATACGTAAAATTACGTTTGTGATGGATATTACTCGAATCGTATAAAACTATACATATTTTCTATCCATTATATATTAAAATGGCTATATGTGTTGAAGTTCTAGCTTGAAGTTAAAACAAAGAAAGCTACAAGCCTACAATAATAATATTGTGCGTGGCCGTTGAGATTGCTCTTAATAGCCGGTTATTATGCTCCCTTGAATTACCCATTTCATGCCTTCCTATTCTTTATAAACTATATTCCAACCTCCCGTCAAAAAAAAAAAAAAAAAAAAAAAAAAAAAAACTCTAACCTCTTAAAATATACACAGACAAGAAAGACACGAAATTACCCTTCTCTTTAAAAACATATTTATCTCTTTCAGATTTTGGACAAATATTTTAAATTCAAGTCGGATTTGTGAGAGCACACAAATTCTGCCGGCTCTGTGCTTATCCCGGAGGATGACCACTTAATGTCTACTGCACCAGGGGGTAGTGCAGAATCAAAATTGGTTTTACCATGACTCGATAATTGTCAATTTAATCTACACAACATTAAGATAAGTTTTTATTGCTTTATTTGGTTATTTACTAACAATATATTAAAGATCACAGTTCTATCACAGTATCACTTGAAATTTGAATAAGTATATATTTGTCGAATTATAGTCATTGTAATAAATATCAACCTACATACGCACCCATGAAAGAGACGTAAAAATGAAGAAAATATATAGTTTTGTTTATGGCCAATAAAAGCTCCTAAGTTATTGGCGAATAATTGAATTGAATAAGTTAGCAAATTAAGCTGGTCGACTCAAAAGCCAACTCTTTTGAGTCACGCACACCACTCGTTATTAATTCAGCCAAACCCCAACTTGTATTATTAGGGAATTCCGTGTTTTATGTGTGTATTTGTTGGACTTTTTTGTGGTTTTATTTTTTTCAACTATTTTACTTTTCTTTATTTGCTTTATTTATTTTATAGGAATCAGGAAAGGTTACTATTCATTGGACCTCGGCATCAAATCACATTCTTAGCTTCCTATTTACAAATAGCTCTAATAAATCGATGAAATTACCCTTTATTTTTCTTAGCTTGTATTTATCCTTTTTGGAAGTCATTGTTGCTTTATCAAAGTCACTTTGTATATATTTGGTGAATGTCATACTATCTCGGTTTTTCATTTTAACGTTTTACTCTAATTCTACAATAACTTTAATCAAGTTGTTGAGTTAATCTCATATGTATATAGATTTTCAAAATGTAATTTTTTAACATACATATATCTTAGTGTTTGTTTGTTGATATGTTAAGTCATGTGAAGTGGAATGCAACATGCATGCATCTTCATTCTATGCTTCATTTGGTGCAAATGCTAAACAACGTTGCAAGGAGGGAAAAAAACCATGGGTTAACCAACTTGCATGTGATCATTTCATTATGTTACAACCTTTGTTTCACTTGAAAATGAAACTTGATCTATCTACCTAATCAACATTTGCATCTTTTTAAAATATTATCATATATATATATATATATATACGTGTATAATATTATTTTAAGGGATATCGGTACAATGGAGGAAAAATCCTAAACATCATTAAAATGATATAAAGTACGATACAATACATTTGTCAGTTTCTCATATTAATGTAGTTAAACACGTTATTGTACAATTGGACTACACCAAGAGGTGTTGTTAGTTAACTCGTTACATAACTTGATTCACCACTAATAATCTAATAACATTATACTCTTTTAGTCCACTAGCTTTCCATAGTGCCCCTTCTACAACTCCCTAAAATATACTCCCATAACATCACATGATGATATCAAGCATATAATTTATAAGAGTTATTATACTAAAGTAAGCAACCATCCTAAATATTCCATAGGTCGAATTTACATTTGCATGAGAGAATTCCCTTACATTTCTAAGAAAATGAAAATAAGTGCAAAAAAGCATATCACAAAGCCACTTTCAAACATTGATCTCTATAAGTTATTAATTAGTATCACCAACAACCAATAATATATTGATGATATGTAATATTAGTGGAAGTATATGATCTGATTACACAAGAAACCACCTTCATAATTATAATGCGATTTCATGGAAAAGTTGAGATCTAACTTTACTTTCATGCATAAAAGAGATATATATTAGATATGGCACTTATAAACAAATAAATAATCAATGACATTCGCAAATCAGATCATTTAGCTTCTTCCCTACTGCTTTCTTTGCAAAGCTAACTAATTAAGCTTCCTAACCTTCCATTTTTTTGTTTCTTTTTCTCTTGCTTTCTAATACCTACCTTTTGATTAAATAAACTAATTCCAAAGTTCCATTTCACACGGATTTAATTACAATTAATAACTCAACAAAGCTCATATTACAATATTAGTGCATCTTTCTTGGCATGTTCTTATGGAATTGGGTGCAAAGTAGATTCTAAATCAATAAAGTTATGACTTGATCAATCGATCGACCTAAATCTTAATTAATTTATTAGCTACATACACACTACTTTTTAGCATATACTTATTTTAAGCATATACTTATGATATGAGTTTTTGACTCCTTTCATTGGGTGTGCATGAGTTATAACATGCTCTTTGAATGCCTTGAAGATCCAACAAGCAAATAGTAATTGGAGAGAATCTTCTTCGGTCTAAAAGGGAGGAACATATGAATTTATAATTCACACATTCATTTTTCATAACGAACTAAAAGTATAGTAGTTGAAATAAAATGTAAACTAACATACTTTATAAAAATAATATCGAAACACAATCAAATAAACAATTGGGAATCAAATTGAACCTCCCTCTTATATTAAGTAAATCTTATTAATATATTATCAATTCTACAATCAAAAACACACTTGGTATAGTAATATAAGCATGACTAAATTCTTATTTATGCCTTTTAAAATAAAAAGAGGGAATTATATATCATAATAAATTACATTATTATGTGTGCCTTACTAAAAAAAAAACCTAGGCACAACCCCAAAAGAGTTACATATTTACAATCTCCCATGCAAGTATATATATTTCCCTCCTTTCAATATATATATATATATATATATATATATATATATATATATATATATATATATATATATATATATATATATATATATATATATATATATATATATATATATATATATATATTTCCCCAAGATTTACTAAAGAACATGAAAACCCTAAAAATAGACCATTTCTTTATTTTATTTAAAAATGATATAAGATCATTAATAAAATAAAATTATGTTATATATATATATATATATATATATATATATATATATATATATATATATATTTGGTGCAATTGTTAGAGATATGAGATACAATCAACATCGAAAAAAATAATACATTTAATATTTTCCAATATAACCATGTCATATAAATCCGATATTGATCATATCTCATATAAATAACAAGATTAAGAAACAGGAAGGCGGCCATGATGGCGATGATGATGATAATTATGATGATTAAGGAAAAAAAACCTGGAGGGTTTAGGTTGAAAACTCCCTTTTCTTTGAAGATGATGACTTGATGATTTAATAATCTAAAGAAAAAAGGCTTTCAAAGAATTAGCCTTTGCCATTACTGCTAATTCCCAATAATTATTATTCGAAATAATCCTTTTATTCTTGGAATGGGAAAGGGAATGGGAATGGGAATTGCGATGTAAGTGGCAGCGGAATGAACCAGGGTGAGTGGTTGGAGAACAAAGACAAGTGTGTTTGGAATTGGAATGGTTGGGATTTGAATTCTTTCCTTTTCTTCTTGACATTATTGTTAGTATTATTACTTGAAGGTGGTAAATTAGGAATATAATGGGAAAAGGAATTGAAATACCTTGTAAATTTATGTTGTTGTAAACTATAAAAGCTTTGAGTTAGCCAAGTTTTTTGGAGGTTCTATTTATAAGTGCGGCAAACTGCGGAAAGGTGGCGGTTTATGAGGATTTATAGTTAGTTATTAAGATTTTGGACTTAATTAATTAGTTGGGTTTATAAAAATTAGTTACGTTACTAAGACTATAAATTTGGTTTGGTGTCAATATTTTCTAAATATTTGGCCCACATGTTGATTTGTAGATGTGTAGTCAATGAAATTATTCATGCATGGGGCAGTTTAATTTGGGTATTTTTATATATGTATGCTTCTAGGCCTTACAACAATGCATTGGGTCATGGCTCATGGGTGTACACTGAATAATGTAATATTGAATAATGTAACTATAACTACAACTACGTAGATGTTTTGATATGATGTATCCATTAGCTTATGTTTAATTCACCTATGTCAGCTATTCGATATACTGTGAAATAATCTTTGTTAATATCGCCACATTGATGTAACCCTAATATAATCCTTATAATTTTATGGGTTATCGCCTTACCATGGAGTATTGAAAATTGAAATTGTATTTCATGGCCCTCGTCAAAGGAGATGTTTGACGTGCACAAAATTATGAAATTGATTTTCATCACTTTGTTGGAAAAATTGTTCTTACTAAAATTATCCTTACTTGCCTTTAAGATAATATTTGAGGCTTTGTGCAAAGTTTACTTGAACTTATTTTTTAAAATTTATTTTGAATGAACTTGGTACACCATATATTTAATTTAACCACATATTAATTTTTAAAACATTCGTTAATTATATTTTCTCGAAATTGAAAAAAATATATAAAATTGCTAAGGAGTATACATTAATCTCATTAAGACATTTATGTAAAAGTAGGAAAAAGTTATGAAAATAATATACTTATGCAACTTAAAATGCTTAAACATATTCCAAAAATCCACGAATATATGAAATACTTCCAACTTTATTAATTGTTGTTGGATGATATATACAATAAACTACTACGTATATGATATCATTCATAATTGCCATAATCTAATCGTACAGTTTCTTTCCTTAAAGTGGCTCCATATATTAAAAGTGCCATCTTCTAGCAAGAACAAACTACATACATTACCAATTACAATAATTACAATAATTACATTCCATGAACACCAAGGTGATACTAGCTAATGATTTCGAATTATTAGGCAAGAAGATCATATGTTAAATTAATATTATCTGAACTTCAATTCATGAGAAAAAACCTGGTAGGCTTGGGTTCAAAGTTCGTCCTCCTTCGACGATCATGCCTCGATGGGTTAAGAATAACTTGAAGGAGAATCACATTTTTCGACGAATAATTATTTCCTTTTGTTAGAATTCCGATTTTATGACTTACATTTCGAGTTATAATCCTCGTTGAGTTTGTAAGGTTGGAAATGGAAGCGGCATCATTAATATTCGCATTGGCATTATTGGCAATGGCAATGGTTTTGGACTTGGAATTAGAATTACAATTGAAATTTCGGTGCAAATGGCATCGAAATGAACCAGGGTGCTTGGTTGGAGAACATGAGCATCCGGTTTTGGATGCCATGCATAGAAATTTTGGAACGATAAATAAATTTAGTTGGTGATAGATTATTTACATTATTTTTGGGATGGTATAATGTGTGATTCACATAAAACCTTACCTATGTTTGCGGTATGATATATTACGTTGTAATTATCTGGCTAGTTTACTACTCCAAAGTACTAGAAATATCTTCAGAGTATTGAAGCCTAAAACATTATAATATCTCCGTTAATTATTATTTGCAACAAAGGAATATTTTATGTCTCTCAAATAATACCCCTTTATTGCACATAATAATTAACGGAGGTAGTATTTTGGCACAATAAAGTTTTCCAATGCATTCTATAAACTAAAAGTCTAATTATTGTACGAGTATAACAAAATAAATATCTTTGATTTTGTCTGCCTCTTTACAAGCCTAATAAGTTGAGACATCAGAAATATCTTCAAAAAAGGCCTAAAACATTATATTTTGGCCACCCCATTAACTTGTTCTCTAATCACTTGTTGATCCATTTATCAAAGCAAAAATGTATAATAACTACTTTGTGTTAAAATTCACCAATGCGGCAATGCATGATTTGAATTATTGATTGAGTAGCTCTAACTTTATCATCAACGTTACAATATATTATCTAAGGCTTTCAATAATATGACAAGTCACCTAGAACCAATTAATTAAACCGAATCAGTGTCGTGAGAACAATATCATGAAGTGTTTTCCATATATGCATTTATTAATGCTTTGAAAGTAGCCAATTTGGGCAAGTAATCAAACTTGATGAAGTTTAATAACATCTAAAGATGTCGGCTTTGGGTGCCTTTTGTCTGTGGCAGTGACTTACATTAGTTATAAGTTGTTTTCTTATACAAATTCTAAAGTTAAGAAGTTTCGTTCATATATACTATTATTACAAATGGACGTTTCAGTGCAGTGAACAGGTATATAAGTCGGCAAAGCAAACCAATTCTAGGAACTACACTATGCCACTTTGATGATGACATATTACCAAATAATTCAACCACAAATTAAAGTGCCTGTTTTGCTTACCCCTAATATTTGAATACAACTTTGAACTCTATTCAATTTGTCGCATATTTATGTAAGTCGCGTATTAATTTTAATATACTTAAGGTCTAGTCAGGGTCCTCATGATTTTATTAATTGAATAATTTTTTTTAATAACATTTCATTTTCTCGTGTTATCTTTCATCTTTTGTTTTACTATACGTATGTATAGGTATTGTATCCGTATTCCTATCATGGGCCCAAAATATGGTTCACTCTGTCCCTATCCTTCTTACGTTCTGTACTATTTAGCATTGGGCTAAAACACTTTCTGTATCACTAATTGGTCTTTTCAGGTATGTGAATGGTTGAGTACTTTTCTTAAGCAAGAGTTCATTCTAAGCATTTCCACCAAATGTATCATAACAAACTCAGTAAAGTAGTATTCCAAGTAATTGACATTTTTCATTATAATTTGAATTAATAATGTGACAACAAAATGGAGCCGATGTATGACCATGACCAATTCCGTGACAGCATACTTGAAGAAATAGAAATAGGCCAACCAAGGTACAATAAGATCACACAGGCACAAGCACAACCATTAACTGAAGGCAGGTAAAACCATGTATGGATTCAAAAAGTGTTTACACAAAGAAAAATGACATTAAAGAATTATAATGAACACTAAAAACATTAACAGATGTACGATTAGCAGCTAATTCTCTCCCTAGTACAATTCCGTAGTATCAATATGTCTCAATACAAAGCCTCATACTGTCATACAGCAACAAACTGCAATACCAGGAAATGATGAGACATTTGTATCTATTTCTAACATATACTCACATAAATGTCCATCTAGGTCTGAAAATACGAATGACAATAATGTACAAAGAACTCTCGCACACTACATCTGTATACACAAAAGAATGAACAATATCCAACTCGAATATCTCCTGCAGTTCTGCCTCCCCCTAGAGCATATTAGAAGGTTTTTTAGTGGCCAGCCATGAATTGCTTGGTATAGACACGATGCCTTCGCTCCCTGGCATAGATAACCCAGAAGATCAAAGAAAACATAACAGCAGCAGACACCAACACCAGACCAATATAAATCCATTGGGTGTATTTCCTCAATCCAGGGCAGTGGTTGGCACTGAAGTAGCTAAAAGTGCTGCGCACAAAAGTACAGTCCTGAAGATTAACCAAGAATGGCGTGTAATGATTCAAAGCATAGCCCACATTTTCTGCTGAATTCATCTGGCTATACATTGTAGGTGTTAACCGTCCTGTTGTGGTACAAATCTCATTGCCGCTCACTTTTTTAATCTCGCAGACATAGTTCTTCCACACCTATATGATAGAAAAAAAACATCCTCAGATCATAACACGATATATTTTATGTTTTGAAGATGACCATATTAATAAATAAAAGACAGCTCCTGATGCAAAGTCCTGTGCACTCAGGGCCTATTTCACCAGCAGACTTTTGTTTTTGTCTGCATATTATTCATATACTTAGGAAAAAGAACTAAACTGAAGTTCCATATTAGATTATTTGAATAAAAACTACACTAATTACAGAGGGCTTTTGTGGGAGATTTTGGAAGGGAAGCGAAGAGGTGCATTAAGTATTCTTACCTGGGATGCATTGTTGAAGTTAACTTCACCCGATGCACATGTGCGATTAGACAGATTTGAGTTATATGGGTTGCAAAGATTAGGCACCGATGGACCTGATTGGTTGAAGTACAATGGTGGAGGAGTATTGGGAGGTACATTAGTGTTAGCAATATTGCCAATCACCAAGTTGACCAAGCCAACTAGTTGACTAGTAACTTCTTTGGATCGTAACAAAGTTTCTTGTGCAGTTGCGTTATCCACACAAGGCAAGATGTCATCCAAGGCTGTGTGTGATGTTGGGTTTTGGACCCACTGATCCATGGAAATACAAGTATCTGCAACCACACTGGTAAAACCACAATATAAACCACAATATAGTCAGACTTCATACCTACACATTAATACTTGCATTTTATACCTTTTATACACTAATGTGAATAACCAAAAAATGTATACATAAAGAGTAACCTCTTCAGAGATTTATCTTGTCCAACCTGTGTACCTAAATTTTTGTTCTCGACCCAAAAAATGATATCTTCATGCAACTCCCCTCCCAGCATATAAAAATGCAAGAGATAAGCAATACTGATTTATGTTTGGAAAAAGAACTTGCTTCTGGGCTCTCTTTGCCACTCTTTTCCCATTCAAAAGTTATAAACCAGCCATCATACTGTTGCAAAGTTAAAGTATTTTCTATTCTCTGATTTATTTCTAGAGGAAGGGGGTATTAGATATAAGCACCTTCTTTTCTATAATTTCATTCACGAAATAATTTATATATCTCATGTATTCCGGCATGACATGGAATCTGACTATTGTGCTTGTGTTATTTTCACGCTTCCATAGTCATATTTTTCTTTGATAAAAATGCAAAGCAAATTACCAAGCCACTATCTCCTTAAACAAATGAAAATGATTGGTCAGGAATATATACATCTTGGAGACCGTTGAAAATGTCCATGAAGACGCAATCTTCAAGGAATTTTTCATGAAAACAGCTATAGAAGCCAAATTTAAGCCACAAACATACCCACTTAAGTCAAGACAACAACAACAGCAGGAGAATAGAACAAATCTAACATTTATCTAGGTGATATCAGCTTCGCAAATACAATGCAGTAAGTGCAAAGCACAAGTTCTGATGAAGTCATTCAAGATAGCACTATGCATTCATAAGAAACATAGAAGTTTAAAACTGGATATTGAACAAAACAATAATGCAATCATTTGACAAACAGCACAGTCCAGAACGCATTACAAGCACACTAAAGCTGACACTCAATTTCATTCAACACATCAGTCACTAAATAAGAGTCCTAAATTATTACTTTGTGCCAACGAGTGGATAACACAAAGTCGCAATTCATCCCAATAAAACATGAGAAACTTTACAGTCAAACTTACTTGTGGAGGACAAGAAAAACTCCGCATAAGATGAATGTTATTGTCACCAGAAGCCAACCTACAATGACCAGTCTGCAATCATATACAAGACACAAAGCAAGTGAGAAAGAAACTAAATTAGAACAACAGACACCAATGCCAAAATGAAGAAAAAAAATACAGCAGAAAAAGAAGAAGAAGCATACGTGTACACGAGACATTGCACTCCAAAAATTGACAGCACTGCAACCAGAAAACATAGTTGATAATTAGATTATGATAGCCAAGAGTGTCAGGGAAATCAAAGTCCAAAAGAGACAGCAGTGTAACTCACAGAATCCGACAAATGCCAGTAAAAGCATTACTGCTGCAAGAATAATCAGGGCTAATCTCCTACAGTGAGTGTAACAGCCAGAGTCAATAACGTACAAAACACAAAAATCAAAATCAGTATCAGAGACAATGCAAGAGCCTTACACAAAATCTAAGACCCGCCGAATTTTTTTAGAGTTTTCATTGGTTCGCGATTCAAGAGTATTGGCAGCAGAACTCATCTTCGTCTGAATATCACTGATCTTGTTCTGGAGAGTTTCTGGTAGCCTCATCTGCCCCACACCAATGTTTTTTGCCTCGTCGAGATAATGTGAGACATTGTTAAGGTTTTCAACAGTATAATTTGCTTGATCTACAACATAACGCAGTGTCGTTGCGGTACTATTATGGAACTTTTGCTGGCCAGTATAGAGAAATATACAACCAATACTGCGGCAGTAACAAAACATACAATTCATGTCATGTATAATAGACTGGAAATGGGAATTATACAAGATCTACATATCTAATCAACACTGGCCAGTAGCAACACTGAGGGAGGTGAATAAATCAAGAAGAGCTTCAACTTTAGATTTGTAAATTAGTTATGAAGGAAGAAATAAAAGGGCAAATATAACATTTTTTTTAATTCTACTTGGCAACGAGGGGAAAAAGGCTTCACAATTCATAGCACATGTGACCGTCGTAGGTGTTTGGCCATCAGAAACAGTGGCCATTATAGACATGTAGGTGCAGTTGTTGAAAAATAGTGGCAAGAGTAAAATCCCCAGATACTCAAAACTTCTATCTCAAAAAACATAATTTTATTTTGAGATTCTACCAATAAGCACAAACTTTATAATTTTGAGTTCAGTCACATTCATAGCAAAGTTCTAGAATTAAATCAACCAAAACAATCTGTGCTTTTATTAGTCTGATACAAAATTTCCATGGTTAACAATCATCGCAGCCTAACTAGCTAAAACAAACAACTTTTGAGACAATAAACACTTTCAATTGTATCAACTGTTTTGTCAGTACAAAGATTTCTAACCTTTGTACTGAGTACATTACAACTATGTTATAGTTTTTTCCCAATTAGAGTCGATACTTAGAGACAAGAAAATAAAGAAAAGGGTTACTTGGAATACTTACATAGCAGCAATGGTGAAAAGTACCAGGCAAATGAGCGAAAGTGCATAACAGACTCGAGAATACCCATAAGGAGCTTTTCGACAACAGCAGAAGTATAGGCAGGTGCATATCAAACTTAACCCAAAAATCAAAAACCACACTAGAGCAACAACGAAGAATGGGACTGCTGTGAAAGCCACAGACTGCATTAAGTAACACGAAAATGTCAGCAGTGGAACGACATAGAGAACCCATCAAAACTGCAATTAAATAGCACTCAACAGGTAGAAAAAACTGAACATCGATAAATACAAGAATCATAACAAAATTAAGGCCACACAAAACATAAGGATACAACACATTGTGCAAGAAATTAAAAATCAAGACACATTGAAGCAAAATTGTAAAATGAAAACAAGCAGCAAACCACATTACACTTAATCTGGAAATTTCAATAAGGAAACCATGAACCAAACTTCACAATGAAGCTGAAATCCATAATCCAAATCTTCGGACAAATTAATAAACTACTAAATAACACAATTCACTCCACCAACAAGCCAATATTCAAATTCAAGTACCATACAAGAAAACGTGCAGGCAACAAATACATCAACTTCACAATTTATATTAAAAAAATTGAAATTTAATCTAATACCCATTATTTTAACTGCAAATAATCAAACTTAATCCCAAAAAAATTGGTAAATTTCATAAAGACTCAGCAAACAACCTAGACAATTTCAAGAAAACAGATGATTATACTCCATTATGAAATTCTACAGCTAAAATAACCTAAATTAAAATCATGCCATACCAAAACCTCATAAAATTAACAAAAATTTCAACTTTATAATCCAAAATACACCAATATAATAATTAAACCCAGTGACCCAGAAATTAATCATTAAAAAAAAAAAAAGGGCAGGAAAAAAACAAAAATTAAATAGATAATAAAAAGAAAGAAAGAAATACTAACAGCCCAGTAATGTTTATCGGTGATATTCCAACCACCAGTGTAGCGATGAAAATGATTAAGTGGGTCCCTTCTGTAAGTGTTGTGAGCAGCCAATTTCAATGAAGAATTTCCTTCTGTTGTATTTTCAGCAACAGACCTCCTATTATTAATTACCCCTGTATACATTAAATTTAATTTAATTAAAAACCCAAATCATTAAAAAGATTGAAAATTGCATGATATAAACTAAAAATAGAAGTGAAAATCTTCTAAATTTCAAATTTTTGAGAGAGAATAGTGAAAGAAAGAGTGAAAGTGTGCAAACCTTGAGAGGAAGAAGAAGAACCCAAATCTTGAAATGCATTGGAAAATGTGAAGAAAAAGAATAAAAGGGTGAAGAATATGAGAATTGATCTGTTTACATATGACATTATTTAGAAAGCTTTGAATTTTTTTTTTCTTTTTTTTGTTTGTTTTCTTAGAGAGAGAAAGAGAGAAACAGAGGAGGAGAGAGAAAGAGAAGAACAAGAACAAGAAATGAGGAAAATGGCAATGTATGTGCTATGTTGTGGGTAGTTAATTGGTGTTTTATGTTTTCGTTTTTTTTGTTTTGTTTTTGGGTGTTTTCTGAAAAGAAAAGAAATGTGTATTTTGCATAGTATATTGGTAATTAATATCTGTCTTGATTTTATGTTCTTAAGACGCGTTTCCGTGTTGATGATAGAAAAAAAAAACATGATGATATTATGTTAAATAATTTTGAGAAAAGAGCTAAGTTGATTAAAGTAGCCTATTATACAACGTTAATATGTATATCTTCAAAGCTTTAATAATTGGTAGATTTGCTAGATCTCTAAAAAAGCTAAAGAAAAGCTAATTGAGCGTCTAATTGAATATATTTGCTATAGTGCATTTTATTATTGCTAATATTTCTCATATCTATATTGATTTGTTGTTGTTCTTCCAATTAAATTCTCAAATTAACATCTTATATAGTAGTATATGAGTTGATTCTAATTTGATGGTGTGTGCTATATTCAATTGTTTTATTTTCATTATTATCTATACAACTAGACTAATTTGAATTTACTTGAAATTACTTTATAAGAGAAGGAAATTAGGAGCTGAACTGAACTGAACTAAATTGAACTGAAAATAAACGTATGAAAACAGATCCTGTGTCCGAATTTATATGTACTTATACAGTTATACTAATATGAAATAATTAGGCCTTGTTATTGTTGTGGATTTAATTACGACATTATTATCACTTTTTCTGAATTATCATATAAAAGAATTAATTTTCCTAAAATGATGATTGACGAGTATCATTAAGGAGAATGTAGTACTACTAAATTATTAGGCCTTAATGTAATTTTTTTAACTTTTAATTAATAAACTACTAAGTTCATAGTATAAAATATTGTGTGTAGATTATCAGAAGTTAAGAAATAAATTACTCATTGAAATACCATTTTGGCGGTATAACATCCACAATTTCCACATCGTACTAATTAATACTTCGTTCCATGTATCAGAACAGTATTTGCATACACGTTGAATAACACAAAAAATTTGCTTCTTCAAAGTAATAATTATCATAAAAATGGAGCATTTTTGGATTCATTAGGTGAAGTTGGTACTCGTATACAAATATTCAATAAAATAATAAGTAGTTGATGCCAATAATTAGTGAAACCTCCTTGCTGTCGAACCTCCAAAGTCAAAGAAATGTAGGTAAAAACATAAGTTTTTGAAGAAATATTCTCATATTTAGAGATGTCACGTTTAATTTTATGCAAAGTAGGTACTAATAATGGTTAAGAAAGCTCCTAAATTGCACTGTTACTATATCCGGAAGCCAAGGTTACTTTAGAGTTGCTTTAACTTCAACATTTATACTTGTGTAGGCATTAGTAAACTAGTTTTGTTACTTAACCAAAGAGTGAGTTATGTTCTAAGTAATCTTTCAAGTTAATTGTATAAAAACACCCCTATTCAAAAAAAAAAAAAAAAAAAACACCCTATATACAAATTAAAAACAATTCTCACTTCTTTTCTTTTAATTCAATTATTAAATAAATAGTAATATAATAATTTTAAAAAATAGTAATATATATATATTATAATCCAGATCAAAGTACGTACAAGTAGTGAAGATTTTTTTTTCGAAGTCTCAATATATTGAAAAGTCGGGGTAACCTTGTGTATTAATGTTTTCACTATATGAATATGATAATCTGGTAAAACTCTTTCATTGACGATGTATACATCAATTTTTGAAACAAGACGTATTTAACAATTTAATTATCCATCCAAACTCCAAAGTTCCAACTCAACTTCATAAAATTTTCTTCCAATTAAATAAGTAGGTGGTAATTCATGTAAGGGAATAAATGTTTTTTTTTTTGAAAATGGAATAGAACCAAACAAGAAGCTCATCAGAGCTATCACATGGTTATCGAGAGATGATATATTTTTTGTATAGAATAAGATTGTCAATTAGGCTTAATATATAATTAACTTCAAACCCGGGTCTTTCTCTTAATTAATCACTGAATTATGACCGAATAAGCTACTTAGAAACGTGTTATGCTGTTTGATGGTCATTTGTTGAGCAAAGATTCTGCCACTTTTTTTTTTCTTTCTTAAATTCGAATTCTGGTTCTTTATACGAGTATTTAAATTAAGCCATCAAAATTATTGTTTTTATATGATCATTTCATGAGCTCTCACCTTTTCCTACTGCTTTTTTTTTTTGGTAGAATATCTTTCTGTCACTTTCGTTATATTTGGTTATATATATATATATATATATATATATATATATATATATATATATATATATATATATATATATATATATATATATATATATATATATATATATATATATATATATATATATATTTATATATATATATATATTTATATTTATATATATAAAAAGAAGATATTCCCACAATGTAAAGATTAAAGACTCAAAAGGCCAGATCAACGTGACAACATAAAACAATTGTAAAATTGTAATGCAAAATGTGGTAGACCACTCTTTCATACATTCAAGCATGTAACGGGCCTAACGGCTAGTTGGCTACTAGTACTTGTATTAGTTGTATAAAAAGCTCTTCAAATTGAGTGTGGCCGATTGATGCTTGGACTAATGAAGTTCATTAATATTGAAATTGTTTGTAATAAGAAATGTAAATAAATTTGATGTAAATCATGTATGAGTATACAATTTTTTTCCAATGAGAGATGCAATGACGAGTTAGAGATATGTTTCAAATATGAGATATAATAAATGAAATATATATATGCAAAGTATGTTTTATCATATAGAGAGGAGTTTGGGGAATTGAAATATTAAAGTGATCATTGACACTGAAATTAGACGATATACTATGATAATAATATATATTTCCTTTTTAGACACTATCATAATTCATAACAATTCTTAAAGGTTTGAGAGTCACTCACTTGATACAAAATACGTACATAATTACATATTATATATTTGAGAAAAAAAGGGTTAAGATATTCAAATCAACTACAAAGTAATATTTAAATCAAACACAATTAAGCTAGCCTGTCAATCCAAACAAGAAACATAAAAAAAGTCTACCTGTAGCGTTGTTCACCCCTTGGAGAAGTGATTATTTGTTCTAACTTAAGAATGATTAGTTGCCAAAAAAAATAAAAAAAAAATCTTAAAATTCCATTAGATTGAATCAAGTTGCGATCATTAAAAAATTGATTATCAGCATAATTGCATAAAGCAATAGACAAGCTCTTTATTCTATCAATATCTCATAGTATAAGATTACATTACCAATATAAATCTTTGATTATATACCACTTGTCTCCCAATTTCGAACCTTATAAAAGTTATAATGCTTGTTACTCCCCACAATCATGCACTACATCAATGCCGGCATCACCAATTTATGGTTAGAGGGTTTTAAATTATTATATTAATGCAAATGTATTTGATATATATTTCTATTCATGCATAGCTGAAAATATGTATAGAAAAATTGTAGAAGTGTGTAATTCTCCTTAGTTGGAGTATTCTCATTAATCAATATATATATATATATAACCTAATAATAAGAGCCCTAATTATACAACATATATTTTACAGAATATTAACAAGATAATATATAAATCTATTATCTAACACTTCCCCGCAGTCGAAGCGGGAGGAGGACGAATGCTGAGACTAGGGGTGAAATGGTTTAAAACCGAACCAAACCGAAAACCAAACTGAATAACAAATATGGTTTGGTTTTTTTTTTTAAAGTGGTTCGGTTTTGGTTTTGAAAAAAAAAATATTTCGGTTTTCGATTCGGTTTCGGTTTGAGAAAGTGAAAAACCGAACAAAACCGAACCAAACCGAAATTAGGCCCAAACCCAAAAAATTACCCTAGCCCAACAGATTTAACCCTAAATATATAAAGGAAAAAAAAACCCTAATTCTCATATTTCACCTCTCCTTTCCTCTTCTATCTTCTCCGCGGCTCCACCCTCCCTCTCCTCTTCTCAGTCGTTTTTCACTCTCTCTCCTTTCCTCTTCTCAGTTCGCACTTCTCTCCCTTCACTCTCTATCCTTTTCTCTTCTCAATTCTCACTTCTCCACCTTCACTTGCATCACCTTCGACGAATTTTTGAGGTTTTTTGAAGTTTGAACTCAATAAAGGGCATCAACTAAAGGGGTTTCATGTCAAATTCGACCATGAAAACACTAGATGGTCGAATTTGACCTTTGAAACCCAAATTTGAGGTTTTTCGGTGGAATGTGAGGTATGTCCTCCTTTTCTTTCTTTTAATTTGGTTTGAGTTTTTTTTCTACTTTGTTTTTATGGTGGTGTGTGATTGAATTGCGGTGGTGGTAGACTAGTAGGTTGTTTTGGCTTTTTTGGGTCGATCTAGGGTTAGGGTTTGGGTGAAAAGGATGAAGGGTGGTGAAATAAGGTGGGTTGTGGGTTGTGGTACGGTGGGTGCGGATCTTGGTTAGGGTGGTGAATAAGGTTTAAACTTGTTTAATTATGTTTGTATGGATTGGTTTGGTTTTGTTTGGTTCGGTTTTGATTGGGTTTGGTTCGGTTTTTTTTTTTGCAAAATTTGATGTTTATGATGTTTGATATGAAAATTCGGTTTGGTTCGGTTTTTTTTTTTTATGAAACCGAAATAAATATGGTTTGGTTTGGTTCGGTTTCTAAAGTAAAGTGGTGCGGTGTGGTTTCTAAAATCCAGAAACCGAATTAGGGTGGTTCGGTTTCGGTTTGGACAAAAAACCAAATCAAAAACCGAACTTTCACCCCTAGCTGAGACTGTCTCTGAAATTTAAGAATAGTTGGCGAGGTAATCCTTTGGTGAAAATATCTGCATACTAATATGAAGAAGGAACATGTAAGACCTTGATCTCACCTGAGCAACCTTGTCACGTACAAAGTGAATATCTATCTCAATGTGTTTGGTACGTTGGTGTTGTACCGGGTTGCAAGATAAGTATACGGCAGAAATATTATCACAATAAACCAAGGATGCCCGTCGAACAGGGCAATGTAACTTGAGAAGTAGATTTCGTAGCCAACATAATTCAGAAACAACATTAGCGACTCCTTTATATTCTGCTTCGGCACTTGATTTGGACAATGTAGCCTGTCGTTTTGCGGACCATGAAACCAGATTATCACCCAAATAAACACAATACCCTGAAGTGGAGCGCCGAGTGTCCGGGTAGCCGGCCCAATCGACATCTGTGTAGGAAGTAAGTCTGGTACGTGCAGAACGGTACAAATGAAGGCCATGATCATAAGTGCCATTAATATATCTGATAATACGCTTAAGAGCGTTAAGATGAGGTCCCTAGGAGCATGCATGAAATTCGAACCCGTGAGATGTCACGTTGGCTCCGATACCATGTTGAAGTGTGTAATTCTGGAGTATTCTCATTAATCAATATATATAGGTATGTACAACCTAATAATGAGAGCCCTAATTACGCAAGATATATTTTACAGAATATTAGCAAGATAATATATAAATCTATTATCTAACAAAAATGACGAATTTTAAAAAATATGAAGATAATACTACGAGTGATAGAATTGTTTACCTTTACAAAATTGTGAGATAATTTTTTGACAACTATTTGTGCGTATAATATAGATCATACTTCATTATGAGCCGTGCTAAAGTACACAAACTTTTAAAAAAATCGGGTGTATAATAATTATTGTACATCCATTATAAAGATAACCTAAAGTGATTAAAAATTACCCCTGAAATGAATAAAAGTTACTCCAATATGCGTTAAAGTAACCCAATTCAAATAAAAATTATCTACGCTTTATTAGTAAAAAATCACATTTTAAATGACTAAAAATCAATTATTAGTGATTGAATGTAATTAAATTACCTTTATAAAACTTTTCTTGTTGTTGATTTATATAAAAATTGTATTATGTTTAAAGTTACCCAAAAAAAGATAAAAAGTTACCCTAAAATTAGCTAAAAGTTACCCTTATACTGCTCAATGTACATTAATATTAGTGTAAACCGGATGTATACAAAAATTTTTGGCTAAAGTAATTGGTGTTGCTACAATTCTTATTTATACAATATCGTACCATGTTATTAAAAATTATTTCGAAGTCTAGGCATATTAAAACTTAACACGCAGTTTGTAAGCAAGTTTAGCCGTTAAAAAATTGTTGGCCAAATATTATATCCAAGCATTCGCAAATGTTGAAGTAGGTCCAAAGTTAATTAAAAAGATATTATTTGGAAGCTAGGTTGTCTTAATAAATCATCAATCTATTTCAAAAATTGTCCGAGCTTATCATAAATGCCGCAATTCACATGCCACGTATAATATAAGATAGTATAGTTTATCAATTGTTTGAAGTTAAGGTTTTTGGCTGAGTTTCTCTCAAGCTAAAAATACGTGACACATGGTATAATATAGAATATAGTTTAATATTTAAATTTTTTGGACATATTACTCATTTTTCCAAGATATTAACAAATGGTGAAAGCCATGTTTGGGAGCCTTGAACCTAAATTGTGGCCATATTCATTCGATCAAACCCCAAAGCTTATGTTGCCTTGTTCCTTTTTCAGATATTTAGCTTCGCAAGTCTCGTAATGGCTTGTCATTGGCTAAAGATAAGACAAATTACCCTAAATTCAATGTTTAAATTGAAGAAAACGTTAAGGCCAATGGTTGACAAAACAACAAGCTTTAAAATATTATAATAATCATATTTCAAACGGACCACAATATAATAGTCATATTGTAAGACTTGGCAGCTCTTGATCTAAACATTCCACTAGCTTCAAATGACATGATACAAAACAATAAGGAGTCCTACATAAACAATTTTAATTGATCTATTTCCCTCAATATTACATCAATGAAAATACAAAAGCTATGAGAATCATATGTATATTTATTCATCTATTTCAGGATCATAATGGAAATACCAAAGACTCAATAGCAGCCACGCAGTCAGTTCAGTAGGATTAGTAACTTTAGGGCGTGCTTGGATTGAAGGTAATGCATCAAGGGAGCAATAGCTTAATACAATGAAAAGAAAAATAACCTTTGTCTTTGGGCCATAATAAACCAAAACAACCATTAAAATTTAAGAAGAAGAATCCCATATTCACAAGTCAGCCCAAGTTGTATAAGTCAGCCCAATTAGTATGCTCACAAGAATGAAAAGCACCCAACCGATATTAGCTAGCCATTTTGTAAAAAGTGATTTAGGATTTCATACTCCAAATATTTATACAAACCTAAATTTCTAAGAAAAACAACGTTTAAATGAGATGAAATAGACTTGTCACACTGATTGAAACCATCTATAACAGTCAGAAATTATATATTTTACTTTAATTAGTGTGTAAGGCTTAATTACGGGCTGTTGGAGTATTTGCTTCAAATTGTTAGTGGTTAATTAACTCCTAATGCATAGGAATATGCTCTACTAAGTATTTGTTTGTGTTAGTGGAATTATAATAGTAGTGGGTTAGTTTAGTGGGTTAATGTTAGCATGATCAATGATCATAAGATCATTGTTCCTTACTTATAGCTTAGCTTAGTTATTTTGCACTATATATGTTGCTATGTACTACTTTTTTCAATGGATTAAATAAAACTTTATTATTCTTTCTCTTCTCTCATTTCTATTTATTATTTCAACAGCCCTCCACAGTACAAGTGATGAATCTCAAGATGAAGAAGATAGTGGTTGGATCAACATGGAAACCTTTTATGTCACCTTTGTAGCATCTGGTGTATGTAATTATGTTTCTTGCGGTTGTGATTATATTATGTCGATTAATCCTTACTGGAGGAACGAATGCAGGGTTTAATCTAGTTAATTAAAGCATGTATCTTTTCCTGCTACTACTAGCGTTATTAAATTCTAACCTTTGCTTGAGCTGTTCAACACTTCAACCTTAGCTAATCAGATTCTTAATCATAATCATATCAATTGCTTACTCAGTTGAATAGTGCAAGATGCATGCATGAACCATATTGGATCACCCACCATTACAAAATTCTATTTATATACAAATGTAACTACTTGATTACCTTGAGAAATTTATCGCGTACTATTAATACCTACTAATCATCACACAAAAATAGGCAAATCTCATTCATATCATTCATATGTACTTAACATTCAGATTTATACAAATAGCATTTCTCCATTTTGTTGAATCATTTCTATTTGTTTCGTGTTATTGCTTCCAATTTATATGTACTTTGATTAGGAAGTGAGCAAATGTAAATTAAGATATGGGCTTAAGGCTCTATTTGGCATATCCTTTGAACAAAATATTTTGAAATGCTTAAAAACAAAGTATCACTTACGTCGTTCAAATGTTCAATTATTACAAGACATTAAATGAAGTTCACGTCCAGCATTTTTTTTTAGCGTGGTTAGCGGGGCGGAGGGAAGACTTGCAAGTCAACTTCAAGTTAAGTCTTTTCTCCAAGATTTCACAATCGTAAATAATAACCATGCATATGGATATGGCCCGTGTCTTAGAAGTCATCAAGTCATTTTCCCAAGTCTTCAATTTGTATTACCATGGAAGTCGTCCTAAATTTCTAAGAGTAACGAAGAAATAACCTAGGTAAGAACCCGTGCATCGAACGGGCCAAAAGGCTAGTTGTATATTAATAAATATTACACTTATTTAATCTCCTCTATTTAATGAAAAAACTCTAGCTGTGACATAATTCCTCAAATACGTATGGATTCTTATTATAGAGTTGAAACCTAAGGGAAAATAATTATAAAAAAAAAAAAAAAACAAAACAAAAACATGCTACCAATACATAAACTGAACATGAAAAAATTGGATAAATGGCAAGAGTTAAAACACGTTTAATTAAACGACAATTCTACATGAGATGACATACGCAAAATTTACAACCACTTACCAGCACATCAGATGTATTAATTTTACAACCACTCGTAGTCTTCATTTGTCAATGGTCATATCTAATTTTTAGTTTACTAGGGTGGGGAAACAGAATTCGATTGATGTATAGTAAGACAGTATACTATCACAGCTGACTGAAAGATCAAAGTCTTCGGCTAGTTAATGGAACCGAACCGTGTGTATAAAAATGGCACTTTGGGAATTCCGGAACTTTATATGAATAAAATATTTTAGTATATATTATAAAAATTACAAAATCTAAAACTTATATTTTTATTTTAATATAAAGTTAGCAAAAAAAAAAAAAAAAAAAAAAAAAAAAATGAAAGGTGTAATTAAGTGGTTATGGATAATGACGGTATTGGGTATTTGGGTTGAAGTTAATGGGTGTTTGGAGCAAGAAAAAGCTGCTCTTTTACAGCTTAAAAAAAACGTGGGCGACCAACTTCCCTTCATATTTCGATCAGTATGGTTGTTAGACTACTTGGAATCCTGGAAGGAAGATAAAACAAGCAATTGTTGTGATGATTGGGAAGGTGTTACATGTGGACTCAATTCTCGAGTAGTATCTCTCTCTCTAGAGAGTCCAAACCTAGGTCACTTATCTGAAATGCATTTTAATGCTTCTGTATTACATCCTTTTGAGGAACTTCGAGAGCTTAATCTCACTTCCATGGGCATTAAAAGTTGGGATGAGGATAAAGGTAATGCATTAGACTTCAACACTATTTATATTATCATTATGTATTGTTAGATGACTAGATTCTTGACTAAATTACAATGTTGAGATCTAGGAATATGTTTTATACTCTTATCACTTTTGAATTTGTTTCAATTTGAAATAGGTGCGTCAAAGTTGTCATCCAAGCTTAAAAGTCTTGAGTCACTAAATTTACAATACAATAATTTTGATGCGAGTAGCTTATCACAATTACATGGATTTTTGTCACTCAAATATCTATTTCTAGACGAGAACAATTTGGAGGGATTACAACTACATGGTAAAGCTTATGTCTATCTATTTCTTAAATATTTGAATCTAAAACTGTTATATTTTTTAAATTTACATACCTAATTATATATTATTTCTTGAGATGAAGCAGATATTGAGGCCATTAGTCAAAATTTAGAAGAGTTGGGTCTAAGAGGTACTGAAATTACTGGCTTCCAAAATAATAATGGTAAGTTATTCCCATATTTTTTAGTTTGAATAAAAATTATTCCCATTAATGCTAGTGATAGTTGGAAAATTTACATTAGTTGCTGTTTTGTACTCCGTATACGGTATAGCATTGAAACCTTGTTTTGACACCAAAATGCCGCAAAAGCAGTAATTTCCTACTTGGCATACTTGACCAATATAACAAAATAAATTTTGTTTTATTTTAATTAATTTTTAATTTTTATTGTCTACAAAGAGGCAGAGTTAATTAACTCACAATTAATACTGCATGCATTATATTTGATCTGCTGCAACTACAATTATACACTAATAACGATGTAATATTATATAGGTTCTACAAAGTTGTCATCAAGTCTTAAGGTATTGGATCTATCACAGAATATGTTGGATAACAACATCATTAGCCAACTATCTGGATTCCAATCACTCCACACTCTAAATTTGAGAGCCAACCAACTGAGAGGAGTTGTTCCATTAAAAGGTAAGCACGGAACTAGTTTTTCAGCTAGTTGTAAATTTATGAGTAATAATTTATGTACTTATTTGATTAAATATATATATCTGGTAATTCGATCACTGGCATCACTAATTGTAATGGTATGGTAACACACTTTTGGTATTATTCGTGTACTTGGTCTAATATAACTATATACTATACACTCACAATGATATAATAACATGCAGGTTCTACAAACTTATCATCAAGCCTAAAGGTACTGGATTTGTCATATACTACGTTGGATAACAACATCATTAGCCAACTAAGTGGGTTCCAATCACTCCACACTCTATATTTGAGACACAGCCAACTGAGCGGAAATGTTCCAATAAACGGTAAGCATGCAAGTAGCTAATCACCTTTGTTTTTATAAAACAATTAATAACTGATTTAAGATTTGCATAACAGCTTTGCATCAACTAAGGAATTTGGAAGTGCTGGATTTAAGTGAAAATAATATCAATGGAGTCAGCAACTATAATGGTACAGTGACCTCAAGTCCAATAATTTGATCACTGGCATCACTAATTATAATGGTACGGTAACACACTTTTGGTATCATGGAACTATATAGTAGTATATATACACACTCATATAGTCATACTGATATAATAATATGCAGGTTCTACAAACTTGTCATCTAAGGAATTTGCGTCAGCTAAGGAATTTGGAAATGTTGGATTTAAGTTACAATGCTATCACTGGATTCACCAATTATAATGGTACAGTGACCTCAAGTCCTCAACTCTTTTTTAAGTACTCCGTATATTTTATCATTACTTACTAGGATAATAATCTCAAATATATACCAAACATAAATAATGAGTTCCAAAATTAAACTACACAATGAAAACCAGCAATCAAAAAAACAACTAATAGATTTTCATAAACTATAAATCCACATATACATTAGACATATTTTAGGTTTCTATTAAATCTTAAATTAAAGGTAATAAATATTCAAGTGGCCTCCAAAAGAACAAGTTTGGTCCAAGCTTAGAGTTTCTCAATCTAAGTAATAATTCACTAGAAGGTCATATTCCTAATGACATATACAATTCTTCCCGACTACAGAACTTGGACCTATCATATAACAGATTGAATGGACTTTTGCCAAAAAATTTCAGCTCCAATATCCAAACTCTCAGGTTAAACGATAATAGATTGAGTGGTCATGTGACAGATGCATTTTGTAACAGTTTCTCAAGGTTGTCTCGCTTGGATCTCAGTAATAATGACCTGAGAGGTCGAATTCCTGCTGCAATCAATAATCTCACTCAATTGCAAGCTCTATTCTTGAGAGGTAATCAGTTTAACGGTCAAATACCCTTTCAATTGTGCTTAGTTGAGTTGCGTTTGTTGGATCTTTCCTCCAATAATTTATATGGCTCTATTCCCACTTGCCTATCTCAATTATTTACTAGTAGGTACGGTGGTGGAAGTCCTTATGTTGATATTGGTATGGACTTTGAGTTAATAAATGATGGCAGAGTGGGAGAATTGATTTCGATGAAATTAGATTCAGCTCACAATATTATTTACAGCAAGGCAGAGTTTGTGACAAAGAACATGGCTTACAATTACGAAGGTAACATGACTAACATCCTTCTTTACATGTATGGAATAGATTTGTCTTGCAACAAATTAACAGGCCACATACCACATGAGCTTGGTAATTTGAGCAACATCCAGACATTGAATTTATCTCATAACCAATTGTGGGGTGTCATTCCATCGTCTTTTTCAAACTTGAAGAACATCGAGAGTTTAGATTTATCCTTCAATCACTTGAATGGAAGGATTCCAGCTGAAGCTACAAATTTGAATACTCTGGAGGTCTTTAACGTCAGCTACAACAACCTGTCAGGGAAGATCCCATTTCAAGCTCAGTCATCCACCTTTGATGCCACCAGTTACAAAGGCAATCCATTCCTTTGTGGGCTTCCTTTTCCCATCAACTGCACTACAGATGATACGCCCTCCACGAGTACAAGTGAATCCCAAGATGAAGACAGTGGCTGGATTGACATGGAAGCCTTTTATATCACCTTCACGGGATCTGGTGTGACTATGTTTCTTGCGGTTGTCATAATTATGCTGATTAATCCTCATTGGTGGAATGCATGGTTTTACCTTGCTAAAGCATGCATCCTTTACAGCTACTACTTCTTCGAGGACAACATAAGAAAGCTAAGGAGAGCAAGGCGTGTTTGATGATCATGAGGTTCTTGATGTGAAGGTTTCTTCGTCACTTGTGAATGTGATAATGTATGATCGTATGGTGCCTCGCTTGTTGTCTTTGATGACTGTATAATTTATATGACTATGGATGCATGTTCCGCTTGTTTATCTACTCTCTCTCTTAGAAATCTATACTAATATATTAAAAGGCGTTTATAAAAACGTCCACTTGTCACGTAGACTCCCCTCATTACGCCACGTCATGCACAAGGTGTTCCTAAGAACGTCCACGCCACGTCATGCACTTATAATAAATAAATAAATAAAAAAGAGTTCTCCACAAGATTTGAACACGCAACCTTTAACTCTAAAACTAATTGTTTTACCACCAAGCTAAGTTAATTTTTATACTACCTCCATTACATATTATTTGCAATGATTTGACATAAAGTAGAGAGGAAAATGTCTAATCGTTGCAAATAATATGAAACGGAGGTAGTATATTCTTTTGAATACAAAATATTAATATGTAACAAATCACAATTCAATATGAACAACAAATTTAATTACAAGAAAATTGATTTATAAATTAAAATAACTTATACTAAAGGCGAAACCAGAAATGACTTCCTGGTTAAAAATTTTCCCGCCTTTTTTTTTTCCTTTCTTTTTTTATTTTTTTGCCATATTTTAATGACATCTATATACTTTATAACTTATAATAATAGTCATTTCCTTTTGGACAACATATTTAATCCAATATTACTCAATTAAAATTTTTACATATATTCTATATATACTAGGAAACTAATTTCCGGTGGAGCGGTGAAATGCGTAGAGATCGGAAAGAACACCAACGGCGAAAGCACTCTGCTGGGCCGACCGATGTACCTTGCTGCCCGTATTGTTTGTTGACCATAATTGATGAACCCAGTTACCATAGGGAACATAGAGTAAATATCAATAAAAAATAAGATTTTTTTCTTTCTCTTGTTTCTGACAAGTTGTAAATTATCACTCATTTGGGTTCGATTTCCAAGCGCACTAGGCACGGTCAGCCGATCCCGTAGCGCCGCTCGGCGGACGTCGTCCGTCCATAAGGGCGCCGGCATTGGGGCGGGCTCCACCGCAGGGGGTTCGTGTTGAAGGGAGATAGTGCATCAAGTTGTTCGCAAGGGCCAACTTGATCCTCTTCCCCAGGATCCAAGATTAGGGAACCCTAGGAGAGCCGCCGACTCCAACTACTGTCCATGTACGATCCATACTAGATCTGACCAACTGCCCATCCTACCTCCTCTACGTTCTTGACAGCCCATCTTTGTTTTGTCTCAGTAGAGTCTTTCAGTGGTTTGCAAAAGGATCTTCAAATTCTTTCTGGAGGACTGAAAATCCTTTCTTAGGAAGAACTTGCAATTTTTTCTCTAGACTCGAAATGGGAGCAGGTTCCTATCTTTCATCAACTGCTCTTGGCCTTTCTTGAATTAGGTGGTCTCGCTTTGAAATAGAAAGGCTGCGCAAAGTTCTATTACTATTAATGGGTGGCTCCGTGATTTCTTATCTCGTAGTTCCTACGGGGTAGAGACGATGGGGTCTTTTAATTACAAAAATACTAACATAGCTTTAAAAAACTAAGGTATTGGAATATATTGTTTTCCAAGATTATTATAATATTATCAATATCAATTTTTTTAAGAAAAATCATTTTGGTAGCATACTTTTTACGGAGTATTAATCTTAAAACTATACATAACGTTTATAAGAACAAAATAATTTTGTTATAGTATACTTCGTACATAACATATATTGGAAAATTAAATCTAATTGTTCTAATTATCCGCAGACTAAAATATATTTAAAAAGTTGATTACGGAATACTTTATCCTAAAGTAAAATGAACTCAAATAAATTTTCATATTATGCCGATCAAAGTGTGTCAAAAATTTAAGGACAAATGTATATGAGTTCGTATATAGGTACTAACCTAATTACCTAAACTAATAATTTAATTTTCTTATACAAAACGTTAAATCTTCTAAGTTTCTATTACTATTTTTTTTTATACAATCCAATTCAATAATCTTTACATTTAAATTAAATTATTTTGTTACAAATAAATTTTTTGGATAAATTATTGTTGAATTAACACCATATTTATTTATTGTAAAATTTAATTATGACCGTGCATGGCACGGGAATTAACCTAGTGTATATTAATGATCAACCCCATGTATTAACCCGGGGTAGCCCGGGCCCAAAAAACTAGTTATCTATGAAAAGTTGGTATTATTTCCTTAATAAAATCAAGTCACAAGAACTAAAATCCACCTTGCCTAGAGGCTTATGATTTTTAGAAGACATCAATGCATTGTTCTTGTACTGTTGTACATTAACCGCAAATCCTTCAAAAAAAAAAACCAACTAACTCAGTGAAGCATACCCACCACCTCTAGCTTAATCATTATATTTATAAGCTTATCATTTTTTTTTATATATAGGCCAGAGGACATCTTTTAAATAGAATTTCCTTCCTTTTTTCTAGCTTCTATTTCATGAGGTATCTACATCAGAACCAAAAAAAGTTCCCTAGAAACATTGCAGATGAGAGATGACATGCTTTTTCCTAGCTTAGGAGTGCTGATTCTAACCAATTGCTCCCTATCAAACAACAATCTCAATAGAACAGTGCGATCTCTTTAAAGTTCAAACACCATTAGTTCTCCATCTAAACAATAAGATTGAGTGGAGTACCGAGTATATGATTGAAGTACTCTATAATGCCAATCTTCTATTGATGACTCACAATAACTCATTTATTCATAAACCAACTTGAATTTGTTTTTGAGAGAGAGGAAAGAATTAAAAGTTTAGCTGAAAAATCAACAAAAAATTTATTCCTTAAGAACTTGTATACAACATAGTACTAGCACCCATTTTATGTCCTTTAGGGAGTGAACAAAGGTAAATTAAGATATGTGCTAAAGGCTCTGTTTAACATGACCTTCAAGCAACTTACTTCCTCTGTATCTTTAGATATGTGCTTAAAGCTCTGTTTAACATGTGCTTAAGGCTCTGGTGTGAGAATGTTTCATTGGTTTAACCTTGAACACTCATCCTTTTTCATCAAAAAGATAAAGGCATTTTGTTCTTAATAGAGGCAATTAAGTTAACTCTAATCAAATCACTTAACTGAATTTAGACTTCACATGGCAACAAAACAGTTAGCAGTTGGCATAATAAACCTCACTTCCACCTAATAGATCCTTAGAAGAGACAAAGAGTATCAACCTAGTCACCAATTTCTCTCACCTAAGAAACTTTCAGCTAAGTGACAAGGAATTATTAATGACTTCAGTTTATCAACTTTCACATGATACCCTGATTTTACCCTTCCCAGTTCCCACACAAAATTTTCAAGCAAAGTCACAATATAATCACCATCCATATTCTAAACACTAGGTAATTAATTACCTCAAAATTAGGACCAAGATGGTATATATCTACAACACAAGGAGCAAGAAGATGGGACCTCAAGTGATAGGACTTTCACAGACTATAGCATAAGAATGGGTTTTAGCCTTTTAGGTTCATGAATTTCAGTCTTTATCAGGCATTCAAACGAGTACTCATAGAGGATTTTTATAATTCTAACAATCTGCTACTCCCTTGGCTTTTTACCTCTAGGCTCAAGCTCAAACCTCCACACATACGGGATGGGTAAAGATTTTCTTTATTTTAGACTCTCAGTCCCTACATTTTGAGGGTCGTTAGTTCGTTACTACATATTGAGGCATCCCAAATTTCTTTCCCTTATAGCACTTAATAGTGTTTCATTTAAATCTAACTCTGCTACCACCAAAAGTTACTTCACATACGAAAAAATAAGTTCTTTGACAATATCTAACATCATGCTAACCATCTGCTACTCCCTTGGCTTTTTACCTCTAGGCTCAAGCTCAAACCTCCACACACACGAGATGGGTTCTTATCTTAGACTCTCAGTCCTACATTTTGAGGGTCACTACTACATATTGGGGTATCCCAAATTTTTTTCCCTGATAGCACTTCATAGTGTTTCATTAAAATCTAACTCTGCTACCACCAAAAGATACTCCACATAAGAAAAAACAAGTTCTTTGACAATATCTAACATCATGCAAATATATGGTATGCCCTCTAATGCTCATTATTGAATTTTAACTCCTGTAACAACCCTAAGAACAGCCCTGTTTGATTTGAAATCATTAAACCAGTATGGGATAGGGAGCTAGGCTAACCGCCAGCCAGCAGATACAATCAGAACTTGATTTTGATACCAGATTTATGACACTCATATAATTAGCTTTTATAGGTATAACATGTGGCATTTTTCTTATTTAAACTTCAACAAGATTGACCAAAGATCAATGAAATTATCATCAACTCACATTGAGTTACAATGATACTAATCGAATTAAACAAATAATATTCCAATTCTACAAGGGCTAAACGCCTAAACATATCATCATCTAGTTAAATTAAGTGTTTTTCAAATAAGAAACATTCAGTTATCTTGTTTTACCTGGCTAAGATGCAATGCCAGCAAATCCCTAATCCTTGCAGCACCTTCATCGACCTCCCCATCATAAACCGGCATATCCTGCTCTCGAACACAACCCGAATCATCATCACTTGATATTTCTCCATGCTTCATCAAAAAATTATTCAGCACACAGGCAGTGATGACAATAAAAGGCAAGAATTCAACAAACTCCTCCTTCCACCTCCTATTTAGCAACTTCCAATTAGCTCTAACCCTCCCAAATGCCATCCTTACTAACTCCATTGCTCTCTTATGCACCTCATTGAACTCCTTTTCGCTCGAGGTCGAATCCTCTGCCTCACCCCTGCTCACAAAAGGAGTCAAAAGCCATGGCAAACAAGGATAACAAGAATCACCCAATATATACTGAGGCATCAAATTCCCATCAATTAGCTCAACTTCAGGACCATTCAACAGCTCTTTAGATTCCTCCACACTCAAAAACAATCTTGTTTGTCGTAAAATCGAATCGGGATCGAATGTACTAGGCCAACCAGCAGAAACATCCAAGAATCTCCCATCACAATCAACCAAAGCTTGAACCATCAAAAACCCATCTTTCCCCAAAATCTCACCTTCTATTGGGAATTTCTCAACCCCTAAAACCCCACAACAATTAATCAACGAAATCCGCTCAAACCCCACCAAAATTCTCCCTAATTCCGACCTAAATCCACCCAAATAACCCCCCAATTGATCACAAATCACCTTACAAACAGCATAAAAAACCCTACAAGCATCATTCGAGCTTAACCCAAATCGTTTTCCCACAATTGAAAACGACCCATTATGCGCGAGCCTATAAATAGCAGCCCCAAGTGCATAATCAGAAGAAATCGGCAAACTAAGAACAGATGAAATCGAGTCAGAAAGCATGGAATTGAGGCGATAAAAAGTGGGTTTTGACATACGGAAGAAATCAACCCACCTTGGATCGTCATCACAGGTGGAAGAAAGGAGAAAACGCTGAAACCAACAGCAGGAAGAGAGAGAAAGAGGGAGCTGTAAATTGGGTTGGAGTTTAGAGAGAGAAAGGAAGGCAGAAGAGAGAGAAGATTGAAGAGAGAGAGATTGAGAAGGAAGAAGTTGAAGATCGTTGTTATGGAGGAAAGAGTGAGAGGATGAAAGAGCAGCTGTAATGGCGGAGATTAGAGGAGAAAGGGCGGTGATGGTGGTGGTTGATGGAGTTTTGCGTTTGGTGGTGCGGCGTTTAGTGGAATGAGGTTTGGGAGAAGCAGCCATGTTTTTTTGAGGTCAAATTTGGTATGAGATTGTTTCATTTTTAGAAAGGTTTCCAAAAATAATGTTGAAATCTTAATTGAGTTCTAAATTTGTTCTAATTGGTAAGAGTTCAAACTCTAATAAAAGTACTTTAAATTATTTTATGAAAATATTAGATTGGTTAACGCAAGCAATAGGAGCTATACTAGTTGATTCCCCATATAAACAAAATTTTGTTTATCTAGGGGTATAATTGTCTTTTCAAGTATCAATAGAGGGATATATGCGTCTTTTCACGCACTAGTTGAGGGGTACATGTGTAATTTCCTCATCAAACAATAAAAACAAAAGGCAAATAGTAATTGGATAGCACCTTACTTTTTCAATATATTTACAAAAACGTCATCATATTAACAAAAATTCGTTTATCTGACAGATTAACTTGTATTTTCCCAAGCATTAGCTAGCCATATTCTGGGAATTCTTTCACTTTGATTTTGTGTCATACCGAGTGGTTGGTAACATAAAAGAAGAAAAAAAAAATAGTAAACGAATTTTTTAGAAGAGAAGAGATAGAGATAGGAGTACACTTTAATAGTCTCAACTTTGTTTGATTTACTTTGAATAGTTCTAACTTTTAATTATTCTGCAATAATCTCAACTTTTACCCTTTTTTTTCTTCCAACAATCCCAAACCAGTCAACAAAAGTTACAACTTAATATTTTAGGTTACTTAACACGTGTCGGCAAAAAATCAAAATTAAACAACCTAGCCGAACAACCACCTCCTTTACGGCCTTACCCACCCTCATCCTCCTTCCACATCCACTTTACCGAAACATCCCCCCCCCTCCCTAACCCTGCCCCCGAAACTACCCCAAATTTGAAATCTTAGTCCGAGACCACCCAAAACCACCTTAAACCCACCCCAAAATCAAACCACCACCCCAAAAACCTCCTTAAACCCACCTGAAACCCAACCCCAAAACTGCCCTAAATCGCCCTAGTGGTGGAGCCATGAAGGAGCATTTGATTTAGGATAAGGAAGGGAGAGAGAAAGTAAACATGGAAGTGGAGGGTGTCGGAATCCTTGGGTGGGCCAGACATAGAGTTGGTAGTGGTTGTTGGCTGGGTTAGGGGGTAGGGAAGAGGAGATGGGGCTAGTAGGGGGGTTTACCGGTGAGGCTGGTAAAGGGAAGGGTGTTTCATCTTTTTTTTTTATAGTTGTTTTTATTTTGTTGTTGGTTTTAGATATTGAAGAAAGATTATTACAAAATAACAAAAGTTGAGATAATTCAAAGTAAATCGAACAAAATAAAGATTTTTACAGTGTAATTTTCCTTTTTTCCCAACCTACGAAATATTTTTTCAAAACAGTATTTTTTTTTCCCAAAAAGTGAAGTCATGTTTCCCTTTATTATTATTTTTTTTTTAAAAAAAAAAAAAAGGAAAGAAGCTATGTTTGACCCGATCTGAAATTGACTGACCAGACCCGAGCCAGGTTAAAAGGGCCAAAGCTTGTATTCGAGACATGATAGCCAACTAATTTGGGCTGGAAGTGAGTTTTTAGTCTGAATTTAAACATAGTTTAGTTGTGGGCTAAGAGGGAGTAAGGGCTATCCAAAGCCCAAATTTATTTAAAAATGATTATCAGCCCAGAAATTTCTGCCCAATCCTGGTATTTCCAGAATCCCAGGTTAGGCTACTGTTCATTTCTTGTTCATTTCCCTTCTCTTTGCAACCAACCCTCACTCCCTCAGGTCAGGCTTTTCATGATGACATGATCACATCAACAGAGAAATCATACACAACCCAAGATACTCTTAGCAAGGGAATTGCCATCGAAGTCACAGATTCGAGGGCCAACTAGGCTAGCTACTCGATTGTTTCCCCAGAAAATCAAAACAACATAAAGATTATGTATTGCCTTAGAACAAGTAAAACACCAGAGTTCATTGAGGCTGGAAATGTGCCATACATTTGAAATAGAAGCCTGAATTAGATAATACAGGTAGTAAAACTCTAAAATAATATGTTGCAAATTTCCGGATACCTCTAACTAGTCATATAGCATTACGGAGTACATAAAGTTCTAAAGCACGAGACCAATCTACTGAATCTATGATCAGATAGTAGCAGCAGAATTCTAATACCAAGATACCTCCAAATAGTCATATAACGTTACATAAAGTTCTAAACCAAGAGGGCCAATCTACTGAATCTATTATCATATTGTAGCACCGAAATTCACATTCTTGTTCTGGTTGAATTCTTGAGCACAATAGCGACAAGCTATATCCTTTTTTTTCAATGGAACTCTTTCACCCATGAAAACAGGTCTACCTAAACAAGCAAAATACAATAGAATAACAAATTATGCTAGTGAAGAAATACGATACAATTTAGTAACAAAGTACGGAGATAAATGAATCACCAGTACGCATAGATTGTGCATCTATAGGACTCAAAATACGACAATCAAGAACCTTGGGTGGATCACCGGTAGCCAGATGAACCGAAAAAAGTTATCCATCAGAATTATCACCTTGTAGATAGGCAACAAAGATCATATGAATCCCAAAGCATTGTGAGAATGCCGCAGATGTTTTAATACATCTCACATACTCATAATCATAAAGCTCACATAAGATATACATGGAAAAGATTATCAAATTTTTAAGGCCATACTTCCTAAATCAAATCGATAAAGCATCAAGAAATCTTGTCATAGTTCTTGATGCTAGTTCTACCGCAATTGCCACTACTATAACCCTAATTTGATGGTAATTGTATACAACAAATAAATTTTGCAAACAATGATACACCAATATTTTCTTATTATATTTCAATAATCGTTAAATTGAAATTAATTGTAAAAATGATATGAAAAAACGCACCCTTGTAATATAATTTCTGGGTCAACGTTTAAATCTTCTTCATCTATCTGAATATCTCCACTGCAAATAATTCAGGCCCCAATAAGATTCGAAATTGAAGGGGTTGTAAATAAAAAATTGAAAAAGTAGTTTGCAAATAAACATACATACACCAGGCGGTATCATCAAGATCATCATGATGAGCATCGCTAGAATGATAAGAATAAGAATCATCGCCATAGTATATATCATTGTCATCTTCACTGCTCAATTAGTTGAATTAGAGTTAAAAGTATTAGGATTTAAAAACGAAATATTAAATTTCAAAATGAAATTGCAGAATTAATAGATAAACCCTTAAAAAAAGATAAGAACCAGTGTATGTTCATCATCTGAGAATCAACCTCACTCTTGAGCTTCTTCTCCATTCGATCAGACCCCTCTCTCTCCAAAGGATTTTTCATGTTCTTCCCCATCCGCTCTGTTTCCATCTTTCTGGTTTCCCAACACCAAATAACGCAAGTACTAAATGCAGTACAAAATAATCTAAATGTAGAAATTAATTAATGATATTAAAATAATAAAATGACTAAAATACCCCTTTCCAAAATGAAAAAACTGATTTGTCATTTCATCAGGCTTTTTGTTTTTACAATTTTATTTTGCAATTCATTATACTCGCCGATTTTTTCATTTCATTCACAATTTCAGTCATCATTTTTTTTTTTTTTTTTTTTTTGCAATTCATTTCATTCCACCATTTCCCTTAAAATTCTTCAATCTGAGCCCTAGAGACGAAGAAGTCGTTCACCGCTCATAAACCATCCGGTCTTAGGTTTTTTTTCGTTTAATTTTTTTGTTGAAATGTTATAATTTTTCATTATAAGTACCCCGACTTTATTTTTCGGGGGTACTAGAGACCCCCGGAAATCTTAGCCGGGGGGTACTGAAGGCCCCCGGAAAGCTTAGCCGAGGGGTATTGGAGACCCCTGGAAATCATAGCCGGGGGGGTATTGGAGACCCCCAGAAATCCTAGCCGGGGGGTTCTTGAGACCTCCGAAAATCCTAGCTGGGGGGTTCTTGAGGCCCCCGGAAATTGTATAAGGGAGAATGGGGGATGCTAGAGACCTTCAAAAATATTAGTCGTATAAGATGGAAATTTTATGTTGTTCGATTGTTCATCTATTACATCACATAATTTTCATACCTCAAAAAAATGTCGTAGTGCACTTCATTATTGTCTATGAATTTGTATAGTAGTATTATCCGTATTAAATAGGATACAAGATTGAATACGTTAGAATATGGTTGTAATTTAAATTAAACAGTTGGGATGATTATATAGTTATGAGTGTACATGATTTAATTTTAATCATTTAAAATAAGTGTAAAAGATTAAGTTAAAACAAGGACAAAATTGGAACATAATTTTTTTTAAAAAAATAACTTATTCTGCATTTAGGTAAAATTATCCTACATTTAGTTCTCCCCAATTATAAAATTACTCCGTGAAAGAACAAAAAGGGTGTTAAAAAAGGAAATTTTGTCCGTAACTATCCTAAAGATAGGGTTATTTGTGAAGAACTACCCGTTTTTTTTATTTAATTTTTTATTTGTTAAGAAGTACCTAGAATATAAAAAAAGTTTGGATAACACTACCCATTAACGTTTTCCGTCCAAAAAAACGTTAATGGGGTCTACTTTTTCACTTTTCCCACTTAATTAACTCCCCTAATTACCTTCTCTCTCTTCCTTAATTAACTTCCCCTAATTACATTCTCCATATTCTCTAATTAACCTCCCCTAATTACCTTCTCCCTCTTCCCTAATTAACTTCCCCTAAACCCTAGAAATTAAAACCCCCAAATTTAGGCATCCTATCAATTACAATGGTCAATTAGATATCCTACCAACTGCAATGGCCAATTAGTAATTAAAGTGCAATTGAATTCAATCTCAAAGTCAAAATAAGTGAAACCTAGAACTCAATTAAACCCCTAAATCCTAGAAATCAAAACCCCCAAATTTATTTGAACCCATAAACCCTAATCCGAATCCCTAATTTACACCCTAATTATGTTTATTGTGTTCAATTAAAACTTGTATACAAATACAATAAACAATGAATTAAAAGGAAAGTGTGAAACATTACTTGAATAATTGAGAATTTGTGTTCAATTGATTGAGTATAATCTTTTGGATTATTGAGTGAGAATGGAGAGGAAGTTAATTAGGGTGAAGATAGAAGGTAATTAGGGGAGTTAATTAAGTGGGAAAAGTGAAAAAGTGGGCCCAATAACGTCTTAATTGGACGGAAAACGTTAATGGGTAGTGTTACCCAAACGTTTTGTAACTTGTGGGTAGTTTTAAACAAATAAAAAAAAGTTGGGTAGTTTTTCACAAATGACCTTATCTCTAGGGTAGTTCTAGACAAAATTTCATATATATATATATATATATATTTATAATCCCAACTTTTCATCTATTTTGCTACAATAATCTCAATTTTGTATTATTCTAGAATAATCCGAAAAAACCGGTGACCGGTTAAATGGGTTAATTTTTTTTTTAAAGTGACACGTGTTACAAATGAATTGGCTTAAACAATATATATATATATAAATAAAAAATCAAAAGTCCCGACCACCGGCCAAACCCCAAAAAACCACTAGCCTAACACCAAATGGCGGCGGTTGTTGCCCTTACCCCTCCCTCTGCGCCGCTTATTCCCCTCCCCATGCGTTGCTTATTCTCCTCCTTCTGTGTTGGTTTCCCCCTCCCCACTCGTTGGTCCTCCTTTCCCGTTTTCCGACTACCCTTAATCGAAACCCCAACCTCCTCCACTCAAAAATCGCTTAAAACCATCACTCCCACTGCCAAACCCCCCTAAACTTCCGCCACCGTCGAAAACCCCAATCGCTTAGGGTTTCGAGGTGCTGGGAGGAACGGTTTGGGGATTTTGGCAGTGGGAAGGGTTTTCTTTCGTGGATTCGGGGTTTTGGGGTGGTGGTTTCTTGGGGAATAAGAGGTGTTAGGGGGAGGAAGGAAAACGGCAACGTGATGGGTTGTTTCATGTGGTTGGTCGGCGAGAAATGGGCGGCAGGCTGGCAGTGCAGTTGTGGGTATGGTGGTGGGCCGGTGGGGGAAGGGGAGGTTGACTAATGGTTTGGTGATTTTTTGGGGTTTTTTTTACCAATAAGAGATTGACACGTGTCAAGTGACCTGATATAATAGGTCATTGACTTTTGTTGACCGGTTAGGGATTGAAGAAAAGGAACAACCCCCAAATTTCGGATTATTCCAGAATAATCCAAATTTGGGATTATTCAACCAAAATCGATGAAAGTTGGAATTATTATTTCAAATTTTCCCAAAAAAAAACAAGGTGATGGGGTTAGTAAAGTAATTTCCTAATTTCAATTTGACTGATCCCTGTCTGGGGGGTACTAAAGTACGTAATTGCCACCCCTCAGCTCGTAATTGAATCACTTGATGCCTTGATAACACCCTTCCATTGAAGTTTTTTCGTGTCGAGACTTTTATACGGAGTAAATTTTAAGATATGATCATGGTATTCCATACTCAATATGCTTGAGTTAGGGTTTGTTCTGATTGACTGAACTTGAGCTGAACTGAACTAAACTAAATATTTTATGGGAGAGGGAAATTTAGATAAGAACTTAAATTAACTGAACTTATTGGAGCTGAACTGAAATAAACTAAAGAGAACAATCCCTTATTTTTCTTAAACTTTTTGTTATTTTGTTTAAATCTTGCGTTATTTTGCTAAAACAATATGTTATTTACTTATTCACAATTTTTTATATGCGGTCTGCTATACCGTGCGGCAAAGATTACTTGGGTTTCTCGATCATGGGTTACTTAAGTTTCTCAGTCAGGGGTTACTCGAGTTTTCGGGATTACTCAAGTTTCTCGGTGCAGGGTTACTCGAGTCTCTTGGTTATGGGTTACTCGAGTCACAATTTTTTTGTATGCAGCTTGAACGAGAAACTCGAGTAACCCCTAACCAAGTAACTTGAGTTACCCCTTGTAATCCCCCATATTTTAGAGTAAATTATAATATATGTCTTTATTACTTATACAAATATTTTATTTCAATATCATCGTATAAAATTATTTTATGCAAAATTTATTTAAACTTTATTACACAATTAAGTTTTTTTTTTTTTTTTTTTTTTTTAATAAAAACTTAATTGAACTAACCATGGTTGTCAACAATGTCATAATATTAGTAGCCAATTTTAAGTGAATTGAGCTTTATTTCTCACTTAACCCAACATAATGTGGCCCAAAATAAAAATCTTAATCATATTAGGATTAGGAAAAGAGCTTATTGTCACGGGTCATCTAAGAATTAGGATTAGGATTAGGAACTTACTCTCCCACACCAAGGATGGCGTCAAGAGGGTCACTAGGCAGCAAGGCAACAATCGGGGCTAAGTGGCCTGCCTTGGTGCTCAGGTAAGCATTGCCCCCTAAAGAGCTTTATTTTGATATAACATTGTATTTCTAGTGAACACCCACTTGACAGTAACACAATAATATAATGGACCACTTGGATGGGCTCTTGGGGTCCGCCATATTTTGGGCCAAGGAAGACCATGGAGGTGTTGGTTTTCCAAACGAAGGTCCCGAAGTATGAGTTTGTAGTCCGGAAAACGTGAGATGCTTCTAGAAGGTTCCGGACTTCTCTATAGTGTTCTTTTGGTGGAGTATTCTAGAGGGGATGTCTCTAGAATATTCAAGGATCATCTTGTACATAGTAGAAGTGTCTAGGGTCTTCTATGTATGTACATAAGAGTATGGTGTTCTAGAATGTTCTAGGGTGGTCTTGGACATTCTAGCTAGGAAGTAGTAGAGTTGTAGTCTAGAACCTTCCATTTGAGGAGGTTAGGAAATCTCTAGATATTTAGGGTAGATCTTGGATGCGTATAAATAGGCCATCCCATTCATTTGTACATTTCAGCCAACACACTTGTAATTTCTCTCAAGCAATCAAAGCATTCCTTTGAAATCTTTTGTGAGCATCTTACTTCTCTTATTTAGCCAAATTCGTAGCACACATAGCCTAGCAAAACAAGGGGAATCCTGACAAGGAGACTAACGGGTGCTGTCGACTAGTGGACCGCATGCAAGGGGACTTAGGCAAAGAAGTCAGCACGTGACATTATGCACTTAGCCCATATTCTTTAATCTTTATAAACTTACAAGCTTTTTCCCTTCCATTATCACGTAAATCCCACTCCCTCACAAATACTATTGTTGCCTTGCCTCTTCCTCCTAGTTCACGCATTAAACCAAAAAAAAAAAAAAAACTCTTGCTGCCGGCGCCACCTTGCTTCCACCGGCAACCATCGCGTGCACCAGCAACCCCAGTTCGCCCCTCTCACTCTCCCACCTTCTTCTCTCTTGTCTTTTGTTAAATTAATTAAAGTTTTAATCTTTATTAAGTTTTTGTTCTTAAATTATTATTATTATGTATATGAATGGTAAAAGATTACTAATTTATGAATTATACTATGTTTAATTTAGTGACTAAAATTTCAGATTCATTTAATTACAAAAATAAGGGTTTAAAACTTGATTTTCGTGGTTTTAGGGCTTAAAAACGTGTTAGTCAAGTTATTTAAATATATAGAGATTATATTATGTTAAAATTATATTTTTGATGATTAAAACCAATTTTCAGATTTGTTAAAGTTTTAATTTTGGGTTTTATTTGAGGTAATTTGGTAGAGGGAAAGATCGGTCGTTAGACAATCACCCTAAAACCAAACAATATTTCTACCTAAACCAACCTAAGACAAGTGTAGGGTAAGTAAAGGATTGTATCCACATGGAATGGGTAAGTACACCGAGAGTATGAAACGATTGCAATCTAGTTCGGTCACAAATTGGGGGTTTTGATTAGATAACTACTATGGAGACAAACACTAGGGGAAATGGGAATCGACTCCAACCAAACCAATGGATCAAATCAATAGGCAAGCATGAACACAAATTGGGTGATAGAGAGGGCACTCAACATTGCCTTCTTTCGAAACCACAACACTAAGAATTCCTAAACCAAACTCAACCAACAAGATAGGCCAACCAAGTCTTAACAATGGGAAGTAGACTACTTACTCGGGTTTGTCTTTCGATCGGTCCAAGAAAGCATTAAGGCACAAACAGTTGGGATTTCTCACCTAATTGTTGCAACTAAGACTATTACATCATTCAAATAAGGAACTGTAATCAAGAGGAATTTTGCATAATCATATAACAAAGGGCTCACAAATAGACTTCATCTCTCAATGCAAGCATAGAAGTGAATGCATGAGCAAAAAGTGGTCATCCAATAACACATGCAATTAACCAATTCTTTATCAATCAATCATCAACCCAAAATGAACATCCAAGCACAAACATCAATCAACCCATAGCTTGGTTGGGTCTTCACCCAACCCCTAGCTAATTAACTACTCACTAATCATAGTGGAAAACAATCTAACAATTAAATCTAGGGTTAACTGAATTCATCAATTAAACTAGGAGAGAGATTAAACAAGGATGGTTGAACATGCAAGAACAATTAACAAAGATTAAGCAATAAATAAGATTAATCAAAGATAAAATCATAAAATTAAATAACAAAGGAGAGATAAAGAGATTACTAATTGATGCTTCAAGATTGAGAATAATTGTTGTTGAAATGGATAGAACAAACTTCAAATAATTCTTACAATGATTGAGTTTTGAGGAAAACTAAACTAATTAAAGAGGGTTTAGAGAAACTAATAAGGGCCTAAGAAGTCTAAAGGGAGTTAAAGAAGAAGAAGATGTGTACAAATGAGCCCCCAAAAACAATTTATAACCCCCAATTCCATAGTAAACTCTGCAATAGACATTCGCAGGACCTATCGGGAGAGGCCTCTCCAAGGCCTGGAGAGGCCGCTCCATGTCTTGGAGAGGCCTCTCCAAACTGGGAGAAATTTGGGCAAAATGTTCCATAGCAGGGTGGAGAGGGCTCTCCAAAAAGGTGGAGAGGCCGCTCCTCAGTTGGAGAGGTCGTTCCCCTATGTTGGAGAGGCCTCTCCTTGCAAAATTTCTTGAATCTGCCCAAGGAGGCAGGAACTTTTGCATCGAGGTGGAGAGGCCTCTCCACTGACATGATGAGGTCTCTCCAGGTGGAGAGGCCGCGAACTATGTTGGAGAGGCCTTTCCCCACAAAATTCCTACATTCTGCCAAGAAGGCAGCAGCTACAGCAGCGAGGTGGAGAGTCCTCTCTGATTAGGGGATTTTTATCCACCAATCACCGTCTGACAAGTGGACCAACCAGGTTCCGCCACGTGTCTTTCACGTAGGCCAATAGGAGCCTGCCACGTGTCAATTACAGATTCGTCCTCTGCGGACCAATTGAGACACGCCACGTGTCCACCCATGCCAAATGGGAAAACCGGCCACCAAGGCCCAATCCTGTTATGAGGCCCAGTCAGCCCTAGGTTTACCCTAAACCTAGAGAGTGGCACGCTTCTCAAGACTATAAATACTCCTCTTAATCCTCATTAAGAGAGAGAGAGAACTCGAATAACACACGGATTATACATTAAACACTCTCACCTAGAGAGACTAAATCACTTTAATTTCCGCACTTATTACTCCTAAAACAAGTACTAACTTGACCGTTGGAGGCGGAGCTCCCAGGAGTCTCCGTTATTTTGCAGGTACAGGCGGCCGGTTCCAGTCTCGGTGTTGTAACTCTCCCGCAGGACATCAGAAAACCCCGAAACACTCTCCACTCACCTAAAGAGGTCGCGCCTAAGAAGAGGTCGCGCCACTCTATGGAGAGGCCTCTCCACTACAGCTCTCTCCTTTTTCTTGACTTGGCTCCCTTGCCTTGGCTTTTTTCCATCATCTTCTTGCTTTCAACCTTGGTTCATCATCCATAGGCTTCAATTGGTCGTCTTTAGGCCTAAAAACTCAACAAAAAAAAAACCTAACCACCCGTGAAGCATAGGATACATAAAAATTGCATAAAAATAGAGTGAATAATGAACTAAGGCTTCAATTTCTCACATATTTAACGTTAAAAACCACTCTATAATCATACAAAATAGCATGTTATCATAATTTCATCAATTCATGATTTTAGTTTCTACAAATAATTGTTGGGGTTATTTTGTAAGTTTGAAGAATTGGATTTTGAAGAGTAGATTCAAGATTAAATTTTCAGATTTTTATAAAGTTTTAAACTTGCTGTAATCTTATGTATAAAAGTGTATTTTAAGGTTATAATAAAGGAAACTTAAAGAATTATATGTAAGCTTTTGATTTTAATCAAAATGACGGTTTTAATGTGTTGTTTTATTGAATTTTGAAGGTTTTAAAGTAAGCTAGTATTGCTCTAAATTTGGTTGTTTAATTTGAGTATTGATTGAAATCTTATTGTTTGGTTTAGGAGATGAGTTTATAGAGGTGACTTTTAGTAAGTAAAGTGACATACCAATTCGTTTACTCAAGGTACGTACGAGTTACGAAACCTAGCCTTTAGATGCATGTTTAGGGATGTATCGAGTACCTAGTATCGTGTATAGAGAAGACTGAGCTAAATTGTTTGGTTATACATTGTGATTTCCGTATATTGTGTATGAGGCATGTTTGAGATATAATTATATGACTACAGTTGTGGGTGATTTATAAGTGATTGTCTTATCAATTGGATATGCTATGATTAATTAAAGGTTATGGATTATTGGTTGTCTATAAGTGAAATTAATTTTGATAATGGTTCCATGGGGTTAATTTTTAATACTCTTTCATGAATTAATTATGATTTGAGTAGAGGGAGTTTATTATAAAGTCTTTTAAGATGAGGTTCAGAATTTGAAGTGCCTTATGCACTTAAGGTGTTTATACACCGAGGTAGTTAAAGGATTCAATACGAAATATTGTTTGCCCCTAATAAATCAAGAATTGAATTGGAAATTTGGATTGCTTGGAATGATGTGATATTTGATTGATTGTATTGTTTTGGATATGAGTCATCACCAAGTCTAAATTTGTAAATCACGTAAAGTGCAAGATGGAAGAGCAATAAAACTCTGGATTTGTGCATATCTAGAGTAATGACAATCAGGGTTGGGGTACACGGGGTATCAGTTGTGCACTTTTCTAGAGGCCGTCTGATCTACGAGTCTCTTATTTCAAATGTTTTTAAAAAACTATGAGTTAGATGAGATCTCATACTAGCAACGGTCACGGAGTCACGCCCATGGTCGTTGGATGTTGTATTGATGTTTTCGAAAGGAGGCATGGAATTTTTCTTTTATTGATATTCCTTATGGAGCATGGGTTGGATCGGACAACCTTGTCTATTGCCTAATCCAATTAATAAAAATGATGAGTTAACTACTTTGAAATAGTGAATTGAAGTCTTAGTAAGCTGATAGTTGAGTCGTGTGTTGAGTCTATAGTTCAGAATGTGTGATGATTGAATCTTAGTAGCATGCTAGGGATTACTAATTATGTTTCATTTGCAGCTTGTATGTACTCAGCTTTGATGATTGTGTGTTTTGTTTCAATGACCCTGTGACTATCCAATTTTTACACTTGTAATATTGGGGAGCAGATTAACCACAGGTTCTTACACATGCAGCATTCGCATCAAGGTTGTGGGGTTTTAAGTGGAGTGTTGGTTACTTTGCATAATTTAATTTGCTACTTACCTTTGAATTTATTTAAACTCGTTTTCATTTTATACTATTTCTTCTAGTTTGGATTTTGAATAAGGGCCTTAACGATTCCAAGTTGTAAGACTTAATTTGGTTTTGCTTACTGATTTTGAAACTTGTTTGTAACTGAATTAGTTTTTCCGCTGCTAATTTCTGATATAGCCTTAACGTTTGAACACCTGGCGGTAGCACGGCAGTAATTCTCTTAAATATTTCTCAGGGTACTCACGGGTTTGAAGAGAGAATTATTGGGGGTGTTACACCCCTGACTGAGTAACTAACCTTTAATCGAGTGAACCCCTCGAGTAACCCTTGTACGAACCCCACGAATAACCCCTGACCGAGTAACTCAAGTAACCCCTGATTAAAAAATTCAGCTAACACATAACAAAAAATCAAGTAACCCCTGCCGCATGGTGTGACCAGTTACACCAAAAAGTTGTTTTACTTATTTATTTTAACTTCACCTTTGTGCTATTTTACATAAAATAAGATGTACTTTTTTTTAAAAATAGCATATACTTCCTCCGTTCTTTTATATTGCATCATAGGGGGTGGCGCCTGCCAGAGGTGGCAGGGGCCACATGCTGGGTTTAAGTTTATTTATTTATTTTTATGATTTTTTTTTTTACCAATCACGTACTGACACGTGTTTGGTAACTTGTTATATCAAGTTGGATGACCGGTTGGGTGCAATGAAAGCAGATTGGGTATAAAGTTGGGATAAATAAAAATAAATAAAATGTTGGATTAATATTATGGAGGGAAAAAAGTTGAGATTAATCATGATAATTTTTCCTTAAATTTTTATGTTGGCAAACATAACTGAAATGTAATAACATACTCGTACTACGTTATGTAGTGGATGTACACTAGAGAAACGTTTGGTTACATTCGTTAGAGGGATATAAATAAGAGGGATATGAAGGGATGATAAAGATAGGGGATTGATTAGAGGTGATCATTGGTCGGGCCGGGCCAAGGCTTAAATTTTCAGCCCATATTGCGTGCCGAGCAAAATTTCAGGCTTAAAAGTTCGTGCCCAAATCCTCCCAAAATGGCCAGGCCGTGCGGGCTTTTCAGGTCGGGAAAAAAAAACAGCTAAATTTGTATAAAAATGCCTAAATCACGCCCAAAAGCGAGCTGGGCTGCATATGATCAGCTCTAGGATTGATTGATGGGACAAGGATAAATAATTTTTATCCTATGTTAAGTAAGTATTGGAAACAAATTAGGGATAAGTAATAAATTTATAAAAGTACCCTTACTAACTTCTACCATTTCTCTTTACCCTTTTCAATTTCATTAAGGGTAATTTGGTCTTTTTCAACTCATTTTTTTATCTATTCCCTTTATACCACCCCCCTAGTTATAGAAATGGAGAGAAAAGCGAGTGTTTTTATCCCTATCATTAACCCCATTCTAATCTCATCCCTTTAACAAACACTACTTTTCATCTATCCCTATTTTTTATCCTTATCTCATCCCTTTTATCCCCCTAAACAAAACCCTCTTGAGGCATTAACGCCCCTTTAAAAAAATTATTTTGAAAAACTAATCTTGTGATTCTTTTAAATTTGTGTAAAAATATATGTCTGTCGTTGCCCTTTTGAAGAAAATTAGTACACAACCTAGGAGGAAGTAGAAATGGAGGAATCACATTGATTAAAATATTTTAAAAACACATGATAAAGAGAGAAAAATGAGAGATATAGGTGAGAGAGGTTTATATGTAGACCCCACCTATTTTTCTGGTCGTATTGTATGTATTACGTGATAGGGGACCACATGCTGATTGTTCCACTAAAAACTTATATAGTACCATTGAATCTTTAGTGGTATTATTTAAGCATAAATTTAGTACAACTGAATGCATATATAATACCATTATATGCATATATAGTATCATCGTATGTTCAGTGGTATTATTTGATCATCCAATGATACCAGAATATGCATTCACTTGTACATATGTGTAATTACATTCCTCCCTTTGCAATCCCTCCACAACTTAATTTCTAAATCCTGATTTTGTAGGATTAGGTACCAGACTTCTACCCTTATTCATCAAAAGACAGCAGAATAGTGTTGTATTGCAAAAACGCATCTTTGTTTTTCTCACTACATTATTTGGTTAATGGTTATACAAATCAGGCATCGCCTCGCACGCTACAAACAAACTGTTCACACGACCTCCGTACGGATTGGAGTAGTCACACACAATCCTCACACTAAAATCGCTCCTCATGGTACATGACCCCACAAATAGGTTATTAGTATTGTAGCTTAGAGAGGGGAGAGAAGAGAAAGTCGGTTTGCGCAAAAATTTAGATTGTGAAATTGTTGTGGGAAGTTACATGTCTTGGTTGACACATGATTACAAAGGAGTTGATACCAAACCAAGAATTCATCCCCAAATTGGAAGTACCTGTGCATATTATTTCTTCTGCCCTTAAGTTGAAACGAGATTGAAAGTATTGTGGAAGGATAACCATTGTTTCGAAGAACGTCAAAATTTTTCTGTTGAGATGAAGCGGATGATTGCTAATGCGGAGGAGGATGCCAAGACGAAAGCAAAAAATCCCGCCTTAATAGTTGAGAGGCTCAAGAGTGAATCTGGTTCGCGTGTTAAGTGTGCTGAATATAAAGAAATATATGTATGTAGACATTTATTACCTTCGAATTTGTTATACTAATTTTAATTTTTAATTAATAATAGCCATTTTTGGTGCCAAGTTGTGACATTATTCCAATGTGTCAACCTCAAGAAAGATTGCACCTTAAGGATGTTGAAAGAGTTAATTCGGCTATCGACATTTTGGACATGCGATAGGAGCTTTTACGGTTACGGAAGATTATAAAAATGTGATTAAAGAAAACCGTGTTTACACCATTAATGGTCCAAAAATAGTTGTAGAAAATGGCAATGATCTTCTGCATGCTTTTTGCTTGGTTAGGATGTTATAGGTGAAACTTAAAGGGGTTTGGCGTAGTAAACATCATCCGGCGTATGAGTATTTAGAAAGTGGTCGAATGCCACAAAAGGGTAATACTCGCCGGAACCGAATTCTTCACGCATCCGTTTTCAAAGTTGTTTACGTTCCTCACGCTCGCTTCCTTCTCAATAACCAGCTTCGAATTAAGGTTATATTTATATCTTTTTATTTTAATTTAATTATGTTGTAATGATATAATAATCAAATAATGTAGCATGTTGATGTTGATGGTGACGATGACCAATTTAATAAGATGAGTTTGAATTGACCAGGTAAAATGTTTATATGTCTAAAAATAAGAAGAAAAAAAAACAACGATTTAAATTGAATAACTAATTAATTGATAAATATATCATTCCATCTCAATTTATGAAAGAATTATATGTTGTTGGACGTTAATCAATTTGTTATATGGACTATTGGACTATAATATTGTTGTCTTGTTGCCACTTGAGTGTTTATTATTGATTTTTTGGCATAAAATTAGTGTTGGTTATTGATTGAAATAACATAAAAAAAATTATATTTAAATTATTTATAAATTAACAAATTATGTAAAACAACACAGATTTTATCTTACTCATAAATTTTATATTATTTTTTTCATATTGAATAATTCAATATTAAATAAATCATCTTTTAAATATTTAATATTTTTTAAAAAATAATTATATTAAAAAGGGTAAATTAACTTAATTGGGATGTTAATGGTGATGGTGACTAATTTGAGAAAAAGGTAAGTTTGAATTGATCAAATAATTATTTATTTTTTTATAATTTGGTCTTAAATTATACAACAACTATACATGTATGAAACATTTTATAATAGAAATTTGGAAGGGAAATGAATCTGTTAATAATTTTGGTTTTTAACGAATTTGTTTATAATTAATAAGGATTTGATACTGTAATTAACAAGGATTTAAATTAATTAACTTTTGTAAATATATCATTCGATCTCAAATTATGAAACAATTATATTTTATTATTTTGTACTTTATAATCTGTTGTCACTTGTGAAAAGAAAATAAATCGAATATTTATTTGCGTTGCATATGTTTTGCTGTCTTGTTGATACTTGAGTGTTGGTTGATTATTGTTTTTCAAAATAAAAAAAAAACATAAAATTAGTGTTGGTTAAATATTGAATGTCGATTGTGTTCAAATTAATAAGTCAAGGCTATATAAAGTAAGTGTTGGTTAAATATTGAATGGCGATTGTGTTCAAATTAATAAGTCAAGGCTATAAGGGTATGTAGTAGGTAGTAAACTAGTGTACGATAATTAATATATATAAACCCCTAGCTAAACTTGTTCAGTGTTATTCTAATACATGTCTAACATAGTAACATGTCATCATAAGCTTGTTCAGAACACTGTTTCTAAAATATCATGATAAATTTGTTTCCATCTATGTATTTTTTAAAAAAAAACAACAGATGGTTTAATAGATCTTTAAAAATCCATTTTGTAACTTTAGTCACTTCTAATATTATAAATTTATTTGTAATCTAACTAATGATTTAATTAATTAATACTCCACCACGTTTAGCAATAAATATGGCTTGTTCTCATTGACTGAACTAAATTGAACTGAGCTGAATTGAACTGAAATGAAATGAATATTTTATAAGAGAAGAAATTAGGAGCTGAACTGAACTGAACTGAACTGAATTTCAACGTAAGAGAACAAGCCCTAATTTGACAATATGTGATTTTTTACATTCTGTTAGAATTAACCTACAATAATTGATTCAAACCCCAAGTGTTTATTATTTGTAATATAGTTAATACTTAGCTTGATGTTATCCTATGTTAGGGATACAAGCTTAATTCCCAAATGACCCAGACATGACATTTCAAGCTTGATTATATTTTACATTCAAGTTTGAGTATATTTGTTTGGTTGTGATGTTAATGGTGATGGTAACGAAGTTGAGGAAAATGTGAATTTGAATTGATCAGGTAATTTTTTATTTTTCTATGATTCGGTCACTAGTTATATTATATATAAAGTACTTTATAGTTGGAATTTGGAATAAAATGAATGTGTTTTTGTTTTTACGAAACTGTTTATTTGTGTCTTGCTGGCACTTGAGTGTTGGTTAATTATTGATTTTTGTAAAAAAAAAAAATACAAATTAGTTTTGGTTAAATACTGAATGTTGACTGTATTTAAAGTAATAACTCAAGGCTATAAGGGGTCGTTTAGTTTGTACGGGGTAAATATAATGGAATGAATAAAGGGAAAGAAAGAGAATGGAATGGAATGGAAAAACCCTAACGTACATTTACTATGTTGTTTGTTTTGAAAAACAATGGGAAATAAGTCATTAGTCCCTCCACCACACAACCACCCATTTCTTTCAATTCCCACCTTTTTCAGCCACCACCAAGCCAACTCACCACTCACTACACCTCCCACACCACTCGCCATCATTTGTTGTACCTCCCCTGCCCCTGCAAAGCTTTCCCCTCCCTCGTAAAACCCTAAAACTCCTTTCCCTCCTCGTAAAACCGTCAGCTGCCCCTCCCACCACCCTCGAAACTCTAGCGTCTAGTAACACTTGAACATAAATTAAATCCTCAACTTCATTCTTATTTCTTCAAAGTGGAGAATGTGACTTTTACAATATATAATCTATGTTAGTTTTTTTTGTATAGAAAAAATGCACTGATATTGATCTTAGCTTTTCAAATCCCTCTTAAATTCAATTCCATGTATAATGAAGTGAATGAACTAGATAATCAAAGCACTATGATCCACTTGACTTCTATGTGCACTACCCATGATCCACTTTCACATATGCTACTCTCAAATTTAGCCAACTTGTCTAATTTTACCACAACACTAAAACTCAGAGCTTGTAAGTTAGGGAAATTGGTTTTGACACACATGTTTGTAAACCATCTTTTTGCCAAAATCATTTTCCGTTATTTGATTTGTTATTACCGTTTTAGGAAGGTACTAAAAGTAATGTCCAGAATTCAATATAAGGTCAAAACCATCATTTCACATAGGGCATGTTCACTTCAGCTTAATTTCAGTTCACTTCAATTCAGTTCAACTCAGTTCCAATCAGTTCACTTCAATTTAGCTCCTAATTTTCTTCTCTCATAAAATATTCATTTCAGCTCAGTTCAGTTCAATTCAGTTTAGCTCCAATCAGTTTAGTTCAGCTCAGTTTTAATTAGTCCAGTTCAGCTCTTAATTTCCTTCTCTCATTAAATATCCATTTCAGCTTAGTTCAGCTCAATTCAGCTCCAATCAGTTCACTTCAGTAAACGTGAACATACCCTAATATAGTGTTCAGCGATATACGGTTTATAAATCTATACATGAATTTGTATAAAAGAAAATTTTAATTTAATTAAATGATTAATATGAAACATTATATATAGCTCGGTTTCTTACAAATATTGATAATTGAAACATAAAATTTCTAGAGAAATATAGTGAAATAGTTAATCATAATAAGAAAAATGCTACTAACTGTCCTAAGGGTTGCATATAAGAAGCTAAAAATGGAAAGAATTGCCAATAAATAATACTTCGTCTGTCCTTTTTTACTTGACCTGTTTCTCTTATCATGCTTGCCAATGAAAAACTTTAACGATCAATAGATTTAATTCTTCATAAGTAAAATTATAATTATTATATATTATGACTAGTTTTGTACCAGTGCGATGCCCGGGTTGTTTATTGAATTTTAAGATAAATTTTAATCTATATGTCAAATTTTAAAACATATCATTGATATAAAATTACTTAGATATTGATGTGTTTTTGTGGTGATTTAAACTATATAGTAGGCATGTAATGACTAATAATAACATTGGTGAAAAACATTTCTTGACCCGTAACCTAAAATATTGACCCTGTCCGAAATGACTCTAGATTGTAAAGTATATTGTTTTAATTGATTAGAATACATTATAAATAATGGATGTGGTGCATTTTGAGCTACTTCCTTCGCTCAAAAAAAATACTATGATACAAACAATAAATTTATATGATTATTTATGATTGTAATAATTTTTTTTTAATAAAATTATAATTTAATTTGTACATATGAAATATTGATACTTTGTCGAAAATAAAACTCTAAATTAACAATTTTATCCTAAAATTCTATCCAAATTTGATTGAAAATAGAATTCTAAATTAATTTTTTTATCATACAAATTGAATTCTATATAACTCTATTTTACGTGGCGCGACACTTGGCGAAAACTTGGAGCGCCAAGTGTCGCTATCTCGTCGCCTGGCTAAAAGTTTAGCTTTATATATTAGTTACTAGTTTTGTGCCCGTGCGATGCCCGGGTTGTTTATGGAATTTTAAAATAAAATTATATTATAATTCAATTTAATTGATTGAAAATAGAATTCTAAATTAACTTTTTTTTTCTACAAAGTATATCTACATTTATCCAACGTGGTACGACACTTGGCGAAAAGTTAAAATGCTATACGATGTTGTTTTGTAGCCTAATTATAAGTTTAATATTTGGTATTTTATCGAAAATAAAACTCTAAACTAACCATCTTATTCTAAAATTCTATCCTAATTTGATTGAAAAAAGAATTTTTAACTAACTTTTTAATCTTATGAATCTATTTAAATCTATCCAAGGTGGCGCGACACTTGGCGAAAAGTTAGAATGACAAGTGTCACTATTTCATGACCTGGCTAAAAGTTTAGCTTTATATATTAGTTATATGATATGATAGTATTTATTGAGACATATTCAAAAAGACCCAACATGAATTTGTTTTTCCTTACATATTATTCACAAAAGACGGTCAAAGGAGAAGCGATGAATAGTGTAAAAATCAAAGCAGGTCAAATAAAAAACAATGAAATAAGTATTTATTATACTAATGTACGTACTCGTGAATTGTCGATAAATTTCCAACTTAATACTCCTAAAGGAAGTATAATCTATCTATATATCTATCTATCTATCTATATATTATACTAAAAGACAAGCGCCTCAATGTGAGGATGACAAATGTCACTCTCTCATTGGCTTATCTTATGTATAAAATATATCTATATAATTATTGTTTACATATTCAAGCATAGTTATTTTTGTTAAACTTCAAACAATAAAATTAAGTTTCTATACATGCATAAGATTTCCATGATTTCCTAACATAAATATTGATTTAATTTTTTTATAATAAATATATACTTTCCAATACTACAAATAATCCATAAAATCTTTCCAATCTTTATTTATAGTTAAGTTAAAGAATAATAACTAATTTGAAGCAATATGATTAAAGTGGCATAATTCAGGAAACAAATATTTCGTATTTTGAAAGGCTAAAATAGTTTTTTTTTTTTATGAAAATTAAATAAAATCGATAATATTTAGTTTGACGTCAATTATGAAATCAATACAAACATTAAAAAAAAAATCAGATGTACAATAAAATATTGTGCACCTATTATAAAAGATACCCTATAATGAATGAAAGTTATTTATGCTTTATTGATAAAAGTTACCCAAAATAGCCTACAAATTATCCTAAATTCAATTCAAGTAATCGAATGAATACAAAAGTTTTTGATAAAGATACAAAATAGTGTAAAAATTACTTTTATCGTTTGTTATACTCCTTGATAAATACTGAATGCCGAGCCGAAATGTTGTCTTGAAAAAAAATACATAATCTTGAACATAAATTTAATTTTAATCGGCCTTTCATTTTCTATACAATGTCTTTTATAAAGACCTTTTGTTTTTCTTGCATAAAAAAAAAAAAAAAAATTGAACCAATAATCAATCTAAACAAGAAGAATAAAAGTTAAATTGAATTAGAACTTTGACGGAAAAGGGATAGATATAAAATGTATTATAACTATTACTCATGTTTTAAATTGTAATATTCGTATTAACAATGCTATTACTTATGAATTTTTTTAGAAAAACTAACATTTTGATTTAAAAGTCGTGCATTGCTCATGTACTATACTAGATATACAACAATCATGTGCAATAATTTATGTTGTTTTATACATAATAATACTTTTAACTATAATAGTATGTGTATATAATATAATATTTTTTATAATATAAAAAAGTATATGTATATAATATAATATTTTATAACACGTGTCCTCCATGTTTGTATTAGGGATGTTCAATTTCGGATATCCGATCCGATCCGATCCGAAAATTCGGATATCCGAAATTTTCGGATCGGGGAAATTGCGATCCGAAATTTTCGGATATCCGGATTTTCGGATCGGATAGTCGGATATTCGGATCGGATAATCGGGTTTTCGGATCGAGTAGTTAAAATTTTTGGAAAAAATCCGATCCGTATCCGATCCGAAAATCCGAATTTTTTTTCGGATATCCGATCCGAAATATCCAAAACCTTAAAAATCGGATCGGATATCCGAAATTTCGGATTGGATCATCGGATATTTCGGACCGGATATTTTTGAACACCCCTAGTTGGTATAGTGGTGATTGAGGTTACACTTGGTAGGGAGGACCTGTGTGTTCCCCTGCAATAACCAGCGGAAGGGGAGTGAAACCTAATAACCTAGAACTGATCCTCAAATTTGGATTACCCCAAAGGGTGAACCGGATAGAACACCCAAAACTCAATGCATATATGACGGGAATTAACTTATCCTTTATCTATCTTATACAAAACTCCAAAGTCTAATTTTTTTTTTTCAAAATATGATAATAACATTTGTAAATTTTTGTTAATATGAAAGATATAAACCTATCAAAATGTATATATAGTTAAATTGTTTAATAACTTATATCGAATGCGTAGTTTTATTAAAATTATTTGCATGTAATCATTAAATGTGTTGGATGTTGTGTAGCTGTGCAATGTCCAAAACTTTAGTTGAGCGACTTTGATTTAGTGATTGTACGGTAAAAAGATATTGACTTCGATCTTGAAACCTAATAGTCTAATAAATTCTAAATAGAAAAATTAAAACAAAAGGAAATAAAATAAGTAAATGGGTTTAAATATTGAAATAAACATAACCTTTTAAATCAATTTAGCGAATTCAAGAGACAATTTTAAGGCATTTAAAATTAAATGGGGGAAAATATATGTAAAAGGAACAATTTTAGATATATAAATGTCCATGCACTATTATAGGAGTTTTGTTAACCTTTTTATAATTAATGTAGGGATAAATCTTAGTAATGTATAATCTGTATATTTTATTTATATAAAATTATCAGTATCCATACCTATATACGAAGTATTTGTGTCGTATACTATATTTAATCAGTTGTTGGTTATATATATGACTATTATATAATATATAGTTTTTGGCACAATGCTTAACTTAGGAAAATATATGTTCTGGTAGGTCAAATATAGAGTTATTATTGTGTCTATAGATTTAATGAGTGCGACGGGTAAATAAAACATGTATATATTAGATTGATTGTAGCTACTGATGCGGATGGTATGTGTAAACACAAATTTTAAATCTGCAAAATATAGATTCAAAATAAATGTAACAAAGTGTTAATTTTATTAATTTGATAGTTTATGGGTACAATCTCTAATTTGATCCTCTGATTAGATCTCCACTTTATCTTTGACTTGTTTCAAGGGCTGAGTTGACTCTTGATTGAGGGCCGACGAGGCTTGATCTCTATCGAAGATATCTGTTGTAGACCTTTGACTTGGGTTGTTGATTGAGGGCCGACGAGGCTTGATCTCGATCAATGAAGATTTGATGTAGAGGTTGAACTGGAGTTCTTGATGATTTGATATTCTTCTTTCCTTCGTGTTGAGGGCCGTCGAGGCTTAATCTCTTCCACGAGTGATCTTCTAGAGTAGAACGACAAGTCGAATGCTTGTTGTTCTTCTTCTAGGTTTTGAGAGGATTTATTCGGAGAAGTTTAGAGTATTTTATGAGAGGTTTTCTCTGAAAAGGTTTAGAGTATTTGAGTGGTTTTCTCTGTATTTTTCATTCTCTCTAGTTTTCTCTCTCTCTAGGTTTTCCTCTGAATTTTTCCTCCTCCCCAATGAAATAGAGAAAGCTCTATTTATAGAGTGAGACACCCTAGGGTTAGGGTTTGATGTGTACATTGGGGTTGGGCTTGCTTGGTAATCTTGACTCATTTATGTAGCTTAACCCATTTAAGTAGGCTTTTACTATTAAATGAACAATTTAATCAAAATAATTAAAATGGGCAAATTTATATTATTTCACCCAAAATAATTAATTTTAAATAAATAGTCAAACCATTAAGTCAACAAATTGAATTTTGACCCATATAATATCCGATGTGGCACTTATATAAAATTTTTGTGTCTACAGTATGATAAGAAAATTTTAGTTTTTTCTCAACGGTAGATATAAATAAATTAGTCCATTTCTTATATAGCTATGTGGAGTATTATTCAATTAATAAATAACATTATAAAAAATTAAAAGAAATTTAAATAACATAAAATACTATTCAAATAACGTTCCTTTAATTTTTTTTTTATTGACCATTAGTACAAGTCCTTTAATAGTAAATGAATTACCTTTGTTTTTATTTTTATTTTTTCTACGGGTTTAATAATTTGATTTATAAACCGCGCATTGCACGGGCACTATGCTATTTCCCAAGCTAAATTTCTACGTACCAAACACCCTCAAAGGGTATTTAATTCCCATATGTTAGCCTTGAATTTTCTCCTTTTTAAGTCAATATAAATAGTCATTTACTCCGTATCACCGAAAGATACCATACCAAGGACTCTTGTCTCCGAACTCTCAAATCCTCTCTCTTTTCTCTGCAATCACCCTAACAATGGCGGCGAAATTGAAGATAGCAGGAACATGGTCAGGTATTTTAGAGGTTGAATTAGAGAATTGGACTGTACCCATGTTGCGTCAAGAGGTTGCTAACCGATCAAATTGTACCCCTTCTTCAATCAATCTTATTTTTGGCGGTCGATTACTTAAAGACCAAACTGATGATCAAAACAACCTTAAATTAAGTGATTTGGGTCTCAAAAACAATGCCAAGATTTTGGTTACTCGTGTTAATGTTGATGAGGGCAAGTCTTTTCAGCAGGAATTGATGGCTGAAGAACAGCGCTCTTCTAGACTCACTCGTCTTAAGTAAATTCTTAATCTTTTTTTGTTTGTTTGTTTGTGCTATTAATTTGTCGTATGTTTTAATTGTTTTGGTTGGATTTAATTGTGAAAGTTTTGGTTTTTTTTTTTTTTTTTTTTTTGGGTTTGAGATAAGGGTTTTGGGTTGTTGATCATGTAAGTAAGTTGGGGAAATTATGTTGATTTATGTTTTGATAGCATGAATTATTGTAAAGGGTTTTTGTTTTGATGAATTAGGGGATTGAATTTCATGTTCTCACTTTAAGTAGTATTTTCTTCTTCACCAAGTTAAAGTGACATAAAAGGAATTGGGCTGTAATATGGTGATTTTATATCTTTATGCAAGGTTTCACATCTTTAATCATCAAAGCATATTCATTAATCTCCTTGTATGTAAAATATTGGAACTAGGGAAGCTGGGAAGAAGTGCCATTCTATAGTAATGTTAGTGAGAATTGAAAGCTTTGGGCCTAATAATGTTTATGCTGTTCTATCTGATTATAAGGGGGTTTGGTATTCTGAACTGAATTGCTTTAGAAAGGCATGCTGTCTGTGGATCATATTGTTGTGCACCTGTGGTATCTTCGACTTATTCTTGAATCATTTGAACTTGTATATTGTCACTTGGGAGTTGGGACGCTGGGCTTTTGAATTATTGCTTACAATCGTTTGTTTGAACGTATATTAACTTGCTTGATTTAAATTTAGAAGAGAACGAGGTTGGTTGTTGCTTGCTTTAACAGAAATCTTAGCATGATTTCTGCCCCCTAATGCTTAATGCCTGAAAGTTATCTTTCTCTAAATTTACCAGGGCGGCTGTTGCTATGCTTGCTAAGAGACATGCTGATGGATCGCTACCTATTGATGACTACAACATTGAGCTTGAGGATCAAAGAGGGCAGAAGGTTAATATGGGTTCTGAGACTGATCAAAGGTATGTCTTTGTTTATTGCAAGCTACTGTATGCACCATCTGGAATCTTGAATCTCTCTTTAGTTTCAGATGTTGAGAAAATTAGAAGCAACCACATGTGCGGATTTGCCTTATATTTTGTATATGACAGGGCAATAATGATGGGCCTTATGCTGCATACAAAAGGAAAGCAGCTAATGAGAACACAGCAATACAAAGACGCATTAGAGGTTCTTGAAATGGGAGAGGTTAGTGGCAGCTTGTCTATGCGGAGAGTTTATTGTGAATAAGAAATTATTGTCATACAAATTCGACCTTTTTGCGTAACTCTTCTCTAAATTTTAAAGTTGTTAACTTGTGATGCATTATGTTTTTCAGGAGGCGTTTTCTCTCTGCGACTCAAAACTTATAGAGGTACTACATTAGTCATTCGTTTTTACCCCGAGTTTCTGAAGGAATTGCAAGTTACTGTATTTATTCTGCATATCTGAGTGTATCTGGTTATTGGCTTTCTTCATGTTTTTTCTTGCATATAAACACGTGTGTGCTTATTCAATGGTTCATGTTCGCAGTGTATTGACAATGTTCCAATCCTTCAAATTGACATGGTGTGGTGCTATTTTATGCTTCGTGACATCAACTTGCTCGCGTTGGCTGGTGAGCGTCTTGCAAAAGCTAGAGTAGGTATTGAGCGCTCTCATGGAAAGAATGCCTCTCGTGCAAGAGAGCTCCAGAGTAGTCGTAGCCCAGAGATTGCATTGTAGGTTACCTCCTTCTTTCCTATTCTGTAGTTTGTCTGGGAAGGAAGACTGCTGCTTAATTCTATTTTTGTTTGGTTCCTTCTAGATATTTGAGGTTAGAGCTCTTGGAAGGTGTTGCAGCTTTTCACTGTGGCAAATTGGATAAATCTAGAGAAGCTTTGACATCTGCCAAAGCAAGATACTCTAAGGTATGGAACAGTTAGTTCTATCTTGTGTTCTTTAAGATTATTATGAGCGGTTTACCTCCTTTGATCACCTCCTTAATTGATTGTCTTTTAACCTGTTTGATTTTCAAGAAGTAGATGTTTCTTTATGGAATAATGAAGAAGTCTGTTAAACTCCCCCCCCCCCCCTCTCCTAAAATCAGGGGCACCCTTTCTATGTAGATTCTTTTCTGCTTTTCCTCTGTGCCATTATGTTGCTGTTTTGGAAATTTCCACATTGCTTTTGCACAGTACAGGTTTGTCTTATAGAGTTCTAGGTGTTGTAGCATGTATGATGTATCTGGCTATCTGCCTTTGTGGTAGAATGATTTTGGCCAAGAGATTATGAGATTGAGGGCTGTTTAGCGTTGTAAACAGTTTGAGGATTCAGGCTAAGAATAATGAGCTATTCTCTGGTAGTACTTGATTTTGAAGTGGATGGATTGATTTGTTTTCTGGTTTTTGAGACTATAAAAGATTTCATGATCCTTGTTTGCTGTCTCTATTGCTGTATCTCTATTTACTATTCATATTCATCCTATACCTTTTGCCAATTATCAGACAGGCTTCACATTACTGCTGTAAATGATGATGTGTATATATTTTTTTATTCAGCTTCAAGTATCGGATGAAGCCTTATCACTGCTAATGGGCATGGGCTATCATGAATATGAAGCTAAGAGAGCTCTGAAGATGAATGAGCAGGATGCTGAAAGTGCTATCAATTTTCTAGAGGAGGAGAAAGAAAAGAAGGCAAAGAAGCGGGAAGATGATATCAAGCGTCAACAAGAAATTAGGTATTTGTTCATTAACTCTAATTGTTCCATTTAGTTGCTTCTATACTCTTATCATGCTTAACTTCTTGCAGGGAGCAGAAGAAGTTTGGAAAAACTCCCCTTGGCAAAGCTGTCGATCTTCAAATGGTGCAAGTGTTAGAGACCATTGGGTAAGCTCACTTGTTCTTCAAGTAAAAAAAAATTCACTTTGCTCCCAACGCTATTTCCTACTTATAATTGTTAAGGCCAAAGGTGATTATTTGTAGGAAGTTTTCTACTTAGATTGATATTTTGTGTTCGTCATTCTCACATCCTTATGACCTAACATCATACAAAAGGTGTAAAAATGCAAGAGGGATGCGATCTATTTCAAGCACATCTGTCACTTCAGTTAATTATTGTTGACCTGTAAATGACTGCATCTAAAAATATTCTTTAATACTATATGACGTTAAATCCAGGAAAAGGCAACTTGCTGTTCATCAAATATTTTGCTATATCATTTACCTGTCAGGTTGACCCTCACCCAAAATAAACAGTAGACTCAAGGGATTTTAATATTAAAAAATTTATAAAATTTTTATGATCAATACACTTGTATGTGAAGCAAAACCAAAATATTCTGTCATCAAAGCTATAAGTTGCTCTTTTTTTCAGGTTTGAGAGGGAGCTTGCTGCAGAAGTCCTCCGAAGGCATGAGAATGACACACAAAAGGCTTTGGATGATCTGACTAACCCAGAGCTTAACTCTAAGATACAGGTAACTATTATGCCCTTCGTACAATACAACCCTTTTATTGATATTCTGAGTACATACAACCTTCATTTATATTTCCAAATTCTTCATCTGCCTTCATTTTGTTTGCAGCTTGATATTGAATGTAAGAAGAGGAAAAGACAACAGAAACATGTGGATTCAATAACTGACGAACTTGTATCCATGGGTTTTGATAGATCACAAGGTAGATTTACCTGGTATTAAATGCAAGTTTTTGTTTTATTTATTTATTTATTATTTTTTTAATCCTTCTCATATTTTGATGACCTCTGGTTTGAATTATTTTGTTCCAAAAAGTATTTAGTAAGTCCTAACCACTTTGAATTTTCTTTTATTTGTTTTGAAGGGATACTTTAATACCTTAGTGCACCAATGCACTATTGACAAAGGAAATTCATTTATGATATTTTCATGTCTTTAGCCCTAGGATAACATACTTTCAAATTGTTTAAATATCACCATATAAGTGTATTCCTAGTTCTTAAACACTATTGCAAGCCTTATGTCCTTTGGAACCTGGATTGTGGGAGATTAAAAGTATTGGGGATTTTTAATTGGTCATTTATTATTGAGTGTTTGAAATTTTCTTTTGAGGTTAATTTGTGCAACCTCTTTCAGTCTTTCTCTGGTGTATGAAGTATATGATAATCTCGTATCCTTTAGACTGACATGAATGCTTGTGTTTCTAATGAGCCTGTATTATATGTTTGCCCTCTTTGCCATAAGATGTATTTATACTTGTATGCCTCTTCTGCCATATCCCTCTGCAAACAACTTATCTGGTTGAATTTTGGTGTGCAGTGATTGCTGTGGTTAATTCCCACGGAACAAGAACTGCGGCATTAAATGAGCTGCTTGCACAAGGTCCGATGTCCTCTGCTTCTGTTGATGGCTCTATACCAAATTTCGACCCTGCTACCAGTTCAACTGCCGGAGAAAGAGAAAACTTGCCAAGTTCCAGTGGTGAAGAGAGAGAGAGTCCATCAAGTTCTCGTGAAGGGGAAGAACGGGACCTTGAGATGGAAGATGAACTCGTAGAGGAATTACATAGAGGTGACGCATTTTCAGATTATGACATTGATGTGACCAAAGAAGCCGAAGCTCTTAATGAATATCTGGCCTTGGTGGATTCTGCCATGGTTAAAAGTAACTGAGAGGAGAGGTCTGACCTGTTGATGCTGTAAATACTGGATTAGAATGAGCTCTTATCATGGCGATGCTGATGCATCTAGCAAAAACCAGCAGGTCAACTATTTATTGGCTTCTCGATAGTCATAGTTAATTAGTTTCAAATTTACAATCAATAAGTTGCATAGATGTGAAGAAATCAAGAGGTACTTTAGAATATGCTGATGGTGTACAGAAATGGTAGGGATTGCATTGCTCAGTGGTCAGGTTCATTGGTTTTGATCGGATTTCGGTTTTGTAAAGTTTTACCATTAAAGTTTCTTTAGGAAGCTTTTTATTTTTAGTTTGAAGTGGCTAGCATATTAGTAGATCAAATACCAATGATAAACTTATACTCCGTATAGAATTACAGCTTTTGAATCATTTACAAAGGGTGTTTTTGAGGTTCTCTTCTTGACTTGCAGTTTAGGGCTAGGCTTGGCTTAATTTTCGACTATGACAGAAGTCTATTTACCTCATCTGCTTGTTTTATTTGGAGCAAATATTCGAACAAGCCCGAATTATATTTATTTGATTTGGAACATTCAACTTTGATAGGCTAAATTCTCAAGCATGTTGTCTTTTTCAAGAAGTCTTAGTTAAGGGTCTAAATTGCACAAAGTGCAACACCTTGGTCTAGTTTGCCTTGATCCCTACCTGGTTTGACCCAAAAACAATCTAAATCACTTATTATATCTTGGTTTCACAATCAATCTCATTCGACGGTGTTTTATTTATTATTATTTTTTATGAATTACAACTTATTTAAAACCGATAATAGAAAGTTAAACAAAATCCATATTTATATCTATATCTATACTTAGTATTTAAAAAAGCAAACCAAAAAAGACATATGTCATCATTCTAGTCGTTTTACCTTTTTTTTATTTTTTATTATACAATTTTTCTTTAACTCTTTCATCAAATACTTCATCTTCATCTTCCCTCTTTAATTCAACCTTTTTATTTTCTCTTTTTGATTTTAGTTCCTCCATCTTCTTTCTATTAAGTCTCATTTCAAATTAAAGTCCCAAAATTTTTATTTCTTTAATTATGTTTTCAATTACATATTACACTCATAATTATTTATTGGTATTTCCTCACTCGTCTCATGCAATTTTTTATGAACAAGCCGCAGAATGATAACCAAAACATGAGGTCGAATTTTATTTATAGAAGGAGAGATTAATGATAACAAAAAAAATGAGTAGTAGTCTAGTAGTAGCTTGATTAAATACTCTTTAATAATTAATTAAAAGAAAAAAGAAAAAAAATATTAAAAATCATTTTCAACAGGCCACCTTGGAATCGCCATCTCCATACATACTCTCTGTCCTCTCTCTCTTCATTTACCGTTTCCCCAGTCAACACGGACAACTCCTCGAAAAACCCTAGAAACCTCCTCAATCTTCGATTATACATTCAATTCAATTCCTTTTCATTTCAATTGAATTCAATTATATTGTTCCAGATTCATTGGTTTCCCAGCTGATTTTGTTACAAAAATTAGCTCAAATGTCGTCGGAAATCGAAATAGTTGAAGAAGAAGTCGTTCAATCGAGAGATCGATCAATGGCGGCGGAAGCTTCATCGTCGACTTCAATGGCGGAGGAGAGAGAAAATGAGGAGAGTTTGAAAAACGATGTTTATACTGCTGCGGCGTATGGTGATATGGAGAAGCTTCAGAGATTAGTGGAGAGAGAAAATTGCTCTGTTTGTGAACCTGATGCTCTTGGTTACTTTGCGTTGCAGTGGGCTGCTCTTAACAATCGTACTGCTGCTGCTCGCTTCATTCTTGAGGTTCTTAAATTCAAAATTTTCTGCCATTTTTTTCAGTTTTTTTTGTTGATTTTGTACTAGTATGTTGATTTTTTCTTTTATGTATTGAATTGAATTAGTTTTATGATTGTGATAATGTTGGAAGCAATGTGGTTGAAGGTTGTTTGTGTTTAGAAATGTTGATTTGAAGATATTGTTAGCTACTTAGCTTGAGCTTGATTTTGAATGTTGGTTAAGTTTTAGTTTTTGTGCAAGATTAGTTGCTGCATTTTTGTGAATCAGTTGAACTTCAAGACTGTTTCTTTTTTTGGATGAGTGGGAAGATATTAAGGAATTTTTGAACTGGTCCTTTATTTAGTTTATTTCGACATGTATGGGGTGTTATGGTGAAGATTGTATAGTATGTTTTTGCATTGAATAACATACTCCTAGTCCTAGGCAGGATGAATTCACCTTTAAGATTAGGTCCAATTTCGGGTGCTATATCTACCATTTGTGGTGTATTAAGGGGTATTTTAGGGGCTTGCTTATCACATAGGGGTCCATCTTTGGGAGAAGAACGCATGATTAGGCTTCGATTGCTCAATAATATGGAAGGGGATAGTGGTCAATGCGATTGAACTTTGATTGTTTATGTCATTGCACTTTTTGGAGGGCTATGAAACGAGCTAGTTTAAGTGATTGGCTGATTGCACCTGTTGGATAAAGACACCCTCTGTCTGTCCCGAAATTATAGGCACTCCTAGGAACATTTGATATTGGAGTCAAATTCAAGGAATTTAGCTGAAATATTACAGCTATCCTCTACTTTTATCATTTGTATAAATCTCTTTACCAATGTTGCCTATTTTCTAGATTCTTATAAGAATATCATTAAGGCTACTGCTGAAATTATTAAATTACTATATTTGGAATTTAGCTAACAAACTACTCCTTCCATTTCCATAATCATAGGTTCATTGAAATCCTTGGGGGTATTCTGTGAGTACTCTGACTATAAGGTTGTTTGGGAATATTTTTGGCTAATAGTGGGGTATTTCTGGCATTAAATATCTTCTGAGAGGGAGGAAAAATCTACCTGCCCGTTGCAAGTTTCGCTTGTGATATGTGACCATACATTTGACTGACCAAAAGGGGCTTCTTCTTGCTATATTTGGACTTTACATTGGGTTTGTGCTAGTGAGATATCCTATGTCATCTCAAGGGTAAATGCTATTAAATCAATATATAGGATGGGGTCTTCACGGCGTTGGTTGAGCTGAGTAGCTAATTGTTCATTTATTACATATAATTAGGGAGTTAGGGCCTTGAGGGTGTGTTACCTGATTATTAACAATCATGCTGCTGTTAGTGACACTATCAAGGTATGTGTTATTTATAATAACTTTGCATGTTTTTGGTCCAAAATGAAGTAAACAAGCGCCCATACACATTTTCAAGCGTATAAGTACTTGTGATGCAATAAAGGGTTTGGGTATCAAGGATAAGATTAAGTCTGTTTTCCCTTTTTTTTTTTTTTTGTTCCTGTTCCTTTTCACCTTGTCATATTATAACTAAGATGCTTCAAGCTTGGGGGGAATTTGGTGGTATCTTGAAATTTTGTTATTATTGAGATAAGGGATTGTTCCCCACTCGGTTTTAAAAAGCGAGCCTCGGCAGGCGCGCCTCACCTTGCTCCCTGGCTCTGGGAAATGGGCTTTAGCTAGGCGAGACTCCGTCACCTACGGAAGGCGTGCGCCTCAAAGCGCCTTTAATAAGGTGCGCCTTTGCGCCTCTAAGGAAAATAACTAAGATTTAAGTTATAAATTGAAGAAGGATGGACATTTTTTTCAAATTCGGACTACCTTAGCTTTACATATATCATTATTTAATATATTATGAATCTTTTAATTGGTATGAAGTACAATCAAAGTAAAAAATAATTTGAAATAAATATATAAATATACGCGCCTTGCATACAAAAGGCGTGCGTCTTCCACTTGCTCCTTGGTGCACCTTGCGCCTTTTAAAACTAAGGGGTTCCCCATTGTTGGAAGATAACATAAAAGTTCCTTTTAGGATATAATTTTCAATTGTCAATTACACTAGGGAGTAGGAGATATATTCATCATGGGCCATTTTGGGTAATAAGTAAAAAGAGATTAGTACTGTATCATATTATAGGTAAATGGCTATTGATAAATTGTATGGAAATCTAAATTACAACACCTATTATAGTATACAGTCATTGTTTAGGCAATGTTTCATTGTTTCAAAATACCCAAAATTCATGATATCTCAGTGAACGTCCTTATTCTTTATGATTTTTTATTTGGTGTATTGGTGTTTGTTTAGAAATTTGGGCATGTTTTAGATACTATCAGCTTATATAGCTTAGGAGGCTCTATTGCATTTCCTTTTCTGGGTTTAATTTATATGCTCAATTGTTCATGCTGGTAAGCGGTTGGGTATCCTATGTGAAACATCAGGGAGTTGTTTCTGTTTGGTGAGATGAGTTTTTGTGACTTTATTGTGTTCTCATTCGTGAGAGCCTTTGTGGAGCTGTGTCGACTAGTATTTGCAGTATAAATTGGATTAAATGCTTGAAAGTGTGGATTTTCTTGTTTTCCTGTATTGGAATATTTACAGGTTTTTTTTTTTGGCTAATTTTGCTCCTTCAGTGTTACTTGTCACATGGCTTAATGTTGTTTTTCACAATTTATCCCAGCACTTGCAGAGTTGTGTTGGTTAGATGCTGATATATTACTTATAAGATAGGGCCATTGGAGACACTTTTAATCTGCTTTTAGGCATGGTGTAAACATTTGTTTGTTTGCTGATTATATCTGTATAAGAAGTTTTCTTTTCAAACTTTGGTCAAAATTAAACTCTTAACTAATTGCATGGTTTTTGTTGTTTCATTTTTCATCTATAGCATGGTGGAGATGTAAATGCAGCTGATCACACTGGGCAGACAGCATTGCATTGGAGTGCTGTACGGGGAGCAGTCCAGGTTGCTGAGCTTCTCTTGCAAGAGGGTGCTCGAGTTAATGCTGCTGATATGTACGGTTATCAGGTTGCCCCCTTTATCTGTATTTTTATAGAATTATGGGAGGTCATTTATTAATTTGCAAGTGAAGCTGTCTAGCAATTGGTGCAGTTATCCAAATCATATTCCTTTTATATGGAGGGGTCTTCGTCATCTGTTCCATATTCTTAGTTTAATTTTCTATAGTTTCCTTTCAAAGTATGACACACATAAACACATTCTATACTTTATGCTTACATGAGATTACTTTGACCTGTAAATGTACTTTTGTAGTTAATGTATCTGGAAGACAGGCAAATTAGTTTATAGGCATTATCATTTTTGTACCATGATTTATAAGGCTTGAAGGATATGTTAAATGAACTCGTGTACTGGATAAGTGGATAGTTTCTGTTTGATTAAATGATGGGAGTGCCAAAATATGTTTGGTTTAATATAAGAAATTTTTTTGCCCATGAGAAGTTCTGCTTTTTTGGGGGGATTTGGCAAGTAACGTCCTCCATGAATTTTCTAGGAAAAAGCTGTGTGATTGTCGACCTAACACATAGATATATTTCTACATCCCAGGAAATATATCTGTTAGTATACCATACAAGTAGTATTTCTCATGTTCAGGTTGAGTAGCATTACATGGATAACCATCCTAGTTTATTTGATTTATTGATAGAAATCTTTTGTAGCATTTTTGTTGAAGCAATGAAGCACAAGGTACATGCTGGGAATTTAGAATGATTTTTGCACAAAACTTATGTGTGAAGAGGCTGATATGTTATGTTTAGTGCAAAGGTTATTTGTTCGGGAATTTTTTGAATGATTTTTGCATAAAACTTTTGTGGGTTTCTGACATATGATTTGTTTAGTGCAAAGGTTATGTTAGCTCAGTGCATGATATATTTTTCATGTACATTGAAGGACTAAGCTGAATACGTTGACCGTAGTGTAGCTAGGATGTTCAATGGTCTGTAATTGGGTTGGAGACTTTAAACTTAAATTTGTGGACTGGAGATTAAATTGGAATCCTTTTTCCACTTTGGTGTTCAAATTCTTTTATTCAAATTCAATGGTGATTCATTCTGTGATGTTATTACCCCCCTAGTATACTGGATCTGTTTCACGTGAGTAGTTTTTGCTTGATTGTTCTACTATGAGTCTGACTGCACCATGTAGGTTATTGTGTTGCTGCAAGGGAATGTTTGTTTCTCTTTCTGTTTTCTTTACTTTTGCAGTGGTAATTTTATGATTTTGGCTAGATAACTGATAACTCAGTTTTCTGGTGATTAGCTATGGAAATTCGGTGGTACTACAAGTTTGTATTTTGTTCTAGCTGGTTATAACATTGTATTATGAATTGTATTTTTAATTAAATTTATACAAGTATATGTGTTTCACAATCAGTAGATAGGATAGAGTTTTTCTGCTTCATGCTTCAATGTTGCAACAGTAATAACTGGTGAGCTATTTGCAGACAACTCATGTTGCAGCCCAGTATGGCCAGACAGCTTTCCTTTATCATATTGTTATGAAATGGAATGCTGATCCAGATGTTCCAGATAATGATGGAAGAAGTCCTTTGCACTGGTATGAACAGAAACTTGTGCTTGAATTAGAATTGCTGCTTGTCCAAGGCTTGGTTGCATTAATTCTTTTGCTGTCAATTTTTCATTGCTTATTACGTCTATTTGAAAGGCCAGCAAACTTCATTTCCTCAAGCACCTTTAGAGTTTAGAGTCACAAATTGACCTTTTCTTTTTTAGTACATTGAGAATAAAGTAAACCTAACTAACTTTGGCGCTCTCTCTAATTAACTTTTTTTTTTTGGTTAACAATAAGCAAAGCTACACTAGATTTCGAAGGAAGATTATTGAATTTTACTCTACTTATTGCATTTCCACATTTTCTGTTTCTGTTTCCTTTCCCCTTTTAACATAGTGGATAAACTCAAGTTATTGCTCTTAATATTTCATGTATGGCTCTAGTACCCATTCATCCCTGATTTAACATTTGTTTAATCTTGCTAGAAGAGGCTAAGTTATAAAAAATAATAAATGTATTCATTTTAAGGGGAGGGGGAGGGGGGAGGGGGGGGGGTTGGAATACTCACATGATAGCTGTCAATACATGATGTCTACATTTGAATTTTGTGAATGTTGCTGTATTTTCATTAACAATAAATGAGTGAAACAAGTAACAATTTGTAGTTGCATATTTGTATTGAATAAAAGGAGATTCTATGGTGTATGATTTTGAATGTAGATGTGCGTTTTCATGTGGTTGACTTGGTATCTTAGCAATGTAGTTGTTCTTTTCTCTTATGCAAATGTACTATAATATTTTTGGTGTTTGTTTTTTTGAAATCTGACAACCATAGGGCAGCATACAAAGGATTTGCTGATTCTATACGTCTTCTTCTCTTTTTAGATGCTTATCGAGGGCGGCAAGATAAGGAAGGTATAATGCTAATTTCTGATTATTTCTGTGCAGTCTGATATGAGTACATTATAGAAGCTGAATCTATGTTTAAAATTTAATTTACATGTTATTTTTGTCCTCTCTTCCTTGCATTTAGGTTGTACCCCTCTCCATTGGGCTGCCATTCGAGGGAACTTGGAGGCGTGCACAGTTTTGGTACAAGCTGGAAAGAAAGAAGATTTAATTGTGGCTGATAACACTGGACTCACTCCGGCACAATTGGCTGCTGAAAAGAATCACAGACAAGTTGCCTTTTTCCTTGTAGGTCTTGCATTCTAAACTGGTTTGCTTATTTATAAAGTGTGTTTACGTATGGGTACAGATCTTTTTGTACATTTGATATTCTGTTTTTAGACTTATAGTAGCTATTGATTGCAGATGAGCCTTCTTTATCCTTTCCTGTCTGTATTAATTACCTATAGATCATTGACACTTTTTAATGATCATATTATCTTCTGATATCATTTTTAGCTCAGGCTAGTAGGCTACTCAACGATGTGTCATATTTGGTGAACTCAACTCAGTTGTCTGTTTGTTTCTTGTACTATTGAAGAATCCTGAATCTGCTTAAATTAAGTTTAATGTAGCTTTTAGATATTGTAACCTTGACATTTGAAGCTTGAACATAGTTAAGGTGTTTATGATATCCTTCAACTCACTCGAAACACTTCCAATAAGATATCGTAGCTTTTGCAATCTGTTTGTGTCACCTTTTGTGCTGTAACTCTTTCAAAATAATTGTATCTGGCATGTTTTGCTTCTGAATATATAAATTTTGTGCAGGAATAAAAAGTTAAAATGTAAATTCATATTTTTGACATCATCCACTACCTGTTTTTCGTTAGAAGTGGCTGACAACCTAGGTATAAAATAATATAGTTGTTAAGAAAGTATCTGAACAATGGAAGAAATTACACTAGGAGAACTTAAGGTCATTTAAATCTTAAGGTCCTGCCACTTTCACATCTCTCCATGGTTTACTGACCCTCAATTCATGTTCACTGAAGTATATATAGGATCAAAGAGGGCATGCTTGTACTTAAGATCCTTTTATTGCCTCTCTTACTGTGTGCAATGATTTTGCCCCGTTTTCATTGCTGTATGCTAATCATCGGTTTCATGTTGCCTGGTACATTTGGTCCTCAGGGAAATGCTCGAAGGTTACTCGACAGACGTTGGGATCCAAACAGCCGGCTTGGGAAACTCTCAAAATTAGGACTTGCTCCCATGTTGTGGTTTATTATTTTGCTGCTACTTGTATTGTATGCACATTCAGTGATCTTGGGTAACTACTTCTGATCATTCAACTAAAATGTAACTCTGTGTTTGATTATATGAATTTGACAAATTTTAATGATACTTATAGATGCGAAGCTTCCAAGGTTAACAATGGGCTTTGGCCTTCTTGCATGGCTAGGTTTTTTCCTAGCTACTGCTGGATTAGTCATGTTCTATAGATGTAGCAGGTAAGCTTAGTTATCTCCATGGCTCCATTTTACTTGAGTGCTTCATGAAGTTGATCCTGTCACTTGTATACCAAGTTTTACAATTTATGATTGAGGTTTTTTCCCCTGAGATATTTTTGTCGATGAAATCACTTTCTCACTTAGCTCATCTTGTGCTTGTTTCAGAAAGGATCCAGGTTATATCAGAATGAATGTGCATGATGCTCAAAATATGAAGGATGATGTAAGTTGAAATGTCGTATTGGAGTTTCTGCTGATGTTATATCAAAAAATTGTATTTCTCTGCAGGAACCATTGTTGAAAATTGAGATAGACAATCCTGCACTGGTGGCTGGAAACTGGTCCCAGCTGTGCACAACATGCAAGGTATAGTGAATTTTTGTATTTTGGATGCTGCTGGTCCTTGTATTACTGTGTAGTAATTTCTAATATTGTCTCTTTGCTGTGTTGATAGATAGTCAGACCTCTTCGTGCAAAACACTGCTCAACATGTGATCGTTGTGTTGAACAATTTGATCACCACTGCCCTTGGGTGTCAAATTGTATTGGCAAGGTACGCGAGCTCTGTATCCGTTTCTTCTATCATTGTACAAGTCTTGTGTTCTGTTGAGGATTTTTGTGAAGCTAACTATGAATCTGTGTTCAACTTAAATGTGTATAACTGCGTAAATATGATTTCTGTCTGAGGAAGTTACTAGTATCACACGCTATTATGTTAATGCTGACCATTCAGGATGGATTATTGATTTAGATGGTTGTGCATTTAACACGGATAATTTGGTTTACTTGTGTTTATATAAATCTGCTTTGTTTTATGCATTTCTTGACAAATTGCTCTGGTGCTGCATGTCTTGAATCAGCTGATATATATTTGAAAACTTAATCTCTGTTTTGTTGATGCAGAAAAACAAATGGGAGTTCTTCATGTTTCTTGCACTGGAAGTTTCTGCTATGATAGTTACTGGCCTAGTCACTCTTATAAGTAGGTGACTTGCTTTGTTCTGTTACTTTTACGGAGTTGTATTGACACTTGAAAATTTCTCTTTGCTGGCTTATAATCTTATTTGTTAATTCACAATACAGGGGTTGTCAGCGACCCATTGGCTCCGTCTTCTTTTGGAGCATGGCTAAATCATGCTGGTACTCATCATATTGGTGCCATATCATTTTTACTAGCTGATTTTTTCCTCTTTTTTGGGGTGGCTGTCTTAACTGTTGTCCAAGCTTCTCAGGTGTGTTTTCGAATTCTGTTCATAATGAATATCTATTGGTCTGTATTCATTGATTTCGCCAAAATGTTCTTTTAATTTTAATTTTTATTTTTGCTGCTTGTGCTCTGCAAGTACATGTCTAGTAAGTGGATGCTATTTATATCTTGTGTTGGGGTGCTGAACAAAAAGACAGGGTTGGGTGGGTGGGGGAGGGTGCATAATAATTAATTAACTGTTTCTTGATTTGTGCTTTCTGTCTAAATATCAGTAGGATTATTTGACAAAATTGCTGCTGGCTGTGAGGTTCATTACTCATTTTTATATGGTGACCTTTGAATGTATATTGTAAAATTGATTTTGCTTCACCACATTTAATTCCAAAATAGTTGTCTGGTGAGGCACATTAATGCTTTTGAGTAGTATAGAGAGTCATATTCATAATTTTACTCTATAAATTTTACTATCTATCATTATGGATAGAATTCAGCTTGTGGAGAGGCATTTCATTGTGAGGTCAGCAAAATCATTGGTCGAGAATTCTTCATACTTAGAAAGACATTGAAGATTTTAAGGAGCTTGTAGTAGATATTTTGATATTTTCTCCAGGATTGTTGCATGACATCCCTAAAAGGCTAAAACAAGGTGGAATCGTTATAGCCTGTGTTCACAACATTCTTAAGCAAACTAGTACTAGATATTGAGCACTAAACACAATCACACTAGTGCACAACATACAACAATTCGGGTGTCACTTGGCTTGTTTAACAGTTCTTAGAATATGGTACTTGCCTGTGTGGTTTTCACTTTTCGTGTCTTAGATCTTACATGAGATTTTTTTTCTTCAGATTATCAAATGTTTGATTTTGAATGACTATAAAGCCATTATCTGTGGCTGTGTTCTGTTGTTTCTTGGTCCTCCTTTCAACCTTAATCTAATCTAATCGAAAATTGCCATAGTTGGATTGTTACATCTCTTCAGTATCTGCAGCTAAATCCATTTCATTTCATATGGCTTCTTTGGCAATTGTGCTACTCCACACCTTCGCTTTGTTGATCTTCTAACAATATCCACTAGCCTACATTTAGTTGGTCTCAAGATGGTATTATCCTCCTATCTATGCATGACTTCCTCTTCTTTTCTCCTGCAGATATCTCGTAATATAACAACAAATGAAATGGCAAATGTAATGCGTTACAGCTATCTGAAAGGTCCGGGTGGTCGATTTAGAAATCCCTTTGATCATGGGGCTAGGAAAAATTGTTCAGATTTTTTGATTAATGGTTACAATGAAGATGTGGAGCGTATTGAAGAATCAGGTCATGAAGGAGAAATCGGGATGGTGCAAATGGGATGCAACCCAAACATGCCAAATGGGGTAGTTCATCCTCATCAAACCAATGGCAATGGCCATGTTGCTATTAATGTCGATCCTAAGAATTCAGATACTGGGCATGGTCATTCTCAATGTAATCATCATCATAGTCATGGAAGAACAAATGGTGCTCCCCTAGGCTTGGGTTTGGGTCTCGGTAAAAGCAGTTCTCGATCCATAACTGCATTGTAACACTTGGCTAGTTCAAAGCCTATTGTTTACTTGTGTGTATATGTCTGTAAACATTACAGCAAAATTTATTATTCACAATTGAGTATTATCACATCCTCATTTATCCTTTTGATTCAGGCACTGGTAGTTCTCATTCGTTTCAATTTTCCACATTTCGCCTTTTAAGAATATTTAAAGTTGTTGCAGCCATTTAATGTTGTGTAGTTGCTGTTTTTTTTTTTTTTTTTTTTTTTTTTTTGGTGAGACCAGGATATTATTACATGAAGTTTTTCGGTGTGAACTTCATGGACATGGAAAAAAGAGGTTGAAGAAAAATGAGGTTTTCTTTGGCTTGTAAAATCCTCCAAGGATCAATTATATTTCCACGGGATAAATAATGAAATTTTCACACATTTTACACCAAGGAACAATTTTGCACTCAATTGCATTTGCGTTAGTTGGTTTGGTGGTTATTACTTTTTATAATGTTAGTGCTTTCGTATAGTGAATAACTGACATAAAAGTCATTGGTGTGTCTTGTAAGTTGTAAACTCTGGTTGTAGTCGTTGTCCTCTTCAACCCACAGAAAGAGACTTGTCACATTCAAGTTGTTTAATATTCCGTATGTCGTGAATGTCAATTAACTTAACTGATAAATAATACAACAAACACGGTTTTAATTCAAATACGTACAAGAATTAAAATTAGTCTTTCATGATCAATGAGAATGAGATGATGTCTTAGCCCTCATTTTGGTAATTATTTTGACTTAGATTGGACAAAATAAGTTGTGATGTAGTGTAAAAGAATACAAAAGTTATGCTAAAGTGCTTCATAACAGTTCTTCTACAATGGATATAGTTCACACAGAATTAGTCAAATAGACAAATAGTACAAAACCTTAATACAGTACAAATATGTTTAATCTTTTATGATGATAATTTGAATATATCTTGATTAGATATTGGAAATTTCCTTGAAGATGTGATGTTGACAATGTTCTACATGAATTACATGATGGTCCACTTGAATTAAGAGTATTACAAAGCCAATTGCAATTGGATATTTATGATATTTGACCACTGGTACGTTGCTATGAACCTAATTAGAACTATTTGGGTACCTCTTTGAAAGGTAATTTGGAGTAACAATAATAAAAGGGTAATAGCTAGATACATCATATTTAGGTATAATAGTCAACAGTATTATCTAGTATTTTCTTCATCATCTTAATTTCGATATTTTCAAAGCATAATGTCAATAATTCCCTTTGATCCTGTTTGGTCTTCCCATTTACGATCTTTATGTGTTAAACAAAGTCCAACTAAGAACAAATAAGATAATTTTTGGCAATTTAGGTTAGTATCTTCTTAGTTTTGCCTTAGGGCTAAAACAAGGTAATGCAAAGCCTCGAAAGGCAATTAAGACAACGCAAGGCCAAGCCAAGGGCAACATAAGGCATATGAAAGCATCATGAGACGTGATAACATATGGTAGGCCAAAGCATGAATGAGATGATTCTAAGCACCAAGTTTGTCTCTCGGGATGCTCTTGGAACCTCAGAAATAACATCGATGCTTAATCTTGTCGGGTGCAAGAATGTGTTCTCCATAAGCAAACATTGAAGGCTATATAATACACAAAATCGGACCAATTCCAAATGTTTTGGGACCTGAGAATTCTTTGGATTGTAGGGGATGTATCCCAGTCCCATATGACGTTGTATGGAAACACATAGACCAATAATAGTTATTCACATAAAGGCTTATGGCAGTTAAATTGAAAAAAAAAAGTTATACCTATAAATGACAACTTGACAGTTTAAAAGACAAAGTGAACTATTCAAATTACCTAAATATTTCCTTGTGTTGTGGAGTCTAAAATACTATGCCCTATACATTTGTACTCCGTAAGTTCATACTAATGCAATACTAGGGTCTGTTAACATTTACTGAATTGAAATAAGCTGAACTAAATTGAACTGATTGGAGCTGAATTGAACTTTTATGAGAGAAGGAAATTTGGAGATGAAATGAACTGAACTAAATTGAAATTAAGCTGAAGTGAACAGGCCCATAAGCTAAAAAATGATGTCCTTAAAAATTTTAAATAGATATAAAGGGACGTTATTCACAAAATGTTTATAAATTAGTATTCATACAACTCACTACAAAATACTTCGTAGATCATATGTTAAGTAGTCGTATAATCATTATCCATTTAAAATCTTCCTACTTCATATAAATGCTTCTACGAAGTATAAAATAGTCTCGACTACACCATCTATCATGTACGGAAAAATTTCTTCTATGGAATAAATATTGATTGCTACGAGTACTACTTTTGCACTTGCGTGCAAGTATGCAACCTATGATTCCACAAACCGTTTTCCAAAACGTTAATCTCAAAAAACAATCTTACAAATTACAATATCGTATTATTAATATTATCACCCCTAAATAAATTAATTAAGAATAATCTCATTAATAATTTCAATCAAAAGAAAAAAATCACTGACAAGATTACAGATAAATACAAATATTTAATACACTTATTTACCAGATAAAGTGGAAGCAAAGTAGGACCCACATCAGCCCCTTAGCTATTTATCTTCCTTATCCATTACGACTTCCCACCGAACGACTACAACCGTCCACGTGTCATACATCCGTAGGTTCGGAAACTAGGCTCGGACTCACCAGCTTTCTTCCACAACATTTCACAGTCGTAACTTGTTACTTCTTCTTGTTCTTCCATCTTCGTGTCATCACCATCTCCATCTTCATCATCATCAATTTTCTCTCTCCTCTTTTTTTCTTCACTCTTTTACTTGATCATTATCAACAATTTTTTATCATCAATTTTCAATTTTGCAAGGTATTCTTTTTAATTTCTTTTTTTGTATTGAATTTCTTAATTTTGGCATTGAATTATGTTTTAATTAGCTGATCATTTAGGGTTTTTTTTTTTTTTTTTTTTGTTGGGTTTATTTTGGGATGATTATGAAGATTATTATAATTAAGTTTTTTTTGTCAATCATTTATATTTTTCAAAATTATGGAAAAAAAAATATATAATTTGGTGTTAATCATCAATATTTGACAGTTTAGGGATTATAATTTCTGCGATAATCAAATATATCGGTAAAGTGATGATCTTTATTAATTTATATGTGCTTGTTTTGTTGTATTTGTTTGAATATGTATGTCATCTATAGTCGATATCAACTAGCTTAGTTGGGTACGGACTTGAAAATTGGTACCTAAGACCGGATCAAATTTAGTCTATGTTATATTGTTATATAAAAAAAATTAACTATGTGCAAGTAAAGTTAAGTAAACTTGTAAGTTGGTTTATTTTGTGAATGTGGTTTTTTGAATGAACAATGGGAGCTCAAGCTTTCATTATATATCTTTCAGTATGATATTATCTGTGGAAGTTTCTAATTCTAGGTACATTGTGTTAATATAAAGACATAGTATAAAATCAAAAACTTTTTAAGATGAAATGTTATCTCTTTTTAAATTGCCAAATTGGGTAGTTAAGGTATTTTTTTGTGATCGTCTTCAATGACTGATTGACTGTTACATTAGGTGGTTCACATAGTTGATTCGACTTTGTAGAAAGAAGATTAAAGGGATCAGTCCATGGTTTCTTTGTTCTTTTTCTTGTTTAGCTTCCTACTTTAAATGTTTTTTGTATCTATTAGCATTTTTTTGGGTGTTGCTATGAGTAACTTAAAGGGTTATGTATAAGCTTTGAAGTATTTTCTAAAGTAGTTATGTTTTTGGAATTACTGACAAAATACGTGTGGATCAATTTTTATTAATGTTTAATAGTTCTACTCTGAGCTTCTTATACATGACCCTAAGCATTATGTGTAGATTGATATTCTTAATGTTTAATATTTCTACTCTGAGCTTCTTATACATGTCCCTAAGCATTTTTCCTTACAAATTGTGTGTATCTTTATGTTATTAATGTTTGATATTTCTACTCTTAAGCTTCTTATACATGGCCTAAATATTTTCCCCTTTTTTGTTCGAGTCCAAGAATTTATGATGCTTGTATTTGTTATATTGAGACTTTTAGAAGTGATTAGGTCCATAGTGTCTGCTAATATGATCTATATGAATTATTTAAACTTATAGTTTGTCAATTTTAGTGAAGAGATATGGTGCTTGAGAAAATTCCTTGGCAATCAAGTCTTGACGATTTTATTTATTTATTTATTTATTTTGTTTCATTCTGCATGCTATTTGATTGTTTTACTATGGCTGATGGAAGTTTCTGATTTTCTGTTGGTTACTTTGGTGACAGGGTCAACAAGATATTTAGGTGTACATGGGGTTTTCATATTTTCTCCAAAAATTCTTAGCTCCATTTGAAGCTTTTTAGAAATATTGTTGCTGCAATGGGTGGGGTTTGTTCGAGGAAGAGGGGTAACCAGGTCAATGAAGACGGTGTGCGCATAGGGGTCAATAGAAGATACAGTAAAAATGGGAGTTCAAAATGGTTACTGGGCACCCCATTCTTTAGGACAACATCAGGATGTCAGCCAGAGGGTGCCAGTTGCCCATCTTTGATGGAGCTATGCGTTCATAAAGCCTGTCAGGTAGCTGTGGTTTTTGTTTAATGCATGTCTGTCTTCTACTTTTTGTATGTTATCTGTCAAAGCTATATAGATTATAATATGTATATGTACAGGATATCGATAAATACAAGTCATTTTCAGTGCTTCCAAGAGATATAAGTCAGCAAATATTTGATGAATTAGTCCGCTCACATCGCTTAACTGATGTTTCACTTGAAGCTTTCCGTGACTGTGCTCTCGAGGTCTGGCTCAACTGACATTACCGTGATTTGGTTGTATGGATCCCTATAGTTACTTTTACTGACTGTGTTTTATTATTGATAGGATATTTGCTTGGGAGACTATCCTGGAGTTGACGACAGTTGGGTTGATGTTGTCTCTTCTCAAGGCTCCTCTTTACTCTCTGTTGATCTTTCTGGTTCCGATGTGACAGATTCTGGGTTGGCTCTCCTGAAAAGTTGCTCTAATCTTGAAGCTTTGGCTTTCAATTACTGTGATCATATTTCAGCAAATGGCCTGAGGCATTTCAGTGGTAAATTTTTAAGTTGCTTGTGGTAATTATGAACTTTCTGATAGTTTACTTCTAGGTTGTGCTCATTTATGATCTCTACGTATCATCAGTTTATCTTCCAGTATCCATAACATTGCTGCTATCTTATTTTTTAGGTCACATTCTGTATGGTCTCAGTTATTTTCTGACTTTTCACTCTCTTATCTGGGTGAGGGGTGGAGAATAAATGGTTGCTGCCGCCTGATACCAACCCCCCCTCCCCCCCAAATCCCCTTATTGTTTGCACCATTTGACCCAAAAAGCTCCCCAGAGAAAGTGGGCCCATGGTGCAAACAAAAAGGGACTGAGGGAGTAGAAATTTGTGAGAGTAAAATGGTAAAGTTCAAATTTTTTGTGTGAATAGACAAAACATACTGTTTTCCCATCTTCATCAGGCTGTATCATTTTTGTGGTACATCAACATAACTAGGTAATGTGGCTTAAAAATGGAAGTTATAATATGGTAGTATGAGTTATGTTTTGAAGTATCAGTATTTTTGCAAATTTGTTATTTGCATTTTCTAGATATTTTCTGGATGATGTAAAATAAAGACATGTATCCGGATAGGTCAAGAACTCGGGATGGTATAAGTATCAACTTCATGAAGAGAGCGGAAATGATTTTCATGTGTGTTCTCTATAGGCAAATATTGATTTTCTGCTTGTAAGGTTTTTCAAACTAGGGATCGGTTCATTTATGGTTATTTTTAGTCCCTCAAAAACAGTCTTCCTTGATTTTGTGTACTTATTTACAGGTCATCTTTTTGTTGGCTAAATTTTTCCCTACATGACACTAAAAATCCCTTTCTTTGGTGGTCCTTTTACAAATAGAGAGGTTGGGGGTAAGAGAGGGGAGGGGGGGGGGGAGTTGAGGGTGAATGGTAAAGGGTATGGTTTACAGAATTTTTGAGTTGCGTCAGCATGGTTTATATGCTATCTTTTGCTTTTTGACCGGAAACTGATGAACTTATTGTTTTTCAGGGCTTTCAAACCTTTCTTCTTTGAGTTTAAGGAGGAGTTATGCTGTGACCATTGAAGGAATGCGTGCCTTCTCAAGCTTAGTCAACTTGCTTGAATTGGATTTTGAGAGATGTTCTGGGATTCATGGCGGGTTTGTTTATCTTAAAGGTTAGTTTCCTGGTATATCCTTACCTTTGTCAAATTTTCATGATGTTTTGTTCATCATATTATAGAAGATCCATCAAATTTCAGAGTTTGTCTTTTTCATGGAGGAGAATGTGTCTTGACTTCATTTGGGTAGCTTTTGTTGACTTGAAACGCCAAGATGCATAGCACTCTAGGTCTCTAGGTAATCGACTCTATGGCTATTGTCCGTGCAATATTGCTGAACCAACACTAAGACGTTTGAGGATTAAGAGGCATGCCTAGATACAGTAGCCTTTATGGCAAATGTGATCATGAATTTAAGTTCGTTTTATGCTTCTTTTGTACTTAATCACTTGCAATGTTTTGACTTCTACGCTTGCCAATACAATACTTCAACCATTAATATATGCAAGAATATATATAGTTAAAATCACAAACAAGATGGTATTTTGAATTTTTATGCTGAGACTAAATCCAACAACCTTTTGCATAATAGCATTGGTCAAAATTAATTTTTTTAACAACAAAAGTCAAAATATTGCGATTATTGATGAACTTAGGAAGTATGGTGCTCTATAGATGCTGCATCAAGCCATCAAGTATAAACAGTAATTATTGCTTATTTACAAGATACATATTCTGGATAAGTCTTTTTTGCCTGACAGAGTATACTTTTAAATTGTGAAAATGCATTTCTTTCTAGCTTGGCGCTTGCTCTGCTGTGGTATGCCTTTGCTTAACGTCATGACCTAGGCTCCAAGGCGGCCATCTCCTTGGCATGCTTCTTTGCCTTTTAAAACTTGATTTATTACATTACTATAAATGTAATATAGTTCTTACTTTGGCGGCCTGCTTTGTCATGTTATACTGAGATTTATACTTGGAAGCTCTGAGTTATTTTACATTTTGTTTCTGACTTGACACCAATCAGGTCAAGATTTTTTTCATTAAATTGGTGCGCACATGATGAGCAGTGTTATTCTGTCCTTTATACTTTGTGTGTGTACTTCGTGTGTGTGTGTGTGTGTGTGTGTGTAAAGCAGTGGGACTTAGGCTCTTATTGGGGCTGGGATAATAATCTTGGTTGTGATTCTTAAGAAATATTTTTTTTCTTCATGCAAGCTATATTTTACTCTGTACTCTTCTACAATACCTCTGAACTTTTATCTATAATATACTTGTAGGTCTCAAGAAGCTCAAGTCTCTTAACATTAGGTATTGTAAATGTGTCACAGACTCAGATATGGAGGCAATTTCAGGTGAGTTATTTCCTTTTTTTCATGTTCATTGGCTCTATAGGCATCAACTTGTCATGTATGTACTCTTGCAATCAACATTTGTGAAAACATTCTCAATAATAGCTGCTTCTAAACCCATATTATTGTCCAGTACCTCTCTTGGACCAATTTAACACATCTTAGTCAATGATGTAACAAAAATGTGTATATTTGGTTCAGCTGATTGTTAAGTTGTGACTATTTTTTAGTCAAAATGATTGCACATGTTTGCACTTTGGTTTAAGCTAGATTGATTTACTTTTTTTTCTCCTGCGTTCTTTCTTATGGTACTCCAGAATTTACAAACTTGAGGGAGCTGCAAGTTTCTTGCAGCAGTATCACTGATGCTGGTGTTTCTTATTTGAAAGGTAGGCACCTTCCTAACCAATTTAAATTTCTGAGTCTGTCAGCTAATTTTCTAGATTCTTTCACGTGAGTTATAATTTCAAGTTTATATATATTTTTTTCTCCCTTTAATGTGCTGATGGAGCCAACTTCTTTTGGTGTCAGGATTGCAAAATCTTATATTGTTGAACTTGGAAGGTTGCCAGCTTAGTGCTGCATGTTTGGACTCCATTTCAGGTTATTTATTAGTACCCACCATTTTTATTTTCATATTCTGAAACTCAATGCTCCATCCGCATCATTATGTTGTTCTTGTTTTACTGTTTGCACAGTTTTCATTGTAGACCTTTAAGCATAAACATCTTTAAACATGTAATACAAAAAATACTTGAAGTACTAGGTAGTTTTCATGGATTTGGTGCTAAATTTGTTCTTTATGTACCAACTAACAGTAATTATGGAGCAGTGGCAGTAATTGCTGATTATTTTACACTGGTGTTTCAAGCGGCGGCTATGTAATGATTATTTTGCAGAATTATTGAAAGTTAATTCTGTATAACTTCATACAAAGACAAATTAAACAAGATCCCAATAGTGTAATTTTTTCTTATATATTTATCATGAAAGTATTAGATTAGATCCCATTTGCACTATAATCTATATAGATTTGAACGAGAACAACAGAAAGGATTGGAAGTAGTATCTAACAAGAATTCCCATCTCCGAGGCTTTTAAATTGTATTGTGGGCTTGGCAGGATCTGGTCTGCAAACCCTAGAAGCTTATTACTTGTTAAATTTCAGCAGTGAATCAATGATGAAATGAGAAAGGGAAAAGAAATAAGTTCTACCTTCCTCTTATAAAATTGTGTATCACTAAATATTTGAATTTTAGAAAGGAAAATTTTTTGCTGTCCCTTTTTTTGTTAATTAATGTTTTTAACTTGATTGTATGGCAAATCGTATGAGCGAAAAACATTTTAGATTGAATTGTTCATTGAAGGTCCTCATCCCTCAATTTATTTTTGCTGATGCAGCTCTTGTAGCTTTGTCATACCTGAACCTTAGCAGGTGCGGCCTGTCTGATCATGGTTTTGACAAGCTCTCAGGTTAGTTCTATTGAGGTTTTATTAATTGATAATACCAATGCTATGTAATTTCCTCTAAAATTTGCCTTTTTTATGCTACCTCTAAATTTGGATCCTTGATTACCCATTTTACAGGACTTAAGAACTTGAAGGTGTTCAATCTGGCCTTCAACAATATAACAGATGCATGTTTGGTTCATCTCAAAGGTGTAATTGCTTCTTCACTTTCTCCCCCTTTTGTGTCATTCTCTATGTGTGTACTTGCACTAATGAGTGTAATAGGTTCTTTTTAATTTCTGCCAGTGAATGAGTGGAGGCTGTGTCTGGCCCTTACTTAAATTAGTTTGTTTCACCAAAAAAAAAAAAAAACCCTTGGTTCTACCCTATGTAAACTTCTGAGAGGACATGTATTTAAACGATTAATGGTCATGAATTACCCTGTAACCAATACTAATAAAAATACGCTAGTTTCTCGCTCTCCTTCAAGGAAAAGATTGTCTATAAACATGATAAATTTTCTTAGTTAACTTGAAAATACCTTTAGACCTTCAGTTTGGTTCTAAAAAAAGCAGAATTCCAATTTTGTTAAACTTGTTGCTAAATTAACATCTCAGACTTCTGCATCCTCACTTCTTTATCAGATTTTGCATACTTTCTTGAATAAATCTTAGCACTTATGCAGTAAGGTTTTCATATATGGCCAATTATAAAGCATTATTCTTGTTAATTTGAAGGGTTAGCGACTTGCATGAATGCTCAGGTTGTTTCTTTCTTCCTTTATTGCATGATTTCAGGTTTATCAAATTTGGAAACCTTGAACTTAGACTCCTGTAGGATTGGTGATGAAGGACTTGCTAACCTGACAGGTTTGTTCTTTGACCTAACTCTCCCTTGTTCTTTCACCTATAATCTGTCTTGATGTTCACTTGGTTTCTTGATGTTCACTTGGTTATTTTTAAAATGGTTATTTAAATATCAATTTATTTAAAGTTGCTGTACTAATGCTTGTGGGGAATTTGCTATATTTAACTTATCTTAGTTATCATTAATAGCTGAAAGTAGGAAGAAGATGGTTCCCTTTATTAATAAACTGAAATACAGCATTTGTATAGGATAATTCTACTTTCAAGAGGTGGATAACCTCCCAATTTTGTTTTCTAAGCTAACCCAAAATACTCATCTATATTTACCATAAGAAATCTCTCTAATTATTTATTGAGCTCTTCCTCGAACTAGATAGGTTATTACCCAAATGACATAATACAACTACTTAAATTTCCCCTGCCCTAATATCAATTCATAGCAGAATTTCGCTCTTGAACAAGCTTGTCTGTTTAAGTGAGTATTGTATTCTTGCATGTTAATATCTTAGCTTGCATATGAAATTTTTAGTGAATCTCCTTTTAAACCCACCCTTTGTGGCTTGTAATTTTGGATTCATGACTCATTTTATAGCTGATGGCAAATTAATGGGTTGAGATTCAATTACATTTTGTTTTAGGATTATGCTCTTTGTGTCCTTTATAGTGTTATGTCTATGCCAATGAGGCCCATTTTTCATGTGCAAATGTTTTGCTTCTTTGGTTTCTGATAATTGGCTGCTTACTATGAAGTCCAATATCTTCTCTTTCTTTCTTTCTTTCTTTCTGTTTGTTGCAACTAATTGATTTTATTAACTTGGAATGCTTGAAGATCGCCAGTGGCTATGGCTAAAGTTAGGGCTTATATTAATGATCTTTAGATCTTGTATGTTGCATTTGGGAGCATTTGTATGCTAAACATTGTGATTCTTCTGAATAGGACTTTTGCTGCTGAAACATTTGGAGTTATCAGATACTGAAGTTGGAAGCAATGGGCTGCGGTATCTGAGTGGTAAGACATCATTCTTGTGTCATTATTGGCAGCTTTTTTGGGAATGTTTTTTCTAGACTTCTATTGATAAGAACCGACTTAAATCTTTTTCAAACTTGTAGGCCTGGTGAATCTTGAGAGCATAAATTTGTCATTTACCTTGGTTACTGATGCTGGTCTGAAGAAGCTCTCGGGTTTAAGTTCTCTGAAATCACTAAACCTTGATGCTCGCCAAATCACTGATGTTGGGTTAGCTGCTCTGACAAGTAAGCAATTTGTGTGCATTAACAAATGTATTGCTTCAAGAAATATGATACGGAGTAGTATTTTATTACTCAGCTTGCTTCAACTGTGAGCCACTTGGCATATTAGAAGTTACTGCATATATTTATATGTAGAATTGTATGTCAAAAAGTTTTATTCTGTATCAAAAGTTATATGTGGAGTCTTGTATATAATGTTGCAGGTCTGGAAGGCTTGACTCATTTAGATCTTTTTGGGGCACGAATTACAGACTCAGGGACTCAATATTTGCGCTGTAAGTCATGCCAACTTGCTTTTGTTATACTGTTTTGTACTGATTTATGACAGCAACATTAATATTATCCTGAATCCTGATCTTTAAAGAAGGTTCTGTCCATTACAGGATTGTTCTTTCTTTTTGGGAAATAACACTAATGTATTACCACACCTTATTAATTTAATCCTTTCCGTCCACTAATCCACTTGTCATTAATTACACTATTCTTGTATACTAGAAAAAATCCACCCCCTTGTCATGAATAGCAACTCACATCTTGCTCTGCATGTGGGTTTCTGATGTTTTAACATCTCATCTAAGCTCTCACTCATGCTGAACTGATTTTACGAGTTTTCCAGTGCTTGTGAATTCATGCTGTATAATTGGCAGTATCAATTATATTCGATCTCTTGTATTGTGTTCTGTACATACATTGGTATAAAAATCTGTTGACTTCACTCCCACCCTTGCTCACTCCCCAATACTTGGAGAAGTGAAAGCTGACCCAACTTACTGGGACTGGCCCGAGTGGAGATAATGGGGAGTTTGCCTGTTTTCCTCCTCCTACCCAGCTACCCTAATCCTTGGCCTCAATCTAATAGTGTGTGTTAGAAGAAAAAAGGTGTGTGCTAGCATGATGGCCTATTGAGAGGGGATTCTCTCTCTGTGTGTGTGTGTGTGTGTGTGTGTGTGTGTGTGTTGGGGGAAAGGAGTAATTAACTAATTACTGTCAAAAAAAAAAACCTTTTGGTATAGATAAAATCCTGTTGAAATACCTTAAATTTTTGTTGCTGTTGCAGACTTCAAGAACCTCCTGTCACTTGAAATATGCGGTGGAGGCTTGACGGATGCTGGTATGAAGAACATTAAAGATCTTACTTCTCTTACGCTGCTGAATTTGTCTCAAAACGGCAACCTCACTGACAAGGCCCTGGAAATGGTTTCTGGTACGTCTTATTGTTACTCAGTGGATATAATTTTTTTGTTTCAATTAATTTAAAGTGATTCAACTTTTCTACATAGGTTTGATGGTAATTGCACTTTAGGTTCGACTTAAATTAAAATTAAATCCAAATGTGATCGTAATACTTGTATAATTTTAAAGCATTCATAATGGTTGGTTTGTGTGCCCTTGTTTTGACTTTCTTATGCTAGTTAAAGGGGTGAGCCATCCACTTATCTCAGCCAACTTTTCACCAAAGCCTCCATTGCTCCATCATATCTATGTGCTTCCCATTAATTAATTTATGTTGGGATGGCATAGTGAGTAATTCAATCATAAATCAATGCAACACTTTTTTTAGACACCATACTGTATATGGCTATGTGCGTGACTACTGACTGCATATGGAGGGGATATCTTAAAACGAAAATCTACCCGCGTATTTTGTAGGATATTAAATTTTGTATAAAACTGTGCTGTAATCATTTCCCTGAATCTCTCATATCTTCCTGTTCATTGGTGTAGGATTAACAGCATTGGTATCTTTGAACGTCTCAAATTCTCGTATAACTAATGATGGCCTGCAACACTTGAAGCTGTTGAAGAACTTGCGTTCATTGACACTAGAGTCGTGCAAGGTAACTGCATCTGAGATAAGGAAGCTGCAGTCCTCCGCCCTTCCTAATCTGGTCAGCTTTCGCCCCGAATAAGATCAGCTGCAACTGTAAATAGTCCATTTCTGTCGTCTTTTCTGGCATTGTACATATAATGGGGGGAAATAAATACTCTTTTAAGTTAAGATTAAAATTAAGAAATGGAGTGAGATCTTGAAAAGTAACTTTGATGGATCATTGTAAATAGCTTTGATTTTTCTGAACTAGTGATTACAGCCATGCAATCTAAACTCTGTATATAATGCTTTCACTACACAAATGGAAGTTGTATCTTTTTAATTATGGTACAAAACTATGAATTTATTGAAGTTTATGTTTCAATCTTCAATTGATAATTTTTAAGATAGTACAATCACCCCTGTACTTTTTTATATACTAACAAGCATAATGCCCGTGTGATGCACGGCCTACAAATCTTATTACTTATATTCATTTCACAAAATTTTAAGATAAAATAATTTAATGAGTAATAATGAATTTACTTACATTTTTAACCACTTGAAATAATGATTATACTTTAAAGACAATTTTTTATTCTTGAATGTAAAGTTTTTAAATATAATTCAACTCAATCAATGAAAAACCTAATCAATCCTTACATTAAGGGTTTTTTTTTTTTTTTTTTTTTACTTGAGTTACTGGCCACTTTATTTTAAAAATGACTAAACTCTGTCAACTAATTTAATACGTAAATTGTAAGCTCAATCGCCTTTTATTACCAAATCAATTGTCCTCGTATCACTTCCCATTGGGCATACATTATCACAACAAATTCAAATCGCAGATGTGCTATTCTTCCATTTTTAAATCAATTTGAGGTAGAAACAGAAGGCAGGATCCAATTGTAATATAACCAGATTCATTCCATAATGTTATGAAATCCAAAATAATGCTGATGTCAAATTTTTCAATATAGAATCATGGATGTGTGTATTTGTACACCACAAGATAAAGATTCAATCTTCAGTTAATAAAAGCTGTATCTTTAAGATTATGGCACAAAACTATGTTTTTTATAATCTTCAGTTAATAACAAGTAAAGTTGTGATAAGTTATAAGATTGTTCGATTTTTAAACATTTTCATTATGTGATACCTACTTTGATGGAAGAACCATGAAGAAAGAAGAAGCATGTCTTAATTATTCATTCTTTTTTCTAAATTTTATGGAAATAAGCGTGTTAATAATCATTAAATAGCAACATTGGCAATTTAACATTGATATAAGATTACAACCACCAAAAAAATTAAGTAAAAAATTGTCTAATACAAACCTTTCAAACTATAACCATACCATTAATCTTGCGCGCCAAGTTCCATTCCTACAACAAGGGGGCAAAACTATCACAAAATAAAACTAAACAAAGACATCAGACACTATTTTGTATACAATAATTACAAGCCAATCCATTTTTTTTTTTTTTTTTTTTGGGAGGGGCAGGGGTGGTATGTTGTTGGCCACAAAATTAGTAGCTTCTCGCAAAACCTTGTTGTAGCTCAGTTACTGCCCAGAGATACTGCTGGCCCTCCTTCATGTGTCACTATGACTGCTCGATGCTTGGACTGCAGAATCGGGAGTGTGTGTGCAGTACCACTTCGCCACACCTCATAGCTCAAAATACAAATACAAAAGCTATACTAGCTGAGAAAGAATATGATAAGTACTTTCTGTAAGGAATTATATATTGCCTTTCAATTCTTGCATTGGGAATGTGATGAATAATAAAGCAAAACGCCGCCATAAGTGGACTTCAACTATTTCATCTCTGCCCAATATGGTGTGTAAAATGTAAAATTGCAACTTAGTTCCTTTTTCCAAATGAAGGCCCTGTGAGTTGATGCACACGGAAAAAAATATTGCCTGACCTGCATAAGAAAAGCAGAGAAATCAGCTATATAAGATAAAGGCAAGTTACTCTAATATATAGGATTAGAAGTTTAGAACTTAGAAGCATAGAAGGATTTGATACAGCTATAAATTATGCTTTAAAGGTATGTTCTATTCTTTCATGTTACACCACAAGGCATACCCTATACTTGAAAATCATCTACTAATTTATCAATGGAAATCAACATAAGCCCAAGTAATTCATCTGTTCAGCAACAAATTTAAATACAACTATATATTTGTCCTATGCAAAACAATATCTCTACTGATATCAAACTTATATCCGGACTCAACAAACTAACAACTAGCCTATTATAGCAGCCCCACATTTTCTTGTTGACCTAAACATGGTATCTAATGAGGTAGTGTCCTTCTCTAGCATCAAAGAGACTTGAGACTTTCAAGGAAGCTCATCTCCACCGAGGTAGTGGGAATTATTTTGTGGATATCTTCCCAAATCACTGTCCCTATTAATGGGAGCAGTACACATATATACACCAGGATCAACATCATTGAAGACAATTTCTCTATAAGATGACAGAAAGTCTCTGAACATTGGACTTGTTTGATAGGTTTGAATCGAAATTTAATCACATTCATTCAGTAATAAGTTTCGACAGGGTTGTGATTTAAAAACTGTTCAATAGGGTTGTGATTTGTGAATTTAAATATCACAGCATATAGCCCTTGAATTCAATTTGATAACTCTAGTCAAGCTACCTGTTGGGACAGTCATGTTAATAGCTAGCTGCTAGGGGATGAAAAAAATGATAATGTCTATAAGCAGGTAAGACAACCTACTGTTTCTAACATAGTACAACAACAGCCAACCATAAATTCATCCAATACAAATCCAGGCAACCTCACCTTCATAAATTTCAAATAGTTGAGAGAAACAAACAATTAATCAGATAGGACAAAACAATGCATATGAAGAATGCAGAAACTATGAAACAAGCTAGGCATATTCACTAACTCACCTCAATTAAGAAATTACACATCTGGAAATATTGGTGCTTGGTACTTCAGGAGTAACCTAAGTTCTGGGACATACTTCATGGCATCTGAATTGGAAATATCTTAATCATGCCTGATCAAGTGCATAATATATTTTTGACACCCGTCTCCGCAGTAATGGTTCAAGGCGGAATGACGGTACTCCAGTGTACCACCTTTTTGCATCATCCATCTCGTTCCATGCTTGTACAATCTCGTCAATCCTGAAACCTACACCTAAAATCATGACACATAGTTAAGCACTCCAAATGGCAAAAGGGTTGAAATTAATTAGTTCTGTAAAAGATTTAGAAATCTACCTTCTACCCTGGAATCATTAGAACAGTGATTCTTCACCATAACAGCTATATCAGTCGGAGAAGCTCCTGCAAGTTCAAACTTTCCAAGAGCGACCTCCAGACATTCATGCCAAACCGGCAGGTCTAGCTTAAACTCCATGATAGATCTTTCATAAAGCATGGTACCCCATAGAACATTAACCTGGGAACTGATAGTCATGGCCATCTCTTCACTATCAATAGTTGATATATCTTTAAATAGACGATCAAACCCCATTTTCTGCATCTGAGCATGGCTGTTTTTAAGGCTGGAGATTGCACTTTGACGCTGCAGCTCTGAATCCTCCCACATTTGCACGCCTTTTTCTATGTTTTCCTCAGCTTTATTATACAGGTCAAGGACACCATTTGGTGACCATGTGTCTAAATCATCATTGTTTGCAACTGCATAGTACCAAGCAAGTTTTGCCTGCTCAAACTGTTGTAGTGCTAACGCTAGATGACCTTCATAGAAATTTGGCTTTATCTTAAGTGCTGCTTCATATTTCTGCCCTGCTTTCTCATACTCCTGTTGGGCCCAATCATAGGCAATGTTTACCTGATCAAGCATAATTTGTTGGGTCGAATCTTCTTCAAAATGTACTCGCTTCCTTGCCCGTGCCATGTGGACGTTTCCCCAATTAAACAGTGCCAATGCTGCCATTTCCTGAAACTTTTCAGCTGCTATATCAAACAGGACCTGAGCTTCTTCACAACTAATTGTCTCTTCCATGGCCTCAGAATAAAGCTTCACCCCTAGCTCATGAAGATCCAAGTATGCATCAGAGCTGAATCCAACATAATTCTTGAACAATTGAGCAAATGGGACAATCCATTCTTCAATGCACAATGTCCCATGTTCATTTACTTTTTTCCCTCTACAACTTCCGTTCTCTGACAAATCGTTAACTCTTATTTTCTCATAGAAAGGATCATGCTCTGGACTAACTTCTACTATGTAAATCTTCACAGAACCTTGGGGGCCGGCAGATGCTTCAGCCAATCTTAGCTCATCACTGGTGGTAATAGTTATCATGTCACCCTCATGATCTTTGTATTTGACAAGAACTGCCTTTGATGTTGGAAACCTATCCTGTATGACCTCCCTCAATTTCAAGAGACTACAATTCACAGGCAGTTGTGCCCACCTGATATCCTCTCCAAAAACCAATTTCACATTATTCTTTGGCTCGTCTTCATTTGCATAAGACATCTTCTCCTCAACCACCACCTTATCCTCAGTTTTCTTCTCTAACAGATCCTCAACTTCTCTCTGCTGACTATCTTCTGCTTTTGTTTGTACATTGGTCTTCAATGCCTTCTTCTTTTCTTGGGATCTGGCTTTTTTATCTTCTTTAACAGCAACTGTCTTCTTGTTTTCTGTTTTCTTTTCCAATATGTCCTCCAAGCATTTTCCGTCATCTTCTACCTTCTCCTCCTCATATTTCGAGTTATTTTTCTTCTTAGATTTCTCTTTTACTGCTTTGGATAGAGGCTGTGAAGCTGGAACACTAGGAGATTCAATATACTCAGGAAGAGGATGGTCAAATACCCTATCACCTCTACTTTCTAAAGTCTGCTTCACCCTCTCCGCTATCTCCAAGGCTGTTAAATTGTTCGGCTCCATGGATAGAACTGCATTCAAATCCCTTAAAGCCAACTCCAACCTGTTGAGCCCCTCATAACACCTAGCCCTTTTTATAAGAGCCTTGCTGTACTTTGGAGTAACTTCTAGAGCTAAATTACATTCATGAACAGCTCGAGGATAATCACTAATACCCATTTGCATATAACAAGCAGCCATGTTGCTGCGAAGATAAGCTACATCAATGTGATTCCTCGGTAGCAACTTGACCGCCTTTTCATACTTCAACAGGGCTCCTTCAGAGTCCCTCCCTTGAAACAATCTGTTACCCTCATCCTTCAACTCCTGAGCCATGGCAATGAAAACTTCTGTATCCTTATCATACGCCCTCGGGCTGTTATCTACTGATCTAGTTTGCTTTTGGGTCAAATCTCCTGATTTCTCCCCAATTTGTTTTTTCTTCTTCCCACTTGACTTCCCCATTGCAGACCTACCAACCCAAATTCACAAAAGTTTCAGTTCCACAACACTAGATCATTCCTTTCTTAGATATACTACACCTTTCTTAGATATACTTCATACTTATCTAACAAATTACATATTCTTAGCAGTTTTACTCTATATATTTTGAGAGAAATTATTGGTCAAAGTTCGATCTTGAAAATCCGAAAGTTCTAGATTATAATAGGAGTAATCACAGTTTAGGAATGGAGAGAGCATCAACTAATTCAAAAATGCAGGAAGAATTTGTATCAGCATTATCTCTTACAAGCTAGAAAACCCATTTAAAATCCCACAAATTTTGTGTTTCCAACTGTCAATATTTAGAAATTATTATACCATCACATCATCAGAATCATAATCAAGCATATTCAATTGCATAAATACAATAAACTAAAATGAGCTCACAAAATCAATTAATTGAACATAATACTTACAAAGTTAATAACTTACAAGGAGGCAAAACACCTATCTTCAGCTGACAGAAAAAGAGTAATCTGGGCAACAAAATTCCTGTAAAATTACACCAACCACAAAAAATTGGAGAGAGAAAATGATAAACTTGGAAGAATTGTAAAAGAAGACCCCCCAAATACAAATGGGTCCTCCTTTCTTTTTATTATCTTGAATCACTTTTTTTACAGCTTAGCATCAAAACCACATGAAAAAGATAAGAAATGAGCTGCAAAATTTGTTTCTTTTTCCAGAAATAAAGAGAAATAATCCCAGAATTTTGAAATTTTCAAATAAATACAAATTGGGTATTTGCCATTTTCTCCCAAATGACATAAATTTGTATAAATCTTCTTTGGGATGGGAGAAGTTTAATAAATTTATGTGTATGATATATGTATAAATGGAAATATAGAATTTCTGTATTTTGATATGAAAATGTTTTTTTTTTGGGAGGAAAAAAAGGAAGAATATAAAATAACAGAGTATGGTAGGAAAGAGATCTGAGCTATGCTTAGTTGCTTGCCAACACGCACTCTTTATTTTTCCTTTCCCTCTTTCTCTCTCTACACGCTATCGGATTCCCTCCTCCTTCAAATTACTCTTTCTTTTTTATATTATTATAAAAAATAAAGTTAAGTAATTTATTTTTTTAAAAAAATATTCCATACAAAATATGTCTTGTGAACATATGACAACTTGTAAAAAACAAAGTAACCTCTATAACACAAATGTGTCTTATCTTCCAACTTGTGAACATATGACAACTTGTCTATCCCCCATATCACTGATCGAGTAACGCTTATAACACTGATCGAGTAACAATAACGAAGGAACCCCTGTAAGGCAGTAACATTGACCTAACCCCTATAACACTAGCGAAGTGATTCATAAAATGGTTTATTACACGATGTGACCGGTCACATATAAGAATTTGTGCAAAATATTAAGATTCATATGAATTGGTGAAAATTATTTTTTTTATTTTTTATTTTTAAATGGTATATGTAAGCTTTGGATACTCTTATCATAAACTTGGAAGGTTCTACAAATAGTAACATGAGTACAATTGTAGATTTGAGGATATGTGGAGATTGTTAAAGTGAAGTAATAACAAGTACAAAATGTTAGTAAGAATATTCCACATTAGCAAAAATCATGATAAAATCAACTACAATTAAAACATGTACAATAGTACACATTCATTTCTAATGCATAAGAAGTATATTATCGGAAATTAGGTACATAAATTGCAATACATCGACATTAATAATATCACCAAGTTGGCAAACCAATTGATTTTAATGACATATTATTAAATTGTACAATCACTTAGATTTTATTGGAGCGCTTTACCTAAACAAGGTTAGGAATTCGCGTAATTCCCTAAATGCAGCCACTCTTTTATATATTCCCACTTTACCGTCCACGTCACCGGTTCAGTTGGAATTTTTTTTGACCAGTTTTTTTACAAAACCGCTACTTCAAGTAGCGGTATACTCAATAAAAACCGCTACTTCAAGTGGCGGTTTATTAAGTGAAAACAATTCACAACAAAAACCGCTACTTGAAGTAGCGGTTTTGTTTTTAGAAACCGCTACTTGAAGTAGCGGTTTTCCCTGGACCGGAAAAAAAAAACCCGGTTTTTTTACCCAATGCTTACGTGGACGGTAGATTGGGAAAATGTAAAGAAGTGGCTGTAATTTGGGAATTGAGGTTTTTCTTGACATTATTTTGGGAAAGAGCTCATTTTATTGGTAGAGTTTTATATTTTCCATGTAAAGAAAATATATCGTCATGGACGTTAACTATCAACTTAACATGTCATAAATGTAAGGAGTATTATTGTGATTAGTTAATTACCCCTTTATTTGTCTTCATCACAAAAATTTATGTTTATGCTCGGAGAAAAATAATTCTCAATCTTCTTCATTTCTCTTTACTTCAAATTCATCTCTTAAGACGTGATGAATGTAAAATAAAGGGATAAATTATATAATAATTTATATACGAGTGATTGTTAATCTTAATTTATAATGATGATAATTTACTAATTTAGAGAAGAAATACGAAGACTAAAGGAGTAAAGGGTAACGAATTCTAACAATGTATTTAAAAATGTTAGGGTGGTGTTCACGTCACTCTAACAATGCTATCTTCTGTTGTAAAGACTAAAGCCCTAAAGGAGTAAAGGGTAACGAATTCTCGCGGGAATTTTCAACTGTAAAAAAAAAGGCTGACAAAAGTTGTTTGGATTGTTTGTAAAGTCTCCACCAAAAAGTGTGGGACTATCGTCTTTCGTCTACCCAATTTGCCTTTTAGTGGACACCAAGCCAAACATGTCCTTAATGTCACACCATACCTGATACCCCACTATTCCACTATCATATTTCTGTAATATTATTTTATTATTATATTTTTTAAAAAAAAAATTTTGAATTTTTACAATGTTTAACACGCGTCTTAAAAACGTACAAGTGTACATCTTTATTTTTATACGGATAAAAACTATAAAAACTTGATATTCATAAATTATACAATGAAATTAATGTAACAGAATTTCACATAACTATATAATCTCTTATAGATTAATAAGAGTTTATGGTTTAAATTTTAACCCAAGTATTAAAAATGGAAAAAAAAAATAGAGACGAAGACAATAATTGATTAGTAAATATGAATGGCATCGAGTCATTGTCCTTTTAACAATAAACCCATATTTGCTTGTTTAATAAATTAAAAGATAATATAATTTGGTTGATTTAACATAATTTAAAAAAAAAAAAAAAAAAAGTACTATGTAGTTTTGTTGATTAAAAGAGTGATAGAATATGAAACATATTCCTAAGCTTATGGTTGAGGGTCAAGAATATGTTTTAAACTCTATCAAAGAGAATACAAAATACAAATGAGAATTGAATTTTTTTGTAGGGAAAAAGATTAAAGATTTTAGATGAAATTAGATTGATAATATTAAATACCCCACTCTGATAATAATGAATATCCAAAAAGCTAAAGCTATAACATTATAAGTTGTTGAAGGTGACAATTCAATAATACAGTATTGTTTAGAGAAATTATATTCATACACTCTAAAATTTATTGATTATTATTGTATGGAATATATAATTACTCTTGTTTTTAATTGATAAGGAATCATTTTTTTTTAATTTTTTTTTTGTGAAATCCTCACAAACCAATTCTGACCATCCTTTCAAAATTGCAAGTTAGACTCTTGGGAGGGTGTGAAATAAGAAAATCTCTACTCCAAAAAGACGATATGATAGCAATATAGCATATTTTAAAATCAGCATTACATTAATTACCTAAGTATGCTCTTTTATTTACATTGACCTAAATTTTTAAAATAATTACTACATACGTACTTTATTTGTATCATCATCGATAAATATCCTCTAAATCAGAATCAATCAATTTGTTTGCTCAACCAATTTTTAGTTTTGTTTCGTTTTAAAAAAAATTACTTCATAGAATTACTACTTTTCAAAAAAAATAATAATAATAATAAAAATTAAGATTTAGCCCAAATCTAATTGTATCTTTTAAACATTCTGAATCTTAGGATCTCTTTTCCTTTTTTGCCCTTTTTTATGGGACTTTGATCTTCTTCGTCTGTCTTTAAGTGGCTTGGCCGCATCCCTTCGCTTTCTTAAAGTACTTCTCCTACACTCCTTTCTAATATAGCTATCTTATTTTGGAGTATTTGGAAACATCGTAATGCAGTTATTTTTAAGAACTCTTTTGCTAATATTCATTGTAATTCTATTCGAGCTTTCTTTATGTTTAAGGAATGGGAGTTACATTCACTTCTTGATGCCATCCACTTTCCTATTACGACAACCACCACTGTCGTCAACTCCTTCCCCCCACGTTATCATAACTTTGAACATTGACATATAAAAATGTATTAGATCTTACTCCCATGTTTAATTTTAATAAGATTAGTTACAAAGAATAAAATTTCATGACCATTATCGCTTTAAATTAATCATTCCAGGCCATACATGTCATGTATCATCAAATGGGTTGTAATTAAATATATATTAGGTATTCATGTATTAAACTTTACAACTGTTTACATTGAGACACTCTAACAACAAATACTAGTCTACACAATATGTAAAGGGATCAGGTAAAATCATGTATGTTTAAGGAAAAAAGCAAGGGAAATAAGTATAATTAGTCATACTAACTATCATGATTAGCATGTTAAGAAAACTAATGCAATCTTCTGGTAGCCACGTAGCAAACTCTTAATTGCAGCAAGCATAAGAATTCCTGGCAAACTATCACCATGGTAGACTGTTGCAATGCCCACCTACCTAATTTCAACACGTACTTCGTATATAAATAAGAAGCATGCAGAAGATAAGAAGCATACAGAAGATAAGAAGCATGCAATGCACCATTACTAGATATCCGAGGAAGGGACCAAAGACAATCAGTAAATAATCTTACTATTGATCATGTAACATTGTCCATCCTTCCAGCCAGTAGACATCACCAAATCAGCCGCAAAAAGCTTTGGAGAAGAAGCATCAGCAGCACCAGGTTCCTCAAGCTTGGCCTTGAACCTACAGCCTAATCGATATGTACCAAGGTTTATGGGGACAATAAAACTGTCCAAAGATTCCACTAGCCCATACTTTGTGCCATGCTTCTCGTTAAAAAAATTCAGTGCAGCTTTTGCACAAAATTCATTTTTTCTAGCTTTCGATTCCTTTGACAAATAAATGCATCTGTTAACTGACCGACCTTCAGTATAACGCTTCTCACAGTGAGCAAGTACTGGAGGGCATTCTCCACAGCATGCAAATGTCGCTTTCTTAACTGAAAAACCATCAAACCCAATCATAAGTAAGATGTGCAGAAAGCAGGTAACAATGGCATGTTAAATTCATCTGATGTAATCAAAGAGCTTACAATTAACAATGCAGCAATGCACATCACGGACTCTCTTATTCCTACACCAAAAGTTGGCATAGAACAGCTTTGGTCTGGCATTCTTCTCAGGCTTGGCAGCAATGAAGTTGCTGTGAAAGCGGACTCCAGAAAACATGTACTGAGCACTTGCCAGTGGTTCAATGACCTTATAATTTGTACCATGTTCGCAATTCGCAATTGAAAAATGACAAAGCAACTTTAGCACAGTACATACTTTGAGCCAAAACAAGCCCTCCTGGGAGCACAGGACAAGAGATGAAATATTCACATATATCACCAAAGGTAGCCTTAGTTTTGTTAGATTTTTTAGCAGTTGAAGATAAAGATTTAGATGCAGCCTGAGTTGAAGCCTTCTGACGTGAAGCCGTGGGGTCACACTCTTGAGTATTAACTTCAGTTTCTGAGGTGTAAACTTTTGTAAGATTCAGGTACTCTTTTATTGCCTCACTACTGATTCTGAAGTCCACCAAGTAAAACATTGAAAAGAGTCAGTTCTGTGAAATGTGTATCAATTTATAACACATCCACAAGTACTAATAATTTCCAAATATAATCTTGGCGTGAAAATTTGATCAGAATAGGGGAAAATATATAATAATAAAAAATAAAAAATAAAAATAAAAATAAAAACTAAAAAAAAAACGGTTATGTCACTTGGAGCCTTTGAGGTTTTATAAAATGCATGAGCTACCCACTCTTTTTACTCCAAAAAAAAAAAAAAAAACAACCTCCATTATATATTTTTAAAAAAAAAATCATGTAACTAGATAACCACACTAAGAAAAATCATTGGAAAAATAATGAAGCAGAAGGAAAGTGATGAAAAAACTTAAATTCATATAATATGATCGAATCACATACAGGGTGATGTGGACTTTACTAGGATCAATAACTCAAAACTAGGAATGTCAATAGTGACCAGCAGCATCAACTATAACGTAGAAGTACATAGTGGACGCCATAAATACTATCAATAGACATTGAAAAATATAACTAAGCATAAGCTGACATCATATATGTAAAAATGACCATATTAAAGTAATTAAACACTAAACATTACAGTAGAGCAACAGAGCTCAAACTGCAAAGTTACATAGGTCCTAGAGCAATTGGAAGGCCAAAAAGAAATCAATGGTAAAAAAAGAGAAGGATCAAATATTAATGGGTACTTTGAATTAAAGAAAGAACCAAGGCCAACCATCACCAGTCTAAATTTTTTGTGCAAGTATATGACTGTGCAAGCAACAATCATTTCTACAAAATACTTCATGATAACATCAAATAAACACAACAATTTAAAAGCTAGTAAAAGGAAGTTTTATCAAAAAGGCTTAAAGTACCACTCAAAAAGCAAACAGTGTTCAATCGCATACCATGTCAGAGACTAGAACAATCAAAAGAAAAGTGAAAACCCTAAGCTATACAAGCCAATAGGACTGAAAGTATACAAAAGCTCTGAAATAAAAACTAACCTTTTGAGACGAGAAAGAAAGCGTTCTTCGCCTTGTGGTTTATCCATCAAATCTTGCCAGATGTAGCTTCATAGGTGTATTAAAAGTCAAAACAAAAAAAAAAACAATTATTAAATATACACATAGCTTCATTGGAGTATGACACACCAATACAAAGAAAATCAATATACATGTGTATGTATATAATAATAGAACATAAACAAAAGCTCAGCAAACCAAAATAACTAAATTACCAGCGAACGAGATCGGCAACATTGATGTTGTTGCCCCGGCTGTTGATAAACTCAGCCACAATAGTTTTCCTTGGCATAAAGAGTTCTTTGCCTTGTCGTTTATTCATCAAGTCTTCCCAGATCAAACTTCATAGGCGTATTATATTCAAAACAAAGAAAACCAATTATATGTACACGTAACTTCATTGGAGAATGATAAACCAGCATAGAGAAAATCAATATACTACCCCCGTAACATTTTAGCTCCAACAATTCATTCTTCACGCCTACCAAGACACATTTTCATCCATGTAGTACTTTAATTATATCAATCAAAGACTTAGTCCTATAAATGGGGTCGTTTACATGAACCAAAAGCTATGTTACTCGGACTCTTTCATTTACCTCACATGTCCGTGTCGACACAACTTGTGTCGGACACCGACACCGACACTTGGACACTTCATTTTTAACTACACAACTTTTTCAAGAAAATGGGCGAGTCCGAGGCTTGGACACCCGTGTCTAATTTGACACTTTATTCGAGACCAAGTAACATAGACCAAAAGTGATAGACTAATGCAGATTGATAAAAGCTTAGCAAAAAAAAAAAAAAAAAAAAAAACTGTCAACTAGATTGATGACGTTGATGTTGTTGTCTCAATTGTTGGTAAACTGGGCCTCTATAAAATGTGTATAATTGTGTTCAAATTATACATTTATGCAAATTATGAATAAATTACACACCCAAAAAAAATTACACACCAAGATGAACCAAAATAGATCCGTATTGACTATATTTTTTTCTTATGCAATATTTCATATGTTCAAAGCAAGTTGAATAAATAGTTCAAAAGTCAAATTATTGCAACTAATGCTACGGAGGTAGTATAAGTGTATGTATATAATAATAATAATAATAATAATAATAATAGAACATATAGGTATAAGCTCAATAAAATTATAAAAAAACAAAAAACCTCTGAACTAGATCGGCGACATTAATGATGTTGCCCCAGCTGTTGACAAGCTCAGCCACAATATTTTGTATTGGCAAAAAGCATTCTTTGCCTTGTCGTTGGTTCATCAAGTTAAGGTCGACGATTCTTCATAGGTATATGAAAAACCAAAACAAAGAAAATCAATTAGTATATAAACACATAACTTCATATGAGTATAATAGACCAATGCACATAAGTAAAAGCTTATCAGGGGGAAAAACATGGTGCTGTTGTCCCACCTGTTGATAATCTGGGCCTTAGTAATTTTCATTGGCAGAAATAGGTGATCCCCTATTGGAGGTAAATCTTTAGTGATACCACAGTCATAAGATTGATCTGTAGAAGGAATCTTTGCTGCTCTGGTATCGGTATTGGTATTGGTATTGGTTGCTCCTTCGAGGTCAAGGTAGCCTGTCTGGCAAAAACTAGAGGGGAGCATAAAAAATCAAATGATTGAGGCTGTACCAATTAATTAATAATGAAATTAAAAAAAAAAAGATTTTAGATTGAATTTAAATAGAATAGAATAGAATTAAAAGAAGGGCTCACCCTTGGAGACAACGTTGAAAGGATGTTTGCCCATAGTGTGTAGCCAATAGTGCTTCCAAGATAGTGGTTACAACAAGGTGAATGAGTTTAAAGTCGTTGATGGTATTGTTATACTGAGACGTGATGTTTTTGGCTAGTAGTAAAAGACGCGAAACCAAGGACTTTCTGGAAGATGGAGAAGGAGAGGAGTGATGGTGAGATGATGGAGCCTTGGAGGGTTTCTTAATAAAATCCTTTTTTATGTTCAGGTACTCCTTCTTTGCCTCAGGGCTCAAACTGGAATGCAATGCACCCAAACAAATGGTCAGAGACATACATGGTCTTGTAACTATGAATAAATATAAATAATTGATACCAAAATTGTATGAACCAAAGTTGAGAAAGAAAGAAATTAATTTAATTGTACAGCAGTAATTGGAGATTCGTAAACCAGATACATAACAATCGGCAAACAAGTATATGTAGCTACATTCATTCACCTATAAAAATAACCTTATATTGTCCATAAAATTCATAATACACGAGTAAAATCGATTGATCCAAAGAGATTTTGTTTCGGCTATAATCAAACTAAGTAACCCAGTTTTCTATTGTAATAACAACCCCTCTATTCAAGTGGGTTGGCCACACCAACACCATGAACTTGTAATAGTATAAGAATTATTGTTGATAGAAAACAAAAGAATTTTGAAATAAGTAGTGCAAATCCCAGATGTATAATACCTTAATCAATCATCACAATTTAATTTGGCATACAAATTCATCGTCATCAAATCGAAATTTATGATTTTTTTGGGTAACATGGAACAACAGGAAGTAAAAGCAGAGATTAAAAGGAAAAGAAGAACCTCTTGAGAGTCGCAATTAGGTGTTTTTCGCTTTCAGGAATTTCCATCAATGCTTCGTATAGGTCGCTGAAAAGGAAAAGGGAGAAAATCATAATCATATTCATATGAATAATCGAAAAACAATTAGGGATACAAAGCTTCACCTCAAAATAATCTCAATGAAATTTAACTTAACCTCACTACTACTCTCGCGGCTTTCGTCAGCCATTGCCATAAACAATTCTCTTCTCTCCTCTTCTCTTGATGATTTTGGCAGAAAACGCAATTTTCAATCGGGGTGTTTGTTTAGGAGGAAATTCATGTTCATCAGGCTGAGTTACAAACCTTGTAAATCTAGGGGTAAAATCGTCTTTTCTTGCATTTAATGGAGGGTAGTGTTGTCAGCACAGTAAATATCATTGAAGACGGCACATTACCATGCAAACGTTGGGGTTAGTCAAACTAACTCTGCCAAGTCAATGTCCTTAACCTCCATTACTTGAATTTTCGCAGTTAGCCACAATCGTCACTTTCCCAAATTTGTAACCTTAATCTAAAACCATGTTCGAAAACGCATGAAATTGAACCTTGTAGCAGAAATTGGAGTATGATAGAGACGAAGATGATCCATTAAGAAAACTTCGATGCCCTTATTGTTATTGCATATCATCAAAACACATGTTTCCTGAGGAGAGAGAAACTATCAAATTCTCTGGATTAATCAATTTTATCAAATCAACTCAATTTATTTCTTTCTAAACCTAATTCAGTCCAATCAAATTCAATTCAATTAAAACCAAATCAATTTCAAATCTAATTCGAAGAATTTTTGGAGGTTTTTCAGAGCAAGCTTGTACAACAATGACGAATTTGTATGTATCGTAGTGTAACTAATGGCGAACTTGTATGGTGACCGATCTTCAACATATTCTCTATTGCGAGCTCTGTCATCTCTTTCAATGGCCAAATTGACTACCAGAGGTATGCAAATGAAGAGAGATGATGTAGATCCAAGGAGTAATTAAAAATTTTATTTCGTGTTTTCTGTTTTTTTTTTTTTTCGATCTTGCTAACGAGCGTCCCGGGGCGTTAGATAAGGATAAATTATATTGGTTGAAATGGTATTAAGTTAGGAATTCATGACAAAATCACGCGTCGTTCGGTGTAATTAATGTTAATTTTACTTTAATATATGCACTTTAATTCTCTTATCTAACGCCCCCGGGGCGCTCATTAGCTTTTGCCTTTTTTTTTTAATAACGTCAAGGTTAAATAGGACGTTACTAACCCCATTAATAACGTCCGTCTACTATGCCAAGTCAACTAACGTCCCAAACAATATAAAAATAAGAAGATGGCCCAAATTCAGGACTGATTTACAAATTTATGTAAATTAGGCTGATCAATGGGGGCGCGCCCGTTTGTTTAGTGGGCAAATCCCTAACTAGGGCTGGTCTGGACCGTAACCAAATCAGACCAAACCGTATTTTAGCGGTTTGGTTTGGTTTACGGTTTGGTTTCAATTTTTTGGGAATTACGGTTTGCGATTTGGTTTGGTTTTTCAAAATTATAAACCAAACCAAACTGTAAACACAGTAAACAGCATTTTAATATTTATATAATTTTTAAATAAATTAAAATAGTTACTATATATTATAAAAAAAAATAATAAAACAAAAAAACATGAAAAATCATTAGAAGACTATACGGTCAGTATACTACTATACTCTATACCATTGTTAATTTGTTATGTACGTAGTATTATTTTTATTATGTGTTATTGTGTTAGCACTTAGCACTTGATTAGTTGGTTGTTATTTTTATTAAAACTTTGTTGTATAATTTAATGCCTCTGGGCTAATTATTTGAACTTTATTAATGCCTTTGGGCTAAATTAGAAAATACTACTATACTCTATACCATTGTTAACTTTGTTGTATAATTTAATGCCTTTGGGCTAAATTAGAAAATAACACCTGTTAAAAGACCTAATTTTGTTTTTAACACCTTAAGATTTCGAAGTTTAATTATAACACCTGTTAAAAAATAAAAATTTTGCTTTCACCACCAGATAACAGAAACTGTGACGGAATTTTTTGGTGGGGCCCACATAGTCGTTTACCCTCCAAATTCCATCCCCTTCAATTCGAATTTATCTTCTCTGTCATTTATTACCACCCAACTAATTTTGCTTCATTGAATTTCGTCTGCAAATCTTGAACAACCAAAATTACTGCGAACATTCAAACCCTATACTGATTATTGTGATTGAGAAATTGAGTTGGAAGAGGAGGTGTCAATATTGGAGCGAAACAAGTCAGCGAGATTCCGTCAGCCATTTCCAACATCCAAAAAGCTTGGACTTTTTCGTGGATTTTGACAGCAACAGGAGTAAGATTCCAATACAGGTACCTTTCGAACCCTTTAAGGTAGTTTTCAACAAGTACTGTGTGCTGCATTATGCCATTTGTGTGGGTGTAGTAGGGTAATTTGGGAAAAAAAATTAGGAACCCTAAGAACAGTAAAATGGGTTAATTTGTAATTAAAGTTGAATTTGATTAAATTAAGTATGATTTAGTGTAATGTGTGAATTATTTAGTTTAAATCATTGATTTTATTGACTGTTGACTGGTTTGTCATTGTGTTGGTTTAAATATGTTTGATTTTGTTGATTAAAGTATTGCGGTTGACTGTGTAATGGGGTTAGCTATGTTGGGTTTTATTGATTTGCTTTGCATTTGTTTATTAGGTAGAAAAATGGCCGACAACGAAGATGGATTAATTGATATAGTATTTAGAGTAGGGGGTGCTTTTGTTACTAAACAAGTGTCAAAATCAAAGCATTTGCTTTGTTGGTGTGGTGGGTTATGTTATTGGAGGAGGGATGTGGTAGTGGATAAGATAGATTTGCATTATTTGAGGGTAGCTGCTGTGCATGGGTTTGTGAACTTTAATGTCCATGTCCCACCTAACTACAGACTTTGGTATAAAGAAAGAGGTAGGACCTTTAACACAGGGAGAAGGGAGTTAGTAAATGAAGAGGAAGTGAAGGGGCTGCTGGAGACAGTGAATGGGGAAGGGTATGTTGAAGTATTTGTGACTGCTAATGAAACATTAAGGCCCATACATGAGATCCAGGCCCAGTCCACTCCAGTAAAGGCTGAGAGAAAGGGGAAGAAAAGTTCAGGTAAGCCTGCTGTAGTTAGGAAGAGCCCAAGAATTAACAAAAATGAGCCTAAGGTGAGGGAGGGTGAAGAATCTCCTAAACCTAGATCTAGACAGGGGATAGAAAGGGTTGAAGGGGTTTCTGTTGAGATTAAGGGGGTTCCTGGTAAAGGGAAGTTGTTGAGTAAGGGGAAACAAAAGGGTAAAGCTAAGCTTGAAAGGGGTTCTGGCAGTGTGAAGGTGTTGGATAAGGGAAAGGGAAAAAAAAAATCTGTAGGCAAATGATTGATTTTTGAGGATAGTAGTGAGGGCAGTGAGACTGGGAGGGAAGATGATTTTTCTTCAAGTGATGGGAGTGAGATTGACATAACTTGGGAGCCTGGAGAGGAGGAGTATGACAGTGGGGATGAGAGGTGGTTTGTGCAGAATTCTGAAGAAATTTTAGCTAAGGTAACAAGAAGTCTTGGGAAGCAGTTTGATGTACATGATGAGGGGGTTTCCAAGGATCCAAAGGCAAGGTTGACAGATAACTTGGATGTGAATGAGGTACAACTACAAGAAGAAATTGAGGGAGAATCAGATGACCTAAGGAGCTTGGATGGTTCATCTGATGAAGAGGACAAAAGTCCATGGTTTAATGACAAATCTGACTTCTCAAAGCCTGTTGTACTTGTTCATAGGCTTAGGTTTAGCAATGCTACAGTGTTGAGGAAAGCTTTAAGAGTGCAGGCCATACAGAATAGGTATGAGTACTATTTTTTACACAATGATATTACTAGGATTACTATTCAGTGTAGGAATAGGTGTGGGTGCAAGTTTGACACAAAGACAAGTAGGATGCCTTTGTGTATATGCAGGGGTGGAGTGAAGTGTAGTTTCAAGATCCATGCTACTAAGTTAAAAAGACAACAGACTTGGCAAATAAAAACCATGAAGTTGGAGCATAAATGTGTGAGAAGCAGGGAGAACAAGAAGGTCACAGCAGAGTTCATTGCTGAGAGGTATCTTGAGGATTTCAGAACTAACCCATCATGGAAGGTTAAGCAAATCAAGGATAGGGTGCTTCATGACTTGGGGGTAGAAGTGACCTACTACAGGGCTTGGATGGCAAGATGTAGAGCTAAGTTGATCATTTTTGGTTCAACAAGAGAGCAATATGCTAGGGTATGGGATTATGGGAAGGTTGTACTGAAATACAACCCTGGGTCTGGTTGTAATGTTGTGATTGATGGCATTGAAAAGCCTGAGCCTCCCTTGTTTATGAGGATGTTTATTTGTTTAAGGCCTTTGAAGGATGGGTTCTTGAAGGGTTGTAGGCCAATTATAGGGGTGGATGGCTGCCACTTGAAAGGAGGTTATCCAGGCCAGATTTTAGTTGCAGTCTCCAAGGATGGGAACAACAGCATTTACCCCATTGCTTGGGCAACTTGTGAGGTTGAAAACAGGGAGACTTGGGTCTGGTTTCTGGAATCCTTGATGCAATGCATTGGAAGTGCAGATGGGGCAGGCTTCACCTTCATGTCAGACAGGCAGAAGGTAATATTGTTTTGATTATTGTAGTCTTATTTTCTGTCCTGTTCTTTATTGTTTGAAGTGTGACAAGTAATTGTTGATGATGTTAAACAGGGACTGGTTGAAGCTCTGTCTGAAGTTGTGCCTAATGCAGAGACTAGGTTCTGTGTTAGGCACATTTGGGCAAATTTCAAGTTGAAGTTCACTGGATCAGTTTTCAAAGAGCTCTTTTGGAGTGCTGCAAGAGCAACAACATTTGTAAGTCTCTAGGTGACCTTAAATTATTTTGAATAAGTAAATGCATGATATTGTTCCTGTTCATGTACCTACTTCATGTAATAATGTTCCTGTTGTGTATAAAAGCAAAATAAGAGCAACAACAGTTGTGTATGTTATTCTTTCATGATAATGTTCCTGTTGTGGTTGTAGGTTGAGTTTCAGATAGCCATGCAACAGATTAGGGAGCTTGATGAGGATGCTTACAATTATTTGGAGAACATCCCCACTCATCACTGGTGCAGACATGCATTCAGTGACAGTTGCAGGTCCAACATGTTACTAAACAACATGTGTGAGACTTTCAACTCTGTTATCAGAGATGCAAGAGACAAACCTATCCTCACCCAAATGGAATGGATGAGGAGGTACATGATGAGGAGAAATAATGAGAAGTGGGAGGACTCCAAGGAAATCACAACCAACATCACTCCATATGTGCATAAGCTATTTCAGAGGATGAGCTATGTGGCTAGGAATTGCATAATTGAAGCTGCCAGGGATGACACTTATGAAGTGCAGCTGAATGATGACCAGTTTCTAGTTGACTTGCCAAATTGGTCTTGTTCCTGCAATCACTGGCAATTAACAGGCATCCCATGTATTCATGCATTTGCATGCATAATGGATCAGAGGGTTGATGCTGAGCAGTTTGTCCACCCCTATTACACTATGGACACTTACAGAGCAGCATATGAGCCTGCAATTCAACCTATGCCAGGCCCAAAGCATTGGGAGAGAGTGAACATGAGAGAGCCTCATCCACCAGCATTCAAACAGCAGCCTGGAAGACCTAAACAGAAGAAGAGGAAGCTGGAACCTGGGGAGGGAACATCTGCAACAGGAGGGGAGCAGGGAAGAAAGAGGAGGAAAAGTCAGTGTAGGATTTGTGGTGGATTTGGCCACTATCCCAAGACTTGCAAGGGCCCACATGAACCTGAACCAACTGAGCAGAGAACTGCAGGAAGGCCTCCTTTAAATTCACCTTGGGTAGTTGAGCAAAGGAAGAAGAGGGAGATCAAAGCTGCTAAGAAGGTATGCTGTTGGATTTGTAACTTTTCTTTTAAAATTTGTGATGAAATTGGATGTTGATACTTGTTTATTGGTATTTGTGTTTAATAAACAGAGTGCAATAAGGGCTGGTCCAAACAACATTGGGAATAGGACTTTTCCCCAAGAGCAACCTGGCTGTGAACCATTGAGTAAGAGGAAAGGTTCACACAGTCAACAAGGGCAGCCACAAGCCAAGCATCACACCACCCCCTCTTCCAGCCAACCTGAACCCAATGCTACTAGAGTGCAGACAAGGAGGGCTAAGCTGCTGACTTCCAGACAAGGAGGGCTGACACAATGATGTTTGAATTGTTTTTCTGAACTTTAGTTGTTGGTTGTATTTTCTGAACAATCAGTTGCAATATTTGTAGCTTTACTTTTGGGTATAGGACAAGGATCCTGTTTTGTTAAATTAATACTTTGCTTTAAGGCTTTACCAGCCAATTTTGTTAGGCACTGCAACAACAAATTTGATCAACAACTTAAATGCAATATCAACTACCTTTATTGCTAAGAGCTCCGCTTCTGCTGGGTTTCTAGCTTTGATTTTCCAATTTTGTATTTTCTGAACAATCAGTTGCAATATTCCTCCCTTTATTGCTAAGAGCTCCGCTTCTGCTGGGTTTCTAGCTTTGATTTTCCATGACCCACCAGTCATCCAACATCCATATAGATCCCTAATCACAGCCCCTGCACCTGCAGAATCCTCGCTTCTCCAAGCTCCATCAACATTGAGCTTTGCAGAACCACTAGCAGGCCTATCCCAGTGAATGTTCTGAGTACTTTCTTTCTGTTTCTTGCCCTTTCCCTGGAACACATTAGAAATAGCCACCAAGTCTACCATGAACCTGTTATACATAGTAATGGGATGCACCATGGCAAATTGAAAAACAACCTGATTTCTCACTCTCCACATATGCCAAAGAGCAACAACAAAGATTGTTTTCCAATTATCACTTAGTAGTAGATTATATTGAATCCATTAAGTCCAATTAGTATTATAGAAAGTATAGAAACAAAAAATTTTATCCAGCCTATTTCCTTTAAGAATTCGAGACCACATAACCTTTGAGTTAATACAATATCTAAAAATGTGTAGGTGGGTTTCATTATCTATCTCACATCTGGTGCACAAAGGATCAAAATCAAGAATTCTTTGGCTTAGAATCGAGGCAGCAGGAATTATTTGATGGCATGCATTCCAAGCAAGCATTTTGTACTTGTAAGGAGAATTAATTCTCCAAATGGAATTCCATTTAATAGGGATAAAGGATTGATTAGTAGTGAAGTTTGAAATGAGTCTATAGGCACTCTTAATAGTGAACTGACCATTTGTTTCTTTTCCCCAGCAGATAGTGTCCTTGACAGAAGCAATAGTAGGTAAAGGAATAGCCTTTATAAGGGTATTAATGAAATCTGGAATAATATGTTTAACCCTAGTTAAATCCCATTTTCCTTCCCTGATAATGTGACTAACTCTCCAATGAGCCATAGAGTCCGGAATGGGTTTATCAATCAAAAGATAAATAGGTCTTTCCCCAACCCAATGTTGATACCAAAGGCTAATATAATCCCCATTGCCCACTCTATAGGATAGTCTTGAAGAAGGAGCTCCTTTCCTTTTAAAATATCCTTCAAAAGAGGTGAGTCGGTTTGACTTAGGAATCTATTTAAAAAGGTTTAGTTTTTAAAATATCTAGCCTTAAGGATTTTTACCCAAAGTTTGTTAGGATCGTTTAAAATTCTCCAACCTAATTTAGCCGGCCATAAATGCAATGTTCCAATGTCTTAGCTTACGAATTCCTTGCCCTCCCATACTCAAAGGCAAACAAATTTTATCCCAACTAGTTCTAGCTAAATAGTGAGACCTATCCACTTTGTTCCAAAAGAATCTTCTACAACTTCTTTCAAGATCATCAAGGATAGCACAAGGAATAAGGGTAGTTTGCATAGCATATAAAGGATAGGAATTGAGCACCGATTTGATTAAGGTATTCCTACCCGCCATATTTAAAAATTTTGCTTGCCACCCTTTTATTCTATCCTTAGTTTTAGAAAGAAGGTCCATATAATCAGCTTTCCTAAGTCTATTAGGACTAATATTGACACCCAAATACCTTCAAAAAGAAGGAGACCCTTTGATGTTAGAAGTCTTAAGAATGCTAACTTGAGAGTTAAGCACATTTTAGGAGGGAAGATAACTTTAGACTTGGCTTGACTTATAAAGAGCCCCGAATTGTTACCAAACTCCAAAAGAGTATCCTTAATGACTTCTACATTTTTCATAGAAGCTTTGCCAAAAAGGAAAACATCATCCGCATAAAATAGGTGTGAAAGGTTAACTTCATCGCCTATTTTAATAGGATTCCAAAGCCCTTGACTCACTTTCTTCTCTATCATAATGGAAAGCCTTTCAAGACAAAGAACAAAGATATAAGAAGATAGGGGATCTCCTTGTCTAATTCCACTAGAAGGAGTAAAGCTTTCCGTAATATTTCCATTCCAAAGAATAGAAATAGGAGGAGTCGTGATACAACTTAGAATGAGTTTTGTTTCGGGGTTTTCTGATGTCCTGCGGGAGAGTTACAATTCCGAGACTGGAACCGGACGCCTGTACCTGCAAAACAAACGGATGCTCTGGATGATTGGAGATCCGCCTCCGACGGTCAAGTTAGTACTTGATTAAGGAGTAATTAATGCGGAAATTAAAGTGGTTGGGTCTCTCTAGGTGAGAGTGTTTTATGTGTGTAATCTGCGTAATCCCCCCTTAATGAGGATTAAGGGAGGTATTTATAACCTCGGGAAACGTGCCAATCTAGGTTTAGGTTAACCTTGGGCTGATTGGGCTTCCCTCGGAAGTTGGGCCTAGGTGGCCGACTTCTCCATTAGGCATGAAGTATGCCACGTGTCATGACATAATAGGTCCAGGGTGGACGAATAAGCGTGTGCCACGTGGCAAGCCCTGAGAGGTCCAACTGGGGGACACTTGGCAGGACCTGATTGGCCCAAGTGGCGCATTCTGATTGGTGGGAGCAAAATCCCCTAATCATTTGCCCCTCACAGGTGGCACGTGACTGGTCACGTGTTACCTGTGACAGGTGTTTCCCTGTAACAGGCGTCGGCCTGCTACAGGTGTCACTCGGTGACTCTTCGCCTTCTCACTTCGCCTATATAAAGGAGTGTTGACTTCGGTCATTTTCACACTTGAGAACTTTGTGAGAGAACATTCGGACCCCTGAACTTGCTCTGACATTTTGGACCCTCTCTGCCTACCGCCTGCTCTGACAAGCCGTCTGCACAGGATTTTCAGAACTTCATCAATCGTCACTCGTTCAGGTAACCGTCGGTTCTCTTACTCTTAATTTTCCCTTTTACTTTATTTTTTGAAATGGCACCACGGAAGCACACGACACGACCTAGGTTAGTGATCAGCCGGTCACCGGGGACGGCTGAATCTAGGACTAGGAGTGCCGCCTGCCCTTTTCTGGACCCGTCTTTGCCCTTTATACAAAGTCCGACTGTATCTGTGTCTATGCAGAGCATGATGGCCAGAACAAAAAAGACTGCCAGGATCTCAAACTCAGACGGCTCCTCCCACAGGGTGCCGATTAGTGAAACATCTGACCAGGCGCCAGATGTGGAAGTGAAACAAAGCGGCTTGAAGGCCGGCAGCTCTGAGGGAGGAGTCAAAGTGACCCCTTCCCATTTTACAGTTGACAATTCTACATTCTCTCCTGCTCCTTTTAAAGGAGAGGAGGCGGGCCCCTCTGGGAGAGGGGAGGAGTCGTCCTCTTCGGACTCGTCAGAGGACGAATCCGAGTCTAGCTCTTCTGGCCATGCCTGTCTGGACACAGAAGAGAAAAACAGTCGCCTACAAGAGGCGAGGCTTTCTCATGCAGTTGAGAAGGGGACAATTGGGCGGAGCCATCCGCCTCTCACCGAGAGCAAAATACCCCCTACTACTTCACGGTACCCCGGGGCCGGATCACGGCCATGCAAGAGAAAGTGGGGAGCTTTATCGCAAACCACACAATGGGCCCCGGCTTTTTAGTGTTCGTGCCGGATCCAGAAGACACAGTCGTCTGGCCGGCTGGTACTAGCTATGATGGCGCCTGCTTTGGCTGCTACGAGGCAGCCATCAAGGCTGGGCTGCGCTTCCCACTACATCCGGCTGTTCAGCGGTTATTGGATGGGTATGGGTTGGGGTTATGGCAGTTAGCCCCAAACTCCTGGGTCAACGTACTCGGCTATGTGGCCGGGTGCGAACTGCACGGGGTGGAGCCAAACTTCGAGGCTTTCGCCCACATGAACTATCTCAGCCGGACCCCTAAGTCAGGCGGTACCGGCTGGTATCAATTGACGAGCCACAGGGGCTACCTCATGACGAGAGGCAAAGCAAACAAGTGGAAGGATTGGCGGAACACCTTCCTTATTATTGAGAGTTCAGACACAGAGCTGAACAAGCACTTCTACAAGTGGAATAGGAATCCGCCTCTTCTTGCAGGCGGCCGCAGCATGCCGCCTGTTCCCCCAAGGCTAAAAAAGAGATCCTAGACAAAGGACTCTTCAGAGTAGAGTCTAGGGTGAACTCTACTTCAGGGGTACGAGAGCAAGTACCCCTGCACTGCGTCCTGAGCTTCAAATGGCTCTATGACGAGTACTTTTTGGCCGCCTGTGGCCTCAGCAGTCGGTGCTCAAGAGGTAGCCGGCCTGTCAAATACTCTGTTTTTCCATGCATTATTATTTTGACTTTTTATTAACTTTGCTATTTGTTGTTGCAGCGGACGCCATGAGCAAAATTACCGCCTCCAAGACTGCGGCGGCCATGTTGCGGGCCTCCATCATGCAGCAGTCTTCAACCGACTCCCCCAACAAGGGGGCACCCTTGGTCAGCTTCGAAACTTTTCACTCTTTTTGGAGTTGTGTTTTATGCATATACTGACTCTTTTCTTCTTTTTTTAGACGGGCACTCCAAGAGCTTTTTCTTCACAACAGCCGGACTCCAAGGCCCGGAGGACGACTGTTGCGAGCTCTCCTGGTTCTGCCAGGAAATAGGCGGCGGCTGAGAAGCAGCCGACCGCTCCTTCTAAAACTCCAGCTGGGCCGCCTAGAAGTATGAAGCTGTCTTTGTGAATTTAGACTTGCTCCTTTCTTTACTAGGGCTAACTTGTTTGTTTCCTCTTGATGCAGCCGGCCCTCAGGAGCCTGACTTGGTCGAAGTGGCCAAGTCTATGATCAAAGCCGTACCTCCAGCTGAAAGGGAAGCGGTCAGGGGTGTCGGCACCCTTGACCTAGACGGGATTGCAGGGGTCCTTGCTGAGGTATACTTAGCATATTTTTGAGTATTTGAATTCCAGGATGCATGTTTTATTTTTTGTTTGGAAACTGACGCCTGTTCCCCTTTTTACTTAGGCCCTGCTCCGAGTGAACGGCCTTCGCAAGCCACTTGACCGGAAGAACAAAGAGGTAAAGGCTGCGAAAGCTATGGCCGCCTCTGACTGTGATAAGGCAATGTTTCAAATTGCCCAAAATGAGGTTCTGACCATTGATATTCTTTATTATCAGGCGCAGGCTACCGCCGCTGTCCGGGCTCAGTTAGAGGCGGCCTAGAAGAGGAATAGCGAGCTGGAGGCGACCATCAACAACCTCAAGGCCGAGCTGAGACCTCTTCGCCAAAAGATTTCCTCATATGAAACCTTGGAGAAATCCTTGGCGAACGTAAAGGAACGCCTGGTGACCCAGGAGAAGAGTCTCACTCAGGATCTCTCGGAAAAGGCCGAGCAAGAGAAGAAAGAGCTGGTCCGGGAGATGATGGAAGACTCTGCTCAAATCCAGCGCATGACCTGGGGCCGCCTCTTCCCCAATGCCGACTTTGCCTCATGGGAAAAAACGTACCGCCAGTGTTCTGATAGATATAATCAAGAGATCCTGGCGGCTGCTGAGGACGAGGCGTTGGAGGAAGCGTTGGAGGTGGAGGAGAAGCCGGTAGTGGCGCTTGTGCCGCTTGGGGGTAATGCATCGAAGAAGGATGCAGCTGAAGCCGAGTCCAGCAAAAAGAGTGCTGACCAGGCGGCAGCTGCTAATATTGAAGATCTGCCCCTTCTTAAGCTTTGGGTCTTTTTTCCACGGCCTGCGTGCCGTTTGTTTGTATTTACCCGGCCAGGGGGCCGGGGCTCTGAATATTTTGCCGGTCTTTAATGACCGGCTTCCTTTTAATGAATATTTTTGTTTTGCTTCAAATTTGTTTAAGTATTGAACATTCTGATATCCAATTGTACACTATACCGACTGTTTTACATGGCCGATAGTTGCAGACAGGTACGGATAGTTAGTCACGCCGCCTATACCGCCTATGCCCCTGGACGACTGGTTGTCTGTTTCCAGGCTAGACGATCAGTCGGCCATTTATCCAATCGGTATTCGAACCATTTTAAAGACTGGATCCCCTTTAGGCAGGAGGTCCTATCATTTGTAAAATTAACCAAGTAGGAAAGTGGTTTCCTACTTGTCATGTTTTTATGCTAGAGACTTTAGACCGTCTAGGCTGACTGTTCCCCGCCATATTTAATCTAGTGTGAACAGGTGCTGTATGAACACCTTTTTAGTTTCATACTAAATTTTTAAGGAGTGACCAAGTAAACATGATTGTTACCTAGTCGCCAAGTAACTGAGTAGTAGAGGTATCAAGCGGGGGGTACCGTTTGTTCCCCTTTATTTGCCAATGTTTGTTGGCTATTAACTCATAAAATACCAACTTTTCTTATCCCAAGTAGTTCAGTCGGTCGGTTGACCCGGATGGTTACTGCGAACACTTGCTTGACGTGATTAGTCAGTTAAGTGAGATATCCTTGTCCGAGGAACGGCTACGTGGTTGTCTTGGTTAGACGGTCGTATAGGTGTCGTGTAATGATTTTATAGAACAATGTTCCACCCAAAAGGGAGCTGCTCTCTGCGACGAATTTCATCCGGATGGATGCCGTCGGACGCCTGCTATAACGTTGGGACAGGTCGAATTGAATTTTTATATTTTGATCAGTTGGCTTGACGCCTGGTCTGATCATTTTAGCCATGTGTTTTAGACAGTTCTTGGTGAACGGTTATGGGAGAGTAGCCGGTTGAGTGAAACAAGCGGCGTGCCCCTCTTAAGTATAAAAATTAAGCATGGAGAGTAGCCGACTGTTTGTCAGTTGGCATGCCCCTCTTAAGTAAAAATGAAAATTAAACATGGAGAGTAGCCGACTGTTTGTTAGTTGGCATGCCCCTCTAAGTAAAAATGAAAATTAAACATGGAGAGTAGCCGACTGTTTGTTAGTTGGCATGCCCCTCTTAAGTATAAAATTGAATATTATGCAAACTTTATTCAAGTAGCCCTTGACTATTTACATCATTCAAAAGAAATATTTCTTAAGATTATCTACATTCCAAGTTCGAGGCAACGGTTGGCCGTCTGGTGTTTCCAGACGGTAGGTACCGTCTCTAACCTCTTCACAGATTCGGTAGGGACCTTCCCAGTTGGGAGTTAGTTTGCCAGACTCATTAGCCCTACCAACTGCTTCCATTTTTCTAAGTACAAAGTCCCCCACTTTGAGTGGACGCCTGTGTACTTTTTTGTTGTATGATCTAGTCATTCTCAGGCGGTAAATTTCATGGCGCAAGACAGCATTGCCCCTTCTTTCAGGAAGTGAATCTAAGGCCAGGCGCATGGCTTCCCAGTTTGCCTCTTCGTCATATAGCATTACTCGAAGAGTCGGCTCATAGTGTTCTATTGGAAGAACAGCTTCCGCACCATAAGTTAGGAGGAATGGAGTTTCTCCAGTCGCCCCTTTTTCAGTCGTCCTAATGGCCCAGAGAACATGTGATAATTCATCCGCCCATAGGCCGCCTGCTCGTTCAATCTTTTTCTTGAGACCGTCTGAGATGATTTTATTAAAGGCTTCTACCTGGCCGTTTGCTTGTGGACGGCCGACAGATGCAAAGTAGTGTGCAATTCCTTGGTCACCCAACCAGCTTTTGAGAAAAGGCGTCTCAAATTGGGGACCATTATCAAAAACCATAGACATGGGAACCCCGAACCGAGTGATGACATTTTTCCAAATGAATGAAATTACATCCTTCGTCTTGATTCCCTTTACAGCCTCCGCCTCTACCCATTTAGTGAAGTAGTCGACGGCAACAAGTATGTACCTCCTTCCGCCTGTAGCAGGCGTATATGGACCCAGAATATCCATGCCCCACTTAGCAAACGGTAGTGGGCTATGAATGGTAGTGAGGTCAGTAGCCGGTCGGTGAATTAGTTTGCCAAACCTTTGGCACTTGTCACATTTTTTCACCATCTCCATCGCATCTGCTTCTAAAGTAGGCCAAAAGTAGCCCTGCCGCCTTGCCCGTTTAGCAAGCGTCCTACCGCCTATATGGGAAGCACAGTAACCAGAGTGAAGATCGTCTAGTATCTCTCGCCCCTTTTCTGGAATAACACACTTTAAGAAGGGTTGAAGGTACCCCCTTTTGTGAAGTTCTCCCTTTATTATTTCAAAACTGGTTGCTCGTTTTTTCAGTGCTGCCGCCTGGTGATGATCATCCGGCAGGGTACCATTTTTCAGATATGCCCTGATTGGATCCATCCAGGTTGAGCTTCTGTCTAAGATTCCAATAGGGTCTTCCTCAATGCTTCTCCTCTCCATTACTTCCCAAAAAACAGTTCGAGGAGTATCACAGGAGGCGGATGATGCTAATTTTGAAAGTGCATCCGCCTGGTTATTTTCTGATCTCGGCACTTGGGTCAGATGGAAATCTTCAAGGGAGCCGACTGCTTGTCGGACCGCCTGTAAATACTTGATCATGGCCGGATGGGTTGCTTCGTATTCGCCATTGTACTGACTCACTATCAATTGTGAATCGGAACAGGCGTCTATTTTTCTTGCCCCTGCCGCCTTGCACATGCGGATTCCGGCTAGTAAAGCTTCATATTCTGCCTCATTGTTTGAGGCCTGAAAACTGAAGCGTAGAGCATACTCGTACCTGTCGCCCTCTGGCAACTGACATATGCGCCTGCTCCACAACCATTTGAAGTAGAGCTTCCATCCACATATACCTTCCAGACTTGTTCTGGAACTTGAGAGTCAGGAGGACGAGTCATCTCAACAATAAAGTCAGCAAAGGCTTGCCCCTTCACTGCTTTTCTAGGCTCGAAGGTAACTTCGAGGCTCTGTATTTCTATGGCCCATTTGATCATTCGGCCTGACAACTCCATGATGGTCAGTGGCCGCTTGATAGGTTGGTCTGTATACACGACGACTGCATGTGCCAAAAAGTAGGGCTTCAATTTTTTAACAGCCATGAAGAGTGCAAGACCAAATTTCTCCACTAAGGGATACCTCAACTCGGCATTTTTCAGTACATGACTGACAAAGTAGACCGGGAGCTGACAGCCGTCTCTTTCAGCAAGGAGAACAGCGCTTAACGCATGATCAGAGACGGCCAGGTACATGTAGAGTACTTCTTTGGGCAAAGGGCTGACCAGCCTCGGCAAGGAATGCAAGTGAACTTTCAATTTCTGGAAGGCCGCCTCAGCATCTGGCCCCCATTCAAACCTTGCCTTTTTCTTAATTACCTGGAAAAAGTATAGGCATTTGTCGCCTGATCGGCTTAGAAATCTTCCCAAGGCCGCCAGACAACCTGTTAACTTCTGAACCTCTCGGATGGTACGGGGCGACTGCATGTCGATGACCGCCTGCACCTTCTCAGGGTTCGCCTCTATTCCTCTCTGATTGATAAGGAACCCGAGAAATTTCCCAGACTCAACTCCAAAGACACATTTCTTGGGATTGAGCATGACATGGTGCCGCCTGAGTGTGGCGAAAGTTTCTCGGAGGTCCGACAGATGATCTTTCTGAAGTTTAGACTTGACAATCATATCATCAATATATGCCTCGACATTTCTCCCAATCTGATCAAAGAACACAGTATTTATCATTCGCTGGAAAGTGGCCGGGGCATTCTTAAGACCAAACGGCATGACCGTGTAACAGTATAACCCCTGATCAGTGACGAAGGCCGTCTTCTCCTGATCTTTCCTCCATAAAGGAATTTGATGGAAACCAGAGTAGGCGTCCATAAAACTCATCAAAGCATGGCCGGCTGTTGAGTCGACCAGGTTATCAATTTTAGGCAGAGGGTAACTGTCTTTTGGGCACGCCTTGTTTAAGTCTGTGTAGTCTACACACATTCGCCAGGTGCCATTCGGCTTTTTAACAAGCACAACATTTGCAACTCAGTCTGGGAAGTAACATTGCCGAATGAATCCTGCATCAAGTAATTTTTTAACTTCGGCGGCTGCCGCCTGACTTCTTTCTTCGCCATGGTTCCGTTTCTTCTGCCGTACCGACTTCTTTTTCGGATCCACGGCCAGTTTATGTACCGCCAGATCAGGACTGATGCCTGGCATTTCATGGACTTCGAATGCAAAGATGTCCTTGTATTCTTTCAATAGTTTGTGAAAGTCGTCACCCAGGACCTTTAGAGCAGTCGTCCCAACTTTAACTGTTCTGTCAGGACGCGAGTCATCTAAGATCAGGTCCGTATGCTCACCAGCCGGCTGAGGGTGAAATTCATCCGACCGCTCTTCTGCCAATGATTGCTATTTTCTGTCTTTTCTTGCGGCCCCTGTCTGGGATGCCTTTTTCTTCTTGCCGCCTGCTTCTTGAACACGCGCACTCTCCTTGACATTGTCAAGGTCTATTTTTCCACCACTCGACCCAGCGGTCATAACGGTGGGCTTGACATCCGAGAGATAGCACTCTCGGGCCATCCTCTGATCTCCCCTTAGGGACCCGACTGTTCCATTATCCCTCTCAAACTTGAGCAACATAAGAGATGGGATTATAACAGCCTTGGAACTATTCAGGATTGGTCGTCCCAGAATCATGTTGTAGGCCGAGAGTTCTTCTACTACCAGGAATCGGACTACCATGTGTCGTCCTTCCCCTTTTTCGCCCAGGCGGATGGGTAAATCCACTCGTCCCACTGGGTGGACGACTCCCCCTCCAAACCCTACTAAAGGGTGGGAGGCCAGATGTATGCAATCAGTCTGATATTTTAGTTTCGACAGACATTTGCTACTGATGAGATCTGAGGAGCTTCCGGTATCTATGAGGATTCGGCCAACTCTCTGATTGGCCACTTTACATTTAATAACGATAGGGTCGTCATGCGACCCTCTTACCCCTCCTAGATCTTCTTCAGTGATGACAATCTCAGGAAATGAATATTTGGAGGGTCGTTCTTGATGAACGGAATTTACATCTAACCGTCTGATATTGTCTTTGTTGCCCCTAATAGTGGGGCCGCCTCCTGAGAAGCCGCCTGCAATGGTGTAGACGACTGCATCATCTGTATCGGAGCTGTCGGCCTGTTGATTCTTTTTGGTCGACTGCTTTTTCGAGGAAGTGTTCCCCGTAGATTTCTTGACATAAGTGTCAAGATCACCTTTCTCAGCCAGGCGGTCCAGATACCACATGAGACTGATGCATTCATTGGTGTGATGACCAACATCTTCATGATAATCACAGAATTTTTCTTGGTTCCGGTTGTTTGCAGAACCCTTCATGGGGACCGGCTTCTCAATTGAGATCCGCCCCTTGATTTCCTTTAGGATAAATTGGCTATCCTTGTTAAACACATACTTTGGGGAGTATGGTTTGAATTCGTTTTTCTTCTTCTAGGACAGCTGTTTAGAGGAATCAGTTGCCCAGACCTCTTTTCTTTTCTCATCTTTGTTTGACGACTGCTTCTGTCGTCCTTCTCTTTTGTCGGACCTTTTCCCGTCTGACTGTTTTACCGTACTACAAAGATCAGTCGCCTGTATATAGGCTTCCGCTTCAATCAAGGCCTCTTGAAGAGTCGCCACCCTCTTTCGGACCAAATCAAATTTGAAGGTCGAGCCGTCTTTGAGACCTCTGAAAAAGTCAGTATAGGCTACTTCATCCGGTAACCCTTGAATTTGTATTCTCATTAGGTTAAACCGCCTGATGTCCCCTCCTTCTCGCCCTGCTGAATTGTTCCTAAATCAAGGGTCGTCTTCTTCGCAGGAATGTTCATGGCGAAGTTGGAGGTGAATAAGTAAGCAAGCGTCTTGAAGTTATTTACACAACCAGTCGGCAGGTTGCCGAACCATTGTTGTGCGATTCCTTTGAGAGTCGCTGGGAAACACTTGCATCAAGTGGGATCATCCAACCCTTGAAGGTACATCAGGTTGGTGAATGCCATCAGATGGTCTTCTGGGTTAGTAGTGCCGTCATAGGCGCCTACTAATACATTTTTCACTTTGGCCGGCTGAGCGGCTTCAGTAATTTCCTTGGAAAAGGCCGACGGCTGTTCACCAAGTCTAAGCAACCGTAGCTGCCAGTCCATAGGTTGGACATTTTTTGCTGCATGTCCACCAAACGGAGGTGGCTGTAAAAAATACTGTTATTGCGGTACAAACGGTAAGTTTGGTACCGCCTGGTCGCTATGAAAGCCAGACTGACAGGAGGTGCCGCCTGACTGACTCTCATGATACGACTGATTTTGCCTCATCGAGGTATTTCGCAGGCTGTCTTGGAAGTTTGAAGTAGAGGCCGACTATGACAATCGGTCGCTCTTCTTCTGCTCTAGCAGTAGCCGAGCGTCTGTGTATGTTTTCCTCGACCCGTCCGCCTGAATATGACGAACAGGTTTCCTATTTCCTGGAGTAGGAAAACGGTATTTTGTGAAATCAAGGGCAGGTGGCTCCCACTTCCTAGATTTAGGATGAGGGGTCGCCTCTCGCCCTTGAACTGGCTTCCTCTTCCGTGAAGTGGAGGGTTTCTTAGCCGACTGCTCCTTATCCAGAGCAGGCGGCTTCTTGTTGATCAACTCTTGAATTTCTCCCTTGAAGTCCCTCATGAAGGTCATGAGTTCGCTCCTTGTGATGGGAGCAGACTCATCAGTCGGCTGCTGCCGAACAGGCGGTGCGCCTGCTGGCTCGCTTCCAGTTTGAAGATGTTCCCGTTCCCTCCTTTCGGTCTGACGGGTACGTCGGGCCCTTAGGGTCCCGTATGAAGCTGTGTGAGCTTCAACTTCAAATTCATTCTCAGTATCGTGGTCCGACTGAAGTAGAGGATCGTCCAGGGGACGTCTCTCTTCAGGAGCCGGTACAAACGTGGATGCCATCTCAGAAGTACTCTCCCCACAGACAGCGCCAATATGTTTCGGGGTTTTCTGATGTCCTGCGGGAGAGTTACAATTCCGAGACTGGAACCGGACGCCTGTACCTGCAAAACAAACGGATGCTCCGGATGATTGGAGATCCGCCTTCGACGGTCAAGTTAGTACTTGATTAAGGAGTAATTAATGCGGAAATTAAAGTGGTTGGGTCTCTCTAGGTGAGAGTGTTTTATGTGTGTAATCTGCGTAATCCCCCCTTAATGAGGATTAAGGGAGGTATTTATAACCTCGGGAAACGTGCCAATCTAGGTTTAGGTTAACCTTGGGCTGATTGGGCTTCCCTCGGAAGTTGGGCCTAGGTGGCCGACTTCTCCATTAGGCATGAAGTATGCCACGTGTCATGACATAATAGGTCCAGGGTGGACGAATAAGCGTGTGCCACGTGGCAAGCCCTGAGAGGTCCAACTGGGGGACACTTGGCAGGACCTGATTGGCCCACGTGGCGCATTCTGATTGGTGGGAGCAAAATCCCCTAATCAAGTTTTACAAGCTTAGTAGGAAAATTCATTCCCAACAAAGTTTCCCTAATAAAACCCCATTCTAGGCTATCATAAGCTTTAGAGATATCAATTTTGAAAGCCATTAGTTTTCTTTTACTAGCCTTTTTAAAAAGGTGGGCTACTTCTTTGATAACTAAGACATTTTCATCAATAGTTCTACCCTCCACAAAACTAGATTGGACAGGGTTAACTAAATCCCCTAGCATTGGTTTAATTCTATTGGCAATAATTTTAGTGATTAACTTGTAAATCGAGTTACAAAGGCCAATAGGTCTAAACTCACTCATGTTGGTAGGATGCGAGTTTTTGGGAATTAAAGAAATATATGACTCATTAATCTCTTGAGGAATACTACCCGACTCAAAGAAAACACGATAAGAGAGGTAATGAAGCTTTTAACGGTATCCCAATATTTTTTTAAAAATATTGGTTGTATACCATCAGGACCCGGGCTCTTCATAGAGGCCATGGACTTAAGAACTGCTAAAATTTCTGCTTCTGACACTTTGCTACAAAGAAACCCATGGTCAGTATTACTAATAGTCGAGTTCGGTTGGAAATTAACACATCTAGGCTGAGCATTCTGATTAGAAGAGAAAATATTTTTGAAATAATTGACACAAATTTTTTCTAGGTCTTTTTGATCATAAATCCACGACCCCTCTTCATTTTTTAGACACAAAATTTTTCCCCTGCTATTTCTAACTTTGGCTAGAATATGAAAGTATTTGGTGTTCCAATCCCCATACCTACGCCAATCAACACCCGCTTTTTGAGCCCAAGTAATTCTCTCGATTTTAAGAATATTATTAAGCTGTGTGAGCAGATCTTTTTCTAAGTCTATCAAGAACCTCGAATATCTAATGCAAAAAGCTTTTTGAATTCCTTCAATACGAGCAATTAGTCTTTTTTTATGTCTTAGGGAATTGTTAAAGACGTTATCATGCCAGCATTTAATCTCCCTGATGAAGTTGTTTTTAGATATAATGAAGTCGTTATTTCCCCTTTCCCATGCAGATTTAAAAAAATCATTAAAATTAGGGTTTTATAACCAAGCTTCTTTGCACCTAAACGGGTAATTACCCCTACCTTTCAAAGGATTAGAATCAACTAAAATAGGGCAATGATCTGAATATGTTCTAGGAAGATGAAATACATGAGTGTTTGGGTAGCTCTCCATCCATTTTGCGTTTGCAAGAGCTTTGTCAAGTCGTTCCCTTATCAAGTTTAAGCCATCCTGCCCATTATTCCAAGTGAACATTGGCCCGTTGAAGTTAAGATCAATGAGTCGATCACTTTCCACCCATTCACCATAGGCACGCCCCTGATTGTTAGCTATAGGACGTCCTCCAACCTTTTCAGATTGTTGGGTTATTTCATTCATGTCACCAATAACCAGACGAGGAGTATCCTGAGGGGGAGCGTTGTCTTGTAGATCATTCCATAATTTGTTTTTTTCTTTAGTGGTCGAGGGGGCGTGAATCCCAGTAACTAGAGTTTCCTCCGAGGAGGGGGAGAACTTAAAGAGAGCATGGACCACGTGTGGAGGCTCGGTGAAAAAATCAATCAAGACAGCCGGGTTTTTCCACATAATCCAAATTCCTCCTTTAAGCCCGTCTGCTTGAATTGTTCGATGATCATCAAACCCTAGTCTTTTAAAAGTATCACTAGCACACTTATTATTGGCCTTCGTTTCAAGCAAGATTAATACTTCAGGATGATGAGTATTAATCACCTCCCTAGCATGGGGGATAAAATCCTTGCTTGCTGCACCTCTTACATTCCATAAGATTATTTCATATCAACCGATGGAATTGTATTGGCTGGGAAATTCCCAACTTACGTGCTCTCTTGTTCATCTAAGGAAACATGTCCACCCAATCCTTCCATAGGTGTAGCTTCTCCATTGCCCACACATCCTCCATCGAAAGAGGTAAGGCATTCAACTTGATTTTCGGCACTAGATTCCCCGTTGGGACATAATTGAAGTCTAGGGCTGCTCCAACTACTTCCTTTTGCGGTATTAATGCTACCAATAGACTTGAAGTTTCCATTAAGTTTATATGGATGTTTGCGAATTGCATGAGGTAGGTCGAGGGGATTTTTGGTGGAGGTTCTAGAGGGAGGAAGGCTGTTCCGTAATCTGAAGGAGATGGAACTATTTGTTGGGATAAAATCAGTTTCAACCCCTCCTTCATAATCGCTAGTGTTTCGGGTGTTTTTTGGATTTCCTGGGATACTGGTCACGCTCTTCTGGCAATGAGTCGGTTCCACCTGCAAAACAACGAATATTCCAATCAACGGAATATTCGCCTTCGATGATCAAGTCAGTGATCAGAACGGAAAAGGCTAGAGAGAGAAAGTAGAGAGAAGTTGGAGCTATTTAATGCTCTGTTGTTTTCAATTGTCTGAATCTCTCCCCATCATAAATGATTGGGGTATTTATAGGGGTGGGACTCGTGCCCCTCTCTAGAGTTTATACCCTAGATTTACGTGACGTGATTGGCTGCGCAATCAGCGAATGCCACGTGCCACTATGGGGGCGCCGTTTTACGGCTTTCATTGTCATCTCTCGGGATTTGGGCCCTGACGTTGTTAGGGCTTTTTGGCGTGCTGATTTTAAAGAAGGATCATATTGCCTAAACACATGGCATCTTCCCGTGGTGACACGTGTCACCCTATAACTGGGCCACGTGTCACTATGGGATTGGTCCGAGACCTTAAGGACTCTGGATTGCGTGGCATCTTCCCGTGGTGACACGTGTCACCCTATAACTGGGCCACGTGTCACTATGGGATTGGTCCACAAACACGAAGTATTTTTACCCTCAACATTTGCCCCTCATAGGGGGATGGCTCGTACGCATACAGGCCGGCTCCACTGACCTCTAATAGCCTTGGCGCGTACAGATGTTTTAGAGTTTTGTCAACTTTCTGTCCGCCTGACAATTTTAGGGCGAACGCCTGTCTATTCAAGCGGCACGGACGAGACTAGGCCGTCGATTATTGCGACCGTCTTGCCATTTTGGAGAGAGCTTTAGTTCTGCCAACTTTCCTTTGGACGCGCCGTTTATTAGGTCATCCTTTCCGCCTAATTTAACGGAGTTGCTCCTTGTCCTTCCAAATTCTAGGTCACTTTTTCAAATTGTAACCGTTCAGCTAAGTTAGGCGGGAAAGATGAATTTACTATCTTACCCCCATAAATTTTTCCTATATATACAAGGGGTTTGACTTCATTTTGGCACTTTGAAACTTTACATTTTCTAGAGAGAAGTCAGAGCTTCTAGAGAGAGAAAGTGTGTTTTCCTTTGAATCTTCAAGAGCTCCGCCGCGCGTTTGAGTTTTCCGGTGACATTGGTTAAGTTTCCGATCAATCTTCAAGGTTTCCAAGTTTTCAACACGTACAGAGGTAGGCCGCCTGTTTTTCTTTTTCTTTTCCTTGTCTTTTTATTTCTTTGTTTATTTAAAAGCTAGCTCAACACTCGGCTTCGTCCGTTTCTCCTCATGAGGCCGGCCGTTCGCCTGGGACTGAGGAGTCTAGAGTGGACGGAGACGAGTTGTCTCCTTCATGGAGTGGGTCCATTTCTAGTGCGTACCAACTCACATCCACTCATTCTTCTCTGTCCTTGCAGTCGAACATGGCACGGACGATGCAAACATACGATCGTCATGCGGCCAGAAATCCAGACGGAAGTCTGGTAAAGGCCTCCTTATGACCCAAACAATGTTAACGTAGAGACCCCTTCCACCACTCCTACGACCGCTTCCACGGGCATTCACTGCTCGGCCGTGGAAGTAACTTCCTCATTTGAGGAGCGTCAAAGAACTCAAGGCGCTTCTATAATGAGGGGAACGTTCGGGCAAATTCCGGGGTTGAGGTTCCCCAATATGCCAGCTCGGTCATGGATGGGGCCGAGTTTCTACTCTGTGAGGGGCCTCCTTCCTCTTCTCGAGCGGACGCTGATGCGTCCGTCCCCACTCCCTCAGAACTCTATCTCCGATATGGCAGGTCGGACAGACCAAGAACGGGGGTTTCTCTTAATGAACCGTCCGACCTGCCCCCTCGCAGAGCTCCTCCTACTGGGAGTCAGGCGGCCGGTGCCAAAGATAAGGGCAAACGGCCACTTGAAGACATTATCTCCCCCCGAGGCGGCCATAGTTCTAGGAGCCGCAGCTCGGCGGAGGCAGCCGACCTTGACAGAGTGTTGTCTTCCGAGTTTGGGAGCACTCCTCAACGAGAAGAGGACGAAGCTGAGAATGCGGCCAAGGGTGGAGCGGCGGCCGCAGAGGGCGAAGAGGCGGCCGAGGAGGATGTTGCCAACATTGACAACTTCAAGGATCCGTACGCCTGTACAGTGGGTAGCACGGCCTAGGGCTACCTGAACCACAAATTTGAGGAATACAAGGCATTCCTCCTCCTTGGGGAAGGATTTGAGATCCAGCCTCCAAGGAAGTCCCGCGCTTTGGCCGTCTGGGAAGAAGAGAGGCCGCACCAAAGATCCTTCAGCGTCTACAGGGCGGCCTTAGACGTTGGACTGCGCTTCCCCCTCCATCCTTTCGTCCGCACAATCTTGGACGAGTATGACATAGCTCTCTTCCAGCTGATGCAAAACAGCTGGTTGAACATTTTTGGATACCTGGTGACGTGCATCTGCAAAGGCTTCGAGCCAGACTTTGCAATTTTCTGTGAGATGCACTCACTGACTAAGCTGGACGCGGATACGGACGGCTGGATCATCTTGAGCACCACTAGAGATTACATGGTGTGATGGACCGCGTCTCCAAGTGGCGTGACTGGAAGCACCGATTCTACCGCATCAAAACTAAGGACGTCAAATTTAACTTGCGGATGAATCGGTTCAATGCTGAGCTAATTCAACTTGGACGTGGGGACCTCAAGCCCGATAAGCCACCCGTCCACCCCAGCCAGGAGTACCAGGTTGAATATTTCAAAGTCAAGCGGGTGAAAAGGAACGGCAAAACTGAGCGCGTTCCAAGTAAATGGGTCCCTTTATCCAACTGGTTGCGGGATCCCACCTTTATGTCTGCCTATGGCCTGTATAAGAACCTGCCCCAAGGTGGATGCACGGACACATATTCTTACACTTACACATATTATTTGATATTGAAGAATTTTCTAACTCTTTTTCCTCTTCTCTTTCAGCTGAGGCGTACAAGATGCTGGACAAAGAGCAAAAAGGGGAGGTCAACATGTCCGAGATTGACTTGGCTCGGTACAAGGCTCTCCAGAAGCTGTACGAGCAAACTAAAGGAGTAAGTAAACCCATCTAGCTTTCTTCCTTTCGTCCGTGTATGCATTACGGAAGAGATCTTCTTCCTAACTAGGCTCGGCCTATTATATTATCTTGCTTTCTTTTACTAACTTTTGTCTCTACAGCTGGCCACTCCAACCCCCAGGTCCAAACGGAAGCAGTCGTCTCCTGCGTCCAAGACGGATCAGGACGGTAAGGCGTCCAAACAAAGGAAGATGGTCGCGTCCAAGACCACTTCCACTTCTGCGGCCAAGACGACGTCGCGGACTGTCTCTAAACAGTCCAAAGGAGAACAACCCCGGCTGAGCGATAGCGGGGCCTCCAAGTCAATAGATCCGGACGCCATGTCGGGTCATGTTAGGTCCGAGAAATCGGACGATAGGGGTAAGTCGACCCCGGCAAAACCGACCGGGCCAGAAGTGACTCCGCCCGTCCAAAGAGTCAATGAACCTGATTGGCTTGATGCCAATCACTCGGCCGGCGATCAGCCTGGCCGGACGGGGGAAGAGGGTAACGAGCCTGAGCCGCCCCCGCCATTCACTTTCAACCTTCCTACTCCTCCAAGCTTCTCTGACGGTCAGTGCCAATAACTTTGGATTTTTTATTTTGTTCCTTCTCTTTTTTTTTATTAAGCTTACATTAAACTCTTTGCGTCCGCCTACAGACATTGCAGAGGAGCTACAAATGAAGCTGCCCGGCCAGTCCCTTACTGGGGCGGACAGGAAGGCTATGCGGGAGGCCATGGCCCGGGCCGTCCCTGCTGAGCAGCGAGACAAGCTGCGGGGAATACATGAGGGCTTCCTCGACCCCATGATCAATTGCAGCGCTGAGGTAACTTTTACCCTCAAATGCACTTAGCCAATTTTTCGCTCACTTTGCTAACGCATTTACCTTGTACGCAGCTCTTCCTGCGGCTGAATGCCTTCCTGGAATGGAAGGACAAGGAGAATGAGCGGCTGAAGCATGCCTGGGCCCAGATTCAGAAGACCTAGGATGCCGTTACTAGGGAGGTGGCCGTCCAGCGCCGCTATTTTGAGACCCAGATCAACGCGCTGTCCGACAAGGCGGCGCGGCAGGCGGAAGATTTGGTGAAGCTGGGCGAGGCCCTTCAGCAAGAGTCCGTGGCCAGGGATGCCATGAGACAGGAGAGGGACCAAGCCCTGCTGGACGGCGAACGTTGGAGGGCAGGGTTCGAGGCCTCCAAGAAGCTTCAGAGTGATGTGGCCTTGTCCCAAAAACACTTAAAGGAGGCCTTGGACGAGTCGGACGCGCTGAGGGCCGAGGTGGAAAGTTTGAAGAAGTCCATTGAGGACTTAACTCTCCAATTGCGAACACCTCGGGCCCCCAGTGCGGACGAAGTGGTCCTCATTGAGCAGAATGCTGAGGACAGGCTGAAGAGCCACTTCTTTGAGGCTTTTGAGCTTATGGTGGACGAGGGAGAGGCGGCCTATTATCAGGAACGCTTCACCAAGCGTCTTAACTTTGTCTGCCTCAGAGAAGGGGCTAAGAAGGCCGGGCAGCCTTCACCTGAGCTGGACGTCACGCCAACTACCTCAGAGGAGGAGGAAATCGAAGAAGCGGCGACCGGCAAAGACGGTGAGGCTGAGAGCGAGGAGAAGGAAATCGAAGGAAATCGAAGAAGGTTTTGATGATTGTGAACAAATGATGATTATCTAACTAACATGTGTATTGAGATGTGCATGAACAAGTCATGAAGCAAGAAGAAGATTGAGTACAGGTTAGATCATTATTAAAGATGGTTCCAACATACAATGTATGGATCGTGCTTAAGTTCCTCAGGGGGAACACAAAGAGAAGAAGAGTTTCCAAGGGGGAACACAAAGAGAAGAAGTCTAAACATACAAACGTATTGTTAGACTTTGTATGCAGTTCCTAAGAAGTAGTTCTTTGCAAGGAATAAGCAGCAATTCATATGTGAGAACAAGAGAAGAGAAGTTCCTTTGAAGGAACAGAAGCTTTGGAGTAGAAGCTTCAAGACAGAAAAATAGGAGTATATTTTTCTAGGAATCATGTAAGTATGTTGGACACGAGAAATTGTTTGAAACATGCCTATGGAACTAAATTGGAACTTCAGTCTCGAAGGAACTGACAGTCTGGAAGGAACTGGGTGTTGCTGACCAGCCAGTTCCTTACGGGTTAGTCTAAAATTCGTGTATAGGAGAAACACGAGTTTGCACAGCTCTAAAAGATAGTTTTCAACGTTAATAGTCATTGCATTATCTTTGCCTACTTTTTAGGTAGTTAGTTTTGACTAAGTATTGTTTATTTTTAAATAGAATTTATTTTATAAAAGATAAGTTTTTAAAATAAAATCTGATTTTCTTGTTAGTCAAAGAGATATTTTATTCTCCTTATCTTCTCCTATATTTTAGGGATTTATTATAGGTTGCTTTCTATCTAATCTCTAATTGGTTTAAAATTTTAAATTAAATGGGTTAGTTGTTTTAGGATAAAATAGTTTTTATAAAATATTTTATTTTTAATGAATAAAATCCGAATCAGTTTTTAATTGATAAAAATCTGATTCGGTTAGGATTTAATTGTTTTATATTTTCTATTTTTATTTATTAAGTTTTTGAAAAATAAAAATTACTTTTCACGTTTAATTTGAAACAACTTTTTACTGGAGAAAAATAAGGAGATCATGGAGAACATGTTTTTAACTCCAATCCATGTCTTCTATTACTTCTTATGTTCATGGAGTTAATGGAGATAATGCCTAGAATTTAGGAAGCACTACTATTACGGTTGAAGATCATGGGGTGAATGGGTTTGTCTTTGAAGCACTATAAAAAGAGAAGTTTTCATTCATTCCAAACTGTCTGGCTTAATTGAGTCATTCCATAATGGAGTTTATCCAAAGTGGTAGAGCAGTAGAAAAGAAATATATTTTCTCTCCACGTTGGTAAGCCAGTTCCTCCAGGTTCCAAGTTCCTTACATATCTCAAAGTGTCCAACATATTAGTTTTATACATTATATCTTTTATATGTATTTGAGAGTTGTTTAAGGGTTTGAGTGAACTCCTGTAATGGGGAATTAATAAGGGTTTGAGTGAACTCTTGTATTGGGGTGAGAACTTGAGTGAGTTCTTTGTATGTAGAGAAGGCTTTGAGTGAAGCTTGAGAGAAAGAGAAAGAGTAAGGTTTTGAGTGAAGTCTTGATTGAGAAGAGAGGTCTTTGAGGGAAGATTTCGAGCTGCAACTATTAGAGGGAATAGTTGTTTGGGATATGAGTTCGTTGAGGAACTCGGTAGAGGCTTAAGTTCCTCATAGGTTGTAACAGAGTCGTTGGCCTATTTTAGTGGAATGTTTTGAGTCAAAATACCTTTGGGTCGAGGTTTTTCACTTCCTATTTGGCCTAAGAAGTTTTCCTCGTAAAATCTCTCTTGCACTATTTCTCTATTGCGTTAAGTTTCTTTTAATTCCGCAAAAAGTAACTAGCAATCTCCATACTACAATTCACCCCCCTCTTGTAGTATTTCATCTAAATAACAGGGTGGATGACATTCCCCCCAAATCCGACCAGCGGGTGAGTGATGTCCTAGAGTGCATCCTCTGGGAAGCTTAGATTCTTCAAGGCGGCCAGGCTGATGATATCAGCCGCCCTACCCGTATCTATCAATATTCGTCCGACCTTCAAATTGGCTATCTTCATAATGAATACCATGGGATCATTGTGCAAGGCTTTGACCTCCCCCCGATCGGCCTTACTGATGATTACTTCGGGGAAGGGTTCAGCCTTCACTGAATCCATCTGCATCACCTTTCCCAGGTTCCGGGCGTCCTGCTTGATCCCTCTCATAGTGGGACCGCCTGAGGCAAATCCTCCTGATATCATGGCCACAAAGCCTGAATCAGTGTTGTTGCCATCATCCTCTTTATCTTTGTTCTTATCATTCTTCTGTCTTTGCTCGGACGTGTTGTTTGTCCGCGTGTAAGTGAATTTGGACTTCATCACATATGAATTCAGCATGCCCTTCTCGACTAATTTGTCCAGCAGTCTCTTCAAGTTGATACAATCATTTGTGTCATGTCCCACGTCCTTGTGGTAATGACAATACTTGTTCTTGTTCCTATACTGAGTCGGGCCTCTCAGCGGCTGTGGCTTCTCAAATTCAAACTTATCCTTGATTTCCATCAAGATAGAATAACAGTCCTTGTTGAATTCAAACTGAGGCTCGTACGCCTTGACCTTCTTGGATTTCTATGGCTGGCCATCAGCCACCCAGACTTCCTTTCTCTTTTTTCCTTCTTTCTTTTGGCCGGCCGAGTCTTGCTGAGAAGATTTCTTCTCAGCCCCCTTAGCCGGCGCTTCTGCTTTTGTGAGCGAACAAAAGTTCGCCGCCTCAATATAAGCTTCGGCTTCCCGCAGAACACCTGCGTATGTCCGAATCTTTTTCCTTACCAAGTCAAATTTAAAACCATTGTGCCTTAATCCCCGGAGAAATTCAGAGTAAGCCATTTCGTCCAGTAGATTATGAATTTGGGCTTTTTCTTGGTTAAATCGCTGGACGTACGAGCGTAAGCCCTCATTTTTTTCTTGGACGATTGTCGCCAAGTTAAGGCTAGTATTTCGAGGCGGTATGTTGTATGAAAAATTTCCCACAAACAGCAAACTAAGAGTAGTGAAACAATTGATACAACCGGCCGGAAAATTGTTGAACCAGTCCTGTGCCACACCTTTCAGAGTGGCTGGGAAACATTTGCACCAAGTAGCATCATCTACGCTTTGCAAGTACATCAGGTTCCTGTACGAGGTGATGTGCTCTTCTGGGTTGCCCGTGCCATCATAAGCTCCCACAAGTACACTCTTCACCTTTGGTGGCTGAGGGGCATTATATCTTGCGAAAATGGGGGCGGCTTATCTCCCAGAGTAAGTAGGCGCATCTGCTAATCGATGGGTTGCGGTTGCACGGACGGTCCAGCCAGATAGGGAGTTTTTCCGTACACCTGCCCATATGGGCCATATTGTCCGTATGCCTGGGGGTTCGGCTGCATTAAGCCATTGAACCCCTGAGGTTGATATTGCAGTGATTGGGTCGGAATAGGAGTTGGAGCATGGAAGACTGGAATAGGAGTTGGGGTGCGAACTGCCTGACTTCCACTGGAGGTGGCCGTGTTGGTATGTTGGGAGAGAGAATGATGTGAAAAATCATCCGGCATAGTTGGGGTTGAAGCCGTGTCCGAGTAGGCGACACGTTCCCGCTGCTTATGCCGAAGGTAATCTCTTGCGTCCTCCCATCGTCTGGATGGTTCAGGCTCCTCTCTTCGAGGCTGCCTACCCCTCCCCCAGCCGACTGCGTTTTCGCTAGCAAGTCAGAAAAGTTAGTCCGCGGTACTCTGGAGGACCTTCCAGTCGGCCTTCGAAATGGAGTGTTTCCAACGTCCGTTGCATGAACTGTTTTGCTGTGTCTTCTTTGGAGCCCTCTGTTCCTCTCTCCTGGGCGGCTGCCTAGAGGTAGAGGCTCCATTTTCAATTTCTTTTCTGAGTTTGTTAAGCGCGGCCTTAAGAGAGGTTGCGGTAACAGGAGGATCATCAGCTTCTTCAAATGTGGCTATTAGAGGATCGCTAGTACGGATCGTAGGGATTAAATCCTCTACATGTCCATCCTCGCCTGGATTAGGTGTCTGACCGTCTATCGCCATAACGTACGAGTATCCCCACAGACGACGCCAAATGTTTCGGGTGTTTTTTGGATTTCTTGGGATACTGGTCACGCTCTTCTGGCAATGAGTCGGTTCCACCTGCAAAACAACGAATATTCCAATCAACGGAATATTCGCCTCCGATGATCAAGTCAGTGATCAGAACGGAAAAGGCTAGAGAGAGAAAGTAGAGAGAAGTTGGAGCTATTTAATGCTCTGTTGTTTTCAATTGTCTGAATCTCTCCCCATCATAAATGATTGGGGTATTTATAGGGGTGGGACTCGTGCCCCTCTCTAGGGTTTATACCCTAGATTTGTGTGACGTGATTGGCTACGCAATCAGCGAATGCCACGTGCCACTCTGGGGGCGCCGTTTTACGGCTTTCATTGTCATCTCTCGGGATTTGGGCCCTGACGTTGTTAGGGCTTTTTGGCGTGTTGATTTTAAAGAAGGATCATATTGCCTAAACACATGGCATCTTCCCGTGGTGACACGTGTCACCCTATAACTAGGCCACGTGTCACTATGGGATTGGCCTAAGACCTTAAGGACTCTGGATTGCGTGGCATCTTCCCGTGGTGACACGTGTCACCCTATAACTGGGCCACGTGTCACTATGGGATTGGTCCACATACACGAAGTATTTTTACCCTCAACAGCTAGTCTCTCCAATTGAAGGGGTCGAGCCGCTAGTACTGGCCAAAGAGTGGGTGTTGGTAGGGTTGGGAAGAGATGTTGTGTTAGTAACGGTGGTGAGACCCGACAGAGTGAGGACTGCGGTAATATTCGAATGTGGGCTGGCAGAGGTGTCTGCGGTAATATGGTTGGTGCTATGGGTATGTTTTCGGTTAGTTGGGTCGGTATTCGTGACAGAATTGAGTGCGGGTATGAGTTGTGGTTGTTGTTGGATCCTTGAACATTCCTTCGTTCCTTCTGAATTCTCAGGAAGTTTTCCATGGATACTGGCAGGTTCAGTGGTAGAATGTTTGTTTGCAGACTAAAATTCTATGTGATTTGTGCTAGGTTTGAAAATAGGAAGATGGGGGGATTAAGAAATAGGCTTATCATATAGGTGAGTAGGTGTGATGCTCTTTGGGAAATTACCACTTTCATTATTCCTATTTTTCAAAGCAAATGTTTTCTCTGTAGCATTTAATTTCTGGGTATAAAGAGCGACTGATTTTTCCTTCCCGATAACAAGGCTATTCTCCATATTTATTTCTTCTTCTATGGGAAGGACATTCAATTGATTTTTTTTTTATGTTGTTGTTGGCGGCTTGGTTGTTCCCCATGCTTCTTTCCTTTGTTTTCTTTTAAGATCCTCTGACTTCCCTCTCCTCTACTAGCTTTACTCTTTTCATCCTTTTTAATGAATTTTTTTCTTGGAGCTGCCAATATCCATGGGCCATACTCTTCTGACTTTTTTTGCTCACCCAATCCTTGCTGTAAAATATTATACTCTGTTGATATATTATCTTTGCTTGCCCCCTTACTTAGTCCATCTGGAGAAGTTGCGGCTGCTTCCATAGCACCTAGGCTCAGCGTGGTTTGTTCTGTTGCTTCACCCATTCCACTTGGAGACAAGCCTATTTCCTTTTTATCCCTACATTGTTCCTTAGCATGCCCTATTCTTCCACATTCGAAACAAAGAAGATGAATTTTTTCATATTCAATTCTTTGCCAAGCTTTGCCTACCCAAACCTTTGTAATCAAAGGTCTATTCAACTCGATTTCTATACACACTCGAGCATATCTGCATTTGCTGATTTTGTCGGTCGAGTAATCTACTCGAATTGGTTTCCCAACTACCCCTGCAATTTTATACAAGGCATCTTTCTCATAGTATTCAACCGAAAGCTCTGGAAATCGAATCCAAACTGACATACTGTGGAAACTCTCTGTTGATGGTCTGAAATTTGGCCTCCATTTGGACAAAATTAGATAATGATAAAAAATGAACCATGGACCCCCAAGTAATGCTTTCTCCAGATCATCTTGTAAGCTGAATCTAAAGAGATATACTCCTTTCTCCATTTCTATTGTTTCCAGACCTCCTTTCGGATTCCACATTCGTTGAACTCTTTGTGACATGAACTCTGCACGAACATGAATTCCAAGACATTTTCCAATTAGAGTTAGTTCCCACGGCTTGCGAAGCTCTCTAATCTTCTCCTTTGGAAACTTCACTGCATTTTCATGATTAGTATTATCATCCTCCTCTTCATCCCATTCTAGAGAGTTAATCATAATCTTCCTGGCCTCTGTAAACCATTGCGATGAATTAACAACCGCTTCCCTAAAGCTATTAACTTTTGCTTGTGTTTGCATCTTGTTCTGATGCTCACTCCCCTGTTTCAAGCTGACTCTTGCTCCTTCCTTTACCTGGAGTAAGTTGATATTCTGTTCGGAACCTTCTACTTTTTCCTCCTCCCCCATAACAGCAGTGGCGGACCCAGGATTTTCCGACTGGTGAGTCACAATCGATAATCAAATATGTTAAAATCTTACATGAAAACAGTGAACATAGGAAAGAGAGGTGGAAGGAAATACCAAAGTAAGGCACCAAATGTATATATAGAATCTATGTTATTAAGTTGAGAATATAAAAACTTGTTGAGTAATTTGTATACATTCTCTAACCGTAAACAATCAAGCATTAGACATGAAGAGCAAATCAATCCATAGAGTAGCATAGGCCAAGAATAACACCACTTAAGCAATGGTAAAAAGAAAACTTACCAACTTTCTTCTGCGTTTCTTCATTGATTGAATCTAGATGAGCCTGCAAAGACATAATGGTAGAACCGTAAAAACCAATTTGTGACTTGGCCACAAAACATAAAAAAAAAATTAAAAAAATAAAAAGTCAAATCTTATTTATATAGGTTTCTCAAAACAAGCATATTGGATGTGCAAAATGAAAGAAGTAACATATTCGATCATACACATCATAGAATTTGACATAATTAACAAAAAGCTTCACATCAAAAGCCCCAAATATAACCAAAGAAATGAAAGCCTAGCAAAATTGGTCGTGAAGATCATCCAATTACAGTCCCAACCAAAGGGGTTAGACGAAAACATAAGCATTGATACTCGATATTCAGTATCTGACAATATACTACTCATAAGATTCTCTCCTCAAATTAATCCAAAATTATCGAGCCACAACCATTTCGACATCCATCAACAAAATACACCCAGATGCTCCCCACTAATCATCCAAAATCCAAACTGGAACCTAACACACCATAGATAACAGTTCCATCATCACTAATCAATTAAGTATCAATGAATACTAATCTATAAAACCATATCAACATATCATACATTCATACCATTATTTAAAAATCCTGTTAATCGACAATATCACATTCAAAGAAGCTGCAATTGCAAACAACAATGATACCAATAACCAATTTACTGAGCTGCATACATACCAAAAATATATATTGACCCATTAATCCATTTCGACAGTCAAAACCAAATAACAGGGATTAATAACCCCCCTCAGTCAATAAACAAAAACACAATAAATTACCAAACAATCAACAAAATTAAAGGGCATTGTATTATAAAATGAGCCAATCGACCAAATAAAGTCAAAAAATCGAAAACAAATCGATCAAATAAACCCCAAAATAATCGAAAACTAATCGACCAAATAAAGCCAAAAAATCGAAAACAAATAATGATCAAATAAACCCCAATAAAAACGAAGCGATTTTGCTGAAATACACCCACAAAGATTGAACCAAAAAAATTCGAATACACATTGAACATGTCGAAAACAACAGGAACATATATGCAAAAATCCACGACAATCAAACCCAAAAATTTGAAACTAAATCAAGACAGAGAAACAAGATCGAACCTGATAAATGTGACGATGGGAAAGTCAATTAGTCATCTTCCACAACCTCGGACGCGAAGTCACGAACAGAAGAATGGAGATGAGGCGATTAACAATGGAGGCGATTAGGCGGAGAAGGCGAAGTCACGACTCACGATTCACGAAGAGAAGAATGGAGGCGATTAGGCGGAGAAGGACTGAAGGAGAAGTCACGATTCACGAAGAGAAGAATGGAGGCGATTAGGCGGAGAAGGAGAAGCCAGAGCACGAAGAGGCTAGGGCTTGAAAGCCTTGAACTCTCCGTCTCTCCTGTAACTGATTTTAATTTTTTTTTTTTTTTTTTTTTTTTTAAATAACTTAAAAAAAAAATTTGGGCCTGGTGAGTCACTTGACCCACCAGGTCTAAGCCCAAGTCCACCACTGCATAACAGTATCTCCTACCCTTTGTATTGTCTCTTCTAACAGGCTGGTACTCTTCTCAATTGGACTCATTTGGGATGAATCGTCTTGCTGATCATCTAATTTCTTAACTGACCTCCGAACTAAATCTAGTTCTTCAGTCGACTCTATCTCCATGTCCGATGAAGAATTCATTGAAATGGCTAATTGTACCTAATTGAAGCTAATGAACACAGTGTAAACACTATCGGATGACTTAAACTTGACCTTGACAAACGACTAAGAACCCAGCTAATGCAAAAGCATTAGGATGGAGAAGCTGAAAAGGAAAGTAAAACACTTACTCTCGACCAGAAGGAAGCTCCTGGAGCCCCAATTACCAGGGTGACAGGGTTAACCTCCGATGACTAAGCTTCTAGAGAGAGAAATAAATATACACACAATGTTTAATACGCTAAACGTACGAGTATACATCAATATTTTTATATGAATAAAAAATTGATATTAATAAAATATATAAAGAAAATTTTTTTTATGATAAAATAAATCTCATTATATATTTTATTTATATCAAACTAATCTAATAGGAATTCACATAGCTATATAATATCTTATATATTAATAAGAGTTTATGGTTTAAATTTTAACCCAAATATTGACAATGGGGCAAAAAAAAAGAGACGAAGAGAGTACTGATTAGCAAATGAGAATGACATTGAGTCGGTGTCCCTTTAATACTAAACTCATATTCGCTTGTTTAATACGGAGTAAAAGATAATATAATTGGGTTGGTTAAACACAATTTTTATTTTTATTTTTATTTATTATTTTTTTTTTATAAATAAAGTATCAACAACTTTTTGGGGGCAGGGGTTACTCGAGTTTTTTTGTTAGGGGTTACATGAGTTTTTCAGTCAGGGGTTATTTGAGTTTTTCAGTCAGGGGTTACTTGAGGTTTGGAAAGGGGTTCACTCAATTAAGATTTACTCAGTCAAGGATTACTCGAGGGGTTACTCGGTCAGGGGTTACTCAAATTTCTCATTTAGGGGTCACTCGAGTTTCTCGGTCAAGCCACATACAAAAAATTGTGAATCGAGTAATCCCTGATCGAGAAACTCGAGTAACCCTGACAACTCGAGTTGAGTAACACCTGTCCAAAAAACTCGAGTAACCCCGACAACTCAAATAACCCTGACTGAAAAACTCGAGTAACCTCGGCAACTCAAGTAACTCCTGACCGAAAAACTCGAGTTACTCCTGACTGAGAAACTCAAGTAACTCCGGGAACTCGAGTAACCCCCGACCGAGAAACTCAAGTAACCCCAAAAAATTCAAGTAATTTCTGACCGAGAAACTCAAGTAACCCCGAAAAATTCAAGTAATCTCTGACCAAGAAACTCAAGTAAAACCTGCCGCACGATACAACAGGCCGCACAAAAAAATTTGTGAAAAAGTATTGTGTAGTTTTATTGATTAAAATAGATCGAATACAAAATAGAAAAATGAGAATTGAAATTTTATGTAGGGATAAAGATCAAAGATTTTGGATGAAAAAGTATTGAATTACCCATTTCTTATAATAATGAATATCCAAAAAGCTAACGCTAGAACAACATAATTTGATTTTTGAAGGTGACAATTCAACAATATTATGTAGAGAAATTATATACATTATACATACGTCCTAAATATATATATATATTTTTTTTTTTTGACAACCAACAACTAAAGAAAAACACACTAACTAGCAAAACTAAATAAATCTACCCTACATCTAGTAGCAATGTCATGAGCCTGAACAACCTGGTCCCTGCTAACTTTCCAGACTAGACATGTTTGAAACAGTTTTCCTTCCTGTAATAAGTCTTGTATTGTCCATAGCAAACGCGCTTCCCTTCTTTCCGGCTGTTGGAATAATTGGACAATGGCTAGTGAGTCAGTGAACAAGACAATTCTTCGGTTTCCGTTCATTCGGGCCCACCTAATAGCCGCCACACAAGCCAATAGTTCGGCATGAAGAGGAGAAAGTGCCTTACCGTAATTCCCACCACCTGCAACAAAATTTTGGTTATCCATTGAATAAACCCATCCCGCACCTGCATTCCCATCCCTCTTGCTCCAAGACCCATCCACCTTGATAATCATCTCTATCCTGGAGTCAATTGGATCAATAATATCATCCCTGTCGTTTCCTATATTGACTATCTCAAACCCTGGAGGAGGTCCGTGTACCATAGTGCCCTTCTCTCGAAGGACATCTCCCCCATCCACCTTGCGTCATACAGCTAAATCTGTCATTGCCTGGTTATAATACCTAAACAAATCCACCAGATACCCTCCCACATTACTAAAAACTCTACCATTTCTTGTTAACCAAAGGCTCCGGAGTACTCCAATAAACGTAGTTATACGGTCACTCTTCTTTCTATCCTTGCTATGAAAAAGCAGGATATAGTGCTGAATCCAGTATCTCAGAGGAGTAGATTCATCAATTTCAGAGGAAATACGCAAAGGGCAATTATGCCAAGCGTACTTCGCAAAAGAGCACATCCTAAACAGATGTTGAAGGTCCTTATTTTCCATTCCACATGAATCACAATAATCATCTATATCAATTCCCTGCCGGGCTAAATTTGACTTTACCGCCAAGCCATTCATCACGAGCTTCCATAGGAACAAACTCCATTTCGGCGGGATGTTAAGTTTCCATATTAGACTGTAGAAGGTATACTCCAAACGATCATCTTGTTACACAGATAAATCATTCATTAGAAAAGCATATCCTGTCTTAACCGTATACATCCCTGAGGCATGGTATATAACACCTTAGAAATCCCTTTCTTTCAAAATACATGTTTTTACCCTGTTTAAAAGTTTAAATAGGAATATCTAAGATATTACCGCCACCGTGGAAACGGCTAAGGCAACCATCAAAGACACACAGCGGAAGACTAACTTCAAAACCGTTCAAAACAAGTTAACTTGAAAAGTCAACCAACGAAAGTAAAGTCAAAACCAAAGTCAAACGAAGTAAAATAAAACCATCCTACAACTTGGAACCATTGTAGGCCCTTATTAAAACCAAACCGACTTTAAAACTTTTGCGTTAGTCATGCATGATAATAATATCATAAATAATTAAAGCGTTAAACCCATCATATTCTTATAGAAACTAGCATGATTCGCTTTTCACCCTTGCCCATTCATGAATATGCTTCATCACCTGAAAACCTCCTCTCTACTTGTCCCCACTACTCGCCATTAGAAAATGGGTCGTCGTAGGGCCAAATTAAAGACATGGCCAAACACACAAACACACACAATCAGCAAAGCTGAGTACATAAGCGTAATTAAACACACTAACATGCTTTCACCTATCAATACACACTTACCTCATTGCACCTGTTCACAAGCACACACACCAATAAACAAGACACAATGACTAGACACTAATTAATTCATTTAGCTTTGATTACACATAGAACGGGTTTCCTCCTCCTAACCTCCCCCAAATAAATTGAGGTTAACTGACATGGGAGCTAACCGTGCCAGCGACAAAACCACTCAAAGGTGGCGGAATTCCTGCGCATAATAATAAATAAAAAGGAATGTACAGCGTCCTGTACTCCATTAGAAGTTATGGTTAAATATAAAACCCAATAACTCCCCCCATTGTTCATACTCAAGGTATATACGTTTCAAGAGTTTTGGTGCGTAATCTCTTTCACTTTACGTTATTTACCTTTTATTGGACTTGGTGTTGACTCTCAAAGCATCAGAAAACAATCAACAATAATTATTCAATCAACCAAACATACCAAATTAATTCTGAACACTTAGTGACCACATATTATTTAATGTTGAACCCTTTTTTTTAATTCTACCTCAGTGTCAAAGACACCTTAAACGCATAATGCGCCAAAAATCCTATCCCTCGGTGTTAAAAACACCTTAAGTGCACAAAGGCACCAACATACAATTTATTTCTTGTGTACATAGACACTTATATAGCTCCTTCCTCATGCTTAAAGCATCAATAAAAATTATTTGAACCATAATAAAATTCCTTTTCAATATTCCAAACATAATTAAACATGTAGTTTAATTAATCATGCCTTCTAACATGCCATAAATAAAAATGTGGTTCAAACACAACATGCCCAAAATATAATTTTCCAATCCATAACCATCACAAATAATTCATGCTTCACAATTCAATCACAAACACCATAAATTCACAATTCCATACATAAACCTTAGCGTGATACTACTTGTAATTGATTGAAATCCAACCTAGCATGATTCTACATCATCAAAATATGCTAAGTACGCGTACGTACCTCAAATAAGCTCTTAAAATAACCGAGTACTCTACAACAATTCTCAAACCAAGTCTCCTACATAAAGGGACAATAATACTATATTAATTATCCTTGTATACACAATTTCCAGCAACCTAAACTCACTTTAAATAACTTATAATAATCTGAAAATTATTTTAAAACCCCTAATTAAACTCTTTTTTAATGGATAATCACACCCTTTTATTAAAAATCACAATTATACTACTTTAAATAAAATTCCAACATTTTAAACTAATCAAAAATCCTGTAAAACTTTATCAAAATACATCTTTATACTTAAATTATCCATATAAACATTAAATTATCTCTTACCCATTTTAAACTCAAAGATAAAATTTAAAGCATAAAAAAAAAACTTCGTCAAAAATCAAAAACTGCTCAAAAATCGTATTTAGAGGCTTAATTTGGCCATGAGAGGGTGGTGTTCACTACCAAAGGTAGTGAGTCTTTTTTTAAAACGTTGTTTCCACTCGAAAAACACTACTTTTTTTTATCAAAATTGGAGGAGTTTAGAACCTGATCGGGATTAAAACGGGATTAATATTAACGAACGGAAATCTAATAATTAAAACATGAATTTACGTGTTCAAAATAATCTGGAATTAAGTTAAACTAATAAGTAGTTATAATCACCAAAATTTTAAAACATCATTACTATAAAAGCCCTAAATCAATTATTCATAAAACCCTAAAATCATGATTTTCAATAATTAAAAACCCTAGGTTATAAAATTTACAAAATCTGAAAATTATAAAGCTTAATCATAAAAATACAATTTGATACTAATTAAATTAATTTCAAACAATAAAATTAAAACCCATAAATCAATAATTATAATTACACAAATTAATAAAACAAAGGAGAGCGAAAATAAGACTAATCTTTTTATGTGGGAAATTTTTGGGGATTCATGGGATATTTATAGAGTAGAAAGTGTAGGGTTAAATTTGGGCTTATAAAAATGTGGGCTTAAGTTATGGGATAGGGCTTAAGTTATGGGTTTTGGAATGGATTATTCCAATAAGAGTATGTAGGAATAATTTACATTGCCCAATAATTAATAAACGTTTGGCCCAAAACTTATTTTACTTTTATAAAACTTTATATTTAAAATACTTTAACCCTTTAAAATATTTAATTAAACCCTTGACAATACATTTTATTATTACTTAAATACTTTATAAAAATACGGGGTATTACATGGTAGCCCCAGTATATATCTATCCGTTTCCTCAGTTGATGGTAGCTCCATCTCCAAAATCTTCTGCGCTGTGCTCCATTCAAACTTCTCTCTGATTAATGCTTACATTTCAAGATCTAGTTTCTTGAGAAATCAAATCTCTCACTCTCCCCGATCCCACCCCCCTAAGGGGTTGGTCAGACTTGAAAAATGGAGCTGAACCATGTACCCATCTCATATTTGCAACTCTCACTCTATCTCCAGTTCCGATCTTCCAATTATAGTCTTTCACCATTTTATTTGCCACATTAAACAAACCACGTCTGCCCCACGAAGCGTTACCTCTGAGATCCGTTCTTACAACTCCCCTATATAGGGAACAATTGTGACTAGGCTCCAAAGATCTAGCCACTAATAACTGGGGGTTGCAATGCATACGCGTAACCTGCTTGAACAATAGAGCATCATTCAAGCATGCCATAGATCTAATACCTAGGCCTCCCATACCCTTCGGTCTTTGAACAATCTCCCTCTTTACCCAGTGCATACCCTTTTCTCCCCTATTTATTGATTATTGTGGCGAATAGTTTACTCTTGCTTTTAATAGAAAGGGATTTTTTTTAAATTTTTTTTTATTTTTTATATTTTAGGAAAATCCCCTCAAACCAATTTAAATCATCTTTGCAAAATTGTAAGTTAGACTCTTGAGATAGCGTGAAAAAATTTAAGAAAATCTCTACTATAAAAAATTTATACGGTAACATATTTTAATGTTACATTAATTAATTTTCTAAGTATGTTCTTTTTGACTATACTGACCTAAATTTTCAAAATAATCACTACATACTTTATTTGTATCATCATCCATAAATATTCTCTACAGTTAGAATCATTCAATTTCTTTTTTTTTTTTTTTTGAACGGAATCATTCAATTTGTTTGCTCAACCAATTCTTTTGTTTTTTTTTTAAAAAAAAACTACTCCATAACATAGATTTACTATTTTTCAAAAAAAAAAAAAAAAAAAAAAAAAAAAAAAAAAAAAAAAAAAGAAAGAAGGTAAGACCCAAATTTAGTTGTACTTCTCTTAAAGCCCATGCACTATCTACCTCTCAAATCCGAATCCGAATCCCAATTCCAAATCCATCACACTTTGATCCATTCTAAACTAACCCTTAATTTTCTTCTTAAAAAGGATTATTTTGATTGGTCCAAATAAGTGGCAATTTCAAATTCCAATATCATTTTAACTATCACGGGTCTCACACCCGTACCCGTTTGCAAAAATTAACGACCCAACCAACTTCTTTCTTCTTCATCATCATTCTTTCTTCTTCTCTCTCCTACCAGGAACAATTTCAAGAATTAATCCTGGGTTTTTGATTAATTTGATTTTATCAAAGATGAGATTTTCTTGGTTGATTGTTGCCCAGATTTTCCTTTTTTTCTTAACCCAGAAAATTTTAGCTGATCAAGTAATCACAGCTCGATTAGGTAAATCATATCATACTAATCCCTTTCTAAAATTTCAAGTTTTTGTTTTTTTTTTTTTAATCAAATTGTCTAGTTAATATTGTTCTTGCTCAAATTATGATATTAATATATAGTTCAAATATAAAGTTATTATGATTCGGTTTTTTCTTCTAAACAGTTGGGTAATTTAGAACCCTAATTGTGAGTGTTTTCTGGGTTTAATTTCTGTTGTTATTTTATTGATGTGAAAACAGAGATTTGCTTATTCTGTAGCTGGAGCTTCTGGGTCTTATTAGGTTTTAGTTTAAAATCCTTTGAATTTTGAGTAAGTATGAATTTCCATGAGAGGAAATCTGGACTATATTTTGATTTTGAGTTAATAATGGCTGATAACTTGATGTTAATCGAAGAGTAATTTGCTTTTTGTTGGTTGAGATTGTTATGGAAAAATCGATTCGCTTGAGCAAGTTATTTCTATGTGATGGTGACTTGTTTAGTGGTTTTTAAGCTGTTAATCTCTTGGTTGAATGATTGTGACCAATTTGATTGATTCGTGGTAGTGTCGAACATAATCTGATTAAAGATGGTATCCAGAGAATGGGTATTGTTGCATGCCAAAGCTTAATCGAATAGGCGGATCAAGGGTGATCTCCATGTTATCAATAGGTTAAGGTTACTTGCATGATATCCTCACATCTAGTCCCTCTTGACTTAAGAGCTTCCTTTTAGACCTGTGCTACCGGTAATGTAGTATGTTTTGTTATGTGGAACGGGTATGTAATTTGCTTCATACTGTTGTTCTTGCTCAGAAATCCATTGCACCATGTACCATATTACACAACCTATGCTGTATTTATGGATTCTGGTTCATACGAGCATTAGCAAATTAGTGGACAGACTGGAAACTGCTTTAGTTCAAAAGTTATGAATCATATGATATTGATTTTGATGTAGACACCTAAAATGATATAGTTTCACATCCTTACCATATCTTCTTGGAGTTTATAAGGGATAGCCTGGTTTGTTTACTCGATGATCTGCAAACTTTGAAGACCTATGACCTGCTTCATCTGCATTCTAATGTTATTAGCTGCAAATTTAAACATTTTGCTATTTCCTGTTAATTTATTAGTTTTATTGCAGTGACATTCCTGGCCATTTATTTGGAAATGGAAACTTACTCGTGCTTATTGCTCAAAATGCAGGTGGCACAAATTCTGACAGGTCACGTGAACCAAAATACAAGATTGAATTCCACTCCGAAGACGTGCCATATATTCCTGTAAGCTAGCTGATATAAGTGTGTATTTTTTTCTTTGTATCTATCACGAACCTTATATCATCTTTGGGTTGCTTATGATACTGCTGAGCTTTTAGCTATCATTTTGGTTTGGTTCATTCTTTATCTTTCTTGACTAATGGATCAATTAAGTTTCAATATATTCTACATTGAGATTGTTTGCAAGAACTTTTACTCTGAAATTAAAGCTAGGAATTGATTTTATTCCACCTAGCATGTGTTCCATTATTAATGTTGAGGACATAATATCTCCTTGGCTTGTTCTCTAACTTGTGAGAAGCTGAGGTGGTTGTTGGTACGGGAGTGCTAGGTATGTAGCTATTTAGACTTAACCTATAGTTTTCCACAACTCAGTCGTTGGATCTGTAAAGTTCTCTTCTTATTCTGTTATTCATAGATAGTTTGTTACCTTTTGTCTTGAAATTAGCTTTTTATGCTTTGTTTGGATAGCAAAGAAGGAAGGAAAGGAAGGGGAGGGAAAAAGGAGTAAGGGAAGGGAAGAGAAAGGGAGGGGGCGGTGAGCTCCATTTTCCCTCCAAATCTCTCCGACTTTGGAGAGATTATGCTTATTAAAAAGAGAGGGAAAATAGATCCCTCCCTCTCCTTCCCCCAATTCTTTACCCAAACAAGAGAATTTGCCTCCCTCCCTTTCTCTTCTTTTCTTTTCCTTCCATTTCTTTCTATCCAAACAAAGTGTTAAATTTTCTGAGACTAAAGTTAAGTTATCTTGCTCTCTTCTGCAATCTAGTGCTCTTAAATAAACTTAATGCATCTGATCCAGCTTATGCCTTGATCTCAGACATAGGTTATTCTCATTTTTAAGCCTCTCAGGATTGAAATTGTTTAAGTAGCTACACAGACCATATCTAGAAATAGAAGGATTGGAAGAGAAAAGGGTCAAACAACTCCAATCCGACTGGTAGATGAGTGTTAGATATGGTTCAGCTATATTGGGTAGATTCCTTAATTTGGTAGCACTCAAAACTTCAAAAGCTTGTCTTGATGCCTTACAGTTAGGCCAACCTAGTTTTTCATCCATTCACATTGTCTGAGGTAGGCAAATGGAATAAATTTAATAGCAGCATCCCCTTTATATGTTGGCCAAACACTTCGGCATACACTTTCTCTTCTGTTTTGATTAAATATCATTTTCTGTGGTTGTCTTACTTTTAATCCACATATTGGTGATATTGTTGCTTGACATTGATCTACAGGGTGATGACCAGGAATCTGTCTTCATGCCAAATGAAGATGGGAAGAATTATTTGTGCTTCCTACCCAAGATTGAGAAACCTAAGAGTGGGAAGCCAGTCAGCCAATATAATACCAGTGGCATGATTATGGAAAGTGAGAAACGAATGAAAGTCAAGACACCAGATGAGCTACTTGAAGTACTGGAGGAGCAGTGTCTTCTCAGGGTCAGTATCAATCCCCTTTTACGTGAATTTTTTTGTTACATTGACTCCTCTCTGTTTTAGATACCTTTATGCTTCATCTTGCATATGAAATCCCTGAGGCTTGATATTCACCTTTATGCCTATATAATCTTGAATGATTGAATCATTTATTGGTAGAGATTAATATAAGAAGTGAGAATTATATGGATTTCAACAATAACTAAAAAACAAATCAACCTGAAGCTGAATATCTGTGTTTGTATTTGTGTTTGCAAAAAATGTTAACAATTAAGAAAAATATATATCATGCATGTCATAACTGGGTTACAGGTAGAAATGTAGGGTCTTAATGGCATGATTGGCATCAATTCAACAGCTGAAAGAGAGAAAGTGGTATATATATATATATATATATATATATATATATATATATATATATATATATATATATATATATATATATATATATATATAATATATATATATATATATATATATATATATATATATATATATATATATATATATATATATTGTGTGTGTGTGTGGGGGGGGGGGGGGGGAGTTCAAGCCTTTGTTCTTGCAGAAAGAATCTTAATTTCCTGCTTCTGCAAAATGACTTGAATAACAGGTTCATGGGTGAGGAGAGGGGGAGGCTGCAAATTTTTAATTTTCCTGTATTATATGCAATTGATATTAACTTGTTCTTTTCCCTTTTATTGCAGCAAGAGGGTTGGTGGACGTATGAATTCTGCTACAAGAAGAAACTGCGGCAGGTCCATTTGGAAGATGATAAGGTAAATTCATGAGTCTTTTGGTCTGTTGCCCTTTCTACTTATCTTGCTAAAATGCCAACCATGTTACTGATTGAATCCTGGTGTATTACAAGGTGATAGTTTGATCATTTTTTAGTATGATTAATGCTTTAGTTTTTGTTGCATAGCAAATCAAATCTTAAATGAAAAGGCTGAGTTCAATTCCCTTATAGACGACCTCTCATTACTGAAGAAATAAAGCCGGAGTTGGCTTGTTTTCTGATTTATTCATTGGTGGCAAATGCTTTTGATATCCTATTTCTTGATGCAGATGTCTTTGTGTGTGTGTGTGTGTGTGGGTGGGTGGGTGGGGAGAGAGGGGGAGGGGGGGGGGGGAATTAATTTATGTATTTTATGCCTTGCCTTTTCCCCTGCTTTTCTAACTGCCTTAGACTGATGTTGTGCGGTGCCAAATTTCAATTAAATTTTAATTTATATCTTGTAAAATTTTCCAAATCAACCATCTGCTGTTTGCCTTACATCATCAGATGTTTCCCATTTCCTTCCAACACCTTATATGAGAGTATGGGACAACAGAGCCTTTTTTTTAGCGGTCAGTTGGAAAGTTATTCAATATTGCATTCAAATTTTGCATGAAATTATGTGCTCTAACATAAACCATGATGATTCAGATAGCTCAGGAGTTTGTGTTAGGAGAATATGATCCTGAAGCTACAGCTGCTTTTAACCAGAATCTCTCCGACATATCTATATTGAAAGATCCACATTCTAAAGATGCTTCTCAGAGGTATGATAACATTTAATTATATAACTAGATTGATGCAGATATATGTTGTTCCTACTGCTGACATATGCTATTGATGGTGTGAGCTATGCAGGTATCATGCTCATCAATATACCAATGGAACAGTATGTGACCTTACAAATCAGCATCGAGAGACAGAGGTATAAACCTTTTACACTTCACCTGTCAAACTGCTCACACTTTGCCTGTGCTCATTATTAAGTCCTTCCTTGTATTCATCTCAGGTACGATTTGTGTGTTCAGAGGGCAAAGCAATGATTACCTCTATTACAGAGTTATCCACCTGTAAATATGCACTTACAGTTCAATCTCCGATGCTTTGTTCACACCCGTGAGTGTCTCTCTCTTGTTCGTGTTCTGTTTTCATTACTAATTATTCATCCCCGTTTGTCTGGAATCATATGTCACATTGTTTCAAGTTATTTTAACAATGTTTTCACCTTTCTAAATAATATGATGATGGAGAGATCTTTTTGCAAAATAATGTTATATTCTTAATGATGAGGGGATGAATCGTTGTGATAAATCATTTGAATTGGAAAAAAAATCTTGCTTGTTACATAACCTAATGTCCTCTTTGCAGTCTTTTCCAAGAAGAGCGGCCAGTTTGGCATTTCATCCATTGCAACTTGCTTTCCAAGGATGCCAAAGATACGAAAGCAGAAGAAGATACTAAGCTTGATAATGAAATCAAATTGGTTTTGGATGTCGAATATCCATTTGGCAATGGTGCTGACGATTCTGCTGCATAATTTAATTTTATATACGGAGTATTTATTTTTGTTCAACGTGTAGGAAGGAAAATTGAGCGAAGTAAAAGAAATTATTACTGATAATGCTAAAATGTAGATTATTGTAATTTTGTAGATTGCTCCCTTTCTCCAAATTCCTTAGCTTCTGCCTTCTATTTTATTTTATTTTTAATCCCTCCCCTGCTATTAGATGAGCGTGCTCGTGGCCTCGTGGGGGTGTCAAACTGTCAATGGAGCAGGTTGGGCGTGGATGTAGGTCTTCCATTCCTGCTTGGAGTTTTCATTTTTCATCTCCTCCATCGCATAGGTTTCAACACATTAATTACATATAAGTAAAACTCAATACGCTAATATATTAATACTCCGTAAATTATAATTATAAAATCAATGACAATTTGGCCTAGTGGCAAAGGTCCAGGGTATTTCATATCATATGGCAGGAATTAATCCTCCCTCCTTTTGGTAATGTCCTCAAACCAAAAAAAAAAAAAAAAAAAAAAAAAAATTACTACTTTCGTGAATGAGGTAGTATGATAAATATCAAGACTATCCCTTGATATAATTTTCAAGATATGATATCCTTAGTTTACCTTGTACATATTCCGTAGAACAATATCCTCTGTCCTATCATCCTATGTTTTTTTTTTTTTTTTTTTTTTTTTTTTTTTTTTTTTTTTTTGGTGAAGAGGAAGGGCAAGCCCCTAAAAGACAAAGAGAAAGCTAGAAAACTAGAAACATAAAAGAGCAAAAACAGAAAACAGAAAAGCACAAGAAACAAACAGAACAAGAAAAAAGACTACAACAAGTACTAAGCCGCTCTAGCCGGAACCATCCTTGCTATAGTCACACCTCCCAAATCCTCCAATAAAATAGCACGAAGGTCCAAAGGGACCGCCTCATACAGCATGAACCGGGAGTTCAACTCCACCCCCGCATTAGCCAGCCAATCCGCAGCCCGGTTGGCCTCACGATAACAATGTTGAATAGTCACCTTCCAACCTTCTCTTCGAATCATGCATTTACATCTCCGAATAAGATGGAAGTAGGGAGAATTAGGAACAGATGGTTTCGTTAATAGGTTGACTACTATTTCCGAATCCAGGGAGAGTTGCACTTGCTTATGCCCAGCATTCCAAGCCACTGCGAGACCACGAACAACAGCTAGAAGTTCAGCCTTAGTAGAAGAGCATACCCCACACTTAGCAGAGAAAACTTCAAAGAGTTCTCCCCTATGGCCTCTAATTATACCCCTGCACCCAGCAGCACCTGGGTTCCCCCTTGAAGCTCCATCCGTATTAAGTCTCACCCACCCCATCCTTGGAGCTTCCCACCTTATATATCTCACTTCTCTACTCCTCTTTCTCTTGCCCAGCATAAGGTCATCGTGTTTCATAACTCTCTGAATAAAATCTACCCTTGCCATAATGAAACTCACTGGATCAAACGGCATATCCACCTCTCTCCCAAAACACTTGTTATTTCTCCACCTCCATATCCACCAAAGAGTGACAGCAAAAACAATATGCCAATCTTCCACCCAAGACACATTACTCGGCCGAAGATTATATTCCACCCAATCATTAAAAGGTCTCCCAAAAATCTCATTATCCTCTAACCAAGGAAATTTCTTCCAAATCAAAATTGCAGCAGGGCAGCTTTGAAATATATGCTCCACATTCTCCTCTATTGCTCCACAAACAAAACACCTCGGATTTTCAGACAAGTGCCTCAAAAATCTATTAGCATTAGACATCAATCGATCTCGAAGTAGCAACCATAAAAAGAATCTGATTCTTTGAGGGATTTTCAGCTTCCACAGTTGATCCCAAAATCCCCACGGTTCATCCACCTCATCCCCTCGAATCAGTTGTAAAGCTGATTTTATAGAGAACTTGCCTGACGCTTCACCATTCCAGAATATTTGGTCAATAGCCTCATCATCCTCTTGCAATTCGAATGATTCAATAATTCTCAGGATAGCAGGGGGAAGGTAATCCGCAAAATATTCCAGCTTCCAGCCAGTATTTTGATCCCAAACATCCTTTACCAAGAGATTAATTGACTCACCAGGAGGTTCCACAGATGTATACTCAATCAGTGGCTTAGGGGTAGCCCACGAGTGGTGCCAAAAGGAAGTATTCAAGCCATTACCTACTGCCTTACTAATCCCTTTTCGCAAAACATCAATATTATCAACTATACCTCGCCAAGCATTCGATGCATCATTCTTAACCTTGAACATGTCAACATCACATCTCCCTTCACAATATTTATTTCTAAGCACTCTAGACCACAAGGCATCCGGTTCCGCAAGTACTCTCCAGCCTAGTTTAGACAAGAAGGCTGCATTCGCTTGCCTCATAGACCTAATTCCAAGTCCTCCCGCATTCTTAGGTTTATTAACAACTTCCCATGCAACCAGATGACACCTCTTTTTTTCCTCCGATCCACCCCAAAGAAATCTCCTAGAAATACGATCAATCTCATCACAAGTTGACCGAGGGAGCTTTGTAGTTTGCATAGCATAATACGGCATAGATCTAATACATGATTGAACAAGGGTTGCCCTTCCAGCCATTGAAATTAGCTTCGATTTCCACCCTGCCAACTTTCCATTGATGCGATCAACCAAAAATTGATACTCTTTTTTCGAAGTTCGACCATTAATAGTAGGAACTCCCAAGTAAGAACCTAGATCATCTGTTTCCTCAATCCTTAAATTCTCACTAATGGTATGCCTTTCTTCCAAATCTGTATTTCTGGAGAAGAAAACACGAGACTTGGAGCAGCTCACTTTGCTTCCTGGCTTCTCACAAAATTGTTCTAAACACGCTGCAACTATTTGGGCTTGATCCGGAGTGGCTTCCGAAAATAAAATCAGATCGTCAGCAAATGCAAGATTTGATATTTCCGGCCCAGCTCTACAAGCTTTAACAGGTTTCCACGCACCCAATTGAATAGCCCTGTCAATGATATGCGCTAGCCTTTCCATACAAATCACATAGAGATAAGGCGAAAGAGGGTCCCCTTGACGTATCCCTCTCGTGGGTTTGAAACTATCAGTAGGTTCCCCGTTCCACAAAATCTGGAGGGAAGTTGAAGTTACGCAGTTCATGATTAGCTCAACCAAACCTTGAGGTAAGCTAATATCCATTAGAGCTTGTCTAATAAAGCTCCATCTCAACCGGTCATAAGCCTTCTCAAAATCTATCTTGATAGCCATGTACCCCACTTTCCCCTGTTTTTTCCTCATCGTATGAAGCATTTCTTGGACGATTATTATGTTATCTGTGATTTGTCTCCTAGGTACAAAACTGCACTGTGTAGGAGATATCACCGATGGGAGCATACCTTTAAGCCGATTCACAACTACCTTCGTGACCAATTTATAGATAATATTACAAAGTCCTATCGGCCTAAATTGTGTCACCAATTGGGGATTCGAGTCTTTGGGGATAAGAACCAAAAATGCTTTATTCAAATCCTCTGGAAAAGATTTCCCCTCTAGAACATCTATGACTGTTCGAGTAACCGAGGGCTGCACCAACTGCCAAAAGTGTTGATAGAACACCGGTTGGAATCCATCCGGACCTGGAGCTTTATACGGTCTCATCGACATTAGAGCTCTGTAAATCTCACAAGGCGCATAAGGCTTGGTTAAGTTCTGCCATTCATCCTCAGGAATGGGAGGAAAGCAATTGGGCATAAAATCATGCACATTTTCCTGGGGATTTTCCTCTTGAAACAGCCTTTCCCAATAATCAACCACCAAATTTTTCACCTGCGCAGGGTCAGTAATCCATTCCCCACTAGAATTTTGCAGCATATCTATCTTATTTCTCCTTCTTCGAATTACAGTGGAAAGATGAAAAAACTTTGTATTTCGGTCTCCATCTCTAATAGCTTCTAATCTCGATTTTTGAAACCACAGAAGCTCTTTTTGCTGTAGAACTTGCACCATCTCAAGCTTTAAGGACTTTTCAAGATCAATCAACCTGTCTACTCTTTTTTCAGCCAACACTTTCTGAATGCCCTCTAACCGTGCCCATAATCGAGATTTCCTACGAAATATATTGCGAAAGATATCCCTATTCCAATCATTCAGCTTATCCGAGAAAAAATTCAGAAAGGAAATTAGTGGGATATCATTATTCCAATTTTGAACCATAAATTCTTCAAACTTCTCATAAGTTAGCCAAGCCGCTTGGAACCGGAAAGGCTTAAGAGACATAGGAATCGGAGCAAAACCACAAGTACTCAATAAAATTGGACAGTGATCTGAGCAAGCTTTTGGCAGGTGTCGAACCGCACCCTCTTCGAACTTTAACCTCCAGTCTTGATTAGAGATAAATCGGTCCAATCTTGCAGATTTATAGGTCTGGGCAGACTCTCCCCTAGCCCAGGTATGCGCAGGACCCGAGTATCCGAGATCTATGAGATCATTATTCTCCATCCAATTGCTAAATTGCAGACATCTTCTTTGCATTTCTGAACCCCCTACACCTTGTCTTTCAGACATACTTCTTGTTTCATTAAAATCTCCCGCCAAGAGCCACGGGCCAGAAAAGTTGTTCTTAATATTTTCCATTGCATTCCACAAATCTCTATGAATAGTTGAGTCTGGACTGGCATAAATAGCCGAAAAAATCCAAGGATCATCACCTATCCTTGCAATTTTCACAGTGATATGTTGACCATGGTGTTCAATAGGAACAACACTCACTTCATCTTGTTTCCAAAACAACCAAATCCCTCCGCTAAAGCCCTGAGCTTCAACACGAGTTTGGCCAGAAAATCCTATTTTGTCACAAATCTTTTGAGCTCTCTCACCACTAATATGAGTTTCCACAAGAGCCAGCACATTAGGAGTATTAATTCTAATAATCTCCCTAAGAGTAGGAAGGAAGGCTTGTTTCCCTGCTCCTTGAACATTCCACATCATTATTTTGAGCGACATATTAAACATCGGAAATAAAGGAACACGGTCATATAAGTTCAAAGGAACTCTAGGCAGGATTCTCATGAAATCCCTTGACAGGTCCTTCAGAGGGTGAATCAATTCCATAGGAATTTTGATCGTTGCCAATAATTCCTTCGGAACATGAACCGGAGGCAGGAATGAACTTACATTGAGTTCCACCTTGTGAATCAACGGGTGAACTGACACCATTGTCGGACCTTCCATAAGATAATCGAGGAATGTTGTATAGTCCGGAGGCATTCTCACTTCCAGCGTAATTGGGGGATGGAGAGGATTCATGGCTCGCTAAAGTTACCACCCGATCCGGAGGAACAATATTGAGGGGATCATAATTCTCTCTCTGAGGAGATAGAAAATTCTCTTTTCCCACTTCAATTAAGGCATTCGCATGAGGGAAAGGTAATTTCCTAAAATCCTGGGATTTCTTCTTTAATTGCTTATTAAAATCTTTCAAAGGGACTTCTCTAGGACTCAAATTCTTTTTTCCTAAATTGTCCAGAGAAGAAGATCTTCTCAGAGGTCCCCCACTTTTTGAATTTTTCCTAACCTTAATTGAAGGTATCCTTTGGGAATCCAATCGAACAATATCTTGACTAAATAAAGTCTCACCCAAGATCATTTGATTCCCATCCTTAATTATTTCCAAATCCATATCTTCATTACCTAAATCAGCCGTAGCAAATTCCTTGGAGAACCCCTCTTTTCCTTTTAAATTGCTAGCCTCAACTTCTTCTCCTTTTTTCGTGTAATTTCTTTCCAAAACAGAGCCTTGAGAATCCATCTTTTCTGAATTACCATATTCATCAGAATCAATCTTCTTTTCCACTTGGGAAACTCTTTGCAATACATCGAACCTAGACCCAAAATTAGATTTTTCCTGAATTACACCTTGACTAATTTGTTTCTTCCTTCCTTGAATTTGGTTTCCTTTATTAGCCTCTGTACTGTTAGCTTCACCACTAAACGGTGGTTTCCTAGCCGGAGCTTCCTTGTTCTTAGTGTTTTTTCTATTCGGCTTTTGAACCAGCATCCAGGCTCCGTATTGTTCAGTTGGCTCTGATTTCTTATGGACTCTGTCACTAATAGTCTGTTCACCTTCCCCCCTGTTTTGCTTTGATGCAAATAGAGGGCAATCATCTTCCTTATGACCAAGGGTTCCACACTTAAAGCATATTTGTCTAAGGCCTTCATATTGGATTAACCAAACCCTTCCATTGAGCTTGAATTTTGATAGTAATGGCTTAGAAATATCCACTTCAACACATAGACGAATGTATTGTCCACGGCTCATTGCTTCGGTGTGCTTGTCAATTTTTATAACTCTTCCAATTTTCTCTCCTATCCTTTGCAGGAAGCTCATATCAAAATACTCGACAGACAGATTTGGTATTCTCACCCAAGCTGTTAGCACCTTGATTGGTTCTTCATCTGGTATGAAATTTGGGATCCATTTACGGATGGTTAGATAACTGTCTCCAATCATCCATGGTCCTTGAGTCATGACAAAGGAATAGTCTTCATAGTTAGTGAATCTCACAATATAATATGAGCATCCAACATCAGTCAAGGAGATGTCTCCTTTCAAACTCCACCTAGATCTCAAACGCTTAATGAGGTCCTCATACCTCATTCTTCTATCAAATAACTTTATAATTAAGGCATTTCTCCATGGTTGCCTCAATTGAATTTTCTCCTCCTTAGACAGTTTAATCACAGGACAGTTAGGATCATCATCCTCCTGCTCATCCGACTCATCATCTGAGGCTTCCTCAAACTCTCCATTAGAATCCAGTTGTTGATTCATGGAACGAACCAACTGATCCCCATAACCATCCGCAGCATGGCTATATGAGCCTCCAGTCTTTGCTTGTCCATACTGCTGAGATAAGACAGTCTGTGACACATGAGATCCTACTGAGCCATAGGCAGCCTCAGGTCCTAATCCTCTTGATCCTTCAAATTCCTTGCGCTTGAATTTTTTATTAGATCTATTTATCAAGTCGGTCTCTTCTCTGGAGAGTTCTTCATTTTCTCTCTCTTGATTCTCTATCATCATCTTGAGTTTCCAATATCTTGGCTTGAGTCTATTCCTATCATCCTATGTAAGAGTACATAATAATATAATATCCTACTATTTTGGATATAATCTTTTATAATGGGTAATAAATACGGAGTAGTAGGGAGTATATTATATTTATACAATTAATTATTATTCATTCTTACACAAAATTTATAATTTGGACTATTTCCATAATATTATACATCTTCTGTTACTAATCCCTTAAAAATACGGAGTAAGATACTAGTGAAAATTAATTACTCGTATTACAGTAGATGTTACATATATCAAATACTCAATATTAAAACATTAAATTAACTTTAATTGCCTTTGAAGTAAGTAAATATTACGGAGTATTATAGGCGTGTTTGGCATTAGCTTTTGAGTAGCTTTTAGGTAGCTTTTAATGGTTTGACTTATTCAAACCACTACTTAAAAAAAAAAAATTATGAGTGTTTGGGAATGAGCGGTGGGGGTAAAGTTTAGTGGTTGAAGTAGTTTTTGTGAAAAGTTAATTCGGAGTATTATTAACTTTTGTGAAAAGCTAAGTAGCGGTTGAAATTTTCTTCTATTTTTTTTAGAATTTTACAGCTAACAACTAGTTTACCAAACACTCATACTTAATTATTTATTTTCACAGCTAACAGCTACTCCGTAGTTGACAGCTAACAACTACACATACAACTAACAGCCACTATCACAGCTAACAACTAGCTCTACAGCTACATTTTGCCGAACACGCACTATGAATAGAAATATTTGCATTGGTAATATGCAAATATTTTGATAAAGGGAGTTACTCCGTATTTACTTTAAAACATGTAATGTGAGATATAGGAAATAATTATTCCTTAAAACGTACAAAGTAATTATTAAAAAAAAAAAGGTAAAATGTTATACATAATCCTTAAGGCTACCTAGCATTAAATATACTCTTAAAAATTATACTCCGTATATTAGAAATTCAGGACAAAAACACGAGTAAATGAGACTATAATTGGTCTTGTATGGACCCGGTCTACAATAAATTATTGTAGACCCAAAATTTGACACTTTCAAATAATATAATCACATTCTGGATGATATAATCACTTTTTTAGATGATATAATTATCTTTTTGTGAGTCATATTTTGATCTCATATTAAACCATTTAATGAGATTATATAATTATCATTATATAATTATCTGATAAAATTTAAAAATCATCTTTTGAATGATGTAATTTACTATTTGATACTTTTTATAATGATAAATTCACTTTTTGAGTGATACATTTACATAATAGTTTCAAGATGATATAATCACTTTTGTAATAATATAATCACATTTCATATGATATAATCACATTCGTATGGTACACTAGAAGGTTGAGTCTTGTAGATCGGGTCTATTCTAGTCTTAATAATGAGACTATACGTATAGGTTACAATTAAAAAAGAAGGGATAAAATACCAATTCTGGTTATGACAAAACGAACCCTAGACCATAGTTGGCCAAACCCCCAATCCCCAACACCCAAACAAACACACACACTTTCTCTCTCTTTCGGTCCTTTGCTCATCCACTGTCCACTTTCTCTCTCCTCTCGGTATCTCCAACTTTCTACTTTTTCTTTTCTTTGTTTTATCTTCTAATTTCAATTTCTTCCTTTAATTTTCTCCTGAAATTTGCAGGGTTTTGGAAACCATGGAATTAGGGTTTTACAGCTCTCAATTGGGTCAAATTAATGGCTCCTCCAACTTGGAATTCGTCATGTTGGAAACCCTTTTGCTCGCTGGAAATTCTCTTGCTTGCCTTCTTCTTCTGGTATAATTTCTCTTAAAATTCTTGTTAAATTTGTGTATTTTCCTGTCTTAATTCTCTGAATTTTTTCTCTAATTTTGATGCACTATATTTTTGCTCAATCTCTATAAATGTTTGAAATTGGCTGTTTTGATTTGAATACTATTTAGCTTAATTTTGTCAGGTCTTGTAATTTAGTATTCTTTACCTCTTAATTATACTGAACATACATTCCATTTTTTGGTTCAAGAAGAATAATTGCAGTTTGTTCTGGTTAATATGATTTCAATTATGTCACATTTCAGCAAGATTTTGGGATGAACTGGTCTGAAAAAGTTAGCATGTGTTGTGAATTGTGGTTGTTTGTGTAGCTGTATTTGAATCAAATTGCTAGTCGAATGAGCAAACTTTCGGGTTCGTTTTGCATTTCTATGGTTTGTTTCACTATGAGTTGTTTTACTTCTGCAATTTAATGGGCAGTTGTCTTCCTTTGTTAGATTTGGTTGCTATGGAGTATTTCCTTTTATAAGTAGATTACAACTAGCTTTTGAATTAATGTTTTCGGATTTTGGGACAGAGAAGTAGATCAACTAGGCTTTCGAATTTATGGACTGAGATGATAGGATATAGATTCTATATTTATTCCAGTTGTTTCTTCTTGGGAAAAAAAAGGGCTTCTTGTTTGCTAGTCTTTATCTTTAAGCACGAGAAAAGCTTCTGACAAAACTCCGGGATTGCCTTCCCAGGGTTGGACTTCTTTTGACAGACACAATTTCTGTATGGAACTGATTGCTAATCTTTAAACTTTGGGAATCAGATAAGTGACCGAACTTTGTAGATTTTGTGTGGATGGCCTGACTAGAGAATGATTGACTGTTCTAGAGTAAGTCTTGTTTGGGGTGTGGAGGGTAAACTTAGTAAGATTATCTGGTAAGCGGCTACACATTCTTTCTTCGGTTGGCCATCATGAGGCTAATAGGATGGATACTGTTTTATCTTGAGAAGTGATGTACTGTAAAGTCGATTTTCAGACTGTATCAAAACTTGTAAGAGCTACACTATCAAGTGCTCAGCTCTGAATTCACTGTCTTTTTCTTAGATTCTCAAGATTTTAATGACTAATGAGTGTAATGGAGGTCTTTGGGGTTAGTTTGTGTATGATAGAAGCCTTGCATTTTTTTTTGTCTTCATAGGAAAATGGTTTCATCATAAATGATCTGTGACACTTGTGTTTTCTCTAAATTCCATACTCCTTGAAAAGTTTGCTGAACAACAATTTTGATGATGCAAGAATACGATTATACTATGTTAAAATTGATGTTACATGAAATGGTTTCAGACTGGAGCTCTCTTGGGGGGTGTTAGCAAGCTGCCTGGTTTGACTGCTATTGAGGACAGGTATATATTCTTGCTTCAGTTTACAAAAATTGTAATTGGTATGCAAAATCCTTAGCGTTTGATTGTTCAACAATGATTGTACAGGTTTCCTATAGAGGAACTCCGAAAAACTGAACGACCTGGTCCTGAGAACAAAGATGGTAGTGACACAGAGGATGACGATGAAGAAGATGAAGATGCTGTAGAGGATCAGGATGATGATGATGATGAGGATTTCTCTGGAGGAGAAGCTGGGGGAGACGATGATGATGAGGGTGACCCTGAGGATGATGAGCCAGGAGCTAATGCTAATGGGGAAGGAGGAAGTGATGACGATGACGACGACGATGATGACGGGGATGATGATGATGACGATGCTGAAGATGGTGAGGAGGAAGAGGAAGATGAGGAGGAAGAAGATGACCAGCCCCCTGCAAAGAAGAGGAAGTGAGAATGCGTTTAGGGTTCAGTAGAGTTTTAGATTTGTTTTACTTAAGCTTCCTATGCAGGAGTTCATTAGAGGGTGGAGGGCCTTTAGGACTATGTCTAGTTGGATCAGCTTAGTTATTTCGTATGGTGGTTTACACATTGGTTGACATTCGTAGCTCTATTGTGCACTCATTGTTGTGATAAAAGTTTGCAGAATTGTCTATTATTCTACTATGAATGTTACCTTTATCGAATTATGAAGTACAAGCAGGTCCTTTGCTGGGTAGAGTGGTAGACAATTTCTTTTGTTAATATTCTTTTCATATGTTTTTGCTTCACGGGAATTTCTGATCATTCCAAGAACCATTAAGGTACGTCTTAATACTAAAACCATTTACTCCGTATGTCAAATTGTCAAGTGATATGGCGATATATCAAGGGAAAAGAAGTCTACTAAAATATTGTTACATCTTCCTGCCACAATTTGGCAATGTTAGTTTGGGCAAGCTATATTGTACTATCTATAAATTTGTGATATTTGGTCATGGGATGGACCAGCTGCAGCTTGCAGGACATACAGGTTCATCAGTTCATGTGAATGAAGAAAAAGTCTTTGAGGGAAATAGGTGGAACTGTGGTTGTGAAGATAGCAAGAGTTCCAATTTTGATATACAGTGGCGGACTTGGGCTTAGACCTGGTGGGTCAAGTGACTCACCAGGCCCAAAATTTTTTTTTAAGTTATTTAAAAAAAAAAAAAAAAAAAAAAAAAAAAAAAAAAAATTAAAATCAGTTACAGGAGAGACGGAGAGTTCAAGGCTTTCAAGCCCTAGCCTCTTCGTGCTCTGGCTTCTCCTTCTCCGCCTAATCGCCTCCATTCTTCTCTTCGTGAATCGTGACTTCTCCTTCAGTCCTTCTCCGCCTAATCGCCTCCATTCTTCTCTTCGTGAATCGTGAGTCGTGACTTCGCCTTCTCCGCCTAATCGCCTCCATTGTTAATCGCCTCATCTCCATTCTTCTGTTCGTGACTTCGCGTCCGAGGTTGTGGAAGATGACTAATTGACTTTCCCATCGTCACATTTATCAGGTTCGATCTTGTTTCTCTGTCTTGATTTAGTTTCAAATTTTTGGGTTTGATTGTCGTGGATTTTTGCATATATGTTCCTGTTGTTTTCGACATGTTCAATGTGTATTCGAATTTTTTTGGTTCAATCTTTGTGGGTGTATTTCAGCAAAATCGCTTCGTTTTTATTGGGGTTTATTTGATCATTATTTGTTTTCGATTTTTTGGCTTTATTTGGTCGATTGGTTTTCGATTATTTTGGGGTTTATTTGATCGATTTGTTTTCGATTTTTTGACTTTATTTGGTCGATTGGCTCATTTTATAATACAATGCCCTTTAATTTTGTTGATTGTTTGGTAATTTATTGTGTTTTTGTTTATTGACTGAGGGGGGTTATTAATCCCTGTTATTTGGTTTTGACTGTCGAAATGGATTAATGGGTCAATATATATTTTTGGTATGTATGCAGCTCAGTAAATTGGTTATTGGTATCATTGTTGTTTGCAATTGCAGCTTCTTTGAATGTGATATTGTCGATTAACAGGATTTTTAAATAATGGTATGAATGTATGATATGTTGATATGGTTTTATAGATTAGTATTCATTGATACTTAATTGATTAGTGATGATGGAACTGTTATCTATGGTGTGTTAGGTTCCAGTTTGGATTTTGGATGATTAGTGGGGAGCATCTGGGTGTATTTTGTTGATGGATGTCGAAATGGTTGTGGCTCGATAATTTTGGATTAATTTGAGGAGAGAATCTTATGAGTAGTATATTGTCAGATACTGAATATCGAGTATCAATGCTTATGTTTTCGTCTAACCCCTTTGGTTGGGACTGTAATTGGATGATCTTCACGACCAATTTTGCTAGGCTTTCATTTCTTTGGTTATATTTGGGGCTTTTGATGTGAAGCTTTTTGTTAATTATGTCAAATTCTATGATGTGTATGATCGAATATGTTACTTCTTTCATTTTGCACATCCAATATGCTTGTTTTGAGAAACCTATATAAATAAGATTTGACTTTTTATTTTTTTAATTTTTTTTTTTATGTTTTGTGGCCAAGTCACAAATTGGTTTTTACGGTTCTACCATTATGTCTTTGCAGGCTCATCTAGATTCAATCAATGAAGAAACGCAGAAGAAAGTTGGTAAGTTTTCTTTTTACCATTGCTTAAGTGGTGTTATTCTTGGCCTATGCTACTCTATGGATTGATTTGCTCTTCATGTCTAATGCTTGATTGTTTACGGTTAGAGAATGTATACAAATTACTCAACAAGTTTTTATATTCTCAACTTAATAACATAGATTCTATATATACATTTGGTGCCTTACTTTGGTATTTCCTTCCACCTCTCTTTCCTATGTTCACTGTTTTCATGTAAGATTTTAACATATTTGATTATCGATTGTGACTCACCAGTCGGAAAATCCTGGGTCCGCCACTGTTGATATATAGCGGTGTAATTTACTTGTCAAAACTGACTTGGTTAAAAAAAAAGTGTTGGTTTCGACTTTTGAACAAAGTTTGTGATCCGATATTCGACTTTACCCATACTAAAGCAATAAGCAACCCGAACAATTCATTGTATTTTTAGCAATACGATGAGATTATGAAAAGTCAAAAACTAGTCGACACATTAAACCTTTTAATAAAGAAGTCAAGAGAATATGCTATTCAATACCCCGTCCCCAATCATCATTGATCAATAGCGGCCTCAAAGTTGAGGCCAATGTCATCTCCGAGAACCAGGAATGAGAGAAAATGAGGATCAAGAGAGGAGCGATGTCCTCCATGAATGCGAGGGAACAATGGCGGAGAAGCTCTAAACAATGTAGCAAATGAGCATCATCATAATGTATTTCTATACAGATCAAGCAATGATTACTTCTCATTGGCTCTTAATCTCGAGCAGCAAAGGCAAGGAAGAAAATGGCCCAACTACAATCAGAATGCCCGTCCTGGAAACCATCAACTATGGGAAGAAGCTCTTTCAATGCCCATACTTGCCCTGAATTTATGTGCACGTATCGTTCGGAGACAAAAGAAAAGATCCATCCATTTCATTGCCATAATGTTTCAGTCGTCCAAGCAAGAAAAGGAGTTATGATTACTATAGTTTTCCTAATGGTTGTAATCCTTATCTGCTATTGGTGCTAGAAGTAATAACGGTGTGAGAAAAGAAGAGAAAAATTCATTCACATCACTTACTTTCAAAGTCTAACGTGTACTCGTACTATTATGAGAGGAAGGGAGAAGAAAAGAGAATTATCTCACATCAATTATAAATGAACTATTTATTTACATCATTTACTTTTAATGTTCATTTATCTTCCATTTATTCAAAAAAAAAAAATGTTCATCTTCCATATCTTCTAATTTTAGAGTTATGGAAGATGAACATTATCAAGCCTTTGTAATATCAACTTTATCAAACATCAATTAATAATTTATCTTCCATAACTCCAAGGAGCAAAAGGGTACATCAAGGAGAATTATCCCTTAGGGACAACCTTAGGCAACTATAAACGAGCAAAAGGGTACACTAAGGGCATGCTTGGATTGGGGGTAATACTTTAAGGGGATAATAAAAGTCAAACTAAGCAAAATGAATGTGAAAATAGGGAAGAAGGAGATAGTGATGGTGTGATTGTAAAAAAATTATGTAGTGATAGTGGTGTGAGGTGAAAGAAGAGGAATCAATACCCTCATTTTGGGAGTAATAGTTACACTAAGGGGAGAATGGGTAACTATTACCCTCATTATGAAAGTAATAATTCCTCCATCTCTCTCTTTTCCTCATGGCACAACTACCTTATTTCATTTGTAAACACCATGTCTTCTACCACAACACCTCTAATTACTTTTGTTTTTTCAAGTTTGACTTTTATAACCCCTTAATGTATTACCCCTAGGGGTGGGACTTCGGTCTGGCGGTTCGGTTTGACCTCGGTTTGAGTCGGTTTCGGTTTGAAGCGGTTCGGATTGAAACGGTTTAGTTTAGCTGGCGGGTCGGTTTGGTTCGGTTTGGGTTAGTCACGGATCGGTTTGGTTTCGGTTTATTTCTTTGCGGTTTAAATTCGGTTTGGGTCATAAGCGGGTCGGTTTATAAACGATTCGGATTATGTCGGTTCGGTTTGATACGGGTCGGTTAAGGGGGCGGGTTTACCCGGGTCAATGTCAGTTTGGTTTACAAACGGTTTGGATCAAGCCGGTTTGGTTTGAAATGGGTCGGTTTAGGGGCGGGTTTACCCGGGTCAATATCGGTTCGGTTTATAAACGGTGCGAATCATGTCGGTTCAGTTTGAAATGGGCCGGTTTAGTGGAGGGTTTACACAGTTCAATTGGTTCGGTTTATGAACGGTCTGGATCATGTCGGTTCGGTTTATAAGCGGTTTAGGTCATGAATTCATGATTGTTTTAAAGATCGCGTCATGACCATGATTTAATGAGTTGATACTTATAATACGATAAATCGATAATTAAGAATGTACAAGTATTCAATTAGATTGATCAACAAGTGTTTTAAACTTTTAAGTTTTAATGATCAGATATGTAAATATGTTTATCGATTGTAGTACATACCAATAATTCAATGAGGCAATGATACTTATGATAGTATGATAATGATACCAACCGTACATTCGTACGATATGATATACATAATAATTAATCTATAATCACATATACATTAACAATATCGTATTGAATCAATTTCCATTTCCAAACATTGCATTTCTTATAAATTATAACTTACACGAGATTAAATGGATTCGTTATTTAGTTTGTTACTTTATTTAGATTACTAACTCAAACAACTTAATAAGTTAAATGGACGAAATCACGAAATCACTAATTAAAGTGGTGATGAAATCATTATGCAATACTAATGTACGAATAGTCAAATATACAACGGTTAGATTGAATGCCCATGAAAAACAATGGTTAGATTTTCATTACTTTATTAGTTATTAGTATTACTTATTAAGTTATTATTAGTTTATTATATATATATACTGATATACAGTCACAGACTCACAGATATATATAATATACATATAGAGATGTCAGATATTGATGTGCATTAACTCATTAAGTCATTAACTATGTCGTATTGAATCAATTTCAATTTTGAAACATTTGCGTTTCTTACAATTTATAACTTATAAGTAATAAACTAATAATAATAATAATAGTAATAATAATAATAATAATAATAATAATAATAATAAATAATAATAATAATAATAGTAATAATAATAATAATTATAATAATATTATAATAATAGTAGTAGTAAACTAGTAATAATAATAATATTAACAAATAATTATACTAACAATAATAATAATAATAATAATAATAATAATAATAATAATAATAATCCCTCAAAATAATAATAATAATAAATAATTAAAAAAACGGTCAAAAAGACCTAGAAAAGCACAAAGAAAAATCTAGACCGTTAGATCTAGATGAATATTCTGGAATCTACAAAAAAAAAAAAAATGAACGGTTAGATGTTGAGATTGAATATGGACGGTTAGATCAACTGAACAAGTAAAACCTAAACCTAGAAAAAAAAAACCCACTCTATCAGCCATTCAGCCGTTTTACTCACTCATAGTTTCTCTCTCTAACTTCTCAGTTTCTCACTCTTTCGTTCTGAAATTCTCAAGAATCTCAAGCTCAACTTCTCAACTTCTAAAAATCCTAATTAGGGTTTTTGTTTTCGTTTCATTTGTGTTTTGGATCTACATTTCTGATTTCTCACTTTACATTCTCGTTTTTTTTGTTTTTTCAAATCTTCCTCTCCTTCAATTTGAAGGCTTCAAGCCGTCAAAAATTCAAAACTCAAGGTAATTTTTTGTTAATTTTTGTTGTTTTCGTTTTGATTTTTTTCGTTTTTGTTTCGGTTTGTTTATTTAGGGTTTTTGTTTTCGTTTCATTTTTGTTTTGGATCTAAGTTCTGATTTCTGACTTTTCCATTCTCGTTTTTTTTCCAAATCTTCCTCTCCTTCAAGCCGTCAAACCTCAAGGTAATTATTTGTTAATTTTTGTTGTTTTCGTTTTGATTTTTTTCGTTTTCGTTTTGGTTTTTTACTTTTTTTATTTAGGGTTTTTGTTTTCGTTTCATTTTTGTTTTGGATCCAAAGTTCTGATTTCTAACTTTTCCATTCTCGTTTTTTTTTTTTTTTCAAATCTTCCTCTCCTTCAAGCCGTCAAACCTCAAGGTAATTTTTTTGTTAATTTTTTCGATTTTTTTCGTTTTCGTTTCTGTTTTTTTTTTATTTCAAGTTCTAATAATCTACATTCTTGATTTTTTTCTTTTGATCTCCAGTTCAGGCAGTTCTCCATCTTCAAATCTCCTTCAAGCCGTCAAAGGTAATTACTTTTTCCTTTTCGTTTTTTTTTTTAATACAGTTTTTCTGTTTTTGTATTTGATTATTGTTGTTGTTCTTGCTTGAATATAGTTGAAATATGCCTAAAATCTGTTGTTGATTGTATTTTTGTTTTTTACGGGAAAATGGTAGATTTGTGCTGTTTTGTTGTTTATTATGCTCGATTTAAAAGTAATGATGATGGGTTGTTCAGATTATGTGGTTATTGGCTTTTTTACCTAACAAAAGACCAAATTGTGTCACTTTCTACAGTTATGTGCATAAAATAAATGCTAGTTTAGGGCTAGTAAAATAAACATCTCATGTTTATTTATAGGTTCATAATTTCATTGGAAACTTTTGAAAAAGTTTAAGCTTTTCTTATGTATGCTTTTTTCTTTTTGAGGATATAGGGGTAAACTTTTGCCAAAGAATGTTGAGGCATTGGTTACCACCCAAAATTGGTGCCGTGGTTATCAAGCGGATGTTGAGGAAGACGTCCTCCTTATTGGTAAAGAGATTGAAGCCGAAAGTGCTTCATCTGCATAACTGGTATTTGTGTCTCATTGTGGTTTATTTTATCTTGAAAAATCGTTGCCCTTGTCATTTATTTTCAGACTTGCTGGCAGCATTTTTCAAGACTTTTAAAATCGTTGCCCTTGTCATTTATGTTGAGACTTAAATAGTTAAATGTATTTTGGTACTTGCTGGCAGCATTTCTTAAGTTTTTGTTAAAACAACCATTGCTCAGTGATGTAAATCTGAGAGCAATTTTAAAAAAACAAAAGCTATAATTTTGAAGTTGCTTGAACTTGTTATGAGCTGCTGCCTGCTGGTAGTGCTTTTGCCTTTTGGTTGTTGTCTCTGCTGAGTTGTTATTGCCTATATTGTTGCCTGCATGAGCTGGTTCCTGCCTCCTGCCAGCTTGAGGTGTTGTGTTGCTGCCTTTTGTGTTATGAATTTATGATAAGTTTTGTTGCTGCTGTTTCTTATGCTTGCTGTTTTAATTTTTCTTGAATCATCGTTGCCCTTGTCATTTATGTTGAGACTTCAATGTATATGTACTTGTTGGCAGCATTTTTCAAGTTTTAAGTTAAAACAGCCATTGCTCAATGATGATACGATAAACGTAAATCTGAGAGCAATTTTGAAAAACAAAAATAAGTTCCTGCTGAGTCCCTTCTGCTTATATTATTCCTTGCTTCTGATAAGTTGCTGATATGTTATTCCGTGTGCTGGTTCCTGCTTGTTGCTGCTATTTCCTCTGCTCTTGGGTGCTGTGCTGCTGCTTCAAGATTCTGATTCAAGATTCTGCTCCCAAATCACTCACATTCTCACTCCTCCCTTCATCTTATAATGTATCATTTTTTGCAACCCTAAACTTGATGATGTTTCAGTTGATAAATCTGAAATCTAATCTGGGTAGTAGTGATAGTAGTTTCATTATGTATTGGTATATGTATTGTGAATTTTAATCAATGAAAATGGTGACTTTTTTTAATTGCTTGTTGATATTACTCTAATTTCAATGCTATTTATCTGCTGGATTTGTGGTAATGTTATGAAATAATTGTGGCTACAGATTTGGGATGCCTCCGTATTTATTAAAATTCTTTTACTTAATATCTGGTTTAATATAAGAAAAGCTAAAAAAATGTGTTTTATAAACATTTTAGTCCTCCCCTTTACAAAATACTTGTATAAGAAAGTTTTATAAAGTGATAATGTGAATGATTGTACGCCTTATTGACTAGTACAGTAATATTCTAATGCTTATGCCACTTGTGTAACGCAATCTCATACATCTCCAATCTTATGTTACCTTTGAGGCTTTGAGTGTTATTGGATGATCATGAATATCAAGGAACAACGAAGATAATTTGGGTGGACTAGCATTATTACTGGAATGAAAATGATACAAATGATATATCTTGTAATTAAAATAAATAAGTAATCTAAAACGATATTAATAATGTCGTTGACCTAGATCTAGGTGATATAAACCTTTGTATAAACCTAAGCCGTTTGATTAGATCTACATTTATTAACATTAATTGTATTTACTATTTAGCCATTTAGGTTGTAAATAATTCAATTTGAGTTAAGCAGTTTGTAATCGGATTAGTTTAAACAGGTTGCGATTCGAAAACAGTTCGATTTTAACGGTTTAACGGGTTATGCCAGTTCAGTTTAGACGGTTAGCGGATTATAACGGTTCGGTTTATACGCGCGGTTTAAACGGTTTCGGTTCATAAACGGGTCGGTTTAAACGGTTAGCGGGTTACAAATGGTTCGGTTTAAACGGTTTTTTTCGGTTTAAACGGTTTCGGTTTATAAACGGTTCGGGTCATTAACGGGTTTATAAACCATTCGGTTCAGTTTCGTTTCGGTTCGGATTTGCGCAGTTTGGTTTGTGATCGGTTTACGGTCCGTAACGGGTTGACATTGAGCGGTTCAATTCGGTTTCGGTTTGATATTGAACGGTTCAGTTCGGTTTTCGGTTTATATTTATCGGTTTATAAACGGATCGGTCCGTGATGGTTCGGTTCGGTAACGGGCGGTTTCACGGTTCGGTTTGAAAAGTCCCACCCCTAATTACCCCCAATCCAAACATGACCTAAGGAGTTATCCATTTTGTTTTGAGAGGACGATGACAAATGATGATTGCTGAGTTCATGGAAAAGATATCTGATATTATTGATCTTGTGAAACTATATCACGACTTGTGGGGGTTGCATTGTGTGCAATCTGGAAAGCCAAAAAAAATGTTTTACTACATAATTCAATGGGGATTGGGGAGGTGTGCGAGCCTGAGCCCACGTCTGCATTAGTCAGTGAGTGCTGTCCTAAAATATTTCACACAGTTGCTACTTGCTAGGTACTTCCCTAACCTGATGTCATTACTAGTTTACCACAATGCTGTCGTGAGGCTCTATTATGGATTTGAACATTAATTGTCAAGTCTGTACAAGTTATGGGACTCCCCTTCATCTTTCATCTGTAGTCGCGGTTCTCCAGCTGGCTGCGTCTTCAAGCTTATCATATTACTTTGCCAGTGGGTAACGGTTGGTTATTAATCTTGCATTTCCCCCCAATTCCTTAAAGTACAGTTCCAATAAGTTAAAGCTAGTCTGGGTGTAGACTTTACACCTGAAAAGCTGAAATTGACTCATTTGAGTATTTCCGAACTTAAGAGAACTTGTTGGAACTTATTTTAGCTTAATTTCCAGGAATAAGCTATCTAAGATGAAACGTACATCCCCCTAAATGTCCAAGGCCACGTTTGTTCCATCTCTTCAATATATATCTACAAACATGTAAAACCCCCCAAAGTACATCATTTGACTAATATATACACACTATAAACATCATGGCTTTCAGCATGGCATTCGATTGACATTCCCCATCAATATATGTTCTAATTGTCAAATTCAGACTGCCTTAGGTCGTACCTAAAAGGCTAAAAATCTGTGGCGCCAAGTTCCTGAGTTCACCTTCACATCACCAAATGTAGTGAGCTAAGGTATCACTCTCAAAACTTACGAGAATAAAATAAGAAAGAGAGACAAATCATTCCATGGCTAAAAACAAGAAGCTATTGGTATAAACTATAAAACACTTCCCATTATCATATCTTATAGTACAACTCCACAATCATTCCAGCTTTAATCTCGTCAAAGTTCTTTTATCCAATCTCATACAACTTGTAAAGCTGAATAGCATTTTCTTGAAACCCCAAAATTCTTTACACAATCATTGAAGACCACCCAAATTAACATTTTTGTTGTATGGTTGCGTAGCAAAAGTATGTAGCTCTTCATCAATGAATGAAATCCTTAAAAAACAAGAAGCTACATCTACAATTTTTTATGCTATCACATAGAATATCGTTACTTCCCTATGACCTCTACCATAAGACTACCTGTAAAGGCAATTCAGGCCAATCTTTAACCCATTAGCCACTAATATTTCTATGTCTTGACAGGAGTGTTGCTAATTTGCTATTCCCTAAACTCATCTTTCCAATCCTAGATTGAAGAAAAAAAAGGCTGATATATAGTTACTGGAAAAGGAAAATCACAGAACACTTTACTCTATGGCTACCAAAACATAATCAGAATTTTATCTTCCAATGGACAAAGCTATCTCTTAGCAAGCACACAACATCTCAATAATGTATAATAATTGTTAGAATGTGATAGCATTTGCTTAATTGCTTGTGCATCCAAGGCATACAATCATGCCTCAACAGCATCTAGCAACAATGTTATACCATCAATCCCAATACTAAGCATTGAAAAAGATTCCACTCAACTTAAAACTGCCATTGCAATATCTAAATTGTGATTGCAAGAAATATTTGTACATTTTTTTATATCGTCTTTCACCATTCAGACACTATTATTTGTGATTGCACGAAACATTTGTACAATTTTTATATCGACTTTCATCATTCAGACACTATTATAAGCCATAAATGGGATGCGGTTCATCAAATGTACATAACTAGAAGAATCAACGGGATTACCAAACACTTTACAATTATCAATTATCATTTGCGAAAATACAACTGAGCAATCATCAAACAATCTATCTAACACACCATTATACCAGAGCAAATACAATACATAAGCAGTCAAATTCATGAAATATCTCAATTATATAATCAATGCCAAAGTAACATTACATTTAACAAAAGACCATATTATAAAGCCAAGCATACAAATAGCATTAAAACAAGTATCATTAAAGCAATGGAATCCAACACCACTCACAAAGGAAGTTTCCCGGATTGAAAGATGGCGAATTTCGACAATCATTCCAGCTTTAATCTTGTTTAAGTTCTTTTATCCAACCTCATACAACTAGTAAAGATGAATAGCATTTTCTTACAACCCCAAAATTCTTTACACAATCATTAAAGAACACCCAAATTAGCATTATTGTTGTATGGTTGCGTAGCAAAATTATGTAGTTCTTATCAAAGAATGATATCCTTAAAAACAAGAAGCTACATCTACAAATTTTTTATGCTGTTATATAGAAAATCGTAACTTCACTCTTAAATGTGATTGCACGAAACATTTGTTCATTTTTTATATCCTCTTTCATCATTCAGACACTAGGTTCAATTAACATGAAATAAATTATATTAAAATTATTTATGTATTAATAAATTACATGAAATATATAAATATATATATAGACATCTCATTAAAAAAAAAATTTTAAGGGTGGGGTGTAAGAAAACTCTGATTTATTTACCTTCACGTTCTGGGTAATGTTATCTTTCCAATTAGTTATCTTCGTATTCAAGTTGATTTTTTCACAATTAAATACATGAAGTGGTTGCACATTTGCATAGTAAAATAAAATTAATAACATTAAAATAAAAATAAAATCCTTCACTAAAAAAAATTATATTCTAGACATTAAATAAATATTTGGTTTAGCATTTGTGAAATCCGCAAAGAATTTAATGTATTCAAGAAGCACATTTTTGTTTTAGCATTTGTACATGTATTCAAGAAGCACATTTTTGTTTTAGCATTTGTGAAATCCGCAAAGAATTTAATGTCATGAGTGAATTAAGTATTAACAACTCAATATTAACGGTATAATTCTTACGCTCTTCAAAAACACCATTATCATGCCATACAATTTGGGAACGAGATTCAATACATGTACAATAAGAGTAGTACGCGCACGTTCTTGAATAATTACATTCATACAGTTACAAACAAAAATAAAAAATGGGTATGGATGAACAACCCATAAACTTAATATCTCTTAGTATGTTGGGGGAATTTCAGTGTTTAATGAAGATGAGTCTGCCATTTTTTTTTTCTTCAGAAAATCATTAATTATCTACAAATCTATACCAATGATCTATCTATATTCTATTCTAAAGTGAGATTTTTTTCCCTTCTAACAAACTCTACATTTTTTTTTTTGAAAAATCATTATTTTATCTACAAATCTATATATTATTTGCCCTAGAATCCTTTATTGAGCAGCTCTGAACTTGTCACAATCGGCAAAACTAATTTTGATAAACATTGTTCTCATCAGTATTTCTTCACATGTGACGAAATGTTTCAAGTTGCCGACATCGATTACCAACAGGATTGATTCCCTAATTGCTCGTTTTTGGTGGGGGAATAGGGGAGAAAAGCGTATGCACTGGGTAAAACGGAAGATTATTCAGAGGCCAAAGGGTATGGGAGGCCTAGGTATTAGGTCCATAATCTGCTTAAACGATGCTCTTTTGTTCAAACAGGTGACTTGCATGCATTGTAACCCCCTAGTTGTTAGTGGCTAGGTCCCTAGAGCCAATTCACACTTGCTCTCTGTACGGGGAATGCAAGGACAAGTCTCCGTGGTAATGCTTCTTGGGCAGGCGTGGTTTGTTTAATGTGGCGAATAAAATGGTTAAAGGTTATCAATGGAAGATAGGGAATGGTGAGAGGGTGAAGGTTGCAAATATGAGATGGGTCCAAGGTTCGACTCCGGTGTTCAAGTCTAACCAACTTCTTAGGGGGGTTGGTTCGGGGAGAGTGAAAGATTTGATCTCCCAGAAAACTAGATCTTGGAATGTGGCAATTATTAGGGACAGGTTTAAATGGAGTACGACACAGAAGATATTGGAGATGGAGCTGCCTTCTACCGAGGAGAAGGATGTGCTTTATTGGAGGCACCATGCCTCCGGGATGTACACTGTTAAGACAGGTTATGCTTTTCTACTAAGTGATTTTTCCTTGCAGCAGGATGATTGTTCCGACTATACCTTTTATAGCCTCATGTGGAAGCTTAATATACCGCCAAAATGGAGTTTGTTCTTGTGGAAGCTAGTGATGAATGGCTTGGCGGTTAAGTCAAACTTAGCCCAATAGGGTATAAATATAGAGGATTACTGTGACTCTTGTGGTATGGAACAAGAGGATCTTCAACATCTTTAGGATGTGTTCTTTTGTGATGTATGCTTGGCATAATTGCCCTTTGCGTATTTCCTCTGAAATTGATGAATCTACTCCTTTGAGACACTGGATTCAGAATCATATCCTGCTTTTTCATAGCGAGGATGGAAAGAAGAGTGAACGAATAGGGACGTTCATTGGGGTTCTTTGGAGTCTTTGGCTAACTAGGAATGGAAGGGTCTTTAGTAATGAAGGAGGGTACCTTGCGGATCTGTTCAGAAATTACAATATGGCAATGCGAAGCTTATCTGTCTAGCACAGGGTGGATGGCAGTGATGCTCTTAGGGTAAAGGAAACAATGTCAAATGGTGCACCACTTGATTTTGAGAGAGTAAACATTGGCTGCGAGAGGGAGGATATTAATCATTCAATAGACGCTAGATTAGAGGTGACCATTATGGTGGATGGCTCTTGAAACAAGAGAAGTGGAAATGCAGGCACGGGATGGGCATACTCAGTGGACAATCAAACATATATGGAAGGTGGTGGTAATTATGGAAAAACAGTCTCTTCTCTTCATGCAGAACTTTTAGCTTGTGTAGCTGCTCTAAAGTGGGCAAAACTGAAAGGTCACGAACGAATTGTCTTGTTCACTGACTCACTTGCCATTGTTCAATTAATCCAACATCCAAAAAGGAGGGAAATACGGTTGTTATGGACAATACAAGATTTGTTACAAGAAGGAGGGTTGTTTATCACATGCATCATGTGGAAAGTTGGCCGAGACCAAGTTGCTAAAGCACATGACTGTTGGGGTTTGGTGAGTCCGACTCACCGGGGAAACAACCCCGACCCAAGGAACCACTCGTAATTAATAAAACCATAAAGTAAATAAATAAATACAAGAAAAGGAAGAACGAATCATACCCTTGAAGCGAGCTTCGCCCTCTCAAAACGGGCTCTTACTTGAAAGCCTTGAGCACCGCAAATGCCGTGCCTCCAACGGTATCCACCCACAAAGGACGAACACGACTTTTTAGGTCCGCTACCTTGGAGTTAATGGAGTTTAAGAGTTTTTCCCAAAATAAGGAATGCTCTTTCTAACTCCCACTCAAGCACTTTACTCCAAATCCCAAGGTTGGTATTTATAGAGGAAAGTATGAGTGGGAATTTCTATCCCATCAATGTGGGATCATGAAATTCCACAAATTAATTTAAAGCTAAATTAAATTAAAATTGCAAACTAATAATAAATCTACAAGTGACATTACCATGTGAAATGGTTTGGTGAGGACCACATGGAGAGTAGGGGACCATACTTGCTCCCCACTCAATACTCTCCTTGTGCCACATGTCCCTCACCCACTTACTTCCATATTCCTAAAGCTTCCCCTATATGATCGGCCCTATGGCCCAGCCACGAGGCCCAGCCCCGCACCAAGATGCGGGCTGCTGCTGTGCGCGCAAACCTCGCACGCTTGGTGCGGGCTGCTGCTTGTGCGTGCGCTGCTAGGCTTGCGATGCTAGCATGCGCTGCTAGCATGCCTAGCTGCTGCTAGCTTGTGGCTCCTAGCATGGTGCGCTAGCACGCACCTAGCCAGCCATGCTAGGCTCGGCTTGGAGCGCTTGCTAGCCACCTATGCTTGGACATTTTTGCCCCTAGCATTCGGATGCTCGGGGCACTCCGATGCTAGGGGTATTTTGGGAATATGGTCGATTTATTATTATTTTGCGCGTCTCGTCTTTTTATTATTTTTGACTCGACTTCCGACGCTCGGTTTCGACGCTCCAAGCTCGAATTACCGACGTCTAAATATTTAACACTCGGGCGACGAATTAATTTCTTCCGAATTAATTCGTCGAGTCGGTTCGTATATTTTGCTTGTGTGTGACCCGAAGGGTTCAGTCAAGATTAAGCTGTAATACTAATTATATTAATATTACTGATCGGAAGCGGCCTCCACCCAGACATTCTGATCACTTGACCTTACTGAATATATTAGCTTTCTAATAATTCTGAACCCGCTATCAAAATAATACACTTGTTCGAAGGACACCATTCCTTTCAATGACATTGCTAATAGATGTAGGGTAGATTTAATTAGTTTTACTACTTAGTGTTGTTCCTTAGTTTGTTGTCAAAAAATAAAAAATAAAATAAAATAATAAAAAAAAAATCTATACTTCCTCTGTTTTTTTTTACTTGACCTGTTTCTTTTATCACGCTTGCCAATGCAAAACTTTAGTGATCAATAACTTTAATTTTTCATAAGTAAAAATTATAAAAGTTGTATATTACGATAGTACTTATTGAGACAAATTAAAAAAGATATCATATGAATATATTTTTTCTTACATATCATTCACAAAAAACAGTCAAAGGAGATGTGATGAATAGTGTAAAAGTCAAAGCGGATCAAGTAAAAAAGAACGGAGGAAGTATATAATTTGTCTATTATTCCTATTCTAAAGGGAAATCTTTCAATTATTAATTTGTACTCATTTTCAATTATTAATTAATACCCTAAAGTTGGGAGTGATGGAGAATAATTCAAATTAAAGATTATTTTTGACGGACGAGATAAACTTCATATTAATGAAGGTATTTTTTCCTAATTTTAAAGGATCACTTAAAAAGTGAACGAGGAGGGATGTCACACTACTCACGTAAGGCCGGTTATTTGGAACTATATTAAGTCTACTAATTATTAATAAATCTATAAAATTCTAAGAGACTAAGAATGAGTTTGTTTTAGCTATGGTGTGTCATATATATACGAAGTTATGTTCCATTGGTCGTGAAGAGTTGTAAAGGCAATTCAGGCCAATCTTTAACCCATTAGCCACTAATATTTCTACCAAAAAAAGACCTAGTCTTTGTTGCTAACTTGCTATTCCCTAAACTCATCTTTCCAATCCTAGATTGAAGAAAAAAAAAAAGGCTAATATATGAACACTTTACTCTATGGCTACCAAAACATAATCAGAATTGTATCTACCAATAGACAAAACAATCTCTGAGCAAGCACACAACATCACAAAATATGTATAATAATCGTTAGAACGTGATAGCATTCTTGTGCATCCAAGGCATACAATCATGCCTCAACAGCATCTAGCAACAATATTACACCATCAATCCCAATAATTAAGCATTGAAAAAGATTCCACTCAACTTAAAACTGCCATTCCAAGATCTAAATTGTGATAGCACAAAATATTTGTACATTTTTTATATCGTCTTTCATCATTCAGACACTACTATTTCTAAAGGCATAAATGCAATAAAGAGCATAGCCTCTAGCAGCCGATAAGATGAGGTTCATCATATGTAAAGAACTAGAAGAATCAACCAAATTACCAAGCACTTAACAATTATCAATTATCATTTGCGAAAACAGAGCTGAGCAATCATCAAACAATGTAATTAACATACCATTAGACCAAAGCAAATACAATACATAAGCGGTTCAAGTTCAATTCATGAAATATCTCAATCATATAATCAATATCAAAGTAGAATTACACTTAACAAAAGACCATATCATAAAGCCAAGCATACAAATAGCATTAAACAAAGTATCAGCAGAGCAATGAAATCCAACACCACTCACAATGGAAGTTCCCCGGATCGAAAGATGGCGAATTTCGACATCTTAGAGCAAGAATAAGGAATCCCATTATCCTTCAAGAGCTCTTCAATCATCTCCTTAGCTTTATCAGGCTCAGAACTCTCACATTCAATCTCATACAAAGTCCCAAAATCAAACAGTGTCTCATCCAACTCTAATGTCAACCCTTTCCATTCATAAACCCCTCTTACATTCTTAAATCCTCCTAAACAAACATACCCAGATTCATCCTTAACCCCAAATTCCTCCTTCACCCTCTTCAAAACCCTAGAATCCGACAACCCAATTAGATTCGGGTTAGCCCAAATCTCCCGACCCACAAACGGATCAACATCTTCCTCATCTTCCTCAACTCTACTAACCCCATTAACAAGAATAGCTTTCGCTTTAAGACTCGAAACGCAGCGTTCTGCTGTTTGGGGATCTTCGCCATAAAACCTCAATCGAAGAACAGCACGAAGCGCAGAAAGCTCGGAATTGGCGCCGTCGAAGAAGACGTTGTGCTGAAAGTGGGTTCGCCGGAGAAACGGCGAAAGGACGGAGGAGAGAGATTGGTGTGCGGCGGAATGAGGGAGTCTGAGCTTGACTTCGACCTCCATTGTTAAGGGGAAGAGAGGCCGATTCGTTGTGGTTTGGAGGAAGATCGATCGAAGTGTTGCAGAAGAGTGGTGGTGGTGGTGGTTGTTGCGGCGGCGGAGGAGGTGGTGTCGGAGGTGGAAGAAGGCGTGGTGAAGCGTGATTGGAGTTGTTGGAGTTCTTCTTTATCTTCTAATTTTACTTCGATTTTTGTTGGTTTTCTTCTCAGCATTATTCTCTCTCGTTTTCTTCTGAAAATGATTTTGTTTTCTGGGTTTGATTTTGTGTTTGTAAAGCATAAATCAAATCTAACCGAAAGGCACGCAAGAAGAAGCGTCAATTCGGGTTGGATCACAATATAGTTCGGTTTGGGTTGGGTTGTGTTTAATTAGATTCGGGTTGGGTTATTTGGAAATTTTTATGAGGGAATAAATTATTTTGGCTTTGGGTCGTGATATATAAACCGTGTCATGATTTAGAAATTAGAATAGCTACGATGACGTAGTATGATTTTTTTTTTTTTAAAAAGGAGAAAGATTCTATTGGATTAGAATATCTCATAACTTCATAATAAAAAGATTTTATGGATTAGAATCTTGCGTAACTTCATAATAGTTGTAAGTAAACTAGTGTCAGTTATATATGAGACGGATGGTGTATGAATTTAAGTACGTATTCAATAAAATAGAATTGTGTCAATTAAATAGGAATGGAGAGGGTAATTGGAAACAGATTATGCACAAATTTGGACCTTAGAGTTTGTGACTCTAGTTTCGGTTTAGGATTCCAAAAATGGAAGTGGGTGGAAATTGGATAGAGTGAGTATTATTGATTTTTTTCGACCATCACGAGTTCACGACATTGCTTTTTTAAGTTGCATTGAGAATTAATTGTACATATTTCAACAAGCTAAAATTTTAATTTCAATAAGAAGCATTTTTTTTTGGTTAGATACTTAATTTTTAACAAAAAAAGTTTTACGTATCTAGCTAGTTGATGTTAGAGAATTTACATTTCATTGGATCTAGATGGTGAATAATTAAGGGTCCGATAAATAACATCACTTATAAGTTGTTATGTGAGAATTTCAATTTCCTTGGAACGCTACAAATCATTATTCCTTCTAAAATTTTCTAGTTAACCAAACAAATGAAACAACAAATGACCCAAGCATTTCGTACCAATATTTCATTTTTCATCCTAAATAACCAAACAACTAAGCACATATAATAAGCTACTCAAAACTTAAACTTTGTATTTTCAAAAACACAATCAACTAATCAATAAGTCCATTTGTATTATTCGTACACTCGGTAATAGTATAATTAGTTGTATTTGTACAATTGTACTAATCCAAACCTTGTTAGGAATTACACTAATTTAATTTTATTAATTATTCAAAAGCTCCAATTTTATTTTTCGGGTTTAGATTAGAGTAAACGTCGAGCAGCAATAAAAAAAAAATCAACTTCCTAGGAACAGTGGTAGTTGGTCCATTATTAATTGTACTGTGTTATCTTTAGAAACTCAAGAGTTTACCATGCATAAAAAAAGTAAAAAAATAAAAACCTGCACATTTTCACTCTATATATATGCATGCATTTTCTACGTCTTACCAAAATATAATCCAAAAAGTTTCAAGTAGTAGAAAATACTGATAAATAGTTCGAAAAATGAGTTTCTGGTGGTTTATACTCGGATCATCTGGACTTACTCTGGTAACAGAGTTAGTGCAGCAAATACCGATTGTCGGCCCAGCTATTGCAGCTGCTGGGAGGGTCGTAGCACCCTGGTTACTGGAACTCGCGAGGAAGTGGATTGAGGAGGTTACGAGGCGTAGGATAACAGAGAATTCGTGAGATTAATTAATTGATCAACTACGACGGAGTAGTAGTTTATTTTATGTATGTGTGCTTGGTTAGTTGGTTACTAAGTTGGTTTTTAATATGGCATGTTAGTGAATGATAATATCTATAAATTGTTACTTGTATTTGTCTAATTTTTACTACATTAGTGAATGATCCCTTTGTTTGATAGTTTTATGTTATCTCATGTTTAACGTGCAAGAAATACCGTAGCTCTTTTAGTAGCTAGTTGGGATATTAATGGTAACTCTAAATTAGTTTGTACGGAGTATGAACTATGATCTTTCCCGTTAAGAATTACTACTTGTGCGTAGCTTGATTATTCTTGCTTATAACATTCTCCTTCATTAAACGTCGTATAATGAGTGAGTATGGCTTGCTAAGCAAATTCAACATAAAAATTGATGATTTGATGGTGCACTTTATGTTACGGAGTAAATTACACCATAAAAATAACTTATGGCAAATTAATTAGCATTATTAAGCTATATATTGACTTTCAAAAACAAATTAAGTGCTATTAAATTTTGTATCCACCGTTCAAAACATATACTTACATTACTCCTAAGGAGTTATAAGCATATATAACGCCCTCCTCCAACAACTAGTACGTACATACCACTATATAATGCCTTACAATTTTACTCTTTTTAACATATAACACAAATCAACCAAAACAAACACAACACAACTTAAACCAACCATGGCAAAAAGTTATTCTTCAAAGATCTTAGGATTCAAATATATAACCCTAATTCTATGCATGACACTCTCATTTGGGATTGGATATGGTGGCAGATCCATTCCAAAGGAATCTACTATTGCTGGAGGTGGTGGCAAAGACGAAGGTGGTGTTCCATTACCGCCTTTGTTGCCTATACCGCCTATTGGAGGTGGTGGAGGGGGTGTTCCATTACCACCTTTGTTGCCAATACCACCTATTGGTGGTGGTGGAGGAGGTATTACACTACCGCCTTTGTTGCCTTTACCACCTATTGGTGGTGGTGGTGGAGGGGGTGTTCCATTGCCACCTTTGTTGCCTAACCCTGGATTCGGAGGAGGTGCTAATCCTCCCACACCTTCTAAGGAAGAATAATCGTCCAATGATCTAAAATATTTTTCATTTGTATGGAGTAATATTTTCTATGGAGTGAGTAAAATATCAAATAAAGACTAATAGACTATTGTAGATTAACTACCAATTAATTCATCATGATATTTAATTGTATGAACTACGAAATAATTTAATATATATGGATTATAAAACAGTACATTAGTGTTTTTCTTGTGATTGTGGTATGATCTTGTTATTTGTTCAATTGTTCCATCATATATCAAGTAGATTATGTGATAATTATTGTAAATTATCTATTATCTATATATCTATCAATCTATGGAAAAGAGATCTATCAATAATTACAAGATATTGTTACACTCATTCAATATTGTTAGTATTCATAACTATTTTTTAAATCTACATGTAAACGAGTATATTATGATTCGATTAATTGTCAAATTTAAAGTTTATAGACTTTTGACCTTTACAATGTTATAGATATACTGTGAAACCGAGCATTCGAGCAAGCTTGTTGTTTTAAAGACTAATTATGTTTAATTCAAAATCTGATGAAGGCTTAGCTTAAAGTTTTGATTACATGTTAACAATCTCAATCGTTTTTACCAAGTTTAAGCAAGGTCAATACTCAATAATGGGGTGAATTAACTAGCGTTGTTAAAAAGATAAGTTGTTAATTAGCCAACCATATCCCCAACCCTATAATGGATGATAATTGTTTGGGTCCAATTTAGTCCAATTGGGCCTAGTCATTAAATGATCCAATTAAAAGCCCAAGGTCAATGTTCAACTCTCCAATTGTGCTAAAGTCAAGATCAGTCCACAAGGCAAGTCAATTGGGCCAAGGCCCACATTCTCCATATATGCAAAGGTATAAAAGCCATCAATATTACATTTGTACATGGAATACACAAAGCCTCAAGCAATTAATTCTCTTGCATAGTTTTCTCTCTCTACACACTGTACTGACTTTAGCATCGGAGGGACCTTCCTCGGCAACACCCCCGAGGCTAGTTTACGTGTGTTTGCTGTGCAGGAAACCTTCGGCCCAACATCACTTGGACCGAATCCAGTCTTCACCACTTCATCGGACCTTCGGCAAGGTCCCATTGTTTTCATCCGAAACAATTTGGCGCCGTCTGTGGGGAAGACTTTCAAAAATCTTTAAGCCAAATCTTTAATCAAAATCATCTTGCAATCATCTTAGTAGCAATGGCTAAGAACCGCAAGAGCAAAAGCCTCCGTCAAGGAGCGGGCGAAAGGCCTAAAACTCCTACACCATCACCCTCACCGGACCGGAACTCTCCCAAGCGTGCTAGTTCGGGGGGAGGATCATACAGGGAGGATTCCCTTTCTCCCGTAATTCACAACTCTCATCATAGGCCGAGTCCCTCTCGGTCTAACAGAGGCCAGTCCGATCATAGGACTCATTCAGTGCCCCAAAGCCAACCATCGACCATCCGCTCTCATTCCCACACTCAGCCGAGGACCCCTTTGACGAGGCCCAGCTCGGAGGAGGTGGCGAGAGCGCTGGCAGTGCTCATGGAGGCAATGAGGGCACAAAATATATCTCCACCTCGCGATCGAACTCCTCCGCATACCCGGCATCAGCGGAGGAAGCTAGACCATGATGGTGGGAAACCTCCCTCCTTCCGGGAACTGGAAAAGTGGGAAGAGGATACCTGGAGAACTGAAAGAGAGAGGAAAAAGAACCCTCAATTTTTCAGAGGATCCTCAACCTCTCAACCAAAAACGCATAAGAGCAGCAGCTCAGCTTCTCGGCCAGAATCTGCTCGCCGAGAGCAACCTGAGACTGTTCGCCGAAGCGTACTCGACCGACTCGGCGGCAGGGAGCCGAGCGTGCACAGCCGCCTCTCGTTCCCTGTAGCCGAGGCCCAGACTTCCCAGCCAGGGACGAAAACCACTCCTACCTCTCTAAGAGGGCGGAGCGCGGTCCCTTCGGCCAGGAACAAAGGCAAGGCCGTTATGCTACCCACCAGTTCCCCATTCGAGCAATGGATACTGGAAGAGCACGTTCCCATAAAATACCGTCGCACATCACATATGATGGGACTTCGGATCCGAAGGATCACATTGCCTCGTATGAGGCTCATATGCATCTTTGCCCCAGGTCCGAAGCGACTTGGTGCAAATATTTTCCAACCACTCTCAAGGGGGTCGCGCAAGCGTGGATCTCCAAGGGAGTGAAGCAAGGCTCTATAACAGGGTGGGACGATCTGTTCTCCAAATTTAGGAGCAAGTTCTCCACGGCAAATCGCCGAGAGAAGACCACTGCAGAACTCATGGGTCTGCAGCAAGGGGAGGCTGAAAGCCTCCGAGATTATCTGACCCGTTTCAGCAACGAGTCATCCAGCATTTCTCAGCTGGACCAAGGGCTAGCAGTTTTCGCCCTTCAGCACGGCCTCAGAGCAGGGTAGTTCTTCGACTTCATGGTCATGAATTCACCCAAGACCTTGGAGGAGGCGTTGAATGCTTCGGATAAGTTCATCCGAGCTGAAGAGTGGAACAAAACAAAAACCCAACCTCAATCTGAGGGAAGGAAGCAAAAACAAACACCCTTGTCTGAAGGCCAAGGCTAGAGGACAAAGGGAAAGGCCAAGGCCTCGGAACAATCTTCGGCCAACGAGCCGAAGAAGGAAAAATCTGCCTCATACACAGGTAGATACGAGTCCTACACTCCGCTCTCTCTTCCACGCGCCAAAATTTACAGCGTGACGAAGGAAGAACAGAGTTACCGAAAGCCGAGACCACTCCCAGAGTGGTATCAGCGAAAAAATAAAAATCAGTGGTGCGAGTTCCACGAATCTCCGGGACATAACACTGAGGAGTGTATCCAGCTGAAGGACCAGATCGAGGACATGGTCCGGAAGGGATACTTGAAAAAATACATCGCGGATCACCGTGAGAAAAAGGAGGCCGAGAAGTCAGTAAAGGACTCTCGGCAGGACCTCGACTTCCCCCGGAAGAACAGCAAAAGTGCGGAGGGAAAATTCTCTCCAATCAATGTCATCTCGGGAGGAATATGTTCTCGGAGGGAACACAAGCGGCACCTTAGGGCTCTGACCCACCAGGTGAACAACACTGACATTCAGCCTCCCCAGTTGCCGGTGCCGAACATGACGTTCACAGCCGCCGACTGCCGGGGGGTAACGTTCCCTCACGAGGAGCCGTTGGTGATCATCGCCACGGTGGCCAACCACGACGTCAGCAAAGTTCTTGTTGACGGCGGCAGCGGAGCATTCTGTTCCGAAAGGCCTACAATCAAATCAAGCTGAAGCCCAAGCACCTTACGCCGGTACCCTACCCGGTATCCGGATTCAACGGGGCTTCAACTTACCCAGATGGGAAGGTGACACTTCCTGTCACCATCGGCTGCGATGAGACAGCCAGGAATGTCATGACTGAATTTTTGGTCATTGACACTCCTTCAGTGTACAACGTGATTTTGGGGAGACCCATAATTCACGAGATCCAAGGGGTCGTCTCAACCTATCATCAGCTGATGATTTACGTCTCAGACGCCGGCTTCCTCGAAAGGATCCAGGGCAACCAAAAGGACGCCCGAAGGTGTAACTACCTCAAACCATCCACTAGTCGCCCAGACGACGACGACAAGGATGAGAAGGAGAAAGAAAGAGAGCCAAGCACAAAAAAGCCGAAAGGCCTAAGTGCTTCGGCCCAAGGTTCTGTGCCCAGAGAGAAAGGGCTAGAAAGGGAAAAGGCTAGCTCTTCATCTGAGCCGAAAGACTCAGAGAGCCAGCCGAAGAACAAAATGTTTGGGACACCTGCTGACATAGACAGCAGGCCAGATTGTGAAGAGTCCAGTCCATCAGCAATGGACATGGACCAGCAGACTGAAACGGTCGAGTTGGCCGAAGGAGACGCTGAGAAATGTGTAACAATCGGGATGGACCTTGATCCGAACACCCGTTGTGAACTTATTCAGCTCCTTCGGGACAACAGAGATGTGTTTGCTTCTCGGCAACTGATATGCCCGGGATAAGTCCAGACCTCATCTCCCATAAGCTTAATGTTGACCCAACGTGTCGACCAATTAAGAAAAAGAAGCGGAATTACTCCGCTAATAAGAACCGAGACATCGCAGCCGAGGTCAAAAAGTTGCTGGAGGCAGGCTTCATCGAGCCTTGTCAATATCCAGAATGGCTGGCAAATGTGGTGATGGTTCAGAAGGCCAATGGTACCTGGAGGATGTGCGTTGACTTCACGGACCTAAATAAGGCTTGTCCGAAGGATTTCTATCCCTTACCGAGGATCGATCAGCTAGTCGATTTGACAAGTGGCCATGCCTTGCTTAGTTTCATGGACGCATTCTCGGGGTATCATCAGATCTTCATGCACCCCGACGATCGAGCAAAGACGGCATTCGTCACGAACGCCGGGGTGTACAATTATAAAATGATGCCTTTCGGATTGAAAAATGCGGGGGCAACCTATCAAAGGCTGGTGGATCAAGTTTTCGCCGATCAAAAGGGCCGAAACATGGAAGTCTATGTTGACGATTCAATCGTCAAAAGCAAAAAATCTGAGGACCATGTTAAGGACCTGGCTGAAACCTTCGCCACCTTAAGAAAGCACCAAATGAAGTTGAATCCGAAGAAGTGTGTCTTCGGCGTGAAGTCAGGGAAATTCCTTGGGTTCATGGTCAGCAAGAGGGGGATTGATGCCAATCCCTCCAAAGTCAAAGCAGCGCTCGACCTTCCTGAGCCGAAAACAAAGCGGGATGTTCAGCGGCTCACCGGAAGAATGGAAGCCCTCTCGAGGTTCATTTCCAGAGCTTCGGATAAGGGGTTACCTTTCTTCAAAGCCCTGAAACTCCCGAAAACAAAAGAGCTCGTTTGGGAGGAAGAGCAAAACGAGGCCTTCAAGCAGCTTCGGGAGCATCTGGCTCAACTCCCAACGCTGGCTAGCCCAGCAGAGGGAGAAACTTTGTATCTGTACGTGGCTGTCAGCCCAGCCACCATCAGTGCAGTGCTGCTGAGGGAAGAAAACAAAATTCAGCAACCGATCTACTTCGTCAGCCACACGCTGACGGATGCCGAGACTCGCTACCCTCTACTCGAGAAAGTTGCTTTTGCGGTAGTGGTAGCTGCTCGGAAGCTGAGGCCCTATTTTGATTGCCATCAGATAGTGGTCTTAACCGATCAACCGCTGGAAAAAGCTCTCGGCAAAGTTGAAAAATCTGGTAGGCTGGCCAAGTGGGCTTTTGAGCTCAACAAATTCAGCATCAGCTACCAGCTGAGGGCTGCCATCAAGGCCCAAGCTCTAGCGAATTTCTTGGTCGAATGCTCGTACCAAGAGACGCTAGACAATGAAAGGAAAGTCTGGACCGTGTTTATGGATGGATCCTCCACCATAAATGGTTCGGGGGCAGGGGTAGTGATAACCTCTCCCGAAGGCAAATCCTTTGAGTATGCACTAAAATTTGCTTTTAAGGCTTCGAACAAAGAAGCTGAATATGAGGCAGCAATCGCTGGACTAGAATTGTGCATCTCTCTGGAAGCCGAGCATGTCTGCCTGAAAGTAGACTCTCAGCTAGTTGCATATCAGATCAGTGGTAGCTACGAGGCCAAAAAACCCTCCATGATAGCCTATCTTGCCAAGATCAAATCAGTCATTGCAAAGCTGAGAACTTTTGAGGTTCAGCTGATCCCAAGGGGTCAGAATACTCAAGCCGATGCACTTTCCAAACTTGCCAGTTCAACTCTCACTGAGTTGAACAGATCTGTATATGTGGAAGTGCGTCGAGAAAGAAGTGTCGACGAAGCACCTGAAGTGTGCTGCGCTGACCTAGAGCCCAGCTGGATGGACCCCATCCTAGCTTTCAAGCTTCGGGGAGAAATTCCCGAAGATAGAATTTTGGCCTCCAAGCTGAAGAGAACCAGCTCAAGGTTCATTGTCTTCAGAGGGGAGCTTCTGAAAAAGTCCTTCTCAGCCCCATTGCTGAAATGCGTGGGACCAACAGATGCAGATTATATCCTTCGGGAGATTCACCTCGGAATCTGCGGGAACCACATCGGGGGAAGGACCTTAGCCCACAAGGCATTGAGGGCCGGATACTACTGGCCCACCATGATCTCAGATGCTAAGGAGCTGGTTCGGAAATGCGAAAAATGTCAAAAATTCGCACCAGTTATCCATCAGCCAGCTAGGGATCTTCAGTCGATCCTCAATCCACTCCCGTTTGCCCAATGGGGACTGGATATATTGGGACCATTTCCAGATGCTACATACCAGAAAAAATGGCTGATAGTCGGTGTCGACTATTTCAGTAAATGGATCGAGGCCGAAGCAGCCACAAACATTACAGAGCCAACTGTCAGAAAGTTTATCTGGCAGAATATCATCACTCGTTTCGGCATCCCGAAAGTATTTGTCTTCGATCATGGGAGGCAGTTCGATAACTTGCCGCTGAAGCGGTATACCGATCAGTTCGGTATCAAACTGGCATATTCAGCGGTATGCCACCCGCAAAGTAACGGACAAGCCGAAGCTGCAAATAAACAGATCCTGAACGCCCTCAAAAAGAGGGTGGAAGATCAAAAGTCCAAGTGGCTGGAGGTGCTCCCAGGAACCCTTTGGTCCCTTCGGACAACTGAAAAAGAGGCAACGGGCTATTCACCTTTTGAGCTGGTGTATGGTGCCGAAGCCGTTCTTCCAGTGGAAATCGGCTTTGAGAGTCTGCGAGTACACCACTTCTCGGCTGAGAATGAGCAACTGATGAAGGAATCTCTCTATTTCCTCGACGAAGTAAGAGACTCAGCCCGAGACAGAATGGCTGCTTATAAGCAGAGAATCAGCAAATTTTACAACCGAAGGGTCCATGCAAGGCCTCTCAAAATTGGAGACCTTGTCCTTCGGAATGCTGTTGCGGTTCAGAAGGGTCGAATCCATGGGAAATTCTCAGCTGCATGGGAGGGGCCCTACGAAATCTGTGATGAGCTTCAGCCAGGGACATACCGACTTCGGTAGTTGGATGGAACTGAGTTGAAAAATCACTGGAACGCTGATGTACTGAAGAAATATCATGTGTAAACCCTTCGGGGAAGAACAATCTTTGTAAGTACATTTTGAATTAATGAAAGGCCTTGGAGCCACCATTTATATAAATATTTGCAACTTTTTATTCTTTCAAAGTTTTCTTTATTCTATATACTCTTGAAGGGTTTTTATTCAGCCTCGTCTGAAACCTTCGCCTCCGGGTAACTGGGTTTCAGATTGCTGACAAACTCGTCTTTTTAAAGAACACTGGTCTTTCAGCTGAAGTCAAACTTCAGTAAGACTTGTTCTCCAAAGACATGAGTCCATGGACAAGTCTGGGATATTGCCTTAACTGAGCCTTGTATCCCAGAGAGTAGGGGTGGGACTTCGGTCTGGCAGTTCGGTTTGACCTCGGTTTGAGTCGGTTTCGGTTTGGAGCGGTTCGGATTGAAACGGTTTAGTTTAGCTGGCGGGTCGGTTTGGTTCGGTTTGGGTTAGTCACGGCTCGGTTTGGTTTCGGTTTATTTCTTTGCGGTTTAAATTCGGTTTGGGTCATAAGCGGGTCGGTTTATAAACGATTCGGATTATGTCGGTTCGGTTTGATACGGGTCGGTTTAAGGGGCGGGTTTACCCGGGTCAATGTCAGTTCGGTTTACAAACAGTTTGGATCAAGCCGGTTTGGTTTGAAATGGGTCGGTTTAGGGGCGGATTTACCCGGGTCAATATCGGTTCGGTTTATAAACGGTGCGAATCATGTCGGTTCAGTTTGAAATGGGCCGGTTTAGTAGAGGGTTTACACAGTTCAATTGGTTCGGTTTATGAACGGTTTGGATCATGTCGGTTCGGTTTATAAGCGGTTTGGGTCATGAATTGAATTCATGATTGTTTTAAAGATCGCGTCATGACCATGATTTAATGAGTTGATACTTATAATACGATAAATCGATAATTAAGAATGTACAAATATTCAATTAGATTGATCAACAAGTGTTTTAAACTTTTAAGTTTTAATAATCAGATATGTAAATATGTTTATCGATTGTAGATTTGTAGTACATACCAATAATTCAATGAGGCAATGATACTTATGATAGTATGATAATGATACCAACCATACATTCGTACGATATGATATACATAATAATTAATCTATAATTACATATACATTAACAATATCGTATTGAATCAATTTCCATTTCCAAACATTGCATTTCTTATAAATTATAACTTACACGAGATTAAATGGATTCGTTATTTAGTTTGTTACTTTATTTAGATTACTAACTCAAACAACTTAATAAGTTAAATGGACGAAATCACGAAATCACTAATTAAAGTGGTGATGAAAGCATTATGCAATACTAATGTACGAATAGTCAAATATACAACGGTTAGATTGAATGCCCATGAAAAACAATGGTTAGATTTTCATTACTTTATTAGTTATTAGTATTATTACTTATTAAGTTATTATTAGGTTTATAGTTTATTATATATACTGATATACAATCACAGACTCACAGATGTCAGATATTGTCATATTGATGAGCATTAAGCCATTAACTCATTAAGTCATTAACTATGTCGTATTGAATCAATTTCAATTTTGAAACATTTGCGTTTCTTACAATTTATAACTTATAAGTAATAAACTAATAATAATAATAATAATAATAATAATAGTAATAATAATAATAATTATTATAATAATATTATAATAATATTAACAAATAATTATACTAACAATAATAATAATAATAATAATAATAATAATAATAATAAATAATTAAAAAAACGGTCAAAAAGACCTAGAAAAGCACAAAGAAAATCTAGACCGTTAGATCTAGATGAATATTCTAGAATCTACAAAAAAAAAAATGAACGGTTAGATCTAACTTAGATGTTGAGATTGAATATGGACGGTTAGATCAACTGAAGTAAAACCTAAACCTAGAAAAAAAACCCACTCTCACTCTCTCAGTCATTCTCATTCACTCATTCAGCCGTTTCTCTCTCAATCTCACAATCTGTCATAGTTTCTCTCTCTAACTTCTCAGTTTCTCACTCTTTCGTTCTGAAATTCTCAAGAATCTCAAGCTCAATTTCGTTTCATTTGTGTTTTGGATCTACATTTCTGATTTCTAGCTTTACATTCTCGTTTTTTTGTTAATTTTTGTTGTTTTCGTTTTGATTTTTTTCGTTTTTGTTCCGGTTTGTTTATTTAGGGTTTTTGTTTTCGTTTCATTTGTGTTTTGGATCTACATTTCTGATTTCTCGCTTTACATTCTCGTTTTTTTGTTAATTTTTGTTGTTTTCGTTTTGATTTTTCTCGTTTTTGTTTCGGTTTGTTTATTTAGGGTTTTTGTTTTCGTTTCATTTTTGTTTTGGATCTAAGTTCTGATTTCTGATTTCTGATTTCAAATCTTCCTCTCCTTCAAGCCGTCAAACCCTAAGGTAATTTTTTTGTTAATTTATTCGATTTTTTTCGTTTTCGTTTCGTTTTTTTTTTTATTTCAAGTTCTGATAATCTACATTCTTGATTTTTTCTTTTGATCTCCAGTTCAGGTAGTTCTCCATCTTCAAATCTCCTTCAAGCCGTCAAAGGTAATTACTTTTTCCTTTTTGTTTTTTTTTTAATACAGTTTTTCTGTTTTTGTATTTGATTATTGTTGTTGTTCTTGCTTGAATATAGTCGAAATATGCCTAAAATGAGTAAAATCTGTTGTTGATTGTATTTTTGTTTTTTACGGGAAAATGGTAGATTTGTGCTGTTTTGTTGTTTATTATGCTCGATTTAAAAGTAATGATGATGGGTTGTTCAGATTATGTGATTATTATTGTTGGAATACATGCATTGTTTATTTATTGGGATTTTAGCTTTATATTTTTAACCCATATTGTTGGAATACAAGCATTGTATATGATTGGCTTAAAGTTAGTACTTAAAATGTACACATATGTGACTGTATCGTATATAACTTTCTATATTCTGTTAGGATATATGTTGTAATCACGTTTGTTGTATAATTCTGAATTTTGAAACATTGACTAGTGCAAATAAAATTCTGAAATATGAACTATCTATTTAGTTGAATTTTGGTATTGAGTGAATAGGATTCACTGTCGTGACTTCAGTGTCAGTCACATGAGACAATGCATGCTTAATTGCTCACTATTAGTAGAATCTGTCACTTAATTTGGTACTTATAAGTTATAAATGCTGTTTTTTTTTGTTTCAGTCATGTCTCGCGAGTATGATGAATTTGACTATGAGAGGCAATCAAATTTTGATACTGTTAGCTCTCAAGCTGCCTCTGTCTCGGTTGATGATGCTAGTAATACCGGCACTATCAATCCTTCTGTTAATAAACGTCAAAGAACCGCAGGTATATGGAAGCATTACACTTTTTTTGTAAAGACGATAGGTAATGAAAATGTAGATTATGCTCGTTGTAATTTGTGTGGCAAAGAATATAAAGCACCTGGTAAAGCGGGTACTTCAACTTGTAGAGCTCATATTAATGCATGTTTGGAAAAGCATGGTCTCCAGTCCGGTAACGAATCACAATTTGATCAAAAAACTTATTTACAAAAGTTTTCTAAAGCTATAATCTGCCATGCATATCCTTTAAATATTGTAGAGCATGAATATCTTAGGGAACTTCATGCATATTTGAATCCTAAGGTGCAGCATGTTTGTAGAAAAACTATGTTAAAGTATGTTATTGCTGAGCATGATAAATATAAATCCTTGTTGCTTGAGTCTTTGGCTAATGTTTCTGGTAGAGTTAGCTTTACATGTGACTTGTGGACTGCATGTACTAACCGAGGCTATCTCACTTTGACTGCTCATTATGTTGATAACAGTTGGTCTCTTAGGTCTAAAATTTTAAATTTTAGATATTGTGGCCCTCCCCATACTGGTGTTGAGGTTGGAAAGTTTGTGTTTAAACTGATTAAAGAGTGGAACCTTCAAGGTAAGGCTTTTTCAATGACTGTTGATAATGCTCGTTCTATGGATGTTATGGTTGAATATTTGAAAAAAGAATTAATGCAATGCTCTCCTCTTCCTTGTAATGGGAAATTCTTTCATGTTCGATGTTCAGCTCATGTTTTAAATCTTATTGTTCAAAGAGGTTTAAAAGAAGTTCATGAAAGTGTTGAAAAATTGCGTGAGGTTGTTAAATATATTGATGCTTCTGATTCTAGATTAACTCAATTTGAGAATGCTTTGTCTGAGTTAGATTCTGCTTTTAATGGTAAGTTATGTCTTGATGTTGTGACTCGTTGGAATGCCACTTATACAATGCTCCGAAAAGCCTTAGAAGCTAAGGATGCCTTGATTCTATATACTAGTAGGTTTTTGGGTATTTCTTATAGACTTGGTGCTGATGAATGGGATACCATTCAAAAAATTTGTGATTTCCTTCAGCCATTTAATGATATAACTGTGTTATTTTCTGGTACCGAATATCCCACTTCTAATTTGTATTTTGTTAGTGTTTTAAAAATTGAGTACGCTATTACTCAAGCCTTTAAAGACCCTAAACTTGCACCCATGGCAGCAGTTATGCTTGAGAAGTTTGAGAGTTATTGGGAGGATTATAGTTTGATACTTTCAGTTGCTATTGCTCTTGATCCTCGTTATAAGTTGTTTCGAGTGAGACATATGTTGAACTCGTTGTATAATGATGAGGCATGCGACGAAAAGATTATGATGATTAAGGAAGCTTTTTATGACCTCTATAAATTTTATTCTACTGCATCTAATACAAGCTGCAGAAATCCTGCCTCTTCAAACACAGCTGAATCTGAAAATTCTAATCGTACGTTGAGATCTCAAAATATTTTCACGGTATTTATGTTATACAATATATTCAATATTAATGGTAGTCTTCTATTTTTATTTGTAATGTCATAATTTAACTTTTATAATAAAAAATCTGTTGCAGTTGCGTGAGGTTGATGACGAATGTGATGATTCAACTACATGCCCTCTGGCTGATCTTGAGGCATATTTGAATGGACCTCGTTCGCGATTAATTCAAGGGGAACATTTTGATGTTCTCAAGTATTGGGAATCTCAAGCTTCTTCTCTTCCTATTTTAGCTAATATGGCAAGGGATGTTTTGGCCATTCCTATTACATCGGTGGCCTCTGAATCTTCTTTTAGTTTGGGTGGTCGTATTTTGAACAAATATAGGGGTAAACTTTTGCCAAAGAATGTTGAGGCATTGGTTACCACCCAAAATTGGTGTCGTGGTTATCAAGCGGATGTTGAGGAAGACGTCCTCCTTATTGGTAAAGAGATTGAAGCCGAAAGTGCTTCATCTGCATAACTGGTATTTGTGTCTCATTGTGGTTTATTTTATCTTGAAAAATCGTTGCCCTTGTCTTTTATTTTCAGACTTGCTGGCAGCATTTTTCAAGACTTTTAAAATCGTTGCCCTTGTCATTTATTTTCAGACTTGCTGGCAGCATTTTTCACGAATTTTAAAATCGTTGCCCTTGTCATTTATGTTGAGACTTAAATAGTTAAATGTATTTTGGTACTTGCTGGCAGCATTTCTCAAGTTTTTGTTAAAACAACCATTGCTCTCTGAGAGCAATTTTAAAAAACAAAAGCTATAATTTTGAAGTTGCTTGAACTTGTTATGAGCTGCTGCCTGCTGGTAGTGCTTTTGCCTTTTGGTTGATGTCTCTGCTGAGTTGTTGCTGCTGCTATTTTGTTGCTGCTGTTTCTTATGCTTGCTGCTGTTTTGTTGCTGCTGTTTCTTATGCTTGCTGTTTTAATTTTTCTTGAATCATCGTTGCCCTTGTCATTTATGTTGAGACTTCAATGTATATGTACTTGCTGGCAGCATTTTTCAAGTTTTAAGTTAAAACAGCCATTGCTCAGTGATGATACGATAAACGTAAATCTGAGAGCAATTTTGAAAAACAAAAATAAGTTCCTGTTGAGTCCCTTCTGCTTATATTATTCCTTGCTTCGGATAAGTTGCTGATCTGTTATTGCGTGTGCTGGTTCCTGCTTGTTGCTGCTATTTCCTCTGCTCTTGGGTGCTGGGCTGCTGCTTCAAGATTCTGCTTCAAGATTCTGCTCCCAAATCACTCACATTCTCACTCCTCCCTTCATCTTATCATGTATCATTTTTTGCAACCCTAAACTTGATGATGTTTCAGTTGATAAATCTGAAATCTAATCTGGGTAGTAGTGATAGTAGTTTCATTATGTATTGGTATATGTATTGTGAATTTTAATCAATGAAAATGGTGACTTTTTTTAATTGCTTGTTGATATTACTCTAATTTTAATGTTATTTATCTCCAATCTTATGTTATCTTATTGGATGATCATGAATATCAAGGAACAATGAAGATAATTTGGGTGGACTTTATTACTGGAATGAAAAGATACAAATGATATATCTTGTAATTAAAATAAATAAGTAATCTAAAACGATATTAATAATGTCGTTGGCCTAGATCTAGGTGATATAAACCTTTGTATAAACCTAAGCCGTTTGATTAGATCTACATTTATTAACATTAATTATTTAATTGTATTTACTATTTAGCCATTTAGGTTGTAAATAATTCAATTTGAATTAAGCAGTTTGTAATTGGATAAGTTTAAACAGGTTGCGATTCGAAAACAGTTCGATTTTAACGGTTTAACGGGTTATGGCAGTTCTGTTTAGACGGTTAGCGGATTATAACAGTTCGGTTTATACGTGCGGTTTAAACGGTTTCGGTTCATAAACGGGTCGGTTTAAACGGTTAGCGGGTTACAAATGGTTCGGTTTAAACGGTTTTTTTTTTCGGTTTAAACGGTTTCGGTTTATAAACGGTTCGGGTCATTAACGGGTTTATAAACCATTCGGTTCGGTTTCGTTTCGGTTCGGATTTGCGCAGTTTGGTTTGTTATCGGTTTACGGTCCGTAACGGGTTGACATTGAGCGGTTCAATTCGGTTTCGGTTTGATATTGAACGGTTCAGTTCGGTTTTCGGTTTACATTTATCGGTTTATAAACGGATCGGTCCGTGATGGTTCGGTTCGGTAACGGGCGGTTTCACGGTTCGGTTTGAAAAGTCCCACCCCTACCAGAGAGCCATTATCCGAAGCATTGCCTTCAGTTGGCCCTGTGTTTCGGATATCCATTTTTAAAAGATAGACAGAAAATCAACGATAACAGCAACTGTTAGAAATTTTTTATTCAGCCTCGTCTGAAACCTTCGCCTCCGGGTAACTGGGTTTCAGATTGCTGACAAACTCGTCTTTTTAAAGAACACTGGTTTTTCAGCTGAAGTCAGACTTCAGTAAGACTTGTTCTCCAAAGACATGAGTCCATGGGCGAGTCTAAGATATTGCCTTAACTGAGCCTTGTATCCCAGAAAGCCATTATCCGAAGCATTGCCTTCAGTTGGCCCTGTGTTTCGGATATCCATTTTTAAAAGATAGAGAAACAAAACCCAGCTCAGTAATCCAAAGACTTGAATCTTCAGATTTCTGCGGGGGCAAAAGGCACTACCAGTGCAAGTTTATGTTCAGCAGAATTCTTCAAGCGGAAAGCTTCGTACTTAGCAAATTTTTGCGAGAATTTCTCAAGCTCAGAAACAGTAAAGCATTCAAAATAAGACAAAGCAGTTGAAGAAAGGAACATCAGATTAATGATTCATGCTCAGAAAGTGAGCTACAAGTTCAAATAAACTAAAAGATTATATCGGCAGCCGCCCACAAGCGGAAAATAACAGCTGCCGAAATACGTACAGAAACAAAAATAAACTGTTTGTACGACAAGGCAAGCTGAAGCAAAAAACAAGGCAAAAAATTCAGAAAGCGGCAAGTCTAAAGTTGAGCGCACGATGAACCGCAAGATTCTGAAGACGACTGCCCGAGTTCCTATGCTTCAGCCCGAGGATCAGACTGATCAGCATTATTGGGCCCCATGGTGGCCTCAGCCCCAACAGTAGAAGAAGCAGGCTTTGCACTCTGCTGAGCCTCCCTTTCCCTCTGTTCAGCCTCCAACTCCTTTCTCTCAGCTTCCTCTTCGGCTTCCTCAGCCTCAAGGATTTCAGCTTCGATTAGAGTTGCATACTTCATGTGAGGGTCTTCAGGATCCTGGACCCATTCAGCACATTTGGACCAGTCGAGCTTCGGCTCAGCATGTAGACAGACTCTCCGACACACTCTAAACCCGTTTCTGAAACCCATTTCATACTCTTCTTGGGTGTAGATGCGAACCTTGAGTAGAGCCTCGGCGTCAGCCAGTTTCTTCTTCGTCTCCTCCAAGTCTTCCTTGGATTTCTTTAGCTCATCAGCGAGCTTGGAGGAAGACTCTTTCTGCTCGTTCAGCTCTTGCTGAACTTGGGAAGCCTCGGTCTGAGTTTGGGTCAGCTTATCTTCTTTGGCCTTCAGCTGATCCTCATCCTCTTGGAGCTTAGCTAGTTGAGCTTTAGCGGCAGTAGCAGGCTCTGAGAGTTGGACATTCCGAGCCTGGAGCACCTCTTCAGCAGCCATTCTGCTGGCTTCAAGAGCTTCCAGCTTTTGCTGCACTTCAGCTTGTGCAGCAGCTCCTTCTTGGATTCGGCTCCCAATGGCAGCCTTGAACTTGGAGATGTTCACTCCTATGTGCTCCTGAAGGAATTTTTCCCCTTCCATCAGTGGGGGAAAAACTTCCTTCTCCATAGCATCGCAGAAGGTCTGAAGGGCTTCAACAGCTTTCTTTTCATACTCTTCACCCTTCTGCTGCTTCTCTTCAGTCGCTGCTTGCTTCAGCTTAGCAAGCTTTAGCTCCTCCTCAGCTACCTTCTTGTCATACTCAACAACGTTTACCCTATCTTGTAGGGTATCTATCAGCTCTACAGTAAGAGTTTGATTGTGCACGAACTGGAAACAGGAGCACAAGTCAGCCAAAAAAAAAAAAAAAACTGAACTGAAGAGCTGAATTGAAAAAGAGATAAAGGCAAGGAAGGAGAATCACCTGCATCATCAGCAGTTGGTTAGACTTGGCTGGGTCTGGAACTGATCTGCTAGATTCGCCCATCCCAGCAGTGGCCTTCAGCGACCAGATCCTTGCCCTATCTACTTCGGACATGCCAGCAAAATTGCCGAAGTAGGCTGCAGCACCTTCTCGGTTCTGACCCCATTTGAGGTCCCAGATGTGATCTGGGATTGGCATTCGGGGGGCCGAGAAACCCATTTCTCCAGACTGCAGCGTCTGGAAGGAAGGGAAGGATGACGATGGAGCTTCTTGAGTCTTGGATGGCTCGGCATCCTCCTTCTTCTCAGCAGAGTCAATTATTATGACCTCTGCTTCTTCTCCAGGTGTGAGGACGAAAGCCTCAACCTCTCTTGCAATGTCAGCTGTGAAACCCTCAGCATTGGGCATCACAGCATCCTCATCTTTGTGCTCAACAGCACTCTCTTGAACTTCCTCTTGGACCCCTCCCTTAGGATCGGGAGTTTTCTGATCCACCTCCATCTCGGGAGGTGGTAGAGGGGTCTCCGGAGGTGATTGAGGTGGCGGCCGGGGAACCCTCGGCGATCCACCGCCCTCCTCGGGTTCTCTTATCTCGATGCCGATGGTCATCGACCTCCTCTGAAAGTCATGCGGGCCGATGATGGCCATCCTTCGTCGCCTTTTTTGAAGCGGTTGCTCATCCATGTCTGAGTCTTCAGAATCTTCTTGTACCTGATCTTCGGGACGAGCAGGGGCTTTCCCTTCCCTCTGTCTATTATTCTCTTCGGACTGTAAAAGACAGGGGGGGATGAAGAATGTGAGTTAAAAAAAAAAAAAAAAAAAAAACAACAACAACAAAGCTGAAAAGCTAAGTCTAAAAAGCTCACCGAGGTCTTCAGCAAAGCCTCGTCTTCTTCAGCTGCCTTAGCTGCAGCTTCTTCTTCAGCAGCCCTGGAGGACCCTTCTCCTCCTTCACAGGCTTCAATAACCCGTGCAACCTCTTCGGCTGTACGGGCAGCTTCAGCTTCTTCGTCTAACAGCTGAAACCAGGGATCCCTCTTCTTCCACCAAGGCTTCTGCCTCTGATATAGAGCAACAGCCTCAATTTGGAAATGGGAAGAGTCTAGATGAACTTCCCTATGCTTCGATTCAGTGATAGAAGGGGCCCGATCAGTTACAACTCGTTCTCGGTTGACGCCGAGACGAGCGTAGTTAATGCCGACATTGGTCTCGTCCCGCTCTGAAAAAGAAGAGGAAAAAGATCAGTTCAGCTGGGTTGGCACAGCAAAGAAGTGCGAAGTGAAAGCGGAGAAAAAGAGATAATTAAAAGGCCTCGACCCCAGCCGAAGAAGCTTACCATCCCTAAACTTTCGGCTGAGGCCGACAGCTGCTAGCATGTTCTCTTGGAAGACATAATGCGTATCGGGGAGCCAAGTCTCCGGGATATGTTGCATTCGACCGCTGCCCCCCCGGTTCGGCAGCTTGCCGAAGATGTTCTGTTGATTAAGGTTCGGATCTGGGCCGTTATCTTCGGGGGGACCTAAGCTTCCCATGTCGGGATCAGGCTCAGCAAGATACCCGGGAGCGCTGAAGACGCAAGGGTGGTCCGGGTCCGTGGGCGCCCTAACCCAAATCCATTGACCTCTCCAGTCCTTGTCTGAAGAGTCGTTCGGCCACATGGTTAGGTACTGGGGCCGCGACTCAATCCGGTACCACCCAGAACCGTGATTTTCGTGCCCTCTTTGAATATTTGGCACTAGCCGATGGAGCTTTTTAAAGCAGTGCAGGTTCGGCACATACCTGAAGAACTTGCAGACCCATAAGTATGTCATCACCCTTCGGATGCTAATGGGAGTTAGCTGACATAGGGAAATATTATAATGGATCAGCAAGTCTCGGACGAATACGTCCAAAGGGAACCTCAGCCCATACTGAAGTTGTCTTGTGTACACCCCCACATACCCCGGGGGCGGACGATGGATTCTATCGGATGCCACAGGCATTCGGCACCAATACCCATCAGCTTCAAGGATGCCGTAATGCAACTCAATCTGCTCGGAAAACCGATAATGTTCAGCATTCTCTACCCACCACGAGTAGGGGCGGTTCTTTATCATGGCCGAAGCTACTTCAGCATCCTACCACTCCGAAAACCCAGGGAGGATATCCCAAAGGATGGCGGGAACTTCATCGTCCCGCCCAGAAACGCTCGGCCCCTCCGTTCCCTGAGGAGGAGCCGAAGAAATGGGAGTCGCCCTAATCCCTTCAGCAGGGTCAGACTCTGCTCTATGTCCGTTCCAGGTCCCCGTCCTGTTCCTAGGATCGGGAATCGGCCTTGCTCTTCTTGGAGCACGGGCCCTACCTCTAACTCCTCTCACCATGGATGAGTTTCGAAGAAAAAAGTCGAAAAAAGGGGAAAGAATTCAAATTCGAAGAAAAATAAACTAAAATCAAAGGAAATTACCTTAATCTGAAGCGAAAGTTGCCGATTTACGAATTGGTAGTGACGAGTCTCAGTTTCTAAGCTTAATGCTCGGGGAATTTGCGAAGTTTTGACGCGGGTTCTTGGGTTTTCTCGAGAATTCTGGGTTTGTGTTGGTGAAGAAGTGAGGAGAGATGACGCGCCTCTGATTATATCTCCAGAAATGGGAATTCTGGGAGTCCGCGCTTCAATTTCTCTTAAACACCCCACTAAGTAACCGTTAAACACACGACCTCGTGATTAAACCGCCCATTATCCGTCCAACTTCCACAATTATTCGCCCAACCGTTGTTATTTCATTAATTACGGTTTAAATCCAAATTTCTTGGATTAATTAAATCATTTACTTCCCTCCTTTTCTGATTAATCAAACCCGACCCGTCATCCTTCCAAATCGGGTCTGGGGGGCAAGTTGTTTGGGTCCAATTTAGTCCAATTGGGCCTAGTCATTAAATGATCCAATTAAAAGCCCAAGGTCAAGGTTCAACTCTCCAATTGTGCTAAAATCAAGATCAGTCCACAAGGCAAGTCAATTGGGCCAAGGCCCACATTCTCCATATATGCAAAGGTATAAAAGCCATCAATATTACATTTGTACATGGAATACACAAAGCCTCAAGCAATTAATTCTCTTGCATAGCTTTCTCTCTCTACACACTGTACTGACTTTAGCATCGGAGGGGCCTTCCTCGGCAACACCCCCGAGGCTAGTTTACGTGTGTTTGCTGTGCAGGAAACCTTCGGCCCAACATCACTTGGACCGAATCCAGTCTTCACCACTTCATCGGACCTTCGGCAAGGTCCCATTGTTTTCATCCGAAACAATAATAAACTTAACAAAGGAAGCTTTGCACTGCTTCAATTCGTGTAACATCAAACATAAAATTAACATGCACCAAGATACTCCCATGCAAGTCAAGGAACTACTTTTCCTTTTTTTCGACTCTTTTAAGTCTCATTGTCTCAACATACTTTTATAGAGGATTATGGTATCATTTTAATCAATTATATATGGACATGGCTGATCTCATCATTAATTCAAATTCATCTTGAGCATTTATGTGACCAACTACTAAGATTTTAAACAATTTTAATGAGGACTTCAAAATATATTACACACTACGGAGTATTACTTTTGAGCTATCAACATCATGTCCCAAGATAGATCCAAAAAAAATATGATTTGATTTCGTTTATTATACTACATATATAGTTTTATTTCAATAGTCCATGGAGAATAATTTTAAATCCGACAAGATTAGACATGGAATTCAAATCCAACTAGGTTAAACATTGAGTTGCATTCCTATATATATATATATTCCATGCTTCCCAACTCCCAAGGGACTCCAAGAGGCCGCATATGTGGTGGTCAGGAATCAGGAACATATAATTTATCATACCTTGGTCAATACGTCTTTACTAGGGCTGCTAATTGAGTAGGGTAACTTGCAAACAGCTCGAACTCGACTCGATCGAGTTGGCTCGTGCTTTAGCTCGAAAATTGATTAGTGTAAAAGGAATTTAATATTTTTCAGTTCTTCTATCTTTAAAAATAAAAATTTACCAATAGTACACTTAAGTAGGAAATTTTATATAAAGAGAAGAAATTATAATCAATAAATGTTTGAAATTCAAGAGACCTAATCTTGCAAACGAACAACTCGGTTCGACTATAAAATTAACGAGCACGCTCAAGTCGAGCAACTCTTTACTCGTGATTGACTCGCTCGATTAATTAGCACCCCTAGTCATTTCAAGTACTATACATTCTTCGGATTCCCCGTGTTATATATATCAAGTGATCAACCTCAACAAATTCAATCAACATTATTACCGATTTGATGATGCTCTATTAAATTTGATAAATTGAAAACTTTAGTAAGACATATGTTACATTACACCATAAAAAGTAAAACTTATAAGGAATTGAGTAATTAGCATTAACCTAGAAAAACATATGCATTCAATCAACCGTTCAAAAGAATTAATTTACCCAAGCTAAGGAGTTATAATACAATCCAAATTACACTATTTAAAACCTCACGAATCTTGTTTGACAAAATTACACAAATTAAACCAAAACAACTACAGCTACATAAATTAAACCAACCATGACAAAAAATTATTCTTCAAAGATTATAGGGTTTAAATATCTAACCCTTATTTTAAGCATGACACTCTTATTTGATATTGGATATGGTGGTAGATCCATACCAAATGATGCTATTCAAGGGTGCATTCCACCCATATCAGATATAGAAAAGTGTGTTGCTAGCTTTTGGGGTAATCTAGGGAAGTTAAGTCAACCATGTTGCAAGGCTTTAGAGGAAATTCATGATGAATGTTTACCTAAACTACTTCCTGAAAATCCTTTTATAGTCCCCTTTTTTAAGAGCTTGTGTTCGAGTGGCGGAGGTGGTGGTGGTAGCGGTGGAGGTGGAGGTGGTTTTCCAATTCCACCTTTGTCGTCGCCTTTACCAAATCCTTTTCCACCTAGTATTGGTGGTGGTGGTTGTGGTGGTGGTGGTGGCAGCGGCGGGGCATTTCCACCTTTGTTTCCTTCCCCTGGGAGCGATGGGGGTGCTATTGCTCCCGCGCCTTTTAATTAAAAAAGAATAATTTACGTACCAAAATAATTTTTCAATTGCAAGCTAAGTACGTTTACTTGAGTCCTAGGAGAATTATTAAGATAATTTAATTTACAATAATAATGTTTCTTTTTTCATGCCTGTTCTAGTAATTATATTGCTTGGATCGTTCCTAATTCTAGCTAGAAGTATTTGTTATATGCAATGATGTATTATTGCTGTAATTTTACAGAAGTTTCAAGAATACAGTGATCAATAAATACTCTCTAATCTCTATGATATGGTAGAATGAAGTACCCCAACTCCCAAGGATGTTCATCGATTGTAGCATGGTTTAACTAGTGACAAACAAATAATAGTGAGCAATAAACCCTCTCTAATCTCTATTATTAACCCGGCCTTGTGTAAAGTTCTTTACTTATTTGTACCTTTTAACGACCCTGTTATACTAAAACAAAGTACGAGTATAAATGAAATGTACTCCGTATATAGAGTATAATGATAGAGGTGTCAAAATAACTCAATTCAAGCTATTTGATAGACTGATAAAATGGACATAATAATTTAACATGATTCAAATTTTACATGATAAATCGATACTCTAAAGGTACAATTTTCTTGGAAAGTCAAAGAATTTACTGCTACGGAGTCTATATAACTGGCTTTAGGAGTTTCAAGATCAAAATTAATTTCAAGATCTATTGCGGCATTAATTTTCATTCATTTTTAAAAAATTCCAATGACCTTAAAAATCAATAAGCTTAATGGGCTCGTAGTTTTGTTGTTTCAATAACTCCTATTTTCCAAAAATTTCCCAAACTCAATATACTCTGTATAATTGATCCTACTTAGGAGTAATTTTTTTTTTTTTTTTTTTTTTTTGTAACCGTTCCTACTTACTCCGTAATTAATATCATAGAAAATGTAAGAAAATTAAATACGTAGTACTCCGTATGTGCCTTACCAATTGTACATAACAGTATATTAAATACTCCTACCTATTAGGCTACTCAGTGAAAAAAAAATTCACTATAAATACATTACCAATCTACTCGTCTTAGCAATAATCTCTCATATCTTTAATTTATAACTTCAACTCAAAACCACGATTAATATAATATAACAGGTACGTTAGTTGCTTAATGCAAGGAAAATGGGAATTTGGGAAGTTATTGTTCAAGTAGCTAATGTAACAGCTCCAGTAGCAGCTGCAGTTGTACCTGTTGTCAACGTAGTTCCTATTATTGGGCCGGTGATTGGAACCGTGGCTACTGCTACTGCTGCAACCGCTTCTGCTGTTGTTGCTGCTGACTCGATAGCCAAGAACCATGGAGAAGGTGTGGCGAAGGTGGCTACTGCTTCCGTTTCCAAGCTTCATGAAGGCGTGCATAACTTTGTTTATTGACTTTATTTGGTAGTTTTTGGAATGTAATATGTCATGCCCTTTTGCATTAGTAACAAATTGGATCCGCTCAACGTTATATAATTATGATTGTGTTATCAGTTAATCTATAATTTTGCTAGTATGCATGTAATTACATCTCTTTTTATCTGACCATGTATTTATGCCCTTTTACGTTAGTCACAAATTGGATCTTCCTTTGATCGAATTCTATAGTTTGGTTAGCTTGGTTCTCAAATTATATCCTAACAAAAACACGTACACTAGTAACAAACTATTGAGAACCAAACTTATGTTTCTACGGAGTACATTTTTAGTAAACATTTTGTTTCAATTATCAATCAAAGGCTTTATTTTGTCAAAATATCGATTAATTTAGTTGGTTAAATTCAACATTTGCTACTTGATTAAATTGTCATGAGAATTTTTTTGAAAATTTAGTCCCTTTACTTTATTTGTGGAATTCTGATCCCTAAGTAATCACTCATCACTTGTCAACCTTGATGTGTGATCGACTAGCTCATCACTTTATGTCATGACAAAACTTAATTAGATTTTGCTAATTGTTTCTTTTAATAACAATAATTATAATATATGCAATGGCAATTTAGGTTTGTTGGAGAAATTTTTAGGCAACTTAAGAAATTTAAACTACATATCATTCTCTAACACTACCCAAGTGGTTAAAAATCTTAAAATTTGCTATCATTAGTCCTGACGAGTTTCTTAATCATTTTACTCGTAGATATTAATGATATCATAAAAATAGTTACAATCAAAGTACGTCTTAAGTGCTCCCAGAAAAAATAATAATGCTCCCTCCGATCCGCCTTATAATATAATACATAAGTAATTTTTCCATATTGTAAAAACTACAGTACAGCTGTACATTACTCCGTAATTACAAGTAATGATCGGTGTGATTAATGTAAAAGTCAATGTCATACGGCTAACAATTAATAGAACAAATAAAAAAAAAAAGTAAACTTTGGGATAGTGCCTTTACTGCCTTATACAAGTGTTTTCTGCTTCCCTCATCCGATGAACTCTGCTTCACTCATCTAAAAATGGTCACTTGAGCAGACCCCGGCAAAATAGCAGCAGACCAGCAGTACAGTAAGTTTTCCTATGTCTCTCTTCTTGGCATGTTTAAATCTTCCATAAATTTTGGTTTGTTTTCTTGAATCTTCTTTATTTCATAGTGTAATTACCATAAAAATGGCTGCTTCAATGTGTTTTTCTGCTCACCTTAAACCTTATCCGTGTCCAATACCTCAAAAATTTCCATCAAATTCAATTTTCTTTTCAAATTCCAAATCTTCCCCATTAATCTCCTTCTCATTAGCTCAAAATCCCAGTTCTTCTTCTTCTTCTTCATTGTCATTTGATTCTGCCCATCAACTTCCCCCAAATTTTACTCCAAAACAGCTGCTTGAAACTTTGAGGAGAGAGAAAGATGCAGAAATGGCACTCTGGGTGTTTGATTGGGCTTCAAAACAGTCTAATTTCACACCCACTTTGTCAATTATTGAGGAAGTTCTTAGAAAGCTTGGAAATGAAGGGTCTTTTGATTCAATGAAAAGGGTTTTGGATGAAATGAAGGAATTAGGTTGTGAAATTAATGAAGGTACTTTCTTGATTTTCATTGATTCTTATGTTAATTGTGGTTTGTATGATGAAGCTGTTTATGTGATTGATATGATGGAGAAAGAATATGGGGTTAAATGTGGGACTCATACCTTTAATTTCTTGTTGAATGTTCTTGTTGATGGGCATAAATTGAAATTAGTGGAAATTGTTCATTCAAAAATGGTAGAAAGTGGAGTTAAGAAAGATGTTTCCACATTTAATATATTGATTAAAGGGCTTTGCAAAGCTCATCAAATTAGGCCTGCCCTTATTATGATGGAGGAGATGGAAAGGTATGGATTGACCCCGGATGAGAAAACGTACACGACGATTATGCAGGGTTATATTGAGGAAGGGAATGTGGACGGCGCTTTACGAATTAGAGAACAAATGGTGGGAGCTGGTTGTGTTTCGACCAATGTGACTGAAAATGTTTTGGTTTATGGGTTTTGTAAGGAGGGAAAGATAGAAGAAGCGTTGGGTTTCGTTCAGGAAAGGGTTGCTGAGGGATTTCATCCTGATCATTTTACATTTAACACTCTAGTTAGTGGTTTGTGCAAATTGGGTCATGTTAAACATGCACTAGAGGTGTTAGATGCTATGCTAGAAGAAGGGTTTGATCCGGATATATATACTTATAATGCTCTAATATCCGGGCTGTGTAAAATGGGTGAAATTGAAGAGGCAATGGAAGTGCTTGAGTTGATGGTTTTACGGGGTTGCACACCGAATACTGTTACCTATAATACTCTGATTAACACCATGTGTAAAGAGAATCAAGTTGAGAAAGCCACTGAATTTGTGCGCCTTCTTACAAGCAAGGGAATTTTGCCTGATGTATGTACATTCAATTCTATCATACAAGGTCTTTGCTTGTCCAGAAACCACAAGCTTGCTATGGAGCTATTCAGAGATGTGAAAAATGATGGGTGTCAGCCTGATGAATTTACTTATAATATGCTGATAGACAGCCTTTGTTCTAGAGGGAAAATTGATGAAGCTTTGAACTTGCTAAAGGAAATGGAATCAAGTGGTTGTGCAAGAAATGTGGTGACATATAATACATTAATTGACGGATTCTGTAAAAACAAGAGGATAGAAGATGCCGAAGAGGTTTTTGATCAGATGGAACTGCAAGGGGTGTCAAGAAACCTGGTTACTTACAACACCCTCATTGATGGTCTTTGTAAAATTAAGAGGGTGGAAGATGCTGCTGAACTGATGGACCAGATGATAATGGAAGGGTTAAAACCCGATAAATTTACTTATAATTCCTTGCTTTCTCATTTTTGTAGGGCAGGAGATATTAAGAAGGCAGCAGATATAGTGCAAACAATGACTTCAAATGGGTGTGAGCCTGATATTGTTACTTATGGGACCTTGATTCAGGGGCTTTGTAAAGCTGGTCGAGTTGAGGTTGCCACTCGACTCCTTCGGAGCATTCAGATGAAAGGAATGATTCTAACCCCTCATGCATATAACCCCGTGATACAGGCTCTTTTTAGAAGGAGACAATCAAAAGAAGCGATGAGGCTTTACAGAGAAATGGTGGAGAAGGGTGACCCTCCAGATGCTGTAACTCATAAGATAATTTTTCGTGGTCTTTGTTCAAGTGGAGGTCCTATTGGAGAAGCTGTTGATTTTCTAGTTGAGATGCTGGAGAAAGGATTTATACCAGAGTTCTCTTCTTTTATGATGCTAGCAGATGGTCTTCGTTCACTAGGGATGGAAGATGCTCTAATGAAGCTTGTTCATATGATCATGAAACAAGCAAAGTTCTCAGAAAACGAGGTTTCCATGATAAAGGGTTTTATGAAAATTCGTAAATTTCAGGATGCATTAGCTACCCTTGGTCGTATTTTGAATAGTCGTATACCCCGAAGAAATTACAGGTGAAGGATGGTATGAGGTAACCTATTTCTTAAGCCGAAGCCTGAAACTAAGTAGCTGTGAGTCTTGTAACAACACAAATATCCTTGAGTTGATATTAGTTTTGTTAATAAATTCTTTTGTGCTTAAGCAAAGGGTTTGTTTATTTGTCAAGGTTATTAGTTAATTTTTAGGTTTCATTTGGTTCATATGCTACTCGTATATTATATGGTTCATGATAGATGAAATGCTGCTTTAATGAGAAATCCTGAGGCTTTGCTGCTAAATTGTAGATTTCTGGTCTATATAACTCAACCTTATTCTTTTTTGCACATGAGTTTCTATATGAAAATTATATTTTTGCATTTGTTCTTCAATTTAAATTTTGCAGTTTTGGCATCAGACTTCTGTAATTTGTCTTTGATTATATACAGGGTTAAGATGTAAATAGTACTCCGTACATGTTTTACAGTTACAGGAATGTTGGACAAACAAGGGTTTTAGTGTGTAATGCACAACGCTTAAAAGCATAATCTTTTCCTCAGAAGCTTCACCTTTTTTTTTAGTAAAGGAAAGTAAGTAACATAAAAAGTTACAGCAGTAACAATGTTTGGAGGAACATCCTCAAACCAAACTCTTAAACCATCACACATTCACACTCTTTACTGCTAATATTTGCTAAAATGTGAGCAACACCATTCCCCTTCTTCCCAACAAGGGAAAAATCTATTGAAGAGCACAGTTGACCAAGGTGAAGGATATCACCCACGATGTTCCCAAGGCTCGACTTCTCGCGTTTTTTTATTCTTCAGCTTGTAAAAGAGAGCTAAGCAATCCACCTCAAGCACTACGTTACGAAGACTCGCTTCCAAAGCAATATTAAGAGTATGCATTCATCTTGGTACATAATAAGAATGTTTTGATATCGCTTCATGATGTTGGATATGCAAGATTTATTTTTGTATTTGCTTTTCAATTTCATTTTGCAATGACGGGTCAGCTCATATATTTTTGACCAATTTATGAAAAGAAAAAAAAAAATCTCACTAACCTTGCTGGCATGGCACATGCATGAGTTTTGTTTATAAAAGATTGACATAAGTCCAACACGACACAACTGTTACTTGACCCATTTTGACATAATACGAAGCATGGCCCGGCCCACTTTGTGCTGACCTTTTAGGTACATAGCCATAATTAGTGTCAAAGTTGTTCTGTTCTTTAGCCTTTGTAAAACTAGATGCTTTTCTGAAGTCTTCTTCCGATTGTGGCTCCATTTAAACTTTGTCTTTAATTTTACCTCCAAAAGAATACTTGATTTGTTATAGTTATAGGCTTAATGGTGGCAAACGAGTTGAGTTGTGTACTTGTGTTGTATTCATGTTCAAAGTTAAACAGGTTGGTAAATCTCAATACTAACTTGACCCATTAATAAAATGTGTCGTGTTATGTTAACTTGTTTAATAAACATGTCGGAAACCCTTGACACTAAATTGCTTTTTCCATATTCGGTTTATGTCATGTTGTCGTATTATATAAAAAAGTGTTAGCCTCGTACGAAATATGTTTCATTAATTCCATAAATTATTTGTTTTTTTTTTCTTAGGCGGGTTGAGTCGTGTTAGTTATGAGTTGGAAATCTCAACACAAACTCAACTTGCTTACGTGCGGTGTTGTGTTGACCCGTTTAATTGAACATATTGTAAACCCTTGACACTAACTCGATTTTTTCGTGTCTCATTTGTTTCGTGTTGTCGTATTATTTCAGTTTTTGCTGGCTCTAATTTTAGTCACTGTTAATATGTTTGTGGTGTGAATAATGAAAGTTAAAATCATCCTTTTTTTGGCTCTACAAAAAAAAAAAAAATCCACATACCTCTTCGACAGTCCAGTCCCTTTTTTGCAATACTAGATTACTAGGTAGTCCAGTCTAGAGGTGTCAATTCGGATAACCGGATGGAGTTTGGGTCGGGTCTATTCGGGTCGGATATGTTCGGATCAAAATTATCCTTTTAACCCGGATCGGGTCGGATCGGATCAATTTCGGGTCGGGTTAAATTCGGGTCATGGTCTATCGAGTCCGGGTCGGATACGGGTCGGGTCAACTTCAGATCGATTCACTTTCGGTTCGGATGTATTTGGATCGGGTTTAAAACGGGTTTAGGCGGGTAACTTCGGGTTGGATGAATTTGGGTCGGGTTGATTTTGATTCGGATGATTTCGGTTCGGTCAATTTCGGTTCAATTCCTTTTTGTGTTTGGCTGGATTTTGGTCGAGTTGACCAAATTCATATCCAAATAAGGTTATTTTTAAACTAGAGATATTGTTTAGTTTTTAACTTATTATAGGGTCAATAAAATATAACAGAATGGGAGGAAATTCATTATAAATGACAATAGGCTTTGGGCAGCATTTAACTAGAGCTTTATAAGCAAATCAATTAACTCCCGCTTAATGTTTAGGTTTATTAGATCTTGTGGCATTTATTAAAGCTTAGAAAGTAAATTAATATAATTGATATGTACATGAAGTAAACTTAAGACTCCAGATTATTTCTTTGTAGTAAAAAAGTTAACTTATTAATAATTAGTAAATATATAGTATAAGAGCTTGAATAAAAAAGTAAATAATTAATTATGATCGGGTTAAATTCGGATCGGGTAAAATCAAATCGGGTTAATATCAGTTCGGGTCAAAACAGATCGGATTAGATCGATTATTTTTTGGGTCAATTTCGGATTGGGTTGAGCTCGAGTCGGGTCAAATCAGTTTGATTTGAGTTCAGGTCGGGTCAAATCGGATTCGGGTTGAGTTCAGGTCGGATCAAATCGGTGCCGGGTTAAGTTCAGATCGAGTCAAGTTCGGATTCGGGTTGAGTTCAGTTCGGTTACAAATCGGGTTTGGGTCTTGAATTTCTCGAATCAAATCGGATCGGTTACAGTTCGAAACGGATAATTTTTTCGGGTCGGTTCGGTTTTGACACCTCTAGTCCAGTCCCTTATTTGCAACATTGGGCAAAGTTTAGTCCCTTGTTTTATACAGTACGTAGTAATTTCTTAGTGTTACTGCAGTACTTGCCTAGTTGGTCTCTCACTCACATAGTAACTAGCCTTATGACCCGTTCGATGCACGGGTTGTTACTTAGGTTATTTTTCTTGAAAAGTGTCGGTGTTGTTGTGGAATTTAGCTAGGTATAAATACATATAGATATTGTAGGGCATGAAATGACACATTGGTTTAAGTTATATTTAAGTTAAGGAGATGAAAAAACTATTTTATTGTTAATGTAATGAACGCTAATTAGTTTAACTTTAATTTACTATATTGAATATGAAACACTTAATGTTCTTACTTAAATTTGTAAGTTTTAGAATGCCTAAAGATTAAGACTCAAACATTATTTATATATTTTGTTTTTATATTAAAATGAGAATTTAAAAAAGATTAAGAGAGGTGACATGTGGCATATGATTGATTATGGTGACATGTGACTTAGTGTAGATTTGTGGTTTGTGTTTTTAAATACTAAGTATAGAGTATAGATATAGATATAGATTTCTCCTTCATTCCTATAATTACTTACCAACTTCTTTTTTTTTTTTTTTTTTTTTTTTTTTTATGACAAACGAACCACCAAGCGTCAAGAGAAGAAAAGGGATTAACCGATTAAGTTACATGATGACCTCAAAAAAAAAAAAAAAAAAAAAAAAAAAAGCTTAAAGAGAAGCCTACTTGGTCTCTCTATCTCTCTCTCTCACACACCTTTCCTTTGTTGCTCCTTTACCAAAAAAAAAAAAAAAAAACCACTCGTAACAACTAGGGCAAAATTCAGGATACGACTATATCTTCGTCTCTCTCTTCTCCCTGCCTTGTTGTCTGCAGAGTTGAAGGTTAGCCAGTACCGTTGATGAGATTTTTGCAAGTGAATTTCCATTTATAATACTCAATTTTGGTTTTTCTGGTTTCGTGTTTCTGCTAATTTTTTTGTTGTTGGAATGATTTTATAAGCTTTTGTTTGAGTGTCTTTTGTGGATTTATTAATCGTGAATCAGATCTGATAAAGATGGAGTCTTTTTCTTTTTCTTTTTTTTTTTTGTGCAAAAGATGGAGTCTTTTTGTTCAGAAATTGTGAAAAAATGAAGAATTTATGTTTTTGTGAAATAACCGAGCTTTAATTGTCTGCCATTGTTTTGGAATATGTAGGAAGTCCTAATTTGTGGATAAAGGATGAGAAAAGGTGGAGGATTTAGTGATATGTTGGAAAGGACCCTTGATAGCGATAGCAAGGGTCGTTTTGTGAAGCTGATTCAAAAACATCCAAGTGAGATTACGAAATCTTTGGTAGAAAAGTGTGCTGAATTTGGTGCCCAGAAGTGTTTGCTTGCGTTGCTCAATGGGGAAGTATGCGAATGCGATGCTCTTCCTGCACTTGTTGATGATCACTCACCTTCATCTAATGCTCTCACCTATGTTGCTCATTCCTGTCCCGACCCTCAAATTATTCATCTAATGCTCAACCGATGCAACGCTATTCCTCTTGTTAATGTCACTTGCTCTTTTGCATCAGTACACGGTCTTCCAATCCATTTTGTCCTGCTCCATTTGAGTTATTTGGAGCATTTGTACCCTTGGATTCGCGGCGACTATCTCATCAAACTTATTATTTTACTTTGCCAATGGAAAACGGTTGGTTGGTTATTTCTCACTCTTCTTGTTTTTTAAGAGCATGTCCAATGGTTACCTTGCCACATCAACTATTCAAGCTAATATATTTTATAGCTACAAAGTGCTCCAATGGTTAATACTAGCATATTGTAGCTTGGAAAAATTATATATAATTAAAATAGTTTTTATTATACACATGTCATATGTTTAATGGGTGATATTATCTTTGAAAAATCAAGCAACGTAGCTTGGTGCTTAATCTAGCTACATCAATTTTCCACTCCAATGGTAAACTTTCACCAATGTTGTAAACACATTTAATTTTGATTTATCAACTTCAGTCTATCGAAAGGAAGTTGATTTTTAAGTTGTTTATTATTACAATTTTAGTCCATCAAGCTTTTCAATTGACTTATTCTCTCTTAAAGCTTGCAATGGCTCCTTAGATAGCAAGTATCATTTGCCATTAACGATGAGTCTTTTTGGCCTGTGTCCATTTTTATTTTGTTTTTTTTTTAAAGGTAAGGAAAAACAAAATTATGCAATCTTACATTTCTTATTTGCTTCAAGGTTATGCAATCTTACATTTCTTTAAACAAAATTTGATGTAGAAACCGATATTGGACTCTGCACGGTTGCTTGCCCAATACACTGATTCAATCAACGATATTGCTTGGACTTTTGTTAACTTTGGAGCATTGAAACAGTTTGGGGCTCTGCTTTTGGTTGCCCGAGAAAAGGTTATGGCTCCGTTTGACACAGGTATAGTGTAAATTGCATCTATATGCTAATTCTATGAACCAATATTATAAACTATAGTGTTTCTCTGTTGTTTTGTAGGCTTGACCATTCACCAACGCTTAGCAAATGAGATCGATTCATTTTCTAAAACTGACATTGGAAGTGAACAAGCTGAGTACAAAAACATTCTTATAGATGCACGACAACTACTTGACGTATTTGAGAGAGCTGGTGATGCTTTGGGCCTGTATTGTAGCTCAATGCAGAAAAATGTACGTAGGTTTACTGGTATTTTACCATTAATCAGCAAAATGATAATGAACTCCTGAACAGCTGATAGTATTTCTTTACCTCTTTTCAGGTGGCTATGGAAGAAGCAATTGCTGATGTTTGTGAGTTGCTCAAAAAATCCAAGGTTCATGTGATTCATGGTGACCTCAAATTAGATATCTATTTCAGGTATGTTCTATTTCATTCTGATTGGGGTTCAATTTCCACTTGCTTTCTCATTGTTTAAGGGCAAAATTTTAAAGCTTCTTCTATGTTTGTTTGTTCCATTGTTTATTTGATAGAGAACATCGTGCTGTGTCCAAAATTAACTCGCTATCCTCGAAGATTTTAGGTAACTATTTCAGTTTGTTCTTATGAAATTCCTTGGCCCTTTGACTTTTTGGGTGCATACTTATATGAGAAGTACTAATCCTTCTGTGCTGGTGTTTGGAATTATAGCTCCAGCGCGCTTTGAGTCAAAAAAGGGAGATTGGTTAAATGTTCCCCCTGCTGGAGATTCTTTCTCCAATTTTGTAAGTCTGTTTATGTTGGTAATTGAGCAGAATTGTTATGCTATTTGCTGTTAAATATAATGCCTCAAACAAGTTTGTTGGAAGAGCCATATATAGATATTAAGAAAGATTGGCAAATGGCTATTGCATAATATGCTGTGCTATTTAATACTAAAAATGATGTGCTTACAAGAAAGGCCTATGTCTCGAATTTAATTATTTTAAAGATATTATTGCATGTGTTTTATTTTGTATATTCTTTCTCTACCTTCTTCTATAGTGGTTTCCCGCCACTCCACTGTCAACAAGCTAGGATTTTTTTGTTTACTTGCAAAAATCTAAATGCGTATTTTAGTTTATCACACAGAAATGCATGCTCAGTGCTCAGGCTCTGATTCACTGCAAGCCTCTTCCATATCCCTTTTAATATTTTAATCCCTCGCATGAAATTCGCAACTTTTAATATTGTATTATGTAAATACTCTTTGCTCTTCTATAAAAACTTCTCAAGATCTGCCACTGGCTATGTGATTACTGCTATAGGATTGTGGGTTTGGATATGTGATACTTCCTATATTTTTTCACCAGCGGCTTTATAGAGGGGTTACATTATGGGTTGTTGAATTTATGAAGGGTATTCTTGAACTTGCACAAGGCTGCCCTATATGTTGATTCTTCTACTTTTATTTTTCCTGAGATGATTTAGTCCTTTCACCTCATCCTTTATTTATTTCCAAAACAAGTACTCGTGTCTTCAGAAAATTCATTAAACTCAGCTTTATGGAACAAAAAACTATGGATATGCACATATCAGCACCCTTGTCATGCAAAATTCATAGCAACAATCTCAACTTTTTTTTTTCAATGGGAATTTGAAATATTTTGCTTTTTTTTTTTAATTCTCTGCTAGTTTAAAGAATGAGTGTGTTGGAGGAAGAGGGGGGGGGGTGGTGAAGGTTATGGTGTATGTTATTTGTCCTTTCTCATTTTGTGGTCATGGATTGTGACACCACTTTGTCTCTTTTCAGCTATTACAAAGTGGTTACCGTCCCGTGCGTAATTCAATGGGGTTGCTGAATCCTGTACGGTTTATGAGCACAACAGCTTGTCACATGAAAAACAGCATCAGCCCAGCTGCTCAGCACTTGGCTTACAGGACTGTCATGAAACTGAAAAAAGGGTTGAGGTTTTTGTGAGTTCTCATTGTGTACCCTAATATAAAGTAGATTATAAGACATGTACTAAGTTGCTATTGGATGCTGGTATTTTGTGAACAACTCGACTTCTAATTTAGCTGCTGCTTCTTATTTAGGCTAAAAAAGCAGGCTAACTGTTTAGCAAGACCTGGAACCTTGTATGTTTGGATGTTTTTTTGCGTACAAGGGTTTCCCATCTCTAAGATTATATTTGTACTTCAAGGATATCTATTGAGGGATATGAATGGCTAGATGCATTTAATGAGATGGGGAAATGGGATGTTGAATGATCAAGTTGAACAACTTGTCCCCAATTCCGAAGCAAAGCATTTGAGCCATGCCATTGGCCTACAGTCTATTCTTTGTTGTAGGGAATCGATACCTCTTTATTTCTATAATAACTAAGGTTATACTACACCTTCATGCGAACAATCCAATGCCTCTAGATTGGACATCACACCCATTAAGGTAAATAGGTAGTTTCAAACAAAAAAAAAAAGGGTAAATAGATCATTTTATGTGTACACATCTCCTTCACTCATTAATCATTATTAGAAGTACTCTCTCCATCTCTAAATTAGAAGTCTATTTCTTTTTATTATGTGAGTAATGAATATTATAAAGGGACGAAAGGAGTACTAAATACTTCTTCTGTTTTTTATTAGTTGGCACATTTCATTTAGGCATGTTTGTCAAAACATACTTTTAAATGTGAGTATCTTTATTTTTTTTTTTTTTTATTTTTTTTTTTTGAGGGAATCACATAGAGCAATTTTATTAGTCAATCAATAAAGAGTCTGAGAGTACATAAGGAGCAACCTCATTTGGAAAATGATTAATCCAAACTTGTTCAACACCAAAAGAAAGTAATCTAGCTAAGTGATGAGCAATAAAGTTTTCCATCACGTTTCACATGTGACCAAGAGAAAGAATTAAAAGCACTACTCAAAGACAATACGTCTTCAATCACACCATCCAAATCAGGGAAGTATACCGCAACCTTTGAAAGTCGATTAACTAGAATTTGGCAATCTGATTCCAGAATAACATCAGCAAAGTCGTAAGTCGTCGCAAGCTTTACAGCCATAGCCAAGGCCTTAGCCTCTGCGATTTCAGGTGGCCACATTGCTCGCACTCTTCTCACTGCAGACAGCAACACCTCACCCCTGCTGTTTCGAGCTACAACCCCTAATCCCACCCAACCCTCCTCCACCAAACTCGCATCTGCATTCCGCTTCACTAAGCCTGCCCCTGGTGCAAGCCATTTGCTCGGGCTGCTAGTTGCTTTTCTGCCTGCTATTCCATAAATTTTCTTGTTGTATGCGTCATATTCATCAACTAGCCTTTTCATTATTTCAATTAGAGTATCTTTAGTTATGTATTAACAAAAATTATGAATTTTGATATTTGGACAGTAGAGTCTGAGATGAATCTAATAAGATCTTACATGACTATGTATTTATTCAACACAAAATTTCAAAATGAAGTCAAAGTGGTTTATGTGAATAGTGACTATGTAGTATAACTTGAGTGAAAAACCGCTTACATTATCTTTGTACATGTTGCTTTTCTTTGTACATAGCCAAAATTGTTTATGATATAATTTTATATCCCTATTTTTTTGTCTTTTAAAATTCAAAATTGGAAAATTATTTTTTAAATAAAAGTGTAAGTTAACTAAAAATGCATTTCTTTTCCAAAACCAAAGGAAGAGGAAAGAGTTGTTGGACTGCTGACGTGCATCTGCGCCTAATTTAAAAGTGTAAGTTGGGCGAGAGTGATACGTAATCTCAACCTGCATGCGTGTCCGATGATTTCAGTTCAGTTCAGTTCAGTTCAGCTCCAATCAGTCCGACAAAAATCAACTTTGCACTTGTGCCTGATTGGGTGGGCTCTGCCCAACCAAACAATTAAACAAATAAAAAAAAACATTTGTCATCGTGCTCGATCAGAAAAGATTTGCCCGACCGAGTTAGAGTGTTATGGTCAACTACGTTTCCTCTCTTTACTCCAACACAATTATCACGACATACTATTTTAATCTTGAGAAATCCTCTCCTCTCAAAGCAAAATTACTATCCTGCGCAAAGGTATATTTTACATGCCTTACAATAGGGTTGTAAAATATCTAGATAGTAAAGGCAACAACCTTATCGTCATAAATTCGATTAAAGTTGATTACCTATTAGGCTATTACTGGATTATGACTAGACAGTACATATGGGTCTTTGTCACGGTCTCACCAAGTTCAGCAACTATTCTTTAAGGGGTCGTTTGGTTAGAACAGGGTAAACGAAATGAAATAAACAAAGGGAAAGAAAAATCATTCCAAGTACAATGTTATTTGTTTTACTAAAAACACAAGTAAACAAACCACCAGTCAAACCACCACACCACCACCATTGAACCAACTATTTTCTTCACTTTGAAACCTTTTCCAGCCACTCCACCACCCAGCCTCACTCGCCGGCCCTTGCCGCACATCCCCCACCCTTCGCCGCCTATCCTCTATCCCGGAAAGCACTCCCCTTCCCCTTAAAACATTGAACACCCGCGAAAAACCCTAGAAACCTCTTCCCCTCCTTGTAAAACTGTCGGCCGCACCTTTCCAATCATTCGCCGCCCTTCGTCGGCCCCCATAGCTCTCCCCTCCCCGAAAACATCACTCAGCCTCAAAACCCCAAAAAATTAGTCTTACACCCGTAAAACCCGTCGCCCAGCCCTCCCTCACTTTTGAAACCCTAGCGCCTAGGATTTCGACAGTGGAGGAGGGCCTACCGGCCGTTTTACAGTGAGAGAGAAGGGTTTTTTTTTATGTTTCTACGAGGATGGGGATAGGGTTTCGAGAGTTAACGGTTGGCCGGTGAGAGGAAGAGAGGTGCGGCGAGGGTGGGGGAGAGGCGGCAAGGGGTGACGTGGCTGGTCGTGGTGCAGTGGTGCGGGTTTCCGGTGATTTGGGTAGGTAGGAGGGTGGTGGTATGGTGGTTATTGGTGGCTAGGGAATGGGAATGGAAATTGGAAATACCTAGGGGGGTGGGGAATCAACTTATTAGAAGAATTTGGGGAATGAGGAGGTAAAGGGAATGGAAATGGGAAATACCTAGGGGTTGGGGAATCAACTTAGAAGGATTTGGGGAATGAGGAGGGTAAAGGGTGTTGAACTTAAGTTTTGATGATGACTTAAGGAACCTAAGCAAACCCATAGGTGTTTTAACTTTTGTCTATTAGCTTTGATTTATTGACAGGTTTATATATGCAACGAAGTTCTAGAGTCAGAATGGAGTATGGAACAAGGCCTAAGGATAGGCTATGGATGAACAAAGAAGACAATCAGAAGTCAAGTTCCTTTAGTGAGGAATTGAAGCTCCAGAGTCGAAGCTTCACAGTGTCTCAAGGAGTCTAATGTATTTTATCTTTATTTTAGGCTTCTTGTATTTATGTTAAGTACATTGTCAATTAATAGGATTTAAGTGGATTTAATTATATTTGATAAAGATTTTATTTTCCATATTTTAACTTGTTTTATTTCGAAAAATATCTTTTTGAGTTAAAATATCTTGTTAGTTAAGAAGATTTTCTGTTTTGATTCTATCCTATTATTTTGGAAAATCTGACTTGGAAAATACTCTTCTAAAAAACGGTTGTTTTACTTCGTCAAGGAAGTTGAGAGAAAATAGGAAGCAGTAAACCACTTCCTTGTAAAGTGTTTTAGCTTGCTGCCCAAGCACCCACGAACTGCATTTCCTAGTTTTATGGAAGTTGTGGCTTAGTGGGAGTTAAGGCAAACGACAGTGTTTTAACTTCCCTTTTCTAGTGTAAATAGGATTGGTTTTCTGATTGGGAATGTACACTTGAACATTACAGTCTTTAAGTCTTCAAAAGAGTCATAATCCACTTAAGTCCTTGAGTGTCTTTGTACTTATTTAGAGTTTAATCTTGAGTTGTATTGGGTTAGAGTTTGGGGAAACTCTAAGGCCCTGTTCTTTTGAGCTTTTGGGCAGAGCAGAGCAGATTTCAGTAGAGCAAAGCAGAGCAGAGCAGAGCAGATTTCAGCAGAGCAAAGCAGATTTGATTATGTAGAGCAATTATTATTATTACTACTACTACTACTACTACTACTACTACTACTACTACTACTACTACTACTACTACTACTACTACTACTACTACTACTACTACTACTACTACTTACTACTACTACTACTACTACTACTGCTACTACTACTACTGCTACTGCTGCTACTGCTACTGCTACTGCTGCTACTACTGCTACTGCTACTGCTACTGCTACTGCTACTGCTACTGCTACTGCTACTGCTACTGCTACTGCTACTGCTACTGCTACTGCTACTGCTACTGCTACTGCTACTGCTACTGCTACTGCTACTGCTACTGCTACTGCTACTGCTACTGCTACTGCTACTGCTACTGCTACTGCTACTGCTACTGCTACTGCTCTGCTGCTGCTGCTGCTGCTGCTGCTGCTGCTGCTGCTGCTGCTGCTGCTGCTACTGCTGCTGCTCTGCTGCTGCTGCTACTGCTGCTGCTACTGCTGCTGCTACTGCTCCTACTACTGCTCCTACTACTGCTCCTACTACTGCTCCTACTACTGCTCCTACTATGCTCCTACTACTGCTCCTACTACTGCTCCTACTACTGCTCCTACTACTGCTCTACTACTGCTCCTACTACTGCTCCTACTACTGCTACTACTACTGCTACTACTACTGCTACTACTATCGCATTATTATTATAATCATTAAATTTTTAAAGTTAAATATTAATTATTATTATTTTATAATATTAATTATAATTATTATTATTATTAAATATTATATAATTATTATTATTATTAATAATTAGTATTATCTTTAAATATTAGTTATTATCTTAATATTAATTTTTATTATAAAAATCAATTATTGTTATTATAATTAATATTATTAGTTATAAGTATTATTATTACTATTATTATTATTATTAAATATTAATTATTATTATTATTACTATTATTATTATTAAATATTAATTATTATTATTATTATTAATCTATTATTATTATTATTATTATTATTATTAAATATTAAATATTAATAATTAATTATTATTATTATTATTATTAAATATCAATAATTAATTATTGTTATTATTTTTATTTTTATTTTTATTTTTATTAAATATCAATAATTAATTATTTTATTATTATTATTATTATTATTAAGTATTAATTATTATTATTATTATTATTAAATATTATTTATTTATTTATTTATTATTATTATTATTCTTATTAAATATTAATTATTATTATTAAATATTAATTATTTATTATTATTATTAAATATTAATTATTTATTATTATTATTAAATATTAATTATTATTATAATAATTCAATATTAAGCATTAATTTTAAGTAGAGCAGGGCAGAGCAGATTGAAGCAGAGCAAAACAGATTTCAGCAAAGCAGAGCGGAGCAAAGCAAAGCAGATTTCAGCAGAGCAGAGAAGAGCAAAGTAGCTCTAAAGAACGGGGCCTAAGAGTGTTTTATTGCTTTGAGTAAAGCAAGGAGAAAGAGAGAGCTATAGAGTTCGACTGATTGAGGGATCAGTTGAAGGGAGCTTAAGTTCATTGAGGAACTTGAGTTTAGAGTCTTAATTTGTAATAGGTTGTTTGCCCTATTATTATTAAGAGTTGAGTTTAAAATCTCTTGTGGTCGTGGTTTTTCTTCTTGATTAGGGCCAAGAAGTTTTCCACGTAAAATCTCTCTTTGCACTTTTAGTTTTTATTCGAGTTCCTTTTTAAATTCCGAAAAAATTTCCCTAGTTCCTCTACAATACAATTCACCCCCCTCTTGTATTGTTCATTCGAGTCAACAATTAGTATCAGAGCCTGATCCTCGAAGAAATCATGAAACCTTGACGAGTTAAGATTCCTGGAAGCAATATGAACAATCACGATAAACTGGAAGAAGGTTACTCTACGCAGCGTCCTCCTATGTTCAATGGGAAGTTCTATACCTATTGGAAGAACAGGATGGAAATTTTTATCAAAGCTGACAACTACCAAGTTTGGAGAGTTATTGAAGTTGGTGATTTCGAAATCACCAAAACCGTTGGTTAAAATGAGGTAGTACCTAAACCCATGTTTGAATTTGATAAGGAAGATTTTGAAAAAATGGAAATTAATGCAATTGCTGTTAAATTACATCACTGTGGTCTTGGTCCTCATGAACACAATCGTGTTATGGGCTGTAAAAGTGCTAAAGAAATTTGGGATTTACTGCAAGTAACACATGAAGGAACTAACAAAGTGAAAAGCTCTAAAATTGATCTGCTTATGTCCAAATATGAACGTTTTGAAATGCAATCTAAAGAAACAATCCAGGAAATGTTAACAAGGTTTACTAACATTATTAATGAGCTTGTTTCTCTTGGAAAGCAAATACCTATTGATGAGCAGGTCAGGAAAGTTCTAAGGAGCCTCCCTCAAGATGAAAGATGGAGAGCCAAGGTGACTGCCTTACAAGAAACTAAGGACTTCACGAAATTCAAAATTGAGCAACTTGCTGGTTCACTCATGACTCATGAGTTGCACTTAAGAACAAGCAATAATGAAGGGAACAAAGGAAAAGGCTTAGCTCTCAAAGCTGGTGATCAAGAAGAATCTGAGGTGGATGAAGAAGAGGCGGCTATGTTGGTGAGAAGGTTTAAAAGAATGTTCAATCGAAATAATAGAACAAGGAACTTCACCAAAAAAGTCCTCTAACTCAAAAGCTGATTCCGTATGTCACAAATGTGGGTCCCTAGATCATTTCATTCGTGAATGCTCTTTGTGGGAAACTGAGAAAGGAAAAAGGAAGGCTAAGGAACAAAATAAGAGCAACAAAACTCCTTACAATAAAGTAGACATTAGGAAGGCTATGATTGCTGCTTGGGGAGATTCTGAGAGTGATGATGAGGAGGAACAACCTGAAGAAGAAACAGCCAATCTATGTCTAATGGCCAAACATGATGAAAAGGCCTACAACGACGAACTGGCTAAAGAGTTACGTGTTGATCCCAATCACATTAGAACTCTTCCTAAAGAAGTACTTATTGATTTCATTTTAGAAATGGAAGATGACTGGATAATTGATATTAAAAAGCTTAATGAATGTGAAAAAGCTCTTAGAGTCTGCAAGGAACACAGTACCTGGATTGAGAACCAACGTACTGATGTTCAAGGCAGATTCTTTGATCTTTTTGACAAGAATCTTCTTCTAAAAGAAATGAATGAAAAACTCAAATATGAAAATATTATGGTTAATGTAGAACTGACTCAATACAAGCTTGCCAGTACTGACTTTAAATCGTCAAGTTCCTCTTCTGAATCATTGCCTAAATTTAATGAAGATTTTGAAAAATTAAAACACAATCTTGATGAGTTAAGAATTGAAAAGGCAAATTTAGAAAAGGAACTTGCAATCAGAAAAGAAAGAAGCACTGGTCAGCTTGGTATACCTAAATGGATTGAGAATGCTCAAACCAAAAGAACTGAAGGACTAGGATACATTCGATCTAAGCATAAAGGTAAAAAGAAATATGTTGATTTACCTAGCTATAAAGTTTTTTCCTTTTGTGGGAAAACATGTCACTTAGTGGATACTTGTTACAAGAAGGAACAATCTGTTAGTAAGAATGTTAAGCAAGTTTGGGTTAGAAAATCTGATATTGCTTCAACGTCCAAGGAACCCAAGGAAACCTGGGTTCCTGAAACTAATCAATGAGTTCTTTTGCAAGTCCTAGTGAGGGGGAACAACACGTGGTACCTCGACATCGGTTGTTCAAAACATATGACAAGAGACAAATCAAAATTCCTCTCACTTGAGACCTATCTGGAGGAACTGTGATCGTTGGAGACAACAAGAAAGGAGAAGTTATTGCAAAAGGAAAAGTAGGAAGGTCAAGTTCTCATTCAATTGAAAATGTACTTTTGGTCGAGGGTTTGATGCACAATTTGCTGAGCATATCACAATTTTGTGACAAAGGAAACTCCGTAAATTTTACCTCTAATTCATGCAACATCATTAATGACAAAACAGGAAGGGTTGTTCTTGAAGGAACTAGAAAAGGGAACACATATATTGTGGATCTCAATTCTGTCCCAAGGAACAACCTTACATGCCTGAGTGCCATTAATGATGATCCTTTATTATGGCATAAGTGTTTTGGACATGCTAGTTTCTCACTCATGGATAAACTTAGAGCAAGGAACTTGGTCATAGGGCTTCCCTCAGTCAAGTTCCTCATAAAACATATCTGTGATGCATGTGTGAGAGGCAAGCAAGTCACGTCATCTTTTAAAAGTAAAAACATGGTGAGCACCACAAAGCCATTGGAACTCATTCACATGGATTTGTGTGGTCCCATGTGTTTTCAAAGTAGAAGTGGAAAAAAATATGTTCTAGTTATTATTGATGATTTTTCTAGATTTACTAGGGTGATTTTTCTGTCTATCAAGGATGAAACCTTTGATGAATTTGTGTCATTTGCCAAGAAAGTGCAGAAAACTAGTGGAAATCAAATTATTCACATTCGGTCAGATCATGGAACTGATTTCGAAAATACAAGATTTGATGAGTTTTGCAAAGAGAATGGCATGGATCATAACTTCTCAGCCCCAAGAACCCCTCAACAAAACGGGGTTGTGGGAAGGAAGAACAGAACCCTAGAAGACATGGCAAGAACAATGCTCATAGCTAGTGGGCTACCAAGGAACTTCTGGGCTGAAGCTATCAATACTGCATGCTATATTATAAATCGAGTTATGATGAGACCAATCATCAATAAAACTCCATATGAACTCTTTAAGGGCAGAAAACCCAATATTTCTCACTTTAAAGCTTTTGGATGTAGGTGCTTTGTTCATAATAATGGTAAAAGGAACATTGAAAAATTTGATGAAAGAAGTGATGAAGTTGTGTTCCTTGGTTATGCATCAAATAGCAAAGCTTAAAGGGTTTACAATAAAAATACTATGTGTGTCAAAGAAAGCATTCATGTGATTTTTGATGAATCTAATATGTTTATGAATGTGCAGGAACAAGACTCTAATGATTATGAAATTGGAATGGTTAGAAACAGGGAAGATGATGAAGAGGAAACTAGTCCTCCCAAGGAAAATCAAATTGAACCCGAACAAGATCATCAAGAATATGCTGAAGTTCCTCCACCTGAAATTCAGGAGGAACAAGGTCATGTTGAAGCAGGCAACTAAGAGGAACCAGAGGAAGCAGAGGAAGAAGTCCCTCAAATAGGAGTTCCAGCCAGAGAGTTTCATCTAAAGCCTTTCAAATATCAAGGCTCTCATCCTATTGATCTCATCATAAGTGACATTGGTAGAGGAACTCAAACCAGATCACATATGAGGAACTTATGTGCCTTCCAAGCCTTTCTATTCATCATTGAGCCAAGAAATCATGAAGAAGCTCTCAAAGATGCTGACTGGATAATTTCCATGCAAGATGAACTCAATGAATTTGAAAGGAACAGGGTCTGGCATCTTGAAGAGAAACCCAAAAATAAAAAGGTAATAGGGCTCAAGTGGGTTTTCAGAAACAAGCTGGATGAGTATGGAACTATTGTGAGGAACAAGGCCAGACTTTTTGTGAAGGGCTACAATCAGCAAGAAGGTATTGACTTTGAAGAAACTTTCGCTCCTGTTGCTAGATTAGAAGCTATTAGAATATTAATTGCTTTTGCTTCATTTATGGGTTTCAAATTATATCAAATGGATGTTAAATGTGCTGTCTTAAATGGGTTTTTGAAGAAGAGGTGTTTGTGGAACAACCACCTGGTTTTGAAAATCCCCAATTTCCTAATCATGTCTTTAAGCTTGATAAAGCTCTTTATGGGCTGAAACAAGCACCAAGAGCTTGGTATGAAAGGCTCTTTAAGTTCCTTCTTCAAAATGATTTTAAAAGAGGTAAAGTAGATAAAACTTTGTTTTTAAAATCTGAAGGAATTGACTTATTAGTTGTCCAAATATATGTTGATGATATTATTTTTGGAGCAACTAACGAAAACTTGTGCAAGTACTTTGCTGAGCTAATGAGTGGTGAATTTGAGATGAGTATGATGGGGGAACTAAACTTCTTTCTTGGACTTCTAAACAAACAAACGGAAAGAGGTATTGCAATTCACCAACAAAAATATGTCAAGGAACTACTGAAGAAATAAAATCTTGACCAAGCAAAGACCAACCATACACCAATGGGAACAGGCATAAGGTTAGATGAAGATCTATAAGGAACTAGTGTAGATCAAACCAAATACAGAGGTATGACTGGATCCCTTTTATACTTAACTACTAGTAGACCTGATATTGCATTTAGTGTTGGCTTATGTGCAAGGTTTCAATCTAATCCTAAGGAGTCACATCCCACAGCAGTAAAAAGGATCCTAAGATACCTCAAAGGAACTGACCATCTCTGTCTCTTCTATCCTGGAAGTGATACTTTTGATTTAAAAGGTTTTGCAGATGCTGATTATGTAGGAGATTTGGTGAATAGGAAAAGTACTTCAGGAATGATTCAGTTCCTCGGGCCATGTCTAGTTTCTTGGGGATTCAAGAAACAAAATACAGTGGTCTTGTCAACTGCTGAAGCTGAATATGTTGCAGCAGTTGCCTGCTATTCTCAAGTACTTTGGATAAAACAACAACTAAGGGATTATGGTATGCAAAGTATGATTGCGTTCCTATCTATTGTGATAATACTAGTGCTATATGCATTTCAAAAGATCCAGTTCATCATTCTCGTGTGAAACATATTCACATAAGGCATCATTTCCTTACGGATAATGTGGAAAAAGGCTTAATTAAGTTAGATTTTTGTGATACTGAAAATCAAATTGCTGACATTCTTACTAAGCCTTTGAGCAGGGACAAATTTGAAAAGATGCGCATGGAACTTGGTATGATACAATTGAGTTAAGAAGACCTCACGTTCCCCCCAAGGTATAAGTCAATCATGCATGCATTATATGTGTCTTACACAATATGAATATGTGAAAACATAGTCCTGAGTATTAGAATGTATGGCATTGCATATGGGATTGTGGCTGTATGTGAAAAAATCAGATTGCATTTAGCACGTCTATGTTGTTAACAAACTATGTTGATTTGTTCCAAGTTCCTCCGATATTTTCTAAAAGATTAAGCTTTATCCTTTCGTAAATTAATTGTCTATTCAGTTAATTAATTTCACTCTTTATAAAATCTTATCTTGTATTCTGATTTTGAATTATCCTCAAAATATCTATCTTTAAAAATTCAAATCTATCTTCTAATTTTTCATTCAAATAACCTAGACACTTTGTATTTAATTCAAAGCTTCTGATCAAAAAATTAATCTAGACTACCTTGTCAAATCACATTAAATTAATCTGACTAAGTGAGAAGCATTTTTACCATTTCCCTTCAAACGACACCTACCATATTCAATTTACCTTCTACACTATTCCACCGACCTATTTCACCTCTCAAAATTCACCCTACTATAAAATGAAACTAAACCCTAACCACTGTTCCTCACCACCTTACTCCGTAAAATACACTCTCATCTTTGGTGATTCCTCTCCAATTCCCATGGAAATCTCACCCAAAATTTAAAACTCTCCTAAAAAAGAATCGCCAATGGAAATTGAGACTGAAACCTCAGTCAAAGCTGATACCGAAAAACCCCAAAATAAACCAATGGCTCGCAGTGATTCGAAAAAGAGAAAGATCGAGGTTGGAGAAGAATTGGACTATGAGGAACTTGGTGAACCAATTCAGGGGGAAAAATCGAAGTCAACCGCTGTCAAAAGGCTTGAAGCTAGCTCTGAACGATTCATTCCTAGGTTTTGTATAAACCTAAAGTGGTGTGAGTTGAGTAAGTACTCTGAACTTCTTGATATTCTTGAAGCTCAAAATTGGATTAAGCTGTTTAGTGAATGTTATGATAATGTGATTGCTCATGCTCCCCTAAAAGAATTCTGTGCAAATTTTAAGAATATCAATGGTGTGTGTGTTAGCAAAGTTAAAAACAAGAAAATTAGTTTTGATGCTGATGATTTAGCTGCTGTGTTTGGAACTCCTAATGAGGTGTTTGATGAGTATTTTAAAGGTGAAACTGAATTAAGTATTGATGTTGTTCCTAATGAAAATATTGTTGAATCAATTGGGGGTAAAGCTTCCAAAGTTCGAACTAACCACAATTTGTTCTCTCCTATTAAAAAACTGCTGTTTATTTTTGTCCATTTAACTATCATCCCAAGAACCCAGCACAGGAACGAGGCTAATCACCTTGATGTTGTGCTTATGTACTGCCTTGAAAACAAGATACAAATAAACTTTCCATCCTTGATGATCCAACATCTCACTCACTGCCTTGCCAACATCTGAAGGTTGGATATGCCAATCTGCTCATTACCCTCCTTGAAAGCTGTGGTATCTCCATGGCTAACCATGAAAGCCTCAAGCTTAAAACAAACCACTATGTGCAACCCAAAACCCTTGAAGCCATAAACTAACTGTTGTTGATGGAGTTACCCAATTCCTCACCAAATCACTTCCTAAGCTTAAGCAGGTTAAAAGCATTGTAAAAATATTGGAAGATGAAGAGTTGGATAAGTGGCTGGAGGAGGAAGAAAGTGAGGAAGAGGGAGAAAAGAAAGAAAAGGAGGTGGTACTGATGACAAGTAAGAAAAATAATCCTAGTGTTTGGAAGAGGAAGAGCACCAGGTTGGCTTTCAGGCCAAAAGGGAAAGACAAGGCAGAGTCTGCTGTAGTGGTTGATTTGAGTGAAGAAAAGGGATTGGGAGAAGGGAGAACTTTTGTTCAGGGGGAACAGGGAGCTTTTGATGAGACTGTGGTTCACTCTGTTCCAGCAGGTGAAGGATTAGGGTTTGTTGGCTTTAGCTCTGTCAGTTCCACTTTGGAATTGAAATCTCTCAAGGATACAGTGCAAAAGCTGGTTGATGCACAACCTGCTCTGGTCCAACGAATTGAGACTCTTGAAAAGGTAGTATCTGATATGGTACAGTATTCCACAAAGCTTACCTCATCCATACAACAGAGCACCTCAACTCTTTCTCAAGGCCAAACTGATCTGATGAAGAAGCTGGAGGACCTGGTTGTTGAAGAAGTGTTAGTTGAAGATGCAGGAGAAGAGCATCATTCCTCAACCCCTGAAGCCTAATCTTATTTTCTTTCTGTCTTAGTTATCAAACTATTTCTCTTTGAACTTGGTCTGGATTAAACTTTGTTTTGTTTTGCTTCTTTCGGTCTGTAAACAATTAAACAGGGTATTTTGCTTTTGTTGATGTTCTGGAGGAACATCAGTTTGTTTATATGGATGATGCTTGCTTGCTTTATGGCTATTTTCTTCCCAGTTCCTTGTTTAAAATTGTCTAGTTCATTTAAGTTTACTTATTTATTATTTTTTTTTTACTGATTGTCTTCTATTTATTTTTTTAATTAAGTGAGTTTGCTTAGGTTTGTCATTCGTCAAAAAGGGGGAATATTGTTGACCTTAAGTTTTGATGATGACTTAAGGAACCTAAGCAAACCCATAGGTGTTTTAACTTCTGTCTATTAGCTTTGATTTATTGACAGGTTTATATATGCAACGAAGTTCTAGAGTCAGAATGGAGCATGGAACAAGGTCTAAGGATAGGCTATGGATGAACAAAGAAGACAATCAGAAGTCAAGTTCCTTTAGTGAGGAACTGAAGCTCCAGAGTCGAAGCTACACAGTGTCTCAAGGAGTCTAATGTATTTTATCTTTATTTTAGGCTTCTTGTATTTATGTTAAGTACATTGTCAATTGATATGATTTAAGTGGATTTAATTTTATTTGATAAAGATTTATTTTCCATATTTTAACTTGTTTTATTTCGAAAAATATCTTTTTGAGTTAAAATATCTTGTTAGTTAAAAAGATTTTCTGTTTTGATTCTATCCTATTATTTTGGAAAATCTGACTTGGAAAATACTCTTCTAAAAAACGGCTGTTTTACTTGGTCAAGGAAGTTGAGAGAAAATAGGAAGCAGTAAACCACTTCCTTGTAAAGTGTTTTAGCTTGCTGCCCAAGCACCCACGAACTGCACTTCCTAGTTTTATGGAAGTTGTGGCTTAGTGGGAGTTAAGGAAAACGACAGTGTTTTAACTTCCCCTTTCTAGTATAAATAGGATTGGTTTTCTGATTGGGAATGTGCACTTGAAAATTACAGTCTTTTAGTCTTCAAAAGAGTCATAATCCACTTAAGTCCTTGAGTGTCTTTGTACTTAGCAATTTAGAGTTTAATCTTGAGTTGTATTGGGTTAGAGTTTGGGAAAACCCTAAGAGTGTTTTATTGCTTTGAGTAAAGCAAGGAGAAAGAGAGAGCTAGAGAGTTTGACTGATTGAGGGATCAGTTGAAGGGAGCTTAAGTTTATTGAGGAACTTGAGTTTAGAGTCTTAATTTGTAATAGGTTGTTTGCCCTATTATTATTAAGAGTTGAGTTTAAAATCCCTTGTGGTCGTGGTTTTTTTTCTTGATTAGGGCCAAGAAGTTTTCCACGTAAAATCTCTCTTTGCACTTTTAGTTTTTATTCGAGTTCCTTTTTAAATTCCGCAAAAATTACCCTAGTTCCTCTACAATACAATTCATCCCCCCCCCCTTGTATTGTTCATTCGAGTCAACAAAGGGAATGAAAAAAAGGCTTAACAAACAACAACGGAATCAAGGCAGTTGATTCCCATTCCCTTTGATGAATACCCCTAACCAAACAAGCCCTAAAGATTGGATTTCAAGTGTAGGTCATGTTGTTAGTCAATTATTTCCCTAACTCACATCTTCACTCTACTGTAGGCGATGATTAATTGTTAGTTAAAATTGTAAAACCCTTGTTAGATAGGGTTTACTAATTTTTAAATTTTCTTTATCTTTATAATAAAAAAATTGAAATAATAATAATAATAATAATAATAATAATAAATAAATAAATAAATAATAATAATAATAATAATAATAACAATAATAATAACAATAATAATAATAATAATAATAATAATATGTTAAATATGGAATAGAAAATAAAGAGAGATGAGGGAAGATTGTTACGTTGTATTTCATATTCCATATAGTACGGGATATATATAATGTACACTTCCTAGGGTTCCATCAATGGATAAGACCAAATACCCAACTCTAGAATATTCTAGATTGTACATGGGATAATAGTCATCCATATTTAGATATTATCATAACACTCCCCCTTGGATGACTATATATTGAATAAAACAATAACTAACATTTACTACAAAACCTGTACAAAATAATACACTATAATGCGCATAAGATGCTGCCTCGTTAAAAACCTTACCAGGAAAACCCAGTGGGAAAAAACCATGGTTAAGGAAAAAAGAGTGCAGCGCGCATTAACTCCCCCTCATGACTACATCACTCGAGATCTTTAAGACGACGCAATCCAATGCCGTAAGCTAACTTTTTGAATGTTGCTGTCGGAAGAGCCTTAGTAAATAAGTCTGCTAAATTCTCACTTGAACGAATCTGCAATACATTTATATCTTCATTCTTCTGAAGATCATGAGTGAAGAAAAATTTGGGTAAGATGTGCTTTGTTCTATCGCCTTTGATGTATCCTTCCTTAAGTTGAGCAATACAAGCAGCGTTATCCTCATATAAAGTTGTTGGTGCCTCTTTCCCAGATGATAAACCACAAACTTCTTTTATATGTTGAACTACCGACCTTAACCATACACATTCACGACTAGCCTCGTGAATTGCTAAAATCTCAGAATGATTGGAAGAAGTAGCTGCAATGGTTTGTTTCATGGAACGCCAAGAAATGGCAGTACCACCATATGTGAACACATATCCAGTTTGTGACCGACCATTATGAGGATCAGATAAATAACCCGCATCTGCAAAACCAATCAAATTTTCTTTGGACCACTTTGGGAAAAATAAACCCTCGTACCTTGAAGGTAACGAAGTAAATGTTTAATCCCATTCCAATGCCTTCGGGTTGGACATGAACTAAACCTTGCTAATAAATTAACTGAAAATGATATATCAGGTCGTGTATGACTTGCAAGGTACATTAGTGCTCCAATTGCACTAAGATACGGTACTTCAGGACCAAGAATTTCTTCATCATTTTCCCGAGGTCGGAATGGATCTTTCTCTACTTCAAGTGATCTTACAACCATAGGGCTGCTCAATGGATGTGTTGTATCCAAAGAAAATCTTTTAAGAACCTTTTCTATGTATGTTGATTGATGCACAAGGATTCCATTCTCTAGGTGCTCTATTTGTAACCCCAAGCAGAATTTTGTCTTTCCTAGATCTTTCATTTCGAACTCTTTCTTTAAATAATTGACAGTCACTGAAATCTCTTCAAGAGTTCCAATGATATTCAAATCATCAACATACACTGCAATTATAACAAATCCTGATCCAAATTTCTTTATAAAAATACATCCATCAAACGTAAGTCAAGTCCTTCTCTTATTGCCAGACTAATCAAAAATCTAAAAGTAGTTGCATCCACCACAGGAGAATATGTCTCCTCATAATCAATACCAGGTCTTTGTGAGAATCCTTGTGCAACTAAGCGTGCCTTATATCTTACAACTTCACCCTTTTCATTTCTCTTTCGCACAAAGACCCATTTATATCCCACTGGCTTTACACCTTCAGGTGTACGGACTACTGGTCCGAATACTTCTCTTTTTCCAAGAGATTTTAATTCTGCTTCAATTGCTTCTTTCCATTTTGGCCAATCATTTCTTTGTCTACATTCTTCAATAGATTTTGGTTCATGATCCTCATTATTATCCGGATATTTTGGATTTTAACACCTTACAAAAGGCTGAAAATGTTTTTTAACACCCCCCAAAAAAAACTTTTATTTTAACACCTCCCAAAAATATAAAAGTTGGAAGTTAACACCAAAATCCATCTTCCGTTAACAGAACTGTTAGTGGGGCCCACCCCAACGGATATATTTTTAAAAGATCTGTATATAAGAACCATTCTTCCACGATTCTTGCACGATATATAAGAACCATTCTTGCACGATTCTCCCCCAATGAACGAAATTGTTGTTCTTATTGAATAGCAGCAGCGCATTGCATTGTTGCACGATACTTGAAACAATTCTTTCACGATTCTTCCACGATTTTTGAGAAGAGGAACAGATTGAAGCTGCTGAAACAGGTGAGTGCGGTCAATTGTTCGGTTGTTTGGTAATTATGGTTTAAATTCTCTTCAATTATTATTTGCAATTGTTTCGTACTCAGATTAATGGTTGGATTATGTTATGTACGCATCTAAATGCCCAATTGCGAAATTAGGGTTCGTCAGAAATTGAATTTGGGGCTTTTCGTATTATGAAATTAAAAATGAATTTTGTTGCTGTCAATGTTAATTCGTCAGTGTACAAATCTGACGAATGTGACTGTCGATCTAAAATTGATGCAGATTATGTCGTTTGTTAGCTCTTCCCCTCCTGAGGCCAGAAAATGTAAGTGTGGTGTGCCAATGGCCAAGCTCACTAGCTGGACAAGGGAGAATCCAGGCAGGAAGTTCATATCATGTAAGTTTTATGACCCAATAACAGAAACAAGGGGTTGCAAAGCTTTCGAATGGGTTGATCAACCTGATGGAACAGATTGGCAAACAGGGGTTATCAACAACCTGTTGTTGGATAAGAAGCTGCTAAAGGGTGAAGTTAATGAATTGAAAAGGGAAGTTGATGAAATCAGTGGCCAAAGGAGGTGCCTACTTAATGAAGTTGATAATTTGAAGATGAGATGCAAGGCCTTGAACGCTGACAGGAAGAGAATGAACAGGGAGTGCAATGAAGGGAAGGTGTCTTCAATCAGCTGTTTTGGTTGGGTGGGCATGGCCATTTGTATAGGTTTGTCAATGGGTGTAATTTTCCTAATGGCTAGGGGTGTGTAATAGTAAGCTGTATTAAGTAGTTATAATTTCTTGTAATGACTTGAAGTGTTATAAATATGTCTTTTAATCAACCTATTTATGCCTTGTCTAAGTTCCTATTTATGCCTTGTCTTTTAATCAACCTATTTAAACATGTGAAACATTAAAACATGGGAAATATGTGAAACACTAAGATAGTTCAAGTACAGGTTGACAAAAGAACCTTACTTCAACATGTTTCAATGGCAATCAAAGCCATGCAACCATTACAATTCAATATCTAATTGTTCAAATTTGTTAAGGGAAGCCACTAAAAAACTAGCAAGTTACATAACCAGTCATGAGTACATAATAAAAGTTTGAAATTGTTCAACAGACATAATGTTTGATATCCAGCATGAGTACATCACTGAGTAAGGTTGTTGAGGGATTGCAGCCTGGCCCTTGTTACAACACCTGTGGCTGTTGTAGGCTGACTTGAGGAAGACCTTGTCTTTCTTTTTGGTTGGCTTGAGGCAGGCTGACTTGAGGAAGGCTGAGCTGAGGATGGCTGACTAGAGGATGGCTGAGCTGAGGAATGCTTAGCTGAGGAAGACTGTGGCTGTGGGCGCTTGCTGAATGGCAGACAACCTTCTTGCTCTTGAGGAAACTTTTTGTTTCCTATGCTGTTTGGTCCAGCCCCAATTGCACTCTATGACATGCATATAAAAATAAAAAGTCAATGGAAAAGACACATACATATATAAAACAAAGGGGGAGTTGGTGTAATGCTTGTGTTACCTTTTTAGCAGCCCTAATCTCTTTCTTCTTCCTCTCCTCCACCATCCAAGGAGTGTTCAGTGGGGGTCTGCCTGCTGACTTTATCAGCTCTGTAGCTGGTGCAGCAGGTACTTTGCAAGTCTTGGCATAATGCCTATATCCCCCACAGTTGCTGCATTGCTTCTTCCTCTTGGTACTTGCCTGACCACCTGAAGAAGAACATTCTCCTGGCTCAAGCTTCCTTTTTTTGCTCTTTGGTCTCCCAGGTTGCACCTTAACAGAAGGGGGTAGTGGTTCCCTCATTCTGACTGTCTCCCAGTGCTTTGGGCCAGGCATTGGTTGGACAGCTGGTTCATAAGCAGACCTGTATGTGTCCATGGTATAGTATGGGTCAACAACAGCCTCTATGTCACCCCTCATATCCAATATGCAGGCATAAGCATGAACACATGGAATGCCAGTGAGTTCCCAATGGTAACATGTGCAGGTCTCCTTGTCCAAATCAACCAACACCTGGTCATCCTTCAGCTGCACCTCAAATGTATTCCCTCTGGATGGCTGCACCACACAGGACCTAGCCACAAAGTCTATCCTCCCCAGAACATGCCTCACATATGGCACTAAGTTGTGTGTAATTGTTTTTGAATCCTCCCACTTTTCATTATTCCTGTTCATAATATACCTCCTCATCCATTCCATTTGGGTGAGGATAGGTTTATCTCTGGCAGGCCTAATGACTGCATTGAAAGTCTCACACATGTTGTTCAACAACATGTTGGACTTGCAGTTTGGTGTGAATGCATGTCTAGACCAATGGTGGGGAGGAATGTTGATTAAATACTCATATGCCTCTTCATCGAGGAATTTGATAGACTCCATGGCAATTTCATGCTCAAACTGACATATAAAAGCATACCAGAAATCACACCAAGCATATACAAGCTAACCAATATAAAAACACACCAACAGTCATATAAAAGCATAGGCTAGCTTCAACAATCAATAAACTTACAATGGTGGTGGCCCTAGCTGCTCTCCAAAACAGCTCCTTAAAGGTTGATCCAGTGAAGTTGAGCTTGAAGTTAGCCCAAATATGCCTCACACAAAACCTTTGCTCAGCTTTGGGAATAACATCAGCCATTGCTTTAATCAAACCCTACCAAATGCAGACAAAAGTATAATCATCAGTCAATCACATACATACACATGAAAACTTAGAAATTGAACCTAAATAGTTAAGAGGGAAACAGAAGCATTACCTTTTGCCTGTCAGACATGATGGTCAGCCCAGCTCCTTGATCATGTGTGAACATTGACATAAGGGATTCCAAGAACCAACCCCAAGTTTCCTGGTTTTCAATCTCCACTGTGGCCCAAGCTAGAGGAAACAAGTTGTTATTCCCATCCTTAGCAACTGCCACCAGAATTTGCCCAGGAAAGGCACCCTTGAGGTGACAACCATCCAACCCTATTAAAGGCCTACAACCCTTTGCAAATCCATCTCTCAATGGCCTTAAACAGATGAACATCCTCATGAACAATGGTGGCTCTGGCCTGTCAATACCATCAACAACAACATTGCACCCTGAACCAGGGTTGTACTTCATCACAGCTTTCCCATAATCCCACACCCTAGCATACTGCTCCCTAGCTGAACCAAATATCAGTAGTTTTGCCCTACACCTAGCTAGCCATGCCTTATAGTAACTCACATCAACTCCTAAATCATTCAAAATCCTAGCCCTAATCTCCTTAATTCTCCAACCAGGGTTACTCCTAAACTCTTCTAAATACCTCTCTGCTATGTATTCAGCAGTAAGCATCTTGTTCTTCTTTACTCTGAAGCAGGAATGGTCTAAATTCAAGGTTTTGATTTGCCAAGTTTGCTGCTTAACAAGTTTTGATGCAAACACCTTGAACTGACACTTTACCCCCCCCCACACATGTACAAGCAGGCATTCTACAAGTGTAGCTATTGAACTCACAGCCACATCTATATCTACACTGAACTGTAATCCTTTTACTGTCATTATGCAAGTAGTAGAACTCATACCTATTTTGAATGGCATGAAGTCTTAAGGCCCTCCTCAAGACTGAAGCATTACTGAATTTCTGATTTAACTTCAACTTGATTGGGTTGTCAAAGTCCACATCAGCATTAAACCAAGGAGCATAGTCCTGTTCCTCATCAGATCCACACAAACTCCTTGAATCATCTGAATCAGCATCACTTTCTGGATTCACCTTCGGTTTTCCAACATCCAAATCATTTCTCAACTCTACTCTCTTATCTTTGCCAACCCTGTCATCTACTGCACTCTCCAAACCTTTCCTAAGGCTCTTGTTCACTTTGGCCAAGATCTCCTTTGACCCTTCAATATACCATTCCTCATCCCCTTCATCAAATTCTTCTTCACCAGGTTCCCAATCTTGTCCCTCATCACTCAAATCTGAACTTGAATAACCAGATCCTTCACATCCATCATCCTTTTCTTCATCAAACCTCAACACTTTAGCATTAGCTGAGGCTTTCCTAGGTGGACTCTCCTCCCTTTGTTCAGTTTCTGTCTTCTTAAACCTAGGGCTCCTCCTAATAGTCGATGTATTTGAACTTTCTACCTTCTTATCCTTTTTTTTTGTCTTTGCAGGATTGGGTTGGGCCTCTTGTATGGGCTGACTAGGAGCTTCTGTTGTTACAAAAACCTCAACATACCCCTCTTCATTTACTGTCTCCAAAAGGCCCTTAACCTCTTCACTGTTAACTAGTTCCCTTTTCCCAGTGTTAAAGGTTTTCCCCTTCTGCCTATACCAACAGCTGTAATGCATAGGCACATCCATATCACCATTAACAAAACCATGAATTGCAGCTGTTCTAATCAAATGCACATCCAACTTAGATACTTGAACCTTCCTCTTCCAGTAACACCAACCACCACACCAACACAGCAGCTGCCTGTTTTTGGTTACTCTTTTAGGGACAAAAGCACCTCCCACTCTAAGGCAGATGTCAACCAAACTATCCTTGTCACCCATTATCTACCCACCAGTGAAAAACATATAAAACATATTAAAAGCCATGTAACTATACATGCACAATACGAATAAACAAATCCATCACAGCCACACAAACAAACACATAAAAAAATTGAAAATAAACATATACAAGCCAATGTAGGTGCTCAGTAACATAAATTAATCAACAAACCACACTTGCTAGTTTAATTAACAATAAACCACCTTAATTAATCTCTACTTTCAATTACGAAATCCAATTAACCTAAGTCGCATAGTCAGTTACAGAAATTGATTTATCAAGGCTTTCCTACTGTGGTCCCAAAATTTACCCTAATTACCCAATTATTGCAAGGTTTACAGCAATGAAGCACCAGTAATTGACGAAATTGCTATCAAAGGAGAGCAATTTTACCTTATTTTCTGTGAATTTCAAGCGGCTTTCGCACTTTTGTAGTTGAAGAAGATGATGAAGAAACCCTCCTGAGCTTATCTTCTCCAACGTTGACACCACCCTACACTCCACTTCTCAGCCAAGATCTCCTTTGGTTCAAAAGCGAAATCAATGAAGGTTCAGAAAGAATTCAATGCAGAAGGTTGCTGCGAATTCAATGAAGAAAGAAGTTTCGTGTTTTGCTGGGTGAAAATTGAAGTTCAAGCCAATTTGTGGGACCCACGTTAAATTTCCGTGACGGAAATCGTTAACTGGTGTTAACTTCCAACTTTTATATTTTTGGGAGGTGTTAAAATAAAAGTTTTTTTTTGGGGGGTGTTAAAAAACATTTTCAGCCTTTTGTAAGGTGTTAAAATCCAAAATATCCTTATTATCCATAACATCTAATGCTACATTGCATGCAAAAACATCATCGACGTCGATTTGATTTCGGTTCCATGTAATTCCAGACATGATATAATTTATTGAAATTTCTTCATTATCAGGTACCTGAATTTCTTCTTGTATCATGTCTAAAGTCTCTTCTGGAGATCCTTCGGAAATTGTTTCTTCAATTTGACCATCATCAATCAATGCTCCTTTTCTTTTCCGAGGATTCTTATCTTTGGAACCTATTGGCCTTCCACGTTTTTGGCGTGGTTTAGACTCATTAGCAATTTTATTTTGTCTTTCCGGGACATCTATTTTAAATGGAGCATTAACAGCTGGAATATGCGACTTGGTCACTCTTTTTGGGTCAGCAAACGAGTCTGGCAATTGATTCGCTAAACTTTGTAAATGAACTATCTTTTGAACTTCCAGTTCACATTGTTTAGTTCGAGGATCAAGATAGGATAATGATAATTCATTCCATTTAATTTCATTTTCCAGCTCTCTCTTTTCTCCCCCTAATGTTGGGAAAAGTGACTCGTTAAAATGACAATCTGCAAAACGAGCCGTAAATAAATCCCCTGTTGTAGGCTCAAGATATTTAATTATTGACGGGGATTCAAACCCAACATATATCCCCATCCTCCTTTGAGGACCCATCTTAGTGCGTTGTGGTGGAGCTATTGGAACATAAACCGCACATCCAAAAATTCTTAGATGGGAAATATTTGGTTCCTGACCATAAACCAAATGGGGAGAACTTGTGATAACTTGTTGGCCTAATGCGAATTAGTGCTGTTGCATGTAATATAGCATGTCCCCAAGCAGAAATTGGGAGATTGGATTTCATAAGCAATGGTCTAGCAATTAACTGAATACGTTTTATTAATGACTCTGCTAGACCGTTTTGTGTATGAACATGTGCTACAGGATGTTCAACATTTATCCCAATGGACATGCAATAATCATTAAAAGCTTGAGATGTAAATTCACCAGCATTGTCAAGCCGAATAGTCTTAATGGGAGTATCTGGAAAATGTGCCCGTAACTTAATCAATTGGGCAAGTAGTCTAGCAAACGCCAGATTACGAGTTGATAACAAAGACACATGTGACCATATAGTTGATGCATCAATTAAAACCATAAAATATCTAAATGGTCCACATGGGGGATGTATGGGCCCACAAATATCTCCTTATATACGTTCCAGAAAACTAATTGATTCAAAATTAATTTTAGCTGGTGATGGGCGAATAATCAACTTGCCTTCTGAGCAAGCAGCACATGAAAAATTATTATGAAGAATCTGCTGGCTCTTCAAAGAATGTCCACATGAATTCGTAATTATTTTTCGCATCATTATTGAACCAGGATGGCCTAACCGGTCATGCCAAACAACAAAATCATTAGTAAACTTCTGGTTTACTATAGCATGAGCTTCAATAACATTGATTTTTGTGTAGTACAAACCACTAGAGAATGTAGGTAGTTTCTCCAAAACATATTTTGAGCCTTGAGTTATATTTGTGATTTGAAGGAATTCGTCATTTTCTTCATTGATTGTCTCAATATGATAACCATTATTGCGAATATCCTTAAAACTTAATAAATTTCTTTGAGACAATGGGGAGTATAAAGCATCAATTATTTTAATTTCAGTTCTCCAAGGCAACTTTATAGTGGCTCTTCCGGAGCCCTCAATGATATTTGTACTACCCGATATGGTACTTACATTAATCCTTTTCATCATCAAATGAGAGAAATATTTTTTATTTTTAAGTATTGTATGTGTAGTTGCACTGTCAGCAAGACATAATTCTTCACCATTCATAGCAAATTGAACTTGAGTAATATCCATGTTCTTCATGAAATAAAATACATGTCAAAATATTAAGCATAAAAATAAAGATGATAAAACAAATAAATCAATAAAAACACTCAAATAGTTCATAAATTTATAAAGCAAAAATCCTTATTACAACGAAAGAAATAAACTTAAATAAATTACTAGAATAAGCAAACATAAGTCTAATACTTAAAACTGACATAATACAATATAATTTTAATTATTCCCTTCTGGGACAGTGAAGAAATCGACAACTTCTAAATGAGTTGTACTGTCAAAATCAAAATTATTCCCTTCCGGGGAAGTAAGGAAATCACCAACATCAAATTGATTGGCATTGCCAAAATCAAAATCACCTTCACCATCTTCAAGAACAAGGTTTGCCTCAACTTTCTTTCCTTTCTTCAATGATTCTTGGTAAAGTTCAATAAGATGCTTTAGAGTTCTACAAACCCGAGACCAATGACCTTTTCCTCCACAACGGTAACATATATTGTTATCACTTTTCTCTTTTTCATCCCTACGTTCCCACTTCTGGTGGGAATGTGAGTTTGTGAAATGACCTCCACGACCTCTATCATATCCACGTCCACGACCCCGGCCGCGCCATTGGCCACGACCACGACCTCTACCTCGACCACTACTGCTGGAATGGTCCCTGTTTTTAGTTTCTTTCCCGTTATGGGTTGTCACATTCGCTTCAGGGAATGGAGTAGAGCCAGTAGGACGTGATTCATGATTTTTCATTAACAGCTCGTTATTTTGCTCAGCCACAAGAAGACAGGATATTAATTCAGAATATTTTTTAAAACCTTTTTCTCTATATTGTGTCTGTAGGACAATATTATTAGCATGGAAAGTGGAGTATGTCTTTTCAAACATTTCTGCATCAGTAATATTTTCTCCACATAATTTCAATTGAGAAGTTATTTTAAACATAGCTGAGTTATATTCACTAACAGATTTAAAATCTTGCAATCTCAAATTTAACCATTCATAACGAGCTCTAGGGAGTATCACTGTTTTTTGGTGGTCATACCTTTCCTTTAGATTACTCCAAAGGATTTGTGGGTCTTTCACAGTTAAATATTCATTTTTGAGCCCTTCATGGAGGTGATGGCGAAGAAAAATCATGGCTTTAGCCTTATCTTGAGGTGTTGCCTTATTAGCCTCTTTTATTGTTTCACCAATCCCTTTAGCATCTAGGTGTATTTCAGCATCTAACACCCATGATAAATAATTCTTTCCGGTAATATCAAGGGCCACAAATTCGAGCTTGGCAAGGTTCGACATTTTTCACTATACAAAATAATATTAAAAGATAAGTATATATAAATAGTATTCAAAAATATGTATTAAACGTTATAATCATGCATAAATAAAACTGATACAAATCATGCATAAATAAGAACGAAATAGAAGGGGAGAATGTTAGCATGGAGAAAAATAAAAATGGAACCTTAAATTATATATCATGCTCTGTATTCATTATATACGTTGATATTCCAATAAATAAGCATGCAAAAGTAGATAAATGTTAAATTATAATTGTTATGGGCTGCGATCATACTTACATGATAATAATAATATGGATTCTAGATAAATGTTTGGTAATCCTACTCAGTTGACTAGCAATGGTGCTGATAACGTGTTAAATATGGAATAGAAAATAAAGAGAGATGAGGGAAGATTGTTACGTTGTATTTCATATTCCATATAGTACGGGATATATATAATGTACACTTCCTAGGGTTCCATCAATGGATAAGACCAAATACCCAACTCTAGAATATTCTAGATTGTACATGGGATAATAGTCATCCATATTTAGATATAATAATAATAATAATAATAATAATAATAATAATAATAATAATAATAAATAAAAGAAAAATAAGATGTTGTGGAAAAGGGTTAGGGCATGTTCTGATTTATTGAAAATAACTGAACTGAACTGATTGGAGCTGAACTGAACTGAATAGAGCTGAAATGAATTGTTTATGAGAGAAGGAAATTAGGAATTGAACTAAACTGATTGGAACTAAACTGAAAATTAAACTGAAGAGAACTATCTTTATAATAAATTCATGTATTTCATGGTTATACCAATCATCAAACAAGCTTTTATCAGTAAACCTTATTGTTACATTTTCCCTATTATATGTTTTCAGTTTAATATTCTTTCCTATGATCAAATCAATTTTATTATTTTATTTTATTTTTGAATTTGAGTTGAGTTTGTGGGTATGGGCATTGGCATTTTTAAACTAAGGGGTTTTTGTCAATGATAATTCGAAATGGATATCTGATTATGCCTAAGGAGACAACAAATATGAAGATTTGAGCCTTATGCGTGTTTATTAGAAAATACAAGTTCATGACCTTAATAAACAAATTTTGATTACTAATATTTATTTATCAAGGTGCTAAACTTCGGCTCCCTCTATTGTTTTTGCAATCCCTAATTATGTAACACATCAAAATAATAATTTGTATTCCGTATCAATTATTCTAAAACGGACAAAAGATAAAAGTGTATCCATTATTCAGAGAGTAATTAAAAATAGGACTCTATTGAAAGTTTTTGAAAGAAAATGTCAACAAAGATTGGAAGTTTAAATAAAGTGAGGGAGTACATCAAAAGAAAACAGAGAAGCATTTTAATCCGTAGCATCCTATACGTAAATGGAGCATCAAAATTAAGAAAGGTAAAGTATGAGAGGGAAAATTATGAAGAAAATGTTAAGTTTCATAAATTACAACATAAACAAAACGTAATACAGAGTAGCATATAGCCATACACGAACCGGGGTTATAGACAAGACTAATATATTTATATATGGGTGGAGTTAAGGTTATAGCTAATTCTCCACACAATTTTTATTATAATAGCGGTTCAAACCAAAAAAGTGAACACCACAACCCATCAATAGACAATGCACATGGCTTTTAAGGACGGAGTAGATGATAATCACTAATCACAAATATCGGATCCCTCTTTTCAGCTTGAAGGCAACATAAGCCAGATGACGTCTTAGTGGTATGCTTGAACCAGCTACTGTGCTAAGCGACCGCGCTTCAGGGACAGAAGACGAAAATTTTAGAACTTCCCTCGACTTGAGCCTACCAAGCAAAGGATCCCAATGGAGTTGAGAATACACAAGCTTTCCATTCTGACCGGCAAAAGTATGTAAATGTGAACTTGAAGAGGAGCTTTCCATGATTATGTTGTCCGGTCTCAGAGTATCTGTTCCACAAGAATCCCAACATGAGGAAAAGAAGCATTAATACATGTTCTTATATTGCCCCAAAATAAGAAGCCATATTGTTAGAGCGATTGTGACTTGCCTGACAGCTTGAACAAGTTTGCTCTCCAAACCCCACGACGTCCCCTATGAATTCAACATTAGAAGAAAAACCAAGTTGCTCAGCAAAGATTGTGAATGAGAAAAGTATAAACAAAGAACAAACAAACAAAAAAAAAAAAAAAGAACACCTGTAACAATCGCGCAAGTCAACGTCCCTGGATTGCAGGGGAAAACCAGCTTCCTTAAGCAGCCCAACAACATCGACCAACACTTTCTCCGGAGGGATCTGAAAGAAAAGGAAATGAGAACCGATAAACACCGATATTGGTGAGAGTTTAATGGTTCAGAACAACTCCCTCTTAAGTCTCAACGTACAGGTTTGAACATCGTGATACAATATGAGCTCAAGGCTTCACCAGCTCTATCAAAAACATCAAACAGCACACGGGCATCCATAAGCATAGAATTGTCAAAATCAACTTCGGAACTCAATCCATCAATTTCATTGGTAAGGTGTTGTTGAATTGTCATCCCTATTTCGACACAAAAGGATAGTTTAGTACATGGTATGATGCAAGTCCAACACACAGTGAAAACATACCCGTCTCAGTTGGAGCCATAGCCTCATCTCGGGCAACCAAAAGTAAAGCCGCCAACTGCTTCAATTTTCCGTCCTGAAGTAAGGTCCAAGCAATGTCATTGACCGACTCAGTGTGGCAAGCTAGCAGCCTTGCAGAGTCCAAACGTTGTTTCTGAGTAAAAGAAACAAACAGGACAATATTAGATACATCACAAGCCAGTATACAGCCAAACAAACATACATTTGTCATACATCACAAGCCAGTAGCAAACAAACAAAAATTGGTCACAATGCTAATATTCTTTAATTTATAATACAAAACCCATTGAAAGATTAATAACAAACCGTTTCCCACATGCAAAGTAGCACTATAAGTTTGATGATGGAGTCGCCTAGACACCACGAATCGAGATGCGAGACTGCAGGATGACTACATGAAGAGAAAAAAATGGTCAGAAATGAGTGTTTGTGACAGATTTATCAACCAGGGAAGACGACCAAACTAAAGAGGCTGGCACCTCAAAGAATCAAGCGCAAGGAAAAGCGGGGTCCCATAATTGGAAGGGAAACCCGCTTTACACTTTATGTTGCAATCCCGGATAGCACCTCGCATGAGCATTATGTTAATAACATCAGGGTCAGGGTAGACATAAGCAACTCCGTGAATACATGTAGCACAGCCCTCTGGTGGAGGGGGTGGTTCGCACACCTCCCCAGTCACCAATGCAGTCAAACATTTTTTGGATTTATGCTTTGCACAAAGTATCATTAAACATGATTCCACATGTTCTGGATTCTCATCAAGGAGCTCCACAAAACTATCTTTGTCATCACGTTTGAGTATGCCAACCAATTCAGCATAGAACTCCTCATCCAACATCGTAGTCTGAAGCGTAAAGTAAATAAACAAAAAAGATAAAAGGAATCGAGTAATATAGGATAGAAATCGGAATAGGGGGTACAAATATGAACCCAAAGACTAAAGTTATAACCAAAGACACTCAATTTCAGAGGCACATTCCAACTTATCATATATCAACCAAGCTAATTTCTACCTTTCTCTCAATTTCTAATTTTGAAATCAAAATAATTGCATTTTCTCTAATTTCAAAGTCCAACCAAAAGGAGTCTAAGAAATTCAGGTACTTGACAAAAATAAACAATGCAATCATGATGAAAAACTAATTGTCCTCCGCTACAATCCCATTACCAAAACATAAAAATAAATAAATAAATAAATAAATAAATAAAAGGTTTGATGATGACATACAATTTTCTTCACAAATTCACACATAAATTCATGTATGTTAGCTAGGATAACAAAGTAATTTTACTATTGGAAACTTGCAGTTGATACAATTCCAGACGAACACACCAACATTTATTGACCCAACAAATTTGACAACAATAATTCATAAGTTTAGAACATAAGCTTCTTATTTTTGGTGGAATCGAAATCGAAGATGAGAAAAGATTATTATGTTAGCTAGGATGACAAAGTAATTTCACAATGACAGGGAGGGAAGAGGCGATATACCCTAATGATTCACCAGATGACAACCTCAGATCAGACTTCCTGCAGAGAAAAAAAAACAAAAAAAAACCCTTAAAACAAATAATTTAATCACAAAAACAAATAAACAAACTTTACAGAGACTTGAGAGGAGAGAATAATGGGGAATAAACAACAACCTTGGGAGGGCGGCGTCCTACGAGAAAGACTAAATTTTTAGAGGAACGTCAACTCAAAAACCTAGCCACAACAGAGTATAACAGCATGTTTGTTTAGGGAGATATATAAAGAGGGATATCGATTTGGGGAAAGGTATATTAATCAAATAATCACTATGTTTGTTTCTAGGGATTGAAATTAGAGAGAAGGATGGAACAAGGATAAAATCACTTTTTAGGGTATGTTCATTTAAGCTTAATTTCAGTTCAGTTCCGCTTCAATCTGTTCAGTTCAATTCAGCTTTCATTTTCCCTCTCTTGTATAATTTTCAGCTCAGTTCAGCTCTTAATTTTCTTGTCTTATAAAATATTCAGTTTAGCTCCAATCAGTTTAGTTTAGTTTAGTTTAGTTCAGTTCAGTTCAGCTCAGTTCAATAGAGGTGATCAGACCCTTATCCCTCAATTTTTATACATAGGGGGTTGGAATAAGAATGAGGGATAGGGATTATAACTAAAATGACATTTATACCTTTAATAAAGAGAAAAAAATAAAGGAGAAAGATAGGTTAGTAAGGTTATCTTTGTAACTTTGTTACTTATTTTACTTGTATCCCTAACTTACCAAACAAAAGATAACACTTTAGTTAATCCATATCCCACCCAAAATTCTCTATCCTTATCTTATCCTTTTATCCTTCTTATCCCTATCCCACATCTTATTTTAATCAAGGTTATATTTATTTGTAGGGTGTGTTTGACAAAAGTTCTTAAAGTTCTTTTGTGTGGTTTCTAGCAAGGATCAAGGTACGTTTAGGTGGTTAGATATCTTTGAAAGTGATTGATTTGAATAACATGTTTTATATGATTTTATTGGTGATTGCATTATATTAAATTAAATTATGATTAATGAAATAAAACATGTTTAATTAATTGGTTTTAACAAATAAATTGGAGTATTAATTTTTATATCATGTCTTAGATGATTTAAATAATTTATCTTATTTTAAAAGGTTGATTTCACTAGTAGAAACATACAATAAGGCACCCCCATAAAGGCACCGGTTCAGGCCAAACCGGTGTCCTAAACCAGCCCAAATTTGGGCGCAATTTTACCCAAATATAAAAGGCACCGGTTCAAACCAAACCGGTGCCCTTGAACCGGTGCCATTTGAACCCGTGCCTTAATTAAAAAAAAAAACGCTTAACTTTCTTTCTTCTTCCTTCTCTCTTTCGTTCTTCACTGTTTCATTCAAACATTCCAGGCCTAAAGCGCAGCTCTCCATTTCGTTCTCCATTTTCAGACCACCACCATTCATTCGTTCTCTCTCTTCGCCCCTTCTCCTTCCTCGGTATTCCAGTCTCCAGATCCGGCGACCGGCGACGCCGCGACGGCTAGTCAGTTGTCACCCTAACCCCTCTTCAATTTGCCTCTTTGTTGAAGCTTGAAGTTCCTCTTTTTGCTCAGTTACGGTCTCACACCTCACCCATTCACGACCCAATTTCTTCTCGGCGGCAAGTCGGCCTCCAAGGCAGCAAGGCTCCAACTCCTCCAAGGCTCCAAAGCCTCCAACTGTAGGTCCCCTTCTTTCCTTTCTCTTTCAATTTGTTTCAAACTTTCAATAAGGTTCTGTTTTTTGTTGGTTAGAATTTGAGATTTTGAGTATGAAAACATGAATTAAATTATGAATTGAAATATTGAATAATTGAATTGAAGATTTGAAGTAATGAAGTATAATGTTTTTGTTTGCCTGTTTATATAATAATTAAATTGACCCAATTGTTGATGAATTGAACTTGCTTCTTTCCTCTTTTTGCTATGTTGAACTGCCTTACTCACTTACTGGTTACTGCCGAGTAATATATTTTTTTTAATCCACTGCAGCGCTGCCTCCACCATTGCGCACCACCGCTGCTTCCTCCACTACGAGGGTCGACCTCCTAGCTGCTACCCTCCTTGTCTCCTCCTAGCAGCTGCCCTCCTTGTCTACTTCTATTCAAGGTTTCTTTTTATTTTTTTTTTTTTTACATTTTTTTCCAATTATATAATTATATATATTATTTTTTTTTGCATTTTGAACCATTGTTAGTAAATTAAAATTTAGGTTTGAATATAATTTTTCTCAATTTTAGGTTTGAATATAATTGGGAAATTGTGAAAATATTAGAGATTAGTAACCTTGTTACTCAATTAGTTGGATTTTATTATGTTTTAATGGTTAATTTAATGTGTTTTGGTGGATAATTTTGAAATAATTATAGAATATATATTAACCTTGGTACTTAAATAGGTGAAATTTGGTATTTTACTTTTAATGGTTAATTTGAAGTTGTTTTGATGGATTATTTTGAATAAGTTAGAGATTAGTTAACTTTGTTATTAAATTAGTTGAATTTTGGAATGTTTAAATGGTTAATATTAAGTTGTTTTTATGGGTATACTTGAATTAATTTGAGATTAGTAACCTTGCTTGTTACTAAAAAGTTGATGAATTTTGGAATGGGTGAATGGTTACTTTTAAGTTGTTTTGATGGGTAATTTTGAAAAATTAGAGATTAATAACCTTGTTAGTTTAGCAATTGTTAGTTCAATGAATGATGTGTTTTAGCTTATAAATAAATTAGTGAATTGAAATGTTATGAGAAAGAAATAGTACATACCTTATAGTTAACCTAATTTTTGTTTATTGTTTTTTTTTAATAGATTTGTGAATTGAAGCACGAGTTTAATTAGCTTGAGGACTACATATTGAGCTCAAGTGGGTAGTTGCTATATTGGTATGACTTATAAACTTTACTTAGCTATATTTCTTTCTATTTATCCATTTAATAAAAGTTTATTCATGAAATTGCAACTTGTGTATTGTTTAATTGCAAATAAATACAACAATATATAGAATACTTGCGTCATCATATGCCTAGATACCCGTTCAAGACTTTCTCATTAGGAGAAAGTCTTGAATAGTCCCCGGTTGGGACTGTTCTTGAATGTGTACTCTCACTTAGGTGGTAAATGTATGTTCTCTTTTCGATTTTAAGGAACATCTTGGCTTACCATTTTCTCACTATGTTCTCTGGGTACATATGTGGGTAATTAATTATCTACATCGTGTACTTGGAGAACTAGGGGGAAATGCTGCCGGATTTTCCTTAAAATTGGAAAGTTAAGATACATTCACTAGTGAGAGTAGACATTCAAGGATGGGTTAGGTTGGAGTGATAAGGACCCTTTAAAAACATGCATTTTTTCACTATATGAATGGTATATTCACGTTTTGTACTTGAATTTGATTTACATAAAATATGTAGCACTTACACATTATAAATTATATGGTGCTATATATGTTTAGAGACAATTTACTAAATGGAGAAGGATCGTGGTTGTATGTATGGTAGACGCAATACATTGGAATTTTGGAATGGGGTTCAAGAGTTTTGCGAGAGGGCTTTAGCTTATCAACGCAAACTGGGTGGCAAAGGCCTTTATTGTCCTTGTGTTGATTTTAATAATGTGAATGTGTTCGATAGTGTTGAAATCATTAGAGATCATGTATTATGTCGTGGGTTTAGGCAATTATACCATGTGTGGATTTGGCACGGAGAAAGTGGAGAGTACAGTGGGGATCTTGATCGGAATGATGTGCGTGTTAGAAGCAATGAGATTCATGTGGACGAGGAATACGAGAATGATGACTATATTGTTGATAATGGTGAGGATGGAGCCAATGATGATCAGGCGGATGAGGTCGAGGATGAACAAGTGGATGAGATGTTGCATGGTGTTGAAGGAGAAGTGTTTGAATTATTATCGGAGGCTTCCAAAAAGCCTTTGTATCCCGGGTGCAAAAAAATACTCCAAACTATCGGCCGTGCTAACACTTTTCAACATTAAGTCGAAGCATGGGTGGACGGACATCAGTTTTACTTCTTTGTTGACCGCATTAAGTGATATGTTGCCTGATGGGAATGAAATTCCTAAGTCTTACTATTACGCAAAGAAGCTCATGTGTCCCTTTGGTTTGGAGTATAAGAAGATACATGCATGTCCTAATGACTGTATTTTGTATCGAAATGAGTATGAACAACTGCAGGAGTGTCCAAGATGCAAGCGGTCGCGGTACAAGCGCATGAGTTGCAATCCTGGCACGGAGGGACTTCCTGCTAAGGTGTTGTGGTATCTTCCCATTATTCCAAGGTTTAAGCGTCTGTTCTCAATATCAAAAGACGCTAAAAACTTGAGGTGGCATGCAGAGGGAAGAAAGAAAAACAGAATGCTGAAGCATCCAGCTGACTCTCCACAGTGGAAGAACATTGATTTGAAGTTTGAGGAATTTGGTAATGAAGTCAGAAATTTAAGGCTTGGGTTGTGCACGGACGGGATGAATCCATTTGGCACTCTTAGTACCCAACACAACACATGGCCGGTACTTTTAGTGATTTATAATTTGCCTCCTTGGCTGTGCATGAAACGTAAGTATGTAATGCTTTCATTCCTAATAACTGGTCCTAAGCAAACTGGAAACGACATAGATGTTTACCTTGCGCCGCTTATTGACGACTTGAGAAAGATGTGGGACGAAGGGGTTTCCGTTTTCGATGCTCATCAGAACGAGATGTCCACATTGCATGCAACCCTTATGTGGACCATGAATGACTTCCCTGCATATGGCAACTTGTGTGGGTACAAGGTCAAAGGGGAAAAAGCATGCCCCATATGTATTGATGACACATCAAGCGTATACCTGACTCATTCTCACAAAGATGTCTACCTACGGACTCGAAGGTTCCTTAGGCGTGATCACCCGTACCGTTGGCAGAAAAAGGCTTTCGATGGAACCTTGGAAGAGGATATTGTGCCTAGACCATTGACTGGTGCTGAGATTAGTGCTCGGGTGAAAGGGATACGAATGGTGTTTGGAAAATCAGAAAAAACTGTGGTCTCAGCTGCTCTGTTTAAGAAAGAATCAATCTTTTGGAAGCTTCCATACTGGAGAGAACATGACGTTAGGCATTGTCTTGATGTGATGCATATAGAGAAGAATGTGTGTGATGGTATTTTGGGGACGCTTATGAATATCCCAGGCAAAACAAAGGACGGAAAGGGTGCACGGTTAGATTTGAAAGAGATGGGGATTCGTCCAGAATTGTGGCCTCAAGAAAAGGTTAGAAAGGGGAAGGAGCCGAGAATAGAAGATGAAAATGTTTCGAAAAAAGGGAAGGAGAAGAGCAAGGGAAGGGAAAGGCCAAAGATGCGTCAAAGAAGAAAGTTAAGGGTAAAGGGAAGGATGAAAAGAATTATTTACCCCCGGCTTGCTATACATTGTCAAGGGTAGAGAAACGTATGTTTTGTGCATGTCTGTACGGCATTAAGGTTCCATCAGGGTACTCATCTAACATGAAAAGATTTGTAACCTTAAATGGAGAATTGAAGCTGACAAGTATGAAATCCCATGCAAGTAATCCTACCGATTGCAATCCGTGTTATTCTACCGAAACACGTGAGGGAAGCGATTACAAGCCTTTGTTCGTTTTTCAATACAATTTGTAGCAAAGTTCTTGATCCTTGTACACTAGATGCTTTGCAAGCAGATGTGGTTGTGACTTTGTGCAAATTTGAGATGTATTTCCCACCCTCATTTTTGACATAATGGTTCATCTGGTTCTTCATTTGGTGCGTGAGATTAAGTTGTGCGGTCCAGTGTTCATGAGATGGTGCTACCCTTTTGAAAGACACATGGGTATATTACAAGATAAAGTACGGAAAGGTTCACCCATGCCACCTACTCCACTTGTTGAAGACATTGTTCTTCAATCGCTCTCTGCTGACATGACCTTTCTTCACAACTGTGCTTGTCATTTGGTCGATCCCATGGAAGTTGCACTTCCTAAGGCAATGTTCCACTATGATGAGGATGCAGTTGCATGGATCGGAAAAGAAGATGTGAAGGAATTTCTACGTGGTGCAAAGCTTAACATTTCCCTCATTCAAACATTCATGAGGTACTTCAATGCCCACATAATCTATACTTTTTTCAAGTTATTCAAATTGATGGTGATTATCCTACATCTGATAAATTATTCAATGTTCATGCACGCAGAGCACTACAGGAGCACTTAACTGACACTGATTCTCCTTGTAAAGTTGGGTGGTTATGCCCCGAGCAGTTATCCACTACTAGAATCATAGGCAACCCCCATGACATGTTGTACTATGTTGAACAGAGTATCAGGGAATCAGCGTGTGCGGGAGACAAGTTCATATTCGCCCCATGTTATAGAGAGTAAGTCTAACCATGTCAAATTCAATCGATTTGGCCTCATTATATGTTGACTCCTAAATATTAATTTGCTTGTCTATTATGAACTTATGTAGGGAGCATTGGAGCCTCATGGTGATTTGTAATTCCACTAACACAATTTATCACCTTGATTCAGCTCGATCATCGGAGAAGTGGCTCGTGAAGTCTATATTGCAAAAGTAAATATATATAGCAACCTAGTGATGATTATTGCTAATAATAACTAATTTAGTAATCATACGACTAATCAAATTTGAATGTACTTTTTTTTACTACAGTGTTATGAAGAAGCTACATTGTCGTGCTCCAAAGGGTCCAACATGGAAGTCACCGTTGGTAATTTACATGATATTGTGATTATTTTGTCAATCTATGTTAGTAAATATTTGCTCATTTCACAAGAAAGGTAGAAAATGGGCTGAATAGAAGTCATATGGGCCATATTAGGGCCATTTTGTGTTAATATGCTCTTTTGATGTGATTTCTTTCCTTATACACCTATAACTAGATAATATTGACATGTTATGAGATAAATAAAGTTCATTTAATAAGAAATGTAGGAAATGGGCAAAGTAAAGTCATATAGGCCATATACGGGCCATTTTGAGTAAAAAGCGTCATAAACCTTAATAAAATGCTCTCCTATACAATTTTAGGGCATACACACATACAACTACCCAACATTGACATGTCATAAGAAAGAAATAGTTCATTTGATAAGTAATGTAGGAAATGGGCTACATAGAAGTCATATAGGTAATATTTGATAAAATACATATTGTTTTGCCTAATTAATTAATTTTAACATAATGTTATTGTATTTCAAGTTTTGCAAGGTCCAAAAGGATGGTCCGTTGACAATTAAGGAGCTTAATGAAGTTCGTGACATGTTGGCGTCTTTTATCACCTTCAACATGTAAATGGCATTGTAATTGTAAATTATTTATGTTAACTTTTGAACTATATAACTTATTATTCATTATATATGTACTTACTATTATTTGTATATGTAAGCAACTTTTTTTTTGGATTGCGTTTGGGAATATTTATATCTATATATATAATTGAATTCTTGTTTTTAATATTATTTTTGTATCTTATTGTAATAATTAATAATATTATTATTATTAGTTATTATAATAATAATATTATTAATTATTATATTTAATATAATTGCTGGAATTACAGGTTATTATTATTGCTGGAAACGGTTTTTTTTTTTTAAATATTATTGCACGAAAATTGGAAAAAAAAACAAAAAAAATTGGTGAATAGGCACCGGTTAGGCAGCAACCGGTGCCTAAAATAGCTACCACCAAAAAAAAATTGGCGGGAAGAGCAGTTTAAGGCACGGTTAACCGGTGCCTAAGTGGGCATATAGCACCGGTTAACCGGTGCCTATTTCACCCTATGGCACCGGTTTTGAACCGGTGCCAAAAATTGGGGTTTTGGCACCCCCCCACATAGGCAGCGGTTCAAACCGGTGCCTTAGACTGGGTTTGAACCGCTGCCAAACCCCTTTTTTTCACCTAGTGTTTTAAAAGCATGTTGAATTTAATTAAAAAGGAGTTTGAGTTATTTATTGAAATTATTGAGTTAAAGAGGTTTATTGATTATTTAAAAAGCTTTACAAGCATGTTTATTACATATATTAATCCCACTATGCGGATTCATTGAAGATTATGGACTTTCAGTACAAGAATCAAGTCAAATACCGACAGACCCGAAAATCCGTCGGAAAAATCGATATTTCTGACGGATTTCATTTTCCGTCGAATTCAAAATTTCCGTCGGAATAATTGAACACTCATTTTCGTCGAAAAAAATCCGTCGAAAGATATAATTTTTTTTAAAAAGAAAAATATATATATATAACCCTAATCCCCTTCTGTCTTCCGCCCCTTTTCTTTTTTTCCCTCTCTTCTTTTTCCTCTATTTCTCTCTCTTCCTGGTCCTCCTCATCGTCGAAAAATCGATATTTTCCGACGGATTTATTTTCCGTCGAATTCAAAAATGATCGGAAATTAACGACGGAAAATAAATCCGTCGGAATAATTAAACACTCCGACGGAATATTCTGTCGGAAAAGGTCATTTTCGCCGAAAAATTCCGTCGAAAGATATAATTTTTTATAATAAAAGAAAAAATATAGATATATTTACTTCCTAACCCGAATCCCCTTCTGTCTTCCTCCCTTTTCTTTTTTTTTCCCTTTCTTCTCTTTCCTTTCTTTCTCTTTCCTCCTGGTCCTCCTCATCCCACCTCCTTCTTTCCTTTCTTCTCTTTCTCTCTCTCCTGGTCTCCTCATCCCACCTCCTTCTTTCCTTTCTTCTCTTTCTCTCTCATCCTGATCCTCCTCATCCCTCCTCCTTCTTTCTTTTATGGTCCGCCCCTTCTCTCATCCTTTTCGCTCTTTCTTCTTTCTCCTCTTCATTTTCATCCTCTCTTTCTTCTATCACCACCAACAACTACATCATTGCTATCACCACCGACATTAACCAACATCACTGTCATCACCACCACCAACAACAGCACCACAACAACCGTGCAACAATAACGGCGACCACAACAACAACGACAACGCCCAACAACATCAATTGCACAACCACCGTCGCAAGAATCGTCAACTGCATAATTATTGTAGATCTAGTTTTTAATTTAGGTTAGATTGCATATCTAGTTAATTTTTTATGTAATTGTAATGTTAATTTATATATTTTATTAGATAATTGTATAATTATATATTTTCTTTAATTTTTGTTGTTTAATTATCGTTTTTTTATTTATCTTTACGAAATTCTTATTATATATGTAGATTTAGTGGTTTTGATTTGTTTGTGTGGTATTTTTTCGATTTTATTGTCTTAATTTTCGTACTTTTGGGTTGATTTTCGATTATAGGGGTTAATTTTCGGTTTCTTTGCTAAGTTTTGCGTTTTTGGGGTTCATTTTTAGTGTGGTGGTGTTGGATTGTTGGTGGTGGTGTTTGAAGGTGGAAAGGGACTGGTGTGAGTGTGGTAGTATCGGTGGTGGCGTTTGAAGGTAGGATAGGTAGTGGGGTCTGGTTAGGGGGGCTGGTGGTGGGGTTGGGGTAGGCTTTTTTTTGTTTTTTTTTAAAGAATTTTCCGACAGAATTTCCGTCGCAAAATTCCGGCGGAATACAGTCTGTCGGAAATTTCCGACGGACTTTATGGGGCCTTAAAATCACTTCCTTGGACTGAATTCCGTCGGAATAGTGTTTCTGAAGAAATTTTGTCGGAAAAGGCCCTTTTTCCTACAAAAGGTTTTGCGACAACCAGTGACGGAAAAACACGGTGTTTCCTACGGATTTTTTCCGTCGTTATTTGCTTGTTTTCTAGTAGTGTTTGTATGACCTAGTCTTTCTCCAAGAATAGCCTTGAAATAGTTGGAGACTAGCTTGACGGGTGTGCACACTTAGAGAGGAGATTAAGTTAATTGATTTTATTAATCATTATGATTGAATTATTGAGTTTTTGAAATAAATGATTTTAATAACCATTCTTATTGAGTTATTGAATTTTTGGAATTATATTTAAGTATAATTTATTGGATTTGGTTTTAAATTATGAGTTGTGGAATTTATTGATTAATTAATTTGGAATTGGTTTTGAAAGCATGTTTGCTAATCAATTGAGTTTAATTATCTTGCACCTATCGTACTTAGCATATTTTGCTAATCCGTAAATACCTATTTGTTTTGGTTTGTCCTGTTTGCCTTGGTGGTAAGCAGTGTAGACTAATTTCAGGTGGAGTCAAATTATATGAGCATTGGAGTCCTGCGAATGTCTTAATCTAGACTAGGAATGCTGGTCCTTGTCTTTATTTACGAGTACTCATGACAATAGTTACTATTTATGGTTTTCATCAATAAAGAAAGAGTATTGAAGTTTTCCGCGGTAAATATTGGTTTTATTTAGTAAGTTTGAGTAGTCTTGTGTTATCACGTGGCGATACGTAACACCCCTAAGTCTATCTCTACGGTATAATTATACGTATTTTACTAGTATTTATGTAGAGGGAGATTTATTTTAGGGTGTTGCATGCAACCTCAATTTTCATTTACAATCTCTATGATATCCAATTATACCATCCGTATATAATTTTTTTTTTATTTTTTAATATCTACACAACATTTATCCAACTTTTTTTATAAAAAAAAAAAGAAAAAAAATTCAATTGCCTCCTCAAATTACCTAGGAGAAAGGCTTGATGATACTCTTGTTGTACCAAAGTACCATCCTAAAATTATATGCAACAATATAGACAATTTTCTATTATAAAAGAAATTAATGAAAACAACAACATATGGAAATTGCATATACGAGTGTTACATAAAATATTAGGGTTTCCTTCAAATTTTGTAACTATTAGGTAAAAAATTGCAAAATAAAAATTCAAAATTCCCAAATAAAATCCACCTAAATTCTAGCAAAAAAAATACCTAACCAAAATTTGAGTTTAATATACCAATTATTAATTAACATATATGTATTAACTATTACTAAATCAAAACATTGATGATGTCATCAATTTCTTAAAGTGCTTACGTGTCAAACTCTTGTAAAAAAATTTCCCTCCAATTTTTACCTATGATATCATCATTTTTTGTGTGTGTCTTTTTTAGCTAGAAACTAGGATCAATTAGGTGTGAAAATTTGAATTTGACATCAGTATAGTTGTATATACTCCACATTACTTTTGGATTCATAATACAACAATATTAAATAGACATAAATATTGGTAGCTAATTATACACATTTTTTTTTGAACAAATTAATACACATTTTTTAAAAAATTTTAATAGTAAATATACATTTATTTAGCTTCCACTCTAATGTATAAGCTTAATGAATTATACATTTATACAACATCAATATATTTAATCTAACCATCATTTTAGTATATTTTTAATAACATAGTAAATATAACATTATGATGCAACATTTTATAACTAATTTTTTTTAAGTACATGTTTCTTTTATATATTTATATAACAATTTTTTTTAAAAAAATAACGAGCCAAATCATATTAGAAATTTATTTCCAACAAAGATAAAAAAATTATAGAAAAAATTACTAATCAACCACCGTGCAACGCACGAGTACTAATCTAGTTAAGTATTACTAATCAACCACAAATCATTGCTCACATCATCAACCCCTTAAACTATCTTACGTGCCATTCTCACAAAAAAATTCCTTCCATTTCTACGTGTGATGTCATCATTTTTTTTTTATAAAAAAAAATTGTCACTCTTTTTTACGCAAATTGTAATTTTTTTTGCATAATAATAAAATTATTATATCATGTTTTCCAAACAAACCCACATCATATTATATATTATATATGT